>NC_133517.1:88555000-91220000 GCF_049354715.1 Callithrix jacchus
CTTAAAGTCCTTTATTCTGTCTCATTCATAAGATCTGTATCCTAAGAGGTGGAGGAATAGTGGAGATTAGGGGAAAAAGAATCTCACCATGGCATGGCCCTTGAATATCATTATATAAATATGGCTTCTGACAACTTTTTCACAATTTTAAGACAAAATCTACCCATGAATCTTTCACAAGAATAATATAGTCCTGAAATAAATATTTAAAATAAGCAAAACAAGTAAAAGTTGTATTATAAAGTTTTAAAATGATAAACATAAAAATCAATGTCATTTATTTGTGCATTTATCAAGTACGTACCAGACTTTTATTGTTTGCCAATACTGTGCTAGACAATGAAAATATAAAGATAAAAAATAAATGGTAATTCCTTGAAGGAGCTCAGTCTCATGACAAAAACACATCAAATAAAAAATTTAATGCAGTAAGAGCAATGGCAGAGACATCTAGGGTGTTGTGACAACAAGGAAGAGATCCTGACACATGCCATGGCAGAGTGGATGAAGTCGAAAGACAGGAAGTAAAGATGGTCCCACATGTGATACTCCGAAACAGAGTAAGCAGACATTAAGAAACACAACCGGAAGTTATTTATGGACACTGAAGAGTGTGAAGGAAACCTGAGCAAAGGCATAGGAGAAAGAAGCATTGTATGTAATCGAGACTATAAGTTTGAGGCTGAAGTAAACAGTCAGGGACTGGAGTGTACTATATAAATATTAAATTTACATCCCCAGTATTTGTTTAACTTCAAATATGGAAGGATAAACAATAAAGCATACTATAACTGAGGATGAGCTAAACTTATTAATTATGAATATAATTTCTTATTGTTTTATATAATATTCCACAGGATGCAGACAGAAGTAAAATGGATATGGCCTCTTTAGAGTATCAAGAGCTAATCATCATGGGGTGGTAGGTGAGTGATTTGGCTCTGAAGAAATGAAAGTGAAAAGTTTAGAGAAATCAAGAGACTAAAAAATTAAGGTCAGGGCAATATTTATAATAACCGTGGTAATATTTTGGTAATTAAAAATGGTTTTGAGAACATGTATCCTTAAGCATATCCTGAGAGTGAAAAATAAAATTAAATTTAAAAAAAAGCTACATCCTTAATTAATCAGGTCATGCCAAAGGCCTTAGCACAATGCCTGTCACACAGTAGGCACACTCAAATATTTTAAAAGTAAGTTTACTATGTAAAACAAAAAAAAAGCATAATAAATGTAATGTTTTAAAAGTCTCAAGAACTCAGATGTAAAAGTAAAGCTCTGAAAGTAACTCAAATCCTAAAGCCATTATGAATATTAGACTTAAAACGGGAGCATTGTCCCTAGTCCTCCCAATAGATGAGAGATAAATTAACATATACTCAAAAAACTGATTTTCTGTGGTCATATAATATCTGATTTCACCAAAATTTGAAACATAATTTAAGTTTTTCCTTTCGTTTTTCTTGACACTACTTCTTCCACAGGCAATATGCAGAGCAAAAAGTCTAGGTTTTGAAATCAAAAAGACAAGAAACTGAATCCCAACTCTTATCACTTACCAGCTTTTTTAACCTCTGCAAACCTCAACAATACCATCCACCTCCAAGCATCAATATAAAGCAACTAACACAGCATATAAAATAAATGTTATTTTCCTTTTTTTTTTTAATATTTGGGTCTATGCTTAACGTTTCTGTGTTAAATCTTGCTACAAAAATTCTAACTAAGCAATCTTTAAAGGACTGGCGCAGACTTCCTTTGATATTTATATCTTGCCTGAATCCTTATAGGATTTATAACAGCAGAGATGAGATACTGCATGCAGTGAAAACGGTGTTGAAAATAATTGGATTCACCTGGGAGCAGTGGTGCATGCCTGTAATCCCAACACTTTGGGAGGCTGAGATGGGAAGATCACTTGAGCCCAGGAGTTTGAGACCAGCTTGGGCAACATTGTGAGACCCTGTCTCTACAAAAATAAAAATTAAAAAAAAAAAGAAAATATTGCATTCAAATGCCATAAATCAAACAAAAAAAATCAAAGCATAAATATGATAGCTACTAACACATCTATAGTAATAAGTATGATATATGAACACTGCCCTAGAACTTAGGCACAATGAGTTTCATGAAGATGGACTGAAAACACCTAACTTTGACTCATTGTTTCAGTGAACTGACCACAGAACCCTTCCTCTACTGCTGAACACATACTAATGTTTTTTGGGTCAGCAGCATTCTACAGAATACGGTTTGTAAAGCAATTAGACTGTTTCAAAGATCATTAATCTTTAACAGTAACTTTAAAAGAGAATCCTCTTGAAAATGATGGAAAATAGGTGTGTTTCCAACTGAAATGTGTAAAAAGGGGTAGAACTAGACTAGTATGTGAAATTTCTGATTCTCATCCTTGATTCTTCTATAAGACTTCCCAGAAGAGGCTGGGCACGGTGGCTCATGACAGTAATCCAAGCACTCTGGGAGGCTGAGGCAGGTAGATCACTTGAGGTCTGGAGTTCAAGACCAGCCTGGCCAACACATCAAAACCCCATCTCTACTAAAAATACAAAAAGTAGCCAGGCGTGGTGGAGCACACCTGCAATCCCAGCTACTTGGGTGGCTGCGGCAGGAGAATCCCTTGAACCTGGGAAGCAGAGGCTGCAGTGAGCCAAGATTGTGCCACTGCACTCCAGCCTAGGCAACCGAGCGAGATTCTGTCATAAAAACAAAATAAAAAATAAATAAATAATAGGCTTTATTAATCAGAGAAGGATACCCCCAAATTCCTACTGTATGAGTAATACATTTCTCAATCATGTAAAACTTAAGATATGGCTAGCATTTTATCTCCTACTATTCTAAAATTTAAACAAACATTTAAGTGGTACGATTCAGCTATATAAAGCCAGTCTTCGTAATTAAAATATATATAACAGCTTAAAAAAAAAACTCTACTAAAGCATCATTACCATATGGGCAAAGGTATATTATTAAGTCATACACTTTTTATTAAGTAACAGCCTTTTACAGGCTATTTCTTTAAAGAAAATCATACTATTTGGGCATAAGAACCAATCTTTATCATAATTTTAAACTAGCGTTAAGCAGAACTAAATTCTCTGCTTAATGCTAATTTAAAACGGGACCAGATTTCCTCCTCCTGCCGTAAGGTATGGGACTTAGGCAATGAAGGACAGTGATCCCTGAGAGTGGGAAAACAAACCAAGTGAGCCCTATTTTTATTACCCTAGCCTACTGCTCTGACTGACAGAGTCTCAAGCGTGCTGTGCAGGAAGGGGAAAACCAGGTTGAGCCAAGTGGACTCCCCGAGTTCAGGAGGAGCTGAGAGTCCAGGGTGATCAAAGAGGTTAGACTTCACAGGACAGATGCCAGAGAAGAAAGAAAAATACAGAATAAGGATTCTGGGGCTGTGCAGTGTTCCCTTGAGTACTTAGTTTTGTACTGATCAGTGTATGCAGGTGAGGAAACTACCCAAGGCCATGGAAAGAACCACCAGAAAGGGTTAAGGGGAACAGGGCACAGCACTGGTACAGGGCTGGAAAAAGTCTCTTCTACCAGCCAGACTGGAAATGTCATGATTCATGTGCACTGAATAGAGTACCTAGAAGGATCTTGCTTCAGCAAATGGGAATAATTAGCCCTGGTCTAAACACTTTCTGGATTGGGTCTAACAAAAACTCGAAAGGTTAAAACAGTTTGCAAGTAATTTAACTGCATCCCAGAAGAAAGTTCCAGAATATAGGAACAGAAAAATGGAAAGAGGCAAAAGGAGACTTTTAAGCATGGCTCTGCTGAGTATCTTGATTGTGGTGATGGTTTCACAGGTATATACAAACATTAAAACGTATTAAATTGTAAACCTTAAATATGTGGCATTTATTCTAGTCAATTTCATGTAAAAACAGTTAAAAACCTGCATTAAGACTGCATGTTAATAGTCTTGAATATTTAACAACTTTGATTTTGCATTTCTTTTACTATTTTTCCTGCAAAATATGCCAAAGTTCTCATTTTTTTCTAATCTCGTTTGATCAATCTTTACAAAAGTAAAGTCTTAAAAATGAAAAATTCTGCGATTTTAATATCCAGAGTTAAAATTTCTATTATAAAATACAAAACTTCAAAAAGTACTCCTTATGATATAGGATAAATTATTTTTTAAAAGCCATTTAAGACTGGACATGGTGGTTTACACCTGTATGACTATAATCCCAGCACTTTGGGGAGGCCTAGGTGGGCGGATCACCTGAGGTGAGGAGTTTAAGACCGGCCTGGCCAACACAGTGAAACCCTGTCTCTACTAAAAATACAAAAATCATCTGGGTGTGGTGGTACGCCCCTGTAATGCCAGCTACTTGGAAAGTTGAGGCAGGAGAATCGCCTCAACCTGGTAGGTAAAAGTTGCAAAGAGCTGAGATTGTGCCACTGCACTCCAGCCTGGGCGGCAGAGTGAGACTCCATCTCAGAAAGAAAAAGCTATTTAAAGTCTTGCCATATAATTAAAAGCATATCTAAAATTTTAAACAAACAATATACAATGTATCATACATAAAACAACCAATTATGAAAACAAAAACACTTAATGCTAAAAAGCTACGATAAAAACGTCTTAGTTTTTGCACATTCATACAGAATGGTACTGGACACTGAAGGAAGTAGATGATCAGTAGCTATCTGCAGAAAAAATGAATACATCACAAATTTTACAGCTGGAAAGAACTGAGGAGCAGGCAGTAATAATTACATCTCTTCATTTTATGTAGACAAAAACCAAAGCCCAGACTTACACTGCAAATCCTGGGGCTCTTGAATATATTCACTTCTCTGTTTTGCCATAGTCTCTCTTGTTCTCGGGACACTTACTACTCGGCTGTTCAATTCCTTATTCAGATAATGTCTAACAGTGAATAAACAGTCAAGCAGCATATCTCCCAAAAGCCATACAAAACCCTAGGTTTTGAATGATTATTGAGCAACCAGAATAAGACTCAACAAGGCTTCTTGTGGCTTCTGGGTTACTTTTGAGTCTTATCCAGAGCACACAAAAAAGGCTTGTAAAAAAGATCAATTTTGACCAAGCACAGTGGTTCATTCCCGTAATCCCAATACTTTGGAAGGCCAAGGTGGGCGGAGCACCTGAACCCAGGAGTTTCAGACCAGATTGGGCAACACAGCAAGATGTTGTCTCTAAGAAAAATTTTAAAAGATTACTTGGGTGTGGTGGCACGTGCCTGCTAATCCAGAAGCTGAGGTGGGAAGTCTGCTTGAGCCAGGAGGTAGAGGTTACAGTGAGCTATAATCGCCTCAATGCAATAGAGCCTGGCAATAGAGCAAGATACTGTCTCAAGAAAAAAAAACATTATATCATATCTTCCTTAGCATAATATTCTATAAAGTAAAAAATATGCTTAGATTTTTAAAAATAAAAACAAGTTATTAGTCTTCACATACTCTTCAATAGTGACAAACAGAGTCTGGTTAAATGACTAAATTTAAATAATAATATTTCTGTAGGGGTAACAGCTGGTTGTCATGCATATTAACTACCTACTCTCAATTCTATTAATTACCATTGCTTCTTTCCTCATGATAAATAGTCTTCATTTCTAAAATCAAAGTACCTATTCAAAGTTTCTTACTAACTGTACAATCTTGGGCAAGTCACTTAACTTCTCTATGATCTTGTGTGTGCCTACAGAATAAAGACAGTATCTGAAAGAATTATGATGATAATTAATGAGATAATATGTGTAAAGTGCTTAGCTCAGAGATGGCCCATAGTAAATCTTTGGGCAACATTACCTTCCTTCATTATCATCATCATCATCATCATCATCATCATCATTTTCTTCAATTCTGTCACTCCCCCTTTCACCATTTTCCTCATATTTATACTCTGCTTTGTAGAAAGCTGCAGCTTTATCTCAGTTGTAAAGCAGGAAAGAAATCTGGATGATCACATAAGCTGTTCTTTCAACTGAACATGCTTTACTTAAGTGTTTTTTTAAAAAATTCACAAAATCAGAGTTCACTCAACAAATCACATCATCCCTTAATCAATGCTAATAATTAACATTTTTGCCCTCACGAAGTTTAGAAGATTTTTAGCCAGTACCAATTCAAATAATTTGTGGCCCTAACTGATGTTCTGAATAAACAATTTGGAGGCATTAAGAAATCCAACAGTTCTCAAGAACCCATGTATGATAGTGAAAAACGCGCTACTAAAAGAATACTATGAATCACAAACAATTTACTCCATTATTCAAAAGTAAATCAACTGGCCAACAACATAGATCCTATTCTATTTTCTTCAATGAGCATCGAATACATAAGGCTTAATCCCTGGCCTCAAAGAATTCATCTTTTAAGTGAAATGTGTGTTAAATATAATATAAATAAAATTGAGAAAGAACAACTATAAAGGTACAGTATTTTTAAAATTCAGAGTGAGCATAAAGGTTATTGTGATTTTTACTGAAACAATCAAAGGGGAGGTAGCTACAGACAGCTAGACCCTGAAGGAAGACTAGAATTGGAACAGTCATGCTCCTGTAAGATTTTTCCAACTAAAGTTATACACACTAGTGCCAAACAATAAATGGGTTCTATATAATTTGTTTCAAACTTTTAAAGACCATGAATAAATCTTCATCCAACTGGCTACATGTCTTCTATAATCTTACACAGAATAGGGCTAGCTAACAATTTTTTCTGAAAGACAACAACTTTTTTTTATATTTAAATAGGCTACTTGGGGAAGAGATACAACCTAGAAAAGGATTAAAGGACTAAGGCCTATCCGCAAAATACAATCTGGAACCTCCCTCCTGCCTCACTCCAGATTCAGGGATCCAGAAGGAACTGGACCATTGATCAGCGAAAGGAAAGCAGAATCCAGGTTCCCTACCTCCAACATTCATACCTAGAACCCTGGAAAATGTGGCATTTTAAAAGCATCTTCTGGAGCAAGATGCCCTCTCAAGGTAATTGGTCTTACACATTTACTGTTTATGGAACAAATTTCTGACTGTGTACTTAGGTGATTCAGCAGCACTGTTGACTGCAGTGCCCAGTGTTTACCGAAGATACTGTGCTCAAAGTAGAGGTTTTACTCTATTCATCACGGCAATCTGAACACTGCTCCATGGTCATGCAGAGGCCTGTGTTCTGTTCCCTATAAATGGAAATATGCTCTGAGTCTGACGCCTCCCATGGCTGTGCGTGGTACTTGATACCAACCCCTGGAGGTGTCCACAACCACTTGGGACAGAAGGTAGAATTTCAGACAGGAGCTTAATTGGATCTTCAATGACAGACTTGAAGTAGCTGTGGCCCAAATGTCGGCCCTGCCCAGAATAGCCATGAGGAGGCTTTGTGGGCACTGGAGGTAGCGTAGCGCCTGCCTCCCTCCGATAAATCCAATGGGCACAAGTAGGCGTATAAAGTCAGCCAGAGTGTGTCAAAGCCCTCCAATGCCTTTACTTTACCTTTTTTAAAGAGTTATTCCCAAATAACTCTCTGAAACGTTATCAAAGGCGAACAAGTTTTACCAAAATGAATCCTTTTTCAGTTAACTACTGATCAGATGTTTGTATTCTGACCCTCTCAAGTTTCTTTCAAGTTACAGTGGGGAACTAGTTGTGTTAACTGTGGGATTCACTGCAGCATCTTACCCTCAAGGCACAAGAAGAGGGACACCAAAATGCAACCTGCAGACCTGAGCTTAATTCCCCATCACAGTCTGGCCCCTGCTAGAGGAGGCTACCCTTCTCAGAGAGAGATTTTATAGGGAATTGAAGGAATAGTTAGGAGGCCAGGAAGATGTGATTGACACTGGTTTTCCAGGTGAATGAGGAAGGCTGGTAGAGGATTTGGTGTTACATCCAGTTAGGACATTACAAATACAAACACATTCCTGTATGAGGCATGTTACAATTTATCAGTTTTTGTAAATATGTGTATTTTAAGCAATAAGATTCAGCTGGTCAAACTTTTCTAGGCAGTCTCAGTGATGCATTTCCTGTGCTGTGACTGTTCCGAAGACAAAGTGGCTCTAACCACTGTGAGAAGCCTGAATAAAAATCAGCCCCACTTCCCTCGCCAAAAAAAGCATTTTAACCCTTGGCACAGAGGAAATTACATCTAAATCTTAAATACAACTTCAAATATTATATATATCACAACAGGAAGAGTTCACAATTCAGGGCAAAATCTGATCTTTCTGAAGTATGAAATCAACTAGAAGACAAGAATTACTCTGCTTTCTGAAAGGTATTCATTCAACAAGTATTCACTGAAAGCCTACCAAATGCTGGGTACTGTTCTACTCAATGGATGTAATTTTTTCCCCTTAAGGAAGACTGAAAGTATGAAACGTCAATCATTTTCAAAAAAAAAAAAAGAGCCCAAACTGGTACTGGAGTAATACAAATAGTAAAAGCTGGTAACAGCCCAATCCCCTCCAATTCCACCTTAGTTTTAGATTCCCATAATCTCTAGCCTAAGACAGAACAGCCTCCAAATTACATATCCCTTCTCATCTCCTCCAAAATATATCCTTTATCAATGACAAGTTATCTCTGAAAATAACTGATGGTATTTACCTAATCAAACTTTGACTTCATTCTCCATTCTCTAAGAATAAAAATTAAAAATTTTAAGTATAATATACCAAGCTGTTCACAAATATAGACCTTCTTTTTGTACTTCTAGCTACTCTGTACAATGAATCAACTCAGAGGTATAAAATATTGTTTTCCTCAGAGGTAAATCAGTGCAGGAGGAGGATAACTAGACAGAGCACCAGAACCTTGCCTCTCTTTATCAGAGGAGAAATGAAATTTGAAAAAGGTGTTAAAGACAGCTTGGAAAGAAAAATACAAATGGCTATTTAAACATATTAAAAGAAGTTCAGCAGTACCTATATTGAAAATTGTAACAAAATAACATTTTTAATCAATGAGACTGGCAACTAGTGAGAGAAAAAAGCTGGCAATATACCATGCGGCAGATTATGGGGAAAGTGGCATTCTCATAAACCATTTAGAAAGTGGGTACAGATGACTAAAAAGTCTTTTTAAAAGGAAATTTGGTAATATCAATCGAAATTTAAAATGCAAGGACCTCCTGAACCAGATATTTCACTTCTAAAGATTCATCCCACAAATGACATCCACTGAAAAACTGTTTCTGAGAGGAACATCGGAAACCACCTAAAGGTTCACCAAGGAGACTTTGTTAAAGTAACTTTTTCATGAAAACAAGGGACTATATATCCATGCACTGCAACACTGTATAGCTACTCAACAGGATAATGTAAAGGATATGCTGACATGGCAAGATCTTCAAAATATATTGTTACACAAAGCATACCACATTTGCATTTCTAACCATTATCCCCATCAGAGGAATACACACACACACACACAGGCGCGCGCGCCTATTTGCGTATGAAAAAACATCTCCAAAGATCACATAGAAAAATCATTAATAGTGCTTGCCTAAGGGAAGGAGGACCTGAGCCAGGGGCAAGGGAACAGACTTATTTTTTAACCATATATATTTTATATTGTCTGCAATTTTTAACATGAGTAAAACTTTCTCAATAGAGTATTCAGAACTTTAAAAAAGACAGATGGGGAGAAGGCATGCCATTTCATCACTCTCTCAAATAAAACATTTTTAAACTTCCATTCTAATTACATTATTCTTTCTTTCCTAAGCAGGCCTTGTAGTTTAATAATGCTATGGCTTATTCATGCATTCACTTGGGATACAATGTCTTTGTGTCATTTAAGTCACACTCATCCATTAAGGCCTTCCAGACTCAAAACTCATGCAACAAGTCACCAAAGAAAGAGAATTTAATAAAATAGTTTCAAAGTCTACAGCATGTTCATCACATCATGCTACCTCACTAAAAGCACAGAAAAGGCAAGATGCTATCTAATTCATCCTGGTGTTCCCACTACACCAAGCACACTGCAAGCACTCAACAAATGTTCTCCGAAAGAATAATGAATGCATGTGTGTAGGAAGCAGAGCAGCTTAAAGCTTCAATGAACAATTTCATTTCTATACTGGAAATCCAGAAACACAGAGGCTTAAGACAAATAAAAAAGTCACGTGATCACTTTTTGACAATGCAGAGAACAACGGTAAATGTCTGAACTACAGCTATGCATTAGAATTAAACTGGACTTTCCCACCTTTGAGATATTAAAGTTGCTTTGGAAAAAGAAACGATGATGTCTTCTATACGGTAACTTTAACTGTTGCATATTAGTGAAGCCTACTAATAGACTTTATTAGTTCTAGGTCTTTTATGGCTTTGTTTTCTCCTTCAATGTCTAGCACAGTGTTTTCTAAGGATACAGGGATAGAAACAGAATTTCTACTCTTAGAGCAACTCTTTGATGATTCATGAGAGGTATTCAATAAATGTTTACAGAAGGAAAGAAGAGACTGAGAAAAGATTAGATAATATTTGATAAAAGAATAATACATTTAGCAAAGCTGAATTAAGTCATCTCACTCTCAAATGTTTAACCACTAAGGGACCTAGTTACTACAAGATGAGTGTCCCTTATCCAAAACACTTGAAACTAGAAGTGTTTCACATCTCAGACATTTTCAAATTTTGAAATATTTCTGTATGTACGAGATATCACAGCAAAAAGGATCCAACTCTAAACACAAAATTGGTTTACGTTTCCTACACACCTAATACACATAGCCTGAAGGTAACAATTTTATAAAATATGTTAAATAATTTTGGGCAGAAAACAATATTTTTATTGTGTTTTGACTGTGACTCATTACAAGAGATCAGGGATGACCTGTGACATTATTTCATTCTTCAAAAAGAATTGAATTTTAGAACACTTTGGATTATAACTTTTCAGGCGAAAGATGATCAACTTGTACCACTTCACACATATTCTATGAGGGGAACCATTTGGATTTCTCTTTTAGCCAGTTTTAAAAGTCACAAAAATTCATAAAATATGAAAGGTACTACAAAGACAGAGCTATATAATAATTACATATTATCTTATATTCTAAAGAAGTGAAATAACTTATTAAAGAATCCCAATTTAAACTGAGACAGAAGTAAAATATTATACTCCTAATTCCAAAATTGACTTAAATTATATTCATTTTTAACCTGGTATAAGAAAAATAAAATTCAGAAACTGTTCAGAAATTTGATTTCTTTTTTTTTCAATCTAAGGCTAAGTAAAAAAAACAGTATATTTGAAATCATGATGAAGTCTTATAATTAAAGTAAGAAATAAGTACGAGAAAAATCTTCAGAAAAAAAATGAATGCTTTTTATAAGAAACTGTTGAACTAAGACAGATGGTAAGCTATTAAAATTGTTAGATTAGGAAATTATTCAAAAACTTTCCAATTTGAACTTTTTATCATCGGTATCTACATAAGCTTATAGAAGCTATTTCTTGTTTTTTTTTTTTTTTTTTTTACTACAGATTGGTTTGCAGCTGTTAAAACTTTTCCTTCAACTTTCTATATTCTGAGAATCTTCACAAAATAAAGTTCTTAGCTTTCTACAACAAAATACACACACACACACGCACATGCACACACTCTCTGTCTCACACTCATATAGTGGTTTGGCTGTGTCACCACCCAAAACTTATCTTGAATTGTAACTCCCACAACTCCCATGCATCAATAGAAGAACCCAGTTGGAGGTGATTGAATTATGGGGTGTGTCTTTCCTGCACTGTTCTCATGATAGTGAATGAGTCTCACAAGATGTGACAGTTTTAAAACAGGAGTTTCTCTGTACCAGCTCTCTTTGCCTGCTGTCATCCATGTAAGATATGACTTGCTCCTCCTTGCCTTCTGCCATGATTTTGAGGCCTCCCCAGCCATGTGCATGTGAAACTGTAAGTCTAATAAAACTTTCTCTTTTGTAAACTGTCCAGTCTTGGGTATGTCTTTCTCAGTAGCATGTATACAGACTAACACAGTAAATTAGTACCAGTAGAGTGAGGAGTTGCTAAAAAATAGCTGAAAATTTGGAAGCAACTTTGGAACTGGGTACCTGCAGAGGGTAGAACAGTTTGGAGGGCTCAGAAGAAGATGGGAAAGTTTATAACTCCCTAAAGACTTGTTTATGGCTTTGCCCAAATGCCAATAATGATATGGACAATGAAATCCAGGCTGAGGTGGTCTCAGATGGAGATGAGGAATTTGCTGGAAACTGGGGCAAAAGTGACTCTTGCTATGTTTTAGTAAAGAGACTGGTGGCATTTTGCCCCTGCCCTACAGATTTGTGGAACTTTGAACTTGAGAGAGATACTTTAGGGTATCTGGTAAAAGAAATTTCTAAGAATCAAAGCATTCAAGAGGTGACTTGCATGCTGTTAAAGGCATTCAGTTTTAAAAGGGAAGCAGAGAATAAAAGTTCAGATAATTTGCAGCCAGACAATGCAATAGACAAAAAGTCTGACAAAGGATTTATATCTAGAATCTACAAAAAACTAAAACAGATTTACAAGAAAAAAAATAAACCCACTCAAAGGTAGGCAAAGGGTATGAACAGACACTTTTCAAAAGAAGACATACATGAGGTCAATAAACATATGAAAAAATACGCATCATCACTGGTCATTAGAGAAATGCAAATCAAAACTACATTGAGATACCATCTCATGCCAGTTAGAATGGTGATCATTAAAAAATCTGGAGACAAGAGATGCTGGAGAGGATGTGGAGAAATAGGACACTTTTACACTTTTGGTGGGAGTGTAAATTAGTTCAACTACTGTGGAAGACAGTGTGGTGATTCCTCAAGGACCTAGAAACAGAAATTCCATTTGACCCAAAAATCCCATTACTGAGTATGCATTCAAAGGATTATAAATCATTCTATTATAAAGACACGCGCAAATGTATATTCACTGTAGCACTGTTTACAATAGCAAAGACCTGCAACCAACCCAAATGCCCATCAATGACAGACTGGACAGGGAAAATGTGGCACATTATACACCATGGAATACTATGCAGGTATAATAAACAATGAGTTCGTGTCCTTTGTAGGGACATGGATGAACCTGGAAACCATCATTCTCAGCAAACTGACACAAGACCAGAAAATCAAACACCACATGTTCTCACTCATAGGCGGGTGTTCTCACAGCCACAGGATTCATAGGCTATGTCCTCCCATGAGGCCAAATATCATTTTGGGGGGCTACAGTAATTACAAACCTCCTATCAGCTATCCCCTACATTGAATCTGACCTACGGCCCTGAGGTACGAACCAAATGCCAGATATAGTTTCAGTATAACCAAGCCCTATCTATATGGGCCCGGAGCGAGAATACTAGCAGATGTGGGCGGGTTGCTGGTTTCAGGGAGGTTGGTAGATTAAGAGACCAAGTGCGTTTGGTGGCTATCCATGGTTGGGTTGACTGTCTAATTAAAATGTGCTATGTCCAATCAACGTTTTAATGTACAAATGTACAATAAATGATTGTAGTTGGCGGGTGATATTCATGTTTGAGACGTTTTATGTGGTATAGGAATTTTATGTGCTATAGTCCAATGTATAATTATAGTTCTTGCTTATAAGCATGTTTGTGGAGGTTGCTATGCATGTCTTGGTTTAATGTACTATGCATATTTAAACATTTATAGTGCTGGACATTATTCATGGGGTAAAGCATTAATGCACTAATTACATAAGGGGTTGAAATGTTGTGCATACTTGCAAAGTACTTTATTGCTGAGCCATCAATAAGATCAAGCTTTGTTATTCAGGGAGTAGTTTAATATCAGAATCTCAGCTTTGGGTGTTGATAGTGGAATTAGATATTCTTTCCCTGATTGTTCTGGGGAGTAGACGTTCTCCATTTCTGGTTTACAAGACCGGATTATTAATTTACACTACAAGGACGTTTATTATTTGAGTAATTTGTTTTCGATTAGAGCGGAGAGGGGAATTAGGGTGATAATGATAAGAAAATATATAATAGATGCTGTTTGGCCGACAGCAATAAATGGGTATTCAACTGGTTGACCCCCGATTCATGTAAGTGTGAGTAGGTTGGCTACTAGAGTTCAGAATAGGATTTGGGTGATTGGTCGGAATGCTATACTTTGTTGTTTGGATAGATGTGTTAAGGGGATGAGTATTAGGATTAGAATGGATAGTACGAGAGCTAGGACGCCTCCTAGTTTGTTGGGGATAGATCGTAGGATTGTGTATGCAAATAGGAAGTATCATTCCGGTTTGATGTGGGGTGGGGTGTTTAGGGGGTTAGCTAGTGTGTAGTTGTCTGGGTCTGTTAGTAGATCGGGTGTAAATAGGGTTAAGCTTGTTAGGCATAGGAGGAAGATTAATCCGAGGATGTCTTTAGTTGTATAGTATGGGTAAAATGAGATTTTATCAGGTTCTGAGGTCATTCCTGACGGGTTACTTGAGCCTGTTTCATGCAGAAACAAAAGATGGATAGTCGCTAGAGCTGCAATAATGAAAGGTAAAATGAAGTGGAAAGTAAAGAATCATGTGAGGGTAGCTTTGTCTACTGAAAATCTGCCTCAAATTCATTGGACTAGGTCAGATCCAGTGAGAACATATGGACACAGGGAGGGGTGCATCACACACTGAGGTCTGTTGGTGGGGGGACTAGGGGAGGGACAGTGGGGAATAGGGACTTGGGGAGGGATAACATAAGGAGAAATGCCAGATATAGGTGATGGGGATGGAGGCAGCAAACCACATTGCCATGTATGTACCTATGCAACAATCCTGCATGTTCTTCATATATACCCCAGAACCTAAAATGCAATAAAATATATATACATGTATGTGTATGTGTGTATATATATATGTGTGTGTGTGTATGTATATACATATATATATATATTTATTTATTTATTTATAAAGAAAAGAATCCCATTTTCTGAGGAGAAATTCAAGCCAGCTGCAGAAATTTGCAGAGGTAACAAGGAGCCAATTGTTAATTCCACAGACAACAAAGGAAATGACTCCAGGGCATGTCAGAGGTATTCATGGCAGCCCCTCCCATCACAGGCCTAGAGCCTAACAGGAAAAGGTGGTTTTATGGGCCAGACCCAAGGTCCCATGCTTTGTGCAACCTAGGGACTTGGTGTCTAGCATACCAGCCCTCCAGTCGTGGCTGAAAAGAGCTAACACAGAGCTCGAGCCTAGCTTCAGAGGATGCAAGCCCAAGCCTTGGCAGTTTCCACATGCTTTTAGCCTGTGAGTGCACAGAAGTCAAGAATTAAGGTTTGGGAACCTCTGCCTAGATTTCAAAGTATGTATGGAAATGCCAGGATGTCCAGGCTAAAGTTTGCTGCAGGGGCAGGGCTCTCACGGAGAACCTCTGCTAGGGCAGCGTGGAAGTGAAATGTGGCGTAGGAGCCCCCACAAAGAGTCCCGACCCAGGAAATGCCTAGTGGAGCTGTACAGAGGGCCATCATCTTCCAGACCCTAGAATGGTATATCCACCAACAGTTTGCACCATGCACCTGTAAAAACTACAGACACTCATGTCCTGCCTGTGAAAGCAGCTGGGAGGGAAGATGTACCCTGCAAAGCCACAGGGATGGAGCTGTTCAAGACCATGGGAACCCACTTCCTGCATCAGCATTACCTGAATGTGAGACATGGAGACAAAGGAGATCATTTTGGAGTTTTAAGATTTGACTGCCCTGCTGGATTGCAGACTTGCATGGGGCCCATAGCTTCTTCGTTGTGGCTAATTTCTCCCATTTGTAAAGGCGGTATTTATCCAATGTCTGTACCCCCATTGAAGTAACTAACATGCCTTTGATTTTACAGGCTCATAAGTGGAGAACACTTGCCTTGTCTCAGAAAAAATGCTGGACTGTGGACTTCTGAGTTAATGCTGAAATTAGTTAAGGCTTTGTGGGACTGCTGGGAAGGCATGATCGGTTTTGAATTTATGAAAATATGAGATTTGAGAGGGGCGTGGGGAAGAATATCGTTTGGTTATGTCCCCACCCAAATCTCATCTTGAATTGTAACTCCACAGTTCGCACATGTTGTGGGAGGAACTAGTGAGAGGTGCCTAAATTATGGGGGTGGGTTTTTCCTACACTGTTCTTGTGATAGTGAGTGAGTTTCATGAGAGCTGATGGTTTTAAAAATGGGAGTTTCCCTGCACAAACTTCCTTTGCCTGCTGCCATCCACAGAAGATGTGACTTGTTCCTCCTTGCCTTTTGCTGTGATTGTGAGGTCTCTCCAGCCATGTGCAACTGTAAGTCCAATAAACACTTTTCTTTTGTAAATTACCCAGTCTCAGGTATGTCTTTATCAGCAACATGAAAACAGACTAACACACACACACACACACACACACACACACACACACACAACCCTAGGAAGTTTTCACAGAAAATCTCCCTGGGGGCGGGGTGCGATGGCTCATGCCTATAATCCCAGGACTTTGGGAGGCCGAGGCGGGTGGATCACGAAGTCAAGAGATCGAGACCATCCTGGTCAACAAGGTGAAACCCTATCTCTACTAAAAATACAAAAATTAGCTGGGCATGGTGGTGCACACCTATATTCCCAGCTACTCGGGAGGCTGAGGCAGGAGAATTGCTTGAACCCAGGAGGCGGAGGTTGTGGTGAGCCGAGATCCTGCCCTTGCACTTCAGTCTGGGTAACAACAGCGAAACTCCGTCCCAAAAAAAAAAAAAAAAAAAAAAAAAAGAAAATCTCCCTGGGGTGGGAAAAGATCAAAAGCAAGCAACTATCATTTAAGGAATATACCAACTACTGTAATACATAAGTATTATTACAGAATATCAATTATGATCAATGCCTGAGATAAATGTGCTCTAGGAACTACAGACATCAAGTCACTGTTGTTCAATTACCAAGCATTTTACATCTTAAAATCTATAGTCCAATATTATATAAGATTTTTAAAATGTCTATGTTAAAAGAAATACTTGCCAAATAATAGAAAAACTTCATATATCTTTATTGTGTTAATATAACAATTTCTTCTTCTATAAAAGAAAAAAAACTCAACCTGGTTTTTGTTTAAAAAATTTAAAAATATTTTCTTTCAGCAGGCATATGTGTGCATGGAAATACTGACACAAAACATTAAAATGACTTATGCTAGCCCCCTTTTCTAATAAGATATCTTCTAGAAGTCAAATTTTATTGGAGAGTCTTAAATCTATTTAAAATAAAATGTGGCTCATCATGAAACATTAAAATGACTAAAGTCTCTCTGTAACTTTTTAGTTGAAAGGTTAAGTCTGAGGGAAGCTATTATGGGAATAAACCACAGGGCTCTCAGCATTAAAAACAGAATTCACCGGGGTATTTTTCAAACAAATATACTACTTTATAGGTAGCTTTAGAACAAATATTCTATCCAATAAACTAAAACACTTTTTCAAAATTATGGTAAATTAAAGGGGTATATATTTCTTCTTACTCACGTATAAGGCAGAGAAAAGCAAAAACAAAACAAAATGCCTTCATTAATTCCATATACTAATTACTGAAATGGCTTCTTTTATTTTTCATTAAGACAAGTAAAAAGTAACTGCACAAACTAAACAAGTTAGTTTTTCATAAAATACAAAATATTTTATGCAAACACATAGTCTACTCTTTTGAAATCTCAACTAGCCCCTTTTCTAATAAGATATCTTCTAGAAGTAAAATTTTATTGGAGTCTTAAATCTATTTTAAATAAAATGTGGCTCATCGTGAACTATTTAAAATTTAAAAGAAAAATATTTTAATTAAAAATATAAAACCTGGTTACTTATGTATCTTTCCATTATTTCCTCAATGAAATAATTTTACCTTTTAAATTAAACTTAAGGTTTTTTTTCAAGACAATCTGCCAACTTACAGTGTTAGTTGGATCTTCTTGTAAAATCCTATCATATAGCTGTATAGCATCATCATATCTATTTAAAAAGAAAAAGAAACATCTACAATTATTACCTTAAAAATATGGTGACAAATAGTAAATACAGAAAATAATTAAAGTGACTTTAATCTTTTAATTTAAATGCATTTATAATTGTTATAGAAGTCTTCCCATCTTCATAGAACACTAAATATTTACTAGAGTCTTACTTTGTTAAGTAAAGCAAATCATGTATATAGTACTTACAGAAGATTTCCTTTAAAAAAAAATTAATTCAATTTGTCCAAAGTACAAAAGTAAAAACCAGTCACACAAGTTGAAGAGACAGAACAAGCATCAGAACCAGATGCAGACATAGCAGAAGGACTGTCATAAACAGACTAGGAATTTAAACGATGGTTATGTATTTTCATGGAAAAATGAACAAGATGTAAAAACAGGTGGGTAATGTAAACAGAGAGATCGAAACTCTAAAAAAGAAATCAAAATAAAATACTGGAAATCAAAACAATGTAAAAGAAATGATGAATGCCCTTGATGGGCTTGGGCTTATTAGTAGATTGGACATAACCCAAAAGAGTCAGGAGGTTGAAGAACTGTCAATAAAAATTTCAAAACTGAAATAAAAAGAGAAAAGCAACTAAATAATAGAACACAATATCCAAGAAGTGTGTACAATTACCAAAGATGTAACATATATGTAATGAGAATATTAGAAGAAAAAAAAATATTGGAAACATTTGAAGTATTAATGTTTAAAATAAACACACAAAACTACAGATCAAGTAAGCTCTAAGAATATCGAGCAGAATAAATACCAAAAAATGTATACTTATGTATATCAAACTACAGAAAATCAAAAACAAAGAGAAAATTTTAAAAGATGCCAGAAGAAAAAAACACATTATTTATATAGGTACAAGGATAAGAATTTTATCAGAGTTCTCTTCAGAAACCATGCAAACAAGAAAAGAGTAGAGGGAAATATTTAAAGTGTTCGGATAGAGAAGCAACTTAGAATTCTGTATCCTGAGAAACTGTCCATTAAATGTGACAGAGAAATATACTCCAGACAAACAAAAATTAAAGCAATTTGCTGTTAGCAGACCTGCTCGGCAAGAAACGTTAAAAGCTGCTCTTCAGATAAAAGGAAAATGATATTGGTCAGAACCTTTGATCTACATAAAGAAAGGAAGAACATTAGAAAATGAATAAAGGTAAAATAAAATTTTTATTTTTCTAATTCTTATTGATCAGATAACAGTTTGCTCAAAATAGTAATAGCAACAATGTATTTGGTGATTATGGTTTATGAATAAGTGAAATGAATGAAAGCAGTGTTAGAAATGACAAAAGAGAGGAATTAAAAATACTCTGTTGTAAGGTATTTGCCCTGCCTGCCAATCAGTATAGTATTACTTGAAAGCCGACTGGATAGTTTTAAATATATATTGCAATCTCTCAGACAGCTATTTAAAAAATTTAAAAAGAAGTATAACTGATATATTGAGAGACAGAAAAAATGAAATCCTATAAATTCTCAATTAAATCAGAAGGCAGAAAACAGAAATGACAAAAGAAAAAAATAACAAGAGCAATCAATAGAAAATACTTATGAATATGGCAGATATTAAAACAACTATATTAATAACTTTACATGTAAATAGTGTAAGTACACCAATAAAAAGACAGAGACTATCAAAGTGGATTTACAAACATGACCCAACTAAATGCTGTCTACACAGAACCCTCTAAATACAAAGATAAAACAGAATAAAAGTAAAGGGAAGGAGAAAGATATTTTCTAATAGTAATCAAAAGAAAGCTCAGGAGCTACATTTAAGCTGACTTTAGAGCAAGAAAAATTAGTAGGGATAAGAGGGGCATTACATAATATAAAGGGCTCATACTCATGAAAAACACAATCTTAACAGAACAAAAATCCTTAACAACAGAACATCAAAATATGTGAGGCAAAAACTAATAGAACTGCAAGGAGAAATAGATGAATCCGCTATTAAAGTTGGAGACTTCCATATTCCTTTATTAGTAATTAATAGACATAATAGGCAGAATATAAGGACACAGTTGAACTGTACAGCACAATTATCTAGAAGTACTGAAAATAAAATTTTAAAAAGCAGATGGCAAAAAGAAAAATACTCTGAAAGCACTCTTATGAATTAAAAATAATCGTAAATTTAAAATGTTCCTACTGTCTAGAAGACACTACCAAATATTGTTGAGACATTGGAGTAGGAAAAGAATTATTGAACAGGACACAAAAATCACTATCCATTAAAAAAATGATACACTGAATTTCATCAGAATTAAAAACTTCTCTACTTCACAAGGCATCATTCAGAAAATAAAATATTCAAGCAAGAAAATAGGGAGAAATATTCACAGCACATATATCTGACAAAGTTTTTATCCAGAATATATAAAGAACTCCTACAAATCAGCAGTAAAAAAGGTGAAACAACCCAATTTTGTAAACAGGTAAAGACCAAAGAAGGTATTTCAGAAAGAACATCATTCTCAGCAAACTGACACAAGAACAGAAAATGAAACACCGCATATTCTCACTCATAGGCGGGTGATGAAAAATGAGAACACATGGACACAGAGAAGGGAGTACTAAACACTGGGGTCTATTGGGGGGAAAAGGGGAGGGCCAGTGGGAGGGGGTGGTGGGGAGGGATAGCCTGGGGAGAAATGCCAAATGTGGGTGAAGGGGAGAAAGCAAACAAAACACACTGCCATGTGTGTACCTATGCAACTGTATTGCATGCTCTGCACATGTACCCCAAAACCTAAAATGCAATAAAAAATAAAAATTTAAAAAAAAAAAAAAAAGTTATCTGAATATCTAAGCAGACATGACAAGGTTTTTAACCTCATCAATCTTCAAAAAATGTAAATTAAGGCCATAATGAGACAGTACTTCACACTCTAGTATGTCTGAAATAAAAAAAAAATTACCACCACCATGATTAACAGGCTCTATGCCTGCCAGTTTTAATAGGATCACACTGTTGATACGATTTGGTTACCTTTCCATGGCTTCAAATCTCATGCCTGTTAATCGCTTGACTCTGTGACTGCCAGGAAACTGTCTTCTTAGCTCTTGAAGACAAAACTGAAAAAATAAGAGCTGAGTAATAATTACATTATATAAATTAAAAAGGCAATAAAGAATGGCATATGTAGTCTTCAACGTATTTTTCTGAATATTTTCCTTAGTCTCCTCTAATAACATGAAGTGAAATTAATCAGTAACAAATAATGGATTAAAAGAACTATGACATTACAGTGAAGGCAACAATCAGTTCTCAGAAACCAATCATGCTCTTAACCAGGAAAATGAGCAGATTATGATATCCGCTAATAATTCTTCACGTAGTACTATCATATTATTCTTCCTTAAAAACTATGTCTATGATGTGTTGGGCCCCTACTTAAATGACAACAGCACTTGGAGTTTTCTTCGTAATTACAGCAGAAGCATTCTTCTGTTAAAAACCAAGTTTTTTTAGTAGTCATCTCAAGTTCCTAGCAAATAATATTAACACTGTTTAATTCTGCCCTGTTGAAATTTTATATTAATCAATCATCCTTTCAATCAATATATCCTGATTTGGGATCAGAAAATACAGACACTAAATTGATGGAATACCAATTTCTTTGAACAAGTATCTATAATTGACTCATCAACTTGACTAACTAAATAATCAAATATTTATTGAGTATCTACGTTCTCAGCAACATATGAAAGATTCTAAGTTCCAGAAGTCCTAGAAATGTTAAAGATTATATAAATGGTCCACTGAAGCATCCTAATGCATCAGTGACCAAAACAATGCCATTAACTACTGATGAAACTATTAACTGCTAATAAAGTAAGTTTTAATAAAATTTTGAAATATAACTTCAAAGTTTGTGGCAGAAATTTGCCACACTAAGAAAAATATTCAAGCTAGTCAAAAGTGAAGATATGTTCATTTATTTGACATCAAGCAAAATCATATTACTAGGTCAATAAAGCAAGCTAACTGTATATATAATCTTAACCATTAAAAAGTTACTGCTTAATTGGATATCCTGCTTTATTAACCAAAAGTATTATCTAATCTGACCTCCTACTTTGTCAAGTGGTATTTGGCTGTTTTAAAAAATAAATAAATAAAAACTTCTCTCAAGATGTAAAACTGCCACCTCTATGGATATCCAAAAGAGATATGTCTTATAGGTTCTGAAGGTAATCCAACAAAGGTTTTGTGAAATGTTTTCACCAGTAACAGCTTCTCTAGAATTACATGTATAGCCAACCCAACCTTGAAAAGGACAATACTATTCAGATGTGAATTTTTTTCAGGTATTTCTATTTTTTGTTTTTGTGTATTTCCTTTCAGTTTAAATACGGAGACAGCATGAAGTGGTACTTAAGAATTCAAGATGATAGGAACAACAGAATAGACGCCTCTGCTTCCTGATTTATAAAATGAGTAACATCAAACACAAATCAAGAAATAATTATGAGGGCTCAATAAAAGCATGATGTAAAGCATTTAGCTTCATGTCTCACATGAGTCCAAAAATATAGCTATCATTATAGTCTTATTTTAAAAGCAGTATTAGTATTTGGTTTTTTTTTTTTGGAGATGGAGTTTCACTCTGCTGCCCAGGCTAGTGTGCAATGGCACAATCCTGGCTCACTGCAACCTCTGCCTCCCAGGTTCAAGTGATTCTCCTGCCTCAGTCCCCTGAGTAGCTGGGTCTACAGGCATGCTACACCATACCTGGCTAATTTTTTTTATTTTTAGTAGAGATGGGGTTTCACTGTGTTGGCCAGGCTGGTCTCAAACTCCTGACCTCAGGTCGTCTACCTCCCTCAGCCTTCCAAAGTGCTGGCATTACAGACAGATGTGAGCCACTGCATCTGGCCAAACATTATTAGTATTTTAAGTTATATTCTATATTTCAGAATTTTCTTATGTAAGATATGTTTATAAGATTGTGTAACAATATTGAATATTATATTCTATGAAAGTCATTCAATCAGCCAAAAGGGAAAATTGTTTCAAACTTTGCTTTTTATTTTAAACTCTAAAAAACAGAGTAAGTCACCTACTAAGGAGATAAATTTCAGCAACTAAATCTTTCCAGTAAAACTAGGATAGCAAATACCTACTTCTCAGGACTATTAAAAAGATTTAAGATGCTTTGTCCTAAAATATCTAGTTAATTCCATTTACTGTTCAGAGCAGCACTCAAAACCAGCTACAGAAAGCATTCAGTATAAGCCATACATTAAGTCTTAACTACAGTATACAATTCATGAATCAAATTAAACATATATTTCGTTTAAATACCTACCAAGGCCAAGTCATCCCGACCATAGTCTAGTGCAGCAATCATCACCTGTTCATATATGATCCAAACTAGATATACATAGGGGGGGAAAAAATCTGAATTTAATATTTAAAAAAATAACCCAAATTGAAATTAATGAATTCTAGTTTCTGATATTTCTAGAGAATATTACTTAGAACTGAAAATTGATTTATTGTATTATCTCTGAAACTAAGAACACATTCTTATATGTTTCAACAGTGTAAAATATGTTAATATAATATTAAAATCTCCAACTATTTAATACTTTTACTATTTTCAAAGAGTCCTTTACACAATACATTTTGGCTAGACATCTGGAAGCCCTGTGAGCCTTAAAACAAAATGCCATAGTTTATTACTACCAGGCAATTATAAATCCTTCTCAAAATAAACTATCATTAAAATTCTTGGGATGAGAAGTCACAGAGAAGATTAACACAACAACTATAAAAATCATAAATGAAAGAAGTTAAAAAGGCCCATAAATGAGACATGTACTGAACCTGAATAAAAGAACTTACTATCATCTCCAAGCTTAGAAGCATATTCATTAATTAATTCTTCTCCAACTTCCACAATTTGCTCACTATTTCGTGAGTTTTCTTCTCTCCATTTTCTCATTTTATCTCGCATTTCTGAAAAAAATTACATGACATTTAAGTGTATATGTATACACATACAAACATACATATACAATAGATGTCAAAAAATTGACAAGACAGAATCAACTTTTTAGGTAAGGAAAATAAACTCACAATCATGTAGATGTCTATGGTATCTCAAAATTGATTAAGTAAAAAATTAATTGAACAAGAGCAACGTTTCCTTTAGAAAACCTATTACGACTATCTTTAGAAGTGATGAATGTGCCAGGCACAGTGGCTTGTGTCTGTAATCCCAGGAGCCCAAGGCAGGAGAATCACTTGATCCAGGAGTTCAAGACCAGCCTAGCCAACATGGCAAAACCCTGTCTCTACTAAATAAAGAAAAATTAGCCGGCTCTGGTGGCTCACACCTGTAATCCCAGCTACTCAGGAGACCTAGGCAAGAAAATCGCTGGAAACTGGGAGGTGGCTGGGCATGGTGGCTCACGCCTATAATCCAAGCACTTTGGAGGCCAAGGCGGGCACATCACCTGAGGTCGGGAGTTCAAGACCAGCCTGATCAACATGGCAAAACCCTGTCTTAAAAAAATAATAAAAATGTAATCCCAGCACTTTGGGAGGCCGAGGCGGGTGGATCACGAGGTCAAGAGATCGAGACCATCCTGGTCAACATGGTGAAACCCAGTCTCTACTAAAAATACAAAAAATTAGCTGGGCATGTTGGCGCACACTTGTAATCCCAGCTACATGGGAGGCTGAGACAGAATTGCCTGAACCCAGGAGGTGGAGGTTGCAGTGAGCCGAGATCGCACCATTGCACTCCAGCCTGGGTAAAAAGAGCGAAACTACGTCTCAAATAATAATAATAATAATAATAAAAGAAAAAAAAAGAAACTGGGAGGTGGAGGTTGCAGTGAGCCGAGATCATGCCACTGCACTCCAGCCTCAGTGACAAAGCAAGACTCCATCTCAACAACAACAACAACAAAAGAGGCATGGTGGCACCTGCCTGTGGTCCCAGCTACTCAGGAGGCTGATGTGAGAGGATCATTGAACCTGGGAAGCTGAGGCTGCAGTGAGCTATAATTGTGCCACTGCACTTCCGTCTGAGCAACACAGCAAGACCCCTATCTCTTGAAGGTTGAAAAGAAGTTCAGCAGGCAAATAAGAAAGTAATTTATCCTATACAGAAAGAACTACTGGTAATTCAGAATTAAATAAACACATTGGGATCAAGAAATGAGTGTACAGGAAGTAAGAAGAGTGAGTTCCTTAGAAGAATTTTATTTCATACTAAAAAACTTTAAAGTTTTTTTAAAGGTACAGGAGAACCACTAAAAATTGCTAAGCAAAAGAGAAGCAACACGATCAGAGCTGTCTGATAGGAAAATCATTCTCATATAAAAGAAAAATACACTAGCATGTTATTTATGTCATTTTTTAAAATAAATAAATTTGAAGCAAACAAAAGTAAAAACAAAACTCCCCAGAAGATAAACTGGAGAGGAGTAAACAGTTCAAAGAAAATAAATTGATTGTATCAGTCCATATTTGTGTTGCTGATAAAGACAGACCAGAGACTGGGCAATTAACAAAAGAAAAGTTTAACTGGACTCACAGTTCCACGTGGCTGGGGAGGCCTCACAATGATGGTGGAAGGCAAGAAGAAGCAAGTTGCATCTTATGTGGATGGTGGCAGGCAAAGAAAGAGAGCTTGTGCTGAGAAACTATTTTTAAAACCAGTAGATCTTGTGAGACCCATTCACTATTGTGAAAAAAGCATAGGGAAGACCTGGCCCCATGATTCAGTCATCTCGCAGTGGGCCTCCCAGACAACACATGGGAATTATGGGTGCTACAGGGTGAGATTTGGGTGGGGACACAGAGCCAAACAATATTACTGGTCATGGAGGATGTACAGTCTACTGGAAAAAACATGGAGTTGATACACTTGGTTTAAATCTAACCTCCATTTTTTACATGACCTTACATAGCTTACTGAATCTGTACTTAGTTTCTAATACCTATGAATAGACATACTACTACCTTTAGCTAAGAGATGAGCAGTTAGGACTACGTAAAATATATGTAAAGTTCTCAGCATGTCTGGTACATAGTGAGGACTTGGTAACCAATAGTTCACCCTATGTCAATTAAATGGTCTAAGTGAAATACATGAATCAAGCAATTTGTAATAGAGAATGACAGGAAATTAGGTACAAAAAATAAGTATGAACTGTTTTATTTCTTTTTTAAAAAAGAGTTGGGAAAGATGCTGGAAGGAGCTATAAATAACAGCGCAGTCAGCAGCTACAAGTCCTGCATGGTAGCATCATCTATGTTGAAAAAAAAACTAAACAAAGCAATTAAGTAATATCTGATAGATTCAGCAATAGGAGAACCCCAAAGTGCCATATTCTAGTATTTTCTAGTATTCACTAGAAAGCACCATAAGCCAGGATATGAAGAGCATCTAAAATAAGGAAGGGTTCTGCTCTCTCCAATCCCAGGTGAGTGCAAGCAGCCAGTGGTAAGAAAGACTAAGTGGGCTGGAGCAGTTGAGCTGCTTTCTATGACTTCTCCAAGTTGACTGGTCAAAGCTGTATATTATTTCAATATGAGCTAAAAGACATTAAAAAAGGATGCAGGACATAAAATAACAACATAAATCTGAATTAGAAGATCTCAGAAATGAGGCAAAAGAACTCAGTATCAGAAATAAAGTAATTTCAAAAATTAAAACTAAATTAGAAGGAAGTGCAAATAAATGGAGAATAAAAAGGAAAAAGTTAAATGTAGAAGAAATAAGATGAATAAGATATCAAGTATGACAAATATGAAGTTAGGCAAAGAATATCCAAAATACAGATAAAAAGAGACCCTGAGGAAAATCCAGCAAATACACAGAATACTAAAAACCATAATTCGAGAAAATTTTGATATAGAAAAAGATTTGAATGTATATATTGAAAGAACATCCCATGTACCTTAGAATATTAACACTGAAAGACCAAAACCAAGGAACATGCTAGTAAAATGTTCCTTTAAATTTTAAAGAGGGAAAACAATCCCTTAAGCAAAAGGAGGACTTGATTTACAAGGGAAAGAAATATAAATGAGCATTAAAATCTTCCACAGCAATGTTTTATGTCAAAAGAAATTGGATTCACATAGCTAAGATATTTAACAAAAGAAAGTATTAGCAAAGATTTCCTACCCAGCAAAATTTAGTTCCAAGTATAAAGTACACAATTTTGAACATGCAAGAATGTTAGAGAATATTGTGCCATGTACTCTTCCTGAGGAATCTACCATAGAACACGTTTAAAATAATTAAATAACTAGAAAGACATCAACATAAGGACTTGCAGTGATGATTAGTCACAGTTATTTGTAAAACAATAGATAATGGTTAAGCAGGAGAGAATTTATGGTTTATGCTCTGACAATGCAGAAACAATAATTAACTATATAAAGAACTAGGTGATAGAATCAGAGCTGCTATGGTTTGAATGTTTGTGTCCTCCCCAAAATTCACATTGAAACTTAACCCCCAGTGCAACAGTATTAATAAGTGGAGCCTTTAGGGGGTGATTAGGCCATGAGGGCTCCACCCTCATGAATGGGATTAGCACTCTTACAAAACAGATTAAAGGAGTGAGTTCGGCTCCAATTTTTATTCTTCCTTCCCTTCCACCACGTGATGATGACACAGTATTCACGGTGCCATCTTGGAAGCAGAAACTGAATCCTTAACAGTCATGGAAACTGCCAGCACCTTGATCTTCGATTTCTAGCCTCCAGACTGTTGAGAAATAAAATGTCTGTTCTCTATACATTACCCAGTTTCAGATATTTCGTTAATAGCAGCACAAACAAACTAAAACTGAAATTGGAACCAAGAAGCCGAATTCTGCTATACAAGTATCTAAAATTGTGGAAACAGTTTTATTAATAGAACTAGATAAGACCTAGAGGCTAGATCATAAAGCGCTATTCTGATGAGGGCAACAATGAAGAGAGCTTTAGAGATAGCCTAAATCTTAGAGATTACTGAAGTGGTCGGAATGCTGGTAGAATATGGACAGTAAAGTTTATTGTGAAGAGGACTCGGACAGAAATGAGGAGTATCTTATTGGAAACTGGGAGGAAAGGCCTTTCTTGTTACCAATTGGCAAAGAACTTCAATGAATTGTGTCCATGTCCTAGTACCATGTGGATGGCAGAATTAAGAGCAATGAACTAGGATGGGGGTCCCCAACCTTTTCGGCACCAGGGACCAGTTTTGTGAAAAACAGTTTTTCCGCAGACTAAGGGCGGTAGGCGGCGGGTGTTTCAGGATGACTCAGTGGCATTACATTTATTGTATACTTTATTTTGATTACTAATTACATATAATGAAATAATTCTACAACTCACCATATGGCAGAATCAGTGGGATCCCTGAGTTTGTTTTCCTGCAACTACACAGTCCCATCTGGGGGTGACAGGAGACAGCAACAGATCATCAGGCATTAGATTCTCATAAGGAGTGTGCAACCTATTTCTCTCACATGCACAGTTCACAGTAGGGTCCACGTTCCTATGAGAATCTAATGCCACCGCTAATGTGATAGGAGGTGAAGCTCAAGCAGTAATGCGAGTAATAGGGACCCGCAATTGAGACTGGTATCAGTCCCTTTTCTGGGGGTTAGGGACCCCTGAACTAGGATATTTGATGGAAGAAATCTCTAAACAAAGTGTTAAGGGTTTCTCGTGACTGCTTATAACAGACAAAGCAAAAAACAAAGAATTTAAAATAAAAAATGAAGCAGAACTTAAAGATTTGCAAAATTCTCAACCTGGCCAAAATATAAAGAATTAAAAGGCATGTCTGAGAGAAAACACCAAGAATTCGGTCAAATAAATGTTTGATAAGATTAATAGGGACTGATGGAAGCCTGGTATTATTTATCTAGACAATAATAAAAGAACAATTCTGAAGATAATTTAGAGATCTGTGAGGCTAGCACTTCCATCACAACCTTAAAATGCCAAGACCTCGAGAGGTTTCATAGGAGGGGCCCAGAGCCTTCATGGGAACTCAGGACTCACTGCAGGGCCACCTACAAGTTTTTCTCCCCACATTCTGGCATACTGTTCCTCAGCTGCCACAGCTGTGGTTCACGCTGGCCCAGGATGCAGCCTGGGCTGCTGCTCCAGAACTCACAGGTGGGAAACCTTGGTGCTGCCCCCTCAGTGCAAGAGAAATAAAGGGGATACGGTCTGGCTGTGTCCCCACCCAAATCTCATCTTGTTAACCCCCACAGTTCTCATGTGTCATGGGAAGAACCCAGTGGGAAGTGACTGAATTATGGGGAACTGTTCTCGTGATAGTGTATGAGTCTCACAAGATCTGATGGTTTTAAAAATGGGAATTTCCCTACTCAAATGCTCTCTTTGACTGTTGCCATCCATGAAAGATGTGACTTGCTCCTCCTTGCCTTCTGCCATAATTGTGAGGACTTGCCAGCCATATGGAACTATAAGTCCATTAAACCTCTTTCTTTTGTAAATTGCCCAGTCTCAGGTATGTCTTGTTTTCAGCAGTGTGCAAACAGGCATTGCCACCTCCATCTATATTTCAAGGGATACCTAAGAGAGCCTCAGGGCCCAGGCAGAGAAACTGTCACAGGGGAAAGGCTGCCTCAGAAAGCCCCCACTAGGGCAATACCCAGTGGCTGGAGTTGGGGAGTTATGGCCACTGTAGAAAGCCCTCACTAAGATAAGGCCTAGTACAGCCATGAGGGCAGAACCACCACTGAGACTCCAGAACTATAGAGCACAATCTATGTGGAATTCCAGTCTGGGAGAACCACTGGCACTGGATTCCAGTCCCTGAGAGCTGCAGCATAGGTACTGCTGGTTAACGCCGGGGAAAGTGGGGTCCCGTGGCGCTTGGGGATCCAACAGCCACCCCAGTGTGTCCAGAGGTTGGGCACAGAATCAAAGAAGATTATTCTCAAGCCTTTAAATGTAATTGTTTGCTTTGTTGGATTTTGTTCTCGGGACCTATTACTCCCTTCTTTCCTTCTTCTCCCTTTTGGAAAGGAAATGTCTATGCTTTGCTTGTCCCAGCTCTTTATTTGAAGCACCTAACTTTTTTAAGTCCACACAGGCTCACAGCTGCAAAGGAATTTGCCTCAGAATAAATCAGACCTTGAGTCTCATCCGTTTCTGACTTAGACAATTTTTAGTTAAAACTTTGAACTCAGACTATAAAAATAATGCTGTCATGAATTAACATTTTTGAGGCTATTGGGTTGAAATATATTCTGTGATAAAGACATAAATTTTGGGGTGACCAGGGGACCAGATGCTAAGGTTTGAATGTTTTCATCCCCTCCAAAATTTATGTTGAAACTTAATCTCCAGTGTGACAGTATTAATAAGGTAGAGCATTTAGGAGGTGATTAGGCCATGAGGATTCCACACTTATCAATAAGAGCAGTGCTCTTAAAAAAGGATTGAAGGTATGAGGTCTCCCCCGTCACTTTTGTGCTTTTGTCCCTCTTGCCATGTGAAGACACAGCATTCAAGGTACCAACCTGAAATCAGACACAGGGTCCTCGCCAGACATCAAACCTGCCAATGTCTTAATACCAGCAGGAATTAATTTCTGTCCTTTATACATCCCCTAGACTCAGGTATTTTGTTAAAACAGCACGAACAAAATAGAAAAAAAAATGCAAAAAAATTTTTTTAATGTTTTCAGTAACAACATTAGTGATAATGAGTACTTTTCTCTAAGACCGCTGTAGTTGTAATAAAACCAACAAGTAAATTACAGAATATTCTAGTTCTGTCATCTTCTGTGTCCTGGAGAACAAGGTCTCATATGGTCAAGAGAAACAAATGTAAAAGAAAAAGAACTCAAGGAAATATTCTGTAATCTTGAATGTGAAGTATCAATATGAACTCAAGTATTTTGCTTTTGAATATACACATATACTACACACACATACATCATACATACACATTTCCTAGCTATGACCAGTCTAGTAGTAATGAGCATACACAGCATCTGGACTGTGGTACTGAAATACAATTTCTCACTAAAAGAAATCTGGACTTCTTAGAGAAATCACTGATGTCAACCATGCGGCAAAAAATGTATGATGATCTTGGAACATCTAGTTATATCAGATGGCACAGACAACTGCTAGGGTCAGGTCAAAAACACTCAGGAGCCCACCTGAAGAGTTCCTACTGATCAAGAAGGAACAATTTTAAAGTAATGATATTAGCAGTAATACAATGCCTGCAAACTCATCAAGTAAAGTTGAATCCATGAGTTCACAATGAAAAGTAAAATTGTTTACCATAAGAGGACACCAGAAAACCAATTCACTATTTTGAAAATAGACAAAAAGCATTTATACTGCCATTCCCACATGTACCACTATGTAACCCCGTAACAAGTGGGAGTACAACTCTTTTTATATTAATAGTCCAACTGACAAATGAAAAAGAATACATATAGTTAGAATTTTACCATTTGCAAACTCAATGGATTACAACAGGCAGTAAGCATCAACAGCTGCTAATATTACTGCTATAAAAGAAAGACATCAAGATATTATGTACTTGACAAAAAGATACTGCAGTCTTGACAAAAAGATACTAATAAAATCTAAGACTGATCCAGTCTCTGAATCCAGCTGCCAATATGAAAGAAATGCAGAAGACATAGGAACATACGAATATGCAATCAGGATGATCCAGACAGTGGCAAATTCTACAGTTGAAACAGCCCAATTTCCCTTAACAGATGTTTCTTTTTAAAGAGACAGCTAGAATGGGAATCAGTAAATCAAAAACAGTAAAGAGATGTCTCAAACATTTTAAAATTGGCAAGACTAAAGTATTGTGTCTAGAAATACACACTTGGATAATATAACTATTTTACTATACAAGGAGGTGATTGCTAGGAAAGTCAGGATCATGGCTACTGATGTGAAAAAAGAAGGAGTTATACTTGGAGTGGGACACCCAGAAGAATGAAGGGGATGGCAAAACTCTATTTCTTGACCTGGGTGGTGGTTTCAGATACATGTTTACTTTATTTATTTATTTATTTATTTTTGAGACGGAGTTTCACTCTTGTTACCCAGGCTGGAGTGCAATGGTGCGATCTCGGCTCACTGCAACCTCCACCTCCTGGATTCAGGCAATTCTCCTGCCTCAGCCTCCTGATTAGCTGGAATTACAGGCACGCGCCACCATGCCCAGCTAATTTTTTGTATTTTTAGTAGAGACGGTGTTTCACCATGTTGACCAGGATGGTCTCGATTTTGTGCACTTTTCTCTTTTCATTTTATTTTATCATAAAAAGATTCTCTAAAAAAGAGAAAGAAGGGAGAAAAACTCTTTTAAAATATAGACAGAAAATCTTCATCTTTTACCAAACAAAACACTGAAAGATTACAAAAATTATTCAGGTTGAATATCAATACATTTTCCTTAAAATTCTGGTATAAAACATTAATAAAGTTTTAAAATACAAAGCTTATATTTACCAGAAATGATCTCAAATCTATCGAAAATTGTTACTGTGTAATATTTTGAATTATGAAGGTCAAACAAAACACCATGGGGATATAACACATGGTTCTTGAACATATTTCTTGACATGAAGATCACAAGAAATAAAGTTACATTTCAGACAATGGCAGCTTAAAAACATACAAAAAGCCTCAAATAACTCTAAGCTGGGATCCCCATTAATTAACTCATATTTCATAGCTTGTATAAAGTTTTAAACACTAAATAATGGTAAAAGAACATAACAAGGCTATCACTCAATCACAAATACAAGACTAATGCTGAAAAAAAAAATTTATTCACTTGGGAAACAAATCAGAAAAAAAAGGTACTATTTTATTCAAATCCAATGATAAATACGTGACTAAAATATTCTTTTTTTTTTTTTTTTTTTTTTGAGACAAGAGTTTCGCTCTTGTTACCCAGGCTGGAGTGCAATGGCACGATCTCGTCTCACCGCAACTTCCGCCTCCTGGGTTCAGGCAATTCTCCTGCCTCAGCCTCCTGAGTAGCTGGGGTTACAGGCACACGCTACCGTGCCCAGCTAATTTTTTGTATTTTTAGTAGAGATGGGGTTTCACCATGTTGATCAGGATGGTCTCGATCTCTTGACCTCGTGATCCACCTGCCTCGGCCTCCCAAAGTGCTGGGATTACAGGCGTGAGCCACCGCACCCAGTCTAAAACATTCTTAAACTAAGGTTAGCTAAACAGGATTAAGAAAATGTGGTATTATAAAGCTACTATGGGCTTACTATGTAAGCCCTAGCTGGTTTTATGTAATCCAGATTTTTATCCATAGTTCAGCAAATACATTTTTACAAAGAATGCATGTTATCTTTAGATCTACAACTTTGGGTCTCAGACTCATTCAAATCACACCCTTGTACCAAGGTTCACTTATGATATCTGAAGTCCACATTTTTCTTTCAATCTGACAGATTATTTTAAAAGAGGAAGAAGGGCCTTGGGAATATGAATTGTTAAATTACATTCCACAACACTACACATCCATTGCCTATATCCTGACAGCCAAAACAAGAAGTATGGCCCAGACGAATGATTGCTGTTTGAATGATCAAGAATTACCATCTAATCTGTTAAATTCTTGAACTTGTTTTAGAATGGGAATTTTCAGCAATGCCCTTTAAAAAGTAATAGAATCTGGTCAGGTTCGGTGACTCATGCCTGTAATCCTAGCACTTTGGGAGGCTGAGGCAGGCAGATCACCTGAGGTCAGAGGTTTGAGACCAGTCTGGACAATTTGGGAAAACCCGGTCTCTACTAAAAACACAAAAATTAGCCAGGCGTGGTGGGAGGCACCTGTAATCCCAGCTACCTGGGAGCCTGAGGTGGGAGAATCACTTGAACCTGGGATGTGGAGGTTGCAGTGAGCTGAGATCATGCCACCACACTCTCCTGCCAGGGTGTCACAGCGAGACTCTGTCTCACAAAAAAAAAAAAAAAAAAAAAAAAAAAAGCAGTAGAATCCTTACTCATAGACTAATTAGAGAAACTAGTCCCCATCTCCATTTTTGTCAATATCTCATTTACCAACAGTCTTCGGTTTTCGATCAGTCTCCTCTTATTCAATCAAGGTGTATTATTTTTTAAATCTGACTTTTAAGACATTCCCCTTTCATCTACTGATACTTCCCTATGACTTCCACTCATTCTAAAATATATCAATATACTATTTCTATAACATATGATAGAAATTAAAAATGAAAAGAGAATCATCCCATGTAGCTGAAAAGCTCACAAACAGAAAAACTGTAAACAACTGCAAAATTGTGTGATAAAAGGTATGCTACAGTTATGTTCAAAGCATTAGAAAAGCAAAGTAAGAGAAAGATTAATTCTACTTGGTAGAAAGAAAGGGTTAAAGAGGACCTCCCTAATATATGAATTAAGCCCTAAGGATCAAAAGATGTTTTAGATGAAGTTTAGGGCAAAACAGCATGCCTCCCATTGACAGAGGGATGAAAGTATTTTATGTCTTCAGGGATTGGGAAATTGCCCAACTCACCCAAGTTTGCCAGGTAAGAGGAGAAGATATGCAAGGGATAACAGGTAAATTATTCATTGTTACCCAAAAAGGGGGTGAAAAACACTTTTCTCTATCAAAGACTACTCCTAAGTACCTCAAAATAAAACCTGAAGGATTATCCACCAGATGAGGGAAAACTAGGAGAGAAAAGCACTTTAAAGACCAAATGGAAGAATCCAAGAGCTCTTTCACCCAAGTATTTCACTATTATCCATGCTCTAAATTTTAAAAGTTCAAGTATTGTATGTACTACAAGGTGGTTTTTTTCATTTGTTTATTTTTTGAGACAGAGTTTCGCTCTTGTCACCAGGCTGGAGTGCAATGGCGAAATCTTGGCTCACTGCAACCTCCGTCTCCCAGATTCAAGTGATTCTCCTGCCTCAACCTTGTGCGTAGCTGGAATTACAGGTGCCCACCATCACAGCCCGCTAATATTTGTATTTTTAGTAAAGATAGGATTTCACCATGTTGACCAGGCTGGTCTCAAACTCCTCACATCAGGTGATCTACCTGCCTCGGCCTCCCTGAATGCTAGGATTGTAGGAGTGAGCCACTGTGCCCAGCCCTATAAGGTGTTTTTTAAGTAAGGTATAAAAGTAAAAATATCTATATATCCTTATACCATACCTCCTTTAAAGATATTTTTCAAGTGTTATATACACTTTAATTTTTCCTCCTTTCGTTACCCAAAAGTTTTCTTGTCAAAATATCCACATTTTACATTTTTACTTTCTTCAGTTTTCTCTTCTACCCATATAGAAATAGTAGTGTATACTGGTTAAGCATGGAAATGCCAAACTTATACTGCTTGAGTTCCAATTTCAGTCCTGCTGCTTTCTACCTATGGGATACTGGCTGACGTAATCACTATGTACACTTTAATGCTCTCCTCTAAAGAATCGAGATGAAAATAATAATAGCTTGTATCATACTGTTGTTATGGTAAGCACTACAAGTTAATACGTGCTTAGAACAACAATTGGCACAACATGTACTTGAAAAATGTTAGCTATTATATTTTAGCAGTAGGTAGATAACAATTACATTTCTGTATAGTTCTTTTTTATTTCCACAGGTTTTGGGGGGAACACGTTTTGTTTAGTTATATGAGTAATTTCTTTAGGGTAATTTCTGGGATTTGGGGGCTGTTTTCATGCTGTTAATTCTCCTTTAGTTTCTGGACAAAGATGTCTTGAAGCTTCCCCCCAAGTGATGGTACACCCTATAAAAACAAATGCTATTTATCTTTTTCTACTCCTACTATTTCTGACTTTGTTCTTCACATTATACTTAGAGCAGGAGAATTAAAACAAGGGTCAATAATCTACAGCCAAGAGGCCAAATTCTGCAGCCATCTGTTTTGTAAATAAAGTTTTACCAAAACACATCTACCTCTACTGGTTTAGGTGACCTCCATGGCATTTTTGTGTTACAATGGCTGAGAAATAGTTGAGACACACTGTATGGCATACGAAATCACAAACACTTACTATTTGGTCCTTTACAGATAAAAAAAAAAAAAAGCCAACCCCAGACCTACAGCCTAACATGGCGGAAAGGGCATAGAATCTCATTAGAGGCCTATGGTTTAAATTCCAACTCTGCCACTAACCAACATGGTAATCTTGGACCTGTCCATTTAACATTTCTAACATCAACTCCAAAATACAGTTGTCCCCTTGCTATCAGCAAAGGACTAGTTTCAAGCCCACGGATGCTCAAATCCCTTATTTAACATGGTGTAGTAATTGCAAATAACCTACAAGTATCCTCCCCTATATTTTAAATCATCTCTATAAATTTATAATAACCTAATACAATGTAACTTCTATGTAAATACAAGTTATATTGTATTTTTATTTGCATTATTTGTATTGTTGTTTTTGCTATGTTTTACTTTTTCAGTATTTTCCATCTGCTGTTGGTTGAATCTGTTAGTGTGGAATCTGAGAATATGCAGGGCTGACTGTATCACAAGTCTGTCTTACAGGTCTCTGATGAAAATGATATAAAGCAGAATCTGGCCCCTTCAGATATTGCTTGGTTAGTACAATAGTTTGGATATTTTCATTTGATTTTAAGCTGATTTTGATTACCCTTAGATAAGGGTATAAACTTACCAGTTCTTCATAGGCACTGGTAGGCCACTATTGTCTTTCACTCAAATCATGTATTTTCCTCATCTGCTTGGCCCTTGGGTTTAGGACTCCAAATACTAGAAAATTAGCGTAAAGCATTTTTTAAATGTAAAGCACTATAAAAACTCTAGTCACCTTTATTTAAAAAATAAAACAATTAATAATTGTTTCAGCCTCTGACAAGAAATAAAAGCTCTTCCCTTACTCTTTCCTCAAAGGTGGCTTAAAATTTCATTTTAACCTTTTACCTTCCTGCAAAAGGCCCACTCCTCAAAGCCAAGGTCATTTTATTACATACTATGTTAAGTAAGCTGCTCACTGCTTGTTTGTACATTTTATTAACTACTATACAACCCTGTGAGATGAGATAAAGGTCAAAGGTTAAAAGAGTGGTCATGATTGCTCTGTTTATTCCTTCCATGAGAATTTGCACGAAGTGCCACTGCAGTGAGGTGGCTTCTGAAAGACAGAAAAATATACTTACTATTTAATTCTGCTGATTTCTTTAGTCCAAAATTACTTCCACCAATTCTATATCTTTTCCGCTTCACCATTTACATAAACTAATATATTCTTTTAAAAGGTTGATAACTACGGGATAATAAATTTTAAATTATTTGTAATCCCATAAAAGTGTCTAGTCAGATTGGCTGCAGGCTGTTGTGAACAGCTATTCTAAAAGAAAAGGCCACCTGATTTGAAAAAGAAAAGGGGTTATTTATTTTAATGCACATAGAGCTCTAGCAGAAGTATTTTTCAAACTGTGTATTATAATCCATTAGCAGGGTATAAGATCAATTTAGTGGATTTCTTCCAGCATCTGTCCAGGGGATGAGGGGGAACGAAACAGAATGAACAGAATGGAATGCAATACTCATACTAAGAATACTTTGTAATTGAAACTTTGGTTTCAGTTTATACATATACTCAAAGATTCATGTATATGTATAAGTATATGAGTTAATGTGTAAAAGGTATTTCTTATTGTGGAAAAACACGCTTGTAGGAAAGAGAACACTTTTTTTTTTTTTGAGACGGAGTTTCCCTCTTGTTACCCAGGCTGGAGTGCAATGGCGCGATCTTGGCTCACCACAATCTCCGCCTCCTGGGTTCAGGCAATTCTTCTGCCTCAGCCTCCCGAGTAGCTGGGATTACAGGCATGCACCACCATGCCCAGCTAATTTTTTGTATTTTAGTAGAGATGGGGTTTCACCATGTTGACCAGGATGGTCTGGATCTCTTGACCTCGTGATCCACCCGCCTCGGCCTCCCACAGTGCTGGGATTGAGAACACTTTTTTAAAGCGTAACTTGCAAGAACGACTGTCTGACACACAGTCGAAAACATATTAAAATATAATAGCTGAACACAAAACAAGAAATGCTGTTTGTGTATGAAAATACAACTTTTATAAAACAAGTGACATTTTACCTATAAACACCTTAAGCTATACACCTTACATAGCTGACCCTGCCATACTCTGAATGCTGTTGTAATAAATACATCTGTAACACTATTAGTCACATACTATTTTCAGAAATGATTTAAATAATTCATATAAAAAATTGTTAGTAAAAATAAAATTGTCTTGAAGAAAACATGTATTCACCTTTGATAACTCATTATCTCAAAATCACAGCATCCGAAAATCAAGTCATCTTCATTTCCTAAAAATATGGCTTCCCTTCCCAATGTTCACATTTCTGTTAATTCCACCTTCTGTTAAAACTACCTGACATTCCACTTTTGAGTGCTGTTTCTGACTCTCTACTTTGGTTATCTAAGTCCTGTGGACTCCTTAAAAATTTCTAAGATTTATATCTTCTACTCTATTTCCACTGCTATTATCCATGTCCAGGTTTTCATCACCCCGTGCTAAAATTGCTAGGATAGCTTCCAAACTGGTCTCAACCCAATTCAATCTGTAAATTACTACCAGATATTTCTAAAAATTTACTTCATTACAATTTAAATTCTTAAGATACCCAATAATTCCTATCTTCTTTGAAGCAGTATAGTGTATAACTGGAACTATAGATTTTGGAGTTCTTTATTATTCAACTAATATTTACGAAATGCCTACTAAGTGCCAGGCCTGATCTGTGCATTGAGAATAAAGAAAGAAAGAAAAAGATAAAGTTCCTATAGTCAATATGGTTAGAGTCTAATAGGATAAAAAGAGGAAAATTCACATAACTTCAAATAGTGAAGTTCTAAAAAGAAAACAAAAGCACCATATGATAAAGTCAAGAGATTGGGAGAAAAAAGGAGCTTTTGGAGAGGGTGGTCAGAGAAGGCTTCTCTAAGAAAGTCATTTTCAAGCTAAGAGAAGAATGAGAAGGCACCAACCATAAACAGCAAATCTAAGTTCTAGAGAAAGAAACTAATTTGGCACGTTCGAAGAATGACAGAATGGCAGCCTAGATGGATGAACATAGTTAATAACTCAGTGGAGGAGAGCTGTATAAAAGCAGCTCAAATCACAGCACTCCCCAAATCATACTAGCTGTGGGATATCTGACAAGCCATTTCATCTCTCATTTGTTTCCTCATCTATAAAACAGAAATGAAGCCTATCTCATAAGACACACGTGAGGATTAAAAGAGATAACATATACAAAATGTTTCAGATTATTTTCATCATTATTATTACCATTACTGCATACACTAGTGGATCCAAGTTCAAAAACTTTGTGAGTTCAAGCTTTGTGTTCTAGCATTCACTCATGGAAAAAACAAGCATTTACTGAGAGCTTGTTTTCTGACTCTTACCACTATGGCTGGTCAACAGAAGGACTGAGAAGATCTCCAGGTGTAAAGAATGCAAACAAGTAATTAAAATATGATGGAGAGATTAATGAGGTTCAGTAAAAATTCTCTTAATCATCCTCCAGTTAGAATCAACTCAAAGAAATGCTTCTGTAAAACATAATGATGCCCACCAAGATTTTAGAAGCTCTTGGCTAGCTCTTGGTTGTCCCAAACAGTTATTACATTTTAAAAATTTAGCTACTTGTATCCAAACCAGTTCATGCCAGTTAAATTTAACGTAGTATAATGAAATATTATAAGGCAAAGAAAACTTGAGTGCAAAAAGAGACTGGTTTCTAAGAAACAAAGTTAGATGCTGTGAAAAGACTCTATAAAAACAAATAGCTCTGAAAAACTATCACATTAAATATGGGGATTTAATTTAAATATTATGAGAAAAATAATGGAAATATAAAAGACTTGTGCACTGAAGCTTCTATATTAGGGACTTTATGTTCCTGCTCCATGTTAAAGAAAGCAAAACAAAAATGGTTTATTAAACATGAAAAGGAATTTCAATCAGGGGACCTCTACCGAAGAAAAGCCCTGTTCTATATCAACCTGCAAAAGTTTAATGAAAGGTGCCATTGATGTTAGTTCTAAGTCAGGAACTAGGCTCCCATCTACATACAAAAAAGAAGTCTGAACTCCTTAGTCTAGCATTTTAAGGCTCCAACCTATCTTTCTAGCTTTTACCTTTCATAAGAGACTTTTGCAAAGCATATACTTTATTCTCATACATATCTGTACTTTCCAGACTTTGAAGTCTCATAGATCTGTATCTTAAAAGGTGACCAGAAGTTGTTTTATGAATGAGGGGAGATATATGGTGCTATCTACTTTTCCACGGAAAATGCAGAAAAGAATAAGTGGTGACAGTGGCGGTGTTGGAGGCAGAAGGAAGATGAAGGCAGAAGGAAAATGCAGAAAAGAGTAAGTCGTGACAGCAGTGGTGCTGGAGACATAAGGCAGAAGGCAGTTTTGAGTTTTATTAATTGTGAAATAACCATTACATGTGCCTTGTAGAACACTGGAAATATGGATCTTCAGTTTAGAAGTGAAATTTCAGGATGTGTTCCTTGAAATCTGGACCTTGCCTGCCTTACTTGGCACTATATCCTCAAGAACTAGAACAGTGCCTGGTGCACAGTACTCAAATATATGTTTAATTAAGGTGTTATTTAGTATACAGGCTAACGGATAGGTAAAGCTGGATGTGGATAAGATTGCTCACTGATGTCATTTAATCTATTTTAGGTATCTTCAAAACTAATGAGTACTTTGTACCATCTTTTCCCAGAAATATGCATGTTTACACAAGTACTAAATTTTGCACAATTTCATCAGACCACATGGTATTTAATGCTTGCATCAATTTAAAATCTATTGATCTCAAACTTAAAAACCAACAATAACATATTAAGAGGACAACTAAGAAACAGTGAAAACACCAAAAAATGAGCAAATGGATGTAGAGAACTCAACAGAGGAAAGGTCCGAAAAGAAAGAAGAAAACAAGAAGAATGTTATTAAGAAAGCAAAGAAAGATTTTCACAGAGGGAGTGATCTACAATAGCAAAAGTAGTAGAAGTACACAAAACACGTATGTTAGAGTTGGCATTAGGTCTCCTAGAGATCTTAGCGGAGTGGTAGGCCATAGAAACCAAATTGAGGTTGTTTGAAGGACTGAATGAAAAGAGAGGGAGTAGGGCAGTGAACATAAACAACTAAAATGTTCTCAAACATTTCTCACACATTATTTTTTCAACAAATACTCATTTAATGCCGATTATATGCCTGGCATTGTGCTAGGCATCCTATCCATGTCCTGCCCAAATAGCTCAAGAAACTTGACTATACTCTCTAAATTATCCTTTCCACCTCCAAATGTCTAATAACTTCCCTATGTAATAAGCATCAATCACTTTCAATTGGCTAAAGAAACAAACCAAATAATCTACTCTATTAGTAGTCTAACAAAGATGTGGAAGTGTTAAACTTACTGCATAGGTCTTTTATAAACAAGTGAGAAATTTTCCTATCACAAGAATTACAGTATTCTGAACTAACCAATTCATGACACTGTTCAGTGGAATTCCTAAGGACACACCTCTGACACACCCCCCCCCCGAAAAAAATCTAAACAAAACACTATCTTAAGAATCTTCCCATCACCCTCCTACATCCTAAAATTTTGTTACCATAACTCTCTGAAATAAAACTCTAGAATACTCTTTTCTTAAAAGTCACTTAAAATAGAATTTTAATTCTGGAAAGGTCTAAACCTTTATTTTACTAGTGAGCAAACTGTATCCTATTAGTTAAGCAAGTTGCCTAACTGTAGTATCTTTAAGATACTAAAGAAATTATTTCAATGCTAGAAAAATGGTTTGTAATCTTTTTTGACAATGTGTGTTTATTATTAATCCCATTAACAATTCATTTAGTCAACAAATAATTACTAAGCTCCACCCCCATGCATCAGGCTCTAGGAAAGTGACAGTGAACAAACAGGCCTGGTCCCTCTCATCCTAGGAAAGACCAAATTTTAAAACATAACACAATTGGTTCAATGCTTTAATAGTATGAGAATAGAATACATAATCGAAGGGTCACAGGTAGGTTTTGTTGTTTGATTTTGTTGTTTGGGTTTTTTCTTTTTCCAATTTTGTTGGGGGATGGGTAAAGGGAAGGGGGCAGTAGATGAGTCTAGTAGGCTTTTTTTTGTAGTAGGTGAGCTTTGTGGGGAACTGATAAATGATAAACTTTAATGGGGACAAGAATGAGGCAAGGAGGGAAGAACATTCCCAGTGGAAGGACTAGCATGTGCCAGCTTTCAGAAGCAGCATGGCAATTTAGGGTATTCATCAAAGGCCAGCATAGGCAGCTCACAGAGTGAGAGGGACAATGGCTCAAGATAAAGCTGGAGACATGGGTAATGTCCAGATCATAGAGAGGAGGGACATAATCAAATCAGTACTAGCTAATAATAACACATCCTTTTACATAGTACTTTAACAGTTTACAAAGCACTTTAAAATGTTTTCTCTTCCGTTCCTACAAACTTGTGTGGTAGCTATTATTTATTATTCCAAAATAATTACATCAATCCTCTTCAGAATTCTCACAGGGTAAGTTTAAGGTCCAAGTTACTCAGTTAAATCACCTTGTCTGTTGGTAGTACATAACTACTAGTCCCTCAAGATTTTATATATGCTACTAACATCTAGGAAAGCTATACTAAACATACCTTCATGATTGTACTTTCTAAAAATTATGTACTTAAAACATTTTTTAAAAGCATTAAAAGTAACAGCCATTTATCCATCATCCAGCTTACGGAATATACGCTGAAAATAGCCATTTATCCATCATCCAGCTTACGGAATATACGCTGACACAAGTCTTTTAAAACTATGTGTTTATAGCTTTTCTCCATAGATTGTGAATTCCATGAAAGTAGGGACTGTGTGTTGATAGATCCAAGATTTTGCACTAAGAAATTAACACTGTTGTTTAATACAATGGAATCCCTCAATTCAGGTAGAAATACTGAGGTTCATAATATGCTAGAGGCCACAAAGCCAATAAATAATTTAACCCAGTTCAAGTACAAAGGAATTTTGCTTTATTTCTTAAGAGTTTACAACTTTATAATACCTGATAAATTTATTCACGATAAAACCGAAAAAATAACTTTCAGTACACATATTTTCAGGTCATTATTAAAGCATCCCACAAAAGCATTTGCTGAACAAATTAGCTATGGAAGTCTCCTGTATTATGCTAAATGCTGGGAATATGAATTCCAATCACACAGATTCCATGCCTTAACGAAACTCAAGTTTCTTAAGCACACAGAATTGATCCAAGGTTTGGCTGTTTCCAGATTTAAAGAACATATCCCACTCTAGATCGACTAATAGGTAAAAATGTCCATCACACATGAGCACGTACATGGCCCAGAATTAATAAATTATTTTTCCCTTCAGAAAAAAAAAAAATTGCTAGTAGGGAGTACGAAGGAAGTTGTGCTGTGTGTGCAAATGTGTTTTGAAAAGGAGTGGGACAGAGACTAGCCTGAAAGGAAAAGAAACTGGAAAACCGGGTTTAAGGAGAAAACTAAATGTAGAGTGGCATATGAGAATCACAGTTGTTAAAGCATCTTCTACAACAGCTTTTCTGCACAGAGCTGTAATCCTTACATAGCACTTAGTAAAAGGCCTTACAGACCCTGTGTTTCTCGACGCCAAAGAAGCTTCAGTAACCACGTATTCCGCTTCCTCCGCACCGCCCAGCAACCACAGTTAGTGTGTGACAACCCTAGCCCCAAGTCCCTTCCGCCTCATAAATGGAAGCGGCCCTGGCCGCTGGACTGGCGCAGAGGAGGGCAGGTGAACCGATGAGACGACACTGTGGGAAACGCCATAGAGTACGCGCTCAGGCCAAGGAAGGGGTCAGCCTCAGCCTCCACCTCAGCTTGGCCCGTCCAGTGAGAGATGTGGTATCAAAAAAAGACCAGAAACCCCAGCTCCCCGAAGGCAGCGGGTAGTCCCAAACGGCTTCCTAGCACTTAAAAGCGCTGGTAACTTCCGCACCCGCCCCCATCCGAAGTTACCTTCCCAAGTGACATCGTAAAGCTCTGAGACCTTCGCCATCTTCCCAAGAACCTAGAGGCAGCGGGGTGAGAGGGCGGGGAGCCGCAGTCACGTGACTCGCGACCGGGCAGGGGCGATTTACGTAACTGGTTCTCATTGGCCAAGAGAGCAGAGGGGCGGTATTCGCTACGCACGTGCACGCAGCTCTGCGGAGGGGCTTTCGGGGAAGGGGGCGGAGCGAGCTGGGTGGTGCGCCGCGGTCCCGGAATCTGAGGCTTCTTTGGGTGCTGGCGGGGCGGAGGTGCTGACTCTGGGTGAGGTGTGTGTTTTTGTATTTGTTTTGCCGTGGATTTTTTTTAACAAATGCTGGGTTTTTAGTGTCCGCCAATCCTAGCTTTTCATTTTTTTCTGCCTAGGCGTGTTCATTCTCTTCACACTCCCCAATCAACAATTTATTCTCTTCAGGGCTGGCCGTGGTGCAGTCTTTTGCACGAATCCTTTACTAATCGCCAACTTTCCTCCTTCTTTAATGGGATTTGCTTTCCGTTCACTTTTTAATCGACTAAACGGATACTCTAAAGTTTTTATTAAATCTCTTCGAGGGACTAAGTGGGATTCTTTGCGCTTTGAAGTTCCCTTGAATACCCTTGGGCTAGCCTGTACCCTTCGTTTACGCTTGTCGTGCCTGTCATTGCTTCATCCATGTCTGCATGCCACACTAGGTTTGAAACTGTAGCGAGTATGTAAGTACTTACAAGAAATGAATGTACGAATAAGACCTTTACAGTTCCTGAACTTCGCTCCTCTTTTCTCCTGGTGGGTGGATGGGGGAGCCTCCTTTCCCACCAGACTAATTGCTTTTAGGGACCTTTGGACGTCGTCTCCTAGAGCTAAGGAGAAATGTCTGGACAGTAAGCAAAATATTTGAAGATGATAAGCATATATTTAGTATTTGGAGCAATGAGAACCTGAGATTGTAGAGGAGGAATATGTAAGCTGAGGAAAGACTAAAAATCACTGCAATGCCGCCATAGTTATGGGTCAGTGAAGAAGGGGCAGTAAAGGTTGAGAAGTAGAAATAATCCTATCCCACAAGTCAAAACAGTGGAGGGGTTTTATTCCCAGCTTTATTGAGGTATAATGGACAGAAATTGTGTATATTTAAGGTATAGGAAGTAATGATTAGATGTAAATATATATTGTGAAATGATTACCACAACCAAGCTAATCAACACATCCATCACCGTACCTGTTTCCCGTGTGTATGTGTTGAGAATACTTAATCTCTCAGCAAACTTCAAAGTATACAATACAAAATTATTATAGTCACTATAATGTACATTTGATCTCCAGAACATATTCACCTTACAACCAAAAGTTTGTACCCTTTGACCAACATCTCTCCATTCCTCTCCTCTCAGCTCCTGTCAACCACAGAGGGTTTTTTTGTTTGTTTAAAAAAAGAAAAGCAATAACCGTCAGGCCATCTATTCCAGAGAAGTCACGTAATGACAGAAAAGACTAGTGAAGTTTTATACTTGGATTGAATTCTGAGTGAGCTGGCATTCTTTCTAAACAGACTTAAAAAATCTTTCATTCAGGAAGTTAAAAAATGCTCCACCCAGAAATTCACGTATTCTAATTCTTCAATAAAGCAACATGGTGCAATGGGAAGAAAGAGAACTCCCAGATCTGATTCCAGGTTCTACCTTTTAGTAGCTGGGTGACTTTCAGCTTGTATGTCTCTCTCAGCATCAAAGAGGCTTATATGTGAAAAGCTAATAATATCTGTTGAAAAAGAAAATAGCTACCTTGAGTTGTTCATCAACATGAAAGCAGATACTGCAGCTAAAACCCCTGCGTGGCACTCTCATGGAGGTACCCTCCTGTATCTAGAAACACTGTTTATGTGCTAATCAGTCCCAAATTGATCAATCTTCTCAAAACCCACTCTGCTTGCTTGACATACTTGCTTAGATGGCTAGTTGATATGCATCTCAAAGTTAACATAGCCCGCACAGAACTCTGGATTCCTGCTGTCACCTTCTGCATTCCCACCTTGCTTTTCCCCATCATAGGTAAGGAAACCATTTACCTACTTGCACAAGTTAAAATTATAGGAAGTACCTTTGATTCCTTTTTTTGACACCCCCCCATATCCAGTCTATCAGCAAATTCTACATTGCACTTCATCTGCTTTTCATTTCTATTGCTGTTACCTTAATCTAAGCCACAACTTGTCTCTTCTGAATGATTGTGATAGTCTCCTAACCACCTTGGTTTCATTCTTGCTATGTAAAATCAGTTTTTTTATACAACAACGCTACTGGTCTTAAAAGAAAAATCAGACTACAGAAGTCCCTTGCTGATAGGCCTCAAATGGCTCCCCATGGCAATAAAAATATACTTCAAACACTTTACCATGGTTTAAAAGGCTTTACTCAGCCAGGTGACATTCATCTACCTCTTACCTCATCTCCTACTATTCTGTCTCTCCTTTCTAGCCCCCAGCCATTCTCATCTACTTACTAGTCCTCAAACAGGCCAAGCCCCTATCTGTCTTGTATCTGGCATTTGCCCACCTGCTTCCTTTTCCTAGAATGCTCTTCTCCACATCTTTTAGTGACCATCTTCCTTTCACCATTCATATCTCAGTTTTAAATGTATCCACTCATAGCCCTTTTTTGACCATCCAATAAAAAGTAGCTCTTATATAATGCCTATTCATCTTCATGACATTTATCACTATTTGATTTCTTGTATGTTTACTTGCTTACTTTCCGTATTTTACACCACTTTAAGCTGCTTTGGAGTACCAACTTTATTATTTTAACCTTGGAATATCCATGCTAGGAAAATACCTGAAACAGTAAAAATGTTTGTTGAATGAATGAATTAGATTAAAAATGACAGCTTGTATTAATATTTATTAAGGATAACATTTCTTAATAGTATACATATGAACTCTTGTTTAGTTAAGCATAGGATGTTTTCTTTTTATAGCTAATACTTTCCTAAAACTTATAAATTCAGTGAATTCAGGGACCATGCCAATTTTTTTTTTTTTTTTTTTTTCGGGTAGGCCCTGCCAGGGTGCCCCGGGTGGGACTACTCTGTGCCAGCTCCTCCCCCGGGTGCCCAGAGTCCACCAATTCATTTTTATATCAGCCGTTACTACAATACATTGCATACAAGAGCCACTTAATATTTTCATGAAATTATTGATGCTTAACATTTTTTTGGTTTGTTTGAGGGGACTAAAGCCTCTAGGAAGTCCCAAGTATGTATTTTTTAAAGCCTTGCAATGGATTTTAAAGACTATAACTAATTGAGGAAATAAATATTTTCTAATCACTTCAAGTAAATATTCCATAGCTAGCTACTATTGTCTGTCAAGCAATAAGCTATATGACACTGGGTTAAAAGTCATCATTTTCAGAATTTCTAAGTTGGAAAATAGAGTAATCTCATTTTTTAGTTAGAATGGGCTGATGATTCTTGAGAACAATATTTTTCAAACTTCTCTTGCCTACTACTCATACTAAGGAATATTTTTAATATTGTCACACAGTATGTGTACACATATTTAAAGCTGAAACATAGTATACAAACTAGTTTTGTCATGTGCCTTGTCTTTTGCATTTTCTATTCAAAATGTGTCAGTTACAGTGTATTTTCTGAAACTACTGGTGTGACATGATAATGAGGTCATGACTCATAGTTTAAAAAACATCCATGGATCTTGTATGTATTTCCTAACCTGAGGCCCTAATTTGAAATGATTTGCCCAAGTTTCTGCCACTAGTAGGTAAAAAAGATAGACGATTCATATGTAATTAGTTGTTTCGATCATAGATGAGAGATAAAATACTAATGAAAAAAATATATCTAGGAGAAATTTTATCACCAACAGTACAGTGAAGTAGGGAAAATGATTGCTTATAGATTATAACATAAGATGTCTAATAAAACTTGCCTTCCTCAGGCACACGTAAGAAAAAACTGGTATGAGAGTGACAAGAATTCTATATTCTTCTTTAACATTGTGTAACATGCAATTATAACTAAATGAAAATAGAAATACCTTCCATAGATAAAACTAATACTGAAAGCATAAATATCAATCTTACCTTCTGTAACTCTAACTTTACAAGATGTCTGCAAAGTTTTGCCTCTTACCCTCTCCCTCATTGGGAAAATTTTCATTCAAATATGTTTAAAATATTTAATCTAGTTTTTCTGATTGCACATTGGCAAAATTGGTGACAAATACCAAGGAAATGTCCAGGCAGCCAAATAATAGATTATATTAGCCTCCACATTATGAATAAGATGTGTCAGACACCACGGGCAGCATTATCTCACTTAATGATCTCAATAGCACAATGAAAATGTCTGTAATTGTTTTTATGTGAAACTAAATTGTGATTTGGCTTTTTTCCTACAAGATTAGGTTTCAAGAGTTGGAATGACAACAAATCAGAATGAACTAGAGTGAGACCAGAAAAACTTTGAATAAGCCCACATTTTCTTTGAGGTAGGTTATAAGCCAAATTAGTCCACAGAGCACTTTAGGGTACACATCTCTTTTATGGTTTACTTAATTCAGTTAATATCTTCAGACATAGTGGAGGACTAAAGCAACCTCTTAAATTTAATAAACTCTATGGCATTCATACAGTATACATTATTTCACAGGATATAAGCCAAATTAGTACACAGAGAACTTTAAAGTACATTTCTTTTATAGTTTACTTAATTCAATTAATATATTCAGATATTGTGAAGGACTAAAGTACCTTTTAAATTTAATAAACTCTATGGCATTTATATAATGTATATTATTTCACAGGATGAAACATACCATTCTAATTGATTTTACAATATTCAGCATCTTCATCAAACCATTTATTTAGAATATTCTGTCTACTTTTTCCTGGTCTTAATCATAGTCAATTAATGTCCCACATTATGTAACACAGCTTGTAACTCCTATTTACTATGACATTTATTTATCAGAGTAAATTGGTCTCACTACAACTCTCATATAAAATTTACCAAATCTTTTAAATTATATTGTTTCTAATTAGTGGATTATAACCATAATCCATTTTTATTTAACTGGAAATATTATTCATTCCATATCACCAGAAAGTAATCTTCATTTCATGGCACCAGACTTTCATTGTGACACATCTTGTTCAGAAGGAAATTTTCCTTAGCATTTTATTTACCAAGCGCCAGGTTAATGTAGAATTGTTTTAGGAATCTACTGAACGTTGTTTTAATTACATTTTTAAAAGATTGTACAATTAATTTGTTTACCCCCAAATCAGTACACACTCCCCGCTTTGCAGGCACAATTGTAGCATTTAGGCATGTCTGTTTTTTTTAAAGTTTGTTGTCATTTCCAATACACATGTTTTTAAATGTGCCAGCCATCATTTCATACCCAGTTATATTATTTTAGAAAGGAAAAGGGAGTCTCTGGGAAACATTTCTAGTGAGATCGCTTTGGTCCTTCTATAGCAGATTTTGCAAACTGATTATTACGCCCTGTGCCGAAGTTATAACAGTGAAAAGGAAAGTACATCCAGAAAGAGTACACCCAGAATTCCCTCACATGGGCAATAAATTAGAGCTGTTTCTTTCTGAGATTTATAACCATACTTGAGAGTCCACTTTTTCAAATGATATTTATTTAATTTCCCCAAAGTGCATATTCTATTCTGATACACACACACATCTGTGTAAATGTACTCCTTATGCAAAAATGTATTTTTGTAAACATCTCTTTGGGTTACCAAATATCCAGGACTCCCTAAATACTATTAATGTAAACTGTTGGTCCCTGAAGACCATCTAGACTCTACTTTCTACAGCAGGACTATAATGGAATCCTTTACTTGAAAAAACATTCAAAAAGGTGTTTATTTACAATAAATAAATTACATTATGGGAAACTCATGCAAAGATAAACTGAATGTCACATTATACATGTTAGTTTACTATTAATATAATTTTTACTTTTGAGTAGTCCCTCTCTTTGGTAGTTTGGTAGCATTACTCTAATTACAAGTGGCTGCATCATTCATTCAGACCTGTAGTTCTCAGATATCTTATCCTGGCCACCAGGCCAGAATGCCATTTTCTTTACTGGTCATCTTTTACTGTGGTCATGCTGACCACTCTGCTAAAATTGGCTTAAAGGCCAACAGCCACATTGAGCATAATGTGGTCATGTCCTGTTTTAGATCATAAATCACATGCTCTCTTGTACATAAGAGGGCCGATTTGGTCTACCCCATGGTTTTATTTGGGAAAAAGACTAGTTTCCTGGCAGAATGTCTGACAAAACTGCCCACCCCGAATCCATTCTGTCGGACCTATGCATCATCTTCTCACTCCTAAGGAAACAGCATGATCTCTATTTTTAAAAATTTAAGATAAAATTGTTTATCTTAAAACTATGAAGTAAGGAACAATACAGATGTGCTTCAAAAGCTACCACTTAAATTACTGCCACCTCTAGAAAATCTTTGAGCAATAAAATATTTTCATTTTATTCAGGAATAAAATATTTCATTTCCTTCTGTTCGTTATGTTTCTTTTACACATTTCCCTTGAATCTTTAAATAATGAACTTGAACATGTATCCAGTGTGGATGGGGGTGTGATGTGGGGGTGCTTTCAGTTGTTAAAAGTGGATTGGAAGAAAGATTGGTCAGAAAGAGCCATAGACCGTGATTTAGATCTGATAAAGTATCAGCCAACTCAGTGAGAAGCTTCTGAGCAAAGATTGCCCATTAGAGGACACCCACAATGGGCAGAAATTGCCAGGCCTCATGTAGTGACATGCTCAGTTATTCTCTGGGGACTACACAGAAGGGCATAGCCTCAGCTCAAAAGCTGTGATTAATCTGGAAGATTTTACTAGCTGGAGGCTGTCAACTTCCTGTACTATTTCAGCAAATTCTTTTTTGAAGGGCGATTCAAACAGTGTACCTCATGTCTGCCACAGTAGCCATTATTATTATTTTTCCATTCTGGCTATGCACAACCTCAACACTATTGGGTAAAGAATTATTGATGAGAGGTAGGGGTCTGTGTTCTTCAGAAGTCACTAGTGAGTTGACATATGGAAATTACATTTTGACTGCACAGAATATCTTTATTATATTATAAATAGTTCAGCAATGGTTGCCTTGTGTTAAAGAAAAGACGTGGTAGAATACATATAATCCACAGAGGCTTGTTTTTTTGAGACATAAATCAGGAATCATTCATTCTTTTCATGGGTGGAGACTAATAGAACTACCATTGGTAAATTACCTAGAACTTCATATTTCTTCCTCATTTTTTCACTCAGCTGCCAAATATCTCAAAGTAATTTAGAATTTTAAACATGTCACTCCAAGAATAATAGTAAAACTCTGAAAAAGGGCAGCATTTCTAAAATTCTAGAATTCAAGCTCTTCATGAAATACTAGAAAATTCCAAAGACACTGCACTCAGAATGCCCCTAGATAATTTAGTGGCTAGCTGCCATACTATCATTGATGGTTGCTTCTTATTAAACTTAAGGATAAATTTTATCAGTATTTTCCAACAGATAATTGATTGCAGGTGTGAAATATGAATGCTGAGTAAATATTCAGCCCCTCAATGTCATCTTGCTATTCTCTCATCCAAATATCAAGGCAGCCTTAATTAGCATCTGCTGTGCTACACAGATGCTCTTCTGGGAAGGTAATTAATAGTGGTCCATACTCTGGACTGCCAGAAGGAATGATATAATGAAATCAGTACCTAATGGGAGAAGGCAGAGTGCTTCTCAGACTTCACATGACTAGTAAAGTTGAGTTTCAAAAAGAAGGATTGTCTGTTTTTAAAATTTTAGCAACAGAAGAGGACTACTGATTGTCTCTTTTAAAGAATTAAAGCAACAGAAGAAAACTTTGGCAGTTCTTTTCAGGGAGCAGTTACATGGGACACAGTAGTTATATATCTCAGTTCACAAGCTCAGGTGTGCAAGAACAAAATTTGCACTTTAATAAAACAAAAGTTTTTCAACATCTGTTTTAGAATCATGGGTACATATGCAGGTTTGTTACATAGGTTTGAAGTACAAATGAATCTGACCACCATGTGGTAAGCATAATATCCAAAAGGTAGTTTGGGTTTGTGTGTGTGTGTGTGTGTGTGTGTGTGTGTGTGTGGTGTTGAGACAAGGTCTCACTGTCACCCAGGCTGGAGTGCAGTGTCACGATCAAGACTCACTGTAGCCTCCACCTCCTGGGTATGAGCTCAAGCTTAATCCTCCAGCCTTATACCCTCCCCACCCAGTAGCTGAGACTATAGGTGCATGCCACCACGCTGGCTAATTTTTTGTAGAGACAGGTTTTCGCCATGTTGCCCAGGCTTGTCTCTAACTCCTAGGCTCAAGCAGTCTGCCTGCCTCAGCCTCTCAAAGTCCTGGGATTATAGATGTGAACCACTGTACCTGGCCCAATAGGTAGTTTTTTCTTCCCCACTCTTATCTCCCTCCCTCCTAGTCCCCTTTTGTATTCCATGGTGTCTGTTGCCCCCATTTTTATGACCACATATACCCAATGTTTAACCTCTGCTTATGATAACATACAGAATTTGGTTTTCTGCTTTTGCATTAGTTTAGGATAATGGTTTACAATTTCATTCATGTCACAGCAAAGGACATGATTGTATCCCTTTTTATGGCTGTGTAGTATTCCCTGGTGTATGTGTACCACATTTTCTTTATCCGGTCCACCATTGATGGGTATGTATTGATTCCATGTCTTTGCTATTGCAAATGATGTTGCAATGAACATATGGGTGCAGGTGTGTTTTTGGTAGAATGGTTTATTTTCCTTTGGGTATATACCCAGTAGTAGGATCTCCAAACTGCTCTCCATAGTGGCTGAATTTACATTCCTACCAATTGTATTTCTCCATAGCCTTGTCAACATCTGTTTTTTTTTTTTTTGTTTTTTTTTTTTTACTTAATAACAAAAGCCATTCTAACTAGTGAGAGATGGTATCTTTTTGGTTTAGATTTGCATTTCTCTAATGATTAGTAATGGCAAACATTTTTCATATGTTTGTTGGCTACTTGTATGTCTTCTTTTGAGAAGTGTCTGTTTATCTCCTTTGCCCACTTTTTAATGGGGTTGTTTTTTGCTTGTTCAACTGTTTAAGTTCCTTGTAGATTCTGAATATTAGACCTGTGTCAGATACATGCTTTGTAAATATTTTTTCACATTTTTTTGGTTGTCTGTAAAACTAAATTTTTATTTGAGGTACCATCCTTTGGAGAAGACAAAAATTTAATCTCAATTTGGGATTAGCTTCATCCTGCTGCCTCTACCTCATTCCAGGCTACTCTTACTCGTGTGAAAGTGATATTCAAACTATTTAACAAGCTATAGGCAAGGTCACCAGCTGTCATGGAAGCACCTTCAAGATGGTCCCCAGTGATTTGCACCTTCTGGTTAGTAAATCCTATGTAATCTCTCCTACACTGAATAGGAATGGCCTGTGTTATCAATAGAATGTTGCAGAAATGATTGATATGACTTTCTGAGTTCATAAAAGACGTGACTTCTGCTTTGCCCTCTCTTGCATCACTCATTATGAGGACACTCAAGCAGTCCCACAGAAAGGTCAATGTGGCAGGGACTGAGGCTTCCTGCAACAATCAGCATTAATTTTCCAACCATGGGACTGAGACATTTTAGGGTTGGTCCTCCAGCCCCAGTCAAGACTACAGACTCAGATGACATCTCAGCTGGTATACCTTGAGCTGGAGCCACCCAGCTAAGCTGCTCACAAATTCTTGACTCAGAAAATTTGTGAGATTAAAATAAGCTTCATATTGCCAATTTGGGAAGTAAAATATTGTAATAGATGAGTAATATACTGGCCAGTCAGAAAGAAAGCAGACACTAGCTTTAGTGCTTACATGGGGTCCTGGAGGCTCCTCTGCTATTCCAGGCATTTATCTTTTAGTTTGGGGAAGGTGAGTGGTTCTGGGTAATTAATATCTATCAGTTTTGGTATTTATCAACCAGTACAGCCATACCAGTTCTATCATTCATTCTTACATAGTCTCAAGGCATTGAGAAGTCCACATGGTCCTTGAGTTCACAATACAGCTCTTGTTTCTCTTCATAAGCGTCTCTGGGTCTTGTGGCTCTCTTAACATGGTATGGATCACATGGGAATTTGGGTTTTCCTCCCTGGGCTCATATTTCAGCTTTTTTTTTTTTTTCCTGGATCCTCTCACCTCCCTGAGACTCTGACTAAACTTAGGGCTTGTGTCCCTGAGAGCCACTCTGCTTTCATCAGCTCCCCTTGGGTCTCTCTTCTTCTCTACTCCAAACTTTACTCCCCAATCCCTGAGAGAGGACTATTTCAGTCTCAGGGGAAGTTTCCCCTCATCCTAAGTGCTTTATTCTCTAGGTACTGTCTTACCTGTGATTTATCCAGAGACACCTACATATACCCTCTTTGATGAGTTTTGAAAACCCAAACCAGAGAGATATGGTTTGCCCCTTCTAACTTCCTCCTCCCCCCACCCACCCACCACCCGGATACTCTCTCTAAAACAGTGATTCGGGGCCTGGAGAAGAGTGAAAACAAGGTTTCACTTTTAGAAGAGAAAGAAAGAAAATCACTTCATTCAAAAAAATGTTTTCCTGCTACCCTGTATATAGAAAAATGAATCTCTGCTTACTAAAGAACTGTTGTTTGGGCTGGGATATGATCCTTGCATCACAGTTCAGTAGATTCTCATTGAAGCCACTTGCTCTAATAACATGATAATAAAGCAACCCATTGGTTTGCCTTCCTAAGAGTCTAGATACCATGTAAGAGATACTTTGCTCATGAGTACAACATACCACTATTTACATTTTTTAAAATCTCTTTCCCAGAAATCCGTACCTGGCTTCCCCAGATTGGGGTTATGTGCCCTTTTCACATGCTTAGCTTCCCTCTCCCCAAAAGCACCTATCTCACCAATTATAATTATTACTTGTGTCTGTCACTAAACTCTCAGCTCTGTTTGACACCTCTATGTCATGCTCATGATCTTTGCCAGAATATTTCAATAAGAACTTGTGTAAAGACAAAGAAGAATCATTAAATCAGTGGTCACTTATTTGGGGGCTTTATGAACCAGTAAAATTTTAAGGCAAAGGGTGGAGAGAAAAAAATAAAGGTTGCCAATTTTTTATTTTACTAAGCGAAGACATTAAAAGTAACAGCTACAATTTAGTTCACCTCATTTTATCTTGAGGTTGCTAATTTAACACCAAAGAAGTTGTAAGGATTCACTAAAGAACAGTCTTTGCAATAGAGGAAATTTAACTTTTTTTTTTACCAAGACCCGTGACAGCTTCCACCTAGATTGGCACCACATGGCTCTGAGAACTGCTGACAACGTCTTTAATCCTTTCCACTAGATAAATTGGGGAAATTTGAAATATTTTCAAGGTGGCAACTTCTAGATTTTAAATTTCTATTTAAAGAAACACTTCCAACTAACTAAAACTTGTTTTCTATCCTCATTATCTTTGTCTTTAAAGAAAAAGTGTCACTGAGCATCTTGGCACATGATTCTCAGCTGGGACTCATTATCCTCTTCAAGAATTTTTTCTCTCTTTCCTAGTAGACCTCTGAAGAAGTGAACATATTAGAAAGTACAAACTACTGTATTTTTTTATTTTTAAAACATGTTTGGAGAAGGCATGCTACAGTCTGATCTAAGAAGAAAAATAAAAGTATACTTGTATCTCATGATGCAAACCATTTCTGGCAAATTTATTTTGGATATAACTCTTGTCTCAAATTCAGCAAAATTCTTTTGGGTTAAGTTTTACACTAAAGCACAGTAAATGTGTTATTAGTTTTTCATTTTACAAATCACAAAAATTCTTGATTTTTGTGACAAAATAGTCAATATATAAAAAGCATTTTCACTGGAACTGGAGCAGAAGATACTGTTACCTCTATAAATAGGTGTGGTTTTAACAAATGGCAAAGACAATAAAGAAAACACAGAAGCAATGTTTCTATTTTAAATTTTACTTATTTTGAGAACCCATGGGATAAATTACAACAGCCTTTGGGAAAGCAAAATCATCAAAATTAGGGATGGAAAAGATTAAATCAATGATGATGTAACCTTTATGATACGGGAGACTCCCTTAAAAATTCTGCCTGCATGCAGTGTCTGTTGTAATGCTTTAGGCTAGGAGAAATTTCTCAATCTGACTTGTGCTTTCACAAATTTATGCTTTCTCCTTATTTTTATTATACTTTCTGTCATAACTTCCTTAGGAAAAAAGAGAAAAGAGGCCTTAATAGTCTAGTTTTAGTCCTTTTTTTTTTTTTTTTTTTTACAATAGTCATGTTGAAAGCAAAGCATGCTATTTTCTTTTATAAAATAATTCTGCTGGCAAACTTCCTAGCTAAAGTTCTCAGTAAAGTAGTAAATCAAATAGTATCCACATACAGGAAGAAAAGTTATAAATCTCCTGAATTATAGAGCTCTATACACTGAAACTTTCAAGAAGAATTATACCTTTTTTAACATAGTGTTTTTTGCCTCATCAGAATTCTTAGAAAATAAAAGAACATATTACATTTGAAATACACAACATGTTCAATCAAACTTGTGAAAAATATTCCATTTTAATGTATTGGTTGCCCTGATTAAGATACCTAATTTATTAATTTAAGGAATAATTAATTTAGTAGCCAGAAATGGTATTTATGATTGCTATTAACCTAGCCTGTTTCAGCATGAGTATAGAGTATAAAGACTCAGATTATATATTTTCAAAATATGAAGTGGTTTGCACATTGTCATTTAGTTCATAAACAGACAAGTAACATCTTAAACCATTAATTTTGAGCATGACTTTTCCCATTCAAAAAAATACTATGAAATGAAAAACAAAAATGATGTTGGTATCATTTTTTGAGAAGTGTTAATTATAATAGTTAAATATTTTGGAACTATCAGGAGCTAAATTTGGTTTATCACTTATGAAAATAGTTATAACTGGCAGCATAATATCAATGAGTAGATATTTGAGTGTCAGCACAGACAAGATTATCAACCTGAGCTGCACACTAAGCACAATTAACTGAAAAACAAAAGCTCAACCAGCGTACACTGGTCTGATACTGAGAGTTGTTCTGTAAACCTTCAAATTATGATCATTTAAGATTAGTTTCATGAAACTAAATTAAATAGTTTTTTTAAAGTGAGAAGAATGAAATGATTAATTTGAAGAAAAATTATATGCAGTATTAATAAAATATAAAAGTATTTTGCTGAAAGACTCATGTAACTGAGCTTCTGAAATATATCTTGAATTACCAGTGGACAAGCCCATAAGGAGATAGTTGTTTTTGAAGAAACTGTCATTAAGGAATAGCTACCCAAATGAAATTGTAGGCATGCAAATAATGATGTGAAGTCATACATAACAGAAATAAGGACATGCCATTTCTCACAGTTACTGCCAAAGAGAAACTCTGTTGAATTAGTTATTTCTTTCAATTGTAGCTAATATACTAAAACACTGATATTCTTAGAATCCTAAAACTTTGACTTGATTTCTGGCTTCATCATTAATTGACAGTGCAACCTTGCATAAGTCCTTGACTCACATTTGATAGAAGGTAATAATACCTATCTCAGAATGTTCATAAGAAGATTAAATTTGAAAATATCTAAAAGCATATATTACCTGAATAAAATAAATTTTAAGTGGTAAAAAATAAATATGAGTGTTTTAACCACTTAAAATTTATTTTAAGTAGTTACAAATAATCACTTCAATGAAGTCATCACTTCATGAGTCATTTCTAGTTTTTTCCATTCATCAGCTGTAGTACAAGATGATCTGGCAAATTGTGTAATATTTTATTGGTGACTGTTAAATAAAAGAAGGCTGGTAGAGATTTGAAATATTTCAGAAGAGGCCGGGCACTGTGGCTCAAGCCTGTAATCCCAGCACTTTGGGAGGCCGAGGCAGGTGGATCACGAGGTCAACAGATCGAGACCATCCTGGTCAATATGGTGAAACCCCATCTCTACTGAAAATACAAAAAATTAGCTGGGCATGGTGGCACGTGCCTCTAATCCCAGCTACTCAGAAGGCTGAGGCAGGAGAATTGCCTGAACCTAGGAGGCGGAGGTTGCGGTGAGCCGAGATCGCGCCATTGCACTCCAGCCTGGGTAACAAGAGCGAAACTCAGTCTCAAAAAAAAAAAAAAAAAGAAGAAGAAGAAGTATTTCAGAAGAAGCAAAGATAATTTGTATTTGTTACATTTTTATCCACACTTTAATAATGTACCTGCTTTATATTCGTAAAATCTAAAAACAGTTGTCTTGAATTTTCAGCCAGTTATCTAGGAAGTCCAGATGATTTCCTAAGCTTGTAAAATAAGCATTTAGCTACTCTAGACTATCTTTTCTATGAAGACTTGGAATGAAATGAAATTGTAAGCACACCTGTTTCATGTCTTTTGCCACATATAACCTAGAATGAAACTCTTTAAGCAATAGAACACTGCTGATGAATTCTGCTAAGAAACAGGATTTTTCCTTGATGTCATTAGGAAAGCCAAGATATGAGTGGCATTTAACATAATGTTAATTTTAATTTTTTCAGCTTTAGAAGGAAATGAGTTTTCAAGAAATGAATATTTGTGATATTTTTATGGGGCTAACATTGCTAGTTCAAATATCTTGAATTTTAGAATCTAATATATGTCTTCCAGCCCATCACTCATTATCGTAACCATGTTTCTTATTGTTTGCCTACATACAATATAAAATAGAGATGTAAGAATTGGTTTCATATAGAAAAAAGTGCAAGTGTAATTTTTAAATTCTTTAATAATAGGCACAGCAACAAAAGCATGAACAACTTCTGGAAAACTTTCTCATGACACAGGCTCTTTTCTCATACCACTGGCAGCCAAAGTGAAAATCCAGTAACAACTCACAGCATCAGGGAATCATACTGGCTTAAAATGCTGGTCAGCTGTGGGAATATCTCTAGAAAATAAAAAAAAAATAATAGAATGGGACTGGGAGATTCCTGTGACACCCCTGATTTAGAATTCCAGTGCATACACGTGAAAAAAAAAGTATTCAAGAATGATAAGAAAAACGTACATTCTTCTTTACACTTTCCACATTTCCACTTCATTTAAAATCTTCGTTAATCACTCCGTATTTATTGAGTGTTCACTTTGTTGGAGAATGTGGCTAGGGATAGAAAGAAACCTTTTGAGTCCTCATCAAGAGAGCTGAGTAGGTAGAGCAAATGGTTAGGTCATAGGACATCCTTCCTCAGTGTTCACAGGCGACACACCCACACAAACACTCATGCAAACACACACACACACACACACACACACACACAGCTGATTGGCTCCAGGTGAGCCAATCAGATTCTCCCTTGTAAGCATTTGGAATCGGAATTTAGAAATCCTAGTCAGCAACTTTGGATTAGTTAGATCACTTAAATTGACCTTGGGATGGCTATGTTTGGATTTGATTAAATATCAGAGATAGCTACTCTGTAGAGAAAAGAGAGTAATGATTCAGGCACATAGAAAGATGAAGAGATGAGAGTTCTTGTGGACCCTGAAGAAAGATAATAGAATAAAGTAGGGTAGTTTCCCCCCTTCCATGGTTTCCCTTTGCACAGTTTCAGTTATCCACTGTCAGCAACACCCCAATAATATTCAATGGGAATTCTGGAAATAATAACTTTTAAATTGCACATTGTTCTGAGAAGCATGATTAAATGTCATGCTATCTAGCTCTCTCCCAACCAGGCACATAAATCACCCCTTTGCCCAGCATATCTGCACTGCATGTACTACCTGACTGTTAATCACTTAGTAGCCCTCTTGGCTATCAAATCGGCCGTCTCAGTATTACAGTGCTTGTGTTGAAGTAACCTTTATTTTACCAAATAATGGTCCCAAAGAACAAGCATAATGATGCTGGCTATTCAGATATGCCAAAGGGAAACTTTTAAGTGTGTCCCTTAAGTGAAAAGGTGAAAGTTCTTGACTCAATAGGAAAGAAAATTGTATACTGAGGTTGCTAGGATCTACAGTAAGAACGAATCTTCTGTCTATGAAATTGTGAACGGTATATTGTTAAAATTGTTCTATCTTATTATTGTTGTTGTTAATCTTACTGTGCCTAATTTATAAATTAAACTTTATCATAGGTATGTATGTGTAGGAAAAAATAAACATGGTACATGTAAGTATAGGGTTTAGTAGTAACCATTGTTTTCAGACATCCATTGGGGGTCCTGGAACATCCCTGCGGATAAGTGGGGGCTGCTGAAACTGCCTTTGATCTTGATACCATCCTATTACCTTGTTCTAATCTCTCCTAAAACCTGCCCTTGCATTTTTAAATAGTGGTTTAAACTTAAATGTTCTTTTAAATAAATTCCCCATTATTACTTAGCTAATTTGAGTTTCTATCCCTTATTGCCAGTGACTTAGATAAGAAATGAGTTGTTCCAGGCCGGGCGCAGTGGCTGAAGCCTGTAATCCCAGCACTTTGGGAGGCTGAGGCGGGTGGATCACGAGGTCAAGAGACCGAGACCATACTGGTCAACATGGTGAAACCCCGTCTCTACTAAAAATACAAAAAACTAGCTGGGCATGGTGGCGCGTGCCTGTAATCCCAGCTACTCAGGAGGCTGAGACAGGAGAATTGCCTGAACCCAGGAGGCGGAGGTTGCGGTGAGCCGAGATCACACCATTGCACTTCAGCCTGGGTAACGAGAGCGAAACTCCGTCTCAAAAAAAAAAAAAAAAGAAAAAAAAGAAATGAGCTGTTCCTTAGCTTCACTTTTGAAAGCAAAGTTTTGCAGAGATGTTTGTGTTATAGAGTTACTATTAAGTTAGTAAAATGCTGTGTATGGCAATTTGGATATTTTTGTTTTTTAAAAATTGGTATGTATGTTATAAAAATTTAAAGATTCCAAACAAAAACATTTATTTAGTAAATCAAGGCATTAACATAATGTGAAAATAAGAGTAATATTTCAGCATACTAAAAAATGTTTATATAATATAATGGGTCCAGTTTCACATTTAAAAGTGCTTTCATAATAAAGTTTTTACATATTCACATGTAGATGAATATATATTTTTTTGATATGTATCTGTATATATTTATAAAACAAAAAATGTCTAAGTCTTGACTGTTAGTTTTCCAGTCTCTCGTATCCAACTTCTCTTTTTATAATTTTGGTTTTTTTCTTTAATATTAATTTTAATTACATTTTTATTTTTATCAAATATATGTACATAATTTTTATTAAGGCAAATGTTACTAAAAGGCTTATGATAATGCTGATCCTCCTTTCTCAAACCAAGCATGAATTCTTGTAAATATGTTTCTCCTGGTACTCCCATATTTCTAAATAATATATTTTACTGCTTGTCTCAGCATAAGTGTTATCTCTCCCATTACTTTATTTCTCCATCCCCCATTCTTCCTATATGGGGTTTCATTGTTATAATCATGCAAACACCTTTTGTTATGGAGCCAAGTAGGAACTCCTTTTGTATACAACCTTTCATATTTCCCCTAGAATTATTAACTACCTAAAGTTTTCATTTACCAGTTTTTATTAGTTTTTTATTCCCCTAAATTTACTAGTTTTTCAGCATTGTTTTCAAAGTACTTAAATATGTCTTTGTTTGTTCTTTGTGTATTTTTCCTTCTATCCTCCTACTCTAATCAACTGTGCTATTTTCTAGACATTTCAGTTCTAGAGAATTTTCTTGTGTAATTCATTTGATGATTTCACTCCCTTCATTTTCTTGTTTGAAAACTTTTTTTGTTAGATTTTCTGAGTTCTTTACTTTTTATCTCATTTTCCATCTCTTTTACGCTTTGTTCTATCTGAAAAATTTTTCACTCTCTCTTTCAAATCTCCATTGATTATTATTATTATTTTTTTTGCTATCCTATTTTTTTATTTCCAAAAGCTCTTGTTCTCTGTTCTGTTTTTATAGCATGCTCTTCTTGTTTTATTCTTGCAGTAGTTGTCTGTATTTCATATTGAAGACTTTCTTCAAATGTGATACTTAGCTATTTCTTATTTAAGTATAAGAGTCTGGAATACATACAGAGCTGTATGGAAGCTCTGTATGTTTGTGAACAGGGTGCATTAATTATATAATGATTGGTAATTAAGCTGCTTTTAAAATAAATAGTATCTCCCAAGCATAATTTGAATAGATTTACTCTTTGTGGGTCATTTGGTTCCCCAGAGAATAATTCTGCTATTCTCTGAATTAGGATTTCTAGAGGGACAGAACTAATCGGATACATATATGTATAAAAGGGAATTTATAACTCACAGGAACATAAGGTCCGACAATAGGCTGTCTGCAAGCTGAGGAGCAAGGAGAGCCAGTTTGAGTCCCAAAACTGAAGAAACTGGAGTCTAATGTTCAAGGGCAGGAAGCATCCAGCGCGGTAGACACATGTAGGCTGGGTGACTAGACCAATCTAATCTTTTCACATTTTTCTGCCTGCTTATATTCTAGCCACCCTGGCAGCTGATTGGATAGTGCCCACCCAGATTAAGGGTGGGTCTGCGTTTCCCAGCCCACTGACTCAAATATTAATCTCCTTTGGCAACACCCTCTTAGACACACCCAGTGTCAATACTTTGCATCCTTCAGTTGAATCAAGTTGACACCTCAGTATTAACCATCACATTCTCTCTAAATGCTTGTGCTCCAAGAGCAGTGTAGAGGAATGGGGCTGGTGTTCCAATAATCACTATGAAAACTTGGACTTAATCCCTTTGGGTTCAGTCCCTTTTCCCTTCTCCTACTTGATTCTGGCAAGTGCTCCTGTTCCAGAGCTTCTCATATCTAATAATTTAACTAGAGGTTAAGACATTGGTATCCTGCAGAGTGAAAAGCTGGAAGAAAACAGAGAAGAAATTAGTTAACTTACGGTTGTGGGACAGGAGATAAAATCTGGGGACCTAGCCACTTTCAACTATTCTCCTTGTTTTCAACAAACTTCAGTATGAATATCCCATGTCTTAAACATTTTTGGGTGTTTGGAGGGCAAACCAGATGGAAAAAAAAAACGAAGAAAAATGAAAGAAAGGAATTTTCTCATAGATCACTTTCTCTATAGGCACCAGATTATAGCTTCCTTTATTGGACATTCCTTTTCATCAGCTTTCTACCTCAAGAATTTTGTTGAAATTTCACATTCTCTTTCTTTTTCTTCATTTTGTTATATTTTTTGTTCTGTTTTAAAAAAATATTTGTTTCTAGTATTCAGAATTGGGAGAAATGAATTTCTTCCATTTAAGCCATTTGGTGTGTGGTATTTTGTTACATCTGTGCAAACAAATGCACTATATAAGACCAAAAAAAAAAAGCGGTGGAGGGAAAGAAAATCAAATAAGTCAGTGGCACATGCTGTCCCAAGATAAAATGCATTTTTTCTTAAAAATTAATTTTACTAATATTGATGGATTGTTTTCTAGAAATAGAAAAAGATTAATAATTTTATTAGTTTAATTTTTTGGGGTGCTTTAGGAGGATGAGGAAATAAAGGCACGTTTAACTATAAGTTTCCTCCTTACTTCATAAAGTATAATTTTAGATTTCCTTTTTAAAGATGCTTCTGCTCATTAATCTTGCCAGGTCATGAGTTTAGCCCCAGGATATATAGTACTTTAGGGATTTCAACATAAAAAGTTAGCATGAAGAATTTTCCTGAATTGAAGAGAACCTCAATTATAATATTTTTAATATATATATATATATATTTTTTTTTATACTTTAGATTCTGGTGTACATGTGCAGATTATGCAGAATTGTTGCATAGGTACACACATGACAATGTGGTTTGCTGCCTCCATCACCCTGTCACCTATATCTGGCATTTCTCCCCTTGTTATACATCCCCAATCTCCCTACCCCCTGCTGTCCCTCTCCTGGTCCCACACAACAGACCCCAGTGAGTGATGTTCCACTCCCTGTGTCCATGTGTTCTCATTGTTCAAGACCTGCCTATGACTGAGAACATGTGGTGTTTGATTCTCTGTTCTTGTGTCAGTTTGCTGAGAAGGATGGCGTCCAGATTCATCCATGTCCCTACAAAGGACACAAACTCAATGTTTTTTATGACTGCATAATATTCCATGGTGTATTTGTGCCACATTTTCCTTATCCAGTCTACCATCGATGGGCATTTGGGTTGGTTCCAGGTCTTTGCTATTGTAAACAGTGCCGCAATGAACATATGTGTGCATGTGTCTTTATAATAGAAAGATTTATAATCCTTTGGATATATGTCCAGTAATGAGATTGCTGGGTCAAATGGAATTTCTATTTCTAGATTCTTGAGGAATCGCCACACTGTGTTCCACAATGGTTGAACTAATTTACACTCCCACCAACAGTGTAAAAGTGTTCCTATTTCTCTACATCCTCTCCAGCATCTGTTGTCTCCAGATTTTTTTATGATCACCATTCTAACTGGTGTGAGATGGTATCTCAGTGTGGTTTTGATTTGCATTTCTCTAATGACCAGTGATGAGGAGCATTTTTTCATGTTTGTTGGCCTCATGTATGTCTTCTTTTGAAAAGTGTCTGTTCATGTCCTTTGCTCACTTTTGAATGGGTTTGTTTTTTTTTTCTTGTAAATCTATCTTAGTTCTTTGTAGATTCTGGATATTAGCCCTTTGACAGATGGGTAGCTTGCAAAAATTTATTCCCATTCTGTTGGTTGCCAGTTCACTCTAATGATTGTTTCTTTTGCTGTACAGAAGCTCTGGAGTTTCATTAGATCCCTTTTGTCTATTTTGACCTTTGTTGCTAATGCTTTTGGTGTTTTAGCCATGAATCCTTGCCTATGCCTATGTGATAAATGGTTTTCCCTAGGTTTTTTTCTAGAGTTTTTATGGTGTGAGGTCTTATGTTTAAGTCTTTAATCCATCTGGAGTTAATTTTAGTGTAAGGTTTCCAGAAGAGGTCCAGTTTCTGTTTTCTGCACGTGGCTAGCCAGCTTTCCCAACACCATTTATTAAACAGGGAATCCTTTTCCCATCGCTTGTTATTGTCAGGTTTGTCAAAGATCAGATGGTTGTAGATATGTGGGGTTGCCTCTGAGGCCTCTTTTCTGTTCCATTGGTATATATCTCTGTTTTGGTACCAGTACCAATCTGTTCTGATTACTGTAACCTTGTAGTATTGTTTGAAATCAGGTAGGGTGATGCCTCCAGCTTTGTTCTTTTTGCGTAGGATTGACTTGGCTATGCAGACACTCTTTTGGTTCCATATGAAGTTTAACGGGAGTTTTTCCAGTTCTGTGAAGAGGGTCATAGGTAGCATTGATGGGGATAGCATTGAATCTGTAAATTACTTTGAGCAGTATGGCCATTTTCACAATATTGATTCTTCCTAACCATGAGCATGGAATATTTTTCCGTCTATTTGTGTCCTCTCTTATTTCCTTGAGCAGTGGTTCATAGTTCTCCTTGAAGATGTCTTTGATATCCTTTGTTAGTTGTATTCCTAGGTATTTTATTCTCTTTGTAGCAATTGTGAATGGGAGTTTACTCTTGATTTGGTCCTCTTTTAGTCTGTTATTGGTGTATAGGAATGCTTGTGATTTCTGCACATTGATTTTGTATCCTGAGACTTTGCTGAAGTTGCTTATCAGTTTGAGAATATTTTGGGCTGAGACAATGGGGTCTTCTAAATATACAATCATGTCCTGCAAATAGAAACAATTTAACTTCCTCCTTTCCTAATTGAATACCTTTTACTTCTTTTTCTTGGAAGTTCAACTTCCAATACTATATTGAATAGGAGTGATGAGAGAGGGCATCCTTGTCTAGTGCCAGATTTCAAAGGGAATGCTTCCAGTTTTTGCCCATTCAGTATGATATTGGCTGTAGGTTTGTCATAAATAGCCTTTATTATTTTGAGATACGTTACATCAATACCTAGTTTATTGAGAGTTTTTAGCATAAAGGCCTGTTGAATTTTGTCAAAGGCCTTCTCTGTATCTATTGAGATGATCGTGTGGTTTTTGCCTTTGGTTCTATTTATGTGGTGGATTACGTTTATAGAGTTGCATATGTTGAACCAACCTTACATCCCTGGGATGAAGCCTACTTGATAGTGATGGATAAATTTTTTAATGTGCTATTGCAATCAATTTGCCAGTATTTTATTGAAGATTTTTGCATCAATGTTCATCGTGGATATTGGCCTGAAATTTTCTTTTTTTGTTGAGTCTTTGCCAGGTTTTGGTATCAGGATGATATTGGTCTCATAAAATGATTTGGGAAGGATTCCCTCTTTTTGGATTGTTTGGAATAGTTTCAGAAGGAGTGGTACCAGTTCCTCTTTGTTTATCCGGTAGAATTCGGCTGTGTAATTGCTGCCTCAACTATAGCCCTTGTTATTGGTCTATTCAGGGTTTCAATTTCTTCCTGGTTTAGCCATGGGAGGGTGCAAGTGTCTAGGAATTTATCCATTTCTTCCAGTTTTAGTGGTTTATGTGCATGGAGTTGTTTGTAGTGATCTCTGATGGTAGTTAGTATTTCTGTGGAATCGGTGGTGATATCCCCTTTATCATTTTTTATTGCATCTATTTGATTCTGGCTAGTGGCCTGTCTATTTTGTTGATCTTTCAAAAAACCAACTCCTGGATTTATTGATTTTTTGAATGGTTTTTTGGTGTCTCTGTCTCCTTCAGTTCTGCTCTGATGTTAGTTATTTCTTGTCTTCCGCTGGCTTTTGAGGTTTTTTTTTTTTTTAAATCTTACTCCTCTAACTCTTTCAATTTTGATGATAGGGTGTTGATTTTAGATATTTTGTTGCTTCTCATGTCGGCATTTATTGCTCTAAATTTTTTTTTCTTTTTTTTTTTCTGAGACGGAGTTTCACTCTTGTTACCCAGGCTGGAGTGCAATGGTGTGATATCGGCTCACCGCGACCTCCGCCTACTGGGTTCAGGCAATTCTCCTGCCTCAGCCTCCTGAGTAGCTAGGATTACAGGCACGCGCCACCATGCCCAGCTAATTTTTTGTATTTTTAGTAGAGATGGGGTTTCACAATGGTGACCAGGATGGTCTTGATGTCTTGACCTCATGATCCACCATTTACCTATAGACATTGCTTAATGTGTCCCAGAGATTCTGGTACATTGTGTCTTTATTCTCGGTGGTTTTGAAGAACATTTTTATTTCTGCCTTCATTTCATTGTTTATCCAGTCAACATTCAAGAGCCAGTTGTTCCGTTTCCATGAAGTTGTGTGGTTCTGAGTTAGTTTCCTAATTCTGAGTTCTAATTTGATTGCACTGTGGTCTGAGAGACTGTTTGTTATGATGTCTATTTTTTTGCATTTGCTGAGGAGTGATTTACTTCCAATTATGTGGTCAATTATAGAGTAGGAGCCATGTAGTGCTGAGAAGAATGTATATTCTTTTGATTTGGGGTGGAATGTTCTATAGATGTCTAGTAGGTTTTCTTGCTCCAGATCTGAGTTCAAGTCCTGGATATCCTTGTTAATTTTCTGTCTTGTTGATATGTCTAATATTGACAGTGGAGTGTTAAAGTCTCTCACTATTATTGTGTGGAAATCTAAGTCTCTTTGTAAGTCATTAAGAACTTGCTTTATGTATCTGGGTGCTCCTGTATTGGGTGAGTATATATTTAGGATAATTAGCTCTTCTTGTTGCATTGATCCTTTTACCATTTTGTAATGTCCTTCTTAGTCTCTTTTGGTCTTTGTTGCTTTAAAGTCTATTTTATCAGAGACTAGGATTGCAGCTCCTGCTTTTTTTTGCTCTCCATTTTCTTGGTAAATCTTCCTCCATCCCTTTATTTTGAGCCTATGTCTGTCCTTGCATGTGAGATGGGTCTCCTGAATACAGCACACCAATGGGTTTTGACTTTTTATCCAATTTGCCAGTCTGTGTCTTTTGATTGGAGCATTTAGCTCATATACATGTAATGTTAATATTGTTTTGTGTGAATTTGATGCTGCCATTTTGATGCTAGCTGGTTGCTTTGCCTGTAAGTTGATGCAGTTTCTTCATTGTGTCAATGGTCTTTACCATTTGGTACATTTTTGGAGTGGCCAATACTGGTTGTTCCTTTCTATGTTTATTGCCTTGTAAGGACAAGGAAGTCCTTACAAGAGTTCCTGGTAGTGATGAAATCTCTCAGCAATTGCTTGTTCGTAAAGGATTTTATTTCTCCTTTGCTTATGAAGCTTAGTTTGGCTGGATATGTAATCCTAGGTTGAAAGTTCTTTTCTTTAAAGATGTTGAATATTGGCCCCTACTGTCTTCTGGCTTGTAGGGTTGCTGCTGAGAGATCCATTGTGAGTCTGATGGGCTTCCCTTTATGGGTAACCTGACCTTTCTCTTGTAAGGACAAGGCAGTCCTTACAAGAGCTCCTGGTGGTGATGAAATCTCTCAGCAATTGCTTGTTCATAAAGGATTTTATTTCTCCTTTGCTTATGAACCTTAGTTTGGCTGGATATGAAATCCTAGGTTGGAAGTTCTTTTCTTTAAGGATGTTGAATATTGGCCCCCACTCTCTTCTGGCTTGTAGGGTTTCTGCTGAGAGATCCATTGTGAGTCTGATGGGCTTCCCTTTGTGGGTAACCTGACATTTCTCTCTGGCTGCCCTTAGCATTTTTTCCTTCATTTTAACCCTGGTGAGTCTGACAATTATTTGCCATGGGGTTGCTCTTCTTCAGGATTATCTTTGTGGTGTTCTCTGTATTTCCTGGAATTGAATGTTGGCCTGCCTTGCTATGTTGGGGAAGTTCTCCTGGATAATATCCTGAAGAGTGTTTTCTGGCTTGGATTCATGCTCTCTGTCACATTCAGGTGCACCTATTAAATGTAGATTAGGTCTTTTCACATAATACCATATAACTTGGAGGCTTTGTTCATTTCTTTTCACTCTTTTTTCTCTAATCTTGCCTTCTCATTTTATTTCATTGAACTGATCTTCAATCGCTGATATCCTTTCTTCTGCTTGGTCTATTCAGCTATTGAAACTTGTGTATGCTTCGTGAAGTTCTCGTCTTGTGTTTTTCAGCTCCATTGGGTCATTTATATTCTTCTCTAAGCTGTTTGTTCTCATTAGCATTTTGTCAAGCCTTTTTTCAAGATTCTTGGTTTCTTTGCATTGGGTTAGAACATCTTCTTTTAGCTCAGAGAAGTTTACTATTACCCACCTTCTGAAGCCTGTTTCTGTCAATTCATCTGACTCATTTTCTATCCAGCTTTGTTCCTTTGCTGGTGATAAATTGTGATCCCTTGGAGGAGAGGCATTCTGGTTTTTGGTGTTTTCATCCTTTTTGTGCTGGTTTCTTCCCATCTTTGTCGATTTATCTATCTGTGGTCTTTGTAGTTGGTGACTTTTGGATGGGGTTTCTGAGGGGACTTCCTTTTTGTTGATGTTGAAGTTACTTCTTTCTGTTTTTTAGTTTTCCTTCTAACAGTCAGGCCTCTCCGCTGTAGGCCTGCAGGAGGTCCACTCCAGACCTTGCTTGCCTGGAAATCATCCGCAGGGGCTGCAGAGCAGTAAGGGTTGCTGCCAGATTCTTATTCTGTTATCTTCATCCCAGAAGGGTACCTGCCAGATGTCAGCCTGAGCTCTCCTTTACAATGTGTTTCTTTGGATATACAGGGGTCAGGGAGCTGCTTGAGGAGGCAGTCTGTCCCTTATAGGCTCTTAAGTGCTGAGCTGGGAGCTCTATTGTTCCCAATATCTTATAGTTTTGCTCACTGAAAAGCATGATATTAGCCAACAGGAAAAAACACACCATAATAGTGGTAGCCACAGCTGGCACAGTTATGAATTTTTAGGCAATGAACATACTGGCTCAATGAGTGGAACAATGATTCAGTTAATTTGATTTAGCTGAGTGACGGATCTCTGGGGACATCCCCAGAAGAGGGGAAGGAATGTCATGTGTTTGCCACTGATCCTATTAAATGTGGCCATGCCCTTAATTGCAGCATTAAAAGTGAGTACAGAATTTTAGTTTACCATAGTCACTATCCTCCTGGGAGTCATCTGAAGTTTTATGCATTGTGCATAGCTTCAAAATAACTATTGGCATCTGAGGAAAGTCTGATTATAAACTACGTGCTAATATAAGTACTCAGAAAGGTAGCTTTGTCCTGTTTACAAAGTGAACCTTTCCTTTTTCCTTAATTTCACTCTGCTTCTGCCACCTTTTATAGATGCAGGCAGCCATGCTTATGGTACTTGAAAAAGCATTGTGCAGTGATGGGCTTAGACCTAAGTCAGTCTTCTAGAAAAGCCCTTATAATTTTTGCTGATTTTTTGAGTCTCCCAAATTCTCCTGCACATAAATTTTCATCTACTGTTCTCATTTCTGTATATAGCATAATTTAAAACTAAAATTTAAAACAATCACAATTAGGGATAAAGTAAAATAAAACATTAAATTAGGGTGGGTGCACTGGCTCATGCCTGTAATCTCAGCCCTTTGGGAAACAAAAGTAGGAAGATCACTTGAGCTTAGGAGTTCAAGACCATCCTGGACAACACAGTGAGACCTTTTAAATGGCCATTTGAGTGAAGAATAGGAAAACAAAAGTTTTAGATCTAGCTGTATTTTTCTAGATTGTTATGAGTACCAATTTCACAGGGTTGCTAGACTCAGAAAAGAATAAAAAGAGAAAAAGTCCTTGTAAATTATATAAGCAATGTATAGTCTAAAAGTCATTCTTGGTTTTTCAAAAAACACAAAGTGATGATTCTGTTTAAAATGATAAAGAATGAACATTCTAATTATTGTAATAAAATAAATTCCAAGGGATTAATTTGATGGAGCTACTATTTAATTAAAATATGATGACGACATAAATAAAAGTATCTTAAGGCCTTTTCTAAGTCAAGCATTTTCTCTGTTACTAACTATACTGTCTTATTTATGGGCCAAACTGTGTCTCCCCAAAACGCACATGTTAAAGTCCCAACTCTCATTACCTCACAGTATGTCAGTATTTAGACATAGGACCTTTAAAGAGATGGTTAAGTTCAAATGAGTTGATTCATATGGGCCCTAATCCAGCATGATGGTGTCCTTACCAGAAGAGCAGATTAGAATACAGACAACACAGATTGAGGGAACACCATATGAAGGCACTGAAGAGGGCCATCAGCAAGCTGGAGAGAGAGGCCTCAGAATAAACAACCCTGCAGACACCTTGATTTTGGACTTCTGGTTTTCAGAATTGGAGGAAATGAATTTCTTCTGTTTAAGCCATCCAGTGTGTGGTATTTTGCTACATCTGCCTGAGCAAATTAATACACTATATAAGACCAAAAAAAAAAAAGGGGGGGGGAAGAAAAATATAATTAAGTCAGTGGCACATGCTGTCCTAAGATAAAATGCATTTTTCTTAAAAATTAATTTTCCTGATATCCATGGATTATTTTCTAGAAATAGATAAAGATTGGTTAATTTTATTAATGTTTTTTTTCTTTTTTTTTTTTCTTTTTCTTTTCTTTCTTTTTTTTTTTTTTTTTTGAGAAAGGGTCTCACTCTGTTATCCAGGCTGAATCAGTGGCATAAACATGGGTCACTGCAACCTCAACTTCCTGGACCCAAGCAATCTTCCTGCCTAAGGCTCCCAGGTAGCTGGAACTAAAGGCATGTGCCACCACACCTGGCTAATTTAAAAAAATTTTTTTGTAGAGAGGATCTCACTTCATTGCCCAGGCTGGTGTCAAACTCCTGAGCTCAAGTGATCCTCCTGCTTTGGCTTCCCAGAGTGCTGGATGACAGGCATAAGCCACCACACCCAGCCTCATTTAATGTTTTATTTTATTTTTAGTTGTGTTTGTTTTTGTTTAAATTTTAATAAAAGATAAGGTGATAATGTTTTATATCTCATCAAAAAACTGCTATCTAGTCATATATTCAGTAGTACCAACAATAGCAAGCACATGTGGGATTTGCTTTTTTTTAACTAAATTTACCACATTAAAAGCTTAAATTCAGCTATTATGCAAAGTAGCTGAATATTAACTGACTATATATACATGTATATGTGTATATATGTATGCACATATACACGTATACATATACACATATACATGTGTATATGTATACGTGTATATATATGTGCGTATATATATACACATATACATGTATATATAAATGTGTGTATATATATGTGTGTATATATATGTATATGTGTGTATATATATATATACACACACATATACATATACACAGTTTTATATATATATATATATGTATATATATATACACACACATACGAAGTACAAATAGAATTATATGAAGTAACTTTTTGAAAACTGATGTTTCCCATGTATATTTAAGATATAACTTGAATTTGTGAGACCCTATGCTACTTTCTGGTATTTTCATTTATTTAGGTCGTTAATAATATTTAGAGCCAGGTGCGATGGCTGACACCTGTTGCCAGCATTTTGGGATGCGGAGGCAGGAGGATCACTTAAAGCCATGAGTTCCAGACCAGCCTGGGCACCAAAGTAAGACTCTGTCTTTACAATTTTTTTTTTAAGAAATTAACCAGGTGTGATGGCTTGTACCTGTAGTCCCACATACTTGGGAGGCTGAAGCAGGAGGACCACTTGAGCTGAGTTCAAGCCTCCAGTTAGCTTTGATCATACCACTGTACTCCAGCCTGGGCAAAAGAGTGAAACCCCTTCTTAATAGTAGTAATATTTAGATTACTGAGGAATCACTGAAAATATTTGAGAAGTCCTTTTTCTGAGTTATGCATCATGAAAAAGAAGACCAGTGTATTTCATTTAGCCTGAATATAACAAATGCCAAATATTGTCTCCCTGTATATTATTTACTCTGGAGTATTATATTACCCTGGGGTATATTGTTATATAGGATAAATAATACAGACTAAAAAGAGTATTATCCTTCTCATACCCCTGCATATCTCTGTTCATGGAATACCCTTATGAGGTATATTGGTTACTTTTTTCATGATTGAGGAAAACAGTGAAAAGGCTTGAAATGTCTTCTATGAATTCAAAGTTATTTCTGCCTTTTGAAATAGTGAAATGGCACAGTAGAATTACTTGAACTCAGAAAGGCTCTTTGGACTGAAAGTAAGAAAGCCACAAAGCCATTGTTTTATTACATATAAAAATAAAATATGTACAGTAATAAAATAAAAAGTTACTTTTAAAATAATAAATGTATGTCAAAGATAAAATATAACTATAAGAAAAATAGTAGTAATAAGTGAGCATAAATAAGCTGTTTTTTCTAAACTTATATTCTGACATTTATTTGTGAGTTGTTTATGCTCCTCCATAAGGCCAACCCCTGCAGTTGTTCACTAGATTTCAAGCCTTTTAATCAGTCCACGCCATTATTCCAGCAATTCTTCTCTCTCCTGCTTCATTTTCTTTTCTCTTGGCTAATAAGCATAAAACATGTTGTTATCATTCACATGAGAATTTTGTACACTGTATCTCCCAAATATGTTGTATCAAGGACAGAAATGACCTTTATCTTCCTAAATCCACTGGTTCATTTCCAGTCTTCATCTTAGTTGATCTATGAGTGGCATTTTAAACTGGCTTCCAAGACATTCTCTTGGTTTTCCTCCTGGCCTGCTAGCCGTGTTTTCTCAAACTCCTTTATTTGTTCCTTTGGCCTGGCATTATTAGAATGCCCAAATCTGAGTCATTGGACATCTTCTCTATATTTACTCAAATAATCTCATCCAGTTCCATAACTATTTTTTTAATAGACACAAGGTCTTTCTACATTGCCCATGCTGGTTTTGAACTCCTGGGTGCAAGCAATCCTCCTGTCTTGGCTTCCCAAGGGGCTGGGATTACAGGTGTGAACCACTACATGCAGCCTGGTTTTATAGCTTTATATGTCATCTTTTGGCTAGTGGCTTCTAGGTGTGTGTCTCCAGTGTAGACCTCTCCTCTGACTTCAGACTTTTGTATCCAACTTCCTACTTAAAACCCCCAATTGGATGTCTGATAAACATTTCATACTTAACATGATTAAAATTGAACTCCTGCTATTCAATTTTTCCAGGCTTCTCTAAGCCAGCTTCTCCCACAGTCACCCCTTCCTCATTGTTGGCAACCCATCCTTTCAGGTATGCAGGCCAAAAACCTCATTGTCTTTCTCTCATACCCCACATCCAACCAGTCAACAAATCCTATTGGCTCTGCCTTTAAAATAGATCTAGAATTTAACCACTTCTTACCACCATCTATCTCTCATCCAGATTATTACAACTGTCTCTTAACTGATTGCTGCTTCACCTTGTCCTCTTACAGTCAATATAAAAGCCAGAGTGGGCCCTTTAAAAGATAAGTTAGATCACATTATTTCTTTACTCAGAAATAATCCAACAGCTTATATCTCAGGCCTGAATATAATGCTTTACGGCAAACTGTTAATAACTTGCTATTCTTACTGCCTATTAATTTCCCCCCTTCCCTCTGCTCCAGCCCCACTGGTTTCTTTGTTCTAGCCTCTTGTTCATGAAAAGTGCTAGAAATGATTCTACCTCAAAGCTTTTGTACTGCCTAAAAGATCACTTTCCTGTGTCTCTCATCTTCCCATCCTCCCCCTCGCCAGCCTATCCCCACCAATCATTCCATACTTTGTTCCCTATCCTGTTTCAGCTCTTTGTTCCAAAGTCACCTTCTTAATGAGAGCTTCCCTGACAAGCCCATTTAGAATACTCTGATTATTCCTTCATCCCACTTTTTTTTTTTTTTAAGAGACAGGGTCTTGCTATGTTACTCAAGGATCTAGAACTAGAAATACCATTTGACCCAGCAATCCCATTACTGGGTATATACCCAAAGGATTATAAATCATTCTTTTATAAGACACATGCACACGTATGTTCATTGTGACACTGTTTACAATAGCAAAGACCTGGAACCAACCCAGATGCCCATCGATGATAGACTGGACAAGGAAAATGAACAGTGGGAACACATGCACACAGGGAAGGGAGCATCGCACACGGGACAGCAGGGATAGGAAGGTTGGGGAGGGATAACATGGGGAGAAATGCCAGATATAGGTGACAGGGGGATGGAGGCAGCAAACCACATTGCCATGTCAGTATCTATGCAACAATCCTGCATTTTCTGCGCATGTACCCCAGAATCTAAAGTGTAATTTAAAAAAGTGTGTGTGTGTATGTGTATATATATATATATATAAGGAAATTGCTAAGAGAATAGATTTTATAATGTTCTCACCACAAACTAAGTATGTGAAGTGATAGATATGTTCATTATCTTGGTTTAATTGTTTTACAATGTATACATATATCAAAATATCAAATTGTACACCTTGAATATATATAATTTTATTTGTCAACTATATTTTAATACAGCTGGGGAAAATCAAAAAGTAAACACATAAAAAATAAAGTGTTTCATATGATTTGACTCAGGGCTTTGGATGAAATTGAATTTTCTTAGCCTTGGAAACAATTGTAGTTTTTTGAAATTCTATTTAAAAATTCTCTCTTGTCTGCCTATTTCCAGAATCTGAAATTATTAACATTTAAGTTCTTCACTATTCTAGTTTGTTTATTTGTTCATTCATCTAACAAACAGCTTTTAAGAATCTACTGCCTGTGGAACATTATAAGAGAATTATAGGGAATAAAAATTGTAGGGAATAAAAATGTATAAATATTGTTTTACTTATCAAGCTAGTAATTTGAGAAGAATCCTTATCTGGAACTTTACTTCTGTGTTTTCTTCACAGGACTCAGAAAGAACCCCTTATTCTACCTCATTCTGAATATTCACTCAGTGTTCAACTAGTATCATATCTAACTTCTAAATATTTCTATCATATGTCTCCTCTTTTCCATGTTCATTAATAGCCACCCATAGTATCTTTCCACCTCAAACACCATAATAGGCCTTCTCCCTGGTTTCTGTGTTTTAGTCTTACCTCTCCAAGTATTTCTACATTGCAATTAGAATTGCCTTTTAAAATACAAATTCAAGTCATGCCCTCATTAGAATCTCCACAAAAATCATGGTATTCCGACAGTGGAGAACCACTTGATGTTTCTCTCAAAGGTCCTATTACCCACGTTGTGCCTGTTTTTTCTTCTGCTGCAATGTTCCTCTCTCCCTTCCCCTGCTTTCTGTAACTACCTAACGTAAACCTGTGCCAACAGACCTCGTTCAGGCACTACCTCAAAGAACCTTTCTTTAAGCCATTCCTTCCCTGCTCCTCTGAGTTAGAACTGCAGGTACCTCTTGAATGCTCCCATGTAACTATGTAAACACCTCTAGATTCATTCATTATGCTTAATTTTCAACACAAGTTGGCTTGCATCTCTCCCACATTTATTGCTGAGCAACCTGAAGGCAAGAAATGTGTCTTTTAGGTCTCTGTTCTCAACAGTTCTTGCGGTATCAAATAGTAGACATTCCTTAAATGTGAATAATTTTCTCTTGGAAACTATTCTATACTGCTTCTCTATAGGTACTACTCAAATCTATGGAATATTATGCCTCTATTATATCCATAAACCTAAAAATTACTTTAATAAACTTTTCTTCTTATCTATAATTCTAAAATTAATTTAAGAAACTTTCTCTTTGTAATTATTATACTGCCTATTTGTGTGTAATGTAGCAGTAAATATCTTTTGGATTAACATTCCAGAATTAACATAGTAAAGCATGATAGAGACTTCTACAGGATTATAAAAGAAGTAGCAAATAAATTTTAAGTAAGAAATAGTCTTAGAAAATTGTGAATTAAAAAAACATTTAGACCCGTTTCTTGCTGAAGCATTTCTGAACCTTTTTTATCTTATTAGATTTTTTGAAGTACAATCTACCCGAAGTAAAATTTGCTCATTTAAAATGTATAATTCTTTTGAGTTTTGACAAAAGTATACAACTGTATAACCACTCCCACAGTCAAGAGATATAACATTTTCATAATTCCAAAAAGTTATCTCCATCTTCTTTATAGTCATTATCCCTGTCCCCAACCCATGGCAAATACTGATCTGATTTCTGGCCCTAGAGTTTTGCCTTTTCCAGACTATCATACAATCATTTGGTTTGTAGCTTTTGTGTCTGATTTCTCCTACTTACCATAGTGTTTCTAGATTCGCCTTGATGTTGCATGGATCAGTGATTAATTCCTTTTTATTGCTAAGTGGTAGTAAGTTGCATGAATATACTACAATTTGTCTATTCTTTCAGCAGTTGGTGGGCTTTTGGGTTGTTTTCAGTTTATGGCTATTATAAATAAAGCTGTTATAATACTCATAAACAGAGCTCTGTTTGGATATAACGTTTTCATTGCCTTTGGAAAACACCTAGGAGTGGGATTACTAGGTTGTATGGCAAAAAAAAAAATTTGAAAAAATGATTTTCCCATTGAATTTTCTTGGCACTTTTGTAAAAGGTTTTATATATATATATATATATATATATATGTTTATATTTAGGTCACTGCCCTGCACTGATTGCTATAGGTTTACAGCATTATCATTTTGAAATCCGGTAGTGTGAGTTCTCCAACTTTATTCTTTTCCAAAATGGTTTGGCTTCTCAAGGTCCTTTGTACTTTTATACAAATTTTTAAATAGGCTTGTTCATTTCTACAGAAAAGTTTTCTGGGGTTTTAATTGGGATTTTGTTGAATCCAAAAGTTAATTTGGGGATAAATGACATCGTAATGATATTGAAATTCCAGTTCATGAACTTGGTATATGTCTCCACTTATTTAGGTCTTCTTTAATTTCTCTAATTTGTGTCTTGTAGTTTTCAGCCTGTAAACCTCCCTGTACTTTCAAAATACATATCCTAAATGTCTTATGTTTTTTATGCTATTATAAATAGTTTCTTTTAATTTTTTGTAAAGAAAGCATGCTTATATTTGCTTTTTGTTGCTATATTTCTCTGGTTGGCTTAATAGAACCCAATGGAGAAATAAACATATTCTAATAACATATTCTAAAGTTTAGCTTACAAAGGAACTTCTTTGTCATACACTTGCATTCACTGATAGAAAAACAGCCTATCATTCATGTTTTTTAAAATAGAGTTAGAGGTTAAAAGTGCAGATTTATTATATGGATATATTGTGTAGTGATGAAGTCTGGGCTTTTGGTGAACTCAGCATCCAAATAGTATACATTATACTCAATAGGTAATTTTTTATTCCTCACTACCCCCCACCTCCCATCTTTTGGAGTCTCCAGTGTTTACCTGGAAATTGGTTGTCTCCAATGATAACCACAAAGAAAAACATGAAAAGCAATTTTTTTCCCTCTGTACATCCACATGTACCCATTGCTTAGTCCCCACTTGTGAGAAATAAGTGATATTTGACTTTTGTTTATAAGTTATATAAATGCTTTCCTTTACATTTTAACTTCCAATTGTTTGTTGTTAGTATTGCAATACAATTGATTTTTGTATAATTGATATTCTGTCTTGCAACCTGACTAAACTCACTTCTAAGTTCTGGTAGAGTTTTTTTAAGACGCAGTAGGATTTTCTATATTGGTAATCATGGCATTTGCAAACAAAGTTTTGCTTCTTCCTTTCTGTTCTTGAGTAAATGTACATCTTTTTTGCTTAATTTCTCAGGCTAGAATCTCCAGGATAACACTGAACAGAAGTAGTAAAAGGAACATCTTTGTCTTGTTTTAAATGTCTAAGAGGAGAGAACAGATTTGACCACAGGGCTCCCATTTTCACTGGATATTTTTTTTAAAACTAATGATCTAGGGAACATAATAGGGAATGCTAATATAGAGAAGATATGTGTAACATAGACAATCCTTTTTTCCTTAACTCAAGATTATTAATGAGGGGTAACCCACATAATGTAGCTAAAGCATTACTGCAAAGCACATAATAAATGCTCAAAAGAGATTCAAACATTAAAAGCTAATTCAGGTCATACACAGTGGCTCATGCCTATAATCCCAACACTTTGGGAGGTGAAACTGAGGGATTAATTGTCTCCAGGAGTTTAAGACAAGCCTTTTAATTTTCATGTTACTCAGATCTGTAATACCACTAACAGTGATCTTATTGAAAGAGCAAGTATGCAAAAGAGTAAGAGTAACATGGTGAAACCCTGTCTCTACAAAAAATACAAAAAAAACATTATCTGGTCATAGTGGTGAGCACCTGTAGTCCCAGCTACTTGGGAGGCTGAGATAAGAGGATCGCTTGAGCCTGGGAAATCTAGTCTGCAGTGAGAAGAGATCGAGTAACTGCACTACAACCTGGGCAACAGAGTGAGACCCTGTTAAAAAAAAAAAGCTAATTCAAATTTGAACATTAATTCTACATTTGTTGCATGCTTACTCTTTCAATGAGATCAGTGTTAGTGGTATTACAGATCTGAGTAAAACTGAAAATTTAAATAACTTATTAAATATGTGATTAAGTTACTTTTGGGTTTCTCTACCCTATAAAGAAAATAAATATATATTCTCTCACAATTATAAAGAACGATTGTCTTCTTCACAGCTCAAACTAGCCAGATTTCAACTTTACCCCTGCAGAAACAGGCCTGATCAAATCAAATGTTCCTCAGCACCAATGTGATTGTTACTATTTTAAAGGTTGGAAATGGCCTTTGTGAAATTTTCTCTACATAGACAGGAAAAGGGGTAAACATGCCTCCATTATGACTAGCCTCGTTCCTGAGAAATAAGGAGACCATTGACACTTTCAAGTAATCATGTGTGCCATCATACATGTAAGAAGGTTTTAACTGTGGGAAATCTTGGAAATCATTATCTGGTATTTAACCATTACTTGTTCGAGGGAAAATGAAAACATTTCTGTGGACGACATTGAAAGCAAGGATGTAATTTCATAATCACAAAGAGAAACATGAAAAGTAAATGCAGCTTTACCTTACATTTCATTTTGATCCAGAGAGTCCCAAACTAATTGTCTGCATTAGTGTTGTTTAGATGAGTTTATTGATCAACTTTAGACTGAATTTCCATTTGCGTGGTATAGTTGGTTTTTTCTTTTTGGTGTAAGAATTCTCAAGAACAGAGAAGAACCAGCAAATTGCAAGTCGCATGCCAAATATCTCTTTCCTGTTACAATTTTTTGTTTTAAAACAAAGTAATTATTGGCTCTAATGATTCACTGTCTCTGGGACAATAGTTTACTGATATTTCAGAATAGCAGTTTATAATAATGCTTACATATGGGTTTGATATTGTATGCTGTTAAAAGAATCAGCAGGTCTAGACTGGAGTTTATTTTTTAAGTTTATGTTAATGATCTCCTTTATTCCAAACAGAGGGGCATATGGTTGAGTGTTACCTTGAAGCAAGAATAATTGTGTACCAGGAAGTATCCATACTGCCTATGCAATTGTTGGGGGATGGGGATTAAAAAAACCGAGATTCATCAGGCCTTCATTCCCTAACTCTGGTAATGAATGAAGAAAAGGTACCTCAATCAACAGCTAGGTACTTGGTATGATTCTGTCTCAGAATGGTCAGAAAAGGCCAAAAGACCTTAGCTTCAAGCGTTACCAATATCATCTACTTTGGATAAATTTACTAATTTATCTTGGTTTTCTCATTTTAATCATCTTTTCTCATACTTTTATGATAAAAAGGCAAAACTGTAAAACTGACATGTAAAATACTTTATAAACCATAAAATTCTATATAATATTATCATCTCATGGTCAAATGTAAAACTTAATATTATTATTATGGTCATTTCAATAATATTAAGAGAAACAAGACTCAAATTGTCTTTTCTTTATTCATAGCCTAAATGACTACAAACCTATTTCTCTGAAGTATTTATCAATATATTCTGAGTTATATAGTCGATATTATAAATCTATAACTTCTAACATTGTTATTTTCCCTCCTTGTGGTTATAAGCACTTAAAACTACCAGCCCATTGGCAATTGGCCAGTCCCCCCAGGTCTTGGAAATAATTGTTAGTGGCTTATGATGACTTCAGCTAATTCCTTAAGAAACCTAAGAGGAAAGAATCTAAATTTACAAATTGGAAAACTTTCAGTTTAGAAAAGTATCTATTTTTTCATCTGTTTTAGTGCAGTCATTTGGTCTTTCATGTATTTGTAGCCACGCAGAAAAATCAGATCACAAATTAAATGAGTTTTTCTAAGACAGATATTAAAAGTAAATAATAACACTTGAAAATAATCATTAGGAGAGTTGAGATATTTTTCTTAGTTTTACTTAGTTTCTGTCTCTTCATATATTTAATAAATATTTTTCTACATAATTATAGCTCATTTCTTTTGGCTTCTTATTTGAATACTACAGAAATATTCTAAGACACATTCAACAGTCTGTTACAACATTATTCCCTATGGACATTTCTTAGCTTCTGGCTCTTAATATATTTGATAAATATCACTTTTTCTGCATAATTATAGCTCATTTCTTTTGGCTTCTTATTTGAATATAACAGAAATATTCTAAGACACATTCAGCAGTCTTTTAAAATGAACTATAATGAGTCATTTTAAAATGAGTCTTTTAAAATGTTATTCCCTATGGATATTTTAAGGAAAAAATACACAGACAATTCAAGACAGAGCTTTTTGAATTTCTTTAAATCTCAGCTTCCAAGTTCCATTATATTCTATGCCTGATTTAATTTTATGTATAAAATTCATAATTTTGTGTTTGTATGGCATGATGATAAGCCATTGCTTTAAAGTTTTTTTTAAGTGCCATTATGAGGGTATTTCTGTTGACCTCATGAAGCAATGACCCTTTTTATTGAATTAAGAACTCTTTGACAAGGGCTCTTCTAAATTTGCAAAATATTATCTTAAGAAGATTCTTTACCATCCTTTTAAAACACAGAGAACTGCTTTTCAACTACTGTGTTATTATATACTGGACATACAAAATGCCATATTTTTATTACACAGGCTTGCGGATTTTTAAATTTAGTGAAATTTAATTAAATCAGAGTGTATGACTTCTATTAATGTTTTGGATAACTCATCTAATCAATGAGATATTCTTAAACAAATGTTTTTGTTTTTATTATATCTTATTAAGATGGTTAATAGTTAGCTATAAGACACATGCCAAAGCCTTCATTCACACTAGTAACTCTACCTCAAGTAATTTCATTTGCTTTTGGTAAATGTGCCCACTCTTATTTCACTCTATGCAAGCTTTTAGTTTTCATTTTCTGTTTTATAAACATCATAATCATAAGTTGATTTCAATATCTTACATTTCTTTTTTCTCTATTCTTTCCTTTTCCACATGGAAATTCTAAGATTATGCTTTTTACTGTTAACTTTCCCTAAATGAAGTAATCAGCCACAAACATTAGATAACTGAATAAAAAGCATCATGAAATGATTTATAGGAATAGGAAGCATTGCAGGTATTACATAGGCTTAAAAACTTTAAGTAAAAATTAATATAGCAAATAAATGGCTGACCTAGTGCTCAAGTCCAGTTCTTCAGACCACTAGACCTATGCTCAAATTTCCCCCAAACACCCCAAAAGGGGTATTTTATTCTTGTCGTATATGTAATACATATTTATTACCTTAAAAATTAAATACACAAAAAGAACAAAATAAACAATAGTAATCATAACGAGTGTTAACATCATGGTGTATAACCTTCTTAATCTGTGCTGTCCAGTATGGTAGCCACTAGCCCTATGTGGCATTTAAATTAAAAGTAATTAAAATTATATAAAATTTAAAACTTACTTTCACTAACCACACTTCAAGTGCTCCATAGCCATAAGAATGGCTAGAGACCACCATTTTGGAGTCCTTCATTATGGAAGATTCTACTGAAGGATGCTGTAAATGCAAACTTTTCTTCATGAATGAAGAAGTGCATACACACACATGCAAACAGAGTTATATACTGGTTGGAACAACACAGGTTTGACTGTGAGAGTTCACTGATACACAGACATTTTTCAATAAAAGTTACACCAAGTATGCCTGTCTCTTCTACCTCCCCTTTCACTTTCTCCTCTTCTGCCTCTGCTACCCTGAGATAGCAAGACAAACCCCACCTCATCCTCCTCCTCTTCAGCCTACTCACATTGAAGATCATGAGGAGAATGAAGACCTTTATGGTGATTGATTTCCAGTTAAGGAATAGCTAATATATTTTCTTTTCTTTATGATTTTATCAATTTTCTTTTCTCTAGTATGCTTTATTATACGACTGCACTATAACACATAATATAGGAAATATGTGTTAATTGACTCTGTTATCAGTAAGACTGCTGGACAACAGTAGGAAATTAATAAAGCTTTGGGGGAATCCAAAGTTATACATGGATTTTTGACTTCTCAGGAGGACAGAGTCCCTGACCCCCACATTCATTGTCCAGGGTCCACTCTATGCATGTATAAATGTGTATTTAAAAAATATAAATGGGTCATACTACACATAATATTTGTAATCTGATTTTTTTCACTGAACACATATAAACATTTCCCATGTTAGCATATATAATCTGGATAATCATTTTAAAGCATAAATTGTTCATTGTACCTATATAATATATTTAATTAGATCCTCTTTCTGTCCTCTTACTTATTTGTTTATTTATTTAATTTATTTTTGAGACAGAGTCTCACTCTGTTGCTTAGGCTGGAGTGCAGTGGCATGATCACAGCTCACTGCAGCCTTGACCTCCCAAGCTCGAGCAATCCTCCCATCTTAGCATCTCGAGTGGCTGGGACCACAGGTGCATGCCACCACACCCAGCTAATTTTTTTATTTTTTGTAGAGACAAGGTCTGTCTCTGTTTCTCAGGCTGGCCTGGTCTTGAACTCCTAGACTCAAGCCATCCTCCCCCATCAGCCTCCCAAAGTGCTGGGATTATAGGCATGAACAACAGCACCTGGCCTTCTTTGTGGTTTTAGATGATTGCTCATTATTTTAATGTGATAAACATTTCTGTATATGCAACTTAATACTTTTATCTAATTATTTCCTTAGGATAAAACTCTAGAAGTGATTTTTTAGATAAAAAGGTATACACAATTTTTTGTTTGTTTATTTTTTGTTTTTGTTTTAAACTAACCTGACATATGTTTTGTGCTTCATACGTCTTTTTTAAAATTTATTTATTATACTTTAAGTTCTGAGGTATATGTGCAGATTGTGCAGGTTTGTTACACAGGTATACACATGCCATGGTGGTGGTTTGCTACATCCATTTCCCCATCATCTACATTAGGTATTTCTCCTAATATTATTCTTCCTCAATCCCCCTATCCCGCTATTCCTCCTCTAGTCCCCCACCCTCTAGGCCCCAATATGTGATGTTCCCCTCCCTGTGTCCCTGTGTTCTCATTGTTCAACACCCACTTATGAGTGAGAACATGTGGTGTGTGGTTTTCTGTTCTTGTGTCAGTTTGCTGAGGATGATGGTTTCCAGTTTCATCCATGTCTCTGCAAAGGACATGAACTCACCCTTTTTTATGGCTTCATAGCATTCCATGGTGTATATGTGCCATGTTTTCTTTATCCAATCTATCATTGATGGGCATTTGGGTTGGTTCCAAGTCTTTGCTATTGTGAACAGTGATGCAGTAAACATAGGTGTGCATGCGTCTTTATACTGGAATGATTTATAATCCTTTCGGTATATACCCAGTAATAAGATTACTGGGTCAAAAGTTATTTCTATTTCTAGATTCTTGAGAAATCGCCACACTGTCTTCCACAATGGTTGGATTAATTTACACTCCCACCAACAGTGTAAAAGTTTTCCTATTTCTCCACATCCTCTCCAGCATCTGTTGTTTCCTGATTTTTTAACGATCACCATTCTAACTGGCATGAGATGGTATATTGATGTGGTTTTGATTTGCATTTCTCTAATGACGAGTGATGATGAGCTTTTTTCATATATTTGTTGGCTGCATAAATGTCTTCTTTTGAAAAGTGTCTGTTCATATCCTTTTCCCACTTTTTGATTTTTTTTTGTAAATTTGTTTTAGTTCTTTGTAGATTCTGGATATTAGCCCTTTGTTAAATGGGTAGCTTGCAAAAATTTTTTCCCATTCTGTTGATTGCCCGTTCACTCTATTGATAGTTTCTTTTGCTGCGTAAAAGCTCTGAAATTTAATTAGATCCCATTTGTCTATTTTGGCTTTTGTTGCCATTGCTTTTGCTGTTTTATTCATGAAGTCTTTGCCTATGCCTATGTCCTGAATGGTATTGCCTAGGTTTTCTTCTAGAGTTTTTATGGTGTTAGACCTCATGTTTAAACCTTTAATCCATCTAGAGTTAAGGCATTCACTATAAAGACCAAATTGGCCTCTAGAAAATAGTTTAACAATACACATCTTCACCAGCAGTGTGAAAACTTGCTTATTAATCTCTACATTACCATAGCTGTTAGATTATTTCCTTTTAAAATTTATGAAAACTTCATTTACTTTGTTCTTCAACCATCCTTCTCCTCAGAAATTGTATATTTAAGAAATAGTATGCCAACTAAATAAATTGCAGAGTGTGAACTAAATCTGGAATAAATTAAAATATAATTTAAACTTATATATGTTCATATAATTATAATATATAAAATATGACATGTATATATAACTATATAAAATAATGTAAAAAGTATATTAAATTATATATATTTATGTACCTAACTTTCCACATGTCAATGCTTATAATTAGAATTAACTTTCACTTAATATTTTAATAGACACCTTATTATTTTTGCAAAACATCTTAATTATGACAGAATTGCCACTACACAGTTCATTTTGAAACCACAATAATACATTCCAGGGTGTGTTACACTGGGAAATTGCCATGATGGGAGGAATGAAGTCACTTGGCCTTTAAGTTGGTGCGTCAGAACATGCTCAAGAAAAGTAATATCTAATCAGAAAGCATGTATTACAATGGCTACTTACTTAATTCTTGCTCATTACATTTTAGTTACAATAACATCTCTCTACTCCATGGGATTTTTTAAAAAACTATATATTTTTTAAAGACTTAAAGGTTTTTTTTAAAGCTTCTCTCAAGGTTTTTATTGCTCATTAAATTTGTCTTCTTTAAAGTACCAAAACTTAAAATATATACCTTAAGGTATAAAACAAACTAGAAACAATGCCTTTTCCTAATTGTAGAATCTGACTAGTTGGTTCCAGTTCCAATGTCAGGTGAGTGATGATCTCTGCCCTCTTTGAGCCCATACATTCTCAGATTATGTGATTTATGCCTATAGACCATAGGCAGTGCTACTTCTATACATTACATTAGCTCAATTTAGTTTCTCATATGATCTGATCATCACTAGAAAGCACTGAAGAAAGAGAATGCAAGGCAGGTAAAGGTTGATGAGAAAATAGAAGTTAGGGGCCATTAAAGGGGAGAGGTGTATAGGAGGAATGAATCATTGGGGTGGGGGAATGACAGGAATGGGTAAAAAAAGACAAATTAGTATTTTCACATTAAACTTACCCACCTTGTGATATTTAGATTGAAAGGTATTATGATTTTATTCACATTTAGGTTGAGAAGTTTTGGGGAAATAACTGAGATTTGGGGGAGCCTTGATGCAGAAGGAAAAGTATATTCTGTAGCAAGAAAGGTAGGAAGAGGAGGACATTCCAAGAATAGAGACTAGAAGATATGCTCAGTATACTTGGAGTTGCAACATAATCACTTGGAAAGGAAATGAATATTTATATACACTCTGCATTTACAACTATACACCTGAGTGAGTAAAAGAAGGAAATTTTCATAAGACCTAATCTCATCAATGAAATTATTTGGATCACTGGCATGTTAACAACTAGGACCAAGATGAAATTCAACACATTGCTAAAATAGCTCTGTTATTTAGAGACTTCAATTGCAGCTCAATCATTCTCATTGATTATTAGAAACTTAATCTCTGGAGTGTTCTTCACATATATATATATATATATATATATATCTCAACAGCACTTTGTGTTAAAGACAAATTATGAAGAATTTCTGTAGTTATTGATTCAACCTGTATTTTAAAAACCCTCTCTACAGTAAGTGATTAGTAGCAATTGTACAATGTAAAAGGTTTACATTATCTTCTAGTGCAGAGTTTTAAAATATGTCATTGCCGTGGTGTTGTATGCCTATAGTCCCACTTCAGGAGTCTTAAGAAGGAAGATTGCTTGTGCCCAGGAGTTTGAGGCCAGCCTGGGCAAAATAGCAAGATCTCAATCTCTAAAAATAAAGTTGATCATTTTTTCAATTTATGGTTTATTTAATTCTTCTTGCTTCATTTGTACTAATATATTCTCTAAGTATAGACTATGAAGAAACCTTGGAATGCTAAGTAATTTTACCATGTGCACTTAATTAATGTGATTTCTAGAGGTTCCGCAAGTGAATGTGATGTATTTTTAGGTAATCTCAGAAGGAAAAAGGTATGACAATATGCAATTGAGAATAATTGGAGTATGAATTCATGTTGTTATGGTAATGATGCCATAAGTGTAAGATGGAGATGTTAACATTAGATGCAGCATATAAGAAGGGTGTATAATGCCTCTCACACTAATAAATTACTCAGAGGAATTTTTAGTTTATGAAAGTATAACATTTGAGAATGGCATATAAATTATCCTCTCAAATTCTTTTTAAAAAATTAGGTTAACAGTGTGCCTGATAAAGATCCTTTAAGTAAATAAACTTCATCTGGGATTTAAAATGCTATAGTTCCATAATTTATTTAAATATACTGTGATAGAAGCTATCATCATAAAAGTCTTTGTTCCTTTAACTGGAATTGCAAGTAATTTAGCAAAATTTCACCCATTCTTATGTTTGGATTGGTAGTACATTTCTTCATGAAACTGAGTAATTCAAGTAAATACAAAAAACAGAGGTGTACATATTTTGTTTGGGGGGTGGGTATTAGGAAAAGAATAACTTTAAAGAAAGCCTTCAAAGAGGCAATGAGGCTAACCACAATTTTAAACAATTAATGAGAGATTATCAAGTGGATAGTAATATTAGATCCTGTTCTAAGTGCTGTATACGCATTAACTATCATAATCCTCAAGATTCTATGAAGTAAGAAATATAATTCAGTTTTGCTTATGGATAAGACAACTAGGGCACCTGTCTGAAGTCTCTCAGCTAGTAGACAGAGAAGCTAAAATTCAACCCCAGAAAGTCTGGTTCTGAGTCTTAGAGGCAGGGAAAATGGCCTGCAGTCTCTCCCTGCCTTTAACTTGCCCTGTGGAAAATGATCAAATTCATGAAGGCTCCTCAGATCCACCTCAGTTCACCTTTCATTTACACTTTCCACATTTCTTCATTCATACTTCATTTATAACAATCAGTACGTTTCAGTCTATTTTCTTTTAATGTCATCATAGATGAATACACTGAAACTTCTTCAGAACTTTAGGGAAAAGCTTTTTCCTCAAAAATCTTTTCTGTTTAAGACACTCTTATAAATGAAAAGCTTTGTGTTTTATAGCTGCTGTAGCTGTAATAGGCTGACCCCTCTCTTTGCTTTCATGATACAGTAACCATAATCCTTCTGAAGACAATGGAGGCATCCAGTTAAAGAGAGAGTGTGGCACAATGAGAAGTGTGGGAAGACAATCACACATTTATAGAATTATAAATATTTGTTTAAATAACATGCAGTTGGCCCTTGAGCAACACAGGTTTGAACTGCATGGGTACCCTTTTATGTGGGGTTTTCTTCATCTATAGTATGGAGTATATATGGAGGGCAGACTGGGACTTAAGTTTATATGGGTCAATTTTGGTATATGCAAGCGTCCTGGAAACAACCACCCTTATTTACTAAGTGATGTGTAATTGTAGAATTACTGTCACAGATTGTCACTAATATGAGACCACAAAAATCTGGGTGATGAGAAAGAATAAATGGGACAAGATTTAAGGTGCTCAGAGAAAAGCTCTAAGAGTGTTGTCTTTGCACCTTGGCTCAGGAGCTGAGAATAAGCAATCCAGGGGAACAATTGCAGAGAAAACAGAGCAGTCCAGGAACAAGAGTAAAGACATGGATAATGCAAAGGTGTTAGGTCCTGCAAGGAACTATGAGGAACTACAGCTGTGAGCAATGAGAAAGGATGTGAAGAATTAGGAAGAAATCATCAGACAAGCCTTTTAGACATGGTAAGGCATTTGAATTCTATTCTAAGACAAATGGAAGCAAATGAAGAAGTTTAACCAGAAAAGAGACATGATCTCATTCCTATTTTAAAATTATAACCCCATGAAGAATGTATTCTAAAATGGCTATGTGACATCCAAGTGGATACATAAAAGGCAGTTGGAGTATAGGCAAATGGTCTGTGCTGGAGTTGTAATTTAGATCCCTCTAAGTGGTTAAGATTACCTAGGAATCGAGTCTAGATTGAAAAAATGAAGAGGATCTAGGACTAATTTCAGAAGCTTTCCAAACTCAAGAGCTTGAGTAGAAAAGAGGCGAGAGAGGTCAAAGCAGAACTTTGGCTAGCCAAGACAGCTGTTATGATTCATGGAGCACGGATGCTCATGACTTTGCTTATCTGATCTAATCTACAATCATTAAATGTGACTTTGCCAATATGAGATTTCAGTTTGAACGCGTGTTTTTGTCTTATAAACTGTGCAAATATGGATTGGATTGGATTAATGGTATTCGCGGACATTTTTTGGCCAGTCCAAATCAGTATATATTAAGGAATGCATTAAAGAGGTAGGGTTTACAGTAGATAAACAACTTTTTTTAAAATGTCCAAATCTTGAAAACGATGACTGTGATGTTAAACAATGATTCTAACATCTATTATATCAGCCTGAAATTAATAAGAATTGTAATTATTCTTCATGTTAAATGATAATATTTTATATGTTAGGAAAAGATATAAACTATCCACAATAAAACCGCGGTCTTTCTAGAAAGAGTCTGTGTCTGGTTGTCTAGTTATCCCAGTCCATCCAATCTTTGACAATATTTCCCTCAAGCTAAGTTTTATTACTTTTCAAAAAAGTTTATTGTTTTAAAATTAGATTTAATGTGGGATAAACTGTATCAAAGAAATTGCAAGGACACAAACAGCAAAAGTAGTTTGATTTAGTAGATAAATATTAGCGTAGAAAAAGCAATATGTTATCCTGTCTCATTTTTTGAATTTCTATATCAAATTAAGCTGGATAAAAGGTTCCAAATTTTCTTCAGACAAAATTTTTTATTCTTCTAAGCAGCAGTTTTCACTTAATACAAAATAACTCTGTGGCAAATGCCCAGATTTTATACTAACGTGTAATTTTCAAGAAGAAATGTCAAGTTTAATTGCTGACCCCTTAATATGGATTGATCAGTTGCAGTGTCTGAGTTTTATTAAGAACATCTGAAATGAAGAATGGCTAGAAAAGTGGGTATGTCAGTGGTAACTTTAATATTTTGTTTCAGGAGATGAACTTGTTTTTGCTAAAGCTGCACATTTCTCTGGGCTTGAATGAATTGGATAGAATTTCAGGCTGAGTGATGAAGTACAAACACTTGCATTCAGATTCTTTGTTATTTTACACATGTATACATGGCTGTCGAGGGAGTTTCTGGTTCCTTGTAATATTCATTAGCTTTGGGGGTCTCTTAAATCACCCAGCTGTAACATACAGCAATAGATCTGTACCTCCAATTCCAACACCTCCTGGTCATCTTGCATTGCCCATGGGTCACATTTGTCAAAGTTAGTCTGTGAGATTTTTGGACCCGGAGTCTTGTCTTATTCAGTGCTGAATTAATAGCTATATTGTTTTTACTGTGCTTGATTCCATTTGAATTTTATACTGGAAGAATTTATCTCCTTTTCTTGTAAATTGTGGCAAGACTGGATCCTATATGTAAAACAACCAATGATATTTACCCTTTTAAGTCATAAATCAGAATAAAATAACTGTTTCCACCATAAATTGAGCCTGAATCTGATTTTGAGCTGCTATGGCCACAGTTTAAAGTTTACTGTATACTCACAACTCAGAATTAATCTTTTCTAAATTGCTTTTCTTCTTTCATCATGGGCACAGATGGAGAAGTTGATTCCCCATTTTTAAATATATCTTCCTATGTGCTACATTGCATCTCCTTTTTTCTTTCTTTGAAAATCCTTGTATTTACCTTATTTTCTACATGTATCTTCCATGATACTAGCTTGATTACTCATTTAATATCAAGTATTTGTTAAGTATCTACTATGTGTCAAACACTGTGCAAGACTCTGCGGATAGAACTGTAAAGTTAGATTGACTTCATCCCGTTATAGAACTTGGATCTAATGGGGGAAACAGACAGGTGATGTATTACATTCTAGAATGGTAGGTGCTACAATGGTGGAAATGCAGCATTCTAGCTGAACACAGGACTTGTGTAAACAACCATTTCTCTCTCCTGTAGGATCAAATTCAGTAACTCTACTATATTACTTAGTCAATATCCACCATTTTTTTCCGCAATAACTTTACTTTTAGCATGATTTTACCCTCATTCAACTTAAAAGTATCATTTTAGTCTTTTATAGTCCCTTCTCTTATGGGAATAGCTTGGTTTTCTGTGTACAGATTTATTAGTGTGAAACACTTTTTCTCTGTACCAATGCCCAAGTAACCTGATACTCTGTCATTCTTCAAAATGTCTTCATACAAGGGCTGTTTCTTACAGTAGTTTCTCCTTGGACTCTAAGCAGCCTTTTCTAAAATGTTGTGAGATGGCTTTTCAGAGAGGAACATAGAGATCAGGCTCACCAAGGACTCACTCAACATTCTGAGCCATTATGTCTGATGTTCCTCATTATTTGCCATCAGTATATACTCATTTGTGGTCCAGTGAGACACAACATTCTTTTATCCTTGTGACCTCTATCTCAGAGCACTGGAGAAATGAATAAGTATCTCAGATTATGTAATAACACTTCAGGGTAACACTCGATCTAGGCCCTAGACCATTTTTGCTAATTACCTCATTTATTTAAAACAAAACAAACTCCCTGCCATTTATTGAATAATTTTCTGTATCAAGCTCTTTTGCAAGCATTATCATAGCAACCATGCCATTTAGGTATCAGTATCCATATATTTTAGAAAAAGAAAATGAGCCTCAGAGAAATTATGACTTGCCATCCAGCTAGTAAGTGACAGAACTCAGGATGTAAGCCCAGTATTTGGACTCTTTTACATTATACTTCTTCCCTGCATTAGGAAATCTCGTATTTGTTCAGGTCCTGAGAGCAACTAAGGCTTGCAATATCATAGGTGCCTCTTTTCCCCGCAGTGGTTGGGATATTTCATTAGTATTTCACCTATTTGAATGTAGAACCTGGACTGCAAAATGCAACCTGGGATATCTGTATATTGACTTGACTGTGGTAAATTGCTAACTTCTGTCATGGGTTTAACAGATAACCTAGCCTCTGGTATCTACCTGGAACTTCTTCTTTAACCCCAGTAGGATTCTTACCTGACTCAAATATCTGACTAATGGTTATTTCAACACATATACGGGACAGCAGCCACCAGCCACCAACTTAAACTCACTGAATATCAACTCGAATTATTCCCAAGCCCAAATTGCCAAATTCAGTGTAATTTTAATTCATGCCACCTTCCTTTGGGAACCATTCTATAGCTAGCCTTAGCCCCAGCTGCATTTATCCTGATCTTGCTTCTCTGTTCCCCTGGTCAGCTTCTGAAAGAATAACACAACTTTTGCCAAACTTCTTTGGGTTTTAACTGGAAATAAGAAAGAAAATGTATGTTTTACTTCAGACTTTATTTTGTTGCTCAGATTTTTCTTATTTCTTTTTCTCTTTCACTTTCTTCTCCACTTTTAAAGAACTCTTTTTCACATTTCCATTAAATTTGTGTTTCTGAAGCTTTACTTCCATTATATTACACATATGAAATTTCTTGTCTCCTATTACCTAAATGTTCCTAGTCTAATAAACAGATTACATTACAATTTGATCAGAATTTAATATACCTCAGTCAGTCAGGTATATTCCCTACTTTCTTCCAACCCAGCCCATCTCAAAGCCTTTTCTCATTTCATTGCCCTTACCATGAATACCCTCTCTTAATCTCTCTCCTGCTTATCTAATTCCACCTGTCATTAAAGAGCTCAGTTTTATTTCCACTCCTCTCTATAATCAGCACATACTAATCTCCCTACATAGAACTTATTGCCTATGCTACTTCTTAAAATATACAGCTTCTTAAAACATAAATTGAACCAAATAATTTTCCAAGCTAAGACTCTTCAGTGGCTTTCCATTGGATTTAAATCAAAATCCACTCTGCATTCCATTGGCTTCAAAACTGGGTGTTATCAGACCCCTGCCTACGTCTTTATTATTGAGCTAGAATTAACTGATTCTTTCATTAAGAAGCAAAATGGAGATAGAGAATTCCAAGAGAAAGAAGTCAGCCAAAAGGTTTTCAGTAAAATTCCTTTTATTATTTTTATCCAAGTTAATATTGAGTAATAATGAAATTTTACCCACACAGTTCCTCAGGTCTCAGCTGATAAATATTTCTTTTTTTAATTACAGAATTCTTGACAATTGTACTTGCTGTTTCTGTCCCTTTTCTCCCCTAACTTAAGAGAGGAAGATTAAATAAGATCCATCAGGATGGGCACAGTGGCTCATGCCTGTAACCCCAGCACTTTGGGAGGCCAAGGCTGGTGGATCGCTTGAGGTCAGGAGTTCAAGACCAGCCTGGCCAGTATGGTGAAACCCTGTCTCTACTAAAAAAAAAAAAAAAAAAAAATAGCTGGTTATGGTGGCATACACCTGTAATCCCAGCTACTTGGGGAGGCTGAGAGACAAAAATCGCTTGAACTTTGGAGGCAGGGGTTGCAGTGAGCTGAGATCACACTACTACATGCAGCCTGGGTGACAGAGCAATACTCTGTCCTCCCCCCCAAAAAAAACAAAAAAACAAGATCCATTAGGTTGGGCACATGCAGGGGTATGATTGGAGATAATAATTTACTATATAGTTTCAAATAGCTAGAAGGTGGATATTGAATGTCCCCAACACAAAGAAATAAATGTTTGAGATGATGGATATGCTAAATTATCCTAATCTAATCAACTATACATGATACGTACAAAACATTACTGTGTACCCCATGAATATGTACAATTGTTATTGTTTAATTTAAAAAAATAATTTTTTAAATAAAAAAAGATTCCTGTATAACTAAGTCTCAGAACCTGGTTGCTTATTTCTTCCAATGGTGAGAGTGAAGTACAGCCTTATTCATTCTTTTATGATCTACATAAATGATAGTGTTGACATCCAGTGACAATATTTCTTATTTGGGACTTTGAGAGATAGGCTTTCACCATCTTCTAACTTGATAAAAACACAAATCAGATACACACACACACATCACACATTCATACATACATGTGTGACAGAAAAGGGGATGTAAGAATTTTACAGACCTACACATATTTAATTTTTCTTCCTTTACTGTAACTTTTGCACACTGTTTCTTGGGATGCAGATCTTGTTGTGTCTTGTATTATTATGTTCTAAGAACAAAAATGACCTTTTCAATCTCATCACTTCCCAGGATAAGGAACAGATGTAATGCAGCAAATGCTCAAAAATCTCCATTTGCAAGCAGAGCATACCAAGGGTCATTTGCTTGCTTCATCTCATATGTCTAGCCACTTACTGTATTTATCCACACTGGTTCCCTCTGTTGCTCAAGAATGTTGAGCTATTTCTCACCTCAGGTCTTTACACATCTGCCCCCAATGTATTTCCTTTCATCTCGTTTCATGGCTGTCTCTTCCTTGAGGAGTGTTACCTCCTCAAATCTTGACTACTGCCCAAAGTAAAGAGGTTTCTGCTTTAATCTCTGTCTTAGTAACCTGAGAGGCTTTTTTTTCTTACAGAACTTTTTATAACTTTTAATTATTCCATTTATTCATTTATTTACTTTTTCAGCTTCTTTCTCATTTGATTGTAGGCTTCATGAAAGCTGATTATTTTGTATTGTTAACTGTTGGATCTCCAAGGCCTAGTGCAGTGTCTGGCACAAAAGCACAATTAATAAGTATTTGCTAAATGAATACCTCCCATTTTTCAATATTAATGCAATAGTTATTTTTATGTACCTATGTCTTGATTCCTAAATTATAGTATGATATCTTTAAGGAAAAAGCATCTTAAACTCTTGCTTGGGGGTTACAAAAATTTGCTTCTAAGTAAATATTAAATGATATAGTTTGTGTATGTATTTGTTTATTTATATATTCATTCACTCATTTTTGTTTTTCAAACTGCAGTTTTTTGTTTTTTTTGGGTTTTGGTTTTTTTTTTTTGTTTTTGTTTTTTTGAGATAGGGTCTCTATCTGTGTCCGGCCTAAAGTGCAGTGGTCCAATCATGGACTTTGATATGTATAAGGGCAAGTCCTTAGAGATCCAGAAACCCGCTGTTGCCCCTCGCCATGGTCTGCAAAGTCTCGGGAAAGTTGCCATTGCCAGGTGTATGCCACTTCCAGCCAACCTTCCAAGCCTGAAAGCCGAGAACAAAGGCAATGACTCCAATGCCTCACTAGTGCCGAAGGACGGAACAGGTTGGGCAAGCAAACAGGAGCAGTCCAACCCCAAGAGTTCCAGTACCTCAACCGCTCAGCCACCGGAATCGCAGCCACTGCCGGCTTCACAGACGCCTGCCTCCAACTAGCCGAAATGACCCCCAGCAGCCCCCGAGAACACTCCTTCAGTTCCAAGCGGGGTAAAGTCCTGGGCACAAGCCAGCCTTACCCATGGAGCACATGGAGATGGTGGAAGGGCATCAAGCCTACTGTCGCGATTCTCTCGAGAGGAATTTCCGACCCTGCAGGCGGCTGGTGACCAGGACATGGCTGCCAAGGAAAGGGAGTCTGCTGAACAGTCGTCTGGGTCCGGACCAAGCCTCTGCCCCCAAAATTCTACAACTTGGAGGGATGGACGTGGGAGTGGCCCTGATGATCTGGTGGGCCCGGACTCCATCATGGTCATGATCCCCAGGGGGCGCTTCAGCCTTTGGTAGTGGGGGATGGGGAGCAACATTTGGAAAGAAAAACAATAATGGATACAAATTAGATATTGGTCCTTGGAAGGGACCTGTGTAAAAGAAGGGAACCTAAAACTGAAGCTTCGTTTAGCTCTGCTGTGAGTCAACCTCTGTCCCTGGGACGGAAATCTTGAGTGCAGCATGTTTCTTCTTGCACTTAAGTCCAGCATTTTTAAGACATAACATTTGAGCCACATTCATCTCACAGATTATTCTGTCTGACACTTAATGCAGTCCCACTCATGCTTCACACTCCCGCCATTCCTGTTTACTGCATTCAAACTAAATGCCAACTGGCTATCAGTGTGGGAAGCCAACCTCACCATGGCAGCTGTTAATACACTGATACTAATCCCATGTTACGTTGGCATTGCTCTAGCTTCATATTGGTCTGAAAATCTCATTTTTCCTCTCTTTCAAAAATTTTTCTCAAAGTACCAAGTTTGCTTTTTTTCTTTTCTCCCTGAACTGCCACTCTGCGTCAGAAATTGGCATCTATTTTATTCCCAAGAGTAACTGTTTTTTTTCTGTTTATTTTTTTCTCATAGGACTTAGATTTTTGAGGGTAAGACATATGCATAGCAACCCCTACATTGTCCATTTGACTGTTTTTTTTTAATTTCTGACTTGCTCTATTTGAATACTTAAAGTCTCTTTGGTTTTATTGTCGAGGCAATAAAGTTAAGAAAAAAATGGGAATATAGTAAATATATCACTGAGATTTAGAGTTTCTCAATAAAATTTCCATGTAGCAGCAGAGGGGCAGCCCTCTGCCCTGCTGCTCATATTTTAGGCCAGTGAATTATTGACTTTCACAGTGAGCTGGAGTTCAGTAGGTCTGGAGATGATCTGCCAGCTGTGAGGCAATGTTTAGGTTAAAAGATCTGTCTCAGAGATTGGGAATGCTGAAACACGGGTAAAGAAAATAAATGTCTTGAAGGACATTAACTTATGGAGAGCATATTTATTTATCCCATATGAATACCTTGCTTGCCTGGAGTAATCCAGATATTTAACCTCTGAGGTGGCAGTTGAAGCAGAGGGTAATGGAAGTGATGACAACAAAAGGGAGAAGGGTGGGGGACAACTGTGGTGGAGGCTCAAGGGATTGTGATTTTTTTTTTTTAGAGGAGTCCCTAGGTAAAAAACCACATACTGGGTTCTGTTAATCAACACTTAATCAGCACCTACCATGTGCCAGGTACTGTGCTCAACCACAGGAGTATAACAATGAATAGAACAGGGTTCCTGACTTTAAGGAACATACAGTATGGTAGGAAAGAAGCAGACTTAAAATGCACTGTACTAATGGTTTGTACCATATAGGTTCACATAAAGGAATAAGTAACTTTTTTTTTGAGATGGAGTCTTGCTCTGTCACCAGGCTGGAGTACAGTGGTGTGATCTTGGCTCACTACAACCTCTGCCTCCCGGTTCAAGCAATTCCCCTGCCTCAGCCTCCCAAGTAACTGGGACTACAGGAACCTACCATTACACCCGGCTAATTTTTTGTATTTTAGTAGAGATGGTGTTTCACCATGTTGGCCAGGATGGTCTCAATCTCTGGACCTCATTATCCTCCCACCTCAGCCTCCCAAAGTCCTGAGATTACAGGGGTAGGCCACTGCACCTATCCCCCCCCCCTTTTTTTTACGAGATAGAGCCTCACTCTGTTGCCCAGGCTGGAGGTGCAGTGGTGTGATCTAGCTCACTGCACCCTGGAACTCCTGGTCTCAGGTGATCCTCCTGTCTCAGCCTCCCAAGTGGCAAAGACTACAGGAACATGCCACCATGCATGGCCATTTTATTAATTTTTTTAGAGACAGGGACTTGCCCTGTTGCTCAGGCTGATCTCAAACTCTTGGCTTCAAGCCATCTCTCACCTTGGCCTTCCAGCATGTTGGGATTACAGGCATGAGCTCCTACACCTGGCCCAATAAGTAACTTTTGATTGAAGATCAGGGAAGACATCACAGAAGAGAAGGGCAAAAGCAACAGGAGGCAGGTACTGTTGATTGATGACTTAGTTGAGCTCTCCTGACAGCAGACCCCGAAACAAAGATTTGGGTGTAATGTCAGGAAGCACTGTGAAGAATTGAGACACTGAAGAGAGGAAAGTCAATGAAACATGCATGGATGGAAGGACAACCATTGTGGGCAACGGGCTCTATCCTAATGGTCACCCTCTGGGAGATGCCTGAAAAATGTTTCATTAATAGGAAAACTGAGTTAATTACCCACTATTTCCTGTTTTCTTTGGTTGAAGATTCCTCCAGGTAGAGCAAGTTCCCATTGGCAGAAAACACTCTCAAACAGTGAAACAGGAAGCCATGATTACGTACAGGAACTATTTATAACAATCTTTCAGAGTAGGTGTGGCAGATATGGTTGGGGTACCTGTGGCATCTGCAAGAGCTGTCTATATTTAACAGCTATTCTTACTTTCATTCAATTCATTGTCAATGAAATTTGATTTTGTTTAGGTGTTTGGAAGCTTAATAACCAATGGGTCCCTCACTAGCCCTCCAGAGTGAATGTTGATTAGTGTAAACCAGTCATGATTTCTCTATTCCTCTTGTCAGTGACATTTTAAAGTAGAAGTAGAAGCATTGGCCTGTAAGATGTAATGGTATGTTTGCTAGGAGCCTTTTGGAAATTTTTTTCTCAATTTTAAAATGAGACAGAGGTAGGGAGTCCCTTCTTTTGTACTGCTTAATATGAATTTATGAAGATGTGATATTTAGCACAATGGCAGCCATTTTGCAACCATGACAGAAAAGCCTGAAGATGAAGGCCAACATGTTGAGGATGCTGAGGGAAATGAAGAAAACAAACAGGTCCCTGATCATTTTTTTGAGCTCCTGAAATTATAACCTTGGACTTACCTACCTATGGACTTCTTGAAAACTGAAATAAGGCTGAGCTTGAAACAATTAAGGGCATATGGCAGGAGAAGGGATTCAGGATGACTGGCTGAACTGGTTAGATGTGAATGACCGATGATGACTTATCAACTCTTTACCTATTCTCTCAAAAAATTTATGTGATGCCACTTACAAGGCTAGATATAACACAAACATTTGGTAAACTTCAAATATCAATTTTTTCCTGAAACCCCATCCCAGCTATACTTTCTAGAGTTGTAACATAGGAACGAGTGGTTTCCTGGACCATAGTGGACTTAATTATACCTTTTGGGCAGTGCCTGTTATTCCTAGTTGTGGAGTTAATTTTTCTAGTTCCATCCCCTACCGCAATCCTGGCTCCTTCTCCATTTATTCTGGCTGGTATAGTAGAGGTATAATTTGCTTTGACCTCTTGTACTCTAGAAGTAAGTGTGCATTTGGAGTAGAATGTGAAAAGTCTCCAGAGTGTGAATGAATGTCACCATATTCTTAAGGACTAGACTTTCTGGGGTCTAAAGGTAGAATGCAGAAGTTTTAGGTTGCAAAGGCCTGGGATGCTAAACCTATAATCTTTTTGAGGACCATTACTTCCAGGAGATAAATAAACTTGAATATCTGTGGGAGAAGACCTATAGAGGGTAAAGGAGGTTCTTGGGAAAGACCACTGAAATAGAAGGGGATGACAAGACAGTCCTAAGATTCAGATACCATGATTTGATCCTCCATAATTATCCATGGCCAATAAAAGGCCTAGATCTATGGAATAGGGATGGAACTACTGTGAGGAGCATAGTTCTACAGCCAAAAAGTTGCATTAACCCTAGAGAACTTGGCTAGTATTATGGTTTGGCTTTGTGTTCCCACCCAAAGCTCATCTCAAATTCTAATTCCCACACATGAAGAGAAGGACCTGGGGGAAGGTGATTGGATGATGGGGGTGGTTTCTCCTGTGCTACTCTGATGTTAGTGAGAGTTATCTCAAGATCTGAGGGTTTAAAGGGGGCAGTTTGCCCTTTACTTTCTCTCTCCTGCTGCCATGTAAGATGTGCCTTGCTTCCCCTTCGCCTTCTGCCATGATTGTAAGTTTTCTGATGCCTCCTCAACCATGCAGAACTGTGAGTCAATTAAATCTCTTTTGTTTATAAATTGCCTAATCTCAAAAATTTCTTTATAGCAATGTAAAAACAAACTAATATAGTTAGACTTGAACCTGTGGGCCAGCTCACTTAGAAAGGCTGCCCATTCAGTGGGAAGACATTTGCTTGTCTTCCTAACATTTTGGAGGAATTATACATATTTTATATAGTTATTTAGAAAAATTTGAACTTTATTCCTGACTTTCCAATATCTGATAATTTTCTTCCTTGGAGTCAAGGTAGAATCAGAGAGTACAAAGCCTACGCATAGGATAATTACAAGGAAGAAGAAGGAATAACAATTTTTTTATCTATTCGCTCAAAAAGTATTTATTAACACCAACCATATGGTAGGCCCTAGTTTAAGTTGGAGATACTAGCATGATCAAGACAGAGAAACACCCTGCCTTCATGTTTCTATTCTAGTTGAAGAAACAGACAACAAATATGCAAATATAATTGTACAGTGTGATGTATGAATTACACCCAGGTGAAAACGAACAGGATGATGTTTTACAGTGTAAGTGCAAGTAGGAAGGCAAGACAGAATGGAAGCACTCTTTTAGATAAAGTGGTCAGGGAGGATTCTCAATAGAGGTGAAACCTCCAGCTTTGATAAGCCACAGGGGGAGTTGAGAGTGGTAAGATCTGAGACTGGAAATTATGCGTTAGAGGGAGCTCAGATTTTGTTATAAAGCACAGCAGAATGCCATTGAAGAATGTCAAACAAGGAGTTGTGATCTTATTTACATTTTTAAAAAGTCATTTATATGGGGACAAAAGTAGAAGTAAGAATAAAAGCATGGGGGAATGATAAAGACCAAAATCAGAATGGTGGTCATCTGTAGGGCTGGAGAAAGATGTTTGAGATATGGAAAGGATAAACAGGAAGCGTTAATGTATATGTAATGTTTCACTTATTTTTTAAAAAATATGTAACCACTTAAGCTAAAAGGTGGTTATGTTGTATGCAATATTATTCTTTATATTATGTTTGAAATCTATTTTAAGGCAGGTTATATTTATATTTTAAAGACATGTTTATTACCAATTCAAGTGTCTAGTACAGGCAGTCAGGGAATGGAAAGACAAGAGGCCCTCCAGTGGGGCTCTGGCACTTGAAATCCACATTCCCTCCAAACTAGGGCAGCTGCTACTCAGCCCTAGTTACCTGTTGCCAAGCAGGAACTTGGACCTTGTGTTGCTAGAGAAATCAGTAATCTGGATTTTTTTTTTTTTTATGTGAAATGCCCTAATTTTAAAAGCTGGCAATTAACCCAAATTAACGAAACAAAGCAAAGCCAAATCCTATGAAGATCCAAACAAACAAAGGCAAATACCTGTGCACTAGATTCAGCCCTCAGGTTACCAGCCTGCCGTTTCTGCATAATCTCTGTGTGGCAAATTTAAGCAAAATGCTGTAAAATCTTTTATTGTGGAGACTAATATTCAAGTGGAGAAGGTGAAAATATTCCAGGACCCTGCAGAAAGTGTATACTAGCCAGACTCCCTGGAGTCTCTGTGGGGAAGAGCTTTGGCTGTGCGAAGGGCAATTCTTAGCTCCTTGTATACTTTATAGTCTGCCTATCCTTCACTGTGAGAACCTCAAAAAAGAAGCCAGACTTTTCCATTGACTCCAAGGCTGTGTCAGCAAATGCCAGACTCAGCAGGCCCTTTCTATTGTATGTTAAGTTTCCAAACAGCTGAAAATAGTTTGTGCCAAGATCTCTATAAGTGTGACAAACACACAACATTCTACATGCCCCAGGAGGCCAATTAAAGCTAGGAGAGCTAGGAGACCACAGATGACAATCTCTGAATACAGTCACCACACCTCTCAGGGCTGATGGCCATAATGTATTTTTCTATTCTCTCCTCATCAGAAATGAAGCCTTGGATTGAAGATAATTTATTCATGGCTTTTGGTTTAATTTTTAACAGAGGTATTTTGGACCTGAAAATCTCCTAAAAAGAAAATATTGCCTGGATGTCGAATGTATACATTTTCTTATCAACATCATTTCATGTGAGTGACTTACATAGCCCTTCATATAGGTCACCTTGTTCATCAAAGTTTCTTTGAACACAAACTGCAGGCAGTTATTAAAACCTCCTCAAAAGTGCTGAAAAAAATCTTTACAGCATGTTAGAAATCATTTGTGAAATCTTTTATAGGAATAAAGCGTTCTTAGTTTACCAGCTCTCAGACCAAAAAATTAGTCTTTTTTAAAGGAACTTGATTCCATTTCTATGTTGATTGACACATCTCAAATACTTTCGAGTTCTTCATCAGAATATTCTTGTGCCTTTGGACATAGTACATTATTATGTACAATATATAAAATATTGTAATATATTATTAGGGGATAAAATGAGCAAATGCTTATGTGGTGTTCTCATGAATGCTTGCATAACTCCCAGCTACTATGACACCCTAAAAACGATTGGTGTAGGGGAGCCTTACACCAAAGGCAGCAGTGGATGAAGGAGAAAGAATGGTACTGGTGTCAAAATGTTGCCTAGTAGAAAACAAAAGAAAAATAAAATAAATACGAAACCTGAGAACAAACCTAAGAAATGATATTTACACTGTAAATGGCATTTTCATTTTTAGCTATTCACGATGTAAGCAAATACCTTTAATTGTTAAAGAACAAAGTTCTCAAATAATTGCATTGTTTCCAAATGTGTATGGTTTTCTGTTCGGTTGCTTTACATATAATTTCCACTTACATATTTATCCATTTAACATTGACTGCCAAGTTATTCTCTTGGCAATCAGCTGTACGCAGAACTTCGAAAATAAGAGAGTTGGAAGATATTTTGCATAATATTACATATGTAATTCATTCTAGACAGGAATTATTGTTCAATCTATTTTTGAAAAAAACAAACAAGGCCGGGCAGGGTGGCTCACACCTGTAATCCCAGCACTTTGGAGGCCAAGGCAGGCAGATCACGAGGTCAGGAGATCAGACCACCCTGACCAACATGGTGAAACCCCATCTCTACTAAAAATAAAAATTAAAAAGTAGCTGGGTGTGGTTGTGCCCACCTGTAGTCCCAACTGCTCAGGAGGCTGAGGCATGAGAATTATTTGAACCCAGGAGGTGGAGATTGTAGTGAGCTGAGATGGTGCTACTGTACTCCAGCCTGGTGACAGAGTGAGACCCTGTCTCAAAAAATATATAAAACTTAAAAAAAAACCGTATTTATGTTGGGAGACCATAGGTAAATATTTGGAATATGGTTAGGAATAAAAACATTTGCCTGGATAAATCAGGAAAAATGAACAAACCACCCCCACCCTGCAAAGAGGGCCCACCTACACACATTGAATTCCCTTATATAATTGCATAGACCTGTTCTTATTTTGTTGTTGGGAAGCCAAAATCAAATAATACATCTTGGTTTCCTTTTGCTACATATTGAAATAACAAAAACTAATAGGCCAGTAATAATTCAGCTCTGCAGTGTTAATCAAGCTTGATCACAAGGAGCTTTAGAAGGAAACACTCAGCCACCCTGTTGTTTGCCTTACTAATGTCATTCTACTCTTCTGCCTTGCGAACACCACCACAATTTTGTTTGGGTAATAATCTCCCAACCCCAGGCCCAGGGAATAAATTCTTGCTAGTCTCCGTTAGTCATAGGAATCTCTTTTTTTATTGGCCTACAGGTTAGCATGCAACTTAGTCCAGGAAAATGAGACCTAAGGCAATACTCTACTCCTTGGGGAAAGAAAATCTCTTTTCTGCCTGCCCTCTTCCTTTCCACTCTGAATACTCAAGTGATGCTGTAGCTATCTTGTGATCATGGATAGGGCTTGGGAGCACAGGAAGCAAAAGAATTCCAGAAACATTTACTAACAAACACTCTGACATCATTGAGCCTCTGCGGGAGCTGCCTATGTCCAGATTTCTTGTTAATGAAAAGACAAACTTCTGTGTGTTTGGATCACTCCAGCTTAGCCTGTCACTTACAGCTAAAAACATCTTAGTAAATACATTCAGCATGAAAAATTATGCTAAAAATAAAACAGAAACAATAAATAACAAATGTTGATTGAATCATGATGAGGTATACACTATCATTTTCTTCATTTATCAACAGTGATGCTGAGGTATATAGAAAGGTTAGCATTATTGCTAACATGCTTCTGTGATCGTTCAGATTTGGGGGCTCCATTGTTACGTAACGTTTTGGCATGATATATTTGGTAGAAGAGTGCCTTATATTGAAACATTACATCTTAGCAAAGCATAGGTACAGAGAACCTTTTGCACATCCAACTTGTAAGCAAAATATCTATCGATTTAATATTAACTGATACCATATTATTTTAGATACAATTTCAAGGGAAGTCTGACTGGTAAAACAGGTAAAACACTAAGATTTGCTTCCATCAGTGTTTAATAAACAGGTTTTCATTTTATGAATAGAAACCAGAAAGCAAGAAAAAGTTGGCTTTTTCAACACCAACTATGTAAACACCAATCACTGCCAATTAGGTGTTGGGGGCAGTGGGAGAGGAACTGCATACTTGGGAAATAGAAATTTGGTATCCAAACTGATTTCCTATGTGCTTCTAATGGGTCATTATAAGAAAAACAAATATTAAAGACACGATACAGAGCCACCATAATAGGCACTTATTCATGCATAGACTTTTGAATGCACAAGCCAATGTATGTCTATCATGAACATATAACATAAACTGTAATTATCTCTTCTCTCTGTAATGGTTCTCTAATGGTTCAATTCCTAAGTCCAATTCCTTTTGGCCTTCCCTGGAGTATTTGCTTTTAAATGGCATTAAATTTCTGCCTCATTTGTGTTTAGATCCCGTATTTCCATCAGTACTTTGATAATAAGATGATATATTTATAGATTAGTTTTTATTTCATTTTGGCTTGAAGATTTCCTCTTTATAGAACTGGGCTTATTAAAATAATTAGCTTTCTTATTAACCTATGATGGAAAAAGAAAGGAGATGGAAGGGAATGTAGAATGTCTCCTCATAAAAATATTGATAAAACAATCATGCTGGAGGGTAACCTATTTTAGGATGCACATTAATTTTTGGCAAATTTCAAAAATATTCTGGGTTTGGATTACCCAAATCATGCTCATTAATGTCTTAAAATGACAGATGCAATAATACTGGGATTGTAGAAAGTTTTTAAATTGATTTGTCTATTCAGAAAGCGTATGGGCAAAATTTAAATTAGGTCAGATTTGTCCTGTCTCCACTCCACTAAGGTTTGGGTTTGTTTGTAGTACAGCAGAAAGCCTATTCTCACTGGGATCCTTTGGGCCAGTTCCTCAGCATATCCAAGTCTGCTTCTCTTATTAAAAATGAAAAGGGATTCCATAGCCTCAGAGATTTTGTGGCAATTACATGAGCTAACGCTTGTTAAAACAGTTTTGTAAAACATTAAACATTCTAAACTTTTTAATTTCTTACCCCTATGGCATGAAAACTTACTTGTTATGTGTCATTGTTTAGAGAAGCACTTATGGCTAGCTATCATCTATCCCAACTATGCATGCTTTAAATTATTTTAGCTAAAGGAAAGAAACGCTAATGATGTTAATCTTGAGAAGCCCAAATTTGCTAGCCTTCTATGGTAAGCAAACGGATATGTTTAGCTCCTTGTTCTGTATACACTGGGAAATATAGAGCCCTCCACAATTTCCCAGGTATTCCTTAGTTTGGTGGGGGCCTGGGAGAGGCTTCAGGATCCAGTCATCTTTTACTCTCAGTCCCAATCCCTATTTACTGCCTTGCCTCTGTGACCTTTCTTTGTCTGTATCCTTAACCCCCTGTTAATTTCCCAAAGCTCCACTAACAAAAGACTGTTGGGTGAGTAGCCAACTTTTTATTAAACAAAACATTTGGTGAGGGAAATATGCCCAACATAGAGGCAAAAAAAAAGTAAAATTAATCACTAGAAGACTGTTTTAAACTGAGCTGTCTTTCCATCTTTGGGTATTTCTCACTGTCTTTTCTTCTTCTACTACATTCCTCTCCTCCCTGTTGAAGACCTCTAAAACCCCAGTCTGTGCCCCCATGCCCAACCAATTGAAATTCCCATAATATATTATGCAGAGCAACTTTTCAGTTTTCCTCAGCTCAATTTTCTCTTTCCAGACCATGCCTCGGGACCTTGCATAGCTTAAAAATCTTGATTCATCCATTGAGATATTTTTATAATGGGAGAACAGTATAGAGAACTAAGCAAAAGCATTGGTATTACAGTTTGTCTTTAAAATGGCTTGAAGCACTATGCCAGATTATTCTGTGAATTATTTTATTTAACCTTCACAATTCTGTTACATGAGTTCTGCTATCCTAATTCTATAGATGAGAAATCTGAGGCCAACTTTATATCTGCTCACTTATTTCCATTCTTTTAATATTTTGTTAAAGAGAAAGAATTTCATATAAATTAGATTTAAATAATATTTTGATCTAAAAGAAGTAAACCAAGAGCCAATCAAAACCAGAAATAATGAGCTCCACTGATAGAAAATAATTGAAATAAATTTGTATGTATGTATTTTGTGTGTGTGGTTGCGTGTGTGTGTGTTTAGCTCTCTCCCCTTCATTGATTTCATAGGAAAAGTGTAATTAGCCTTTATCATTTTTATCCACTGATTATGTACTTGATTTTATTGCTTATTCTGCTTTTTAAACTTATTTATAATAGTCCTTAGTCAATTATGATTGTCACAGTTTTGGAATAAATTTACTTCTCTACTTTTATATCTAGTAGAAATTCATGAGTCCTTGTCAAATATGCACAGTTAGTTTACAATAGTGCCAGCATTGTCGCTTCTTTTTTTCTTTTTGGCATTCTCAAATCATTTGAGGTTTCTGTTTATTATTTTTTTAGTATTTGGGAAAATTCAACATGATTTTGGGGCATAGAGACAAAGAATTTAGAATGTTATTTCTGTTCTCGTTATCCTCTCAAAATTCCTAAGAGATCTTGGACAGTTTTTTAAAAATTTCTAATTCTGTGAAACTTTATTTTAAATTGAAAATAATGCCTAGTTCATAAGAATGTAGAATACCTTAAGGATGAGATGGTTGTAAAGGGATTTTTAAGAAATTTTATAGATATAAAATTAAAAGACATTTATATATGATAAGACTATGGGTTCTAAGTATGAATTACTATATGTAAACGGTCTTAATTGAGCTCAGCATGAGAGGACTTTATACTCTAAGTAATCTTACTGATAAGAAAATATTAATAATCTAAAAATCTTTTTGTTCTTATTTTTACCAGTTGTTCATACATATAATGAGCTACATTGTTCTACAAAAATCACAGAAAATGTTATGAAAAATAATACCAGTAGAAAATGTTTTTTACTTTTGGATTTCTAAAAACACACGGTTGTGATGCTACTTCACTTTTTTCAGTAGTAGACATCATCTACCAGCTTCCTACTGGAACTCAGCATGTGGGTCTCTTTCCTCTCCCATCCTTTCACACATACACTTGTTTCCCATCCCTTATCTTTCCGCTACTGTTAAGGCATAATTTTACTTAGATTGCTCAGTGTTTCTATCAGGAGTTTTTAAAGGCTCTTCAAACTTGTACCATTGAAATGACTCTGCTTTCTTTGTTTTTATTTTATACACTATCTCTGGAGTTAATATTTGCCTCATTTTTTCCTTCATTTTAATTTTTTAATATACTTACATGAATTCCAATTCAATCTTTCACCTCTCTGCCACTTGCTTGAATAGTCCTTAAAAGTTTAGATACTTGGGCGAGGCACAGTTGCTGACATTTGTAATCCCAGCAACTGTGAGGCTGAGGATTGTAATCTCAGCAATTGGGAGGCTGAGCTAAAAGGATCACTTGAGGCCAGGAGTTTGAGACTGACCTGGGCAAAATAAGGAGACCCCATCTGTACAGAAAACTTAAAAATTAAGTGGGAGTGGCAGCATGTGCCAGTGGTCCTAGCTACTTGAGAGGCTTAGACAGGAGGATTGCTTGAGCCCAAAAGTTTGAAGCTGCAGGGAGCCATGATCATGCCACAGCACTCCAGCCTGGGCAATAGGGCAAGACCCTTCTTCTGAAAAAAAGAAAAAAGTTTAGACACATCATACAGTCTTTTAATTTCAACTTCTTGGAAAAATCATTCTTAGAGCCTTCTGAACTACTCTTATCTGAACTGTTTATACACTGAGGACTGATTTTCTTTGCCTTTCTTCTCTTCCCAAGTATCCTTCTCTCCTTCAATTTTATGGAGCTCTCCTCTAACCACTTTTTAACAAAGGTACGTAGAAGACAATTTTTTTGAGACCCAGTATGTCTGAAAATGTCCTTATTTCCTGCTTACACTGTATTAATAGTTTATATCATGCTAGAATTCTCCATTTAATATCATTTTGCCCCGGAATTTTGCAGGTATTGCTGCATTATTTATCTCCCAGTGGTCATGTCGAGAATTATCAAACCTTTCTGTTTCCTGTTCTTTTGCTTGCAACCTGTTCTTATGTGTCTGGAGCTTGTTGAATCTTCCCTTTATCTCTAGTTTTCTGTATTTCACTGAGATGTGCCTTGACATGGGTCTCTTGATTTGTTGTCCTGGGTGTTTTATAAGCACTTTTTAAATCTAGGAAAGCAAGGTTTTTTCCCCAGTTTCTCTTTATCTCGCTCTCGCTCTCTTTTCTTGAACTGCAGAAAGTTTAAGTGGTGAAATCCCTATGCTTTGGGGTCAAATTTCCTGGGTCTGAAACCATAGATTTTCTCCTCAGAAAGGGTGAGACTTTTAATATTTTTTGTGACTCAGTTTTCCCACTAGGTTAAAGGAAACAATGAAAGTGCCTACATCATAGGCTCTTTTGAGAATTAAGTGATTTGGTATATGTAAAGCCTGACTGGCACATCATAATTGTTTTTGATCTCCTGGACTCTTGATCTAAAGTTCTTAGTTTTTCTCTGCCTGCCAACTCTTTATCTTTTTTTTTTTTTTTTTTTTTTTTTTTTTTTGAGACGGAGTTTCACTCTTGTTACCCAGGCTGGAGTCAATGGCGCGATCTTGGCTCACCACAACCTCCGCCTCCTGGGTTCAGGCAATTCTCCTGCCTCAGCCTCCTGAGTAGCTGGGATTACAGGCACGCGCCACCATGCCCAGCTCATTTTTTGTATCTTTAGTAGAGACGGGGTTTCACCATGATGACCGGATGGTCTCGATCTCTTGACCTCGTGATCCACCCGCCTTGGCCTCCCAAAGTACTGAAATTACAGGCTTGAGCCACCGCTCTCTGGATTTTTGCTCCACTTTCTGGAAGATTTTCTTAACTCTATCTTCCAATCTATTACTTTTCAAAGTATGTTTTCATATTTTTAATTCCTAAGAGCTTTTGCTTGTCTCAGGTTTGTACTGTCACTACACTCCCTGAGGGTATTAATGATTGTCAAGTTTTCTTCTTATTGCATAGCCTCTGTTTCTCCCATGTGTTGCTTTTTCCTTTTTTTTTCTTTATATTCCATGTTAAAGTCTTTCCTCATCTGCCTAGTAATCCTAATTATCTGCCCATTTTTAAGATTAGAGAACTAAAGCACTTATTGGAAAACCTGAGCCTGAGCAGTAATTATCGACCACCGCCTTCACAGTAGATAATTTGCCTAGAATATTTTGCTGATGAGCTTCCAGTTTCATAATCTTTATATATATTCTTTGAGAATAACTACTTTCCCCTGAGGAGACTCCACCAGTCTCCTTCCTGGATGATAAAGGCCTGGCTTCCAGGATTCACAGAACCAAGTGCACAACAAGAACTAGACAGCTCAACATTCTGTTTTCAGTAAGGTGCTAGCTGTATAGGCGGGACGGGTAGCTCTGAAGATCTAATTGCTTTTAAAACCGGTTTTTACTAGTCCTCTTTAATTTAGCTATTATCTTTATTCCAAGAGCACTGTGTGTCATCAATCCCAACGTTTTAGGGGATTCTGTGAAATAAGCTAAACTTATTCCTTACTGTTTCCACTGCCAGCTTGAGATGTAACTCTCTCAGGTATGATAATTCAATACCACTTTTCATTTGTTTACCAGGTCTCATAATTTTCTGCTATTTTTTTTATTCTGATTTCCCATCTTTTTTGGTTTATTTCTTGAAAACAAAACCCTTTATGGTAGGTTTGTTTTTTGTTTGGGGTTTTTTTTTTTTTTGGTGGGGTTGGAGGGGACTAAAATTGGATGTATATATGTTTAATCATGCATTTTTACCTATAAGTTGCAAAGAAAAGCTTTCAGTGGGTCTTTGAGATTGCCAATCTGTCTAGGTCCACTAGAGATGGAGACTTTTTTCCTCACCTCTTCAGAGTAGCCTCATGAAAGTTGGAAAGTGTAATAGAGATTTTGTCCCGCCATGCTGGTCCCCTTTACCTAAGTCGTCTGGTTAGGTAACTGCTGTAACTCTCCAGACTTAGAAGATTAATCCTTGACACTTGAACTCTTTGTATTGATGAAGTTATGGACCTTGGTGAATAGGCAGAGAGAAGGGGAAACTTAACCTTTGGCCCGTTTTCTCCACTCCTAATACACCATTTGCTTTGCTACGGAAGAAACCAGAATGGAAACTTTATTTGTGAAAAGTCAAAATAGAAAATCAATCAATCAATGAAGCACAGACAAGTAGAGAGATGAAGAGAGTCCTGATGGCATTGAGTCTCAACTTCAGTTCAGTTCTTCCTGGATTTTGTGACTTACCTTCTTATCCATCCTAGCTATGTGTATCAATAAGTTATGATTTCTTCCCCTAAAATGAATTGAATTGTTTTTCTGTCTCGTACTACAAAATGAGTCCTGATTAATTTGCTAAAGAATCTATAGAGTTTCCCAGTACTAATAACATGGGAGTGGTTTTTATCTACATAACTAGAATAAAGTTTGTTTATTGCAGCTCTGTTTACAATAGCAAAGACTTGGAACCAATCCAAATGCCCATCAATGATAGACTGGATAAATAAAGTGTGGTACATATACACCGTGGGATACTATGCAGCCATAAAAAGAAATTAAATCATGTCCTTTGCTGGGACATGGATGAAGCTGGAAGCCATCATCCTCAGCAAACTAACACAGGAACAGAAAACCAAATACCACATGTTCACACTCATCAGTGTGAGATGAACAATGAGAACACATGGACACAGGGAGGGGAACAACACACGCCCAGCCTGTTGAGGGGTAGAAGGTGAGGGAAGAGAACTTACGGAACAGGACCATCATGGCATACGTATACCTATGTAACAAATCTGCGCATTCTGCACATGTATCCCAGAACTTAAAGTAAAAATTTTTTAAAATTTTTTTAAGGGCAATTTGACATTATTTAAGTAGAAAATATAAATTTCTATTGAACTAGTAATTGTACTCTAGCAATTTAAATAGTAGATATATTCACAAATACTCAAAGATATATGGACAAGCAGAGTGTAAAGTCAGCCAGTAGGCGAAGTTATAGCCATGCTGTTTATTAAAACACAGAAATACTTCTGAGTCAACTGATAAGTGATTGCTGCATAGAGTTTGTTGATTGCCTCACCCAGTACCTCAACCTCTGGGCCCTCTGCAGTGGGCTTGTCTCTGATCTAGCAATGAAAGGGTTAATGCCTAGCCCAGCAGGGGACCACTAGGACCTCCCTCCAGCATGAAAATTGGGATCCATTTTATTGGCCAGTACCCATGACAAGGTTTGTTAAATATTTTAAATATTACTTCAAATAAAGATGTTCACTGCACATTGTTTGAAAATATCTAAATATCCACTAATAAAAAACCACTTATGTAATTTGTGGCAATACAATGAAATATTATGCCACAATTGAAAAAATAGTGAGATAAATCTACGTGTAATGGTATTTTTAAATGTCCACAATATATTGTTAAATTTAAAAGCCATGTTGTAGAACAGTACGTATGTGGTGATGCTGTTTATATATCTATATATTTTTTAAGAGATTTATTTAATAAAATCTTTCTAATATGCATAGAAAATGTCAGGAAGGATACACATCAAAGAATGAACTGGGTAACAGGAGTATATGGAAGTAAGAGGGGACTCTTTTTGTTGTTTAATTTTTTTTTTATTTTAGAGATGGGGTCTCACTATGTTGCCCAGGCTGGTCTTGAACTCCTGGGCTCAAGTGATCCTCCCACCTTGGCCTCCCAAAGTGTGGAGGTTACAGATGTGAACCAGCACACTTGCCTAGGACTCTCATATACTATTTTATTTATATTCTATACTATTTGATATTTTTTAAAATACTCCTATTAAAGATGATCCTGTTACTTATTTTTAAAAATCTATTTTTAATTAATGTGAAAATACTGAATCACTGATTGTGTTAGTCTATTTTTATATAAACTATAAAGGAATACCTGAGACTGGGTAGTTTATAAATAAAGAGGTTTAATTGGCTTGCTGTTCTTCAGGCTGTACAGGAAGCCAGGTGCCAGCATCTGCTTCTGGTGAAAGCCTCCGGAAGCCTACAATCATGACAAAAGAGGAAGTGGGAGTAGGCATACCACGTGGTGAGACAGATGCAAGAGAGAGAAGTGTGAGGTCCCAGACTCTTTTAACAACCAGATTTCATGTGAACTATTAATAACTGAGCAAGAACTCACTCATCACTCATGGATGGTGCTAAGCCATTTATGAGGAATCAGCCCCCATGATCCAGTACTTTCAACTAGGCCCCACTTCCAACATTGGGGATTACATTTCAACATGAGATTTGGAGGAGTCAAACATCAAATCATATCATTGATAATTTGAGTCCTCTTAACTTGGAGTCCTAAAATTTTGTTCCATGAACCTTCCTGCAATCTATGAATCATTTCTCATAATCATGTTTTTAAATGCCTAAAATAAAATACATACAAATACAAATGAAACCAATTGGCTGAGGTGAACAGATCCCTTGAGCCCAGGAGTTTGAGACCAGCCTAGAAAACCTGGTGAAACCCCAGTCTCTACAAAGAATACAGACATTATCTGGGCATAATGACACTCCTGTAGTGCCAGCTACTCAGGAGGCAGAGATAGGGGAATCAACTGAGTTTGAGGAGGTCACACCACTGTAGTTGACCCTGGGCACCAGAATGAGACCCTGTGTCACACACACACACACACACACACACACACAAATGAACCAATTATATTGAAATATAGTTATCAAAATGCTAAAAAGGATAAATGTGATATAGTAATAGAAGTATTTATTGACACATTTGATAATAGAAGCAAATCTAATAACTTATAAATTCAAAGGAATAATAAGCATAAATGATAATTTGAGGTGTCTGTAACAATTGTAATGTGTAATATATATGACTTCTAACCATGACACAGTTCTGGCCATTATTAATACTACTGTGGTTTGCTGTTTATAATCACAATTTGAGGAAATGCTAAATTCAATTTGGCTGTTAATAAAAAAGGTATAATCTTTCTCAACTAAGTTCACAGATCCTCACATTCTATTCTTGGGTCACTTGGGAGACTGAATTCAAGATCAAGAAACTCTGCCTCTCATAGACAAGTTTGAAAGTACTAGTCTCTCATTGGAACAAGTCTCATGTCATTCAATATAGCTATAAGATTCTCGTATTTAAAGATACCTATATGCAATGGTAAGATAAAGAGAAAGGAGTCCTCAAATGATTGCCAGAACAACGCCTTTTAAACAGGGCCTTAATGTAATGTCTCACAAGAACTTAGCTCAACTTTTCAAAGTCCATCTTCAATATTTCATTTTTCTTTTAATTCTCTATGTTCCTATTGCCTTCTATTTCTATCTAGACATTGACTTTTAATCTTTTTTATTTCCCCAACACTAGCATTTCCCTTCCAGCTGCTCTGCTCTCTAATCTTTCCACATTTTTAGATTGTCTTTTAGCCTGTTTTAATATAAGCTTCTTATCATGATTTTAATGGTAGTTGCAATTAATCACTTACGTAGCAAGAGGTTAACCCTTACCCGCTATAGGGCATGCCATTTGAGATGGTATTCCAGTAATAGGGGTGGATTTGCATTGATCCACTCACGCTACATCAGAGTTCCCCACTGTGACTAATGATTCAAAGTGTGAAGGTGACTGGAATTAGTAGAAATAACAGTAGTTATAGAATAGATCAAATTTAACAAACCTATGTAGGAACCTTGGGTCAACCCTATACTTTGACATAATGTTTCTAAATGACACTTTAAAAAATACTGTCAAAAATGGTTCTTCATTCTGAAATTATACCATATGTTCTTATTTCTGCTTTTATTTGCTAGGTTTGAAACCAGATTTGAATGGTTGATGTGTGTATATTAGTGTGTGCATATGTGTATGTGTATATATGCATGTGTGATGTAATTACAATAGTGGTTATGACTGATTAAGGTAGAGAATATGTATATATATGTATGTTTATATGTATTTTGAGCTCAGAAAATGCATATTCTAAAATCAAAGAGACTGGGAAACAGAAAATAGCCATGCATAGTATAGCTGAGTTGTATTAATGATAAAACACTGGAAGATTGTGTAGCTAAGCTGAATAATGGTGGAAGCCTATAGTAATGATCCAGCATCTCTCACTGTTGAAATCCCAAAAAATCTCATTTGTTCATGATTGTATAGCATTTCCTTGGATAACTAAGATCTGTCATTATAATTTGCCATCATTTGCTTAAGCTAATTTCTGTTCCTTGTAACCAAAATGCTCAGAATAAGGTAAATGTTTTGAGCATATTTTTAATTACAAGTTGTTTTGTGATGATTCTATTTGGGAACTTTTGTTGATTTTATTAAGTTTGTTGGAGATACACATGTGGTCAGTACATAAGTAGCTATGGTGAGATGCTCCCAGAAGTTGGAAATAAAGTTATTTCCTTTGAATAAAATAAGTAAGAATCATACATAATCATTGAAGTATAAAACTAATTCACCCTAGAAAGATGGTTTGTAAGTAGGTTACTGAGGAAATTTTGTCCTCAAATAAAGGTTAATTTATTAACTTAATCTAGTTAAATAGAAAGAACAAGTTAACACAGAAGGTGACAATTAGATGTAGATAATATATCAAGTAAGAATGCTAACATATTTTCCCTGCTACCCCAGGAGGGATGGGAAGCCTGAGAATGGAACAGCTTTATAATTATAACCATGTCTCTGTCTGTTACAGGTTTTCCTCTAGGGAAAAGATGTAACACCAGATGATAAACAATGTTCCAGGGCACTTGACCATTATATTTCTCATTGAAAATTAATGAAATGAATTTCTGGATTGTACATCCTTCTCTTGTGCTCCTGGTTAGGAAAAGACTTGCTAATTCTAATCTTTCCTTCTTGATTTACTCTCTTGTTTTATGAAAATTACCCTTAAGTAGCTTCCCGGAAACAGTACATTGAAATTTTTAAATTTTCCCTATCCAAAGTTATCTTTATTATACAAGCATATTTGATTTAAGGATTGGTCAGATACAGAATTACTGACAAAATAATTTTCACTTAGTATTTTGAAAGTTTATGACATTGTCTTTTAGCTTCTAGTGTTGCTTTTCAGAAGCCTGAAGCCCTTCTGATTTCTGATCCTTCAGATGAGATCTTTTAGTCTGATACTTTTCTAATGGAAGTTTTTTTTTGTTTTTTTGTTTTTTTTTCTTTGAGACAGTCTTGCTCTGTCACCAGGCACTAGACTGGACTGCAGTGGCACGATCCTGGCTCACTGCAATCTCTGCCTCCCGGGTTCAAGCAATTCTCCTGCCTCAGCCTCCCGAGTAGCTGGGACTACAGGCACGCGCCACCACACCCAGCTAATTTTCGTATTTTTTAGTAGAGGTGGGGTTTCACCATGTTGGCCAGGATGGTCTCGCTTGACCTTGTGATCCGCCCACCTCGGCATCTGAAAGTGTTGGGATTACAGGCATGAGCTACTGCACCCGGCCATTTTTTTTTTTTTTTTTTTTTTTTTTTTTAGATTTACCAGATTATTTTAAAAGGCATTACAAATGATGCAGATGACCACCAAATGAAGAGATGTGCAGAGTAAGGCATTGAGAAGGGTTGTGGAGCTTCTGTGCCCCTCTGGGGCACTACCCTCCAGGAATCCTGGGAGCTCTCCCAAATGCCTTTGGGTCTTCTCTGGTGACTATATTCAGTAGCTTTTCAAGAGAAGGATTTTATTTTTAATCCCATCGTTTTTATTAGGAAACGGAGACTCAGAGAAATTAAATACATTGCAGTCATAAAACTAAAAACTGCCAGATGCAAGATTCACATACAGTCTTTCTGATTCAGAACTCATGTGCTTTACATTACACTACATGACAGTTTGTACTTTATACCTTTAAGGGACCCAAGAGCAGATTTAGTCCAATCACTTGGCCCACACTAGTGATTTCCCTTCATGTTTATTTTCTTCTTTTGAAGTTCTTTCTCTGAAGAATTACACTGATTCACAGTGTGGGCACCAAAATACTACTTTTAATTCTTATGGAAAGTAATTCCAACTTTTATTAATTATTTGAGGAATCTATGACACAATCAAGCCATCAATGACTATGTAAACCAAAATAAATAATCCAATTCCAAATGTCTTACTATTTCAAATATGAATCAATACAGGGTTAAAGCATCAGTCATTCTACCTAGTCCAGTTGAATTCTCTTTAGAATACAGTTTGTCTCATACAGGACAGCCTTGTGATTTTAATGTACCCCGCCCTGATTAACATATTAAATCAGTTGCCTGTCTTCTAGAATATTGCAAAAATGTGACTCCTCTTTTATGAGGTATGCTAAATGTGTCTTCCATTTCTTTGAGCTTTTGTGTTAAATCTGTGATTGCTTCTCTAAAGGTATCATTCTGAAAAATAACTAGTTCAGAATGACTGCTACGTTAACATGGAAAGAGGTTTTCATTTTAATGATTTCATTTTAAAGATTTAAAACAATTTTTTTTACAGATAGCAAAGTATTAATGTTGAATCTTATTTGCTACAATTGTGCTTAAATAATATGCTGACATTTTACAGGGGGCTGATATTGTCACCAAATTATATACGTTAAGTTCTCATGGACTACTGAAAACAAATATGAAATGAAATCCTTTCCTCTATGATATTTAAGTAAAAAGAAACAAAAGTATATAGACATAATATGTAATGTATAAAATATACGATATTCAAGGTGAATGTGAATCAATTTGCAAATCCAATCTTCCAAGTGGTATCTATTTGTCCTTAAATTAACCACCATAGATTTAAAATACTCATTTAATCTTCTTATAGTTGAGTCATTGTAGATACCTGATGTAGTTAAAAATCCATAAACAACAGGAGAATTTGGACTTCTATATTACCCATTTTAGATAGCTTATGTCTCTGTTATACCTCCCTCCCCCCAAATCTATCATACTAGCACAAAAAAGAAGCAAGCATTAAATTATTCACTAGTTCGTCTCTACCTTTTCTGGATTTCCAAAATGTTTATTCCAAGATGGGTTATTCAAAAAAAAATTTTAATAGAATATGTCCCAAAATGTGTTTTATGAAATAGTAATAAATGTCAGAGGAAAATAATAAGTAAAGGAAGGGTTCTATAGCCTAATTAATTAAAATAGGGGTGATTTTCCAATGCAGAATTTTTTAAAACTTTAATATAATATGTTATAATATGTTCATTATATCTCTCTAACAAGAGCAAGCTACTGCATAAAAATTCCAAGATCAATTTGACTGAGGAATCTATCTTTTAAAAAGTACTTTTTGTTCTAAAAATCAAGGAGAAATTGAAAAACATTGTTTTAAACTCTTGTAGCACATCAATTATAGCCTTTTCAAAAATGCATTTACAAATTTTAGTGGGGAACAGCCTCTCTCCCTATCGTTAATTACACATTTATCTTATAAGTAAATTGTTACAACTGTTTTCAAACTTAGACATGTGATTTGAATAGCTAATCCCCAGAAAACCCTGTATTTATGGAGAATAATTCTATAGGAAAAAGAAGTATGAAACCAAACTGGGCTTTATACAAAGGTTCCAGAAAAAAAAAAAATTCTCTCAAGAGACCTGCTTTATAATGATAAATTGCTCCCAATTTTTTAGTTTTCTTTGTGAAACAGTTCTTAAAATTACATTTTTCTATTTCCTCTAATGAGCTGTTACTATCTCATCACTACCAGACATCCCAATAGGAGATATAGGTTTCCTATGGAGACAGTGTAAAGCTAATTCAGTGTTCCAACATTTATTTTTCCCAGTCATTCAAAAAGTTTAGTGCATTTTAAGAAATGAATTTTTAAAAAATAACCATTAATCTGTGGTTAAGTTTTCATATGTTTGGAGGTTTCTACCAGCCTAAAGGAAATTGGACCCTAATTACTTTATTTATTCATTCAACTAATATTTATTGATTCTATTTTGTGCTCATTAATGTGCTCTATACTGGCATGAGTGTAACAAAAAAAAACACCCTAGTTTCTGCCCTCAACTTGCATGAAAATATTAAAATATAGGGTGAAAATTGCTACAGTGTGGGTCTAACTGGGGTTGATTATAACAAGCTTACTTTAACAATCGCTGCACCAGTAACAATCCACAGTAGATTTTCATTGAAGATTTTCTGTCAGTGATTCTCAAACATAAGCATAACCATCAACAGAGTTTGAGGGTCACTTCTGATGTCTGGTCTGACGTGTAAAGAGCTTAAAGGTTGTTACTCCCATCCTCATAACAAATACAAAGCTGAACAAGCTGAAAATCAACAACTCTTCTTAGATCCATCAGAGAATTGAGATTACAGTGCTAAGTGTGGCTCCTAGAACTGGAAGGATGGACAAATACCAAGAATCACAGCTGACCAGGAGCAGAAGTCCAAAGCAACTGGATTACTACCACCATTGGAGGCAGCGGTGGTAGGAAAAGTTAACAAGGTGACTTTCTGAAGGCTCATTGTGGACTAGATTGAGAGTTAAGACCTCTGTTAAGACTCAGTTTTAGGCAAACCCCATACTTTCATAATTTTTATCTCCAGGAACCCTAGTAGTTTCTGAAGATGAAACAGGAAAAAATTCCTTCATATTCCTGGCAAGGGGAAGGAGTAGTAAACATCTGAAATACACCCAGGGCATTCTACTTTTCTTAACAAAGGACTTCCCTCAAACTATTTTTGGCCAAATGCAGTGGTTCACACCTGTAATCCCAGCATTTTGGGAAGCCAGGGTGGGTGGGTCATTTGAGCCCACGAATTTGAGATTAACCTGGGCAACATGGTAAAAATCCTGTCTCTACCAAAGATAAAAAAATAAATAGCTAGAGATGGTGTCCATGGAGGTCCATGGTGTCCAACCTCGGGAGGCTGAGGTGAGATGATCACTTGAGGTCAGGAGGTCGAGGCTGCATTGAGATGTGATTGTGCCACTGCTCTCCAGCCTGGGTGACAGAGGGAGACCCTTTCTCAAAAAGAAAAGAAAAGGAAAGAAAAGAAATGACTTTACCAGAACCTAATTGACCTTTGGGAGAAGGGAAATAACCCCAGCCCCATTTAATTGTCTTGTCTCACCTAAGGGGCATAGTGAGGAAAGCTGAGAAGCAATTGTGAAGGTCACAGTCCAGAGGCACAGGCGGACTAAAAGACTAAGAACTAATTATAGGACTACAGAATGCAGCCCCTCTACCCATACCTTACCAACCCTGCAGTCAGGTTCTTAATAATAATAACTTATTATAACTAAAAGAACTACAAGATTCAGATTCTATTTAAGGAGTCTACAAAAACTCAAAAACAAAAGATGAGGCAGAAACAAGAACACTGGAGGAAATTTTAGCCCCTGACACCTGCAGCTAAAGCACACAGTAAACACAACCTACCTCTTAGCTAAACAAACATAAAACCTCACGCTGAGACCCATTTTCCTTGATTCCTTTTACCTGATACATCATTCTGGGCTTTCAGCAAAAAAATTACAAAGCATGAACAAATTCAAAAAACGAAAACAAAAGTAAATATAAAAACAGTTTGAAGAAATAAAGCACGCATCAGAACCAGGCTCAGATACTCAGATATGGCAGAGATTTTGGAATCATCAAACCAGGAATATACAATAATTATGAATAATACTCTAAAAGGTGTAGTTGAAAAGTGGACAACATGCAAGAACAGATGGGTAATACAAGCAGAGAGATAGGAAATAAGAAAGAAAGAAAAAAATGCTAAAATTCAAAACTTCTGCTACTGTAAACGATAGTATTAAGGGAATGTATTAAGAAAAACACATATATGATAAGGGACTGGTATATAAAATATATAAAAAGTCCTTAAAACCTAACGATAGGAAACCAAAGAGCCTAGAAAGTGGGCAAAATATATGAAAAGATACCTCACCAAAGGTATACAGATGGCAGATAAACCTATGAGAAGATGCTCAACATCATGTCATTAAGGAATTGCAAATTAAAACAACAATGAGATAACATCACTCACAACTATTAGAATGGCCAAAATTCAAAACACTGAAAACCCCAAGTGCTGTTGAGGATGTGAAGCAGCAAGAACTCTCATTCTTGGCTGATGGGAATGCAAAATGGTGTAGCCACTTTGAAAGACAGTTTTGGCAGTTTATTACAAAACTAAACAAACTCTTACCATGCAGTGTAGTAATGACACTCCTTGGTATTTACCCAAATGAGTTGAAAACTTAAGTCCACACAAAAACCTGCACAAAAAGGTTTATAACAGCTCTATTTATAATTGCCCAAACTTGGAAGCAACCAAGAAGTTCCTCAGAAGGTGAATGGATAAACCAATTTGTTATATCTATTTAATGGAGTACAATTGAGCAACAAATACAAATCAGTCATTAAGTCACAAAGACATGAAGGGACCTTAAGTGCATATTACTAAATAAAAGAAGCCAATCTAATGGGTTGCTCATCATATGATTCCAACTATAAGACAATCTGGAAAACTCGACACCATAGAGACTGCAAAAAGATCACTCAAGTCCAGAGTAAGAAAGGAAGAATAAATAAATGGAACATGTAGGATTTCTAGGGCAGTGAAATTATTATGTATGATATTCCAATGTTATATACATGACATTATCATTGTGCATTTTTCAGAACCTACAGCACTATACAACATAGAGAATTAACCCTAATATAAACTTTGGATTTTAGTTAATGATACTGTATTAATATTGGCTCATCAGTTGTAGCAAATGTACTACCCTAATGCAAGATGTTAACAAGAAGAGAAACTGTATGCAGGACAGAGGTGGGTAGAAGTGACATATGGAAACACTGTAATTTCTGCTTATGTTTTCTGTAAACCAAAAACTTCTCTAAAAAATAAAGTCAAGTAATAAAGTTTGAAGACCACAAACTGTTAGAATTATATTTTGGCAAGACCCAATATTTCTGGGCTTTTTGTTCAAAATGAATGAGCACAGCATGAGGTAAGGGCATATGCCTCTGAGAGACAATGATAGTTCATGTCACATGACTGTCATAGTATAATATGTCATTTATTTTTATACCATTGTTTTTCTCTATAGGAGACTCATCTTGAATGGCCCATGATTACAACTTTAATATTGACCCTTCTGTTTCAATGGACTGTACAACTTATTTTAAATTACCTTTTTCTCCACAGTTGCTATTACATGACTTCCAACCTAAAAATTATGGGAAATGCTTTTGGGGTTTTATTAAGATTAATGCACGCTTTACCCCACTTTGTGAGGCTTTCAACTTGCACTTTAATTCTAAGGAAATATACCCACCAGTTCTGGGATGTTTGCCCTGGAATATTAACTGGTGGTTGACTTCTTACTATACATATTTCATTAGTTTATGATTGGCCAGAAAATTTCACATTATTTTCTAACTCTTGAAAGCAAAAGGGGAAAGAAAACCCCCCAGAAGGCCCCAAATTGCTATTTCGGTGTCCAAGTGCAATTTTAAATAATTGTTGAGTTTGACCAGTTTATTACAATCCTGACTGTCAAGTTAACTCCAAACTTTCCTTTTAATCAAGTGAACCACAACATAGAGTCAGAAAAGAAGTAGATATTTGCTGTTATATCCCTCCTTATTGATACAGAATGCTACTCAATTTCATAACTCCCCAGTGCACTCTTAGCAACCCCAACTTCCTCTTTCTTACCTCTCAACCCATTGCCAATCTAAGTTATTATGTACCAATGTTTTTTTAGGAAAATGAATTCTGAGAATAGAATTTTTTAATGAGAACTTTTTTTGTTTTCTGGAATAAGATGAAGTTTATTTTAAGGCGTATCTTCAGCCAATAGAATAAAAAACAAAGCAGAAACCCAGCTAATTGGGTGCCATTAATACGTTCCAAGAATTCAAGTCCTGAAAATAGTTATTTTAATACCAAATATTGATGGCATCTTTTAGTGACATAGTCTTCACTCAGACCTCCTTTTTTTAAAAATTTTTTTATTGCATTTTAGGTTTTGGGGTACATGTGCAGAACATGCAAGACAGTTGCATAGGTACACACATGGCAGTGTGTTTTGCTTCCTTTCTCCCCTTCACCCACATTTGGCATTTCTCCCCAGGTTATCCCTCCCCACCTCCCCCTCCCACTGGCCCTCCCATTTTCCCCCCAATAGACCCCAGTGTTTAGTACTCCCCTCCCTGTGTCCATGTGTTCTCATTTTTCATCACCCGCCTATGAGTGAGAATATGCGGTATTTCATTTTCTGTTCTTGTGTCAGTTTGCTGAGAATGATGTTCTCCAGATTCATCCATGTCCCTACAAACAACAGGAACTCATCATTTCTGATTGCTGCATAATATTGCATGGTGTATATGTGCCACATTTTCCCAATCCAGTCTATCATCAATGGGCATTTGGGTTGATTCCAGGTCTTTGCTATTGTAAACAGTGCTGCAGTGAACATTCGTGTGCATGTGTCCTAATAGTAGAACGATTTATAGTCCTTTGGATATATACCCAGTAATGGGATTGCTGGGTCAAATGGAATTTCTATTTCTAAGGCCTTGAGGAATCGCCACACTGTCTTCCACAATGGTTGAACTAACTTACACTCCCACCAACAGTGTAGAAGTGTTCCTTTTTCTCCACATCCTCTCCAGCATCTGTTGTCTCCAGATATTTTAATGATCGCCATTCTAACTGGCGTGAGATGGTATCTCAATGTGGTTTTGATTTGCATCTCTCTGATAACCAGTGATGATGAGCATTTTTTCATATGTTTATTGGCCTCATATATGTCTTATTTTGTAAAGTGTTTGTTCATATCCTTTGCCCATTTTTGAATGGGATTGTTTGTTTTTTTCCTGTAAATCTGTTTGAGTTCTTTGTAAATTCTGGATATCAGCCCTTTGTCAGATGGGTGGACTGCGAAAATTTTTTCCCATTCTGTTGGTTGCCGATTCACTCTAGTGACCATTTCTTTTGCCATGCAGAAGCTGTGGAGTTTGATTAGGTCCCATTTGTCTATTTTGGCTTTTGTTGCCAACACTTTTGGTGTTTTGTTCATGAAGTCCTTGCCTACGCCAATATCCTGGATGGTTTTGCCTAGATTTCCTTCTAGGGTTTTTATGGTGCCAGGTCTTATGTTTAAGTTTTTAATCCATCTGGAGTTAATTTTAGTGTAAGATGTCAGGAAGGGGTCCAGTTTCTTCTTTCTGCACATGGCTAGCCAGTTTTTCCAACACCATTTATTAAACAGGGAGTCCTCTCCCCATTGCTTGTTTTTGTCAGCTTTATCAAAGATTGTATGGTTGTAGATATGTTGTGTTGCCTCCGATGCCTCTGTTTTGTGCCATTGGTCTAGATCTCTCTTTTGGTACCAGTACCATGCTGTTTTGATTACTGTAGCCTTGTAGTATAGTTTGAAATCCGGTAGTGTGATGGCCCCCGCTGTGTTCTTTTTGCTTAGAATTGACTTGGCTATGCGGGCTCTCTTTTGGTTCCATATGAAGTTCATGGTGTTTTTTCCAGTTCTGTGAAGAAAGTCAATGGTAGCTTGATGGGGATAGCATTGATTCTGTAAATTACTTTGGGCAGTATAGCCATTTTCACGATATTAATTCTTCCTAACCATGAACATGGAATGTTTCTCCATTTGTTTGTGTCCTCTCTTATTTCTTTGAGCAGTGGTTTGTAGTTTTCCTTGAAGATGTCCCTTACGTTCCTTGTAAGTTGTATTTCTAGGTATTTTATTCTTTTTGTAGCAATTGTGAATGGCAGTTCGTTCTTGATTTGGCTTTCTTTAAGTCTGTTATTGGTGTAGACGAATGCTTGTGATTTTTGCCCATTGACTTTATATCCTGAGACTTTGCTGAAGTTGCTTATCAGTTTCAGGAGTTTTTGGGCTGAGGCAATGGGGTCTTCTAGGTATACTATCATGTCGTCTGCAAATAGAGACAATTTGGCTTCCACCTTTCCTATTTGAATACCCTTTATTTCTTTCTCTTGCCTGATTGCTGTGGCTAGAACTTCCAGTACTATATTGAATAGGAGTGGTGAAAGAGGGCATCCTTGTCTAGTGCCAGATTTTAAAGGGAATGCTTACAGTTTTTGTCCATTCAGTATGATATTGGCTGTTGGTTTATCGTAAATAGCTTTTATTACTTTGAGATACGTTCCATCGATACCGAGTTTATTGAGGGTTTTAGCATAAAGGGCTGTTGAATTTTGTCAAATGCCTTCTCTGCATCAATTGAGGTAATCATGTGCTTTTTGTTTTTGGTTCTGTTTATGTGGTGAATTACATTTATAGACTTGCGTATGTTGAACCAGCCTTGCATCCTTGGGATGAATCCTACTTGATCATGATGGATAAGTTTTTTGATTTCCTGTTGCAATCGACATGCCAATATTTTATTGAAGATTTTTGCATCTATGTTCATTTTGGATATTGGCCTAAAGTTTTCTTTTCTTGTTGGGTCTCTGCTGGGTTTTAGTATCAGGATGATGTTGGTCTCATAAAATGATTTGGGAAGGATTCCCTCTTTTTGGATTATTTGGAATAGTTTCAGAAGGAATGGTACCAGCTCCTCTTTGTGTGTCTGGAAGAATTCGGCTGTGAACCCATCTGGACCTGGGCTTTTTTTGTGTGGTAGGCTCTTAATTGCTGCCTCGACTTCTGACCTTGTTATGGGTCTATTCATAGTTTCAGCTTCCTCCTGGTTTAGGCTTGGGAGGACACAGGAGTCCAGGAATTTATCCATTTCTTCCAGGTTTACTAGTTTATGTGCATAGAGTTGTTTGTAATATTCTCTGATGATGGTTTGAATTTCTGTGGAATCTGTGGTGATTTCCCCTTTATCGTTTTTTTATTGCATCTATTTGGTTGTTCTCTCTTTTCTTTTTAATCAGTCTGGCTAGTGATCTGTCTATTTTGTTGATCTTTTCAAAAAACCAGCTCTTGGATTTATTGATTTTCTGAAGGGTTTTTCGTGTCTCAATCTCCTTCAGTTCAGCTCTGATCTTAGTTATTTCTTGTCTTCTGCTGGGTTTTGAGTTTTTTTGATCTTGCTCCTGTAGCTCTTTCAATTTTGATGATAGGGTGTCAATTTTGGATCTCTCCATTCTCCTCATATGGGCACTTATTGCTCTATATTTTTCTCTAGAGACTGCTTTAAATGTGTCCCAGAGATTCTGGCATGTTGTGTCTTTATTCTCATTGGTTTCGAAGAACTTCTTTATTTCTGCCTTCATTTCATTGCTTATCCAGTCAACATTCAAGAGCCAGTTGTTCAGTTTCCATGAAGCTGTGCGGTTCTGGGTTGGTTTCTGAATTCTGAGTTCTAACTTGATTGCACTATGGTCTGAGAAACCGTTTGTTATGATTTCAGTTGTTTTGCATTTGTTGAGCAGTGCTTTACTTCCAATTATGTGGTCAATTTTAGAGTAGGTGTGATGTGGTGCTGAGAAGAATGTATATTCTGTGGATTTGGGGTAGAGAGTTCTGTAGATGTCTATCAGGGTTGCTTGCTCCAGGTCTGAGTTCAAGCCCTGGATATCCTTGTTGATTTTCTGTCTGGTTGATCTGTCTAATATTGACAGTGGAGTGTTAAAGTCTCCCACTATTATTGTATGGGAGTCTAAGTCTCTTTGTAAGTCATTAAGAACTTGCCTTATGTATCTGGGTGCTCCTGTATTGGGTTCATATATGTTTAGGATCGTTAGCTCTTCATGTTATATCAATCCTTTTACCATTATGTAATGGCCTTCGTTGTCTCTTTTAATCTTTGTAGCTTTAAAGTCTATTTTATCAGAGATGAGAATTGCAACTCCTGCTTTTTTTTGCTCTCCATTTGCTTGGTAAATCTTCCTCCATCCCTTTATTTTGAGCCTTTGTGTATCCTTGCATGTGAGATGGGTTTCCTGGATACAGCACACTGTTGGGTTTTGGATTTTTATCCATTTTGCCAGTCTGTGTCTTTTGATTGGTGCATTTAGTCCATTTACATTTAGGGTGAATATTGTTATATGTGAATTTGATACTGCCATTTTGATGCTAGCTGGCTGTTTTGCCCGTTAGTTGTTGTAGATTCTTTATTATGTTGATGCCCCATAGCATTTAATGTGATTTTGGAATGGCTGGTACTGGTTGTTCCTTTTTATGTGTAGTGCCTCTTTCAGGAGCTCTTGTAAAGCAGGCCTGGTTGTGACAAACTCTCTGAGTACTTGCTTGTTCTCAAAGGATTTTATTTTTCCTTCACTTCTGAAGCTCAGTTTGGCTGGATATGAAATTCTGGGTTGAAAGTTCTTTTCTTTAAGGATGTTGAATATTGGTCCCCACTCTCTTCTGGCTTGTAGTGTTTCTGCTGAGAGATCTGCTGTGAGTCTGATGGGTTTCCCTTTGTAGGTGATCCAACCATTCTCTCTGTCTGCCCTTAGTATTTTCACCTTTATTTCATCCTTGTTGAATCTGATGATTATGTGCCTAGAGGTTGCTCTTTTTGCGGAATATCTTTGTGGTGTTCTCTGTATTTCCTGCATTTGAGTGCTGGCCTGTCTTGCTAGGTGGAGGAAATTTTCCTGGATAATGTCCTGAAGAGTATTTTTCAGCTTGGATTCATTCTCTTCGTCACATTCTGGTACACCTATCAAACGTAGGTTAGGTCTCTGTACATAGTCCCACATTTCTTGGAGACTTCGTTCATTCCTTTTTGCGCTTTTTTTCTCTGATCTTGATTTCTCGTTTTCTTTCATTGAGTTGATCTTCAACTTCTGATATTCTTTCTTCTGCTTGGTCAATTCGGCTGTTGAAACTTGTGCATGCTTCGCGAAGTTCTCGTATTGTGTTTTTCAGCTCCTTTAATTCATTCATATTCCTCTCTATGTTATCCATTCTTGTTATCATTTCCTCAAATCTGTTTTCAAGGTTTTTAGTTTCTTTGCATTGATTTAAAACATGTTCTTTTAGCTCACAAAAGTTCATTATCCACCTTCTGAAGTCTAATTCCATCATTTCATCACAGTCATTCTCTGTCCAGCTTTGTTCCCTTGCTGGTGAGGAGTTTTGGTCCTTTCTAGGAGGCGAGGTGTTCTGGTTTCGGGTGTTTTCCTCCTTTTTGCGCTGGTTTCTTCCCATCTTTGTGGATTTATCCACCTGTCGTCTGAGTAGTTGCTGACTTTTCGATTGGGTTTCTGAGTGGACGCCCAGATTGTTGATGATGAAGTATTTCTGTTACTTGGTTTTCCTTCTACCAGTCTAGCCCCTCCACTGTACGACTGCTGAGGTCCACTCCAGGCCCTGCTTGTCTGGGGTGCACCTATAGCAGCTGCGGAACAGTGAGGGATCCTACCAGTTTCTTTATCTGCTATCTTTGTCCCAGAATGATGTCTGCCAAATGTTAGCCTTTGGATATAGAGGGGTCAGGGAGCTGCTTGAGGAGACATTCTGTACTTTATAGGAGCTCAAGTGCTGAGCTGTGAGCTCTGTTGTTCATTCAGGGCTGTGAGGCTGCTACGTTTAATTCTGCTGCAGCAGAACTCATAAAAAAAAACCCTTTTTTTCTCAGATTCTCTGTCTTGGGGGTTGGGGCTTTCTTTGTGAGTGTCTGTTGCACTGTCCTGCCCACCTAGGAGGCAGTCTAGTCACTAATTGCCTGCCGAGGCTCCGCCCTGCTGATGCGAGGTTTGCCATGTTGCTGCAGGCTCTGCCCTGTTGCTGTGGTCTCCGCCCTGCTGCCATGGGCTACTCCCTGCGGTGGAGTCTCTCTGTTGTAGCAGGTTGCCTCAGCAATGGCAGGCTGCGTCAGCAATGGGCGTGTACCTCAGTAGGGTCAGATTGCCTCGGTAATGGCAGACGCCCCTTCCCCACTGAGCTGCACCATCCTGGGTTCAGCTGTGCCCGCAGTGAAACTCTCCACCCGGTGCGTTTGGAATCGCCGTTTTGTTTGTCCCACTGTGCTACCCCAAACGCTGTTTCCCTGGAATCTCCTGGCCTGGCTCACTGTCCAAGTCCCATTCATTCAGATAGATATGCCAATCTGCCCTCTCAAGTCTCAGATTGCCGGTTCAACAGGGCACCCGGAGCAGTGCGCTTTGTGAGGAGCACTGTGGAGCGTTGCTGTGCTACAGCACCGGCCGCCGGCTGCACCGGCCGCTGGCTGCACCAGCCAAAACCTCTGCCTCACGTCCCGCATCTCTTTTATACCTGGGAAATTTTCCGTTCTTTGGGCAACAAAGATCCTTCTGGAAATGCGGCCCTGACTCACCCTCCTCGCATTCACCGAGAGCTTCAATCCTGGGTTGTTCTCACCGCTCCATCCTGAGTCCCTCCCTAGATCTCCTTTTTGTCATAAATTTGAAGTTTAGCCTCTAGAGACATTGAAATTTGTAATATCAAATGTCTTTTAAGCTAGAACTAAGCAGGTATTATCATTGCCCAACCACCAGATGGTAAAGAGTTTCTTATCAGCTCACTTTTAAAAGAGCTATAGGGAGAAGGAAGGAAAGGAAGAATAAGGGGATGGATCTCTGATACGGTTTGGCTGTATCTCCACCCAAATCTCATCTTGAATTCCCATGAGTCATGGGAAGAACTTAGTAGGAAGTGACTGAATTATTGGGGCATGTCTTTCCTGCACTTTTCTCATGATAGTGAATGAGGCTCACCAGATCTGATAGTTTTAAAATGGGTGTTTCCCCGCACAAGCTCTCTTTGCCTGCTGCCATCCACATAAGATGTGACTTGCTCCTCCTTGCCTTCCACCATGATTGTGAGGCCTCCCCAGTCATGTGAAACTGTAAGTCCAATAAACCTTTTTGTTTTGGGAATTGCCCAATCTTCTCGGGTATGTTTTTATCAGCAGCATAGAAACAGACTAGAACAGCAAATTGGTACCAGCAGAGTGGGGTGCTGCTGAAAAGATACCCAAAAATGTGGAAATGACTTTGGAACTGGGCAATAGGCAGAGGTTGGAACAGTTTGGAGGGCTCAGAAGAAGATGAGAAAACATGGGAAAATTTGGAATTCCCTAGTGACTTGTTGAATGACTTTGAATAAAATGCTGATAATGAGATAGACAATGAAATCCAGGCTGAGGTGGTCTCAGATGGAGATGAGTAACTTGTTGGAAACTGGAGCAAAGATGACTCTTGTTATGTTTTATCAAAGAGACTGGCAGCATTTTGCCCATCCCCTAGAGATTTGTGAAACTTTGAACTTGAGAGAGATGATTTAGGGTATCTGGTGGAAGAAATTTCTAAGCAGCAAAGTCTTCATGAGGAGACTTGAGTGCTATTAAAGGCTCAGTTTTAAAAGGGAAACAGTGTATAAAAGTTCAGAAAATTTGCGAGCTGACAATGCAATAGAAAAGAAATCTATTTTTGAAAGAGAAATCCAAGCTGGCTGCAGAAATTTGCATAAGTAAGGAAGAGCCAAATGTTGATCACCAGGACAATGGAGAAATGTCTCCAGGTCCTGTCAGAGACGTTGAAACCCCTCCCATCACAGATCCAGAGGCCTAGGAAGAAAAAATAGTTTAAAGGGCCAGACCCAGGGTCCCCATGCTCTGTGCAGTCTAGGGACTTGGTGTCCTGTGGCCCAGCCGCACCAACCATGACTAAAAGGGGTCAATGTATAGCTCAGGCTGTGGCTTCAGAGGGTGCAAGTCCCAAGCCTTGGCAGCTTTGATGTGGTGTTGAGCCTTCAGGTGCACCAAAGTCAAGAATTGAGGTTTGGAAACTTCTACCTATATTTCAGAAGCTGTATATAAATGCCTGGATGTCCAAGCAAAAGTTTTCTTACAGGGGTGGGGCTCTGGAGAACCTCTGCTAGGGCAGTGCAGAAGGGAAATATGGGGCCAATACCCTCACACAGAGTCCCACTGGGGCACTGCCTAGTGGAGCTATGAGAAGAGGACCATCATCCTTCCCAGGAATGGCAAATCCACTGACAGCTTGTATTGTGTGCCTGGAAAAGCTGCAGACACTCAACACCAGCCTGTGAAAACAGCTGAGAGGGAGGCTGTACCCAGCAAAGACACGGGGTGAAGCTGCCCGAGACCATGGGAACCTCTTGCATCAGCATGACCTGCATGTGAAGCATGGAGTCAAAGGAGATCAATTTGGAGTTTTAAGATTTGACTGCCCTGCCAGATTTCAGACTCACATGGAGCCTGTAGCCCCTTTGTTTTGGCTAATTTCTCCTATTTGCAATGGCTATATTTACCCAATGCCTGTACCCACATTGTATCTAGGAAGTAACTAATTTGCTTTTCATTTTACAGGCTCATAAACGGAAGGGACTTGCATTGTCTCAGATGAGACGTTGGACCTCACTTTAATGCTGAAATGGGTTCAGACTTTGGCAAACTGTTGGAAAGGCATGATTCATTTTGAAATGTGAAGATATGAGATGTGGGAGGGGCCAAGAGTGGAATGATATGGTTTCATTGTGTCCCCACCTAAATCTCATCTTGAATTCCCGTGTGTTGTGGGAGAGAGCCAGTGCGAGGTAATTGAATCATGGGAGCAGGTGTTTCCCATGCTGTTCTCATGATAGTGAATAAGTATCATGAGATCTGATAGTTTTGAAAAAATGGGAGTCTCCCTGAACAAGCTCTCTCTGCCTGTTGCCATCCACGTAAGATGTGACTTGCTTCACCTTGCTTTCCACAGTGATTGTGAGGCTCCCAAGCCATGTGGAACTGTCAGTCCAACTACACCTCTTTGCACATTGCCCAGTCTTGGGTATGTCTTTATCAGCAGCATGAAAACAGACTAATATCTCTTTTTAAAAAGCAATAAACAGTCAAGTTAGAACACTAAAATGTAAAATAAGGGCTTTCGTTTCTATCCCCCCTTTTTTTTTTTTTGAGATCAAATCTCACTCTGTTGCTAGGCTGGCATGCAGTGGCACGATCTTGGCTCACTGCACCCTCCACCTCCCAGGTTCAAGCAGTTCTCCTGCTTCAGCCTCCCAAGTAGCTGGGACTACAGGCATGCACCACCATGCCCAATTAATTTTTGTATTTTTAGTAGAGACCAAACTTTCACCATGTTGGCCAGGCTGGTCTCAATCTCTTGACTTTGTAACTTGCACACATCAGCCTCCCAAAGTGCTGGGTTTATAGGTGTGAGCCACTGTGCCTGGCCTCTATCTCTTTTTAATTTTATTTTTTAACAACTTTATTGATAAATAACTCATGTACCATATGAATAACCCACTTAAAGTGCACTATTCAGTGCTTTTAAAAACATATTCACAGCATTGTTCAACCACCAGCACAATCTAACTTTAAAACATTTTCATCATCCTTAAAAGAAACCCAAAGCCCATTAGCAATCAATCACCATTATCCTCTTTCCTGGCCCCAATTCTAAGCAACCACTAGTTTACTTTCTGTCTCTATGAATTTGCCTATCCCAAATATTTCAGATAAATTAAATCATACAATGTGTGGTATTCTGTGACTTATTTCTTTCATTTAGCCTCATATTTTCAAGGGTCATTTCTATTGTAGTATGTATGATGGAATACAATTTTTATTTATCATTTAATGAGTTGATGGACATTTGGGTTATTTAAACACCTTGGCTGTCATGAATAATGCTGCTTTGGATGTTTATGTACAAGATTTCATGGGATATATGTTTTATGTTTTTCTTGGGTAGATGCTTAGGAGTGGAATTGCCATGTCATTTGATCATTTTGTGTTTAACTTTTTGAGGAACTATTTGTTTTCTAAAGAAGCTGCACAGCTTTACATTTTCAACAGCAATGTATAAGGTGAGAGCTCCAATTTTGCCCTATTTAATCTCTTTCATGAATTCACCTATGCAAAAACAAAAAGACAGGACAGCAAGAAAGAAGGAATAAGTCAGATAATGCTTTCCTGCTTATAGGGTCATTCTAATGATGGATTTGACTTTTTTTTTTTTTTTTTTTTTTTTTTTGGTGACGGAGTTTCGCTCTTGTTACCCAGGCTGGAGTGCAATAGCGTGATCCTGGCTCACCACAACCTCTGCCTCCTGGGTTCAGGCAATTCTCCTGCCTCAGCCTCCTGAGTAGCTGGGATTACAGGCACGCGCCACCGTGCTCAGCTAATTTTTTGTATTTTTAGTAGAGACGGGGTTTCACCGTGTTGACCAGGATGGTCTCGATCTCTTGACCTCGTGATCCACTCGCCTCGGCCTCCCAAAGTGCTGGGATTACAGGCTTGAGCCACCACGCCCGGCCGGATTCGACTTTTTTAGTGACATATTATACAACTAAAGACTGAATTACGTTGATCATTTTTCCTACATCAGCTCTTTTCTCAATGGAATTATAAGCCTAAATATTTTTATAATCTTTGAAGTGAAAAAAAGTGCAAGAAACAAAAACTGCTCATGCTTGCATGCGTGTTTTCACACAAGCATGCGAAGTAAAGGATCTGAAAAAATGTACATCCAGGCTTTAACACTTTTTATCTCTAGAAATTGAGATTACACATCAATTTTGGTTTTCTTCTTTTTGGTTATCTGTAGCTATCTTTTAAAACACAATAAGCATATGTAGCTTTTTATTTTAAGGAGCAAATATACCGCTGCCAGTAGGCCCATAGCACTGTTTCTAAACCTAGATAAACAGAATCACCAAAGAAGTTTAAAAAAATAATGACATATGTCTCAATCTTCCCTTCCTTAGGTATTCAAATTTAATTGATCTAGGATGATTCTAATGTGAAAGCAGAGTGAGAATCACACCCTGTACCTTCAATTTGGTGCCATCTTATTTGTTGAGTTTTACAGAAAGAAAAAAATCCTTCCTATAGACTGTTCATCTCCTGATGTGAAGTTAATTGAGGCCATTTTATTTATGGTTTGCAAGGTATTATCTTTACTGGGTTACAGCTGGAGAGGATTCCTTAGTATCAAGAGACTACTTCAAGAAACATGTGAAGAGGTGTCTCAAACTTTCTCCTGGCAAGTGTCATGGGAAGATCAGCAACTTAATGTTGAAATGAAACCATCTGGCACTTAAAGAGTTTGACACAAAGAGTAAGGTGCAGTTTTTAAGCCGTTCTTTAAAAGAAAGCTGTCTTTGGCTTAATGGATAACTAATGGATAATATTTAGACAATGATTTGTCACCCAGTCTTCTGCCACATAGTAATGAGAGAGGCAGAGAAGCTATCAAGTTATGGGAGAGAAAAGATAGAAGTAAACATGGAAAACGGAAAACCTCAGTAAGAATAAGCCTCAGTGAGTATTCTACCCCATTGCCTCTTTTTTATAGGTACAATGGGTGGTTGGATAGAACAAGATCCACTAAAATTCTTGATTATGGCATATACTTCTTAAATGAAGAACAAAGGAGCCAGCTTCATGGCTGAATGATGAGGTGACGCAACCTATGTGTCTGAAACCTTCAAAACTAAGAACATTTGAGTTTCTGGTAGAAGGATCTATTTCTGAAACATCTGAAGACTTTCTTTCACCTTAAAAACTTGGATGCATACATTCCTTGATAAATCTGTCTTGGCTCCTGGTTGGTCTCTGTTTGGTGGAGTGAGAAGATAAAAAAGGATGTCTTTCTTTCTCTGTAGCAGGAAGGATAAGTACTACTGAATTTAAGCAGCTCTTATCACAAATGCAGTTATTTTTAGAAGAATTATTTTTATCTCTTTATATACAAAGCAATGTGAACGAGTTTCAACTATGTAAAAGGCATGGTAGGTACATGGGGAAAGCCAAAAATGAGTAGCATTATTCACGCCTTCAAATTCTTATGATCCAGAAGAAAAAAAAACAAGTACTCAAAATACAAGAAAAAATACATGTACTCAAAAAGGTATTAAACATGGTAGAATGGGGAAAGTTTTGTGAAAATGATATATAGGTTCTGTAATATCTCTAAAAATAGAGCACTTTTTGATGTGGAAGACACTAAATGTTTTCTAGCATTATCTCAAAGCTGAATTTCCCCTCACCATTTTTAAAGCTGTACCAACTTTCAAATGAATCCATGCAATTCCTTTGAATTCAACTGTGAGGCTTTTGTTTGTCTTTTTTTTCTCACTGAACTGTTTCTTATTATTGTTTCTATATGATAAATATCAGAAGTGTTTGGCTGTTTTTCAGTTTTGGAATATTGTTTCTCTCCTAATTTCTCATTCTAGAGAGAATATGTATTAGAGTTATTAAACATATATTGGAGATTTTCATTCCATCCTCAATATTTCTTCTTTTTTCTAATATAATTTTTTAGTCATCAATTAGTTCATAATTAATAAATTCAGAAATAACATGCATATAATATGTTAGCTACCATGTTACTGAACCATATACATATCTATATATATCTGCATATCTATCCTCTATCCATCTACATATCTCTCTCTTGCATATAAGGTTAATTTCTCAGGTCTGTTTTCACATTTACTAATTCTTCCTCTTTATTTGTATTTAATACACTGGATAAAGTTTATATATTAAGATTTTTCTTTCAGTTATTATACTTTTCTAGGATTTTCATTTTTTTCTTTTTCAAAACTGCCACTTTTAAGGAATGTTATCCTTATGATTTTTATTTCTCCCTTCTTTATATCTTTGAACATTTAAAGTAAATTTGTTTTCACATTGTCCTGTAATCTATTGGCTTTAGCATATGAATTCTCATTTGTTGAGACTCCTGGCTCTGGCCAGGTAGAGATGCTCTTGCCTGTAATCCCAGCACTTTGGCAGGTTGAGGTGAAAGGATCACTTGAACCCAGGAATTTGAGACCAGCCTGGGCAACATAGTGAGATCCCACCTCCATTTATTAATATATATTATTAATAACATATATATGATTTTAAGAGAGACTCTTGGCTCTAACAAGATCTGTTTCTTGAGTATTTCAAATTTTAAACTTTGGACCTATCTTCAGAGGAAATTGCTTTCCAAGGATATGTCATGGTTCAGGATTGTGAAGTTATCACTTTGGTTGTTTTTGTTTACCTCTGCCAAGCCCAATAGTCCCTCAACTAGTTTCTACAATAATTTCTTGACTTCAGATTTTTTTTAATCAAGCTTAATATGTGAATTCAACCCAATATTCACAGAGTATTGGTTTAGATTTTACAAGACTATTAGTTTTCAACCATGACTTAGGACAGTCAGCCCATCTTTCTCCCCAAATCCCCATTTCAATGGGAAGAAATTTATAGTTTTTTTCTAGGGTATTAATTTTTAGCTGGGATTGCAACTGTAACTTACCATGCCACCACACCTGCAAACTCAACTTCTGCCTTACCTCTCAACTCTCTTAGGTTAAAACCTCAGTAACTTAGGAGAATGTCCAGGTTCAGTAACATTATAGGCCATATGGCATTAGCTCTCATTAACTGCTCAAGTTTCAGATTGACTCTCTTCATTTCTGGTACCACGTAGTTTTCCTTTTTTGTTTTTAAACTGAGATATGTATATGCCTGTTTTCAAGGTTGTTAAATCTATTCAGAAGTACAGTGTGTTTGGAGCAAGCAGTTAGGTATGTTCACCAACCATGTTGATCAGAAATTTCAGTTTTATCTATATGACACCACCTGGCTAATTTGAGTTTCTTTGTATTCTCAGTTTGCTTAATTTTATTTCCATTAAATAAACCAGTGGATCACATAAACTGTCCAAAAAATGCAGCTTTAAATCTTGTTGCTCTGTCTTTACATGTCACGGTTGTCTCAGATAGCAAATTCCTGGAGAACAGGCATTGCACTATATGTAGACATGCATTAGCATCACTGGAAAATGAAAATAAACAGAGTAGTGTGCATGGAGCATCTGAGGATTCCATTTGCAAGGAAAAACATCTTTTTCTAAGTTAGCAGCTTTCTTTTTGGCAATTCTTTTTCATGGACTCAGATTCAAAATGCAGTTTTCTTTTCATCTGGCAGTGGTGGTCATTGGTGTCTTCACATTATTACACTGTTCCTTTAGAATAAACGAGAAGTTTCCCTACCACTTTTGCTTGCTGTGACCAAATCTCAAGAAATTGGAGGGTCCGCTGGCACCAGCCCTTACATGTAGTTGGTTGACTTAATACTTGGTCAAATGTCACTCTCAAGCCTGAAATATAATAATGACAAACTTTTCTCTTCTTTTCTTTTTGTGAGGATAAGGGGTAGAATTATGAACTATAAAACTGAAGTGACAGGAAGGTGTTAGGAGAAATGTTCAAAACATTGATGTGATTTATGCACATGTGGCAAACAGATGTGGTGGAGTAATAGGGACCCCCAACTCCTTTTATACATTTGGATCACATTTGTGTCTTTCTCATACCACCACCACCACCCCTAGGTTCATAATATGCTTTATTAAAATTCTCTGTGGGGTATATGGATGATTAATAATTGTTGATGACAGAAATTTGGTTTTGGTAAGCTGCACAGTGAAAGATAAATACAACAGGGCTATTTTAACCTCTGTATAGTATGCTTATTAGAGTGAGACATCTCTGTAAGATGGCCTCTGTTGAGTTTGTGTGTGATTTATGGAAATGTCACCAGTGACCCTGGTTCTGGAAGAACTCTTAAAATCTCCTTTGTTGTAATTATCACTTGAGTTTCAGTAGTCAGTAGAGAAAATCATTTTTGGAAAAAATGTAATCAAGAGTGGTTAAAATATGCTTTAAATAAAATAAACATTGGTTAGCTATCTAGGAATAAAACACAAAGAAAACCCTGAGATAGGTATTGGAAATACAAATTTATTTGTAACCAAATCTAAATGTGATGTGGTAAAGAAAGCCATTTATAGGAAAACACTGGAATATTGGTTTTTTATTCTCTTCCCAACTCTGTCATATCTAACACATCTGGAACCTTTAGACAAGCCATTTAATTCTTTCTACCTTTGTTGGGAGAGCAAATGTTCTGCAATTAGTATCTCTAATATAGTTTGAAATAAAATTTTTAACAAAACATCAAATGTTGATGAGCTTTGCATCTGTATGGCCAGAAACTCAAATCATACATATGCGTTTACAAGAATTGGTATTTCTCTTATCCTTCCTGATTCCTCAATATCATTTGTATAAAAGCAACCACTATTAGTTTGAAATCATTAAAGTCCTAACATTATAAGTTAATCTGTCAATAGGAATATTGAAGTGTATCACAAGTTACAATACAAATTCAATATTTTTACTTTCCACAATGAGTTGAAACTGGTTATTTGTAAAGCTGGTAATTATAGCAATATCAAATAACTGCCATCTAAGTCAAATGATATATTTGAAAAAGATAAAGAAAAATATTTTTTAAATAATCAAAATATGCTAGATGTCTCTTGATTACTGACAGTGAAATTTTGCTTTGGACTGGTACTTCGTCACACAGAACCAAAAGATTATATAGCTGAATGTCTTGATTTGCAATTTTCTAAACTTCTCCATTTCTCCCTAGCAAGAATATGGCTGGCAGTTGTCTAGAAGTCACAAAGAATGATTGCTGGATAGGGGCCTCCTACAAAATGCTACAAAAATCAGTATGAGGCAAGTCTTTGCTTAATGTGTGGGGTTAAAGGAGAAAAAGAATAAGAACTCCCATGCTTTACTTCATTCCCTCATTTTTCATTCAATTAGGGTAAATTATAAAACCAGTAACAAAAATGAAAACACACATGGTAACAATATCATAATGCATTTGAGAAATAATGCAGAAGATGGACTTAACCACCTTAAAAAAATTTGGGAAACTATTCAGGGGTCTAAATGGAAGTCTGGAATTTTGATTACTTAGACAACTTTCCTTCAGCTCTGTTGAGATCATCAGTTTCCCTCTCACCTCTATCAGTAATGACTAGTAACTCAGTTTTATAATATCTGTCCCATAACGAATGTATAAAAAGCTTTCCAAAGGAAAAAAAAGAATGAGTGTTGTTACATTTTTCATTTCTTTAGAGTGTTTTGTCCTCCGTCTGAAAGTGGGTTAAGACATTTAGACTTGAATAACTGGAAAGTCTCTTGATTCTTTTCTAAATTGAAGTGTCTTGGTGGTTGACAATTGAGGAATGATTTACAATTCCTGGAGTACTTTGTGGATTTGGTTTTTTAAAACCAGTTCTTAATATTCAAGCTATTTGGAAGTTGGAGCTTGAATAATAGCTAGTGATTTTTAAAATGTGGAGTTTTTTCAGTTTGAAGTATATGTCCAAACTGACATATTTTCAAAAATACAAATTACCACATTCAATTGTGGTGCCAATGGAGAATTGTGGTACCAATGGAGAATTGTGGAAACCAATGGAGAAGCAGTAATTTGTTTTCTCCAAATTGTGAAATAAGTTGATGTGCAAAAATTTAAAAACTAAGGAAAGCAGACTTTCCTGCACAGGTGTTAATTATCCCAGTATACTCCTCATTCATTGTAGTGTTGGCCTTGTAATGATACCATATGTTTCCAGGTCTCACCAGTTCAAATCCAGAGAGTAAGGGAGACAGCCACAACTTCTTATATATCCTCTCAGAAAAAAAAAAGCTAATGTTCTATTAATTCAGACTTTCAAAAATGAATTTAAATATGCTGGTATCTCATGAGTGTAGCAGTTTTGAATTACCCTAGCAAGGGAACCAGTTTAACTCTTGACTACTCTTAGCTAACATGAACAAAATAATGAATCTTTTTATCTTTTCTGAAACTAGTCTGTAAATGTTGAAAGTATATATAAGCCTAAATAGCATTCTAATTAATGGGAAAAGGCAACTGGATAACTAAGAACTTGAAACTGGGTTTATAACTCACCTGACATTCTATTCTTATCATTTTCTTCTATTTTATCATAATAATTCTAAATTATCTTACAATTTTGCTAAATAAGACCTACATTCTGTCTTGCTTGAAGGAAGATCTAAATAAAAATAAAAATACTTTTAAAAATGAAGAAGGTGGCTGGGCTGGGCATGGTGGCTCACGCCTATAATCTCAGCACTTTGGGAGGCCGAGGCGGGCAGATCACTTGAGTCCAGGAGATTGAGGGCTGCCTGGGCAACATTTCCCTATTTTTTGTAGAAACCCCCATCTCTACAAAAATTAGCTAGGCATGGTAGTGTGTGCCTGTAGTCTCAACTACTAAGGAGTCTGAGGCTGGAGGATCACCTGAGTCTGGGGAGGTCAAGGCTGCAGTGTACCATGATTTTGTCACTGCATTCCAACCTGGGCAACAGAGTGAGACCCTGTCTCAAAATAACAACAATAGAAAGAAAAGGAAGGATGGAAGGAAGGAAGGAAGGAAGGAAGGAAGGAAGGAAGGAAGGAAGGAAGGAAGGAAGGAAGGAAGGAAGGAAGGAAAGGGAGAAAGAAGGGCCGTCTACTTATTCTTTCCTTAATTCTGCAATTACTTAGCACCCCTATGTGTTAAATATCTTGCCAGAAACTGTAAAGATTTTAAAACAAAGAAACAAAATGCAACAACAAAAAACTGCAATCTGTGACGTTTAGTAGCTCGTATTGAGGACAGAAATATAACTATTACCTAACAAAAATGCTACACAATATAACTGCTATAAAAGATGTATGTGGAAAATTCTATAGGAATACAGAGATAGGAAGGACCTGCTACCCCTAGAGAAACTGGAAGTCACATAATCTATGTTTCATGTTCGTGTTCAGCAGGTGTAAGGATGATCATGATCAGGAGGAGCATGAGCAAGAATAGAGCTGTGGACAGAAATACGTGGGATCAGATATTGGTAAGTATGCTTGAGTCCACATTAATGGCGTCCCTTTATAGCATCTTAAGAAATCTGTTTGTATTCAGTATAAGCAAATAAGAGGTTTTTTTCTTTTTTTATTGCATTTTAGGTTTTGGGGTACATGTGAAGAACATGCAAGATTGTTGCATAGGTACACACATGGCAGTGTGATTTGCTGCCTTCCTCCCCATCACCTATATCTGACATTTCTCCCCATGCTATCTATCCCCAACTCCCCACCCCTGCTGTCCCTCCCCTATTTCCCTGTGACAGACCCCAGTGTGTGATGCTACCTTCCCTGTGTCAATGTGTTCTTATTGTTCAACACCCACCTATGAGTGAGAACATGCAGTGTTTGATTTTCTGTTCTTGTGTCAGTTTGCTGAGAATGATGGTTTCCAGGTTCATCCATGTCCCTACAAAGGACACAAACTCATCATTTTTTATGGCTGCGTAGTATTCCATGGTGTATGTGCCATATTTTCCCTGTCCAGTCTATCATTGATGGACATTTGGGTTGGTTCTACATCTTTGCTATTGTAAACAGTGCTGCAATGAACATTCGTGTGCATGTGTCTTTATAGTAGAACAATTTATAATCCTTTGGATATATATCCAGTAATGAGATTGCTGGGTCAAATGGAATTTCTATTTCTAGGTCCTTGAGGAATCGCCACACTGTCTTCCACAATGGTTGAACTAATTTACACTCCCACCAGCACTGTAAAAGTGTTCCTATTTCTCCACATCCTCTCCAGTATCTGTTGTCTCCAAATTTTTAAATGATCGCCATTCTAACTGGCATGAGATGGTATCTCAATGTTGTTTTGATTTGCATTTCTCTAATGACCAGTGATGATGAGCATTTTTTCATATGTTTGTTGGCCTCATGTATGTCTTCTTTTGTAAAGTGTCTGTTCATATCCTTTGCCCACTTTTGAACGGGCTTGTTTGTTTTCTTCTTGTAAATCTGTTTTAGTTCTTTGTAGATTCTGGATATTAGTCCTTTGTCAGATGGGTAGATTGCAAAAATTTTTTCCCATTTTGTTGGTTGCTGATTCACTCTAATGACTTTCTTTTGCTGTGCAGAAACTGTGGAGTTTGATTAGGTCCCATTTGTCTATTTTGGCTTTTGTTGCCAATTCTTTTGATGTTTTGGTCATGAAGTCCTTGCCTATGCCTATGTCCTGAGTGGTTTTTGCCTAGATTTCTTTTAGGGTTTTTGTGGTGTGAGGTCTTATGTTTAAGTTTTTAATCCATCTGGAGTTGATTTTAGTGTAAGGTGTCAGGAAGGGGTCCAGTTTCTGCTTTCTGCACATGGCTAGCTAGTTTTCCCAACACTATTTATTAAACAGGGAATCCTTTCCCTATTGCTTGTTTTTGTCAGGTTTGTCAAAGATCATATGGTTGTATATGTGTGGTGTTACCTCCGAGGGCTCTTTTCTGTTCCATTGGTCTATATCTTTGTTTTGGTACCAGTACCAAGAGTTTTTTAAGATTGCCAAGCAGTGGGACTGACATGATCAGATTTGAGTTTACACAGACCACTCAGAACTATTCAAAAAATGTATTGATGGGAACAAGACTCTTGGGAGGAAGAATAAATAGGAGGCTATAGCAAAAATGAAAACCTGAACATCCCCTGCCCCTAAACACACACCAAATACAGTGGAATGAAGAGGAAAGGGATGAAAATTAAGTTCCCCCATCCCAACACACTATTCTACATGCCAGTCTCTGTGTCCATTCATGTCGCTTCCCTAACAAGCTCTCTGTGATATGGTTTGGTTTTGTCCATCTTGAAATATGATTCCCAGTGTTGGAGGTGATTGGATCATGGGAACAGATCCCTCCTTAATGGTTTAGCACTCTCCTCTTGGTGATGAATGAGTTTTCACTCAATTACTTCACAGGAGATCTAGCTGTTTAAAATAGTCTGGGATCTCCCCCCTTCTCTCTCTTGTTCCCTCACTTGCCATGTGATGTTTCTGTTCCTGCTTCTCCTTTTGCCATGAGTAAAAGCTTCCTGAGGCCTCTCTATAAGCCCAGCAAATGCCAGTGCCATGCTTACTGAATGGCCTGAAGAACCATGAGCCAATTAAATATTTTTTTTATAAATTACCCAGTCTCAGGTAATCCTTTATAGCAACAGAACTATGAACTAAAACATCTGCTACACTTTTTGCAGATTCTACAAATTTCCCATTTACTTTGTTTAAAAATTGTCATATATTTCAGAGATAGGAAGGTGATAAGGACTGATGTAATGAACACCTCTGAACCTACTACTCAGTTTGAGAGATAAAACATTAGTACTGATGCATCCTTCTGTGTGGCCCTCTGTGTTGATGAATGTAGCTTCAGTTCCATGATTTTTATTGCTAAGTGGTATGTAATTATGTAAACATACCAAGATTTATTTATCCCTGTCTTGTAAATAGAGATGAATTGTTCCAGCTTTTTCCTGTTATAAGTAACACTGTTATAAAAATTATTGTCTGTCACTTTCTATACAGAGAAGATATTTTTGAGGTATAAACATAAAAGCAAAATCATTGTCAAAGGAGGCATTTTCAGCTTCATTAGATATTGACAGGTGTTCTCCAAAGTGACTATACCAGTTATACTCTCACCAGCAAATTAAAAAATTAAATTTAACTGAAAATGTAAATAAAACAAAAGCTCTTAGTGTTCCACAACCCCCTAATACTCAGTATTGTCAGACTTTCTGATTGTTACCAGATTGTACCAGGCCTTTTAAGCCACTGAGTACTCTCTAGCTTTTGCTGTAAGTGAGATGTGAAGCTACTGGAGAAGCTGGAATGGAAGGATGAAATTACCTGATTATTCTGGCCACTTAGGGGACAGACTAGAAAAGGAAAAGAGATGGAAGCAGCAACACCAAATAAGTGGCTGTTGTATAACCAATTCAAAATATGATGGAGAATTAAATTAGTGTGGTAGCAGTGGAGGAGTGAGAACTAGAAATATGCAAGGCAGAATATGTAAGAGTGGACTCCTAGTTTTCGAAAGGAGTAACTGACAGAATTCAGTTACTGTTTACTAAGATGGGAAGGATTGCAGGAGGAGCAAGGTTGGAGGGAGTCAGCTTGGGCTTGATATCTTTGAGAAGACTGTGAGCTATTCAATTAAAGATACATGAGTCTAGAGTAAATATGATAGAACATATTTACAAATAGGATGCAAATAGGAGAGTTTCCTCAGGTTTTAAGCAAGCTTTTCTCTTCTTAGACACCACTACGTGATAGTCTAATTGGAAGCTTACTTAAGCCAGGGAAGATCGAGTGACAGAAGGGGTTGTTTGTTCTCAAACTATCTTTACTACATGGAGTTAACCTCAAGTAAAAAGCCATTTGTCTCAACATGTAACATTAACCTTCACATATAGTCATCAGCATGTGCTATTAGCTCTATTAAACATGGAACCTCAAAGAGTCTCTGCAAATAAGAAGGAATAATTAGCACTCCTAGCTGGGTCCAGTGCTTCATTCCTATAATCCCAGTACTTTGGGAGACTGAGACAGAAGGATTGGTTGAACCCAGAATTTTGAGACCAGTCTGGATGACGTAGTGATACCTTATCTCTACAACATTTTTAAAAATTGTCTGGGCATTGCTACTTGGGAGGCTGAGGCAGGAGGATGGCTTGAGCCTGGGAATTCAAGGCTTCAGTGAGCCGTGATAGACCACTGCACTCCAGTCTGGGTGATAGAGTGAGACCCTGTCTTTTATCCCTCATCCCCTTCCCACCCTTTCTTCCTGAGTCTCCAAAGTCTGTTGTGTCATTCTTATGCCTTTGCATCCTCACAGCTTTACTCCACTTATGAATGAGAACATATGATATTTTGTTTTTCATTTCTGAGTTACTTCACTCAGAATAATAGTTTTCAATCCCGTGCAGGTTGCTGCAAATGTCATTAATTATTTCCTTTTGTATGGCTGAGTAGTATTCCATTGTGTATATATACTACAGTTTATTTCTCCACTCATTGATTGATGGGCAGGCATTTGGGCTCGTTCACATTTTTGCCATTGTGAATTGTGCAGCTATACACATGCATGTACTAGCATCTTTTTCATATAATGACTTATTTTCCTCTGGGTAGATACCCAGTAGTGGGATTGCTGGATGAAATGGAGGTTCTATTTTTAGTTCTTTGAGGAATCTCCACATTGTTTTCCATAGTGGTTGTACTAGTTTACATTCCCACCAGCAGTGTAGAAGTGTTCCCTGTTCACCACATCTATGCCAACATCTATTATTTTTTGACTTTTTGGTTATGGCCATTCTTGCAGGAGTAAGGTGGTATTACACTGTGGTTTTGATTTGCATTTCCCTGATCATTAGTGATGTTGAGCATTTTTTTATGTTTTTTAGCCATTTGTATACCTTCTTTTAAAAATTGTCTATTTATGTCCTTAACCCATTTTTGCTGGGTTTTTTTTTTCTTGATAATTTGAGTTTACTGTAGATTCTGGATATTAGTCCTTTTTCAGATGTGTATATCATGAAGATTTTCTTCCACTCTGTGGGATATCTGTTTACTCTGCTGACTGCTCCTTTTGCTGTGAAAAAGCTCTTTAGTTTAATAAGTCCCAACTATTTATCTTTGTTTTTATTGCATGTGCTTTTGGGTTCTCAGTCATTAAATCCTTGTCTAAGCCCATGTCTAGAAGGGTTTTTCCAATGTTATCTTGTAGAATTTCTATAGCATCAGGTCTTAGGTTTAAGTCCTCAATCCATCTTGAGTTGATTTTTGTATAAGGTAAGAGATGAGGATCCAGGTTCATTCTCTTACATGTGGCTTGGCAATTATCCCAGCACTGTTTGTTGATAGGGTATCGTTTCCCCACTTTATGCTTTTGTTTGTTTTGTCGAAGGTCAGTTGGTTGTAAGTACTTGGGTTTACTTTGGGTTCTCTATTCTGTTCCATTGGTCTATGTGCCTATTGTCATACCAGTACCATGCTGCTTTGGTGATTATGGCTTTATAGTATAGTTTGATATCAGGTAATGTGATGCCTCCAAATTGTTCTTTTTGCTTAGCCTTTCTTTGGCTATGCAGGCTCTTTGGTTCCATATGAATTTTATAATTAATTATTTTTTCTTTCTGTGAAAAATGATTATGGTATTTTGATGGAAATTGCATTGAATTTGTAGATTGTTTTTGGCAATACAATCATTTTCACAATATTGATTCTACCCATTAATGAGCATGGGATATATTTGCATTTTTTTGTGTGTTGTCTATGATGTTTTTTCAGCAGTGTTTTGTAGTTTTCTTTGTAGAGGTCTTTTGCCTCCCTCTTTGGATAGGTATTTTCATAAAGTTGTTTTTTCTTTTTTCTTTTTTTTCCAACTATTGTAAAGGGGGTTGAGCTTTTGATTCTCAGCTTGGTCGCTGTTGGTGTATAGGAGAGCTACTGATTTGTGTGCATTAATTTTGTGTCTGGAAAATTTGCTGAATTCTTTTATCAGTTCTAAGAGCTTTTTGGAGGAGTCTGCAGGGTTTTCTAGGCATATAATCATGTCATCAGCAAACAGCAACAGTCTGAGTTCCTCTTTACTGATTTGGATTCCCTTTCTTTCTTACTCTTGTCTGATTGCTCTGGCTAGGAGCACCAGTACCACGTTGATAGAAGTGGTAAGAGTAGGCATCCTTGTCTTCTTCCATTTCTCAGAAGGAATGCTTTCCCCATTCAGTATTATGTTGGCTATGGGTTTGTCATACATGTCTTGTATTATTTTGAGGTATGTCCCTTGTATGCTGATTTTGCTGAGCGTTTTAATCATAAAGGGATGCTGGATTTTGTTTAATGCTTTTTCAGCATCTATTGAGATGATTATATCACCTTTGTTTTTAATTCTGTTTATTGGCGTATCACATTAATTGACTTACATATGTTAAACCATACCCGCATCCCTGGTATAAAACCCACCTGATTGTGATTCATTATCTTTCTGATATAGTGTTGGATTTAATTAGCTAGTATTTTGTTAAGGATTTTGCATCTATGTGAATCAGGGATGTTGGTCTGTAGTTTTCTTTTCTGGTTATGTCCTTTCCTGGATTTGGTATTAGGGTGATACTGGCCTCATAGAATGATCTAGGGAGGGTTCCCTCTTTCTTCATCTTTTGAAATAGTGTCAATAGCATTGGTACCAATACTTCTTTGAATGTCTGATATAATTGAGCTGTGAATCCATCTGGTCCTGGACTTTTTTTCTTGGTAATTTTTAAATTACTATTTGAATCATGCTGCTTGTTATTAGTCTGTTCAGTGTATCTAATTCTTCCTGATTTAAGCTAGGAAGGTTGTATCTTTCCAGGAATTCATCTGTCTCCTCTAGGTTTTCTAGTTTATGCACATAAAGTTGTACATAGGAGCCTTGAATATCTTTTGTATTTGTATGGTGTCAGTAGTAATATCTCCCATTTTGTTTCTAATTGAGCTTATTTGGATTTTTTTCTCTTTTCTTGGTTAATCTTGCTAATGGTCTATCAATTTTATTTATCTTTTCAAAGCTTTTTGTTTTATTTGTCTTTTGTATTTAATTTCAATTTTATAAAGTTCTGCTCTGAACTTGGTTATTCCCTTTCTTCTGCTGGGTTTGGGTTGGTTTGGTTTGTTTTTGTTTCTCTAGTTCCTTCAGACGTGACCTTAGATTGTCTGTTTGCACTCTTTCAGACTTTTTGATGTAGGCATTTAGGGCTATGAACTTTCCTGGCACTGCCTTTTCTATATCTCAAAGGTTTTGATAGGTTTTGTCACAATTATCGTTCAGTTTGAAGAATTCTGTAATTTCTATCTTGACTTCATTTATGACCCAGTGATCATTCAGGAGCAGTTTATTTAATTTCCATGTATTTGCATGGTTTTAAGGGTTTCTTTGGAAGTTGATTTCCAATTTTATTCCACAGTGGTCTGAGAGAGTGCTTGATATAATTTCAATTTTCTTAAATTTATTGAGGTTCGTTTTGTGGCCTATCATAGGGTCTATCTTGGAGAAAGTTACATGCACTGATGAATAGAATGTGTTGTTCTGCAGTTGTTGGGTAGAATGTTCTGTAAATATTAAGTCCATTTTTTCTAGGGTATAGTTTAAATCCACTGTTTTTTTAATTGACTTTCTGTGTTGATCACCTAACTAGTACTGTCAGTGGAGTATTGAAGTCCCCCATTATTATTGTGTTGCCATCTATCTCATTTCTTTGGTCTATTAGTAATTGTTTAATAATTTGGGAGCTCCAGTGTTAGGTGCATATATGTTTAGGATTGTGATATTTTCCTGTTGAACAAGGCCTTTTATTATAAGACAATGTTCCTCTTTGTCATTTTTTAACTACTGTTGCTTTAAAGTTTGTTTTGTCTGATATAAGAATAGCTATTCCTGCTCACTTTTGTTGTCCATTTGGATGAAATATCTTTTTCCACTCCTTTAACTTAAGTTTATATGAGTCCTTATGTATTAGCTGAGTCCCTTGAAGGCAGCAGATAGTTGTTTGGTGAATTCTTATTCATTCTGCAATTCTGTATCTTTTAAGTGGAGCATTTAGGCCATTTATATTCAATATTAGTATTGAGATTCCATTCTTGGTGCTGTTTGTTGCCTGTATACTATGTTTTGTTTTTAATTGTATTTTTGTTTTATAGGTCCTGTGAGATTTATGCTTTAAAGAGGTTTTGTTTTGATGTGTTTCCAGGATTTGTTTCAAGATTTAGAGCTCCATTTAGCAGCTCTTGTAGTGAGGGCCTGACAGTGGCAAATTCTCTCAGCATTTGTTTTTCTGAAAAAGATTGTAGTGGTTTCACTGGATACTAAATTCTTGGCTGATAATTGTTTTGTTTAAGGAGGCTGAAGATAGTGCCCCAATCCCTTCCAGCTTATTGGATTTCTGCTAAGAAATCTGCTGTTAATCTGGTTTTCCTTCATAGGTTACCTGGTGCTTTTGCTTCACAGCTCTTAGGATTTTTTTCTTTCTCTTAAATTTAGATAACCTAATGACAGTGTGGATAGGCAATGATCTTTTTGTGATGAATTTCCCAGGTATTATTTGAGCTACTTGTATTTGGATGTCTAGGTCTCTAGCAAGCCCAGGAAAGTTTTTCTCAATTATTCCCCCAAATATGTTTTTCAAACTTTTAGATTTCTCTTCCTCAGGAATGCCAGTTATTCTTAGCTTTGGTCATTAAATGTAAACCCAGACTTCTTGGAGGGTTTGTTTGTATTTTTCTATTTTTTTTTTCTTTGTCTTTGTTGGATTGGGTTAATTTGAAAACCTTGGCTTTGAGCGCTGAAGTTCTTTCTTCTGTTTGTTCAACTCTATTGTTGAGACTTTCCAGAGCATTTTGCATTTTCTAAGTGCATCTATTGATTCCCGGAGTTTTGATTGTTTTTTATTTATGCTATCTATTTCATTGTAGATTCCTCCCCTCATTTCTTGTATTATTTTTTGACTTAAATTGGGCTTTGCCTTTCTCTGGTGGCTCCTTGATTAGCTTAATAATTGTCCTCCCAAATTCTTTTTCCTGTAAATCAAGGATTTCTTCTTGGTTTGTATCCATTGCTGGTGAGCTATTGTGATTTTTTTTTTTTTTGAGGGTGTCAATGAACCTTGTTTTGTCGTATTACCAGAATTCTACTTCCTTCTCATTTGGATAGGCTCTGTTAGAAGGAAGGTCTAGGGCCCAAAGCTGTTGTTCTGAGTCTTTTGTCCCATAGGGTGTTCCATTGATGTAGTACTCTCCCTCTTTTCCTAGGGATGTGGTTTCCTGAGTGCTGGGCTGTAGTGATTGTTATCTCTTTTCTGGATCTAGTCACATAGCAGATCTACCAGGCTCCCGGCTGGTACTGGGGGTTGTCTGCACAGATTCCTGTGATGTGAACTGTCAGTGGGTGTCTCAGCCATGGATACCAGCACCTACTCCGGTGGAGGTGGCAGGGCAACTAAATGGACTTTTGTAAGGGTCCTTAGTTCTGGCTGTTTAATGTACTATTTTTGTGCTGTTGATCTCCTACCAGGAGGTGGCACTTTATTTTATTTATTTATTTATTTTTGATACAGAGTCTAGCGCTGTTGCCCAGGCTGTAGTACAGTGGTGCAATCTCAGCTCACTGCAATCTCCACCTCCTGGGTTCAAGCAATTCTCCTGCCTCAGCCTCCTGAGTAGCTGGGACTACAGGCAAGTGCCACCACAGCCAACTAATTTCTTTGTATTTTTAGTAAAGACAAGGTTTCGCCATGTTGGCCAGGATGATCGAGGTGGCACTTTAAAAAGAGCATCAGCTGTGGTAGTATGGAGAGGATCAGGTGGTGGGTGGGGCCTTAGAACTCCCAAGAGCATATGCCCTTTGTCTTCACCTACCAGGGTGGGTAAGGAATGGCTATGACGTTGCAGTAGGGCTCGGTATGTCTGAGTTCAGACTCTCCTTCGGCAGGTCTTGCTGCAGCTGCTGTGAGGAAGGGGGTGTGGTCAATGAAGTTATATTCCTAGAAAGCTTATGACTGCCTCTACGGTGTCATGCAGGTTGTCAGGGAAGTGGAGGAAAGCTGGCAGTCGCAGGCCTCACCCAGTTCCCTCACGACCCAAAAGATCAATCTTACTTCCATCCTGCCCCCCGAAAAGACACTGAGTCTGTTTCCAGGCAGTGGGTGAGCAAGGCTGAGAACTTGCCCCAGGCTGCCCACCTCCCAGCTGTGAAAGCAAGAAGGGCTTTTGTGCTTCCCTGCCTGTGGAGTCAGCACACTGGATTCATGCCTCCCCTGAGTTCTGGCCAAGAGTCTCCTCATTAAGTTGGAATTGTTACAAAGTTCAGCTAGAGGTTTCCTTCTCCCTGTGGTCTTTTCCCAGTAGCCTGCCCCAAGAACCACTGTAAGGCAAGGCAGAAATGGTTTCCTAGGGAACTAGAGAGTCCACAGGTTGGGGATGAGTTAAGGACAACTTGGTAGGTGAAAGGAAGCCAGTGATCCAGAAGTGCTGATTGGTCAGGTCAGAGATGAAATCCTAGGGAGTTGAAGATGTCTTGTGCTGGGTCAGTTCCGGGGTGGGGTGGGGTACAAGACCAGATGAGCCAATTTATTGATCTGGGTGGTGTCAGCTGATGCATCAAGTGCAGGGTGCACAAAATATCTAAAGTACTGATTTTAGGAGCATTATAGGGAGGGTCAGAATCTTGTAGCCTCCAGCTACATGACCCCTAAACCATAATTTCTAATCTTGTGGCTAGTTTAGTCCCCAGGCAAGCAGGGATTTGCCTTGGGAAAGACCTGTTATTATCTTTGTTTTAAACTATGAACTAAATTCCTCCCAAAGTTAGTTGAGCCTATGCCCAGGGATGAACAAGAACAGCTTGGAGGTTAGAAGAAAGATGGATTTGGTTGGGTCAGATCTCTTTCACTGTCTCAGTTACAATTTTGCAATGGTAGTTTCAAAGGTACTCATTAACATTAGTCAACCCAATAAAATTTATAAAATGAAATCACTTTAAATATGCATTCCTCAAAGTTTGTCTAGATTGTTGCTTTTTTTCCATAATGCTTTCACTTAAAAACTGTTCTTAATATGTAATATTCATTTACAGAATCTTTTAATGGCTTTCTACTTCCTACTCAGTGACTTCATTTGGATTCTGAGGGCCTCAGCAATCTAACTTCAACCTGCCTACCCAGTCTCCATTGCCCACTAACTTGCTTCTTTTTTTATAATTAAGACAGATTCCTTATTTACCCCAGAGCACACAACATAGCCTATTCTCATTGCTTGACTCAAGTACTCCACACCAAGTGCTCTCTATCTTCCTCTAAATTCATTGAAATCTCCCCCATTTTTCAAGGCCCAGCTCAAATTCCACCCTCTCCCTAGCAAGTTTTCCTCTATAGCACTAGTCTTCATCTGTCTCCCTCTTCTCTGAAATCATTAAATGAGTCATTCAACAAATATTTAAATGTTAAGTGCCCAGCTTTCTGCTAGTATGGGATAAAAAATACTTTCCCTGCTTTGTAGTCACACTGCCTAGATTTGATTTCTTTCTATCCAATGTACTAAGCTCTTTGAACTTGGATAGCTGCTTCACCTCCTTATACATCTATTTTCTCATTTTCAAAGTGGTATATCAATACCTACCTTCTAGGTAGTTGTTATTATTGAAGAAGATAATTACTTAAGGCTTTAAGCAGGGTACTTTATTTAGTGATATGGTTTGGCTCTGTATCCCCACCCAAATCTCATCTTGAATTGTATTCCCATTATTCCCATATGTTGTGGGAGGGACCTGGTGGGATATAATTTGAATCTTGGGGGCAGTTTCCCCCATACTGTTCTAGTGGTAGTGAATAAGTCTCATGAGATTTGACGGTTTTATCAGGGGTTTCCACTTTTGCATCTTCGTCATTTTTTCTCTTACCTCCACCATGTAAGAAATGCCTTTCACCTCCCGCCATGATTCTGAGGCCTTCCCAGCCATGTGGAACTATAATTCCAGTTAAGCTTTTTTTCTTTCCAATCTCAGGTATGTCTTTATCAGCAGCATGAAAATGGACTAATACATTCAGTAAAATGTTTGGTGAATGGTTGTTGTTGTTTTGTTATATGAGACAGAACTGTGAGCAGGCAATACGATGTAAGAGTGCTGTGACAGAGTTGGACAGAGTGCTGTGAAACTGCATAGGAGAGGCATCTAATCTAAACTTATTGATCAGGACAGGCTTCCTGGAGGAAGGGATTTCTAAACTGAGGCTTGAAGGGTGAGTGAAACACCTACATATGTCATAAAACTGTCTGTACCACTCTGTTGCATTCTTAATTTTGTATGTAACAGCATTCTTTCATAAGTTTCCCAAGAAATACTTTTTCTGGCATTGCATCCTTTTTAACCCATTCTTACCCATAACATCATACACACAATTCTTCTCCAACACCCACCCTCCAACTCTCACCCAGCATTCTTCAGGATGTTTAAATACAAGATAGGTGATTTTACCATGAAATTATAAATTAGAAATATGATTAAAATACATAAATAAAATGTAATCTATTGAGTCTAATTTCACTTTTCAACACATTTCCATAATGGCTAAAACCTAATCTCATCGAGTGGCTGAAAGTCATATTTCTACTTCATAATTTCATGGTGAAATCACCTATCTTGTACTTGAACATTCCCAAGAATGCTGGGTGGGGTTTAGAGGGTAGGTTTTTGGGGAAGGATTAGTGTGTATGATTTTATGGATAAGAAATGGGTCCCAAAGATGTGATGCCATGAAAATTCTCTTCTTTAATCATTTGTTCCTTTTTTTTTTTTTTTTTTGAGACAGGGTCTCACTCTGTCACCCAGGTTGCAGGGCATTGGCACAATCACTGCTCAGCCTCAACTTGCAGACTCAACCTCCTGGGCTCAAGTGATCCTCTGGCCTGAACGTCCCTAGTAGCTGGGACCATAGGCATGCACTACCATACCTAGCCAATTTGTAAATTTTTTTGTAGAGATGGGATTTTACTATTGAACTTCTAGACTGAAGTGATCTGGAAATGTGAGTCAATTAAACCTCTTTCCTTCATAAATTATTCAATCTCGTGTATTTATAGCAGTGTGAAAATGGACTAATACAGATACAAGGAGTGGGGCATTGGTACAAAGATACTTGAAAATATGGAAGCGACTTTGGAACTGGACAACAAGCCATGGTTGGAACAGTTTGGAGGGATCAAAAGAAGAGAAAACAGGAAGATGTGGGAAAGTTTGGAACTTCCTAGAGACTTGTGGAATGGTTTTGACCCAAGTGCTGATAGTGATATGAACAGTGAAGTCCAGCTTGAGGTGGTCTAAGATGGAGATGTGGAACTTGTTGGAAACTGGAGTAAAGGTCAGTCTTGCTATGCAATAGCAAAGAGACTGGTGGCAATTTGCCCATGCCCTAGAGATCTGTGGAATTTTGAACCTGAGAGAGATGATTTAGGGTATCTGGCAGAAGAAATTTCTAACCAGCAAAGCATTCAAGAGGTCACCTAGTTGATTCTGAAAGCAATTAGTTATATATGCTCACTAAGAGGTGGTTTGAAATTAGAAAACCCCATTTTCTGGGGAAAAATTCAAGTTGGCTTCATACATTTGCATAACTAATGAAGAGTCAAATGTTATTAGCCATGCCAATGGGGAAAATGTCTCCAGGGCATATCAGTGACCTTTCTGGTAGCTCCCTCCCATCACAGATCCAGAAGCCTAAGAGGGAAAAGTGGTTTTTGTGGGCTGGCTGCTCCACTGCTCCCTGCAAGAGAAGCTCTGGGACTTGGTGCCCTGGATCCCAACCACTCCAGTTTTCAGCCATGGCTAAAAGGGGCCAAGGCACAGCTCAGGCCATTGCTTCAGAGCATGAGAAGCCCTAAGCCTTGGTGGCTTCTAGTGATGTTTGGCCTGTGAGTATGCAGAAGACAAAAGAGCTTTGAGAATCTCTGCCTTGATTTCAGAGGATGTATGGAAACACCTAGATGTCCAGGCAGAAGTCTGCAGCAGGCTGCAGCAGGGGCAGAACCCTCATGGAGAACCTTTGCTAATGCAGTGAGGAAGGGAAATGTGGAGCTGGAGCCCCCACCCAGAGTCCCCACTGGGGCACTGCCTAGCAGAGCTGTGAGAAGAGATCCACCATCCTTCAGACCTCAGAATTGTAGATCTACTAACAGCTTGCACCATGAACCTGGAAAAGCTGCGGGCACTCAATGCCAGCCTGTGAAGGATCTGTCTAAGGCTTTGGGAGCCCATTCCTTGCATTGACCTGCCCTGGATGTGAGATATGGAGTCAAAGAGATCGTTTTGGAGCTTTAAGATTTAATGACTGCTCCACTGGGTTTTGGGCTTTTATGGGTCCCATAGCCCCTTTGTTTTGACCAATTTCTTCCATTTAGAATGGGAATATTTACCCAACGTCTATACCTTCATTTTAACTTGGAAATAATGAACTTGCTTCTGATTTTACAGGTTCATAGGCAGAAGGGACTTTTCTCAGATGAAACTTTGGACTTGGACTTTTGCGTTAGTGCTGGAATAAGTTAAGACTCTGGGGGACTGTTGGGAAGGCGTGATTGGTTTTGAAATGTGAAAATGGCATGAGATTTGGGAGGGGCCAGGGCAGAATTATAGGTTTGGCTTTTTGTCCCCACTCAAATCCAATCTCAAATTGTAATCCCCACATGTCAAGGGAGGGACCTGTAATCCCCACATGCCAAAGGAGGGAAGCGATTGGATCATGGGGCAGTTTCCCCCATGTTGTTCTCGTGATAGTGAGTGAGTTGTCACAAAAGCTGCTGGTTTTAATAGTGTTTGGCAGTTCCCCTTTTGTTCCCTCCCTTCCTCCTGTCACCTTGTGAAGAAGGTGCCTGCTTCACCTTTACCTTCCACCATGATTGTAAGTTCCCTGAGGCCACGCTAGCCATGTGGAACTGAGTCAATTAAACCTGTTTTTTAAAATAAATTACCCAGTCTTGGGCATTTCTTTATAGCATTGTGAAAATGAACTAATGATTAAAAGGCAAAACTTTTTTTGAATATATATCTCATTTTACTGTATATAATTTAACAATTTAATCTTGGAGTATCACCAAAATAGATAATTCTGGAAATAACAGCTACCTGACACTGCTTGGGAGTTTCTTTCTTTTGGTTGACATCAAGATTCACAATATTTTCTCCAAGACCCATTAAAGGGAGATATTTCTCTGAGTTTCAGATAGAAAACAGAATGCAACAGTTACATAAAAATCAACTTGCACATTTTAAATAAGTGGCCTCAGTTAGATCTCACAGATCCACATTACAAAGGATGCTAGCTATAAATTATTTTTTAAAAGTAAATGCTATAATAATCCTGCATTTGGAATCAATTGAAATGCACAAATGCCATTAGGTTGACTTTTGAACTCCTCTGATTTGCAGCAAAGATAAGAATAAATGATGGACTAATTAATGTGTGTACAAGTTTTAAAGTCTCTATATCTTGACAAGTTAATGAATATGTTAAATGGTCATTTCAAGCTACCTTAAGTGCATTAAGCACTTTAAACTCCGGTCAAATCTGAGGTCCTGTCGTTGATACTGGGGAATGTTTTCAGCTTCTTAGTCTTCTTTGGGACTGTGGTCCCAAGTCAGGCCATCTCTGATTGTCCATCTTGCTATAAACACTGGCTTGTGTTTGTGTCTCCTAACGTTGACTCTTTGCGAGGCTATGGCCTTGTTTACCTTTCTGATCAAAGACCAATTCCTTCTTTCTATAGCTACATGTATATACATATATAATTTTGTTTGTCGGTTTGTGTTTGCTGTTGTGAATTGCAGAGAAATAAAACTAAGATGTATCATCTGCTTCCTGCTTATACTTTCTGTTAGGTACTTCTTTATTTTCTTTAAACTTCACTCTTTGTGAACAGAAAGTTTACTTGTACAATGAATGTGTATGTGAGGAAATATACATATAGAAACAAATTATTCAAAGTTGCACATATAAAAAGAGTAGATCCACAATTAATATGCAGAACACCATACCCTCTTCCAGAGAGCATTTCTCAAAGTCTACTTGCAACAGAATCTCTTCAGGCACTTGTTTAAAAAGTACATTTGTGGTCTCCACCCCTGTCTCATGGAAATCTAGAGATGGATCCCAGAAACGCTGCCCTAGTATATCCAGAAAGTTCATAGAAATGATAGACTTTTAAATGATCAAGAAACACTGCAATAAAGGATGTGAAATCCCACTTTTCCACTTGAAGTGTAGTTTTATGGAAAGTGTCAGGCATCTGAAAATAAGGGTTTATAGTGACAAATGTCTTTTTAGGATGATTATGGCATTATGCTAAGTTGATAGCAATAAATCTTTTCTACAAAGCTCAAGTCTCAGTCCAGGCTGACAGTAAATCATTTTCCCTGGCACCACAGTTTCAAAAGGAAAGCCAGCAAAGACAGTGTTATGAATGTTGCATTTTTGGCACTAGCTATCTAAAGATTAGTTGCATTGGAATAAATTTTTTCTCATGACCTGTTTTTAAATTAAGAATAGAAAAATATAGTCATTCATCCATGTAGAAATAATAAAGACTGGAAATGGGGAAGTAAACCAGAAACTAAAACTCACAAAAGGAAAGCAGCGTTCTATGAATTAAATGCACAGCCTTCTTTTATTTTTAATGAATAAAGTGAAGGTATACCACATTAACATTCAGTGAGACACCAAAAAAAATGTTAACAAATAAGACTTTATTAGTCTGCTAGCTAGCACTAATTTATGTTATTAAGAATTTCTAGATCAGAATAGTGACTCAGACCTATAATCCTAGTACTTTGGGAGGTGAAGGGAGGCAAATTGCTTAAGCCCAGGAGTTTGAGACCAGGCTGGGCAATATGGTGAAACCCCATCTTTACAAAAAAATACAAAAATTAACCTGGCATGGTGGCACACACCAGTGGTTTCAGCTACTCAGGAGGCTGAGGTGGGAGGATTGCTTAAGCCCAGGAGGTCAAGACTGCAGTGAGCCGAGATCATTCCACTGCACTCCAGACTGGGCAGTAGTGTGAGACACCTGCCTAAAAAAAAAAAAAAGGATTTCTAGAGTTATTTGTATCAAAGAGATATGATCAGATTCTTTCCTTCACTATTTCACTTTGAATCTGGTTTTAAATAACACTTGGGGAAAAAGCCTACTACTTCCAAAATCTCAATATATGTAAATGTGTGGAATATATTCACCATTAAAGAAAGAGTACTTCTGCAAAGACAGTCAGTTAAAAGAAAAGTAAAAGTAAAGTTGAAGACAGTTGATAGCAAAGAAAGGAGAGAAAGTGCCAAGTAATAAGTAATAGCTGGTATGAAGAAGTCAGTATCAACAAAAAACGGAGGGAGGAGGGAAGATGGTCCATGCATTATAGTAAAAAAACAATGTGGTTGAGTTGAGGTGTTACTGTTTGCAGGAAAAGGGAGAGTCTGATATCAGGATTGATTCAGCCCCTTGGAAAAAAGCATGAGATGTGCATAATCCTATAGCTTTTTCAACAGATTAGGCATAAGAGCCTCCGAGGTAAAAGAGGTTTCTTGATTAATGCTAATTGGTGAATGAAAATAATGATCTAATTAAGAGACATCTGTAATTGTCTTTTTTAGGGATGCATAGGATAAGTTAAACTATTAACTATTAGTTAATATTAAAATTAGTTAGCACCTGGAAGGTCAAGGCTGCAGTGAGCTGTGATTGTGTGATGGCACTCCAGCCTGGTGACACAGTGAGAACCTGTCTCAAAAAAATAAAATAATAAATTAGGCCAGGCACTGTGGCTCATGCTTGTAATCCCAGCACTTTGAGAGGTGGAGTTGGGCAGATTGCTTGAGCTCACGAGTTCGAGACCAGCCTCGGCAACATGGTGAAACCCGCCTCTCTACAAAAAATACAAAAGTTAGCAGGCATGATAGTGCACACCTATAGTCTCAGCTACTCAGGAGGCTGAGAGAGGATGGCTTAAGCCCAGGAGGCAGAGGTTGCAGTGAACCAAAATCATGCCACTGCACTCCAGCCTGAATGATAGAGCCAGACCTTATCACAATTAATTAATTAATAATAAAATTAGTTGACCCTTGAACAACATGGAGGTTAGGCGCACTGACCCCCTGCACAATAAAAATTCCAGGTATAACTTTTGATTTCCCAAAAACTTAACTACTAACAGCCTGCTGTTAAACCAAAGCCCATAACATAAACAGTTAACACATATTTTGTATGTTAATGTATTATGTATTGTATTCATTTTTACAATAAAGTAAGCTAGAGAACAGAAAATGTTGTTAAGAAAACCATAAGAAAGAGAAAAATATATTTACTGTTTATTAAGTGGAAGTGGATCATTATATAGGTCTTCATCCTCCTCACTGAGTAGGCTGAACAGGAGGAGGAGGGGGTTGGTCTTGCTTTCTAAGGGTGGCAGAGGCAGAAAAGATCAACGAGGTGGAAAAGGGAGGCAAGAGAAGCAGGCTCACTTGGTGCAACTTTTATTGAAAAAAATCTGCATATACGTGAAGCTGCACAGTTCAAACTCGTTATTCAAGGGTCTACTGTGTGTTAATTTTTTCTTTAACTTTTCAACAAATAGCCTTTCCAAATGGGTAGCAGAATTTTACCCCATCCTGACAAGTTGAGGGTGCATGAGAGGGAGAGGAGCCGCCAGCCCTTCCTGGCTTACCTGGAAGGTCTGCAGCTGGGCTTATCCAGTTAACATGGAAAGGACAGGCGACAGGCCACCCTGAGTAGAATACAAGAGTTGATTTTAATTAAAGGCTGTATCTATGAAAGAGGTGACAGCAAGGATGGAAAGAGTCAAATAACTTGCCTGTTTATGTTAATTCTGCCACCAGAGGCATCAAGAAAGGGCAGGAGTCGAAAATGGAAACACAGTATAGTCTGTCAACCCTCACAGCTCCACTGACTCATATGGTTGCCTAAAATAGTGGTCATTTTCCCAGCACTTGTGTATTCTCTCTTTGGGGTAGCTTTCTATATTTCTTTTGATTGGCTACTGCCCGTCGTAGAAACTCCAGGGAAATATGGAAAAAAGACAACTGCTGTAACCTGTATATAATATATGAAACCTTTCTGTAGCAACGATTCTATTAGAGAATCAGTTTATAACCCTCACTACCTACCCAGAGCAGTGCGGTGAGATTCTCCTTCCCTTATATGCACTAATCTGTCCTTTTCCATTTCAATGCCACTACTGATGTTCCTTTTAATGTGATTTTCTCTAAAGAAAATGCTAGAAAAGTGGCACATTATGGGATCTTCCACAGGCCCTGATGATGTGGGAAAGATGGTATCTGGTCTTGATGGTAGCAGTCAAAATTCAAAACAAGAGTGGGCATCCCAAGCAGGATGTCTCCCTTGTCTAAGTACTTTTTTGTGGAAAGTCCAGAGATAGCACTTCTTCAGGGCAAGTGGTAATTAATAAATCTGTTCTCTTTCATTCAGACAATTGTTCTTCATTCCCAAGGACTAAGGTGCCCACCTTAATATTTTAATATTTAGACTGAGTGTCTGTGTTTAAGTTCATCTTTTGAAATGCCTACATGTTCAGCTTTTTAAAAAAATTTGCGAATATGTCAGATTTTCAAAAAAGAAGTTAGTATATATAATTGACATATTTTTTAGTTTACTCAGCAATATTTTAAGCATATATTTTTGACTGTACATTCTGATGACAATTCAGTATGGCTCCTCTGATGTCAAATCAATTCTTACATTGGAACCAGTCATATTAAATTACTTTAGATATTGGTTTGTGATTGACATTTAAACATTTGTTTCCATTTAGTCTTAAACTGAACAAGAATATGCTCACAAAAGTAAAATATAAATAAAAATTATAAATGTTTATGAATATACGTATGAAAAATCAATATTACTATTTTTTCATAAAGAATAAATGAGTACAGGAAATATATTTCAGTGGTTCTTTGCATGAGCTTTACAGTCATACTGATCCCCACAGCTGTGCTGAGTACTGTGTGTCCCCTGACCAATTTAAATCCTCAATTTTTTTATCTGGAAAATAACAGTACCATCTTCTAGTGTTTTGTGGGGATTAGATATAATAACATTTGTAAAGTTTTAGGTGTATCGTGTAACATATAGTGATAATACCTGGGAGTTACTAGACATTATGTTGATACTCATATCTTTGGTTTGGTTTTTTTTTTCTTTTTTATTGTGTTTTAGGTTTTGGGGTACATGTGAAGAACATGCAAGATTGTTGCATAGGTACACACGTGGCAGTGTGATTTGCTGCCTTCCTCCCCTTCACCAATCTGGCATTTCTCCCCATGCTATCTCTCCCCAACTCCCCAACTCCCCAACCCCTGCTGTTCCTCCCGTATTCCCCCAACAGACCCCAGTGTGTAGTGCTCCCCTCCCTGTGTCCATGTGTTCTCATTGTTCAACACCCATCTATGAGTGAGAACATGCGGTGTTTCATTTTCTGTTCTTGTGTCAGTTTGCTGAGAATAATGGTCTCCAGTTTCATCCATGTCCCTATAAAGGACACAAACTCATCGTTTTTGATTGCTGCATAATGTTCCATGGTATATATCAACCACATTTTCCCTGTCCAGTCTATCATCGATGGGCATTTGGGTTGATTCCAGGTCTTTGCTATTGTAAACAGTGCTGCAATGAACACTCATGTGCATATGTCCTTATAGTAGAACAATTTATAGTCCTTTGGATATATACCCAGTAATGGGATTGCTGGGTGAAATGGAATTTCTATTTCTAGGTCCTTGAGGAAGCACCACACTGTCTTCCACAATGGTTGAACTAATTTACACTCCTACCAGCAGTGTAAAAGTGTTCCTATTTCTCCACATCCTCTCCAGCATCTGTTGTCTCCAGATTTTTAATGATCGCCATTCCAATTGGCATGAGATGGTATCATAATGTAGTTTTGATTTGCATTTCTCTAATGACCAGTGATGATGAGCATTTTTTCATATGTTTGTTGGCCTCATGTATGTCTTCTTTTGTAAAGTGTCTATTCATATCCTTTGCCCACTTTTGAATGGGCTTGTTTGTTTTTTTCTTGTAAATCTGTTTTAGTTCTTTGTAGATTCTGGATATCAGCCCTTTGTCAGATGGGTAAACTGCAAATTGTTTTTTGAGATGAGTCTTGCTCTGTTGACCAGGCTGGAGTGCAGTGGCATGTCTCGACTCACTGAGACATCCACCTCCTAGGTTATTTTCCTGCCTCAGCCTCCCAAATAGCTGGGACTACAAGAGTGTGCCACCATACCTGGCTAATATTTGTATTTTTTCTTTAGAGGAGATGGGGTTTCACCATGTTGACCAGGCTGGTCTCAAACTCCTGACCGCAAATGATTTGCCCACCTCAGCCTCCCAAAGTGCTGGGATTACAGGTGTGAGTTGCCACACCCAGCCTATGTCTTTGTTTTTTAAAGTACATAATCTCTCTCTCTCTCTCTCTCTCTCTCTCACACACACACACACACACACACACACACACAAATGTGTTATAGTATTGGAACTCTTAAAAAGCCAGATTATTAAGTATAAAATATCGTCCTTAGGTTAGTTTGAATTGAAAAATTTAATACTCGAAACCAATAGATCTAAAATAAATTGGGAGGAAAGTACTTAAACCATTAATAATAGAATCAAACTTAAAATCCATTATGTCCCAAATTAAACCCTTCTTCTTCACATTCTTACCCCAAATCTGCTTTGCTCATCATCTTCTTCATTTCAGTCAACAGTAAATTCATCATTCCAGGTACTCAAACTCAAAACATCTGAGTTATCCTTGACTCCTGTCTCCCTTCACATGCCTCAATCATTCCATCTACAAATCCTGATAGCTCTTCCTTCAAGATATTGGACTACTTATTTTCACCTTCTTTGCTATTTCACCCTGGTCTAATCTTAAACAGTTTTTGAAAAAAATCAAATTTCACTTTGATTTACATTTCTTTAAATATAAATAAGTATTAAAATATTTGTTACTGCTTTTTCTAGTTTGCATTTTATATTTTGGGCATGACCTTCCAAAACTTCTCTATAAGTATTTTTTTAATAAAATAAACCTCAAAATAAAGAATGCAAATTATTTTACTACTTTTCATACAGTAATGCAGTTAAAATATGTCAATCTTTTACTCAAAAAAATCATGGTGTAAAAATGCAGTAATTGCAAACCTTTAAATTGTCATTTAATTATCAGAACAAGTTATATCACATTAAACTAGCAAGTCTTGTATCATTAACTGTGGGAGAACTCTGTATTTTGTCAGCATCATTTCTATATCTTTTTTGTTTCACTGTTTGCTTTTATTCTATTGGGAAAATTATTAGGACCATGAAAATGAAGCGTCAAAGAGCAGGAAGAAGACATATGCTACTTGGCCTTTTGCACTGATCCTTGCTAACCCATGTTTTCATGAGCACCAGATTCACCAAGTTTTCAAAGAGGAACAGCAAGTTTTTGATGATGAGGGAAGTTTGGATTTAATTTTCACTTTGAGACACATGGATAGTATTCCCTGAAAAAATGCTGGCATTCTGAAGATGTTCAAGTGCTCTTTCTCCAGAAGCCACCAACATCTTTAACTGTATGTGAGGTTCTGATGGCTCTGAGCGCTGTCAAAGCAGAGATGTTAGAAACCAGCTGCCTCCTTCATTCATCCTGTAAGATCAGACAAAGTTTGCTGGACTTTCCTGCCACCAATCCTTAGAGCAGCAACTAGCACACAGAATTTGATCTTACAGAAAAGTGATTCCAATTATATGGAGGAAAATATCAGGCAGAATAAGAAAGATAATTGCTCTTGCTCTTTCCGTGCACCCAGGACTATTTGAACCGTATCTCATATATTATTTCATTTCATCCCTAAAATATAAACAAGCAGACAGTTTTGAGCCTTCTCCAAGCAAATAGCTTCAAGTAGAGTTATGAAGAACACCCTAAATCTTCAGAGTGGCTCAAAACTACCTTGCAGACAAATACAGAAAACACTTAAGGTAGGCGATTTATAACCACAGTCAATTGTGTATAGGAAATCCTTCATTAATAAGACATAGAAGGCCATTGAATAAACATTGAGTCCAAGATACTCTATGAGTATGAGACAGAAGTGGCAATAATCTTGTCCTCACCATTGCTAAAATGGTTTCTTAACCTTATCCTTATTTGTTACATCAGAAACTTGAGATGTATTGGATTTTTAAAAAGAATTCCTGCATTATGTAACATTTGCCCTTTTCCATTTTTATTTGTATATTTTTATTTTCCTAGCCAAGAAAGATTTACCCAGAAAGTAACTTTTCCTCTGATATTATAACCAACTTCTTAATATTTTTCCCCTTAGAATTGGAACAATGATTGAGGTACCACAGATATTTCTTATATTCATTCTAGGGAAGGAAAATGTTTAAACTCAAGTAGCTGCTCTTCATCACTAGCTCAGGTGGTAGAAGGAAATTATCACCCTTTACTAAGTGTCTCTTCTTCACCTTTCCATCTTTCCTTTGCAAGTTTTCTCAATTCAGTCTTTGAAGTGGAATCCACTAACAGAGTTCAGATGATGGCCATTGCATGGTTCTTCTTCCTAAGACCCAAGTTACCTAAACCACAAACTTGAAGTGAAATAAGCAATCTGAAATATAAGCATGATATTCTGTGCTTATTTGCTGATTCTATAACCTTTTATCACCTTTTGGCTCTGGCACCCTGTCATCTTCCAAATGATCACTCATTACCCCTCCAAGCGGTTTATACACTTCAGAAAATGACACTACCTCGTATCTATGAATGGCAAATGTGGCTCAGGCCTAAACTAAATTAGCATCAGTCTGGTTTGTAATTGTTTGAGAAAACAGCATGACCTAATTTAGGGCAATAAGAGTGAAGGCTGAGACTGTAAATCAAAGGCTGAGGGAGTGGGCCAAATGTAGTACGTTAATGAGAAGCAACTAGCCTTGGGAACTGCTGGCAACAATTTTCAAACAACCAGGAAGAATCTTCTGAAAACTGAGCAGAGCTTTGGGTGGTTGCTTCTTACACAGCATAATCACAGTACAAACCTGATTAATACACCAAAGAAAGTAACAGATCAGGTTACAGGTGTCTGAGGTTGAATCTCCTGACTTACCCTCATGTTAGAACATTATTAGCAAAAAGTAAGGTAAGATGCACCAAAGCAGGGTGATGACATTCTTAGTGCTAGAAGAAACAAGTTCTCTTTCTGCTAGGTTGCTAAGCTTGGAAAATTTGAACCTGGGATCAGTGACCATCTTCCCAGCCACAATAAAAAGCCTGTTTGCAGAATGAAGCTAAACAGAGACAAACTATGATGAGAGGCAGAATTAGTGAGAGACAGCAAAAAGCAGTAAGTCATTGGGTGCAGTGGCTTGTGTCTGTAATCCCAGTGACTGGGGAACCTGAGACAGGAGAATCACCTGAACCCAGGAGTTTGAGGCTGCAGTGAGCAATAATGATGCCACTGCACTCCAGCCTGGGTGAAAGAGTGAGACTCAACCTGTAAAATAAATAAAATAAAATAATAAGTTTTTTTAAAAAGGTGAAAAAGCAAAAGAGAAAGAGTGTGAGTTTAAGAGAAACAGGAGTGAATGAGCAAGTAAGAGGGAGAAAAAGAAATGGGCCAGCCACCATGGCTTACACCTGTAATCCTAGCACTTTGGGAGGCCAAGATGGGTGGATCACCTGAGGTAAGGAGTTTGAGACCAGCCTCGCCAACATAGCGAAACCCTGTCTCTACTAAATACAAAAATAAGCTGGGCTTGGTGGCAGGTGCCTATAATCCCAGCTACTCTGGAGGCTGAGGCAGGATAATTGTTGAACCCAGAGGGTTAAGGTTGCAGTGAGCTGAGATCATGCCACTTCACTCCAGTGTGGGTGAAAGAGTTAAATGCCATTTCAAAAAAATAAAATGAATTTGAATTAGTTTCACATAGACAAAAATTTAACTTTTGCAGACACACATTTTAGGTAACACTGACTCTTTGGATATCATTTTTCAAACATGAAATAATGACAGAAATTACATACTTATTTTTTCAGCAATTCATTAGTGCCAGATCCTGTTAGATGCTCTCATTAAAAATCTGTAGGTCAATGTAGGCCGTAGGATTGTTAGGATGAAAATAATTAACATGTAAAAAATACAATGTATTGTGTAAGAGCTGTTATATAGAGAGAGATAATAAATGCTTTGGGACTATGAAAGAGAGAAAAATTAACTCTGCAAGTAAATGGGAATGATGAAGTATATGGAAAAGAGTTCCTTTTAGAGGAACCAAGAAAACAAAGGAAAATAAAAGTTGCCTGGTAAATAGATTATGAATGAGGACAAGTGAAAGGTTTACATTGGTATCAGAGGCTTTAAATTTATATAAATTGGATTAATGTACTAGCCCTGATTACCAACATCCTGTGTGCTTAAACAGGAAAATTAAAACCTGAATTCAAATGTCCGCTACTAATATAACTCACTGATTTCCTTCAGTCTTTTCATTTTAGTTATAGGTTTAAATTATGCAAAACATAGTATTGTGAAATGGTCAGACTATGGATTTCTCTCAAAGTCAAAATGATCTGGTTTAAATCTTGCTTCTATCATTTTTCTAGCTTTGTGGCCTTGAACAAATACGTTTTGAGTTGTCTCAGTTTCCTCATTTTTAAAAAATTTTAGTTTCATAGAGATGGGCTCTCACTCTATTGTCCAGGCTGGTTGCCAAGTCTTGAGCTTAAGTGATCCTCGCACTTCAGCCTCCCAAGGTGCTAGGATTACAGGTGTGAGCCACTGTGCCCAGCCTGCTTCTTCATTTGTAAGATAAAATAAATATACTTACTTCCTATGGTTATGATGTATACCTTGACTAGCACAGTGACCATAGCCTGGTTAAACAACCAATAAATGGTAGTTGTTAGTATGAGGGTAAAGAAGAGGTTTTTATTTGTTTATTGGTTTATTTTTGTAGCGAGAGCAATGTGATTCTGAATGAATAGAAAGCAACAAAGGCACACTTTGCTTTTTCTGTGCTTTTGCTTAGGACAATATGCAGATTTCAACTGCAATGTGGCATGCAGTAGTGGAGATGAGGTGCAAATGTATCCCCATGTGTCCAGTGTTTCTGGTGATAAAAGATCACATGTAGTATATTAATGTTGCATCAACGTTTGATCTCTTCAGATGATTCTTTCTGGATTTTTGTTTTTACTGACTATAACTTCTCTTCTTATGACTAGTCCTTACAGAGAGAGGCAAGGGAACTGCACAGACATTTCAGGCAAATGATTTTAAAGGTGAGTATTTACAAATTCTGTATCCTGGACTACTTAGCAAAGCCATAGTTGCCAGCTCTTGTTTTGAGAGCAGTTTCTGGCTGACACTTAAAAGGATTTTTAAAAATCCTTTAAAAAATACGTGTACAATGAGTACAAACTGAGCCAGAGTGCTATTTTTTTTTTTCTTTTGGATACAGAGGCTTGTTTTGTCGCTAGGCGCCAGGCTGGAGTGCAGTGGCAGAGTGCAGTGGCGTGATCTCCGCTCACTGCAACCTTCGCCTCCCGGGTTCAGGCAATTATGCCTCAGCCTCCTGAGTAGCTGGGACTACAGGCGTGCACCACCACGCCCAGCCAAGTTTTGTATTTTTTAGTAGAGAGGGGGTTTCACCATGTTGGCCAGGATGGTTTCAATCTCTTGACCTCGTGATCCGCCTGCCTCAGCCTCCCAAAGTGCTTGGATTAAAGGCGTGAGCCACTGCGCCTGGCCCCATGAAACTGTTTATGCGACTTCTGACTTTGCAGTTTTAAACCCAATGTTTATCTTTCAAATATGAAATACTCAAACATGCTTTGTGTATTTGACAGGTTGGTCTCTGCACTGCGACCACACCAAAATGTTTTTGGTTTCCTCATGCTTCCTCTTGGCCTCAGGCTTCACTCACCGCTGCTGGGAACCCTCTTCCTGCCCATGGCTTCTCAACTCCTATTCACTATCCAGGGTTTAGTTCAACTACTTCTTTCTCCAGGAAGCCTTCCCTTATGCCTCAATTCTAAACCAGATGGCATAGATTCCTGTACATGCCTCACATTGCATTGTAATTGCCTCTCTACTTAGCTGGATTCTCTATTCGACTGAATTTTCTGAGCTTAGAGACACTGTTTTATTTATAGAGTGCATTAAGAGCTGGAAGGGACACAGTTACTTTTCAGTAAGCATTTGTTATGGTATATTTCATTTTTGTTAGTAGTCATTCTTCTTTTTGTCCAAAGGTCAGTATATGTTCCCCTCACCCATTAGCTTTGTGTGTGACTCTATGGTTTGGTTTAATCAGTGGGATGTGAGCAGGTCTGCAACATGCCTGGGCAGAAGACTGAGATGCACTTGCATGGTCTGACATTCCTGTTCTCTCTGCTTCCCACAGTCAGAAAAACATCTTTCCATTAGTGGCTACTTCTCAGACTCAGGTCAGACAGTGAAGACACATATGCAAGCTGAGCCAAGGAGAGCCCCGCAGAGTCCAGTAACATGAACAACAAACTAATTGCTACTCTAAGTTGCTGACATTTGGAGATTGTTTGTTGCCACAACAGAAGTTGACTAATAAATAAATTAGTACATAGAAATAAGGAACTACTGTGACAGCAACAACTCGAAACAACAACAACGAAACTAAAATGTATGGTATTCATACCATGGCTGTTGTAGAAGCCCAGATGTTTCATGAGGCTGAAAAATGACAACCTGTACCTGTACTATGCAATGGTGAAAATTTTGGTACAACTGTCACCTGAGGTAACTTGAAAGGCAAATAAATTTTAAGACAGAGTGTTGGTAGCCCAGAATTGCTGTTTATGCACTGTAAGAAAGAGGAGCTCGGAAAAGAATTGGCCTGTTTGCAAATGAGAATGGAAGGGAAAAGGAGAATCTAAAATCCAGAGACAGAATTGAAACACAGAGGTGTTTCTCATCTCTGCTCAGAGAACTATTTTCAAATTATGACACACTTCACTGCAGAGACCAAGACAGGGCATGGCTAGTTGTTTTCTAGTTATGTGTACATTTCTTATGTGAAAAAAATTTAATGATTTTTACTGAATTCAAAGCACATCAGAAATTTGGCAACTTGAACAAATTCTGAATATGAAAGTACCAGAGCAATATGTGAGCAATTTTAAGGATAATTTCAAATAAAGTTTAAAGGAAATATTGGGAGAAGTGGACACCTTTGTTATCTATTAGCTTTTAGATGCCCACTATAGGGATCAGAAAGTGAGAGCATAGAATTCAAAGAGGTGAGAGAAAAAGTAAATAAATGAAATTTTTAAAAGAAAAGAGGAAATGAGCAATTGTGCAAAGTTCATTGTAAAGTACCTATGAAAACACTGTTAGCATCTCTCATAATATAAAGTTAATCTTTTAATCTTATTAAGGAATGTATACCCAATTAAAAATAACATCAATAATAATAAAGACCCAATCTTGGTGACAAAGAACAAATAAAGACTGTGATCACCACACCATTCATTAAGACCTCTGATTCTTTCAAAGTGGTCCCCAGTAAATCACTTGTACAATATGGATCAGGATAAAGAGAACATAGATTTGGCCCAATGGAAGCCAATAGAGTACAAATTACCTGTAATTAAATCTAGAGGAATGTCTTCTAATTGTGGATCTGGCTACTGGCAGGAGGAGCTAACAAGAAATGAAGATAGTAAAGAAATGAACAATGTTTTTAAAAGATTTGCAGTATCCAAAGTGCTGCCACTTTGAGTTAAACAACTTATGACTGAGCAGTAAAACTACCCTTGAGCTCTCGACTTTCTATTAGCAGACTGAATGCACTCATCTTCTAAGAAGTGCATTTTCTCCTAAAAGGCATATTGGAAAAAGAAGTATATCCCAGAGGTGATGCCAAAAGCCACAAAAAATCATCGACTCTGAAACTACTTTCAGAAAACAAAACTGAAAACTGGTGAAACAGTTTCCTACTCCTAGGTTGGTGGACCTGCTAAAAAATAGCTCAATGGGACTCCAGAATTGCTGTTGACCCAGTAACTGCTAGGTTCTCCCATTCTTCCTGTTCCTAAATGGGACTTTTTAATGGGTTCCCTCAATTTATTTTGCGTATAGGTGGTGCAAATAACAAGTCTTTTGGTTCATAGGACTTTGGAATAGGAATTTTCACCACTGAGTAACTACATTTGAGCATGAGGTATTGTCAAGATCCTGGATTTCAAGTTAGGTGCTGTGATTGGATGTGACTTTGGATCTTTGGGATAAAGTGATTACATTTTATTTACATGAAGGAAGTGAACACTTGTTAAGAAGAAAGAAGGCTATGGTAGATTTCGCTACTTCACAAATACTCATTCCCTCCATACCTTTGTTGTCCTTCATTGTGAGCAGAATTTATTTTCCTGCCCCACTGACTTTGGCCTAGGTCATACTACTTTCTTTGGCCACGAGAATATCTGAATAGAAGTTTTAAATGTGCTTGCATATTTCACTCAGCTTAGTACTCACTCTTGATTTTGCCCTGCAGAATGAGAACAGCTTGTCCAAGACAGTGGCTTACTCCTTCAGCCTGGGCTATGGAATGAAAAGGCAGGGAAAGAGTCCTGCCTTGGGGCAGGAGAAAGGCAGGAAGGAGAAGGTCATAGGCCTGTCCCTCAGGCCTAACACACTCAACGTTATAAAAAGAAGACTGTAACAAGCGTTATGGGGGTTAGGAGCCAGGAACTATAAATGAAAACCTATATATACATACAGGTTTATATATAGAGAGACAAGTATAGATATCATAAAACATACTCATTTGACATGCTCTTTTGTAATGTGACTGCTATGGTTTGAATGTTCTCGCCAAAACTTATGTTAAAATTTAATTGCCACAGTAATGGTATTGGGAGTAGGACTTTTAAGAGGTGATTAGTCATGAGGGCTTTGCCTAGTTTCTCTATCATTGGATACGCACTAGAATACCTATTCTGATCAATGGCAAATGTTATGCTTTGTGACCTTTGAAGCTGAGCCTTAAAAGAAACAGTCATTAGAGTGAATTGGCAACCAACAGAATGGGAAAAAATTTTTTCAGTTTACCCATCTGACAAAGGGCTGATATCCAGAATTCACAAAAAACTAAAACAGATTTACAAGAAAAAAACAAGCAAGCCCATTCAAAAGTGGGCAAAGGATATGAATAGATACTTTACAAAAGAAGACATACATGAGGCCAACAAACATATGAAAAAATGCTCATCATCACTGGTCATTAGAGAAATGCAAATCAAAACTACATTGTGATACCATCTCACGCCAATTAGAATGGTGATCATTAAAAATCTGGAGACAACAGATGCTGGAGAGGATGTGGAGAAATAGGAACACTTTTACACTGTTGGTGGGAGTGTAAATTAGTGCAACCATTGTGGAAGACAGTGTGGCAATTCCTCAAGGACCTAGAAATAGAAATTCCATTTGACCCAGCAATCCCATTACTGGGTATATATCCAGAGGATTATAAATTATTCTACTATAAGGACACATGCATACGAATGTTCATTGCAGCACTGTTTACAATAGCAAAGATGTGGAACCAACCCAAATGCCCATCGATGATAGACTGGACAGGGAAAATGTGACACATATACACCATGGAATATTATCCAGCCATCAAAAACGATGAATTCGTGTCCTTTGTAGGGACATGGATGAACCTGGAAACCATCATTCTCAGCAAACTGACACCAGAACAGAAAATAAAATACCACATGTTCTCATGCATAGGTGGGTGTTGAACAATAAGAACACATGGACACAGGGAGGGGAGTACTACACACTGGGGTCTGTTGGGGGGAATAGAGGAGGGGCAGCGGGGATTGGGGAGTTGGGGATAGATAGCATGGGGAGAAATGCCAGATATAGGTGAAGGGGAGGAAGGCAGCAAATCACACTGCCATGTGTGTACCTATGTAACTATCTTGCATGTTCTTCACATGTCCCCCAAAACCTAACATGCAATTTAAAAAAAGTTATTCTTCTTCTACTTTTACTGCTTATAATGCACCTTCAGTGAATTCAGCCACTGTGCTATAAGGAAGCCCAGACAGCCACATGGAGAGAACTCTGTGAAAAAAAACAACTGATCACAGCTCCAGCTGGCTGCTGAGTCTCCAGTCAGGAATTAGCAATTGTGCCACCATATGTGTGAGACTGTGTTAGACCTCCATCCATCCCATGTCATGAGGTGTCACAACACCAAGACACCCCATGAAGAAGAAAAACTAACCAATCCCTGACTTCTTGATCCAAAGAACCATGGACAAATGAACTATTTTTTTGTTTTAAGCAATTAAATTTGAGGTAATTGTTACCTAGCAATAAATACTTGAATGAAAAATCTAAGACTATCTTGCAAAGATATTTTCCTATGAGAAAATAAAGAACTCTAATACGAGTGTAATCTTTAAGCAAATTAATGAAAATAAAGAATTTCATTTAAACATACATAAAAAGTCACTTCAAGATCCATGAAACGTAAGGGTTCAATTTCATTCTTCTGCATATGAAGATCCATTTTTTTCCAATATTACTTATTGAAGAGACTGTCCGTTTCCCATTTTGTGTTCTTGACATCTTTGTCAAAAATCAGTTGACTGTAAATGCATGGGTTTATTTCTGGACTTTTTATGCTGTTTTATTGGTCTATGTATGTGTTTTTATACCATTACCATGCTGTTTTGATGACTATAGCTTTGTAATATACTTTGAAATCAGATAGTGTGATGACTTGAGTTTGTTCTTTTTGCTCAGTTGCTTTGGGTATTTAAGGTTTTCTTTGGGTTCATAGATTTTTAGGATTGTTTTTCAATTTCTGTAAAAATGATGGAATTTTGGTAGGGTGGTATTGAATCTGTAGATCACATTAGTTAGTATGGACACCTTAATTCTTCCAGTTCATGAACACCAGATATCTTTTATTTATGTCATCTCCTATTTTTATAGTTTTTAGTATACAGATCTTTGCCTCCTTGGTTAAATTTACTCCTAAGATTTCAATTTAAAAAAATATATATGGGTATATAGTAGGTGTGTATATTTGTGGTCTACATAAGATATTTTGGTATGGCATAGAATGTGTAATAATTATATCAGGGTAAATGGAGTATACACTACCTGAAGGATTTGTCATTTCTTTGTGTTACAAAAATTCTAGTTATACTCATTTAGTTATTTTTGGATTTATAATAAATTATTGTTGACTAAAGATACACGGTTATGCTATCAAAGACTAGATATTATTTATTCTATCTACCTGTATTTTTGTACCCACTAACCATCCCCACTCCCCCACTCCCACAATCCTTCTCAGCATGGGGCAACCATCATTCTACTCTCTATCTTCATGAGTTCAATTGTTTTGATTTTCAGCTCCAACAAATGAGTGAGAACATGTGAAGTGTGTCTTTGTTCACTTGGCTTATTTTACTTAACAAAATGTCCTCCAGTTCCATCCATGCTGTTGCAAATGATAGGATGTCACTCTTTTTTATGGCTGAATAATACTCCATTGTGTATATGTACCATATTTTCTTTGTCCACTCATGTGTTGATGGACACCTAGCTGGACTCTACATCTTGGCTATTGTGAATAGTGCTTCAATAAACATGGGTATGCAGGTATCTCTTTGATATATTGATTTCCTTTCTTTTGGGTATGCACCTAGAAGTGTGATTGTTGAATCATATGATAGATCTGTTTTCAGTTTTTTGAGAACACTGCAAGCTATCCTCCATAGTGGTGGTACTAATTTACATTCCCATCAATAGTGTATGAGGGTTCCTTTTCTCCACACCCTCACCAGCATTTATTATTGCCTCTGTTTTGGACATAAGCCATTTTAACAGGCATGAGATAATATCTCACTGTAGTTTTGATTTGTGTTTCTCTGATTATCAATGATGTTGAGCATCTTTTCATATAGCTCTTTGCTATTTGTCTTTTGAAAAATGTCTCTTCATATATTTTGTTCATTTTTTAATCCAATTACTATATTTTTTCCTATAGAATTGTTGGAGCTTCTTATACATTCTGGTTATTAGTCATTTGCCAGATGGATAATATGCAAATATTTTTTCCAATGATCTGGGTTTTCTCTTTACTTTGTTGATTGTTTCTTTTGCTGTGCAGAAGACTTCTAACGTTATGTGATCCCTTTTGTCCACTTTTGCTTTGCTTGCCTGTGCTTATAGGGTATTACACAAAAAATCTTTGCACAAACCAGTGTCCTAGAGAGTTTCCCCCTAAGATTTCTTTTAATAATTTCATAAGTAGAGGTCATAGATTTCTCTTTAATCTATTTTGATTTTATTTTTGTACATGGTGAGATATAGGAGTCTAGTTTTATTCTTCTGCATGTGGATGTCCAGTTTTTCCAGCATCATTTATTGAAGAGACTATTCTTTTGCCGATGTATGTTATGACAACTTTGTGGAAAATATTATTGGTATATAGGAATGCCTGTGATTTTTGTACATTGATATTGTATCCTGAGACTTTACTGAAGTTGCTTATCATCTTAAGGAGATTTTGGGCTGAGACAATGGGATTTTCTAAATATACACTCATGTCATCTGCAAACAGAGATAATTTGACTTCCTCTCTTCCTAATTGAATACGCTTTATTTCTTTCTCTTGCCTCATTGCCCTGGCAAAAGCTTCCATTACTATGCCAAATAGGAGTGGTGAGAGAAGGCATCCTTGTCTTGTGCCAGTTTTCAAAGGGAATGCTTCCAGCATTTGCCCATTCAGTAAGATATTGGTTGTGGGTTTGTCCTAAATAGCTCTTATTATTTTGAGATATGTTTCATCAATAACTATTGAGAGTTTTGAGCTTGAAGGGATGTTGAACTTTATTGATGACCTTTTCTGCATCTATTGAGATAATCGTGTGGTTTTTGTCATTGGTTCTGTTCATGTAATGGATTACATTTATTGATTTCCATATGTTGAACCAGCCTTGCATCCCAGGGAAGAAGCCAACTTAATTGTGGTGAATAAGCTTTTTGATATGCTGCTAGATTTGGTTTGCCAGTATTTTATTGATGACTTTTGCATCTATGTTCATCGAGTATATTGTCTTGAAATTTTCTTTTTTTTGTTGTGTCTCTGCCAGGTTTTGGTATCAGGATGATGCTGTTCTCACAAAATGAGTTAGGGAGGAGTCCCCCTTTTTCTATTGTTTGGAATAGTTTCAGAAGGCATGGTACCAGCTCCTCTTGGTATCTCTGGTAGAATTTGGCTGTCTGATCCTGGGCTTTTTTTGGTTGGTCGGCTATTAATTACTTCCTCCATTTTAGAACTTGTTATTGGTCTATTCAGGGATTTGACTTTTTCCTGGTTTAGTCTTGGGAGAGTGTCTGTGTCCAAGAATTTATCCATTTCTTCTAGGTTTTCTAGTTTATTTGCATAGAGGTGTTTATAATATTATCTGATGGTAGTTTGTATATTTGTGGGATCAATGGTGATCTCTCCTTTATCATTTTTTATTGTGTCTGTTTGATTCTTCTCTCTTCTTTATTAGTCTGGCTAGTGGTCTATCTATTTTGTCAATCTTTTCAAAAAGCCATCTCCTGTATTAATTGATTTTTTTGAAGTTTTTTTTGTGTATCTCCTTCAGTTTTGCTCTGTTCTTAATTATTTCTTGTCTTCTGCTAGCTTTTGAATTTGTTTGCTCTTACTTCTCTAGTTCTTTTAATTGTAACGTTGGGGTGTTCATTTTAGATCTTTCCTGCTTTCTCTTGTGAGCATTAAGTGCTATACATTTTTCTATATAGTGCTTTGGTCCCAGAGATTCTGGTATATTATGTCTTTGTTCTTATTGATTTCAAATAACTTATTTATTTGTCTTTATTTTGTCGTTTACCCAGTAGTCATTCAGGAGCAGGTTGTTCAGTTTCCATGTAGTTGCGCGGTTTTGAGTGAGTTTCTTAATCCTGAGTTCTAATTTGTTACACTGTGGTCTGAGAGACTGTTTGTTATGATTTCCATTCTTTTGCATTCTTCGGAAAGTGGGTAATAACAAAATCATCCAATCTAAACATGCTTCTTCAGCTCAGAGGAGTTTGCTATTACCTACTTTCTGAAGTCTACTTCTCTCAATTCGTCAAACTAATTCTCCATCCAGTTTTGTACCCTTGCTGGCAAGGAGTTGTGATCCTTTGGAGGAAAAGAGACATTCCAGTTTTTGAAATTTTCAGCGTTTTTGTGTTCGTTTTATCTACCTTTGGTCTTTGATGTTGGTGACCTTTGGAAGGCATTTCTGTGTGGACATCCTTTTAGTTGATGCTGATGCTATTTCTTTTTGTTTATTGGTTTTCCTTCTAACAGTTGGGCCCCTCTGCTGCAGGTCTGCTGGAGTTTGCTGGAGGTCCACTCCAGACCCTGTTTGCCTGGGTATTACCAGTGGAGGCTGCAGAACAGCAAAGATTGCTGCCTGTTCCTTCCTCTGGAGGCTTTGTCCCAAAGGTCTCTAGCCAGATGCCCACTGGAGCTTTCCTGTATGAGGTGTCTGTCAATCCATGCTAGGAGATATCTCCCAGTCAGGAGGCACAAGGGTCAGGGACCCACTTAAAGAGGCAATCTGTCCCTCTACAGAGCTCAAGCTCTATCCTGGGAGATTCACTGCTCTCTTCATAGCTGACAGGCAGAAATATTTAAGTCTGCTGAAGCTGTGCCCAGAGGCACATCTTCTCTCAGGTGCTCTGTCCCAGGGAGATGGGAATTTTATCTATAAGCCCTGAGTGAGGCTGCTGCCTTTTTTTCAGAGATGCCCTGCCCAGAGAAGAGAAATCTAGAGAGGCAGTCTGGCTACAGTTGCTTTGTGGAGTTGTGGTGGGCTCCGCCCACTTCAAACTTCCCAGTGGCTTTGTTTACACTGTTTACACTGTGAGGCCTACTCAAACCTGCGTAATGTTGGATGCCCCTCCCCCCACCAAGCTTGAGCATCCCAAGTCGACTTCAGACTGCTGTGCTGGATGTTCCTGCATCCAGCTTAGTGCCCAAATAGCAGTCCAGTTTTGTGCTTGAAACCCAGGGTCCTGGTGGTATAGGCACCTGAGAGAATCTCCTGGTCTGCAGATTGCAAAGACTAGGAAAGCGTAGTATGTGGACTAGGATGTACCATTTCTCACAGCACAGTCCCTCATGGCTTCCCTTGGCTAGGGGAGGGAGTTCCCCAACCCCTTGCACTTCTCAGGTGAGGCAATGCCTCATCTTGTTTCAGCTTGCCCTCCATGGGCTACACCCATTGTCTAACCAGTACCAATGAGATAAGCCAGGTACTTCAGTTGGAAATACAAAAATCACCTGCCTAATGCATTGATCTCACTGGGAGCTGCAGACTGGAGCTGTTTTTATTCCGCCATCTTGCCAGGCATGTTTAACCATTCTTGCATCCCTGAGATAAATCCCACTTATCATGGTGAATGATTTTTTAAATATATTGTTTAATTAATTGTGCTATTATTTTGTTGAGTATTTTTGCATCAATGTTCATTCATCAAGGATATTGGTGTATAGTTTTCTTTTTTTGACATGTCTTGGTTTTAGTATTAGGGTAATGCTGGCCTCATAGAATGAGCTTGGAAGGATTTCCTTCTCCTCCATTTTTCTGAATAGTTTGAGTAGGATTCGTATTAGTTCTAACATAAATGTTCAGCAAAATTCAGCAGTGAAGCCATCAGGTCCAGGGCTTTTCTTTGCTGGGAGACTCTTTATTACAACTATTTTGTTGTTGTTATTTTGATTCTACAGTAAAAACAAAATCAACAGCTAAATGACTCAACTGCAGTTGTACCAGTGAGAATCTCGGGAGCCTAGCAGAAGATTATGCTGGGAAAAGTTCAGGGAGCTAAGCTGAGATTTTTTGCTGCCCACCACAGGTAAGAGAAATTTTGGAGTTTAAATCTAACCAAGTTAGGTGGGCTTAATAAACACTTTAGGCTTTCCGTTGGATTAGGAATGGAGACTACATGCCTCAAAAGAGCACCAAGACTAAAACGTAGACTTGTCTTAACGAAGAAAACCAGGTCTCCCAAATTAAAAGCAATCTATTTGTAATTTAACTGCCTGCTAGAACAAGACACACCACTTTTCAGAGGAAGATCTAGAGTGTCTGCAATGTGTTACTCAAGGCATAACAATAAAAAATTACTAGACATGTGATGAAATGGGAAAATGTGACTTATACTCAATAGAAAGTGACCAACCAAGGACCTAGGTGTTAGAATTGGCAAAGAGAGACTTTAAAATAACTATGACAAGTATGTTAAAACATCTACAGGAAAAGATGGATATAACATATAAAGAAATGGGTAAATGAAGACTAAAGATTGGAAAAGCAGAAATGCAACTGACTTTATTAACAGACAATATGATCCTATATGTCTCCAAAAATCTATTAACTCTAGTAAGTGAATTCAGCAAAGCTGTAAGATACAAAGTCAGTATTTCCATATTGTTTCAGTGACAATTAGAAAATGACATTTAAAAATAAATACTCCCAAAGAAAGACAAAAAAAAAAAGAAAAAGAAATAAATATGCTTTATACTAGTGTCAAAAATATAAAAATTCTAAGAATAAATTTAAGAAAAGATATAAAATATCTCCACTTCGAAAACCACAAAACAGAAAAAAGAAACTAAGAAACCTAGATAAATGTATGCGTTTGTCATGCACTTGGCTAGTTGCAAGACTCAATATTGTAAAGCTGTTCTTCTAGCCCAAGTAATCTATAAGATTGACGCACTTCTAATTCAGAATGGGTTTTTGCTGTAAATTAATAATCTAACTTGAAATATTATGTTACGTGCAAATGCAAGGACCTAAGAATCAACATCTTGAAAAAAGTAAAAGAAAATGTTGGAGTACTTAGGGTAACTGATTTTAAGACTTATAGCACAATATTAATTAAGACACTGTATTATTTGCTTAAGGAAAGGCAAATGGTTGAATTACACAGAAAAGAGAATCCAGAAATAGGCCTTCCCATATATTCAGCCTATTGACAAATACATTGGCAACTCAACAGGTGAAAGAATACTTTTCAGCAAATGATGCTGGAATAACTGGATATCTGTATATTTTGACCTGTATATCACAACATATTAAAATTTTACCTAGGCCAGGCACAGTGGCCCATGCTTGTAGTCTCAGCACTTTGGGAGGTCCAATTGGCAGGATTGCCTGAGTCCAGGAGTGCAAGATTAGATGGGCAACATAGTGGACCTTATCTTTAAAAAAAATTAGCCTCAAGTGGACTGTTAACCTAAAAATAAAAGAGAAAATTGTAAATTCCATAGAAGGAAGCATAAAGAAGCATTCCATCTTTGTAGTCATGGAATAGGCAGTGATCTTTGGTATATAAAAAGCACTAACCATAAAAGAAAAAAAATTGATAAAATGGACTTTATCAAAATTAGTAACTGCTGCTCATCCAAAGACACTTTTAAGAAAATGAAAATGTAAGTCACTACTAAGGCTTAGCAGAATTGTATTACATAGGTTGGATGTAATGAGGAGATGTGTTTATTGAAGGTCTCTTCATTTTAGATTCTTGCAGAAGAAAAATAAATACAATAAATCTAAAAAGTTCAGAAGGTGAGACTTGAAAAATGGGCAAAAGAGGTGGAAGTTTGAATAATAATGTTAATATCATCTTACATGAAAAGTGTAGAGATAAATTTGACAGCTGATGGAATAAACAGTAGCAATTTCAGTATAATAAAGCTAGAAAGTAAAAAATAGAAATCAAGTAGTAATGTAATTATTAAAACTGATAGGAAGGAAAAAGAAATAGGAAGTAAATGAGTGAACTAAATCTTTATTCTCTATAGCTGGGAGTCAACAAATGATATTCAAAGTTGGTAAACCAAGAAAATATCAGTAAAATCTTGTTATTTGGAGTTATCTGTATTAATAATTGAGTGAGAAAACAAACATTTAACCTCTGGAAAACTGGTTTAGGAATGGAAAAGAACAGAAAAGGGAACTTTGCATTTTGTTTTATGTCATTCTCTAATAATTAGACTTTTTTCCCCATGCATGTGTATTTATTGACTTCTTTTAGACAAAGATGGTAGATAAATAGATAGTAGGAAGGGAGAAAGGATAGGATGGGGAGAGGAAAACTTACATACCTAGAGGTTAACACTGCATAGTGAGATTTTAGGTGATTATTTTTTCTTCATTATATCTTTTTGTATGGCTTGGATATTTTACAATGAGTAGGTAATATTTTTGTAAACGTAAGAGGAAAATAAACTGTTTCCTCCTTGTAAAAAAGAAAATCTTAAAACAAAAATCAACTTTGCTGAGTATTTTATTGCCTCCTGTAAAATAACATCTGGTGGTTTTGGAGCTATCTTGTGGGAAAACACTTTTCATAATGTCAAAGTATTATTAACTTCTTGATTTACATCAGTATGTTACATTGAATACAAACCACTGTTCTTTCACTGGATGAAGTCTGGAGAGTTCTCAGCCTCAAAGTGCCAGGTAGGACTGAAGAATAGTTGCCTACTACTTGAGCAGAAAGTTCTCACGATAATAGAATTGCTGTCAAATAACACTGAGTTCTTAGCAATTGCTATGGAAGAAATCCAAAAAATACCCTTATGGTAGTGTCTTTACTATTTGTACTGACATAAGCTCTTTTGGGATTCTTCTCTAAGATTAGGTTTACACCCATAATTATGTCATCATGTATGCAGAAGTGCCTTTTTTTTTTTGTTTTTGCTCAGTTCATGTAACTTGTTTATAAGCCTGGAAGAGCAATAGCCAATGGTGATGTTCAGAGCCATCTGCCACTTAGATACCAAAACCTGTTGTAGTGTTCCCACTAGAGCTGTGATGTTGGTTCATCTATATCTTAAATTAGGTGTGTAGGGAGTAAATTACAGGCCCATAGGAATGCATTTTACAGCAAACAGAGTAGTACTCCAAAAACTAGTCATCAGGTTATCTTGGCCATCGTAAATTGAGCACATCTGGGAATTATTCTCAGGAAAACGCTGGGTAGAAGCTCTGACTAGTGGCTTGAACTTTGTTTACTACTGCAAGGACTGGAAAAAAATAAGGCACATATAAAGCTACAGTGTGTAATCTACCAAAGTTAACCCCAAGATATTAATACTGAAACTTTGATCATGAATTTTCATTAATTTTGTTAGATTATATTAATGGGTTATGATAGACTCCTTCACAAATGGCATTAAAATGTTTCCAATTCTCCCATTTATTTAGTCTCAAATCTGGATCAGGTATTTACAATACAATTTCTGCTACAGATGTGCATTTTTTAAAAATTGAAGTTAGGTTTCTCTAAGAACCTTGCTTAAAGAAATATAGCAAAATAGTTAAAGGGGGATTTTGAGGTCAGACTACCTGAATTTGAATCTTTTAAGCTCCATTTGCTGTAGGACTTTACTTAACACACTCAATGGGAACCTTTTTCTTTACTCCCATTTTCCCATTTATACATGAGTTTTCTCATCTCAAATGGGAATAAAGTCGAACTTATAGGGTGTTATAAAATTAAATAATGTAATTTATCTAAATCACCTAGGGTAATGATTCCCAAGGTTTTTGTACACAGGATTTGCCTGAGGAGTTTCAAAACATATTGATCTCTGTGTCTCATCCCAACTGATTGTGCTTCAAAATTTTCTTAAGGTCCTCAAGTAATGCTACTGTGCAGGCAAGTTTGGGAATCTTGACCTAGTGCATAATAGTACCTGCATACAGGTGCATATGGTCCAAGTGTTTTATAAACATTACCTAATTTAAATGTTTGTAACAATCCTAACAAACATGCACCATATTATCCTCAATTTCCAAGTGATAAACTGAAATTTAGAGATACTTGGTAACATTTGCAAGGCCAGATAGCTACTACTAAGCAGAGTTGACATATATAAGCCAATTTGTCTGAATCCAAAGTTCAGACTCTCAGTTATAATGCTGTCTAGCCCCAAGAGAGTTTCCTATTTGTAAATTTCACACACTCAACTGAGGTAGAGTATATTGACAATATCAGCTTCAGAAAAGAAAAAGAAAAATTCGGAGTTGGTAGTGCCTACTCAGTAAGTCATAGAAACAACCAATTTTTTTTTAATATGAAGTAATTTAATTAATAAGTTTGAAGTAGTAATTTATATACATGTTGAACTTGGTATCTTACAGAGAATACAACTTTTCAAGCACTTACAGAATGCTGACAAACATCATTCTCTAGGTCACAGAAAAGCCTGCAACAATTTTTTATATTCTACTTTAAGTTCTCGGATACATGTGCAGAATGTGCAAGTTTGTTACATAGTTATACACGTGCCGTGGTGGTTTGCTCCATCCATCACCTCATCATTTACATTAGGCATTTATCCTAATGCTATTCCTCCCCTAGTCTCCCACTCCCCGACAGGCCCCAGTGTGTGATGTTCCCCTCCATGTGTTCATGTGTTCTCATTGTTCAACTCCCACTTATGAGTGAGAACCTGAGGAGAAACCAACTTTTTAATCACTTCTCTCAGTGATCTCAAGCTAATGGTCAGCCTGAAAGGATGGCAAAGACTACTGAAAATTATTGCAGAGAGTTGGATAATAAGATTAGCTATGTTTCTCATTTATTAATGTCATTTCCTTTTACTAAATAGTCCTCAGTTCTATTGAATTTTTAATGGACTTTTGCATTAAAACTCCCTCAAGATTGTTCCTAGATGCATGGGGGACTCAAAAGACAAAGATAACTTCTAAAAATTATACTCAGCACTTACTTTTCATGTATCTATACTATAGTAGTTAGTATTTGCTGTGAACTGGACTAATGTGGGTTCCAGCCACAATAATTCACACATGGTCTATGTTCAACAAAGCGCAAGATACAAGTAATAAAACATCACCATCTATTACCTGTGAGCACATCCCTCACAGAACCATCTTGAACTGAATTTTTGATTCTGTCTTCTCAGGGCCAGCTAGAATAACTGAAAGATGTTTTCTATTCTCTACCATAATACTTGGGTAACCAACTAAAGAAGAAGAACAAAGTTGGAAGACAAATACTATCTGGTTTCAAGGCACGATGTTACTCAAGATAGTACAGAATCAGCATAAAGACAGACAAACAGATCAATGGAACAGAATAGCGAGCCCAGAAATAAATCCACACGTGTATTAGCAACATTTTTGACAAAGGTGCAAAGGCAACGCAATGGAAAACGATAATTGTTTTCAACAAATGGTCCTGAAACACTTGAATATGCATATGAAAAAAGCATACTCTGATTCATACTCTTTACCATATACAAAAATCAACTCAAAATGGATCAAAGATTTAATGTAAAACCTTAAAACTTAAAAAAACTTCTAAATAACAATGTATGATAAGACCTTTGAGATCTTGGGCCTTGGGTTAGACAAATATTTCTCTTTTTTGAGACAGAGTGTCACTCTGTTGCCTAGGCTGGAGTGCAGTGGTGCAATCACAGCTCACTGCAACCTCAAATTCCTGGGCTCAAGTGATCCTCCTGCCTCAGCCTCCAAAATACTGGGACTACAGGCATGTACCGCCACACCCACCTAATATATTATTATTCTTTGTAAAGACAGGGTCTCACTATGTTGCCCAGATTGATCTTGAACTCCTGGCCTTAAGCTCTCCTCTCACCTTGGCCTCCCAAAAGCACAATCCATAAGAGAAAACAATAAAATAAAACTTCATATGTGCAAATATATATCTGATATGGTACTTATAGTCAGGATATAAAAAGAACTCTCAAAACTCAATAATAAGAAAACAACACAATTTTTAAAAAAAAGCAAAGAGTGTGAACAGTTACTTCATCAAAGAAGTATATGAATAGGAAATGAGCATATTAAAAGATGCATAATATTATTAGACTAAGAGCAAATTAAAACCACAATGAGATACCACTGAACACCCAACAGAAAGTCTACAATGAAAATAACAGAACGTCTACAATGAATATACCAGGTATTGGTGGGCATGTGGAACAACTGGAAGAAACTGAAGTGGCTCAGCCACTCTGGAAAAAATTTGGACCGCTTCTTAAAAAGTTAAACACACATCTACTCTAGTATCCAGCCATTTCACTCCTAGGTATGAACGGAACCATACAAAGATTTGTCTACAACTATTCACAGCACTTTTATTTGTGATAGCCAAAAACTGGAAATCATGCAAATGCCCCATCAACAGGTGAGTGGATCAGCAAATATAGTGTATCTATTCTTCAGGAATGAAAAGTAATGAACTACTGATACATACAGTAACATGAATGAATCCCAGAATAATTATAGTGAGTAAAAAAAAAGCCAAACAATAAAAGAGTAAATACTCTAAGCATAATTTTATTTATATAAAATTTTAGAAAATGCAAACTAATATATAGTGATAGAAAGCAGATCAGTGGTTCCCTGGGCTGGGGAAGGGGAAGTAGGAATAGTTAAAAAGAGGCATGAGTATTATTCGAAGAAAAATTAATGCAGAAACAGAAAAACAGATACCACATGTTCTCACTTGTGAGAGCTAAACAGTGAGTACATATGGACACAAAAATGGGAACAATTAACATTGGAGATTCCAAAACAGGGGTAGGATGAGTGGGGGAAGGGTTGGAAAATTACCTATTGGGAATTATGCTCATTACTTGGGTGAACAGCTCATTAGAAGCCCAAACCTCAGCATCACACAATGTACCCATGTAACAAACCTGCATATGTACCCCCTGAATCTGAAAAATAACTAAATAAATAAATAAATAAAATGAAGCATAAGGAAACTTTTGGAGGTAATGGACATGTGTATTATCTAGCTTGTGGTGATGGTTTTATAGGGGTATGCATACATCAAAACCTATATACTTTTTTTTACTTTATTGTGGTAAGAGCACAACGTGAGATTTACCCTCTTAGCAAACTGTTAAATATACAATATATTTACTATTATATACTTTTTATGTACTCAAATATATGCAGTTTATTTATGTCAATTATACTTGAATAAAGCTGATAAAAATTAAAATTAAAAAATACTCTTTTTACTTAAAGACTTCATTAGCTTAATAGAGGAAGCATTGGCAAGTATGGTGAGGATATTTTTGTTTTATATTTGTTTCTTTTGATCATAAACTGCAGTGATTTTTGATAGAGTTAGATTTCTCAGTTTTCAGCAATAAGAGTTACTGTGTTAAAGGCCTGTTTTATTATTTAAAGACACTACAAATATTTTAATCAATTGTCTGGGAGAAAATAGAAACTCCTTCTAACTCAAAAAGAAATTAGGTGTACCACATATCAAAGAAGGTTGCATAAAATTTTATGATGCAAATTGTTTTAAAATTCAATAATTGGCAAGTGTGTTCAACAGTTTGCAGATTTATCTCAGATACTATGACCCATTTATTAAATCAGGCAACTATAAAAGAGCACCCCCGGTAAAGACATGCATTCTTATGAATAAAGATATATCCGCCACACTCAAGTACATTTAATATCAGAGCTTCAGTTTCTGAAGCTTTCTTTGTCCTTTTTGGCCTTTCTTTTTGAAAGGTAAATGGCACAACAGATTTTTTAAAGACAAAGTTACATTTCAATAAGCTACTCTTGGGCTTTTTTCATGTTCTGTGCTTACAGTTATTTATTGCTGTATAAAGGTTACAGGTAGGTAAATATGGCTAAAGGTCAATAAAACAGAACATTTTACAGAACACCCTATTGGTTTAACATATTAAAACTTTTAGCATTTAAAATTATTTTAAAGGATGAATATCTTAGAATTATGAGACCAAAGATATTCATAGCATATCTAAATGGGAATAGATGTTTTTCAAATATTGACAGAGAAGATTCCATAACTTGCTTTTGTAATCTAGCTTATAGTAATTCTACCCTAAAAGAAAGGTTTAAAAGTAAAATCCTGCTTATTCGGAATTTTAGTAATGAAATTATAATAATTAAATATTGTGGCTTATAGGAATTGCCATATATTATATATCTGGATTTCAAATTTTTGAAATAAGTCAAATATAAAAGGCACTAAAGTGAGACTCTACAATACCTAAAAAATTTTTGGAAAAAAAGATAAAGCGAGAGGAATCACTCTACCTCAATACAAGACCTATTACATTGCTATAGTAATCATCATGGTGTGCTATTGATATAGGAAAGTGTGGGTAGTTTGATGGACTAGAATAAAGAACCCAGAAACAGACCCATCCTATGTCAATAGCCATAGCCTGGTTAGTACATTATAGTTTTGCAAGCTATTGCCCTTGTGAGAGACTAGGCAAACGGTACAAAGGATTTCTTTGTATTATTTCTTAAAACTGAATATGAATCTCTAATTATCTCAAAATAAAAAGTTTAATTTAAAAAATATAATAAATAAAATATGTTTCTGGTTTGTTTTAAAATAAAATACAAGATTTTATGGTTTTGTTGGGGCTTTCGAGGACGAGTTATACATAGGACTATAAAAGAAAAAAAAGATCTGTTATTTTTTTTAGACAGAGTCTCCCTCTGTAACCCAGGCTGGAGTACAATGGCGCAATCTCAGCTAACTGCAACCTTCACCTCTTGAATTCAAGCAATTCTCCTGCCTCAGCCTCCCAAGTAGATGGGATTACAGGTGCATACTACGCCTGACTAATTTTTTTATTTTTAATAGAGATGAGTTTCACCATGTTGGCCAGGCTGGTCTCAAACTCCTGGCCTCAAGTGATCCACCCACCTCAGCCTCCCAAAGTGCCACAGTTACAGGTATGAGCCACTGTGCTCGGCCAAAAAAGTCTTTTTTGAAATTTCTAGTTAATTGGGTTTTCAATGAAAGGGCATTACCATACACATAATTACATTATTAAAACCTCTGGTAGTTCCAGCAATTACCCTGTAATCTTTTCCAGGGGCCAGGAAGGTGAGCCTTAGTTCGTTGTCAAACTGGGAAGCTGATGCTGTCTTCATGTGCAACCTGTGTCTACGTCATCTGTGCAGTTATCATGTAATACGGTAAGAAAAAAATATTCTTCATCACAGCACCAGAATACTTAGATTTTGCCTGTATCTATTCCATAGTCTTGAAATATACAAAAACATCATCAAGAATACACAAAATGGAAATAACTCATTAAAATATTTACATGAAATTACTTTTGCACACTGTGTAAGCAAGTAATTCAACCTGAAGTGTTACAATGGATATTTGTGAAGGTTTGTTTTTTCTCTAAACTAAGATCTTTCCTGTGTTTTAGAAGAGTTTAATATTATAATAGTGAGCTGGTAAAAATGCAATACCTTTTGAATTAGATAAAAAGTTTTCAAATATAATCTCATAAATATTTTTAGAGCTTTGGAAGCTTATAGATTGTTGGAAACATTTCACAAAATGCTTTTTCAAAGCAAATTTTTGTAAATGTTAAAAAGATAAATAAAAGTTATCATTTTTTTGTCACTCCATTCCCATTGCAACCATCTTGATTCATACCCTTACCTCACTTGACTTGTCTGAACAATTTAATCAGCTTAATGATTGTTTTGCTTCTGACTTATTTCTCACCTCTCACCCCTAATCCATCCTCCAGACTACCCTGAGTGATTTTCCTAATAAGCAATCTGCTCACACCCTCTCTGCTGGAAAACTAATCATTGCTTCTGATTGCCTAAAATACAGTCTAAACTCGGCTTCACATTTGAGATCCTCTGAAATCTAGGCCCAGCTTCCCATGCTAGTCTTACACGTGCCATTCCTAAATGCCCTCCCATACTCTATGCAGGCCATACTTTGTCTTCTCAGAACACACCATGCTTTTCCTTGTGCAAGTTCTTCCATCTAGAATGTCTGTCTTTGTCTCTGCCTGGTTAATTATATCACTTCCTCACTGAAGCTGTCCTCAACATCCTAAGACAGTTCATCACTTCTTCTTTTTGCTCTCATAGGATTTTATATGGAATAATAACTACTATTTATTGAGCGCTTACTAGGTACCAGGCACTGTGCCTAACTAAGCATTTTACAGACGTGATCTCACTTAATCTTCCCAGCAGCCCTATGAGGTAATGTGGCCTTTTAATGGTGTCTTCTCATTCATTGTTTTCCTGTCTATATCCTCATTAGAAGAGACTAATCTTCCTCATCTTATCTGAACCACTTTCTACTATAAAAATCTGATCAAATTAGGCACTCAATAAATGTTTGTTGAGTGAGTGACTGATGGAATGAATCTAGTAAAATACATAAATTCAACAGAGCACTCTAGAAAGTAATGTGTTAGAGAAGATTGACTTTACCATACTCAAATGCAGCCAGAACCCCGAGAATATGCTTCCTAATCCAAGTAGCTCTCTCTTTGCCTCTGGCATGCTGCTTGAAATCCCCACAGTTCTCAAAAATGCCTTCCATTTTTTTATTTTCTATTCTTACTGCCACCAACCTAGATTAGACCCTATCTTTTCTCTTACTTGATCTACTCATTGACTTTCAGAATCTCTTAACGTTATGACTTTATATCTTAGAAAAGGTATAAAGCAATATCTTCTCAGAAAAGGTATAAAGTAATACCATCCACCTAAATACAAGTCATATTATATACTGCTCAGCCACGTGCGGTGGCTTGCACCTGTAATCCTCATACTTTGGGAGGCCAAGGCGGGCAGATAGCTTGAGCCCAGGAGTTCAAGACCAGCCAGGCAACATGGCCAAACCCGTCTCTACAAAAAGTACAAAAATTAGCCAGGCATGTTGGTGGGCATCTGTAGTCCTAGCTACTCAGGAGGCTGAAGTGGAGGTGGTGAGGTGGAGGATCACCTGAACCTGGGAGGTCAAGGCCATGAGCTGTGCTTGTACCACTGCACTGCAGCCTGGGTGACAGAGTAAGAGAGACTCTCTCAAAGAGAGAGAGAGAGTATGTATTTCTCTTGCTCAAAAAACATACCTTTTCTAGAAGGGATCTTACCTCCCAGTCTGAATTTCGGAAATCTCCAGAGTCTGGCCCCAAATTTATCTCCCACTACATTCTAAACTCTATAGTCCAATTAACCTGAGAGAGTCCCCATTCTTACCTCTGTGCCTTAATTTATTGTAATCATTCTGTCCATCTGGGCTGCCTCTTTCTCCACATTGTTTATAAAAATTCGATGTCTTCCATGACGCTTTTCTAGAACACACCAGTCAGATATATGCTTTCTCCCCATGTGCGTGTTCTACTGACAGCTTATAAGAAACATTTTGAATTTTAAACTGTCTACCATAGGCAAAAGTTAGCTCTTTGAGTAATCAAGTAGACCTTTTCAGTTAAGTGCCCTCCTCATAAATGATCTTCTTTTTGAAGGTGTGTTCTTCCCCATGCCAGGTGAGTCCTCTGCAGTTGTGATTCTACCAGATTAGCCTCTTTCTTGAAACATATTCAAGTTGATCGGGAATGGAAACCTGATCATGCTGGGCTAGCTAGATTCTCTCTCCAGAGACTATGTACTTGGGACTAAAAAAAGCTTTTTAACCTGAGTGTGTCTCCTAAATGGAAGAGCTGGGAATGAGATAATTGTTGCCCATAACCAGTAGTGATAAACCTGGAGGGTGGGTCCCTTCAGACTGACCTCTCTGCTTACGTTAGTAAAAGGCAGCCCTGGCCCCATGTAGTGGCTCATGTCTGTAATCAATCCCAGCATTTTGGGAGGCCTAGGCGGGCGGATTGCTTGAGCTCAGGAGTTTGAGACCAGCCTGGGCAACATGGGGAAACCATATCTCTACAAAAAATGCAAAAATTAGCCTGGTGGGTGTGGTGTCATGTACCTGTAGATCCAGCTACTTGAGAGGCTGAGGTAGGAGAATCACTTGAGCCCAGGAAGTTAAGGCTGCAGTGAGCTGTATTTGCACCACTGTACTTCAGCCTGGGTGACAGAGTGAGATCCTGTCTCAAACCAAACCAAAACAAACAAACAGCAAAAGGTAGCCCTCTAGGTAGGTGCAGCTTCAGATGGTGGGCTCAAATGTATAATGTATGCAGTGACCTTGGGTAGCCATAGCATTGTCTTTTATAGCTAAACAGGCAGAGAAAGGATGGACCAAATATGTAGGGGCAAAAAGAATAAGCAGAGAGAGGGAGAGAAAGAGCACATGAGAGTGAGCTGCTGTGGGTTCCTGTCAGCTTTCCTGATACTGGGTTAGACCCTATAGAAACACCATTGCTTGTGTTTTTCTTGAGAAAATCCAGTTTTCTTTCAGCAAACTCCCTTTTAGGTTTAAGGGCAAAATACTTATTGTTTTAGGTGTCTAATCCCTCAAGGTCCAGGGTAGCTTTTTAGAGTAACTAGCAATGCCAGGCACCTGGTGGACACATGTTGAATGTAGATTGGACCACTGGTTTTTAACCTTGACTATACATTAGCAATACCGGGGATACTTTTAAACCTATCCTTAGCTGCATCACACAGGAGACCAGTTGAATTCAAACTGGGTTAGGTGAGAGGGCACACTCATTGGTATTTTTTAAAGCTTCCTTTAACCCACTTGAGATCAGGGTTTATCTTCATTTGGTTAGATGTTATATAACTATATAAACTGAGGGACAGCTGGTAGCATACTAAGCCATTTGCATTTACTAACTCATTATCATTTACTAACTCATCTATGTTGATTCAGTGATTGGATCACACCATCTTGAGAAAGAAGTGAATAGTTAGGGTAAGGATTGCATTGGCAGTGGTGGAGGAAAGTTTATAAAAGAAAGGAAGGACATGTGCCGAGTTTAGTACCTAGTTGAACCGAACAGCAAATTACCAGAGCACAGGAGTAGCTGCATAAACCAGCAACTGATCAAGCAATAGGAAATGGGTTACCATGGTCTATTTCATGTCAAAAATATGAAATTTGAATTTCTAAAATACTTTTTTTTAAATTTGCTATAATTTTAGTTTGAAGGTCAAGCCAAGACAATGTAACATCCTAGTAAGATCAGCATAATCTCTAGGTCAGCGTTAAAGCCCTATGTCTAATTATTAGTTCTATATTAATAATTTAATGAGAAATGATATTAGGAGGCAGCATAAACTTTTAAGAATACTAAAATGTGTATTTTAAAGTCTCTTTTTTTGATTTTTCCACGCCTTTCTCTTAAAGTAGATATGACTACATCCTGCTTAAAATGTTGGTACTGTACCTCTTCTTAATGTATTATTTTGTATTGTGGCTATTTCAGTGCTTATCTTTTGTCTTCTATTAATTACAAGCTCCTGGAAAAAGCAGTCATGATTTTCATCTTTGTAGCCCCCATAAGAACCATTCTTCAATTTATAGCACGTTACTTTTACGTGCTGTGTTAGATTTATCAGTGAGGCATAAGTTCTGCTGCAAATAATGGTAAACCCTGCAGTGGCTGAAACTATGGCTTTATTATTCTCATATAACAAGAAGTCCAGATATAGGCAGGCCAATGTTGGTGCAGCTTCTCAAGGAAGCATTAGGGACACACATTCTTCTCATCTTTCTGCCTCTTCTGTCCTAAGTGTTTAGCCTGTCACTTCATGGTCACAAATTATCTGCTGCACCTCTAGGCACTGCATTTGTTGAAGACAAGAAGGAGACAGGTTCAAAAGACAAAATTGGGTTGGGTGCGGTGGCTCATGTCTGTAATCCCAGCATTTTGGGAGGCCAAGGCGGGAGGATTGCCTGAGCCCAGGAGTTCAAGACCAGCTTGGGCAACATGGTGAGACCTCGCCTCTACAAAAAATACAAAATACAACAACGACAAAAAATTTAGCCAGGTGTGGTGGCACATGTTTATAGTCCCAGCTACTTGGGAGGCTGTGGCAGGAAGATCACATGGGCCTGGGAGGTAGAGGCTGTAGTGAGCTGTGCAATTGCACCACTGTACTCCAGCCTAGACGACAGAGCAAGACCCTGTCTGAGAAACAAACAAACAAAACAAAACAAAAAGACCAAAAGGAACATTCCAGTCCAGTCTATCCTAAAAGTTTTCCTGGAGTCTCAGACAGTAACAGCTCATTGATCAGAACTAGACACATGACTACTCCTGGGCCAATACTGGGAGATGTCTAGGAAGAAAGAAATTATGGATAAGGGTTGGGTCAGCCAGAAACATTATGCCACAAGGTTTGATTTTAATTGGAGCTGAAGGGAATATTAAAGATTACTTGGTACCCCCTACTGAGATCTGACAGTTGAGAAAACAGAGGCCCAGAAATGTCTGAGATCCATAGCCAGGTGATGGCAGAAGAGAAACTAACCAAAGATGCAGCTATTATAATTCCTAAGCCATTTCACATTCCATATATCTGTACATGGACCATTAGAAGTACCTATTTTGGAAGCTACAATTCATTTCCAAAGACAGAATTTAGAACACTGGAACTTTATTTCAGCTGTCTGCAAAATAACCTTCCCCTTCCTATAAATCTTCAAAGCAGCAAATAGGAAGAAAGATCTTTTAGTCTTTTGACTTGAAAGATGGAAAAATAAACTGCTCAAAATTTCTGTAGGACATGTCCTTCATCAGTTGTCCTCTTGCTCTTTATAATATGGGGGGTTGTTTGTAAAATCTCACATGCATAAGAAATTCAATAAACAATGAAAATCCAAAAGTGTTCAAATATAGTCCCAGTTTTCTCTTCTTCTTTTGTATACACTGCCATTTATTTTTTTTCCTAGAAATTTTTTTTAAACTTATTTTGCTATCAAATGATCTTAATCCTGGTCCTTGGCCAAAAATGAAACAAAAAAGGCTTTGCTAAGTGTATACCATTGCAAGAATTATCAATCATAATTTTTCTGTTTCCTTAAATGACCTGTTCTAGCTCCCTAGCCATGATATTCGCATTGCAGCAAGAAATATAAAAATGTATCTCCATTTCAAACAACTAATGTTCTACAAAAGTGTTGATTATTACTTCTCTATAGCTATGTGATTTTTATCATTATAAGTGTTCATCAAGTACCACTTATACATCTTTCTTTGTGAAGTATGATAGTTTCAGTTCCTATCCTTTAAGAACTTACAATATGATATGTCAGAAATAGAAGCATGCAAGCTATATTTAAACTGGGCATAGTAGAGACTCTATATAAATATGTCATTGGAGGCTTTCCTAATACCACCATTTTAGGCTACCACTGTTATAATAAGCTTTTTTCATCATAGTAAAAATGAGTCAATAAAGTGAGGTTCCTACAACTAAAGGTTAAAGGTACTCAGACCAAGGTTCACTTCCCATACTATAGACCAGGATATCTTGTTTCTCTGAAATCAGTTCTCATCTATAGTGGTGGTAAAAATAAAAAGCCCCAGTTATTGAATTATAGCAAGAATTAAATAAAATAAGCTTAACATAGTTTCCCACAAATAGTTAGTGCTGAATAAGTAATAGCTATTGTTAAGTTTAGGTTGACATAATTAAACAACAAGAGAGTAGATACATGTCTTTGAAATAGTAAATCATGTTAAAACAAATAAGATGTATTTTTATCCTGTTCAAACATATTTGGACCTAGATTTTGTGGACTTATAATTTTTCATAAATATGTCAGAAGCCTTATACATAAATGTTTAGCATATATGTTTTTATATCATTCATTCATCTGCTGCAATGTGCAGCTATTTTATACCACTTTAAGGATTTATTCAGCAATAATCTGGCTACCATCACCAAACTCTGTTAGGGAGAATGGTTTCCATGAAAATTTTACTTCATAGGCTATCACTTTAAATAGAGGGAGGTGCAGCAAAAAGATGTTTTATCATAAATTTTGTAATAACCCTACATAGTTTTCCTAAGTCAATTTTAATCTGTTTGGGGTGTGTAGTTTATCGGTTATATTTCAGTTTCCATGGCAACAGATGCAATCATTGCATACACATTCTGCAGCTGGGTAGACAGGCAGTCTCCTCTGAGACTTCAACTTGCAAATAAAGCAGTGTGTGAGTAAGAGGCAAGCATTCTTCTCCAGGCGACTTAGCACTGCACTTCTAGGATACCAGTCTCAGGTGATAGCCAAAGCAAGGCTTCCAAATACAACTCTTTCTCCAGGTTTCTCATGGAACAATTGAGACGTCTTTAACCAGGGCATGAAGACACTTCCACTTCTGCTTTTAGAATCTGGTACTTTAGTTAAATAAAACAATGAAAAATCGTACACTAAGTACCTGGTTCTAATCCATCTCTTAGGATTTCCTATGTTTTTGAAGTGGAAATTTATAAAAACACAGTTAAGCTGTTCTGAAAATAAAACTTAGATGATGAAAAATAAAATTATAGAAATCACCACAAAAAAGTAGGAACCAAAGAAACTTCCAAAACAAAAATTAATTAAGATTCTTTGATGATACTGTGAAACTGAGATTCTGTATTCATTTGAGCTAGCTACTTCTTCTAAACACACTGAAATGTTTTATACATAATTGATGCTGTTAAAAAAATAGTTTAACTTTTTGTTATGGAAAATTTTAAACATACTCAAAATTAAAGAGAATAATGTAATAAGCCTTTATGTACCCACCTTCCAATTCCTCAATTATCAATATTTTGGCACTTGTTTTATCTATATACTCTGCACAAATTTTTTGCCAGATTATATTAAAGTGAATCGTGTAATTTCACTCATAAATATTTACATCTCCAACTGATAAAGATATTTTTAAAAAGTAACAGTTAAGCTGTTATCTATAACAGCTAAAATGTGAACAACACCTAAATATTTGAAAAGTCTATTTTCAATTAATAATATAAAAGAGATTGATGTTGACAGTTGTATATTATTTTAAAGTCTTATAAATGAATTACTTCCATAAAAATTTTAAATCATTTATTTTTCCCGTGGAGAACAAAATACTTTGTAAACATTGTTTGTTGTCCTGAGTTTTTCTCACTCTCTTTCTAGAGGAGACATATGTAAACTTCTAGTTAGTTCCTATCATTTTACAATAATAAGGATACTCATTAAAGAAGTCAATCTTTGTTAACTGACGTAAGATTGGGGTTTCTCTGATTCAGTCTTCAGTTTCTCTTCAGCCCAGAAATAAGTACTGAGAAGTTATCATTTCCATGTATCTGTCATTGCTTAAAACTAGCTAGTATGAGCAGAACGGTGGCCATGGAAGTCAAAATCTGCTACGGAGTGTGTAACAACCCACCTGCCAAATCAACTAGAAGAAGAAAAGAAAAGAAAAAACAAACAAGCAAAACTTGCTAGTATGTTCATGAAATCTGTTTGTTTCATTAAAGGCCATTCACCAAGCTATTTTCCATGAAAACCTTTCTCTTAAAATGACTCTTGTTCCAGTTGTGATGTACCAGTCTGTCCTTGCCTTTCCACTTATCAACTTCTATGAGGATCTTTCTGATATTTTTCTTGTCAATTTGTTTGTGGCTTCTCTGCCTCTTTCTCTAGCTTTGGAGATGTCTTTATCTGCCTCATTTTTCTTTTTCCCCATTTTCATCTTTTGTTTCTTCTCTAATCTCTGCCTCTCCTTCCTACTTGTTAAATTATTGACCATAAGGTGATATTTCCTATTATTTGTCTTAAAAATAGATGACTGAGGATAACAGACCTAAATGTAAAATAAAAACTACAAATCTCCTAGAAAATAAAACAGTAGAAGACTTATATGAACTGGGGTATGTCAATTACTTCTTAAATACAACACCTAAGGCACAATCCACAAAAGAAATAATTGATAAGATAGACTTCAGTAAAATTAAAAACTTCTGCTCTGTGGAAGACAATGTCAAGAACATGAGATTACAAGCCACTGAATGGAAGAAAATATCTGTAAAAGACATATCTGATAAAGGACTGTAATCCAGAATACACAAAAACTGTTTAAATTCAATAAGAAACAATCTGATTTTAAAATGGACCAAAGACCTTAACAGACACATCGCCAAAGAAGCCATATAAATAGCAAATAAGCATATGAAAAGATGCTCCACATTACATGTCATTAGGGAAATGAAAACTTAAAAATGAGGTAACACTATATATCATCTATTTATATGGCCAAAATTCCGAATACCAATGACACCAAATACTGGCAAGTGGAGGAACAGGAATTCTCATTCATTGCTGGTGGAAATGCAAAATGGTGGAGCCACTTTGGAAGAAAATTTGATGGTTTCTTACTAAACAAGCTTTACCATATGATCTAATAATCATAATCTTCGGTATTTACCCAAAGGAGTTGAAAAGTTATGCCCACACAAGAATCTTTACAGAGATATTTATAACAGATTTATTCATAATTGCCAAAACATAGAAGCAACTAAGATGTCCTGTAGGTGATTAGATAAGTAAATTGATAATGTATGGTACACCCAGACAATAGAATAGTATTCAGCAGTAAAAAGAAATGAACTATAAAACCCTTAAAAGACATGAAGGAAACTTAAACACGTATTACTAAGTAAAAAAAGCCAAGCTGAAAAGGTTGCATACTGTATGATTCCAATTACATGACCTTTTGGAAAAGGCAAAACTATGAAGACAGCAAAAAGATCAGTGGTGCCAGAGTTTGGAAGAGGAGGAGGGATAACTAGGTGGAGCACAGGGTATTTTTAGAGCAGTGAAGATTCTCTGTGGTGTGGGATACTATAATGATGAATACATATTATCAGACATTTTTCCATAGAATGCATAACAATAAGAGTGAATGCTGGCGCTTTGGGTGCTTGTGGTGTGTCAATGTAGGTTCATCATTTGTGACAAATGTTCCAGTCCAGTGTGGGATGATGATAATGTGGGTTGTGGTGCATAAGGGGAGGTAGGAAAGTGGGGAATTGTATAAGAATTTGTATAAGAGATCTCTTTATCTTCCTCTTCATTTTGTTGTGAACCTACAACTGCTCTGTAAAAGAGTCTTTAAAAATAAGAAACAGATAAAACAAAGTCCTTTAAAAAATTAATTTAAAAATAAATGAGAGAAACATTTGGGGCTTCCTTAAAAGAATATAAAATTGTTTTTCACTTAAGTTTTTTTATTCTTTTAGACTGGTAGCCCTCTTAGCATGTTTTGTTAAAATACATATTTAAGCATTCTAATAGCTAGCTATACATTGTGTGTTCACTGAAGATGATTTCCAAAGAGTTCTAAGCAGTTTTGTTACTGGGAATTTTACTCATTCTCATGGCATGCATGCTCATAGGATAAAACATACCAACGCCCTGATATTTGGAAAGGGTCATATGGTTTAGAGAGCTTCAAAACATCACTCAGCAGGTAAGTGCAGACCACTTGCTAGTGCTCAGTTTTACCTAGAAAATTTATGGTTACTCTAATTGGACTCTGTCATTAAATACAGATTTTGTCAGCCTTATGAAAGCTTTAAATCTAGATGGCATCTTAGAGACTAGCCTAAAATTCTTTCATTTTACTCATTTGGAAATTAAGACTAAGGGAGGCCAAGGGTTGCCTAATAAGTTAGACATGGATTGAAAACTAGAACCTCAGTTTCCTGACTACCACTCCAGTACTTTCTAGAACTTTCCCTATAATTTCGGGAAATAAGGAATATGTCACGTGGTGTGAGAGGGCAGTGCTTGCTCACATCAGTATGAGATGCTCTGTGAGTTGTTTTTCCAGAGTCCGCGATCCTTTCACACTCTTTGAGTCAATGGGGTCTAGAACAATGGATCACATTAGTACAGTGGCTGGAACAAGAGTATGATGAAAGAAGGTTTAATTGGCTTTTATTGGCATCAGTGATTCAATGTATTTGTTGGCTTAATGCAGTTCCTGTAATTTTTATTCTGTTTCATTAATAAGTTCCCAAAGAGCTTGTCACTAGATTTGATTATATGATGACATGTAAATGAGAACAAAAGCCACATTCTTTTTTTGTGGATAAAGTGCCTTGCTAATATTGATGATGGGAAAAATAATAATATGCAGGCCCTAAATACTTGTCAAAGTGCTTTAATCCCAATGCCTTTTGCTCTCCAAAAGCAACCGCAGGACCTATGTTTTGGTTTTTCAACCCTCAAAATGGATAAGCTCTATTTTAAGGCATTATTAGCTTTATTTATTATTATCTCTTTCTTGCATGTATTTTCAAAATTATTAGCTTTATTTATATTTATGTTTAAAAGAACTCCCTTTAATAATATCATTTAAAAAAGAAATACAAAAATAATAATAATAAATGACACAGTTTCATTGAGAGAGTAAACAGTCAACAATTCATTGTAGTTTTTCAATAGGTTAGGATTAGAATTACTGATGAAAAACCACTGTCCTTCATTCTGTGTGTCCAATGAGAAAAACAAATCAATATTAGAAAATGTCACTTTGGTGAGGTTATTAACAACCTTAAATTACAGGGAGGTTCCTCTAAAGAGGAAAAAAGGATGATAAAACACATCTATTTGAAATGGCTTCAGAGTTTAAGCAAAGAGCATAGCCAAAAAATGTCCCACCCAGCAGGAAATGGTAACAGCCTTAAAATATTCCAGAGAAATAGACTGTTTCAACAAAAAGTTAGGGGGAAAAAATTCAACCCACGACATCAATTGAATTTTGACTGAGACTGTCAAAGACTTGGGCTGGAAAAACATAATGCCAGAGAATCTAAAATCCTTAAACAGCATTGGAAAATGCAGACCCTTGAGAAAAAAATGTAGGATAATGCATAAAAATAAGGTATGGATACTCATCACATGTTGTAATTCAGTGTTTTTCTTCCACATTAAGCTTTAAGTATAAAACTGAACAATGTCACCATATAGCTAATTACTATATTCAATCTAACTAAAAAACACTCACTAGAACACATACTTCCAGATCTTTATACTTCACATCTAACTCATGCTGTGAACTACTACAATTATTTTTACAAAAATATCCCTGACACCCTGAAGAATGTTTGTAGTAGCCTCCCCCTCCCATTATAATATCAAACAACCAAGAAATAAAAATAGTATGTAGTCATAGAAGTTGATATAATTGAAAGAACTGAGAACTTGAAAGTTGGTTTAAATGTTTATATTCTAGTTGCCAGTCCAAGGCCTGAATAGGCTATTTAGCTTCTCTGAGCCTCAATTTTCCTTATCTCTCAGGTGGAACTAAGAATATTTACCCTGTTGGGTCTCAATTACCACTTAAGCAAGATTACATATATCTTAGTGCATGGTAGATGCTCAATTAATGTTTATTTCTTTCATTTTTCTGATTAGGATGCAGCTTGAATTAAAACCTAGAATTTTTTTGTTTTTGTTTTTGAGATGGGGTCTCGCTCTGTTGCCCAGGCTGGAGTTAAGTGGCATGATTTTGGCTCACTGTGACCTCTGCCTCCTGTTTTAAGTGATTCTTCCCCCTCAGCATCCCCAGTAGTTGGGACCATAGGCAGCACCACCACACCTGGCTAGTTTTTGTGTTTTTAAGTACAGGTGGGGTTTTACCAATTTGCCCACGCTGGTCTGTAACTCCTTAGCTCAAGCCATCCACTGGTCTTGGCTTCCCAAAGTGTTTGGATTACAGGTGTGAGCCACCATGCCCAGCCTAAAACCTGGACATCTTAGAAAGCAGGCCAGTGCTCTTTCTCCGCAGATTACACAAAAATCAGCTGGAGGTCACCTTGGGAAGAAGGCTGGGGAGTAAAGATTTGTATAAAGAAAAAGAAGCCCTAATAAATTTTAGACTGTTCAGATGGATAGTGTGATAAGCAAAAAAAGGGCTGTGTATGTACTAAGCTTGGAAATGATGTAGAACCCCCTGTGTCTCTGACATCTAGTGTATCATAGGAATCTTGGTGAGTACACAAGTATTCTAACATACTGGGCTGAGTTGTGTTCTGCATTGCATTTTAATCTGTTCTTGCAAATTTCAATTTTTCTCAATGAAGCCTGGTAACTCTTTCTTTCTGCGGTGGTGCGGGGGGAGTCTTTAGTGATTTAATTCTCAATATATACTGTTGTGACATTTGTTTTACAAAATGTACAGGTAACAGTTAAGGTACTAGTTAGCATTTGTATAGAATACCGCCACTTTTTGGTTAGATTTCAATGAGAAAGGCAGATGCTTGAAGTGTGCCATCTGAAAATACGGTTTTATAAAACTCTGATTGGGTCAGGCAAGAGCTATATCAAATATATTTACTTCTATTTAACAATTCTGTTAGTGGTTGAATATAGTATTGTCTTGTCAAGTTAAGAGTGTTCCCTCTTATTTTCTACTTACTCAGTTTCTGAAAGTACTTTGAGAATGCCACTCTTTTGGCAACAACTGGGCAAGTCTAAATTCCTAGTTGTTGTCCTATGATATAAAAGGTTAAAGTCACTGAGGATGGCCATTCCTACTTAAGAGATGATGTTTTGAGAAAACTAAAATATCCTCATCAGCTAACTGAAGCTTCACCATACTTAATGCATGTCATCACCCAGACATTTCCAAGTGAGGTTTGTATTTTTTAATTTTATTTCTGGGCCTATCTTTAAGACCTTGCTCTACATTTATTACCAGCTTTTTACAGATGAGAAAATTTCAACTTAGGTTAAACACAGAAAAAGTCACAGCTTGAATGGGGCAGAGATATCCTGGAAACTCTGTCTGATGACTCCAGAAATCATTCTCAGAAGACCTACACTGTATTCCTGAAATAGTCATAATTTATTTCCCCTGATGTCAACTCATCTTCTCAAGTAGAAAACAAGAACTGCCATGGCAAATCAGCAGGAGACTGAACCTATCCTCCGTTCTTTCTTCACCTACTCACTCTTGAAAATTCCGTCTTCAGTGACTTCAATCTACCCACTTATTCATCCTGCAACCCCTACCTTAGCCTGGCTCTCTCTCTCTCTCTTTTTTTTTTTAAGACAAATAGTCTCACTGTCACCCAGACTGGAGTGCAATGGCATGATCTCAGCTCACTGCAACCTCTGCCTCCTGAGTTCAAGCGATTCTCATGTCTCAGCCTCCCCAGGAGCTGGAATGACGGAAGCGCACATGACCACGCCCAGCTAATTTTTGTATTTTTAGTAGAGACAGGGTTTCACCATGTTGCCCAGGCTGGTCTCGAACTTCATAGCTCAAATGATCTGCTATCCTCAGCCTCCCAAAGTGCTGGGATTACAGGCGTGAGCCACCACACCCTGCCCCTTAACCTCTCTCTCAAATTCAGATTCCAAACCACATCGCTAACTTCTGGCTAGCATATTTCATCATCACAGAGATGAAACTTGACTAAGATGGATGCTCCTTTTCTGAAATAATTTTCCCTTCCAGGCTCTCCCTAAATCGCTCCTGATTTTTCCTTCTTCCTCTTTCTCCACATCATGTCAATTACATAATCCAACTCGTTGATTAATTGATTTAGGTCTTGAATATTTACTGGATCCTCATTGTGTCCCCAGGCACAAGGCTGGGAGCTAAGAATTTATCAACATAAATCCCTGCACTTGAATGGATTTCACATTCTTACTTAATGTCTTTCACATTCCGTATTTTCTTTCCATTCCCACTGGCAGTGTTTTAATCTAACTCGCAGTCTTGTCAGGCCTGGACCCTGTCAGTAGTTTCCTAGCTGGTGGTTTATCTGCTTCTCTTCTTCCCAGGCTTGAAACTTCCCCACACAGTATCTAACCTTCCTATTTGTTACCAGCAGGAGACTCTTTCTGAGCCCTGCTTGGCAATGTTCTTCTTTGCTTATGTGCTGTTAATTGTTGTTATTGCTGGCAGAATTATGTTCAAACCTGTTAGACTTTGTTTTAAGGATTTTTATAATCTGCTCATCCATTTTCAGCTCTAATACCTACCATAGGAATAGTTCTTAAAGCATGGTCTTAGATTCCCTGAATCAGAATCACACAGGTATCTTATTAGAGACACAGATTTGTTGTCTGCCAGTGAATCACTGTCTTGTGTTACATCTGAGAAATTGGAAAGCAGTCTCTGACATCCAGGAGCTGGCCAGGCTTCGCAGTGAAGCCATGGTGTTCCTCTGTTGAACACAAGTAATTTCACAGAATGCCAACATTAGACAAGGCTATTTGGTGATCATGATGTCCAATCTGCAACCAAGAAGAAACAGACAAAAACAAGAACGTTGTGCAAACCAAAAGAACAGATCAGTATCCCCCATCCTGGCAAGTATGACTGCCTGTTGCTTCTTTACCAAATACAGTTTTAACATTTTTTGGTTTGTCCCACCTTCTAGATAAAAATTATTAAGGTACTCAATCATAGAAGCACCTCTGCTTCCTGACAGCACCTAATCCAGAGCAAAAGTCTGCTTCCTTGGACGCTCCTCAAGTTCACCTAGAACAATTCCAAATCCTTTTTTACACCTTTTAACGAAGACACTCCATGGGTTCTCCATTGTATGTAATTTTTCTCTTTGTAGTTAATCCTTCAACTACAGATTCTAACTAGTGGTCTTTGACTGGAGGGCATTTGACAGATCACATGAATTTTCATTTTACTGAGCTCCTAAACTAATTTTGAAGTTGCAATTGAGAACACTGCTATAACCAAGCTGTTGTCTATGTTTTTCTGTAAGCAAGTTGTATGCATTCTTACTTATCTAATCCTTCTAGTCTTCAAAGATAACTTATTGTTTGTTTTGTTTTGTTTTGAGACAGGGTCTCACTCTGTTACCCAGGCTGGAGTAACAATCACAGCTCACTGCAGCCTTCACCTCCCAGGCTCAAGCCATCCTCTACCTCAGCCTCCCAAGTAGCTGGGACTACAGGTCTGAGCCACCAAACCTGGCTAAATTTTTAATTTTTTCTTTTTTTTTAGATACAGGGTTTTGCCAGGGTTCCCAGGCTAGTCTCCAACTCCTGGGCTCAAGCATTCCTCCCATCTTGGCCTCTCAAAGTGCTGTGATTACAGGTGTGAGCCACCACACTGTGCCCAAAGATAACTTATGTCTTCCTTCATCACTGAGGCTCCCTGACCTGCCATATCACATCATCTCCCCTTCACTGCACTTGTACTAGTGACATCCACTTGCAACCAAGTACAGATATTGTATTGCTCCTCACTCTTTAACATTCAGTGCACTTTCTTCCTCTAAAACCTATGACTGTTCAACATCAGACCTTCAGAGAAAAAGCTGTTCCAATCACTATCAATAGAAGAATCTTCTGAACCCTGTTTCGCAAAGTTGCTTTTTTGCTCATACATCTTTTGTGATTGCTATTGCTTGCAGAATAAAGTTTAAACATTTCAGCCTGTTATGAATGAACACGCTGTGTAGTTTAATATCAGACCCTTCAGAGCAAAAGATAAGAAAGAGAGTTCCATAAATACTGTCTCTCTGCCAAGGCCAAACCTAGGAAGAGTCCCCCAGGAAGGTTCCGGAAGACAAACAAGAGAGGAAAAAAGTCTGACTTTGATGAATATGAAGGAGAAAGGTAATACGTGAAGAAATGAATGAAAAATAATAATGAATGCTTGTGCTCCTAGTGAATTATTTATCATCAGACAAGCTTAGATAGCCCTACATGCTGATTTCATTTCTTTCAGGTGTTTTACCTTTTTAAAGAATTCATGTGTATAATAACTGGGTTGGTTGGTGGTTGTGGATGTTGTTTAATAACCCCTTTTCATCTCCATTTACTTACTCCTTCATTCATTCCACAAATATCTGTAGGCGACTTTTCATGTGTGAGGCACTGTGATAGGAACTGGCAGTACACATTTAATCAAGAAAGGTCACTGCTCTCATTGAAAGCCCAGAATTTATAAGTGGAAATAGATAATTAATTATGGAATTACTCTAAATTGTGTTTAAAAAACAACTATTCAACTACATGGGAGGGACTCCTGGAAGAAATTACTTTAAAGGGACACCTAATGAATTAAGCATTAGTAATTTTATAAAATTGTAGTGAATCATATTTAAGATTTGTGTTAAGGTCTTTTTAAAAAATGCTCTATATGGCCACTTGTTTAAACAAAAAACTTTAAAAACCAAGGTTTTAGAAGTTATTTTCTAAGGTCTTACCTTCCTTCAGTATACTGTGACAGTTGCTAACTGCCTGTTTTTAAGATACTGCATTTTTGTCTCTCCAGCATTTTTGTGCTTTGAATCCTTTTATGTGAGTGCATTTTTCTATTTTGAAAAGCTTTCTACATAAGAAGATCCTATGGAGTCTTCTTTAGTAGGGAATATTACTTACCGCATAGTGTCAGATCAAAAAATAGATAATCCATTGGGCAATATCATGACACATCACTGGTTTTGCCTTCAAACAATTCCGGAAGATGCCACAACTTAAGTGTACTATTGTTCAATTACATTTTTTCTAGCACTGTACAGACTATGTGAGTAGAAAATAAGTAGAATGCAGAATCCTTGTCTATCTGTTCCATGGCAGCACGTCTCTCCAACACCTAGTGGTGTTGCACCACGTGGGTAATATTCACAGAGTCAAGAAAATGACAATACATCTCCATGAGAACTGGAAAGAGCATAACTGATCATCTAGACAGGCAGAAGAGGGTGGAAGCAAATAACAGTGGACCCTGAATCTCACTAAAGATAAGACGGTGGCAACTTGAAATGATTCATGCATGGCGATCCAAAATTCTTGTGGTTTCAGAGAGGTATACAGAAATAATTCCATATAGACTTACATTTCAAATAAGAATAACTTGTGGTTGGAGGGAGATTATTGAAGGAGACATGATCCTTTCCTTAAGTAGCCTACAGTCTAGCTAGGAGACGAGACTAAAGAATGAGAAACAACCTGGTAGCAATTAAGGGCTGGGCATGAGGTGCTGAGAGCTCAACCTAGGCATTGGCAGAGCGAATGGTGAGGAAGAGGAACATGCTTCTAGAATCTGGAGTTACCTCCTTTTATATGCTTGCCAACGTCAATGTATCCATTTAAAATATTTCCAGAGGGTAGTAATGATGCATATTTAACTGATTGAATGCTGAGAACTCTAACAACTTCCACATAATCTATCTTATAAAGTGTCCCAATTTGTAAGGTAATTCTAGCTTCTCTCTACCTCTGTCCATGCAGCCTTTAAGATTAAATACTTAGGTATCTTCTAAAGTGTGCCAATTTTGCTGGCTCTCTGATCCTGCAGGACTGACATGCTGGCTATTAAGACCTACTTTAAGTGACCCACTTAAACATAATATGTTTCTGTCTAGTCCTCTCACTAAAGTGAATCCCTTGCTATCCTTTCCAGGATGGAGTGCCAACAGCTTAGTTGTGTAGTTCTGGTGCAGTCTGTCATGAGTCCACAGTCAAATTGTCAGTTGGGGCTGCAGTCATCCAAAGGCATGAATGGGCCTGGAGGATCCACTTCTGAGATCACTCACATGGCTGTTGGGCAAGAGGCCTCAGTTTCTCAATCCATGAGCCTCTCCATAGGATTGCTTATGACCAGGCAGCTGGCTTACCCCAGAGTGAATGATCTTAGAGACAAAAAGAGAGGGAGAGAATGAGAGAGAGAGACAAGGAAGGAGAGAGAGAGAAAGAACATAATTCCTGTTATGACACACATCATTAGTTCTACCTTATTTTATTCAGTCAAAGAAAATAAGTCTAGCCCTCGCTCCACAAGAATGAGAATACCGAGTCCAGGACCACTAGGGGCTGTTCTGGAGGCTGTATGCAAAACGCCCTTTATAAAATGACTGTTCAATTATTTCTTTGAAGTCATTACCTTCATTTTCACATGTATTTATTAACTCCCTCATAAAGTTAGAGTGAATGCTAATCTGTCTGCATGTAAAGCTATATGAAATTAATATTTTATACTTTAACCTTAAAATTAGAGTTCTTCTTCCTCCTACTGACAGATTTTAGCCTTTTGAAAATGAAAATATACTTGTCTTTTCCCCCACTTATTATCTTCCACTGAAGGCTGTAGGTTACCATTTCTTTCTTATTTTGATTTGCAAGGTTGTAAGGATAACAGCACAAAGCATTCCTTATACTCACAATGTAAGAAAGAAAATAGAGAATTCTTTCTCCTCCTTACTGCCAACTGAAAATATTCATATCGAAATCCTTCGCCACTCAGTCAACAAGCCAAACCCAATTCACAGTAGAAGTGAACAACTGCCAACAGTTTATTCATTTACTTGTATCAAATAAATAAAGAACTATACTAACCTGAGCGTTGGTTTATTTCTTAAATAACTGAAACAATTTGGTGCTTGAGTCTTCAGTGTAAAGGAAGGAAAAATTCACCAACTAAAACATAACGTATTACATATTACCATGGTTGACTCTGGGCATGATTTTTTTTGAAGCCAGAAATAAATTGGATGTGGGAAGTCAAGGTCAGGGCCTCTGCCACTCAGGAGTTTATAGTCAGTGAACATATTAGAGCTTGGTTCCTGAAACCATAACTATTGTCAGTAAGAAAGCAACGACTGTTGCTTGATACTGATTATGAAGAAAAAAAGCAAGAAAGAAACTGAAGTCTGTTAACACTCTTCATGCCTTTAAGGAGGCTGTGTAGATTTTGTCCTTTCTTAAATGCATATGTCTACTTTCACAGCACTGAAAGAATAGTCTGATGAAGAAATAATGCTAAAATACCTATTATGGAATTCTCAGGCACACCTCTCCTGCGTTTAGAGATTTTACGTAGAGTCAAGGATATGAGCAGACTGAAGACAGAACTGTATTCCATTCTCAGTTCCATCGCAGAGGTGCTTACTTTGGCAACATCTCTGAGCTTACTTTCCTTAAAAGTGAAATGAGAATAATAAATATGTGCTTGCAGATATATTTTGATGATTGAAGTATATTAAAATACTAATAATGGGGCTGTCACATAGTAGATATTCAAAAACTGTTGCTTCTTCCTTTTGTATCTTATCAAAATATGCTGAAAATAATTCTGCAAGAGAGATTTTCACATAGCTGTTGCTTCATTTTCTGGCTCTGCTGGAGAATATGGGTATGGAGAGGAGCTTTTCTGCCTTCTGCATCAGGACATTACATTGTTAACTGTATTCTGGATACTTAAAAGAGAATTGGGCTGAATATTTTAGTACTCCCCAAAGTCAATGCAAGATTTAGGAAATTATGTATATTAGAATGTTATGCTGCAACATGATACATTAAGTCCCAGTGAAGCTGTGGTTCCTAATTCAGTCTGTATTAAGTTTCTCTGCTTAAATTTTATTATAGTGTAGATCATCGATATCAAGTGAATCAAGCCAGCTATGAAAGCATTGGTAATAAGAGAAAAACATTTTAATGTATTAAGAAACCACTCTATGAAATTTTAAACAAAACACACTACTTACTTCAGAGACATTTGCTGGAAAGTTGCTAATGTTGAGTTTTATAATAACTTATGTTTACCAAATACTTTGCAATCACCTTTATTACTCACCTTTAAAGACTTTTGGTAAAGACAGTTGGTAACCGAACTACCAACCTGGAGAAGCGATTTTGCTAAAGTGGAAGGCACCATTACCCCACATTAAAAGTGAAAATTTAGGATAACTTGGTCTACAATCTTTCATAGAGCCCCTTTCACTGTCAGAATCACCAAGCATAGTCTCGAACCTTTTCCCAAACATTCTTTCTATGTCCCATTAATTGAAAAACCATATTATCTCCTAAATTCCTCTTTGCCCACAGAGCCAGGAAGAAGATTCAGCATACTCCTTACACTTTCTGCTCCTTCCAACCTATTTATTATTCCACTAGAAACTTTCACTCAAATGCTGTTCCTACCAGAACTTAATGTAACCCTCTTCTTGTCATACCATCTTGGTTTCCTTGTTACAGCCATGCTTGGTATATTTTTAAGCAATAACCCCAACTCTGCTCAGTGTTCTTTATCTCACATTACTTAGATTCACAAAGGACCAGTATATAAATCATGGTTCAACCTTTAAAATTCACAATGATACATATGACTATAAAGAAAACAATTACTCATTTTAAAAGTTAGGGCATTTAGACCATGCACACCAATTTATAAGGAAGCCTCAGTAGAATCACAAGATTGTTTGGTGAACATGGAAGCTGAGTAGGTAAAGTTAGTTAGATGGTATTTCTAGTTTATGTCTTTCAGCTGTAATTGTCTGGCACCCCTCTTTACTAAGGACCATGCAGCTAAATAGACTGGATATTTGACCAGTTTATCAGAAAGCAATGTTTTATAACTATACTGAAGGTACACAAGCTTCTGTAGTACTTTTGCCTCCCTCTTACTAGACCTCATATGCATGCTTGAAAATATGTAATATATATATATATATATTTTTTTTTTTTGAGACGGAGTTTCGCTCTTGTTACCCAGACTGGAGTGCAATGGCACGATCTCGGCTCACCGCAACCTCCGCCTCCTGGGTTCAAGCAAATCTCTTGCCTCAGCCTCCCGAGTAGCTGGGACTACAGGTGCGCACCACCATGCTAAGCTAATTTTTGTATTTTTAGTAAAGACGGGGTTTCACCATGTTGACCAGGATGGTCTCAATCTCTTGACCTTGTGATCCACCCGCCTCGGCTTCCCAAAGTGCTGGGATTATAGGTGTGAGCTGTAATGTATTCTTTAGCTATACCTTGTCATATTTTTTTCTCTTTCTTTCTTTTTGAAACAAGTTCTGGTTCGGTCACCCACACTGGAGTGCCATAGTGCAATCCAGGTTCACTGCACACACTATAGCCTTTCACTTCCAGGCTTAAGCCATCCTCCCACTTAACCTCCCAAGTAGCTGGGACTACAGGTATGCAACGCCATGTCCAGCTAATTTTTGTTTTGTTTTGTTTTTTATAGAGATGGGATTTTGCCATGTTGCCCAGGCTGGTCTTGAACTTGTGAGCTCAAGCCATCTGCCCACTTCGGCCTCTCAAAGTGCTGGGATTGTAGGTGTGAGCCACTGTGCCTGGCCATCATTTCTTTTTTCAAAAAAAAATACTTGATTTTAAGTTCAGAGGTCCATGTGCATGTTTGTTACATGGCTGTATTGCATACTAGTAGGGCCTTGGCTTCTGGTCCATTGTACTGGATAGGTAATTTTCAACCCTCCTCCCACTCACCCTTTTCCCTTTTGGAGTCCTCAGCATCTACTGTTTCTGTCCTTATGTCTATGTGTGCCCATTGATTAGCTCCTACTTATAAGTGAGGACATGAGGTATTTGGTTTTCTATTTCTGAGTTAGCTCACTTAGGATCATGGCCTCCAGCTCTATCCATGTTGAGATAAAAAACATTATTTCATTCTTTGTATGGCTGCATAGTATTCCATGGAATATATTCATACCACACTTTCTTTATCCAGTCAACTGTTGGTGGACACTTACGTTGGTTCTGTGACTTTGCTTCTGTGACTAGTGCTGTGATGAACATAGAAGTGCAGGTGCCTGGTTTTTCTTTTTGGTCGTTCATTTGTTTGCTTTTTGTAGGCAGAGTCTCGCTCTATCCCCCAGGCTGGAGTGCAGTGGTGTGATCTCACCTCACTGCAACCTCTGCCTCCTGGGTTCAAGTGATTCTCCTGCCTCAGCCTCCTGAGTAGCTGGGATTACAGGTGCCTGTCAACATGCTAGGCTAATTTTTGTATTTTTAGTAGAGACGGGGTTTTGCCATGTTGGCCAGGCTGGTCTCGAACTACTGACCTCAGGTGATCTGCCCACTTTGGCCTCCCAAAGTGCTGGGATTAAAGGTGTGAGCCACCATGCCTGGCCAGTGTCTATTTTATATAATGATTTCTTTTCCTTGACTGGATACCCAGTAGTAGGATGGCTGGGTTGAATGGTAGTTCTGTTTTTAGCTCTTTGAGAATCTCCACACTCTTTCTCACAGAGGTTGAACTAATTTATATTCCCACCAGCAGTGTGTAGTATAGCTTGTCTTTTCTTGGAGTTAGGCATTCTTACTTATACTCACCTTGATAAATCTTGCACAGTGCTGTATCACCTTAACTATTCATTTGCAGGTAACCACATCTTGACAGTTATGCCATGTTATTTTTTAAAAATTCACCATGACAGGGTGTTGAGACCCCTCTTGTGTCCTACCTCACATCCTGTTAAGGTATTTCTAGGCCAGTTGTTGCTATGACAACCAGCTGTGCAAAAGTATGATGTGACAGCACCTTGTCTCCACTGCAGTGAAAATTTCTTGTTTTCTACATCAGGGAATTTTTGTTGTAGCACCTGTGGAAACCTGTTCAGCTATTTAGACTCACACACAAACCTGGGAGTGTGAACGAGTTAACACAATGAGGGACAAGATTTCCCCTCATCCATCCCTTGATGGATAATGCTGAGGTGAGCTCCACACAGCTCCTCAGACTGACTCCATATGATAAAACCATATTGGTTGATTGCCACATTTCTTAAGATAAGTGCATTTTTCCTCACTTGAAAAAGTAGGATTTAGATATATTTTTATGTTCATTTTCACATTGGCAAGACGTGCCATCATGACTTTTAGAAGCGTTGCATCAGATTTCAAATCAATATGAATATTTTTCAAAATACTTAAGCCAATATAAAATATTTGGACAATTTAAAACATAAACACAGCATGAGAAAAAATTTACTGAGAAAAATAAGTAAATTGAATGTTAAATTATCTGCATAATTCTCTTTTGTTCAATGTTTTCAGATAAAAAAGTGAAAAAATTGGGAGATTTGCCCTTAGAAATTAGATATTTTTCTCCTTTTAATTTATAGAAACATGTTATAGAAACTAGTCACAAAATAAAATTACTACATTATAAATATAAAACATATTAAAACCATAGTACATGACATGGTCTTTGAATTTGCTTCAAGATGAGTTTCTATTGAATACTTTCCCTTAAATATTGATAGAAAAATCAGAGGTCAGCCAAGCATCTTGGCAATGCTAAGAAATTATATTTTAAATGCAGTATGTAAACCCTCATTTTCATTTTCTAACCTTAATTCAGAGAAGATGGAAAACACAAGTATTTCAGTCCCCAAAGAAATATTAACTCCTCAAACTGGGCTGCTTTGGAATAAAAGTCCTGCATGTGCGCCCTGTGAACTCAGTTAATATCACTATGAGTACTGCAATTTTTGCATTTCCTGATTTGTACTAAAATTGCAAGTATATTGATTTAATATTTTATAGGGGTTTTGGAAGACTGGTCTTGAAATTTTCAAGGTATAGGGTTGTCATTTCTCTGGAAGGAAAATTCCAGCATCTGACAATAATTCTCTGTAATCTTTCACTTGGCTGAAGGCTCTGATTGGTTATAGCCGTGGCTTTTCCTCACACACAAATTGAACAATTTCATAAGAGGTTCACTTTTGCTCAAAATAACATATCTATGTGCCATACTATCCCTTTGTCTTTGTCCTTGGTTCACAAAAGTAAAAGGTCTAATCCTAGGCATCTTGATAGTTACCCCATAACCACAGTTACTTTTAAACAGGAAGGGTTTTTATCTGAACACTCTACTTGGGCTTCATGCTCTGCAACAGTTCCATAGAACTTATTCTTTGTTCTGTGTGTTGTGGTTGTTTGTATTTTGATTTCTTTGGTTTGGTGGCCCTTCACATCCACAGGACATTCTGGTATTGACTACTGACAAAAGTCTGGTCAAATAATAAACCTTATCATACTTCTAAATTGTTTGGTGGGGAGGGGTGGAGCATAACAGGTTTTTATTCAGAGTTATGAACTGGCTAATATAAGCTCTTCCCTCCAAAACAATGAATGTAACTACCTTTTCCTTTAAGGTACCTTCTCTGCCTCTCTGTCCCAATTATAGAAAAATGTCCTAAATAGCATCCATACTCACAATCTTTACTTTCTTTCCTCCTATTTCAGTCTTTCATCATGTCCACTCCACTGAAAATACATTCTTCAAGGTCATCAATTCTTTTTTTTTTTTTTTTAAATGGAGAGAGACAGGGCCTAGCTATGTTGCCCAGGCTAGTCTTGAACTCCAGGCTGAAACAATCCTCTTGCCTCAGCCTCCTCGAGTGCTGGGATTAGAGGCCTGGGTCACTGTGCCTGGCCATCATTTCTTCAGCTGGAGTACAGTGGCACAATCATAGCTCACTGCAACCTCCAACTCTTGGGTTTAAGAGATCCTCCTACCTAGCCTCCCAAGTAGCTACGACTATAGGTGTATACCACCATACCTGGCTAATTAAAAATTTTTTTTTTAGAGATGAGGGTCTCACTGTGTTGGCCAGGCTGGTCTCAAATTCCAGGCCTCAAGTCTTTTTCCTGCTTCAGCCTCCCAAAATGCTGAGACTATAGACGTGAGAAGCTGTGCCCAGCCAAGTTAATTAATTCTTACTGATTCTATTAGTCTATCCTCATCCTTGACTTAGAGCAACATTTCATAATAATTGATCAAATTCTACTTCTTGAAATGCTCTTTTATTTTGGCAACATTACATATTTTTGTTTTCCCTTCCCATAACTGACCACTTCCTTTATGGTCTCCTTTTCTAGCTTTTTTTTTCTCTTCTTGGCTACTAATTTTTAAAAATGCCCTGAAGATTGATCTTCACTGAAATTTAAGGTTTATTTATTATTGTAGCATAGATCTCTGGGCACTATGGATCTAGAGATTCTGCTTTCCGAAAGAGAACATTTCCACTAGGGATGCATCAAGAGTCCAGCTGAACCATGAGCCAAAATTAACTACTTTTTAAAAATATATAAATCACCTAGTCTCAGGTATTCTTTTCTAGTGACATAAAAACATATTAACACATATGGCATTTTATGTGGTCAGCAATCAATCTATATCTATATAAATGTTTGTTTGTTTTTTAAGACACAGGGTCTCCCTCTGTTGCCCAGGCTGGAGTGCAGTGGTACAATCATAGCTCACTGCAGCCGCCAACTCCTGGGCTCAAGGATTCATCCCACTTCAGCCTCCCAAGTAGTTGGGCTTACAGGTGTGAGCCACTGCACCTGGCTTAACAAATGTTTTAAAAATGAATGAATGAACAGAGACAAGCTTCTGTATGTGACAGTCAAATATGTATGTGGTATGGATTTGAAAATAGGGATTTAGGAGTTAGACTGTTCTGGAATAGAGACTTACCTCTATATTTAACAAGAGCTTTATGAAATGACATTAGGTAAATTTCTTAACCACTCCAAGCTCATTTTCCTTAGTTATAAAATGGGAAGGATTTTTCATAAGATTGCTATAATAATTAAAATAATACTTATAATGGACTATGTTATCCTTAAATATCAGTCTCATTTGCTGCAACAGGCAGAAGGCAGAATGCTGAAGACTTTTACCTATAATTTTCATTCAGTTCTACTAACAAATCTGATGGTTGATGTTAATTCCATGAGGATTAAACAACAAACTTAGACTCACAGAATTTATTTTACTCATGTGATGATACAGCATGTTAGTTCCTAAAGGTTAAGCCACGTTGCAGTAATGAACCAACCCTTAAATTTCAGTGGATTAACTAATAAAGGATTGTTTACATCACACACAAAGTATGCTGTAGGTCCCATGGTTCTTCTGAGTACCTTCAATCCAATTTTTCTTCAGGGATCCAAGGCTGCAGTGTCTTGCATCTAGACCATCTCGAACACATGGTTCTAGTTCAGGGAATGAGTGACCTGGGGAATCGTATTTGGCTTTTACATGTATGAATCAACTGACACACAAAGTTTCTAAAACCTTAGCACTGACCAGAACTAGTGAAATGGCTCTGCCTGATTTTAAGGAAGCTGCAAAATGTGGGGGAACCTAACTATTTAGTGAATAGTAAATATTTCTGCCACACCTGGCTGGTAGACTAGATTCAAAATGGCAGTATATATGCTTTATATCCTCAAAGCTTTGTTTGCCAAATAAAATACACAACACCCAATTACATTTTAATTTCAAATAAATGATGAATAGTTTGAGTATGAGTATATCCCATGCAATGTTTGGAGCATACTCAGAGTAAAAAATTAGGTGTTATCAGAAATTCAAACATTTATTAGCTAAATCTAACAACTTTACCCAAGGGCCATATGTTTCATACATGACTAAAACCTGTTGCTAATATGAAGTGAAGAATTATTGCCCCTACCTAAAGGTATTTACAATCATATTTTAAAATTTCCAGCTAATGGGAGCACATCTGCAGATTGAACTTTGCTAGCCACTTGCCAGTTCAGCTCACTATATTACAAGGGTTCTTTTTAAAGACCCCAAATTAAAAAAAAAAAACAAAAGACTTCAATCTCCCTAACAACCTCCATCACCAACTGAGGATATAGCTAGCCTTCTGCAACTTACTTAGGTTGCCTAAGTCACCTCTTTCTTTATTTGTAAAATTTGCCTTAAAAAACATCAAGGGTAGCTTGTTCCTCATAAAATCTATTATTCTATGACTCTATTGTGTTACTTCCTATATTGCGTCAGGATATTAATAAAAACATACCACAAATACCACTCTGAGTATTCTCTTTTTCAAAGTAATCTCCTCAGGGGGCTATATGCTTATTCTGATGATAATGCTGTAGCTGAAATTATTTTTAGAAAATGTAGCAGTATATTCTTTTGAGTATCTTCCTCTGGTGGAATTATTTTTCCATAAAGGTAGACTTGATTTTTGGAACCAAACAGAAGTTACTCAAAGTCAAGTCCAATGAATGGTCAACTTGAAAAATAAATGTACATTATGGAATAAAAACAAGATGAGTTTATCAAATAAATAAAACTGATTTATTTTTGAGACTCTTTAAAGCTCCATTTAAAAGCAGTTAGTTTTAAGGCAGAAGTTTAAAAATCAGTTTTGAACAAGGATCACATCACTGGAATAAGTGCATTGCTTCTATCTTTGAAGGACTCACACTCAGTGGGTTATGAGTCTATTAGTTGGTTACAAAAAGTAGCCCTCTATCAAGAAACCAGTGATGGATTGCTATTCATGATAAAGTATTGAAAATACAATTACACATGATTTATTACCTAATTGCTCTTGAAAATGACTTTTATTCTGGGACAAAGCTCCTTTTGGTGAACTTTTCTACTATGTTTAAGAAAAGAAATACTCCATACTGGTGGTTTTCCACCTCCCAACAAAATACATACATATGTACACATGTATAAAGCTTTTCTGATCTTATTCATGAAATGATTTTTTAAAAATTCAAAAATCCATATGTCATAAAGGTTATGTGACAAATGAACAAAGTAGAAAAAAAGTTTTTTTTTTTAACATGGAAATGTTAATTGGTTATAACTGAAGATTAATTATTTCATACCAAAATACAAATATTTAAAAAATGAAACATATTTCTAGAGAGAAACAAGACAGACATAAGCAAATAAATCAAAACACAAGTTTAGCAATTTCTCTGGACACATAGACCAATAAGGTATGTTTTATTGAAACCGCTAGTAATAGTACTTAGATTATCAAGGACACCTCTGAGAGGGTCCTACCATGGTTTTTCTCATTTGTCCCTAACTCCAACTTTCTCTTTCCTCTTTGCTTTCCCTTTTTTATTTTATGGAGGCACTTATGTTATTGCATGGTGTCTATGAATGTGTACACAACACACACATATGTTTAAGAACATTAAATATTCAATTCAAAGTCATTTTGGAGCACAATTCTGAAATATATGTCTGAAAATGTTTAAATTTTACATACCATGAACTAACCATTCTAATTTTAGGAATTAGTCTTCGTGAAACTGTAGTGGACTAATTGTGTTCCCCTAAAAGATATGTCCATGTTCCAACCCCAGGAATTTGTGAATGTTACCTTATAAGGAACAAGAGTCTTTGGAGATATAATTAAGGATCTTGGGATGATTAGATCATCCTGGATTATTTGGGTGGATCCTAAACCCAATGACGAGTGTCCTTTTAAGATTAAGGCAGTGGGAGATCACACAGACAAATGAGGAGGAAGCAATGTGAACAGAGAGAAGATGCATCCACAAGTCAAGGAATGCCAATGGTTAGCAGCTTGAAAGTGCAAGGAATGCCTGTAATCCCAGCACTTTGGGAGGCCGAGGCAGGTGGATCACGAGGTCAAGATATCGAGATCATCCTGGTCAACATGGTGAAACCCCGTCTCTACTAAAAATATAAAAAATTAGCTGGGCACAGTGGTGCATGCCTGTAATCCCAGCTACTCGGGAGGCTGAGGCAGGAGAATTGCCTGAACCCAGGAGGGGGAGGTTGCGGTGAGCTGAGATCATGCCATTGCACTCCAGCCTGGGTAACAAGAGCGAAACTCCGTCTCAAAAAAAAAAAAAAAAATGCAAGGAACGTTATCTTTCCTTGAGTCTTTGGATTAATGTGGCCCTCCTAGATTTCAGATGTTTAGCCTCCAGAGCCATGAGAAAATAAATTTCTTTTTTCTACCCATCAAACGTGTGGTACTTTGTTACAACAGCCTCAGGAAGCTAATATAGAAATTATCCATAAAATTAATAAATATAATCAGAATAATTTTATTTATAATAGCAAAATGAAAATGTTTACCATAGAGACAGCATTAAAAAGCATACTATAGATATAACAATATAAATCCTGTAGCAAAATAATATAATATATTCAATATATATACAATGAAAAAATAGTTTGCAAAACAGCCTGCAAAGTATAATTCTATTTGTTTAAAAAGATATATTGGAAGGGTTAATATCCAGGACACATAAAGAAATTCTACAACTCGACAACAACAACAAAATAGGCTGATTAAAAAATGGGCAAAGGACTTGAACAGGCATTTCTTCAAAGATGATATACAGTGCTCACTTTGGCAGCACATACATCAAAGATGACATAAAAATGATGAATAAGCATAAGAAAAGATGCTCAATATCACTAATCATCAAAGAAACACCAATCAAAACCATAATAAGACATCACCTCATACCCATTTGGATGTCTACCATCCAAAAAAAATACCCAGAAAATAATAAGTGTTGACAAGGATGTGAAGAAACTGGAACCTCTGTACACTGTTTGAAGTAATGTAAGATGGTACAGTCACCATGGAAACAAGATATTTTCTCAAAAAATTCAAAATAAAATTACAATATAATCCAGTGATTTCATTTTTTGATATATTTCCAAAAGAATTCAAAGCTGGATCAGAAAGAGATAGCTTCACACCCGTGTTCATTGCAGCATTATTCACAATAGCCAAGAGATGGAAGAAACCCATTGTTCATTGATAGATGAATGGATAAGCTAATTGTGGTATACACATAATGGAATATTATTCAGCCTTAAAAAAGGAAGGAGATTCTGACACATACTGCAACATAGATGAACCTTGAGGACATTCTGCTAAGTGAAATAAGCTAGTCACAAAAAGGCAGATACTCTATGATTTCACTATCAAAACTAGTCAATTCATAGAAACAAAAAGTAGACCAGTGGTTGCCGGAGACTGAGGGGAGGGATACATTGGTTGCTACTTATAGGTAGAGTTTCAGTTCTGTAAGATGAAGAGTTCCGAATATCTGTTACCCACCAATAAGAATATACTGAACACTGTTGAAATGTACACTTAAAAATAGTTTTTGAAACTTACTAAATTATATATTTTAAATATGTGGAGTTTATTATATCAATTACATATCAGTAAAGCTGTTTATAAATATATTGGTGGCTGGGCACAGTAGCTCATGCCCATAGTCCCAGCATTTTAGGGGGCCGCGGCAGGAGGATTACTTGAGCTCAGGAGTTCAAGATCAGCGTAGACAACATAATGGGACCCCATCTCTACAAAAATATCTTTAAAAAATTAGCCAGTCATGGTGGTGCACACCTGTAGTCCCAGCTTCTTGGGGGCTGAGGTAGGAGAATGACTCAAGTCCAGGAGGTTAAGGCTGAGGTGAGACAAAACTGTGTCACTGCACTCCAGCCTGGGCAACAGAACAAGACCTTGTCTCATAAAAAAGAAAAAATATATATACACGTATATATATGTAATTGTAACCCTAGCAATTGATCAAGAACAGAAACTTCAAAGTCAGACTGCCTGGCCTCAAATTCTAGCTCTACCATTTACTAGTGGTATGACCTTGGACACTATTTAACTTTGTTTCTCAGCTTTCCCTTCTGTAAAAATGGGTTTATAACAGTAATACCTAGATGAGCTAGTATTCATAAAGCAAGGTCTGGTCATAGTTTGTGCTAAATAAATGCAATGACCTATCATTCTCACTCTTGATGTATCTTAAAAATACAGATGATCCCTGACTTATAGTGGTTCCACTTAGGATTTTTTGACTTTACACTGGGTTTATTGGGATATGAATTGCATTTTTTGATTTATGATATTTTTTACTTATGATGGGTTTATCAGAACGTATTTATCAGGGCATACCTCTACTGTAACTTGGTATTAGTGATTATCTCTAAGTGGCTGTTCCACCAGAGACTTTATGTTCTTCTCAGCATATCTTTTTATTACATACATGTGTGATTTTTATAATAAAAGCTATACAAGTTTCTTATGCATACAAAGTAAGTCAGATAATCCATCTAGCATAGAAGTTTGTCTTTTTTGGTGATACTAATGAAATACTATTTGGACAAATGGGCCATTTATTATATTTCAGAAGTCCTTCTAATATTGTTAGTAATATTACTGAAAAAGAGAAAGCTGTTACATTTATATGAGGAAAACAGAGTTTATAAAGACAACTGCAACTGTTATGAAAATTATGGTTGACAATCTCATGAAATTTTATAATAATGTCATTAACTATTAGACTCACTTTCTAACTATGTGTAAATAATAGACTGGGTGATGGAAGAAGTATTTCAGATAGATGCCTTATTGATCCATTAATTTTGTAACAGTGGAAAGAGCCGTAGTAGAGTTGGTGTTGATCCTGTTTTTCCCTCCAGACAGGGCCAGCTTTGGCCTGTTCTATCTCTCATTACTGTGATGATGGCTGTATCCAGATGCTAAACACTCCAGAGACACTCCAAAGCAGTGTTAAAGACTCTGAACACTTCATCTCCAAAGAATGTAGCATTCCAAGAGAAAACAGGCCTCCTTCTGACACTAGTAAAACTGTGAAGGTGTGTGATAAATCAGAATCAAAATGAGAAGCCACAAATTCTCTGACTCTTACAGTGAGTCCTGCTCTTCTCTTTTCGATACAGTAACAGTCATATTAAAAAAATAATAATAAAGCTTGTACAGACACACTAATGAAAACAGTGACAAAATATATTCAAATGTAAAGTATTATAATACCTAGAGGCCATTCTAGATGGGAATCAAAGAATAAATAGCTGGAGATGTAACTAAGGATAAAAACATATGAAATGTCTTGGGCTATTTGAGGGCATTAGTTTTGAGAGGGTGGGCAGGAATAGTTTGTCCTTAGGGCAATGTTGCCTCCATTTTCTTTCCTTCCATTTTTTCTTCCCTTCTTTTTCTTTCTTCTTTTTTCCCTCTCTTCCTCATTCCAGTTCCCACCCTTCCTTCTTTCCTTTCTCTCTACAAAAGTTTAAATTTCTTCACAGTCACAAAACAAGGACTACAGGGTGCTGAAAGTAACATTTACTTGACCCAACAACCTCCTAAATTTTAAAATGTTTAAAATTTAAAATAATAAATGTTATCTATATCAAAGAAAACAAAATGGTAGCCAAAAATTTTTGGCTACAAATTAGAATTCTTTTTTCACTAACAAATCAAGTGTTTAAATCAAAACTATGTGCAAGATTGTTTCTAAAATGACCACTGCCCGAGTCTGCTAACAAAAATGCAAAACAATCGGCTTTAGTACAATAGAAATACATAAATTATAGCCACAAATGTTCATTTAAAATTTCAAAACAACGTTTGTTTGTTTTGTTAAAGCATTATGTAATTCCTAGCATTTTTGTTTCTTCTTGCTTTTTAATGAGATGTCATTTATATAAAGTACACAAGTGTACATCTTGATAAATCTTTCCATGGTTTACAGCCATGTAACCACCAACCAGATCAAGACAGAGAACTCCTCAAAGACAGTGTTTCCAAGTTAAGGTGTATGAAATTCTCTTGAGGATGTTGTTTAAAATCTGGATTCCTAGGTCACAATCCCAGAGGTTCAGTATCCGTGGGTTTAGGGTAGGGTCTCTGAGACTGATTATTTAATAAGCACTCCCACTTTGAGAAACTCTGCCCTAGAAGGAAAACTAACTTAATTTAATGGCTCTAGAAGTTCTATTATTCTCTACTTTAAAGATATTTATTGGGAAACCTAGGTGCTTTCCTACCAAGAAAGAATATATATGACATTTGCTATCCCTATGTAATATTAACTTTTAGCATTGTTTCTTTCTTTGAGCCAGTCTCCCAATTGAAGTTTCCACCAGTCCATGGAAAACTGAAAATTAGCAAGTTATTCATAAAGGTAGATGTTTCTAAATATCATCATTTATTTTCAGATGATGCTCTTCCTACTTTCAGGACTTTCAAATGCTCTATTCTTTACAAAATAATTCTAACAGTAAAATAGTAGGGGCTTTTTTCCTATTAATTCTGAGAAATTAAGAGATAGAAATACTATATTGTTCAAATTTGAAAAATCTGGGCTACCAAGACTTCAGGTCTGCTCCTGAAATTTGAACCCATTGCCACCAGGGGAAGTAGAATACTATAGCCTGTATGATTTCAATTGTAGGGGTACTTTTTTTCTGTCAGAGCATGTTAAATTTAACTGCAGATTTTCTACTACAATCTTGTGTCACTTAACAATGAGGAGAAGAGGATATGTTCTGAGAAATGTGTCCTGAGGCTAGTTCATCATTGTGCTAACATCAGCGTGTACTTACACAAACCTAGATGGTAGAGCCTACCACACACTTAATGCTAGATGGCATATATAGTCTGTTGCTCCTAGGCTATAAACCTACACAGTATGCTATTGTACTTAATATTGTAAGTGGTTGTAACACAATGGTAAGTATCTGTGTATCTAAACATATCTAAACATAGAAAAAGTAGAGTAAAAATACGGTACTATAATCTTAGTGGACCAGGTGTAGTATATGTGGGTTTGTCACTGACCAAACCATCATTATGTGGTATATGACTGTACTCTGAAAAACAAACTTACCTTCTTCTCGCTCTATATAAGCAATATATGGTCTCTGTAAAAAACTTCCAAAGAATGGGAAAAACTAAGTCAAAACCATCAAACCATTGTTAATATGTTTATTTTTTCCCAATCTTTTTCTATGTACAGATTTTTTAAACAAGTCAGGAATGAAATGAAAATAGAAAGGTAGATCCATTACCACCTGATATTTTTCTTCAGCAGTTTCCAATGTCATTAAAAATCCTTTCTTTGTAGTTTTGTCTATATAGTGTTCTATCTCAAGGATGTATCATTATTTATTTATTTTTTTTTTGAGACAGAGTCTCACTCTGGCATCCAGGCTGGAGTACTGTGGTGCAATCTTGGCTCACTGCAACCTCTGCCTCCCGGGTAGCAATTCTTGTGCCTTAGCCTCCTGAATTGCTGATTATATGGGCATGCACCACCATGCCAGGTTAATTTGTCTTTTCTTTTTCTTTTTTTTTTTGTATTTTTACTAGAGACAGGGTTTTGCCATGTTGGCCAGGCTGGTCTCAAACTCCTGGCCTCAAGTGATTCATCCACCACTTCGGCCTCCCAAGGTGCTGGGATTACAGGTGTGAGCCACCACACCTGGCCTCATAATTAATTTTATTAACAACCTTTTACAATTTTTAAATTTGGAGGTTGTTTCCACTTTGAAAAGATGTAGGCTGGGCACAATGGCTCACTCCCGTAATTCCAGCACTTTGGAAGGCTGAGGCAGGTGGGTCATTTGAGCTCATGAGTTCAAGACCAGCCTGACTAACATGGTGAAACACCGTCTCTATTAAAAATACAAAAATTAGTTGGGCATTGTGGCAGGTGCCCATAATCCCAGCCACTTGGAAGGCTGAGGCAGAAGAATTGCTTGAACCCAGGAGACAGAAGTTGCAGTGAGCCAAGATCATGCTACTGCACTGTGGCCTGGGTGACAAGAGCAAAACTCCATCTCAAAAAAAAAAAAAAAAATGTAGGCTGGGTGCAGTGGCTCACCTGTAATCCCAGCACTTTGGGAGACCAAGGTGGGAGGATCACTTGAGCCCAAGAGTTTGAGACCAGCCTGGACAATAAAGTGAAACCACATCTCTCTATATATTTATATTTTTAAGGCAACTAACATTACAAGGAATATTTTTGTACTCCCTTAAAAATAACATTTTGAATGTATCTTTAAGATAGATTCTTTTTTAAAGGAAACTGGTACAGGGATATACAGATTTTTTAAGGCTTTTGATGTATTGTAATTTAATGACCCATTGCTGTTTAATAAAATCTCTGCAACTCAGTGGCTTTAGAATCACAGCCTTCATGCTATTCTAATGGAGTAGTAAAAAAAGAAAAATAAATAATAGCTATATATTATGCCTCTGTATGATGTTGACTGGGGTCACTCATGCAGGTGCTTTCAGCTGAAGGCTCAACCAAAGCTGGATGTCTAAGATGACTTCGCTCACATATCTAGCACCTTAGCTGGTATATTAGTCAGTTCTTGCACTGCTATAAAGAAATACCTGAGACTGGGTAATTTATAAAGAAAAGAGTTGGCTCATGCCTTTAATCCCAGCACTTTGGGAGGCTGAGGCAGGCAGATCACCTGAGGTCACGAGTTCGAGACCAGCCTGACCAACATGGTGAAACCCTGTCTCTACTAAAAATACAAAATTAGCTGGCCGTGGTGGCACATGCCTGTAGTCTCAGCTACTCAGGAAGCTGAGGCAGGAGAATCACTTGAACCCAGCAGGCAGAGGCTGTGGTGAGCCGAGATCACCCCATTGCACTCCAGCCTGGGTAACAAGAGTGAAACTTATCTCCAAAAAAAAAAAAAGAAAGAAAGAAAAAAAAAGAGTTGCCTCACAGTTCTGCTGGCTGTAAAGGAAGCATAGCAGCTTTGGCTTCTGAGGAAGCCTCAGGAAACTTACAATTATGTCAGAAAGTGAAGAGAAAGCTGGTACTTCACATGGCTGAGAGCAGGAGGAAGGTGGGGGGAGGTGCTACTCGCTTTTAAACAACCAGATCTCGTGAGAGCTCACTCACTATTCAGTACCAAGGGGTTACTGGTGCAAAACTGTTCATGAGAACTCTGCCCCAATCCAGTCACCTCCCACCGGGCCTCAACTCCAACACTGGAGATTACAATTCAGCATGAGACTTCAGGGACACAGATCCAAACCACATCAGCTGGGATGGCTGGAAGAGCTGGGAGCTGACTTGGCCTCATCCTGCATAGACTGTCGTCATTCAGTAGTCTAGCCTGAACGTACGTATAGGGCAGCTGAATTCCATGAAAGTAAACGTAGAAGCTGCCAGGCTACTTTAGACCCAGACCTAGAAGTCAAAGCAAGTCATGAGGCCAGCCCAAGTTTCGGGGGAAGACAAACAGACTCCACTTTTTAATGGAGAAGCTACAGATTCAGATTGCAGAAGGAGACTGAGGTAAGAAGAATAGTTGTGGTCATCTCTGGAACTAATCGACCACCTATCACCATATTATCATTTTATATAACACCAAATAAAAAAGTGTATGCAACATATACTTTCATCAGAGTGGCATGAATTAAAAAGTGTGTGCAAGGATATGTAGGAACAATAACTCTTATATACTCCTGGAAAGAGTGTAATCTTGAATGCCCACTTTAGAAAACAGTTTGGTATTAACTGCCAAAGTTCATAGGTATATACCTGAAAAAATGGGTGCACAGGTAGACTAGAACATATGTACAAGAAGGTTCCTAGCAGCATCATTCATAGTTCAGTACAGCCCAAAACTAGAAACCCTAAACTTCATTGAGTCTAAAATCGATTTTGTGGAAATGTGAAATATTACAAATCAGTGAAAATGAGGAAACAAACATTCAGCAACATGAATGAATCCTTTATACATAATGTTGAACATAAAATCCAAGTCACAAAAGTATGCATACAGTATGTTTCCATTTATGTAAAGTTCACAAACAAGCAAAATGAAACCATGTTGTTTAGGGATGCAAACAAATAATGTAACTATAAAGGAAAACAGAGAAATAGTTATTATTTTAAAGCTAGAATAGGAATATGCCCCAGTAAGGGGGCGGAAAGATGGTGAGGAGAATCTAGGCAGAGAAAACAGCATAACTGGATCATGGGAAGGAGCTGGTTAAATTTAAGGAAATTAAAGAAAGCCCGTACGCAAAAAGAAGAATAGGAACTTACAGGCCAATTTAAGGATTTTCAGGTTTCATGCTAAGAACAACAAAAAGCCATTGATTGGTTTTAAGCAGATGATAATATAATTAGGTTTTCATATTCAAAGGGTAATTTTGTCTATCCTGTGTAAATTGATTTTAGAAAGTCAAGAGTGGATACAGGGATATAGTTAGGAATCTATTTGCGGTAGCTTCAGAGATGATGTGGCTTCAACTGGTGCCATGATAGTGGAAAAGGTGAGAAAAGAATAAATCTGAGGTAAACTTGGAAGGTGTAATTAACAAAAGCTGATGTTTGGCAGGTTAAAAAGCAGAATGAGTTAGTGTGACTTCTATTTTATGGCATGATCAACGGGGGCCATTGATAAAGAAAGGGCACACTAGTGGAGGGCTGGACCTTGATTTTGGATTCCGGAGAGACATGCAATTGCAGATGTTACTGAACAAGTTGAATAAATGATCTGGGGCTCAGATGAGATGCTTGAGTCAGAAAGAGGAATTTGGAAGTCATCAGCACTGATATTTTTCTCTTTTAATATACCATGGCAGTAGAGGAAATAGGGCATAGCTAAAGTACCAAGAGAGGTAAAATGACTCAGATAGGACAGGTAGAAGCAAGAAGCAATCAAGGTATTAATACTACCTATGTGCAAGGCACTGTGTTTGATGCTGAGGGCACATGGATGAATAAGATATGGACCCTAGTTTATTGCCAAGTAGAGGAGATGCACATTTTAGCATATCACATGTATCTTACTTGTTAAGTGACAGAATAAAGGTAAGTACAAGAGGCTGTGGGAACTCAGAGAAGAGCAGTGAAGCCTGGAAAGTCCAGTAAGAATTAACCAGCAGAACGGAAGGAAAGGCATTTCAGGCAGACATACTAAGACACACAGAAGCACTGAGGCATAAAAGAATGTAATGATGTACACAATTGCAAGCAGACCAGTATGATTAATGTACAGAGTTTGAAGGCTAAGTGACAGGACATCAGAGCAAAGAGAGAGAAAGACCCCAGTCATGGCGATCTTGCATGCCCTGCCAAAGAACTTGGGATTGAATCAGTAGGAATACAAGTGACATGGTCATATTTGCATATTAGAAAGATTACTTAAACTGTGAGTGAGGGATGAGGGTAAACTGAACACAGCTGAACTGGTTAGGAAAGAAATAAGTGGCTGAATGGGGGTGCTGATAGGGACATGGGGGAAATACATTCGATAAGTATTTAGGACTGTCTTTTAATTCAAAGAGCCTTTCCAGAAGGTCATAAATGGTCATTTCTAGTTTGCCCCAGTTTTAAAAGCAGTTGACTGATATTTGGAAGACACAGCAGTGGCCCAAATTGTCAATCTCTGAATTCCACCCCCACCCGCCGCACGCAGCGCAATTAGATAGCAAAGCCAAAACGTCTAAGCAACATTTACAGTAAAGCTAGGGGACCTTCAAATACAAGCAGGTGGTGGTAAACTCCCTCACCACCCCCATTGCTATCACAGACTATCAGGGTCTGTGCAGGAGCAAGAAGGTAGCCAAGAAGCTGAGCACCCAGATTGCAGCCTGTAGGTGAGAGCAGGTGCGGGCAGGAGTGCCAGCAGCCTGGCCTTGCAGGCCACTGCTCAGGGCAGCCTATTAGGAGGGAGCACCTTGTCCACTTGGCCAGGGTGGCACTTCTGCTGGCAGACTGCAGGCAACAGAGCAGTGTCTAGCCTGCCTGTGACTCCAAAACCTGTGACTAGAGGCTGCTGCCTCCCATCTGGGACACATCCCCACACTGAGAAGAAGAATCTGCTACAAACAATACAAAAAGGCACTGGGACAGATGGGATAAAGGAATGTAAAGGTCCAGTGGAGAGGGTTGAGGGCCAGGGAATCCCAGAAAGCAAGCCACTGATGCTTTCACCACTACGGAAAAACAACAAAAGGGGGAGGTTCTTAAAGTCAGAAAAGATTTCCTCCATTCCACCCCGATGTAAAAATTGGGGGAAACTAGAACTGAACACCAGGAGAGTATGGAGGGAAAATGCATATACAATTATTATTATTATTTTTAAAAGGAGCAAATGAACATCTCTACAGGCAAGGAAAGCAGGCCAGGAAGATGTGCCTAAAAAATAGCTCAAAATAGTAACCTCCCATTTTAAAACAAGTCTAAGAACATTAAGAAAATTATTCAAGATTTTGAATAATGGTGCTTTGTGGAAGAACACCATAAGTTGCAATCAGAAAAGCTCAGCATTGAGGGGACAAAACGACAAAGAATTAGAGATAAAAAGAAAATATTATTTCCAACACAAAGATGAACTGAAAAGGAATACCAGAGAAAATTGATAATGCCTGAAAAGAAATAGGAAGTAGCCAGGCCTGGTGGCTCATGCCTATAATCCCAGTACTTTGGGAAGCTGAGGTGGGCAGATCACTTGAGGTCAGGAGTTCAAAACCAGCCTGGCCAACACGGAGAAACCCCGTCTCTTCTAAAAAAACATAAATTAGCCGGGCTTGGTGGCATGTGCCCATATTCCCTGCTATTTGGGAGGCTAAGGCCGGAGAACTGCTTGAGCCCAGGAGGCAGAGATTGCAGTGAGCTGAGATTGTCCCCCTGCACTCCAGCCTCAGTGACAGAGCAAGAATCCATCTCAAAAAAAAAAGGAAGTGAAAAAGGAAATTAAAAAAAAATTTTTTAAGCAGCATTTTTGAAATAAAAAAGAAATGAAGAGATCAAGACTGCTAGTGAAGCAAGTATTATAGATAAACCTTTTCCAGCAGCTATAGACAGAGCACTGCTTTGTATCTGCTGCTGCCTTAAAACCAACCTCTTAGGCATCTTTGTATCTCTGTGGCCTCACTTAGTTCTTGTCACATGATAAGAAGGTGATGAGAAACTAGGGGAAGCCATTCCACGTAAGAAAGTCAGGGAAGACTTCTCTAACCATATCCATAGCCTCACATTATCAGGTTAGTTTGATATAATGTTAAATTATTCAGGCACCTTCCCATGCATCCCAGTTGTTCCCCTGTGAACTACCTCCAAAAGGTGCATGGAGTATAGTTACAAATACACCTAATTCCAGACCTCGTAGAACTCGTAGTTGAGTGGAAGGGACAGATGGGTAAACAGATAAATACAGCATGACAAAGGGCATAGCACAACTCTGAACAGTATTACCAGCCTTGTTAACTCTTCTGCCTTGGGCCTCTGAAGTCCCTGGAAAACCCTGTTTTCCTGTTTGAGTTCCAGGCTGAATATCTGCCTGGCTCCCTACATCATTTCAATATTTACTTTTTACTTTCTGGCTAGATCAGTAACTTGACATGCATGCAATACTAGCTTAATTCCCTCATAGCCAGTTGATCATAGCATTGGCTTGAGATACATGACTTAATGTAATATGACAATTTTATTTTAAAATTGCTTTCTTAAAGGGCCTGTATTTATCCCACCAAATATTTCAAATAAATGCTAAATAAGATTTTTGGCCAGATAATTCAAACTGGCTACTAGCCAAGAGAATGTGTTCACTAGGTAACTGTCATTATTAGAAACCTATGCTGCATTTCAGTATCACTGTATTTCTATCAGTAAGCACGGTCACCAACCACTTAGTCTCATAATCAGGCAGGGAATGTTTATTTGTACTGCAGGAATTTTTAAAGACAGATAACACAGACAGAATATTCTGTAAGAGACACACAAAATTAGAAGTATTTAAACAAATACATAGGTATTTAAATTATGTTCTGAACGGGCTAGTGGTTTATATTAGCTTGTCAACTCTTCTAGCTTCACCACAATTCTTTTAGATTCCTCTGAGATACTCCCAGTTACTGGAAATTGCTACTCTCCACCCAATAATGGGATAGCCACATTCCAGGGTCTACTGTTGGGGACAGATGAAAAAGAACAGTGACGGTTCCCCTTTCCCAATATCCTTTACTTCACATGTTATGAGGCCTCAGAACTAGAGTAAAATTAGCTGTCAATCCTAGCTTTATATGAGGTGGTAAGTGAAGAAAGAAGGGGATTAAAGTTCTCCAAAGGCACCTTCTCTCCATGTGATTCTTTAATGAGGATGACAGCAGGATTGAGGCTTCTGGAAATTCTCACTCAGGCATTAGGTGTAATCATAGGGAGTTCCAATAAGGTCCCTCAAGAGCAAGAGAATAAGGTCAAGAAAAAGTCATCTTCGAAAGACACACACTCCAATAAACAGTAATTATTTTACAAAAAGACATAGAAAACACTTAGATGTAAGATATGTCTTACATCTAATTAAATAACTCCATTAATACTTCATATGCATCTCTATGGTTGTGCAATGTGATAACATTGCAGCAGAATTCCAGGTTTTTACATATCTGTCCCTTCTGCCTACCTGTGAGTTCCTTTAAAAAGGAACAGTATTTTAGTCAATTTTTTTTACCCTAAGAAATTAGCACTGTATCTGGCTCAGAAAAGGGATGAAACAAATGTGTGTTGACTAAATGAACTGGAAGTATAACCAAAGAAGGCAGACATTGAATTGTAATAGGGATCTGCATGTAGTATACAGGAAAGGTTATCTGATTAAAATGTTAATGTTACTTAGAAATATCTGAGATATGTGGAATCAGCAGACATGAACATTCTGATAGCTAAACATGAAACATAAATCAGCAGACATGAACATTCTGATACCCACCACAGTAGTGGTGGGTATTCATTAGACTATTCCAAAACGTAAGCCAATTTCTTTCAAGAACACATAGTTCTAGATACCCAGGTTTTGTGCACATTCATTTTTTTTCCCATTTAATACCTTTTAAAAACATTTATTTATTTACTTATTTAGAGATGAAGTCGTGTTCTGTCACCCAGGCTGGAATGCAGTGGCACAATCTCGGCTCACTGCAACCTCCACCTCCTGGGTTCAAGCGATTCTCCTGCCTCAGCCTCCTAAGTAGCTGAGATTACAGGTGGACACCACCATGTCCGGCTAATTTTCGTATTTTTAGTAGAGACAGGGTTTCACCATGTTGGCCAGGCTGGTCTTGAACTCCTGACCTCGTGATAAACCTGCCTTGCCCTTCCAAAGTGTTGGGATTACAGGTGTGAGCCACCGTGCCCAGCCTACTGACTACGTTTTATGTGCCATGTACTGAGATGGGAACTGTAACTATAATAACAGATATTCATAGCCTTTGTTATCAAGATATTTGGTAGGAGGAAACAACAATAACAAAAACGGTGAACTAAAATGTTATAGGCTCTGCAGCCAGGTGCTGTGGCTCACGCCTATAATCCTAGCACTTTGGGAAACTGAGGCTGGCAGATCGCTCGAGCCCAGAAGTTTGAGACCAGCCTGGGCAATATGGTGAAACTACTGCAAAAAATATTAGCTAGGTATGGTGGTGAGGGCCTATAGTAATAGCTACTTGGGAGGCCGGGGTGAGAGGATCACCTGAGCCCAGGGAGACCCAGGCTGCAGTGAGCTGTGACTGTGCCACTGCACTCCAGCCTGGGCAACAGAGTGAGACCCCACCTCAAAAACGAAGCAAAACCAAACCAAACCAAACCAAAACCAAAAATAATGTTATAGCCCTGAGATAAAAGTTTGCTGCCAGTACAGAGTGGTAGAAGAGACTGATTACTTCAGATGAGTTTTGCTAATGGGAAATAGAGAACAAGGATGATGCTTCAGCCAAATCTTAATATATGACAAGTGGTCAAAAGGGTGAGGACAAAAGAGCATTTTAGACTGAAGGAGCTTTATTGGAGAAACAATAAACTTGGTGGCTTATTTGGGCAGAGCTTACCATGGAAGGGGTATAGGATTTCAGAGAGATGAGGTCCAAAAGAACTTTATTTCATGGGCTAAGAAGTTTTGACTTTATATTACACAAAATAGAAACTGACAGAGTATATTAAATGCTAGAGCCACCATAACCAAGTACCACAGATTGGGTGGGTTAAACAACAGAAATTAATTTTATCACAATTCTGTAGGCTGGAAGTCCAAGATAAAGGTGTTGACAGGGCTGTTTCTTCCAAGGCCTCTCCTTACTTATAGATATCCATCTTCTTCCGGTGTCTTCACATGGCCTTTACTCTTTACATATCTGTGTCCTAATCTCCTCTTCCTCTTAGCACATCAGTTATATTGGATTGGGGCCCACCCCAATAATCTCATTTTAACTTAATCACCTCTTTAAAGACTCTGCTTCCAAATACAGCTACATTCTGAGGTACTGAAAGTTGTGACTTTGACATATGAATTGGAGAGAACATAATTCAGCCCTTAACAGCGTTAGATCTAATTTAGATCATCAAGACAGCAATGTGGATGACCAGGGCAGTGAGACCCTTTGGAAGACTTGCAGTATTTAGTCTGTATGGGTGATGATCCCAGGGTTTGTTTTGTTGTTGTTTTGTCCCTGTCATGGCTGATAATCTGAATTTGAACAAAAGACACAGTGGGAAGCATGGCAAAGGAAGAGTCAAAAGGGTCAACAGGAATACCATGTAAAGAATCACTGGCCTGCAGGATAGAATTCAGACTCCTCGGCATAGTCCACAGGCTTCTGACAATTTTCCTCTGACCTTTCAGTGTAGCAGACTCTTGTCCTGCCACTCAACACAATGCACACCCTGCCCTCTAGCCATAAAACCTCATAGCCTCCAATCACACTAGGCTCTTCCTCAAGGCCAAGCCTGTGTGCCTGCTCTGCCCTCTGCCTGAAATATTCTTTCTCCTCTTCTTAGCCAAAAATCTGTCTATTCAAATAGAAGTAGTCAAATGTTGCCTTCCTCATGAAACTCTAATGTTCTCTGGCAGCAAGGAACTTCCGCCCCTAGACTCGCAGGAGCATTCTGCATAGACACTCTCATATGGTGCTATGATTAGTTTACACTTTATACACTTGCTACTCTGACTAAATTGTAAACTCCTTGTGGGCTGGGACTTGATTCCTTTGTTTCCCTAGAGCTTGACATTGTGATCAGCAAATGGGAAAGTCTTCAATAAATATTTGATAAATGTGTGAAAATCAAAGTCTACCCTTGATACCACCTAGACACTACCAGGTAAGGCCTTTGCTGCACTTTCTCTGCAATATCTCTTTTTTAACTAAAACTCTAGGAAGAGATTAAAGAAAGTCAGATTTTCCATATTTGGGGCTAAATCTCTCTTATAAAAATAAACAAGATATTTTACAAACCAGCAAGGAAAATTCCAGGGGAAAAGCCAGGGGAATCAGCAGAGTTTCCAATCTGTCACCACTTTAATCCATCTTGTAAATCACTTCCAGTTTAATTTTAAAGGACAAAACACCATTGTCTTCATGTCTTTTTCTATTTAAGAATTTAACAAGTGGTTCCCTTTGCCTATCTGATCAAATCCAAGTTTCCCCGTCTGGTTTTGAAGACCTTCCATGGTGTGGCTTCATTTTGCCCATCCAATCCACTGTCTACACAACTGTCAGAATCACCTTCCTGAAACACAGACAGGATTATTCACTCTCATACTCAAAAATACTTTAAGGCTCCATGTGACCTAAGATAAATCATCTCAAATTCCTCACATTAGTTTTCTACTCTAGTAAGCCCTCACTTAACGTTGTCAATAGGTTTTTGGAAACTACAACTTCAAGCAAAATTAAGTATAATGACACCAAGTCGTTGGGTTTATTATCCTCAACAATGTTATAAGGAAGCAACCTTGAATTAAATGACATTATTGGAAGGCCTGCTGTACTTCATTTCACTTAAGGTAGCAGTTTCCAAGAACCTATCAACAACATTAAGTGGGGAGTTAATATACTTGGCCCTGGTCTTTCTTGTCCAGGATATTCTCCCCTATAGACTCCAGTTATCAGCTCACTTCCCGAGTTGTCCTTCACAAACATTTCTTACATTTTCCTGTTTCTGTGTCTTTACAGTGTTCAAGTTGTTTCTGAACCACCTGTACTGTTCTCTTCCGTATCTGTAGTACAAGTTAGCAGTCTTAACAGAAAATACTTCCAATCTACTAAGCTTTCTCCATCTGCTCTACCTCCATTCATAATCAATTGCTGTTTGGGGTCAGTCTTGAACAGAAATTGTTCTGTTGCACAATCTGACATAGTTAATTGCTCTTTGCTGCTTGGACCACTCTCCTCCTTTGGCTTCTAAGACACTACTTTCTCTTCTTCCTCCTCTTCTCTCTTCCATGAACTGGCCAGTCCTTCTTTAGCTTTTTTATTTGATATGAATTGTCCCAACCTATACAAGTTAAAGTATCTAAGATTTAACCCTCCTCATCTCTTTTCTAAACATACTCATGCTCAGATTTCATCCAGTTCCATGGTTTTCAATTTCAACAACTGGTTAAAAAGAACTAATTTTCTATCTTCAGCTCTATCTCCTTTCCCCTGACTAATATATTCCAATGCCTAATCAGTATCTCCACTTGGATGTCAAAAGGGCATCTCGAACATAATATGTCAGAAACTAAATTATTTATTTCCCTCTTCCCTAAAACTTACATCTACATATCCTTCCTCATCTTAGTAAATGGCCCTCAGTTCTTCTAGATCTTACAATCATCTCTGACTCCTCTCTTTCGCATCTAATCCATTAGCAAATTTTACATTGAAAATATGTCCAGAATCCAGAATTGCACTATGTCCACAACTCTTTCACTGCTACCACTTTGGTCCAAGCCATAATCATCTCTTTTTTTAAAGTTATTTCAATAGTATCTTTACTGATCTCTCTGTCCCTGCATCCCTAACCCTGAATGTGGTCTTTTTAAAGCAGAACGCTGATTATGTAAACTCCTCTGCTCAAAACCCTCTTAGCAGCTTCCCATCTCATTTAGAATACAACCAAAGTCGTCACCATGGCCTACAAAGCACTATGACATCTGACCCACCATTGCTTCTGAGTCCATTTGCTACCACATCTACTCTTAGCTCTAGCATTTCTAGCCTCCTTGCTAATTCTTACAGGGCTCCAAGCACACTTCTGCTTCCGTATCTTTATACTTAATATTCCTTCACCAGGAATCTTCCTCCTCTAGATAGTAACAGGCTCTCTCACTTCCATCAGGTTCCCTTTTAAATTCTACCTTATATGTCTGGGTTTGGTGGCTCATGCCTATAACCCCAGTATTCTGAAAGGCCAAGGCAGGAGGATCATTTGAGGCCAGGAATTTGAGATCAGCCTGGGCAACACAATTAGAACCTGTCTTTACAAAAACTTTTTTAAAAAAATTAGCCAGATATGGTGGCACATGCTTGTAGTCCCATCTACTCAGGAGGCTGAGGTGGGAGGATCACTTGAGTCCTGGAGGTCAAGGCTGCAGATCAAGCTGATACCAAGCTGCTGCACTCCAGCATGAGTGGCAAAGAGAGACCCTGTCTCCCAAAACAAAACACAACACAACACAACAAAAAATTCTACCTTGTAATTGAGGCCTTCTTTAACTACTTTATATAAATTTGCAACCTTTCCCCAGTCATTCTCTAGTCTTTACCTTGAGTTATTTTTCTTCATATCACTTATTACCACTTAACAAAGTATATATTTGTTTCTATGTTTTTAATCTACATTCTTCCACTTGAATGTAAGTTTCTTTAGAGAATGTTTTCTTTCCTTCTGTATTGCCTGGACCTAGAATAGTGCCTAGCATGTTGTATGCATTTAGTTTACATTGAATAAAGTAATAATTGTCATCTACAAGACTAAAAGCTCCTGTGGCCATGGACTATTGGGATTATATATTCCCAGTAACACCTACCTTAGTACCTCGCATATGGTAAAAGTTCAGAATGTTTGTCAAACAGAATTGCATCTTTTTGCTCTCTGCTTCTCAAAGATGCTCTCTGTTCCTTTTTGGCAAGTTTTCATACTGCTACCTGCTTCCTTCCTTCGTAGGCCCTACTCACTTCTGCCTTCTTTCCTGTTTATGTCTTAATACAACTTCTTGGGATTCCAGGAAACTTCAAATTACAACTGTTATTTCTCAACTCTTAGAGGCCACACAGACTATGCCCCACAATTTAGCAACTTATACTAGCATGTATTCTCTGCTACATGGGCATTCAGCCTTGCTGAATAATGAAATGAACATTCCATTAACAAAAATATCCCTTCTGTGGCCTGCCACGCTCACTTCCCTCCCACCCTCACATCCTCCTTAACCCTTGGCAATCACTAATTTAGTTTCCATTTCCACAATTTTGTCATTTCAAGAATATTATATAAATAAAAACATTAACTATGGAGCATTTGGGAACTTTTTTTCACTCAGCATAATTCCCTGGAAATTCATTTGGGTTGTTGTGTGTATAGCTAGTCTCCTCCTTTTTATTGCTGAGTAGCATTTCTAGAAATTATTTTTATTTTTACTCTTACTTATTCATCATATCTAATCTAACAGCAAGTCTTGTCAGTTCTACCACCAAAGTCCATCTTGGTTCTTATCTCTTCTATTTATATGAATATATTTGTCTATACCATCATTAGCCCTTGCCCAGTCTGAGAACATCAAACTGATATCCTGTTGCCTTCACTCCTGCCCCTTCACAATTAATTTACCACATAATAGGCTATGTGTTTCAACTAAAATTCTTTACAGGCCGGGCGCGCTGGCTCAAGCCTGTAATCCCAGCACTTTGGGAGGCCGAGGCAGGTGGATCACGAGGTCAAGAGATCGAGACCAACCTGGTCATCATGGTGAAACCCCGTGTCCGCTAAAAATACAAAAAATGAGCTGGGCATGGTGGCGCGTGCCTGTAATCCCAGCTACTCAGGAGGCTGAGGCAGGAGAATTGCCTGAACCCAGGAGGCGGAGGTTGCGGTGAGCCGAGATCACGCCATTGCACTCCAGCCTGGGTAACAACAGCGAAACTCTGTCTCAAAAATAAATAAATAAATAATTCTTTACATCACTCTCCAAAGGCCTACTTCCTTCTTTCACCCATATGCTCATTCAAAAATATTTATTGAGTGCCAACTATATGCTGGTCATTGCTTAGACTTTGAAGAAGCAGTTATTATATTTTAAAAAATGACAAAATCCCTGATCTTGTGGCATTAATACAATAGTCAGGGGAAACAAAAAATAAACAAAACAAGTAAAATTCTGTAAAACAAAACAATAAAATAAAGCAGGAAGGCAAGATAAGTTCTTGTTGTCAGGTGAGTTAAATTTTTAAATAGACTGGTCAGGGAAGGTCTCACTGAGCAGATGACATTTGAGTAAAATATGAAGGAGACAAGGGAAAGAGCTACACAGATAACTGGGTGAAGAGCATTCCAGGTAGAGGGAATAGCAAATATAACAGGACAAAATGAAAGCAAGGTGGGAGTATCTGAGGAACTGAAGGAAAATCTGTGTGGCTGGGGTCAAGTGAGCAAGAGGGCAACATTTAGGAGATGAGGTCAGAGAGGTAATGGGTCCAAATGATCTTCTGGCTTTTTAAGCCATTTATAATACCTACTACATCATTTACTCTAATTGATAGCAAGCTTTGGAGAGTTTTTAGCATAATTTGACTTTAAAAAATTCACTCTGGCTGCTGTTTCAAGAATAAAGCACAGGAGGAAGAGGGGAAGCAAGCTGATTAGTGAAGAAGTGATTCCAAAAATCAAAGCAAGAGATGGTGGTGGTTTGCATAGAGTTCTAACTTTGGAGGTGGTGTGAACTGATTGAGTCTGAATATGCCTTAAAAGTTAGAATTGGAGGGTTTGTTGGTAGATTTGATGTAGAGTATAAGAGAAAACGTCAAGAATGACTCTAAGGTTTTGAGTCTGGGCAACTGTACAATGGAGTGACCCATTCACTGAGGTGAAGAGTACAGCTAGAGCAGGTTTGGGTGAGCATGGGGAAGCTTGGTTTGGGACAAGCTTATGTTGAAATGCTGGGTACATTTGAGTCTGAGGCTAACAGTGTTGCGGCAATAATTTGGGAGTTGTCAATGTGCAGACTGCATGTAAAGCCATTAGACTAGATGTTAACATTTAGGACATTGGTCTAGATGGATATGTCCAAGGTCTCTGGGCTCTTTGAAATGAAAAGGCCTAAAAGATGAGAAGTAACTAGCAAAGCACACTGCAGAGGACTTAGAAAAAAACCCCACATTCCTTACTATAATCATGACCTGGCCCTTGTAAAACTCTTTAACCTTACTCCCAGTACACAGGACACTCAGTTTTTGACACGCAAACACTAAGTTCCTTCCTGTCACATGGTCATTGTCTTTGCTCTACCTTCCAACAAGTGCATTTTTACCCTGGCTCTAGTTTTAATCACTCGAACTAGAAGTAAGAGTTCTCTTACTACAACTCTCAGCTAACTTGTTACTCTATCAGATTTTTCTCTAATTTCCTTAATTCCCATCTGAGTTTTCTCTAACCATCCTAATTAGGCCCAACCCAACTCTCCACCAAATTATGGTTCTTACTATATCTGAAATTTTTTTCACTTTTCTGTCTAGAAACCCACTCTCACTTTAACAATAGCTTACAAAATGATTAGTGTATGCCAAATGAAAAAGCCCAGCTACTCCTCCCAGTAGCAACTTCCTGGAGAGCAGGGGCCTCCTCATCTTGTCCTTTGCTGCATCCAAATGCAGTCACATTGCCTGAGCAATCAATTCTGAGCTTTCAATAGTTACTAACGGAATAGTGTGGAAGCCACTGACTGGTGATTGAAGGCCAGCAATATAAAGAGGATACCGACAAACTTACACATAGAGGGAACTGTTTTCGGTCACTCGCGCCCTAACGCAGAGGGAGGGGCAACCCGCGCGCATGCGTCGTTGTTCTCTGCTCGCCAGGCTGAACCCGCTCCTTTCCGTAGGACACTTTTACCACTGCACATGCGCAGTACGGGATCTGTCTGTTCGTTTGTCGGCGCTATCAATAAAGTTTTGGTGAGCACAGACTCCCTTCTCTTTGGCAAGATGGCGGAGTACGACTTAACTACTCGCATCGCGCACTTTCTGGATCGGCATCTAGTCTTTCCGCTTCTGGAGTTTCTCTCTGTAAAGGAGGTGAGGTCTTTGAGCGCGAGGAAGGCGTGGGAACCGGTGAGGTGCTGAGCGAGGCCGAAAGGCGGTGGCTGTAGCCCTAGGCCCGACACGTGCGAGTCGGTCGCGAGTTTGGTTCCTGGACTGACAGTAACGACCTTCTGATAGTTTAGCGTCGTCCCAGTTAAGAAGCACCTCAGTATTCGGCAGTGAGGAGGCGGGAGGTTACCGAGAGAGAAAAGACATCTCTTGTTTCACTTACTGAGGTGTCAATGCCGGAGGGACGTTCGCATCAGTTCCACTCGGAAGTTGGCGATTCGCTGGTTTAGCTAGAGAACCTTAGAGCTTCACAGGCCGGGTTCTAAAAGCAACTTGGAGTGTTGTTAGAGCTTTTGATTTTTCTTTTGGGAACTGTGGGAAGCCGGGGCTTGGCTATGGTTCTGTCCATGTCGAATCGTTTGGAGTGATTCTTTTACACTAAAGTAGAGCTTTAGTTTCCATGACTTTGTGAGTTCTTTGCGTTGAGTTTTCCTTGTATTTGATAAGTAAGACTTCCTGGAACAGCACATTTTGTCAGAGGGGGACGGCGCTTCCCCGCACCCCCTCCCCCAAAAAACCCCACAGTCTTTAAATGTGTTTTCCAGTGTGTATGCTGTACTGATTTCAAGTGATTTGAATGGTCGTTAATGTTCAATTACCTACTCAAGATATCGTGAATAAATGTGTAGTTCTGGAACTTCAATTTAAAGCTTATCCCACTCAGTCCTGAAAGTTTTATTGGACTTGAAAGTTGGAGCTAAAAGAAAATTCAGCTTAGTTATATCTTGAGTTAATTGGGAATTTGATGCATTTTAATAATTACAGTAAAGTACTTTGCTATGATGAAGGAATTCGGATTTCGGCCAGAAAAATAGTGAATTCTTTTTCTGGAGGCAGATCACAATGTAAGTCTACTTAGGGCACTCTAGATTTGGGGAGTGGATTTTGTGTAGCAAAAAACAAAAAGCAATACAACAACGTCCTACACAGGTGGTTGTGGCTCATTAGACAGGTATAATCCTCATATTCATTTGAACCTTTTCCAAACATGGACAACTCTAAAATTATTGATGATAGGAAACTGCTAAGATCATTTTCAGCAAATGTCCAAGAATGTCTTGTCATGTAGAACTTAATCTTGAAAAGATATGTTTTTGCTTTGATTCTTCTTTTTTGTAATCTTAGACCTGGAGTAAAACATTCCCATCTGCATTGTTTTCTTTCTGGAAAACTGAGGACAAGAGATCTAGTAAAAGTGCCACATTTTGAAAGTCTTTACCAGCTACTTGTAGAAGTACTTCTGAACTAGCTGAACTTTATATATTGTTGTGTTCTTTATACTTTCATTTTTTTATGGCAAACAAAAGAAAAGGAGGAATATGTAAATGTAAATTAGATTTTCATAGGGCTAGACGAATACTATTATTAACTGCAGGCAGTTGAGAATCTGTGGGGAAAACTGCCCAATACCCGCCTACTTGTAAGGTAGCTGTCATACACCAAGAGGAAGACAGGTGCTGGAGTATTTACTTAGCAATTACTAAGTACATTTGACTCTTGGACAATACAGGGGATAAGAACGGTGACCTCCTGCAGTCAAAAATGCATGTATAACTTTTGACTCCCCCAAAACTTTATTGCTGCCCTAATGTTGACAGGAAGGCTTACTGAGACCATAAACAGTCCTGTTTTGTATGCATTGTATACTGCATTCTTAAAATAAAGTAAGCTAGAGAAAATAAAATGTTCTTAAATCATAAGGAAGAGAAAATATATTTACTATTTAATAAGTGGAAGTACATCATCATAGAGGTCTTAATTGGCTTCATATTGAGTAGACTGAGGAGGAGGAAAAGGAGGAGTTGGTCTTGATGCTTCAGGGGTAGCAGAGGTGGAAGAAGTAGAGGAAGTGGAAGGGAAGTCAGGAAAGATAGGCATACTTTGTGTAACTTTTATTGAAAAAAATTATGTAAATGGAGCTGTGTGGTTCAAACCCTTGTTGTTCAGGGGTTACTTGTATAGGGCCAGATAACTGTGAGAAAGCCAAGATAAAACCCAGACATCTCACCACTAAAAAAACTTACTTATCCTTTAGCATCAACCTATCCTTTAGAGTTGAATTTTTGTTTTTTTGTTTGTTTGTTTTGTTTTTGAGGTGGAGTCTCACTCTGTTGCCAGGCTGGAGTGCAATGACATGATCTTGGCTCACTGCAGCGATTCTCTTGCCTCAGCCTCCTGAGTAGCTGGGATCATTGGTGTCCACCACCATGCCTTGCTAATTTTTGTATTTTTAGTAGAGATGGATTTTCACCATGTTGGTTAGGCGGGGTCTCGAACTCCTGACCTCCTGATCCACCCGCCTGGGCCTGGATGAATGTTTTTGATATAAGGCAAAAAGTAATAAATGTCGGAGAGGTACTAGTAGAGCGCTATCAAAATTGAAATTCTGTTATCTTCAATGAGCAAAAAGGACTTGGAGGAGGTGAGGCTTTGAGTCTTAGAAGGCTAGATAGTTAGGATAGAATCAGTGATCCTACTATGTGAGGATACAACAGCCCCCCCACATCCCCTTAGCAGTTTCAATTTCTGCAGTTCCAGTTAATTATGGTCCAAAAATATTACATGGAGAATTCCAGAAATAAGCACCTTGTAAGTTTTAAATTGTGCGTGTAAAAGTTTTAATCGTGTGTATTGTAAAAAAAACAGTAAGTATCGGATTGAGGTTATCTGCTGTTTCAGGCATCCCCTGGGGTGTCTTGGAACATTTAGCTCATTGATAAGGAAGGGCTGTTTTGCACCAAGAGAAAAACAATTTGATCTATTTGTAGTACGTTGGAGTATATAAGCCTCATGAGAGTGGAAGCTTCGTTGTGCTCTCAGCCCATAAAATGGAGTCTGGCATAAAGGCTTTTTATACTTCTTAATAAATGATTTAATGAATACACGTTTGTGTCTCACTGTTCTTTACTTTCATGTGAGGCAGAAGACCAGATAGTAAAATATTTAGGACCCTTGGGCTCTGAATTGGACCGTGGATTAGAATCGTGGCTCTGTCATTTAATACCTCTGTGCTGTCAGAACAGACTCTTTTACCTTCTTAACATTTTCTCATGAAAAAGATGTTAATACTACCATTATTTCATGGGGTTAGAAAAATTATGTGAGATAATTCATAAAGCACTTTGCTCTTCTGGGACAGAGTGAGTACTCCTGAATGTTTTCTTTTTTGAGACAGGGTCTCACTTTGTCACCCAGGCTGGAGTGCAGTGGCACAATCTTAGCTTACTGTAGCCCCGACTTCCTGGGCTCAAGTGATTCTTCCACCTCAGCCCTCCAAGTAGCTGGGACTACAGGTATGTGCCACCACTCCTGGTTTATTATTATTATTATTATTTTTGTAGAGATAGGGTTTTGCCATGTTGCCCAGGCTTGTCTCAAAATACTCAAGTGATCTGCCAACTTGGCACTACAAAAGTGCTAGGATTGATTACAGGTGTGAGGCACCACCCTGGCCCTAAATGGTCTTTATTTTTGGAAGATTAGGCCATTCTGTATTGGTATGGGATGAGAGAGGGAGACAGTGGGGGTTTTGATGAGTAGGGTAAAGAATGAAAATGGTCACTAAGAAACTGATCAAAGAAAAATACAAGGATTCGTTAAGTGTGGAGGTTCCAACTGAGATTGGAATCATACCTTATAGAGCTAATAATGATGGTCATTCTGGGCGGGGAGTGGTAGACAGCTGTGGGAGTAGTACAGAAATATTTAGGGGTAGGCTTGTACAGAAATGTCATTTAGAGAAGCACAGATGTGATCAAATAACATTATTGCCTAATTTTGAAACATTTTTTAGTCTTCCTTAGCCAGAACCTAGAGAGTAGATGACCTTTTTTTTAATAGTTATTAACACTAAAATTTATATAGTTGGAGAAAATAGTTTGAAAGAATCAATGATAGAGCTAAAGGGAAAATCTTTGAAATCGCTAAAAATAATATCCAAATTAAGGTAGAAAGTGACATCAAAAAGGGTGTTACAGAAATTGGAAAGAGCAGAAAGTCTGAGGATGATGAAGAGTTTAATGGTAATGCTGGAATCTGAGCCACAGGAGGTTGTCAGTTTAAGTTGGAATTCTTGGAGATGAGATATTTGAAAGTTGTTATAATTTGTGGGATAAAGGAATTTTAGGACTGGAGCTTTTAAAGAGTCATCAATATGGCATTATGTTTGTGTAGAATGACAGCAGAGGAAGAGATGGCAAAAAAAGATTATTAATCTGTTAAAAAGTAGTATGTTTTCAAGAGGTTGATAGAATAGGGATCAGCAAACTACAGCCTGGGAATCAGATAGCAGCCTGTTTTTTTGTGGTTTTGGGGATAAGAATAGTTTTTAACAGGAATATTTGCAAACACTAGCAGTTACAGAATATTGACTTTATACCCCAATTAAGTGAAATGCTTTTTCCTGAAAAAGCATTCTGTTCTTATTAGTAGACCTGTATTACAGAAATTTTTAGTGTTACTATTTTTGTTTCAAAATTTTTAAATTTTGTGGAAATTTCAATTTTCCTTTTTCATGTGAGTACTTATATAGTATTTTCAGTTGTTGCTTCTTGATACACAGTCTAAAGTGTTTGTGTTCTGCCTCTAAGGCAGAATTGAGAGGCAGGTGTAGATCTTCGAACAGGCCAGTAACATCTGATGGCAGAGGAGCAAGGCTATTGTATCTACTGTGGAGAGAGATGTGGTAAATTAAAAGCTATTACTGGAGTGGAGAGGAGAGGTAGCATGCTAGGAAAATAATGTTTTTATTTTTGATTAAGGTTTCTATAGGGCAAACTGATGAGAAGTTAAGATTTTTCAGGTAAATTTTTTTTTATCAGATACAACATTCATTCATACAAGTATACAAATATAAATGTACTGGTCAATGATATATATGTATTTTTCCAAAACGAATAGTGAATACATTTTTGTGACCACCACTCAGATTAATAAATAAAACATTACAGACATCCTTAAACCTTCCTTCTGACCCATTAGTCACTACTCACATCCCTTAAAGGTAAGCTCTAGTCTGATGATTCATTTTGGGTGTTTTCGATTTTTATATAGATGGAATTAGGAATTAAGCATTTACCACCATGTACTGCTTTGTGTGACTTCTTTCACTCAGCATTGTCTGTGAGTCATGTTTTTAGGATAGCAGTAGTAGTTCATTGATTTTTCAGTGAAAATAGGCAACTGTTAAACTATTGTTAGTATGCTATAGTTTGTTTTCTCATTTTAACATCGATAGACGTAGCTATTACAAATAGTGCTCCTGTGTACATTTTTGGAAGTGCACTTTGAATATATGCACTCATTTCTTTTGGGTGCTTTGGAACAGAATTGCTTGATCAAAAAGTATGTTTGGCTTTGGGAGATAAAAATCTTACAAAGTGGTTGTGTTGTATTCCTGCCAGAAGAGTGTTCCAGGTAGTCTACATCTATACCAACACTGGTATTGTCAGTATTTTTAAAATTTTTGTTGCAGTTTTTAATCTTCATTTCCTTTGTGATTAGTGAAGTTGAGAATCTTTTCATGTGTTTATTGCCCATTTGATTGTTTTCTTTTGTGAAGTGCCTATCTTTTAGCCATTTTAATTGGATGATCTGTCTTGTCTTACTCATTTGTAGGAGCTCTGCATGTAATTTGGCAGGTTCAGTTTTGCTCTCATGGCTAAATACCATTTGACCACTTTCATCTTTACTTCTTGCAGTCAGTGAAGTATTGTGGCATTTTCCTGAAGTTTTCTTTCCTTGCAAAATTAAATTCAGTACAGAAATCTTTTCTTTTGCTGAAGCATTTCTGTCCCTGAATATTGTATAGAATCTTTACATGTTAGTCAGTACACTTTATGTGAGTTTCTGTATTTATCTATTTGCTCCCTGTATTATAGATTAAATTCTGTTTCTTGGACTCTTTGCAAAGCAGAAACCTGATGTAACATGGTTGACTTAAAAAATGGGTGCAGTTTTGTTTCAGCAATGTGGATGGAGAAGCATATAAGAGTTTATTCCTGATTACCTGGTTATGGAGAGGTGACAGCTATATGTGCTTTATAGAAGAGATGGTGTTGGTTTTGTTTATTTATACACAGCCTTGCCTAGAAAGGGTAAGAGATGATTTGTAGGGACACGTGAAAAATAAGATAGTATAAATCAGAAGTGGGGGGGACTGACTATAGTAATTCTCTTCATTTTAAAATTTTTAGGTAAGTAAAATATTTTTACATCTGTAGGTTGGTTACTTGCTATATTGCTTGCCATTATTATTACCAGAGGGGGTAATTAATATTTTATAGTATTTTATAAAGTATTTCTTGAAATATATTTCTAGGTAAATTAATCTTAGTATTAATCAGTTCATTTGGGAAACTTAAATATATTCGTTCGAAAGTTATTTATTTATTTATCTTTTGCAGATATATAATGAAAAGGAATTATTACAAGGTAAATTGGACCTTCTTAGTGATACCAACATGGTAGACTTTGCTATGGATGTTTACAAAAACCTTTATTCTGATGATATTCCTCATGGTAAGTTTTGTCATTAGAACTGAAGCTTGTCTTTTGACTTGAGGATGTGTGTATTAAAGTTTTATGATGTATGAAAGAGCTTTAGCCAGAAGGTTTAATTATTATTTGAATGTTAATGTTCTTTGAGACAGGTTATATAAAGGTTTCATGTCTTCTAAAGTATATCGTTTTCTCCTTGTGAAAGATGTGGAACTACTTTAAAATATGGTCATCAGATGCCTTCAGTCATAGTATGTATCATCAAAGTTGTGCTTATGACTCATATTCCTTACAGTTATCTGAGAATATTTCAGTTCTTTGGTTGCTAACATTTTCAGTGAGTGCATTGTGTCCCTTAGAGATCTTTTTTTTCCATTTTGAGGTATGTAGTGTAGAGGTTGTTCTCCAAATATTAGTTCCCAGGCCCAGCATCATCAGTTCACCTGGGAGAGCTTGTTAGAAATGCAGATTTTGGGCCACACACCAGAATCTGTTTAATCAAAACTGTTAAGTGAGGCCTAGCACTCAAGTTGAAGGATTACTCTGGTACTGTGTTTTCCAAATCCTTGCTTTCTGTGGTAATAGATGTTCCTTAAAAAAACAAAACAAAATTGGTCCCAGAAGTTTGGGAAATAATTCTGTGTGTCATTTCCTCTATGCATATTACATTTTTAAAGGTTCCAAGAACTCTGGCAGTAGAGAAATATGGTATACTCTGTTTAAATTGACATTTCTCAAAATTTGATCATAGATCTTCTGTGTTTGAGAAAGACTATTATAGAATATACTTTTAATATAATGCAGAGGTTGCAGTTAGTTTAATGCAGAAATTATTACATTAAACATAATCCACCTGTTTGACTTACAGTTCCCTACAATAACAGTGGCTTTTCTTTAATTTAAGTTTGTCATGGAGAAGTAAACAAAAAGGAAACTTTTTTTTTTTTTTTTTTTTTTTTGAGACAGAGTCTTGCACTGTCACCCCAGTTGGAGTGCAACGGCATGATCTTGGCTCATTGCAGCTTCTGCCTCCTGAGATCAAGTGATTCTCTTGCCTCAACCTGCTGAGTAGTTGGGATTATGGGTGTGCACCACCATGCCTGGCTAATTTTTGTATGTTTAGTGGAGACGAGGTTTCACCATTTTGGCCAGGCTGACCTCATGGTCTGTCGGTGTCAGCCTCCCAAAGTGCTTGGATTACTGTGTGAGCCACTGTGCCTTGGCAGAAACTTGTTTCTTAGTTTCTTACTAAAACATTAAGATGTTATTAGAGTTGGCTATGTGCAAGTGTTTTCTACCTTTTCATAATACAGTAAAAAGGAAATTATAGAATTTGGTTGAAGAGATTATAGAGCTGGATTTATAGTTAAAAGATTATTATTAACTGGATTTAAATTCCATTCACCCTAGTTGATAATCTGTAATAGTAATATGTAAACCCCTCTGAGTTTTTATTCAGAAACTCTGGGATCATATTTATCTAAGAAAATTAAATGGGAAGAAATAAAAACACTTGGAAGGAAGTCTCTGCAATGGAGAATTAACTGACAATAATTCTGTCCTATTCGTACTTTTTTTGTTTCCCTCCCTACCGTCACTCTAGGCTGTATATTCTCTAGTTTCTCTTAAGAGTAAGAAAAGGATTCAGAAAAGGATTACCTTTTCTTTTTTGTGCCTTTGTATTACTAGAAGGAAGAAATTAGGGATCTGGGGACATTACTGAGTTAGTAGCCCCTGACATATGAATATATTGGGGGTAAATAAATGTATACTACATAGTTTAAATGCATTGAAAAATTTCCCCATATTCTCATGAATGAGAAAATGTGACGTGGTAGTGTGATGTGCACTTACAGTCTCAGCTACTTGATGGATTGAGCCTGGGAGGCAGAGATTGCAGTGAGTCAGTACCATACCACCTCATTCCACAGTAGGCGGATGTAATGAAACACAGTTTAACATTCCTTAACATTGTAGTACGCTTCTGCATTTTTTAATTAGCTTTGAGAGAGAAAAGAACCACAGTTGTTGCACAACTGAAACAGCTTCAGGCAGAAACAGAACCAATTGTGAAGATGTTTGAAGATCCAGAAACTACAAGGCAAATGCAGTCAACCAGGTAAACTCTTCTTAATTTTGAATTCTAAAACTTCTCTTTTCTGGATTAATACAAATGTTAATTCAAACTTTATCCAGTATCCTATAGTAAAAGTTCATGGATTAAATGAGTGCTTTATTCATTTTTAAATTTTTACTTGGCTGTGTGCGGTGGCTCACGCCTATAATCTCAGCACTTTGGGAGGCCAAGGCGGGTGGATCACGAGGTCAAGAGATGGAGACCATCCTGGTCAACAAGGTGAAACCCCGCCTCTACTAAAAACACAAAAATTAGCTGGGCATGGTGCGTGCCTGTAGTCCCAGCTACTTGGGAGGCTGAGGCAGGAGAATTGCTTGAACCCAGGAAGCGGAGGTTGCGGTGAGCTGAGATCGTGCCATTGCACTCCATTCTGAGTAACAACAGCGAAACTCTGTCTCAAAAAAAAAAATTAAAATAAAAAATAAATTTTTACTTACCCTTATTTCGTAGGGGCCCGTATAAATAATGCATGTTAATATTAAGACTAATTTCTTTTTTAAAACTTATTTACTACTTATCTGTACTGATTATGCTACAGAAATTTCGTCTCCTATTTTCCCCTTCCCGGGGACATTTGCAGTGTTTGGAGATACTTTGGGTTGCCATAACTAGAGGGGTGCTTTTGGCACCTAGTAAGTAGAGGCCAGTTATGCTGTTAAACATCTTACAGTGCATAGGACAGCACCTCCCCTGCTGCTCCCCAGCAGAGAATTACCCAACTCAAAATGTCCACTAAGAAACCCTGTGCTGCCGCATCATGGCTCATGCCTGTAATCTCAGCACTTGGGGAGGTGGAGGCAAGCAGTTCCCTTGAGCCTAGGAGTTCGAGAGCAGCCTGGGCAACATGGCAAAACCCTATATCTACCAAAAAAATAAAACCTACAAAATATTAGCCAGGCATGGTGGTGTGCGCTTGTAGTCTCAGCTGCTTGTTACTTGGGAGGCTGAGGTGGGAGGATGACTTGAGCCCAGGAGGTGGAGGTTACAGTTAGTTGATAGCATATCACTGCATTCCAAAGTAGGTGATATAATGAAACATTGTTTTGAGGAAAAAAAAAAGAAATCCTGTGCCTGGGCAATACCTAAAGCTCTAGAGCACATGGGTATCTCCTTATAAGAGAAACCTGAGCTCACTTTATCACCGGCTACATTCTCTCACATCCTTCCAAGCTCCATTCCCAGCCCCAAGGAGTGTAGTTTTGAGCTGATAAGATTATTTTATTCCTAACTTCCCTTTAGCTAGAAATAGACTTATTGTTTCATTTACAAAGAAAGCATGTGCCTACTTAGTCTTAACTTAGTACATGTTATTGGTGGAAGCCCTTTGGGTTATAAGAAACATTTAAAAATAAAATCTCCTACTAAAATTGAATATTGTCATTTGAGACAAATTCTAGCCACCAGTAAATTGCTTGAGGAATTGCTGGATATTTTGCCATGTTTTACCTTTAATTTCTATGTGTTCAAACCAAATTTTTACAGATTGACTCTTAAGTTTTCCTTTGTGATTTGAGAAGGGGTTGCCAGATATTTTTAGAAAAATCAGCAAATACACAATTACTGTGCCATAGGATGGTATACTATACTATACTATGACATATACTACATATATAGGCAGATGTAAATGCTGTCAGCTGTCTGTTCTGCATCTGTGGATTCAGCCAATTGCAGATGAAAAATATTCAGGGAAAGCACCTACAAAATAACAATACGACAATAAAAAATAATACAAATAAAACTATAGTGTAACCACTAACAACTCTGATACTTACATTGTATTAGGTATAAGTAATCTAGAGATGATTTAAAGTATATGGGAGGATGTGTATAGTTTACATGCACTCTATGCTTTTTTAACATAAAGGACTTGAGCACCTGCAGATTTTGGTATTTGAGGGTGCTGGTGGGTGGGGGGTGGGCGAGGTCTTGGAACTAATGCTCTGGGGATACTAAGGGATGACTGTATACACATGCGCACACACAGAGAGATATATATACACCCATTACATGCATAGGCAGAGCTATATATTATGCTAAACTACTTGTATGTTTTTAGAATAAGTAATTCTAGATCTTCAAGTCACATGTAGGTGATTACCAAGGGACAGCTGAAATAATCCAGATGTTAGACTGCAACAGAGAATTTAGGATGCTGTCATTTAGTCACTCAAAGACTGGGAAGTAATGGGATCAGTGTATGAATAAGATGAATGTAGATGTGTTGTTCACCGGTTAGTAGAAAAAGAGAATCTTGTAGCTTAGTGGGCACTGAATTTGAGATAAATGAAAAGATCATGTGTTAAAAACTTGTAATCTTACTATACTTACAAACTACCTATTTCAGCGTAGAAACCTTTTTCTGACAATTCCCCCTTTTTAAGTTTCATTGAACATATAGTATTGTACTTACATTTTCCCAGAAATAATCAGCCAGAGGACAAAGATTTATACCTGAGTGGTGAAAGTACTGCAATACAAAGTTATTCACTGTGATCCACTGCTAGCGTTCAGTTTTTGTTGAAATTCTTTTATGTTGGAATTTCATGTGCATTTCATATTCAGTATTATAATACACCTATATTAATTTTTATGGGGACATATCTTTGCCCCATGAAATCAAGTAAAATTGTTCTTCCAAAGACACATTACAGCATATTTCTTCTTGTGAGAAGGATAAGAAAATGTTTTCATTTTGGAAAATGCAATCGGGTGAGTGACTCACGCCTGTAATCCCAGCACTTTGGAAGGCATGGTGGTGCACGCTTGTAATCCCAGCTACCTGGGAGGCTGAGGCAGGAGCATTGCATGAACCTGGAAGGTGGAGGTGGCAGTGAGCCAAGATCATGCCACTGCACTCCATCCTTGGATGACAGAGTGACACTCCATCTCAAAAAACAACAACAATGAAAATGCTCATAAGGTGGACAACTATATCCATATATCACCTGTCCCTTTATCTCTTTACCAGTTTTCTTTTTACCAGTCTGTCAACATCTCAAGATAATGCAAAGCTAAGTTAAGAAATATTAAATTTCGCACTTAGTTACATGTAATGATTATATAGGGTATGTAGCATAGCTGTCATGTACATCAGATATGATTTATTTATCAATTTATTTATTTTTGAGACAGAGTCTCACTCTGTCACTCAAGCTGGTGTGCAGTGTGCCTTCTTGGCTCACTGCAACCTATATCTCCCGGATTCAAGTGATTCTTCTGCTTCAGCCTTCATTAGCTGGGATTATAGGCACCTACCACAATGTCCGGCTAATTTTTGTATTTTTAGTAGAGATGGGGTTTCACCATGTTTGGCCAGGCTTGTCTCGAACTCCTGACCTCAGGTGATCCACCTGCCTCGGCCTCCCAAAGTGCTGGAATTATAGGCATGAGCCACCGCGGACAATCAGGCATGGTTTATTAATCTTGTAAGTTTGAATTTTAAAGCTTGTAGACCCCCTTGTCTACTTATATTCAAAACATGTAATGTCCTGCTTATTTTATTCTGGAAGTCTTACTTAAGGCATGTAAGTATTTATTTAAGGTGGTTTTGTGTAGGTAATGACTTACAAGTTAGATATGCTTATTTTGTTTTCTATGGCCTTTAAAATACAGTAATTTTTGTTTTTTACTATTTAGGGATGGTAGGATGCTCTTTGACTACCTGGCAGACAAACATGGTGTAAGTGTTTTAAAAATATTTCAGTGTGGTCATGTTTTAATAATGCTGACTAAAGACTGGTTTGTACAGATAGGCTTATGGCTTGGCCTACAAATATAATTTCCCGATTAACTTATTATAATATCTCATTATGTTTTTAAAACTTCAGTTTTTATAAATTGTTGCTGATAGGAAAATATATGCTAACAGTTCACCTTTAGATAACAGAAATTCTCAAAGCTTTCATTTATTCCAAGTTATAATAGTTGGCAATAATTTTTGGCATTTTATATTCGTGTCAACAGCAAGCTAAGTATCATAGGGCACAGGATGCCTTTTCTTATGGATTAACAAGTAAGGCAAACAGAATTAAATTTGAATTAAAAATGCTTTAAGCAATAAAATTAAGTAATACTTTGGCTGCTTTGTGGAACACAATAGCCATTGAAATTATTAAGGGTCATTATAAATCCCCAAATTCACAAATAAATAAATGTCATAAGCTTTCCTAATTGAGATTTCTCTCAATCTCATTTCCTTTGTGTTAACTCAAAGCATGAGGGTTTGCATATAATTAATTAGTTAAGGGGTCCCCAACCCTCAGGTCATGGACTAGTACCAGAAGGCCACAGAGGAGATGATCAGGTGAGCAAGCATTACTACTTGAGTTCTGCCTTCAGAACTCAAATCAGCAGAGACATTAAATTCTCATAGGAGCAAAAACCCTGCTGTGAACTGCACATGCAGTTCATCTAGGTTGCATGCTCCTTATGAGAGTCCAGCTGATGCCTTGATGATCTGAGGTGGAATAGTTTCATCCCAAAACCACCTGCCCTACCCCAACTCCCATTAGTTTACTTCCTTAAATAACTCCAGGGGTCACTTTAGAATAGTCTCCCAAAAGCTGCCACCAAAAATAAATACCATAATCGGAGATACGTTTGATTTGTAAAATATATGTTAGAAATTGGTGCATTCAACATCCACAGTTTTGACCTCAAAGACTTATGAATTGTAATGGAATTTTAAAACTCTAAATTAACAAAGAGAACTTAATCTTTTTTTTTTTTTTTTCATTTTAGTTTAGGCAGGAATATTTAGACACCCTTTACAGATACGCAAAATTCCAATATGAATGTGGGAATTACTCAGGAGCAGCAGAATATCTTTATTTTTTTAGAGTGTTGGTAAGTATAAGTACTCGATTTTTTTGTCTTGTAGGATTCCCTTGGTTCTTCAAAACATGTCTATAGATTTGGGTCTGTTCATTAAGTTTTCAACAGTCATTGGCAAAAGAGAAAAAAGTAAAGAAAACCTTCCCACTCAAAAACAGAGACCTTGTTTCAGGGCCTTAAAATTTGGAGGTTGATTTAACTTGTCCTTGAAATCTAAAGTAGGAACCACAAATTTGTTGTTTTTGTTATAATTTTATGGTTTTTAGCATTAACAGTATCTTATCATGTAATGGATTTATTATTATACAGCACAGCGAGTGGCACATTGTAGGTGCTTAATTAATATTGAGTAAATCCATTATTCCTGATTTAATACTTTATGGTATATGTATATTCCTTGAACTTGTTCTAAACAACTGTGGAATCCTAAGGGTGTGTGAAATATTTTTTTTTCCTTAGTAGTAACTTTTTTCCAGTTATGTCTGCCTTCAGCTATTAGAATATAAAGATCAATGGTTTCTTCATTACATGAGGTGTAGATGAGTTTAAATGGCACTATTACCTATAAAGTATGCTGTTACCTTATTTGACAGGCTTCTAGATTTAGTGCTTTGTTAGAGAAGCAGAGTTGTGTGAAGCCAGATTAGAAATTAGGCCTTGGCCAGGCACGGTGGCTCACGCCTGTAACCCCAGCACTTTGGGAGGCCAAGGCAGCGTATCACCTGACATCAGGAGTTAAGCCTGGCCAATTGCTAAAACCTGTCTCTACTAAAAATACAAAAATTAGCCAAACATGTGGCATGTGCCTATAATCCCAGCTACTTGGGAGGCTGAGGCAGGAGAATCACTTGAACTCAGGAGGTAGAGGTTGCAGTGAGCCAAGATGGTGCCACTGCACTCTAGCTTGGGTGACAGAGTGAGATTCCATCTCAAAAAATAATTGAAATAAAATAAAATAAATAAAAATCAGGCCTTCAACTTGATGTACTTCTTTCTTACTCTGTCTTCTGTTTAGGAAAGTATATTAGGTGCCTTCTAGAGTTACCAAAACATTCTTGTATTAACTAGCCTCTCATTTGAGAAATTGTAATTTGTTACTCACTTTTAACTAGTAAGTAGGTACTGAAAATCTTAATTTCTTTTTTTTTTTTTGAGACAGGGTCTTGCTCTTACTCAGGTTAAAGTGCAGTAGTGCCAACATAACTCACTACAATGTTGAACTCCTGTGCTCAAGAGATTCTGTTGCCTCCTGAGTAGCTAGGACTACAAGTATGCATCACCACGCATGATTAAGTTTTAATTTTTTTTTTCTGAGATGGAGTCTTGCTTTGTTGCACAGGCTGGTCTCAAACTCCTGGCCTGAAGTGATTCTCCCTCCTCAGCCTTTTGATGCTTTGGGATTTACAGGCGTGAGCCACTGCACACTGCCTGTCTAAGATTTCTCTAGTTAATCATAGAAGTTGGAAAAAGACCATAAAACAGAGACGTTTTGTCTTCCAACCTTGAAGAGTTTGTTTGTTTTTGCTGTTATTTTCTGGTGCTTTTTTCTTCACTTTTAGCTCCACATGTCACAAAATAAAGTCTTATAGCTGCTGTCTGTGGTTATTTTTCTAGGAAATTAAATTTTAATTTTTGTAGGAGGGAGAGGTTAGTATTACTGATTCAGGTAATATCTACATTTAAATTGCATAGACAACTTCACTTTTTGAAACTCCACCGACCAATAAAGAAAAAGATTTTATATGTTTATTTTTAACTTTACTTAAGAAAAACAACTTTTTCTCTTGCTCCCATTTGTAGATGAATTCTTAATTTACAGATTAGCTTTGGTTCACTTGCAAGTGCATTGAAGGTAATCAGTGATGCTAAACTTGTAGTAACTTATCAAAAAATTCCATCAGTTTTACTTTGAATATCACGAGGGATTTAGGAGAGCAAAAGTTGATTACTTTGGAAATGTAAACAGCTTAAACCAGGATTGTAAAATCAGAAGCCTGGTATGATTACAGGTACGTGAAAAGACTTGGTTATTTATATCATTTGTTAATGCTGGGAGTGAATTTTGAGAATGAAGATCTAGTGTCATGTTAGAGTTCCAGCACAGTAAATTTATTGTTGCTGGCCAATGAGTGAATGTGCCATTTTGCTAAGACATGGAAACTTAAGGTAACTGCTGGAAATCCAGATATTGAAACTTCTAGCATATCCAGCCTTGAAAGCAGGTTGGTATGAAGAGCCAACTGTAATGACATGGAGTTTAGCCAGAGCAGTACACATGAACCTTTTTAGGATTAAAAAACTTGCTGCACTGTTACAAAAAGCTTTTATTCTAACACATATAACATATTCTAGTGTTGATAGTATCATTATATTTATGTAGTATGGTTTTATAATTGGTCTGAAAATTTCTGCAAGTGACAGGTTTGTACTTAAAAGTTTGGTGAATTTTTGTTTACTTCTTTAAAATAAGAAGATACAAGTTAATTTCCTATCTTAAAAAAAATTGGGGGGTTAGTTTTAAGCTTTGCATTGCCCCTAACAAATTTTATACTGGAACTCAAATGATATTTTGATTAAGTGATTGAACACTATAATATAAACACTAAATTAATATGTTTCACATCAAAAGCAGTCAACATATAGTTATTTGAAATTCTTAGAAGTTATGTTCAATTCATTTAAAAATTTTTGTCCCATCTTGTGCCACAAAACATTTGCATTAGGTGCGAATTTGTTGCTTCTTACTGGCATATTGGCAGGCTAACAGAGCCAAGTTTAAAAGAACAGATTACATTACTTATCTTTTTCTTTTGATTTGGATAGCCAGTACCATAAGATCTGTGTATTTGTCTGAAGCTTTGTTTAATAGCCAATCTAAGAATCTTGTTTGGATTTGTGATGAAAACTGTCAATGTTTTACTTTAGTTAATTAATTTAATTTTTTGCAGTGGTCTTTTTTTATTTCTAAATACTTTTCTGGTGGTTGATTATTCTTTTAAATCGATGGTTAGGGAAACATAAGCTATGAAAGAGCCATTGTAACTATGATCTGAGATTAGAATTTGACTCTCTGAATGACCTATTGTAGGTCAGTGTTGTATAAATTAAAGCTGTGTGACCCTAGAATCTACCCCTTAAAAAAAAAAAAGGACTTTTGGATTTTAGAATACATTGAGTGTTTAGGTACACTGGTTGTGAAACTTCTTTGATTTATACTCCAAGAAATGTGTTAATTGAAATAAAATGATGAAGCTGGTTTGGTGGGAATTTTTGAACACTTTTGCTCTAAAAGTTATTAGCACTATTGATTATTTTGTTAAAATTTTCCCTCATTGTGGCCTTTGATCTGGCTCCAAAATATACCCCATTCCCTCATTCAGCAGCATTTTGAAATAAAAGTGATTTTAGTTCCTAGGACTATTTGTTGTCGTATTTTTGGAGCTATGTCTTTCCTTCTCTCAGGATGTAAAATGTATTTTCTTTAAAAAATATTTTTCTTTGAGGCTCCAGACAGTATGAGTAATGATAATTTTTGGAGGCATTAGGATCTTGACTGAAGTTTTGGCTCTGATGTACCCTGACATCACTGTAAGAATTGTGTTTTAATACTGATTTTCAAGCATAGTTTTTCATATTTTAACAGCTGAAATCCGAAAGTGTCTTTCTTTACTAGGTTGTTTTTGGTTTTAGAAATATAAAATAATTATGTTAAAATTGATGGTGTCTTTGACTTGATTGTATATTTTAATCAGATGTCTTATAAGAATTAAGCATTTTGAGACTAGATCCAAGATGGCCGATCACTAACAGCTTGGGATTATAGCTCCCAGTGAAAGCTCAGAGAACGAGAAGACGCCACACTTTTAGACGAATTTTCGTCACTTACGGATCAGCCGATTCCCAGTGGAGGAGCCCAACGGGTCGCCAGCGCGACCCTCGTGGCCGCCGTAGCGGTTTTGCCGGCGCCTCTGCGCAGCAGCTCTTCACGCAGAGCAAACTGGACCGCTTCCCCTACTGACCGGAGTTTGGAGCTCCGGGAAGTCAGAGCCGCTTGTTGCAGACTCAAGAGGGAAGCAAGACCAGAGATTCCCGGGCAGAAGAGCACCATCAGTCTTATCGCTGCTATTTAGGCCGCCACAGTGGGTTGCTCGGATCCTAGCACTGGGAATCAATAAATCGGACGTCTACTCAGAAACGTAATTAGAAAGGCGGTTCATCTACAATGAAGGGAAAAAAACAGCCTAAGGAGGCCGAGTATACCCAAAATCAGAACCCATCAGCAACGGAACAAGCCCTGATGGAAAAGGACTCATCAGCAACAGAATAAGTCCTGATGGAAAAGGACTGTGTTCCATTAATTGAAGTAGGCTTTAAAAGGTGGATGATAAGAAACTTCTGGGAGTTAAAGGAACTTGTTCTAACCCAATGTAAAGAAACTAAGAACTAAAGAAAAAAGGTTTGATAAAATGATGAAAAGAATAGACAATATAGAGAGGAATACAAATGAACTTATGGAGTTGAAAAATACAACACGAGAACTTAGTGAAATATGTACAAGCTTAAATAGCCGAATGGATCAAGCAGAAGGATATCAGAGGTCGAAGACCAACTTAATGAAATAAAACGACAAGACAAGAATAGAGAAAAAAGGATAAAAAGGAATGAGCAAAGTCTCCAAGAAATATGGGACTATGTGAAAAGACCTAATATACGTTTGATTGGTGTACCTGAATGTGATGGAGAGAATGAATTCAAGCTGGAAAATACTTTTCAGGACATTATCCAGGAAAATTTTCCCAATTTAGCAAAGCAGGGCACTATTCAACCCCAGGCAATACAGAGAACACCACAAAGATATTCCTCAAGAAGACCAACCCCAAGGCACATAATCGTTAGATTCACCAGGATCGAAACGAAGGAGAAAATATTAAGGGCAGCCAGAGGGAAAGATCAGGTTACCCATAAAGGGAAGCCTGTCAGGCTTACAGCAGATCTCTCAGCGGAAACCCTACAAGCTAGAAGAGAGTGGGGCCAATATTCAGTATACTTAAAGAACAGAACTTTCAGCCCAGAATTTCATATCCTGCCAATTTAAGCTTTACAATTGAAGGAAAAATAAAATCTTTTAGGAACAAGCAAGTACTCAGAGATTTTATTACCACCAGGCCTGCTTTACAAGAACTTCTAAAAGAAGCATTATATATATAGAAAGGAACAACCAGTATGAGCCTTTCTAAAAATACACCAAAAAGTAAAGAGCAATAACATAAAGAAGAATTTACATCAACGAAAGGATAAAATAGCCAGTTAATATCAAATGGCAGTATCCCTAAATTTAAATCTACTAAATCCCCCAATTAAAAGATACAGACAAAATCTTATGGTATATCTAAAGACATACAAAGACTCAAAGAGTTGGAAAAAAAACTTACCAACCCAATGGAGAGCAAAAATAAATAAATAAATAAGCAGGAGTTGCAATTCTCATAATTAATAAAATAGATTTTAAAGCTACAAGGATACAAGGGTAAAAGGATTAATGTAATAATAAGAGATCTTAACACCCAGATACATAAGACCCATAATGAGATTTAGATTCAACGAGACAGAAAATTGATAACAATTTCCAGGACTTGAACTCAGATCCAGAACAATAAACTCAATAGAGCTCTCCACTTTAAACACACAAAATATACATTATCTACTTTAAACACACAAAATATCGATCGGCCATTATTGATACCTATTTTAGGAATGAAGTAATATTTCTTTTTCCCTCTTTTTCTCTTTTTCCTTTTTTTTTCTCTTTTTCCCTCTTTTTCTTTCTTTTTCAAAGAAAAAGAATTAAGCATTTTATTCTTTGTAATTAAAACAGTTTTATGGATTTTGATATATCAGTTTTTAAACTTTCAATGAATTTTGAAAAACTTGTATGTTTGTGTGGCTACCATTAAATCAAGATAAAGAATATTTCTGTCACCTTACAAAGACCCTTTTAGTCCTTTTTGTGGTCAGACTCCGCTGATGGTCCTGGGCAACCATTGACCTGCTTTCTGTCCCTGTAGATTAGTTTTGCCTGTTCTAGAATTTTATGTATGTAAGTGGAATGATGTAGTAATGTATGTTTGTGTTTGGCTTATTTTTAGTAGCAAGTTTTTGAGATTTATTCATGTTATTGTATGTATCAGAAGTTAGATTCTATTTATTGCTCAGTAGTATTTCTGTGAATATACCGTGGTCTATTTAATATATTCATCTGTTGATGAATATTTGGATTACTTTTAGATTTTGTCTATGAAAAATAAAGTTGTATGAATATGCATGTATAAGTTATATTGTGGATATACATTGTGATAATAACTAGAACCAGGAGTATCATGGATATATTTCAAAATTTAATTTACAAATCTAGTCCATGTGTTATTTGCCTGCTCTTAGCATGTGCCAAATATTATTCAATACATTGAAAACTAAGAATATCAGTATAGGCTGTTGTATTGTGGTCTCCAATGTTTAGATTATCTATCTGGAAATATGTATATAAATGTACCTATATATAAATCTATATACATATCTCTGTGATGGTTTTCATCATTATTTCAGTAACTCATATTTACCAAGTTCTTACCTATATCAGGTGATAAGTGTAATCTCTGCATGTGTTATGTCACTTTATACAACTGAGGTGGGTTCTATCCCCATGTTGCAGTGAGGAGGCTAAAGTATAAATTCTAGCTGTTAAATGGTAGAGACAAAATTCTTGATTGGATTTCTGACCCTACACATATAATTTACCTTGTAATTATGATATCTACACTATTATGTAAAAGTGCTTCTGTGAAAAATTAAAATTGAAATTTCATCTTGAGGTGTAGAAATGTATTCTTCCTCCTCTGCTACCCTTACTTGCTTCTACTGCTTTAGCACATCTGATGGGTTCAGAGTCAGTTTTCCCACTTCTTTGTTTTGAGGGAGTCCAGCTTTGCTCAGTGTTATTAGCCTGATCTCCTTTGGATGTTTTGAGTTTGTGACCCTCTTTTACTAGTGAATAGGAGCGTTAAGGATGACCCTTAGTCTCCTTTTTTAGGTTAAGACTGTGGTTTAAAACGTATAGCTTTCATGATTAGAAGTGTAATTTGGGACAAATTACACTTTATATGTATTAGTTCTCCTCTTGAAAATGGGGATAAAAAAGTATAAGCTTTTTGTTAGGATTACAGGTAAACACTAACTTGTATTGCTCAGTACATAATTTATCGATAACTATTAATTGTCATTAACCAGTTGGCCTGTTTTTTCTCCTGTCTCCATCTCTACATGACTTCCATTTGTGTCATAGTTTGGAGATATTTTTTGGTTCTCTACATAATTTCTCATTATATTATAAATGAGACTCACAAGTCTTGATTTTCCACATCTTCATTCTAGTGATTTTAGTGACGAATTATATGTGAATCTAATTTGGTTTCTAAAGTTTTAGGTTCCTGAAATTTGATTAGTTGTGTATAAATTTTCTGAAGTGGGTTACAGTAAGATGATGCTACTGTTTCCTAGTTATAAAAGTTATCCTTTATTTTCTTACCTAGACTGAATATTGAAGACCTGAGTATTTTTAGCAAATTAAGTTTTTTGAAACAAACCAGTGTGGTCCAATAAGGACTTAAATAACTACAGATTTGTGTAGAGAGCTGTAGGTCTTTTAGTAGGCAAGAGGGGTTAGGTGGGTGTCAAACATACATTATGTTAATTCTCCAAGAGTATTCACAATGTAATTAATTATGATTTCTTAAACAGGTTCCAGCAACAGATAGAAATGCATTAAGTTCACTCTGGGGAAAGCTGGCCTCTGAAATCTTAATGCAAAATTGGGATGCCGCCATGGAAGATCTTACACGGTTAAAAGAGACCATAGATAATAATGTGAGTTAGACTTTTTCAGTTATTCTCTAAAATATCTATGTATCCTTCATATTTTCTGATAAGAACAAACTATGCATTTGGGGAATAAAAAAAGAATAACTAACAAAAAATTTTAAAATAGCTTTGGTTGACCTTACAAAAATCATAGTGGATTAGTGGGTTGACTAGTTTGAATCTCCTTAAAGGAAATTGTCAAACTTCATTTGACTCTTAGAGAAAAAATGTAGCCTTCATTTCTGTTACAGCTACTGTGCTCTTTTTTTTCCTATGCCAGTAAAAATGACACTATGCTGTTAGTGCCACCTTTTATTGCAGAAGACAATTTTCATCTACAATTATCTAATTAAACCACTTACTATGAAATGTTCAATTTAATTCTTTTAAAATGTTTTCTGAAATGATTATAATTTATAACTTCTGTGAGAGTTTGTAAATTAGAACGTCTTCAGTGGACATCATTGAATCTGTCTCTAAGAACAGGGTAATAAATAATTTGGATTGTTGAGGGATCATGCAGAGAGAAAGCATAGAGGATCAGACTTTGATCATAATGACCAAAGTCATGCCTTAAAAGGGGCCCATTTTAAATTACAGTTTGGAAGTTAGTGATGTTTGTCCTCTTGCCTCTTGCTTGCATATTAATATTTCTTATGTATCCGTTTTTCAATCCTTCAGTCTGTGAGTTCTCCACTCCAGTCTCTTCAGCAGAGAACATGGCTTATTCACTGGTCCCTGTTTGTTTTCTTCAATCACCCCAAAGGTCGCGATAATATTATCGATCTCTTCCTTTACCAGCCACAGTAAGTTATTTTACTGTGTAATTTTGACTGTATTTAGATAAAATTATATGGAATTGTTTAAACTTAAAATATACTTTTCTTTTTATTTTTTTTATTTTTTTTAATTTTTTATTGGATTATAGGTTTTGGGGTACATGAGCAGAGCATGCAAGACAGTTGCGTAGGTACACACATGGCAGTGTGCTTTGCTTTTCTTCTCCCCTTCACCCACATTTGGCATTTCTCCCCAGGCTATCCCTCCCCACCTCCCCCTCCCACTGGCCCTCCCCTTTTCCCCCCAATAGTCCCCAGTGTTTAGTACTCCCCTTTCTGTGTCCATGTGTTCTCATTTTTCATCACCCACCTATGAGTGAGAATATGCGGTGTTTCATTTTCTGTTCTTGTGTCAGTTTGCTGAGGATGATGTTTTCCACATTCATCCATGTCCCTACAAACGACACGAACTCATCATTTCTGATTGCTGCATAATATTCCATGGTGTATATGTGCCACATTTTTCCAATCCAGTCTATTATCAATGGGCATTTGGGTTGATTCCAGGTCTTTGCTATTGTAAACAGTGCTGCAATGAACATTCGTGTACATGTGTCCTTATAGTAGAAGGATTTATAGTCTTTTGGATATATACCCAGTAATGGGATTGCTGGGTCAAATGGAATTTCTATTTCTAAGGCCTTGAGGAATCGCCACACTTGTTGTCACCTGTTTTTTTTCCCTTCATGTAGTAGATTTGTTTGTTATTGAAAAGCCTGCATGTGACTCTTAAGTAAATTATTTGACAAAGTGTACTCTAAGCCTTTAAAGTACGGTCCCTGGGCCAGCAGCATAGGCGTCATACAGAATCTTAAGATTCACTCTAGAACTAAATTATAATCTACATTTTAACAAGAGCCCAGGTAACTCATTTAAACATCAGAGCTTTAGAAATAAGGCTGTAAAACATGCTACTTGAAAGGATATGTGCATCCTGGGAAAGAATCTTATTATATCATCTTTTGCTCTGTCTACCAGCTTTGTTTAATCTTTTAGTGATGTGAAATTCACTGCTTATGAACTGTACCATTCTGTTGTTAGCTAGAAATTATTTTTTAAAATTTACTCTTCCTGTGGAACTCAAGTGCTTCTGAAACTTCTGCCTGTTGTTTCTTGTTTTTTTTTTTTTTTTGGAATGGCAGAAAACAATACTGCTTTATGGAAAGTCTTTAGGTGTTTGAAGATAACATTTACCCCTTTATGTTTCCTTCAGGCTAACTATCTCTAGTTTTATTAAATAACATAGTTTTTCAGACCCTATAGTATTTTGATTGTCTTTTTTAGATAATTTCTATTTATCTTCATAATTTATCTTCATAATTGACATTTTATTCTAGGATTGTCATCTAACTTTATAGATTACAGTGGCAATATTAGCTCCTATTACTTGTGCATATGCTTTTTATAGCCTAAGATTGCAATAGCATATTTTAACAATTGCTTCATGTTATGATTTATATTGTATTGACTGTATTATTGGGCAACTTTTACAACAACACTTTTTTTTTTGAGATAAGATCTGGCTCTGTTGCCCAGACTGGAGTGCAGTGGCACTATATAAGCTGACTGCCACCTCTACCTCCCTGGCTCAAGCCATCCTCTCACCTTAGCCTCCCAAGTAGCTGGGACTACAGGCACATGCCACCATGCCCAGCTAATTTTTCTATTTTTGGTAGAGACAGGGTTTTGCCATGTTGCCCAGGCTGGTCTCAAACTCCTGAGCTCAAGCAGTCTGCCTGCCTCAGTCTCCAAAAGTGCTGAGATTATAGGCGTGAGCCACTGAATCCAACCCTACATTAATACTTTTGGTTCATTTTTCTTAATTGTTCATCTGAATGAAGATTTTTTTATATTTTTGTTACATTTTATCTTACAGAAATGAAAATGGCTTCATGTGACAAATGAAATAATAAAAATTCTAAATCTTTACTGATATCCTCCAAAATCTGAAATACCCTATGTGCCATTATCAGATCAGTTACTTGAGGGAGGATTAGGGTGGGGTGTGGCTTAGATCTTAAATGATTTCATTTAAAAGAATTTTGGGTCCTGATGAATATATTTGTCAGTTTTTTAAAAGTATGCGTATATGGGAATATATTCTAACTTTGTGGAACAAAAAAATACCCTATTTGAGCATCCAGTAAAGCCTTCCTCCTCAAACATTTAAATTAGGTATACACTGAAAAGCCATTGGATATTTAGAAGGAAGAGAAAAATGACATTAAAATTATCTTTGGGACCGTTTTTACAGGCCAGTTCTTAAACATTTTGATCTTGGAACCCATTTACACTATTAAGAATTATTGAATGTAATTTTCTTTGCATTGCTTTTGTCTCTTGGTACATACAGTAAGTCCTCAATGTTTTCTCTATGTTAGAAACTGCAACTCTAAGGAAAACAATGAATAATGAAACCATTTTTTACCTCATCAGCTTCATATTGAAAGAGTGTCATTTGGTTTTAAAGTTGCAATTTCCAAGAACATACCGATGATATTAAGTAAGGATTTAACTGTATTAAAAATAAAAACAAATTAAAAATTTGCTTGTTAATAAATGGTAAATTGATTAGATTTAGCACATAATAGATTTTTTAATGAAAATAACTTTAAAAAAATTAATGTGACTGTGTGACAAACAAATTTAGTGTGACAAAAAGAGTGACATTGCTTTACGTTTTTGCAGACCTTCAATTGCTGGGTTAATTGACAGCTGGTTTTCATGCCTGCTTTCTTGAAATCTATTGTCATGTGTTGTTTTAACTGTATGACGAAAACCTAGCTTCACACAGGTAGTTGGAAAAGAAATGTTTTGTTAATATCCTTTTCTGATAGTTGTGAAGATTCTCTTTTGAATATAGTAAAACGCAACAAGAAGTAGATACAATAAAACTCAACACGGAGTAGTTTATTATTGTTATTATACTTTAAGGTTTGGGGTACATATGCAGATCGTGCAGGTTTGTTACATAGATATACATGTGCCATAGTGGTTTGCTACATCTGTCACCGTCATCTACATTAGGTATTTCTTCTAATGTTACCCCCTCATTCCCCCACCCGCCAACAGGGCTCGATGTGTGATGTTTCACTCCCTGTGTCCATGTGTTCTCATTGTTCAACAACCACTTATGAGTGAGGACATATGGTGTTTAGTTTTCTGTTCTTGTGTTCGTTTGCTGACAATGATGGTTTCCATCATCATCCATGTCCCTGCAAAGGACATGAACTCATCCTTTTTTATGGCTGCATAGTATTCCATGATGTGTGTGTGCCACATTTTCTTTATCCAGTCTATCATTGATGGACATTTGGGTTGGTTCCAAGTCTTTGCTATTGTAAACGGTGCTGCAAAAACATACATCTGCATGTGTCTTTATAATAGAATGTTTTAGGAAGTAGTTTTTTAAAAGATGGTTTTTAATATAGAATCTGAAACCATGTCATTAAAACTTTTTGGGATCCTAAACTATGCTGATATTCTAGACTATATTGAGCTATCTTGCACTTGGAATGGATCTTTTACTCATGCGTGATTTTATGGCAAAATTCATTGATTGTTCGGGAAATATATACTGGTCCAGAGAGTTACGCAGATATTCCAGTGTGTTGACATTATACAACACCAGAAAAACCACATTCATTAACATTATTACTAAACCCATTAGAAAAGGCTTTAAGTTAATGGAAAGCTTTCATGCTTCCAGTAGCTGATACAAATTTTCCAAAATTCTAGTTTTTCTTAAAAGCTCTAATTTTATCATTTGTTTTTCTTGAAGGACAGTCTCACTTCATTTTCTAGACATGTCTGCCGACTTTCCAACTCTGAATGTCTGAATAGCTTTGGTTTGTCTGTCATTATTTGAAGTAAAAGTAGTGTTCTGTGAGAAAAGCAGCTGGTTCATCCTGTTTCTAAGTTGCACAAGTGCTTTTCCTTAGGGACAACCATGACACTGAAGTACATATACCGCAGAGGCACTTTATGAATAGTTCCCATTTAGTCATGCAAAATACGAGAAAGATTAGTACTTACAGGTTGAAATTTTGTAAAATTAGTAATTTGTGCTACTTGATTCAAGGACATAGTTGAAAGTTTTTGTGGTTTTTAAAACTGCCAAAGTGTGGTGGTGAAAAATATAGGGACTACTACTATAGTTTGATGTCACCACTTTGATTTAGTCTGAAGTCCAAGAAGAGTTTGTTTGTTTATAATTTAGTAATTATTAGTAACAAATCAGTTTTAGAATATTTCTTTTGCTCCATTAAGAACCATCATGCCTGTGGAACTATTTTTTAGAACAGAAACAACCTTTGGAAAAGAAACCTACTCAGTAGTATGATGATTTTAATTGTTTGCAAAAGTACTGTGTTACTATTTTCACTGGCTATAGGGTCAGATTGCTGTCTTATTTTCTGTCTTGTTAAGTCTTCTTAATTTGATTTTTGCTTGATTCTAACTCTTTTCCTAATGGAAATATACCCGGGTGACTTGACAGATCATTGTTACACCCATTTCTTTAAGTGGGAGAGGTGCTTACTGTTGAGACTGTGTGTAATGTGCACATGGATGTCTATACTCAGTATGTGTTTTTCAGTCGTCTCTGATAGATTTATGAAGAAAGTATTTTTAATTTCTTTTAGCACAGTAGGTGGTTGGTTGAGTGCATTCAGTCGATATTATACATAGATTGTGAATTGCACACTTTTTTTTAAGTTTATTTTTTATATATATTTTCTTGCACTTTACATTCTGGGGTACCTGTGCAGAACATGCAGGATTGTTGCATAGGTACACACAACACATGGCAATGTAGTTTGCTGCCTCCATCCCCCCGTCACCTATATCTGGCATTTTTCCCCATGTTATCCCTCTCCAACTTCCCTACCCCTCACTGTCCCTCCCCTATTCTCTCCCAACAGATCCCAATGTGTGATGTTCCCCTCCCTGTGTCCATGTGTTCTCATTGTTCAGTACCCGCCTATGAGTGAGAACATCGGTGTTTGATTTTCTGTTCTTGGGTCAGTTTGCTGACAATGAGGGCTTCCAGATTCATCCAGGTTCCTACAAAGGACACAAACTCATTATTTTTTATGGCTGCGTAATATTCCATGGTGTATATGTGCCACATTTTCCTTGTCCAGTCTGTCATCATTGGGCATTTGGGTTGATTCCAGGTCTTGGCTATTGTAAACAGTGCCACAATGAACATACATGTGCAAATGTTTTTACAATAGAATGATTTATAATCCTTTGGATATATACCCAGTAATGGGATTGCTAGATCAAATGGAATTTCTGTTTCTAGGTCCTTGAGGAATTGCCACACTGTTTTCCACAATGGTTGAACTAATTTACACTCCTACGAACAGTGTAAAAGTGTTCCTATTTCTCTACATCCTCTCTAGCATCTGTTGTATCCAGATTTTTTAAATGATCACCATTCTAAGTGGCGTGAGATGGTATCTGAATGTAATTTTGGTTTGCATTTCTCTAATGACCAGTGATGGTGAGCATTTTTTGATATGTTTGTTGGCTGCATAAATGTCTTCTTTTGAAAAGTGTCTTTTCATGTACTTTGCCCACTTTTGAATGGGTTTGTTTTTGTTTTTCTTATAAATCTCTTTCAGTTCTTTGTAGATTCTGGATATTAGTCCTTTGTCATATGGGTAGATTGTAAAAATTTTTTCCCCTTCTTTTGGTTGCTGGTTCACTCTAATGATTGTTTCTTTTTTCCATTTGTCTATTTTGGCTTTTGTTGCTAGTGCTTTTGGTGTTTTAGTCATGAAGTCCTTGCCTATGCCTATGTCCTGAATGGTTTTGCCTAGGTTTTCTTCTAGGGTTTTTATGGTGTTAGGTCTTATGTTTAAGTCTTTAATTCATCTGGAGTTAATTTTAGTATAAGGTGTCAGGAAAGGGTCCAGTTTCTGTTTTCTGCACATAGCTAGCCAGTTTCCCCAACACCATTTATTAAACAGAGAATCCCTTCCCCATTGCTTATTTTTCTCAGGTTTGTCAAAGATCAGATGGCTGTAGATGTGAGGTGTTGCCTTTCAGGCCTCTGTTCTGTTCCATAGGTTTATATCTCTGTTTTGGTACCAGTACCATGCTGTTTTGATTACCGTAGCCTTGTAGTATAGTTTGAAGTCAGGTAGTGTGATGTATCCAGCTTTGTTCTTTTTGCTTAAAATAGTCTTGGCTATGTGGGCTCTCTTTTGGTTCCATATTAAGTTTAAGGTGGTTTTGTCCAGTTATGTGAAGAGGGTTACAGGTAGCTTGATGGGGATGGTATTGAATCCATAAATTACTTTGGGCACTGTGGCCATTTTCACAGTATTGATTCTTCTTAACCATTAGCATGGAATGTTTTTCCATCTATTTGTGTCCTTTCTTATTGCCTTGAGGTCCTTTATATCCTTTGTTAGTTGTATTCCTACGTATTTTATTCTCTTTGTAGCAGTTATGAATGGCAGTTCGCTCTTGATCTGGCTCTCTGTCTGTTATTGGTGTATAGGAATGCTTTTGATTTCTGCATATTAATTTTGTATCCTGACACTTTGCTGAAGTTGCTTGTCATCTTAAGGACATTTTGGGCTGAGACGATGGGGTCTTCTAAATAAACAATCATGTCCTATGCAAATAAGAGACAATTTGACTTCCTCCTTTCCTAATTGAATACCTTTTATTTCTTTTTCTTGCCTGATTGCTCTGTCTAGAACTTCCAATACTATATTGAATAGGAATGGTGACAGGGCATCCCTATGTAGTGCCAGATTTCAAAGGTAATGCTTCCAGTTTTTGCCCATTCATTATGATATTGGCTGTTGGTTTGTCTTAAATAGCTTTTATTATTTTGAGATACATTCTGTTGATAACTAGTGTATTGAGAGTTTTTAGCATAAAGGGCTGTTGAATTTTGTCGAAGGCCTTCTCTGCATCTATTGAGATAATCATGAGGTTTTTGTCTCTGGTTCTGTTTATGTGGTGGATAACGTTTATAGACTTGCATATGTTGAAACAGTCTTGCATCCCTGGGATGAAGCCTACTTGATCATGATGGATAAGCTTTTTGATGTGCTGTTGCAATCGGTTTGCCAGTATTATATTGAAGATTTTTACATCTGTGTTCATCATGGATATTGGCCTGAAATTTTTTGTTGTTGTTGAGTCTCTACCGGGTTTTGGTATCAGGAGGATGTTGGTCTCATGAAATGATTTGGGAAGGATTCCCTCTTTTTGGATTGTTTGGAATAGTTTCAGAAGGAGTGGTACCAGCTCCTCTTGTATGTCTGGTAGAATTCGCCTGTGAACCCATCTGGACCCGGGCTTTTTTTGGTTGGTAGGCTATTAATTGCTGCCTCACATTCAGCCTTTGTTATTGGTCTGTTCAGGGTTTTGACTTCTTCCTGGTTAAGGCTTGGGAGGGTACAAATGTCCAGGAATTTATCTATTTCTTCCAGGGTTACTGGTTTATGTGCATAGAGTTGTTTGTAGTAATCTCTGATGGTGGTTTTTATTTCTGTAGAGTCAGTGGTGATGTCACCTTTATTTATTTTTTATTGCATCTATTTGATTCTTCTCTCTTTTCTGTTTTATTAATCTGGCTAGCAGTCTATCTGTTTTCTTGATCTTTTTTGAAAAACTAGCTTCTGGATTTATTGAATTTTTTTTTTTGAAGGGTTTTTGTATCTCTGTCTCCTTCAGTTCTGCTTTGATCTTCGTTATTTCTTGTCTTCTGCTCGCTTTTTGAAGTTTCTTGATTTTGCTCCTCTGGCTCTTTCCATTTTGATTACAGGGTGTAAATTTTAGGTCTTCCTCGCTTCTCTGGTGGGCATTTATTGCTATAAATTTCGCTGTAGACGCTGCTTTAAATGTGTTCCAGATATTCTGGTAAGTTGTGTCTTCATCTCATTGGTTTCAAAGAACATCCTTATTTCTGCCTTTGTTTGATTGTTTATCTAGTCAACATTCAAGAGCCCGTTGTTCTGTTTCCGTGATGTTGTTTGGTGTTGAGTTAGTTTCTTAATCTTGAGTTCTAATTTGATTGCACTGTGGTCTGAGAGACTGTTTGTTATGATTTCCATTCTTTTGCATTTGCTGAGGAGTTACTTACTTCCAGTTATGTGGTCAGTTTTAGAGTAGGTGCAATGTGGTGCTGAGAAGAATGTATAGTCTTTGGATCTGGGGTGGAATGTTGCGTAGATGTCCATTAGGTTTGCTTGGTCCAGGTCTGAGTTCAAATCTTGGATATCTTTGCTAATTTTCTGTCTCGTCGATCTGTCTAATATTGACAGTGGAGTGTTGAAGTCTCCCCATATTATTGTGTGAGAGTCTAAGTCTCTTTGTAGGTCGTTAAGAACTTGCTTTATGTATCTGGGTGCTCCTGTATTGGATGTGTGTATATTTAGGATAGTTAGCTCCTCTTGTTGCATTGATCCTTTAGCATTATGTAATGCCCTTGTCTCTTTTGGTCTTTGTTGCTTTAAAGTCTATTTTATCAGAGACTAGGATTGCAACTCCTGCTTTTTTTAGCTCTACATTTGCTTTGTAAATCTTCCTTCTCCCTTCATTTCAAGACTGTGTGTGTCCTTGCACGAGTGATGGGTTTCCTAGATACAGCATGCTGATGAGTTTTGACTTTCTATCCAATTTGCCAATCTGTATCTTTTGATTGGGCATTTAGCCCATTTACATTTAGGGTTAATATTGTCATGTATAAATTTGATCCTGCATTTTGATGCCTGCTCGTTGTTTTGCCCATTAGTTGACCCGGTTTCTTCATTGTGTTGATGGTCTTTACCATTTGGTGTGTTTTTGGAGTGACTGGTACTTGTTGTTCCTTTCTATGCTTAGTGCTTCTTTCAGGAGCTCTTACAAGGCAGGCCTGGTGGTGATGAAATCTCTTAGCAGTTACTTGTTCTTAAAGGATTTTATTTCTCCTTTGCTTATGAAGCTTAGTTTGGCTGGATATGAAATTCTAGGTTGAAAGTTCTTTTCTTTAAGGATGTTGAATATTGGCTCTACCCACTCTCTTCTGGCTTGTAGGGTTTCTGCTGAGAGCTCAGTGTGAGTCTGATGGACTTCCCTTTGTGGGTAACCTGACCTTTCTCTCTGCTTCCCTTAGCATTTTTTCCTTCATTTCAATTCTGGTGAATCTGACAATTATGGGCCTTGGGGTTGCTCTTCTTGAGGAATATCTTTGTGGTGTTCTCTGTATTTCCTGGACTTGAGTGTTGGCCTCCCTTGCTAGGTTGGGGAAGTTCTCCTGGATAGTATCCTGAAGAGTGTTTTCTAGCTTGGATTCATTCTCTCCTTCACATTCAGGTACACCTATCAAATGCAGATTAGGTATTTTCATATAATCCCATATTTCTTGGAGGCTTTGTTCCTTTTTTTAGTCTTTTTTCCCTAATCTTGCCATTTTATTTTATTGAATTGAACTTCAATCTCTGATATTCTTTCTTCTATTTGGTCGATTCAGCCATTGAAACTTACTTGTGTATGCTTCGTGAAGTTCTGATGTTGTGTTTTTCAGTTCCATCACATCATTTATACTCTCCTCTAAGCTGTTTATTCTTGTTTGCATTTCACTAAATCTTTTTTCAAGGTTTTTAGTTTCTTTGCATTGGGTTAGAACATTTTCTTTTAGCTCAAAGAAGTTTGTTACTACCCACCTTCCGAAGCCTTGTTTCTGTCAATTCATCAGACTTATTCTCCATCCTGTTTTGTTCCCTTCCTGGTGTGGAGTTCTGATCCTTTGGAGGAGGAGAGGTATTCTGGATTTTAGTGTTTTCATCCTTTTGCACTGGTTTCTTCCCATCTTTGTGGATTTATCTACCTGTGGTCTTTGTTGTTGGTGACTTTCTAATGGGGTCTCTGAGTGGACGTCGTTTTTGTTGATGTTGAAATTATTTGTTTCTGGTTTTTAGTTTTCCTTCTATCAGTCAGGCCCCTTTGGTGTAGGACTGCTGGAGGTCCACTCCAGACCCTGCTTGCCTGGTTGGCTGCAGAACAGTAAGGGTTGCTGTCAGTTTCTTCTGTTATCTTTGTCCCAGAAGGGTACCTGCCAGATGTCAGCCTGAGCTCTCCTTTATAAGGTATCTCTTTGGATATATGGGGATCGGGGACCTGCTTGAGGAGACAGTCTGTCTCTTATAGGAGTTCAACTGCTGAGCTTGGAGCTCTGCTGTTCCAATCACAGCTGCAGGGCAGGTGCTTTCAAGTTCACTGCAGCGAAACTACTAACTCCCTTTTTTCCTAGGTGTTCTGTCCTGGGAAAGTGGGGCTTTATTTGTAAGTTTCTTACATGCTGCTGCCTTTTTATCAGAGATGCCCTGCCCAGCAAGGAGGTAATCTAGTCACAGTCTGCCAGCAGAAGCGTTGCTGAGCTGCCGTGGGCTCTGCCCATCTGCAGTGTGAACTTCCTTGTGGTTTTGTTTACAGAGGTACTGTTAGAACTGTCTTGGTAATGGTGGTCTGCCTCAGTAATGGCAGATAGTCTCCGTAATGGTGGTCTGCCTCAATAGTGGTGGTCTCCTGGGTAGTGACTGATAACCTTCCCCCGACCAAGCTAGACTGTCTGGGGTCCAGCTGCACTTGCTGTGAAACTCTCAATCCAGAGCGTTTCAGATTGCTGGTCTCTGTGGGCGTGATTGCCTGGCTCCCTGTTTCAAGCCCCTTTTTTTCAGTTGATTGGGTGGCTCTGTCTCCCAGGCATTCCAGGCATCAGTTGAGACCGCTACCCAGATTTGTGTGAATTTTTGTGTTGAGACCCCTGGCGACCCCTGGCATTGGCTGAAACAGCTGTGCTGGAAACTTGTGGTGGTTTTCGGCCCTGGAATCTCCTGGTCTGTGGGCAGTAAAAGGTCGTTTGGAAATGTAGTGGTTACTTACCCTCTGCATTGTTCTTGCTGGGAACTGCACTCCAGAGCTGTGCCTATTTGGCCATCATTGATCTCCTGCAGATATGTTTTCAAGCTTAAATTATAGTTGCAGGAAGTTTTAGACCTCATTGCAAATACAAAGGAAATTTCCTTGAAAGTGATTAATCTGCTATGTGATGACATGCTACAAGACAATATCAAAATTATAGAATTATACATTTGCAAATGCCTTTGTAAGTGTGCTCAATTAAAGTAATGTGCATGTCAGTTGATGTTTGATGTCAGCATTTACTACTGCCTGTGCATATTTTTACATTTCCTTTTTTTTTTTTTTTGAAGATGGAGTCTTGCTCTGTCGCCCAGGCTAGAGTGCAGCGGCGCCATCTTGGCTCATTGCAGTCTCCACCTTCTGGGTCCCTCGAGCGATTCTCTTGCCTCAGCCTCCAGCGTAGGTGGTATTACAGGTGCCTGCCACGATGCTCAGCTAATTTTTGTATTTTTAGTAGAGAGGTGGTTTCTCCACATTTGCTCAGCTGGTCTCAAACTCCTGACCTCAGGGGATCCACCTGCCTCAGCTTCCTAAAGCGCTAGGATTACAGGCATGAGCTACCACCCCCAGCCTACATTTTCTTTTTTTTTCTTTTTTTCTGAAGCAGGGTCTTGCTCTGTAACCCACATTGGGATTGCAATGGTGCAGTTAGTCACAGTTTATTGCAGCCTTGGCCACCTCGGCCACCTCAGCTCGGGCAATCTTCCACCTCAGTTTTTTGTTTTTTGTGGTTTTTTTTGTAGAGACTAGCTTTCACTATGTTGCCCAGGCTGGTCTTGAACTGGGCTCAAGCATTCCTCCCACCTCAGCCTCCCAAAGTCTTGGGATTACAGGCATGAGCCATAGCTCCTGGCCGTTTTTACGTTTTCAAGGACTAAATATGTAAAATCTTTTTACAGATTACATTATCAGGAAAACATTTGCAATACTTTTTAACGATATGGACCACTAAATTTGAAATTAATTAAGAAAAATTATTCCCAGTGAAGGAATTCCATCAGTAGATCTATAGTTTAGAAATTGGTTTCCCTTCTTTTTATATAAATATCTGGAATAATATTTTGAATTTTGTCTCTTGCTCACAAAGCCAAAAATATTTACTGTCTGGTCCTTTGCAAAAATTTTACTAGCTTCTGGAATACCCTTTCAGAAACAAGGAGTGGATTTCCCAAATAAGTAATCCTCCAGAAAAATAATATATATATGGTGCAATGGTGTAAACTTAGGATAAAGTAAAAATAAATATGAGTTTAACACTCTATACAACAAACCTATAGAAATATTTGTGTATAAATTGAGTTCAGATAAATTTATCCTGAGTCTCATAAACACGTACTAAAATTACCTACTTCAGCTTGGCACAGTGGCTCACGCCTGTAATCCCAGCACTTTGGAAGGCCAAGGCGGGTGGATCACTTGACTTGGCAGTTGGAGATCAGCCTGACTAACATGGTGAAACCCTGCCTCTACTAAAAATACAAAAAAGTTAGCCAGGTGAGGTGGTGTGTGCCGGTAGTTCCAGCTACTTGGGAGACTGAGGCAGGAGAATGGCTCAAACCCGGGAAGCGGAGGTTTCAATGAGTTGAGATGGCACCACTGCACTCCTGCCTGGGAGACAGGACAAAACTTTATCTCAAAAAAATAAAAAAAGAAAGAAATAATAAAATTACCTACTTTAAAACTGATATTAAGAAAAACAATCATGCTTTCTTGTGTTTGTGCATGATGCCTCTGGCAAGAGAAATAATTATTCCAAATGAGCATTGCACATTTAAAAATTTTTCATTTGAAACTTGAGCTTAATTTTTCAGATGATATATCTTGGCCAGTGTGTTTTTGATGACTTTTCCTAGGAACTATTTTATTTTTGAGTGGATATTCTTTTTATACTTTGCCTTGTTTAGAGGGCATTCAAGGTAGGCTGAGTGGGACTATATAGTATGAAGTGTTCGATTCTAGGATCCTGTAAGAGTTTAAGCGATGTTTTATGGGAGTCTATAATATAATAAAATATAGATTTATTAATCATTGCCTGGGGGAACTTAGAAGATAAGGTGTTAAAGCTGGACTCGGAAGGATGGCTAGAATTTAGGCTTTTAGGGGTTATGTGTTTGGGAGACCAATCTGTGTGGAGTGAACTTTAAGAAAAGAAAGAGGAACTGTCAGTGGTAGTGCGATGGGAGATGGAGCTAGATGGGTAGTTTGGGGCTTCAGTATTCATTCACCTAAGAGAAAGGGACTTTATTGACAAAAAATTCTGAGATTGGTATAGTGTCTGACACTCAAAGGTGCTAAATTAATACTTATTGGATAAATAAATAGGGAGCTATTTGAGGAAATTGAGTAGGAGAAACATAGGGTAAACACCTAGTTACGGAGGGTGGTCCGATGTTAATCATCACAACAGCAAGATTTGCTAAATATTAGCCAAGACCCTGTTATTTACCTAACATCTATGCCTTCCTAATTTTTACTGGTACCACTTTAACAAATGCCTTGTAATATTGTAATATTCCTTCTCCCTATTGCTTCCAGTCTTTCATCCCCTGAATTATTTAAGTGCCTGATTTTTTGACTAGTATGAGTGCTTTGCACATAGATTTTCACACATTTTTTCTAATGGGTGAATGAAAGTCATCACTTAGTAGTCTTTTGAAACAGACTGACAGTATGTGTTTGAGCCTTCCAAAATTCTTTTTACTCAAAAATAATAATAGGATAATTAGCCTCTTGATTGAGTCTTCCATCTTACTCCGTATTAAAGAACTAGTGGCTGGCATTCTCATTTGGATTCCTGAAATTGAATGCTGTTTTTAAATTTTCTTGGAGGAGATGCTCTTATAATACTCATTCTTAAGTGTCTACAATCTTAAGACTAATGAAATAGTACAATCTAATGGCCTGCTTGAGGGTTTTCTTAACTCACCCTGGGTAAGTTATTAATTTTTATATTTTTTTCTTAGGTATCTTAATGCAATTCAGACAATGTGTCCACACATTCTTCGCTATTTGACTACAGCAGTCATAACAAACAAGGATGTTCGAAAACGCCGGCAAGTGCTGAAAGATCTAGTTAAGGTTATTCAACAGGTAAAACTAAACACTGAGTGTTTTAAAAAGCACCTAAGCTTTAGGTCTAACCTCTTTTTCTAAAGTAAGAGTTAGTTCTTAAGGTAAAAATGCTTTTAGAAATAGGTGGGAGGAATTCATGAAGTTTAGAAGAGAGAAGAGCCTCAAATGGGCTTTTGTTGTCCTTAAGTCCAAGATCACAAGTTGGAAGTGGAATGATTATTACTGTCTGCTAGATCAACACTTAATATACATTGTGTATTTCTGTTTTTCTTATTGCAAAGAGTGAAGAAAATCTGGAACCTGGAGGTGGGGGGTCATTACCTGTATCATGGCTGAGCTTTATATACAATACAGTTTCACTAGACCCCAAGTTGGGCAAAAGGTTCAGGCAGCCATGCTGTTTGATATTTAGTGAGCTTGTCAGCAAAACCCATAGATTGGTAAAATAAATATTTAAGAATGAATTAAATGCAAAGAAGTTACTGTCATTCAGCAGGGAATGAATACCCTTATGCTTGGGGAAGATCTTTGCTGTTTATTGACTAAGGGAGACTTTTGGTAGTAGGGGAATTTGAAAACTTTCAGAATGCTTCTTGGATCAGAATTTAGAGAACTTGGTTTGAAAGATGTTACAAGCTTAAGGTGTGGTCTGGAATCAAGATAGGAACAAAATTGCTTTAAGAAGATGCTAGGTAATTTGATTAGAAATTAAGGAAGCAGAAAACAGATCTAGGTAATTTGATTAGAAAGTTAGGAAGCAGAAAACAGGAAGACTGGGAAATGCTGGGGCAATCTGCTAAACAGTGTTGAACCACACCTACCTTGACCTTTACTTATTTTTATAGGAGTCTTACACATATAAGGACCCAATTACAGAATTTGTTGAATGCTTATATGTTAACTTTGACTTTGATGGGGCTCAGAAAAAGCTGAGGGAATGTGAATCAGTAAGTATGATTTTTTTACTTACAAATTTATAATCTTAAATTTTTGGATATTTTAAAATTAATCTTGCAGTATCTTCATTAAAATAATGAAGTGTAATTATAACAGAAATATGTTTGTTAATCTTAAAATGGCCTAAATGGCTTGTTTATTAACCCTAAAATGACTTAAATGGCTTATGTTTATTAATCTTAAAATAGGAATGTGCTAGAGTAATGACTTTTTTAATGTTATTGCCATCTATTTATCCCTTTTGTGAGGGAAGTTTGTTAAAATATTGGGAGTAACTTAAATTCAAAGATGTATCTATAATTCCACATCTTATCTTGAATGAGTAAATATAATATTTCGTATGTATAAGCCAAGTCACTTTGAATTGCAATATATGGAGTGTTTTTAATTTTGTTTCATAGGAGGGCTTTTCGTTAGAATTTTTCACACGGTTGGATTTAACATTTGTGATAACCACTCAGTTCATTGTAGTTACAAGTTTTATAGCTGCAGTACCTCCTGTTTAACAACTGGAAGAGTAAGATTATAGTTGTTTTGAAAAATTAGTTTACAAGTTTTAAGAAACTAAACTAAGAATTTTACCTGCTAAATGTAGTCACAGTTACTAGATTCACAAGTTACTAGTCATAAGTTTCATCCTTTGAATGAAAATTTTAGCACAAAATGGGCAATTTGTTGACCAAGATTTTATTTCTCTAAGAAAAAAACTGATAATGCAAATATACATTCCCTGGTGATTTTCAAACATTAGACGGAGTAGAAAATTAGAATCCAGATGGTAATTTGTGTTTTTCATAGTCCTTTCATTATTAAGTAAACATTTGTGTATATTCATTATACTAAATGTCTAGGTTTTGCTGTTAAAAGACCTAGAGGGCACTTGGTTGCTGTTCTTGAAGTTAAAACATTCTTTTTTAATTATGCCATCTATGGCATAGGAGCCACCTTTTGCATTCTTTTCCTTTCTGATTTCTAGGTCTACTTAAAGTTACAGAAATACTCAGGGCTTTAGTTCATTTGTAACTGTTTTAAATAGTTGGAAAAGATTATGTTATCTGCAGAGCATTTATGTAGAATAATGGATGGTACCAAACTTTGTTGTCAGAAGGCTACTTTTTTACTTAAAAGTTATCAGTGGAACAAGAAAACATAGCAGTTTTTAGGTCTTTATTTTGTGGTATTCTTTTTACTACTTATTTAAATCATTAAAGATTTGAAAACAGTATTCTAGAAAGTGCTGTGGTATAGAACTCATGATATTAGAATGGAAAAATAAAGCAGACAGAATATTTGATTCAAGTTTCAGGCAATTGCCTGTCAGAATAATTAATTTTTGTTGTATTTGTACATGTAGGTGCTTGTGAATGACTTCTTCTTGGTGGCCTGTCTTGAAGATTTCATTGAAAATGCCCGTCTCTTCATATTTGAAACTTTCTGTCGCATCCACCAGTGTATCAGCATTAAGTAAGAACACTGTGATTTGATTTGTATTTCTACTTTAAAATTCCTGGAAATTTCCATTTATTGTGTATTTACACTTAATAGAATTCCAGTTAATTGGATTTTTATTTCCCTTTGCTTTCAGAAGAACAATGAAACAATTTGATAATTTATTTAAAAACCTAACTTTTGCTACAGGCTCAGATATTTTTAGCTAGTATGTGTATGGCAATTTTCAAAGTACTAAGTTGAAGGCAATATATGGTTGTCAGTTACCTTCTTGAAGTGTAAATACTGTTGTACCTTTACATGAGAAAAATGAAGTAAACATTTCTAAAACGGTTTCAACAGCAGTTCAAAGAATGAGATAATCATTAAATCGGAAATTCTGTTGAAAGACCACTACATTTGGTAGACCTTTCCATTTAATTTGTATTAATTACGTATCTGAATTCTCATATAGTAAACTACTATTACATCTTAATATGTTGAAAGATGGAAAAATTCTGGTGAATTTTAGTTGTAATTTCCTCTGTTCTGTGAGAAAATTATTGGGAAAAAATTGTGAACTGTACATAACCTATTAGAAATAAATTGTACATATTAGAGTTTTAAAAATAACTAGTACCCTGTGGGCACAGAGGAAGTCAAACAGAAATGTTTAAAAATCTACTTTAACGTTTGCCTCTGAGGAATGGTGCGTAGAACAAATTCTTTTTCTTTAATGCCATTTGTTTTCTCTTATCCATACTTGGCTGGCCTAATTTTAGTGGGCTGTCCATTGAAGTGGTTCTCCAGAGTTAGAAGGATAGTGTAATCATGGGATTTTTCCTATGGGAATTGAATCCTTGCCTTCAGTTTTATTAGCACTTTACTATAGCTTATAGGATTTTTTAAACCTGATTCTCTTACAAATTTTGTGAAAATTCGTAATACTAATATTGGTTGTGAAATAAAGAGATATAGGTACATCATATGTGGGGCTCCGGTGGACAGTGGGTAATTGAATTCTTGGATTGTTGTTTGTTTTTAAGGTTTGTAATTAGAGCTTATGAAAGAGGGATATTAGTATTTTGGTTTCCCTTACGGAATTTTCTCCATTTCTCATTATAATATGGTCATTTAGGAGTTTTTTGGTCCAGAACTGATTTAGCTACTAACCCTGTTGTGCGCCTTTTGAAAGCTGACTCTTTTTTTTTTTTCTTCATCTTTAGCACCTAACATACTAACTTTGTAGCACCTGATATGCTTTGTACAGTATAGTGTGAGGATACAATATAAACATTTAAGTAAATTTCTTCTGCTCTTTGTATTAGTGAACTTGGCATTTTTGTCCATAATAATGTTTTTCTGCTTTGGTATTTGCTTCCAAGGTACTATCAGTAAGATTTTTTCTAGCTCTTTTCTTTTAACTCTGCAACTATGGATTCATTATCTTCTTTCTTGGGATTTAGTTTATTATCTTTTATCAGTAAAATAGATTAAGTATGTGTCCTCCTTACTGAAGAGACATGTGCAGCTCAAAGAAGTTAACAGAGTGGGAATGTTTCTATATACTTTTATATGGCATTACCTAAGAATTTTTCAATTTTTTTTGTTTGTAGATTTTTATTATTTCCTTGAAAACTGTGACAAAAATCTACAAAACATTTTCAGACTAAAGTCCTAGTGGCTTTCCAGAGTCCAAAAATATATTTTTTCTAGTAGTAGCATTTTCTTTCATTTTTCAGTTCTTCAATTTTTTTTCAATGTTTTATTAAGACGATTAAGAATACATAGATCAGTAATTTATGTTTTTCTTTTCTTTCTTTCTTTCTTTTTTTTTTTTTTTTTGGAGGCACAGTCCCTCACTGTTGCCTAGGCTAGAGTACAGTGGTACAACCTCTGCCTCCTGGGTTCAAGAGATTGTCATGCCTCAGCCTCCTCCCAAGAAACTGGGATTATAGGCATGTGCCATCATGCCCAGCTAATTTTTGTATTTTTAGTAGAGATGGGGATTCACCATGTTGTCCAGTCTGGTCTCAAACTGCTGGCCTCAAGTGATCCATCTGCCTTGGCATCCCAGAGTGCTGGGATTACAGGTGTGAGCCACTTATACCCAGTGTTTTTTTCAAATACCGTGGTAGAATTTTCAATCTGAAAGAAATCTTAGGCATCTTCTAATCCAACAACACAGTTACTTTCAGTAGAATTTTCTGTAGTGATGGAAATGGTTTATATCTGAAAATGTATTTGTATGTCTTCAGTATGGTATACTTTAAAGGTGGCTCACATTTCAAGATCTTGAAGCATGGCTTCCAGATCTCTGTGTGTGTGTCTTTGTGTGTGTGTGTGTGGCAGTAGGACTTATTTTCAAATGCAGTATCGTGTATATCAATATATGTATTTATATATGTATATAAGCCAATCAAAGCAGAGCCCCTTCACCTTGCCTATCCTTTAGCTCTGTTCAGCTTTTGTCCTGACTACTAGGACACCTCTTTGGAACACAGTTTTATGAAACACTGACTTGGAACAACTGCATTGTTATGTAGACAGAAAACTTAAGGCTCAAGGACAGTAAGGTGCTTAGGTCTTGATAGAGCCTGGACTGATAGATATCTGACATTCATTGGACTGTACCTCATTTTAAATTCTTTTTTTTTTTTTTTTTGAGATGGAGTCTTGCTCTGTCATCCAGGTTGGAGTATGGTGGTGCAATCTCTGCTCACTGCAGCATCTACCTCCCAGATTCAAGCGATTCTCCTGCCTCAGCCTCCTGAGTAGCTGAAATTACAAGCGTCCACCACCACACCTGGCTGATTTTTATATTTTTTTATTAAAGATGGGGTTTTACCATTTTGGCCAGGCTGGTCTTGAACTGACCTCAGTGATCTGCCCGCCTCGGCCTCCCAAAGTGCTGCGATTGTAGTGGTGAGCCACTGTGCCTGGCCTCTATATTCTTTCATATTGTGAACGATTTATGTTTTTAGAAATGTCAGGTTTAGATTAATTTGTCATTTAGTGTATCAGTTGAGCCAGAGGATAAGGATGAAAACACTAAGTCAATTTAACTCTGTGTGTCAGAATCTTTGTAGAATTTGTTTTACAAACTCCTTGTAGCCACCCTAACCCTTTGAATCAGATTTACTGAGTAGGCTATGCTATGATTTGCAGCAGGGCTGCTGTGCTGTATCTTGAGGCTGGTTATTCCGAAGCACAGCCAGAATCAAAAACCACTGCATTAGGTCACCAATTTTTTTTTTTTTAAAGATGGGGTTTCACCGTGATGGCCAGGCTGGTCTTCAACTCCTGACTGCAGGTGATCCACCCACCTTGGCCTCCCAAAGTGCTAGGAATACAGGCGTGAGCCACCACACCCGGCTAGGTCACCAATTTTTAAGGTGTGTAATTATAGCCTGCCAAAATGAGTGAAAAAAAATCAGTAATTTAATACCTTCATTGTAAAATGAATTAAGAAGGTAAGCTTCTTTGTGTTTTTAAAGATGCTTTTATGGGTTAGAAAGACGGTGGCTGGAAATAATAAGTATTTATGTTGGTACTTGATAAATCCAGCTAACATTTTAATTTGGACTCCAAGGACTTGAAATCTACAATAATGACTAACAAGATCTCAAAATTACCTTTAAACAATACGTAGGAAAAAAAAAGTACTTGTTCTCTGATCCCAAGGTTTTAAACCTAGCTGTACATTGAAATCACCTGGAGAAGTAAAACAATGAGAATTTAAGCTTAAAAATAATAGATTTCCTGGTTTCATCTCAGACCATCTGACTCAAAATCTCTGGGATATAGACTTGAGAATCTGAGATTAAACCTCGGGTGATTCTTTTGCAGTCAGCCTTGGGGAAACATTGCTGTAAAGTAGTGATTTTGTAATACTGACAACACATTAGAATCAAATGGGAAACTCATTGCAGACTCAAGTAATAAAAAATACTGGATGACTGAGCCTAACGGTTAAAAAACAAAAACATATTCTGGAGGGAGACCTCAGTGACTTTGTTTTTAAAAAGATCCTTTAAGGGATTTTGATGCAAGATCTGGCTTTAAAAAAAAAAAGTTAAACTGTTTATTTTGAGATGATTTGTATCAGTTGTAAGAAATAATAGAGACCCCCCCTGTGTTCTTTACTCAGTCTCTCCCATTAGTAACATCTTGCAAAACCACTTTAAGATACAGCAACCAGGATGTTGATGTTGATACATTCAAGATACAGAACATTTCTATCACAAGGATCCTTCAAGCTGCTCCTTTATAGTGATATTCCCTTCCCTGCCATCTTCTCCTTAATTTCTGGCAAACACTCATTTTTTTCTCCAATTCTATATTTTTATTGCTTTAAGAATATGCAAAACATTTTCTAAAAGTTAGTGTTAGCTTCCTAAATGGCAAATACGGTTTGTGTCATGATTAAGGTATAATTAATTAATGGCAGCCTAACTAGTAGTATAGCTCTCCAAAGAAAACATTACAGATGTTAATGACTGCCTCTTTTGACCAATCACAGAGTGGAAAGTAGTGAGTACACTTTCAAAGAGCTTAAAATCCAGAAGAAGAAACAGATGTTAAATAAGTAGACAAATATAAAACTACAAATTATTGAAAATATTTGTAATTTTGGGAAATTTTAAAATTTTATATTTGAAATTAAACATTATTGAAAATAAGTCCATATCATTCTCTAGTCACTCTGCTTTGAAGAGCAATGAGAAGAAAATTAGATAGGTTCAGTGAATCCTGATAACTCTCTAAGTGGAATATCTTTAAGCCCCAAACTAGACTTTTTTGCATTGAATACTAACTGTGGCAAATTCCATTCACTCGTTTATGCTGGCTTATTTTTACCTTTAGTTAAAGTTATTTGATGCTTTTCTGTCTTTTGGGGAATAGGAGGAGGGGAAGGATATGTTGCAGCTTTTTTTCTTCCACCAAAGGACACATTTCAAATGCTGAAAATAGTATTATAAAACCAATAGTTGATTATTAAACAACTCCATTTGTAATTTAGAACATTCTCTGTTAATAGATTTCCTGACTAAATGCCTGAAAGCACGTGATAATCATAGCTTTATAAAAATGCATATTAAAGAATGTTTTTATATAAGCCTATAGATATGTAGGATAAGTTACAAATCTGTTTACCATAAAGCATGCAACATCTGTCAAAAAAGATTACTGTGGTGGGGTTTAATTTAGTGTAGCTGAATAGTTTTATCAGCTATGGTATGTGTCTGAAATTTAAAAGCTGTTGTTTTAAAATAATTCTTGGACCCGTTTTCAATTGTAGATAAAAACAAAGTATGGAAATAATATTTTGAATGTCTATGATAAACATGTTGGAACATACGTTAACATAATTTCCTGGTAGGGCTTACTTTAAGTTTTGAAGTTATTCTACTTTGCTTATTTTGTTGAGTTACATTTTAGGTCTTAAAATTTATTACCACATAATAATTTATATTTAGAATTATTTACTGATAGTTGGGAGAAATAGAAAGGTACGTTTCCAGATGGAGAGAAACAGTTTCAAAGGCCATTATCATTGTATTTTTGCATTATCAATAAGGTTTAGTTAATTATAAGATTATAAAGAGATGTTGGGAAGTTCAGTGAGAATTTTCAGTTGTCACGTAAGGATTTAGCATTTCTCAGTTTTCTCCTGTTTTCTTTGTTCTATTTCCTCCCAGTCATACAATTAAACAGTTTGCACTTAACACTTAATCTTTAATTAGTTGTCTTTAATCAGAAAAGATTTGGATTACTTTTCTTTGGATATGCTGAATAGTTGGCCAAGTCTTCAGTAGAAACTAGACCAGTGGTTCCTATATCCTAATTGTTAAATCAGCAGTATTTCAAAATAAATTGTGCCTATCATATAAAATTTGGAAAGCCAGGTTATTCAAAGAGGTAATTAATAAGACAGGTGAAATATACGTTCCTCAGATCCTTATTTTTCCAAATCTTTGTTCAGATGAGAGGGTGAGGGAGGATGGTGGCTATGGGACCATTCAGAAAAGGAAGACCATTTAAACGATTAGGCAGTGAAAAACTGACAGAAAATCTAGAGTTGAATCAGTTCCTAGATCTGTGGGAACATATATCTGTATCCTTAAGTGGGATCTCTAGTATTTTTTATTTCCTGAAAACAAAAAAGTATTTCATTTTGTGCTAGAACCATGAACATGTTTAATTAAATTTAACTGAGGATGATTTTTTTTTTTGGCTTTGGCTTTTGAAGTAGCCCTTAAGAATTCTGTGCACATCTTATTTAACATATTCAATGTTGTGTTTTTTGTGTGTCAATTGAGCAGGAGAGCTACTTAGGTTAAAGATATTTATAAGGGATTTATAGAACATATTTAAATATCTACCTTAAGCTGCCTACAGACAAGGTTGAGATTTTTAGTGTAATCTAGATAATCTAGAAATCTTGGCATTCAAAATCTGGATTGAACTAAGTATTTTTCTCAGAAATTCTGCATTTTGTTGGATTTTTGTCTTTCGGTTTATTGATAAATTGAATTATATTCAGTAGCATGAGGTAAGCATTTTTGTCTTTTTTTTAAATTGGTTTTTGAATGTTTTTTTTTTTCCCCCCTAGCCACTAGACCACCAGGGAGACAACTTTTTAAAGTTTTGATAGAATATTACACTTATATTTTAAAATCTGTACTATTCTGTATAAAATTGCTAGATTGGAAAAGAATTGTAGATTTTGATTATATCTATTAGTCATTTTTTTGCTTTTTGTTTTTCTTTGCTTTTTGTAGAGACAGGGTCTTGCTATGTTGCCCAGGCTGGTCTCAAATTCCCTGGTTCAAGCAATACTCCTGCCTTGGCCTCCGAAAGTAAAATTTAAAAGATTACATGTCTATTAAACACTTAGTTTCTTTTACTTTGTGTATTTTCATGTTACTTAAAACAAACTAGACTAGTTCCACATTCTTTAATTCAGAATGATAATCAATAGCTTAGATAAACTGAAATGCCATAAATAATATACTAGTATTTCTTGGGCCTTATTTCAGGTTTTTCTTTGACTTGATTCACTAATAAAGATCAACAAATAAATGATCAACAAGCACAGTGCAAACAAAGATCCGCAAAGTATGGATGTACAGAAAGAGGGAAGATAAGAGAATTCTAGTTGGAGTTATTACATAAGATGGAATTTTCTTGTCTTGTCTTTTTTTTTTTTTTTTCTGGAGACAGAGTTTCACTCTTGTCACCCAGGCTAGAGTGCAATGGCATGATCTTGGCTCACCGCAACCTCTGCCTCCCCGGTTCAAGCGATTCTTCTGCCTCAGCCCCCCGAGTAGCTGGGATTACAGATATGCGCCACCACATCCAGCTAATTTTGTACTTTTCAGTAGAGACAGGGTTTCTGCGTGTTGGTCAGGCTGGTCTCGAACTGCCGACCTCAGGTGATCCACCTGCCTCAGCCTCCCAAAGTGCTGGGGTTACAGGCATGAGCCACTGAGCCTGGCCTGCTTTTTATTTTTTATAGAGACACAGGATCTTGTTGATCTTGTTCTGTCACCCAGGCTAGAGTGCAGTGGTATGGTCATAACTTTACTGCAGTCTCAAACTGCTGGGCTCAAATGATACAACTTAGCCTCTCGAGTATCTGGGACTATAGGTGCAAGCCACCAAGCCTGTGTCTGTGTGTGTGTGTGTGTGTGTGTGTGTGTGTGTGTCCATGCACACATGTGCACAGAATCTCACTGGGTTGCTCAGACTGGTCTCAAACTTCTGGCCTCAACCTCCTAAAGTATTGGGATTATAGGTGTGAGCCACACATCCAGCCTAGAATGGAATTTTCATTCTACTGTCTTAAAAATCTAAGAGTAAATATCATTTTCCTAGATAAGCTGTTCCCAGATCTCCAGCCTAGAACTGGTAGACCTTTTTGGATCTCACATAGATAGTTCCTTCTACTTTTCCTTTTTTTTTGAGATGGGTTTCACTTTGTTGCCCATGCTGGAGTGCAGTGATGCCATCTTGGCTCAGTGTAACCTCTGCCTCCCAAGATCAAGTGATGTTTAAGTCAAGACCCCCTTGACTTAAACTCCGTAAAGGGTGGCAACAGAGGATATTTTGTCAACAGCATGTAACACAGTTTATATTTTGTTGAGTGAATATTAGCAAAGGAAAAGGATTGGTTTCGTTTGGCTGGCATATTTGTGAAAGAGAATAATGGGAACTTGGAAAGTTAAAAGTGTTGAAAGGAATTTGGGAATAAACTGGGTATAATAGTACCCCTTATCCAAGGGGTATGTTCCAAGACCCCCAGAGGATGCTTAAAACCACAGATAGTACCAAACCCAATAAATACTGGGTTTTTCTCTGTGCAAACATACCTACGATACAGTTTAATTTATAAGTTGAGCACAGTAAGAGATTAACAACAATAACTAATAATAAATAGAATAATTATAACAATATGTCAGCATCACTACTCTTGTAATTTAGGGCCATTATTAAGTAAAATAATGGTTCCTTGAACATAAGCACTGTGATATCAGGACTCTTGATCTGTGAGCTGGGATAGCTACTATATAACTGATGGGTGGATAGTGTATACAGCGTGGATATGCTGGACAAAAGGATGATTCAAGTCCTGGGTGAGACAGAGTAGGACGGCACAAGGTGTCACCATACCACCCAGAACAGTGTACAATTTAAAGCTTACCAATTGTTTATTTCTGGGGTTTTCTATTTAATATTTTCAGACTGGGATTGACTGCTGATAACAGAAACCAAGGAAAGTGGAACTACAGATAAGGGGGGACTACAATAGTTGGGTTGTAGAACTAACCTGGTAGCTATGTAAGATAGATTGAAGAGACTCAAGAGGTAAAGTAGTTAGAAGACTAAGAAATAGTAATGGAGGGCCAGGCGCGGTGGCTCACGCCTGTAATCCCTGCACTTTGGGAGGCCGAGGTGGGTGGATCACGAGGTCAAGAGATCGAGACCATCCTGGTCAACATGGTGAAACCCCGTCTCTACTAAAAATACAAAAAATTAGCTGGGCATGGTGGTGCACGCCTGTAATCCCAGCTACTTGGGAGGCTGAGGCAGGAGAATTGCCTGAACCCAGGAGGCGGAGGTTGCGGTGAGCCAAGATAGTGCCATTGCACTCCAGCCTGGGTAACAAGAGCGAAACTCCGTCTCAAAAAAAAAAAATAGTAAATGCTATGTAAACAGGGGTTATACTGTATTGGTTTTTCATTTGTATTATTTTTGCATGGTTATTTTTTATTGTTTGGGTTCCCCCCCCCAGATATTTTTTATCCATAGTTTGTTGAATCTGAGGATGTGGAACCTGTGGATATGGAGGGCTGACTTTTAATATGCCCTTATATAGAGGAAACATCATAAAACCTTTTTTCCCCTTAGATCATTACTTTTTGAGCATCTGGTAAATGTAAAGTACTGTTTTAGAAGCTGGAGGATTTCCGTAAATACAGAATATGGTATTTTCCCCTCAAGGATTTTACAGTCCAATTGGTGAAGGGAATATGTCGTGCATAGTACAGGTCAATAGGCAGAAGCATATGAATGAAACAAACACTAGGGGTCATGGTATATAAGAGAAGGGTGATCCAGAAATACCGGAAAGTCTCTATGCAGAGAGTGAGTCAAGACAGTGTACACAAAACTAAGCTTTTGGGCCCAGTTAATTAACATTGCTGTTTTTACTATTTCATTAGCATGTTGGCAGATAAACTGAACATGACTCCAGAAGAAGCTGAAAGGTGGATTGTAAATTTGATTAGAAATGCAAGACTGGATGCCAAGATTGATTCTAAATTGGTGAGTATTATGTTAGCTATGCTGTATACTGTCAGTTCCTGATTTTACTTTTAGGAATTCCTAACTAGGACCTTTTATTACCGCCTTTAATAATTTATTTTGTTTCAGTGTAAAACAGTTCTTTGAAGGCAACAGCAGCCTCATATTTTCTTCTTGCTTGGTAAATACTGTCATCTCTATATAGTGCATTAAGATATATGCAAAGGTAATGTCATGCTCATTACTTACTGAGAAAGTTGTTAACATTGTAGAATCTGTTCCCCTGTGTTTCCTTTTAGGGTCATGTGGTTATGGGTAACAATGCAGTCTCACCCTATCAGCAAGTGATTGAAAAAACCAAAAGCCTTTCTTTTAGAAGCCAGATGTTGGCCATGAATATCGAGAAGAAACTTAATCAGAATAGCAGGTCAGAGGTAAGAACCACACATTTTCTATTCTGTCTGGGATTTAGCAACCATGTAATTGTTACATGACGGTTTTGGAAGTCTGTCAATATGAATTGTAGCTGATTTTGTTTTTCTCTTTAAAGGTATGAACATTTTAAGAAATTACTTAACAGAAATGAATTTTTTCTTAGCTGTATTATATGTATTAAACATGGAAACTGAAAAAGAAATTGTATCCTAGTTTATTGTAACTTTTTCTTTTGCTTTTACTCTTTTTGTGTGACTTCATTAACTCATTTCCTCAGGGTTTTCAACATATCATTTTGATACTGGCAGATCATAACCTACATGTGTAGCCCTCTTTCAGGTGTTCAAAATGTATATTCTTTCTAAATCTAAAGAAACAGTTATGTAAAAATGTTGATCTTATCATATGTATTAGTCCTGATCTTATACAGATTTCATTATCTTTCATCTGATATTCATATCAAAAATTAATCTCCCATTTTGGTAGAGATCCTGCATATTAGATATTAAAGAAACTTGAATGGCCTTATAATTTTGGAATCCTAAACTATCTTTAATGTTGTTTAGACATTATGAATATGTGTAACCGGAGAGTAGGAAGTCATTAGGAAACAGTTGTGGGATATGCAGAAACCCCGTTTGATTGAAATTTTACAACAAATTTGTGTTGGCAGAATAGTCCTTTAGTTCTAAAGAGAAGGATGGATTCGAATGCGAATTGCATACTTTAACCAAGTTTGGAATAACTGAGCTTGAAAAATAACTTTCATATGATGTTTTTTTTCTGTATGCTTCAGGATTTATTTGTATTTTTTATTGTTCCGGTATTAATGATACTGTTTATTGCTATACATTTTAATTGGCCAAAAACTATATCAGATAATGATTTTGATAAGTTTGTTTTGTCCTAAGTGGGACACTGACATCTATGTAGTAATCACAGGAGTTGAGATCTTACAATGGTTTGGCAAGAGTAGTGCTAAAGTAAATGCTTTGTCACTTTCTTCTATGTTAGCTTTTTCCAAAAGTATTTTCTTTTTACCCTGTTGATTTCTTTTTGCATATTTTAGGCTCCTAACTGGGCAACTCAAGATTCTGGATTCTACTGAAGAACCATTAAGAAACAATGAAAAAACTATAAAGGAAAGATGATATAATAAAATTATTATGTAAAGGGTGACTTACATTTTGGAAACAACATACTGAGTATAAATTTTGAAGAACTGGAATAAAATTGACTATGATTCATTTTATCTTGCTGTCAGTTTTCTTGCATGTGCAAGTTTGTGGGTTTTTTTTACTTTATTTTGGAATAATTATATATTCAGAAGAAGTTTCAAAAATCGTACAGATAAGTCCATGTAGGCTGAACCCAGTTTCCCTCAACTTTTTCATTTTATGTTACTGTGGTACAGTATCAAAACCAGGATGTTAACATTGGCACAATGTGTGTGAATAGCTCCATACCATTTTATTACATATGTAGATTTATGTAACCATCACTGCAGCCAAGAGAGAGAACTATCACCATCATGATTTCCCTCATGCTTTTTTGTAGCCGTACCTACTCCCAAACAGCTCTAACCCTAGGGATCACTAATCTGTTCCTCATCACTGTAATGTTGTCATTATGAGAATGTTATCTAAACGGAATTACATAATATACAACCACTGAGATTAGATTTTTTATTCATCACAGTGCTCTTGAGAGCCACCCAAGTTGTCACATATATATGTATATACACACATACATATATATGTATATACACATCTGCACACACACAGAATCAGTAGTTCATTTCTTTTTATTGCCAAATTGTATTCCATGGTATTGATTTACCATATGGTTTATGGTACCTATTGAAGGATATTTTAGTTGTTTCCAGTTTGAGACCATTACAAACATAACTGTTGTTGCTTAATTTCTTAAAGTGGCTCCTCAGTCACTCACTGTATAGTTACGGAGACTAGGCATGTAGGTTGAATTTTATAAGTGTCTCCCTAATTGTTAAATGCAAGCACATACTGTTAACTGGATACTCGAGGCATTTAAGAGAGAACAACGCCCACATGGGGTCTCTTTTACGTCGAAGTGGCTTGATATTTCACTTTGGTTGTTGAACTGACAGCCAGTTAGATGACAGAAACTTGTCACTGCTCTCAAGGAGGGAGTTCAAAGATAAAAAGATACATATATATTGTCCTTTTATTTGACATCTGATCAGGCCACCTTCCATATTCAGTTAAGTTTGGAGACTACAGTAGTTAAGTTGCATCTGCCCTTGAAAGAGCAAGGAGACCTCCCAACATTAAACTTAGCATGGGGTTCTATAAACTTTTTCTGTAGAAGTCCAGATATTAAATCTTAGGCTTCGCAGGCCATATGTTCTCTGTTTTAGCTATTCAATTCTGGCATGTAGCACAAAAGCAGCCTTTGTATGTAAATGAATGCTTATGTCTGTGTTCCTGCAAAACTGTTAACAAAAACAGGCCAAGGGCCAGACTCGTTTGACCGGCTGTGGTTTCCAACCCTTGGCTTGGGGTATTGGTACTTCTAAGCTTTAGTCTAAGGATGCTGAAACTAGGAATATTATTGGTTGGGATAAGCCAAGCGCTAATTTTTTATTCATTCGTAACCAGTGTTATGAAAATGTTAAGTATCGGACAGGAAAAAATACAGAAATATAAAGAGGATTCTTGATAGTACAAAATGGTGCCAATGTGTGGTGTCAGTAACAAGATAGAGCAGACCCTCCGTATTTGTAGCAGCTAATTCCATGAATTAAAAGTTCCGATCTTTATCAAATAGAGCCATAGTTACACAGAACTATATAAAATTGTATAATTACTGAGGCTGTGTGTTATTGAGAAAGATGTTCTCAGTTGAGAAGGAAGGAAACAAGACCTCCATGTTTCCTTCTTCAACAGTAACCAAAGGGCCAAAAGTTCTTACATGAAGACATCATTAATCACCATTTAAGACTATAGCTCAACAGCCACATTAATAGCTAACAAAGATTTCTAGATGATTACATAGCTCAGCAGTTAAAAACAGTTATTAAATATGCCCTAGTGGACTAATAAAAGCCCCAGGTACAAAAAATAGCCAATAGTAAGTATTTGTCGTGTGTCATAGGAAACCAATAGTATTTATCCTGTGTCAGACTTTTTCATGTCCTCTGTTTAAATAAGGAGAAGGAAAGGAAACGTAACATTTGAATGCCTTACTTAAGCCTGGAAATACTAAAATTTAGGTGATATTATTTATATATTATTGATGAAGAAGCATACTTAGATGGTTACCTAAGGCAGGAGTCCCCAGCCTCTGGGCTGTGGACTGGTACCAGGCTGTGGCAGCATTTGACTCTCATAGGAGCGTGAACCTTATTGTGAACTGAGCACGAGAAGGATCTAGGTTGCACATTCATGAGAATCTAATGTGGCCTACTCCCCATCTGGGGAAACATCGTCTTGCACGAAACCGGTCCCTGGTGCCAAAACGGTTGGGGACTGCTGGCTTAAGGCAGTACTTAGCATGAGTTAAAGTAAGGAAAAGACTCTTCAGTTATATCACACTAATCTTCTTCCATCATTCCTTGTTGCTTTATAATTTGAAATTTTAAAGAGTTAAGAGATACATATTTAGTAGGTTGTGTGAATGGGGCTTGATCCACCAAACTCTAGGTCTCAGCACCATTATCTTCCAGTAAGAGCAAAGGGTCTTCTATTTTTCTACTGGTGTAATCATTGGATACTAGTGGCCCCTTACACACAAAACCTTTTGGAACATAGAAAACTCTGAAGAACATCTCTTTGATTTTCTTTTTCTATTTATACTCTGCTTCTTCAAGATTATCTATTTTATGAATAATTAATGCTCACTTCTACCACTTTTTTCTTTTCACTTATTGCCACTCTTTGAACTTGAAAGATGATGCCACTATGGATTACGAGTATCAATGAGAAAAAAACTACATACAACTAATGGCTATTTTTGCACACTAACAACACTTTTTCATTGTTAAAACACATTTTTTAAGTTTCCATAATAAAAGTTACTTGATTTGGGGCTTAACCTTAAGTTTTGATAACAGATAGACTGTTCCAGTAAAGTATTGAGCACCAAATAAGTACTTACTAATTTTCTTTTATTTTTCTTTGCCATTCGGTAGATAGTACATCCTCCTATGTGTTAGCAGCTTTTATAAACACTAAAAGAACAGCATTCATGAAACTTAAGTGAAAAAGAAAAGTTGCTATGAGTCCTTTAAAATTTTTTCTATGCATTCACAGACATATGTTTATCCTTTTTAAATATGAATGTACAAAAGTATATGCAAATGTCCAGTTTAAAGAAAAAAAAAACATGTATTTACCCAGTACCAATACTTCCTTTCCGAGCTTAAGAAATAGAATGTAACTGAAGAATCTGTGAGCCCCTCAGTAATTGTATTTTATTCTTTGCCCCTAAAAAGTAAACACTACCATAACTTTTGTGTTAATAATTTATTTGTTTTTATTGCCTTATTGCACACACACATACACATATGCATACCATATATACACACCGTGGACCCTTGAACAACGGGTTAGGGATGCCTATTCTCCAGTAACCCAAGAATTAAAAGTTATTACATGGAGTCAAAAATCCGTATATAACCTACGACCCACAAAGCAACTAATAGCTTACTGATAAACAGTTGATTAACAAATATTTTGTATGTTGGGCCGGGCGCGGTGGCTCAAGCCTGTAATCCCAGCACTTTGGGAGGCCGAGGCGGGTGGATCACGAGGTCAACAGATCGAGACCATCTTGGTCAACATGGTGAAACCCCGTCTCTACTAAAATTACAAAAAATTAGCTGGGCACGGTGGTGCGTGCCTGTAATCCCAGCTGCTCGGGAGGCTGAGGCAGGAGAATTGCCTGAACCCAGGAGGCAAAGGTTGCGGTGAGCCGAGATCGCGCCATTGCACTCCAGCCTGGGTAGCAAGAGCGAAACTCCGTCTCAAAAAAAAAAAAACAAAACAAAACAAAAAAAACCAAATATTTTGTATGTTATATACTGTATTTTTACAATAAAGTAAACTAGAGAAAAGAATGAAATAAGGAAGAGAAAATATGCTTAATATTCATTAGGTGGAAATGGATCATCATTATAAAGGTCTTCATCTTTGTCTTCGCATTGATTAGGCTGAGGAGGGAATTGGTCCTGCAATCTCATTGGTAGCAGAGGAGAAAGTGGAAGAGGTAGAAGGGAAGGCATGAGAGATAGGTACACCTACAACCTTAAGGAAAATTGTAATTTGACTTTTTTCATTTCTCTAAAAATATGTGTATATGGTACTCATCCTTTTTCGATCATTTGCTGTAGTTTTTAATGCCTGTATCAGAAGGGTCTATGCTATAAAAGAAGTCAAAAGCAATCGTGAATATTCGCAGCCCTTCTGTCAGGTATCTAACGTTAATTTGTGTTCTGGCACTGTTGGTTCTGCATTGGCTTATCATCTGGCACTGGTTCGGAAACACATCTCTATCAAGTCGTGCTCTGTTAATTCCTATGGTATGGTGTCTATTAGCTCTTGAATTTCTCCAATATCTGTATCTTGAAACCCTCCGTCCCCCACCTTTTTGCCATAACCTCTTTCATGATTTCCTTGATTGGTTGTTTTAAATCCTGTGAAGTTTTCCAGAACATCTGGACATAGTTTTCTGCAGCAGGAATTTATTGTTTTGGGCTTGATGGCTTTCACGGCTTTTTTTTTTTTTTTTGTAACAATGGTATCTGCAGTGGTGTAATTATTCCAGACTTTCATTATGTTCTCTCTCCATCTGGATCGTCTTTCACAGCATTGGCAATTCTTTCCATAGAGTACCATGTGCGTGAAGCTTTAAAGGTCCTTATGACCTCCTACTTGAGAGGCTGAATTAGAGATAATGTGTTTGGGGGCAAATGGACCACTTGAACACCCTTAATGTTGAGCCTACGGACTTCTGGTTGGCCAGGGGATTGTCAAATATCAAAAAACGTAAAAGACAGTCTCTTACTGGCAAGGCACTTCCTGAATTCAGGGAAAAAGCATTAATGTAACCAATCCAGAATAAGGGTTAAAGTTGTCCAGTCTTTCTTGTACAACCAAAAGACTGGCAGGCAACTGGTGTTTATCCTCCCTTCAAGCCTCAGGGGTTAGCAGCTTTATTGTTAAGGGCAGTCCTGATCATAAATCTGACTGTATGTACGTAAGTCAGTAGAGTTGGCTTTATTTCTTGCTGTCTTAAATCCTGGTGCTCACTTCTCTTCCTTACAAATAAGTGTACTTTTTTCCAGAATAGGACAGTTCTGTCTGTAGTTCAAAATTTATTCATGCAGACATTCCTTCTCTTCAGTGATTTTCTTAGTGTATGGGAACTCATCTGCTGCCTCTTGCAGCAGAAGCTGCTTCTCCTATCTTGACACTTTTTAAGCCTATCTTCTTTAAAATTATCAAACCATCCTTTGCTGGCATTAAATTCTCTAGCTTTAGACCTTCACCTTCCTTTGGCTTTAAGTTGTCATATAATGACCACTGTCTGGAATCATATTAGACCCTGTAACTATGCCTTTCTTAAAACAATCCTGCACCCACGTAAAAACTGCATTTTCAAAATGAGATAAAAACATTTTTCACAAAAAAGTACAATATTTCTATACTTGCTGGCATAGCTGCAGCAACCACTTCACACATTTCCTTTTCTCTCTCTCTTTTTTTTTTTACTGTAGTTCTTAACGCTAGATTCGTTTTTCATGGAATGGCTGGCAGTCCAGGTGCACACCTCAATTTACAGTATATATCAAGCAATTCAACTTTTTCTTGTAACGTCATGACTTCTCTGTTTCTTCAGATCACTTCCAGTACCACTGGTGGCATTTTGTATGGGCTCCATGGTGTTATGGTTTTGCACTAAACATGAAAAACATGAGAACCATGAAAGATCACTTTTTACAGCACTATGCAATTTACTGGATAGATGAACTGCTCACACAGAGATAGCATCACATGGCATTTTAAATGGATACTCACAAGATTTCACTGCAATAGCAACAGGAGGTGGCTATAAAATTATGAAGTGATACAGTATTAACTACAGTTAAATTTATGCATGTGTGGTTTAATATCGCATGTTTACATTTGTTTACATTTCTCTTGGAATGGGACCATGTCTGTAAGTGTGTAAGTTTTGAGAAATTTTAACTTTTTATAATAGATTTGTTTGTGTGAATTTTATGGTAGTAAATGATAAAAATAGACTAGTATCTACATATTTTTATATATTCTTGACACCTTTTTCTTAATTTGGTTAATATTTTTAGGCTACATCGTTGTCTGAGCTTTTTCAAATTGTGGTGTGTCAAGGGTCAATTGTAGTTGGTCAGTTCCTGTCCTAGACTGTCATTTTCATTTATGTATGGTATCTGTCTGGTTCACTACAGAATCCCTATGTCTGGCTCATGTAGGCCCTTAATAAATTATTGAATGAATGAATCAATGAATGTTCAGAATGGCATAATGGAAAAAAATTGGACTTGAAGGTAAAAGATTAAAAACTAAGTGTATCTTTTAGAAAACTTAAATTTTCTTTTCTTATCAGGTGATCGCGACCAAAATCATGTATTTCTTATTCTCTAATTTCCTAATCTATCAAATGGCAGTATTGACTGCTGTGTGCCTGTCTATTTGGGATTAAGTACCAATAAATAAATTTTTAAAACCACAAAAATCAAAAACATCACAGCCCTTTCTACGTGAGTTCACAGTTTACGTCTGGAACAGACACATGAGCATGAGATAAAATGATAAGTACTACTGCATATGAAAACACTTAGACTTATGAAGTGCTTCTGTAAGATACATTTTTAAAATGGTTAAAGTCGAAGACTTGTTAAAATCATCAAGATACTGCAATGTATGAGAAGTTTCATAAAAATTATCTTTTTCGGGCCGTGAGCGGTAGCTCAAGCCTGTAATTCCAGCATTTTAGGAGGCCGAGGCGGGTGGATCACGTGGTCATGAGATCGAGACCATCCTGGTCAAAATGGTGAAACCCCGTCTCTACTAAAGATACAAAAAAATTGGCTGGGCATGGTGGCGGGTGCCTGTAATCCCAGCTACTCAGGAGGCTGAGGCAGGAGAATTTCCTGAACCCAGGAGGCGGAGGTTGCCGTGAGCCGAGATCGCGCCATTGCACTCCAGCCTGGGTAACTAGAGTGAAACTCCGTCTCAAAAACAAACAAAAAAAAAAGTTATCTTTTTCTTGGTTTTGTTTCCGTCTTGGTGGAAGTAAAAATGGAGAGCAGCAGATGCACTAATTATCTCAGATGTTTTCCTTCCTCTCAACTTCCCAGTTGTCAAACAAAAAGCTGGACAGCATACAAAACTATTGGACTTAGAATCTTACAATATTCTGACCTCGTGTGGTTTGCCAGCCTATGATTGATCATCACATATGACCACTGTTTGCTTTCTAGCCAGTGACTTTGTGAACAAAGCATAACAGTACAGATATCCTCAAATAACCTCACTCAAGTACCTTGAAGAGGTCACTTGGGTAGTAAACCCTATGGGTTCTTGTGCCGCTAACACAAGAGCAGTTGAGAGCCTGAACTGTGTTTGCCTCAGCAATAGAGTCCAGTAGTAAAAACTCAGCCGTAAAGACCAGCAGTAAGAAAAGTAGTCAAGGTCAGGGCCAAACTATCTGCTGGAGTAAAATGTTGAAAGCTTCCAATGAGGCTTTAATTGGACTGAAAAAACAGCTCGCTGTTTAACTGTTTTGTGTTTCCCATGCATAATTTACTCCCATGCATTTTTAATTCTCTCAGTGATCAAACGTCTTCTGGAAAAGTGCTAACTTCTTGGAGAGGTAGAACAAACACTGTTATGTTTTGTTAATTTCTCATCTCATTTATTTAATAAACAGTTTGACTGTTAGAATCTGCGAGAAATAACATTAATCTAAGGCATCTCCTATTTTGGTTCTAAAACTGTGACTCTTGTGCTGACTTCCATTTAGTCTGCTGAGACTGGGAGAACAATGCCAGATTGATTCATTTTGTTTTTAATTGTTGTAAAGACCATTGAGGGGTGAGGAGAATGTTGTTTGAATTTGACATTTTGAACTGGGAAACAGCTTGGAAACGTAGGCACAATTCCAGGTAAATAAGCTAAGTATACTTATGTGTCTATGTATGTGTAAGTCTAATTGCTTAAAGGTATACCTCTAAGATTCCAAATTGATTGATGCTAGAAGGCAGCTGTTTGAGGACCAGAGGCATGGCTTATGTACAAAGTGATGTGGAAAAAAAAAATAACTGGATCATAGAAAGACATTGTTATTTAATCAGGATTTGAAATCTGGCAGCTCTCCTAGGAGAATAAAATACTATTGGATTGCATTTATTTGTGGACATCTTTTATCTTGCCTCTACATTACCCTTAGGCACTGTAACTCCCCAAACAGAAGGCATAATAAAAGTTACTTGGTAGATACCTCCTTGCTCACTGTCCATTCATTCATGCAGGTAGACAGCTGATGTTTGGAAAGTGTCACAGCTGCAGTCTGGCAGAAAGAACCTGACAGTGATTCCCTCTTCTTTCCTATACTGAGGGAGTATGGAGCTTTTCATTTCATTTTAGAGACAAATGGTCTGCACAGGAAGGAAACAAGTGGGTAGCTGTGTCTTTGTTCGTTTGGCTAACCAGGCCAGAACTGTGGGCCCATCTCTGCATAAGCCACTTAGTGTTTCTCTACTCCTAACCACAGATTTGCACTTGAACCTTTGCCAGCTGTTTCCCAAGTGCATGCCATTGGATGTGAGGGAGACCTGAAATGAGTGCAGATAGATCCGCGTAAAATCATCACAACTTTTTCAAACAAAACACATAAAACATGAAGCGCTTAATGGCAGATCAGAAATTTTATCTTTATGTATTCAAAGGTCAAAACATTTGTAACACATGTGCTGCTGTCAGAGTAAATGCTGTATGATAGGAACAAAATTAAGAAGCTGTGACATACTTGAATATTGAGACTTTTATCATTTTAATCTAAAAAATTAAATTTTTTGCTGACAAGTTAGTATAACCAGTCCTAGAAAATAGTGGTTGGAATGAGAATGATTTCATTGATTCAGAAATTGCCAAGAGGTCTACAAAACCAGTATGCCTCCTGTTTTAATAGAGGACATAATTAGAGAATGTTCTTAGTTGTCTAGCTTTCTTGCCCTGGGATTTGTGCCTAGTTGTTTGAGGATTTGTAGGACTCAGATTTCTCTAACAATCAACAGTCCTTTTTATTTTCTTTATATTTTCACTTCTGGTTAACATCCATCTATAATCATTTATATAATTTTAAGTGATCTTGAGAACAACCTTGTAATATAAATCAGGCATTAGTCTCGAAGTTTACCTGGTTAGTCATTTGGTAACCTTTTTTTATCTGACTATTAGTGACTTAACTCTGAGAAGAACAGTTGACAATAAAGTGAGAAAAAAAAACATAGACCTATACTAACAAAATTATTTCTAAGATACTACATTCTCTTGTTAGGAAACAGTGTGAAAGTTTAAATATTATTTATCAAAGTTTTTTTTTAAAGTTATACACTTCCCCTCCGCCTTCTAGAATATCTAAGGAAAAAAGTAAAAGAACTCTCTTTGGCATCTCTGGACAGTTGAATAGACAAGGAAGAACTGTAGTCTTTTTTTTTTTTTTTTTTTTTTTTCAGCTAAATTACCCTAAGAACACTCTGCTCCAACATAGGAATGCCATGGAACAAGAGATGGTAACACAAGATACACCAGGAGACTCGAGGTTTTGTGTGTTTGAAACTTATATTCTACTATAATGACTAAATTGTAGAGAAGCAAAACTAATGTGTGTGTGTTTTTTTAAGATTTACCCAATGTTTTTTTGGTTCTGTCTTCCAGGAGTGAACAAGCTCCTTTTGTTTTTTGTTTGTTTGTTGTTCTTAAATGTTCACCCTTGAATTTTATAAAACATTATAAAATGAGAAAAATTTAAAGTTATACTGTATTCAGACTTTTAATATTTTTATTATATGTATTTGCTGAAAATAGAAATGCCAAAAACATATAAAGGTACAAAGTGGTATGCAGTTTATGTCCTACATACCTTATTTAATTGGTAGGACTATTTTTATCTTTCAACTTTTAATTTTCTGATAAAAATCAAGTAAATACAACGATTATTATTAGCTGAATAGCAGATGAGATCTCAGTATTTAAAAGAACAGATTTCTTCTTATAAACTTGCTTTTGATTTTAATTCAAGAATAATTATGCTGGGTTCTTACATATGACTGGAGGAAAAAGCATGTGGTTGTGTGTTTTGGCATCTGTTCTTCTAGATTTTTCAGTGATGCTCATGATAACCAACAAGAAAAACTTAGATTGTAAAGCCTTCTTCTATACCAGATTCTAATCATTGCTCTAAGAAAAATTTCAACACCTATTTTTTACTTTTGCTTGAAGATTTTATGTGTATACATGTTGATGACTTTTAGTGGTGAATAGGGATATGAAATTCAGAAGTATAAACTTTTGGAACACAATCAAATAATACCTGCACAATCTATGTTTCTTTCTAGCCCCATTGCTGTTGCTTGAAAAAAGATTTGGGTAAGTAATTACAAATTGATTAAAAGTATAACTTTTTTTATAACAGACTTTTTTTCCCCATCATTCATGTTTATAGCTCTCTCCTGAGAGAAGAATTAAAATGATAAAACATGGTTTTTAAATATATCACTACTATAAAGGATAAGAATGGGTGGGCATGAGTACATACCCTGCCCCCAACACTTGTAGAAAAGTCTAGATTTTAGTATCAAACAGAGATGTGGGTGTTGTGCAATCAACAAAGCACTGTTGTGCAATAATTAAAGAATTTTTAAACTGAAGATTAAATTGGAATGTTGTTATAAACATAAAGGAAATGGCCAACATTTTTCTTTGTATCAAAAGAAAACTCATTTCTAAAAATAAGCACCCTCTTAGTGATGACCCTTTAAAATAGTTTTAAGTGATTACATCCACAGATGAGCTTTTGGCTCTGCAGCACTTTGCCATAAGTGGTTTGCTCTTTGATCCTGTAGCCTTTAATCAGGTGTGTATCTGAAGAAAGCATTGGCATGGCAGGATCACCAGCCAGACTTGAAGTCCCTCTGAAAATGAACCTGGCATGAGTGAAACATGCTGCTGGGTCCTGAAAAGTCTCCTTTGGGAGATGAATTTAAGGAAATGAGGCTTAATTTCCCACTTCTAAATTTTATTTTATCAAATTGAAACAAACATGGACCTTTCTAAAGTTACCAAATATAAAACATCTCTTGGTGAAAAAATAGAAGAAAGAAAAAGGAATGTGTTTTTGTCATCTTCTGTTTTTCACTTACTTTCCCAGAAATCAGAATTAAGTGAAAAATTGAGAATGTTACCTAGTCTGTTAAGTGGTTGTTACTGACCTTTAGCATTCAATTCCTTTGTAATGAGACATTGATTTCGTGTAACCTAAATGTCCCAATTTTCCTTATTTAGAGTCTTTTTTTTTTAAACCCGAAAAGAAGCATTTTAGATATCATCTTAAGAAGTACAAACACCAAAGAATTATTCCTTTACTCTTTTTACTCAGCTTCCCCCTCGACTCAATCCCTGTTTCTTATCACTACTGATTCTGTTCTCTATGAAGACACCAGGCCTTGCTCTTTTCTTCCCTGTCCTTTTGCACCCCCTATCTAAGCACTGTCTTGGGTTTTTTCTGCCCAGCAATAACTTGGTGATTAAGACTAGGCTGGAATCCTTCTTTGCCACTTATACATTGGCTTTGGAGAAGTTACTTAACTTTCTTAAAGAATGTTTCCAGTACCTACACTGTAGGGCTGTGGGATTAAATTTAAAAATTCACATGAAGCATTAACACAGTGCCTGCCTTACTCCTCCGCCTTTTAGAGTGAGTGCTGGATACAGGGTAAACGCTCAATAAAGTGGTAGTTTTTATTGTTGTTATAAAACTACTGCCTTCTCTCCACTAATCAAGCCCTCATCATTTCTCCTCTAGAATATTCAAGTTAGTTAATTGTGTCACATGCCCTATTTATCAGTGTCCTTCACGGTAAAGTTCTGGATCCACCGACTTGAATTAGTAAAAGTACAGTTTGTATATCAACTCATGCATTTAGGATTGGGAAATGAAATACTGAAAAAAAACGACTGTAACTATTATCATTTTCCTTGCAGATCTAGTTGCTATCATCTATGATACTTAGGTGAAGTCATCATAAATAGATTTATTTTGAAATAGATTTGTAAATAACTTTGAGAATGTATATAAATGATTTTACTTAAGATTATCAAGACTTTACCATGTGTCAGGCACTGTGACTTAAGTGCTTTCCATACATTATCCTATTTAATTCTCAATAACCTATGAGATAGTTACTATTATTCCTATCCAGTTTATTGAGAAGGAAGCAAACACTGTGAATGAGCTCAAGGTCATAAAGCTAGTAAACAGTAGGAAAGGATTTGAACCCAGAGAGTCTCATTCCAGAGTCTATGCCCTTTAATACTAATCTATATTTCCCCACACTTTCAGGAATAAAATAATTTAGTAAAGTTTATCCCTAAACTAGAATTTTCTGGCTGCTGGAAGAACAGTTCTTCAAGATTCACTTTTCAGAATGAGTAAGACCTACTATTTGATAGCACAACAGAGTGACTATACTCACTAATAACTTGAGTGTAATTTAAAAATAACTAAAAGAGTATAATTGGACTGTTCATAACAGAAAGAATAAATGTTTGAGGGGACGGATACCCCATTCTCCATGATGTGATTATTATGCATTGTATACCTGTAACAAAACATATATCCCATAAATTTACATACCTACTATGTACCCACAAAAACTAAAAATTATTTTATTTAAATTCACCTTTTAATATGAAAAAAACACACCCAACTCTTTTCTGATAAATAGTACTGAGTCTGAGAATTAATGTTATCACTGGCTTTTCTTCTTTTGTTGGATAATCAATAAGGTTTTCTCATTCACTGATTCTTTGAAAAAAAGGAGTGTGTCTGAAGGATGGCATCTGAGTTGAGGAGACTCAAAATCATGACCTATAAGAAACATTTGAAAAATCTGGAGATATTTAGCCTTGAGAAGACCCTAGGGGAATTAAAAACTTTTCAATTAGTTGAAGGGTTTAGATACGAAGGAAGGATTAAATATGCTCTCTGTGGCCCAAGAAGACAGAATTAGAACCATTTGTTGGAAGCAATTGATGAGAACTTTCTAACAATTAGGGCTGTAACACCATGGAAACTCCTGTTCTGAAAAAAAATGGCAAGACCTTTACTAATCAGGGTTTAAACTATTTCTACTCATCTCCCAGCTCAGAGATCTTATATTTTCAGAAAAAGGAAAGGTAGCTAGCTCATTTTTTGTGAGAAAAAATGATCTGCCTGCCTTGGCCTCCCAAAGTGCTGGGATTATAGGCGTGAGCCATCATAGTACCCGGCCTCTTTTTTTTCTTTTGAGACGGAGTCTCACTGTCACCCAGACTGGAATGTAGTGGCATGATCTCAGCTCACTGCAACCTCCACCTCCCAGGTTCAAGCGATTCTCCTGCCTCAGCCTCCTGAGAAGCTGGGATTACAGGCGTGCACCACCACACCTGGCTAATTTTTTATTTTTAGTAGAGACGGGGTTTCACCATGTTGGCCAGGCTGGTGTCAAACTCCTGACCTTAAGTGACCTGCTCACTTTGTTTGTGGTAGTTCTTAAAAATTTACTTTTTATTTGAGGTAAAACATACACATGGTAAAGTATGCAAACCTAAAATGTATACAAATAACACCACAAAATTGTATACATTTACATACGCATACAGACACAAACACATTTGTGTAACAGCTACACAAATCAAAATATAGATAATTTACAACAGGGGTCCCCAACCCCTGGTCCCAGAACCACTACCAGTTGGTGGCCTGTTAGGAACTGAACTGCACAGCAAAAGGTGAGTGGAGGGTGAGGGAGCATTACCAACTGAGCTCTCTCTCCCTCCTGTCAGATCGGCGATATTAGATTCTCATAGGAGCGCGAACCCTATTGTAAACTGTGCATGTGAGGGATCTAGGTTGTACGCTTCTTATGAGAATCTAACTAATGTTTGATCATCTGAGGTGGAACGGTTTCATCTGGAAACCATACCGTCTCCACCCGCCATCTGTGAAACCAGTCCCTGGTACCAAAAAGGATAGGAACCGCTGATTTCCAACATCCCAGGCAAATCTCTCCAGAAGTAATCACTATTTTGATTTGATTATCTATTTGATAATGTACTTGATTGGATTAAAAATTATTTGACTAATGATTTTTTTATCATATTACCTTTTATTTTTCTCTTGTGAATAGTTTTAGTGAACACTTGTCCTTTTTGGTCACTGTGTTAGTTTGCTAGGGCTGCCATAACAAAATGCCACGAATTGGATGGCTTAAGTGACAGCAATTTGTTTTCTCACAATTGAACAACATTAAGGTATCCGTAGATTTGGCTCTTTCTGAAGTCTCTCTCCTTGGCTTGCAGATGGCCTCCTTCGTGCTGTGTCCTCACATGGCTTTTTTACCTGTGCACACAAATGCTTGGTGTCCCCTCATAGTACAGATTTCTTCTTCTTACAGGAATACCAGGCAAATTGGAATACAGCCCACCCTAACAGACTTATTTTCACTTAATCTCCTCTTTAAAGGCCCTATCTTCAAATACAGTTACATTCTGAGGCACTGAGGTTTAGGGCTTTGACATAGGAATTTTGGAGGGTCACAATTCAGCCCTTAACAGCCACCCAACAATTTTGAACACCTTGCCTGTATTTTGGGGAGTTTCCCACTTCAGGAGTGCAGGCCTTGAGAAGGTAGAATCCAGAAATTGACATTTTAAGCATATGCCAGGACTCTGCAAATTTATGCTTGTTCTGCACAACTTCAGAAGACGGCATTCACATAAACCACAATGAGAAGGATTCCTTGCAGGGTTTTGCTGTGTTCAGCTTGTCCAACGTATGACATAGACCCACTGTTTTTCATCATTTTTAAGCTACTGTCACAAAGCAGATATTGCAGCTGGGCTCACTGGGCAGTGGACATGGTCACTCAAATCTCTGCTTCTGGAAGTTGCACAGTCCTGCTCCCACCAGTATTGACATGGATTGCTGCCTTGTGATAGTAGTTTAAAATGGATTGGTAGAAGTAAATGTTATCTCACTGTGATTTTAATTTGCATCCCCTGATTTGTCAATAGATTGAACATCCTTTGTTATATGGTTCATGCTTCTGTGAATTTCATTTTTTTCCATTTTCTTATTAGGTTGTCTTTTGAAAAATGAATCACAATATTCTTTTTAATATAATTTCAACTTTTAAGTTCAGGGGCACATGTGCAGGTTTGTTACGTAGGTATATTATGTGACATTTAGATTTGGGATTTGAATGATCCCATCACTCAGGTAGGGAGCATAATTCCCAGTAGATAGTTTTTCAGCCTTTCCCCTCTTTTTTCTCTCTCCTCTAGCAGTTCCCAGTGTCTATTTTTCCCATCTTTATGTCCATATGTACCCAGTGTTTAGCTCTCACTTATAAGTAAAAACATGCAGCATTTGGTTTTCTGTTCTGTTTTGATTTGCTTGGGGCAATGGCGTACATCTGCATCCATGTTGCTGCAAATGATATGATTTTATTCCTTATTAAGGTGGCATAGTATTACATGTTGTATATATACCACATTTTCTTTATCAGATTTACTGTTAATAGGCACTTAGTTGATTCCATGTCTTCGCTATTGTGAGTAGTGCTGCAATGAATGTACAAGTTTATGCGTCTTTCTGACAGAACAATTTATTTTCCTTTGGGCATATACCCAGTGATAGGATTGCTGGATCAAATGGTAGTTCCATAATATTCTTTATACATTACTGATTATTCATTGTTTATATATTTTGCCAGTATCTATCTTTCACTTTATGGGGACTTTTCATAAATACAAGTTCTTAATTTTAGCAGTCATATTTATTAAACTGTTCCTTTGATATGTACTTTCTGTGTTTTATCTAAGAAATCTTTTCCAACATGAGGCCATAAAAATATTCTATTATCTTGATTTCTAAAAGTTTTACAGTTTGCTTTTTATATGTGGCTATGAAATCTACCTAGAATTGACTTTGCATATAAAGTGAGGTATGGGTGCTTTGCAACCCTATCTCTGTCATATAGCAAATGACCGTAGAAAGATATCTGTTTATAGGTTCTTTTGACACATCTTATCTCACTGATAAAATAATCAAAACTAAAAATAGTTTTGGTCATTGCCAGTCTACTTTATTTCTGTTACGGAGTTTTTTTTATTTCTAACATTTTCTTTTGATTCTTAGAGTTTCCATCTCTTGGCTTACACTATGCATCTGTCCTTGCAAGTTGTCCACTTTTAAAAAAGTTAGAGCCCTAAGCATATTAATTATTATTTTAAATTCTCAGTCTGTTAATTACAAAATCTCTGCTCTATCTGTGTCTATCTCTGATGCTTGTTTCTTCTGTTCAGATTGCTTTCTGTTCCCTTGTCTGTTAGCATGACTTGTAATTTTTTGTTGAAAGCTGTACATGAGATATCTCAGAATAGGAACTGCAGTAGATAGGCCTTTAGTTTGAGATTTTATGATTATCTAGCTAGAAGTTGGGTTGTATCTACTGTTTGCTATGGTTGTACATGTCAGAGGCTTCAATATTTCACAATGATTTTGTTTTGTCTTCCTTGTTATCTTTGAGTTTCCCTAAAAACTCTTTCTTAAGTAAAGACTAAGTCTTGCAATTCTTTTGGCAGTAATTCAGTGTTGTCATACAGGAGTCCTATTGGTATGATGATAAGCACAGAGATCGTGGAAACATTATATAATCCTATGAAGTCTCAGTTTTTTTTTGAGACGGAGTTTCGCCCTTGTTACCCAGGTTGGAGTGCAATGGTTCGATCTTGGCTCACCACAACCTCCGCCTCCTGGGTTCAGGTGATTCTCCTGACTCAGCCTTCTGAGTAGCTGGGATTACAGGCACACACCACCATGCCCAGCTAATTTTTTGTATTTTTAGTAGAGACGAGGTTTCACCATGTTGACCAAGATGGTCTCGATCTCTTGACCTCGTGATCCACCCGCCTCGGCCTCCCAAAGTGCTGGGATTACGGGCTTGAGCCACCGTGCCCGGCTCGAAGTCTCAGTTTTTTAGTGGGCCTTTGCCCTTAGACTGTGACTTTCACAAATGCCCTTCTACCTTTCTCCCCATTATGTGAGATAGGAAGGCTAGAAGGAAAGGTCTGGAGTTGAGTAATTTCTTTTCTTTCTCTCTCTCTTTCTTTCTTTTTTTTTTTTTTTTGAGACAGAGTCTTGTTCTGTTGCCAGGCGCCAGGCTAGAGTGCAATGGCGCGATCCTGGCTCACTGCAACCTCTCTACCTCCCGGGTTCAAGCAATTCTCCTGCCTCAGCCTCCCGAGTAGCTGGGACTACAGGTGCATGCCACTACGCCGAGCTAATTTTTGTATTTTTTAGTAGAGAGGGGGTTTCACCATGTTTGCCAGGATGGTTTCAATCTCTTGACCTCGTGATCTGCTCGCCTCGGCTTCCCAAAGTGCTGGGATTACAGGCGTGAGCCACCGCGCCCGGCCGGAGTTGAGTAATTTCTTATTCCTCAAGTCAGATTCATTTCTAATGAAGTATTTTCCCTTGCTCAATGCACCTTTTTGGTGGAGAATGCTCTGAGCCTATTTCAAATGGTTATACTCCCTCCAAACCTGGATGAACGCAGCGTCAACAGTAAGCCTTTAGTCGTTTATTAAAATTACCATTTAAGTGTTTCTACCAGTTCCTGTCTCCAGTGACATCTGCTTTGGGTAAGTGGATCTATATATGTGTTTTTTTGTCTCTCCAGTTTTTTAGGCTGGTGGTTTGTCCTATGGCTTCAATTCTTTGAGGAATCTAAGAAAAGTCATTGATTTTCGGTTTGTTCAGCTCTTCTCTTGAGAAGATAGGTGAGATGACCTTCAAGATTTTTAATGTCAGGGAAGCAACTGCAAGTCTCAGCTTTGCCTTTTGACCTTTTATTTGAAATTTTCACTTTATCATTTATTTTTGCTTTAAATTTTAAGTGCTTTTTCATATTTTTGTTTATCATTTTTAATAACATACTCTGTTTAATAACTGCAGTAGCTTTTCTTATCCTTTTCCCTCTGAGAAAGTTGTTTGTAGGTTTTTGTTTGTTTAAGTTTTCTTCTGTTCTTTGCTTTCTCTTTTTTTGGGGGTGGTTTCCATTCTTCTGTTTTAATGTTGTTATCTGTTTGCTTTTGCTTTTTAAAAAAAAAAAAGTTAGTTCACTTGCCAAATAAATGGTAAGTGAAACTGTGAGAATGGATGAAATTGCCTGGTAACAGACTGGGAAGAGAGTCTAGCCATGAGAAACAGTTAACGGTTTGATAGTAAAAGAAACAGCTTATTTTTACAGCTTCTTGAATTGAATATTAGTTTGTTTACTTTTATTCATCTTTAAAAAATAATAATGATCATGAATTTGTTCCTTTGGATAATTAACTACATTCCATAAACTTTGATCTAATAGAAGTACTCTTAATTTTGAAGCTGTTGAGGTTTTTGGTTTAAATTTCTATTATTAATTTGTAAGTTCATTGCTTTTAATTTAGTGATTATCCTGATATATCTTACTTTTGTGGAATATATTTAAATTTTCTTTTTGGCCTGCTGGAGGTCAGAATACCAGTTTTGCTTGGATGCTTTAGAAAATGGTATGAAGCCTTTATGGTATTCATAGATAGTTTAATTTTTGGGTTTTTTTTTGAGTTTTTTCTTTGAGACATAAATGACAAAACAGTGTACATTTACAAGTATATATGTAGCTATATATATACACACACGTTTATATATTATATATATACACACATGTTTATGTATCATATATATATATATCACATACATTGTGAAATGATTACCACAATCAAGCTATTTAACATACCTATCACCTAACATGGTTTTTAAATATGTGTTGAGAACATTTATCTATAATAATCATGTACTATAGATCCTAGAACTTATGTCTAACTGAAACTTTGTATATTTTGACCAATACTACTTCATCTCCCCCACATCCCGAGCCTCTGATAATCACCATTCTGTTCTCTTTTATTAATTTGACTCTTTTAGATTACACATGTAAGTGAGATAATAAAGGAAATGTAATTATTAATTAATTATTCACATTTCTATGTTATTTGCTTTTTCTATTTGATATGACATAGAATTTATAGTGGCATGTCAAAATTTTCTATAAAAATGTATTCCTACATATTCCTGATCTATTTTAATAATCTTTACTTTTTATATTTTGGTTCTGTGTAATTTGATTCACAGACATTTATAATTCTTGTTGCTTTTTATAATGTATTGTGCCCCCCATTCACGCATATACATGTGTATCTTTTTTCTATTTAGTGCTTTCTTCCTTGAATTCTCCTTTTTATTAAATTAACATTTATTTTGTTTACCTAATATATTTTAAACCATCTGTTAACTTTAAACTAGTGTGTAATTTTTTATTTGCTCCTCTTACCTGAAGAATTAGTCTCTTATTTTTATCTCATCTGAAAATCTGTTTTTGAAAAAGTTGAGAAAGTTTCAGTGAAATTTCTACATACGATTTTTTTAAATCTTTTTTAAAATTTTTTGTTTCGGTTTTGGTTTACATATGTTTTTATATAGTTGAATGACTACTATGTAATTTTTATTACATGCTTCTGGTTTTGCAATGTAACAAAACAGTTTTTCTTGTAAAAACTTCTCATAATTATAGTGAATGACATTGATGTAGTATAATTTACTATAATTTTTCTATTGTTAGACATTCCTTTCATTTTAATTGTTTTAAGAAATTCAATGAATTTCTCTGTATTTTGATTTAGAATAGATTCTCAGAGGTTGAATTAATGAAAACATTTATAAAGCTTTTGATACATAATTCCACTTTTTATTAAATTTAGTCTTCTGCCATTAGTGACTGAAACTGAATTTAAACAAATATGCTGGAGTTTACGTATCCCAAAGTATCGTCCTCTTTGAAGTGTTCTTTCATACAGATAATTGTTTGTATAACATGCTCCATTGAAAATCTCCTTTATGACTTACCTTCAAAGCCTAAAACATAACCTTTTGCAATTTTCCTTGGTGGTAATTTTAACTTTTTAGAATAGATTTGCTTTTCAGAAATAGAAGTCTTTTGAATTCATGTCTTATTACTTAGAAGTTAGAATAAACTGGATAAATTGCCTTTAATGAAAGTCTTAGTACATATCTACCTGGATGAGGCAGGATTTTGACCCACATCTGTCTTACTTCCAAGCCCATGTGCTTAACCACTAGGCTTATAGTCAGCAGACAAATATTTATGTAGTACCTATTATATTCTAAGCACTGTGGTAGGTACCAAGCATAGAGTAAGGGCCAAAACAGACATGCTTTTGGTTCTTACACCTCTAAAAAGACTAGCTTATAAGAAACTTTCTTCTTTCAGTTATACTTTTTTAAGAACATAAGTAATACAACTTAAAGAAATTCATCTTGTTAGTTGATAGTATTTATATACATTGTCTTGTGGTGTTATTTTCTTAAAAGCATAAGGCATTACTTATTTTTGTCTCTCAATTGCTATGCATTTAGTATTGCTTAACTAGTACTTGTTCTAATGAATGTTTGATTTTATACTGATAGCTTTGATTCAAATTCATTTTAAGCAGAGCGACATTATAAGTTGCCATCTAAGCTGGAATAGCTAATTGCCCTAACTTTAGGTGGTGTGTTAGAGAACATGTTTTGACAGGGCAGTATACAGTTACTTTGAGGATACTTAAATGGTAATAAGAGGATAGAAAAATTAATCTGATTTTAGAGGACCTCAAGGTAAATTTCTATTTGTGTACAAAAGCTTGATTAAAAAAAAAGTGGAGCTTTAATAAATATTTCTTAGGGCTTCTTTTATTCTGCCATTTTTATTTTATTACTTTGGGTACTTATAGCCATGCCTTAAAATACAGATCAATCTTTTTTGGATCCTGTACAGTGTAGTGTTGCTTTAAACATTATGGAAGCAGAAATTGGTCCTGCACTTACAGAAATAACTTAGTCATAAGTTTGGAACCTCCAGAAAGAAGATGGCCATTGGGCATTTTCTAACTCATTTCTCTTGGCATTTATCATACTAGATAAATATACAATTTAATTTTAATAGCTTAGATGCTTGAATCATTTTTTTGAGTCCTATTTTATTTTTGTCAAGTCAATGTGAATGTATGAATCAATCACCAATTTTAAAGGACATCTAGAAAACACTCGATATCATCTCCTGAAATTTCCATAATTTAATTCAATTAATTAGTTATTATTATTTATTATACTTTAAGTTCTGGGATACATGTGCAGAACGTGCAGGTTTGTTACACAGGTATGCACGTGCCATAGTGGTTTGTCGCACCAATCAACTCATAATCTACATTAGGTATTTTTCCTAATGCTGTCCCTCCCCTAGCTCCGCCACCCTCCAACAGGCCCCAGTGTGTGATGTACTCCTCTCTGTGTCCATGTATTCATTGTTCAACTTCCACTTATGAGTGAAAACATGCAGTGTTTGGTTTTCTGTTCCTATGTTAGTTTGCTGAGAATGATGGTTTCCAGCTTCATCCATGTCCCTACAAAGGACATGAACTCATCCTTTTTTATGGCTGCATAATATTCCATTGTGTATATGTGCCACATTTTCTTTATCCAGTCTATCATTGATGGGCATTTGGGTTGGTTCCAAGTTTTTGCTGTTATGAACAGTGCTGCAATAAACATACATGTGCATGTGTCTTTATAGTAGGATAATTTATAATCCTTTGGGTATATACCCAGTAATGGGATTGGTGAGTCAAATGGTATTTCTGGTTCTAGATCCTTGAGGAATCACCACACTGTCTTCCAAAATGGCTGAACTAATTTATGCTTCCGCCACCAGTGTAACAGCATTCCTATTTCTTTACATTTTCTGTGATATCTGTTGGTTCCTGACTTTTTAATGATTGCCATTGTAACTGACATGAGATGGTATCTCATTGTGGTTTTGATTTGCATTTCTCTAATGACCAGTGAGGAAGAGCTTTTTTTCATGTGTTTGTTGACCATATAAATGTCTTCTTTTGAGAAGTGTCTGTTCATATCCTTTGCCCACTTTTTGATGGGGTTCTTTGTTTTTTGCTTGTAAATTTGTTTAAGTTTGTTGTAGAATTTGGATATTAGCCCTTCCTCAGATGGATAGATTGCAAAAATTTTCTCCCATTCTGTAGGTTGCCTCTTCACTCTGATGATAGTTTCTTTTGCTATACAGAAGCATTTTATTTTAATTAGATCCCATTTGTCAATTTTGGTTTTGGTGGCCATTGCTTTTGGTGTTTTAGTTATGAAGTCTTTGCCCATGCCCATGTCCTGAATAGTATTGCCTAGGTTTTCTTCTAGGGTTTTTATGGTTTTAGGTCTTACATTTAAGTTGTTAATCCATCTGGAGTTAATTTTTTATAAGGTGTAAGGAAGGGGTCTAGTTTCACTTTTCTGCATATGGCTAACCGTTTTCCCAACACCATTTATTAAATAGGGAATCCTTTCCCCATTGCTTGTTTTCATCAGGTTTGCAAAAGATCAGATGATTGTAGATGGGTGGCATTATTTCTGAGGCCTTTGTTCTGTTCCATTGGTTTATATATCTATTTTGTTACCAGTCCCATGCTGTTTTTGTTACTGTAGCCTTGTAGTATAGTTTGAAGTCAGGTAGCATGAGGCTTCCAGCTTTGTTCTTCTTGCTTAGGAATGTTTTGGGTATACAGGCTCTTTTTTGGTTCCATATGAAATTTAAAGTAGTTTTTTCTAATTCTCTGAAGAAAGTCAATGGTAGCTTGATGGGGATAGCACTGAATCTATAAATTACTTTGGGCATTATGGCCATTTTTATGATATTGATTCTTCCTATCCATGAGCATGGAATGTTCTTCCATTTGTTTATGTCTTTTCTTATTTCCTTGAGCAGTGGTTTGTAGTTCTCCTTGAAGAGGTCCTTCACATCCCTTGTAATTGTATTCCTAGGTATTTTATTCTCTTTGTAGCAATTGTGAATAGGAGTTCACTCATGATTTGGCTCCCTGTTTGTCTATTATTGGTGTATAGGAATGATTGTGATTTTTGCACATTGATTTTGCATCCTGAGACTCTGCTGAAATTGCTTATCAGTTTTGGGAGATTTGAGGTTGAGACAATGGGGTTTTCTAAATAATCAATCAAGTCATCTGCAAACAGAGACAATTTGACTTTCTTTCTTCCTATTTGAATATCCTTTTTTTCTTTCTCTTGTCTCATTGCCCTGACAAGAACTTCTAATACTATTTAGGAGTGGTGAGAGAGGACATCCTTAGCTTGTGCTGGTTTTCAAAGGGAATGCTTCCAGCTTTTGCCCTTCAGTATGATACTGGCTATGGGTTTGACATAAATAGCCCTTATTATTTTGAGATATGTTCCATCAATATCTACTTTATTGAGTTTTTAGCATGAAGGGCTGTTGGATTTTATCAAATACCTTTTCTGCATCTATTGAGATAATCATGTGGTTTTTGTCATTGATTCTGTTTATGTGATGGATTACATTTATTGATTTGCATATGGTGAATCAGCCCTGCATCCCAGGGATGAAGCCGATTTGACCATGGTGGATAAACTTTTTGATGTGCTTCTGGTTTTGATTTGCCATATTCATTGAGGATTTTTGCATCTATGTTCATCAGGGATATTGGCCCTGAAATTTTCTTTTTTTATTGTATCTTTGCCAGGTTTTGGTGTCAGAATGATGGTGGCCTCATCAAATGAGTCAGGTAGGAGTCCCTCTTTTTCTATTGTTTGGAATAGTTTCAGAAGGAACGATACCAGCTCCTCTTTGTACGTCTGGTAGAATTCTGCTGTGAATCCGTCTGGTCCTGGCCTTTTTTTTTTTTTTTTTTTTTTTTTTTTTTTTTTTTTTTGACTGATAAGCTATTAATTATTGCCTCAATTTCAGAACTTGTTATTGGTGTATTCAGGGAATCAACTTTGTCCTGGTTTAGTCTTGGGATGGTGTATGTGTCCAGGAATTTATCCATATCTTCTAGGTTTTCTAGTTTATCTGTGTAGAGGTGTTTATAGTATTATCTGATGATAGTTTGTATTTCTGTGGGATGAGTGGTGATATCCCCTTTATCTTTTTTTTTATTGTGTCTATTTGTTTTTTCTCTCTTTTCTTCTTTATTAGTCTGGCTAGTAGTCTATCTATTTTGTTGATCTTTACAAAAAAACAGCTCCTGGATTTATTGATTTTTTTGAAGGGTTTTTTGTGTCTCCATCTCCTTCAGTTGTGCTCTGATCAATTAGTTATTTCTTGTCAAATACCAAGGCCAGACAAAAACATTATAAGAGCATGCAACAGACCAGTGTCTCTCATGATGCTTATCTCAAAAATCCTCAACAGTATATTAACAAATCTGGCAATATACAGAAGGATAACATATGACCAACTAGGGTTTATTCCAGGAATGTAAGGCCATTTCATCATGCAATATTCAATCAATATAATTCACAGAGTGAAAAACAAAAACCATATAATCTTCTTGGTAGTTATAGAAAGAGCACTTGGAACATTCAACACCCATTCATGATAAAATTTCACAACAAACTAGGAATAGAAGGAAACTTCTTAACTTGACAAATGGCAAATACTAATACTACAGCTAACATAATAAGTGCAAACAACTGAACGCATTTCCTCTAAGGCTGAGAACAAGTAACAATATCTGCTGATATAACTCTTATTCAAGATTTTTCTGGACATCTTTGTCAATACAAGAAGACAAGAAAAAGAAACAAAATGTGTACAGGATGGAAAGGAATAAACCTAACTGTATTTATTTAAATGAGTTTATAAAGTTGCAAGATAGTAGGTCAATATATAAAAATCCATTTTACTTCTATATACTATCAGTGAATGATTGGAAATTTTAAAAACTTAAATGTATCATTTACAATAACACTGAAAACAAAACAAAATACAATAACACTGAAAACCAAATTAAAAAATGCTTAGGTATAAGTCTAGCAAAATATATGCAGCATCTATATGCTGAAAGCTATGAATTATTTGTGAAAGAATTCAAAGAAGGCCTAAATAAAGATATATTCTGTGTTTATGAATTAAAAAATTTAATATTAAGATGTCGATGCTTTCCAAGTTGATTTATAAATTCAATGCAATTCTAATCTATATTCTATCATGACATTTTGCAGATCTTGACAAACTAATTTTAAAATGTATATGGAAAGGCAAAGGATCTAGAATAGACAAACAATTTTTAAGAATAATAACATTGCACTTTGGGAGGTTGAGGTGGGCAGATCACAAGGTCCACAAATCGAGACCATCCTGGTCAACATGATGAAACCACATCTCTACTAAAAATACAAAAATAGGCTGGGTGTAGTGGTGCATGCCTGTATCCCAACCACTCAGGTGGCTGAGGCAGCAGAATCACTTGAGTTGGGGAGGCAGAGTGAGGCAAGATCGTAACACTGCACTCCAGCCTGGTGACAGAGCAAGAAAAAGAAAAGAAGAACATCGCAAGACCAACACTACCTGATTTCAAAGCTTTCTTTAAAGCTGCAATGCTCAAGACTGTGGTATTTGTGAAAGAACATATAAACAGATCAATAGAACTCAAGAGAGTCTAAATATAGACCCATACATATATGGTAAGATGATTTTTGCCAAAGATGTTAAGGCAAAAAAATAATTTTTGTTTTAGCTGGATGAGGTCTGAAAAATAATCTTCTCAGCAAGTCCATTCTAACTCTCAGCCATGTATATGCCAAAATAATTCACCCTGACCTATATCTAATGCTTGATATCCATTTTACCTTAAATTGTACCATAGACATAAATGTAAAAGATAAAATCATTAAGATTTTAGAAGAAAACATGGGAGAAAATCATTGTGTCCTAATTTTAAATTGGGGTAAAAATTCCAGAAACAATGCAAAAAAAAAAACCATAAAAAAATTGACATTGAGCTTCACCAATATTAAACATTTTTAAAGTGTAAATGACACTGTTAAGAAAATGAAAACACAAGCCATAGACATGAAGCAATTATTTGAAAATCTAATATCTGACAAAGACTTTGGATCCAGAATATATATGAACTCTTAAAACTCAAAAACAAGAAAACAAAAAATCCGATTTTCAAATGGCCAAAATATTTGAACAGACAGTTCATCAAAGAAGGTAAACAGATGACAAACACATGAAAATATGTTCAACATAATTGTTCATTAGGGCTATGCAAATTAAAACTGCAATATAGCATCACTACTCATAGATTGGAATGGCTGAAATCAGAGACTGGCTATTCCGTGTGCACTGGAAGGGTGTGGAGCAAGTGGATGTCCTACACATAGCTATGATAATGCAAACTAGTACCCTGGGAAAACAGTTTAGCAATTTTTTATAAAATTAAGCATACATTTATACATTACAATTCATCATTCCACTCATAGTCATTTAACTAAGTGACAAAAACACTAACATTTACGTAAAAAAAACTGTATGTGAATGTTTTATAAATGTTCCTACTCACCAAAAACTGCAAATAATACAAATGTCCTCACCTGGAGAATCAATAAACAAGTGGTGGTACGTCCATGCAATGTACCATATACCAATTTTACTCATCAATAAAACAAATCAACATGAATTAATCTCAAATTCATTATGCTGAGATTAAACCAGATTCAAAACATGATATTCCATGCACTTCCATCTACATGATATTCTGGAGAAGTGAAACGATAGGGGATGAGAACCAACCAGTGGTAGCCAGGAGCCCAGAAGTATAACTCGAGGAATTTGGGGTGGGGTTGATGGAATCATCTTGTATGTTGTTTCTGCTGGTAGTGAAACAACTCCATGCTTTTGTCAAAACCCATAGAACTATTCACCAAAAAGAGTAAATTTTACTGTTTAGAAATTAAAGTAAATAGAAAAAAGTGCATCTACATCTCTAGATTTTTAAACTTTTACCATCCTCGGGTCATTTCTGTGGAGACTTTTTTTTTATATTAACTTTTAAACTTCTCCACAGATGATTCATAAAGGAGCTTGTCAAGTGGCACCTCTAGTTTCTCAGTTTACAAATTACTTTGCAGTAATATAAACAACAAAACAAAAACCACGTACCATTTTGTGGGCTAAGATTTAGCTACATTTGATCATTCTTACTAGAAGTATAAGATTTTAATTATTATGTTATAAACTATGAAAACATTGAATTGTGATTGAATTGTACTTACTACACAATGGTTCAAAAAGTATTGTTTTGCTTTCAGTAGTTAGAGCAATGGATGTAGTAGCAGAGAGAACAGAGAGAGATCTAATTGATAACTTCTCTCAGGAAATAAGAAGTGAGTCATCTGAAGGACTGATGGGAGAAGAGAATGTCTTGATATTTGTCAACGAGTTTTCTGAACAGGGCTAATAGCCACATTCTATTTTTCTTCCTGTACTATATCCAGTCACTAATGGTGACACAGAGAACAGGATAATATGGATAAAAAAAATTCCCGTGGTGCATCCCCTACTGTCACTTTAACCAGTGATGACCTTTCTTTTCTGAATATCATTGCAATCTGAAAAATCAAACTTCTTAGCTTTCGTTTCCCATCACATCCTGTAATGAGAAGTAATAAAGAAAAGAAAAGAAATCAGAATTTAATAAGGAAAAGCATCAACATCACAGTGCTGGTGAAATCTACAGAGAGGCAGCATGGTATTACCAGCAGGGCACAGATGTTAGGATTGGAAATACAGTATTTAGTTTCAAATCCCAACCTGTCACTTATCAGCTATTTAGGTAAATTACTCAACCCCTATGAGCCTCATTTTCTTCACTTTTAAATTGGAAAAATAACACTCATCATAGTAAATTTTGGGTGAGAATTAAGATCACATAATAGCTTGAATTCAGTATTTGGGAATACAGAACAAGAAATAGTTGTTAGTATTGGCTGTTATTATTTATAATTATACATTTCTAAAATTACTATGGAGTAATGAAGTTGAACATATTTAAATTTCTATCATCCCTTCTATTTTAACATTTACTAGCTGTATGACCCTGAGCACATTATATAATTTCTCTGGTCTTAGTTTTCTTATCTGTAAAATGAGGATAAGTGTAGTAATACCTATTTCATAGTATCCTTATAAGGATCAAATAAATTAACACTTCTAAAGCTCTAGATAGACAGTGCCTGGCACATGATAAGTATGCAATAAGTGTTAGCTATTACTGCTACTACCATCATTATTATTATTGTTACTGTTATCATTCTCAACCAAAGATTAACAAATACGAATTGAACACTATAAAAGTGACAGTGCTGGTAAAAGAAAAGATTTGTGAGTTATACTGAATATTAAACTGTAGTATCGAGTCTAAATTTGTAGCACTAAATACTCAAAGTATTTGACTGATTCATCAATGTATGCATTAGCAATTCAGAAAATGGACCGTGAACTAGTCATTAGGAATAATCAGAAAGAACAACAGTCAGTGTTTCAGGAGAACTGAATACTTGGGGGAAAGAACAGAGTTTCCTAGGCTGGACAAATAGAGCAAAGTGCATATGGAGAAAAACGTGTCCACCAGCAGTAAGACAGACACAAGAAATTGCAAGATAGTAAAGTGATACAATGGATTACTATACAGCAGAGAAAATTTACTAATTATACCTACAAATCAATGTAAGAAATCTCACAAACAGAATATGAAGTGAAATATACACATCACAAGAGAAAAATGATATTATTGCACTTCTATAAAATTCTAAGGCAAAATCAAACTACATTGCTAAGGAATAACATGTAAATAATAGAAACTATTATATAAAAACTAATAATGATTATCACAAAAGTTAGGACAGTAATTACTTCTGGGGAAGAGAAAGGAAGAGAAGAGAAGGGCAGAGAATGAGTTCCTAAGATGTTAACAATGTTCTATCGTTTCATTGTGTGTGTATGTGTGTGTGTCTGTCTCTGTGTGTGAACTTGAGTATTTGCTTTGCAACTGTTATTTTAACAAGTAAAAGTGTGAATGAGTCCAGGAAGTCAGCAAACCCAATCGGAGGATACAGTATGTTGTGGAGCAGCAGGCATTAAAACAAATAAGTTGGGGTCGGGCGCTGTGGCTCACGCCAGTAATCCCAGCACAGGGAAGCCGAGGCGGGTGGATCACGAGGTCAAGAGATCGAGGCCATCCTGGTCAACATGGTGAAACCCCATCTCTACTAAAAAATACAAAAAATAAGCTGGGCATGGTGGCGTGTGCCTGTAATCCCAGCTACTCAGGAGGCTGAGGCAGGAGAATTGCCTGAACCCAGGAGGCGGAGGTTGCGGTGAGCCGAGGTCACACCATTGCACTCCAGCCTGGGTAACAAGAGCGAAACTCCGTCTCAAAAAAAACAAAAAAAACAAAAAAACAAAAAAACAACGTGATACTCAATCCATTTCTTTGTTAACGCTGAGCAGCATCCAATTGGTTGCTCCCCCACCCCTACCCCCAGTAAGCTTAAAACTCTCACCTTCCTCAAAATCCAGAGATAAATAATGAAAGTCATCAAACAGAGTCGAGGGATCACCAAGGAGGGTATTGAATCCTCTGAGAGGAATGTTACCTCTGACACCTAGCTAGCTGGACAGGGGTATCCAGCACAGGGCAAGAGTGAGGTGTTGATAGCCGGAGGTTGTCTATCAATATTAAGGGTTTCCCCTTTACAATCAAAGTCCTTATTCCAGTTGACAAATGACACCTCACTGAAAAGGACGATGGAATTCATTTTGCTATCGAGGGTATGGCTGAAGTAGGTCTGATCAGTCCTCAGTGGGGAAATGGAAAAGATCGAGTGAGGATAAACCAAAGGAATGTACTTTTACTGTGGAGGTCAGAATGAGACGCAGGCTGATTTATGTGCAAGTTTATCTCCTGTGTCCAAAAATCTGTCCCAGACATTCCATTGCTCATTGCTGTCTTTCTTTTAAACCTGTTGTCAGGGAAATAAGATGCAAGCTGAGCAGGTGAGAACTAGAAGCAAAAAGTTTAATACTGTATTTGAATGCTTTTAGAATCTAGTGAGCCACGGAAAGATTCATTCTGAGCTCTTATTATCTTTTAATGGCCAACTAGGTAAAAGCTGGATATTTGTAAGTATTTTTATGTTATTTGGGTTCAGTTAAAGCCAGTCTCTCTCTCTCTTTCTCTCTCTCTCTCTCCCGCCCCCCCCCCATAATTATTCTGGGAACAAGGTAAATGTCCGAGACTAAATAAAAGTAACATTAGAATACCATAGCAGGTAAGTCTTGCCTTGTTGTGAGACTTATTTTGTTGTTGATGATGTAGTCTATAAAGTGCTAGATACTTGACATAACCCCTCAACCACCTTGAAAAATTTAGTTTTTAGATAAGAAAGCAGAGGCTTTGTGAGGTTAAATAACTTGGCCAAGAACACATAGTGAAGCAAGGGGCTAAACTCAGTTCTGTGTGAACTCAAAGCAAAAATGAGAGATGATAGCTACTTTCTTAAGAAGAGAAAGGAGATGACTTTATGCAGAATCTTATCCAAGCTGGTCAGAGAGGTGAAAGGCCAATTCCCAGAGGGATTGCTATATTTAAGGAAAGTCTTTCTTAACTAGTGAAAGACTGGAAGACAATGCTATTTACTGGGAAGAACAAAGCTGTGACAGCTTCCTAAGGGGGAAAAAGATAGAACCCTTGAAAGAACTGGGAGAAAGTGGCAGTGGATCCCCAAACTGGAAAGACTCAATACAGTATATTTGGATATAGTCATCTGAGATTTTAATTATCGTCCCATTTTTGCCACTAAATTGAACTTTGGGCAGTCACTTCACCAACTTGACAAATGTAAACTGCAACATACCACAATGTAGTGAAGTTGAAAAAGCGAGATGGGGTACCTAGCTTAGATCCATATCAGCCTGGCACATGGAAGGAGTAAAGATATCACACCAAGCTAAATTTAAATGTTTACACATATTATTTTATTTCTTCTTATAAGATAAAAATGAACATAAAAAGTAGTGCTAACATTTTCTTCCTGCACTTCATTGGATTGTTTTACCACCCTATGGCTTTCAGGCACATGGGCTGAATGAAATAAAGGATGAGGCTTGGAGAATGGCAGTTCCAACTGGAGGCCTCTACCTTGGCAAAAGATCAGCCAGGTCAAACATACTGAGAAAAGTATTGACTTTAGAAATACTATAAGGCAGGTGGTTAGGAGTCAGAGATGTTACAGTTCTGAACTATAGCTCTTCTGCAAAAATGCCCTGTACTTTTGAAACGTAGAAACCTTTGTTTTGGCCAGGCATGGTGGCTGACACCTGTAATCTGGGCAATTTAGAAGGCTGAGGTGGGAGGATCGGTTGAGCCCAGGAGTTTGAGAGCCTGGACAATATAGTGAGACCCCAACTCTACCAAAAAAAAAATTAGCCAGATGTGCTGTTTACACCTGGTCCCACCTACTTGGGAGGCTGGGTGGGAGGATCACTTGAGCCCTAGAGACTGAGGCTGCAGGGACTGTTACGGCACCACTGCACTCTAGCCTGGACAACAGAGCGAGACCTGTCTCAAAAAAAGAAAAGATATATCTATCTATATCTATATCTATATCTATACTATATCTATATCTATATCTATATCTATATCTATATCTATATCTATATCTATATCTATCTGAGTATAGCTATGATGGACACTACAAACTCAAATTCATAAAGTGACCTCAGTGAGTAAAATGGGTTGAATGAAAATGGCCACCCAGTCCTCTTGTTTTCTCACTTTGATAGGGAGTATGATTCTACTATACACCACAGCATGCACTTAAGAAGATGTTTGGCATGTAACATTCAGTCTCAGCGCAGGACAAGGGTTGGGAATGTTGTGGATGATGTAAACAGGAAAACGGGGCAGTGGCTACTCATGTCTTGTTGATGGTTGTAATGTGGGATTTCAATCCAGTCTTGCTAAATTTCTTATTTTTCCAAAGAGGCCAGAAATCTAACTATTAGGTAAAAAAGTCTTGATTAAAAAAAAGACTACCTTGTGACTAAATTTTTGTAAAACATTGTGTAAAACATTGTAGGGGCCACACAAAGCAGGCCATCAGCCTGATCTATTCTGTAGGAGTCAAATGGTTTGCAGCCTGACTTATTCCAATGCCAGAAACCTGGACTTGCAAGTGGTTTTTTTTTCATCCTCCAGGGGATTGACTAGCTGTGACTTCCTCGGGAATGCCTTCCCAGCCAGATTGGCTATCCCAGTTGTATTGTCTCTAGTCCTCTGTGCATTTCCATCCTTCCTCTCTACAGACTGTTCCTTTGTAATTACATGTTTGATGCTTCTTGTTCCTGCTAGACTCTAAGTTAATGAAGGAGGAAACTATTTCTGTGTAGGTTATTGTCATTAGGTTTCCTGGAATCAGACAGTAGTGGACTGGGAGTTGTGTGAAGAAGGTTTAGTGGGCAGTGCTCTTGAGAACACTGGGTGGGTGAGGGAACAGGACTGGGCTGGGAGAGAAGTGGGTTGAACAACTTTTTAGAGATACAATCTGGGACACAGCCATAAATAATATAGAATAAATAATTTGTGTGTTATGATTTCAACATTAACATATTTAAATGGGCATATCTTTGAAATTGTATTAATTTTGTATTACTTACTTTTCTGATATATAATTGCTGTCATTTAAGCCAAAACAATGTAACTAGTTAACAATGGCAGTTAATAGTAATTAATTAATTAATTTTAAAAACCATGTGTGAGGAAGATTTAACAATATTTTGATAATATTTCTTTCCTCTGAAACAGTGATTTATTTTAATTCTTGTCATCTCTTTATTTGATAGTAATCGATTTAAGACTGTATTAGTGTGTATTTTATGATCCATACTAATGAAACATGTAGAGGTAAGAGTGAATAACAGTCAAATGCAAAATTCACTTTGCCTTGCACCACTGCTCTTATCAAGCCCACGAATACACTGATTCATGGTGTCAAGCTACTGTGATGACATTGATGTAAATATATTCTCAAAAAAAAGAATTTTAGCACTGAATACCTTGGGATTTCACTCACTAGCAACAACAGGTTTTTAGACTTGTGAGATTTGTCTATTCATTTTGTGTCTACAGACTTGTTTTGGTAGACCAGCTGCTTATCAGTCAGGTTTTTTGCATCTAGAAGTTAATTATATAGCTTATCCATGTCTAAACTGTCCATCAGTTTTAAACATTCTTAAGCACATTAGACATTGTCATAAGTTAAACCTCTCTTTATCTGGAAAAAATGATTTTAAAAAATTTTCATTTGTGAAATTGAAGATGGATTCCAAATCAGGTATAGTTTTAGTAAAGAAATGAGAAAGCTCTGTTTAACTTGGCTACTCTTTTTTGAGTTCTAAAGAAAACTTATTTTATTTATTTATTTTTTGAGACGGAGTTTTGCTGGAGTGCAATGGCACAATCTTGGCTTACTGCAGCCTCTGCCTCCCAAGCTCAAGCAATTCTGCCTCAGCCTCCCAAGATGCTGGAATTACAGGTATGTTCCACCACACCTGGCTCATATTGTGTTTTTAGCAGAGATGGGGTTTCTCCATGGTGGTCAGGCTGGTCTCGAACTCCCAACCTTAGATGATCTGCCTGCCCCAGCCTCCCAAAGTACTGGGATTACAGGCATGAGTCACTGCACTTGGCCTAAAAATCTTATTTTTAAAGAAAGGAGTCACTTTTTTTCACTGTATGAAAAAAATATAATGTTGTTGCAATCTCAGCAACTTCGAGCAGTAATGGCAGTCAGTTCATCCTTTGTTATCACCTCTTCAAAGGTCATTGGTTTTGAAGAGACAATATATAAGTTTCTGTTTTACTACAAATCTTTTTCTCCATCCTCACCCTCAATACATTTTCAAATTAGAGAAGGGCATTCTTCTTGTCCCACACTTTGGAAATATAATTTATGGCAGGCTAATATTTTAACATCTTTTTACAGCTGACAACAATGACATACATCTTGTAGGCCCCTGTCTAAAGAGACAAACTCCCATTCTTTTCTCTAAAGTAAAAAGTCTCATCAGATGTTTCTCTATATTTTGAGGAAATTGAAAAGCATTGAGGTTTTTATGATGAAATCCTCAATATTACAGGTAAGTATGCCACTCCTCCTCCCTCTTTTCAATAATGTTGTGTACAAGGCATGTAGGACATTTAGCAGGTGGAAGCTTATTGTTTTCTTTGATAATAAATTTACAGTGAATTTTCCAAAACTTACATTTGCACAGTGCTGAATCTGTAGATAGATGAGCAAAATCTGGTTTTATGTGGATAACAATGTTTTGTATTTTCTATAGTCTCATTGAAATCTTCATAGAAATCAAGAAAATCATTTGAAACTTCACTTTTCAAATCAAAATTTCTAAGAGTCAGAGGGAACATTTCTTTTCTTGCCATTATTCAATTAATCACGTATAGTATAGAAAGCATGATCACTGGTAAGATCTGACAGAATCAGCTCTACTAACGGGCCAACACATCTGTTATCAAAATTCCCCCTTTTGTTTGACCACAAGACATTTCAGTAGGAATCTCTGAATCAGGACATGTAATTTGACTCAACTTCATAAAGCATTTAAGGGAATGACATAAATGTGTGTTTATGGAGTATGCCCAAGCTAATTCAATAGCCACTGTTTTCTTTTTTTTTTTTAAATATTAACTTTAATTTTAAGTTCCGGGGTACATGTGTAGGACATGCATGTTTGTTACACAAGTAAATGTGTTCCATGGTGGTTTGCTGCACCTACAAACCCATCACCCAGGTATTAAGCCCTGCATGCATTTGCTATTATCTTGATGCTCTCCCTCCTGCTGCCCCCCACCCAACGTGACAGGCCCCGCTGTGTGTTGTTCCCCTCCCTGTGTTCTCATTGTTCAGCTCCCACTTATAAGTAAGAACAAGCAGTGTTTGATTTTCTGTTTCTGTGCTGGTATTCTTAGGATAATGGCTTCCAGCTCCATCCATTTCCCTGCAAAGGACATGATCCCATTCCTTCTTATGGCAGCATAGTATTCCATGGTATATATGTACAACATTTTCTTTATCCAGTCTATCATTGATAGGCATTTAGGTTGATTCCATGTCTTTGCTATTGTGAATAGTGAGGCCATGAACATGCATGTGCATGTGTCTGTTACTAAAAATAATTTATATCTCTTTGGGTATATACCCGGTAATGGGACTGCTGGGTCAAATGGTTTTTCTGGTTCTAGGTCTTTTAGGAATACTGTCTTTCACAATGGCTGAATTAATTTACATTCCCATCAAGAGTATAAAAGTGTTCCTGTTTCTCCACTGCCTCACCAACATCTGTTGTTTCTTGACTGTTTAGTAATAGCTGTTCTGACAGGTGTGAGATGGTATCTCATTGTGGTATTGATTTGCATTTCTCTAATGGTCAGTGATATCAAGCTTTTTTTCATATATTTGTTGGCCACATAAATGTCTCCTTTTGAGAAATGTCTGTTTATGTCCTTTGTCCACTTTTTAATGGGGTTGCTTGTTTTTTTCTTGTAAATTTAAGTTCCTTGTAGATTCTGGATATTAGACTTTTGTCAGATGGATAAATTACAAAAATTTCCTTCTGTTCTGTAGGTTGTCATTCACTCTGATGATAGTTTCTTTTTATTTTTCTTTTCTTTTCCTTTTTTTTTTTTGACAGAGTCTCACTCTGTCACCTGCTGGAGTGAAGTGGCATGATCTCGGCTCACTGCGACTTCTGCCTCCTGGGTTCAGGCAATTCTCCTGCCTCAGTCTCCCAAGTAGCTGGGATTACAGGTGCCCACCACCATGCCTGGCTAATTTTTGTATTTTTAGTAGAGACAGGGTTTCAGCATGTTGGCCGGGCTGGTCTTGGACTCCTAACCTCAGGTGATCCACCCTCCTTGTCCTCCCGAAGTGTTGGGATTACAGGCATGAGCCAACATGCCCGGCTGATGAGAGTTTCTTTTGCTGGACAGAGGCTCTTCAGTTTAATTGGATCACACTTATCAATTTTTGCTTTCATTGCAATTGCTTTTGACATTTTCATCATGAAATTTTTGCCTGTGTTTATGTCCTAAATGGTATTGTTTGTATTTTTCTCTAGGGTTTTTATAGTTTTAGGTTTTATATTTAAGTCTTTAAAATCCACCTTGGGTTAATTTTTATATAAGGTATAAGAAAAGGGTCCAGTTTCAATTTTCTGCATATGGCTAGACAGTTTTCACAATATATTTATTAAATTGGTAATCATTTCCCCATTACTTGTTTTTATCAGGTTTGTCAAAGATCAGGCAATTGTAGAAGTGCAGTCTTATTTCTAAGATCTTGATTCTGTTTCAATGGTCGTTGTATCTATTTTTGTTCCAGTATCATGCTATTTTGGTTGTAGCTTTGTACTATAGTTTGAAGTCAGGTAGCATGATGCCTTCAGTTTTTTTCTTTTTGCTTAGGGTTGTCTTAGCTACATGGGCTCTTTTTCAGTTCCATATGAACTTTAAAGTATTTTTTTTTTCTAATTCTGTGAAAAATGTCAATGGTAGTTTGGGAATAGCATTGAATCTATAAATTACTTAGGGCAGTATGGCCATTTTCCTGATATTGATTGTTCCTATCCATGAGCATGGAATGTTTTTCCATTTGTTTGTATCCTCCCTTATTTCCTTGAGCAGTGGTTTGTTGTTCTCCTTTAAGAGGTCCTTCGCTTCCCTTGTTAGCTCTATTCTTAGGTATTTTATTCTCTTTGTAGCAATTGTGAATGAGAGTTCATTCATTATTTGGTTCTCTGCTTCTTGGCGTATAGGAATTCTTGTGATGTTTGCATGTTGATTTTTGTATCCTGAGACTTTGCTGAAGTTGCTTATCAGTTTAAGAAGCTTTTGGGGATCCAAGATGGCCAAATAGGAACAGATCCAGAATGCAGTTCCCAGTGAGAACAGTGCATAGTGTGAGGGCTCACCACATTTCAAAACAAGTTTTCACTGTCCACAAACCAGGAGATTCCTAGGGCTGTAAAGCCCCACGAGTTTTCAGTACGGTGGTTTCAGCTGGTGCTGGGTCAGCACACAGAAACTCATACAAGTCTGGGCAGTCATTTTGACTGGTGCCTGGAATACCTGAGAGACAGAGCCACCCATTCAACTGAAAGGGAGGGGCAGAGAAAGGGAGCCAGGCGATCTGGCTCGGTGGGTACCACCCCCACAAAACAAGCAATCTGAAACACTCTGGATTGAGAGTTTTGCAGTAAGCACAGCTGGACCCAGGACAGTCCAGCTCAGTGGGGGGAAGGACATCCCCCACTACCAAGACAGTACACCACTACTGAGGCAGTTCACACGGCAGCTGCACAGAGTCTGTAGTAGCTCAGCAACGCCTCTGCTGGCAGACTGTGACTATTCTACTCTGTGCAGGGCAGAGCATCTCTGAATAAAGGCAGCAGCATGACAGGAACTTATAAATAAAGCTGACCTCCCTAGGTCAGAGCACCTGGGAAAAAAGGTGGTTATGAGTTCAGCTGCAGCAGACTTCAAGGTACCTGCCCAGAAGCTCTGTATGGAACAGCGGAGCTCCCAGCACAGCACTTGTGCTCCTATAAGGTACAGACTGTCACCTCAAGTAACTCCCCAATCCCCATATACACAAAGAGACATCTCATAAAGGAGAGCTGAGGCCGACATCTGGCGGGTACCCTTCTGGGACAAGGATAGCAGAGGAAGAAACTGGTGGCAACCCTTGCTGTTCTGCAGCCCCTGAAGGTGATCCCCAGGTGAGCGGGTCTGGAATGGACCTCCAGTGGTCATGCAGCAGAGGGGCCTGACTGTTAGAAGGAAAACTAAGAAGCAGAAGGAAATAGTTCAATATCAACAAAAAGGACGTCCACTCAGAGACCCCATCCAAAAGTTACCAACTACAAAGACCACAAGTAGATAAAGCCACTAAGATGGGAAGAAACCAGTGCAAAAAGGATGAAAACACCAAAACCAGAATGGCTCTCCTACTCCAAGGGATCACAACTCTTCACTACCTAGTGATCAAAGATGGATGGAGAATGAATCTGATGAACTGACAGAAATAGGCTTTCGAAGGTGGGTAATAACAAACTTCCCAGAGCTAAAAGAACATGTGCTAACCCAATGCAAAGAATCTAAGAATCTAGAAAAAAGATTAGATGAGATGCTAACTAGAATAAACAGCTTAGAGAAGAATATAAATGACTTGATGGAGCTGAAAAACACAGCATGAGAACTTTGCAAAGCATATATAAGTTTCAATAGCCAAATCAACCAAGCAGAAGAAAGAATATCAGAGATTGAAGATCAACTAAATGAAATAAAATGAGAAGGCAAGAAGAGAGAAAAGAGAGAAATGAAATGAACAAAGCCTCCAAGTAATATGGTATTATGTAAAAAGACCTAATCTGTGTTTGATAGGTGTACCTGAATGTCACAGAGAGAATGAATCCAAGTTGGAAAACAGTCTTCATGATATTATCCAGGAGAACTTTCCCAACCTAGGAAGGCAGGCCAACATTCAATTCCAGGAAATACAGAGAACACCACAAAGATATTCCTCAAGAAGAGCAACCCCAAGGCATGTAATCATCAAATTCACCAGGGTTGAAATGAAGGAAAAAATGCTAAGGGCAGCTAGAGAGAAAGGTCGGGTTACCCACAAAGGGAAGCCCATCAGAATAACAGTGGATCTCTCCACAGAAACCCTACAGGACAGAAGAAAGTAGGGGTCAATTTTCAACATCCTTAAAGAAAAGAATGTTCAACCTAGAATTTCATATCCAGCCAAACTAAGCTTGATAAGCAAAGGAGAAATAAAATCCTTTATGGACAAGCAATTGCTGAGAGATTTCATCACCACCAGGCCTGCCTTATAAGAGCTCCTAAAAGAAGCACTAAAGAAGGAAAGGAACAACCAGTACCAGCCACTCCAAAAATGCACTAAACAGTAAAGACTGCTGACACATGAAGAAAATGTGTCAACTAATGGGCAAACATCCAGCTAGCATCAAAATGGCAGGATCAAATTCACACATAAAAATATTACCCTCTCCCAGCACTTTGGGAGACTGAGGCAGGCAGATCACAAGGTCAAGAGATAGACACCATCCTGTCCAACATGGTGAAACCCTGTATCTACTAAAAATACAAAAAAATTAGCTGGGTTTGGTGGCATGCACCTGTAGTCCCAGCTACTCAGGAGGCTGAGACAGGAGAATTGCTTGAACCCGGGAGGCGGAAGTTACAGTGAGCCAAGGTCACACCACTGCACTCCAGCCTGGCGCCTGGTGACAGAGTGAGACTCTGTCTCAAAAAACAAACAAACAAACAAAAAAACCTCAAATGTAAGTGGACTAAATGCTCCAATCAAAAGACACATACTGGCAAATTGGATAAAATGTCAAAACAGATCAGTGTGCTGTATTCAGGAAACCCATCTCACATGCAAGGACACACATAGGCTAAAAATAAAGGGATGGAGGAAGATTTATCAAGGAAATGGAGAGAAAAAAAGCAGGAGTTGTAATCCTAGTCTCTGATAAAATGGACTTTAAACCAACAAAGATCAAAAGAGACAAAGACGGCATTACATAATCATAAAAGGATCAATGCATCAAGAAGAACTAATGATCCTAAACATATACACATCCAATACAGGAGCACCCAGATACATAAAGCAAGTTCTTAATGACCTACAAAAAGACTTAGACTCCCACACAATAATAGTGGGAGACTTTAACACTCCACTGTCAATATTAGACAGATAAATGAGACAGAAAATTAACAAGGATATCCAGGACTAGAACTCAGTCTGGACCAAGGAAACCTAATAGACATCTACAGAAATCTCCACCCCAAATCCACAGAATATACATTTTTTCAGCACCACATCACACCTAATCTAAACTTGACCACATAATTGAAGGTAAATCACTCCTCAGCAAATGCAAAATAATGGAAATCATAACAAACAGTATTTCAGACCACAGTGCAATCAAATTAGGACTCAGAATTAAGAAACTAACTCAGAACCACACAATTTCATGGAAACTGAACAACTGGCTCCTGAATGTCCACTGGATAAACAATGAAATGAAGGCAGAAATAAAGACGTTCTTTGAAACCCATGTGAACAAAGACACAACGTACCAGAATCTCTGGTACACATCTAAAGCAGTGTCTAGAAGGACATTTATAACAATAAATGCCCACCAGAAAAGTGAGGAAAGATCTAAAATCGACACCCTATCATCAAAACTGAAAGAGCTAGAGGAGCAAGATCAAAAAAACTCAAAAGCTAGCAGAAGACAAGAAATCAGATTAAGATCAGACTAAGATCAGAGCAGAACTGAAGGAGATAGAGACACAAAAAACCCTTCAAAAAAATCAATAAATCCAGGAGCTGGTTTTTTGAAAAGATCAACAAAATAGACCACTAGCCAGTTTAATAAAAAAGAAAAGAAGAGTCAAATAGATGCAATAAAAAATGATAAAGGGGATATCACCAAAGATCTCCACAGAAATACAAACTACTATCAGAGATTACTACAAACAACTCTGTGCACATAAACCAGTAAACCTGGAAGAAATGGATAAATTCCTGGTTACTTGAACCCTCCCAAGCCTAAACCAGGAAGAAGTTAAAACCTTGAACAGACCAATAACAAGTCCAGGTTCAAAAAGAGTCCAGGTTCAGACAGGTTCACAGCTGAATTATATCAGATGTACACAGAGGAGCTGGTACCATTCCTTCTGAAACTATTCCAAACAATCCAAAAAGAGGAAATCCTTCCCAAATCATTTTATGAGACCAACATCATCCTGATACGAAAACTCAGCAGAGACTCAACAACAAAAAAAGAAAATTTCAGGCCAATATTCATGATGAACATAGATGCAAAAATCTTCAATAAAATACTGGCAAACTGATTACAACAGCACATAAAAAGCTTATCCATCACGATCAAGTAGGCTTCATTCTGGGGATATAAGGCTGGTTCAACATACACAAGTCTATAAATGTAATCCACCACGTAAACAGAACCAAAGACAATAACCACATGATCATCTCAATAGATGCAGAGAAGACCTTCAACAAAACTCAATAGCCCTTTATGCTAAAAATTCTCAATAAGCTATGTATCAAAGGAACATATCTCAAAATAATAAAAGCTATTTATGACAGACCTACAGCCAATATCATACTGAACGGGCAAAAACTAGAAACATTCCCTTTGAAATCTGGCACTAAGCAAGGATGCCCTCTGTCACCACTTCTATTCAATATGGTATTGGAAGTTCTAGCCAGAGCAATCAGGCAAGAAAAAAAATTAAGGGTATTCAATTAGGAAAAAAGGAAGTCAAATTGTCTCTATTTGCAGATAACATGATTATATATTTAGAAGACCCTATCATCTCAGCCCAAAATCTCCTTAAACTGGTAAGCAACTTCAGCAAAGTCTCAGGATACAAAATCAATGTGCAGAAATCACAAGCATTCCTATACACCAATAACAGACTAAAGGAGAACCAAATCAAGAGCGAACTCCCATTCACAATTGCTGCAAAGAGAATAAAATACCTAGGAATACAACTAACAAAGGATGTGAAGGACTTCTTCAAGGAGAACTACAAATCACTGCTCAAGGAAATAATAGAGGACACAAACAGATGGAGAAACATTCCATGCTCACGGTTAGGAAGAATCAATATTGTGAAAATGGCCACACTACCTAAAGAAATTTATAGATTTAATGCTATCCCCATCAAGCTACCAATAACCTTCTTCACAGAACTAGAAAAAAACTGCCTTAAACTTCATATGGAACCAAAAGAGAGTCCGAATAGCCAAGTTAATCCTAAGCAAAAAGAACAAAGCTGGAGGCATCACGCTACCTGATTTCAAACTATACTACAAAGCTACAGTAATCAAAACAGCATGGTACTGGTACCAAAACAGAGATATACACCAATGGAACCCAACAGAGCCTCAGAGGCAGTGCTGCACATCTACCACCATCTGATCTTTGACAAACCTGACACAAACAAGCAATGGGAAAGGATTCCCTGTTTAATAAATGGTGTTGGGAAAACTGGCTAGCAGTGGGCAGAAAGCAGAAACTGGACCCTTCCTGACACCTTACACTAAAATTAACTTCAGATGGATTAAAGACTTAAACATAAGACCTAACACCATAAAAACTGTAGAAGAAAACCTAGGCAAAACCATTCAGGACATAGGCTTAGGCAAGGACTTCATGACTAAAACATCAAAAGCATTGGTAGCAAAAGTCAAAATAGACAAATGGGACCTAATTAAACTCTAGAGCTTCTGCACAGCAAAAGAAACAATCATTAGACAGTGTGGCAATTCCTCAAGGATCTAGAAATAGAAATACCATTTGACCCAGTAATCCCATTATTGGATACATTCCCAAAGGATTATAAATCATACTATTATAAAGACACATGCACGTGTATGTTCATAGTGTCACTGTTTACAATAGCAAATACCTGGAACCAACCCAAATGCCCATCGATGATAGACTGGACAAGGAAAATGTGGCACATATACACCGTGGAATACTATGCAACCATAAAAAGCGATGAGTTCATGTCCTTTGTAGGGACATGGATGAACCTGGAAACCACCACGCTCAGCAAACTGACACCAAAACAGAAAATCAAGCACTGCATGTTCTCACTCATAAGCAGGTGTTGAACAATGAGAAAACATGGACACAGGAAGGGGAGCATCACAAACTGGGGTCTGTTGGGGGTGGCCCAGGGATGGACAGTGAGGGTGGGTGGGGAGGTTGGGGAGGGATTTCATGGGGAGAAATACCAGATGTAGGTGAGGTGGGGGATGGAGTCAGCAAACCACATTGCCATGTGTGTACCTGTGCAACAATCCTGCATGATCTGAACATGTACCCTAGAACCTAAAGTACAATTAAAAAAAAAAAAAGAAGCTTTTGGGATGACGCAGTAAGGGTTTCTAGATATAGGATCATATCATCTGCAAACTGAGACAGTTTATGTTCCTCTCTTTCTATTTGAACACAATTATTTTTTTCTCTTGCATGATTGCCTTGGCCAGAACTTCCAATACTATGTTGAATAGTAGTGGTGTGAGAGAGCATCCTCATCTGTGCCAGTTGTCAAGGGGAATGCTTCCAGCTTTTGCCCATTCAGTATGATATTGGTTGTGGGTTTGTCAGTGGTGATATCCTCTTTATCATTTTTATTGTATCTATTTGATTAATATCTATTTTCTTTTTATTAATCTATCTCTCCATTTTATTATTTTTCTCCAAAAAATAGCTCCTGGATTCATTGATTTTTTTTTTTGAAGGAGTTTTCATGTCTCTAACTCATTCAGTTCCACTGTGATCTTGGTAATTTCTTGTCTTCTGCTAGCTTTGAGGATAGTTCGTTCTTGTTGCTTTTAGTGTGATGTGAGGGTGTCTTTTTGAGAGTTTTCTAGCTTTTTGATGTGGGCATTTAGTGCTATAAATTCCCTTCTTAACACTGCTTTAGCTGTGTCCCAGAGATTCTGGTACATTGTTTGTTCTCATTGGTTTCAAAGAACTTCTTGATTTCTGCCTTAATTTCATTATTTACCCAGGCGTCATTCAGGAGCAAGTTGTTCAATTTCCATCTGTTCAATTTCCACACTTGGTTTTGAGCCAGTTTTTAAATCTTGAGTTCTAATTTGATTGCACTGTGGTCTGAGAGACTGTTTGTTATAATTTCTGCTCTTTTGCATTTATTGAGGAGTGTTTTACTTCCAAATTATGTGATTGATTTTAGAGTAAGTGCCATGTAGCACCAAGAAGAATGTATATTCTGTTGGGTTTGGGTACAAAGTTCTGTAGATATCTATCAGGTACACTTGATCCAGAGCTGAGTTCAAGTTCTGAATATCCTTGTTATTTTCCCATCTAATATTGACACTAGGCTGTTAAAGTCTCCCACTATTACTGTGTGGGAGTCTAAGTTTTTCTTTGTAGGTCTCTAAGAACTTGTTTTATGAATCCCAGGGCTCCTGTATTGGGTGCATATATATTTAGGATACTTAGCTCATCTTGTTGAATTGATCCCTTTTCCATTGTGTTTTTTGACATCTGTTGGTTTAAACTCTGTTTCATCAGAAGCTAGGATTGCAACCCTGCTTTTTTTCTGCTTTCTGTTTGCTTGGTGAATTTTCCTCCATCTGTTATTTTGAGCCTATGTATGTCTTTGCACGTGAGATGGGTCTGTTTAATACAGAACAGTGATGAGCTTTGACTTTTTATCCAGCTTGCCATTCTGTGTCTTTTAACTGGAGCATTTAGCCAATTTACATTTAAGGTTAATATAGTTATGTGTGAATTTGGTCTCATTGTCATGATGCTAGCTGGTTATTTTGCAGACTTGTTGAGGTAGTTGCTTATGGTATCGTTGGTCTTTATACTTCAGTATAAAGACCAGTTTTTGCAGAGGCTGGTAATGGTTTTTTCTTTCCATAATTAGTGCTTCCTTCAGGAGCTCTTGCAAGACAGGCATGGTGGTGACAAATACCCTCAGCATTTGTTTGTCTGAAAAGGACTTTTGTTTTTCCTTCTCTTATGAAACTTAGTTTGGCCAGATATGAAATTCTGGTTTGGAAATTCTTTTCTTTAAGAATGTTGAATATTGGCCCTCAGTCTCCTTTGTCTTGTAGAGTTTCATCTGAGAGGTCTGCTGTTAGTCTGATGGGCTTTTCTTTGTAGGTGACCTGGCCTTTCTCTTTGGCTGCCCTTAACATTTTTTTCCTTCATTCCAACCTTGGAGAGTCTGATCATTATATGTCTTCGAGTTGATCTTCTCATGGAGTATATTACTAGGGTTCTCTGGATTTCATGAATTTGAATGTGGCCTGTCTTATTAGGTTGAAGCCAACATATCTTCTTGTCTCCTGGATGATATCCTGAAGTTTGTTTTTCAACTTGTTCTGTTCTCCCATTTTTTTCAGGTACCCCAATCAGTTGTAGGTTCAGTATTTTTATATAATCCCATAGTTCTTGCAGGTTTTGTTCATTTTCATTCTCTTCCTCTAATCTTGTCTGCCTGTCTTATTTTAGCAAGATCGTCTTCAAGCTCTGAAATTCTTTCCTCTACTTGGTCTGTTTGGTACTTGGGGTTGCACTGTAAAGTTCTCATGTTCTGTTTTCCAGCTCCATCAGGTCATTTATGTTCCTCTCTAAACTGATTATTCTGGTTAACAGCTTTTGTAATGCTTTATCATGGTTCTTAGCTTCTTTGTATTGGGTTAGAGCATGATCCTTTGGCTCAGTGAAATTTGTTATTGCCCACTTTCTGAAGCCTACTTCTGTCAAATCATCCAATTCAGCCTCCACCTAGTTCTGTGCCCTTGCTGGAAAGGTGCTGCAATCATTTGAAGGAGAAGAGGCACTCTGGCTTTTTGAGTTTTCACTGTTTTTTTTTCTGATTTTTTTTCTTTTCTTTTCTTTTCTTTTCTTTTTTTTTTTTGAGACGGAGTTTCCCTCTTGTTACCCAGGCTGGAGTGCAATGGCGCGATCTTGGCTCACCACAATCTCCGCCTCCTGGGTTCAGGCAATTCTCCTGCCTCAGCCTCCTGAGTAGCTGGGATTACAGGCACGCGCCACCGTGCCCAGCTAATTTTTTGTATTTTTAGTAGAGATGGGGTTTCACCATGTTGACCAGGATGGTCTCGATCTCTTGACCTTGTGATCCACCTGCCTTGGCCTCCCAAAGTGCTGGGATTACAGGCATGAGCCACTGCACCTGGCCCTTTTTTTTTTTTTTTATTTTCTTGAGTTTATCTAGCTTTGATCTTTGAGGCTGCTGACCTGTGGATGGGGTTTTTCTAGGGACTTTTTTGTTGATGCTGTTGTTATTTTCTGTTCGTTTTTCTTTTCACAATCAGGTAGATCCCTCTTCTGCAGGAATTCTGTGGTTTTTCTGGGGGTCCACTCCAGACCCTATTTGCCAAGGTCCCTTCTGTACCTGGAGGTTTCACAAGTGGAGGCTGCAGAACAGCAACGATGGCTGCCTCCTCCTTCCTCTGGGATCTTTGTCCCAAAGGGGTACTGACCTGATGCCAGTGGGAATGCTTCTGTATAAGATGCCTCGCAAACCCTGTCAGGGGGATTGCACCTAGTCAGGAGGCATGGGATCTGGGACCTGCTTAATGAAATACTGGCTGCTCTTGGTGGAGGGAGGAGCTGCACTGCTCTGGGGGGAATCCCACTCATCTGACTGCCCAGATTCCTCATAGCCAGCAAGGGAAAAGACTAAGTTTGTTGTTTTGTAGAGACCATGGCTGCCTCTCCCCACAGGAGCTCAGTCCCAGTGGCCACTGTTTTCCACTGAGTATTGATGTGTTTTGGGAGATGTAAAAAACGTTTAATTAATTTAGAGGTAGTTGGCTGTTTCATTCTGGACCTGTGAGATTTAGTCTCCACATGTGCTTTCACTTCTCTTTCTCTACCATGTCCAGTCTCAAATTCTTCTCTGTATATTGTACCAACCGTATGCTGTTGGTTATTTGCTTTCATCTGTCATTTAAATAACACAGTCATTTAGCCTTATTTTTTCAATGATGTCTGGATTTTGCTGGAGATAATGTAATCAATCCCATTTCTACTATCTGACCTCTTACCACAGTAGGTAGCTAGTCAGGCATGAGCAGGGCAAGGGCAGGCTCTCCCATACCCAACCAGGAAAGTCAGATGACCACCAGCTGATGGTCAGGGAGATGTTAACTGTCTCTCTAAAATAATAATTGGTTACAGCCAGCACCAGGGAAAGGCAGTTTCCCAACAGGTACAAACACCTGAATCTGATAATCAGCAGCTTCCCCAGAAGAGCTCATGAACTGGGTGAGTGGGCTTGAGTATGCTCATTAAGAGGCAAAGTGGTGGGGTTTAACTGGTGTATGACCTTCAGGGGGCATTCCAGCAGAACAGGGAAGAACATCTCAGGTGAACATGCAGACAACTCCAGTAACACCACGCATGCTCACATCCCAAGTGCTCACAGGCCGCTGTGCATGCAGGCAGCTCACCCTAAGGGAAGCATCAAGGGAAACTGGATACAAGACACTGGAAGTAAGCCTGCATATAAAACCCTAAGTCTAAGGTCAAATGGACCTTGAACAAGATGCCCACTTGTTCCTCTTCCAAGTGTAATTTACTTTCTTTGCCTTCCTCTCTAAAGCTTTTTAATAAACTTTCATCCTACTCTAAAACTTTCCTTGGTCTCGTCTTCGGCTTTATGCCCCTCAGTTGAATTCTTTCCCCTGAGGAAACAAGAATTGAGGTTGCTGCAGACCCATGTGGATTTGCTGCAACACTCAGAAAATAGAGTCACAGTATTCACAGTGTTAAAAATTAAATAGCAGTATCTTGATACAAAGCACAACAGTTAATCCACAAAGTTGAAAAAAGACTGTTGTTACTCATGATTACAACCCACTTAGGTTTCATACTGAAGTAGCACCTCTGGGAGTGATATGGATTATCTGTGAACCTCAAATTATGGTTGCCAACATCAGTGGTTGTGGGAGAGAACAGTGACAGTGATTAAGGAAGATAAATAATCTCTGCTGTCTGCATTTGGCACTAAAAAGTGTTGCTTTCAGACCCCAGTTTTTGGGCTGCTGTATGAATTTTGTACTTCTCAACTATCTGGCTCCTTTGTCACTGATGTACTTAGGGGACTTCAGTAAGATGGTTTTGCAGGTTGTATTTATTTCTCCCCATGAAGGTTTCAGCCCTTTCACTGAAACTGTTTCTCACTGCCCTCCAGAGGTACTCCATTTGTGACCCTTAGTCAGAGACACCTAGGACCAGCATCTCCTGTTTTCCTGTATTTGTAACTTTGGTGCTGATATTGGCATGTTAGTTCCCTCCCTCCAAGAAGGTTCTTAGCTCCTGTGAGCATTAGTGTCTGCTGGTTAGCAAGGAACTGAGCTCTACCTCTTACTGGACAATGTAACGAATCTTTCCCTTGGAGACCACAGTACTTTCCATTGCCCTTAGACTGGGGCAACGTCTTCCTTCCAGATCTATACTTTTATGATGAAGTCATCATACTCAAATGATTCTTCAGTCCAAAAAAAGAAATCTGGGGCCAGGCACAGTGGTGCATGCCTGTAATTCCAGCACTTTGGGAGGCCAAGGTGGATGGATTACTTGAACCCACAATTTGAGATCAGCCTGGCCAATATGGAAAAACCCCATCTCTACTATAAATACAAAAATTAACTGGGCATGGTGGTACATGCCTGTAGTCTCAGCTACTCAGGAGGCTGAGGCATGAGAATCACTTGAACCTTGGAGGTGAAGGTTGTGCCACTGAGATTGAGGTTGGCATTGAGATCGTGTCATTGCACTCCAGCCTGGGCAACAGAATGAGCCTCTGTCTTAAAACAAACAAAACAGATCTGCTATGTGGTGACTTGGTGGTTCTTGCCTTTATGGATCTTTGTCTGGCAGTTTCCCTAAATCCAATTTAATTTCTATCTACTAGAAGTTAGGGTCTTTGAGGACGTGCATGACATTCTTTTATCTTTGTAATTTCTATCACCTATACATATTTCTATCACCTATAATAGAAGCTCATAAATACTTATTTGATAAGTGAAGTTCATGTAATCTACAGATGCCTTCGTATGGATGGCAAAACAATATAAAAGTATTTGAAATATTAGTACAGAGGAAGAGAAAATATTTATCAACTTATTTCTTAACTGAAAACCTAAATTTTATTCTACCCTTGATTTTTCTTAAAGTGTCTGAAGAGAGGAGCTATACCAACTAGTACTATAGACTCAGACTCTGTAGAACAACAGAAAGTTTAGTCTAGGGTTACAGATGACCAGACAGTAACTGCATATACCATGTACATTTTTAAGGGAGGTAAGACCACTTGTTACCTGTTGGGAGAAAGCACACATAAAGTAAATAACAGAGTTTAGCTGAATGCTAGAAGAGTAAGACACATACAATGTAAAGATGAACAAATACATTTGATGGATTAGGAGAAGAAGGAAGGGCAGCAAGGCACATGGGGTCATCTGGACAGTGAGATATGGGAACACAAGGGGTAAGAGAAAGGCAGCCAGACAGGACAAGTTAGGAAAGAATACTTACTTTCTTGTTATGTGTACAGCCAGTTTCCAGGATGCAAACCAATGGTAAAACCCTCCAGTATTTAAACCCATGCATCAGACTCTAAACCACTGAGGCCATAAAACATATTGCTTTGTAGCCCTGTTACTCTGCATGATGCTGAGCACCAACAAGCATCTTGATGAGTTTGCTGACACATTGAACGGGGACTCTGCCTTTCTCCTTGCAGAAAACTGTCCCTAGAGCCCCTTTGCTTTGGTCTGTGGAATTGTCCCCTAGGACCCAATAGCACACATCAGTACCTAGGATGTTCATAAAGTACTTCTGATGGCATTAAAGCTGAAGCCTTGAGCTGTATTTCATACCCAAAGACTCTGACTCAACATTTCATCTTCAATTGCTTGATGGAGTACGTTCTAATTTTTAGAAAACCGTTCAATTTTCCTATATTGCACAGGATGACTAGGAAGATCTCCTGCAAGGGAGGCCCTAAGTGGGAATTGCAGTGAGTCCTGGAGTCACTTAATACAATACAATGGAAATAAAAGTCATCTCCCTTCTGTTGTTCCATTTCTCCTTTGCATGAGCAAATGGGAAGGGAATCATCTTTAGGGCATTATGTATTCATTGAGGGGCTGTGACCTTAATCCATAAAGCTCTATACAGTTTATGCTTTGATTACCTTAAAGCCTGCCTCCCGCTATACTTGTCCCAGACAATCAAAATCGCCTCACAATGTGCCTGCTAAAGTTCAGTTGCAGTGGGTCCAAGACCAAGCCATCTGGCAAATAGCGTTTGGCACAGGGCTGCTCTCCTTAAGGTGATCTGAACATACCACATCATTTGCCTGGAAATCTCCCTTCTTGCCATAATGCTCGGCCAGTTTTCAAAACTCATATTATTGGAGAATACAGTCATTAACAAAAAGAAACTGTAATAATTAATCGGATGAAACAAAGTCTTCATGAGGAAGTTACACATGCTTCTAAATGATGAAGATGAAGTTTATAAGTTTTTTGTTATCATAAGTTGGTGAAAAAAGTATAAATTCAACTGGGGGTAGAAGGGAAAGAACAAAATATTTTTCAAGACCCTTTACGTGTCAGAAAGTTGATGGTTTTCTTATCGGACTAACAACTCTATGATGCAGATCTCATTATTCTTATTTTACAAATGAGAAAACTAGGGAAAGGTTAAGTAACACCTCTAAAGGCACATGAGTAGTAAGTCTTAACCTCGAGATTCAAATCTAAGTGTGTAGGCTCCAGATATTAGGTCTTTACAGTTTGTGACCTAAATAATCTTTTTCTGAACTGTTTTTCTTTACAGCTGTAATTCATTTCTTCTTTATCTTCTTTACCTTGCCATTTTATATCATCTGCCATCTTTTCATATTTATTCATCATTTGTCCTTGAGAATCTCTTTAGTTACCATTTAAAATAACTATATCTCTAATTTCCTTTCTGGTCTCTAACAGCTTAAGCTATTGTTATCTTTTCTTTACCAGTTTATTAACCCCCTAAATGGCCTCATATTTATTCTCTTTGTTTTCTACCCATGATCATTGTTAAGGAAATAAATTATGCTACTCTCTTGCTCAAAATCCTGCTATAGGCTCACATCACAACTTAGAGTAAAATTCCCTCTTTTGGTGGCCAATAGGGTCCTTTGAGATCTGTGCCCTCACTTTTCTCTCTCCTCTTGTCTCCTGCCAATGCCCTGCAAGTTCACCTCACTCCAGCCACACTGGTCCTCCTGCAGGATCTTGCATGCCAAGCTCATTCCTACTTTTGCACTTGCTTCTCCCCTGTCTTCCCTCTGATCTTTTCTTGGTTCACTCTCTTACTTCATTCAGATCTCTGATAACCATTCCCTCTTAAGAGAGAACTCCCTTGATTCTCTATTTCTCAAATAGCTGTCAGCTAGTCCCGCTCTAATCCCTTACCCCATTTCATTCTTCTTCATAGAACTTATGACAAACTACCTGACACTGTAGTAGTCTTAACATGAATGTGGTCTCTTTTAGTCTGTCTCCTGTCACTAAAATACAGGCTCCATGGAGAGGGGGATATTTTCTGTCTTGTCTGTCCTGTCTCAGGGTCTAGAACAGTGCCTGGTTGGAGTAGGCACTCAGGAGACATTTGTTGAATGAATGAAGATATACTTTCACAGATGCCTCAGTAGCATTTAAAGTGATCTTAGCAAATTTCCCTTTTAGTCTTTGAATTACTCATTCTCCTTTGTTTGTTGCATTTTTTGTTATATCCTTACTCTAGCAATTGGTCACATACTGCCTTATGATATATTTCATATTACTTAAATAACTTTTATACAATATTACTATTGTGTGTTTCTATTTTTATCTCATTGGCAAGGACCACAGCAACTTAAGCATGACCTGTACTACTCTTGGTATTTCCCATAGCAATGCAGTTTATATGATACCCCATAGCAGAAATCAACAGCCACTTTTATATTTGATGATTAAATTAATAACATATTATTAAATACCTACTATGTGCAACACAGTATTGTAAGTCCTGTTTTCATATTATTTCTTTTATCCTTTTGAGGATAAAGTAGGACTTCTCATTCTCATTTTGTGGATAAGAAAACTGGTTGTGCAAGAAATGACTTGCTTAATTAGGGTTATACGCATAAGAAAAGGTAAAATGGGTCTTAAACCTAGATACTGACTGGAAAACAAGTGTTCCTTCTGCTAGAGACCATAGGTAGCTTTGCCATACATCTCTGTTAACATATACATTCACTTATAAAGCTCAATGACTCCCAAACCACACTGAGCTGACTTGTATACTATGGGAGAAAAAGAACATGCTTTGTGGAGTATGTTGCTTTTGACCATTATGTCCTATGCTTGGTGTAAAGGACTGGAAAGGGAGCTGACTGTGCTCAGAAGGCACTTAAAAATGCAAAGCAAGGGGTCACAAAGGGTAGAGAAGGATTTTCATTCCATTTTCATTTTATGTCTTCCCCATTACTTGAGACCAAAGACACACTATGTTGCTTTCCTTCTCCTCGTGACCATTGTCCCTGGTCAAGCCTGAAACCTAGGAAAGTGTAGCTCTTATTAGAATCGAAAAACTCAAGGTGGAGCCTAAGAAGAAAGAGAATCAATCACCAATTAGCTACATTTCAAGTCTCCACTGTCATCCAAACCACGCTATAACCTTGATTTCTTTGCAAGTGTGACGTCATGTAGGCAACCAAGGATACAGGACCCATGCTTAAAAGGCATATAAGGTGGAAAGCACACACAGCACACAGTATTTTGTGACTTGGTAAAGCTTGTTTTATGAGAATTTTACATTTGCTGTACTTTCTTATTCAAGCTGATTTTTCTCTTTCTTTTTATTTTTTGGAGACAGGCTGTCACTCTGTCACCCAGGCTGGAGTGTGGTGGTATGATCACAGCTCACTCTAGCCTTGAACCCCTGAGCTAAAGGGATCCTCCTGCCTCAGCCTCCAGAGTAGCTGGGACTACAGGTACACCACCATGCTTAGCTAATTTGTGTGTGTGTGTGTAGACGGATTCTTGCTATGTTGTCTAGGCTGATCTTGACATTCTGGCTTCAAGCAATCCTCCTGCCTCAGCCTCCAAAAATGTCACAATTATATGAGGGAGCCACTGTTCCCAGCCTCAGTGGCTTAACTGAATGCCATTATAAATCAGTGGCTCTCAAGTCTCATGTATTTAAGAATCACCAAGGCATTCTATATGAAAAAGCAAACTCTAGGGTCCTCATTGCCTTACGTAGAATCTGAGAACCTGAGTCTTAAGTACCTCCAGGTGGTGCTGATAACACATGATCCATGGAGAAATATCAGTCTAAATAACCTTTTCTCCCTGAGATCTTTTAACTCTGGAATTGTGTTTTAAACCTATGAATAATATATTGTTTCTCACTTGAGCATGGTGGACAATCGAATATGCTATTGTGTTAATATTAAATCCAATATCAAATCCAAAATAATAATCAGCCAAGAGATTCCTTTTGCAATGGTTTATTCAAGTCTGTTTTCTTTTAAGCCTTCTAGAGCTTTTAATGCACAGTCAATCTTTTAAATTAGACATCAGCCAAGCGTTAGCTCACAACCTATATTGCTAAGTACTAAAAGCTGGCCCAGCATTCTGGCAAGAAAGATGAGCTGTGAAGAGAGAGGCTTGACAACTAAAATGGTGTGAAGTGCTTAGATCACCTTGGGGGGAATCTTGGCACTAATGCTGATCTCTATTTCCCAGAAGGTTCCTTTGGTGTCACATAGTGGGGAAACCATTAGCAGACATACTGCAAGAAGATTTTGATTGCTGTAATGCATACCTGCTACATTTTCTGGGGGTTTCTTTTTACTGCTTTAATTACACTAAATTCTCTAAATAATTATACCGAGAAACTATGAGAAAGTATATTAGACTCAAGAAAAGGACACATATCACGGTCCTTGCTCAATATACTTCATAAGGGCTAGATAGAAGTAGACTGGTATGATAGTAATTACGGTAGAATGTGAAAGGAACGAAACAAGGGTATGAACAAAGTGCTTAGAGCATGGAGGTTGTGAGGAGCACAGGAAGATATTTGAGCTAAGCCTTACTGTATCAGTAGCCTTTCACCAGGCAGAGAATGGAGCAAAGGCCTTTCTACAGAGAGGTGCCATCTTAGGATAAAACAATAATAACAACTGACATTTACTGAGAACTTATTTGCTAGGCATTGCTATAAGCACCTGTTATGTTTTATCTCGTTTAATTCTCTGAAAAACTCTGTGTCATGGGTGCTGTTATAATCCTCAGTATATACATGAAGAAACCCAGCTACGTGCACATGTGTGGAGTACTCTTGGGTAGCACGAGCAGGTCAGGCAATGGCAAATGGTGTGATGTGACCTTGAGTCAACATCAGAGGTCAAAGGTAGGTGGGATCAAAGGTAGGTGGGATCAGGTGGTGAAGTGCCCTCATCACTTACCCAGGTTGATAAGGGCTTTTATTACATGGAAGGCTTTGTTTTTGTTCTTTAAATTAATATTTCTTATTACAAAAGTAACACCTATGTATGATTTTAAAATCTACAAAGAGCATACAATAAAAAAACCTTGACAGATATTCACTTCCATAACTTCCCTCCCAGGAAACAACCACAATCATTAACTGCTGATGTATCTTTGCGTAAATAGTGTACATACAATCATCACCTTTATTTATCCTTTGTTGCGTGCAGAGGAAGATACTATACAAATCTTGCTTTGTGTCTTGAGATTGGTCCATATCAGCACATGTAGAGCTATCTTATTCTTTTCCCCAGCTCCATGTTTTCAAATTATGTAGTTGAACCATAACTTATTTAACAGTTAACTAATGAGACATTAAATATGCCGCAGTCAATAAACAATGCTGATTTGAAGATTTTGGTCTTCAAACATGGAGCTATTATTTACAGGAGATCCTTCTCAAAGAGGAATTTTCGTGCTTCTAGAAAATAATATAAAGAGAGGAAAAGCATGAACAAGGTGGCCTTTTAGAGCTATCTAAAAGCTGTGTGAAGGATGGAGTGGAGGGTGGAGGAATTAGAAGCAAGAGACTGGTCAAGAGTCTCTTGATTTCTTCCTCTGTCTTCTGCTCCCAGTGAGCATCGCTGAAAGTACCAGCTGAAAGTACCAGCAATGCGCACTGGGAGCAGAAGACAGATGAAAAGAGGAGTTTACGAATAGAATCAACTGAGAAAGGGTTTGCACAGCCTTTCTGACTGCTCTTGTTTCTTCTCCCATGCCTTTCTGTTTTCACTGTGCCAGTTTTGGGAGATACCCGGAGCCTATGATCAGAAAGGATGTGTGCTGACATCATCACCACCTTTGTCTTTCAGGGTAAGAATATGTTTTAAATATTTTGAAATTAGTAACCACAGAAAAGTTAAGGAACCAAATAAGCAGTGGGAATATATGCAAAGAAACCCCCCTTTTTATTTCTTATAAAAACAGTTCCCAAAGTGAGCATTGAGTTATATTAGTAGTCAGGTGTGCACCCAATCCTACCAGGTGTTAGTGTGGATGAAGCTGTATATATACATATATATGTATCTTTTATTGCCATCTCCTTTTTCTTTTCTCATACCAATAAAAGCAAACTTGTTATCCTTTCCATTCTAGGGTAACTACAGTACCCTCATTAAGCCCCATGATTTCTTTCATTCATTGTCTAGTCATAATCTTAATTACCCCTGCTTAAAAAAGCTTAACCTACTTAAAGAAGAAATAACAAACTAATCCTAGTTTGACAACACATGTGCATTGCGTCTGGCATTAGGAGCAACAGGGTCTGTGAAGCATCCATCACTGCACGGCCTCTGAGGGGAAATGGCAGAGAAGAGGAGAAGGCTTCTAGTTGCTGTCCTCTTTTCTCTCCTCTTCATGCATTAAGGCAGCTTTGGGAATAGCTCTACTCACTCCAAGCCTGGGCTCCAGAGAACTCCACAGCAATATGCCCTCGGGCCACCCAGTCTTATGTAATACAGAAATGAAGCAAAACTCCTCCCAGTGTGGTTGCAAGTCAATTAGAATTTGAGAAATATAAAACTGAAAGCCAGAGAGTACTGGCTGCCAGTCACACAATGTGCCCTTCTGCCAGGGCATGCCTGTCCCCAATGATATGTATGCCAATGTTTATTCTTTCTGGCCAAAAAAAAAAAAAAAATACCCCAAGTGGGGCAGCTCCCGCTGCTTTGGCTCAGAGGGAAACCCAGCGCCATTACACGCCTGCACTGCACGTCCAGCAGGCAGGTTTGGATGACGGCATGGCAAGACAGTAGTTGCTGCTCATTCAGGGGGAAAAAAGTGGATTCTGCAGCTTGGCAGTCTTTTAGGCAAATGGTGTTTGCAATATGCCCAGGGCCTTTTCATGCTTCCATTTTAATTACTACCGTTCTGCTTTCCTGGAGTAGTAAGAAAGGAAAAGGAGAGTTGAAATGGGAGTCTTTCAGGTGGTGGGCCATATTTGTTTGTTTTTAGTGAAACTGACTTTATTCAACCCATTTCTTCTTATTCCTTGGTACAGTGAAATGCAGAACAAGTGAAGGAGCAGAGAAATGGGAGAGGTGAGAAGGCGACATGGGGTAGGTTTTCAAATCACTTTATGCTTTCATGCCTGGAATGTTTCTCTGAGGCAGAGCTTTCCAAATAAAGTGGATTTTAGATGTGCCAAAATACTGACCTTTTAGCTCACAGGTGGCAGGGCAGGGTCAAAAGGGGCCTCAAGGTGCCTTTTCTGTGTGGCTCAAGTCACCTTCAAATGTAATGCTTTTCTGTGTGTACTAAGATATACAACTTTTGGAGGCAATAAAAAAAAAAAACTGTCTTAGAATTCAAGAGTCCAGATTTTTGGATAAAAACTTCTAGTTTTCTAGGATGTTTATGCATATGTGTACCTACATATATATGGGTGTGGTCATGTGTATATATAGAGTTAATCTAGCATAGCAGCTAATAGTATATACTTTTGGAGTCCTGCAGATTTGGTTTGAGACTCAGTTTTACCACTTTCTCACTATGTGACCTTGAGCAGGTGACTTAATGCCTCTGAACCTTAGTTTCCTGGGGCATAAATACCCACTTTTCAGATTCATGACCTTGGGCAAGTCACTTAAGTCTTTGTTCTTCAGCTTCTCATCTGGAAAATAGGATAATAGTAGCTACTTCATGGTTTTGCAATAAGGATTAATATGTTGACTCGTACATTGATATATGAGTTAACCTGTCTGTTGATCATATAGAACATTGCTGGCACATGGTTAACTATAAAAGTGTGAATTATCATCATCATTCTGTAAAGCATTGAGCATAGGGTCATATACATGATTGCTGTCATCACAGGCAACGTTATTATTTTTATAATTAGCTGTGGGGAAGAGAAGCGTTTTTATTACCACCACGGAAAACCAAAATGTGTGGAGCTCTGACAATGTGGTAGCTACTGCTCAGAAGACAGGAGATAAGACTCTCATCTGGATGAGTCTGAAACACACAATATAGACCATCCAGCAGCATGGGTGGGGGCACGCTCCCTGTGGGCTTCTTGTTCGGTCAGGAGTTTCTCCTCTCCACCCTTGTCTTCTCAGCCTCCCTTCATCCTATTCTTGTTTTTGTTAATGCACTTATCTACCACTTCTGCCAAAAAGAAAAATGGGAATATTTGTGTTCGATGGAGCTCCTGCCAAGGAAGCCATGGCCCTGGGGCTTCCTGGCATCCCTGCAGCTGCTCTCCATGTTGGCAGCTCTCCACTTTGGAAGCCACACTCACGGGGAGGTGTGTGAGGAGTCAGCAAACACCGAGCTGGGCTGAAGCATTATTAGAAACAGAGGAATTACTAACAAGATGAGTTTTCCAATGGAAAAGTAAAGCAATCAAGATCAGGTCCAGGTGGGTACCCTGTGGGTACAAGGGCCCTGGAGTAGATATATGGTGGTAGAGAGTATGGCAAATGCCCCTCTATGGGCTTCTCTTTGCTATTCATCATCCCGTAGCAAAGGCCTATCTGTCCCATTTCTAGGAATAGAGTGAAGCCACTCCCAAGAGAGAAATAAAGTAGGAATCACCACCCCTCTTTCCCCTTATACAATAGCATGACTGGCAAATAGCTGGGAAGGAGGACACATGTCAAAGCTTGAACACTCACCCAGAGGCCAGTCAAAAGCTCCCATTACAGCAGCCTTGCACAGGGGCAAGGATGGCTAAGTTGGAGTCAGATTGATCTTAGTTGAAATTCCAGCTCTTTGGCCTGGTGCGGTGGCTCATGCCTGTAATCCCAACACTTTGGGAGGCAAAGGAGGGTGGGTCACGAGGTCAGGGGTTTGAGACCAGCCTTGCCAATATGGTGAAACCTCGTCTCTACTGAAAGTACAAAAATTAGCCAGGTGTGGTGGTGGGCACCTGTAATCTCAGCTGCTTGGGAGGCTGAGGCAGGAGAATCGCTTGACCTGGGAGGCAGAGGTTGCAGTGAGCCAAGATCGTGCCACTGCACTCTAGCCTGGGCAACAGAGCAAGACCCCAGTCTCGAAAGAAAGGAAGGGAGGGAGGGAGGGAGGGAGAGAAGGAAAGAAGGAATTCCAGCTCTTCTTTTGTTTTTTTTTTGTTTGTTTGTTTGTTTGCAACTAAATGATCATGCTCAAGCTATTAACCTCCCTGCTTCTGGACGCTCTCATCTGATGAGATGAGAGTTAAAAGGGATTGCATACGTGGTATTGTGCCTTAGTTAATAGATGGGATAAACTTGCCACAGTGGGGCATGGCAGGTGCTTTGTCAATGGTAGCTACCCTTGTTATTATAAACATGAGAGTCACCCACATACTGCTATTCAGTGGGTCCCACTGCCACTGCTAAGACTAAATCATTCATTTTTCACTTTTATTTGTTGGCAGCAGCCTGCTGGCCTTTCTTGACGTTATTCACTTTTAATGCTGCAAACAATTTCACTTCTCGATATTTTGCTTGTATGCCAGTGCTTTCTTTTTTAAAATATATGTTTCCTGAACTCTGAGCTCTCCTTGAGCCACCCTCCCTCATCAGGAGTAAGGCTGGCAAAGAAATCACAGCCCCAGATCCTTGTCTCCCAGAGATCCAGATCCTGCCAAAGTCTTTTTCTGTCATATTCAATCTGATTGAGGAATCTTATAAACTGCAGATATATTCATTGGCCACTTGCTTGGGGCAGGAAAGAGGAACTGATCTCTCTGCATGGAATGATCTCTGGGAGGGAAGGTAAAATGGAGGCTAGGTTACACAACAGGAAAAAGCACATGACATCTTGCTGTCGATAGTCTCCTATTGACAGTTTATTTTGGTTTCTGGTTTTGAAACTGCTGTGCAAAGTCAGCTGCTGGAAGTTTTTGTTGCTGCAAGATTATAAACCTAACCGTTTCCCTCAAGCTTCTCCTCTGGGATAGTTTTAAAGAAAAAAAAAGGGAGAAAATGTTTTATGTACCTTCTCCCTCCAAAGCTATGGTAGCTTCCCCAACGATCATTCTGGATAGAGCTCTGACTCAGGATTCTGTAAGAAAACAGAAATGAAGATACAAAAATAATCTTTGTGGGTCAACAGAGGGATGACACTGGATGCTATGAACTGAATGCTGGCTCAAAGGAACTGAAGCTGTGGTATGTGTCTATAATCACCTCCTTGATTGTAGACACAGGATCTTCTCTGGTCAGAATGAGAAAAATGTAGTTTATCCTCTTAAAAAGAGTGTGAAGAAGGCATCAGGATACCTGAAGAATGACTCTGCATTCCAAGATCCTGAGCCTTAAAAAGCTGGCAGACATCTTTGGTAGAAAATTTTGCTAGCTTCAAAAAGAAATAAAGAGGAAGAGTTTTAACTCTAGGTGAGGACTCAGTTTTGAAGCTGATTGAATGAAGTCTGAGTGACACCCTTAAGTCTGTGTGTTTCCGACACCTCTCTCATTTCCTCCTGAACAGTTTCAAGAGATGTTATCTGGGAGTGTATTAAAATGGCTCAGGATATAATTATACCTGCCTTTTTGGTCCCACCTGAGTGATTCTCTATCTCTTCCTATATCTAAAGTATTCTTGTCACTAAATTCAATTCCTGGAATTATCTGGTGGTTAAGAAGTCTATAAAGTTCACTGTGCTCTAGACGTATCTAGTTAAAGAATCATAACTACATTCATGTTTCCTGGGTTGCAGAGCTGCAACCAAATTTCATCCCCTGACTCAAAGGCATAAAATAATGCAAGCAAAAACATTAAAGAATTCTATCCTTCCAGAGACGATTTCTACTCAATGCAAGCACCTTTACTTTGATGGATAAGCTTAGGACAGTTTACATTTTTTCCTGTCCTTCCTGGTATCGGGAGAATTATTCATTAATTCAACAAGTGTTAACTGAGCACCTACTCTGTGCTGGGAACTCTTCCATGTGCTGAGGATATAGTAGTAAAAAACCAAATCTGTGCTCTCATGGAATTAAATTATACTGCCAGGCAGTAGATCAATAGTCCAGTGAATTTATTGTATAGTGCCAGTGAAATAAGTGATATGAAGAAAAGTAAAACAGGCTATCTAGTAGAAGACTTGTTTGAAAAGCAAACTACTCCTTGGGTAGAGATAAAGTAAAGCATTAAAATGTCAGATAACATTTATTCTGTATAGTTTTTCCCAAATTGCCTCAGGACTTTCAAATCATGTCAATGTGTGTTCAGTAAAAATAAACACAGTGGCGCAGACATAGAGACACATGTACCTGTCATAAAGAAAGATAACCCACTTTCAGTTTTTACTAAGAATTGACTGTCTCATGAAGACCAGCAGTCCCCTGAAGTGGGAGTAAAGAGAAATAAGTTTATGGTGTTGAGCTTGACATGCCTGATGTAGTTATTTTTTGGCTTTAACATTTTAAATTTAAAACTTTGAAATTGTGGTTAAAAACACATACCATGGATTTATCCACTTAACAATTTTTGTGTGTATCTTACAATATTGTCAACTATATGCCCATCATGATACGGCAGATCTCAAGAACTTTTTTCTCTTGCATGACACAACTCTATGCCCATTGAATAACAATTTCCTCTTTTCTCCTACCCCTAGCCTCTGGAAACCACCATTCTATTCACCATTTGAGTTTGACTGCTTTAGCAACCTCATATGAGCGAAATCAAGCAATAGTTGTTCTGTGGTTGGCTTGCTTTACTTGACAATGTCCTCAAGGTTCATCATATTATAGCAAATGACAGGATTTCCTTCCTTCTTAAAGCTGAATAATGTCCTATTGTTTGTATATACCATATTTTGTGTACCCATTTATCTTTGGATGGACACATTGTGGTTATTGTGAATAATGTTGCAATGAACATGGGTTTGCAAATATCTCTTTGAGATCCTGTTTCCAAATCTTTTGTTTACCAGTTTTATTATTTTTGAACCATTATATGATATATTGCCCTGAAGGAAATGCCAGGCTCATTCTCCTTGTAATTTGCAGTGGTGCCCTGGTTTCTCCAACCCCTGTGTATCAAATACCTGGTATCTCTTAAAACCAGAGGACTCAAATAATTTAAAAAATAAATAAAAGCTAACACTTCTATGGTGCCTACTATGTGCTGGGCACACTTTTAGGTTAACTTTGGGAGATAGGTACTGTTATTCTCACTCCTGGTTTGAGGGAGAATGCTGAGGCACACAATTAACTGGCAAAAGAAGGATGGGATGTGGTCCCAGGCAGTCTGGCTCCAGAAGTCTGTACCTATAACCATCACACCAGTCTCTCCTTTATCTTCCAAGTGTTGAGGGTATGGCAGGATAGGGCTGACAGACAAGGAGATGACTACATTCAACACTCCAGGCATTGCTGCCATGAGGACGCTCAAACAATTTGCTTTGAGAACCTGGAGGAAGATACATTGAACTCTACAAAGTTGGGAACATTATTTTAGAGGCAAAGAGGCTTGAGTTGAATCCTGATGGTACAGTAAAAGAGGGTCAAATGAACAAGGGGAAATTATTGAAAGAAGTAATGGCATTTAAGGCACCTTCCTGGTCAAATAAATCTGTGTTTTTGCATACCTGCTATGCACATACCTGCATTTGATACCTGCTATGCAAGTTCTTGGTGCATGTTAGACCTTATTCTATGTGTTTTATGTATTCTCTTATTAATCCCTAACAAAGCACTAAAGGCCAGATATAATGAGCCTCATTTTACAGATGAGGAAACTGAGGTTTGGAGACATTAAGCATGTTACCCAAAAACACACAGCCAAAGTCCAAGTCTGGTTTGTTGGTCTTCCAAGCCAGTGCTCCCAACACTCTGCAAAGCATAAAGGAAGGATGGATGATGTGGAAGCCAAGTGCTCTCCACCCTTGAAAAGCCCTGAGGGTACAACTGCCTGGGCAAAGTTGTGGCAGGAGCTGGTCCACTTTGGCTCACTGACTGATAAGCCTGAGTAGAGTACATGGCAGTAAAGGGAAAATTAAGAACAGGGGCAAAGTAGCAAGGTCTTTCGTTAAAGAGAAGAAAGCTGGGCCTCCTCCTCCCCCATCCTGGCAGTGCAGCACCATGGTGGCGGGGGTGTTTGGTTGCCTCGAAGTCACTGTGCTCCCAGTTCTAAGGTTGCAGCACAAGGCTCTGTTCACCTGACACCACTGAAAAGCAGAGTGAGTGAAACAGTGGCTTATCACAAGGCACCGGAGGTCTCTGTTTCTGGCTGGGTTCTACGATGGACCTGGCATTCTGAAAGCACTTGTAGATAGACTGCCAAAATGCCAGCTTAAAAAAAAATACAAGGTAGTATCAAATTTTCTCTCCATCTACCGTCCTCTCCCTCCCCCAGGGTAGTAATCACATCACAGAGAAATCTGAGCGCGCTTATTTTTTGCTGCTTGCTCCTATTTGCCTGGGAAATATGACTTTTGCTGGAGAAGATTCAAGGAGGAGCTGCTGCGTTCTGATTTATTGCTCTTTCCCTAGGAAGTTTTTGCTTCTGAGAACTCTATTGTGTCACAACTGGGGTGGGATTTAGGGCTTGCTCTGAAGGGATTGAGTCTTGGTAATGAGATTAATAAAAGGCACCCCAAAGCAGTGTGATGTGGCAACTTACGAAGAGTGGAGAAGGGACAGTTGACTGTTAAGTTGTATTACTTTTCTTGTGGGCCTTTCAGCAGTTTCCAGATGTACTATGATGGGCAAGCTCACAGGTCGCCCCTAGCCTCTGTGTCATGCCTACTCCCCTAACTCCTCACACACAAAACAGCAGATGCCCTTGATGAGGGGAACAGAAGATGCATAAGTGTATTTTCCCTTCAGTGACAAACATCTTCATTGATGTAGGTGCCCCGTGAGTACATGTTAAATGGATGATCTGGGATTTGGGAACAGTGGGTGATGGGGAAATAGGGGCAAAGCGCTGGGGGAGAGTGAGGAAGAGAATGGTGATCCAAAGCTAATGTCATAACCTGCTCTGCTCTCTCCACCCCACAAATCCTTTGAGATCCTGGCTTGAACAATCAGAGTATGTTCAACATGTCCACACAGAGAAGAGCCTTTCTCTGTGCTAAAATGATTGGGGAGTATTTTTAGGAGAATTTCAATCTGTGTTTATTTTGGTGTTCCAAGAGGAACCCAAATGCAATGACATCTTCTTTTTTGGTGACACAGTCATGTGAATCAGCACTGGTCAGCAATGGTCCCTGGATGGGTTTCTTCTTAGAACTGCCCCAAAGGTATGAAGAAAAACCCTTTGTCATTTCTTGGGTCCAGAAATAATATTTCAGTAGACAAGAAGAAAAGAACATTTCTGAGTAGTATATGATATGATGAAAGAGGATTGCTTCATTTTGCTTTATTTTATTGTTTTCCTAGTTGTATCTCCACTTGCTTTGATTATATGAAAATAATACAATTGCTTTTCAATGACAAAATACACAGTTACAGTTAGGACCATGATTTCTGAATGTGGGGGATACTTAAGTATATTCTTAGAGGAGCTGTGCCGAACTCTTGAATTCTAATTTAGCTGTTGTAAAGTTGGTTTTCAAACTTTTTACTAAGTTGGGTGTCAGAATAATTTTATACACAGTTGTGCTTAATACTTCCAGAAAGAGGAAAAAATGCAAAAAAATTTTGCCAGTTTTTTTTTAAAAAAGGCAGATTTCAATCATTTGTGGTGGCTGGGAGAGTACCTGTGCCTTGGGCCTCAGCTCTCCTCCTGCTCTCCCACTAAGGATGGCCCAGAAGGAAAACACTTATCCCTGACCCTGTGGCCAGCAGACAGCTCCAGCTGGCCTGAGCACACTGCCCCGCAAGTCCTCCTGAGGATCCCCACCAAAACTCACTCAAAACCACAAAACTACATGGGAACTGAGAAGGTGGCTTCAGCTTTAATATGTTAAGACCTAAAGGGACATAAAGAGTATTCAGAATCCTAGTGGACTTCTCTTGACAGCAAAGCATGCTTGGAAGATTTCTTGGGGGGATTCTGAAACACTGAAGGTCTCAAGCTCAAAGTCGGAGTGAGTTGTTCATAGCTTTGTTCTTAGCTTTATCCATGACAATTAATGAAGACCTGCTACCTAGTGAGGACTCAGTCAATAACTGTCTAATAGACCCAGTGAAATAAAATGGGAAAAGTCCATCTGAGACCTGTACTGGGTTAGATACTGATGATTCAGCAGTGAATAGAACGAAATCTCTGCTTTAGTATAGTGCTCCATTCTCATTGTGTAGTGCTAGTGTGGAGAATTTCATCTTAATTGTTCCACAGCAATGCATTTTTGCTGAAAAATATTTTTTCTGGAGTGAATTGCACCAAATCAATTTAATTTCTGATCACTTTCCTGCAGAGTACAGTGAAACCACTTTAATATTCCCATTTTCATTCTTCTTATAATTATAGAGTGAGTTTCTTACTCCTGAGTTCTAATTTGACTGCACTGTGGTCTGAGAGACTGTTATGATTTTCATTCTTTTGCATTTGCTGAGGAGTGTTTTTCCTTTAATTATGTGGTCAATTTTAGAATAAGTGTGATGTGGTGCTGAGAAGCATGTGTATTCCGTTGATTTGGGGATAGAGAGTTCTGTAGATGTCTATTAGGTCTGCTTGGTCCAGAGCTGAGTTCAAGCACTAAATATCCTTGTTAATTTTCTGTCTCAATGATCTGTCTAATATTGCCAGTGGTGTGTTAAAGTCTCCCACTATTGTGTGGGAGTCTAAGTCTCTCTGCAGGCCTTTAAGACCTTGCTTTATAAATCTGGGTGCTCCTGTACTGGGTGCATTTATAATTAGGATAGTTAGTTCTTCTTGTTGCACTGATCTCTTTACCATTACGTAATGCCCTTCATTGCCTTTTTTGATCTTTGTTTAAAGTCTGTTTTATCAGAGATAAGATTGCAACCCCTGCTTTTTTTGCTTTCCATTTGCTTGGTGAATATTCCTCCATCCCTTGGTTTTGAGACCTATATGTATCTTTGCATATGAGATGTGTCTCTCAAATACAGCACACCTATGGGTCTTAACTCTTTATCCAATTTGCCAGTCTGTGTCTTTTAATTGGGGCATTTAGTCCATTTACATTTAAGGTTAATATTGATATGTGTGAATTTGATCCTGTCATTATGATACTAGATGGTTATTTTGCCCGTTAGTTGTTGCTGGCAAAATGACCTAATAGGAACAGCTGTGGTCTGCAGCTCTCAGCGAGATCAATGCAGAAGGTGATGATTTCTGCATTTCCAACTGAGGTACCCAGCTCAGGTCATTGGGACTGGTTAGACAGTGGGTGTAGCTGAAATGGGGTGGGGTGTCGCCTCACTCAGGAAGCACAAGGGGTCAGGAAACTCCCTCCCCTAGCCAAGGAAAGCCTTGAGAAACTTTGCATTCCAGCCCAGATACTACACCTTCCCCATGGTCTTTACTACCCACACACCAGGAGATTCTCTCAGGTGCCTATGCCACCAGGGCCCTGGGTTTCAAGCACATAACTGGGTGGCCGTTTGAAGCACATAAAGCACCGAGCTAGCTGCAGGAGGTTTTTTTCATAACCAGGTGTTACTTGGAATGTAAGCAAGACAGAATCATTCACTCCCTGGGAAAGGGAGCTGAAGCCAGGGAGCCAAGTGGTCTAGCTCAGCGGATCCCACCCCCACAAAGCCCAGCAAGCTAAGATCCACTGGCTTGAAATTCTCGCAGCCAGCACAGCAGTGTGAAGTTGACCTGGGATGCTTGAGCTTGGTGGGGGGAGGGGCATCTGCCATTACTGAGGCTTGAGTAGATGGTTTTGCCTTCCCAGTGTAAACAAAGCAATCCAGAAGTTCAAACTGTGCAGAGCCTACCACAGCTCAGCAAAGCTGCTGTAGCCAGACTGCTTCTCTAGATTTCTCCTCTCTGGGCAAGGCATTTCTGAAAGAAAGGCAGGAGCCCCAGGGAGGGGCTTACCTATAAAACTCCTGTCTCCCTGGGAAAGAGTACCTGGAGGAAAGGGCAGCTGTGGGCACAGCTTCAGCAGACTTAAATGTTCCTGCATGGTGGCTGTAGCTCTCCTGAGGGACAGACTGCTTCCTCAAGAGGGTCCCTGGCCCTTGTGCCTCCTGACTGGGAGATACCTACCAGCCGGGGTCAACAGACCTCTCATACAGGAGCACTCTGGCTGATATTTGGTGGGTGCTCCTCTGGGACAAAGCTTGCAGAGAAGGGAACAGGCAGCAATCTTTGCTGTTCTGCAGCTTCCTATGGTGATACACAGGCAAACAGGGTTTGGAGTGGACCTCCAGCAAATTCTGGCAGACCTGAAGCAGAAGAATCTGAGTGTTAGAAGAAAAACTAACAAACAGAAAAAAATAGCCTCAACATCAACAAAAAGGACATCCACACAGAAACCCCATCTGAAAGTCACAAACATCAAAAACCAAACGTAGCTAAATCCATGAAGATGAGGAAAAACAAGCACAAAAAGGCTGAAAATTCCAAAAAGCAGAATGCTGCTTTTCCTCCAAAGGATCACAACTCTTTGCCAGCAAGGGAATAAAACTGAATGGAGAATGAGTCTGATGAATTGACAGAAATAGGCTTCAGAAGGTAGGTAATAACAAATTCCTCCAAGCTAAAGAAGCATGTTCTAACCCAATGAAAGGAAGCCAAGAACCTTGAAAAAAATATGAGATGAGTTACTAACTAGAATAACCAATATAGAGAAGATTATAAATGACCTGATGGAACTGAAAAACAGCACGAGAACTTCGTGAAGCATACACAAATATCAATAGCTAAATTAATCAAGCTGAAGAAAGGATATCAGTGATTGAAGATCAGCTTAATGAAATAAAGTGTGAAGACAAGATTAGAGAAAAAAGAATAAAAAGGAGTGAACAAAGCCTCCAAAAAATATGAGACTATGTGAAAAGACCAAACCTACATTTGATTGGCATACCTGAAAGGAATGTGGAGAAAGGAACCAAGTTGGAAAACACTCTTCAGGATATTTTCCAGGAGAATTTCCCCAATCTAGCAAGGCCAGCATTCAAATTCAGAAAATACAGAGTACTCCACAAAGATATTCCTTGAGAAAAGCAAGCCTAAGACACATAATCATCAGATTTGCCAAGGTTGAAATGAAGGAAAAAATATTAGGGGTAGCCAGAGAGAAAGTTTGGGTTACCCACAAAGGAAAGCCAATCAGACTAACAGTGAATCTCTCTGCAGAAACCCTGCAAGCCAGATGAGAGTGGGGGCCAATCTTCAACATTCTTAAGGAAAAAAATTTTCAAGCCAGAATTTCATATCCAGCCAAACTAAGCTTCATAAGAGAAGGAGAAATAAAATCCTTTATGGACAAGCAAATGCAGAGAATTTTGTCACCACCAGGCCTGCCTTACAATAGCTCCTGAAGGAAGCACTAAATATGGAAAGGAAAAGTGGCACCAGCCACTTTATAATGCCAAATTGTAAAGACCATCAACACTATGAAGAAACTGCCTGGCCTACATTTCTTTCTTCTACTTATTTAAAATATTTAACATACACTCCTCAGTTAAGTTTTTCCAAAGCCACAAAATATTCATCTTCTTGAAGCAGTTTTTGCCTTCTCTGCAAATTTATCTGAGACAAAGAATTAGTAAGGGCCTGGGAATAGTAAGGGCCTGTATCTGCTTGAAATGGTAGGGGAAGGGAAAATATAAGAAATTAAAATGTATTATTAGTTGGGGGAAAAAAATCCTTTCACAATAAAAGGCTGATAGACTGGCCCTGAGATGTGAACATTTATAAAAATGAAGGGCAAATCTGAATGCCTTGACTCAGGAGACCAGAAAACTCTAAGCAATAAAAAAATAGGAAACAAATACTGTCACTGGAGCTCTAGGGAATTTAATAACGAGAAACAGCTAGAAATGTCCAGGAGGTAGGAAACATTAGGATGATTTGGCAGAGGGTGGATGGATGGGACTCGGGTAGAACACTGACTTTAGGTGAGACTTTGGCTCTGGAAAAAGAGGACACTGAGTCACCATCACAATAGGATGTTCAAGAAGGAAGAACCTAATTACCAGAAAGAGATGCAAAGATTAACCCTGTCCAGGCTGGGTTCAGTGGTTCATGCTTGTAATCCCAGCACTTTGGGAGGCCAAGGTGGGTGGATCACGGGGTCAAGAGATTGAAACCAGCGTGGCCAACATGGTGAAACCCAATCTCTACTAAGAATACAAAAATTAGCTGGGCATAGTGGCACACACCTGTAGTCTCAGCTACTTGGGAGGCTGAGGAAGGAGAATTACTTAAACCCAGGGGACAGAGGGGTTGCAGTGAGCCGAGATCATGCCACCGCACTCTAGCCTGGCAACAGAGTGACTCTGTCTCAAAAAAAAAAAAGATTACCCTGTCCAAAAGCAAAGCTGACTTCATGCTGGGTTGCTGAGTCACTGAGCTGCTTGCTTATGGTTTCAGAATTCCTCCTCTTATACAAGAAAGCAAGATTGGTCCCTAGGCTGTGGGTAGGGCTTAACTCCAGTCTGCAGCAGAAATTTGAGTTGTTGCAGTGATGGGGAGTGGAGGGATGGGGAAGGAGTGGAGAGTGAGTCAGACAGGCCATTAAACCAGACTCTGGACACATAGTGTTTGAAAAGGACACTGGCATAAAAATTAGTCTTTACACACTTCTGCACACATGGATGCCATCAACACTTAACTTCAAACATGTTGACCAAAATAAAAATGGCCTGCTTTAAAAAAAAAAATCACCATTTATATTTGCTTCTCAAAAGCTCAATTGCAGCAATCCAAGGTAGAGTACATCTCATATATTGAAAAATATACTGACAATATTGTTCTGATAATGACTGTTAGTGAAATCTCAAGAACAAATAGTACATTTTCTGGGAGGATCAGAGAGCATGTCATGGACAATTGCCAGTTTATGAACCATTAGTCAGGAAACACTGTGTTATGATAACGCTAAGACTTTGAGTTGGGCTACAACCATAATCGTTGCAGTGAAAGCACTTGAATGTTATTCAGTGACTTCATAAGCAAGTCGGTATAGTCTCTTTCCATTTTAATCTATACCACATTCAGCAACCACAGCAAGCTGTGTTAAACTATTAGTTAAATACATTCTTCCCCTTACTTCAAAATTCCAACAGACTCCTCATGTACTCTATGTCAAGTACAAAGCCTTCCTGTCAAAGAGCACCATGATTTGAACTTGCCACCAATTCACTGCTCCCAGGAACGGTCTCCAATTTAATCTGCTCTTTGATTACGTCAGATTAATCATTCAAAATTACCTTTCACTTTTGTTTATGCTGTTGATACTACTGGCAAAACTGTCTTCCTCTGGATAGCTACATTCTGCCACCTTTTGTGATCTACCTCCTGTTCCTCTTCCTCCATAAAACCTTTTCCAGTAACACTTGCCAATAATTTTCTTCCTTCTTCCAACTCTCAAGATTTCACACACAAATTATCATCCACCTAACATCCTCTCTCCCTTTCTTTCTTCTTATGGGATCTCAATTTTATTCTGGGCAGCTTTTGTTTTCTTTTCTTTTTCCCTTATTTCTTTTTTCTTTCTTTCTTTCTTTCTTTTTTTTTTTTTTTTTTTGAGCAAGGATGTTAATATTCTGGCTACTGAACATAAATGAGTTACTAGGAATTGTTTTCCCAATATAGACCTGGCACCACTTTTCCTCCTTGGTGCTACCTTTACATTCTTTCTATCATCTGAACCTGAAGTTGCAGATGGAGCTGTCATTTTATGTTAATAAAATAAACAAAGGAATGAAAGCTAAATGCTAACCATGACAAAATGGAAAGAGGGAAGGAAGCTTGGATGTTGATAACATCATGGAGCTACTGTCCCAGACCTGTTTTTCTTATCTACAGCCGTACTTTTCTTTATATATAAGGAATAAAAACTCCTACTGAGTCACAGTAGGTCAGTGGATAATTTATACAGTTTGATATAATTTTTATTTTATACCAACCTATATCGAGTCAATATCATGCCATAAATCAGTTATTCTCTTTTTCTTTCATCTTTGTTAATTTTCTCTTTCCAACTAGATATTCCGTTGTAGATGGATGTGATTTTATATATCTTTATTTATATTTCAGCACTATTCTTTTTAGACATAAAGAGTCTAATAAATAAATGTTGGGCAAATGCTATTGAAATAAATTACCTCAGTCCACCAGTAATGCTATAACAATATGAATTATGTGTCCAGCATAGTGGGCATCATACCAACTTGAGGGAGTTCGAGTTTTGGAATAGTTTCGTTGTGACACTAGAAGTCAGATCTTTGCATATGAGTTGTAAAAATGTATTTGTTTTAAAATGGTTGTTAAGAGTCTTTTCAGTTACATCTCAGTAACTGAACTGAACTCTAATCTAACTTAATTCTATTAGATTTTGCTGTACCTGTAGGAATACTTGTAGTTTCAGTAGTCAGTGTTAAAATAGAATAATTAGATAAACGATGGAGATGGATAACCTTATAGGCCCTATGTAAACTGTATCTTAGAGTAGTTATTATGGAATGAATAATATAATACTGTGAGGATATTCTGGTAACAAATTTCCAATACAAATTTAAATGAAAATTATTTCTTTAGCTGTGGAAGAAGCTACCTTGCAATTGAGGAAGTCAAGAACTTGGACTTTCATAGTTATGGATAAAGTGTCTATAAAAAGTTAATTTTACCAAGAATGATGAGAATAAGTACTGGAGATGAAAATGGTGAGCCCAGTACTAATGTGCTTCAAAATGAGGAAGGCTAGTTGAAAGGTAGATTATAGCTGCATGGAGATTCAATAAGGAATATTGCCAATGGTTATGTGTTGGTACCCAATATTGTTATTAAAATATTATTTAATTGCAGTTTTAATTTTTACTGAAATATTTTTAACTTTCCAAATCAGTGGATTTCTTTTATTTGTTCTTTATTATTCTTTTTGAATTTTGAAATATTTTGGCAATGTTACATGCTCTGTAAAACTTGTTGAAGTTTTTTGTTTTTTTGGTGGCTTAGTATATAGTCAGTTTTTGATTGTCATTCCATTGTTGTTTGAAAAGAACATCTCAGATTTGAAGATTTGAGGTTTGATATGTAGCTCTTGATTTTATCTTATTAATTATATTATTTAGATAATGAGAAAATTAACCCCATAGTTTAAATCATTTTGTGCTGAACTAAGAATAATATGTATATATGTTATACAACTAGTTTATGATGTTAAAGGGAATTTGAAATTTTAGACGATTTCTAAGCTGAATCCTGTGATCCAACTTTAAAAAGATAATTGATATTAGGTTTGTGATTTTAAGTTGAAAGTTAAGATAACTTGCCTTAATTTTAAAACACTACTGGAATATTTATATTAAGATTATTGCATTCTTTCTTCACACCCCATGCAAATAAAAACACACACAATTTGTTAGACAAAGGAGTTGTATAAGTTCTAGGAAAGATTTTCTTAGTAGTACTGTATGCTGGCCTACCCAGGGATTTAAAATTCCTCAAAAGGAAATAAAATATACTAATTTGAAAAGTGGATTTTAATACTTAGGAAAATTGATTAAGTCCATAAATTGAACATTTGTATGGAATTTATTCTACTCTAATTAGGCAAACATTAATTAAAGATCCTCCTGAAAGTTATTGTTCTTGTTTTGTATAAAATTTACTACATTTATAGATGAAATAACTTAAAGCTTAAGGAAAATTTGTGGTTTTAGTTGGGAAATTCATTACATAGAATATTTAAATCACACATAATTTGAAATAGTCTTTTCTGGTCACAAAAGACCTCACTGAGCATCAGAAAACTACCATTGATGAAAACTAGTATTTTAATCAAAATTTCAGAATATGGGAAGTTGAATATGGCATTCTAAACAAAGAGACATAGAAGAAGTCTCTGTGAAAGACTAGGAAAATGAAAGCATGAACACAGGCATCATAAAATCCTCCTACCCTCAATAAAAAGGAATACAATAATATAGAAATAGAGAAGTTGTACATGAAATTTGGAAGAATGTCACCTATATGCTATAAGCTTTAATGAATTTATTAGATTAATTACAGATGGGATCAAATTTTAAAAAACATTAAGGGATCTACAACTTTCCCTTTTAATAAAGTAGAGTAATTTCACAGAATAAATGGAACAAATATCTTGGAAAAAAATACTATCAACATCCCCTAATTTTCAGTAGCCAGGGCTGGAATTAAAGAATTCCAGCACCGTGGAATGGATCAGGGAATTTCATGGAGAATCTCTTTCACTAGCACAGATTTATTCAGTTTGGAAGCAGAATGTTCAATGGCAAATGTTGTCACACTAGGTAGGAAGCAGATTCTCCCATCACCATGGGCCCCTTTAGGAAGGAAAACAGATAAAAGCTCATGATGTGCCTGAATTTATCCCAAATAGTAAAAATTAGTGAACACATATGTGAACGGGGTGGTGAAATAACTGAATAAAAGGGTTTTGGGGTCTGGAAAAAAGCTTGAATTAGGGACTGACTCAGAGTCATAGGGAAAGTAACATGAGGCTCTATTTTTGCCCTGATTTTTTTCCTGCCTAGACTATTCACACTAGAAATTAATGCTTAATATTTACTCTCCAACTTCTTTCTGTGGTTGCAGAGGAGATGTCTAGGACTTACCTTATTAGAGTTCTAGATTTTGGATTGATGAGATTGGGAGGTGGGTGGGTAAGAGGGAACCTGATTTACACTAGACCCTCTTCAGCCTTCCGGTTGACTGTAGAATCTATGTTCTTCAATGTAGATTTGAGAATCTGAGAAGGTCGATGATATGATTTGGCTCTATGTCCTCACCCAAATCTCATCTCAAATTATAATCCCCACATGTCAAGAAAGGAAGGTGATTGGTTCAAGGGGGCAGTTCTGCCCATGCTGTTCTCAGGATAGTGAGTGGGATCTCCTAAGATCTCTTGTCTGCCACCACATAAGACGTGCTTGCTTCCCCTTCTCCCATGATTCTAAGATTCCTGAGGCCTCCCAGCTATTGTGGAATTGCATGTCAATTAAACTTCTTTTTGTTTTTTGAGATGGAGTTTCACTCTTGTTACCCAGGCTGAAGTGCAATGGCGTGATCTCGGCTTACCGCAACCTCCGCCTCCTGGGCTCAGGCAATTCTCCTGCCTCAGCCTCCTGAGTAGCTGGGATTACAGGCATGTGCCAGCATGCCCAACTAATTTTTTGTATTTTTAGTAGAGATGGGGTTTCACCATGTTTACCAGGATGGTCTCGATCTCTTGACCTTGTGATCCACCCGCCTCAGCCTCCCAAAGTGCTGGGATTACAGGCGTGAGACACCGTGCCCAGCCTAAACTTTTTTTCTTTATAAATTACCCAGCCTTGGGCAGTTCTTTATAGCAATGTGAAAGCAGACTAATACAGTGGCATATAATTGGCTTCACTGCGTGCTCAATTTGATAGAGTAGTGAAAATTACTATGTGTAAATCATACAACAGACACACAGAACTACTTCAGTATATGCATTTATTGATGTATACAATATGTCTAATGGGTGGTGGTAAATAGGTAGTTAGGCCAAGAGTGACTTTAAAGAGACTGAACAGCATCATTGCACTGATGGTTGATGTTAATAGCAACCAATGGCAATTTGTCTCTTTGCATTGTAAAATGATGTATGTTAAATTTATCTATCTTCAGTCTTAGTGAATCCAATCTACCCCTGCAGTAAATTAAAAGAGGATAACCAATATTATCTTATGTTTGTACTTGTTACCAGGTCCTACTTATTACCAGAGAAGCCAATTCACAAGAATTTTATCTAGTGTATATGCTACAACCATGCCTGAAAGCAGATTGTGGCCTTGTTAAAAAAAATTGGACACATACAGCTATATTTGAGATTGTTAACTGTTCTCTGGCTTTCTTCTACTTCTTTGGCTTAAAGATCATGTGGCAGCTAAGGGATCTATAAATGTAAAATCATGACCAAGTGAGTGAGGATAAAGTTCAGGATAGCAGTGTGGTTTAGTAAGGAGAGCAAGGCCCAGCGTTAGAAAAATCTGTATGTCTACCCTGATGCTGTCACTGACTAGTGTATGCTTTTGCACAAGTTACTCAATTTTCCCAGGTCTGTTTCTTTATCTGGAAATGTGGCAACACTAACTAGTAATTGTAAATATTAAATTTGACAGTAAATCTAGCATAGTGCCTAAAACATAGAAGGTCCTCAATAAATACCATCTAGCCTTTAAATATAGCTTATAATTTATTCCAGAGGATGTCAATAGTTTCTATCCTATGAATAAAACTAAAAAAACTCTCAACTTGTTGATTTTCAACTGTAGTTGAAAACTTAGCGGCACATGACAGCAGCCAATTATATGATTCCAATTTGAATGATTCTAAAACTCTGAAAACCCTTCTATTCTACTTCCTTTCCTCAGTCCATTATATTTTGATACCTATTTACATTTCAGGGTTTAAGTTAGGAAGTCTCAAAGGCAGATGGCATACTTTCATTTTTCTTTAGCGAGATTAAATCGTATTCCATTATTTTCTGTTAGATAAAAATCATGCCAGGTATTTTACTATGTTCTACCTATAGATAAGAGATGAATATTAAGGTGAGGGAATTAGGAGGTATAGGAGATAAGGGAAAAATTAAGATGAGAAAAGGTAAAGCAACAAGAAACAGCCTTTGTTTATCTCCCATCTTAAGTTATATGCATCCACTCACTATACAGAGTATATGAGAAGGTGGGCTGTATACCTGTCTTCTTGGCATGCACAATTTGGCAGAGTAATGAAGTTTAGTGAGTGAGAACAACCAGCAAACATTCCCAACTCCTCCAGTCTATACAATAATTTTAGCATATGTGACATGAAGAGCAGGTGGGGAGCATTATGCATGGGACACTGGGGGAAGACTAAGCAGAACTGTGGTTTTGACAACTGATTTCTAAATGATCCAAGTTTGTTTCTTTACATTAAAAAAATTCCTGTAATAAGCCGTTAATGCATTTATTTATTTATTTATTTTTATTTTATTTTAGGTTTTGGGGTACATGTGAAGAACATGCAAGATAGTTGCATAGGTACACACGTGGCAATGTGATTTGCTGCCTTCCTCCTCTTCGCCTATATCTGGCATTTCTCCCCAAGCTATCTCTAACCAACTCCCCAGCCCCCACTGTCCCTCCCCTATTCCTCTCAACAGACCCCAGTGTGTAGTGCTCTCCTCCCTGTGTCCATGTGTTCTCATCGTTCAACACCCGCCTATGAATGAGAACATGTGGTATTTCATTTTCTGTTCTTGTGTCAGTTTGCTGAGAATGATGTTCTCCAGGTTCATCCATGTCCCTATAAAGGACACAAACTCATCGTTTCTGATTGCTGCATAATATTCCATGGTGTGTATGTGCCACATTTTTCCAATCCAGTCTATTATCAATGGGCATTTGGGTTGGTTCCAGGTCTTTGCTATTGTAAACAGTGCTGCAATGAACATTCGTGTGCATGTGTCCTTATAGTAGAACGATTTATAATCCTTTGGATATATACCCAGTAATGGGATTGCTGGGTCAAATGGAATTTCTATTTCTAGGTCCTTGAGGAATCGCCACACTGTCTTCCACAATGGTTGAACTAATTTACACTCCCACCAGGAGTGTAAAAGTGTTATTTCTCCACATCCTCTCCAACATCTGTTTTCTCCAGATTTTTTAATTATTGCCATTCTAATTGGCGTGAGATGGTATCTCAATGTAGTTTTGATTTGCATCTCTCTAATGACCAATGATGATGAACATTTTTTCATATGATTGTTGGCCTCATGTATGTCTTCTTTTGTAAAGTGTCTGTTCATATCCGTTGCCCACTTTTGAATGGGTTTGTTTATTTTTTTCCTGTAAATCTGTTTGAGTTCTTTGTAAATTCTGGATATCAGCCCTTTGTCAGATGGGTAAACTGCAAATATTTTTTCCCATTCTGTTGGTTGCCATTTCACCCTAATGACTGTTTCTTTTGCCGTGCAGAAGCTGTGGAGTTTAATTAGGTCCCATTTGTCTATTTTGGCTTTTGTTGCCAATGCTTTTGGTGTTTTGGTCATGAAGTCCTTACCTACTTTTAGGTCCTAAATGGTTTTGCCTAGATTTTCTTCTAGGGTTTTTATGGTGCCAGGTCTTATGTTTAAGTCTTTAATCCATCTGGAGTTAATTTTAGTGTAAGGTGTCAGGAAGGGGTCCAGTTTCTTCTTTCTGCACATGGCTAGCCAGTTTTCCCAACACCATTTATTAAACAGGGAATCATTTCCCCATTGCTTTTTTTTGTTAGTTTTATCAAAGATTATATGGTTGTAGATATGTTGTGTTGCCTCCGATGCCTCTGTTCTATTCCATTGGTCTATATCTCTGTTTGTGTACCAGTACTGTGCTGTTTTGATTACTGTAGCCTTGTAGTATAGTTTGAAGTCTGGTAGTGTGATGCCTCCTGCTGTGTTCTTTTTACTTAGAATTGACTTGGCTATACAGGCTCTCTTTTGGTCCATATGAAGTTCAAGGTAGGGTTTTCCAGTTCTGTGAAGAAGGTCATTGGTAGCTTGATGGGGATAGTGTTGAATCTGTAAATTACTTTGGGCAGTATAGCCATTTTCACGATATTGATTCTTCCTAACCATGAACATGGAATGTTTCTCCATCTGTTTTTGTCCTCTCTTATTTCGTCGAGCAGTGGTTTGTAGTTCTCCTTGAAGAGGTCCTTTACATTCCTTGTTAGTTGTATTCCTAGGTATTTTATTCTTTTGCTGCAATTGTAAATGGCAGTTCATTCTTGATTTGTTTCTTTTTAAGTCTGTTATTGGTCTATAGGAATGCTTGTGATTTTTGCACATTGATTTTGTATCCTGAGACTTTCCTGAAGTTGCTTATCAGTTTCAGGAGATTTGGGGCTGAGACGATGGGGTCTTCTAGATATACTATCATGTCATCTGCAAATAGAGACAATTTGGCTTCTTCCTTTCCTATTTGAATACCCTTTATTTCTTTTTCTTGCCTGATTGCTCTGGCTAGAACTTCCAGTACTATATTGAATAGGAATGGTGAGAGAGGGCATCCTTGTCTAGTGCCGGATTTCAAAGGGAATGCTTCCAGTTTTTGCCCATTCAGTATGATATTTGCTGTTGGTTTGTCATAAATAGCTTTTATTATTTTGAGATACGTTCTGTCAATACCGAGTTTATTGAGGGGTTTTAGCATAAAAGGCTGTTGAATTTTGTCAAAGGTCTTCTCTGTATCAATTAAGATAATCATGTGGTTTTTGTTTTTGGTTCTGTTTATGTGGTGAATTACGTTTATAGACTTTCATATGTTGAACCAGCCTTGCATCCCTGGGATGAATCCTACTTGATCATGGTGGATAACCTTTTTGATGTGCTGTTGTAATCGGCTTGCCAGTATTTTATTGAAGAATTTTGTGTCTATGTTCATCATGGATATTGGCCTGAAGTTTTCTTTTCTTGTTGAGTCTCTGCTGGGTTTTGGTATCAGGATGATGTTGGTCTCATAAAATGATTTGGGAAGGAGTCCCTCTTTTTGGATTATTTGGAATAGTTTCAGAAGGAATGGTAACAGTTCCTCTTTGTGTGTCTGGTAGAATTCAGCTGTGAACCCATCTGGACCTGGGCTTTTATTGATGTGGTAGGCTCTTAATTGCTGCCTCAACTTCAGACCTTGTTATTGGTCTACTCACAGTTTTGACTTCCTCCTGGTTTAGGCTTGGGAGGACACAGGTGTCCAGGAATTTATCAGTTTCTTCCAGGTTTACTAGTTTATGTGCATAGAGTTGTTTGTAATATTCTCTGATGATGGTTTGAATTTCTGTGGAATCTGTGGTGATTTCCCCTTTATCATTTTTTATTGCATCTATTTGGTTGTTCTCTCTTTTCTTTTTTATCAGTCTGGCTAGTGGTCTGTCTATTTTGTTGATCTTTTCAAAAAATCAGCTCTTGGATTTATTGATTTTTTTTGAAGGAGTTTTTCGTGTCTCTATCTCCTTCAGTTCTGCTCTGATCTTAGTTATTTCTTGTCTTCTGCTAGGTTTGGAGTTTTTTTTTTTTTTATCTTGCTACTCTAGCTCTTCCGATTTTGACAATAGGGTGTCAATTTTGGATCTCTCCACTCTTCTCATGTGGGCACTTATTGCTATTTATTTTCCTCTAGAAACTGCTTTAAATGTGTCCCAGAGATTCTGGTATGTTGTCTTTGTTCTCATTGGTTTTGAAGAACCTCTTTATTTCTGCCTTCATTTCATTGTTTATTCAATCAACATTCAAGAGCCAGTTGTTCAGTTTCCATGAAGCTGTGCGGTTCTGAGTTAGTTTCTGAATTCTGAGTCCTAGCTTGATTGCACTATGGTCTGAGAGACTGTTTGTTATGATTTCAGTTGTTTTGCATTTGCTGAGGAGTGATTTACTTCCAATTATGTGGTCAATTTTAAAGTAGGTGTGATGTGGTGCTGAAAAGAATGTGTATTCTGTGGATTTGGGGTGGAGAGTTCTGTAAATGTCTATCAGGTTTGCTTGTTCCAGGTCTGAGTTCAGGACCTGGATATTCTTGTTAATTTTTTGTCTGGTTGATCTGTCTAATATTGACAGTGGTGTGTTAAAGTCTCCCACTATTATTGTACGGGAGTCTAAGTCTCTTTGTAAGTCATTAAGATCTTGCCTTATATATCTGGGTGCTCCTGTATTGGGTCCATATATATTTAGGATTGTTAGCTCTTCTTGTTGTATCAATCCTTTTACCATTACATAATGTCCTTCTTTGTCTCTTTTGATTTTTGTTACTTTCAAGTCTATTTTATCAGAGACAAGAATTGCAACTCCTGCTTTTTTTTCTGCTCTCCATTTGCTTAGTAAATCTTCCTCCATCCCTTTATTTTGAGCCTTTGTGTATCCTTGCATGTGAGATGGGTTTCCTGGATATAGCACACCGATGGCTTTTGGCTTTTTATCCATTTTGCCAGTCTGTGTCTTTTGATTGGTGCATTTAGCCCATTTACATTTAGGGTTAATATTGTTATGTGTGAATTTGATACTGCCATTTTGATTTTAGCTGGCTGTTTTGCCCATTAGTTGATGCTGATTCTTCATTTTGTTGGTGCTCTTTAGCATTTGGTATGTTTTTGGAGTGGCTGGTACTGGTTGTTCCTTTCTATGTGTAGTGCCTCTTTCAGGAGCTCTTGTAAAGCAGGCCTGGTGGTGACAAAATCTCTGAGTACTTGCTTGTTTGCAAAGGATTTTATTTTTCCTTCACTTCTGAAGCTCAGTTTGGCTGGATATGAAATTCTGGGTTGAAAGTTCTTTTCTTTAAGGATGTTGATTATTGGCCCCTACTCTCTTCTGGCTTGTAGGGTTTCTGCCAAGAGATCTGATGTGAGTCTGATGGGCTTCCCTTTGTAGGTGACCTGATCTTTCTCTCTGGCTGCCCTTAGCATTTTCTCCTTCATTTCAACCCTGGTGAATCTGACAATTATGTGCCTTGGGGTTGCTCTTCTTGCAGAATATCTTTGTGGTGTTCTCTGTATTTTCTGGACTTGAATATTGGCCTGCCTTGCTAGGTGGGGGAAATTTTCCTTGATAATATCTTGAAGAGTATTTTCCAGCTTGTATTCATTCTCTTCATCACATTCAGGTACACCTATCAAACATAGATTAGGTCTCTTCACATAGTCCCATATTTCTTGGAGTCTTTGTTCATTCCTTATTGTGCTTTTTTTTCTCTAATCTTGGTTTCTCATTTTATTTCATTGAGTTGATCTTCGACTTCTGATATCCTTTCTTCTGCTTGGTCAATTCGGTTGTTGCTACTTGTGCATGCTTCGCGAAGTTCTCGTGCTGTGTTTTTCAGCTCCTTCAATTCACTCGTATTCCTCTCTAAGTTGTCCATTCTTGTTATCATTTCCTCAAATATTTTTTCAAGGTTCTTAGTTTCTTTGCATTGAGTTAGAACATGTTCTTTTAGCTCACGGAAGTTTCTCATTACCCACATTCTGAAATCTGATTCTGTCATTTTATCACACTCATTCTCCATCCAGCTTTGTTCCCTTGCTGGTGAGGAGTTGTGGTCCCTTGTAGGAGGCGAGGTGTTCTGGTTTTGGGTGTTTTCCTCCTTTTTGCACTGGTTTCGTCCCATCTTTGTGAATTTATCCACCTGTCCTCTGAGTAGTTGCTGATTTTCGATTCGGTCTCTGAGTGGACGTCCAGATTGTTGATGCTGAAGTATTTTCGTTTCTTAGTTTTTCTTCTAACAGTCTGGCCCCTCTGCTGTAGGACTGCTAAGGTCTACTCCAGGCCCTGCTTGCCTGGGGAACACCTGTAACAGCTGTGGAACCATGAGGGTTGCTACCAGTTTCTCCTTCTGCTATCTTTGTTTCTGAATGATGCCCGCCAAATGTCAGTCTGATCAGTCCTTTGTGAGGTGACTCTTTGGATATACAGGGGTCAGGGAGCTGCTTGAGGAGACAGTCTGTTCTTTCTAGGAGCTCAAGTGTTGCACTGTGAGCTCTGTTGTTCTTTCAGAGGTGCTAGGCAGGTATGTTTAAGTCTGCTGCAGCAGAACTCATAAACTGCTTTTTTTTTCCCCCCCAGTTGTTCTGTCCCGGGGAGTTAGGGCTTTATTTATGAGCATCCATTGTATTGCTGCCTTTTTATTTTTTCAGGGCTGCCCTGCCCAGCAAGGAGGCAGCCTAGTCACTGTCTGCCTGCAGAGGCTTTGCTGATCTGCTTTGGCCTCCTCCCTGCTGCTATTGAGCTTCTCTGTAGTCCTGTTTATATGGGTGTGGTTAGAACTGCCTCAGCAATGGTGGCCTGCCTCTGTAATGGCGGACTGTCTCTGTTAATGGTGGGTTGCCTTGGCACCCGCAATCTGCCTCAGGAATGGCAGACTACCTCCTTAGGGGTGGAGTGCCTCAGTAATGGTGGACACCCCTCCACCACCGAGCTGCACCATCCTGGGTTCAGCTGTGCTTGCCGTGAAACTCTTAACCCCGAGCATTTCCAATTGCCTTTTTTTTGGTTTGTTTGTTTATGTGGGGGTGGGACCTGCCAAGCCTGATCACCTGGCTCCCTGCCTCAGAGCCTTTTTTTTTTTTAAGTAAAACGGTTGACTCTCTCCCAGGTGTTCCAGTCGCCTGCTGAAAGGGCACTGGGATCTGTGTTACCCATGTGGTGACCCACTGCACTGGCTGAAACAACGGTGCTGCCCAGGAATCTCCTGGCCTGGCTCCCTGTTTCTGACCCATTGAATTAGATGAATGGGTGAATCTGCGTTCTCAGAGTGTCAATTGCCAGCTTAAAAGGGCCACCAGACCAGTGTGTTTTGTATAGAGAGCCGCTGCATTGCGGCACTGGCAAAACAGCCACACTGGCCAAAACAGCCGCGCTGGTGACCCATAGGGCTCCTCCACCTGGGAATCTCCTTGTCTGTGGGCAATAAAGATTCATCTGGAAATGCGGCGTTCACTCACCCTTCGTGCTTTCACTGGGAGCTGCAATCCTGAGCTGCTCCTAAAAGGGTTATCTTGGATCTTCTCCATTTTTGTTTTTTTGAGACAGAGACTTGCTCTGTTGCCCAGGCTGGAGTGCAGTGGTGCAATCTTGGCTCACTGCACCCTCTGCTTCTGTGGCTCAAGTGATCCTCCCCTCTCAGCCTTCCAAGTAGCTGGGCCCACAGGCCATATCACCAGGCCAACCTAATTTTCCTTCTGTATTTTCTATAGAGAAAGAGTTTCACCACGTTGCCCAGGATGGTCTCCAACTCCTGAGCTCTAGTAATTCTCCTGTCTCTCAGCCTCCCAAAGTGCTGGGACTACAGGCATGAGCCACTGCACCTGACCTAATATAGTTTACGGATCAGACTCCTTGGGTAGTTTGTAAGCTCCTTAAAGACAAGTACTATGTCTTATTTCTATACTCCCTTCCTCTAGCATAGGATCTCTATAAATGTTTGCTGGATAAATGAGTTAATACTTGAGTGATCAAAAAGTTAAGTGGGCTGCAATTACTGAGCTGAATGTGTCCTAAAATTCTGAGAAGATTGAGATTATGACTTCAGTAAATTATTTTGAGGCTAGCTTTATTCATTTTTCTGTTTACTGAAATATTGTTATAATACTATCATAAATTGGAGCCCCACTGGCTTAGTTGGTAAGCAGGACATATATGTGTGTATGTCTTTAACCTGATTTGATCATTACACACTGTATACATGTATAAAAATATCACATATACCCCCAAAATGTGTACAGCTATGATATATCAATAATAAGTGCAAAAAAGCTGTTAGTTGGCTACATGTATAAATTGGGATATATCACAAAAATCTGGATTTGAATAGTTTTTTGATTTAATCTTGACTGGTAGATCATTTCTCTTGAAAAATGGAAAGATTTGGCTTCAATAGTTCAAATGCTTATGTGAAAAAAAATTTGGTCAGGTTAAAGTAGTGACTTTCCTCTGTGAATGGGACATGCAATCTCTAATTACTCAATTTCCTCATTTATGTGACATATCAGATCTCTACTGGTTGGGTTTGAGACCCCTGCGCCAGATGATAACCTGGTTGAAAAAAAGAGTAGGGGGGCATATGAGAAAGAAGGGGGATATGTTCTCTTCCAAAAATACTCTGAGAAGTCTAATTGGACCTGATGTGGTTGGAATTGGAAGGACCACACACCTGTAGCATTGATTGAATTTAAAGGCAAAGCTTATGCAACTGTTTGTGCACTGAGAGATGGAGGGATGGAAGATTCCAAATTCTATTTCTTTTGGCTGCATAATGCTGCATCATAGTAAACAAGGACCAGCCTTTCTGAAGCCAGGGGTTTGCAGTTAGAAAACTTGGTTACTGAAGTAGAAGAGTACAATGAAGGAAGCCTAAGATTGTACTCAGTCCAAACCACCTCATACAGCTCTCTGGCTCTTAGAAGTCAGCCAATTCAGCTTACTTACATTTGGCTTCCACTTTTAGAAACATACACATTGGATGACACAATCTATTATATTAGAATTACTCATATTTTACAATGATGCAGCAAAGAACAGGCCAAGTACCTTAGACACATGAAATTTATAGTCAGTAATTAATCTTGTAAATATAACAAATTGCCACAAAAAGGGGAAAAGAGCAGATTATTTTCCAAACAGGAAAGGAAATCTTAACCTACTCATTTGATGGATGATTATGTCTTCAAAAAGGAAAAACAACAGCAAACAAATAGAAAACATTTGGAATCTAAAAAAACAAACAAAAAAACAAAAACAAAAACAAAAAAACTCTCTCTGAGCACCTAAGAGTCATCATCTTCCAACACCAACTTGGTGGGTACAGCTAGCAAACTGAGTTTGCCCTCTTACCTTAAGAATATTAGCAAAATGCAATGGTTACTCTTTAGAAGAAATATAATATTCTTGCACTAGGAGTTTCCAGCAGGAATACATCTTCTATTGTTGGCAGGCTCTAACTGACACTTGCAAACAGGTCCAGTTTGAAAAATGAGGAATCAGGATGCAATGAGCAGCATATTTTTTTTTGTTATTTTTTTTATGTGTATTTGGCCTTTTGGAAAAAATATATATATAAAACGTCCCTGAAACTGAAACTCAAATGAATTATAAACACCATCCCTTCATGTTTTTTTCTCTAGTTCTCACTAATTTTTTTCTGTGATTTAAAAAGAAGGGAGTGGGGGAATGAAACTTACTCTTTCTTAGATTTAGAAGAAAAGTAATTTTGATTTTTTTAAAGGAGGAGAGCTGTGTAGTGGTTGACTACATCTATACATGGTCATCTACAGTCATCTACATGCTGTATTCCTGGTGGTACTCTGACTTAATATCATCTTTTCAAAATGAGAATCATACCTTTTCTGAAATAATATTACTTTTTTGAGCTTTATGTAAAAATTCAGGGGAGTCTTTCTTCACTGGTTTTTTGGGAAAGAAAACATTTCCTTTGCAGCTTGGAATTAAAAAGTGCAACCATTTGAGTTGTTTTCCTTTTCCTTCCTCTAAAACCAAGAAACATATTTTTCTTTCTGTACTGAGACCATTACTAAACTATCAGATGACCAGTTGGGTCCTGAAACCAAGATATTTATAGTCTGTAAATATTTTCATGGTTGTAGTGGTAAAGAATGGAGTGGTCTCCCCTATATACACACACTGCCTTACAATTTTTTAAAATTATATTTTAAGTTTTGGGATACATCTGTAGAATGCACAGGTTTGTTACATAGGTATACATGTGCCATGATGGTTTGCTGCACTCATCAACCCATCATCTACATTAGGTATTTCTCCTAATGCTATCCCTCCCCTAGGCCCCCACCCCCTGACAGGCCCTGGTGTTGTGATATTCCTCTCACTGTTTTCATGCATTCTCATTGTTCATTTCCCACTTAGGAGTGAGAACATGTGGTGGTTGGTTTCCTGTTCCTGTGTTAGTTTGCTGAGAATGATGGTTTCCAGGCTCATTCATGTCCCTGCAAAGGATATAAACTTATACTTTTTTATGGCCTCATAGTATTCCATGGTGTATATGTGCCACATTTTCTTTATCCAATCTATCATTGATGGGCATATGGGTTGGTTTCAAATCTTTGCTATTGTATACAGTGCTGCAATAAATATACATATGCATGTGTCTTTATGGTTGAATGATTTATAATCCTTTGGATATATACCTAGTAATGGGATTGCTGGGTCAAATAGTATTTCTAGTTCTAGATCCTTGAGGAATTGCCACACTGTCTTCCACAATGGTTGAACTAATTTACACTCCCACCAACAGTGTAACAGCATTCCTATTTCTCCACATTTTCTCTGGTATCTGTTCCTGATTTTTTAATGAGTGTCATTCTAACTGGTGTGAGATGGTATCTCATTTTGGTTTTGATTTGCATTTCTCAAATGACCAGTGGTGATGAGCTTTTCTTCATATGTTTGTTGGTCGTATAAATGTCTTATTTTGAGAAGGGTCAGATCATATCCTTTGCCCACTTTTTGATGGGTTGCTTGTTTTTTGTTTTTTCTTGTAAATTTGTTTAAGTTCTTTGTAGATTCTGGATATTAGCTCTTTCTCAGATCGATAGATTGCAAAAATTTTCTCTCATTTTGTAGGTTGCCTGTTCAGTCTGATGATAGTTTCTTTTGCTGTTCAGAAGCTATTTAGTTTAATTAGATCCCATTTGTCAATTTTGCTTTTGTTGGCATAGCTATTGGTGTTCTAGTCATGAAGTATTTGCCCATGCCAGTGTCCTGAATGGCATTGCCTAGGTTTTCTTCTAGGGTTTTTATGGTTTTAGGTCTTATGTTTACGTCTTTAATCCATCTTGAATTAATTTTTTTTAAAAGATGTAAGCAAGGGGTCCAGTTCCAGTTTTCTGCATATGGCTAGCCAGTTTTCCCAACACCATTTATTAAATAGGGAATTCTTTCCCCATTGCTTGTTTTTGTAAGGTTTGTCAAACATCAGATGGTTGTAAATGAGTGGCATTTCTTCTGAGGCTTCTGTTGTGTTCCATTGGTTTATATATCTGTTTTGGTAGCAGTACCATGCTGTTTTTTTTACTGCAGCCTTGTAGTATAGTTTGAAGTCAGGTAGCGTGATGCCTCCAGCTTTGTTCTTTTTCCTTAAGATTGTCTTGGCTATACGGTCCCTTTTTTCTTTCCATATGGAATTTAAAGTATTTTTTCTAATTCTATGAAGGAAGTCAATGTTACCTTGATGAGGATAGCATACTTTGGGCATTATGGCCATTTTTATGATATTGATTCTTCCTATACATTAGCATCTAATATTTTTCCATTTGTTTGTGTCTTTTCTTATTTCCTTGAGTAGTGGTTTGTAGTTGTCCTTGAAGAGGTCCTTCCCATACCTTGTACATTGTAATCCTAGATTTTATTCTCTTTGTAGCAATTGTGAATGGGGGTTCACTCATGATTTGGCTCTCTGTCTATTATTGGTATATAGGAATGCTTGTGATTTTTGCACATTGATTTTGTATCCTGAGACTTTGCTGAAGTTGCTTATCAGCTTAAAAAGATTTTGGGCTGAGACAATGGTGTTTTCTAAAAATAGGATTATGCCATCTGCAAACAGAAACCATTTGACTTCCTCTCCTGCTATTTGAATACCCCTTATTTCTTTCTCTTCCTGATTGCCCTGACAAGAACTTTAAATACTATGTTGAATAGGAGTGGTGACAAAGGGCATCCTTTTCTTGCACCAGTTTTCAAAGGGAATACTTCCAGCTTGCCCATTCAGTATGATAGTGGGTTTGCCATAAATAGCTCCTACTATTTTGAGATAAGTTTCATCAATACCTACTTTATTGAGCATTTTCAGCATGAAAAGGTATTGAATTTTATTGAAGGCCTTTATAGCATCTATTGTGATAACCATGTGGTTTATGTCATTGGTTCTGTTTATGTGATGAATAACGTTTATTGATTTCTGAATGCTGAACCATTCAGAACCATCCTAGGGAAGAAGCCTACTTGATGGTGGTGTGTCTTTTTGATGTGCTGCTGGATTCAGTTTGGTAGGAATTTATTGGGGATTTTCTCATTGAAGTTCATCAGGGATATTGGCTTGAAAATTTTTTGTTGTTGTTGTTGTGTCTCTGACAGGTTTTGGTATCAGGATAATGTTGTCCTTATCAAATGAGTTAGGGAGAAGTTTCTCTTTTTCTATTGTTTTTAATTGTTTTAGAAGGAATGATACCAGTGCCTCTTTGTACCTCTAGTAGAATTTGACTGTGAATCTGTCTGGTCCTGGGCTTTTTTTGCTTGGTAGGCTATTAATTACTGCCTCAATTTTAGAACTTGTTATTGTTCTATTCAGGGATTCAACTTCTTCCTCATTTAGTCTTGGAAGAGTGTCTGTGTCCAGGAATTTATCCATTTCTTCTAGGTTTTCTAGTTTATTTATGTAGAGGTGTTTATAATATTCTCTGATGGTAGTTTATATTTCTGTGGGATCAGTGGCAATCTACCCTTTATCATTTTTTATTGTGTCTATTGGTTTCTTCACTCTTTTCTTTTTATTAGTCTGGCTAGCAGTCTATCTATTTTTTGTTGATCTTTTCAAAAAACAAGCTCCTGGATTCATTGACTGTTTGAAGGGCTTTTTTTCCATTTTTTCATTTTTTATTTTCATCTCTTTTTTTAAATTGCATATAAAAATAAAGGAATGGAGGAATATTTACCAAGAAAATAGGTTTTGGGGTACATGTGCAGAACATGCAAGATAGTTGCATAGGTACACACATGGCAGTGTGTTTTGCTGCCTTCCTCCCCTTCACCACATTTGGCATTTCTTCCCAGGCTATCCCTCCCCAGCTCCTCCCCACTGTCCCTCCCCTATTCCCCCCAGTAGATCCCAGTGTGTAGTACTCCCTTCCCTGTGTCCATGTGTTCTCATTTTTCATCACCCGCCTATGAGTGAGAATATGCGGTATTTCATTTTCTGTTCTTGTGTCAGTTTGCTGAGAATGATGTTCTACAGATTCATCCATGTCCCTACAAAGGACACAAACTCATCATTTTTGATTGCTGCATAATATTCCATGGTGTATATGTGCCACATTTTCCCAATCCAGTCTATCATCAATGGGCATTTGGGTTGATTCCAGGTCTTTGCTATTGTAAACAGTGCTGCAATGAACATTCGTGTGCATGTGTCCTTATAGTAGAATGATTTATAGTCCTTTGGATATATACCCAGTAACGGGATTGCTGGGTCAAATGGAATTTCTATTTCTAAGGCCTTGAGGAATCGCCACACTGTCTTCCACAATGGTTGAACTAATTTACACTCCCACCAGGAGTGTAAAAGTGTTCCTTTTTTCTCCACATCCTCTCCAGCATCTGTTGTCTCCAGATTTTTTAATGATCGCCATTCTAACTGGCGTGAGAAAGTATCTCAATGTAGTTTTGATTTGCATCTCTCTAATGACCAATAATGATGAGCATTTTTTTATATGTTTGTTGGCCTCATGTATGTCTTCTTTTGTAAAGTGTCTGTTCATATCCTTTGCCCAATTTTGAATGGGATTGTTTGTTTTTTTCCTGTAAATCTGTTTGAGTTCTTTGTAAATTCTGGATATCAGCCCTTTGTCAGATGGGTAAACTGCAAAAATTTTTTCCCGTTCTGTTGGTTGCCGTTTCACCCTAATGACTGTTTCTTTTGCCGTGCAGAAGCTGTGGAGTTTGATTAGGTCCCATTTGTCTATTTTGGCTTTTGTTGCCAATGCTTTTGGTGTTTTGGTCATGAAGTCCTTGCCTACTCCTATGTCCTGAATGGTTTTGCCTAAATTTTCTTCTAGGGTTTTTATGGTGCCAGGTCTTATGTTTAAGTCTTTAATCCATCTGGAGTTAATTTTAGTGTAAGGTGTCAGGAAGGGGTCCAGTTTCTTCTTTCTGCACATGGCTAGCCAGTTTTTCCAACACCATTTATTAAACAGGGAGTCCTTTTTCCATTGCTTGCTTTTGTCAGGTTTATCAAAGATTGTATGGTTGTAGATATGTTGTGTTGCCTTCGATGCCTCTGTTCTATTCCATTGGTCTATATCTCTGTTTGTGTACCAGTACTGTGCTATTTTGATTACTGTAGTCTTGTAGTATAGTTTGAAGTCTGGTAGTGTGATGCCTCCCACTGTGTTCTTTTTGCTTAGAATTGACTTGGCTATGCAGGCTCTCTTTTGGTTCCATGTGAAGTTCATGGTGGTTTTTTCCAATTCTGTGAAGAAAGTCAATGGTAGCTTGATGGGGATAGCGTTGATTCTGTAAATTACTTTGGGCAATATAGCCATTTTCACAATATTGATTCTTCCTAACCATGAACATGGAATGTTTCTCCATCTGTTTTTGTCGTCTCTTATTTTGTTGAGCAGTGGTTTGTAGTTTTCCTTGAAGATGTCCCTTACATTCCTTGTAAGTTGTATTCCTAGGTATTTTATTCTTTTTGTCGCAATTGTGAATGGCAGTTCGTTCTTGATTTGGCTCTCTTTAAGTCTGTTATTGGTGTAGAGAAAGGCTTGTGATTTTTGCACATTGATTTTATATCCTGAGACTTTGCTGAAGTTGCTTATCACTGGGACACATTTAAAGCAGTCTCCAGAGGAAAATATATAGCAATAAGTGCCCAAATGAGAAGAGTGGAGAGATCCAAAATTGACACCCTATCATCAAAATTGAAAGAGCTATAGGAGCAAGATAAAAAAAACTCAAAACCTAACAGAAGACAAGAAATAACTAAGATCAGAGCAGAACTGAAGGAGATAGAGACACGAAAAACCCTTCAAAAATCAATAAATCCAAGAGCTGGTTTATTGAAAAGATCAACAAAGTAGACAGACCACTAGCCAGACTGATAAAAAAGAAAAGAGAGAACAACCAAATAGATGCAACAAAAAATGATAAAGGGGAAATCACCACAGATTCCACAGAAATTCAAACCATGAATAGACCAGTAACAAGGTCTGAAGTCGAGGCAGCAATTAAGAGCCTACCACACAAAGAAAGCCCAGTCCAGATGGGTTCACAGCCCAATTCTACCAGACACACAAAGAGGAGCTGGTACCATTCCTTCTGAAACTATTCCAAATAATCCAAAAGGAGGGACTCCTTCCCAAATCATTTTATGAGACCAACATCATCCTGATACCAAAATGCGGCAGAGTCTCAACAAGAAAAGAAAACTTCAGGCCAATATCCATGATGAACATAGATGCAAAAATCTTCAATAAAATACCGGCAAGCTGATTGCAACAGCATATCCAAAAACTTATTCATCATGATCAAGTAGGATTCATCCCGGGGATGCAAGGCTGGTTCAACATATGGAAGTCTATAAATGCAATTCACCACATAAACAGAATCAGAAACAAAAACCACATGATTATCTCAATTGATGCCGAGAAAGCATTTGACAAAATTCAACAGCCCTTTATGTTGAAGGACTTTTTGTATCTCTATCTTCTTCCTTTCTGATCTGATTTTAATTATTTCTTGTCTTCTGCTAGCTTTTGAATTTGTTTGTTCTTGCTTCCCTAGTTCTTTTAATGTGATGTTAGAGTGTCAATTTTAGATCTTTCCCGCTTTCTCCTGTGTGTATTTAGTGCTATAAATTTCCCTCTAAACACTGATTTCACTGTGTCCCAGAGCTTCTGGTACATGTGTCTTTGTTCTCATTGGTTTCAAAGAACTTATTTATTTCTGCCTTAATTTCGTTATTTATCCAGCAGTCATTCAGGAACAGTTTCTTCAGTTTCTATGTAGTTGTGCAGTTTGTTTCTTAATTTTTAGTTCTAATTTGATTGCCCTATGATCTGAGAGACTGTTGCTTATGATTTCCAGTCTTTTGCATTTGCTGAGGAGTATTTTACTTCCAATTATGTGGTCAATTTTAGAATAAGTGTGATGTAATGCTGAGAAGAATGTATAATCTGTTGGTTTGGGGTGGAGAGTTCCATAGATGTCTGTTTGGTCCAGAGCTGAGTTCAAGTCCTGAATATTCTTGTTAATTTTCTGTCCTGTTGATCTGTCTAATATTGATGGTGGGGTGTTAAAGTCTCCAACTATTATTGTGTGGTAGTCTAAGTATCTCTGTAGGTCTTTATGAACTTGCTTTATGAATTTGGGTGCTCCTGCATTGGGTGCATACATATAAGATAGTTAGCTATTCTTGTTGCATTTATCCCTTCACCATTATGTAATGACCTTCTTTGTCTCTTTTGATCATTGTTGGTTTATTTGTTTTGTCAGAGACTAGGATTGCAACCCCTGCTTTTTTTGCTTTCTATTTGCTTGGTAAATATTCCTCCATCCCTTTATTTTGAGCCTATGTGTGTCTATGCATGTGAGATGGGTCTTCTGTATATAGCACACTGATGGGTCTTGACTTTCTCTTGTTTGCCAGTCTGTGTCTTTTAATTGGGGCATTTAGCCCATTTATATTTAAGGTTAATATTATGATATGTAAATTTGATCTTGTCATTATGATGCTAGCTGGTTATTTTGCCCATTAGTTGATAATTTCTTCAGAGTGTCGATGGTCTTTATAATTTGGTATGTTTTTGCAGTGGCTAGTACTGGATTTTTCTTTCCATATTTAGTGCTTCCTTCGGGAGCTCCTGTAAGGCAGGCCTGGTGGTGACAAAATCTCTCAGCATTTGCTTGTCTATTCTGGCTAAAACTTCTTTTCTCTAAGAGTGTTGAATATTGGCCCCCACTCTCTTCTGGCTTGTAGGGTTTCTGCTGAGAGATCTGCTGTTAGTCTTATGGGTTGCTTTTTGTGGGTAACCCGACCTTTCTCTCTGGCTGCCCTTCGCATATTTTTCTTCATTTCAACCTTGGTGAATCTGATGATTATGTGTCTTGGTGTTGCTCTTCTCAAGAAGTATCTTTGTGGAGTTCTCTGTATTTTCTGAATTTGAATGTTGGCCTGTCTTGCTAGGTTGGGGAAATTTTCCTGGATAACATCCTGGAGTATTTTCCAACTTTGTTCCATTCTCCTCATTACTTTTAGGTACACCAATCAAAGGTAGGTTTGGTCTCTTCACATAGTCCTTGGAGGTTCTGTTCATTCCTTTTCTTTTTTAAAATTTTTTTATTATCATTTTTTTAAAGACAGGGTTTCACCATATTGGTCAGGCTGGTCTTGAACTCCTGACCTCAGGTGATCTGCCTGCCTCCGCCTCCCAAAGTGCTGGGATTACAGGCGTGAGCCACTGCTCCTGGCTGTTCATTCTTTTTTATTTTTTTTTCTCTCTAATCTTGTCTTTAGGATTTATTTTATTAAGCTGATTTTCAATCTCTGATGTTCTTTCTTTCACTTGATCGATTTGGCTGTTGATATCTGTGTATGTTTCACCAAGTTCTTGTGCTGTGTTTTTCAGCTCCATCAGGTCATTTATATTCTTTTCTAAATTGTTTGTTCTAGTTGGCAATTCCTATAACCTTTTTTCTTTTTTTCATTTTGACAGAATCTCACTCTGTTATCCATGCTGGAGTGCAGTGGCATGATCTTGGCTCACTGCAACCTCTACCTCCTGGGTTCAAGCAATTCTTCTGCCTCAGCCTCCTGATTAGCTGGGACTACAAGAGCACACTGCCATGCCTAATTTTGTTGTTATTGTTATTTTAGTGTAGACAGGGTTTCACTGTGTTGTCCAAGCTGGTCTCAAACATTTTGGCCTCTCAAAGTGCTAGGATTACAGGTGTGAGCCACTGGGCCTGGCATCCTTTAACCTTTTTGGAAGGTTCTTAGCTTCCTTGCATTGGGTTAGTACATGCTCCTTTAGCTTGGAGAAGTTTGTTTTTACCCACCTTCTAAAGCCTATTTCTGTCAATTTGTCAATCTCATTCTCCATCCAGTTTTGTTCTCTTGCTGGCAAAGAGTTGTGATCCTTTGGAGAAGAAGTGTTCGGTTTTTGGAATTTTCAGCCCTTTCATGCTGGTTTTTCAGCATCTTCATGGATTTATCTACCTTTGGTCTTTGGTATTGGTGAGCTTCGGATGGTTTCTATGTGGACTTTCTCTTGGTTGATGTTGATGTTATTCCTTTCTGTTTGTTAGTTTTCCTTCTAACACTCAAGCTCTTCTACTATAGGTCTGCTGGAGTTTGCTGGTAGTCCACTCCAGACCCTGTTTGCCTGGGTATCTCCAGGGGAGACTGCAGAACAGCAAAGATTGCTGCCTTTTTCTTTCTCTGAAAGCTTTGTCCCAGAGGGGCACCTGCCAGATGCCAGCTTGAGGTCTCTCGTATCAAGTGTTTGTCAACCCCTCCTGGGAGATGTCTATCAGTTAGGAGGCATTGGGGTCAGGGACCCACTTGAGGAGGCAATCTGTCCCTTAGCAGAGCTCAGTGCTGGGAGATCTGCTGCTCTCTTTAGAGCTGGCAAGCAGGAAAGTTTAAGTCTGCTAAAGCTGTGTCCACAGCCGCCCCTTCCCCCAGGACCTCTGTCCCAGGTCTATGGGAGTTTTATCTATAAACCCCAGACTGGGGCTTCTGCCTTTCTTTCAGAGATGCCCTGCCAAGAGAGGAGAAATCTAGAGAGACAGTTTGACTACAGCAGCTTTGTTTAGCTGCTGTGGCCTCTGCCCAGTTCGAACTTCCAGGAGGCTTTGTTTACACTGTGAGGGAACAATCACCTACTCAAGCATCAGTAATGGGAGATACCCTTCCTTTCAGCAAGCCCAAGCATCCAAGGTTGACTTCAGATTGCTATGATGGCAGTGGGAATTTCAAGCCAGTGGATCTTAGCTTGATGGGCTTTGTTGGGGGTGGAATTCACTGAGCTAGACCACTTGGCTCCCTGGCTTCAGCCCCCTTTCCCAATGAGTGAATGGTTGTGTCTTGCTTGCATTCCAGGCACCACAAAGCTCCTTCAGCTAGCTTGATGCCTGCCCAAATGTCCATCCAGTTTTGTGCCTGGAACCAAGGGCCCTGGTGGTGTAAGCACCCAAGGGAATCTCCTGGTCTGTGGGTTGTGATTACCATAGGAAAAGCATAGTGTCTGGACAGGAATGCACAGTTCCTTATGGCACAATTCCTGATGGCTTCCCTTGGCTAGGAGAGGGAGTTCCCCAACCCTTTGTACTTCCCAGGTGAGATGACACCCAACCCTGCTTCAGCTCGTCCTCTGTGGCATGCACCAACTATCTAAACAGTCCCAATTAGATGAGCCAGGTAACTTAGTTGGAAATGCAGAAATCACCTACACCTCACTGGGAGCTGTAGACCAGAGCGGCTTCTATTCAGCCATTTTACCCAGGTCTGTGGTGGTGGTGGGTTTCTTTCTTTCTTTCTTTCTTTCTTTCTTTCTTTCTTTCTTTCTTTCTTTCTTTCTTCCTTCCTTCCTTCCTTCCTTCCTTTCTTTCTTCCTTTCTTTCTTTCTTTCTTCTCCTTTTTCTTCCTCTTCTTCTTCCTCTTCCTCCTCCTCCTCTTCTTCTTCTTCCACCTCTTCTTCCTCTTCCTCCTCTTCCTGTTCTTCATCCTCTTCCTCTTCTCCTTCTTCCTCCTCCTTTTCCTCATCCTCTTCTTTCTTCCTTTTTTAACATTTGAAAGTAAAGTCTAATTTTCCTGCAATGAGAGCAAAGCAATCTAACTCTCTGCTGTGAGAAGTTACTGTGATTCTTTTTTGTTACATTCTCAGGCACTGTAGATCTGTGAATTGATTTTTTTTGTCATTTTTAATATAAAACATAGGTATTGAGAAATAAAGAATGTTTATAAAGATAGACAAAATTGTATTTCAAATATTGCATTTTTTTCTTGAATCAACTTAATTTCAGAGCATAAAGCCTTGGAACGACAGTCACTCAGAAGTTTACTTTAAAAAAATTATTGTTTTCATGCCTCAAAACCAATTTAATGATCTATAAGTCAGCTTTGCTGTTCTAACAAATGATCCCTCAATCTCAATAACTTAGAACAACAAAGGTATCTGAGGTTCATTTGTGGCTCTGCCATACATATCCTCTTATTCAGAATAGCAACATGTCATTCTCACACCTAAAGAAAAAGGCAAGAAAAACACTCTATGTTCTTAAAGCTTCTGCTTGGACATGGTATGGTTCTTTTTTTTTTTTTGCCAATCAGTTTGAGCTTATGAGGTTGCTCAGGTTAGCCTTGAGCTGATGACCTCGCCTTTGTGAGCACCATGACCTCCGGCGGGAGCCACTTTGGACCCCCATGGTATGGTTCTTACATGCTGTTGACCAAAGCAAGTTGCATGGCCAAGACATACCAATGGGGTAGGAAACTACATTTTTCCCATAAAAAGTTACTGCTGGCTTTCATGGCAATTAGTAATAGTAACAATACTCTAAATAAAGGAGGAATAAATACTTAAGAACCACAGTACAATATACCAGGATGATCAAGAAGAATTGCTATAAGCTCATTACCAGTCAGTTTAGGGTGCTTCCAGTCTCAAACCTGCTTTCATGATTTGAATCAGAACTTACCCACCATGAGGAACGCATCCAGAGTTCTCTCCTCCTGTTGTTTGGCATGCACTCAGAATAGTTAAATAACAAATTTTATTATTTGCACAAGCAGAAAAAAACTGGAAGTGTCGCTATTCTAAAAGAAAGCATTATCATGTAGCCTACAACTGGAGGTATTCACAATTCCCTAAATATTGCTTAATGTTTTAAATTTTTTCACCTTCTCATTCTTTTTCACTGTCTTTCTCTGTATTCCAATCTCTTCTTCTCCCTTCCCCCAAATACAAACATTTTCTTTACTATATTTCTCACTTTTTCTCAATTTATATTCTTTTTGTTTCACTTTTCATTTCACTAAATTCACTTCTTTATTCAATCAATGTTATCTGCTGGATACATGTAAGATATCAAGACAAAACTGACATGGTCCCTACCTGAATTTATGAAATTAGAAGTGCTACTCAGTGTGTTTAGGTACTTTATAAATCTGAATCTGTATGATTATTTGCTCACAGAGACATGTAGATTTGTAGCATAGACAAAGATATAAAAGTAAGCTACAATACGAAGTAAATGTTTTTATTTGATTTTGTAGAGACAGGGTTTCACTATGTTACCCAGGCTAGTCTCAAATTCCTGGCCTCAAGCAATCTTCCTATCTCAGCTTCCCAAAACACTGGGATTACAAGATAGGAGCCACTGTGCCTGGCCTACAAAGTAAACTGTTTTAAAAGACAGGAAAGGGTAATTAATAAGGTGCTATGAAAATTCAGCAGAAGAAGATTATTTTAGGATAGGTTGGCAATAGATCAGTCTCATTATCTGAATTTTCTAATCATTTCCTCATTTAAAAATTTTCTTTCTCCTCTATTGACAAACTCTTTCTCTTTTTTTTCAGATATTTCACCCTTAGTGCCTTGCCACAGGCTCTGAATATAGTTCTTTTTTTTTTTTTTTTTTTTTTTTTTTTGATAGAGTCTAGCTCTGTTGCCTAGGCTGGAGCACGGTGGCATGATCTCTGCTCACTGCAACCTCTGCCTCCCAGGTTCAAGTGATTCTCTTGCCTCAGTCTCCCAAGTAGCTGGGATTTACAGGTGCCCACCATTACGCCCAGCTAATTTTTGTATTTTTAGTATAGACAGGGTTTCCTTGTGTTGGCCAGGCTGGTCTCGAACTCCTGACCTAGTGATCCACGCACCTTTGCCTCCCAAAGTGCTGGGATTACAAGCGTGAGCCATGCTGCCCAGCCTGAATATAGTTATTCTATACCAGTACTATTTTGTTTGCAAATTATAGAGCCTTAATTCAATTCAAACTAATTTAAGTAAGAAGGAAATGTACCAGCTCATAAAATGGAAACGTGTCAGTCATTTAGACATAGAATCTGGAAAGAATGTCATCAGGAATCTGTTTTTCTGTTTTATCTTCTTTTACTGGTTTTGGTGTTCACAGGTGATGTGGTTAGGCTTTGTGTCCCCAGGAAAATGCAAATCTCATCTTTCATTGTAAACCCCAGCTGTGGAGGGAGAGACCTGGTGGGAGGTGACTGGATCCTGGCGGTGGTTTACCCCATGTTGTTCTCAAGGTAGTGAGTGAGCTCTCACTAGAGCTGATGGTTTAATAAGGAACGCTTCCTCCTTTCCTTCTCTCTCTCTCTCCCTCCCTCCCTCCTGTCACCCTGTGAAGAAAGTGCCCACTTCCCCTTCTGCCATGATTGTAAGTTTCCTGACGCCACCTGAGCCATGCAGACTGAGAGTCAAATAAACCTCTTTCTTTTATAAATTACCCAGTTGTGGGTATTTCTTTCTAGTAGTGTGAAAATGAGCTAATACAACAGGCAAACTCTCCTCATGTCTTCAAGATAGCCACGAGACTCACAACTTATCAGTTTAGTAACCTTAGCAGTTTCAGCTCAGTCAAGATTTCCATCAAAAGTTTTATTTTCATTGGTTTGTCTTGGGAAACAGTCTCACTCCTGAATCAATTACAGTGACAAGGAAAATAGAATGCTTTAATTGGTCAGACTGGGGTCATGTTATCATTCTTGTGATCTACAGAAAGGTAAGCCTTACTTATAAATGAATGGGGTTGGATGGGTTGTAATTTTAAGGAAAATAAGATTGCTTTTTTAGGAAGGAGAGATGGAAAGTAGACATGCAAAAGCAACAGATATCTGCTACATAGTAGGGACTTACTGATGCATTTTGATTAAAATGATATTATTTTCTATTCATTATATAGACATGTACGGATGCAAAGAAAATCCTTTCTTTTCTTCCCAAAACTATTGTCCTTAGCCTTTTATATCTTACTTACTGCCAAATCTATTTCCTGTAGGTATCGTCAAGCTTCATTTTTACTCCTTCAAATACATAAAAGCATGACTCTTTTATAGTATGTCTGATGACACCAACATTTGGGATCTTCATGGATCTTTTTAATTTATCTGTTTCTTACCTATGGTGCTCTTTGTGTGTATGTGTATCATTATCCTTTATTGTATGCTAGTCATTGTTATTGAAAAATTATTTGGAGGAATGATGAAGTCCAAGATGAAATTACTTTATTCCCAGACAGGTTTTGAATTTGTTTCTGCCAGCACCTGTGGATACTACCAGTCTAGTATCACCTTAATTTAAATTCAGTGCTTCAGGGTCCCTAAACCTGGGGTCCCTAAGGCTTACCTTTCTGTAGATCACAATGGTATAAATATGGGATGCAAGATGTGATGAGAACTGGTTTACTAGTGAGCTACCTTGACGCTGAAGGTATAACTATTATACCAGTTTATTATGAGACAGGCCTTCTAGTTTATTCCTCAGTTGGTGTGTGCTTCTATTTCTCTTGCCACAAGGGACTTCCTTCATCTTGAGAAAATTAAAATTCAAAATTTCTATCTTGGGCAGATACCTTCAGGGTAAAAGTAGCTTTTGTGCTTAGCCACCTTCCTAGGGTCTAGTTTGGCCTGTCATTTCCTTATTATATTAATGGTTTGTTTGGCTGTTTATTAATATTATATTCAGCACTTTTAGTTGTTTTCAGCAGGTGGGTTGGTTCAAATAGTCTAGCTTACCATTTCTGGGATCTAGAAGTCTTCTCTCTGAAAGTTCTGGCCTATTCTTCATCATACCTGATCTTTTCTTTCTGTTATCTTCTTTCCCAGTTTTCTGCCATTTCTGCCCCTATTCTCTCATCATACTCTGCTTGTGGATAGACCCTGCTAGGATGAGATACTCAAACCTCAGTTTCTTAATGTGGCTTCATAGATCAACTTGTCATGATCTTTCATGTGTATCTTTCTTTCTTTGTCTTCAGGTTGATAGTAACAAATTGCTTCTTATTTTCACAAAACACTATTGCATTGCTCTATTTGAACTCTGGTATGCTTCTGGAATACCTACCTTTCTGATCGTAAATCATTCTACCATCTGGAAGCCTGATAAAAATTACAGTGTGACACAGGCCAAGATAGAAATAATGTTACATATTTAGAATTGTATTACATACATGTTTTCATGTAAATTATTTCCTTTACTTTCTAGCCTTCTGAGGAAACATTGGCCAGCCTTCTTTACTTATAATTGTCCTTTTAGGTTCTTTAGATTTGAGTATTTCCTACCAGTTTTTTCCTTGGCTTATTCACTGCTTCTCTTCCTCTAGAATCCTTACAATTAATTGTTTTTTCAGGGTTTTCTCTTTGTATTTTGTCTCCATACCAAGACAACCTCTTCCATTTTTACAGCCTCATTGTATTCTATGAGTACTTGATAATTGATTTTTTTATCTCTAGTAATGGCTTCTGCTAGATGCTTCAGTTCCACTTTATTCCCAACTGATTTCTTGCTATTTCTGTCAGGATGCTATTCATTTTTTAAAATTCAACATTTCCAAAATTGTGTTCATTCTCTTGAGACCCCTAAGACTCTCCTAATCTTCTTCAGGATTACATTTTTTGGTAATAACATCAACAATTTACCCAGTCTTCCAAAATAGAAATTTCAGCATCATCTTTGCTTCCTACCTCTCCTATTCCCACATTGAACTAGTTATCTTCCTTCCTTTTCATTTCTACCAATATTGCACTGGTTTAGTTTCATATGTATGTATTTCTGTATATACAGTTGGTATTCATTATTTGGATTTCATATTTGCAAATTTGCCTTCTCATTAAAATTTATTTGTAACCCCAAAGTCAGTATTTATGGCACTTTCCAGGGATTCATGGATATTCACAGTGTTGAATTTGGGAGTCTCCATGTGCACATTTCCAGGTGTTAATAACATGCTGTTCTGCCTTCTTGTTCAGCTTTCATACTATAAACAAGTATCCTTTTTGCAATCTATTTAGTGCCAGGCTTTTTACATTTGTGTGTTTTTGTTGATGGTTTCATTCTTTTTTTTTGAGACAGAGTTTTGCTTTTGTTGCCCAGGCTGGAGAGCAGCGATGGCATGATCTTGGCTCACTGTAACCTCCGCCTCCTGGATTCAAATGATTCTCCTGCCACAGCTTCCTGAGTAGCTGGTATTACAAGCATACAGCACCATACCTGACTAATTTTGTATTTTTAGTAGAGACGGGATTTCTCCATTTTTGTCAGGCTAATCTCGAAGTTTCTTTTTTTTATTTTTATTTTTTATTGCATTTTAGGTTTTGGGGTACATGTGCAGAGCATGCAATACAGTTGCATAGGTACACACATGGCAGTGTGTTTTGTTTGCTTTCTCCCCTTCACCCACATTTGGCATTTCTCCCCAGGCTATCCCTCCCCACCTCCCCCTCCCACTGGCCCTCCCCTTTTTCCCCCAATAGACCCCAGTGTTTAGTACTCCCCTCTCTGTGTCCATGTGTTCTCATTTTTCATCACCCGCCTATGAGTGAGAATATGCGGTGTTTCATTTTCTGTTCTTGTGTCAGTTTGCTGAGAATGATGTTCTCCAGATTCATCCTGTCCCTACAAACGACACAAACTCATCATTTCTGATTGCTGCATAATATTCCATGGTGTATGTGTGCCACATTTTCCCAATCCAGTCTTTCATCGATGGGCATTTGGGTTGATTCCAGGTCTTTGCTATTGTAAACAGTGCTGCAATGAACATTCGTGTGCATGTGTCCTTATAGTAGAACGATTTATAGTCCTTTGGATATATACCCAGTAATGGGATTGCTGGGTCAAATGGAATTTCTATTTCTAAGGCCTTGGGGAATCTCCACACTGTCTTCCACAATGGTTGAACTAATTTACACTCCCACCAGGAGTGTAAAAGTGTTCCTATTTCTCCACATCCTCTCCAGCATCTGTTGTCTCCAGATTTTTTAATGATCGCCATTCTAACTGGCGTGAGATGGTATCTCAATGTGGTTTTGATTTGCATCTCTCTGATGACCAGTGACGATGAGCATTTTTTCATATGATTGTTGGCTTCATATATGTCTTCTTTTGTAAAGTGTCTGTTCATATCCTTTGCCCAATTTTGAATGGGATTGTTTGCTTTTTTCCTGTAAATCTGTTTGAGTTCTTTGTAAATTCTGGATATCAGCCCTTTGTCAGATGGGTAAACTGCAAATATTTTTTCCCATTCTGTTGATTGCCGATTCACTCTAGAGACTGTTTCTTTTGCCGTGCAGAAGCTGTGGAGTTTAATTAGGTCCCATTTGTCTATTTTGGCTTTTGTTGCCAATGCTTTTGGTGTTTTGTTCATGAAGTCCTTGCCTACTCCTATGTCCTGGATGGTTTTTCCTAGATTTCCTTCTAGGGTTTTTATGGTGCCAGGTCTTATGTTTAAGTCTTTAATCCATCTGGAGTTAATTTTAGTGTAAGGTGTCAGGAAGGGGTCAAGTTTCTGCTTTCTGCACGTGGCTAGCCAGTTTTCCCAGCACCATTTGTTGAACAGGGAATCCTTTCCCCATTGCTTGTTTTTGTTGGGTTTATCAAAGATTGTATGGTTGTAGATATGTTGTGTCGCCTCTGATGCCTCTGTTCTGTTCCATTGGTCTATATCTCTGTTTTGGTACCAGTACCATGCTGTTTTGATTACTGTAGCCTTGTAGTATAGTTTGAAATCCGGTAGTGTGATGCCCCCCGCTGTGTTCTTTTTGCTTAGAATTGATTTGGCTATGTGGGCTCTGTTTTGGTTCCATATGAAGTTCATGGTGGTTTTTTCCATTTCTGTGAAGAAAGTCAATGGTAGCTTGATGGGGATAGCATTGATTCTGTAAATTACTTTGGGCAGTATAGCCATTTTCATGATATTAATTCTTCCTAACCATGAACATGGAATGTTTCTCCATCTGTTTGTGTCCTCTCTGATTTTGTTGAACAGTGGTTTGTAGTTTTTCTTGAAGAGGTCCCTTACGTTCCTTGTGAGTTGTATTCCTAGGTATTTTATTCTTTTTGTCGCATTGGGAATGGCAGTTTGTTCTTGATTTGGCTCTCTTTAAGGCTGTTATTGGTGTAGAGGAAGGCTTGTGATTTTTGCACATTGATTTTATATCCTGAGACTTTGCTGAAGTTGTTTATCAGTTTCAGGAGTTTTTGGGTTGTGGCGATGGGGTCTTCTAGGTATACTACTATGTCGTCTGCAAATAGAGACAATTTGACTTCCACCTTTCCTATTTGAATACCCTTTATTTCTTTTTCTTGCCTGATTGCTGTGGCTAGAACTTCCAGTACTATATTGCATAGGAGTGGTGACAGAGGGCATCCTTGTCTAGTGCCGGATTTCAAAGGGAATGCTTCCAGTTTTTGCCCATTAAGTATGATATTGGCTGTTGGTTTGTCATAAATAGCTTTTATTACTTTGAGATAAGTTCCATCGATACCAAGTTTATTGAGGGTTTTTAGCATAAAGGGCTGTTGAATTTTGTCAAATGCCTTCTCTGCATCAATTGAGATAATCATGTGGTTTTTGTTTTTGGTTCTGTTTCTGTGGTGAATTACATTTATAGACTTGCATATGTTGAACCAGCCTTGCATCCCTGGGATGAATCCTACTTGATCAGGATGAATAAGTTTTTTGATTTGCTGTTGCAATCGGCTTGCCAATATTTTATTGAAGATTTTTGCATCTATGTTCATCATGAATATTGGCCTGAAGTTTTCTTTTCTTGTTGGGTCTCTGCCGGGTTTTGGTATCAGGATGATATTGGTCTCATAGAATGATTTGGAAAGGATTCCTTCTTTTTGGATTATTTGGAATAGTTTTAGAAGAAATGGTACCAGCTCCTCTTTGTGTGTCTGGTAGAATTCGGCTGTGAACCCATCTGGACCTGGGCTTTTTTTGTGTGGTAGGCTCTTAATTGCTGCCTCGACTTCTGCCCTTGTTATTGGTCTATTCATAGTTTCAGCTTCCTCCTGGTTTAGGCTTGGGAGGACACAGTAGTCCAGGAATTTATCCATTTCTTCCAGGTTTACTAGTTTATGTGCATAGAGTTGTTTGTAATATTCTCTGATGATGGTTTGAATTTCTGTGGAATCTGTGGTGATTTCCCCTTTATCACTTTTTATTGCATCTATTTGGTTGTTCTCTCTTTTCTTTTTAATCAATCTGGCTAGTGGTCTGTCTATTTTGTTGATCTTTTCAAAAAACCAGCTCTTGGATTTATTGATTTTTTGGAGGGTTTTTCGTGTCTCAATCTCCTTCAGTTCAGCTCTGATCTTAGTTATTTCTTGTCTTCTGCTGGGTTTTGAGTTTTTTTGATTTTGCTCCTCTAGCTTTTTCAATTTTGACAATAGGGTGTCAATTTTGGATCTCTCCATTTTTCTCATATGGGCACTTATTGCTATATACCTTCCTCCAGAGACTGCTTTATATGTGTCCCAGAGATTCTGGCATGTTGTGTCTTCGTTCTCATTGGTTTTGAAGAACTTCTTTATTTCTGCCTTCATTTCGTTGTTTATCCAGTTAACATTAAAAAGCCAGTTGTTGAGTTTCCATGAAGCTGTGCGGTTCTGGGTTGGTTTCTGAATTCTGAGTTCTAACTTGATTGCACTATGGTTGAGAGGCTGTTTGTTATGATTTCAGTTGTTTTGCATTTGCTGAGCAGTGCTTTACTTCCAATTATGTGGTCAATTTTAGAGTAGGTGTGATGTGGTGCTGAGAAGAATGTATATTCTGTAGATTTGGGGTGGAGAGTTCTGTAAATGTCTATCAGGTTTGCTTGCTCCAGGTCTGAGTTCAAGCCCTGGATATCCTTGTTGATTTTCTGTCTGGTTGATCTGTCTAATATTGACAGTGGAGTGTTAAAGTCTCCCGCTATTATTGTGTGGGAGTCTAAATCTCTTTGTAAGTCATTAAGAACTTGCCTTATGTATCTGGGTGCTCCTGTATTGGGTCCATATATGTTTAGGATCGTTAGCTCTTCTTGTTGTATCGATCCTTTTACCATTATGTAATGGCCTTCTTTGTCTTTTTTCATCTTTGTAGCTTTAAAGTCTATTTTATCAGAGAAGAGAATTGAAACTCCTGCTTTTTTTTGCTCTCCATTTGCTTGGTAAATCTTCCTCCACCCCTTTATTTTGAGCCTTTGTGTATCCTTGCATGTGAGATGGGTTTCCTGGATACAGATCACTGATGCATTTTGGATTTTTATCCAATTTGCCAGTCTGTATCTTTCGATTGGTGCATTTAGTCCATTTGCATTTAGGGTTAATATTGTTATGTGTGAATTTGATACTGCCATTTTGATGCTAGCTGGCTGTTTTGCCCGTTAGTTGTTGTAGATTCTTCATTATGTTGATGCTCTTTAGCATTTAGTGTGATTTTGGAATGGCTGGTACTGGTTATTCCTTTCTATGTGTAGTGCCTCTTTCAGGAGCTCTTGTAAAGCAGGCCTGGTGGTGACAAAATCTCTGAGTACTTGCTTGTTCGCAAAGGATTTTATTTTTCCTTCACTTCTGAAGCTCTGTTTGGCTGGATATGAAATTCTGGGTTGAAAATTCTTTTCTTTAAGGATGTTGAATATTGGCCCCCACTCTCTTCTGGCTTGTAGGGTTTCTGCCGAGAGATCTGCTGTGAATCTAATGGGCTTCCCTTTGTGGGTGACCCAACCTTTCTCTCTGGCTGCCCTTAGTATATTCTCCTTTATTTCAACCTTGTTGAATCTGATGATTATGTGCCTTGGGGTTGCTCTTCTTGCGGAATGTCTTTGTGGTGTTCTCTGTATTTTCTGTAATTGAGTGTTGGCCTGTCTTGCTAGGTGGGGGAAATTTTTCTGGATAATGTCCTGAAGAGTATTTTCCAGCTCGGATTCATTATCTTCATGATATTCTGGTACACCTATCAAACATAGGTTAGGTCTCTTCACATAGTTTCACATTTCTTGGAGACTTTGTTCATTCCTTTTTGTGCTTTTTTCTCTGATCTTGGTTTCTCATTTTATTTCATTGAGTTGATCTTTGACTTCTGATATTCTTTCTTCTGCTTGGTCAATTCGGCTGTTGAAACTTGTGCATGCTTCGCGAAGTTCTTGTATTGTGTTTTTTTATCTCCTTTAATCATTCATATTCCTCACTAAGTTATCCATTTTTGTTATCATTTTTCATATTTTTTTCAAGGTTCTTAGTTTCTTTGCATTGATTTAAAACATGTTCTTATAGCTCACAAAAGTTTCTCATTATCCACCTTCTGAAGTCTAATTCTGTCATTTCGTCACAGTCAGTCTTTGTCCAGCTTTGTTCCCTTGCTGGTGAGGAGTTTTGGTCCTTTCTAGGAGGTGAGGTGTTCTAGTTTCGGGTGTTTTCCTCCTTTTTGCACTGGTTTCTTCCCATCTATGTGGATTTATCCACCTTTCGTCTGTGTAGTTGCTGACTTTTCTGTTGGGTCTCTGAATGGACACCCAGATTGTTGATGATGAAGTATTTCTGTTACTTGGTTTTCCTTCTACCAGTCTAGCTCCTCAACTGTACAACTGCTGAGGTCCACTCCAGGCCCTGCTTGTCTGGGGTGCACCTATAGCAGCTGCAGAACAGTGAGGGGTGCTACCAGTTTCTTTTTCTGCTACCTTTGTCCTAGAATGATGCCTGCCAAATGTCTGTCTTTTGGATATAGAGGGGTCAGGGAGCTGCTGGAGGAGACAGTCTGTACTTTATAGAAGCTCAATTGCTGAGCTGTTAGCTCTATTGTTTATTCAGGGCTGTTAGGCTGCTATGTTTAATTCTGCTGCAACAGAACTCATTAAAAAACCGTTTTTTTCCCACTGCTCTTTCTGAAGGGGTTGGGGCTTTATTTTTGAGTGTCTGCTGTGCTGTCCTGCCCAGCTAGGAGGCAGTCTAGTCACTATTTGCCTGCTGAGGCTTCGCGATACTGGTGTGAGGTTCGCCCTGTTCCTGCAGGCTCTGCCCTTCTGCTGCGGTCTCCGCCCTGCTGCCATGGGCTACGCCCTGCGGCAGAGTCTCTCTGTTGTACCGGCTTGCCTCGGCAACGGCAGGCTGCGTCAGCAATGGGCGTGTACCTCAGTAGGGGCTGATTGCCTCGGTAATGGCGGATGCCCCTCCCCCACGGAGCTGCGCTTTAAGGAAACCTCCTCACCGGGAGCGTTTGGAATCGCTGTTTTGTTTGTCGCACTGCGCTACCCCAAATGTTGTGTCCCTGGGATTTCCTGGGCTGGCTCACTGTCCAAGTCCTGTTCAGTCTCAAGTTCAGCCCTCCCAGGTCTCTGTTTGCCAGTTCAACAGGGCACCCATAACAGTGCGCTTTTGTATGGAGCACTGTGGTGTGCCTCTGCACTTCGGCACGGGCCAGAGCCTCACTGGCTGCCGGCTACACCAGGCAAAACCTCTGCCTGGCGTCCCACATCTCTTTTATACCTGGGAATTTGCCCGTTCTGTGGGCAACTAAGATCCGTCTGGAAATGCGTCCCCGACTCACCCTCTCCACGCATCCAGCTAGAGCTTCAATCCTGGGTTGTTCTCACAGTGCCATTTTGAGTCCTCTCCTCAAAGTTTCAAACTCAGGTGATCTGCCTCCCAAAGTGTTGGGATTACAGGCGTAAGCCACCATGCCCGGCCAATGGTTTTATTCTTTAAAATGTTCCCAACTGTAGTGTTAAAGTACTGTCTGGTGTTCATAAGTGCAAGAAGAATGTAATGTGCCTTATGGAAAAAAATATATGTTTTAAATAAGCTTCCTTCAGGCATGAGACATAATAGCGTTGCCATGAGTTTGGCATTAATGTATTAACAATATGTATTAAATAAAGCATCTTTAAACAGAAGCATGGATGAAATAAGATTATGTAGCAATTTGTTGATAAAATGTGATCAAAGGCTTGTAGAAATCTAAGCCTGTGTTTCTCCTAGGAACAGTGTTTCAGTATTCACTTAATAAGTGTTTACAGTAATTTTATAGAACATATCCATCATAAATAATGAAAATCAACTGTAATGTATGTGTATATATATCATATATAATACAGTCACATAATATATAATGAATCATATGATTATATACATGTGTAAATATATATACACACATATACAAAAAAACTCTCTAGTGTCCCTAAGTGCAAGAAGAATGTGATGTGCCCTATGGAAAAAAATATATGTGTTAAATAAGCTTCCTTCAGGCATGGGACATAGTACTGATGTCTCATGTACATCATGGATATGAGATATATATAGTTTTTTGTAACCAACCTCTTAATAGGTTTTCTTTCAATGCATTCTAAGTATTGCCAAAATAATTATCTTTTTAATGTAGAATCAAATATGTTACAACTCCTGCTTAAAATTGAAAAATCTTCAGTGCATTGAAGATAAAATTTGTATTTGTTTGCATGGAAGTCCACTTACAATCTGGTTGTAATCTACTTTGCCAATCTAAACCCTCATCTTCCCTTCTTAAGTCTGTGCCACACCCCAATAGCACATTGGTCGGTTAGACAACTATTTGACTTCATATCTCTCTGTTTTCCCTCTTCTATCACTTTTGACTTAAATGCCCTTTCTTACGTCTCTGATAAAATCCAACTCAGCTTTCAAGACCAAGCTCATATATAATGTCTGTAATGCTTTTCTTGACATTTAAACAAAAGAAGTAATGACTCTTTATATTTCTTTCCAATTCACATTTATCACTGTTACAGAAGTAGTTACAAATATGGAAAGAAGAAAGGCTGGAATAAACTGAGTGCTGTATTGGAATAGGGAAGTACATAAAGAACTCATGGTTTTAACTCTGACACTGAGAAGAGCTAGAAGCTATGACACTGCAGCAGCAATGTATATACTCAGCATCCAGATTTTCATTTCAAAATATAATTCTCCACTAAAAGGAGCCAAGACTGCCTGGAGCAAAGACACATTCCAAGGCTTGAACAGAGAAAAGACAAGATGAGTCTGGAAGTTATGATTGTACAAAAAAGTAAAAATGTATTCAAAGTGTGTTGAGAACATATCAGAAGGACATAGAACCCAGTTTAAGATTTTCTCACAGGCCAAATCTGGGACAAATTGAGCATCAAAATAAATATAATAACACAATGTAACTCATTAAACAAAATAAGAATCCATGGGTCCATATTGATATCAATCAATTGATATGATCATAGCTCACTGCAGCTGCTAACTCCTGGACTCAAGCAATCCTTCCACTTCAGCCTCCGAAATAATTAGAACTACAGACAGGCACCATCATGCCAAGGTAATTTTTATTTATTTATTTTATTTCATTTCATTTTTTGACAGAGACAAGGTCTCACTGTATTGCTGAGGCTGGTCTCAAATTCTTGGCCACAAGTGATCCTCCTTCCTTAGCCTCCCAAAGTGGTAGGATTACAAGAACAGGTCACTGAGCTCAACTGAAAAAGCTCTTTCTTACAGTAGCATGGCAACTGATAATTGTGGAAAAAATAATATAGTTAGAAAGTTATCATTTGGCAACCATCAGAGCAATAATTGATCAGACAAAAAAATTACTAATATATACCAAAATTGGTGGGTGAAAGTTTAATGAGAACTAGGACATTTACATAGTCTCAAAGTGTTTTTCATACATTAATTATTAATGTCAAAAGGAAAAAATAGTGACTTCACTATGTAAAATCCTGACAAACAACATCTTAATTAAGTGCTGGGTAATGAAACAGATCAACATCCTCTTCTTCTTGACATGATGGGACAGACCAATATCATGTTCCTCTTGATGTGATGTCCTATGGTGGATATTGCATCACTTCCATAGAAAGCATAACCTTAATCAGGTTATGAAGAAACATCAGACAAAGCCAAACTAAAGGACACTGGACAAAATGAACGGTGCTTTTGAAAAACATCAAGGCTATGAACGACTAAGTCTAAGGAACAGTTCCAGGCTAAAGGGGACAAACAGCTATGGCAAGTAGGCAGAGCATATAATTCTTGACTCAATCCTGATTTGGGGAACAAGTTGGTAACTTATTGAACATATTGGACAGCTCAGAATGTTTGAATATAGACTTTGGATTACACAATAATATTACATCAATAGTAAGTTTTCTAATTTTGACAGTATTGAGGTTATATAAGTAGATGTTACTGTCTCAGGAAGTATACAATGAAGTATTTAGGAGTAACAGACCATGTTTAAAATTTATTTATCAATGGTTTATATTTTTAAAATGCATAGCTATAAAGTAAATGATAAAGGAAATGAGTAAGTTTTAAGTAACTGGTGACACTTGGAAAAGACTATTTGGGAGTTTTAAATATTGTATCAGAATAAAAATACTAAAAAACCTTAAAAGTCAAAGACAATCTTTTGTTTATTTACTTTTTATTTATTAACTCTTCTCAGTTGGGATGTAAGTTTCACAAGGGGAAGGATCTTTTTTTTTTTTTTTGAGATGGAGTTTCGCTCTTGTTACCCAGGCTGGAGTGCAATGGTGCGATCTCGGCTCACCACAACCTCCGCCTCCTGGGTTTAGGAAATTCTCCTGCCTCAGCCTCCCGAGTAGCTGGGATTACAGGCACGCGCCACCATGCCCAGCTAATTTTTTGTATCTTTAGCAGAGACGGGGTTTCACCATGTTGACCTGGATGGTCTCAATCTCTTAACCTCGTGATCCACTCTCCTTGGCCTCCCAAAGTGCTGGGATTACAGGCTTGAGCCACCGCGCCCGGTCCAGGGGAAGGATCTTGACTTCCTTTCTAATTGCTGTATCGTCAGCACCCTAACAATGTGAATATAAAGGACATCAATAAATATCTGTTGAATGAATAAAGGCAGAACACATGAAGAAAAATAATGGAACAGACTTGCAGGCCTCTGCTTTTGCTCTTTCTTGAAGCCCCACTAAATATTCAGCAAAATACTTTTTTTTTTTTTTTTTCAAAAGGGGAAGAGTCTGCAAGGAAAATAAGAAAAGAGAAGACAACCACTACTCAACCCTAACTCTCCATGTTCCTCCAGAAGTTACCTTTTTGGAAGAATGCTGGCAAACTATTCCCTGGGAAATCTGATCAACCAGTGAAAACAATTAAATAAATTATATTTGGATTCCCCTAGTAAATGTCTTAGTCAGTTGACTTATGTCCATTTTTACCATATGGTAAAGCTTAAGTTGAAAAGTATCACCCAAGTGTGATGTGTTATTAATCAGCCTTTCATCTCACTTTTAAATATAAGCAAATATCTAAAGATTATCACATATCAAGAAAATCCTCAAATCCTTAAAAATGAAAGGTAAAGACACAAACACAGAGAAAAGCAACTTGGAAGAAACAGAGACTAATATACAGTAAAGAAATTTGTATAAAGAAAAAGAGACTTCTTGCATTTTAACAAAATGAGAAAAGCAATGAAAAATACACTAGAAGAGTTGGAGGATAAAATTGAGAGAATATACTAAGAAGTAGAGAAAAAGAGACAAAGAGATGAAAAAATGTAGAAAAATTGGAAGACCACTCTATATGGTTCAATATTTGAACAATAGGTCTTCGAAAAAAAGAAAAAAAAAGGAAAGAAAATCATCCACAAAACAACTCAAGAATATTTCCAGAATGGAAGGACATAAATTTGCAGATGTAAAAGGTCATCACACTTCCAGCAAAGTCAATGGAAAAAGAATCCAAACCAAAGTACTTTTAGTGAAATTTCAAACCTCTAAGCTTTGGGACAAGAACATAAAAAAGAATCAGTAGTTAGAATGGCTTTTGCCTTCTGCCAAGCAATATTAGAAGGTAAAAAGCTATGAAGAAATGTCTTTAAAATACCAAAGGAGAATGATTTCAATCTAGAATTTTATACACAGTCAAATAATCAGTTGTGAGGGTAGAATAGGGACATATTTTGAATGTGCAAAATTTCAAAACATTTATCCCTTTGCAAAATTTTTAGGAAACTCTTGGATAATATCCTTTACCACAATGAAAGATGAGGAAAAAGGAAGATATGAGACACAGGAAACAAAGCCCACCAGAGGTAAGAGAAAGGGAATCCTTAGGAAGATGGTGAGGAGACATCCCAGAATGAAAACTGGGTATCAGGAACAAAGGTGAACTAGTCCAGCTGAAGCATGCCAGAGCCTTCAAAAGGGATGTTAAAAAGATGAAACTGATGGCCTACTTGGTATGAATGAACATATTAAGAGGTTATTAAAATGACCTGAAGAAAGTTTGGGTTGAATTTCTGGTAAGAAAACTCTGCAAAGGAGAAAACAAGGTGATGATAATTCCAGAGAAAATAAAAAGTTGCCAGAAAAGTAACTGTAGTCACAGTTTCCTACATGACTTAGCTCTGAATAACATATTTAGTCATAATAATAGAACCACTTAATATTGATCTAACCATATTTGAAGGATGGGAGGAGGGTGGATAGGGAAGAAGCAGGAGAAAAATAAGTTTTCATTTTTTATAATGGAAAATCAATATATAATGTTTGTATCCATCATGATTTGGTCAGGGGAAAAGAGTCACTGGGTGTTACAAATAATGGATTTATGATAGGAATGAGATCTTACAGCTGAGGAAGTAAAGTTCTGAGAAGGGAACGGGAGGATCAGAGGAGCAACTAACATGTCTGAGAAGCCAAACATCCCCAGCCACCATAGTGTGATGGTGAAAGAGAAATTTGTGGAGAGTTCTGTGGAAAGGTATTGACTCTATAACTAGTCATCTAGTGGTGGGCCTGGCATCTCTGAAGGTCCCCAGGGCCATTAGTCAGAAAGAAGAGCTGGATATCATGCAGAGGAGAATGAGTTTCAAGCTGCTACCGACTGTCGACCTCTACTGTGTCTCTCATTGCATCTCACTGTGAAGTGACTTTCTGAAAGTCTTAACTACTGTTTTATTTGTACATCTCCACCCCCACCAAATTTTATGCAATTCCTCTTCTTTCCAACTCTAACACGAAATCATCACACAGCAGGAGTTTTGGGAAATATAGGTCCCAGCTGACCCCAGGGACTCACTACAAATCACAACAGTCCATCCCTTGACGATCTGGCATCCAACCCATGCCTCTTTTAACCACATTAATCCCCAAATCTGTGCTTCCACATAACATGGCACACTTATCTACACAAAAACATACTGACGTTCTTCCCAAAAGGGGTATACAAAGTTCCATATGCCCATTTATTCATCCTTTTATCTGAGTCACACTTGCTATTTCATATTTTGTAGTTTAAATACTGAGCTATAAAGGTCAACTACAGTTAACACATCATCCTCTTTTAGATAATAGAGGAATATGATATGGAAAATATTGATACTCATTTTAAATCAAGAAGGAAATAATTATAACTATAGTCTGTGTTTTACAACTAGTCATATGATTGTAGCTGGTATTTATTTATTTATTTAGAGGCGGAGTCTCATTTTGTTGCCCAGGCTGGAGTACAGTGGGGTGATCCTGACTCACTGCAACCTCCGTGCCTGGGTTCAAGCGATTCTCCAGCCTCAGCCTTCTAAGTATCTGAGACTACAAGCACGTACCACCACATCTGGCTAATTTTTGTATTTTTAGTAGGGACTAGGTTTCACTATGTTGGCCAGGCTGGTGTCAAACTCCTGACCTCAGGTGATCCACCCACCTCAGCCTCCCAAAGTGCTGGGATTACAGGCATGAACCACCGCACCCAGCCTGTAGCTGATATTTATAACTTATTTTTCCTCTAGGACTGAAATAGGTAGGCAGTTTACTAAGGCCTTTCTTGACATGTATAGCAGAAAACTTCCTTTCTGGCTAACAGAGGTATAACTCAAGTCACTACAACAGTGAGCCACAGCTCCTTAACCAGTTCCAGACTTGAGCCAGTTCACAGCCCCAGAGCTCCTTGAATGAAGATGTCAAGTCTCTGGAACCAGCATCCTCACTGTAAATCTTTTTCCTGGTCTTCCCCAATAAGACCTAGGGCCATTTACTCAGATGACTGTGTTTCTGGGAGAGGGAACTAAATGGACTTTTGATTACTAGAGTAATCAAAAGGCTTGAGCCTATGCCCTAGTGGGCTTAGTTAATCCCTAAACCTACCCCATGTTTATTTCTTCACTTGTGGAATGAATAGTTAGTATAGATATGCTTAGCAACTAGAATAATTCCTACATTGGATCTCTGGCCTATGTATATTTTTTCTTTTATCTGTAACAAAATTTTTCCACACTATTGCAAGGTTAAAAGGGCTTCTAGAGATGCACATAATGCTGCAAAGTAGCAAAGGAAAATACATTGCAAATAGCTGAGGAAAATGTGGGAAAGGGAAGAAAAGGCTAGAAACATAAAAGGAAGCAAGACATGAAACTGGGACATAAAATGTGACATAAACTTTGGTACATCTGAGGGTGGCTGACAAATTTGTTCTTGAGCAGTAACACAATTCATTACAACTGTAAGTTAAAGACAAATGGAGTGCTTAGGAGAGGCATATCTACTTTGAACACTAGTAAAGAAAAAAGTTCAGAGGAGGATATTTCCTGCCTTTAGGCATTACCTGTTCTACTGTTTATTTCAAGTAGCATAGCTAGCTGAGTGTCCACAAACATAGTAACACCAGACATTCTATTCATTTAATGAAAACTCAGCCTAATTCTTAAGAAAAGTGTGAATTTCTGTGTACCTCTTGTTAATTGGGTGGAGTAAGGCTTTGTTCTAGCAACCACATTCACACCACAGAGAATGAAAATGACACATATTACTTTAGTTTAAAAGAGTTCAGGGCACACAAGATTAAATAAGGGAAATAATTTGAAAACTTCGGGTCAAATCTTGAGTTTTCTCTTTTGAGCTGGCCTGTTGACTTCCTTTGAAGTCAACAAAACTCCTGGATTTCTTCCATAGGGATAAAGCACGAAATGAGAAATAGGCCTTATCACATCAGTCTACAGACAGTTCTCAAGTGGCAGAAAACAGTATTAACATTTGGAGGAGTCAAATATTTACACATTTTTAAAATGTTAAATAAGTGATTATGATGTGGCTTTTTAAAACAATAAATTAGCCTAGATAAGCACTGGTCAGTGGCCTTGTTGAAGATCTTTTATATTAATATAATTACTTCATACAAAATATAACAAATGAGCATAGGCTATCACATGCAACTAGTAAAAAGCTATCAATAGTAACACAATGGCAAAAATGCCATATTTTGTTCCAAAGCAATTAAAGGATAAATTCTAGACTGGAAGAGTACATACAACGTCCACAAATATCAACAAAGAATAAAAAGATTGTGAGAAATTTCACAGCTGAGAATGAATATCAGATAACATAAAAGAGAACTCTAAATCAATTAGCTAATGAAAACAAGAATCAGTGCCAGAGTCAACCAAGTCTGTGAGCATAAATGCTCAAGAAAGATTCAGAAGACTCTATTCTACTGTAGCCCACATTGTACAGTCATAAAATTACTAACATCCTATGGTTGTTAACATTGAAAAAATACATTAGAAAATTCCTAAATGAAAATCTAAAAAGAATGGCATGAAGAAGAGCTTTTTCAAGTACAATGCAGAGAAGTTATAAAAGATAAGATTGGCAAACTGCACTACATAAAAGTTTTAAAAATTTTTCTACATATTAATATACATGAAAAACAAAGTCAAAAGACAAATGAGAAACTTGGAAAAATATTTACAACTCAAATCACATAAGACAACATATATCAATATATGCAAAGCCTACAAATAAAAACAAATGACCAAGAACACGATAGAAAAAGAGGCAAATTATATCTCCAGAGAGTTCATGGAAAAGAAAATACAAATGGATGGAGCATATTAAAGACGTACAAACTTTCATTTAAAAGAAAAGAAATACAAATTAAAACTTTACTGAGATACCACTTTTTGCCTACAAGTGTCAAAAGTCAAAAGGGCTTGGCCAGTATCTAGAGATAGACATTTTTGCACAGCGTAATAAGAAAGAAACTTTGTGGAAGTCATTTTGAAGAACACACACACATATATCTAACTGTTTGTTCAACTTTTCTACTTTTAAGAATTTACAATGCAAAGGTTAAATGACACATGAGAAAGTTAATTGAAGCATTGCTTACAATAGATAAAGAATGAAAACAATCTAAATGTCTATTGGTAGGGAGGCTGGCTAAATACGGCCATACAATGAAATAATGTGTGACTGTATAAAAAGAACAGGATCGTTCTCTATGAACTGATACCATAAAGAACTAGATAACATTAAAAAAATCAAGGTACAGATTAGTGAATACAGTATTCTAGTTTCATAAAAGAGAGAAGGAAGAATATTACACATATGTACATGCACATATATAGGCATACATATAATGTGCATGTATAGGCATACATATAACATGTGCATTCATGTGTGTGTGTGTGTGTGTATGTGTATATATATATATATATTCTTCCTTCCCTCCTTGCTTGATAAGCAAAAAGATTATCAAGTTACTTGCTTGATTAGCACAAAACATCTCCTGAAGTATACCAAAAACCTGAAAGTTTGTGCAAGAATAACTGATTGACTCTAAGGAGAACTGGATGCCTGAGAGAAGGAGGTAGGATGGACTTTGCCCTGTTATACTCTTTTGTGAGGATTTAATTTTGAGCTGTATGAATGAATTACAAGTCAAAAAATACAATACAAAAGTTGTCTCCCATCTATAACATCATCCCCCATTTCTGCCCTCAGTTAACTTTCCCTGTCACTAGTGAGCGGTATAGAGTCAACCTCCTCAGTATCCTTCTCTGTAAACAAACCCCAGGAGCAAGTCTATTTACAAATCCAGTTTAATAAAACCACTATATAAACTCAGTTTGAAGAAAAAGTCCATTGAGTCTCTAAGATGAAGAAACTGTGAGCTGTGAGCCTCAACAACACCACATTCAGAGTTTAGAAATGAAAGGAAGCAGAGATATGGGATTAAAGTTAATGATAGTCTAGGAGCCACTAGGGTTTTATTTTTTAGTAGCCAGAACATTCCTGGGATCTTGAAGTCAGGAAAAATATTCAGTGAATGTAAAAATAAAAATAAAAAAGCCTGCATTATCAACAATTAGCCCCAAAGTGATTAAGTGTGAGACTCCAAGCACCCAAGAACTAAGTCTGACAAAGTTTTAAGGTTCACTGGTGTCCTTTAAGAGGCAGGGAGAGACCAGGAGGGAGCATAAGAAGGAATTGGGACTTTTCTTTCCTTCCAGAGCCTATTCTTTTCTTACTAAACACATTAACCATTTTTTTCCCACAGAAGTGATGCTGTCAAAACTCTTCTTTATGAACAAAATCTGGGGGTTCACTAAATTGAAAAGCATCTCTGGCTAAAAATGCACCAACTGTGCAACACATATGATTAAAATTATGAGAAGTTATCTTTGAAGGGATAAAGGTTGAAAGCAGTCTGTAAATTTAACTAAGGACAACAATGGCTAACCCTCTTTTTTCTACACAAAGAACCCCTAACTGATGAGTTTGCCCTCACACTGGTAAGATACCATAGCAAACTTCCTAATAAAAATAGAAAATTGTTTGTATATCAGAACATGGTAAAGCTGAAAGAGACCTTGAGTGGATTTCCTGAAAATACTGCCAAGGAAATTGAGACCCAGAAAATTGCCCAGAGTTTTCCAGGTGATTAATGGTAGAGCTATATCTACTTGGTCTTGTGTTTATTTTTGCCTTTAAATATTTTAAAGGACACTGATGACCATTGATCTTGAATGGATCTCAAAGCTTTGTAAGAAGGCTGAGAGGCTTATCTAGGGAATACTTCTTTGTTTTCCCCATAGATTTAACTCCTTTATAAGCACAATTCATTTGCTGTGTGCACATATGATTATATTTGGAAAGAAGTAGTATTTATGGTAAAGAGATATTCAGCATCCTATCAAGATGATCAAGGAATATGAAGTTGTGCCAAGCACTGGGCCACTCCCTACACTGAAATGTTTCTAATTGCTTCCAAATTCTGTGATAAAAATCAAGGACTCAAAAGTTGAGAAACAAATCCACTGTTTCTGAAATGTGTTTTTTCAACTCTATTTGTGCCCTGTGGGTCAGTCTCAGGGCTGGTTTTTCTTATCTATGAAATGGGACTAGTGACCTCAACTCAAGATTTACTTGGGTGTTCTCAGGCATGCATGAAAGATACAATGCTGAAATTCTTACCACATAAATGCTGCTATTTAATAGTGAGTCTGTAAAATAGTCATGAACAGGCAATAATAGAAGAGTTAATAAACATAAGTATTGCGATATTCTTATTTTTATATGATTGTCTTTTAGATCATCCTATTTCTGAACATCTTCTGAAACTGATGGAATAGAAAAGGGAATTTAAATAGTATAAAATGCTATCATAATATGGTAACTGTGGGCATATTTATACATTCATACTGCCACGGTTAGTAGGATAGATTCTTATCTTTTGCTTAAGGAATAATACATTTTTCCTACAGTAGTGAATGCGGACATATTCCACTAGAATGCAATTGGATGGCATCAAGTCTATTTAATGCAACACTTCGTTAAACAGAATATTTTCCCCAAACCCAAAGCACCTAAAAGTTTAATTCAAAAGACTTTGGAAATGGGAGGAGGAGAGAGGAGAATTAAGAATGAAACATACCTTAGTGGGAAGTGAACTTTTAAAAATGATTTTTAAAGAATCAAGGGCCCAACTTCTTGAGTACTTCAGTCAACGGATCACAAGTTTTTGTTAGTTTTATTGGAGGAGAAACAAAGTAAAAACTAACAGTTCTGAGGATAAGCAAAAAATACTGGGAATACCTGTCTCCTCACACTGAGGCGCGTTTTATGAATAACTTCAGCCGGCTAACATACCTTCCTGCAAAACATAGCCAAGATGTAAATTGAAAAGTGGCAGAGGTGTGGCATGTTTCAAAAGTTTAAACTCTGCTTATGAGAGACCGCAGTCCCAGCTGGGAGCTCCGGAAGGGAGTCATCAGTCCTTCAGTCAGATGCCCCTGCAGGAAGGTTGCCGCTGAGGTTGGAACTGACCCTGCAGCTGGAGAGGACGCCCGGGAGTGAAGGGCCGGGTTCTGGGACCCAGCAAGGTAAGGAGGCATCTCCATCTCAGCTACTCTCCTGCACTTTGGAAAGGCCGAAAAGGATTCGCCCAAAGTTAGGCGCGCTGTTGGCTGTCAACGTTCTTTAGGACCTCAGGGAATCCCGGGCGTTTCTGGCTTTAGGACCCAGGAACTCCGAGGCAGCCTAGACTTAGATGCCTTGGACCACAGCACCACCTACTTATAGAAGCATCCCGAGCCTCTGCCCGTCTGCATCTCTATCGGAAAGTGCGCTCGCCACATCCCTTCGGATCACTTCGTCTTTCCGGGACTGTTCGCCTTCTACAGCTCGGGAAGAAAGAAACCTTAGCTGTGAAGTGACCGTGGAGAAAGCGCAGGAAGCGGCACAATTGGCTAGGGGCGCAGAGAGTGAGAGCCGGCGCACCCCTCGCCCGGGGACCGCACTCGCGGGTGGGGACGGAGCATCCCAGTGGCTGCACCCGCAGCTCCACGCTCCTGCCCGTGGTGGCTCGAATCCCATAGCTGCCAGGCGCTCCCGGCGGGTCTCGGCAAACTTTTCCCCAGCCCACGTGCTAACCGAGCGGCTCGCTTGCCGAGCCCAGGATGGAGCGCCGCGCCTAGGGAGGCCGCGCCGCCCGAGACGTGCGCACGGTAGGCGACCCATACCAAGGCAGCCGCAGCCGCGGCCCTCGGGTACCCAGCCGTGGGTTCCAAATGGCCCAAGAGCGTTCTTTTATCCCTGCGCTTTCAGTGCCTTTGGAGCTCTTTCCTTTCCCGGGAGCGCCGGTACAACGCCCTATGCCCCGGAGTCGGAGTTTAGGGCTCGGCAGAGGTTGCTAATTCTCTGATTGTAATCACCTTCCTCTCGAATTCATCCACAGCTGCACGTTCTGGATTAAGCCGCTCTGCGGCTCGTGCCAGGCACTGGGTTCGCTTGCTCCTTCCCTCTCTTCTTTAAATTGGGACGCGCGAAGGCGCAGCTACCTCCCAGGAGCTCTCTCCATCCCCCACCCACCCTGTTTTCGCTCCTCGTCTCTCAGGTTCGTGGCGGAGAGATGCTGATCGCGCCGAACTGACCGGTGCGGCCCGGGTGTGAGTGGCGAGTCTCCCTGAGTCCTCCCCAGCGGCGTGGCGGGCGCCGGCTCGGTGCGTGAGCCCTTCAGTTCCCCGACTTTGAGAGGCGTCTCTCCCCCGCCCGACAGTCCAGATGCGGTTTCGCCTTTTCTCCTTTGCTCTCATCATTCTGAACTGTATGGATTACAGCCACTGCCAAGGCAACCGATGGAGACGCAGTAAGCGAGGTGGGTCCCTGTCTGCCAAAGGTGCGTGGGCTTCAGGGGTGGGGTGTGGCGGCGCTCCCTTACGCCCTGGCTCCCGGGGCTCAGATGGGCAGGACTGTGCTCTCCACCCCAGCTTTTGCGGGTCCCCACTCTCCTACCTTTAGGACCCTGGAGCTCTACAAAGCACTCAGTGTTTGCTGTCCCCTGGAGGCGCGGGGAGCTCCGCGAGCCGGGCGAGAGCCGGGCGCCACTCGGGCGCTCAGGGTGTCTTGCGGTCCGCACTTCGCGGCCGCACCTTCTCACCTGAACTTGCCTCTTTGGGATGTATTTCTTATCTGGCATACATTTTGTTTTGTTGTTGCTCTTCTCTCTGTCTTCTTAACCATCTTCCCTGTAGCTCATTTGTTTTACCTTCCCCACCCACGTGCGCCCCAAACCCGGTCTCATATCTCTTTGGACTTGGCTAAAGAGACGTAGGGTGTGTGGGTGTGCCTGCGCGTGTGTCTGTGTCTGTATTCTGGAGCTTGGGAGGGGTACCAAGTCGAAGGGGAGGACCTCCATTTCCAGAAAAAAAGGCCAACATAGATCCCTTTTCTGGAACCTGAGAGGAGATGGGAACTTTCTGAATTGAGCAATAATTCCCGCGCTGGTTTTCCGGGGAGCGCTCGCCTCCAGAGGTTCGTTTTTAAAACAAGCCCCACTTAGCTCTCTTCATTTGCTTTGCAAAAGCAGCTACAGCGGTGGAGGCTTCCGTTCTCAATGAAATTCACTTGCGGCTTTTTAACAGCTCTCTGTCTCTCCATCACTAGTGCGTTGAGGGGAAGGCGGTGGAAGTCTCCAGAAGGGTTTCTGGGAACTCGCTTTCCTGCAGATTTAGTGTGCATTTCTGTCTCCGAGTCTGCTGAGGCTACAGCCAATCCAATTGCATTTTAGGAGAAGAGCGGCTAGACACGATTCCATTTTCTTGGGGGATTTAAACATAAACCACTCACCACACACACATTTTATTACCCGCCCAGGGAAGGTGCGCAGCAGCCCCTTGCCAGGGACCTGATGAGAGCTATTTCTTCAGTTTGTACTTTTGCGCAATTAGAATTTGTCGCCGGGTTCATCAATCTTGACTTTTCCTTCTTCTTTAAGATGTAGACGTCTCACTCGACCTGTGATGTGATTACATGCTCTTTGTATGTAATCTCCGGTCCTGCATCCATATTTTGGGGGGGACTTTCCGAACCATACATGTGTGTGTGTGTTTAGGAACTCGTTAAACTGGTCTCACTTAGGGGCAGAGCTAGAGATTGGCCCACCTGGGCACAGAGCTGCAGATAACTGATGGTGTGCGACTTTTGTAGTACCTGCGCTTCAATTGTCTGTATCTGTGGCTTGCAAGGATAAACTTTCTCCCACTTCTCTCCCTCCCTCTCCCTTGATTACTGGCTTTTGGAAATTGTTTATTTTTAGAAATTATTCTACTTAAAAATACTAGAGAGAAATTTCTTCCCAAAGTTTTTGGGGGTTTGCTGTTCATAATTGTCTTGAAAAAGTCCCTTTTCATCTCCTCTCTCTTCCCCTCCTAACTGGTTCTTTTCTCAATTCCCGTATTTTCTTCGAGCATTCGGCAAAACCTGCAATTTTTGATTACACTATGGTCAAAAGTGTTTGGAGAGGCTTTTCTTCTTCTTGTAAGTCAAAGCTGCAGTCTACTTAGAAAAACTAAAGTGCCTGAAGTCTGCAAAATATAGAGATATCTGAAATCCTTTGCCAGATCCTTAATTAGGTGACTTACTAATTCAGTGAAGTTTTCTGATCCACACTGCCTGTCCCATTGTGGTTGAGTGGGGAACTAAGCATATTGTTTTAGTAAAACTTAAATGCAGAGATGCTGTTTGGTGGAAAATGACATTACAGCACTCCTGCGGCCAGAAGGGATACTGCACGCCTTCTCTGCAGTGCCATCTCTAAGAATCTGCGTATGCCTTCTTAGGTATCTGAACCAGAGCCTATTTATTTCGAAGCTTGATTTTAGCAAAATCTCTTGTAAGGATTACCATCCACATCCCCAAACACTGACATTCCAACTCTAAATTGTGCAATAGTAATTTATCCCAAATCAACCTTTCAATTTAATAAAATTCAAATGCTTTTAAGAGCATGTAAATTGGTAAGGGTGTTAAAAAAAAATCTATCAAAAGTTTTTTTTCTTCTCAACAGATGTCCCTTCACAAATTCCAAGTTTCTGGCTAAAATAACTGTAGTCCTTAAAAGTGACCACACTGTACCAACAAAGGGTGTACTGTGTTTTTAATTAAAAGTGGAACTACTTAAAGGGCTGGCCAGACAGCGTAGGGTGATAGTAGCTTTTCTACTTTGCAAGGAAGCTTAAGGATTGCATTGTGAGAGTATTGAAATGAATAGAGATCTAACTCAAGTTGTGTGAATTGCCCCTCTTCACAAACTTAAGCTGGTTTTAATTGATCTCATGTCCACTGATTGATCCTACACCAATTGTTGTGCCTACCAAACAATGAGCTTTCCCCAAAAGATTGATTTCAATTAGTTCCTCAGTGAATGCTTGACTACGGCCAAATCAGTTCAGCAGTGACAGGTGACATGCTAGGGCCTATGTGGTACCAACATTTCCCTTTGCCCCTTTGTTTTGGATAGTGGCAGTTAAATATTTTTTCCAGGAAGAAAAGTAATTGGTGTTTTTTTTTAAAGGTGTTGTAGCTTCGAAGATTAGTTCTTTTCTTGGCTTTATGCTACAGTGTAGGCGGCAGTGGTGCCACGGGATTGGTTAGGCTTACCCCTGGGATCTGATTCTTTTTCTTTCTTTCTTTCTTTTTTTTTTTCCATATTGCATCTGCAAATAATCAAACCTTCACTGTGGAGCATTCTCAGAACCCCTTTGGCATTATGTTTAGTCTGCTCTATGATCTCAGATGCTCCATAATATCATTTTTCTTAATGAAATAAAATTCTTGGCAGACATCAGATAATTTAGTCAGTTAAAATCAATTGCATCCAGTTGGGATGGAGAGCAAATATATCATTTAACTGTATATTTTATTTCAAAATATAGCCAGAATATTGAGAAAATAGGATTTCGACTTTCTCTACTTTTAGACAAAACTCCATATGGGGGAGATTGTCACAAGCAATAACACTACCCAGCTACCATATTTTCTTCCCCTTATTTTGAAAAGTTATAAAAATGTCTTCGATAGTTATTATTGGGAAATGTTGCAATAATTTTAAAAAATTAGATACAAACGCAATACAATACTGAGAATGAATATCTTTTGGAGGGGAGACACTTGCCAACATTCTGAAAAGCTGATTGACAACTCTCATTTTTCTCTCCATGTAACATATTAAGATTTGTCTCCCTGACTCCTCTTCAAAATAGTCATGATTAGCTGTCGTTAACCCCTACTATTTGTCTCAGTCTTGAGACTGCTTATGATTAATTTACATGGGAAGTGGAATTACTTGATTACTTTCATTTTTTGGAATGGTTGTAAGCCACATTACAGGCTGAATTACTGAAAGGTGGATAGACAAATCATAACTTTATTGTGGTCTCCTGGAATTTCTGGAGCTTGGCACATAATGACTTAATCTTATATCTCCTTCATTCTGTTTTTATATCCTATGGTATTTTAACCAGAAATATATGAAAACTTCTCGATAAAACTCTCAATGGAGCAAGGTTTCCAAATGTACAATTCATGTTTCTGGTGGTCTGATGGCAGGGGGCGTGCTATGACAAGGGTTTCCTGCTGTAGCCTTTTTCATACTGAAGCCTCAGCTTCTCTTTCCTCTAATAACTCTTCATTTTCACAAAATTAGATTTAGTTTCTTCCATAAAAATGAAGGGTTTATCACAAAGAGCGTGGCATGTTTCTGGTAACAGAGGCTGGAAATATTTTCTCTTAAACCTTATAGAGCTAAATTAATTTGTGTTTGCATTCTTAAAACTTTAATGAAGAGATTCAAATTTTTTATGCAAGTACTTTTTAAATAATAGTTTATTTCTCCTGGTAATCTTTCAAAATACAAAATGACAGATAGGACATACTCACCTACAGTTCAATGAAAACCTTTCAAAACACATTTTGCATGCTTGCTTACTTTAAGTTCCAAAGCAGTTCAGAAAAGCTGATGTGATATTTAACTTTGCAACATAAACATTTTCTTTCTTTTCTTTTCTCTTTTTTGATTGGCTGCTTTCTCTTCCAGGGTAACTGCATAATTTTTTAAGCTAGGGTCTTACCAGTACAGAGAGGTCAGAAAGTTGTTGTGTTCAAACTAACATCTTATATTGCCACAGAAATTTGGAAGTGATTCAGAATAAGTGACATTCCCTTAGGCCCCGGCTTTATTTGCTTTTAAAATATAGCTTGGGTAGAATCCAGTCTTCACAGAAATCACAAATTGGAAATGACACTTCTGGTTCCTTAATGCAAAACCACCTTTGATTTATTTAGAGACAAACTGGCCAGTTTGTGGAATATCCTGGGTACTTCTTTATTTAAACCATTTCCTTCCTTCTGGAGATATGCATCCTTGTTCATCCCAAGCCCAGGAAATAGGTGACAGACAGATTTTATTTGACATACGCTTGATAACTGCTCTGCTAAAAGGAGGTAATAAACTTTGGGATGACAAAGTTTGAAAATTTCTATATTTAAGGTGACATGAAGCTTATTATTTTCTCCATTAACTGCAGCAATCAAGGGCTGAACAGCTGAAGACAGTGTTGCATATCTATATTTACACATTTTCATATGTTCATCCAGAATAGATGAAAAATATGCTAATTAATACTAAAGTATATACATAATGTATATTATATATACTAGGGAAGGTATATATGCATACATATATATGTGGGGGTGGGTGGATATGTGTAGGGAAAGCGATGAGAGGATGGTATAATTACGGAGGATTGGGATTTCAGAACTAAGATTTTCACTCATTTTTTTCTAGTCTTCCCTTTTCATCTTTCTCTTAGGATGAAAAGATGGGGGGAGTAAGTGGGGAGGGGGATGGTGGAAAGAATAAGATTGCATAAGGATACTGTTTTTATTCTTTCCAAAGCCCACCTTCCACCTGTTTTTCTCTCCTCTAGGGCCTTTCTGTGTCCATTACCCTTATTCAAGTGTGCTGCTGTTCCTCTAATCCCCAAATTCATTTCCTTCCCTTCATACTGCTCTCCAGTCTCTTCTGCTTTCCTTCACTTCTTCCCTTCCCTTCTCTGGCTTGATAGTCCTGTTTCATTCACTCTTCAATCTGTAATAAATTGGCTTCTGTCTTCATCCTTTTAATAAAAGGACTTTCTTTTCTTTAAAGATATTTTTATGCCTTTACAGAAATTAACAAAACAGAAAAATAATCAAAGTTTTTAAACATTCGACTTAGTTTTTAGAGTGCTTTTAGGTTCACAGTGAAATTGAGTGGAAGGTACAGAGATTTCTTAATGGCGAGTCATACTCGCCTCATTGCCAAGTCCAGCATCAGTACATCCTCAGGGACTTGTTCCCATGGCGATAGCTTATCACCTCTTTATTTTGGCTAGTGACAGTACACTGGTTTTCCCTCCTATTTTCTGTCCATTCTCTTCTTTGGTTCCCTCATTGAGAATGTAGACTAGTGTTTCTTTACCTTTATTCATTTCCTTGGGCGATTTTACCCATCCCTGTTTCTCGAACTGTCATTTCTACACAAAGTCCTTTAATGATAGTCTCAATTTTTCTTTTCTTTTTTCTTTTTCTTTTGTTAGCTTCAGATCGTTCTACACTCAGATCTCCCAACTACTGCCAATATGGATAGATATTCCATGCATACTCAAACTTGACAATTCATTTTCTCTGCTGCCCCCTCTCCCAAATGTGTTCCTCTGCTTGTATTCTTTATTTTTATCCATAGAGTTCTGGGTGCCAAGGCTGGGAGCCTTGCTATAGTCTTTGACTTTTCTGTTGCCTCTTACCAGTTTATTCTTGCTTAAACTATATCAGATTAGTGAGTTTATATCCATCTTATCCTTTCCATTCCCAAAGATATTTCCTAGCTCAGGCACTCTTAGACTCCTCATCCTCCAGCATCTACTTCAATCCACTGACAATGCTCCATCACTTATAATGCTGCCACATTCCATTTTCTCCACCACAGATCTGATCATATTACTTCTCTGCTAATAAACCTCAAATCTCCCAGGCCTCCACATTGACTGCAGAATAAACACCAGCCGCTTCTGTAGGAGTCAGCATTCCCCACCATCTGACCACAGGCTGCTTTCAACCTGCTACCACCTTGAAAGCACACTTCGCTTAAGCTATCCCAGATTACTGCATTTCTAGGAGTGCCATGTGTTTCTAAGCTCTTACACCGTTGAGCATGTGGGTGGTACCCACCTAAAATGCCACTGCTTCTATGAAGCCTTCCTGGAATTTTCTGCCTTCCATTCTAAAGCCAAAATCAATTATTCCCTCATAGTTTCTTAGCTTTTTGGGCTACTCTTAGACTCTTAATTTTTTATTTTTCTGGTTATCTTGCCTTATGTATCATATTTTAAGCTTCTCTTAGGCAGGACTATGGTACATTCATCTTTGTTCTCCTCAAACTGGATCTTTTAGAGTGCTTCCTTCACAAGTTACCGTGGAACAAAAAGTCATTGCATATGAGATTTTTGTTTGCCCTTAAAATTATTTTGGTGATTTAGTGAGAAATGATTTTTTTCCCCAAAGTAAAGGTCTTTGCACATAGTTGAAGTTTGAATAATTAAATATTATGGGTATTCTCATTATTTACAAGTCTTTATAAAGGAAAAAAAAAACGGAGGCATAAAAGCATCCCCAGCCCAGCCCAAAACATTTCTAGCATTGTAATAACTCATTCTGAAGTATTTTCTGATAATTTCAGAATTTCTCTGAGTACAGTAGTGTCTGTTTGTATATCTACATATGTACTTGTTTGTTATTTGAATGATTGAGTATCCTAGGTGAGAGGTGATTTGCCGGCTAGGGAAAACTGGTGGTGGTGGGGTAACCCATTTTATTTTTGAGATGGAATTTCACTCTTGTCACCCAGACTGGAGTGTAATGGCACGATCTCTGCTCACTGAAACCTCTGCCTCCTGGGTCCAAGCGATTCTCCTGCATCAGCTTCCCAAGTAGCCTGGATTATAGATGCCTGCTACCAAGACCAGCTAATTTGTGTATTTTTAGTAGAGATGGGGTTTCACCATGTTTGCTCGAACTCCTGACCTCAGGTGATCCTCCCCGCTTGGCCTCTCAAAGTGCTGGGATTACAGGCATGAGCCACTGTGCCCAGCTGGTAACCCATATTTTAAAAAACACTTATTTTAGAGAAAAGGGCAATAAAGGAATTTTATCCACTTTGATCATATAAATAAATAATAATTTAGGAGAAAATAAAAGAAAGTGGTATTTACCTTCTAAAAAGATAGTCATCTTAATAATATAAGTTAGTACAGGAAAAAATTTAATCCTAGTTATTCTTATATTTGTGACTTTAAAAAATATAGCTATGTGGACATACCCATGAGAGACACAGATGTATGTGTATTTTAGAACAGGTTCTATAATTATGTAGAGACCACGTAGTTCTGTGTAGTGCCTTCCAGGAGAACAGTGACATTTCACTGTCCTTTGAAGGAAATGGGACCTGTTTGACTTACACAGAGGGTGAGTTGCTTACAGAAATGAAGCAACTAACAGTTAACTAACAGTTAAGAGTAAGAGAATAGAGCTGGAATCCAACTCTCCTGAATTCACTGGGTTTTCCTGTACATGGTATACTTTCAACATAAACATTAATTCAAAGAAAAGAAATTACCTTTGAACCCATTCAAAAGTTCTTTAGACCACAGTCTTTATTGAGCCCCAGAACATCCTACTACTCATAATTATGGTAATAAAGTAATGGATATTAAATAACTGAAGACTGAGGGGGGGAGTAATTGAGGGGTAGGGCCATAAGCATATTTTAGTAAAAATTTGCATACTTGCATTGGTAATTTAAAAAATTATTGAATATGAATTATAGAAACATTTCTAGTATTGTAGTAGCCAGAACAAATGTGTATGTGCCTGTGTGTACTTGCCTGTACATGTGTTCATATATGTGTATATGGGCATGTATGTGTGTATTGTGTTTAACACACATTAGAATAACTAATACAGGTTAGAGCAAAGGTATTAAACATTTCTTATTTTTACTCTAAAATGTAGAGAAACTGATTATAGGTAGTCTTTCTCATCTAGTCATTTGGGGAAAACTTTTTACAATTTACTTAAACCCTTTTCAGTTTTCATCTCTTGCTGAAAGACATTAAGAGCACTTATAAAATAGAAGTTATCCAGTTAAGCACGTTTCTTTTAAGAAGGGTTTCTTAACCTGGGGTCCCAAGGTGGGCTAGGGCTTTTGTAAGCTTCCTGAAATTAGAAGCAAAAACATTTTCTGTTGCTTTTTATGGGGTAGAGGGATGATATAGAGCTTTCACTAAAGTCTCAAAGAGGTCCAAGTTTCGTCTCTTTCCTTCAAGGGTTAAGAAGAATTGGTTGGAAAAAAAAAAATAGGAGGTGGAACTTTCAAATTAGCATGATGCCAAATGGCTGCTTCAAAGTGATATAGATACTTGTTTTCTAAAAGTTTATTTTCCTTGTGTGAGTTTTCAGCCATTTGCCATGTGTATATTTAACATGAAGCCACATTGGAAGCACTGTCTCAAGATATATTTCAATAAATAATTACTTGGCAAGTAATTCCTTACTCAGAGACAATAGTTGTTAAATTCTCTCCATCTCAATAAGAGTTTATAAAAGTATAACATAAATATACAGTATAGGGGTTTTGTTAAAACTTCTCATGTGATCTAACTTTTATCTCATTAAGAAAACAGTTAATATGTGGTTTTAGAAATAGCTGTTGTTGCTTTCCAGCTGGTGACATGCGGTGCTGGCATTGATCTAAGTTGAGGCATCATGCTGCTAGTTCATAGGATGGTCAGAACCAGGACTTAGCACTCTTCAATTCTGGCCAAGTGGGCGTTAGATCCTTGTTTCTGTGTCAGCACATTTTAGAATTTTTGTATCATGATGGCCTTAGTTTCTATCCTGTTGCTGGATACGATTGCCAACTAATCACCGCAGCAATGAAAACACATGGGCCAATAGAGGGCACACTTTGCATTCTTTTTTCCCTGTGCTTTGATCTCTGAAATTTTGTGGGATTTGTGCTTTGTTTGCTTTGCCCTATTGGTTCAAGGGCCAAACCTGCTCTGCTCTCTTCATGGACACTGCAATCATCTTGATGTCACCACAGAACAAAGGAACAAATAAAAAGACTGTTCAGTCTTCCTGGCATTTCTGGTTTTGATCCCTAACCTCTTGACAACACCTCACCAAGAGGCAAACTTAACCAACCTCACTGTTATAATATCTGTGAGACACAGATGTGAAAGCTACAGATTTCATTAACATGCAGGTAGGTTCTAGCTTCTACAGCCTCTTTGAAAAACATCAGTTGGTTTTATTAATTTTTAAAAATTCAGATGTTTTCCATAAGAGGAATGCCCTAAAATTTAAGAAACTGGTCAAGTTTGGAGTTGCCCAAATGACTCCAAATTAATACTTCCCAAATCAATTGTTTTTCAAATGATCTAATGTTTATAGAGAGACCTATTTGTTTTGATGGTTTTCTCATACTTTGGCGCTTTGAGAATTATAAAAATTGTCTAATATTCTGAAAATCCAAAGTAATTTTTTTAAGTTCTCATTCCCCCTTGTGTAATAAAGTATGACTTGGGCTTAACACTTATCTGGCATCTCAGTGTTTTTCACCTCACACGCTATGTTCTCATGCCTCTTTCTGGTAGTCAAAAGCAGACTTTTCATGTTGAATGATCTGTGCTGTGTCATCATTAAACTGCATGTTTGGTAATCACTCTTTTCTCCTCCAAGACTTTGAAGACTTACTTTGCCCTGTTGGTTCAGCTGGAAAACCTCCTGTGCTCTCCGCATGAAGTTTAGCTGAATCATAGGGGATTAATATCCTATGACAAAATGACATATTATCTGCCAACCCCCCCAAATGTAACTCTTTGAGAGTGACTATGGTATTTGTTGTTCCCTGCTCTTTCATTGTGGTAGATGCTCCTTAAAACTCTGCCCTGGATGAGAGACCTCGCTGGTCTAGAGTATTGGAAAGAGTTGCTCCTGCAGCTCCCATGTTACCATACCTAAATAGACATCAAATGGAGGCAGTCCTGGCCTTTGACTTGTCAGGTCTTCTGGGTAGTTCTTGTAGGTGGAAGAACATCTGCAAGAACTTAAGTTTGACAGTTGCTTCTTGGTGATGTTCTATAGGTTCACTTTCTTTGGATGTGTGCGTCAAAGGGAATTTTGAGGAAATGTTTCTTGTTAGCTCTGAGCTCTTCTAAGTAGATATGAGGAAGTAGGGGAGAATAGCTGTAGGTTGGGTAATGGAAATGAAGAAACTAGCTTAATATTTTCTATTTATCCAAGAATCTTGACATCTAATGGCTTCAGAAAATCAGAGCTGTCCTATCTATTGCATTCCTTCCACTGAAGAAAGATGTCTTGTGGCCACCCTCCTTCACCCAGCATAGTGTAATAGAGAAACTTTGTTAGGGTCAAGAAACTACGTAATTTGAAAAACCGCTGGTGTCTGATAAGTGTACAGCAGTGGTTCCCAGAAGCACTATTAGTGGGTCGAGGTTAGTTTGTTGTGGTGATAGGGAAGCCGTTTGCACCAGTCCTGGTGCTCAGTAAGTCAGCAGCAGTGGCTGACACGATTCTTGACAGAATCCTGTTAATTGTGAAAGGTTTTTTTCCATCTCATTTAAACAATATTATCCTGAAAACTGATCTAGAGCTTTGGAAACTACCCCTTGAAGACTGATTTCCCAAATCATGAGTTTAGTGTAATTTAATTGTTCCCTATGCAGAGGAGAGTCACTTCTTTGCAGCTACCATGGGTGATCTCATGATTTTCATTTGAAAGTGACTCAAATGAATAACTATTCAGGAGGCTTGGCAAGTTGTGCACATCAAACAGTCATTTTTGTTGTTGTTGTATTCAGAGAAAAAAGTTTAAGAAATGAGACGGGCTGGACCTAGGGAAAGGAAAGAACAGGAACAAGATCATTTCCTCAGACTTGAGGTCGATCATGTGAAAAATGAATGTGATTTATTCCACTTCTTGGAATTAAAGCAAAATGAAGGTATATTATGAAGAGGAAGATTAAGGTTTATATTTAGATAATTATCCACTAATGGAAGAGACCCTTCTTTGGATTGTTGACTTTGGAAACCGCCTCTTTCCAACAGCAGAGAACATCTCCTGAGACTGTCATAAATCTGGTGACTTCACAACAGCTACTTGAACTCAAATTATAAGACTCTGTCCTTCCTGAAGAGAGGACGCTAAACAAAACTGCTTTAAGAGATGGGGTCTCAGTGTATTGCCCAGGCTGGGTTCAAGCAATCCTCTCAGCTTAGCTTCCCAAGTAGCTGCAACTACAGGCATGTGCCACCACCACTCTCAACTAAAATTGCTTCTTGAGATTCTGCACCCTATGCTTCTGCATCATCATTGTAAACTTCAGCAGTAAATAATAGGATATTTACTTTCAATCCAAATTTCTAAAAGAAGCTGTATACCTCAATTCTTACATGACCATGATGTCAATTTGTAGAATGTTTGATTATAAGAAACTTGAGATTTCTTTTTTTTTATTGCATTTTAGGTTTTGGGGTACATGTGCAGAACGTGCAAAATAGTTGCATAGATACACACATGGCAGTGTGTTTTGTTCCTTCCTGCCCTTCACCCACATTTGGCATTTCTCCGCTATTCCTCCCCAGCTCCACCACCCCCCCGCTGTCCCTCCCCATTCCCCCCAATAGACCCTGATGTGTAGTACCCCCTTCCCTCTGTCCATGTGTTCTCATTTTTCCTCACCCGCCTATGAGTGAGAATAGGTGGTATTTCATTTTCTGTTCTTGTGTCAGTTTGCTGAGGATGATGTTCTCCAGATTCGACCATGTCCCTACAAAGGACATGAACTCATCGTTTTTGATTGCTGCATAATATTCCATGTTGTATATATGCCATGTTTTCCCAGTTCAGTCTATCATTGATGGGCATTTGGGTTGGTTCCAGGTCTTTGCTATTGTAAACAGTGCTGCAATGAACATTCGTGTGCATGTGTCCTTATCGTAGAACGATTTATAGTCCTTTGGATATATACCCAGTAATGGGATTGCTGGGTCAAATGGAATTTCTATTTCTAAGGCCTTGAGGAATCTCCACACTGTCTTCCACAATGGTTGAACTAACTTACACTCCCACCAACAGTGTAAAAGTGTTCCTTTTTCTCCACATCCTCTCCAGCATCTGTTGTCTCCAGATTTTTTAATGATCGCCATTCTAACTGGCGTGAGATGGTATCTCAGTGTGGTTTTGATTTGCATCTCTCTAATGACCAGTGATGATGAGCATTTTTCATATGTTTGTTGGCCTCATGTATGTCTTCTTTTGTAAAGTGACTGTTCATATCTTTTGCCCATTTTTGAATGGGATTGTTTGTTTTTTTCCTGTAAATCTGTTTGAGTTCTTTGTAAATTCTGGATATCAGCCCTTTGTCAGATGGGTAAACTGCAAAAATTTTTTTCCCATTCTGTTGGTTGCCGATTCACTGTAGTGACTGTTTCTTTTGCCATGCAGAAGCTGTGGAGTTTGATTAGGTCCCATTTGTTTATTTTGGCTTTTGCTGCCAATGCTTTTGGTGTTTTGGTCATGAAGTCCTTATCTACTCCTATGTCCTGAGTGGTTTTGCCTAGATTTCCTTCTAGGGTTTTTATGGTGCCAGGTCTTATGTTTAAGTTTTTAATCCATCTGGAGTTAATTTTAGTGTAAGGTGTCAGGAAGGGGTCCAGTTTCTTCTTTCTGCACATGGCTAGCCAGTTTTCCCAACACCATTTATTAAACAGGGAATTCTTTCCCCATTGCTTGTTTTTGTTGGGTTTATCAAAGATTATATGGTTGTAGATATGCTGTGTTGCCTCCGATGCCTCTGTTCTGTTCCATTGGTCTGTTTTGGTACCAGTACCATGCTATTTTGATTACTGTAGCCTTGTAGTATAGTTTGAAGTCTGGTAGTGTGATGCCTCCCACTGTGTTCTTTTTGCTTAGAATTGACTTGGCTATGCTGGCTCTCTTTTGATTCCATCTGAAGTTCATGGTGGATTTTTCCAGTTTTGTGAAGAAAGTCAATGGTAGCTTGATGGGGATAGCGTTGATTCTGTAAATTACTTTGGGCAGTATAGCCATTTTCACAATATTGATTCTTCCTAACCATGAACATGGAATGTTTCTCCATCTGTTTGTGTCCTCTCTTATTTTGTTGAGCAGTGGTTTGTAGTTTTCCTTGAAGAGGTCCCTTACATTCCTTGCGAGTTGTATTCCAAGGTATTTTATTCTTTTTGTAGCAATTGTGAATGGCAGTTCGTTCTTGTTTTTTCTCTCTTTAAGCATTTTATTGGTGTATAGGAATGCTTGTGGTTTTTGCGCATTGGTTTTATATCCTGAGACTTTGCTGAAGTTGCTTATCAGTTTCAGGAGTTTTTGGGCTGAGACGATGGGGTCTTGTACATATACTATCATGTCATCTGCAAATAGAGACAATTTGGCTTCCTCCTTTTCTGTTTGAATACCCTTTATTTCTTTTTCTTGCCTGATTGCTCTGGCTAGAACTTCCAGTACTATATTGAATAGGAGTGGTGAGAGAGGGCATCCTTGTCTCGTGCCAGATTTCAAAGGGAATGCTTCCAGTTTTTGTCCACTCAGTATGATACTGGCTGTTGGTTTGTTGTAAATAGCTCTTATTACTTTGAGATACGTTCCATCAATACCGAATTTATTGAGGGTTTTTAGCATAAAGGGCTGTTCAATTTTGTCAAATGCCTTCTCTGCATCAATTGAGATAATCATGTGGTTTTTGTTTTTGGTTCTGTTTATGTGGTGAATTACGTTTATAGACTTTCATATGTTGAACCAGCCTTGCATCCCCGGGACGAATCCTACTTGATCATGATGGGTAAGTTTTTTGATGTGCTGTTGCAATCGGTTTGCCAGTATTTTATTGAAGGATTTTTGCATCTATGTTGATCATGGATATTGGCCTGAAGTTTTCTTTTCTTGCTGAGTCTCTGCCAGGTTTTGGTATCAGGATGATGTTGGTCTCATAGAATGATTTGGGAAGGATTCCCTCTTTTGGGATTATTTGGAATAGTTTCAGAAGGAATGGTACCAGCTCCTCTTTGTGTGTCTGATAGAATTCAGCTGTGAACCCATCTGGACCTGGCCTTTTTTTTGTGTAGTAGGCTCTTAATTGCTGCCTCAACTTCAGACCCTGTTATTGGTCTATTCATAGTTTCAGCTTCCTCCTGGTTTAGACTTGGGAGGACACAGATGTCCAGGAATTTATCCATTTCTTCCAGGTTTACTAGTTTATGTGCTGGAGTTGTTTGTAGTACTCTCTGATGATGGTTTGAATTTCTGTGAAATCTGTGGTGATTTCCCCTTTATCGTTTTTTATTGCATCTATTTGGTTGTTCTCTCTTTTCTTTTTTATCAGTCTGGTTAGTGGTCTGTCTATTTTGTTGATCTTTTCAATAAACCAGCTCTTGGATTTATTGATTTTTTTTGAAGGGTTTTTCATGTTTCTATCTCCTTCAGCTCTGCTCTGATCTTAGTTATTTCTTGTCTTCTGCTAGGTTTTGAGTTTTTTTTATCTTGCTCCTCTAGCTCTTTCAATTTTGACGATAGGGTGTCAGTTTTGGATCTCTCCACTCTTCTCATGTGGGCACTTATTGCTATATATTTTCCTCTAGAGACTGCTTTAAATGTGTCCCAGAGATTCTGGTATGTTGTGTCTTCGTTTTCATTGGTTTTGAAGAACTTCTTTATTTCTGCCTTCATTTCATTGTTTATCCAATCAACATTCAAGAGCCAGTTGTTCAGTTTCCATGATGCTGTGTGGTTCTGAGTTAGTTTCTGAATTCTGAGTTCTAACTTGATTGCACTATGGTCTGAGAGGCTGTTTGTTATGATTTCAGTTTTGCATTTGCTGAGGAGTGCTATACTTCCTATTATGTGGTCAATTTTAGAGTAGGTGCTGAGAAGAATGTATATTCTGTGGTTTTGGGGTGGAGAGTTCTGTAAATGTCTATCAGGTTTGCTTGTTCCAGGTCTGAGTTCAAGCCCTGGATATCCTGGTTAATTTTCTGTCTGGTTGATCTGTCTAATATTGACGGTGGAGTGTTAAAGTCTCCCACTATTATTGTGTGGGAGTCTAAGTCTCTTTGTAAGTTGTTAAGAACTTGCCTTATGTATCTGGGTGCTCCTGTATTGGGTCCATATATATTTAGGATCATTAGCTCTTCTTGTTGTGTTGATCCTTTTACCATTATGTAATGATCTTCTTTGTCTCCTTTGATCTTTGTTGCTTTAAAGTCTATTTTATCAGAGATGAGAATTGCAACTCCTGCTTTTTTTTGCTCTCCATTTGCTTGGTAAATCTTCCTCCACCCCTTTATTTTGAGCCTTTGTGTATCCTTGCATGTGAGATGGGTTTCCTGGATACAGCCCACTGATGGGTTTTGGATTTTTATCCATTTTGCCAGTCTGTGTCTTTTGATTGGTGCATTTAGTCCATTTACATTTAGGGTTAATATTGTTATGTGTAAATTTGGTACTGCCATTTTGATGCTAGCTGGCTGTTCTGCCCGTTAGTTGATGCAGATTCTTCTTTTTGTTGATGCTCTTTAGCATTTGGTATGTTTTTTGAATGGCTGGTACTGGTTGTTCCTTTCTATGTGTAGTGCCTCTTTCAGGAGCTCTTGTAAAGCAGGCCTGGTGGTGACAAAATCTCTGAGTACTTGCTTGTTTGCAAAGGATTTTAGTTTTCCTTCACCTATGAAGCTCAGTTTGGCTGGATATGAAATTCTGGGTTGAAAGTTCTTTTCTTTAAGGATGTTGAATATTGGTCCCCACTCTCTTCTGGCTTGTAGGGTTTCTGCCAAGAGATTTGTTGTGAGTCTGGTGGGCTTCTTTTTGTGGGTGACCCGACCTTTCTCTCTGGCTGCCCTTAGTATTTTCTTTTTCATTTCAACCCTGGTAAATCTGACGATTATGTGCCTTGGGGTTGCTCTTCTTGCGGAATATCTTTGGGGTGTTCTCTGTATTTCCTGGACTTGAATATTGGCCTGCCTTGCTAGGTTGGGGAAATTTTCCTGGATAATGTCCTGAAGAGTATTTTCCAGCTTGGATTGATTCTCTTCATCACATTCTGGTACACCTATCAAATGTAGGTTAGGTCTCTTCACATAGTCCCACATTTCTTGGAGACTTTGTTCATTCCTTTTTGCACTTTTTTCTCTAATGTTGGTTTCTCCTTTAATTTCATTGAGTTGATCTTCGAATTCTGATATTCTTTCTTCTGCTTGATCAATTCGGCTGTTGAAACTTTTGCATGCTTCGCGAAGTTCTCATATTGTGTTTTTCAGCTCGCTCAATTCATTCATATTCTTATCTTAAGTTGTCCATTCTTGGCATCATTTCCTCAAATCTTTTTTCAAGGTTCTTAGTTTCTTTGCATTGATTTAGAACATGTTCTTTTAGCTCATAAAAGTTTCTCATTATCCACATTCTGAAGTCTGATTCCATCATTTCATCACACTCATTCTTCATCCAGCTTTGTTCCCTTGCTGGTGAGGAATTTTGGTCCTTTGTAGGAGGTGAGGTGTTTTTGTTTTGGGTGTTTTCCTCCTTTTTGTGCTGGTTTCTTCCCATCTTTGTGGATTTATCCACCTGTCGTCTGAGTAGTTGCTGGCTTTTCGATTGGGTCTCTGAGTATACGCCCAGATTGTTGATGCTGAAGTATTTCTGTTTCTTAGTTTTCCTTCTAACAGTCTAGCCCCTTCACTGTACGACTGCTGAGGTCCACTCCAGTCCCTGCTGCTGTGGGCTCCGCCCTGCTTCTGTGGACTCCGCCCTGCCATCCTGGGCTCTGCCATGTTGCCCATGGGCTCTGCCCTGCTGTTGTGGGCTCCACCCTGTTGGCAGAGTCTCTCTGTTGTGGTGGGTTGCCTTGGCAACGGCAGGCTGCGTCAGCAATGGGCGTGTACCTCAGTAGGGGCAGAATGCCTCGGTAGGGGCACACGCCCCTCCCCCTGGATTCAGCTGTGCCCACAGTGAAACTCTCAGCCCTGAGTGTTTCCAATCGCCGTTTTGTTTGTCCCTGTGGGGGTGGGACCTGCCAAGCCTGATCATCTGGCTCCCTACCTCAGAGCCCTTTGTCCCTCTTATTTTATTTATTTATTTATTTTTAAGTTTAACAGTTGACTCTCTCCCAGGTGTTTTAGTCGCCTGCTGGTAGGGCACTGGGATTTGTGTGATTTCCCGTGTAGGGGCCCACTGCACCTGCTCAAATGTTGCTTCCTGGGAATCTCCTTGTCTGGCTCACTGTCCAAGTCCTGTTTAATCAGATGGATATGCTAATCTGCCCTCCCAAATCTCAGATTGCTGGTTTAACAGGGCACTCAGATCAGAGCGTTTTGTGTGAGATGCCGCTGTGCTGCGGTGCCAGCTGAAATGCCCGTGCTAGCCGGGAGGGCTGTGCCTGCTTCCCATGTCTCTCCTACACCTGGGAATTTCCCCATTCTGTGGGCAACAAAGATCCGTCTGGAAATGCGGCTAGGACTCAACCTCTGCGCCTTCATGATAGCTGCAATCCTGAGTTGTTCCTACCGCGCCATCTTGGAAAAGAGTCGAAACTTGAGATTTCAATACAAGTATAACCAGCATGGGTTATGCCATACTAATATTTTGCTTTCTTTAATGGGTTGCTAGACTGGAAGACAAAGAAGTACTGGACAAAATTTCATCAATATCTGTCACCTATGAAAGCATAATAGGCTTAAAAACCCTTTCAGACAAGGTAGAGAAATGCAAGTATATCATTTTATGTTACTTTCTTGAGTTACATTTGGTAGAGAGTGGCGAGTGATGTGTTGATGTCTACTGTGCAAGAATCCCGGTGGGTAGAGAGTGGCGAGTGATGGGTTGATGTCTACTGTGCAAGAATCCCGGGTGTACTGATGGACTTTGTCTTCAGCTTTGTCTGAAACATTTTCTTAATGATTTGGTTGAAGACAGAGGGTAGGCCAACCACACTTTTGTATAATATGAAGTTGAACAGGACATCTAGGATGTTGGCTGACTGGTTACAAAAAGATCTCAATGGCTGGGAATGACAGGATGGATTTACAAATGAAATCTTAACCAGAAACATTTAGCATTTACTCTTTAAACTCAAAGAACCAACAATGCAAAAATAGGATGTTGGACACAAGAGTTTCTCATTGATTTCTGAGTTATTCTGAGGTTATGACATAATGTAATTTCTAAAAGAATTGGTTGCATTAAGAGAAATATTTACCTAGATTCAAGAATAAAGCAGAAGAAGGCCCCTAGCCCATCTTATATTATTTTCTAGAGTCATTACTTTATGAAGTGCATTGGCAGCACACATTATAATACAGTATTAGTTTCCTAGGACTGCTGTGACGAAGTACCAAAAACTGGATGGTGTGAAAGAGCAGAAATTTCTTTTCTCACTGTCTGGAAGCTGGAAGTCCAAAATCAAGATGCAAGCAAGTTGATGCTCTTTCTGAGACTCCAGAGGAGGAGGCTTCCTTGTTTCTTCCAGTTTCTGGTAGCCTTAGGTGTTCCTTGACTTGTAGCACAGAATTCCAGTCTTTGTTTCCATTTTCGTGTGGCTGTCTTACCTCTGATTTTATTTCTTTTGTAAGAAAAGCAGTTCTATTAGATTAGAGGCCCACCCTCATAACCTAATGTTAACTTGATTACATCTGCAAAGACCCTATTTGCAGTCAAGGTCACATTCACAGGCAGTGAGGATTAGGACTTCAACATATCTTCTTTGAGTAAACAGTACAACCCATAACAAATACCATTTGCATCAGACCCTGTAGTCCTTTAAATCCTCACTTTCATAACAACCCTGCGGAATAAGTATTATTAATTATACTAGCATAGTAATTATCAGTAACATAACAAGCAGTGGTAGTAGAAGTGGAATACCTAGTAGAGGCAGGATCAGTGCATGTACACAGACTGCATATTGTGCATAAAGCAAGAATGATATTAATGGCATCCCCTGGACTTGTCATACCCCAGCCCTGAGGGTGGATGCCTTAGATATGGTTTATAAGTGTACAGTGTTAGGAGTGTGTAACCTCAAGTTCCTTTCTGCCTCTAAAGTTGTGTGGAACTACACAAACCCAAAGAGTCACCTGAGCGTCTTATGACTATTTCAGACAAATCTGTGCATCAACTTGGCTTCTTGCTCTTCACCTCTATCAGCTGAAGCTGAACATTTGGTGTAGCCATTTTTTATTGAAGAAGTTTGCTCTCCTCTAAGAGCTGTTACCACCCTTCACGGAGCATTAGTGAAATCTCAAATTGCCTACTATACATGACTTACGATGTTAGAGGTGTCTTAAACTAGTCTTCTCTGATTTTGAGTAATGTCAAATGCTGGCATTGCCAAGGGGCTTGATGTATTCATGCTTGTGTGCTGCATATAAAGGGCTAGTAAGAACATTCTGTTAAAGCTATTATAAAATTTTTGAAACACAAAAAAGTAATGTGATGAATCCCTATGAATCCACCCAGATTGAACAAATACTCAGATTTTGCCATACTGACATTTATTTTTTTTTATTTTTGAGACATAGTCTCACATTGTCACCGGGGCTAGAGTGCAGTGGCGTGATCTCGGCTCACTGCAACCTCTGCCTCCCAGGTTCAAGCGATTCCCCTGCCTTGGCCTCCCGAGTAGCTGGGATTACAGGCACTTGCCACTACCCCCAGCTAATTTTTTGTATTTTTAGTAGAGACAGGGTTTCACCATGCTGGCCACACTGGTCTTGAACTCCTGACTTCCTGATTTGCCTGCCTTGGCCTCCCAAAGTGCTAGGATTACAGGGTGTTATACTTTATATTGGCTGTAATGTTGTAAATAAAGTCTCAGTTATTACATCATTTCACTCTACATATTTTTTAGTGTATTTCTTACAAATACAATTTTCTTTCCAAACTGCAATGTCATTACTCTACCTAACAAAATTAGTTATTCCTTGGTAACACCTTTTAATTATCAGTATGTAATGGATTTCCCCAATTGCCTCAAAAATTTCTTTATACAGTGGCTGTGCTTGAATCAGCATTCAAATAACACTTGCTCATTGCACTTGGTTAGTATGTCTCTCAAGTTTCTTTGATTCTAGGATAGTACTTCCTTCCCACTCATTTTTCCATGCCATTGACTTACTGAAAAATAAAAAAAGGTCGGTATTCTGCAGAATATCTAACATCTTTGTACTTGTTCTCCTGTTGGGGTTAACTTGTTCCTCAATCTTCCACGATTTCTGTAAACTAGAAGTTCTCCTTGAAGGTTGGATTAGATTCAGGTTCAACTTTTTTGGCTGGAACACCTTGCAGGTGATGCTGAGTGCTTCCTATTGTATCACACCAGGAGGCACACAATGTCTGCTTGTGCTGTTCTTAGTCATGCTGAGAATAACTAGTGGGTTCGTGTGCTGCCAGCCTGATCACCCTCCTTAAGATTAAATATCTTAATGCTATTTGTCTGAATCATCAGTTTCATTAGGGGTTGCAATTCTTTTAATTTTTCCAATTCTTATTACTTCCACATTTTTAGCTGAAAATTTTTTATTAAAAAAGTTCTTTTTTTCAGCTACAGATATTTTTGTACTATGAAACACAATTCTTACAGGTAAAGCAGGCAATAAGCTTATTTTTTTCAGTTTTAATTGCAGATTCTTAGAAAAGAGAGTTGATATGTGTTTGGCTGGAACAGTAGGTGAGCTTCCTGTAAGTGAATGAAGTGCTTTGATTTCTGTCAAGCTATTGCCTGTCAGATGGAGGAGGTGAAGTCTTCCAATAGTTTCTGCTTACTGAAACAGTAGTGGTAAAATGACATTAAAAAAAAAGACTTTTTGGCTTTTGCTAACAGGAATGAAATGCAAACCTTCTGGAAACCTGAATTCTATTAGACATCTTCTGATAATGTTTTCTGTTAATAGCTTTCAGAGAAGCTACTAAGTTGAACATACAGTAGCTTCAGCATGGTGTAATCTGAAGCTCATTGGGTGGAAAAACAGTACTTTGTGCTACTTAAACATTCTCTGGAAGGCTTAGAGAGGAGAGGAAGGAAAATATTTGAGGAGATCAATGGGTTGTTGTAGAATACAAGTAACATCACCTGAGAAGGATACTTACCTGGCAGGGGAGATACCATGATCACGAAGGTGGTTTTCCCAGGGCGAGGCTTATCCATTGCACTCCGGATATGCTGACCCCTGTGATTTCCCCAAATGTGGGAAACTCGACTGCATCATTTGTGGTAGTGGGGGACTGCATTTGCGCTTTCCCCTGGGAAAAAAAAAGGATTAAGTTTTCTTAAAGCTTGTCTTGAATGGCAGCTAGCCACTTAGAATTGGCTCTTGTAGCCCATCAAGGCTTGTCTGTTGCTGTGCAGTATTTTTTTTGTTTGTTTGTTTTGTTTTTTTTTTGAGTTGGTGTTTCACTCTTTGTTGTTCAGGCTGGAGAGCAAAGGTGCGATCTCTGCCCACTGCAACCTCTGCCTTCTGGGTTCAAATGATTCTCCTGCCTCAGCCTCCCAAGTAACTGAGATTACAGGCGCCTGCCACTGTGCCCAGCTGATTTTTGTATTTTTAGTAGAGATGGGGTTTCACCATGTTGGTCAGGCTGGTGGTGAACTCCTGACCTCAGGTGATCCACCTGCCTCTGCCTCCAAAAATGCTGGCAAAAGCCAAAAAGGCATGAGCCACCACACCCAGCCTTCTGCACAGTCTTTAACTTAACATGTAAAGAAAGGGCCTACCATCTAGGTGGCTCATGACTTTAATCCCAACACTTTAGGAGGCTGAGGTGGGTGGATTACAAGGTCAGGAGTTTGAGACTAGCCTGGCCAACATAGTGAAACCCCATCTCTACGAAAAATACAAAAAAATTAGCTGGGTGGGGTGGCAAGCACCTGTAATCTCAGCTGCTCAGGAGGCTGAGGCAGAATAATTGCTTGAACCTGGGAGGCAGAGGTTATAGTGAGCCGAGATTGCACCACTGCACTCCAGCTTGGGTGACAGTGCGAGACTTCTCAAAAAATAAAGGGGGGGGGGCATAGAGATTACATATTTTCTGTGGTCAAGTGACAGTCAAGTTTTTTTTTTTTTTAAAATTACCGTTCCTCCTGCTTATTAGGTGCAGCTGGCTCTTCCTAATTACAGAAACCTTTCCTTTATTCATTTGAAAGCTTTTGGCTCATTGCTTCAAATCATTACTGTTGGCATAGTTTTTGTATGACCTGTTGAAAGATCCCCATAATATGTACATGTAACAGTTTTACTATCCAGTGAAGTCAAAAATTTAATTCACACAAATGCCTATTGAAGATTAAAGGGCTCCTTACACATTTTGACCATCAGTACTACGAGTATACAACATTTAATACGTGGCTCATAAAACCCTGTTGCTGGAGTACTACAACACTGGAGGTGTGTGCTTTTCTTACTAGTAAAGTGCCTTCGTAGTACTTTTTTTTAAGTTCTGGGATACATGTGCAGAACGTGCAGGTTTGTTACATAGCTATACATATGCCATGGTGGTTTGCTGCACCCATCAACCCATCATCTAGGTATCATAGTACTCTTAAGACAAACAGTATTGCAAACTGAAGAAACTGGTTATATTGCAAGTTGGGGAATAGAACTAGGAATATACATACCTTCTTTTACAAATGAAAAGATTCTTGGGATTTTTTTTTTTCTCTTCAGCCTGATTAGTGTTTTTAAGTAAGAAAATAAATGATTTGCATCCACTAATTGGGGGCAGTAGTTGATGTCATTTATATGCCTCCTGCCTTTTAAAATTTGGATTTGAATTTTTTTTGGTAATAACCTCCTGCATTGTCGAGACATTTAGGTGTTTGTCTTGGAAGCAAGTAGAAAGACTTTACACTGTCCTTGTATAAATAGCTGATTTTTTTTAAAGCCACTTACTGTAGTTCTTTAAAAATGAATATAACCCCAAAATTTATTCATGCTTGGCAATCTGAAAAATAGAGAATGACACCATGAAGAAAATAATCTTTTACCAATAATCTTTCCACTTAGTGACTGCTGTTAACATTTTGGGTTTTATCCTTCCAGATGTTTTTCCCTTCTATATAAATGTAAACTTTTGAAACTTACTGTGTCATAAATACATATACTTACCAATTTTAATGACATTATTTAGAATGTCTGCATCATAATTTTTCAACATGAAATTTTAAAATCAGTTTTATTGGGCAGTTAAACATTTCAGTATTAAAAAGTTTCAAGATTATTATGCTGTCCATAACCTTATATTTTACACATCTTTTTTTCTTTTCTTTTTTTTTTTTTTTTTTTTTGAGAAAGGGTCTCTGTTGCCAGGTTGGAGCGCAGTTGTGTGATCTCAGCTCACTGCAACCTCTGCCTCCCAGGTTTAAGTGATTCTCCTGCCTCCGTCTCTTAAGTAGCTGGGATCATGGGCATGTGCCACCGTCCCTGGCTAATTTTTGTATTTTTTGGTAAAGATAAGGTTTCACCATGTTGGCCAGATTGGTCTCAAACTCCTGATCTCAACTGATCCACCTGCATTGGCCTCCCAAAGTGCTGAGATTACAGGGTGAGCCCCCATGTCTGGCCCACATCTTTTTCTTTATTTCCTTAGGAATCATTTTCAGAACTAGTAACATCAATTTATACACTGTAATCACTTACTGAGCATTTACTATGTGCCAGGCATAGCATTGGTTTTTCTGTTTGTTTGTTTTTTGAGACTGGGGTCTGGCTCTGTCACCCAGGCTAGAGTGCAGTGGTACTATCTTGGCTCACTGCAGCCTTGACGTCTTGGGCTCAAGTGATTCTCCCACCTCAGCCTTTCAAGTAGCTGGGACCACAGATGTGCCCCACCACGCCTGGCTGTTTTTGTATTTTTTTGTAGAGATGGGGTTTTGCCATGTTGCCCAGGCTAATGTCAAACTCCTGAGCTCAAGCAATTTGCCTGCCTCAGCCTCCTAAAGTGCTGGGATTGCAGGTGCCAGTCATCATGCTTGGCTCCAAGCATAGGTTTTTTGTTGCTGTTGTTGCCTTTTTAAAGGACACACATATTTATTAGCTTCCAGCTTCTGTGGTACTTAAGACTCCAGGCACAGCCTAAGTTAACTTCTTTGATACAGGATCTCATTTGATTACAAGTGTCATTGAAACATGGTGAGACTGTAGTCAAGAAAAAACAAAATCCCCTGTAATACATAATCTCTGCAGCCAAGCAGAGTTTTTAAGGTTATGTATTATCTTATTTAATCCTCAGATGACCTTGTGAGGTAGACCTATTTTTCTCCCCATCTTCAAGATGAATCTGAGTCACCAGAGGGTGAATAATTTGTCTAAGTTCAGAGCTAATAAGTGATGGAACTATAGAATTCTGTCTAGGCATTCTGACACAGCCATGCCCTTAAACACTGAGATGGAAATGTGAAGCTGTCAATCTCACTGCCAGTTGTTCTCCAGGACATTGTACTAATTCTAATTTTGTAGGTGGAAGATGTTGGGCATATTGCCTTGAGCTGTTGATATTTTTTTTTGATATGAAGTCTCACTTTGTTACCCAAACTGGAGTACAGTGGTGTGATCTCGGCTCACTGCAACCTCCACCTCCTGGGTTCAAGCGATTCTCCTGCCTCAGCCTCCTCAGTAACTCGGACTACAGGCACACGACACCATGCCCAGCTAATTTTTTTGTTTTTTAGTACAGACGGGGTTTCACTATGTTGGCCAGGCTGGTCTTGAGCTCCTGACCTTGTGAACCACCTGCCTCGGTCTTCCAAAGTGCTGGGATTACAGGCGGGAGCCACCACGTTGGGCCAGTAATTATTTTATTTAAAGCCTGGTTGGCTGGTTCCTGTTGTGGATAAAAATAAGCATCTCCCTTATCTCTAAGAAATTCAGCATTTAAATGGGGAAATACAGCATTCTTTCCCATATATCCTGGCTCCAAATAACATTAATACCTACTTAGTTGCTTAGATAGTCCTTGTTTTCTCCTCAACACCTATTGTTTTTACACCCCTCTTTCAGTATATTTTGAACTTTTCTTCTAGGTCGGCTGCCATTTTGTAGGCCAGGCTGTTGCCATCTTCCGCCTGAACCCATCCATGGCCTTCCCACTGATCTTTCTGTGGTCCATTCTCCTTAGGGTGGCCAGCGAATTGCTTATAAAATGAAAGTCAGCACATTTGATTTCCCCCATTTAAATACTTCAGTGGATTTCTATTACACCCAAAATAAAACCCAAACTCCTCGCCCAGCCCAGAAGCCTCTGTGTGTCCTGTCTGCTGCTGCCGCCTCTAACTCTCTTTTTATCATCTCAGTCCTGCTAGGCTGCTTTCTTTCTGTCTCTCAAACACACTAGACTTGCCTCTGTCTCAAGACCTTTGCATTTGCTGTTCACTCTGTCTAGAAAGCTCTTTCCTTATCTTTTTCGCAACTAGTTCGCTCCTTTCACAGTAACTATCTAAAGCAGCACATTTTAATTTTCCATTTTCTTTTCTTTCTCTTTTGATACAAGGTCTTGCTCCATCACCCAGGCTGTAGTGCAGTGGTGCGATCTCGGCTCACTACAGCTTCGACCTCCTGGGCTCAAGCAATCCTCCTACCTCAGCCCCTTGAGTAGGTGGGACTACAGGCATGAACCACAACACCTGGCTAATTTTTCTTTTATTTTTAGGGACAGAGTTTCACCTTGTTGTCCAGGCTTGTCTTGAACTTCTGAGCTCAAGCAATCTGCTCAACCCAGCCTTCCAAAGTGCTGAGATTAGAGGCAGGAGCCACCCTGCCCCAGCCCTTTCCCGTTTTCTGTAGTAAACTATCAAGACCAGGACTAGGGTGTGGCAAGAGGGGGCCTTAGGGCACAAAATGGAAGGCATGTACTTGCCAGCCTGAGAGCCAGTGCCTCCTTGGACTTTACACTCTAGACGCCTCACTTATCACACCTTATACCCAGCTCTCCTCTGTTGTATCCTAGAATTCTCTTTGTTCCTGTGTGTCTATTGAAATCCTTTCCTTTTGCCTTTTGGGCGTGTAGCTAGACGACGTTTCCTAGCCTCTTGTGGAGTTAGGGTGGCTGCAGGCCTGAGTTTTGATTCATGGAATGTGGGTGGAAGTGATATATTTACTACTTCCAGGTCTGGCCCCAGTAAAACTCCTGTTGAAGAGCCTCTCGCTCTTCTTGTGTTTGCCACCTTGGTGAAGAGGATCTAGCCCTTTCTCTGAGCCTCTGTAGGATGATGGGGCCACCAGGTGAAACGACTTGGGTACCTAAATGCTTCTGTTGAAGTCTTCCTGCTGCAGATCTCCACTGGCCCCTGCTTGAGCAAGAAAAGAACTTTCATGTTAAGCCACTGAGACATCGAGGCTTGCCCCTCTAAGAAGCTAGCACTGTGTGCCCCAACCAATCCAGGCTCTCTTATCTCCAGCAGAGTTTCTGAAACATAAGCTCTAAAAAGGTGAGAGCCTTGTTTACCTTATATCATCAGTGCCCAGGAGAGTGCCTGTTGCAGGTACCCAAGCAATAATTTTTTCAACAAATGCATCATATGAATACATTAAAAACAACTCAAGACAGAGCGCTAAAGGAATGCTATATACAGGAAATACCTTTGGGGTTCAGAGGGGAAGGAGCACTGTGGATATGGTGAAAATTGGGCTTGAGTGAGCTGATTTATTTCACATTGTCTTTGGTAGAGACCGGATCTCATTCTGTAGCCCAGGCTGCAGTGCTGACTCTTAAGTATATGGTATTCACAGTATATAAAGTGGTTCTTACATTTCTTAGCCAAGAATGTTTTGAAAACATATTCCAAAGGCATAGTTCAGTGATTTCACACCAAAAATACAGAATTTTAACAACATGTAGGCTTTTTAGACTTTTAATAGGCTTTTAAGCACACATAAGCCATTTTATATAGTTACATGCCTATAACTAGAAAATATTAAATTTCTTCCTTTATTTCTTACTATGTCCAGTATATTTAAACTTTTATTTAAAACATTTCTTAAATGATGCAACAGAAGTATTTCATTATATTGTGTAATTCATTGACTTTTTCAAGATTCACTAGCTTGCTTTGCATGCCTAGTTACAGAAATGTTAGATGGGGCTTGGTTACATTCCTTCTGGGATTATCTGTGGGCTCTAAGGAGAGGGCATTGTTTGGCACTGAACTGTTGATGATGGGGAGGATTTTTGGTCAAGAGGAAGGATTTCCAACTCTTTTAAGAAGAGCACCTGTTTTTAATTTATTGGAAGCCTTGAGATCCCAGGAATAGAGGAAGACAGGCCAGAGGAGATAAGGACTTCTGATGAAGTTTCTGGGTGGGGGGTGGGGGGTGGGGAGTGTGCCACTGCCACCTGTGAGTGCCTTTTCCCCAAGAAGCTCTCCTGCAAGTCATGTTAGGACAGGTTGTATAGTGGCAGCAGATGACCTAGGTTGTACTATCTATCAGATCAAGATATGCACACTGAGCTCCCCAGTTGAGACCTAGAATACATAAAATCCAAGACCTTTATTCCTACTTAATCCTGAAGTCACTGGTAAAATAATGTCCTACCTAAGTTGGCACTAACAACTCCTCACTAGCTCTGCCACAAACTGTATATATGTGTGAAGAAAAGAGACAGAGACAACTTAAAGGCACCTTTTGACCGTGTTTCCTGCCTATTTAAAATAAAAGTTTGGACTAAATGATCCCAAGAGTTCTTCTAACAATAGAATTCATATTTCTGTTCTCCATTTTGTCCAGATTCTCACACTCATTTAATAATCTTCCATGTCTCAATTGTGTAATGTTTATCCGATTATTTTATATCTCAGTGCCTCAGTTTTCCTACTTTTAAGATGGGAGTAATAGTAGTTATCTAGTTTATAATTTTGTTGTGAGAATAATGTGAATGGCGTGTGCCAAGCCCTTGGAACACGGCAAGCGTGCAGTGACTATTAGTTGCTGCTAGTTGAATTTCCCAGTTGCTTACTCTGTGGACATTTTCTTGCTCATATTTGCTTCCCATACCAGGTTACTAATAAATTCTTCATGCTTTGGAAAGATTCCCTGAAACACTTTAAAATTCATTCTAATTCCAATCAACTACTAAAGTAACACTTCTGAAATATGTAGGAATTTGAGAAAAGGTAAAATTTTATTAATGTTGATAAAATATTAAGTATTAATAAAGCAAATATTGATCATGGTGCTGAGGAATACATCCCTGTTGGAAGTCTGTGTCAGATCATGGGTAAATTTGAGCTTCTCACAAGAAAAATGTTTTACTTTTAAACTGGCTGCTTCTGGTGAAGAATAGAAAATGTGCATGTATAGAGAGGCCAAAGTTTTCTAGCTCAGATGCAAAATACACTTTATTAAAAGTAATCAGTTCAAAGAAACATGCAAATCTAGAACTCCAAGTCTGCATATGTTTAATTTCCTGGCTTTCTATATGATCCAGTTTCTGTATGATCTAGCTTTATAGAAATAGGTTTGTTTCACAGGGAGAATGAGTCATTTTAGAAATATTCCACCAGCTGAAAAAGCTAAAAGTTTTCTTTTCATAGTTATTATCATAGCATTTTCACTACTTAAATATACATACAAACCAATATAACATGTGCCATTGCTTAGATTGGTACAAGTAAACTAGGATGGAGGTGGAAGTCCCCGTCCCCCCCCTTCAAAAAAAAAAAAAAACCCTTAAGAAACAAATGTACTTAATCCTAGTTGTACATGTGATCTGAGTTCTTTGGTGATAGTTGAGTTGAAAGTGCAGACTTCAGAGGCAAGAGTCTTGAGCTTGAGTCCCAGATGGGAGTCAGCTCTTGTCATGACTGTAGATTTCTTTTTCTTTTTTTAGACGGGGTTTCACCATGTTGGTCAGGCTGGTCTTGAACTCTCGACCTCAGGTGATCCGCCCGCCTTGGCCTCCAAAGTGCTTGGATTACAGGCGTGAGCCACCGCGCCCGGCCGTGACTAGTTTTCAAATCTTTCTGGGCCTCATGTAGAAGGAGGGGATCTGAGTATTGGATTGATACTCTGTCCTGTTTCTGAGTATTCACTGTCTGTGTTTATTTACTGGAATGGCATTCAGAACTACTGCATTTGGATGCTCCACTTGTTCTTTCACAGTGTCTTATATCCCAGTTTTGATAAGACCCTGAGTCTTCTGCCCTGCTCTCAAACCTTTCATGCGTTCCTATTTTTATTGCAGATGATTTTAGGGAATTGGTAGAGTTTTTAACACTTCTTTTAAATGATTTGACATCTCCTACTCTACACATCTTCTGACACTGCAGGAAGCAGCCAGTTCCAGGGAAAACATTTTTTGTAGTCTTTTCTTCCCCCCTGCTAGTGGAACTCCATAACCCAGAACCTTCACTGGGCCAAATTTGGAGTCTCGATGGCTACCCCCCGCCCCAGCTACCTTTCTAGCTACCTTTGTCATGCTCACTCTCAACTTCGTGACTGCCAGTGGCATGCCGTCCAGATTATTTTATAATAATAAGCATCCTATTTTAATATTTAGGTGAGCTTTTAAAAACATCAACTAGTTTCTGTTCCCTCCCTTACAATTTCAATTAGTTTTTCTCTTTCTACACCACATGCATTAATTTTGAAGTTAAAGGGTACAGTGAGCTAGAGAAGACTTTGCTCATTGCCTAAAGCCCTGCAGTGTTCTTCAGCTGTTGCACACATCCTTACACATGGTTTTGATTTTATGGTCTAAGGGGGTTTTTCACTTCTTGATTCATTTGTGGCATGTTGCTGTAGCCATCACTGTAATTAATCTCCCAGGAAGAAATCTGAAGGTTCAAGTCAATTAAAAAAGTGAACCCAGGAACAAGTAGCTTAGCAACATTTCCCGCAACCCAGAGGATTCTTTTGTCCTTGGAGATGGAGGTAATCTTCCTCTCTGATCTTGAAGGGCATATCCTGCTGCCGCTTTGCCTTCCCCACCCTGTACTCCCCACCACCAACATGGAGGGTGGTGAGATGGAGGCAGACTGTCAGGGCCAGCCAGATTTCATGTCCTGTTCAACATTTGCTAGGTAGTGGCAGCAGTTTTCGCTGAAGACTGTTTCATTTATTCATGCTTGAAACTTATTTCTTTGCTTTGTTCATTCCAAATGGGATTTATTAATGCCACCTTGCCTCCTTTTGTTACTTCAAAATTAAAAGTGAATTTTATTAAACTGGAAATAACCAGAAACATAGGATAGTAAAATCTACATACTTATTGTCTAGAATAGAAAATGAACATATTGCCATATTTGCTTTATCAGTCTATATATACATACCTATATTACTCATTTTTAACAGGTAAACTATAGATACTTAGAATGGTCCTGTGAAAGAAACAAGGGCTTATTCAAAATGATGAGTTTCACTCTTGCACACATTTTTTAAATTAAGCATTGTTATAATTAACTGATCCATACCTCAAGTCCAAAATCTTAAAAAAGCCAATATTCCAGAAACTTGTTTTCAGGGGAAGGCTTTTTCTAGGACTGTAGAAAGTTTGAAAATGCAATAGATAGAAAACAAATAGATCCTAGAAACAAAAGTGATTTGAAGGATACTGAAGATTCCTAATGTTGGCTAATTATAGTAGAAAAAGTAGAACAGTGAGTGGTTTAGTGATTCCCCCCCATCCTTCCCCCACATGAGATTATGGAGTTATGTACATAATAGAGAAAATTTACTTTTCAGAATTCCCAGGTTAGGGTTAAAAAAAAGAAGAAACAGAATGGAAATAGTTTTTAGTGGTTCTTTCTAAGTATTAGTTTTGAAGGTATAGTAAAGGCTAAGCTATATGTAATTCTATAGAATGTGTCATTTTGCCCAAAGGATTATAAATCCTTCTACTGTAAAGATACATGCAGATGTATGTTTATTGTGGCACTATTTACAATAGCAAAGACTTGGAACCAACCCACATGCCCATCAATGACAGACTGGATAAAGAATATGTGGCACATATACACAATGGAATACTATGCAGCCTTAAGAAAATAATGAGTTCATGGATGAAGCTGGATGCCATCATTCTCAGCAAACTAACATAGGAACAGAAAACCAAACACCGCATGTTCTCACTCATAAGTGAGCATTAAACAATGAGAACACATGGACATAGTGAGGGGAACATCACACACTGTGGCCTCTTGGGGGTGAGATTGGGGGCAAGGTGAGGGAGAGCATTAAGACAAATACCTAATGCATTCAGGGCTTAAAACCTAGATAACACATTGATAGCTGCAGCAGACCACCCCAGTACATGTATACACCTAGGTAACAAACCTGCACATTCTGCATATGTATCCCAGAACTTGAAGTAAAACTCTTTAAGAAAAGATGTATGTATTAAAAAAAAAAGTCTCAGCCAAACAACAACAAATTATGTCACTTTGGAAAGCTAAGATTCCAAGTAGATGAAAACGAATTATTTTAAGTGTTGGAACTTTAAGAAACACATAAATTTTTAAACATTACTAAAGTGCTGTGGTTTTAATACATGAGAGTAAGAATCACTGAGATTACTTTGTGACCTTGTTATTTCTAGTTACAGCTATCATGCTATTGTGCAACCTAGTGAGGGATGCAAAGGCCAGTAGAGGTTGACAGCTTAGCTCCACTCCCCCTTGTCAGTGTTCTGGAGCTGGCTTTCTTAAAAGTCCCCCAAGACTTTCTTACAAGTTGATGTGAAACATATAATGAGAGGCAAGGTGCTTACTGGACAGCACCCTAGGTCACAGCTGTGTGTCTTAAAGGAAGTTACTCAAACTCTCTTGGCCTTCATTTTCCCACCTGTTAAATGAATGCTAATAGTACCTACCTCCTTAGGATAATTGTGAGGATTCGATAGTAATACCTAAAAAGCACCAGACATAGTACTTAGCACATAATAAAGGCAAAAATTTCTGTTAATAATCTTCTGCAGGATTATTTAACAAATACACCAAAGCAGGTCCCTTGCATGTAGATATCTGTTCTTTAAAGAATAAAGAAAATATTTATTTAAAGAATAAATTAAAATTATTTGTGTCAAACCCTTAATTTTCCCCATTACCTTGAATGAATTAATATTATAGATACAGTAGAATCATAGGCTTCTTTCTTTTTTTTCCCCTGAGACAGAGCCTCATTCTGTCACCCAGGTTGGAGTGCAGTGTTGTGATTTTGGCTCACTGCAACCTCTGCCTCCCAGGTTCAAGTGATTCTCCTGCCTTAGCCTCCCAAATAGTTGAAACTACAGGCATGTGCCACCATGCTTGGCTAATTTTTCTGTATTTTTAGTAGAAATGGGGTTTTACCTTGTTGGTCAGGCTGGTCTCGAACTCCTGACGTCAAATGATCCACCCACTGCGGCCTCCCAAAGTGCTCAGATTACAGGCATGAGACACTGTGCCTGGCCATAGGTTTCTAAAAGGCATCCACTTACTTCCCTTGAGTGAATAGAAGCACTGCTCAGCAGCCTTTCAAGAATTTTCCTGAGCATGTCTCTGTACAATTTTAATTTTTTTATTAAAAATAATTTTCCTAAGGTGTTTTGAAGACCGTATATCGTAAAATGTGGCAAATTTTCGCCATCATCACAAGATACACTTGTGCCAAAACATGAAGTCACAAAATCCCCAATGTTCCCCTGCATATACTAGGCATGGCCTCCTACATATGAAGGACTAAGAATTGCAATTTAAATATGTATAATAGGATTGAAAGCTTTGAATTATGTCTTTTGGTACATGATTAAATGTCTCATTCATTAATACTTCATATCCTGGATAATGCTCATAGCAAGTATTATAATATTGAAGACCAGGAAGGTGATAAAAATATTACCAATTGCTAGCCCTGCTTTTTTGGAGTGACCACTGGCAAGGAAATGGCTTTCTGGCAGCTCAGCCCTGCTTACCACTCATGCCTCAACATGATCCTTTCTGCTTCTGACTGATGGAAATTTTAGGCTCATTTTTATGACTTTCTCCTTTCTCTCTCTTTAACCTTTCTTGATTTTTTTCCCTCTCCAGATACTTGGAATCAACTTTCGACCTTGGGAATGATTAGTGTATTTTTGTTGACGTTGTTTGTTTGTTTGAGATGGAGTTTCGTTCTTGTTACCCAGGTTGGAGTGCAATGGTGCGATTTCGGCTCACCGCAACCTCCGCCTCCTGGGTTCAGGCAATTCTCCTGCCTCAGCCTCCTGAGAAGCTGGGATTACAGGCATGCGCCACCATGCCCAGCTAATTTTTTGTATTTTTAGTAGAGATGGGGTTTCACCATGTTGACCAGGATGGTCTCGATCTCTTAACCTCGTGATCCACCCGCCTCGGCCTCCCAAAGTGCTGGGATTACAGGCGTGAGCCACTGCGCCCAGCCTAGTGTATGTATTTTTTCAGTTATATCTTCTTACTGGGTAAAAGGTGTTTTGCCTGCACAACTGAATGGTTTATTTTATTTGTAGAAAACCTGTACTGTGGTTTCCTACCACCACAGATTGGGGGACAGATTATGGATTGCCCTTAACAATTGTGTTGGGAGGGGGAATTCATAGGGTGAATATTTAAATTATTGTTTATTTCATCTGTAACTTGGCAAAATTTTATACTCTGATATGACTTGAATTATGGACTTGAAGCATGCACTGTTTCAGACCACTAATGTGCCTGTGTAGTTAATAGAGCAGCTTTTTTTTTCTGGCTGTTGCTTGTTTGCAGATGATGTTTTTGTTTCAAGGTGCCCAACTGCAGCCCAAGAGAAAAGTTCACATAGCAGAATATGTTACCAGATTATTCCTTCCCTAAACGAATGTTTGAAAAAAACTGTCAGCGACCATTTTCGTTGCTAGTCTTAGTTCTCGTTATTTTTCCCCTTTATATCATATCATATTCACATCTTAATGGTGTAGTCTACTACCGAATACATAATTTTCTTCCTTTCTAATGTTTTCAATAGTCTAAAAGAAGTACTTGTTAAATGTTTCATGGTGTATGTGGTGTGAGAAAAATCTGTAAATTTGGACATTTCACAAGGCAATCAAACCCCAGATATTTATAAGCCAAGATAAATGATAGCACACTTTGTCTTTGCATTTGTGTAATCTTACTACACTCTTCTGTAAATGTATAAACGTTTTCTTTTCATAAAGCTGCAGGGCTAAATTACAGCTGCTCATTAACAAATGGTTTCCATACTCTGAAATTTGTTCGGGGAAAGCCTTATTTAAGCAGCTGCCGCCATCATTTGCATTGTCTGGACCAGTAGTGGGTCATTTAGCATTTAATGATACCTGTCTTGGCTTTTTGCCTCTGTAAGGTAAGGGGTGTCTCATATTTTATTGAATATTTATGTATGTAAGCCTGATATGCAGAGATTTTCCAATTCAGTGAATAAAGATGACAAGGTAAAAAGGAAAGACCTAAAAAGTAGCTATGTTTTCTATTACACAGTTTAATTCCAACCGTATATGTGGTTAGAGATATATCCTGGAGTGTCGACTCTGTGGCTGGCTGAATGCAGTAAGCAGTTAGCAAATCGTTCACATGTTTTCTCCTGCAACACACTTATGTAAAAAGTCTTTAAGATGTACATATCAGTGTAACATATACAGACAAGGTGGATCTTTCAGTGTCTTGAAAAGGTGAGCATAACTTAGTTAACCTTGTGTTGCAGCTACACGAGGCTCAGACATTTCTGCCCTCCCAACAAAAAAAGTTGTAATGCTTGTGAGTTTCAGTATTTGTGGATAGTGAATGAAACATACTTCTTTATAATCTTGATTGTATCATGTTGTATAAAAAGGGGAGAAAGAATTAATGTTCTCAAAATGTTTGGATTTTGAACCTGTGTCTAATATATGGAATAATAGTCTGATAAAATGATATACTAAAAATATTAATGTTATTTCTTGACTTACACAGGAGTTTTGACTTTGTAGTCATAGCTATTCTGACTTTGTGGTTTTGATTTTTATTTCTCTAATGATTAGTGATAGTAAGCATTTTTTCATGCTGGCCACTTATGTCTTCTCTTGGTAAATGTCTGTTCATTTCCTTTGTCCATTTTTTTAAATGGAGTGATTTGTTTTTTGCTTGTTAAATTGTTTAAGTTTCTCATAGAGTCTAGATATTAGGCCTTTGTCAGATGTGTAGTCTGTATTTTCTCCCATTCTGTAAGTTGTCTCTTTACTCTGTTGATAGTTTCTTTTTCTCTGCAGAGGCTCTTCAGTTTAATTAGGTCCCGCTGGTCAATTTTTGTTTTTTGTTATAATTTCTTTTGAGGCCTTAGTCATAAATTCTTTGCCATGGCTGATGTCCAGAATAGTATTTCCTAGGTTCTTCTAGGATTCTTATAGTTTGAGGTCTTACACTTAAATCTTTAATCTATCTTGAGTTAACTTTTGTATATGGGGAAAGGTAGGGGGTCCAGTTTCATCCTTCTGCATATAGCTAACCAGCTATATCAGGATCGAATAGAAAACACTTCCACACTGATGAAGTGTAAATTAGCTTAGCCACTGGAAAGCAGTTTGGAGATTTCTCAAATAGCTTAAAACTGAACTGTCACTTGACCCAACACTATCATTGCTGGGTATATACCTAGAGAAAAACAACTCTACCAAAAAGACACATGCATTCATATGTACATCGCAGCACTGTTCACAATGGCAAAGACATGGAATCAACCTAGATGTTTATCATTGGTGAACTGAATAAAGAAAATATGGTATGTATACACCATGGAATACTACACTTCCATAAAAAGGAATAAAATTATGTCCTTTGCAGCAATATGGATGCAGCTGGAGGCCATTATCCTAAGCAAGTTAGTGTGGAGACAGAAAACTAAATTCCACCTGTTCTTATTTAAAAGTGAGAATGCTGGATACACATGGACATGAAGATAGGACAATGAGAGTGGGGAGAGAAGGGAGAAGGGTAACGGTTGAAAAACTACCTATTGGGTACTATGCTCACTACCTGGGAGACAGGGTTATTTGTACCCCAAACACCAGCATCATATAATATATGCATATAACAAACCGGCATATGTATACCCTGAATTTAAAATATATTATAAAGAAAATACAAAACCTCTCCCCAAAACTTTTTCCCCATCTTGATCACTTTCTAAATAAATACACATAGCTTTTTTTCGAGACTGCAGAATTTAATATTTTATGACTGTTTATAAACCCACTTTACGTAGGATAGTGGCATAACCGTTGGACCTATAAGTTTTTCATGGAACTTTGATTCATAGAACAGAAAATCTATTAAGCTCCTACTGGGTGTCAGGCGTTGTGCTAGAAGTGATTATTATTTATAAGTCAGTAAAAACTTTGCTGTTGTATTGACTTTTTTTTTTTAAGTAGAAAACTGAGGTGTTATTATTTTTTGTCTCTAAAGCTGAGTTTCATAATTCCTGGTCATTAAAACAAGGTTTTTTACAAGCGGCTCTTTCATTTCACTGTCTTGCCCCTCAGAGACTTCTTTCCTTTCCCCATCCCTTCCCGGGCAGCCAGAACCATCCTGCAGAACTTTCGCATTCCTTTGCTTCTTGCCTGGCTATCACAGTTGTAAAGTTCAGCCAAGTTGCCATAGGTATCTCTTTAATGTTTTTTCAAATTGAACATGGAATGAATGTTGGCATGCTTCAGGACGAGAGGTGCTAAAACTATCTTTTGGGTTTTTTTCCAAGATCCTACTTTTTTTTTCCCACCCCAACGTATATAAGTAAAAATAAATAAATAAATAAATAAATAAATAAATAAATAAATAAATAAATAAAAGAACCAAATTAACCATTCTACAGCAACTTAGCAAAAGAGTAGATACAATTAAAAAAAATTCTCTTTTGTTCCTTAGTATGAACCAAGTATGACTTCTTTGGCACTGTTAGAGAAGCAAAGCAGATGAAATGTAATCCTTTACCTTGCCAGATCCAGAGAGACCACAATGGAGGTCTCTATGTGGGCGGACCAGCGCTTCTCACTGAGTTGCTGCTTCTGCTTTTATCTCTCTCAGGCTTATACCAAAAAACATGCAGGATTTTAAAGTGACAAAACATTAACATTCTATGTAAACAGAGCAAGTATTTTAATCAAAACAAACTTCCCACTACAAATTGAGTACACTTACCCTTAAGGTTTAAAAGCCCCATTTATCAAGGCACTTGCTGTTCCATAATTGCTCTTATCTTCCTCACTCACAAGCTGCCTGAGGCTGTTTGCAGTTTCACAGTCTCTATCTGAGACTATTTAATGCCTTTTCCTCTCCAGTAGTAATAGCAATGATTTATTTTTGTTGCTTTTTGTATACTCAGTATATTTCAGCCTTGTGCTTTACAAGCGTTTATATCATTTGCTCCTTGCAACAGCAGTATATAGTTGGTATGGATTATGAAGCTCATAGGCAAGGGGTTAAGGGAGCAAAGAGGTGAGGTGAGAAGCTCTTAACAGCTATCATGTGAGGGAAGTAGGGTCTAAACCTGGGCCTGACTGCAAACAAAGCCTTTGATTCCCAGTTCCCAGTTTTATGCTGCTCGCTCATCTGTACTTTCATCCTTCCTTCATTGTTGGGTCATTGTTGCCCCAGCCATAAAGCCATCCTGCACTTACCACTAGTGAATCCTCCTGAAGCACTCATTGGTTCCTTCTCCCAGTTTCCTAGTTTGTCATTTGGGTTCCTTAGGTGTCAGCTATGTTAATCACAAAGTTGCTTCAATTTTTTTTTTTTTTTTTTTTTTTTTTTTTACAGCTAGCTAGTTCATCTTATTGCCATTCTAATTAACTTGGCAGTTAATGAGCAGAGGTGTTGAGCTGCAATGAGATTAGAGTTGCTGGAAAACATGACTCTTTTCTGGAATCTTCCTCTTGTGGATACTGCTCCTCTCGTGTCTCCAGATTTCCTTTAAGGGAAGGGTTGCTTCTCATGACTCTCTGGCCCTTCTTAGTCATTATTTCCCACTGTCATTATTGGACAGTCTCCTTTATAGTCTGCTGTGTTCATTTATGCAGTTTTCCCCCAGGTTATCACCAATCCACAGACCTTCGGGTCTTCTTTATGATCCTGCTTTATCTTCCTCACCTGTAGCTCCAAAGGGCTTCTCTAAATTCAGCACCACTGGATACCACGTGTGTGACTCAGCAGAGCTTGCCCTTGATTCTCTTTTCTTCTCAATTACCTGACAAAGTGACCTTGAGACCCTTCACCCTCTTCTCAAATGTGCTTCTCCTAATACAATTTACATTGCTCAAGTGCTCCTTTCCATCACTTAGATGCACTTGTTCTTCGGCCTTGTTTTAACTACAGATCCTTACATTTCTTTCTGTTTAGTTAGTACTTTTACTATTTTTTTTTAACACTGCCAGATATTGGTAGACCCAGGATTCTACCTGGACCCATGGGCATGTTCCAGGCTGCCATCTTTATTACCCTACTCCCTTCCCCTTTGTTGCCAACCCCTTGCTGCCTAGGGAGGTTTCGTGTGCTTCTTGGTTTCAGGTGGGATTTACTCATTGGAGTCTCTTTTTCCATCATTGGTTTGGACTCTTAATTGCATTTCCCCAATAGTGACTCTTCCAAATGGTTTTCGGCAGTCTCAATCTTTATTCTGTGGTATCTCTTATCACTCTGATAACAACCCTTATTAATTTACTATTAAGATTAAAGGTGTTCACTGAGAGCTCACTGATCTTTTCTCTCTTTCCCACCACACTTGTATTTTCCTGTTGATATACCCCACTGTCTTCTTAAAAGCTGCTTTATTCATCAATCCTAAATTTATTTTTTCTTCCTATCAGATGAAGGTGGGGCCTGTTGATTTTGCTTGTCCTGTTAGTTCTGTCTTCTCTTCTATACTTTGTTCTCGAATATGATCTCTTCCATATGTATCTTCCGTCTCTCATTCCTCAGCACCATCTGCCTTTTTGTTTTCAAAGAATTTTAGACATTCTTAATGTCATACATTAAATAAAAATATCCTTTGACTCTACAGTCCTTAAAATGCACCATATTTGCTCTTACCATTCTTTTCTTTGTTCAGTTATTTGTGGGGGAAAAGTTATTATCCTCATAAGCCTCTTCCTTTTTTGCCACTTTTTTTTTAACTCTTTCCAAAATGTTGTGAGAAGAAACCTGATTTTTGTTCACATTTCAGGGTTCTCCTCCTAAATTGTTAACTTTCAAATCTCTCTGTAAATTAGCCCCACATTTTCATTTGATGCTGGAAAGTTCAATGTCCTTGGCCAACTTGTCCTACAATGATTTTTCTGTACACCCTGCCCCAGCCAAAACTAAACCAAACGTAAAAACCCATGTCTCCAAATTACTGTCTTGCTTGACATTGGACTTTGCTGTTCATTTAAGTGAGACTTCAGTTTTTTTTCTCCAGGTTGGAAATTTAACATCTTCAGATATTCTGTTTTAGACCTCCACACTCCGTCTATTACCAACACCTGCTAGGTTTTCTTCAACAAATTTCACCTTATCAACACACCGGCCCAGATCGGTATTTTAGCCATGATTATTGCAAAAGGCTCAAAACTAATTTTCCTCTGTGTTCATCTGCCCCCTTCCTCCGTTGGTTTCACACCTCAAACCACATTAGTCATCTGGTTACTCTTTGGTCATGCTGTTCTTTTGTTCAGGTTTTGGATCTTTTCAGTGCATGGAAGATAATTCTCATTCTCAGGGTCATATTTTATGTTCTGCCTAGTCTGGACCCAACTTTTTTCTGAGACCACTGGGAATTGATTTACTTTGGGCATTGGCTGAACTGCAGCACTTACTGTTCCGAAGCCTGCCTTGGGTTTTCTTCCCCCGTACCTTTTGCGTACATGGGTTATTTCTTGTATAAAATGTCTTTCCTTCTCCTCACCTCCCTTTTGCTTTTGGAAGTCTAGCCTGTAAGACCCAGTCCAGATGCCTTCAGTAGAGAAGTTCATGGATTAAAATAGGGATTTTCAAAATTTACAACACACTGTCAATGTAGCTATTTTAATGCCTGTTTATACAACCTTCTCGTTGGGTGCTTTTCAAGGACTTCAGCCTTATCTATTTTCCTATTTCTCAGGGCCTTCTAGAAATGGGTGTTTAGTATTATTTTTCTTGATTAACCCCTTGATTATACTAATTATTACTTGATAGTGAGAAAGGACAGGCTACTGTGAAAAAGAACCATAGACTAGGTGGCTTGCCAGCAGCAGAAACTTATTTCTTATAGTTCTGGAGGCACAGGAGTCCAAAACTGGGGTCCCAGCATGGTCAGGCTCTGGTGAGAGAGATTTTGGTTTGTAGACTGCCAACTTCTTGTTGTATCTTCACATGGCAGAAAAACTGCTAACTTAACTCTCTGGCCTCTTCTAAGGGCACTAATCCCATTCATGAGAGATCTACCTTCATGACCTAATTACCTACCAAAGGTCTACATCCAGATACCATCACATTGGGGGTTAGGTCTTAAGAATGTGAACTCTGGGGGATACACGCATCTGGTCTACAACAATGGACACATGTACTTCATAGCTCAGTTTTCACTAGGATGCTCCTAAGATTAATGGGAGGAAACAGAGTCGAGGCCAGCCCAGAGGCTGGATGGATGAGCTCAGGCCTCATCTTTCTGAGGCTCTTTTTTCCATTTTGAAAAGTACCTTAAGATAAACCACCTTTCAAACATTGTTTTCCCTTTTTTATTCACATATATATTTATGAAAATACACTTTAAGCATTCTTTTATTCTAAGCACTAAAGCCAGATTGGCTGGGTTTGATTCCTGGGTGACATTGGGTAGGATGTGGAACTCTCTGTGCTTCATTTTTCACCCTCTGTAAAATTGAAATAATAGAATCTCCTAAGATGGTTATGAATATTAAATGAGTTAGTACCTATAAAACAAGCATATTAAACAATATGGCATGTAGTATATTCTCAATTACTGGTAATTCATATTGCTATTAAGTAGTGAGAAATCACTGCGGGTAAAAGGAGGAGGTATTAGAACTTGTAATTTCGAATTAGCTTTCCAGATTATTAAAGTGTTGTGATTTTAATATGAGGATGAGAATCACTTGAAAAATACAGAGCGTAGTAAAAGAGAATAAATGAAAATGTCAGGAAAAATGATTGCATCTAGCCTGTGTTTGTTTTGTTGTCATATATGCTAGAAGACTGATCTATTGACTTAATTATTTAAACTGTTCAAAATGTGGATACTAATTTGTGATGTCTACTAGGCACTTAGCAAAACATGTATCAAATAACTTCCTAGGTGCTGATAATGTAAATACAGGCATCATTCAGAGATAATATGGGTTGTGTTTCAGACCACAACTATAAAGTGAGTCACACAAATTTTTGGTTTCTTAGTGCATATGTTTACACTATGCTGTAATCTGTTAAGTGGGCAATAGTGTTATGTCTAAATAAACAATGTACATTCTTTAATTAAAAAGTACTTTATTGCTAAAAAGAACCCACTAACAGTCGTCTGAGCCTTCACTGACTTATCATCTGTTTGCTACTAGGAGGTCTTGCTTTGATAGCCAGGGACAGATCAGGGTGGTGGTTGCTGAAGGTTGGGGTGGTAGTGGCAATTTTTTAAAAGAAGGTAACAATGAAGTTTGGCACATTTTTGTACTCTTCTTTCACGAAAGGTTTCTTTGTAGCATTGTGATGCTGTTTGATAATGCTTTATCCATAGTAGCACTTGTTTTCGAATTGGAGTCAATCCTGTCAAACCTGGCCACTGCTTTAACTAATCAACTAAGTTTACATAACATTCTAAATAATCTGTTGTTTCCCTGATGTTTATAGCCTTCTCACCAGGAGTAGATTCAGTCTCAAAAAACCACTTTCTTTAGTTATCCCTAAGAAGCATCTCCTTATTCATTCAAGTTTTATGAAACTGTAGCAATTCAGTCACATCTTCAGGCTTTACTTCTTAACCCAGTTCTCTTGCCATTTCTACAATGTCTGCAGTTACTGCCTCCATTGAAGTTTTCAATCCCTGACGTTATACATGAGGAATGGATTCTACTTCTTAACTCCTGACAATGTTGATATTTTGGCCTTCTGCCATGAATCACAAATGTTCTTAATGGTATCTAGAATGGTAAAACCTTTCCTGGAAGTTTTCAATTTACTTTGCCCAGATCCATCAGAGGAATCCCTATCTATGGCAGTTATAGCCTTATGAAATATTTCTTAAATTATAAGACTTTAAGTTTAAATTACTCCTTGATCCATTGGCTACAGAATGGATGTTGTGTTAGCAGGCATGAAAATATGAATCTCCTTGTACATCTCCATTAGAACTTTTGGTTGACCCAGGAGCATTGTAAGTGAGTAGTAGGTCTCAATAGTGGGCTTAAAACCTTCAGTAAACCATGCTGTAAACAGATGGGCTGTCATGGAGGCTTTGTTTTTCCATTTATGGAGCACAAGCAGAGTAGAGTTAGCATAACTTTTAAGGGCCATAAGATTTTCAAAGTGGTAAATGAGCATTGGCTTCAACTTCAAATCACCAGCTGCATTAGCCCCTAACAAGAGAGTCAGCCTGTTCTTTGAAGTTAGACGTTCACTTCTATCTAGCTATGGAAGTCCTGGGTGGCATCTTCTTCCAATAGAAGGCTATTTTATCTCCATTAAAAATCTGTTTTTTAGTTTAGCTACCTTCATCATTTCTTCGTTAAGCCTGCTAGACAACTTGCTGTAGCTTCTACATGAACACTTGCTGTTTTACTTTGCACTGTTATGTCATGGAGATGGCTTCTTAAACCTCATGAATTTGCTAGCTTCAAATTCATCTTCTGCAGCTTCCTCACCTCTCTGTCTTTATAGAATTAAAGAGAGTTAGGGTCTTGCTCTGGATTAGGCTTTGGCTTAAAGGAATGTTCTGGATGCTTTACTATCCAGACTTCTAAAACTTTCTCCACATCAACAATAAGGTTGTTTCAGTTATTTGTGTTTTCAGCAGAATAGTACTTTTAATACCCTTCAAGAACTTTTCCTTTGCATTCACAAATTGGCTATTTGGCACAAGAGGCCTAGCTTTTGACCTATCTTGGCTTTCCACACACCCTCCTCACTAAGCTTAAGTACTTCTAGTTTTTATTTAAAGTGAGAGACCTAGGACTCCTCCTCTTGACTACTTAGAGGCCACTGTAGGGTTATTAATTAGCTAAACTTCAATGTCGTTGTACCACAGGTTATAGGGAGGCCTGAGGAGAGAGGGAGAGAGATGGCAACAATTAGTGGAGCAGTCAGAACACGAAACATTTATTGAACAAGTTTGCCATCTTATGTGGGTACAGTTTGTGGTGCCCCAAAACAATCACAATAGGAACATCAAAGATCACTGATCACAGATCACCATAACAGATTCATAATAAGGAAAAATTTAAAATGTTACAAGCATTACCAAAATGTGACAGAAGTGAGCTCATGTTGTTGGAAGAATGGTGCCAATAGACTTGACGTAAGGTTGCCAGAAACCTTTAATATGTAAAACAACAACAACCTTCCTCCCATTTCACCCCAACAAGAATCCTGCAATATCTGTGAAACACAATACAGTGAAATGCAAGAAAATGAGACATGTTTGTAACACGTGATCTTTATTTTGGGAATGCTCAAACTTGTGGGACAAATGGGTAAGTGTATAGCTACAGCCTAATATTGAAAAACACCATGGACGCAGGTATCACACAGGTATCTAAGATGCGCCACAGGCTTCCTAGCCTGAATGACAGTTGAGGTCTTGACAGGAATGGTTGTCATAGGTGCAGAGACTTGAAAGATAGAGTTTTGCAGAGGGGGCAGGGAGGATCTTTTGCTATAGATGTTAGAATATTTTCAGTGAACCATGCTGTAAACAGATGTGCTGTTATCTAGGCTTTGCCGGTCCATTTATAGCACACAGGTGGAATAGATTTAGCATAATTCTTAAGGGATCTAGGATTTTTGAAATGGTAAGTAAGCATTGGTTTCACTTAATGTCACCAGCTGCATTCCTAATGAGAATCAGCCTGAAGTGGGGGTACTTTTTAGGTTTTGGGTTTTATTTGCTTTACTAATATCACTGAAGATAGCAATCACCTGTGTTGGTTTACCTGGCATGAAGGAAATGCCCATTGCTAATGCTACCAAGTTTTCAAAAAAATACTTTAGATTTTAGAACAAATTGAAAAGTTGCTGTCTAGTACTTGGTGGACAGTAAGCCTAGATTCGCAAGATGCCTCTGGGTCTCTACCTTTATAACATATTTACCAAAATTATGAAAAATGTTTTTATTAGCCAGCATATAGATAGACTTGATGGTTGCAGAGCTGAAAATGGTGGGAATAACCCAAAGAGCATTTGGTGACTCGAGAGCTCAGTTCCTAATCCAGGGAAACTGAAACCCTGGGGCAAGCTCAGATTCTATGTATAGGAATCAAAAGTTTAAGAACCGATGAGGAATCAATATTGACTATCAACTTGTGCTATCAATGTGGAAACTACTAACTGTGTCTGTGTTCTTACTAATAATTCATACCCAAAGGTGAAACTAAACACAGAAAACCCAGAAAAAGAGTTGATGCTCAGTAGGAAGTCTCACCAAATCTTTGACATTTTCTTACCTGGTGGCTTACTTATACTAAGAAGAAGCTATCAGAGATAGTAATTTGAAGATAATAGTACAATTCAGAAAAGGATTCTGAAGCTCTGTTGCTACCTCTAGATACTCAGGTAATCATCTGGTCTTTGGTCTCCATTATGTTGTTTTCTCAGAAAAGAACTCAATCTCTTTGTTCCTCAGCTCTTTTTTTTCCTCTTCCTACTAAGAAGCAAAGGTCAATACTTGGAAGATATATTTCCCTGGAGAGAACTTTCAGTCAATTTTATTAGTTAATGTAAAACATTTATGTGTTACAATGGAATGGAAAGCAAAACGATAGGAAAAACAGTTGGTAATATTACTCAAAACATGAAGATAATAAAGCTTAGCTTCTGTGTAGCAGTGCAATTGGTCATAGGTTGTCACAAGATCAAGTGTACTGTGCATGCACACCCATCTTTTCTTGACATTTAGTGTACTTTACAGACTGGCCATTTCACAATTTGATTATCACATAGCTCTGAACACAACCAGGGCACAGGAAAATCTCCTATTGTGATGCTGCTGTGGACCCACACCTTCTTGGTGGGACCTCTGAAATTGTTATTCTGAGTCTTAAATAGAAGGAACAAAAGAGGAATCGAGAATTTTATTATGAAATATTTCAGTAAAACCACAAATAGGAGATTCCTCCTACACCCATCACTCAGATTGAACATTTTAAAATGTTTTTCTTTCTGTGCTTCGTCTGCCCTCTTCCTTTTGTCTCTGGTAAAGCATTTTAAAGCATATCTCTGGTATCATGCACTTTATCCTAACATACTTCCTTCTTTATGTATAAAATATTCTTTTACAGTCATAATGCCGTCATAACACTTAATATCAAAATTAACAGTAATTCCTCAGTGTCACTGAATACCCACCACAACCAAATTTCTCAGACTACTTCAAAGGTGTGTGTGTGTATATGTGTGATGTAAAATAGTTTATTTGAATCATAATCCTAGGTGGGGAAAAGGACATTTTAAAGACATATTTAAAGAACACTTTATTCCTTATGTAACTAAAACAAGTAAGGAAGGGAAAAAAATCCCAGAAGCTCATGGGATTTCTTAAGTATTTTGTGGAAGGAACTAATACTTTCTTTCAATTTTCTGTCCTTAAGGAGCACTATGATCTATCCCCTGAGAATGAGCGATCCGATGCACTTTTTAAACAATGTAAACCACAGTTTCTGGTTTAATAAGAGATTACTTTTCACATTGCATTCCATGTCAGTGCAGATGCCATGATTTCATGTTCTAAAGTTAGTCCTGCAATTACTGTTTTGATTGCTCTTAGAAAAATGCACACAAAGAATACAGTGACTCAGCGAAGGGAGTTGCCAGTGGGTTGTAGTTTCTAGCTTTCAGATATAACGGAATTGCATAAAGAATGTACAACTTGGTATTGCATTTTTCTGCTCCCCATGCCTTTCTTTCCACACATTGCCACCAGCACCAAGCATGTCCAGCCTCTCTTCCAAGACATTGAAAAGAGTCTGGAAAGCACAGTATACAAGTAAATTATAAAAACTCCATAGCAAGAGCTGCCTCTTAATAAAAAATAACCTCTCAGTTCTTTTGTCATCATAAAGATTTGTAAAGCTATGCTTAAAAAAGATAATTCAGTGACTCCAAAGTGGTCTACTTTTGAAAATAAATTGATGCCATGTGGTACCTCAGTCTTTGGGCTAATTGAATATTTTTATTGCAAATATGAGACAGGACTTGAAAAAGACATGGCACCTGCCTCTGAGGCATGCCTATCTTCCAAGGAGTGATGAACACAGGGCATGGGGAAGATTAATGGCTTAGAGGGAGGAAGATAGAATCTCAGAGGCCACCTAGATAGTCTTACAGTGATCCAGGCACAAGTTAATTAGCAGTTAGACTGGCATCATAGCATTGGGTACCAAGATGAGATGCTGGAAAGGTTTAGAAATGTCAGCTCAAATTGATAATATACTGGACCTTGGAGATGAAAAAAGAAAGAAATCTTTTCTTACACAAAAAGAAATGCTGGGTTGGGTGTAGTGGTTCACAACTGTAATCTCAATATTTCAGGAGGCTGAGGTGGGTGAATTACTTGAGGTCAGGAGTTTTAGACTGCCTTGGGTAACATAGCGAGACCCTGTATCTACAAAAAGATTTTAAGAATTAGTGAGACATGATGGTACACACCTGTAGTTCTAGCTACTCAGGAGGCTGAGGCAGGAGGATTGCTTGAGCCCAGGAGTTTGAGGCTGCAGTGAACTATGATGACATGACTGTACTTCAGCCTGGGTGACAGAGTGAGGCCTGCCTCTTAAAAAGAGGAAAAAGCAGAAAAAAAAAAAACCCTGCTTATTATGCTTCTGAAAAGAGACAGCAGATTGTTAGAATGAGGTCAATTTTTATTTATTCTAATATCTTAATTTTGAAATAAAAGACAAGGGGAAATATTCAATATGTATCTAGGGTATGTGGCTAGGACACAGTTAAAACAGGAATTATTAATTTGGAAAATAAGTAAAGCCATTTATTCATTTATATGACTACATTAATGTTCCAGAAACCATATTAAGGTGACAGAGATAAAAAATGTAAGAGTGTTTGCTCTCAAGGAGTTCCTCATTTAATGAGAACAAAGATGAATGAATGGATCCTCAGATAGACAATCTGGGAACTATGTGTGTTATTAAATGTTCATAATTACATATAGTGATTTCTAAATGTGGCAGACTCAATAGATGTTTTTCATGAAACTTCCTTTCCTCTTTGCTTTCCTTTTCTATTCTTGTTTTCCTATCCTATTATTTTTCTTTTTAAAAAAATCTTTACAGTAGGCCAAGTGTGCAAGATGTTATACTGAAGTTGTTGGATTTAAGAGGCAGGATAGGGTCAGACTTGTATTTGGTCTATATTCCTGTGGTCCAGCCATAGCTGTAGCTATGGCTACAACCTGTACAAGCTGTGTGATGATGTATTGGCTGACAACCTTCCTTCCCCTCTACCTGCTACTGTTATCTACCAATCTAAGCCACCATTGTAGCTGGTGGGACAATTGTGTTACAGGTGAGGTGTAGAGCATCCATCCTATTCTATTCCTCTTATTTTCCACTTGTGCTAGAAATAGAGAAAGCTAGTCACTATATCCAAAAGATTGCAAATAACCTCTGCAAACGGATGCATCTCCTGTTCAAGGTCACTTTTTTTCCCCTTCACTTAGAGAAACAAAAAAATGGAAACAAAGTTAACTAACCAAAACGTCAAACTTTAACATTCCCTGTATCAGGAAATATTGTTTTTAATTTTTTCATTAGTGGTTGATATTAAATTTTCAGTGTATGAAGTTGTGGTCTTTTACCGTTTTGTTTTTTATGTAATCTCACCCAGATGATACTTAATACATACATTTATCTTATCTTGAAGGAGTTTTTGCAAATGTAAAGCTTTAGTCTTTAAGAAGATGAATTGACAGTCTACTTTGTGAGTTTTTCAAAGTGCATGGGATGTATAGTATTTTTAATGATTAGTAATAAACATTACAATTTTTTAAAAGGTTGGTAGCATAATAAGGCCATTTAGTTACACCACAAGAAAGGAAAACTTATAATGGACTCCATCTGTTTACTCTTACGACTTCCTGAGTCACGTTTTCTGCACCGTGTAATGGTGATCCATTAGTGACGCAAGATCTTTGGGATCTTTTAAGTACCCTTTTTATAGCCACTATTTGAAGGAAGATTAATCTCGTAGTAGGTTCAAGCCTCTAACACCATGACTTATAAATAAACTAGTTCAAGTTCTACTTGTTCCAGTTTAGAAGTGTAACTTAGATGCATATCTTGTGAGACACAAGAATAATTTAACAATGGAATTGATTGAGCCTGAACAAAATCGATCAATGGGAGACACTTTCTCTCCCTGGTTGTATAAAACGGTCATCTTGATCCTTAAAACATATGACTCCAGTGATATAATCATCAGTGGCAAAATATTTGCCATTTTTTTCAGGGACCTTGGATAGCCTTCAGTGATTTCAATGAATGTGAAATATGCTTGAAAAATGTATCCTATTGTAATACTATACCTTCTGAAGGAAGCAAACTCAGTGGTTAACAGAAATGTAGGAAAGGAAACAATTTCATAAAAAAGAATGGATATTCTTATGAGTTTTAATTGGGCTTTCAAGAGTTCTGATTTTCTTCAACTGGCTGGATTAAGAGTCCTTCCCTCCACCCCTGGATCTGCTGATTTCTCAATGATGCTTGGAAACACCTTTATCATAGCACTTACCATATCATATTGGTTTTATTTTCATAGGAATCCTAAGTGAGTAAGGCATACTTAAGCCAGCAGATGAATGATTAAAGAACTGTGTAGGTTCTACTTCTAGTCAATTTCCCTAGTAATTTCTGGGCATCACGTGCAGTCACCACATGGCAGCCATCGTGGCTTCCTCCCTTGCTTGGGTACCAACTAGTCAATGTGGCCCATGAAGTCATTTGGGGGAGCTCCATCATGGCCACCGCTTATATATTACAGATACCAGACAGACAACACCAGAGTCTAACTTCTGAAATGTCCCAAGTTGCTAATGCCAGGGCCATCCTGGCTTCCAGATTGAGTCAGAGATATTGGCAACCTCCCAAACTTGAAACTGTAGTTTGGTCACATGAATGAATACTGCTTGGGTTTTTCCAGCAGCGTGTGTCCTCAACCAGCTCATCCAGCTGCAATTTCTCACCCTCCTAGATTGGAACTGAAATCTAATCCAGAGGGCCTGGCTAACATCGTATACCTAGCTTTTTTTTTTCCAAACAAAATTAACATGGAGCCGAGACAAAGGGAGAAGGTCATTTCTGCTATTAAAAAAACGTTTGAACTCTTGCTGTTAGAATTTAGATAACCATTTTTAAATGCATGCTTATGTTCCTCACTAGATTCTGAACTTTACAAGGACAGGGACTATCTTTATCTTTGACTGCGGGCACTTAATACAACGTTAAAAGAGTCAAAGTTAATTGAAGGATGAATTATTGCAATGTCTCAGTCAGACTTAACAGTTTTCACAACTCATTTCAAGCTGTAATAGCTCCTGTCGGTACCCTCTGTTTCTCGTCCACTAAAGGATATTAAATATGTAAATATTCTTGTTGCTCAAATTCTATTTCAGGACTTTTGTTAGTGGAAAAAATGTTTGGTGCATCTTTTATTTCCTTTGAGTCATCATTGTTCTTCTTGGGAATGCTGTGATAAATGCTGTCTTGCGGCTTCTTTGCAGTGAAAGAGCTTTGTGGTACGTGATGCTTCCTGAGCCTCCAAACTTCTAGCAAATTAAATTGATTTTTGTAGGTTTTTTTCCTCTCAACTCTACTAGGTGTGGAATATATGAGTAACACATGTCTTAGCTGTTGATTTTTGTATGCTCACAGGAATTTACTTTCAAAAATATTATTTGCATTTTGCCATGATATTTAAATCGATAACAGCTACTTATGTGGTAGGTGCTAGCAATAAACAGCCTCTATCCATTATCCTTGCCACAATCCTTAAAAGGGGGTTGGATAACTTTGTAAACGGCCAGAGAGGAAATATTTTAGGCTTTCAAGATCATATGATCTCTGTGCTAGATAAACTCCTCAATTCTGTTATTGTAGTGCAAAAGCAGACACAAACAATATGTAAAGGAATAAGTATGGCTGTATTCAGATAAAAACATTTTACTTAAAAACATGTGGTGGGCCAGATTTAGCTGGTTGATTGTAGTTTGCTAATCCCTGTGGCAGAGAATTTCCTTTTTAGGCAAAAAAACAAACAAAAAAAAAAACCCATAACTCATGTTAAGAGTTACCCAAGTTTGTCCTGCTCTAGTAAGTACCAGCACTAGAATTTGAACTGACTTCACCATGTCACGATTAAAAAAATCAGTAAGATATTTATATTTGTTTACTCAGTTATAAGTGTGTGCTACCTGCAAGGCATTGTACAATGTGCTATGAGAGTGATACAGGCCAAGTTTATAGCTTCCTATAGTTTACAGGGAAAGGTAGTCCATGAACAGCATTCCTCTTACTTGCCCAAGTTAGGAAGGTTGACAAGGCATCATGATTTCCAGATGACCAGTGAACACTTGTCTTACCTGTAAAGTTAGTAAGAGACAATGTGCCACAACAAATGAGACAGGCTGGTCCGGCTAGACACAGACAGTATAGATGACCACAGGACTCCACATTGAGGCCAGCTTCTGTAACACTTCAGAAATGGCAAGCAGATTGCAAAGAAGAAAGGATGGAGAGAGCTGCTCGTCTACCATGCACAGTTCCTTGTTCCAAATTTCCCACACAGAGAACTCTCTGCTCCTTTGGAAACATTAGTGAGAGGGAGGAAAATGTGAATAATATGTGAACAGATGTCCATTCCCCATTAAGGAAAGATCAGGAGTTGGGAGTAAGTGCCTGCATCCTCCTGTGCGATACAGAGCAAGCAAAAAAGGGAGAGAATGACTAAGTTCCTTTGGGATTTACAGTGAAGAGGAATTACTTCCAGGATTGGAGAAAATGAAGCATTTGACAGAGAAGGTAGCATTTGGACACATTCTTGAACAATCTTCACTTGTATATGTAAGGTGAATGGGGTAAGTCAGAGAAAGGGAATGTCAGAAGCAGTTTGGGGGGATCAAGGTCAGTTGCTAGGTCAGAGTTACAGTGACCAAATGTCCTGATTTGCCTAAGACTCTGGGTTTCATTAGTGAAGATCTCACATCCTGGGTGACCCTCAGTCCTGGGTGAACCAGATGGTTGGTCTTTTGAGTGTCAGCCTAAGAACTTGGAACTCCATTTGTTGGGTGGTAGAATATGTAGAATGGCTTCATGTAGGGCTGGTAAAAGATACCACACCCTGGACTTTTTGGTATGGTTGCTTCCTGAGATGAGTCACTGGGCTGGGAATGAAAGGTGAGAGGCCAAATGCTGTTCATAGACTTTGGGAACCATCGAAAATTTTTGAAAGGTATGAAGGTTACATTGACTCTTAGAGTATGGAAATGTATAGGAAGAAGCTTGAAGACTATTTATATGTTTTCGGAGGAGAACATATTAGGGGTGAGGTATAATATTAATACATAGTCTCTTTTTGAGAAGGATGAAAAATAATTATCATTAATCTCTTTTTATTGTCCCATCAGGCTCTGACAGAGTTATTTAGAATTAAATCCCCAAAACAATCCTGACATGTTCATTCTAATGGATACTGTTGGGCTTGAAATGAATAATTATATAATTGAACTTATTTTTTTTTAAATATAAATACTTTGCTCTTGTATTTGCCCAAATAAAAATGCCTTGGTAACCAAGAATGCATTTCTGGCAAGATTCTTGAAATTTTTACTTAAGGATTGTTTTCATTATCATTATTGTATGTTCTACCTGAATCTGGTCATTGTACCAGATAGATACTTTATTTTGCAAAGCCCATTGGGTAAAGCTTGTACGGTGGCTTGTTATTGGCACTGAACTAAGAAACAGAATGAACCAGATGTAGATGTTATCAGTTTAATCATCTAGACAATGTCTTTCATTCAATAACTGCTTGTTAATGAGTTAATCAGTTGGATAACTGTATCTATTGAGAATTCCAAGAGGAAAATGTGGTATGTTTGAGCATGTATGACTTAAGGTTGAGCTTTATTATTTAGGAAATATTAGAAGTTGAATTTATGAGGTAATCCGATGTTTTATGTAATATAGAAGTCATGTAGAAATCTGATGATTTGAAAAAACCAAGAGCAGTTTCACAAAACTACTTCATATTTATTACTATAGATTCTTATAGGAAGTTCTGTCAATTATTTTGAAATGGATTGGTTAGTTATTGCTTTTTCTGCCTAAACTTGGATTGACTATATTGTTTACTTTTTTAATTTGAAATAACTTCAGACTTTATTATAGAGAAGTTAAATTATACACATAATTCTTGCATACCCTTTATCCTTTGTCCAGATTCCTTGTTAGTTAATTTTTTTTTATTTTGAGATGGAGTCTCACTCTGTCCCCCAGGACTGCAGTGGCATGATCTTGGCTCACTGTAACCTCTGCCTCTCGGGTTCAAGCAATTCTCCTGCCTCAGCCTCCCAAGTAGCTGGGACTACAGGCACTCCGCACCACGCCCTGTTAATATTTGTAGTTTTAGTAGAGACAGGGATTCCCTGTGTTGGCCAGGCTGGTCTCAAACTCCTGACCTCAAGTGATCTGCCCACATTGGCCTCCCAAAGTGCTGGGATTAAAGGTGTGATCTACCACGCCCTGGCTTATTAGTATTTTACCACACTTTATACTTGCTATATTATCTATTCTCTATTTTTCTGAAATTTTATAAGTTGGAGACATGATTCTCAATATCAGTGCACATTTCCTAAAAACAAAAACTACCTTATTTATAACCACAATGAATTTATTAAAATAAAGAAACTAGCAGTGGCACAATACTAATATCTAGTACAAATAACATTCAAATGTTGCCAGTTGCACTTCTAATTTTTTTTTTTTTTTTTTTAGTAAAAGAAAAAAATTGTTTTAGATCTTATTCAAGATCATAGATTACATTTAGTGGTCATACTTTATTCCTCTTTTATTTGGACCAATTCTTCAGCCATTTTTTGTCTTTTATGATCTTGACATTTGAGGAATACTGGCCAGTTACTGTGTGCAGTATTCCTCAACTTGGATTTGTCTGCTGTTTATTCATGATTTGATTGAAGTTCTGTGTTTTTGCCTGGGATACAACAATCGTGCTATTGTGTTCTTTTCAGTGCCTCATAGCAGGAAGCACATTCTAGTGATAATAACTTTGATCACTATGTTAAGGTTTCTTGTTGGTAAAGTTACTAGATTTCCCTGTGGAATAAGTATCTTGTGGGAGGTACTTTGATACAATAGAAAACCTTGTTTCTCACTGTATCTTGTTACTCAATGGTTTCAGCTGGTACCTGAAATAATTATTACTGTAATTATTGCCAGTGGTGATCTTCCGATTTCTCATTAAGTATATATTCATTAACTGGAATTCTGCAAGGAAGAGCTTTTGGCCAGGTGTGGTGGCTGACACCCATAACTTCACCACTGAAGTGGGAAGGTTGCCTGAGTCTAGGAGTTTGAGATCAGCCTGGACAACATAGTAATACCCTCTTTCTTTCTACCAAATAATAAAAAATCAGCCAAACATGGTGGGGTGCATCTGTAGTCCCAGCTACTTCGAAGGCTGAGGTGGGAGGATTGCTTGAGTCCCGGAGGTTGAGGCTGCAGTGAGCTATGGTCATGACACTGTACTCCAGTCTGAAGGACAGAGCAAGATATGTCTCAAGGAATAAAAATTAGAGCTTTCCCTTGTCCTTATTTCTTTATAACAGTATAGATTCATGGTTTATTTTATTTCATGGATTATAATCTCTTACTGTCATTTATTCTGTTGCTCGCATTGTCCCCGTATGGGCATGGAACAGTAGGACCTCCTTTACACTTGTCTGTTTGACATGTTCCATCATTCTTTGAACAATTCTGTTCTCTCTGGCACAATGTTTCTTAGGTGGATTTTTACTTTCCCTGACCTAGCCTTGGAATACGCATTTCTCTAAGGAGCTCCTTTTAGTTGAGAATGGTATTTAGAAAACAAAATCTGGATGCTGGATATGCTGATTGCTATTGGGGTGTTATTTCTATGCCTTCTCAGCAAACAGAGCTAGAAAGTATAAGTGTGTATATGTACATTTGCACACATGCACGTGTGTGTGTATACATTATACGTATATACACATAAATTTATTCCATTTTGAGTTGCTTCTTCCCTATCCTTGCTCTGTTGAGACAGGGTCTTTCTTGTTGCCCATACTTAAGTACAGTGGTATGATCTCGGCTCACTGCAACCTCTGCCTCCTAGGCTCAAGCAATCCTCCCACCTCAGCCTCCTGAGTAGTTGGAACCACAGGTGTGTGCCACCACACCTGGCTCATTTTTGTGTTTTTAGTAGAAATGGTGTTTTGTCATGTCACACAGGCTAGTGGTCTCAAACTTCTGAACTCGAGCAATCTACCCACCTTGGCCTCCCAAAATGCTGGGATTACAGGCTTGGGCCACCATGCCCAGCCTATACTTGTTGAGTTTATTATTTGTTGAGTATGTCAAATATTAACATGATTCTGAAGGTCAAAACAATAGAAAGAGGTATGTGTACTTTCCGACCCCATCCCTTCTACCCTGTTCACATTTGCCTCTCATCTGGTTTACACCTGCTGGCTATAGGTAACCAATCTCTTTTCTTTTTCATTTATTCATCTTAGATATATTTTTACACAAATTAATAGATGTGTATATTTTATTTCCCTTTCATTCTGATATCAAAGGTAACATACATTAGACACTCATTTGCACTGAGCTTTTTTTTTTTACATAACAGTATATGTTGGAAATAACTCCATATCAGTTTGTAGATTTTCCTCATTATTTTTTAATGGCTCTGGCTGCAGTGTACTGTGCTGCACAGATGTACCACAACATGTTTAATTATTGTCCTGTGTATGGGCATTTAGGCTGCTTCCAGTAGTTTGCAGGCACAGACTGCAAAGAATAACTTTGTACAAAGCGTATTTTCAGGTTAACATTTTAATTTCAGTGAAGCAACTCAATTTAATTTTTTTTTAAGTCGTCCTTGGAGAGAATTGGAGTTATGTATATGTCAACTTGCTTTTATTTCTTTTGAATACCTTTGGAATAAAATTGTAAAGTTCCCCTACTTTTAAATACTGAGGCACACCATATTTGGACAACACACCATGAAATTTTAGTAATTTAATTCATGTTTAATGTGTGCTCAAAAGAGCCCTTATGCTTCCTGGCTTTTTTATTATCTTAGGTAATCTGAGTGGCTTCTAACAAGAGGTTCTAAAAGAATTTGGGTAACTGGTTTTATTGCTGTATTGAGACATAACTCTGCATAACTCCTTCCATCCACCACTTCCTCCTCCCCGTACAGGATATAGGCCTTAAAAAATGCGAGCATGGCCATCTACTTCTCCAAATTAATAGTTGCTCTTTTATTATCAGTAGCTTTAGAGACAGCGTATTTTTAAAACACTTGTTTGTCCAATAGGACACTCTGTTACATGTGGGTGTAACAGAGTGTCCCATTGAATAGAGCCGTATAGATTATGGATTTACAAATAAAGATATTTACAGGGCTGCTCTGCAACACCTTCAGTAACCCCACTTTTCTATTCAACTCTCACTACCTAAGAGGAAGCCAGTCTTAGTTTTATTTTTACATCCTCTCTCGTGTGTTCGCATTCTGCTGGTTTCTTAACTCTGAATCAAAAATCAAAGCATATCATTTTAGTTCAGATGCCATGTGTTGTGTTTTATCTGATCCTCATGCACTTGAACTCGGGTTTCCTTGACAAAGACTCTGTTGTTTCTGGGTGGATTGACTTTAACCAGAAGCTGGTGCCTTTCTAAGCTTCATTTTTGAATGGGTTCTGGGGGTAACGCGGCTTGCTCCTCAGGGATGCTCAAATACTGGGACTTTTTTCTCAACGTGGAATTTCCTGAATTTGATTAAAGTGATATAATTTTATTCTCTTTGATAACTATGAAGAGAAATTGTTCTAAGTATTTCTGAACAGTAAATTAATAGTAGTATGAATGCTAAAGGAGTTTAATTTGAAAACTTGATTGAATCATTTTATTATAAGAAATCAATGAATCTCCCTCCATCCCTCCCTCTCTCTTCATTCTCATTTTAGTTACACTTGTGATACATAAATATATCCTCAGGTGTGTGGGCAGGGGGAATATAAAGCATCTCCCTCATGTCCCCCTTATTTTCCTCTCCAGATGCAGCTACCATTATTTTCTTAAACTTATTGTTCATATTTAAGATGTTTAACATGTTTTGATATATAAATAGAGTAAAATGATTACTCAAACAGATTTACATATCCACCAAACTTCTGGTATTTTCTCTGTGTTTATACTTACACACACATATAAACTCTCATATGTGTTTGGGGACTTGGGGATTAAGAGGACATGTTTTTTTTTCCAGAGGCAAGGGTGACGACTTGAAGAAAATTACTCCTACATTTTGGTGCTACTATTAGAAAGGGGACAATAGGCATTCCGTCTGTTGTTGGAAATCAGTTTAGACAGTTTAACTGTTGCTCTCTCTCTGTGCTATTTTAAAAAAAGAAAGGAGACCATTTGAGATGAGGACCGCCTCTAGAAGGTGCTAAAGATGGAGAGTGGCTGTTTGACTACAGGGTGGGGGAGATTGGGGATTATAGTCTTGACAGGACTTCTGTAGAATGGTGGGGAGGTGACCACTTAAAGCATGTATCTGAGGGATAAAGTCTCAGTATTGCCAGTTGTGTCTCAGCTAGAAGATGTGGTAGGAGTTTTGTTTAATGGTCTGCTAAGGCCTAGGGAAGTCATCATGGATGGCAATTCCTCTCTAACAGGGTTCTTTTTAATGATAAAGAATCCTCTCTCCCTCCCTCCCTCTCTTCCTTCCTTCCATTAAGAACATGTGCAGAACATGCAGGTTTGTTGCATAGGTATACATGTGCCACGGTGGTTTGCTGTACCCATTAACCCGTCATCTAAGTTTTAAGCCCCACATGCATTCCCTCCCCTTTCCCCCACCCCTAGACAGGCCCCGGTGTGTGATGTTTCCCTCCCTGTGTCCATGTGTTCTCATTGCTTAACTCCCACTTACGGCATCATCTTTTCTTTCTTATCCCATTGGCAATGAGACCATTAAGGCCACCAAGGAAATGGCTAAGTCCTCACCTTTTAGGCGGAAGATATGCCCCCTTTTCTCCTCTAGCACACAGGAGAATGTTAGCACATCCCTCTAATCCCCATGCTCCCCAAGCTGTTTGGAATTAGACTATGCCCACCTGTGTTGCCAGGAGGAGAGGTTTTGTGTTCAATTTACATTGATGCCTAAACTGAAAAGGAATGGGCCTAAATATGCAGGAAGAGCTATAATAAATTCCTACTTGCTTTCATTTATAGAATGTGCTCATTCTACTTAGGTCACTCATACCCATCTGGGAAGTGGGGGCTCAGGGTAGCAAAAGGGGAAAGGTTTTGAGAAAAAATCTCATTTACTTACATATTCCAGTGAGTCACACTGTCTCAGCAAATTAGTTAATAGTTTGTTTGGCAGAGAAGTACAGTTGATTTGCTTTTCAAGTCAATGACTTATATAACATGAGATTGTTCAAAATGGTTGAGACTAAGCCTTAGGGATTTTTAAATTTATTAATGTTGCACTGAATTGGGGATATTCTGCATAAGTATCTTGTTAAATTAGACTACATGTTCCTAGAGACCAGGAATCTTATTTTATTTTCTAAGGAGCCAGGTAAAAGTATGTGCTAAAACTTACAAATATCTATACTTGACGCCAAGTACTGAAGTGGACTCTGGGCACATCAAAATGTATAGGAGGTCATATCTGTCTTGGGGGAGCTTACTGCCTACTAGCGAAGACATACGTTTAGATGGGTAATTTTATAATGTAACAAATATAGAAATAGAAGACTCCAGGATGCCTCAAAGTGATATGGTAGTAGCTCTTTGCCTTTAAAGGTAAGTAGAGTATCAGGGAAGGCTTCCTGAAGGAGATAGTGTGTTCTTTTTTAGGTTAGGGAATTGTATACCATTTTTATACTTATTATTGTGTTCCTAGTATGTAGGACATAGTACTCATAAATTTTATAAATGAATGTATGAAATAGAGCTTCAAATGAGTCTTGTGAATTAAAAAACTAAAGCAATAACATTGCAGGTAAAGATATTTTAGGCATGGATGGTTATAAGCAGAAACAAACTTGAATTCAAGGCTGCTATTATGTGCAAGATGAGACATAGCTCAGACTTGAGACTAGACTTTGTTCTTTAGGTAGTAGAGACCACAGTGGATTTTTAAACAGCAGAAGCGATAGGATTTTATTTAATTTCTTAAAAGAAATCCCAGTGACAGTTTAGTGAAGAACGAATTAGGATGTGAGAGGTGGGAGCATGAAAGCATGTACATTGAGAGGTGCCCAAGTTTTGGCATGAGAAATGTGATGAAAATACAGAAGTGAGAACAGGGTGAAAGATGCTTTGGAAAAATGCAGATTGGTAAGAGCTGCTGACTGATTGTGGTGAGGGATGAGACTCTGGGATGGTTGTAAGGTTTTTGTTCCCTTAGAGGTGGCGGGAGTCCCTTGGAGAGGGCTTCTGGGAGAGCTACTGTTTTATTTTTTAACTTTTATGAAAAAATAGATCAACTGGCATCTAGCATACACCATCTTCCTGTTTAGAGTGCTGTGCAACAAATGCCTCCTAACTGCCAGAGGGTATGAGAAAGCCCTGAAGAAAATGTGAATCCTGAAGGAAGAGCAGCCACTAGGAGTGTCTGATGCCAAGTTACCTGCTAGTCTTGCTACTGCTAGGAGCACTAAAGAAAAGCACAAAGTCTATCCTTTTAAAGAATGTTTGGAGAAAACCATCATATACCCATAAGGGATTACTGTTCTTGCCAGAAAAATGCCACTATTATTTCTTTAAAAAGCACTCAATCAGCAGGTGCTTGGGCACTTTCTAAGACTGACTGGTGTTCTTGTCACACAGGTTAACAAAAAACGGGGGGAAAAAAGGAGGCAATTGTGGTCTTTCTCACCCAGCTTGATTTGAGGGCAAAGCTTTTTTTTTTTTTTAAAGAAATCATTAAAGGAAAGTTTAAAAGCAGTGTGTAAACATGTGACTGAGAATTGGCTCCGACTGAAAGGCTGAGAGAAGCCCTCAAAGCAGCACGCCTACCTTGGAGCATGGGTCAGCTTTGCAGAAGATGAGATAAATATATAAATGGGAAAGGATTTTATGGGTCATATGTTTAATTTTAATTTTCCTTACCTTAATTATTATTATTATTATTTTTGAGATGGAGAGTTGGTCTGTCACCCAGGCTGGAATGCAGTGATTTCTGCTTGCTGCAACCTCCACCTCACGAGTTCAAGAAATTCTTGTGCTTCAGCCTCCTGAGTAGCTGGAATTGCAGACATGCATCACCACACCCGGATAATTTTTGTATTTTTAGTAGAGATGGGGTTTTGCCATGTTGGCCAGGCTGTGTGTTTTTTTTTTTTAAAAAGGAGAATCAGTGTTGTATAATTCAGAGTTTTGAGTAGAATTCATTTTATTAAACTTGGATATATTTGAGTCTTTGTGATTCAAGGATCAGAAATAAAATAATCTTCTACCAAGTTTGCTTCTATATATATCTCTTGAGTATCTTTAGAATGATCTATGTTGTATTGGCTAACATAAATATAGTGCTACAAGTCAGGTTTTAAAACTATCACACATCTATGTAATAATATATATGTAGTTCTTAGGTTGGCATGAAGTCTGTTTTCGTAAAATATGAATCATTAAATATACAGGCCAAATTCACTAAAAGACCATGAAGATATGAAATTCAGAGTACTGGCACTCTTAACTCTGGGTATTCTATGGGAAAAAAAATCTTAGCATTTGGTAATATGTGCATTTATTTTTAATATTTATTGGGATTTTCTGTCATGTGCCTCCTGCCTTTCTGTTCCTATTTAAGACATTTGGCAAAGAGGAACAAAGAGATTTAATTCTTACTGAATATGAAACTCCTTAGGCCTGGATAATGTCTGTATTTTTGCTAAGTCTGGAAAGATGTACATTTTAGCCAATGCTGGAATAGCTTAAACTATTAAAATCGTACATGTATTGTTTTGTCTCTTATGTAGAAAGTACTTGTGTGTGGCCTGGTTTTACTTGATGTGGTCTCAGTTAAGCTGGTTGGCTGCTTGAGGTCTCTTGTGTTGACCTAAGGGAGGTTTGGGAAATATTGGTTAATATACCACAGTGTGAGAAGGATTTATTACATATGCCATGTGTCATATAGGCATTCTTCCCTTGTAAACCAATACTTTATATAAGAATGTGTCATGATAACTAGGATTAACTTTCTTATTTTTGCTGGGTAAAATAAGAGACTCCCAAAAAGGGCTTACCTTAGAATGAGGTGAATCTGTGTGTCTGTCTTAACTCTGATTGTTTTCTGCCAGATTTAAGTGAAGTCCCCTTTAGCAAGAAAATATGAATATGAATTGAGAGGATAATTTTATCTGCCATTAAGTAAATAAAAATATTACACAAAATAATGTGTTTTTCTCTACATTAAACTAGTTAAGTTTTGCTCAATTGTTGAATGATGCAACATTCTGTAGACTGAGACTTCAAATTCTAGGAAGGCTTTTATGTTGGTAGCAATTAGGAAAACAAATCTAGGAATTTAAAGATTGTAATGTTAAGTGCTGACAGCCCACAGACTATTAACATTCAGCTGTATATTTCCCTCCCTTTGATTTTTGGAGGTTCCATGTAATTGAATCTTTAGTTTGAAATTTCTTTCATTCCATAAGGTTGAAATTTTCCCAAGATAGACAAATCGTTCATTACTAATATTAAAAAGAAGTAAGCATATCCTTTGTTTTACAATTTTATTTTTATTAAAGTTGTACATGGTTTACCAGGCCTATAATGAAAAACTGTTCCATTCCAATGCCTTCTTGTGACTCCCCGAGCCCCGCTTGACCATTTTTGGAACCTTTGGGTATTTATGTTTATATCTTTCCATAACATGCTTTTATTGCTCCTTCTCTGCTTTTTAATTTGGGACATTATGTGCTAAATTGCTACTATGGAAGAGAAGTATTTAGCTTACTTAAACTGGTTCCCTTCCTCACTAACAAGAGCCCACTTCTTTTCCCCATTCTCCTGGTAGTTATATTGTCATTTTTTTAGGCATAACTAGGTGGCATATATATATATATATATTTTTTTTAATTTTTTATTGCATTTTAGGTTTCGGGGTACATGTGCAGAACATGCAAGACAGTTGCACAGGTACACACATGGCGGTGTGTTTTGCTTCCTTTCTCCCCTTCACCCACATTTGGCATTTCTCCCCAGGCTATCCCTCCCCACCTCCCCCCCACCCCCGCTGGCCCTCCCCTTTTCCCCCCAATAGACCCCAGTGTTTAGTACTCCCCTCCCTGAGTCCATGTGTTCTCGTTTTTCATCACCCACCTATGAGTGAGAATATGCGGTATTTCATTTTCTGTTCTTGTGTCAGTTTGCTGAGAATGATGTTCTCCAGATTCATCCATGTCCCTACAAATGACATGAACTCATCATTTCTGATTGCTGCATAATATTCCATGGTGTATATGTGCCACATTTTCCTAATCCAGTGTATCATCAATGGGCATTTGGGTTGATTCCAGGTCTTTGCTATTGTAAACAGTGCTGCAATGAACATTCGTGTACATGTGTCCTTATAGTAGAATGATTTATAGTCCTTTGGATATATACCCAGTAATGGGATTGCTGGGTCAAATGGAATTTCTATTTCTAAGGCCTTGAGGAATCGCCACACTGTCTTCCACAATGGCTGAACTAATTTACACTCCCACCAACAGTGTAAAAGTGTTCCTTTTTCTCCACATCCTCTCCAGCATCTGTTGTCTCCAGATTTTTTAATGATCGCCATTCTAACTGGCGTGAGATGGTATCTCAATGTGGTTTTGATTTGCATCTCTCTGATGACCAGTGATGATGAGCATTTTTTCATATGATTGTTGGCCTCATATATGTCTTCTTTCGTAAAGTGTCTGTTCATATCCTTTGCCAATTTTTGAATGGGCTTGTTTGTTTTTTTCCTGTAAATCTGTTTGAGTTCTTTGTAAATTCTGGATATCAGCCCTTTGTCAGATGGGTAAACTGCAAACATTTTTTGCCATTCTGTTGGTTGCTGATTCACTCTAATGACTGTTTCTTTTAAGGCTCAGCTTCAAAAGTGACAACAAAGCATAACATTTGCCATTGATCAGAATAGGTATTCTAGTGCATATGTTGAACCAGCCTTGCATCCCTGGGATGAATCCTACTTGATCATGATGAATAAGTTTTTTGATTTGCTGTTGCAATCGGCTTGCCAATATTTTATTGAAGATTTTTGCATCTATGTTCATCATGGATATTGGCCTGAAATTTTCTTTTCTTGTTGGGTCTCTGCCGGGTTTTGGTATCAGGATGATTTTGGTCTCATAAAATGATTTGGGAAGGAGTCCCTCTTTTTAGATTATTTGGAATAGTTTCAGAAGGATTGGTACCAGCTCCTCTTTGTGTGTCTGGTAGAATTCGGCTGTGAACCCGTCTAGACCTGGGCTTTTTTTGTGTGGTAGGCTCTTAATTGCTGCCTCGACTTCTGACCTTGTTATTGGTCTAATCATAGTTTTAGCTTCCTCCTGGTTTAGGCTTGGGAGGATGCAGGAGTCCAGGAATTTATCCATTTCTTCCAGGTTTACTAGTTTATGTGCATAGAGTTGTTTCTAACATTCTCTGATGATGGTTTGAATTTTTGTGGAATCTGTGGTGATTTCCCCTTTATCATTTTTTATTGCATCTATTTGGTTGTTCTCTCTTTTCTTTTTAATCAATCTGGCTAGAGGTCTGTCTATTTTGTTGATGTTTTCAAAAAACCAGCTCTTGGATTTATTGATTTTCTGAAGGGTTTTTTGTGTGTCTATCTCCTTCAGTTCAGCTCTGATCTTAGTTATTTCTTGTCTTCTGCTGGGTTTTGAGTTTTTTTGGTCTTGCTCCTCTAGCTCTTTCAATTTTGACGATAGGGTGTCAGTTTTGGATCTCTCCATTCTCCTCATATGGGCACTTATTACTATATATTTTCTTCTAGAGACTGCTTTAAATGTGTCCCAGAGATTCTGGCATGTTGTGTCTTCGTTCTCATTGGTTTCGAAGAACTTCTTTATTTCTGCCTTCATTTCATTGTTTACCTAGTCAACATTCAAGAGCCAGTTGTTCAGTTTCCATGAAGCTGTGCGGTTCTGGGTTGGTTTCTGAATTCTGAGTTCTAACTTGATTGCACTATGGTCTGAGAGGCTGTTTGTTATGATTTCAGTTGTTTTGCATTTGCTGAGGAGTGCTTACCTCCAATTATGTGGTCAATTTTAGAGTAGGTGTGATGTGGTGCTGAGAAGAATGTATATTCTGTAGATTTGGGGTGGAGAGTTCTGTAAATGTCTATCAGGTTTGCTTGCTCCAGGTCTGAGTTCAAGCCCTGGATATCCTTGTTGATTTTCTGTCTGGTTGATCTGTCTAATATTGACAGTGGAGTGTTAAAGTCTCCCACTATTATTGTGTGGGAGTCTAAGTCTCTTTGTAAGTCATTAAGAACTTGCCTTATGTATCTGGGTGCTCCTGTATTGGGTCCATATATGTTTAGGATCGTTAGCTCTTCTTGTTGTATTGATCCTTTTACAAATATGTAATGCCCTTCTTTGTCTGTTTTGATCTTTGTTACTTTAAAGTCTATTTTATCAGAGATGAGAATTGCAACTCCTGCTTTTTTTTTTGCTCTCCATTTGCTTGGTAAATCTTCCTCCATCCTTTTATTTTGAGCCTTTGTGTATCCTTGCATGTGAGATGGGTTTCCTGGATACAGCACACTGATGGGTTTTGGATTTTTATCCAATTTGCCAGTCTGTGTCTTTTGATTGGTGCATTTAGTCCATTTACATTTAGGGTTAATATTGTTATGTGTGAATTTGATACTGCCATTTTGATGCTAAGTGGCCGTTTTGCCTGTTAGTTGTTGTAGATTCTTCATTATGTTGATGCTCCATAGCATTTAGTGTGATTTTGGAATGGCTGGTACTGGTTGTTCCTTTCTATGTGTAGTGCCTCTTTCAGGAGCTCTTGTAAAGCAGGCCTGGTGGTGACAAAATCTCTGACTACTTGCTTGTTTGCAAAGGCTTTTATTTTTCCTTCACTTCTGAAGCTCAGTTTGGCTGGGTATGAAATTCTGGGTTGAAAGTTCTTTTCTTAAAGGATGTTGAATATTGGCCCCCACTCTCTTCTGGCTTGTAGTGTTTCTGCTAAGAGATCTGCTGTGAGTCTGATGGGCTTCCCTTTGTGGGTGACCCGACCTTTCTCTCTGGCTGCCCTTAGTATTTTCTCCTTCATTTCAATCTTGTTGAATCTGACGATTATGTGCCTTGGGGTTGCTCTTCTTGCAGAATATCTTTGTGATGTTTTCTGTATTTTCTGCATTTGAGTGTTGGCCTGTCTTGCTAAGTGGGGGAAATTTTCCTGGATAATGTCCTGCAGAGTATTTTCCAGCTTGGATTCATTCTCTTCTTCACATTCTGGTACACCTATCAAACGTAGGTTAGGTCTCTTCACATAGTCCCACATTTCTTGGCGACTTTGTTCATTTCTTTTTGCACTTTTTTCTCTGATCTTGGTTTCTCATTTTATTTCATTGAGTTGATCTTTGACTTTTGATATTCTTTCTTCTGCTTGGTCAATTCGGCTGTTGAAACTTGTGCATGCTTCGCGAAGTTCTCGTGTTGTGTTTTTCATCTCCTTTAATTCATTCATATTCCTCTCTAAGTTATCCATTCTTGTTATCATTTCCTCGAATCTTTTTTCATATCTTTTTTCAAGGTTCTTAGTTTCTTTGCATTGATTTAAAATATGTTCTTTTAGCTCACAAAAGTTTCTCATTATCCACCTTCTGAAGTCTAATTCTGTCATTTCGTCACAGTCATTCTCCGTCCAGCTTTGTTCCCTTGCTGGTGAGGAGTTTTGGTCCTTTTTAGGAGGTGAGGTGTTCTGGTTTCGGGTGTTTTCCTCCTTTTTGCTCTGGTTTCTTTCCATCTTTGTGGATTCTTCCACCTGTCATCTGTGTAGTTGTTGACTTTTCAGTTGGGTCTCTGAGTGGACACCCAGATTGTTGATGATGACGTATTTCTGTTACTTGGTTTTTCTTCTACCAATCTAGCCCCTCAACTGTACAACTGCTAAGGTCCACTCCAGGCCCTGCTTGTCTGGGGTGCACCTATAGCAGCTGCGGAACAGTGAGGGATGCTACCAGTTTTTTTTTCTGCTATCTTTGTCCCAGAATGATGCCTGCCAAATGTCAGTCTTTTGGATATAGAGGGGTCAGGGAGCTGCTTGAGGAGACAGTCTGTACTTTTTAGGAGCTCAAGTGCTGAGAGCTCTGTCGTTCATTCAGGGCTGTTAGGCTGCTACGTTTAATTCTGCTGCAACAGAACTCATTAAAAAAAATCTTTTTTCTCAGATGCTCTGTCTCGGGGGTGTTGGGGCTTTCTTTATGAGTGTCCATTGCGCTGTCCTGCCCAGCTAGGAGGCAGTCTAGTCACTATTTGCCTGCTGAGGCTCCGCCCTGCTGGTGTGAGGTTTGCCCTGTTGCTGCAGGCTCTGCCCTTCTGCTGCGGTCTCCGCCCTGCTGCCACAGGCTATGCCTGGTGGCGGAATCTCTCTTTTGTAGCAGGTTGCCTCGGCAATGGCAGGCTGCATCAGCAATGGTCGTTTACCTCAGTAGGGGCAGATTGCCTCAGTAATGGCGAACGCCTCTCCTCCACGGAGCTGCACCGTCCTGGGTTCAGCTGTGCCCATGCCCAGAAGCCCGGAGTGTTTGGAATCGCCAATTTGTTTGTCCCACTGTGCTACCCCAAACGCTGCCTCCCTGGAATCTCCTGGGCTCGCTCACTGTCCAAGTCCCACTCAGTCTCAAGTTCAGCCCTCTCAAGTCTCAGATTGCTGGTTCAACAGGGCACCCGAACCAGTGCTCTTTGTGGGGAGCGCTGTGGAGCACCGCTGCGCTACAGCGCCAGCCAAAACCTCTGCCTGGCGTCCCGCGTCTCTTTTATACCTGGGAATTTCCTTGTTCTGTGGGCAACAAAGATCCGTCTGGAAATGCGGCCCTGACTCACCCTCTTTGCACATTCACCGAGAGCTTCAATCCTGGGTTGTTCTCACCGCGCCATCTTGAGTCCATGTATCGGCATTTATATTCTTACAACCATTGTATTAGGCCATTCTTGCACTGCTCTAAAGAAATATGTGAGACTGGGCAATTAATTTTTTTAAAAAGTTGGGTCAATTGGCTTGTGGTTTTGCAAGATTTATGGGAAACATGGTGCTGGCATCTACTCAGCTTCTTGGGGAGGCCTTAGGAAGCTTTTACTCATGGTGGAAGTTTACCATGGTGGGAGTAGAGGTAAAATGTCCAGAAGAGGTGTCACATGCTTTTAACAACCATGTCTTGTGAGAACTTACTATCACCAGGACAGCTCCAAGCCACGAAGCATCTGTACTGCCCACTTGGCCCTACCTCCAACAACTGGGGGAATCACATTTCAATGTGAGATTTGGTGCAGACACACATCTAAACCATATAAATCCTGCAAATGAACATTTTCCAAAGCTGAGTCACATACTGTATGTATATTAAATATTTATTGCATTTCCTATCCTACGTAGTTATTGTTTTCTCTGGAGGTGGCTTTTTCTCTGTATGCTTCTCAAATTCAACTCTAAATGCTCTTCAGTTTGCTAAATCCCTTTCTAGTATGTTAGAATATATTAACTATCTTATTTTATCCTTTTGGATAAATACCTTTCAGTATCACTGGTCTGCAGCAGTCTAGACTGGATGTTTTATAGCCTGCTTCACAGGTGTCCTCTTGGGATTTCCCATAGTATGATCTTGGGGAATTCCTTCTGCCTCTAACTTGTGTTGGTTACCCTGTTGCCTGGATTCTATCTTTTCCTGTTTTTTTTTTTTTTTTTTTTTTTTTAATTCCATTTTTGTGGAGCATACATCCTTTAGTAGCTTATTAAGAAAAGATGCCAGGGATATATATTTTTGAGACCCTGTATGTCAGAAAATGTCTTTATTCTGCTTCACAGTTGACTGTTTTGGATGGTCATGGATTCTTACTAGAGATTTTCTGTAGCCATTTTCCCTCTCCCAGATTTCAACCTCAGGATGGTCCCTCCTCTAGCATTCATTACATTTGACTCCTAATTTCCTCCCCACTCTTCTCCAGCACCTAAGTGGATGGTGTAAGTTAGGAATAGTATCTTTCCTTTTTCTGCATTCTCTCACCCTCACCTTCAAAAGTCATAGGTACCAATAGTTGGTGTCTTATTTTTCTTTGTGGCAGTCTAAGAGAACCAGAGCCAGACAATAATGAAAGTGATTAAAAACAGATTTTATTCCGGAATTGTTGCAATAGGAGGAAAGATACTTCAGTATAGAACTGGGCTCAATTTCAAATATACAAGGAAAAGTGGGGATTTATATACAAGGAGTGGGGCTGGGGATATTTGGATAGAAAATTCCTAAGAGGAGACATTAACGGTAGGAGGACTCTTGCTAAACTGACTTAAGATCAGATATCAAGGGTTGGGGTGAGGCATTTGATCAGCTATCAAGAGTGATCAGAAATCCAGGGTGGGGATGCTCTCTAAACTGACTTAGCAGGATTCTTGCTAGGTTAGGCCCAACAAGAACAGGGGTCATAGCTGAGGCCTACTCCAGAGGAAAGGGCTTAGAGGAACCTGACTATGTTTGCTCAAGGAGAGAATCTTTGCCGTGGTTCGAGTAACCATACCACATGTGTTCAGGTGTTAGCAAAATTTCTCAAGGTAGGGTTTCTAACACTTCTCATACTAGTGTTGTTTATTTCTGTGCGTGTCATATATCATTAGAATGGGAGATAAATAACAGTACTATTGACATTTATATAATCTGCTCAGGAGAATGATGATACGGGTTTTTTTTCCCTCTAAGGCTAGTTATACCCAGCTATTAACCACATTAAATTATCAAAATATGTATGTATGTCACAAGAATGTGATATAACTTTATGTCTAAAAGCACTTTATCACCATAGAATTGGAGGGTGTAATTATGCTGCTTCTTTTATGGCTAACAAACCAACTTATGAATCACAGGTATAATGTGGGGTATTTTTCTACAAAGGAAATATACAGCAAGTTGAACATCTTAAAGATCAATGATCATTGGAGTCTTAAGTCAATTTACTATTTTGAAAGAGTACGCAGCAGGTTTCACTTTGGTTCCTAATAGTAATCTCTCCTGAGTGGTAGAAGCTCAATCCAGTGGGAAGAAATTGTAGGGCAAACCTTTTATTAACAATGGTTTCTGCACAGAAACAGGGAGATGAATTTATTAACAATGGTGGAAAAGTATAAGGGTGAGTATAAAAACCAACCAAAAATAGAAACAGAAAAAGCAATGTATGAATAAGAAGTTAAGTTTCTAGTTTAAGTTACTAGTATTGATCAGAGGTTACAGAATCCCTGAGGATTTTGATTGAAGTTTTTTGTTTTTGTTTTTGTTTTTTAAACTTTTATTTTAGGTTCAGGGGTACTTGTGCAGGTTTGTTATACATAGAAATTGCATGTCATGGGGTTTGGTGTACAGATTATTCTGTCACCCGGGTAATAAGCCTAGTACTGGTAGGTAGTTTTCAGTCCTCTCCCTCCTCCCTCCCTCCCCACTCAAGTAGGCCCTTGTGTCTGTTATCCCCTTCTTTGTGTCTGTGTGTGCTCAATGTTTAGCTCCCAGTTATATCAGATCATGTGGTATTTGGTGTTCTGTTCCTGCATTATTTCACTTAGGATGATGACCTGCAGCTCCGCTCATATCGTTGCAATGGTCCTGTTCTTTTTTATGGCTGCATAGGATTCCATGGTGTATCTCTACCACATTTTCTTTATGCATTGATTGAGTCTTGACTCATCAGGAAATGAATTTTGAAACATTCTCTTATCTTTGAATAAATTAATGGTGTATCCCCTCCTTGTACTAGGCTGATAATCCCCTAAAAATACATATAATGGAATTGGAGAAGACACAAAAAGGATTCTAAAACAGGATAAGGAGGTAACTGCTTGTGAGGAGAAATAAAAAAAAATAGGGATATATGTAGAGACAGCTCTGTAAGGAAGATATGGTCACTTGCTTTTGACATTGTGGTTGATATAAATAGTACTGATAGTAAGAATACTGCCTTCTTCTAAGGTTTGGTGAGCAGTGGGACTAGAAAATTTCACCTTACTCAATGAGCTTGAATTTATGGAACCAATTAAGAATTAGGGGTGGAAAATACAAATAACCTCAAAAATGATTTAAGTAAATTTGTAGACAACAAATCCATAATAGGTTCTTCCAGGAAACTAGGATGTGTTGGGTACACTCCTAACCTTTGAGGTTGATATCAAAGAACAGCCGTTTTTCCCACAGCATGTCTCTTGGTGCCATCATCAGAATCCTGGACTAGAAGACTTGGGAGCCTGATCCAATGTGGCAAGACCCATAGGCTCTGATCTGTGCTAGGTCTGTGTGGGTTGTAAATGTAGTGTAAATTCCAACTTGAGGATTACAAATGTCAGTGAATGAAAACTTGAAAACCTTAACTTTTATATTTCCTAATCTCTGTTAATTCTTCTTCATGTAGTATACTCTTAAAGCTTAAACTTTCTTGGACTGTCTTTTTTATCATATATCCCATACTTGACTATGGTGATACTTTTGAACTAGTAGTTTCCCATACTGTAGGTTGAATAGGATCAATTAATTCCAAGAGTAGTAGAGTCTTCACTTTTGGAATTTTCTTTTACATGTCACTCTATTTTCAATTTGCAGTTTGATATTATAAAAGAAATTTCTACTTCAGTTATGACTCTTGACTTTTCTAATAGAAAAATATCTTTTTCTATTAGAAATAGAATAGAAAGATATTATAAATAAATAGATATTTATTTGAATGGTTTTTTATCTATATGTAGGAAAACACATAATTTTAGCATTTTGGGGTACAGATTATCTGTTTTCCTTACTACTATTTTGAGGGAGAATGGCTAAATTCAAAACTTTGATCTGAATGCTTTACAGCAATGTGTAGGAATCAACTGAGGATCTTGTTCAAAAGCAGATTTGGATTCCCCAGTGAAGTGAACCTGTGATTCTATAATACATGAGATGTGGGATGAGGAAGGTCTGAAATTCAGCTTCTAGGTGATGCTGATGCAGCAGGTTTGAGGACCACATTTTGTACAGCAAGACTTAAAAGGATTGCTTGCTAAGTCAGTGCTGTAGTTTCAAAAACCAATCTTGGTTTCAGCTTTTCCGCTAACTGTTTTGTAAAGGAATAGTGAAAACAAATTATATAAACAGTATCCAAATGCTATAGTTATTTGGATGTTGAATTCATGTAGGAATATTTTCTTTCCACCTACTCTGAATTCTTCCCAGCTCTCTTCCTTTTTCTTATTTTCATTCTGTATTGAAAAATTGAGGCTTAAATGACACAAATGTTTCCTGATTCTATTAAATTTAAGCACACATACTCTTTCAGCTCTGTGTATTTTACTTAGTTACTGGCAGTAAAACTCAGTAAAGGGATTTAAGGCTTATGAATGTTCTACTTGGAGGAAATTGTAATTAAGGTAATTAGGGCCTTTGGGTTCCTGTATTTTAAGCAAATTAAGATTTTACGTGTTTATTAAAGAGACAGTAACTCTTCACTGCCCAATTATTTCCTCTGCATGGATGAGCTTGTGCATTCTGTGCATGTGGTTCAAATGGCACAAATCCTACTTTGTTCTTTCAGATAAATAATGGATTTACCCTAAGAACTTTTTTCTTAATTGCCATATATGAACCACTGGCCAACTTGAAGCAAAAACTAAGAAATAATGCATGTACTTTGGTACCAAAATTATTTTAAAAGCTATATTCTTTAAAAATATTTTAAGAGAAAATAATTGTCATTTACCTTTTATTGCAAAATCACTCTGTTCTTTATTAAAGCAATATGAGTTCATTGCAAGATGTTTATGAACTGCCAAATACAATAAAGAAAACTTATTCACACTACCTTGTAGTAATCACTATTAATACTTTTGTCGTCTTTTGCAAGATTTTTTTTTTTTTGCGTGTATGTAAAAGGTAGAAATTTGTAAGACATATTCCCATGGATACAACCAAGTCACTTTACTTTTTTTTTTTTTTTTTTTTTTTTTTTTTTTTTTGGAGACATAGTCTCACTATGTCAAGCAGGCTGGAGTGCAGTGATGTGATCTCAGCTTACTGCAACCTCTGCCTCCTGGGCTTAAGCGATCCTTGCACCTCAGCTTCCAAAATAGCTGGGACTATAGATGTGCACTACCATGCCCCACTAATTTTAAACTTCTTTTTTGTAGAGACAAGGTCACATATATTGCCCAGGCTGGCACTTTACTTTCTAAACTTGAATTAGTTTCTATCTTGGTCTGACTTTCTCTTAGTAATGGAAAATGAATTTTGGTAAATTAATCTTGTGTTTTTTAAATGAAATGTTTTCCCATTTTTATTCCTGGGTGTGCTCTTCCTTCCTTTCCTGCCTTTTCACCAAGGCTTGCATCAAGTTTTGCCAAGGGAGGGAAAGTGATGGAGACCTTGTATCATCCTGACGCTCCTCCCCTGCATGTGCTGTCCTTACTGATCTTCATTCTTCTGCATCTGCCCACATGTCATCCCCTGCATATCACACATTCATGAGGGCTCTGTTCATCTGTCCAGGCTCTCTGTGTCTCCGTCCTGACTGTGAAACTGTCTTCACTTCTTTCTCTCTCTCTAAGCCACTTCTGAACTCTTCTTAGAGTGTAAGGTAGTTTGGATGGCCCCTGATACTGCTTTGGGCTCAAGAAGACATCAGACCCTCTTTGCCCTGAATGTCTTATTACCATGTCTCATATTCTGCTCATGTAAGTGTCTGGGATGGAGAAGCACCCCTGGATGCTACGACTTCCTTGGGCTTTGCAGCTATCTTCTTGTTTCATTTCCCAAATTTGTCAGGGTGGAATATGCATTATCTTTTATTCCATTTGCCGAAGGTTATGGTATACGTACTTTTGTAGAGATCCACTCAACCAAAACTCAGTGTTCTCTTCTCTCTACCCCTCACACCTTGCTGCTGATTCAGTGGGTCTTTTATTTGTCTAAGCAGATAATTGGCTCTGAAAGATTACATGGCCCTTTATGCTTATTTATGACAAACTTTTGCTCTGAGTCTTTTTTTGGTCTCTGGTTTTTGATACTTATAATTTAATATCTTTTTTATTTTTTAATTGTTTTTAATTTTTATTTTTTGAGACAGGGTCTCATTCTGTAGCCCAGGCTGGAGTGCAGTGGCACAATCTTAGCTCACTGCCACCTCCACCTCCCAAGGTCAAGTGATCCTTCTGCCTCAGCCTCGCAAGTAGCTGGGACTACAAGCATGTGCTACCATGCCTGGCTAATTTTAGTATTTTTTGTAGAGACGGAGTTTTGCCATGTCACCCAGGCTGGTCTCAAACTCCTGGACTCAAGTGATTTGCCACCTTAACCTCCCAAAGTGCTGGAATTACAGTTGTGAGCCACTGCATCCAGCCTATTCAGTGTCTTATGATGCAATAAAATTAAAGGAAAGTAAAGATTTTTGTCTCTTCCAAGAGTTCTAAAATTCTGTTTGGAAACTCAAAATTTGAGCATTTGTACTTCTTTTTCCTGAGAAACCTTCCTTTGAGCCAGTGAATTCCACTTGAGCATTTGAATGAAGAAAAAGCTAAGAATTAAAAATAAATTTTAAAATTATGAGTTAATATTCAAATATTTAATCACATGTAATATATGTGACTTTTTAAAAATAGGATCCTAGACTGTGTTTGTAATCTGCCCCCCATTCTAAATAGAGCTTTGTCTGTATGCTAACTAATACTGCTGTGCATTATCAGTGGTTCTTTGTAGTCAATATTTTTTACCTAATATAAGTTATTCATTATTTTATTTGTGGACATTTAGGATGTTTACTATCTTTTCACTAGTAAAGCAAATGCTGTGATATAAATTGTATATATTTCTGCATTTATCCAATTCTTCCAACTAGATTCCTAGAAGTAATATTATGAAATTCATATGGAATTTCTATGAAATTAGTATTTCATAGAAGTAATACTACATTACAGAGGAAAAGTTCAATATTTCCAAATTATGTTCTAGGAGATATACACCAATTTACCACTAGCAGTATATAAGTTGCTCATTTCCTGAATGCTTATCAATCGTTAAAATCATAAATCCCTTAATTTAGTGTAGGTGTGAATCTATTTTGATTTGAATTTTGTCAGAAATGAGATTGAATATGTTATATATCTTTTTATGTCTGATTAATTTCTACTTTTCTTCCCAATAGCTTATATATATTTTTACTTCCTTTTCCAGAAGGACTTTTCTTCATTTTGATTTGCCAGTATTCTCTATACAAAAAAATTTACCATTATTGTATGTTTCAATGACCTTTTCTAGTTTCTTTATTATATACTTTTCTGTGCAGAGAAGTTTGTTGTTTTAGTCAAATTTACCTTTTTATTTTATTTTTTATGTTTTTTAGTTTATGACTTTTTTACATAGCCTTTCAGGAGACTCTTCAATTACCCTATGAACATAGACTTTAAAACTAGCAAACCGTTGTACGAAGTATATTTGATATATTATGAAATTAGGGTTAATTTTAAATGTGTTTATAATAGCTTAATTTGTATTAATACACTTAATTTGAACATATTACTTATAACATCAATATTTTTATGCAAACTCTATAAGCCTGCAATTAAGAAACCATCATTTCATGATTAATAATTCACAGTGAGGAGGTTGCAGTGGTTTGTAAGATGACTGCAGCCTCTCCATGAGTTGAGTGAGCTGGATGTTAGTAAGAGGCTGTCTATGATCATCTGAGCTGTGGTGTCTTGTGTCCTTTGTGGAGCCTAATCCTCAGAGGCCTAGCAGTCAGTTATTTCTGTGAGTGAGGAAGGCCACAGGCTACTCATCAGTGATGAACTCCACATTAGATAGATGTATTCTAATGCAGGCAGCTGCTATTCAGCTCTGGTTAATGATTATCAAGCAGGAATGTGGGCCATGCCATTTGATTACACAGGAAAAGCAAGAAATTTGGGTTTTCATATTCAAATTTTTCTAGAGGAAATATTTGGTGCCCATAAAACAAAATTGAGTTCTGTAGCTCTTAAACATATATAGTAGCCCTAGAAATGTTTGCATACCAAGACGATGAACTGATCTTTCCAGAGAATAGCTAATTTCTTCTTTTACTCCACTCCCTTGGGTGTATGTGTGTGCTGCATACTTGAATACCTATGTGTATGAACCTAATGATCAGCTCTGTTACTGTTTTTGAGACAGGCGAGGTGTAGTTAAAAAAATTTTTTTTTATAGATACAGAATCTTACAGTGTTGCTCAGTCTGGAGTGCTGTGGCTATTCATAGGCCTGATCATGGTGCGCTGCAGCTTGGAACTCTTGGGCTCAAGTGATCCTCTTGCCTCAGCCTCCTGAGTAGCTGGGACTACAGGCATGTACCCAGCTTGATTAGTGGTGATGTTGAGCTAACCCAAGCTCCTCACAGTCTTTATTTACTGGCTTTTTATTTTCCCCTTCTGCCACACTCTTTTTTTAAAGATACATTGTTCTTGAGGGTACTATGAATAAAAATGAAGAGTTTTTAAAGAGGAAGAAACAGGGTTTCTGCAGTATCAAGTTCTGATGCCTGAAGATGAAACTGGAAACTTAGTGATTATGAAGTAACTGCAAGAGTATGTCTGTTGATGAGAGTTCTCTGCAGGTGTGTCCTCCCTGTCACATCACATCAGGAGGCATGTGATGCAGTTTGTTTTATCATTGGTGATTCTAGTTTTGATCATTTGGTTAATGTAAGTTTGGCCAAATTCCTCCATTATAAAGGCAACATTTCTCATTTGTGATTAATACGTAATCTCTTGGGTGATATATTTTTTCCCAATAAACTTTCACCAAATGGTGTTTGGATGGTGATGATCTCTGCCTAAGTAATTATATTAGTTATGGCAAAATGGTGACCTATGTGGCCGCAATTATTCAAATGTGGATTGTAGAATATTTTATAAGACAACTAGCCTGGACTCTAAAAATCTCAATGTCAAGAAAGCAAAAAATAATGGAGGAAATTAAATAAGACTAAACAAACCAGATGCAATACATGGCCCTTGATAGGTTTCTAAAGATAGATGGGAAAAACAATATTTTTTGGAAGAAGTGAAGAAATAGGAATATAAACAACATATTTGTGATACTTTTTTAAACCCATGTTAAATGTCTGAGATCTGGCAATGGTATTGTGGTTATATAAAATAGTCGTCTTATTTTTAGAAAGCACATGCTGAAGAATATAGAGTGACATATTGTGATGTCTGCAATTTACTTTCAAATAGTTCACCAAAATAATTATTAGTGTGCATTTCTTCATCTCTACCTCTAGGTCTGTGTGTATATAGATAGATATAGACAAATGTAGAAGTTGACATATACAGAGAGAGACAATGCAGGGGGAATTATTTTTAAGATGATGTTAGTTTCGATATGACTTAGTGACTTACACCAGGTAAGGTGTTTATAAAGTGTTTACAATCCTGGTGTCCTACAATCTCTGAGTTTGTAAAGTTCACTTTTCCCAGCATATTGAAAATCAGATATTCTTCTGTATTTTTGAATTCCTCTATTTTTTTTTTGGAATAAATTTGCCAGTATTAAAAAAAAATCTATAAAAATGCAACTAATTAGAGCCTTCTTTTCTGTCTCATATTTTAATATCTTTTCCTTAATCTATGCTTGATCTTTCCCTTTTCACATTGAAGTGAAATAATTTTGTCATTTTTAATAGACAAAAAAAGAAAGTAAATAAAAAACCCATAGTCTTCCTATCTCTCTCATCTAATATTACATTATATCTTAGTAAGTGAGCTTAATTTTTAAAATTAAATTTGCTTTAAAAATAACTTTTCATAGATGTTAGGAAACTTTAATCTTCACGTTTCTTTTGACATTACTTTTTCCCTGAATATATCTGTTTTTGCATATTATTTAAATGTTTGAATTCATCAGAGAACTTTCTATGCAACCATGTTGAACTGTCTAGAGTATTACTCATCTTTTCCCCTTTGGGATTATGTAAAGATGTTCTTATTTTGTAAATAGCCTTATAATTTATATTTTAATTTAGAAACTTCGGCTGCAAACACAAGCCTGTTTCTTCTGAAAATCATGTTCTTAAAGTACGGGATTATACTTCTAGGATCACAGTCTCTATATGCTATTCTAAAACCATGATAACATTTAATTTTCATATTAACAGTTCTTCCTTGTATTTAAGTATTGAATGACTCCTTTTGTCTTTGCTATTTATCTGAAAGATAAATGGCCAATACAATCAGCCAAGGTTTATCAGACATAGTGAACTTTTATCCTCACATTCCCCTAACCTGCACATATGTCTGTTTATATATATGCTCTTCCTTGGACTTGGAAATCTTGTTCCAACAGGCAAACTCCTGTATTCTCTTCAAGACCCAAGTCCTGCTACTGCCTGTTTTTTTAGCTCTTCCAGAATAAATTACATCTCCTCCTTCTCTAGCCCAAAGCACTCGATAGTACGCACATAAAATACAACTTTAAAACTACAACATTTTGGAGAGCTCTTACTGAACGAATCTAGAATAATCTAAGTATTATATGAAGACAGTAACAGACTATAGCCCATTGAATAAAATTCATGAGTACCTTTCCCTTCTCCCTCATTTGTCTGTCTGCTTGTTTGTTTATATCAAACAAATGAGGGAGAAGGTAAAAGTCTCCCCAGCACCAGCATGCCCACTAATAAATGGAAAGGAAATGATGGAGTTAAAAAATTACTTTTGACAACCTGACGATAATAGTTCATTTAGGCAAGAGTCACCAATGGATGTCAAACCAGTGTGTGAAAGTTTGAATAGCAGGATATTTATATAGTTTTACTATGTCTCCTCTCAAAATACTTATCAATTATAGAAGAAAAAATGGCAACTTTATAGTATAGAAACCTAGCTGACACCACGTTAACCAAGCATCAAAGTTAGCATCACCAGTGGTGCAACCAAAATGCGGCCTCTTAACATCACGCACAGAAAAAGACAACCTCGCTTCATACGTTATTCCCCAAATATACAGCCAGTCATGAGGGAACATCAGACAAACCCACACAGACATGTTGTAAATAACTGACCTGTTTTCTTAAAAACTGTTAAGCTCATGAAAGAGCTCCAGATTAAAGGAGACTTGGAGACACAATTTTCAAACCTATCATATTAGGTTAGATTTCAAACCTAATATGTATAATCCTAAAAGGGATTCTAATCTAGGAAAAAAATAAAGAACTATAAAGGACATTGTTGGCATAATTATGGAGTGAGGATTAAAAGATAGTATATAAACTATGGTTGATGTAAAGCAATGTCTTTGTTTTTGGAAATGCTTTTTACTGAAAAATTTAGAAGAGGACAGAATATCTGCAAATTATACTTAAATGACTCAGAAAAATCATATGTATACATTAGTATGCACACATATATTACATATGAATGTACCTATATGTCTATATACATATCTGGCTACATACATATATACATACAGATACCTGGCTACATGCATATACACATCTACTTTGACACTTTTTGAGAGTGTACAGTACCATTTACAGTTTTCCATGAATGAAGATGCAGGTTGTTTTTGGCTTCCAAGAATTGGAGAAGATAGAGGAGAATCATGGTCAGCAAGCAGTGACAAATTCCTCTCCAAAACTGTTCATTCCATTCCTTTGGCTTTCATGCATTTGTAAAGTCTAGTTTTGATCATTTGAGTGGTATACTCAGGCTTTCTAATTACATAGGTATGCTTGCTGTGTGACTTCAAAGGCCCCTTAGCCAGGACAGGATCTGTCTTCAAAGACAGTGAGGAGAGTGGCCCATTTGCAGGAAATTGCATGGTTTGGGGGTGGTTGTTTTCTTTGAACTTGTCAAGTGGAGATATTTCTTTAAAAAAAGTGCTGGCCTTTTGCTGAATGCCCAAACAGTAAAAGACTTTCCATTTATAATTCTGAATTTAACCTCTGCCAGAGGAAACTTGTAACTCAGTTTCCCCCATTATCCTTTTTGATGGATCAGCAGTTTTGCTCGGAAGTGTTTTTGTGGGTAACATCTTAATTTTGTTGGCTTATAGTTCTAGCTGTGTTAGAAAAGATTAGCATAGTGTTTTTAGTGACTAACTATCAAAAGGAACTTTGATTATTTCGTTGTAGCTAAAAACAGAGGAAAGGAGCAGTGAGGGAATTATGAGGGTATGCCCTAATTTGAAGGAAAGTTCTCACAATTTAAATCATGGTATAATGCATTTCTTCCCCTAGGTGCTGTACATATGTTGTTTAATGAGGAAGTAAAGAGCCAGGACTTTGGAGTTAAAGGCCAGAACTGCATTCACATTTGTCACAAACTGTGATCTTGGAAAGATTATTAAAAATTCTCTGATCTGTTTCTTCACTTTGATAAATGGAAATTATATATAAGAAGTTTAGTTTAAAAAGGTATGAAAGCATGTAGACTGCAATCTGTCCTGTAGCGTGTTCTCCAGAGTTTTTTTTTCTTTTCAACCCTCATTTTGACTTTCCTGTTTTTTCTTTCTTTTATTCGTAATAGACAGAACCTTCTTAGAATAAAGACAGTTAAGCAAGTAGATTTCAAACTGGGTCTCAGGTATGAATTGCTGTGAAGTTAGCAAATCAACAGAGCACGTCAAAATAACCTGCTTATGAATGCTAAATGCAGACCATTGGTTTAAAAAATTACTGAGTTTTAAATTCCATGTAAGTCTGGAGATTTAGTAGTAAATCATTCTGATTTTTGTTAACATGTGACTTTTACCATCAGTGACCTACAGTGTAGAAAATGAAACTGACTTTTTTTGCATCATAGTGTAGTATTCCATAATAACATTTGTCAACTTTAGGCGTCTATTAGTGTCTGTTAGCTTTTTTTTTAAGGCAATTAAAAAAATCCTCTTTGTTTAAGAAACCTTTCTCTAGAATAATGTAGCTAACAAGAGCAGCCATTCTCAATTTTAAAACACAGTGGTAAAACCCATGGGAGTTTCCACATTTAAAACACATGGAGTCTTTAATCTGGTTAGTTATGACACTGATTCTTCTTGAGGGCTGTGTTTATGACACCAAAAAGTCATCTAGTTTTTTTCCATTTATTGTTTTAATATGAAGACAGTGATATAAGCAGGAGTGACCAACTAGTTTCTATTCTAGGAAGCAGGTGGTATATGAGGGATAATTGAATACCTTAAGCACAATGAGAATTATGTTAGAGTCCCTCTCACCCCTTTGTAAAAACAATTTAATTTTGGATAGGCAGGAGGGAAAGATTTTCCTCCATGCAGTTGGATAGGTCAGACACTATGGCACTTATGCTCCATTTCATAGAAGTATGCAAAACTGTTTTTAAATTGTGTTAGTATAAGAAGTATTTAAGTACTTTATGGGACAAAAATCTGGCTCTGTTTGTGAGCAGTTTGTTTTCTTCTTTTTAAATAATTGGATTATCTCCTTGTGTAAACATGGAACCATGTGAGGGTGGCAGTTTTGCAATCTTCATAAATGTATATATTTAGATCTGCTCATGTTGGGGTTACTATTAGCACCAGCAGTCTGTCAACATTTCCACGGGGTCTTTTAAGTATGTTGTGAAAGCTCCAGCCAACACTTGGCATAAGTAATCTGTACTACACAGCAGTTTCAAGCTAAGGCTTATAGGATCGCACGCATGCTTTTTAAAAAATTGTTACACTTTCAAGTTCTGGGATGCATGTGCAGAACATGCAGTTTTGTTACATAGGTATACATGTGCCATGGTGGTTTGCTGCACCTGTCAGCCATCATCTAGGTTTTAAGCCCTGAGTGCATTAGGTATTTCTCCTAATGCTATGCTGCCCTTTGTCCCCCAGTACCCAAACAGCCCCAGTATGTGATGTTCTGCTCCCTGTGTCCATGAGTTCCCCTTGTTCAACACACACATACTAACTTTAGCATACTTTTCTTTTGGCATTAGAATAATTTTATGGAGTACATTTATTTTTTTCTCTCACTGATTCAAGCAGGTGGCTTATTTTATAGAACTTAGGATATGATACTTCCCTCGTTTCAAAAATACCATCTCTTTCTGGAAAAATAAACAACATTCAACCATTCTATGTTTTGCTTCGACTTCATAAGCTAATTAATGTTTATTGGTTTTAGCAGTTGTACAAACTGAGGAGCTCGTGATTCTGGTGGCATATTTTCCCACTTAAAAAGTTTAGTTTTCTGATGCATGTGTTGTAATCCTTAATTGTATACTTTTTTTTCATTACCTGTCAGAATTAATGCCTACTGTGGGGATATGCATTAAGATTTTTGTGTCAAAACAGTTTCTAGTGGAGAAAAAGAGGAGTAATTCTTATAGGACTTGGTTTCCCAAAGTGTTAATTATGGGAAGGGCTTCATCATTTGGGGAACTGTTTGTGCTCAATTGAGATCACACGATTTTAATTTCTTATTGGGGCCTATAGATAACTACTTTTTTTTTTCTTGTGTTTTGTCTTTTTACTTGATTTGGCATATTCATGACTGTTTCTGAAAATGTTCCCTGGAGAATTTCTAAATTCCACTTATTTTAATTGAATCCCATTCTACTTGAGCTTCTCACTCTGACTGGCTCTCAGTTGTCCAGTTCATAGAACTGGCTTGGCAAAGTGCTACATTTAGCTTTCCTTGAGCCTCTCTCTGTGGTGCTAAGCCCATGATTTTAAAAAACTCAAACAAAAAATACAAAACTCTCAAAAGTATCTTCCGTTACTATTGATGTGCCCCCCCCAAATATGTCTCAAAAGTACAGTGCATCAGCAGCTCCTTTGGAAATGTCTCTGACTCTGCCACCAGATGCAAAAGCCACATGTACTGCTTATGTTTTGGGTGAAAAATGTTGAAAGGGACTCTGTCAAAGTAAAATGTATTGAACCAAAGTTATTTTTCCTCTGATGACCACTGCGATTATTTGCTTGGGGGTGTATCCTTTCAGTCTCCTTCAGTTTGGCAGATTATCTCGAATGTTAATGATGTCTGTAAATTGTGAGAAGGAGAATGTGTTTATCATGTTCTGGACAGGTCCATTGTGCCCTCAAACAGAACCACCTAAGACTCCACATGTATTTTGTACCACATCTCAGTTCATCATCTTTCCTTGGCCCCTAATTATTAAGGATGCTGAGCTTCCCTGTGGCATCTTAGTTAAATCAGACTTTGAAGCATTCATGACACATACCTCATAGATCCTTTGTTTCCTTGTGCTGTGTCAAATATATATCTTTTTCCGGTGACCTACACTATGACCATAGTTAATCCAGGTGTGATTAATCTGAGGTGCCAATGTAGGAGGATTACAATTCAAACAGTGCCGGCACTGGAGAATATTTAAGGTTTTATAGTTCTGGTAATTGTCTTCTTTTTTTTTTGGAAGATAATAGCACTTCATGTGTTAAAAATAGATCTGTGACTCTAACTCTCTCCACCAGTATTTTAAAATTTCTAGGTTTGGTTAGGTGCAGTGGCTCATGCCTGTAATTTCAGCACTTTGGGAGGCTGAGGCAGGTGGATCATTAAGGCCAGGAGTTCAAGACCAGCCTGACCAACATGACAAAATTTCATCTCTACGAAAAATACAAAAATTAGCTGGGTGTGGTGGCACAAGCCTATAGTCCAAACTACTCAGGAGGTTGAGGAACAAGAATCACTTGAACCTTGGAGGTGGAGGTTGCAGTGAGCCAAGATGGTGCCACTGCACTCCAACCTGGGTGACACAGACTGTCTCAAAACAAACAAACAAAAACTCCTAGTTTTTTTTAGTTTTGAGTCTTTGTACAGTGAAATGTGTATTTCAATAGGAGAAGCCAAATGGTCTGAATAAAGAACTTGAATCCCGATGTCATTAAAAATACTCATTTGTAGAGATGACTTCCATATTTGATGGGCTTAAATGTTTAGAAATACTGTTTTCTCAAGGAAAATAGTAGACAAGTATATACTAGACAAATATAGGTCCAATCTTTCATTCCTAATTGATATGATTTATTAATTTTTAAATAATATTGTTAGGTAAACAATGAGTTTCTCAAAGTTAATGCTTCTTGGGAAGTTAAAGCTTTGTAAGCCTTGTACCTAAAAATATCCTTCTCTATTAAAGAACACATGACAAAAGATGAAAAGATTCTGGGAAAATATGGTTTAATTCTTTTTTTTTTTTTTTGGAGGTGGAGTCTCACTGTGTCACCCAGACTGGAGTACAGTGGTACAGTCCCAGCTCACTACAGCGCCTCCCTCCCGGGAGGTTCATTGTGCTCTCAAACAGAAGCGATTCTCTTTAGAGTTCAAGTGATTCTCCTGCCTCAACCTCCCGAGTAGCTGGGATTACAGGCATGCACCACCATGCCCAGCTAATTTTGTGTTTTTAGTAGAGATGGGGTTTCATCATGTTAGCCAGGCTGGTCTCAAACTTCCGACCTCGGGTGATCTACCTGTTCTAGCCTCCCAAGGTGCTGGGATTATAGGCATGAGCCTCCACACTCGGCTATTAATACAGTTTAATTCTAGGGGTTCTGTAATTTTGAAATTCTTTGGCACAAATTTTGCTCTTGTGCCAAAAAAAATTGCCATTTTATTCTATATTAAATTTATGTTAACATAGTCCTTCTAAAATTTTAAAGGAAATCTAGAAATTTACCTTTAGGCTTGATTAACATTTTTAATTATTATATTTATTTTCTTTCTAAAGCATGATGCTTTTAATGGTGATGGTCTAGGATTAAAATGTATTTTCTTTACATTCACAGTTAGACTACTGGGTTTATGATACTTAAATATTTATAATTTTATATTAAACTAACCAAAATATCTTAAGACAGTATTTAGCATTTTGGTCAAAACTTGTGTGGCACATTAATTCATTACCGTGCTTGCTTAATTGAGTTTGAGCTTGGTAGTATACATGTATACATGATTACAGGATTTTTATCCCAGTGTTGCCAAGCTCTAGTCAGGAGAATGTATCCAACTTGATTTGTATAGCATCTGACGTGCAAGTTCCCTGTTACTGGTACCACAGATAGGATTTCCCCCTCCAAAATCTTCTCCTTTTATGTGTTTTTTTTTCCTTCCTTAAATACATATCTTGAACTTGAGGTTAGGAAGAGACATACATTAGCAATTTTATGATATTGATTGATGAAGTTAATATTCATTTAAAAGATAGGTTGAACTTGCAACATTATTTGACCAGCAAATATAGAGTGAGACTAAAATGCCAGCAGCCCATTGTTCAGTCTTATTATTTTCAAAATTAGAAATCTGTACCTTTGTCAGGATGGATGCCTTCACCTAGAAGGAATTCAGATTTCTTCTTGCTTGGCAGGGGCTAGCTGCAGAAACAAGGGAACACATGTTTTAGAAGTCAGGAGTATATTAGAAACACGTGGGCATTCAACACCTACAAAAAATGCTCTAGGAGATAAATGCGAGTAGCTGGATTTAACAAAGGACCAGACTTTAAAATACCAGAATTCATGAAAAGGCTAAACTTACTTTGCAATTTAAGGGGAACACAAATCAACTAATTAGAATTAATAATAAAGAGTTCTACTTATGCTGCCTCCCTTGATATAACTGTTTGTGATGTAGGTATTGTTACCTTGTTTCAGCCTCATGGTTTTTTTGTTTGTTTGCTAAATCCTTTTACTACTCCTTTTCCCATCAAGGGGATATGTGTGGGTTTGTGCTAGAATCACTGTTTGTCACCGTTTTGAGGATTTTTCATGTTTTATGAGATTTATTTCATCTTTAGAATTTTGGGTGGGTCTAGATTTAGAAAAGTGTTTTGGTTGGAATCATGAGGCTCTGGATCTCAGCAGGCTTTAGGGTTGGAAAAGTTGAAGCTCACAGAGAGAGCAAATAAACATGGCCATCAAAGCTGAGAATTAAGATCTGTTTATTCACCTGCAGGCTCGAATTAAATCTCAGAGCAATGGGCAGAGCCATTTGACTTATGAAGATCCTGACAAAATACATTACTCTAGTGATGTTTACATGTCTATTTTTTTGCCTGTGTTTAGACACAGAGGTTGGTGTAGTGACCATATGGTAGATGGAGAAGTTCTTGTGGTATTACTAAGCTATTGATTTACAACAGGGGGAAGGCCACTAAAATAGTGGGCAATGGTTAATTAAACAGAAAAGTCTGTTTGAAGTTTGGGGCAAGAAGCTTCAAATTGTAAAAATCACATGGGCTCTTGTTCTTCAGCACTGAGCAGCATCATGACTGAAGATTGGAAAAAATGGGGAGAGAGTACTTAGGTTAGGTGTGGCTCACGTCACTCTTGCTTTAAGAGAATTCCTCATGTGTCGGGTTATAAAGATACCTAAGATATGGACTTGGGTAAGTATCCCCTAATTCATTATCTTTAAGTCTGTTGAGGTTCAAGTAAATAAAGCAATGCTTTTAATAATACCTTTTTTTAAAAAAAACATAAGGCGCAATTTGTTGACTCAGATTTTTATGGTCAAGATGAAAGTTGGCTTCTGATACACAAAAACAAAACAAAAAGCCTTTAATTTGTGTTGATTCTCTTGGTTCTGTAATTCTCTTTTCTCTGTACTTCTTACTGTGGAGCGTGATTTATGGTGATAAAGAGCTTTGGTTTAACTTTTGAACTGAAAGTACAGCTTCAACTTTAGCATGTAATGACTGTGAGACAGTGAACCTCTTCCTTAAACATTGTGCTGTGTAGTTGTAAACCTTCCAGGATCTTCCTTTATTAAGCTGGGTTTGGAGTGGATACTTTATTGGATAATTGCTTGTTCTTGGTTTTTCAAATTTGTGTATAAATTTTAGAGCAGAATGTCATCAACATGTTTCAGAGGGCTCTGTAGTTTGGGGCTGCTTTTGATGTAGCTCCAGCCAGCAACCCCTGCCCTTGTCTTAGTCACTCATTTTTTTATGTTAAAAAGATGGCTTTTTTCATAAAAGAGTCATACATTGTTTCTGTAAATGTCATTCCATAGAGTCTTTGTGCTTAAGGTAGGTTACAATCTTGGACAACTCTGAAAATGAAAAAGAGCTGGAGTCTCTCTGGTTACCTTTTCCTCCACCACAGCCATTTCCTCACACAGCCTGTCAGTATTCCCAGTTTCTATTGCTCTTCTTCAGCTTTTCCCATCCCCTCAATTTTTTACCCTTTCGGGCACAGAGAATTTGAATGATATCCTAATTTTTTGAAACTCACTCACTTACACCCTACTAGCGACACTAAGGACGATACTGGAATAAAACCTCTTCAGAAGGCAGCTAGAGAAATTATTGATAGTATAAGCTTATTTTTGGTCAGCTATGCAAAAATTATTTATAAATCATAATTATCTAGGCAGATGAAGGCATAACAAAATATTACATAAAAACAGGAAAATTAACTCAGCAATAGAATGTAGAGTGAAGTAGGGAGAGGGTAGATCTGGGTTGGGACTTCATAACCACCCAAATGATGAGTGATAACGGCCGAAATTATGAGAATATGCGTGGAAATCATATGGGTGAGGATTGGAATCAAACCTGTAGGAGGCAATATTATCATAGAAGCTGGAGGAGGAAGAAGACTTTCAGCAACCTAGGCTATTAGAATTGTGAGGATCAGAAATTGAGAATGAGATCTTGAATGAATGATGAGAAAACTGGTTGTGGTCTTCATAAAAGCAGTTTTGGAGATAATTCAGCGAGGTTGGTGATAAGTAGAGGCAACAGGGTTGATACTTCCAAGAAATATGTTGGTGACATTGGTTTAGTTCATTGTTATGGAAAGTTGCTAACAACTTACTGAAATTGAACGTTATGACCCAACAGATACAGTATGATGCATATGAAAAATACAAATTGTATATTTTATGCATGTATACACATATAAAGGAATATTTGGAAAGTTGTTTGCCAGAATTTTATGGGTAACTGTATCTAAGGGGATGATTTTTTTTTTATCAGAATTGGTTCCCTAGCTCTCCCCCGTAACAATTGTAGATTTAGGGAAATAAGGTATTAAATGAGAGACTATTTGGAAAGCATAGATAGGTTTTCAAGTGAGAGAATGCCCATGCAATCGACTCAACATGCAGATAAAACAGTTGATAGAAAAAAAGTCCTAGAATAGATAGGAAGAGGTAGATCTTTCTGGCCAAATCAAGGGGCCTTGATTCCTGATCCCAAAGGGCCTTGTTTCTTCTTCAGCCCCTTTGGTAGAGTTAGCCCTAGTTTTGTGACCCCCCAACTGGACGAGAGACTTTAAGACTACATCAGGAATGTGGGAGCTTGGGGGAGGAAGGAAGATTCTCTCGTGGAACTAAAACCTATATAAATTTGCTACACGTTGCTATAATTATAATGGCCATTAAATTATTATAAGTAAAGGAATGACATGATATACAATGTACTCTGTAGAGCTGCCAGCCAGACCACTTATTGCTTGATATTAGTTTTATACTCAAGAGTGATTCTGTGGAGGGCAGGCAATATGTAGTCTCAAAGCTGAAAGTTTCAATAATTGATGAGTTTTCTATTTTTTCTCTCTTCATTCTCTTTTGGGTTAACAATAAAATGAAGTCATTGTGACTGCATGTATTCTGTTGTATTTATGACTTTGCTTGGTGCAGTGACACCTAACAGTTACACGAATTTTTAATATTTTGGAAACTATAATATTTCAGGTTGTATCATTTCTAAATTATATACCAGCGATAGCAAGAGTATTTTACATGTTTTCTTTCAAGGTCCCCATCAGATGCAGTGAACTTCATATGGTTCAGGTATTAACTTATTTTAGATGCTATTTCAACATTTGCTTATTACTGTCTTCTCCCACCTTTTCCCATAAGTAGACTATTTCTGTTTGAAAAAAAAAAAGTAAATAGTATCTTATAGGTGAGCATCTAATATAATTTGTAGAATCTTCAAAACAGATGTAATTATAAGTAAGTACATTATCCTGAAATTAGTGCATAACCTTTATATGCTTAATTTTTTTAAAAAAGTGAGATATAATTTACTTGTAAATTATGCACATTAATTATAAAATTGTACAAGTATATATACTTAGATAAATACATAGTTTTATGAATTTTACAGATGTATGCATTTGTATAACCAATATTCAGGCAAGTTATAGCACATTTCAATCACCCTCTTTAGTGAACTGACTAGTACACTCCCACCCCACCACCCCACCACCTGGAAATTTTAGAAGGTGACCTTTTTTGCAAACTGGGTTTTGGCAGATGCAACGAAGGTAAGGATGAAGATGAGATTATATGGGATAAAGGGACTTAAATCCAATGGGAGTGTTGCTGTAAGAGACAAAAAAAGACATGGAGATATGAAAGAAGAAGGCATGAGACAATGGAGGGATTGACATTGTATAACTATGAGTCAGGGAATGCCCTGCAGATTTGATACTGGAGTTTCAGACCTCTTGTCTCTGGAACTGAGAGAATAAATTTCTGTTGTTTAAGCCACCAAATTGTGGTCATTTTTTACAGCAGCCCAAGGGAACAAATATACCTCCTCCATCCCCTGCAAATTCTATTATGCCTCTTTCCAGTCCATCCTCAATCCTCAAAGGCGTGTAGTATTCTTATTTCTATCGCCATAGATTAGCCATGCCTGCCTTTGACCTTAATATGAATGAAATTATATGGAGCATGTTCTTTTTTGTATCTGTTTGGATTCTTTTGATCAGCATAATGGGTGTGAATTTAATTTATGTCATGTGTGTCTGTATTCGTTTTATTATTGAGTAAAACTCAAATAATTTGAATATACCATAATTTATCCATTCTGTTCATAGATATTTGGGTTGTTTCTTCCTACTCTTATTTCATACATATATTACTTCTTTTGTAGCTGTAATTGGTTTAGAAGTTATGTATTCTATTATTGTTTTTGCCGTTGGGACCTTAAGGTTATAGTAGTTACATTTTACTTTAATTTGCATTGGTCTTCCTACTAGTAAAGCAGAAACTTTGAATACTTTAACTTTGGCTTTCTTCTCAAGTCTTCTGTGTTTTTGTGAACATAAGATATTTATTTTCAAAAGTTGAAAATCATTATGTATTTTTTTACATTCCATGCTTTTGTATAGAGACACGAACATATTTTTCAGTTGGTGTGATCACTAATCCTTGTTGCATTCTACTTCCTCTGGGTTCTGTTTTATTTTCTCCAGTACTTTATTCTTTAAGTGAATGCTTTTTAAAAAATTAAGTTCTTTGCCTTTACTTTAGCTACAGGTATGTTTATTTTGCTCACATTGTTAAACTATAACTGCTTATAGAATTATACTGTGACAATTTTTTCTCAGCATGTTGAAGATAGTATCTCAGCTATCTAACCTTTATTTATTTATTTATGGATTATATGTCTGCTGTCAAAGTTTTATTCCTCTCTAGATAATCTGCAATTTTTCTCTGGCTTGACTTTATTCTTATGTCATGTAAATATACTGTGTTTAGATGCAGACTTGTTTTGTTCATTCTGTTAATTTTTTTTAATCTAAGAACTCAGGTCTTCAATTCTGGAAATTAATCAGTCATCTCTTTGAGTAGTGTGTTTTATTCTTTATTATATATGTATATACACATTTAAGTTCAGGGGTACAAGTGCAGGTTTGTTACATTGGTAAACTTGTGTTGTGGTGGTTTGCTGTAAAGATGATTTCACCAGCCAGGCATTAAGCCTAGTACCCGTTAGTTATTTTCCTCATCCTCTCCTTCCTTCCATCCTCTGCCCTCCAACAGGCACCAGGGTCTGTTGTTTCCCTCTATGTGTCCATGTGTTCTCATCATTTTCTCACTTATAAGTGAGAATATGTGTTTTGTTTTCTGTTTCTGTGCTAGCTTTTTAAGGATAATAGCCTCCAGCTCTGTCCATGTCCCTGCAAAGGACATGATCTCATTCATTTTTATGGCTGTTCGATATTCCATGTTATACATATATCACATTTTCTTTATCCAGTCAGTTGATGGGTATTCAGGTTGATTCCATGTCTTTGCTATCGAGAAATAGTGCTGCATTGAGCATATGTGTGTACGTGTCTTTATATTGGAAGGATTTATATTTCTTTGGGTAGATACCCAGTAGTGGGATTACTGGGTTGAATGTTATTTCTGTCTTTAGGTCTTTGAGGAATACTACCCTGTCTTCCATAATGGTTGAACTAATTTTTACTACCACAAACAGTATATAAGTGTTTATTTTCCTTCACAACCTCACCATCTGTTATTTTTTTGACTTTTTAATAATAGCCATTCTGACTGGTGTGAGATGGTATCTCATTGTAGTTTTTATTTGCATTTCTCTAATCAGTAATACTGAGTTTTTCATATGATTGTTGGCCACATGTATGTCTTCCTTTGAGAAATGTCTGTTCATGTTCTTTGCCTGCTTTTTAATGGGTTTTTTCCCTTGTGAATTTCTTTAAGATCTTTATACTGAATATTAGACCTTTGTCAGATGTATAGGTTGCAAATACTTTCTCCCATTCTGCCGGTTGCCCGTTCAGTCTGATGATAATTTATTTTGCTGTACAGAAGTTCTTTAATTAGATCCCACTTGTCAATTTTTGCTCTTGTTGCAATTGCTTTTGGCATCTTTTTCATGAGATCTTTGCCTGTGCCTATGTCCTAAATGATAATGGCTAGGTTGTCTTCCAGGACTTTTTTTTTTTTTTTAATATAGTTCTGGATTTTACATTTAAATCTTTAATGCATTTTGAGTTTATTTTTATTTACGGTATAAGGAATGGGTCCAGTTTCAATCTTTTGCCTATGACTAGCCGGTTAACCCAGCACCGTTTATTGAGTAGTGAATCTTTTGCTTGTTTTTGTCAGGTTTGTGAAGGATCAGACAGTTGTAGATGTGTCGTCTTATTTCCGGGTACTCTGTTCTGTTCCATAGGGCTATCTATTCATGTATCAGTACTATGCTGTTTTGGTTAATGTAGTGTAGTGTGAAGTTGGGTAGCGTGATGCCTCCATCTTTGTTATTTTGCTTAGGATTGCCTTGGCTATTTGAGCCCTTTTTTGGTTCCATGTAAGTTTTAACATAGTTTTTTCTAATTCTGTGAAAAATGTCAGTGGTAGTTTAGTGGGAATAGCATTGAATCTATGAATTGCTTTGGGCAATATGGCCATTTTAATAATATTGATTCTTCTATGCATGAGCATGGAATGTTTTTTTATTTGTTTGTATCGTCTCTGATTTCTTGGGTAGTGTTTTTAGTTCTCCTTGTAGAGATTGTTCATCTCCTTAGTTACCTGTATTTCCTAGGTATTGTATCCTCTTTTGGCAATTGTGAATGAGAGTTTGTTCATGATTCGAATTTTGGCGTGACTGTTGTTGGTGTGTAGGAATGCTAGTGATTTTTGCATGTTGATTTCATATCCCGAGACTTTGCTGAAGTTGCTTGTCAGTTTAAGGTGTGTTTTATTCATTCCCTTTACTCTTTCCTTCTGTAGTAACTACCAGTCATGTACTGGAACATTTCCACTTTTTTTTTCTTACATGCTTATTACCTTTTTATCTTGTTTTGTGCCACAGTTCTTTAAATGTGTTTTTGGATATGTCATTCTCTCTAGTCTACCATTCAACATTTCCATGGAATTTTTTTTTCTTAACTTTTAGATTTTTCATTTTATTCTAATGTGTACATTCTTGCCTTTTCCGTGTGATTTCTTGTTATTCCTTTTTCTCTTCAGTTATCTGGTAGATATTCATTTTAAAAGCTCTTTCAGAATGACCTTATTTCTGTATTTTTAGGTGTGAAATTTTCTTACTGATACTGATGACTGTTCCTCATGAAGGTTTGCTTGTTCGTGCGATTTATTCATTTTGATGTTAGGGTAGCATTTCATGAAAGTCCAGATCTCAGGATTGTAGAAAACATCTAGATAGTAGGTCTATATTTATATTTTTTCTTTGTGGGTTTTCCTGGTTCTGAAAAAAATCTTATTTTAAATAGTCAACACCATATAGACCCCATACTACATGATAATTTTAATTTAGATCCCATCCTTGCAGACTTGGTGTTCTTATGGCTCATGAGTTACATTTTCTCTTGTGCTTACCCACTCTGTGCTCCCAAGCCAGAGTCAGCCTCCTCTGCTCTGGCCAGTTAGGGCAGGGGGTCATGAACAAACAGCTCTCTTGACTCTATCTACATAAAGGGAGCTAAGTGCCAGATCTTTACATGAATATTTCTCAGCCTGGGTCGAGGACCTTGCCCTAAATTCTACCTCTGTCTGGTCTGATATCTCCATGAGTCATTCAGCTTTAGCTTCTGCCTCAACTCTGCCTCGAGTTTCCTCTTTGTTTCTAAGTTTGGTTGTGTGTTAACCACTTTTTGGGTAGGGGAGGTAGAGGGAAGAAGGGGAGGGATATTTTATTTAGTATTTCTATGTGAGTATAGCAGAAAAAAATTTCTCTCTTCACCAGGGTGTATTTACCAAAAGTCTGATTATACTCATAATTAAAAACAATTTTTGTTTTTATTTTACAGCTAGTTATGCATCAAATCCCATTTGCAAGGGCTGTTTGTCTTGTTCAAAGGACAATGGGTGCAGCCGATGTCAACAGAAGTTGTTCTTCTTCCTTCGAAGAGAAGGGATGCGCCAGTATGGAGAGTGCCTGCATTCCTGCCCATCTGGGTACTATGGACACCGAGCCCCAGATATGAACAGATGTGCAAGTGAGCATTTGGCTTTGTCTATCCTGTATTGCTAGATATGCAATTTAGGAGAGGAGCTAAGTTGAATATTTTGACTGATTTTTTAAAAAAATATATGTGTAATAGGCAATAGAAATAGTCTAAGCTTGTTGGGTGTGGTGGCTCACTCCTGTAATCCCAGCACTTTGGGAGGCCAAGGTGGATGGAGCACTTGTCGACAGGAGTTTGAGACCGGTCTGGGCAATGTGGCAAAACCCCATTTCTACTAAAATCACAAAAATTAGCTAGGCATGGTGGTGCACAACTGTAATCCCAGCTAGTAGGATGGCTGAGGCACCAGAATCTTTTGAACCTGGGAAGCAGATGATGTTGTGAGCTGAGATCTCTGCTGTGCACCTGGATGACAGGGTGTGACTTCATCTCAAAAAAATTAAATAAATAAATAAAAGAGTCTCAGCTCAAACTTGCAGAAATGAGTGTGGTAGGATAAGAGCACCTGTAGTTTATATTTTGTATAGAACTGTAAGACACAGTCACACATACACACTTTATTTTAGATTACATAATTTTTTTTTAAATCACAAGGATCTCAAGCACAATATTGTTTGACAGGTTTTTGTAAAGAGGACTTACTCAGTGCTTATAAAAAAACAAACAAAAAAACACCAAGTAATTTAAGTACTTAAACTGAGAACAGTCTCTCTGGTTTACCAGTTTCTATAGTTTCTTTTTTTCTTTTTATTTGAGTTTGTAATCCTGAGTTAGTCTAACTTGCAATTAAATACATGGCAAAGGTGGTTTCTTTAAGAACCATTATTGATATAACTAAAAAGTTTAGGTTATTTTAAAGTAATCTGAGTTGCATGTTTAATAACTATTTAAAAAAAAGGTTGAGGAATGGCATTTTGTATATAGGAATGAGGGTGCAATTTTTCATCTCTTAATCCAAAAATCACTTACAGAATGAGTCTCATCTTCTAGATCAGCTATATAAATTGTGGTTTAAAAAATAAGTGAGATAGCAAAGGAGCATCCCTTTCTTTAAGGAACTCAAATTTTAGGAGATAGAAAGGATAAGAAAAAGGAGACCACAGAATAAAATGACAAATGGTAAGTAGTTCAATCATAATTTAATATATTAAGTGCTATGTCAGTAATAATTAAATCACTCATATATATGTGTATATATATATGAGATCATTAAATCTCATATTAATGAGAGTGGTTTAATGATCTCCCATTAACACACTATGTATGTGACTATTCAGCCAAGACAGTCTTCAGATGAGAAGAGAGTTTGAATTACATCATCCAACGACAATATTATTTTGGAAGGAAGCAGAACTAGTGGGGGCTATTTAGATGAATTCTAAAAGGAAGAAACCACATATGTGTAAAAATAAGGTGTTTGGGGAACAAGAACTCTCACCCGGAGTGTTCTTTGGCATTTCGGCGATGCAATTCTCTGTTTCATGGGACCTGTCCTACATTGCTGGACATTCAGCATCCTTGGTCCCTGCCCATTAAATGTCCTTTTTGTCTTCAAACTACTGTTATAAGCAAACGTGCCCCCAGACATTTCTAAACACTTCCTGGAAGAGCAGTATGGTAGCTGGATGAAAACCATTGAAGAGCATGTGGCTAGTGGGAGGTGTGGATGGAACTGAGGATGGAAAGGGAGGCTGCAGTGAAACGGATAAAGGTGTTGCCTGCCATACTAGGACTTTTTGGTATTATCTGAGGGTACTGAGTAGGCAATGAGCTAAAGAGATTGCTTTAAGACAATTCTGGCAGAAGTGGAGATGAATAGGAGAGGAGAACAAAGCAGAGGAAGGCTGCTGTAATGATTGCAGATTAGAAATCTTGTTCTGATGATTTTTTGTCGGTAATGAATTGCCGAGTCTTTAAAAATAGAACCAAAGGGGCCTGGTAACTAACTGGACAGGGCTAAGAGAAAGAATCAAGCATGATCTTGAGGTTTTCTAGCTAAGGTACTAGGTGAAGTTATACCATTAGCAGAGTTAGAAATGTTTAGGCGTGGAGGAAACTGGGATCTACCTTCATTCGTGGAATTGTTTAGATTAATATTTAAAGGACACAACTCCCTCCCAGTTAATAGAATGGCTTGCAAATATTTAGCAAATATGCATTTTGTTCTTAAAGTATGTGATTTAGCCTATCTCCTAATTGATGTCTCATGGTTTATATACTTCCAGAGGCGGATAGGGTCTACCTTGGAAAGGATTCCTGTTCAGATTGGTGTAGACCACTTATGGAGGGGGTGGGTTGAGTCCACTTTATTCTTTATTTTTTATTCCAGACTATCAGTGCACAAGGATGACAAGGCAAGAGTATAAATGGATAGAGGCATTTATTCCAAGTTCTAGAGCTAGCATTGTATGTACTGTTTATGGACAATAGGCTGGCCATATACTGTATTAACTCAGTGTGGACACTGGGAAATGAAAGGGGCTGCCATTAACAACTATGTAGGGAGACTGGATGGAAACCAGGACCATCCTGTGCAAACTGGTATGAATGGTCACCTCGGCAATACTTTGTAGCATATCAGTGGAGTCATCCTTAGAGAGATACTCTCAGGCAGGAGTTAACAGCACATTTTGGCTAAGTTTTCTTTTCTCAGAAATGGAAAGGAGATCACTGACTGTAAATCAGCCTTAGAAAGAAAATCTGCATATGGGAAAGGGTTTGCTGTGGATAGCCTTCTTGTAAGTGAATACAATCAATGTTGGAGTTTACTGACCTAGAGGAAATCATTACCTGGTACAAGCGGGAAGTGCTATTAACAAGACCCCATTAAAGCAAAGCTAAAATGGAAAATTACTTCTTAATTCTCAGTATATGATGATAATTTTTTTTAACCAATTGTTGCTCTCTTTCATGACTACTTTGCATATACTGCATTGATGTTTATATTTTGTTCAGGGTATGAGATTTAAATTGTAAAGCTGTCAGAGACTTAGAATTTGAAGTCATATCCACTTTTTGCTTCCTTAAAAGATAATTGCTCAATAGTAGAGAAGAAAATTATACTTTCAGCAATAGTAGCCAAAAAAGTCTTGTAAGTGAAATTTACTCATCTGTTTCCTAATCATTACAGTACAATTTCAAATGTAAAGCAATATTCTTCTTTAGAAGGAAGACTTGCTCTCTAAAATGTTGTCTGATGTTGGCCTCTTTGTACATAGAGTATGAAGCTTATAAAATTCAACCATACTTACGGAAACCAATAACCATCTGAGTAATTCTGTGAATACATGCACTAACAGACACTAGAAACTGCCATTGTCCCTGATACTATGTTAGATGTTATTTCACTCATATTTTTTTCTCATTCATTCATGAAACTAGTTACATAAAAGTTTATTTTTTAAATTGTTCTACATAGTCCTTGTAGAAAGCTTAGAAAAGTGCATAGAAGGCCTAAAACAAGCAAAAGCAAGCACTTCTCTTAAAGTTAACAAAAGTGAACAAAAGATTTTGTCCTCTCTTCTTGACAATATTTCTATGAGTATTTGTGGTTTTCCTCACCTTACAGATGTATCATTGTGTTTTGTAACTTGTTTTAACTTAATAAATTATAAACATATTTTCATGCCATTAAATATGGCTGCATATATTCTGAATGGTTAAACTATAATATATTTAGTTAATTGCTTATTGAAAATTTGCTTTTAGTTTTTCACAATTATAAGCATTTCTATGAAAAATATTCTTATATAAATTCTTGCTCTCTCATGTACAAATTTTTCACATTTGCCTGTTTTTTTAAAAAGATGAACTTTTAAACATAATACATGTTTTGAAGGTGTATATTGCCAGTTGGATTTCTAGAAAAGTTGTATTACATCTTCTCTAACAGTGGACATTTTCTCTTGCATTTCACTGGCTATTAATGACAAGTAGAAAACTGCATTTTTGCCTTAATATGCTTTTTCTTTGATACAAATGAAGCTGCACATTCTTTTGTCACAGGAATATTGGCATTGTAGGATGTTTACCAGAGTCACTGCCTCCTCTTTTTCTATTTGTACAACTGTCATATTTTTCGTAATTAAAAAACTTTCGAAGTATCATGCAGAATTCTAAATTCACAAATAATAAATGGAGAGTTTAATCAACTATTACAGAGTAGATACATTTCACTCCCACTGAGGTCAAGAAAGAATGTTAGCACTAGCCACTGGCTAACTTCCTCTTCGCCAATGTCTTCTCCTTTGGCATAACTACTATCCTGACTTGCAAACAAAACACACATAAAACATTATTCATGGCAACACTATTTATACTGATTATAACTTGGAAACAACTCAAATGTCCAAACAGTATAATACCTCAAAAATATAGTATATTAATATTGACATTTAACAAAAAACAAGGAAAAGCCAACGGAGGAGGCTGTGACCAACTAACCAGGAAAACAGGATGATGTTCCAGAAGCACAAGTGGGAGGAGGCCTTGAGGAGAAGAAAGTGGTCAATGTCAGTGTTGCACTGTTTAAACAATAGAGCTGTTGACCTTCATGTGAGTCATTTCATTGTCTTTGCTGGGACGCCCACCGTCCTGATTGCTATGGCTTTGCAGGGGCTGGGGGCGGGGGCAGTACATGGAGTCATAGGAAAGCACCCAGTGATTACATACACTCGTTTTCTTCTTTCACTTCTCTGCTATGTGCATTTAAAACGAGTATCTGATGATAACTGGAGGGCTCACAGATGGGTAAGTTGGGGAGTGTGTGTATGTTTGTGTGTGTGTCTGTGAGTGACAGAAGACATAAGTAGGAAAGAGCCAGTTGAGGAGGATAGACAGAAAATAATGAAGTAACAAGATCCCTGAAGGGACAGAAAAGGATAGAGTCCAAAACATAGGTGGAGAAATTAACCTTGGACAAACATTAATTCAGCAATTTATGAAGTATCTACTCAATCAAGGTTAAGGATTCTTTTTTGTCATGTATTAGGAAGGTGTCAGAAATATGCTGAAATTCAGGAAAAAGGAGCAGTAAACCTTTTTAACCTCCAAATTTATGTGTAGGAAAACAATATAATTTTGCCAGAGACAGTATTTTAAAAAATCATCCGTAAAAAAAAAAAAGAAATAAGGTATTTTATAATTCTGGATCTGTGAATTTGCTGCATTTGAACTACTTCTGCTACAGTTTTTGATTCTACCCTTGTTTTGGCATTTTGTGAAATATGTGTTTAGGCTAGGAGAACATTAGCTTTCATTTCCTTCATTTTCCATTTGGTTTCCTTCCTTTCTTCTGTTGCACAGTTACAGCTCACTGAAGCCTCAATTTCTTCTGGGCCAAAGGGATCCTCCCACTACAGCCTCCCCAGTAGCTAAGACTACAGTCATGCACCACTCTATCCAGCTAATATTTTTTAAAATATATTTTTAGAGATGCCTGGCTGTTTTTTATGTATGTATTAAGATATTTTTAGAGATGAGGTCTTGCCATGTTGGCTGGTCTCTAACTCCTGACCTGAAACAATCCTCCCACTTCAGCCTCCCAAGTAGCTGACATTACAGGTGTGAACGGCCACATTTGCTTTGAAATGAAATGACACACAGGTTTTAAAAACTAGTAATTTTTAGCATATAAGAAAATCCAAAGTTAAATATAATCATCCCTTAATTTGTGAACTCCAAGATCAGCATTTAGGCATTTTTAAAGAATTACTACATGTCTTGAAGTTTGAGTGCCTTTAGAAACACCTTTTTTTTTTTTTTTTTGAGACAGTCTCACTTTGTTTCCCAGGCTGGAGTGCAGTGGCACAATCTCAGCTCACTACAACCTCTGCCGCCTGGGTTCAACCAATTCTCGTGCTTCAGCCCTGCGAGTAGCTGGGACTACGGGCTCGCATCACAAGCCTGGCTCTTTTTTTTGGTATTTTTTAGTGGAGATAAAGTTTTGCCATGTTGCCCAGGCTGGTCTTGAAATCCTGAGCTCAGGCAATCCACCCGTCTTGGCCTCCCAAAGTGCTAGGATTACAGGCATGAACCACTGCGCTCTGCCTGTCATTCTTGAATAATGTAATTTAATGATGCATTTGGAAAAAAGTGTCTAGGTACGTAGAACTAAAATAAATTTGTTTGAAATGGTTTTAGTCAAATCTGGACAACTGTACACACATAACTACTCTTATTATCATAAATTCTATGTAATACGTCCATAGATCTGTAAAGATACAGACCTCCAAATACATTGATATAGTTCCAGTATGTTTGAGATTACATGAGAAATAAAAATAACAAATATATTTATTTGGAAGATACTTAGACCATTAGGTTGGAGACCATCAGGTTGCATATCAAACTGATACAGAATTAGACAACAGTATCTGAGAGCATCATTATATAAAGTGCTGCTAAAGCCCGATGGGCCAATGGGGTCAGTGTGTTGCATAGCTATGGAAGGAATCACAGAAGGGAGAGGTTAGTGGTTACATTATAACAGTCATGAAAAATCCTGGGCTTAGCTGTATCCTTCCCTTTTTTCACCATCTAACCTGGGTGGCGAGGGTGTAAAGAGTTAGAGGAATTCTAGGTTTAGAGGAAATGCATGAACATGAGGGGTGAAAGGATCAGTGACAAGACCTGATAGGAGACCTGGAGATAATGATTGATGTTGACAAACTAAGGGTAATAGGATTCAGATTTAGAGAGTGTATTCTGATTACATTTAAACCAGAAATGTTCTAAATCATGTATTAGAGTTATTTTACTTTAGGTTTAATCTTTATCAAACCAGCATATGGATAAGGGCTACATTTTAGAAGCCTATAATATTCTTTATTTTGGAATACAGCCAGTGCTAGAAATAAGGAAGCCTGATGAAAACAGCCACTTGCATGGTTTTCCCAACAGTATTAGTAGGTATTTCTCTGATGAGGAAAGAGAGGGGAAGACTGTAATTTAGGGGATGGCTTAGGCTGCTTAATACAGCTTACACATTTAGCAAACATTTACTGCTTATATACTAGGCAGGGTCAATGTGTGTTTTTACAAAAAAAGTGAGGGGAATTGAATGTGCTAAGAACTGTGACAGTGACACACTGGCTGCTCAGGGAAGTCAAGGGGCATCAGCTAACTTTCCCTTGGAGATGGGTGAGTCTTCAGATTTCCTAGAGAGTGTGTTATAAAACTATCTTGAAGAAGGAGTAGGGTGAGAGCAGGAGGGTAAAGGTTATTCATAGCAGAGAGTCACTTGAGCATTGGAAAACAAAGTGTGAGAAGTGGAATTTTGGAAGCAGAGGATGGAGGATTTGTAAGCTGGGAAGACCTATAATGTTCTTGTTTTAGAATATTGTCTTATGTCAGCAGGAAAAATAGGTTGAAGAGAGGGCCAGAGAGGAGGCACAGAGACTGATTAGAAAGCTGTTGCTGTAATCCCAGGCCAGAAATGAGGACTTCAGCTAAGGCAGTGGTACCCGAGGTGGGAAGGAAGGGACAGATTCAAGAGATTAGAAGATAGAGCCATCAGAAGGTGGTGGTTCATTGAACACAAGGGAAACAGAGAGAAGAGACCTCAAGGACTCGAAGGTTTCTGCTTTTAAGAATTGTACAAATACTGGTGCCACTCACTGGGGGGAATACAAATGTCAGGTGGGTTTGAGCTTATTGGATATTATTACTGATTTTTGTTTTGATTGACAGCAAAAGGAGTTGAGTTTTAGAAATGTTGACTTGAGATAACACACTTGAGTAGAGTTGTGCTTTGGAGAATCGGAGACCTGAGTCTGTTTTAGATAAAAGCCAATTAGGATCCAGTATCTCCTTGCTATCCTGCCCATATCTGGTGATCCTATTAATAATGATCACAAATATTGATCACAGATGCAGATATTACCAGGGATATTTATTATGCTTAAATGCTTACGAGGATGCTGATATATGGTTAAACCTGATTGTTATGGGAATCAAACTACTGCATCATCTATCTGTGACAAAGATGTATGATACTGCCAAGAGTCCTTCAAGCACAGGGCCATATGTTGGGAAAACTATTTTCTTCTATGGTGAATGGCAAATAGGACTACCCCACACAAATCTGTGTAGTTTGTTACTTATGTTTGGTGTCTGTCTCTCTCAGCCCCACTCCTCTAAACTTTACCTGTGTGTTTTATTGGTCAGACCTTTCTCTTCTACTACTATGTATTTTCATCAGTATCCCATCTCCATTCCAAAAGATAGGTATTGTTCATTGTTGATACATACTGCTTTGAAATCTCTTCATATTAGAATGAAGTGCAGTGTGGATCAGAACCACCTGTTAAAACACAGATTGTAGGATTGCACCCCTGGAGTTTCTGATTCAGTAGATCTGAGATGGAGCCCAAATTTGTATTTTTAACAAGTTTTCAGGTGTGGCAGACATGGCTGGCGCAGAGATTACACTTTTAGAATCACGGCTACTGTGTAATAATTATGCCACTAGTTATGGAATAGAAGACTTCATAATTAATGGAAGACAAGTTTCAGTATCTTCTAAGCACATGAGGATATTATGAGGAAATGTTTATTTTTCCCCACTTCTCTTATTCACACACATCTGTTTATGGACTGTACTGATCATGCACTGATTATGATAGAATGTGCTAGAATATGCTGGCTTTTGGGACAGGCTTTCACTATGCTTGTCCCTCCCCTTCCCTAACTTTTTTCTCTGCTTCTCTCACTTCCTCATAATACTCTCTTCCTTCTCTAAGATTTTCACTATGTGTTCTGAAACATGTATTTTAATTTGTAATTGTGTCTTGTACCTTAGAACTAATTTATTCTATTTTGCTTTTTGTTGATAAAGTTCTGATTGAACTATAGCTTCTACATGAATAGAAGCATCATAAAGCTTTATTTTGTGCTACAGTTTTAGAGTAAGGAAGCGGAGGGGAGTGTTTGGGGACAGGAGAACAGGGATCATGGCGGATTGCGCAGCCAGAGTCCCTTCTTGCTCAGTTCACAACTGGCTTCCAGGCTAGAGACTGGACACGTGCCTTAACTTATTCTTTGCAATGAGTGAACTACATAGTCTCTGAGCCCCAGTACCCTCATGTGTAAAAACTAGTGGAGACTGTGAGATCATTGCTCTAACATTCTGTGGTTCTATGAATGCCTCCAGAAGTTACTGCCTTTTGACATTCTAGACCAGCCTGTCTCCCCAAACTCCAGATGGAAATGGCCATTCTGTACTCTCCTAACCACTGTGTGATGTAGGCAAACATTACATTTTACCCTATAGTATTTGTAAACATCTACATTGCACAATTGAAAAGACGACCTCATAGAGGTTTACAAACCTACCCAAGGACACACAGTATGAAGGAGAGCTAACAATAGGATCTAGGATTCTCTCTAACACGAATGCCCATGTTTCTTTAATTAAACTATGCAGATTCTCTTGGAGAAAGCAAAATAAAAAATACATCATTGGTCCATGTTCAACTGCCCATCATAAAAAAGAAATATATCACTGGATAGGGTTAGGATTTTGTCCCCTTTGGCAGAAGGTGGGACAGGTAGATCTTCACTATCTTCAGTATTCTTTTGTGCTGATTTCTTTCCCAAATTGAGAGGCACCTTTCCTACAGGCCAGTCTGCAGAAAGCACTCCATGGGTTAATAGGCTCCTGCCAGCTGGAGAAAGCTCATTGCCCTGAAGTGGCTTTACATCACTACGCAGGAGTTGCTACCAGCTGGTTAATACAATGGCCATCATCACTTGGTGAGGTGGACACCCTACTATCCCCTTATGAGAAGATAACTGGATACTCTTACATGCTGAGTCTCTGAGTTCTTCTATGCTTTCTTCTGAAGAAAACCCATCTTTGCAAGGTAGCTGGCTATATTTGGACATACTTATGACTGGAATAAAACAAAACATTTGTCAATTGATTTTAGTTTTAGGAGATTATATAAAAAAATGTGACCTCACCAGGGTCACAGTTAAATTGACTGAGGTCAGCCAGTCAAGGACTTGGCATCTCATAAGTTCTCAGGACATGTTAGTTGAATGATTAAAATGCCCCAGACGACTTGGGGTCCCTGAGAGTAGGAGTGAGAGCTCATTGTGTTAATTGCTCTTTTGTATCAGAGACTGTGTGGTGGCTTACTATTTATAAACACTTATTTAGCACTTTGGGGGTAAGTCCTTTCTATAAGTTATTCAGTAGACACAAGACTGTCAGAGGCAAGTGAACTAAGGCCTAGAGAAGTTAAATAGCTTATTGAAAGTCAAGTAGTATGTAGCAGAATTAATACTAGAATGTGTCTGGCTGATGACATCCTTTGTTGTCACTGAACTATTAATTTCCTGGAATGCTTTTCAGTTTTGTTACAAACAGAGATAACTATAAATTTGTGGAAGAGAGAAACTATAAATTGCAACTATTTTTACACTTAATGAAGGCATTCTTATTAACTACTTTTAGCATTTAAAATCATATAAAGATAATGAATCTCTTGATGACAAGATACTAAATATGCATTATCTAGGAAGGTGATGGTTCAGTGGGACAACCGATAGGCTGCTATGTATCACGAGACAGATCTCTTCAATGCCTTCGTTATTGTTTTAGAGAGGTAGCGTGGACAGTGATAATCAGGTGATTCTTTTATTTAATAGAAAGTAGTCGACAGTGTATCAAACCTCTGCATTCTATAAATTGAGTTCAGATGAAGATAAGCAGTAGCTTACTGCATCATGCCAAAGAAAAGAACAACACATTTCAAATAATTCTTAAAGTAGAGGATGTCTTGTTCAATTAATAAACACTTTCACTGATCAACCTGTGTGTGTGTGTGTGTGTGTGTGTGTGTATGTGTATGTGTGTGTTCATTCACAACCTTGCATGACCTTTGTCCGGTAGATGCTCCTTTAAACTAATTAATTATATACATAGATCTGGAAGAGACTTGATTATATTTTTCTCCTTCTTCCCCCTCCCTGGTTTTTCCTCTCCTCTCTCTCCCTGTCCCTCTCCCTTCCAACTCTCTTCCCTCAACAAATATAGATACTGAGGATTATAAAGGAGGTGTTTCTCCAAAGTCACACAATTAGTAGCAGAGTGGCCTTGATGTCTAAGAATACTGATATTGCACTGGATTCAAAGTCGTTCTCTCCTTCTCTTTTTCTCTTTATTTCGGTTGAGACAAGGTCTCACTCTGTTGCCCAGACTGGAGTGCAGTGGTACGATTTCAGCTCACTGCAGCCTCGACCTCTCAGGCTCAAGCCATCCCCTTAACTCTCAGTCTCCCAAGTAGCTGGCACTACAGGTGCCTGCCATCATGCCCAGCTAGTTCTATTTTTTTGTAGAGATGAAGTATCATCATACTGCCCAGGTTGGTCTCAAATCCTGGGCTTATGCTACCCTCCTGCCTCACCCTCCCAAAGTGTTGGGTTTACTGTCATAAGCAGCTGCACCTGGCCAGATTGCTGTTTTCATTATAGAGTCCTTTCTCCTTGGGATGTGCAGAGGATCATTCTAGGACCACCCTGGAACAGCTCGACCTTCAGAATTCAGATATGAAGTCAGCACTTCCATAGGCGGGTTACCAATCCAGCAAATACAGTATTTTCAAACTACATTTTGTTGAGGATGTGAAATGAGCCAATATAGAAGGCTGACCGTATTTATTGAAAAATCTTCATGTAAGTTATAAACCAAAAAGTGACTGAGGCAGGTCTCAATCAATTTAGAGATTTATTTTGCCAAGATTGAGGATGTATTTAGGAAAAGAAACACAAGTTACAGTAGGATCTGTGGCCTATGCTTTTTCCAAAGAGGGTTTTGAGGACTTCAATATTTAAAGGGTAAAAAGCAAACAGGAGAGGAACAAGATGGGGAAAAGGAAGGGGTAGGCAATATGGCAAGAGGTTATATTCTTGCAAGGCTTTGACAGTGCTCAGTGAATCTGTATCTTTTATGTGAGAAGAGGGGTTGGAGTAAAGTCAACTATACATTTGTCTCACTCTCAGTAAATCTACATTTTACACATGATAAAGTCAGCATGTGAAATTACAGCTGTTTTAGAACAATGGGAGGCAGTTTTTTTGTTTGCTTTCATGTGTGTGTGTGTGTGTGTGTGTGTGTGTGTGTGTGTGTATGTGACTCAGTTCCCAAGCTTTACTTTCCCTTTGGCATAGTGAGTTTGGCATCCCAAGATTGTTTTTTTCTTTCATAAAGTGGACCCATGCAGGTCAAACTGGCATTGTGTTCAAGGGTCACTGTACCTTAAAATAAACCATTTAATATAGACAAAACTGCTAAGCAGTTATAAATCCAAGTATTAGAAAAATCTGAATTTTGTCCACTGATTTTTTTCTTAGTCAGTTTAAGTGTTCAAATCCACTAAAATATCAAAACATTCAATTTTCTCTTCTAAAAGGAGAAATCAATTTATGGTAAGTTCTATCTCTAAAAGAACATTGGATTGGAAGAAAAGGGCTCTGATTTGAGCTCTGACAGCAGCTACCTTTGTAAGCTTAGACAAATTATGTAACACACTCTGGAATAATGGCATTCTAGTAACTTGGGTCTATGAAAACATCAGCTCACTGCAGAGGAATATCTGATGTTGGCATTTTCTTTTTACAGTGTTGATCTCTTTATAACTTATATGTATTTTAAGTCTAGTTTCTTTAATGTTCAGTCTCTCCCTCTTACCTTTATTTCTACTTGGTTTGTGATTAAGGACTTTGCATACCTTTTGTTTCTTAAAGAAAGACAAAACATGAGACATAAGAGCTTTGACATGATGTTTAATAATTTGGTACCTAATTTGAAAATGTAGCACTGTATAATCTGAAGTATAATCATGCTGTTCCACTAAAATGTACAAAATGGACTGGGCACAGTGGCTCACCTCTGTAATCTCAGCACTTTGGGAGGCCAAGAAGGGTAGATCACTTGAGGTCAGGAGTTAGAGACCAGCCTGGCCAACATGATGAAACCCCATCTCTACAAAAAAGACAGTCAGGTGTGGTGGCAGGCACCCGTAATCCCAGCTACTTGGGAGAGTGAGGCAAGGGAATCACTTGAATCTGGGAGGCAGAGTTTGCAGTGAGCAGAGATCGCACCACTGCATTCCATCCTGAGTGAAGAATTATCACAGGTATCTGGGTGCTGGGAGGGCATGGGATGTTTTGAAGAAATTTGACACATATAATTGAGCATGACTAAGGGGTAAAGGTACATGTGGAGATGAGGCTAGAAAGGTAGAGTGACATGCCTAGTAAGAAATACCTTGTGTTTTAAAATCAAGGGTTTGAAGTTGATTCTGCAAGTGACAGTGAGCCATTGAAGCATTTTAAGCAGGGAAATGATATGAACAATGTGTGTTTTTGAAAGATCACGGTGTTCTTCTCGTAGCTGCAATAAAGCAATCTTAATTTTGTCATTGTGATCTGTAGCACCTGTATGGATAAACCACCAAGGATTTCAGTAGGCCAGATGAGGGATGACATTAACAACTTCAGTAATGGTTATTCACCTGTGCAGTGCATTGTTTAATGTACTGATCCACAGTTGCAATGCAGTAGCTGCCTGCTGTGAGCTATAGACCCTGTTTGAATTCATTCCATTGCCTTTTATGGAAAACTCAAAGAGCACTCTTTCTCCTCATTTGTCCTGGAAGATAGATTAAACATTTTTTTCTCTGTGACAAAGATGGCTATATGGTTTTCAATACTCTTTACTAAAGATTTTACTTTTATTTTTAGTAATGATACTAATGGTTGGAAAGTAAAAATCCTGCCCTTCCATTTAATAGAGGACATTTTATTTTCCAAACTTACATTTAAGTTTCTTGTGGATTTGGTAGTTCTTGTAAATGAGCCTATTATTTCAGTGTAGACCCAACTTAGGTGACCCCATTCTATTATTATATTTCCGAGGCAGATTTCTCCTTGTGCTGTTTTTCTTTATGTAAATAAAGCATATACCTAACACTTTGGTTTTTAAAATACCTTCACCTACATCTTTTTATTTGCATCTGGAAATTCTGCAAGGGAGGTAATATCCTCATTACAGAGCAGGTAACAGGAATTCTGATAAGTTCACTAACAGGCCTGAGGCTTGCCTGCCACTGCATGGTACTACAACCAAGACTGTATCTACTTTTATCATCAAACTAGTCGGCATACATGACAAAGCCACCATCACAAACAGAACAATTAAACGTATCAAACTATAGGACTGGGAATAAATGGCAAGCTACTTTCAGCCAAAACACATTGCTTTGTAAAATTCTTCTTTCTTTCTTTCCAACCAGCAACTTAGTTCAAAAGTCAGTGCCACATCAAGCAAGAAGTTAGAAGCTTATTAAAATAGAATGGCATATTGACTCATTGATGACTGATCAGGAGTCATCATTCTTGATTTATCAATACAGTGTGAGGAAAATTAAAAATATTAAAAGTATTCCCATGTCAAGGTAACTGCATTACGGCATTCTCACGCTCATCTGATGTTTGTCTTATTCCCACAGCCAGATGGAGTATGTAAGACATCACTATGCCTCCCCAAGCTTAAATACTACTATTTGGTGTTTTCAAAATAAAACTCTTTATTTTTTTTCCTTTTTTCTATCAAGGTACTCGATGGGTTTCAATAATTCTCTAGTCTGGGGGTCAGCAAATTATGAACCAAGGGCAAAATTTGGATGGCTATCTTTTCTGTAGGGCCCTTGAGCTAAGGATAGCTTTTAGATTTTTTAAGTGATTGAGATTTAAAACAAAAAATCAGAAGAACAATTTTTTATGACACATGAAAATGATACTAACTTTTAAATTTCTATGTTCATAAAGTTTTATTGGAAAACAGCCATGTTGAATCATTTACATATTGCCTATAGCTGTATTTTGTGTTACGACAGAGATGAGTTGTTTAGACAGAGACCGTATGGTCTGCAAAGCCTAAAATATTTACTATCTGGCTTGTTATAGGAAAAGTTTGCTCTAGCCTATTTGGAGTGTAAAGGGATTAAGAGATTCTTCTTGTTTTCCTTGGATAAAGGTTGAGTGGAGGGCAAGACATATATTAGCTTACATATGCTTTTCCATTTAGTTGGGTGGAGAGATCTGCATTTTCCAACATTTGGAAAAATCCAACTAAAGACGCAGGTCTGAACTTTATTAAACCACTGTAGTTCAACCTTAATATAAAAGGGTGACGAGTTACCAAAAAAGGAAAAGCACAAGAGCAAACTAAGATGAGAGGTATAATAATGGCAGGAATTTAATATTTGTTAGGAGATACTAATTTGGCTTATAAGTTTTGAAACTTTTCATTACCATCACAGTCCTTTCCCATTTTATTTTGAGGTAGTTGTCCTTCTCCCACTGTTTCTCACCTCTACCATGGGAAAAAAGTTCCCTCTAAAGCATTTAACATTCCTAGAAAATGTGTTCATTTTAATTTCATTTGTTTTGAGAATGATTTCAAATGCGCATCACTTGAATATATGAGAAATAAAGCCAATATTTTCAGAGTTCCTCATTATTTGACCACATGATTTTAATACAAAGCTCAATGTTTTTTCATATTTTTTTGTATGTGGGTATGCAAGATATAATATTTAAACATTCAGATATTACACTGAAGCAACTAGCAGCATATTTCAAAAGTTTGAATTTGAAGTTTTTAAAAAGTAAACTGTTGCAACATTTCAAGTTAAATATTTTCCCCTGATTTTTGACAGAATATATATCCTCAGAAGGTAAAATAAAAGATTGAAAGACATATAAGAGAAGTCTATAGCTGTCTGAAAAACAGTATGTAAATGTCTAGATAGAGTCCACTAATCCTACCTAATTGGAACTGGAGGATTTAAATCACGGGCTAGGTCAGGATTTTACCGTATGATATAGGTAAGTCAGGTATTTCCCACTTTTTATCTGATGGTTAAGGGGATAGGGCACAAAGACAATGTGATTTCTAGCCTCTGTCCCCACCAGGTCAAAATTGCCTTTAGATCTTAGTTTCCTAACTCCTGGTTCCTAATGTTCAAAGCAGATGATTTTCCATGTAGGTGCCCAACAAATGATTGTGATCAAGTTGTTAAGCTGTGTGACCTAAACAAGGGTGAAGGCACTAAGTTTACTATAGACATTACGTGATTGGGTAATGCCCTTTATTTGAGCAGTGCATATATGTGTATTTTTATTAAAACTATGTGTGTACAGGGTATTAAAATTATATCTAGTTTTTCCATGTGGAGTATCCTGTTTGAGCTTCCTTCCATCCTCCATCTTGAACTGCCATCCTTTTGTCCTAGTTGTTAGATTAAAAGTGTTTTATTTATTATTGATATTTAATAGTTGTATGTATTTTTAAGAGTACATGTGATATTTTAATATCTGTATACCATGTAAAATGATTGAATCAGAGTAATTGGGATATCCATCACTTCAAACATTTACCTTTTGTGTTGGGAACATTGCAGTTCTTCTCTTCTATTTTGAAATATATAATAAATGGTTGCTAACTGTAGTTTTCCTATTGTTCTATTGAATACCATCACTTACTTCTTCCATCTAACTGTGTTTGCAGCCCTTGACTTCTTTTCATCCCTTCTCTTCCTAGTTCTTGGTAACCATAATTCTACTCTCTGTCTTCATAAGATCCACTTTTTTTTAGCTCCCACAGGTGAATGAGAATATTTGATATTTGTCTTTCTGTGCTTGGCTTATTTCACTTAACATAATATCCCCTAGTTCCAACCATGTAGTAGGAAATGACAGGATTTTATTCTAGTTTTATGGCTGAATAACATTCTATTGTGTGTGTATACATACACTTTCTTCCTCCTTTCATCCATTGATGGGCACTCAAGTTGATTCCATATCTTGGCCATTATAAATAGTGCTGCAATAAACATGAAAGTGCAGACATCTCTTTGATTTCCCTTCTTTTGAATATATACTCAGCAGCAGGATTGCTGAATCACATGGTAGTAAATTTTTATACTCATAAAAGCTGACTTTTTGATAGCTAATTACACAGCAGGTACTGTGCTGAGATCTTTGCTCTTATTAAGTCTCTGAATCTTCTTAAGCCTATGAGATAGAGGCTGATGTTACCTTTTTTAAAAAGATATATGAGGACATTAAGACAAAGAGTGCTTCACTGACTTGACCACAGTCACACAATAGTAAGTGGTCCAAGATTCTAACCTCAGATCTGCTAACCACTGTACTACTTGAGGGACCACTATATTCTCAACATAGTTCTTATTTCCTGCCCCTTGCTCTTAGTCTAAGGGTCCTGTTCTGAATTTGACATTATTGAATTTCATCTTATTCCAACTATTCTAACTAATTAACTCTTTTATTTAGATTGAAATATAATGAAGCTTCTAATGAGCTGTGTGTTAATTGACTGTATTATAGAAAATGTAATTTTAGTTTAGAATTAATAATTTTTATCAATACATAGTCTAATGGAGTTACTGCAATGGTAAATATTAGAAATGCATGATTTTGGTAATATAAAGCTTAAAATATAGGGATATTTATAACCTCATTGCAAATTTTGAGAAGAAATGTTAAATAGTAGTATTTGAAATTGTTAGATAAGCCTAAAATGTTTAATTTTATAAAAGCTCATATTAAGTTTCATAATCTAGAGCTTTCCAGGTGAAAATTTGCTAAAAGTCTAATTTTGAATGTTTGGGGAACAAACTGCGCCTTTAATTTCTGTTCAGTTTTAGCACTCAATGGGCAGAGAAATCTGTGGAAGTTTCTAGGGACTGGATTGATGTTCTCTGATTCTTGCATCTGCTACTTGAGGACTAAATAAATGCCCTGTGGTGTGTCAGTGACTGCCACATTCTGAACAGAGATGCTATTTTAAAATAAGAGCAGCTGGGCAACAAGCAGTTGGATTTTCATGGTATGCTAAGGAAGTCTGAAGTCCATAGCCCTGAAGGGCATGAAGAAATAGGAGAACACAGATTCCTAGAGGTGTTTGGGGTCCCTTCTACCTTATTGACTTCTTCCCTTTCTCCAATAATTGATTGTAATAAATATAATTACATTTTAAGCTGGATTTAACAAAGGTTGATGTTTCTCTGCTTTTGAGGATTTACTTTTCTCATTTATATGATTGACCATGCTGAGATATTCAGTTAAGGGATGGTTCTTGTCATCTTGATTTTGCTGGGAAGAGAAACAAAAGGAACTCTGTCCCTTTGCTAAGTGCCCTGAGAGCACACTGTGAGACTAAAGGAAAGTGATAGTTGTGTGATGAAAACCTGGCTTCTCTCAGTTTTTCATCTTCTCTTTCACTTGATCTGTTACTTTTATGGATTCATAACTCCTCTCCCCAGTACTGTTAGTTCTTAGAGGGTTGAGCCTCCTGTTGGTTTTCCTGACCTGTACTCTCTTCCGCTTTCAGGAAGGTTAACTTTCTGACAATGTTCACTCCCCAGATCGCTCTGTCTATACTTCTAGCTTAGAGATGTCACTTTATTCCATAATTGCCTGTCTGTGGAGCTTTCCCTTCAGTAGACTGAAGATCCTGAGGTGTAAGGACCTTGTTTTCTCATCTGTGCTTCTGTGTATCTATCAGGGTGGTTGGCCCATAGGGGCCGTTACCTGTCTCAATGAGGAAACATGGTGAAATTATGCCCATGCCCAGAATCTACAGGGACTAGTCACTGCTGGTCAGACCCGGCCCCTAATCTTAAACTGAGCTTCATTTTTATCAATACTAATTATTACTTATATACTTAAAACCACTCAAAATATGAATAATTTGTAATCCCTACTCACAGCCTCTAAACCCAAGTATCCATTCCCATCACCTAACCTCCACTTGCTCCAAGCCACTCCTCACTGGGCCCATCACACGCCATGTGGATTTTCTTTATTGCCTAATCATTAGGGCAGCCACCCTTGCCAGGACTCTGCTTCTTCCTGTCTCTCGCAAACTTGCTCATCTGAGGTTCCAACTTTCATAGCATCACACATCACCCACCTTCCTCTGATAGTTATGGTCTCCAGGATAATTGTTTTCAGGTGTTTATCTTCCACATAATTTGCAGTTCTTTACAGCAAGTATGGCTTTTTAATATTAGAAATACTTACAATGCATGTGCAATCAGTCTCACTAAGCATGTAAATATAACAGAAATCGAATTTTAAAGTGGCATTCGTGTTCATTTACTTGGCAAGCATTAAAACTCCGCCATGTGTCCAGTACTGTGTTAGGACTGGGAATTCACAGATGGGGGGAAAAACAACTTTAATGGCAGAACAGAAATGGGTCTCTTTTCCGTCTCTAAGGTACCCAACACATGCTTCTAATATCTCCTGTTACATTTTGATGCCCTGTTAGTGCCACATGGACCCCTCTGGCTTAGCACCTCTAGGATAGGGAGTGGGTTTAGATTCTCAGGGTTTGGCACATACTAGATTCTTGGAGAATGTTGGGAATGAACCATTGAGCTGGACTACAGTGTAATTCGAAAAAATGTTATATTAGATCCTGTACAAGGTACTGTGGGAGGATAGGAGAGAGGGTACTTAGCCTATTTTTCTGTTTCTTGGCCGGGGTCAGCCCTTCTTGCCAAATGACAGCCTTGTCGGACTGCATTTGGATGCAGTTTCACTTGGACAGTAATTTTACTTAAACCAATATTGGCAGTCCTCATTTGGTTGGTTACATTTTTAAGGAGGCACTGTAATTTAGAAGCATGTAAGTTGGCCTAACTGGGGTCTTCTATTTGAACAAGGCCTTAAAGCCCATATTTTTATAGAAAAGCCCTATGTCTACCAAAACAGAGATATAGACCAATGGAACAAAACAGAGGCACCGGAGGCAACACAACATACATACAACTATACAATCTTTGATAAACCTGACAAAAACAAGCAATGGGGCAAGGATTCCATGTTTAACAAATGGTGTTGGGAAAACTGGCTAGCCATGTGCAGAAAGCAGAAACTGGACCCCTTCCTGACACCTTACACTAAAATTAACTCCAGATGGATTAAAGACTTAAACATAAGACCTGCCACGATAAAAACCCTAGAAGGAAATCTAGGCAAAACTATCCAGGACATAGGAGTAGGCAAGGACTTCATGAACAAAACACCAAGAGCATTGGCAACAAAAGCCAAAATAGACAAATGGGACCTAATGAAACTCCACAGCTTCTGCACGGCAAAAGAAACAGTCACTAGAGTGGATCGGCAACCAACAGAATGGGAAAAAATTTTCGCAGTCTACCCATCTGACAAAGGGCTGATATCCAGAATTTACAAACAACTCAAGCAGATTTACAGGAAAAAAACAAACAAGCCCATTCAAAAGTGGGCAAAGGATATGAACAGATACTTTACGAAAGAAGACATATATGAGGCCAACAATCATATGAAAAAATGCTCATCGTCACTGGTCATCAGAGAGATGCAAATCAAAACCACATTGAGATACCATCTCACGCCAGTTAGAATGGCGATCATTAAAAAATCTGGAGACAACAGATGCTGGAGAGGATGTGGAGTAAAAGGAACACTTTTACACTGTTGGTGGGAGTGTAAATTAGTTCAACCATTGTGGAAGACAGTGTGGCGATTCCTCAAGGCCTTAGAAATAGAAATTCCATTTGACCCAGCAATCCCATTACTGGGTATATATCCAAAAGACTATAAATCGTTCTACTATAAGGACACATGTACACGAATGTTCATTGCAGCACTGTTTACAATAGCAAAGACCTGGAATCAACCCAAATGCCCATTGATAATAGACTGGATCGGAAAAATGTGGCACATATACACCATGGAATATTATGCAGCAATCAGAAATGATGAGTTCGTGTCGTTTGTAGGGACATGGATGAATCTGGAAAACATCATCCTCAGCAAACTGACACAAGAACAGAAAATGAAACACCGCATATTCTCACTCATAGGTGGGTGATGAAAAATGAGAACACATGGACACAGAAAGGGGAGTACTAAACACTGGGGTCTATTGGGGGGAAAAGGGGAGGGCCAGTGGGAGGGGGAGGTGGGGAGGGATAGCCTGGGGAGAAATGCCAAATGTGGGTGAAGGGGAGAAGAAAAGCAAAGCACACTGCCATGTGTGTACCTACGCAACTGTCTTGCATGCTCTGCTCATGTACCCCAAAACCTATAATCCAATAAAAAAAAAAAAGCCCTATGTTTAATAAATTTTAATATACCTATTATGTAGTGTCAGTTTTCTAAGGTTTAACAGTCTATTGTATGATCCTACTGGTGTTCTAAACGTGAGTAACTCATTTATTTATAAGATTTACATAGAGGTTTTCTAAACCGTATGGAAGAAACTGTTAACACAGTGGCTATTTCTTGGGAGTAGGCCTGATGTGCCATTCAGGTGAGAAAAAGGATTTATATTTTTTCCTGTAAACCTTCTGTACTGCTTTGAGTTTTTACTCATAATGAGAATGTTTTACTTTTATATAAAAATGAGTTAATAAGTTGATACAAATCCCAGTTACATGATACAATGTTTAAGTAGTGTTTGGAAAATGGCTACAAGCTGGGGGAGGAAGTATAGGATGATGAAACTTCACAAGATTTTTTGTGCCACCCCCCACCCCCCGCCACAAAGCAGAAGAGTTGCCTCCTGGAGAAATGACTGAACAGAGCAGGGCATTGTGGTTGGATTGGGAGCTGCTGAGGAAATGTTGTCAAAGGCTGTGAAGCACATCAAGTAGGAGACTTCCTGGATTAGGTGGTTTGTGGAGCTGCTTGCTTTAAAAGTATTAGATTTGTAGATGTTTGGGAGCAGATGAACTCTGTCAGTGCAGGCTGCGGAATGCATGGGCCGCCTGCATTGGTTTTATGTAGTGGCAAAGAACAAATGAGACCAGGAAGTCCAGCACAGCTTCAGGTGCTAGGATGTGGCACTGATCAAAGCTTTAAAAGAAATACTTTATTACAAAGACAATATTTTATTTAGTTTTTTCCTCTTACAATTTGAGTGAAGTAAAAGCACCACTATTGAACATGTGAAAACAAAGGATACTGGAAAGAGATGGGTAATGAAGGTATATTTTGAAGATTATAGCAGGTTCAACATTATTAAATCAGGAGTATAATTCATGCACCCAAATCTGAAAATGTTTCAGATGTGATAGATGCCTTTATTCTTGCCTGTTAAAATAAAAAGAATTTAATTTTACAATGTTAATGGAGTGGCGCTTTTTTGAGTAAACTTAATTAGGTCACAAATATATATCGTAATTACATAAACATAATTATAAAGGATGTAATTCAGAAAAATAACTCTAACATGTTTCAAAATTCTACCATCCCCTCCCCAAATTAACTTCTCTACGCTACTTCATACATATGAACACATGCATGCATAGTTTTATTTTGTCATACTATATGTATCTTGCAACTCTGCAACTTGCCTTTTTTTTTTCGTTTTTGAGGCAGGGTCTTTGTCGACTAAGCTGGAGTGCAGTGGTGCAAACACAGCTCACTGCAGCCATGACCTCCCGGGCTCAAGTGATCCTCCGGCTTCAGCCCCCTCCAGGTAGCTGGGACAACAGGCACACACTACCATGCCCAACTAAATTTTGTAGAGATGGGGTTTCACCATGTTGCCTAGGCTGAACTTGAACTCCTGAGCTCAAGTGATCCATCCACCTCGGCCTTCCAAAGTGTTGGGATTACAGATGTGAGCCACCATGCCCAGCCAACTTGTCTTTTTTGTTGTTGTTCATTATGGGTTTTCCAGGTCATTACTTATAATTCATCTTGTACTTTTAAATTTGAACATATCATATTTGTATTCTACTTAAATTTGAGAACAAATAATTAAGCTTTCATCTAGCAGGATTTATACCTGAAGAAGTTAAACAACACTTTACAGAGAATGATAGGTATTTCAGCAATTCCATATCCTATGAACTGGTCTTAGGAGCATGGAATGAAATGAGGAAAGGGAGCTACAAGTAACAATAAAGATCAGCAAAGGACCTGGTAAAATGAATTCCAAATGCTTATTGCTATAACTTTTTGACCAAAAAGCTTATTGGCATGGCTATATTTGAGACAGAAATCAGGCCTTGTAGATGATAGCCAATTTATGAAGTGTACAGTCATTTTTTTTTTCTCTTTAAGTATAAATGCTTTTTTCCCTCCTCACCCCTTAGTTCTGTTTTATCCTGTTAAATGTTCATCACTATTTCTTGGAAAATAACTCTACAGCAGGAAGGGCTGCTGTTTTTTTAAAAAATATAGCGAGAAAACTAACAATTTGTGGACATAATGGTCATGTATTTTGACCATGATTAAGAGGTTATTGACCAGCTATGGACCATGGTTTTATTAAAATATAGGTTACAGCAGTTAACACTACAAATGAACCTTTTATGGGATGATAAACTGTTCTTCCGTGCTCACCATTTCCCTCCCCACCAAAGGAGCAGTAGAGTAGATTTGTATGTGGACTTTAACCCACACATATTTGGTGTTTCATTTATAAATTTGGTAACATTTTAGAAGTTGCCTTAGCTGCTTCATAGTGGTCACTTAATACAAAAAGCCTGTTTAGACTCAAAATTGAAAGGCAAAGAATTGGCATTTTTGATAGGTCTAGACACAGTCATATCTTATGTGATGAATTTTAATGAAATTTATTTTTAGCCTTTAAATTTAGCCTTTAAATCACTAAAATCTTCGGTGATTTCATATTTTGGCTACATTTTTTACCCCTTTATATCTTTGCTTATAGAACTATATGTTTAAAAGATTTTCTGAATCCTTAAAGCACACAGTATAGTTCTGGAGGCTTGTTAAATGAATACATGTGATGTCAAGGAGTTTTCATAGCACTTTGTGTGCTATCATTTGCATCAGTTAAAACTGTTACAAGTAATAATGTACTACAGTCTGTTGAAAACCTGACCTTTCAATTCACCAGTCCTCCAAATTTCTTTACTTTCCTTGAAGAGTAGTTAAGAGTGTATTTATTTTCACCTGTGCATGCCAGGGATTTCTGGCCCAGATGTTACTGGCCTACCAGGGAATCTGATCTAGAATACAAGCCTATAAATTATTGCTTCTTTTTATAGCTTATTGTAATGTGTGTGATTTAGTGGAAATATACATGTTTCTAATTCACTGTGGCTTCTATCTGCAGACTACCTATTATGAGCCTGTCAATTTACATATATTATTACAAAACCTTAGAATAGTTTTGTATTCTAAGGTTCAGTGTTACCCCCCTGTTTCATATAGGAGGACATAGAGACTCAGAGAGGCATATAGTTGTCTAAAGTTACAGAGTTGGTAAGGGCAGAGCTTGGTATTCACATCCAGATGTAACACACCTGAAAGCACATCTGTTTCACAAACTTGTAGCAGACTTCAGTTAGTGAGTTATAGAGAGAAATGTAATGGATTTAAAAGGCAGATGGTTTTGATGGCTTTCAGAACCAATTCAGCTGCTACTATGTGATTTTCTGTTAGTCCCAGATTTCTTATTTGCAAAGTGGAGATTCTATTGCCCACTGTGTAGGATTATGGTGAAGATTCAGTGGAAATACATATAAAGCCTTTGACACATTGTAGATTTTCAACAAAATGACCCAAACTTCCACCCACCCCCAAGTCACCCTCTGATGAATGTAGGTGCCAGTGTTCACCAGTGTCCTATGAAATAGACCATGCATTTTAAAACAAATTAAATTTCTTAACTCATTTACTATACCCAAACACTTATTACAGTGTTCCCATTGTAGGCCTTTTGAGGGCAGACAGATTTCAATAGTGGCGGCAAATAATTTGTAGAAGGAATGTTTTCTTTTTCTTTAGAATTTTTTGTTTTAATCCAATCTGGAGATTAACAACATTTCTGAAAGTTCTCATGCTGCCTGGGGCCCAGGGCTGGCATTCTCTCTTCGATTATTGATGTGGTAACCTGTCGGAAGAGACAGGAATGATTTGGAATGAGATGGCACTAAAACAAATGAATTAAACAATATTTCTCTGACCATGAGCATTTCAAATGGGCTAACCAGTGAGTTTATAAACACTTTATTTGTAAAACAAGTACATTTCTTTGACATTTTCTCTTTTTTCTCTTTAAAATTGCTTTTAGGATGCAGAATAGAAAACTGTGATTCTTGCTTTAGCAAAGACTTTTGTACCAAGTGCAAAGTAGGCTTTTATTTGCATAGAGGCCGTTGCTTTGATGAATGTCCAGATGGGTTTGCACCATTAGAAGAAACCATGGAATGTGTGGGTGAGTAGTTTTTAATGTAACTCTCAAACTGTGACTTTTAACAGTTTTTTCTTGAAAATAGGCATGTTGGATATATTTAAACTAAAAAAAAATTGGTTCTCTTGTTTGTCAGAATTGAAAATTACATTCTCTGCTGACTTTTAAGTATCATGACAAATTGGACAGTCTTGTATCTTGGTATAAAATTTGCTAGTTGTGCATTTGCTAGGTTAATCTACTTAAGTGTTGACTAAGTTTTTTTTAATCACCTGTGTAATACATCCATTTCTTAATAAATTATTAGTAACTGTTAGAGAAAAACATTTTGTTTAGAGGAAAATTTTTCAGCAATACCATGTGAACCAACTACTTTATTGCTTTTGCTATGTGTAGAAATTACAGAGCTGCTTGCTTAGCTGTTTGTGTAAATGAAAAAAATTGAAAAGAAATTATTTGTGCTATATTTTGGTGATTATATATTACAAATGCATTAAAACAATTTTTCCAAATTTGTATACCTAGAATGCATAATTTAATAAATATACTATTTGTGAAAATGATAATACACCTTTTATAAATTTTATTTTTTCTGAGTGTTAGCAAAATACATTGGCATTTTTATACCACTGATTGAACGGTAAAGATCTGTCAGTGGCTACATTATGAGCAATCTCTTAATCTAATCATGAATGTATTGACATGCCCCTCCCCAGAATTTCATTTGATGTTATATATCTGATATGATATACAACACAGCTATGTATTATAGACTTTACATCTCTTAAAATGGAGAATTAGAAGAAAATGGACAATGTTTTTCTATAAAAGTTTTGAAGTAGTCTGTAATTTAACTTTGAGAGCTTGCAGAGAAGACATTTAAATAAGTAGTTTTTGAAGAAATAGGTGCTTTCATGTTTCTACTTATGTGCAAGTTAATACATTTATATAGGCACCAAAATTAAAATAAGAAAGTCACTAGAATAACATATTCAGAATGTTGAATTTGCTTTTGAGAGGCAGGGCACACACATTACAAATGTTCAGTGGAAATGCTGAAATCCTTAACTACAAACATTATAAATAGACTCTGATGCATTCCTTGAATGAAAAAATCTTGATTGACTTCGAAAAGTCTAAGAAGCAGCTATTATACCCACTGATGTCTAGAAGGCGGACTCTGGGCCTGAACCGTCATTCAGTAGTGAGAAGAAGATTTTTAATGGTGAAGTGGATGAGGAGGTTTAGCTTTGTATACCTTTATCCTTTTAGTTTCTCCTCTGCCTCTCTGGGGAGTTGGAGGGTAGCCTTTTTTCCACTATGTGGACTTAACATAGGGGATGCTAAAAGCTTTTACGTATATAGTAAAAACATATATTTTCAAATGACTGATCACATCTGTTTAGTTTTCAAACTGTGGTAATGTACAACACCAATATGGGGAATAAGAACCGTGGTCTCCAGACACCTGTTGAAAGAGCAGAAAAAATCAAAATGCAAAGCAAGCTCCCCATATTTTTCACCAAGTGTTTCCAAAATAAAATACATTTGTGGGTTTGGTGGAGGCACATTCAGAATTAGCCTGTAAAATTTTGTCTTCTGTCATGATAGGAAATAGTGTCTTCTACTTTAGGTTTCAGCTGTTGACTCTTTTAAAAGTTATACATTTCAGTGTCATTAGAACTATTCATAACAGCAAAAACATGGGATCAACCTAAATGTTCATCAGTGATAGACTGTATAAAGAAAATGTGGTACATATATACCATCGAATACCATGCAGCCATAAAAAAGAATGAGATCAAGTCCTTTGCAGGGACATGGATGGAGTTGGAAGCCATTATGCTCAGAAAACTAATGCAGGAACAGAAAACCAAACACCTCATGTTTTCACTTATAAGTGGGAGCTGAATGATGGAAATGCATGGCACATGACGGGGAACAATACACACTAGGGCCTGTCAGGACGGAGGTGATGTGGGGAGGGAGAGCATCAGGAAGAATAGCTAATGGATGCTGGGCTTAATACCCGGGAATTAGGATGGCCATGCAGCAGACCACCATGGCACATTATTACCTGTGTAACAAACCTGCACATCTGCACATGTAGCCCTGAACATAAAAGCTGAAGGGAAAAATATAACTGACCAATAGCACCCTTTGAAAACTGAACTAAGACAAATGGAAAGTAATAGCTTATGAATTACTTAAGGGACATTGGGTTTTTTCTTTTCAATTTTTTTTTTGATAGAAATATCCTATGGTTCAAAAAATTAAAGTTCCAAAAGGCGAGTATAGGTGTTCAAGGGCCGTACCATTTAAATTTTGGTATCTGAAGGCAGGGGGAAGAGGGAATGAAGGAACACTGCTATGTAAATGTGATGTCAGTGAAGCAAATGGACACTGACTTAGGTGTTTGTGTTTTTTCTTTTTCTAACAATCTTTACTAGAAGGATGTGAAGTTGGTCATTGGAGTGAATGGGGAACTTGTAGCCGAAATAATCGCACATGTGGATTTAAATGGGGTCTGGAAACCAGAACACGGCAAATTATTAAAAAGCCAGCAAAAGACACAATACCATGTCCAACCATTGCTGAATCCAGGAGATGCAAGATGGCAATGAGGCATTGTCCGGGAGGTAGGTTTGGATGTATAATCAGTACTGTGTACTGTGTGCTTTCTGAGATCTCCCCTTTCTACCCACCCTCCCTTCCAAAAATAATTATTTATCTGTGAAGGAAGTCCAGTAATATTGGTGAGAGGACAAAGTTTTGTTGCACTTATCTAAAAACAAATGATTCGGTTGTGAAAAATATTGTGTACATTTTATTACTTTCATAATACCTTAAGCATAATTTAGGAGAGTACCTTAGTAATGAGCTTTCTAAAATGAGATTTCTAAATGTGTTTTAGTGGCTTTTTCTGCAAGTGTATCATAAAAGCGGGTCCTTACGAAATCAGGCCTTTGCAGATGTTGCTGTGAGGGAAGCGGCCAACTTTCAGTTGAGAAGAGTTTAGATTAGAAAGGTTTATGGAGTCTGTAAAATCATCTGCGTCGTTACTAGTTGAAGATGACAACTTAAAATAAACTTGCCCAAACACTGGGAGGAATAAACATTGTCTTAATGTTACCGCAATTAGCTGTTTCTCTGTTTTTTGATGATAATTTGTAGAAAACAGCTACTGGTATGTGTGTGTTTATTCACATCTTTGTAGTAATTGTGCTGATTTGCAGTAATTATTCTGTAATAACAGGATTAGGTCTATTTAGAAATTGGAAGAGTACATAGCTGAGGTGCTGGCCGATGCAGAATCAGTAAGTTGAAATGCAGGTCTGAGCCCTGTCATTGCGCTGTCCCTAAAGCAGTAATCACTGGGTTACATTTATTTTATCACTAGTAGATGCTACATCACCATTTGCTCAAAATGGAAGAGCAAAAAAGAAAGTCGTGTTTGGAAAACTGCTCTGTAAAATAATTATGACTTTTGTTTGCCTTCGTTCTATTTTTTTGGTGCATAGCTTTTCAGCTTTATGACCATAGTCCAGAGGCAGAATATATAACTGCTTAAAACAGGTTTGTATCTGTGTTATGCTGCCTCAGAGAGTGTGTCTATGATCCGTGGAGAAAGACAAAACTTTTAAGATTCGAAGACTCCAGTCGGCCTTTGAGAACTATTAGATTCAGATTCAGAAGCTACTATTAGGAAAGCAGCTTTTCCTCTTGAATTAGTTTTGCTTTTCCTTACTGGATCTTTGAAACAAAGTTTTTGTGGGTCTGCTTTTCACTAACAAGGATGGTTTTGTTCACTTAAACTGGTTATTTTTTGGTCAAAATATAAGAAAATATTTTCTTACAAAACTAATAAGCCACTTCTTGGATAGCTGAGAGCATTTAACCTGCAAGCTTCTCCCTAAAAACAAACCTGATGTATTCAGGTATTGAAAATAAAGACTTTCTTTGTTGTATATTGTTTATATAACCAGCCCCTCCCCCATTCCTCTTCCAGCAATGTGGTCCCCAATTGTGGTTTACATTGATAGCAAAAATTAACCTGAAAATGCTCCTATAACAAAAATGCTTATATGTAGCAAGAGCCAACACATTTCCCTTTCCTCCAAAACTATTTTGACTTAGCCTCAGTCTTGCTTGAGAATTTTCTAGATAACAGCTAGATTGTTAACCATAATATTTATTGCATTTGTATTTTTAATGTTATCAACAACAACATACTATCTTAATCAAATACAACTTGATAGTGTCAGCAGTTTAAATTACGCCAAAACAAATGCTTATGCATCATCTTCTTTTTTTGACAAGCAAACCAGTAATAGACTTGATTTAATTCTTACTGAAGTTTTACCAAGTTTTACCTACGAGGAAAGACTAGCTATAGCTCTAATTCTTGCATCTACATTTTCAGTTTAATCAAATCAATTTTTATAACCTTTAAATAAGTTTTCAAAGTTATATTAATTTTTTTTACTGTTTTATTAAAAGGAAACTAAATATAATTGTTGAGAGAAATGGCAAACTATTCTGTAACAAAGCAACTTATATTTACAAATGTAGGAGATGAAAACTAGAAAATTAGCTTTGTAACTTGAGCATGTATTGATAAAAATTGGCATAACTTCCTGGGGAGTATCCCACCTTGCCTTAGGTGAGAGGGAAAAAAGTTCCTTTTTTCAATAGGTCATGGTGGCTAATGGAAGAATGGATAAGAAAGCTACTTTATCCCTTTTTACATCTTGATTTGATTTCAGTGATCTGCTTTGACAAGCCATGCAAAAATGTAAGTCGTAATCAAGTTGGGAATACAGGCATTTTTAAGATCTTTGCAACATGTGTATGGATTTTTCTCCTGTTGGAGCCAATCTTAACCTGATTGCACACAAACACAGCCTTAAGCTCCTTCACACTAAAGCAGCAGCACATTAGAATCAGCTGCTTTCAATTACTGAAAGGCATTAAGTTAGAGGTCAGTGTAATGGTATAGTCATCACTATGCATATAAGATATTACATTGAAAACTATAAATATGGAAACATAAATGGCTTTGAGTTTAAATAAAACAGTGTAAGTTTAGCCTAGTTTTTCCTTAACTATCATATGCTTATTTGTTTTCCTTTTTTTTTTTAAAGAATATCTGGAAATATCTTTAGTAGATTGATTTACACGTGAAATACTCAGTGTTCATTCCCAAACTTTTCCTTTAGATCCGGTATCTTGTTCTTTCATTTTTTAATAGCATAACCTATAAGGTTTCCTGGGCTTTTCCAATAATCATTCTTCAGGGTCCTGGTCTGTAGAGATATCTGGGTCCCTACATCCTGTCAACTCATTAATTCCATGAGTCCTGACAAGTCACTTAACCTCTCTTGGCCTCCATTTCCTCATTTTTAAAATTGAGGGTTTGTTAGGGTAGGTGATCTCTAAGGTCCTGTTCTGTTCTAAAATCTGATGATTTTAGGATTAATTGCCAAAAGATGCAGGCAAGTTCTTTGGCTCTCACATGAGGTGAAGAAGAGACTTTGGAAGGCCAGGAGCATAGTTTCACAATGAAGGACCAGAACACTTTCCCAGTAGCTACCCCTGCAGTTGCCAAGCCTTCCACATCCAGCAGCTTCCAGCTTTCTGCTTCAGGAAGGACTCTGCTTGGTCCTTCAAAGATTAAACAAGATTCTTTTAAAATGTGTGCATGACCTGTGACTTGGCTACCAATATAGAAGAAGTATATAGAATGACAAAAGGGAGCATAAAAGACCATGGAAAAAAGAGAAAGATGGACAATGAATGAGAGAAAAAAACATTGCACAGTGAGTATAGGAAACAAGTGGAAAAAAGAGTGAATGACTTGAAAATAAAAGCTGTACTCATTGCAGATATAACTGTCTCCATTCCCTTTGCCCTCTCCCCGAGTGTACTAATTAATAAAATTAATCATGTTGGGACTAATTTATGAATATATAACCTGAAGCTTTAAGTGGCAAGAATTTCAAGTCTGGGCCATGTCATACATTAGGGAATATCTTAATACAAAAGTATAAACATGTTTTTGTCATGGTTAAATGACACATGGAAGAACAAATTTGTGGTTGCTAAGGTTTGATGTTGGAGGATGTTCATGTACAGGACAAAATATCATCTATAGGTGGCTGTAGTCTTCTCCTCTTTCACAGGATGGACCAACATCATTATCTCAACCTGAAAATATTCTGTACTATCTGTATGGGACTCCTGCTTTTTTTTGCCAAGCTCCATCACAACTCATTTTGTTAATTTACTTCATCAGATATTTGTCGAGCACTGCTATGTGTCAATCATATGTCTAGGCATGGGATTGCTCAGAGTCCTTAGCCTTTTTTCTAGCAAGAATAGCTACAATAAAGAAGTGGATGAGTGTGTTTAATTTCATGTGGAGACAAGGGTTGTGAAAGGGAGGATAGGGAGCTAGTGAATGGATCAGGATATACTATGTTATGTAGGGTGATCAGGAAAATGAGGAAGTTACATTTGTTGAGAGATCTAAATGAAGGAGATATTTTGAAGCTCTAAGGGAAATTATTTTTGTAAAATCCTTGATTCTTCTGCCATATTTTAGGGAAGAGGAAAGAACTGAGTTTAGTGGAGGCTCTGACTGGTCCAAGGTGATACATAACAAGTTATTAGTGGTAGAACCAAGAAAGTAGGACCATCATCTTGCTGCTTAGAAAACCTGTTTTCCTGTGCTCTTTCCTTGGTCTTTATGATAAAGACCTAAGATAAAGCCATGGTTGTCCAACATTAAAGTACCCAACTTTTAACTATTTCTCCCTCTAGGCAGAAATATCATTTTACTTTTGCTCTACAAATGCTTTTAAACAACATAATACCCCGCTATCGCCACCCCTTCCAATTTGGAATCGCTGGTGAAACATATTCCAAAGGGCACTGCATAAAGGCCAAAGTGTTGAGCCACTGGCTTTGCTTTGATTCAGCTTCCCCTGTGAAAGTCCTATTCTCCTTTTGAGTCATTGGTCCTTGGTTGGCAGGGGGAAAAAATGTGGCATCAAGACTGTGGTTTCCATCCTTAATCTTTCAAAGCCCGCCCTCTAGAGGAGACTGCCTTGTGTGGAGCCAAACCCAACAGTCGTCTCTGACCATTCTCCTTGACCTACACAGAAGCCCTGGGTAACCTGACCCCATCCCCACATCGGATGGCTCTGTGCCCAGCATAGTTTTTTCTTTCTGACAAATTTCAACTATCGGACTCTTAGAGTAATTAAGGTGATGGTTTGGCATATGCTGGGATAGCTTTTTGAGTCTTTTGCTGATGGCTGCCTTAACTCACAGCAGTTCTTTAAGCTCCAGTCATATTTTGTTAGTACTGTGCTAAAATTTAAATATGAAAGCTGCTACTGTATGCTATTTTAATTTTATATGCTTTTTTTTCTTCAAAAGTGGTTCTTGGTAAGAAATGAAAGAAAATACAAATTTACCATTTAGAACCTTAATATCTGGAAAAACCTACTTTTTAAAAGGTAATAGTTAAGACCCCTCTAATCTACATTGTGTGTGTAACTGACAGCAACATGTGGACTAGGTATTAGATAATATAACCAAAGATGGTTGTAGATTGTGATAGATTAACCCCAGAGCAGGAAATAAGCACATTTTTCAATGGGACAGGGTCAAGAACATATGCCATGCACATATGTTCTATATTTCTCTACATTTTATTTACATTTGAGTTGCAATTTATGTGGTCTGCTTTATATATGTCACCCTAAAGAGTAGTTTGGAAGAGAGGAGATAAGAGAGAACCTCTTTTCTTTTAGAGTTTGTCAAGAATGTCAATATTAAAATTTTTATGTGAAGAAGAGAGCATCTAAAAGGAAATTCTTATTGCCCTTCTGTTTGCTATGCTTAAAGTGTCACAGGGTCTCTCTGATAAATAAATGATTGGTGTTAGTCATTTTAAATTAAGCAAGTTACACTATTTGCCTGGTACTCTGGGTACCTGGAAGCTAAATGTAGTGAGCGTGTGTGTGTGTGTGTGTGTGTGTGTGTTTTAAGTCTGTATAAATGGGGAGGGTTACCCATAAATAGCCACTCTAAAAATGTTAATGTATTATTATTAAGTTGCTATTAAACAAAAGATCCACTTGTCTCCAAACATCCCTTTCAGTAACTGAAGTGTCTGAAATTCCTGCTTCAGGGGTCCTAACAGACTCTTAAGAAGAATCCCTTTCCTCCCCCAAGCCCATACTTGAATTTTTAATATTTTTACTCGTTTCCTGAAAGTGGGCAGAGGATAATAACTGGCACCTGGTGGTGGTGGTAGTAGGCTTTCTTTTCATGGAATGATTTATTTCAGACTTAGTAATTCTCACATATTGGAGGGTAAGGGTCTGAGGAAATGCACAGAAAAGGGGGCTCCAAATTAAGTACGGTCTTGGGCGTAGACATAGACACAAACATAAATATAAGGGGGTGAAAAACACTCATAACATGGGGCTGAGGGGGTGGACATGAGACAACTTATTTTCTCAGTTTCATTTTGAGACAATCCTAGTGCCAGCCTTGCTTGCCAGAGGAGGCAAGGAGTGAGTGAACTAGTGGAAGAAGCCTCACCTTTGTGCTGTTCTCTGAAGCTTCCCATCTGGAATCTCTACCAGCCCCATTTCAATGTAGTCTGGGGCAGCACATACTAGTCTCTTTTATGGGTACTTGTAAAAAGTATTTCTCAACTACATATGCCACCGAAGACCCAAACTTCTATGCAGTAAGCTACTCTTATGGTCATATAAAATATATAAAATGATTTTTACAACACTCCAAAATAGAAACAACTTTAATAGGACACACACGGTGTCAGTGGTAGATATTTTCCCTCCTCCATATGAAGACTGTTTTTTCCCTTTTATAAGATAAGAAAGTTTTAAGTATAAATGCCCTAACCATTTCTTAGAACAACTTATTTTCAGCCGGGTGTGGTGGCTCACACCTGTAATCCCAGCACTTTGGGAGGATAAGGCAGGCAGATTCCCTGAAGTAGAAAGTTTGAGACCAGCCTAGCCAACATGGTGAAACTCTGTCTCTACTAAAAATAGAAAAATTATCTGGTTGTGGTGGCACACACCTGTAATCCTAGCTACTTGGAAGGCTGAGGCAGGATAATCTCTTGAATCTGGGAGGCAGAGATTGCACTGAGCAGAGATCGTGCCACTGCACTCCAGCCTAGGCGGACAGAGTGAGACTCTTTCTCAAAAACAAACAAACAAACAAACAAACAAACAAACAAAAACAACTTATTTTCCTCATCACCTCATCAGATACTTCTCTGGAATCTTTAAATGGTGTTGATAAAAAAGAACAGTCAGTGTATATGTTCCATATTTTCTTTATCCAGTCTGTCATTTCATGGGCATTTGTGTTGGTTCCAAGTCTTTGGTGTTGTGAACAGTGCCACAATAAACACACATGTGCATATGTCTTTATAGTAGAGTGACTTACAATCTTTTGGGTATATACCCAGTAGTGAGATTGCTGGGTCAGGGCCTCTTGGGGGTGTGAGGTGGGGGGCAGGGGAGAAATAGCATTAGGAGAAATACCTAATATAGATGATGGGTTGATGGGTGCAGCAAACCACCATGGTACACATGTATATCTGTGTAACCTGCACGTTCTGCACATGTACCCCAGAACTTAAAGTATAATAATTAAAAAAAAAAGCAGTTGGGTTGCTCATTTAGATTTCCTGTAATACTTTTCTAGCTATTAGATTGACCTAGAGCTGTGTGTGTAGATATCCTTCATGATCAGAAGACAAACATTTTAATGAAAAGGATGACAGAATTTTATTAAAATCTCAGCATGATTCATGTTGTCATCATATAGAAGTAGTTAAGATGATAAAATTACTTTGTGTAACAGGTGGCATTTTTTTTTATGATGAATTTAACCTAAAAATGTTAAGGCAGTAGTTTTTGGTTTACAACTGACCTGTTAATATGATACTCAGACCTAATGTTACTTTGTATTAATATTATCTTCTTGGAGATGATCCAAGACATCTGAACAGGAACAGCTCTGGAGTGCAGTTCCCAGTGAGAATGCAGAGGGTGAGTGATCACCATATTTCCAAATGGGTTTTTACTGCCCACAGACCAGGAGATTCCCGGGCAGAAAGGCACCATGAGTCTCCATGGCTGCTTCAGCTGGTGCAGTGGGTTTTCTCCACACAAAACCTCATACAAATCTGGGTGGTCATTTCAACTGGTGCCTGGAATGCCTGGGAGGCAGAGTTGCCCATTCAACTGAAAAAAAAAGGGGCTTAAATAGGGAGCCAGGTGATCTGGCTTGGCAGGGCCCGCTCCCACAAAGACCAGCAACTGGAAACACTCTGGACTGAGAATTTCACAGCAAGCACAGCTGGAGCGGGACCATACAGCTCTGTGGGGAGAAGGGCATCGCCATTATGAGGCAGTCCACTATTACTGAGGCAATCTGCCATTTTTGAGGCAGTCTGCCATTACAGAGAGAGTCCGCCATTATTGAGGCAAACCACCATTACTGAGGCAGTACTAACTATACCTCTATAAACAAAACTACAAGGAAGTTCACATAGTAGCTTGGCAGAGCCTACAGCAGCTCAGCAATGCCTCTGCTGGCAGATTGTGATTACACTACCTCCTTGCTGGGCAGGGCATCTCTGAAAAAAGGCAGCAGCATGTCAGGAACTTATAAATAAAGCCCCACCTTCCCAGGACAGAGCACCTGGGAAAAAATGAGGTTATGAGTTCCACTGCAGCAGACTTAAACATTCCTGCCCAGCAGCTCTGAATGGAAAAATGGAGCTCACAGCTCAGCACCTGAGCTCCTATAAGGGACAGACTGTCTCCTCAAGCAGCTCTCTGACCACTTATATCTAAAGGGATGTATCATAAAGGAGAGCTCAGGCTGATATCAGGCGTGTATCCTTCTGGGACAAAGATAACAGAAGAATAAACTGGCAGTAACCCTTACTGTTCAGCAGCCACTGCAGGTGATCCCTAGGCAAGCAGGGTCTGGAGTGGATCTCTAGAAGTCCTACAGTAGAGGGGCCTGACTGTTAGAAGGAAAACTAAAAAACAGATAACTTCATCATCAATGAAAAGGAAGTCCACTCAGAGACCCCATCCAAAAGTCACCAACTACAAAGACCACAGGTAGATAAATACACAAAGATGGGAAGAAAATAGTGCAAAAAGAATGAAAACACCCAAAGCCAGAATGCCTCTCCTCCTCCAAGGGATCACAACTCCTCACCAGCAAGGGAACAAGGCTGGATGGAGAATGAGTCTGATGAATTGACAGAAACAGGCTTCAGAAAGTGGGTAATAACAAACTTCTCTGAGCTAAAAGAACATGTTCTAACCAAATGCAAAGAAACTAAGAATCTTGAAAAATGGTTTGATGAAATGCTAACAAGAATAAACCGCTTAGAGATGAATATAAATGAATTGATGGAGCTGAAAAACACAAATGAGACCTTCGCAAAGCGTACACAAGTTTCAACAGCTGTATCAGCCAAGCAGAAGAATGGATATCAGAGATTGAAGATCAACTCAATGAAATAAAACAAGAAGGCAAGATTAGAGAAAAAAATAAAAAGAAATGAACAAAGCCTCCAAGAAATACAGGATTATATGAAAAGACATAATCTATGTTTGATAGGTGTACCTGAATGTGATGGAGAGAATGAATCCAAGCTGGAAAACATTCTTCAGGATATTATCCAGGAGAACTTCCCAACCTAGCAAGGCAGGCCAATATTCAAGTCCAGGAAATAAAGAGAATACCACAAAGATATTCCTCAAGAAGAGCAACCCAAAGGCACATAATTGTCAGATTAACCAGGGTTGATGCAGAAATCACAAGCATTCCTATACACCAATAACAGACAAACAGAGAGCCAGATCAAGAGCGAACTGCCATTCATAATTGCTACAAAGAGAATAAAATACCTAGGAATACAACTAACAAAGGATGTGAAGGACTTTCATCAAGGAGAACTACAAATCACTGCTCAAGGAAATAAGAGAGGACACAAGCAGATGGAAAAACATTCCATGCTCATGGTTAGGAAGAATCAATATTGTGAAAATGGCTATACTGCCCAAAGTAATTTATAGATTCAACACTATTTCCATCAAGCTACCTGTCTGACCCTCTTCACAGAACTAGAAAAAACCACCTTAAACTTCATATGGAACCAAAAGAGCCCACATAGCCAAGACAATGCTAAGCAAAAAGAACAAAGCTGGAGGCATCACGCTGCCTCATTTCACACTATACCTCAAGGCTGCGGTAATCAAAACAGCAGGGTACTTGTACCAAAACAGAGATATAGACCAATGAAACAGAACAGAGGCCTCAGAGGCAATGCCACACAACTACAACCATCTATCTTTGACAAACCTGACAAAAACAAGCAACAAGAAAAGGATTCCCTGTTTAATAAATGGTGTTGGGAAAACTGGCTGGCCATGTACAGAAAGCAGAAACTGGACCCCTTCCTGACACCTTACACTAAAATGAACTCCAGATGGATTAAAGACTTAAACATAAGACCTAACATCATAAAAAACCAGAGGAAAACCTAGGCAAAACCATTCAGGACATAGGCGTAGGCAAGGACTTCATGACTAAAACACCAAAAGCATTGGCAACAAAAGCCAAAATAGACAAATCAGATCTAATTAAACTCCAGAGCCTCTGCACAGCAAAAGAAACAATCATTAGAGTGAACCAGCAACCAACAGAATGGGAAAAAAATTTTGCAGTCTACCCATCTGACAAAGGGCTAATATCCAGAATCTACAAGGTACTAAAACAAATTTACAAGAAAAGAAAAAACCATTCAAAAGTGGGTGAAGGATATGAACAGACACTTTTGAAAAGAAGACATTTATGAGCCAAAAAAACATGAAAAAATGCTCATTATCACTGGTCATTAGAGAAATTCAAATCAAAACCACATTGAGATACCATCTCACACCAGCTAGAATTATGGTAATCATAAAAAATCTGGAGACAACAGATGCTGGAGAGGATGCAGAGAAAAAGGAACACTTTTTTTTTTTGAGACGGAGTTTCGCTCTTGTGACCCAGGCTGGAGTGCAATGGCGCAATCTCGGCTCACCGCAACCTCTGCCTCCTGGGTTCAGACAATTCTCCTGCCTCAGCCTCCCGAGTAGCTGGGATTACAGGCACGCGCCACCATGCCCAGCTAATTTTTTGTATTTTTAGTAGAGACGGGATCTCACCATGTTGACCAAGATGGTCTCGATCTCTTGACCTCATGATCCATCTGCCTCAGCCTCCCAAAGTGCTGGGATTACAGGCTTGAGCCACCGCCCCCGGCCAGGAACACTTTTATACTGTTGGTGGGAGTGTAAATTAGTTCAACCATTGTGGAAGACAGTGTGGCGATTCCTCAAGGACCTAGAAATAGAAATTCCATTTGACCCAGCAATCCCATTACTCGGTATATATCCAAAGGATTATAAATCATTCTGTTATAAAGACACATGCACACGTGTATTTATTGTGGCACTGTTTGCAATAGCAAAGACCTGGAACCAACCCAAATGCTCATCGATGATAGACTGGACAAGGAAAATGTGGCACAGGGTGTTGAACAATGAGAACACATGGACACAGGGAGGGGAGCATCACACACTGGGGTATGCTGGTGGGGGGAGTTGGGGAGGGATAACACGGGGAGAAATGCCAGATACAGGTGATGGGGATGGAGGCACTAAACTACACTGCCACGTGTGTACCTATAATTTTGCATGTTCTGCACATGTACCCCATTTTAGTGAATACTGAATACTTTTGGAACTTTGTGTTACCAAGTGAATCTAGGAAATGTGAAGATCTACCCTTATAGCAGATCTGTTACAATTTGAAATTGCAAAAAGATCATACCAACCTAAATGCCCATAAATGAGTGGATGAAGAAAATATGGTATAAATACATCATGGAATACCACTCCACCATAAAAAGGAATGAAATAATGGCATTTGCAGAAACCTGGATGGAGTTAGAGATCTTTATTCCAAGTGAAGTTACTCAGGAACAAAAAACCAGATATTGTATGTTCTTTTATAAGTAGGAGCTAAGCTACAGGGACACAAAGGCATATGAATAAAATAATGAACTTTGAAACCTTGGGGGAAGTAGGTGAGGGATAAAAGACTACACGTTGAGTGCAGTATACACTTCTTGGGTGACAGGTGCACCAAAATCTCAGAAATCACCACTGAGTAACGTATCCCTGTAACCAAAAACCACCTATTCCCTAAAAACTACTGGGAAAAACAATCTCCTCAGGTGATTCTAATATGCAATAAAATTTGAACCTATTAAAGTGTAGACCTATTATATTGCAGGGGTCAGTTACCATTCAAATTTGTCAATAAAGATGTATTTTATAAATAATAAGATATTCTTAAAAAAGATCAGGAGTTGCATATTTAGGTCCAGAGTTATTTCTGGTGGTTATCTCAAGGCCTGCAGTAATATTTTTAGATAACCTTTTGCAATTTTTTTGTTGTTTCTTTTCTAAGTCTGGCCTTTGATCATCTTAATCTGTGTCAAAGCTATTTGTTATGAGAGAACCAAGTGGATTTTGAGTAAATGTTTACTGAGTTGCATTGACTTTATGAAAATATGTTATGGGATGCCTTCCAATTTCTCTTGGAACCTAATTCCCCAAGATAATCCAGTGTCGGAGCTGGGATTCTAAGCCATCTGTGATTTTTCTATTGCCATGTCTGTAAGTCCATGAAATCAATAGATAAGCATCATTACTTCCTATGTTCTAAAGCAATGGGAAAATTGGGAAGAGGGAGTGATACAAACAAGAGAGTTTATAGCCAGGTTAGGGAATTTTAAAAATGCACATTAAAAACAAAAGAGGCAAAATTGTATTTGTAAATTCTTGAGTGTCAGGTAAGTATGACATTGTTACAGGCTCTTATACTGTAGAACAAAATGTATTGATTTTAGCTGTCATGGCCACGGAATAGTCCCTGAAGAGCAAAACTTAAGTTATATTAAGAGGGTTGGGTAGAAAACAGGTTTAAAAAGGGACATCATTTTAGACAGAAAGAACGCTGTGAGGAAAGATACTGACAGCAAAATGTGCCTCATGCACCCAAGAGAGGGTGAGCAAATGAACCTGGCTGAAATGCAGAATTTGTGAACGGCAGTCACAGAGGTTCACAGCAAAAAATATAAGTTGCAGCCTGACTGAAGTGTGTCCTTAGATTTTGAATTTTACCTGGTACACTGTGGAGAGCCATGAGTCTTTTGAGTGTGAAGCTGTTTCAGTAGAAAGCTGACTGAAGATGGAAGTCACTGAATATGGTGTTGGTATTGTGTTAGGAGGATGATCAAGTGCACATCCCTGATTTAGGCCAGAGCATTAAACAGAGTCTGAGTTTGGTGAGAGAATTAGCAGAGAACACTTATGCGTTCTGATGTTTATGCGTTTTTCTGTTAAGTTTGCTTTTCTAAAGAGTCAAGGATTTTGCTTTGTCGTGCAGTCTGCTGTGACCCCTGCATCTCTTTTTGCCAACTTTGTAAGCCAGGCCATTCCCTGGTTTGTATTTGTGCAGTTTTTTCTTTTCCTTTTTTTGAAATCTAGGCACAATTTGCTTTCACCCTAAGTGAACTATATTTGTTTCTAACTACTATGTTCATCTGCCATTTACCAAGATTCTTGGACGCAGTATTTCCTATTTTCTAGCTTGCCATGTTAACCTTCTAATGGGTTTCCTGTACCAGCCAGTTTGAAATACTCTGAAAATTTAAAGCATACAAATAAAATATTATTTAGGTCAAGGATGAAAATGTTCCTACAAGGTTTACTTTCAAGTGTATATCTAAGATGGTTTTATCTAGCATATCACTGACTAGCAGTATCCTGGAACATTGGGTTGTAAAGGATTCTGAGTTAAATGCTGGGTTTAGGAGACAACCATGCAGCTAATCAATTTGCAGTTTGTGGCATGAAGTGGGAAGCAATGTGTTTTGTGTTCATTCCTCTTGATTCTAAGCCCTTGACCTGTTCTGCTTACAACTCTTCCTGCTGCCTTCTCTCCAGTCTTACCTACAGCATGCACATCTTTGACAAATAATCATCTAGCTGTATTTTTCGCCTTAGTGATGGTGGATGTGTTTGCATGTTGGAAAAAAACAGAATCAGAAAATTTAAATGAGGTTTTAAATTTGGTATATGGCTGGTCTTGACCATTTATGGGTTGAATGACACGTTACTTAATTTCCCAAAGCTTAGTCATGTATGACATATTGTCATCTCAACAAGATTGTTGAGAGTAGTAAAGGGACATGCATGCAAACAGGCGAGCTGTTATTATTCAGCTACATTTTGTTGTAATCCTGTTGTTAATTATGCAGTATTTTTTATCTTTCTTCTAGCTGGCCTGTTCTTGCCTCTTCACTCTCCTTTAATTGCGGCCTTCCTCATGGCTTCCACTATTATCTGGACGTGGACCTTTCTTTTGAGCCCCAATCCCACAGATTTGTCCATTTGTGGGCACCTTTCCCTAGAAATCCTGCCAGCATGTGCAACTAAGCATAGCAAAAGCATAGCTATCTTTTCAAAATCCCATTTCTTCTGAGATAGCCCTCCTTTCCAAAGGCATCATTAGTCTTCTAATAATTCAGGATTGCAGTCCTATCTTTGAATCTTTCCCTCATGTTCAGACAGATTAGGACACGAAGCTTTGCTCAACCACCCACCAAAAATGTATGAATTAGAGAAATGTACTGACTCTCTCTGAACTTCGGTGTTAGCATCTATGTTACGGGGATAACAGGTGCTTGCTTCATGGGGCTGTTATGAGAATTAAAGGACATCATTCATACTTTGCCTAGCACAGAGTGAAGGATCAGAAAGCGTGAGCTCTTTAAATAATGACCCACTCAGTCTTACATCTCAGCTTTCCACACATCTTCATTTTTATTGTCTCTACTCTCTGACTTAATTTTCTTTACCTAGAATGCTGTTATGGCTTATGTTAGGAAGAGGAAGCAAATGTTAATTTGCATTTCAGTGAACAGATGTGTCAACATGTACAAAGGTGAACTCTTTTCACCTCTTCAACAGTGTAATCTAGATGGTAAAGTTGAAACTTTAAATTTAAAAAACTGTGGAAACAGGCACTGATTCTCCTGATCAGTACAGGAACTAGAACAGAGGAAGCCACAAATGTTGAAAGGAAAGAGAGTTGCAGGATAATCAGAGCAGGCTAATGGTGGCTGAGGAGGTGAGACTTCAAATATAGACCTGGAGTATGGGATAGTCGAATAAATGAAAAGGAGGATGAAGGGAAAAGATAAACTGAGCAAAAATATGAAAATATGGGATGTATACAGCCTAACATTTTTATAAATATGGAGAATCTGTTGTAACAATGCATGTGTCAGGTAGCAAAAGGATAAAAATTTGGGCAAAGACTAGAAAGAAAGAAAAAGAGTGAATTCAAGACATAAATCAAAATCTGTAAGAGTTAGTTACCAAATTGAATCTCATAGATTGGCCATTCCAGAAGAATTTGAGGTTTACAGAATTCACACAGGGAAGAAAAAGTTATTATCCATTTGTGATGACTTATTTACAAGGATATTTTTCCTTTGGAAATTTAATTCCTTAAACAATTGTATATTACTAATTAAATCTTAAAGACAGTGTGGGGCTTGTGGAAGAGAAGGAAACTCAGGGCCTAGATTAAACTATATTCTGTAAAGGATATCATTGTGTATGGGTTTTTCTCAGAGTTTGGAGAGAGGCCTGGCAGGTAGGTATCTGGACTCTGATCCTTGGTTGAATAAGGTAGTTCTATTTTTTTCTCTTTGACATTTCAGGGATTCTGTACACATGAGTAAAAAGAGCTTATCTTCCTATAAAAGCAGAACTTCAAGATGCACTAATTTGCATCCCTTCCTTTATAGATGGGAAACTAAAGTGCTAAGAGGTGAAAGTGAATTCCCCATGATGATGGTAGATGATAAAGCAAAGCTTAATTCTTGATTTGTTGTTAAACCTAGAGCACTTTCTCCCATACTGCTTCTTTGTCTTTCAACCCATAATAATCCCTGGCAATTGCTCATATGTAATGCAATTAAGATTTTTTGCGTTATGGTATAGAACTGCTGTGGTGATTGGGCTATTATTTTTACAGTGTTTCCTCTCAAAAAAGAGCAGAATGGGCTGGGTGCAGTGGCTCACACCTGTAATCCCAGCACTTTAGGAGGCCGAGGCGGGCAGATCATGAGGTCAAGAGATCGAGACCATCCTGGCCAACATGGTGAAACCCTATCTCTACTAAAAAAAAAACACAAAAATTAGCTGGGCATGGTGGCACATGCCTGTAGTCCCAGCTATTTGGGAGGCTGAGGCAGGAGCATTGTTTTAACCTGGGAGGCAGAGGTTGCAGTGAGCCGAGATCGCACCACTGCACTCCAGCCTGGTGACAGAACAAGACTCTGTCTCAAAAAAAAAGCAGTATGAAACTTGGCATGGGCTGAATTCAATAACACGTCTCCTATTTGCGGTGGACTCTGCAAGATTCTATAATAGACCAATAAAAAATTATCTTTTTAAGTAGCTCACAATCTTTCATTTGGATATACAAATTATATATTCTTAAATATGGCATAAGGTAGATAAGCACATGATATTTACCTCAAAAAAATTTTGTTTTATCTTGAACTGCCCCATATTCAGCAGTTATTGTCTTTCCTTAGTCCTAGGAGAAAATTTTCACCAAAGTTACATCTTTTCTACTCACTTTTTGGTGATACAATCCTATTAGTCATTGATGTAATCTTAATTTAGTTACTAGAATGTCTAGTCCAAGATAATAAAACTAGAGTCTTGAGTTTTAAGTCTTATTATTACCATAAACTTAGAAAATATACAGCAGACTTTGGCTTATTTGAAGAGTCTATTTTGCAAAATACTGAGTGCTTACACCTCTTTCTCAAAAATTCTGAAGGAAATGAACCTCTAAATAAACGAAATGGTAAAAGCAATTGAGTACTAGTCCAGGTAAGATGTGTATTTTGTAGGCTCCCATTCTCCTCTCCTTTCTTCTTCTTTTCATCTTATGTCAAAACCTGTGGAAGAAAACCACATGCCTCTGTCTTGCATCTGTGCACAGATTCCTTGTAGTATTCTTGTCTTTTACATGGTGAGAGTGGTATTGCTAACGAGTAATTTAAAGTAATTTTGGCCTCAAATGTCAAATGTCTGTTGCATTTCAGATCTTCCTCTATTTGGTATAATTGTCAACTCTAAGTGCGCAGATTGACTTAATATAGTCATCAGATACGCTTTGAATTAAGCATTATTTGGATTGCTTCTGTAGCTCTGTTTGAAGCAGTGTACTCTGTGTTGCTGTTACCAGTTTGCTTCTACTTTATCAGAAACATAAGACCTGGATATCCCAAGAACCACGATGTGAAATCTCTCCACCAGGCGGATGGCACGTGAGCATGTCTGCTTGAAAAACTATAACATCAGTAGTAGCCTAATTTGAACCATACCTTTTATAATAGCTTACATTTATTAAGAACTTGCTCAAAGGAGTTCAAGCAAGGGTGGTGACCTCTTAAACACCCATATTTCAAAAGTTTTTTTAACCATACAGTTCTCAAAATGCTGATATTTTATGTAACTTTCAGTACTTAGTAACATTATTCCACAATCAGTATTATGCAATGAAAGCATAAAGATTGAAAGTTAAAAATATGTGATCACTTATTCTCCTGTGTGTGTGTGTGTGTGTGTGTGTGTGTGTTTATGTATTAGTATTTTCAGCACTGCATTTAAGGAAATGTTCAATGTTGAGCTCAGCATTTTGTTTGACAGTTGTCACATTGTTTTCATTGTCTCTCCACTTTTGTTTATTTCTCTGCTTCTTAAGCAGCCTGATGAAATCTCATCAGCTAACTGGGATTGAATTTTGATGAGTGCCAAGTTGCTTTGATGAAATCTACTGTAATCGTCTTAAACCCAACTTTATTTGGCTTTAATGTTGGCATTTTCCATATTGAGAAAATTAGTTCATTTGTTCACTACTGGAGAAGGAAACCTGGTAAAGAAACAAAGATAGTCAAATAAAAAAAGCAACCGTAATTTAAGTTTATTATATCTTTGAATGCATGGAAAAGCTAGCGTTGAAACAAACTTTTTTAATGTTTTAGCTTCTGTTCCTTTTAACAACAACAAAATCAGAATTAGTTATTAGCCAAAAGTATCTTCACCCATGAACAACCAGAAAAAGCAAATGTGTAGTTTCTGTTGACCAGAAAAAAAGCTTTGCCATCCTGTTTCCTGGATTTTCCTGAGGGGCAAAGATGATCCTAGTATGTTATACTAACATTCAAGATACTTCATTTTATGAACAAAGAAATAATTCAAGGTATTTTATGAACAAATAAAAAATTTAGTTTAAAATTTTTTACTTTCTAGTGCTATTTCAGGCTCCAAAGCCAGTAATATAAGAGAATCAAAATATCCTAAACTTAGATCTTAATTTCAGATACTTTAGATGTAGAAAAAATTAAGCTTATTGAAGTTTTATATAATGAAACTATGTGATAACACTATCTCTTAGGAGATCATGGAGACACAGGTCTTTATCACTTAGATCATTGTGACAATTTCAGGAGGCTTGAGCATTAGATCATAGCACTGCAAATAGATTTTAAAATGTTCACATATGCTGAAATAAGATATTTAGGTGTGCAGCCAGCACATTTTACTATCCTAATACAGGAACTCAGCAACCTTCTGCTGTCCCAGTGCTTCCAAATCAAATTTGTGCTGGGGCTGGAATTGGAAGAGAGATCCTACTTTTAGGGTAACCATGGGCAGTTGAGCCATCTTTGAAGGTTCTTGGGGAGACCAGGGCTGTTGTCTGGATACTTAGAGATTATTCAATGCTTATCTCAGTTTTCTGGTTTGAGTTGATTCTCTTAAGTTACTATTGAATCTTGACCCTCAAAGACTGGCATATAACATCCCCACTCTAAAACTCCTACAGATGGTGGCAGTTTAATTGAAGGCAGATAATTGGTGGCAGTTCCGTGGCCATGGGAGGAAGTTATATATATTTCTACAAAATTATGAGATCTTTTTATGACTTAATTCAAATGCCTTTCCCTTTTCATGTTTTTTTTCTTTTGTCAGTTTTCAGTGGGCATAACCTGATTTATGAATCACTGGCTATAAAGAATTCACTTCATAGTTTTGCTACATTGTTTATAGAGTGTTCAGTCAAGAAGCACCACCTCAGAATTAAACCATTACCAAAGCTGCATACTGTGAAACCAACCAGCTTCCTGCATGTGAACAAAATGGGATCAGCAAAATGCTGACTCCTCACTGGTTAGATGTATTCATGGTCAGTGTTCTCTTATGGTGATATAAATTTCATTTTTGTATCTTAAGTAATTCATGATAGTTTTTATTTATGTTTTAATATCTAGCTGGGACTATCTTAATGAATTTTACAGAAGAAGCCCAAAACACAAAATTAAAAATGGTCTACATTTATTATGTATAGGATATAGATATTATGTTTACATAAATAACTTCAGAATCTACATATTACAATGATCTATTTTTGGCACCCATTTATTAGTCTGTTATTTTAATCTAGACAAAGCACCTAATGTCTGTTCTAATACCCAAGTTCCTAGACGTTCTTGCAGTTTGATTTAGAGTAAGGCCACCACAGTAGATAATTTCTAGCGGAAGAATTTAGTTAAGTGACTTCTAATAGCTCTGTTCTGAGCCTCATTTCTGGATTCTGACTGCTTTGTGTCACAGTCCCAGATGAATCTCAAATAGTTCTTTCAGAGTCTGGATATGACTGATATAAGGTCCCAGTCAATCGACAGTTTTGAAAAAATAATCAGTGAACTATATATTTTTTGGGGATAATATGTATGTTTTTTATTATAACAAATATTTTAAAACTATGAGCTGTGATAATGAAGTGATTCCAGATTTGAAAAGGTGTATAAGCTGCTACAACAGAGGTTAAGAAAAGAACCAAATGCTGACAGCAGGGAACTGCAGACACCATAGGAAATCGCTGATGCCAATTGTTTGAGGAGTTCGTAAAGGGGAGATATAATAAGCCTTTCTAAAACAAAAGAAAAAAAACTGTATCAGAAGGGAGCTGTGATTGATGTTTTCATCAATGGCTAAAACGATTCCATGTATTCAATTTTCCCTTATTCATCTATTGGTTAAAATTTTGCAAATACCTGTTTCCATAAAATGAATTTTCTTTCAAAATTGTGCTTGGGAGGGGCTCTTGAGCTTTCCAAGATCTTTGGTTTTGAGGACTTGAATCTCCATTGCTTGCTAGACTCTACTTCAGGAAGGAGTTTGTTGAGGCAGATGCTAAATGGCCTTGGGCCAAGAAGTTATGAGTGAAGCATTCACTGGGAGTTGAAGCTTTCCTTAGAGAAACAGACCATCTGACTTTTTAATTAGAAAACTGCTCCAGTCCACACCTCAGTGTCATCTCATGGGACTCCTAAACCAGAATCTAGGGTAGCTTTACTAGTGTTTTTCTTTTTTAAAACATGCAATAAAAATGTAGAACCATAGCCAGGGGAGGGATGAAGGGTAAGGGGTATATCTCAAGGGGTTGATAACAGGATTAGAACTTTGTAGAAATAATTTGCATTTCTGGCTAGTGTCTTTTATAAAACACACATACTTAACTTGGCTGGAGTTAGGAAACCTGGTATTTTACATTTTGAGTTCCTTTAAGGCAAAACCCAACACTTTATCTGCTAAGCATAAATGACCACCTCTGAGAAAACTTAAGAACTAGCCCTCAGCACAGGAAGGAGACTAGTGTGAGAGGAAATCCACTTGAGACGAAGCCCTTTCTTTAGCCAGTTTAGTGGCAAAAGGCAGAACTTTCTTCAAATTGTTGGTTGGTGAAATTGAAGATGATATTATAATAGCAAAATCAAAAGGTGCTAGGGTGGCTGTAGTCTATAACTTTTGAAGGAGCTATGTTCTGCTCTGTTGACTTATTAGGGTGTCAGTTTGGATTTGTTGGTATTAGATATTTTCTTAATGTTACCTCTGGTTCAAAGATGATATTAATATTAAGCAACTAAAAATTTTTAGGAGAGATACTGTTTAAGATAAACCACACTTATCTAAAAAAGGCACATTACTTGCTAGACCCCAGAAAAATCAAGGATTGTTTTTTTAAATTTACCTAGATCACCAAGCTAGTAGCATACACTAGACTTTGAGATTATAGACGCTTTTTTTTTTCTTGCTATGTTGATAGAATATAGGCAAAATACTTGGCCTTTAATTTGGAGTCTTCTGCCTTGTGGTTCTATACAAGTAAAGAAGGTGCTTTATGGTGGTCAGTAATGCAAATATTACAACAAACTTCTGAACTGTTACTACTTTACTTTCAGCAATTCAAGCTATGCTCTTGCAAATAGTCTTCATTTTGAGTTATTGAACAGCAAAACAGAGGCAAAAGCACAGCAGAGACAGCTTTAATGTAAAAAAAAAAAAACAAGATCATTTAGTTTATTTAAATTGAAGTTTGGAATAACTGGCCTATAATAACGTTTTCATCATTGAGCTGTTTGGTCTAGTAACTTTTCTATATTCCCCCCCACCCATTCTCTCAGCTTGTGATAAATCAGCTATACCACCAGGCCATCAAATGTATTCAATTCTGGAAGAAAACACTTCATGGTTGTTTAAAAATCCAGAGTATTCACATGGGGAAAGTGTGGGAGGTTTCATGTTTCTGAAACATTCTGCAGAAAATGAAGTGATAACAGTTCCTGCCGGTGGCCATATGACTCAGTAATAACTGGAAGGGAAAAAGATGTTTGTTTAGACTTGGCTGGAGTTAATAACAAGCAAGAATTATCTTATTTTTGCTCATAAGCATGTTTCCTTTCTTCACAATCCCTTTCCTCATCTTTTGTAGATACTTGAGGCTCTCCTGACACCTGGCTTCGCTCTTGGAGGGATGTTCAAAATGTATTTTGTGCTGATTCAAGGCTTTATTTTGATTCCTACTATTCATTAAAAATACAATAACAGAAAAGTCTCATTTTTCTTGCCACAGTTAGCCTGTGCTATGGTAAAATGTGGGTAGTCTTTGTAGTAGGCAGTCCAAGCAAGATGTTTATAAGGTTTTCATTTTAATTCCAGGAATTAACTGCCTCAGTTCATCAAAATGCTTTACTCTTTATGGTTGCAGAATGCATTTGGCACCAACATGTGCTAACATGAGCTTTTGTTGTGTTTAAATTTCTTCCCAGCTTGGCTGGCCAGATCTTTGTTTTATTTTGGTCCATAGGCTCATCTGTCACCTGTCTCCTGAGAGGTTATATGCCTCTTGGGAGGGACTCCTTTTTACTGAATCTGTGCTTTATGTTTAGCTTCCAAATACCTTACATGTTTCTATAGCCACCATCAGGTGAGCCACCCAATTTTTAATCGAGTTGGTTGATGGGCTGGGGAATTACAGTCTGTTTTATTGTATTTATTTATTTTCACTAAGTGGGTGGGATATTACAGCTTTAATAAATGACCTTTTGTGTTGTGAGCAGAGAGAATGTATATTTTGACAAGAAAAGCTTTTATTTCAATATGTTAAGTTATTCTTGTAGGAATTCATAAATGAAAGATTTAAGATAACGTATTTGAAGGAGGTCAGCTGGAGCATTTGCCTAGGAAAAAGTGGATAGTTAGGATCTATCACAAGGCTGAAATTATATGAGTATTTCTGGGTGAATTTTAATTTCTTAATATTTTATTTTATTTTATTTTTTTATTATTATTTTTTTAATTGCATCAAAAACAATATTGTTTATTTTTTTAAGTTCTGGGGTACATGTGTAAAAAGTGCAGGTTTGTTACATTTAAAACCCTAACAAAGACTTCACTGTAAAGAGACGCAAAATATTTGATAATCATGCCAAGAAATGTAGCAAAACTAAAATTTTCAGCTTAATGTGGCAATAAGATTCCTAATTTTATTGATTGTTTTATCTTAACTTGAAGTTTAAACTCTAATGTCACTAAGTTTTTATCAGAGTGTTGTTTGATACAGCACTGCTGTGCTGCAATTTCATTTCAAGGGTATTATTGTGGACAGGTTTAGGATTGTAAGTAGACTAACAAGAAATAGCTATAAACCCCATTTGTTTAATGTGTGTATATATGGGTGAAAAACATTAATAGATATTTCTCAAAAGAAGACAAATGCCGAACAGGTATATGAAAAAATACTTTACTAATCCTCAGAAAAACGCAAATCGAAACAAACCTGTACTTGTACCTCTGAACATAAAAAAAATGTAAAAATATAAAAAATCCAAAATGAGATATCATCTTACCCCAGTTAGAATGGCTCTTTTTAGAAAGAGAATAACAGATGCTGGTGAGGATGCGGAGAAAAAGGAATGCTTATATACTATTGATGGTAATGTAAATTAATACAATCACTATGGAAAACAGTATGGAGATTTCTTAAAAAACTAAAAATAAAACTACTGTATGACCCAGCAATCCCACTGCTGAGTATTTATCCAAAGAAAAATCAAAATATCAAAGGGATACCTGCACTCAAGTGTTTATTGCAGTACAATTCACAATAGCAAAGATATGGAATCGAACCGAGTGCCATGGATGGATGGATGAATGAAAGGATAAGGAAAATGTGGTATATAAACACAATGGAATACTATTTGGCTATAAAAAAATGAAATAATACTATTTGGCTATAAAAAAATGAAATAACTGTTATGACCTCCAGTTTTAACCATGTTACTGCAAATGTTAAATAAGCCAGGCACAGAAATATAAATATAACATGTTCTTATATGTAGGAACTAAAAAATTGATTGCATGGAGATAAAGAGTAGAATGATGGATATCAGATGATGGGAAGGGGGATATAGAGTTTGGTTGGTGGATATAAAAGTATTTGTAGGTAGAAGAAATAAGCTCCAATATTTGATAGCAGAATAGCGTGGCTATAGTTGGCAACATGTAATTTCAAAGAAGCTAGAAGAGAGGCTTAAGTGTTAGCAACACATAGAAATGATAAATATTCAAGTTGATGGATACCTCAAATACCCTGACTGGATTGTTACACAGTCTACGCATGTAACAAATACTCAGGTGTACCCATAGATAGGTAAAATATTTTGTTATCAATAAAAAAGTGTCTGCATGTGGCTAACATTTGCTGAACACTTCCAGCTATTTAATTAGTTAGTGTGTGTTTGGCAACTCTTTCAGCTGACCCTGGGTGACTTGCTAGAGCTCTTCAGTTTCCATAAAGTAGTATCATTCCAGATTCCTAGGTCCTCTGTTAGACAAGTGTACCTAGGTCCTTTATTCATGAAGTATGAAGGGCACCATTTTACCATCCAGTAGAACACAATTTTGTGACTCCTGTGTATCCATCCTGAGCCTTTGTGTCTTCTTATTCTTCCTATTTGCTTGATTTACTGTCCCCAGTGGCTTAAGCAGTCGTCTCTGGTTTCTGTTAGAGACCTGACCACAGTTTCCCCAGATCCTGACAATCCTCAAAGGAGGATAAGAATTTTTTGCAGAACCCGGTAGAAAGCCATGAGGTTGCAAAATTCTAAGGTAAATATTCAGATTATATTCATTTTTATTCTTACCTCATAATGACTAACTTTTGGGTTATTAATATATATCTGCTGAAAGAGGTTTAAAAATCATTAGCTTGAAGATTTACAGTAGTATGTAATTTTTGCATATCTGTCCAGATATTTCCTATGCATATATTAGTGCATTATGTAAAATATACATTAAATATATGTATAATTCCTTTATAGAACGGAGAAGAAATAGTAATGAGTCTGTTTTTTAAAATCATACCTAAAATTTTGAAAGATTTTAGTACATTCTTATTTTGGATTATTTTCTTATAATAGATTGAATAGTAGAATTACTGTATAAAATACTATTTTTTTGCCAATATATTTATATTGTCAAATGGCTTTCCAAAAATCTTATATTTGTTATTATGCTATCAGCATAAGTACTAGCCTTATGGCATCTTTCCAAAACTAAATTTTGTATTGTAAAACATAATTTTATAAAACAATACTTGATCTGTTTTCAGTTATATTTATTTATTAATGAGGAGGATTCCTCTTTCATTTCTTTATGAGTTGCACTTCCTCTTTTATAAATTGTCTTTGTAACTCTTGCCCACCATAGGCAAAAAACATGCATTCCTTCAAAGGTTGAAAAAATACATTAAAAATGTGGTTACTTTATTTTTTAAGATGAGTGTCCAAGATTTCCACAATGACAAAGAACTTTGAACTGTTCACAGTTGGATAACTTAAAACTAGTTTATTGGGTCCAAGTACAAGGTCTTTAATTTTTAGATGGGTTGAAACAAGTCCAAAGTCATAGTAAAAATGCTGAATTTATAGCCCTTTGTGTTGTACAATGATAGTTTTAGCTTCTGTTCTTCAGTTCTAAGCTTTCTAAGTCTTGAGTGCTGCCAGCTAAGGCAAATAGAATTAAGGACATGTCAACTTGTTTTTGAAAAATTGCTTTAAGAAAATGAATTTTAAAATATTTCTGAGGTAAAACTTGGCATATATATTCCACCAGAAATCTGTTCATGGGTTTCATCATTTCTTAGAGTTGTTAATGTGGTGGTGCTTAAACATTTTTTACATAAATATATATAGAGAGAGAGAGAAAGAGAGAAGGGGGAATTCATATATATAAATGGGTGATAAATTTACGACCAGCATTATTATGCGCCTAAAAAAAATGAAAGAGAATGGATAATTTAAATATGTATATATTTCATACGCAATCTTTTTGGCCAGTTACTTTTCAAAAGTTGACTATTTTGTGTGTTCTTTTACTTACTTTTATAGTGGGCTTAACATGTGCATGGACTAGGTTGTAATGCTAGAAAAATGATGCCATCTGATTTCTTACGCTGATAGTGACATGGTTAATTTAAATCAGTATCAGATTGGAGGAGAAGTATATGTATGTATAAGAAAAGACTCCATTAGGCAGTGTTGATGAGGAAGTTGTATCATGGCTATTAACCTTTCTATGATGGAGTAACATACACAGGCTGAGGAAGTTGGGCTGGTGCTTTGGTGTCCTACAGGGATAGAGAGGGCTCTTCAGGATCTGTCCCTTGAGCCACCCACATAAAGTAGACATGAAAAATGTACTAATTTTTCTCTCTTCTTGCCACTTTCTTAGCCCATCCCCTTTAGTACTTCAAAGTTTTCCAAGGCAGATTTAGCATAAGGTTGCAGAAATCACAGACTGTGTGGATGAGTGTCCTTAAAATCACAGCTGATCCCTCAGGCCAGCCTAACCTGTGGTGACCTTGTTATCTCTCTTAGCTCTCTTTCTCATTTGGCACAGTAGTTATTCCTAACCTTGACTGTTCCTTCTCAGTAGATGATGTTGTTTTTCCTTTATGGCAGACAGTTGGAAGTCAGCGCCCTCACCTTTCTTCCCATCTGTATATCTTGAAACATTGTACCAACTTGTATTTTCTCATGAAAGAGACAAACGTTTTCTTCTAAGGCTACCCCAGGCATTCCTAGGCCTTAGCCCTTCTTTTCCAAGAGGATCTTATTTACCTGTTGTGATCTTTTTTTAATGATCTTTTCCTCCTTTTCTCTACCAGCTCTTTCTCCATGCTGTCATTGCTCCAGTGCCTGACCTTGACATTTCCACCTGATTACGCCAAATGCATTTCAAATTTGAAATAACTAAAATGACATCTAATTCTCTGCTCAAGTGGGCTCTTTAGCCTACTAAGCCCTGTTTTAGAAGGTGGCATCACCTCTGTACTCACTTTAGCCAAAACCTAGAAGTCACCCTAAACTCCTCTATTATTTCCCATATACATTTGGTCACGAATTCCACTGGATTCTACCACCATTACAACTTGTTGGCTCCTTCTTCTTTTTTCCTGGCCCTACTTTTTTCTCTTTGCCTTCCTTTACCTCTTTAGTGGTCTCGTGAGTGAATGTTTTTCTAAGGCCAACTTTAGAAGAGTAGGTATTATGCAAAATTATAATATTTAACTTCATCTGGGTATTACCTTGAAACAATCAATTATGCACCTATATTTATCATGTTGCCAAAAATTTAAGCATCAACTGTATTTTAGTGATAGTCTTTTTTAAAAACATATGTTGCATTTATTCTATTAATGGTGGTTACTTCACTGTAATATAATACCTTCTTTTTCAAAATCATACTTTAAGTTCTAGGGTACATGTGCAGAATGTGCAATTTTGTTTCATAGGTACACATGGTTTGCTGCACTCATCACCCTGTCATCTACATTAGGTATTTCTCCTAATGCTATCCCTTCCCAATTCTCCCACCCCTGCTATCCCTCTCCTAGTCCCCTAACCCCTGCAAGGCCCCAGTGTGTGATGTTCCCCTCCCTGTGTGCATGTGTTCTCATTGTTTAACACCCACTTATGAGTGAGAACATGCGAATACCCTCTTTTTAATACTTAGGCATGTTAGAGTTGGACTTCAGATTTAATATCTGGCTATATGGAAGTTGCTGTGGTGATGAAAGTTAGATAAATGCACTTTTGACAATTTTTCCTAGGATTTTCCCTGCTCTTACGGTACAAACTACTAAGTAGTAAGTGCCATAAATACTCTGAAACTTACATCTGTTGGTTGATGTTGGTTGCTCCTAGTTTTGAGTAACTGGACTTACACAAACTTCATTTTACTTGATTTTATTTTTCTGTTTTTTTAGTACAGTAATTCTTCCTGTGCCTTGATACAAATTATTCAGTTAATTTTGTGAGCACGAAGTGTCCAAACATAAAGTCCTATCTAGTGATAACATTCATGTGTTTCAATGCCATTTAAAAGGGAAATAAAGGGGGCTTGTGTCAAATGTGTATTGCAGATCTCAGATTACCGAGATCTTTACTGGACTTTGGCTATCTTGGAGCCAGAATTACTGCAAGGCTATTAATATGATTTTGAGGACATGGGGAGAATAAAGACAAAGTTTATATTAATACTTCTTTTTACTAGAAAAGAAATAGCACTAATTTGAGGAGAGCTAGTTTACACAAAGTAACTCTTGTCTGTTGTTGCTATCAATTTTTAGTACAAGATTAGTAAGAATTTATTAAGCAGTTTAAAACTTAAATTTTATGCCTTGTAATTAGCTTAATTTCATATCATAGGTTTTTATGGCAGTAATCGAAAATTCCAAATTCACTAGCAAAGTATATTATTTTTCCAGCCCGGGTAGGAAAAACACTGGATTTTATATATTCCCTGAAACAAATTAGCACAGTTTGGTTAAAACAGCTGCCTAAATGATGAGAAGCAAATTGGATTATAAAATCCTACTTGATAGTTTAGCATGTCAGTTAAGTAAGGATTCGAACCATATTACATGGTCATAGGATGAAAAATGACACATGGCGGTCAAGCCAAGTGTCTGATAATCGGGCAAACCTCAAGCCTGGCTCTGCTGTTGATCTGGGGGTGGTATGTGTGCCTTTCTGACAATAATTCAGTTTCTCCAAGTGTGAGATCATAGTTGTATACTTAATAAGGCTTTATTGAGTACCCATCATGAGTTAGATGACTTATTTAGGGATGAAACAACATACTTTGAAATCATTGCAAAACCATGACTATATAATTTTATGGCACTGCTGTTTGTTATTCAACTTTGTGGTTCAGAATGTATCTGCATATCATGAAAAATCCTAGTGGCAATATGCTGTAACGAAGCTCAGATGAATGAGTAAAACTGCAACATTCATCACAGTCAGTCAGTAGCTGAGGAAGCCTTGCAGCTTCAGAGTTGGAGGCAGTGAAAATTAGAGTGACAGAGATCTGGCTAATAGAGGTTGTGAAGTTTAGTTTCTGTTTATCTTCAGCCTTATTGTAAACCTAATTCCCTACATTCCATTTCTACTTTATTTCTAATCCTTTCAGCTTTCATATAACCAGGCAATACAACACTTTGTTAAAGAGTGAAATCTTTGTGGTTCATAAGCTTCTTAGCAGCTTTGTGACCTTTGCAATTAAGTGATTTCACCAACCCTTGGTTTCCACAATTGTAAAATAATGCCTACCTCAAAACTTGTAATGAATACCAAGTGAGCCAATACATGTGAAATGCTTGGCGTTTGTACATGGGCAGTTATTAATGTTAATTAGTAATGATGTTAATAATGTCAGTCCACTAGGGAATATAGATAAAATGATCTTAATGGTACTGATCTAGAGAAGTGTTTCCTAAACCAGGGAGAACATCAGAATAACCTGAAAGCTTAAAGTAAGTAGGCAGATAGATGCATAGATTTTTCTGTATGAATTCTAGAACTGAATTGGGGTGAGGTAATCCAGTCTGTCAGACATTGTGCCTTATACCATTACTTCTTTAAAAATTAGAGTTAAAAATACAGATGGAATTGTTTTGCATTTTTCTTCATGGTAGAAAACCTATTTGGATAAGCAGAAAAAAATAGAAAAGCAGTTACTGAAAAAATAAAATCTTTGTTTCCTATTGCATATCCTAGGTAGTTCTAAGGTGAGAGAGAGACAGACACTGACACTGTATTTCAATGTATCCTTCAGAGATTTTGAAGACTTAATTGAATGTTTTCTTCTTTGGCAGAAACTGAACCCATTTATCTGCATAAGCTCTCCAAGCTCGTAGTGATTTAAAAAGTTCTCTGTCCTCATTCTCTCAATTCTTAGCCAAGAGCAGCGTGCTTATTATTTGCTTACTTGGGTGCTGTTCTGCGAGTTCGTGTATTTAAAGCTTGTGAGAGAGCCAAGCCACAGGATCTGGCTGGCTTTCAGCTGCTATACAGGGGGCATGTAACTTGCCATTGGTCCCCAACTGAGAGAACTGTGGATGTAATTTCTTTTTGGTAAACATCCATCCTGAAGTGAATTTATCTCCTCTACACATTTGTTTTCCTTTGGGTGTTTTCCTTTTGTTGCATGGTCCTCACTTTGTTACTTACCCTCTGAAAACAACGAAAAATGACTTTTGCAAAGCTGTTTAAGTCAGAGGATGTAAAATGGATCCCATCCAAACCAGCCATTACCGTCCATCAGAGGTAGGAAGAGAGACTTCTATTACCCGTCAGACAACTAACAGTCCATGGCATGCCTGAGCTGTGGCAGTAGCCGTGGCATTGGCCTTGAAACAGTGTCAGGGCCTGTGGTCCAGCCTTTCTTGCGGTTTGACTCTGAGTTAAATTGTTTTATATGGTTGGTTTAAGGAAGGCTAAGAAGATCTATTCTTGTTCTTTTGGTCTTATTGACATTCTCTGTCACTGTCATTATTATTATCACCACGAACTAACATCACCGCCACCACTAACATGTACTGATGCTCACAATGAAGTGGACTAAACTTGTACTTCCTTATTTAATCGTAATGCCAACATCATCTGCTAGGAACTACTATTTCTCACACTTTACAGATGAGAAACTGAAGTCTCAAGAAGATACCAGCTATGAAGCTTTGGATAAGTTACAGTGGCAGAGCTGAGGCTGAAACCAAGTCTCAGTCTCCAAAGGGCATATTCCTAACTTCTCTGTTACATTGCTCTCCTGAACTAAAATGATTGTTAGAAAGCATCCACTTTAGGAACTCACCACTTTTAAATGTTCCACACATCAAAATTTGGAATGGCATTTCTCCCAATTCTGTTACTTTTATATAATCTAAGTACCTTTAGTAAAGGGAATCAAAAGGTTAGGCGAGAAGCCCAGTGCCAGAGGAATCTTTACAGTGTAATCTGGAATACTTTGGCAAGACTAAATTTTTAGTCTTTTGTTTAAAATAAGTATGACATTTCAAAAGAAGAATAGGCAGTATGTGTTTATATAAAAAGCTAATTATCCAAACTTTGTCAGCTAAGCAGTGCATCTGTTAACTGTATACTTTTTAAAAGGGTAAAGGATGATCTAATAAGGTTTAAGGAACATAGAGATTATATGGAACCCGGTGGCCAACTGTTTTTCTCTCTGAGAAACTGTACCTAAGTAACCACAGAAGGGGGTTCAGAATTCATATAATCAAGAGCTTCTTGGCACTTAAGGTTATTAGTAATACCTAAGTATTCTCATGGGTCTCTAAAATACTTTTTCCAGGATAAATGCATGTAGATACATTTTAAGGCATATATACAGAGCAGATGAGCCCTTAAGGTCTTTAACTGCACTGCGATTTTTTTTTTAATCTACATTTAAAATTTCCAATTAGTTAGGAGTTTTAGCATTTGCTATTTGCCATTGGTATAAACAAAAGAGAATTGGACTTGTGAGTTGTTCTCCATTATGTAAACCTTGGTTGCACATCTGTAATACAGAGTATTTGAACCTAAGGCGAATGATCACTTGCCTCTGATCTAGAATGGTAGTTAGATGGATTTGCCTTTGCCATACTTTTCCTGACTTCTCCTAAAATACTTAAAAGGATGCAATGGGTAACACGTAAACTAAAACCAATCTCAACCTATTGTCAGGATCCAGAAGTCCAACAACCAAATACTGAAAGAACCAATTGAAAAACATAAGTGGAGGGTTATTTGCTATGCTGCCGAGGACTTAGAGGACTTAATTAGAGGAGTTAAAAAATAGCTTTCTTTACTCCTAATCAATTGTCCCTTTGGTTAAAATGAAAACTCTTAATAAGAAAACTAGACAAGGTATCTTTTGTTGGATGGCCTCTGATTTATAACAATCACAGAATGATAAATATAACTAATAGTGAATATTGATAATATTCCAGGCATTGTTTAGTTATTGCAGCAATTGCATAGGGTAGGTACTATTGTTGTTCCTGTCTTCTAGTTGAGGAAATAGGGGTGCAGAGGTGAACAGTATTAGCTGTGTGGTTTCAGCAAGGTAAGAAATGGAGCCAGGATTTGAATCCAGACAGTTTGGCTTCAGAGTGAATGCTCCAAATGACAAGAATAAACTGCCTATGAAGCTGTATTCCTCTTTATTACATGTGTCTCTGTAAAGCCCAGTGGTTTTTCTCTGCCTACAAATATTAATCAACTTTCAGGAAAAAACCACATAAGAAGTAGATACGTTGTGTCTTGGAACAAGTGGTTCCACTGAGTACTGTAAATGAGGGAGATGATGGAAGGAATCCTGGTGGGAGTGAATGCTAAAAATAATTTATTTCCCTTTAGTGAGTTAGAGATTCAGAGAGTAGGTAAGACTGGTTTAGCCTTAGACACGGTAGAGAAAAACTATGTAAACATTGGAGTCAGTAGGGGGATGGACAAGTCAAGTGCTATTCATCTGTTAGAATAAGAATGAAATCTAATCAATACCTACATAAGTAGAAAGAGGGGCAGTCCTCACAATTCATCTGCTGGTTATGAGCAGAATTTTTCTTGAGGAAGAAAATAAAATTAAGGAATAGTTATTGTAGAATGAGAAAATCATTTAAAAAATTTATCAAAGCTCAGATTGCTAATATTGTTGCATATGGTACATATGGCAATAGAAGAAAACTGCAGGAGGAGAAAGTTTATCTGCAATAGAATGCAGAGAAGGCATAATATTTATGAGATAGGTGGGAAGCAATAGTCAATAGTCTGAGATATAAAGGGACATTTTAATCAAATTAGTTGGGGCCTGGTGAAAGAAATAATCGAAAGAAGCCTAAATATAAGTGGCCAAATTAAATTTGAGGAGTGCCAAGTACAGAATTATTCATATGAAAAATTGAATAACAATATGGAAGAAAAACTTGGGAAAGTCAAATATGATTTTAGAAGATAAAATCATAAAAATGATGATGGAAAAGATGATAAATATTAATAACAAGAAAGACTTGATTTGAAAAATGCCCAGCACGGGTATATGGAAAATCTTTACCTTCTCAATTTTGTCATGAACTTAAAACTACTTAAAAGATTTCTTTAAAAATAATTTTAGTAAAATGACTTAAAAAACGCCCTGGGTTTATAGAGTACAAGAACTCAAATGTGATATAGGTATCTATGTAGAGACCTGAGTCTGGCAGAAAAACTGACTGCAAAGGGTAGAGAAAATCCTACAGGCATACAGAAGGAAAGCACTCTACAGCCGAAGAGTAAAAGTCAAAATTAAACTGTCCTCAGACTTCTAGTTTTAGCATCCAAGAAACGAAAAAATAAAATGACAGTGGAATAGGATCTAAGTGTTGAAAGATGAAGAAGGCAACTCTATAATCTTGCATCCAGTTAAATTACCTTTACTGGTGTTCCATGCTGCCTGAATTGTTGCTATTGCATTATCTGTTGTAACACCCTACCAAAACTTTACTCCAGATTTATTATTCAAATTCTACCATAATGGGTACAGTGCACCATCAACAAAAACAGAGTGTGAGCCCCAGAAGGAGGATGTGCAGTACATTTCCCAACAGGGTAGTGTCTGTTGCGATTGTCTATCACTGCATGACAAACATCTCAAAACGCAGTAGCTTAAAATCACCAATGTGAGGCTGGGTGCAGTGGCTCATGCCTGTAATCTCAGTATTTTGGGAGGCCAAGGCAGGCAGATCAGCCGAGGTCTGGAGTTCGAGATTAGCCTGGCCAACATGGTGAAACCCCATCTCTACTAAAATACAAAAATCAGCCAGTGGGGTGTTGCATGCCTGTAATCCTAGCTAGTAGGGAGGCTGAGGCAGGAGAATCACTTGAACCCAGGAGGTGGAGGTTGCAACGAGCTGATATTGCACCACTGTGCTTCAGCCTGGGTGATACAGAGAGACTCTGTCTCAAAAAAAAAAATAATAATTTTATCATTTTGCATGTATCTGAGAATTGTTGAGCTACAGGTAGGAGGCATTCACTTGGGGGTACCCATCTTGTGTTTGTTGACTGCTGAGGATAAATCCATCTGAAGGCTTCTTAGTCTTACGTTTGGCTCTAGAGCTGGTGTGGAAGAAACAACTGGGTGTTGGCTAGGCATTCCTCTGTCCGCATCCTCTCCTTGTGGCCAGCTTGGGTTTCCTCACAGTATGGTGGGGAGCATTATAAACACTGTCCTAATCTTTCTGTAATTCCTTTTTCTTTACAGTTTTGAAGACATTTATTTTATGCATAAATAACACACAGTTTAGTTTTGCATATATTTTCATTTCTGTGTAAATGGAGTGATATGGAATTTTGATTAAAATATTCTGGATATAAATCCTTTGTCAGTATTGTCTGTTTCAAATAACTTCTCGAAGGTTGTCTGTTTTATATCTCTTTTAAAGTGGTTTCTTATTCTAATAGTTTTTGGGGTACAGGTGGTTTTTGCTTACATGGATATCTTCTTTAGTGGTGATTTCTGAGATTTTAGTGTACCTGTCACCTGAGCAGTGTACTGTTTCCAGTATATAGTCTTTTATCCCTGACTGCCCCCAGCCTTAATCCCCCGCCAAATCTCTAAATCCATTATATTTCTCTGAATGCGTTTAAAAATGCATTAAAAAAAGACAACTTTATAACTCAATTAAAAAAAACAAATATTGTATGTTCTCACTTATAAATGGGAGAGAGCTATGAGGTTGATCTAAATGCAGGATATTCATCTTATTATAATTGTATATACTGATCTTTTATGGAAATTTGAAGAATACTTCCCTACCTCTATATTCTCCTGTGTTTTGTGCTAAAAATTTTCTTCTTCTTTTCCTTTTTTTCTGAATGTATATTTAAACCATAAATCTACTTGAGAACTGATTGTGTGTGTGTGTGTGTGTGTGTGTGTGTGTGTGTGTGTGTGTGATGAGAGCCGGGAATGCAATTTATTTTCTTTCCCTTTTGGATAACCAGACATCCTAGCATGACTGACTAAGATCCTATTCTTTTTCCACTTCTCTGGCACATGAGGATTCTATATATGCATGGGTATAGTCTCTTTTCTGTTCAACTGCTCTGTTCAACAATCCCTTCATCAGTGCCATACTGCTCTTAATTACTATGCATTTATAATAATAAATTTAAAATTTGGTAGAACAAGGTTCCTCACCTTCTTTTAATTCAGCGGTGTCTTGGCAATTCTGTCTCCCTGATCTTTCATAAAAATGTTAAAACCAATAGAGGTACACAAAAGCCTTTAGGGATTTTTATTGTAATTGCATCCATCTTCCATGCAATACAGGGACTTTCAAAGTGATTAATACTGATACCCTCCTCTCTCTTTTCAAAGAATATGTTAATATTGTGCAGTACTAAGTTCTACCTTACGTTTAATCCTCATAGACATTTTTTATTGTTTGCTAAGTGCAGTGCTTGTTTTGATGTATCTATATGTTCATGTCTCCCTCCCCTTTTTGTGTCTCATACTTATTTTTGTGGCCAATTTCCTACTTTCTGAAGCACATCTTCAGATGTTCCTTTTAGTGAGAGTTTGTTTATAGTACACTCAGTTTTTGTATGTTTTAAAGTATCGTGGTTACATTCACTCTTTTTTATCTTATTTTTGTGTTCAGAGGTAAATGTGCAACTTTGTTATATGGGTAAATTTGTGTCAAGGGCATTGTTTGTCCAGATTATTTCATCATCCAGATACTTAGCCTAGTACCCATTAGTTATTTTTTTCTGACTCTCTCCCTCCTTCCACCTTCTACCCTCCACCTTCCAAAAGGCCTCAGTGTCTATTGTTCCCCTTACGTGTCCATGTGTGCTCATCATTTAGCTTCCACTTATAAGTGAGAACATGGGGTATTTGGTTTTCTGTTCCTGCATTAATTTGTTAAGGAAAATGTCCTCCAGCTTCACCCGTGTTCATGCAAAGTACATGCTCTTATTCTTTCTTATGGGGGCCTAGTATTCTGTGGTATAGATGTACTACATTTTCTTTATTTAATCTGTCATTGATGGGCATTTGGGTTGATTCCATGTCTTTGCTGTTGTGAGTAGTGCTGCAACAATCATATGAGTGCTTCTGTCTTTATGATGAAACAACTTATATTCTTTGGGTATATACTCAGTAATGGGATTGCTGGGTTGAATGGTAATTTTGTTTTTAGCTCTTTGAGGAATCATTACATTGCTTTCCACAATGGTTGAATTAATTTATACTCCTACTAACAATGTATAAGTGTTTCTTTTTCTCCACAACCTCACCAGCATCTGATATTTTTTGACTTTTCAGTGATAGTCATTCTGACTGGCGTGAGATCACTGTTTTGATTTGCATTTCTCTAATCAGCGATGTTGAGCTTTTTCTCATATGATTGTTGGCCACATGTATGTTGTCTTCTGAAAGGCATCTGTTCATGTCCTTTGCTCACTTTTTAATGTTTTTTTCTCCTTACAAATTGGTTTAAGGTTCTTAGAGATGCTGGATATTAGACCTTTGTCAGATGCATAGTTTGTGAATATTTTCTGTCATTCTGTAGGTTTACTCTTGTTGATGGTTTCTTTTGCTGTGCAGAAGCTCTTAAGTTTTGTTAGATCCCATTTGTCAATTTGCTTTTTGTGTCTTTTTCATGAAATCTTTACCCGTTTTTATGTCCAGAATTGCTGAGGTTGTCTTCCAGGGTTTTTGTAGTTTGGGATTTTACATTTGAGACTTTAATCTATCTTGAGTTGACTTTTGTATACGATATAAGGAAGGAGTACAGTTTCAATCTTCTGCATATGCTTAGCCAATTATCCTATTTATTGAATGGAGTTCTTTCTCCATTGTTTTTGTCAGCTTCATCAAAAATCAGATGGATGTAGGTGTGCAGCCTTATTTTGGGGCTGTTTCCATGTATCTGTTTTTGTACCAGTACCATGTTGTTTGCAACTGTACAAAAGCAGATACATGGAAAAATGGAACAGACAGCCCCTGCAGTATAGTTTGAAGTCAGGTAGTGTGATGCCTCAAACTTTGTTCTTTTTGCTTAAGATTGCCTTGGCTATTTGAGCTCTTTTTTTTTGGTTTCATAGGAATTTTAAAATAGTTTTTTCTACTTCTCTGAAAAAATGTCATTGGTAGCTTGATGGGAACAGCATTGAATCTATAAATTGATTTGGGCAGCATGGCCATTTTAACAATATTGATTCTTTCTATAGTTTCTACCATGAACATGGAATATTTTTCCATTTGTTTGTGTTATCTCTGACTTTTTTGAGCAGTATTTTATGGTTCTCCTGGTAGAGAGATCTTTCAGCTCCTTGGTTAGCTGTATTCCTAGGTATTTTATTCTTCTTGTGGCTATTGTGAATGAGACTGTGTTCCTGATTGAGCACTCAGCTTGACTGTTGGTGTACAGGAATGCTAGTGATTTTTGTACATTGATTTTGTATCCTGAGAATTTTCTGAAGTTGTGTATCAGGTGAAGGAGCTTTTGGGCTGAGACTATGGGGTTTTCTAGGTACAGAATAATGTCATCTGCAAATAGGGATAGTTTGACTTCTTTTTATTTGGATGTCCTTTATTTCTTTTGCTTGCCTGATTGTTCAGGACAGGACTTCCAATACTATGTTGAATAAAAGTGGTGAGGGAGGACATCCTTGACTTGTGCCAGTTTTCAAGGGGAAAGCTTCAAGCTTTTGCCCACTTAGTATGATGTTGGCTGTGGGTTTGTCATAGATGGCCCTTATTATTTTGAGATATGTTCCTTCAATGCTTACTTTATTAAGTTTGTAATGCGAAGGAGTGTTGAATTTTATCACAAGCCTTTTCTGTATCTATTGAGGTAATCATGTGATTTTTTTTTTGTCTTTAGTTCTGTTTATGTGATGGATCACCTTTATTAATTTACATGTGTTGAACTTTGCATCCCAAAGATAAAGCCAACTTGATTGTGGTGGATAAGCTTTTTGCTATGCTTTGGATTCAGTTTGCCAATATTGTGTTGAGAATTTTTTCATCAATGTTCCTTAAGGATATTGGCCTGAAGTTTTCTCTTTTCTGTTGTGTGTCAGCTTTTGTTACCGGGATGGTTCTGACCTCATAGAATTAGTTGGAGAGGAGTCCCTCCTCCTCAATTGTTTGGAATAGTTTCAGTAGGAATGTTACCTGCACTCCTAAAAGTTAGTTTTGCTGGTTATACAAATCTAAGTTGATAATTACTTTCAGTACTTATATTTTCTGGCCTCTGCTGTTGAAAATTCAGTAGTCCATGTAAGAATAACTTTTAAAGATGATGTGATACAATCTAGACAGTACAAAAACTTAAAGAAAAACTTACCACTTCCTCTTGCCATGGGAAAATAAATAACACATTTTTCTTTTCTTCTTTTTTCCTAAAGCAGAGTGTGTGTACATAAAATCTGCTGATTGAAACAATTTTCTGTAGTCTTAGAATGTTTTAAAAACTTATTTTCCATCAGAATTGTTTTCTAGTCATTAAAAAGTCACTATAGACAACATTAATAGCTGTATAATCTATTTTAGGATATAATGTACCCACCAAATAATTCCTTCACTGTTTTATATAGGTTGAGTCCATGTCTGATTATATAAATAAATCTGCAGTATCTGTGATAAAATCCTTTTCTGCCTTTTGAATATTTTTCTCATGGTAGAGTCCTCTAATTGCATTAAAAAAATCAAAAAGTAAACACTTTTTGAAAAAGTTTAAAACAGCTGTCTATTGCATTATAGAAAGGTTGTACCATTTACACTTAAACCAGATGTATACGTGAGGACTTCATTATTTTTAATCTACTTTATATTTTAACTTCTTGCACTTAATTCTGAATGCATACATATACAGGTATGTACCAATTGTAATTGGTATGTAAAATTCCCACAGTGGCACTGGGGAAGGAACTCTTTACCTGCATAATTATGCATTCATAAACCCTTAATGGGGACTTGTCTTAATTTCTACTTCTAAATTAAAGTTCGGTACTGGAAAACACTCATCATTTTAATGGAAAAATCACAGTATTTCAATCACTCAAAGTACTCAAATTGTGAAATGCACCATTTATGGAGTTCTATGGAATAAATATGTAAGGGGATCTATGCTCGAATCCTATTTTTCTTTTTACTTGAATGACTTAAAGTGTCATATGATCCAAATGTTGCAACATTTAACATTTTTACCGCAGACTTTCCTAGAGGATCATGTTTTTAGAAACTCCTTATGATTTAGTCTTTTTGGAGTTGGTTTTCTGGAAACCTTTTGGATAGGATCAATGACAAAGCAATCTTTATACCAATTTTTAAGCCCTAACAAGTAACTTGAAAGCTCACATCCTATCATGAATAAAATGTTTACCTGCCATATTTGTGATCTCAGTGAATTACCAAGTGAGAAAGTATTTATAAAGTGATGCCCTAAGCCAATGCATGTTAAGTAGTAGCCATAGTAATTAAAGCGTCCTCCTTAAGAAAGTCAACCCTTCACATTTGGCAGGCATCTTTCTTCCTTCCTTCTTTCCTCACTCCCTCTTTATCTTCCTGGTAACACATAACCTGCCTCACACATATTTTTGGTCATTTCCATATCTTGTTTATATATACAGGTACTTGGAGAGAGAGGTTAAGTCTTGCCCTGCTCCTAGCTAATACACATTATTTCACCTTATTTTGTGGCATAAAAAACTAGATCCTAGAAGCTTTGCTGTTCATTGAAAAATGTTCTTCATTTTAGATCCAGAAAAGTAGCAGTGATTAGTTTTGAATTTAACCCATAAGCTTTAATATAGCAATTTTGCAACTTTTCTTATAATTTTTATTTTAAAAAAATTTGTAACTTTGTGTTTTTTTGCAGACAAGTGGAGTTTTGTTATTACTCAAATCAGTCTCCCTGAGTATTCAGGGATTCGAGTTTTTAAGGACAACTTGGTGGGTTGGGGGAGCCAGTAAGCCAGGAGTGCAGATTGATTAGGTCAGAGATGAAATCATAGGGAGTTGAAACTGTTATCTTGTGCTGAGTCAGTTACTGGGTGGGGGCCACAAGGTCAGATGAGCCAGTTTATCAATCTGGTTGGTGCCAGCTGATCCATCAAGTGCAGGGTCTACAAAATATCTCAAGCACCAAACTAAGGAGTAGTTTCCAGAGGATCAGAATCTGTAGCTTTCAGCTACATGATTCCTAAATCATAATTTCTAATCTTGTGGCTAATTTCTTAGTCCTACAAAGGCAGTGTAGTCCCCACTAAAGAGTGAGGTTTGTTTTAGGAAAGAACTGTTACCATCTTTGTTTTAAACTATAAACTAAGTTTGTCTCAGTTAGTTCAACCTAGGCCCAGGAATAAACAAAGATAGCATGGAGGTTAGAAGCAAGTTGGAGTTGGTTAGGTCAAATCTTTTTGACTATCTCAGTTATAATTTTGCAGTGGTAGTTTCAATCCCTCCCTTTGGGTTTTATAACGCCTTAATTTTAAGGTGTTGGCTAAAGAAGAGGGTAAAAGGGTGACAACTGCTCTAACTTCTTCCTGCTGATTAGGGGCTTAATGAGGGTAGATGTTGACCCCAAGATGAGAGGAGGCTTTAATGGACAAGGTGGGAGAGAGTATTGGCAGAAAGAAGGATTCCTGATCATTTCTTGTCACAAAAATTATTGGTTTAATGTATGAGATTGGCAGTCGTGCAGAGGTTGGGACTCAGTATAACTGTATGTATTTGAATTAGAAAGCCTTGTATTTGTAGAAGCTGGACTTCAGACAGGCTTTCCTCATCCTTCTTTGCTGTCATACCGAGTTTCTGGGTTTCTATTCTACATAGTTTCCAGAAGAACAGAGCAGCTTTTGATGAGTCTGCTCGCTGTGCTGTATTTGTGGGATTCAAGCCACTTTACAACCCACCCTTTTCTGTTTAATGGAACCATAGGCAAAAGATTCTGTTTTGCAAGATGTTGCCCAACGGGCCGCATGGGGAACCACATTAAAAATCCCGTGTGGGGATTTTTCATCCCAGCAAAATACACGTAACAAAACAGACACTAGTCACTGCGAAGAGTGGATAATCACCCGAGACAGACCTGCTGAGGTCTCTTCAGGGCTCACCGAGTGTGACAAGACAAATAAGGAGGGTTCTCTGAGTTAGACCTGCTGAACTGTCAGCAGTTCCTTCTGAGATCCACTCCACATACACAAGAGTATCCCTTCCAAACTGTCCTCCTATTCTCCATCTGAGAAATCACCCTGAAATCTTCCTGTGTGAGAAGTCTCTCAAGCCATGACTCTACTAGTTAGGGAGAGCCAACTGAGACCTCCCAATAGCCATACCAAGACAGACGCCCTCCTCTGGTCTACAGATCCAGTCAGAAGGAAGGAGGTGTTGGCAGAGCCTAGGACACTCACCAGCCCAGATACCCCAAAACGGAGCTACAGACAGATGCCCTTTAATAGGGCTATGTTTATGGAATGTCTCCCATAATTTTACAATCTCTAGACTTTTTGGCCTTAATATTTAAAGATATTTGCAATTTGTTAGTCATAATCCTAAAACTATAATTCTATCTACACATTTATGTAGAAGTAAACTGTCTTCTCACCAGTATGCCTAGATGTGTTCTATGGAAAAGTATATTTTAAATGCACATGCACATATGAATACACAAAAACATTCTAGGGAAAAGCATATCTTAAATACACATGCACGTATGAATACACAAAAACGTTCTATGGAAAAGCATATTTTAAATACACATGCACATATGAATACACAAAAACATTCTATGGAAAAGCATATTTTAAATACACATTCACATATGAATACAAAAAAGCATACACATCTCAGGGAAATTGTGCATAGTCTCCATAATTTTAAGGAAATTGTACATAGTATCCTACTTCATTGCTACTGAAACTGTCAGTGACCCAGAATTTAAGATTCAATGAAAAGCCATTAAACAGCTGCAGTTGGCTTTCAAAGAAAGGTATTTGTTAGTTAAATTTGGCTGTTAATAAAACATTTAGATGATGAACCTTGGCCATTGTATTACTGGAATTTAAAATTTTTCTACAGGAATATTAGAAAAACATAAAGGCATCTAAAATACATTTACATATTGATCTTCTTTACAGTTTATTACCCACAAATTCTGTCTGTTTTGTATTAGAATCAAATTGATTAGAAGCAATTTCCAGGTTTCTTAATTCACTAATTCATTCCTTCTGATTTCTAAGCTACTGTAATGAAAATAGATACCTGATTTTTGAAAATTCTAAGGAGGAAACTTTTTTTCACATCTGTTCTCAGTAACTCAGTCTCTAGCTTTCCTCATACAGAAAGGCTTTACTATGACCATGTTACAGCTTTGTAGCTATAATTCTGTTTTAGATTAATGATGTAGTAAACAGTAGAAAACACTTCTATGTTTATAATACAAATGTTAAAAGGTATTCTTTTTAACCGATTCTGTGAGCACGGACTTTTTCTTCCTTGAAATGCATTCTCTGTAGTCTTCTCAAAGTGCCTATGATTATTTTGATTTTTTGGTACTCTTATTTGGATCTGCTGCCTTAAATCATCAAAAGTCAAATAGAATGCAGTATTTGAGCATAGTGAATATTCAGTGGCTATCTTGTTTCCACAGCATACGTCTTATTTAGACTGTTTCTGTTCACTGTTACTGGCCTACACTTTTTTTTTTTTTTTTTGAGACGGAATTTCGCTCGTTACCCAGGCTGGAGTGCAATGGCGCGATCTCGGCTCACCGTAACCTCCGCCCCCTGGGTTCAGGCAATTCTCCTGCCTCAGCCTCCTGAGTAGCTGGGATTACAGGCACGCGCCACCATGCCCAGCTAATTTTTTGTATTTTTAGTAGAGACGGGGTTTCACCATGTTGACCAGGATGGTCTTGATCTCTTGAACTCGTGATCCACCCGCCTCGGCCTCCCAAAGTGCTGGGATTACAGGCGTGAGCCACCGCGCCCGGCCCTGGCCTACACTTTTAACTCAAAGGCACTGATCAATTTAGCTCAAGTTTCAGTACACGTCCTTGAGCCTGCCCTGCTAATATCATGGAAAGTTTGTTTTGTATTCATCATAAGTCACTGATGTTCTTTATATGTCAAACTCCAGGTAATGTCTTTTACTAAAATTACAGTAGTTTGGAGTTTGAATCTCTTGTCAGACACCTCTGATTCAGTGGTGATTGATTTTAGATAATTTTCATTACAATTAAAGTTTCTAAATATTTGTAAACTTTTGGTTTCTCATGCTTTAACACCTGAGTTAAGTAAAACTGACAAGAACATATTGATAGAAGCATGACAATAAGCAATACTTGGAAAACATATTTATGTAAATAAGATATTTATTGCATTTGCATGTGTGGGTATATGTGTGTGTAATAGCTTCCTTTGATTTTAGTTTATATTGTATGTTTAACAGTCTCTGTACTTTTTCTGGAGAATAGAATGTCATTTTCAGTTGAGAGGACATGAACTCATTTCATTAAATATTATGCTGTTTGTAAAAGATAATTAACCATGTTCTCCTGTTTTAAGATTTGGTAGTTATAGACAAAGATATTTAGGATAAAGATAATCCAACAAGGTTGTAGGTTTTTTAAAAACCTTGAAAATGTGATGTCTCTAATAATCATGAGGTATGCCAATCATGTTAGCGTTCTATAGCCTCTACTTGGGTGGTTGACAAAGATTCTGAAGTGTCCAAAATATGTGTCTGGTCTTGTGGATAGCGACTATCTTGGCAAATGTTTGTTACTTTCTTTGTCTTGTAAGAATAACAAAATATACCACTGGTTATCCCAGTATCAAATCACTGATGGCCCAGTCTTCATTTTATGAATTTAATGATTCAGCCACTTAAAGGAATGACCAGTTCATGGGGTTTGCAAGAGTTTATGATTGAAGGGAAGAGAGTAACACTGACCTTTCCTTCCTCTCCTTCCCCTCAGGATTATACTTACATAAGTATTATAATGGACAAGAGGGTAAACGTTGGGACCCGACTACATGAGTTCAAATCCCAACCCTACCACTTACTGCCTGGTTTACCTTAGATTTACTTTATCACTCTGATCCTTAGGTTCTTCTTCTGAAAAGTTGGGACATCCTTCACTTTAAATATTTATCCCAATTACGTTTCTTTGATTATATGAATCTTAAATTATCACATGTACCATGAAAATATGTGCAACTCTTATGTATCAATAAGAAAATTTAAAAAAATAAAGGAATAAAGTATTTCATAGGGATATTTTTAATATGAAATATTTGGTTCAGCACTTGGTACTTACCACACTACTACACTTATTGATTATTTAATATTTTGGAAGAAATGCAGCATCTTTCTAAAAGAAAAAAAAACTTCTAGTGGACTTTTCTTGACATTTTTCTGCAATCCAGCAAGTATCTTGATACCACCGGTATTTGTGTCACTGGGACTGAGGTACTTTTCTCATCTTTCCAGTTTTTGAAGGGCCAACTCTTCATCCCCGAGTTAGACAGAAGCCCCAGACTTGATTATAAATTGGATCTTTTTTCAACTGCAATTTTCTTGGTCTCTTTAGAATTTTTGCAGATGAACTAGATAGCCTTTCAGAAAGAACCTGTTCATTGAATAGAGGTGTTCTGTAGAGTAACTCTAGTTTCTGGAATATATCCACAGAAGAGATGAATCTGCTATAGCACAAGTGCCCTGCACCACCTCAGACAACATAAAGATAAGGGTTCTATCCCTGGGTGTGCACTTGCCTCCCTACACTGGAAGCTTGATTTCTGCTTGCTTGCTACTTGGAACATTGCATACAGACAGATCCCAGGGAAGGGAGTCCAGGCAGAAAGAGGTTTGCACACCCTTTTAGCAGAACTATGCTCTAGAATTGTATGCAGTTAACATTGCACTAAGTCACCTGTGAAACTGAAAAAAAAAATTCTGGGCTTTCGGGAGTTGGCGCATGGCTAGGACGTCTTTTTTTGTTTTTTGTTTTTAAGTTCCCCAGGGGATTATTTTACCTCTGGCCTTTGAACCGGCTTTTGGAACCACAGGTCTAAACTTTTCTGACTCTGAGCTGAAAAATAAGCATCCTGTGGTTTTGAGTTTTGCCAGAGGCACACTGTTGATACTGAGTTGGAGCTGCTAAATGTGTTGCTTGACTCTGGGAAACTGAGGCTTTGAATGTCTTAACCCCAGAGAATAACTGATTTGAGAAACATGGGTTGTAGGCCAGGCCCATCAAGGATCTAATGGGACCCAAGGGAACCCTGATACTGTGTGGGATTGCACAGGGAGGCTGATGTCCTTCTCCAGTCTACTATTTACTTATTAATTTGTTTGTTCAGCAGTCATTTAAATGATTACAGATCAAAGACATTTTGCTGGGCACAAGGGATCCAAAGACTATAGTGGAAAGAGTACAGGTTTTAGATTTTGCCAGATGTTGGTTTGAATCACTGCTGAGCTATGTGATTTTGCGCTATTTACTTAACTACTCGAAGCCTATTTCCTCATCGGCAAAATGGAAATAATGCTTGCTTTGTGAGTTGTCATAAGGATTAGAAATAATACAAGTAAGGCACCTTACATAGTGCTATAGTTTATTTAGCATTTTTTGTGTGCCAGGTATAATATGTGAAATTTTATACATCTTCTCTTTCATTCCTTATAGAAATGCTGAAGCAGGCACCATTGTTACTACCAGTTTATAAATGAGGGAACTAAGGTTTAGAAAAAGTGTCTACTCCAAGATCTCTAGTTTCTCAGTGGCATAACTCTGCTTTGAATCTAGGGCTGACTCCCCAAACTCATATTCTTAACCTGGTATTCTAGATGCCTGCCAAGGCTAGTATCATGTTATATCCTGCTACGTCTCCAGGTTAGGCCTGAGAGTGATCCATCCAAGAGCTGTTCAGGCATCCATGGCTCTGTGGCAACTAGGGCATGTTGAATTCCTCTCTTGGGAATATGCCATTGGGACAAAAGAGGACTGAGGCTATCGTAAGAGGAAGGTAAGCTGAAAAGTCACAGGGTTTATCAGGGATAGAGTGTAGCCTACATAGACCATGTACAAAGCTGAAGTTGAGGCCAGAAGCCATGAGGGGACCCTGGGAAGGAAAGGAGAGTTCATTTTATAGTAGATGTCAAAGACCCTGTGGCTTTGGTTCCTGACCACTTACAGTGTTTAGATGTAACCCTTATAGCATTGCTTCAACTCTGAGTTGACATGAGTGTAAATAAATATCTCTAATTTGATTGTTGGAAAGTCTAATGAAGATGCTATGGCACATTAAATTGTAGCTATTTTTTAATTTAAAAAATTAAAAAATAAAGATGGGATCTCCTTATGTTATCCAGGCTGGTCTTGAACTCCTGGCCTCAAGCGATACTCCCACCTTGGCCTTGCAAAGTGCTGGGATTATAGGCATGAGCCACTGCACCCAACCTATTTTTAAATATTTACAAACTAGTAGCCATGATATACAGCCAAACAAAATTGCAATCGAAGGTGGTAAATATGAGAATTAGGGCAGTTCAAAGTGCTACAGGGCACAGGGCAGGGAATGCATTTATGATCCTTGGTGGAGCATACATCCCCTCATGTTATCCTGTGTTGACTGTGTTCATGTAAGACCTGCCACTTAGCTGAGTGTTGGCTTGGACCAATAACCTATGCCCTTTTCTTTAAGAGATAGGGTATTGCTTTGTCACCCAGGCTGGAGTACAGTGGCATGATCATAGCTCACTGCAGCCTCAAAATCCTGGGCTCAAGCAATCATCCTGCCTTAGGGTCCTGAGTAGCTAGGACTAGAGGTGTGCACCATACTCAGTCTCATTATCTTATATAGCTGCCATGTATAAACCACTATTTTTTTCCACTTGTGTGTTTTCAAGTTCCATAGAAATTGTGGTGAATTCAGATTAAATAAATGCTTGCCATATGATGACAGTTCTACATGTCATTTCTTGGGCTATTACTTTTTGTTTTTCATTTAGTTAATGGTTATTGATTTAAGACCAAGAGGAAGGTATTACATTTTCTTGTTCTAATGGAATTATCTTAAAAGGTACCTTCCTTTATAGTATGAAGTCAGCCATGGAGGAATGTCATTCTTTTCTGGTTATCCATACCTCCTAATCAAATGAAAAGAGTTGAATCATTTTCTCTGCAAACCTGATGTTTTTTCTTACTTAATTTAGGAGTGCCAAATGAGCCTGATATTTATCTGCATTTATTTTGAGTAAATTTAAGGCAGGCAGCTGTATAACATTCTGGCAGCACAGTTTGAGAACTTACTGTTTCCTTCCACAACATTCAATTAAATGAAAATGCAAAAGGAGCACTTACAGGGCCTGGTACAAAGCAGAAATGTTCACCATCTCACCTTACTTTAGGAAACTTGGTAGAATGCATCTTGCTAAAATGTAAGAAAAAGAATAAGCAATGAATCAATGCAGTATAAATTTACAGAAAATGTAAGTTATACATAAGTTGTTATTCAGAATTTATCATTTCATACAGAGTTTCATAGTTAAAATGAGGTCAATGACTTTTTTTGTGTAACTCTGTCAGGGTAATATTGTCTTCAGTGCTTCTCTGCCTCTGCCTTCCTTGCGAAATGACTGTCTATTCTTATCCAATGACCTTTAGAATTGGGAAAATATATAAGAGAGTAGCATAACTAGGCTTGAAGCACAGGTTTCCTCTTCTAATTAGCTGTAGGAGCATGGGTAGGTCACTCTAGATCTTCTGTGCTTCCGATGCTTCATATCTAAACCACCTGGCAGAGTAGACTACAGCAGGGCATAGCAAATGCCTAGTATGTTTGCTGTCTTTCCACCCTCACCAGTGCATCCAGCTCACTGTGGTGCTGGAAGGTCACCTTGTCAGGAATCACCACCAAACAGTCAGCCTTCATTCTTGATGTCAAATCTATGTGATAGTGTCAAATTGATGTGACTTTCTGCATCAGAAGATAGTCAAGATCATTTGCAGTTTTACACCTCTGTTCTTATAAATAAGGAATCCAAAATAAGAACCTGTTACTTGCAGGTAGCTTAACTTTCCATTAAGAAAGTAAAAACTGGCACGGTGCCTCACACCTGAAATCCCAGCACTTTGGCAGGCTGAGACAGGTAGATCACAAGGTCAAGAGATCAAGATCATCCTTGCCAACATGGTGAAACCCTGTCTCTACTTAAAATACAAAAAAAGTAGCTGGGTGTAGTGGTGCACATTTGTAGTCCCAGTTACTCAGGAGGCTTAGGCAGGAACCAAGATCACGCCACTACACTCCAGCCTAGTGACAGAGCAAGACTCCGTCTCAAAAAAAAGGAAAGAGACAACCAGAATTTGTGAATAAATGCTTTTCCCCTAAGTCACTATTTGAATAGCAGACTTAACATCTTAATTTTCTTCTCTCATTAGTGCAAGTATCTTTTTAATAGTGGTGCAATTATATTTTTTTCCTTGTGCAGCACTTTCGTCTTGTTACTTAATCTTTGGTCCACTAAAGCAATTACCTATGGTTAGAAAGAAAGATAAAGCCTCCAATGGATGTTCAAAAAGGTACTTAAGAAATTAGAGCCCCAAAGTTGCCCTGTACATTTTTTTTAAAAAAACTATCTCTTCACCAGTACTCGTACAGTAAAAGTGACTTATTGCCCCCTTGTGGTAAAATTGTGCATTTAGTTTTTCACACAGAAATAGTAGTCTTATTTTATGGTTTCTACTACTTGGAAAACTTTGTCCTTTACAATTAACCTAAAGTATTTATGAAAATAACTTCAGATAATTTTAAAACTATCTCATTTGTGCTCACCTATGTGAGACACCATAGAATCCTGTCTTTGAACTGTTTTATGTTTCACTTTGAGGAACTAGAGATTTGAGAGTTGATGTTAAATCAACTAGAGTGATCAACATTATAAGAAACAAGCCCAAATCTCATTCAGATTACCTTCTTATAGTCCTTAAGCTTCAAGAGAGCTGAAGGAGATTTTGGAATATTATTACTGCCCCTTTAAAAGCCATGTCACATACTTGAACAGGGTGTTCTTCAGAGCTGTAAAATGAGGAATTTTTGAAATACCATGTGCAGGAAACCTTAGTGGTAATATAGCTCATTAAAGGTTCAGGTGATCTTCAAGATTAGCTTTTCTTCAATTTCCATCATTTTGAACATGAAATAAAATTTCAAAACCAAATGGGACTTCCTGTCAACAAAATGAGTAACAGATCTGACTCCTAATAAAATGTCTTCTATAAGAAGAATTGAAGTCTTAAAGACAAAAGAAGCCATTTCATACTATTCTGTTTAGGCCCAAAATATGGTACACTTTCACAGATGAAAGAGAAGTAACAGTTAGGCTTCCCATTTAAATTGGCTTATTGAATTAGTTTTACAAATTAGTGTAAACCTATGCAGGTAGTAAGTATCCTGAATCCTGATATTCTGAATGATTGTCACATTTGTATGTTCAGGGAAGTCATTTATTTTGGGCAGTTGTCACTCTACCAATAGTCTTGTAAGAAGAACAACTCTTGTAAGTTATCTCTAGATGGTGTGTAGATTTTTAAAGCACATGATCTTTTATGAAGATTAAATGACTCTTTGGAAAATGTTCTAAGTTGTTACTTGACATTCAAGATGCCCAGTAAACTCTCCTTCGTAGGTGGCTTCTCCTTAGTAGGTGGCTTCTTCTTATTTTTAATACTTTAATGTTTATTGCTTTGTCTCTAGATTGTTTTTTCTTAAAGAAAATGATAGCAAACCATTATCGAAGGATTAGATATTGCCAGTCCTTTCAAAACACAGTTATCTGTGAAATCTTTTTAGTGAAAAGAAGAGTTGTATTTCTAGAGAACCAAATGGTTGTTCCTGAAAATGCCTCTTAAGGAGCTTTGTGCTGTCAGTAAAGAGCCACAGTTGATTCATTTCCTTTATTCTTTCCACCTTACTCTCACTTCTGACTCCAGAGCTGATGTAAATAAGTAACTCTTATTTTATTTATATTTTATGTTAATTAAATAAGTAAAATAAAAATAAGTAAAATTAAAATATGCCGTTTTATATTATGTAAGTAAAATATAAATTATTTAAAAATCAGCTCAATTAATCGTTTCACATTATATACAGACATCACAATATCACATTATATACTATACAGTTTTTATGTCAATTAAAATAAATGTGTTATTCTGAACTATTATGGACAGTGGGGGGATTTTTATCTTAGGCTACATAGGACATAGTGTGGTAGATTTCAGTCTTGCTCTTCATATTTGCCTACTTGGACTGCTTTCTAGATGGAAAAAAGCTTCAAGAAGTAACGTTCATTCTTAATGTCTGAAGTGGTTAGGTCAATAATTTTTAAGCTTTTATATCTCAGATCTAATTACAAGTGATCACTCCACAAAAGAATCTGCTTATTATCATTTCCATCACAGTATGAATGGTTTTGTACTATGGGCTTTTTCTTATATCCATTACGATGAGTTTTAGTGATATGCAACAGTAGTATTCCCGGATATAAAGTTAATTGCTATTACTTAAAATATAAAATACTTAAGTTCATAGTTGAAAACACACTTTATTCCCTCAGTAATCATAAAGAAGGTCATGAAAAAGTGTAGTCAGGACATCTAAGTACGTTACAATTTTTTAAGTATTAAAGATCTCTGTACATAAATCTTTGTCCAAATTTAAATTATATTCTGAGGATAGAGTCCTAGATCTGAGTCAAAAGTTATGAATATTTTTAATACTTTCGTATACATTGCCAGATGGCATTTCACAAAAGCTGTATCATTTTTGTATTCTCAATGCTTCCTATTGCCTGTCCCGAGATATTCTTATAAGTATTAAGTATTTTTGCTTTTAAGCATCTTTGTAGCGGCATCTCATCTTATTTGGAAGTTTCAATTGTGAGATTTGAGTATTTAAATATATTAGCTATTTTCATTTTTTATGAATTGTGTTTAAGTCTTTTGTCTATTTTTATATGAACTTGAAAAAATATTTTAGAAACCAGTGGTTTTTCTAGGCAATCGCTAATCTAAAATAAATCTCTCTTGCTACTCATTCTTGGGCAAAATTAAGTTGCCCATAAGGAAAAAATAAATGGTCCAATGCTACTCGTCGTTTACAACTCAGTCCTCGTGACTCTAGATGTGAAAGTAAAGCATTTCATGTTTTGGCTCCAGAGTGTTCTCTGAAATGTGACAGTATCTGCCAGGTTGGTGGTTACACAGGTTTCTTGTCCCTAAGTTTTAGTGGCTTTGAAGAATGACTCTTTGAGGTGATTTCCAAGTCTCCACGATGAATTTAATAATGCAGTGAAGCTCAGGTTTCAAGTCGAGCATCACAAACTTTTGTCCCAGTTGTGGCTACAACAGTAATTTCAGTTAATTACATCTGTCATGAATGTGCCTTACCTTCCCCGGCTCATATGTTTATATATGTACATATGTATGTGAATGTATTATGTATACACCTATATTTAGAGAGAAGCTTTTATCTCTTTTATATCAAAGCTACTGAAGTTTTTCTTTAGTTTTCTTCCAATATATTTACCCTCAAAGTCTTTCTTAAAACACTTAGCATTATGGAAACCCTAGAAAGCCTCTGTCCCTTACTCTCAGTCATGTACAAGAAACATTGTTCCAATGATGGAAAGATTCTTACCTAAATCTAGTGAGAAGAGAAAGCATTTGAAGACTTTCCTTGACTTTGAGAGTTTATGAAAGAATGAAATCAGTGTCTGACTGGCAGTGGAGTTGGCATTTGCACAGCTTCATGTAATTTGTGACTCTGCCTGTATATTGGTTTAAAATAATCTACCCTATTTCTGATTCTAATAGCAGCAATTCACAGCTTGATGGAAGCAGTATTTCCATAAGTAATTGTTCATCTTTCTCTGCAGAAGAGTTGATAGGTTATGCTCTTGGACCATTTCCACATGTGAGCAAGTCAATGTCATTACATTAGTTATAATGTGGCTTTGATAATATCTTTCTAATTTTGTTCATTTTTGAGGATAATCTTGTCTTGCCAGTGATATTTTACACATCTTCCTTTCATCCTAGGGACATAACTTTTTCACATAGTGTCTCATAACTTTCTAGTGAATGATGACTATAGTATTTTCATTCTACAAACATAGAGACTAAGAGTCATGTGTATGCCTTGCCAAACAGACATCTCAGTTACAAGACTGTGCCTAGCTACCAGGTTTTCTTCTTCCCAGAAGTAGTTTTTCTCTAAACCACATTGCATTGCCTTCCTTAAAAACAGTAGTAACTGGGACCAGTCATCTTCTTGCAACTTTGTAACAGTGCTGAAAAGATCTGCCCTGATTTTAAAGAGATTCCCTTAGGTATGATGTGTCAAAGCCACTGCATTCTCAAGACACTAGGGATAAAGATATGCAGACTTTGTCGTTAGAGTTGGATATGTTGGATGTTGACAATCTCCTAAAGCTCAGACCTTTTTATTTTTATTTTTTGATCCTGGGTTGTGTCTATTCCAACTCTTGTGAACTAAAATGAAAGTTAAATTCATGCCTTGAATCATGCCTTGGGTGACTGGCATCATATGTGCCTTTAAATACTTCCTGTACAGCATACATGTGCTTGGGTATGTGCAGCAGTTGAAGTCTAGAAGTCATTCTCCAAGTCTAATCTGTATCCACAGAGGTAAAGAAATTAAGCGGAAACAGATTAGCATGCTTGTATGTCTAATATAACTTGTTTTCAAATACATAGGTAAAAATGGGGATGTATTTTCTGTTAGCTTTAATCTTACTGGTTTTGTTTCTCATGTTTGAAAATCTTAGAACCTGAAAACGGAATATGTATGAAAGAGCCTTTCTGTATGTTATGCTGCATTTTAGTATTCTTTTATTACTTTAGCTGGGCTTGAAGTCAGAACAACCTACTATGGACCGCAAAATATTTTCAGTTAATTTAGGCCTGTCTGTGGTCAAATCTTGGCTAACCATCTTAATTCCTCTGTATTTGCAATATATCTTATGTGAGAAATGGGACTGGCCAAAAACAAAACCAACCAACCAAACAATAGCACAGAGGTGTCATTCAAGAGAGACTTCTGAGGAAAATCTTTAGGGTTGGAATTAGGGCCCCCAAAACATTGCTTGTTGGAATTGGTACCACCTAGCTTATTGCCAACAGAATAATTGTACAAGAAAAAATCATTTTACATAAATAAGCTTTCAAAAGCATTGCTGAATTTTTGGCCAGAATACCAACTGTTTTATGCAAGTATTGAGTAAGTTCCCTATTACACAATATTGTAGCAGCCAGCAAACCCCAAACCATTTAATACTGACAGTTACTTCAGAATAATATAGAGGGTCAATGACATAAAACTGGCCATCTTATAATGAGCTTTTCCTGTTATTTTGCATGGATTGCTGTTCGTGGAAGTCGTACATATTTAACTTTCAACTACATAATTTACATGAAGGACTGAAATTGTGAATGTGAAAAGACTTCTTTAAATAACATATATCCAGTATATTTTTATTCTGTCAGAACACATTTTAAATATATAGCAATGTAAGCTTTATTTTTCCATTCACTTAATTTCGATTTGCTTTTAAAATAAATTCCAGGCTTTATATCAATTAAGCCTAAATCAAATGAATTTAAAATGTAGTCAGCAATGATTTTTTAAACTAAGAATTTGTTATTTAGAGAACATACAGAACTAAGAAACTTCTTCATAACACCTTCTAATTGAAGCTGTTAAAATTTGCTGTTTTATATTAAGTATTTCATTTTCTGCCCCCCTTTGGTGTGTCTCATCATTAGAGACAATGTTACTAAATAGTTGTAACTTTAAGTTGCTTTGATTAATGGTGGCTTAAACTAAGGTTTCATTGGGTAGGATTAACTATGTTTCAAGATGGCAAAATGCCATTATAACATTAATGCCAGAATCTAATGAGAAGCAGAAGTTAGCTTTAAGGACCTTTATAATTTAATATGTGGGCATGAACATTCTCATTCTTTTAATGCAGTGTCCTATTAAATATGTTATTCTTTTAAATCTTTTTTTCTTGTGATAAAAAGTTTTGTTCAGCAAATGATTATTGACCATCGACTAAGTGCCAGTCACTGTACCAAGGTCTTGAAGAGTTAAGCCTGTTTTCCATCCTTAAAACAGATCCTTTCTGATCAGAAAGAACAGAAATAAGAAACGTCAACCTTATTTAGAAATCTTATGGCCTGCCTTAACTTCGTATGACTCTGGTTTCCTAATGCATGTATCTCCCTAGACTCTGGTCTGTTTCCTTTTCATTTCTGACATCAGCCTCCTTCTCCATTGCCTAGATTGAAAAACTGGCCAGCTATATGCCTGGAATGAAAGGGTCTGGGATATGTAATGTTACAGGTATGGGAAGGATGAAGAGCATAAAACTGAATGTCCTATTCCCTATTCGTAGTATTGATTACTGTGGTATCAAGTAGCTATACCGTGGGAAAGAAAAGCTCTGTAGAACTATGAGATGTAATTGGAAGTAGGGCAAGTAAGAGAGAAGAACAGCCAACAGGATTCTGTCTTGTTCATTGAGACAAAAGTCTCCCTGTACTGAAGGTGTGTAGGGGTGACTTACTTTCTGCGAAAGACAGGAGACCTTTCCAGTCCTTTTCTGCTCTAAAAAAATCCTACTATTTCTGTGTGTTTAGAACTCAAAGAGGGTGGTAGACCTAGGACGGATGTCTCATGTTCTTTATTCTTTTTTCTCAAAATCTTATGTATGCATACTTAGAAATGTTGAGACCTTGTAAAGTAAAACTGTAAAACTATAACCACAGATGGAGGAAGTAAAACATAGCAGAGGCAAAGAAGAAAAGAGCATCCAAAAAATTCCTGATGGAGGAAAACCTCAACTAGTTAGCTTGTAACCTGGGCTTCCTGATGGCTAAGGCAAAGAAGAGAGATAGGATAACTTGGTATGATTGTCCGGTAGACACATACCACCAGTTCATCGGAAAACATAAGCTTTCTTCTTGCTCTCCATTAATAACAACTCGTTCAGAGGATTTGGATAAGAAGCCATAAGGTACATAATGAATGTTGTCTTCATGAATTTTTACAGAATAAAGGATTGTACATATGTCATTTTATACATTGGTATTTGGAACACGGTGGAAATATGTTAAAAGCAAGACTCCTTTTCCCCCATGGGGAAGGGATAGAGGATTTTGAAACTTCTGGTAGTTTGCTATAGATAGATGCTTATTTTCTTTTGACCCACTGACATGTGGAGCAGTAGAAAGATGTAAATATGTGTAGTAAAGGGTAGCATTGTTAAAGGTAGGAGGGAATAAATGGAATTTTTGTGGTAGGATGATATTTGAAAGACGGATCAGGCTGCTGGGAGGTGTTTCAATATGCCAGTTCCTTGTAACAGGAAGATCAGTCTCTGTTTTAGACAGCATATCCAATTTAGTAAATTATTATTATTCTGTCAAAATTAATGTGAACAATTTTCTCTTTGAGGCTGCTTTTTCCATAGGTGATGTTTTCCAGATGGGCTTTGTGCAGTACTCCCAATGTTTTTGTGTTTTCTTTCCTGGAGAAAGAGCTGTTTCTGACATATCTTCATTTCTCTTTGCTCCGATGTAGGGAAGAGAACACCAAAGGTGAAGGAGAAGAGGAACAAGAAGAAGAAAAAGAAGTTGATAGAAAGAGCCCAGGAGCAACACAGCGTCTTCCTAGCTACAGACAGAGCTAACCAATAAAACAAGAGACATACCTATTAGATTTTTGGGGGTTTTTGTTTTTGCAAACGTGCACAAAGCTACTCTCCACTCCTGCACTCTGGTGTGCAGCCTTTGTGCTGCTCTGCCCAGTATCTGTTCCCAGTAACATGGTGAAAGGAAGCACCACCAGCGTGGCCCCTGTGTTATTTATGCTTTGATTTGAATCTGGAGACTGTGAAGGCAGGAGGAAGTGCACAGCCCATGACTTGGCTCAGTGTGTGCTGAGAATCCGTCCCCGGCGCCATGGACAGGCAAGAGGTGTGAGGCTACAGGCCACCGCTGGAGGACGGACTTGTGCCTATTTATGATGTGAAAGAAGATGCTTGGCAGGCAATGCGCTATTCACTTGTGACCTTTATTTCTCACGTTGTGCATTTTCAAGGATACGTTTATGTGGATATCTGCTTAGTGTTACCATGTGGTATTCTCAGCCTCTGTTAACTTCACACTGTTGTGCAATGAAACTGCTTTTAGCTGAGGATACGCTCTGGAAGTTCCTGCTTAGTTTCACAGCAGCCCTAACATGTATATATTCTGCGGGGGCTACATAACAAGCTCTTACTTACTGTATATTTATGCTTTCTTGTGTGTAACAAGTCATACCTGATTAATATGATGTCACTTTGTTTCTAGTGGTTCCTAACCCATTGTCTGGTAAATTACTTTTCTAGTTTGGGGAATTGACAAATGTTTTGTTGCCTCTTGAAACTTTTTTTTCCCCCTCATTGTGGGCGTATTTCTTATTGTAAGGGTAGGATAAACTAGTTTTTGTATATAGATCAAATGACCACAGTCAAAGAGTTTGTATATTGGATAGACCTTCCCCACGCCACATGCCCCACATGTAGATGAAGCAGCAGGTGGCATCTGGCAATCAGAAGCCCAAACTCCCTTTGAGTCTAAGATGTGATGACTTTGATGAAACACAACTGAAAACATGAGGGACTCCATGTAGTCACTTGTCGTTCTCATTATGGAGTTTTACAGGCCAGCTACAGAATTTTCCAAACATTATTTCTGACTGAGTTTAATTTTTTTTCAAATTTAAAGCGATCCCTGACTTTCAACGACAGGGCACCCACCAATGTTCTTGGGTCACCGAAGAACTTACTACCATGAGCCTGTGCACAGAATTTTAGGGGAGAAAAGGATGAATTTCTATGACTGCTGGTCAGATTGTAACAGGTCTCTATTGAGCCAGAATGTTTCAGAGCCGTGATGAAGAGGAGCACTATGGAGACTTTCTAGGTGACTTTCAGAGCAGCTGTTTCAAACACATCATTGTCCACTTGGGGGAACTGGTTTTTAGAAGGCTGGGAATTGGCTTTTTTGAAAAGCATCATTATCTTCCTGGCTGATCCAGGAGAAAATTAGAGAAAAATAATGGTTGTGGATTTCTGAGGAAACAAAGGAAGGTAAAAGCTTTTTTTTTTTTTTTTTAACTTTGCATTGGCAAAACTACCTCTTCAGCATTTTTGTTTAACTTTGGATTCAAAAGCATCTTACCAATAAGGATAAATGTCATATACATCATTAATAAAATATTGCTATAAGCCATATATGAATGTTGCATACAACTTTAGAGTTTGCATTTAATCCTGAAGTGATCACCTCCTTTCCTGTCTATTTACACTATTTTCCCATTTACTAAGTGGGGAGGGGGCTCCTTATATAGTGCTTCATTGTTAGTAAGTCAATAACTGTTGTTTCTGGGATGTTCTTTTTGTGCATTAAAAACTTCAAAATTATTTTTTGTGGAGATTTTTTACTTTAGAGATACATTTAGGAATAACTTAGGACGTTGTTCTACTCTCAAAATAACAGTCCTTTAAAAAAGATCTTTCCTGAAATGCATGGCTGGTTCAACATGTACAAATCTATAAATGTAATCCATCACATAAACAGAACCAAAGACAAAAACCACATAATTATCTCAATAGATGCAGAGAAGGCCTTCAACAAAATTCAACCACCCTTTATTCTAAAAACTCTCAATAAACTAAGTATCAGTGGAACATATCTCAAAATAATAAGAGCTGTTTATGACAAACTCACAGCCAATATCATACTGAATGCCAAAACCTGGAAGCATTCCCTTTGAAAACTCGCAGAAGAGAAGAATGCCCTCTCTCACCACTTCTATTCAACATAGCATTGGAAGTTCTGGTCAGGGCAATCAGGCAAGAAAAAGGGTATTCAATTAGGAAAGGAGAAAGTAACATTTTCTCTATTTCTATATGACATGATTGTATATTTAGAAGACCCCATCATCTCAGCCCAAAATCTCCTTAAGCTGATAAGCAACTTCAGCAAAATCTTATGATACAAAAGCAACGTGCAAAAATCACAAGCATTCCTATACACCAATAACAGACAAACAGCCAAATCATGAGTGAACTCCCTTCACGATTGCTCCAAAGAGAATAAAATACCTGGGAATACAACTAATAAAGGATGTGAAGAACCTCTTCAAGGAAAACTACAAACCACTGCTCAAGGAAATAAGAGAAGACACAAATAGATGGAAAAACATTTCACGCTCATGGTTAGGGAGAATCAATATTGTGAAAATGGCCATACTGCCCAAAGTAATTCATGGATTCAATGCTATTCCCATCAAGCAACCAATGACTTTCTTCACAGAATCGGGAAAAAACACCTTAAACTTTGTATGCAACCAAAGAAGAGCCTACATAGCCAAGACAATCCTAAGCAAGAAAAAAAAAGCTGGAGGCATCACACTACCTGACTTCAAACTGTGCTACGAGGCTACAGTAATCAAAACAGCATGGTACTCATACCAAAACAGAAATATAGACCAATAGAACAGAAGCCTCAGAAACAATGCCACCCATTTACAACCATATGATCTTTGACAAACTTGATAAAAACAAGCAATGGGAAAAACATTCCCTATTTAATAAATGGTGCTGGGAAAACTGGCTAGCCATATGCAGAAAGCTGAAACTGGACCCCTCCCTTACACCTTATACAAAAATTAACTTCAGAGGGATTAAATATTTAAATATAAGACCTAACACCATAAAATCCCTAGAAGAAAACACAGGCAATACCATTCAGGACATAGGCATGGGCAAAGGCTTCATGACTAAAACACCAAAAGCAATGGCAACAAAAGCCAAAATAGACAAATGAGATCTAATTAAACTTAAGAGCTTCTGCACAGCAAAAGAAACTATCATTGTAATTAACTGGCAACCAACAGAATGGTAAAAAAATTTTGCAATCTACCCATCTGACAAAGGGCTAATATCCAGAATCTACAAAGAACTTAAATTTACAAGAAAAAAAAACATCAAAAAATGGGTGAAGGATATGAACAGACACTTATCAAAAGAAGACATTTATGCAGCCAACAAACATGAAAAAATCATCACTGGTCATCAGAGAAATGCAAATAAACACCACATTGAGATACCATCTCATAACAGTTAGAATGGCAATCATTAAAAAATCAGGAGACAGATGCTGGAGAGGATGTGGAGATGTAGGAACACTTTTACACTGTTGGTGGGAGTGTAAATTAGTTCAGTCATTATGGAAGACAGTGTGGTGATTCCTCAAGGATCTAGAAATAGAAATTCCATTTGACCCAGCAATCCCATTACTGGGTATATACCCAAAGGATTATAAATCATTCTATTATAAAGTCACATCCACATGTGTGTTCATTGTGGAACTGTTTACAATAGCAAAGACTTGAAACCAACCCAAATGCCCATCAGTCATAGAGTGGATAAAGAAAATGTGACCCATATACACCATGGAATACTAAGCAGCCATAAAAAAATGATGAGTCATGTCCTTTGTGGAGACATGGATGAAGTTAGAAACCATCATTCTTAGCAAACTGGCACAAGAACAGGAAACCAAACACCACATGTTCTCACTCATAAGTGGATGTTGAACAATGAGAACACATGGACATAGGGAGGTGAACATCAAATACGAGGGCCTGTTAGGGAGCAGGGGAGCTAGCGGAGGGGAGAGCAGGGGGTGGCAGGATTGGGGAGGGATAACATTTGGAGAAATACCTAGTGTAGGTGATGGGGGGATGGATGCAGCAAACCACCATGGCAGGTGTATACCTATATAATAAACCTGCAGGTTCTGCATATGTACCCCAGAACTTAAAGCATAATAAAAAAAAATCAAAAGACAAATCTTTAAAAACCTATGTTGGTAACTACAACTAGAATACAAACTAGTTTATCTACAAACTATATAAACTATAGTTTAATAGTTAATAGTGGGGATTTTAGAATCCAAGTTCCCGAGTTCTAATCCAGACTGAGAATGGCCTGTGAAAATTACTTAATCTCTACTCTGTTTCCTTATCTGTGAAATAGGGATTACATTATCATATTCCTGTAGAGGCTGAGTTTTAAGGACTAAATGAAAATATACAGGGTTGTACTTTAAGGATACAATTAGGTAAAATGTGTAAAGTATGGTCAGCACAGCATTCTATATATGGTTGGTCACCTATTACATCTTTCATTGGCTATTTAGATTCTTTTTAAAATATTGATTTCTCCTTATTAACAAAATCAAACATTTATGAAAAGCATCAATACCCTTCAATCTATTGCTTGGTGCCAGGGCATTATTTGCTAAAACGTTTACATCTGCTTCATTTCTGAGTCTCCCTGTTGTAAGCAACATATGCAGATACACACAAAACTGAATTCATTCCTGTATCAATAAAGGTGCAGTCAAGGAAATAAACTAGTCAGGGTATTTCAAACAGGGAATTTAACACCAAGAATTGGTTATACAGCTGACAAAGGAGACACGAAGCCAAATATGTTGGTAAGATGACCCAGAGACAAGCAACAGCAGGAGGCATTATTTTACCCCTACTGCAGGAGGGATACCATGAAGAGGTGGAGTTTTCAGAATCCAGAAGCCAGGAGCACCCAGCTAAGAATCCTTAGAACCATAGCTAAGGCTAGAACTATAACCACAGAAGGCCCTGGAACTGAGGACATAAAGCTTGTTTGATAGGAGCTGAAATATTGGAGATGATCTGGTCACTGTGAGAAACGTTGCTTGAGGCAAATTCACAGAGGAAGAAATACCCTGGCTTCTTCCTATCACCCATCCTCCTGTCTTCCACCAGTGCGGGCCATTGCCCAAAGCTGCCCAGAAGCCACTGGGCAAGGGAGTCTGGGTAACATAGTTTTCCATGATGCAGAAGAGCCTGAGGGAAGGGCAGAGGGTAGATCTAAGAGCAAACAAATGATCTGCGTAATCACTGGTACCTGCCTCCAACTGTTCCCCTTCCTGCTTTCTTTTTTGGACAGTTAATTCTTTACCTACTTGATTAAAGTCTGATGTATTTATCATTTACTTCCTTTGTTCCCTACACCTAGTCAATTACCAACATCTAATGAGTTTACCTCGGAAATATCTCCTGATTTTCTCCCTAACTCGTTACTTTCTTTGCTTGAGGTCTGGTCCTCTGTATCTTTTCTGGACTGTTCCACTCTTCCTGAACATCATTCTCGCCCCCAGCTTCACTCTCTCCAATTATTCCTTTATATTTCTACCACTTATTTTTCAATTAACAACTTTTTCTGCTTTTCTTAAAAAATACTTTCCCATTCCCTATAGAATAAAATTGTACAATTCTTCACATAGAATACAGTAACCTTTTAATGTCGTCTTCACTCATGTATCTTACAGAGATCAACAAAAGACTGAATGAGGTGAGATGACTGGTGGAAAATCTTGAAGGGTTCCTTGATGGTAAACTTCGACATGCTCACGTATGAGTTGATACCCCTTGAATCACAAAGACAGAAATAGAAGGGCGGACATGGCCTTAAAAATAGATGATATTAGCATGTGTGGTTTCTGATAAAGTCGATGATAAACATTAAATCTTTACATCTCTAATTCTTGTTTTAATTCTTGTTAAAACAAAAATAGATATTTAGGCCCAACCCAAAAGTGAAACAATAAAAATTCAAAAAGCAATTTTTCTACACATGGTCTCTCCTTTCTGGGTTCATTGAGGCAGGTAGCACCACAACCTTCTAGCATACCCTAACCCTTGACTGAGAGGTTGAGGAATCTGAAAAATGTGTGTGTGATAAGTAAAGATTTGGCAGATTTCCATATTCATCTCTGATGAATCATTACAGCAAACTGCCATGTGCCATCTGCTCCTGCTCTAGCAGACATTGTTACTCACTCACTCTCTACCTTTGAGCAAGACACACGGATTCAGAAATCTTCCCAACAAATGTGTTCCAAGAAAACACTACCAACAGGTTGGAATGGACAGGGGAGGTATAACTTTTTGTTTTCCACGTTCAACTTAATGCCCTAGAGAGTGACAGGTGTCTTCACCCAGAAACACTCTTTGGAATACTTCATAACGTATATTTCAGACCTTTCTGCTAATATCTTTACGGGCAGAGAAGAGCAAATTTATAACTCTGAAATTATAACCTGAAGCAGCCTCATTTTAATCCTAATTTTAAAATAATTCATGCACATTTTGCATTCTACTCAATAAAATGGCTATTTGTCAATACAGAATTATTCCCCTATCCTTTAACATTCCCTCCAAAAACCTTGTAGCAAAATCACATTTCAGGAAGATGTCACATGTTTATTCAGTCCTGGGTTTTACATACTCCTTGGCAAGTAGTTCCTTGTCCCCGGAAAAATGCATATCTTCATTTAAGAAGCTGAACAGTAGTTCTTTGGTTGTGTTCGCAAATGGCTTTGCCAACTAACTCCTGCAGTTTATGACCTCAGCTTCTGCAGTGCATGCTCCCCAGGTGCATGTTCAACTTTGATTCTTTTCTACTGGCTTCCTTTCTCCTCCTCTCTAGTTTAGTTCTGATTCAGCCACAGCTGCCTTCCCTACATCTGTTTTTGAGAAAACTCTTCAGCAATCTTTTTCTGTAAAGGGTTGGAGAGTAAATATTTTAGGCTTTGTGGACCACACTAGCTCAGTGGCAGCTACTCAGCTGTTACAGCAGAAAAGCAGCCATATTCAGTATGTACATGAATGGGCATGATTATGTTGGAATTCAACTTTATATAAACTTAAATGTGAATTTCATTGTTCTCACGTCATAATATATTCTTTCGACTCTAAGCAACCACTCAAAAAGTATATAATTGTTAGTTAGCCATGCAAAAATAGGTGGCCAGTCTGGATTTGGCCCACAGACTTGATTAGTTAACCCTGAATATACAAGATAATTTGGGGTTCATGAAATGTCTTTGCAAACTGTGATAGCCTGTCTCTAATTCTGTCTCAACTACATACACTCTGCTTCTGGTAGGAGCCCAATAACTGTGTTGAATGCAGATGCCATTTTATTTTATTTATTTATTTTTTTTTTAAATTTTTTATTGGATTATAGGTTTTGGGGTACATGAGCAGAGCATGCAAGACAGTTGCGTAGGTACACACATGGCAGTGTGCTTTGCTTTTCTTCTCCCCTTCACCCACATTTGGCATTTCTCCCCAGGCTATCCCTCCCCACCTCCCCCTCCCACTGGCCCTCCCCTTTTCCCCCCAATAGACCCCAGTGTTTAGTACTCCCCTTTCTGTGTCCATGTGTTCTCATTTTTCATCACCCACCTATGAGTGAGAATATGCGGTGTTTCATTTTCTGCTCTTGTGTCAGTTTGCTGAGGATGATGTTTTCCAGATTCATCCATGTCCCTACAAATGACACGAACTCAGCAGATGCCATTTTAACTACCCTGTGTATGAAAATAAATTCCAACTTTATAATGCCATTTTTTCAGTCTCTAGTTCTTATTTTGATTCTTCTTGGCCATAGGATATTATATTTATTTTGGGCCCAAACCTTAAGTAAAATGTTAAATATTTAAAAAGTGAAATTTTCTTTTCTGTGTAAGTCCTCCTTTCTAACTTCTTCATGGATGTAAGTAGTACCATTGCCTTTTAGTGTACCCTGCCCCCTGCATTCCAATAAGAGAATAGCTTCTATCTCTTTATTATCAAGAACACCCATCCTTTCTGTAGTATATGTCAGTGTCACAGTCTTCTCTTGTTCTCTTAGCCCAATTTACATGAATTAAGGTTATGGACTCATTCAAATCAAGAAAATTCTTTTAAAAAAGTATTTGAATGCTTTTGCTTGTTTCCTTAATTCCTTACCCATTTTTCCCATTATCTTATTATCTTTTCATTATTGGATTCTGGCTCCCATTTTATGACTAGCCTATGAAAGCTGAGTATGCACTGAATGCCTTTTAAGAGTAAAACCTTATAGACAATGTTAGCAGTACCACCATTCTCTGGCTTGTTCATTTCATCTGCTAGGCAATATTTAGGTCAATGTTTTGTGTCATCTTGAGCCCTTGTACTACAGAGACAGTAGAATAGGTGACGTGATAATGCAGGAGGCACCAAGGAAGGCATCCCTGGGGAGGTATTATTTTGCATGAAGCCTAAACAATGAACGTATAAAAATCCAAGAACAATCCAGATGCTGGAAACAACCTGTGTAAAGATCCCAAAGTGCAAACAGGTTCAGCAAGATCCAAGTGTAGGCAAAAAGGAAGAGTTGCTAGAGTGCAGTCAGGAGGAGAATGGGACCAAGATGAAGTCTGGAGTAATCAAAAGCAAGGTCATGAAGGGCCAGGAAAGCTGTAGTGAAAACTTGGACTTGATCTAGGGGCTTGGAGAAGTTTGGGAGAATTTTAAGCAGGGGAGCAATGTGTTGATTTCTGTGCTGTGTTTACTCTGGTTGCTGTGTGGAGAGTAGATTTCAGGTTATTGTAATAATCAGATGACAATTACTGTGATATGAGCTGGTAGATGGTCGTAAAGGAGAGAAGTGGCTAGGTGCAGTGGCTCATGCCTGCAATCCCAGCATTTTGGAAGGCCGAGGCAGGTAGATCACAAGGTCAGGAGTTCGAGACTAGCCTGATCAACATGGTGAAACCCCGTCTCTACTAAAAATACAAAAATTAGCCAGGCATAGTGGCACATGCCTGTAATCTCAGCTACTCAGGAGGCTGAGGCAGGAGATTTGCTTAAATCTGGGAGGCAGAGGTTGCAGTGAGCTGAAATTGCACCACTGCATTCCAGCCTGGGCAACAGTGCAAGACTCCATCTCAAACACAAAAAAGGAGAGAAGTAGTTGGATTCAGGACACAGTGTGTCAGAATAGCCCACGAGACTTGCTGGTGAGTTAGATGTGGGATAAAGAAAGACAAGGATTCAAAGACATTTCCTAGGTTTCTTGTCCTGAGCAACAGGTATACGGGAACACAGGGAAGACAGGATAATAAATAATCCATTTTAAACATGCTAAGTTTGAGGTGCCTGTTGGATATCTATGTGGAGGTATCAAGAAGGCAGCTGGATGTAAATCTGGAGTTGAGGGAAAAGATCAGGGCTACAGATACGACTTTGGGATATAACAGTGTGTAGATAGCACTTAGGACCATGGAAGTTTATGGAATGACCTAGAGAGAGAAGATTCAAGGGGAAAAGTAAAGACTTAGGGACACTCAAACCTTAGACCTCAGCCAGTGAAAAAGTGTCTAGAGAGGAAAACCAGGAGTCAAGAGTCAGTAAGAGCAACTAAGAGCTGGGATTCAAGGCTTATATAATTGCCTTCTCCTTTGTTTTTCAATGAAAATATCAGAAGAAACGAAAGACAATTAGAAAAAAATTGTAACGACTTCAGGTTTTGGTCTTAACAATAATTTATAATCTCCTTGAAAATGGTTTTCAGGTAGAAAGAACATAAAATAAGTCACTGTTCAAAAACTTTAGAAATGACTGTATAAATGTGTTAATGATACTTAATTTCAGGTTACCATATCACCTACTAATTTCATCTACATTTATGATGAAATAATTATCTAATGACCCTACAATTTTTTTCTTTCAGATTTAATAAAATATATCAAGTGAACAACACCACAAGCATTCTGTGAATTACAGGTCCTTGGGTTTGTAATTTTCAACACAAGGACTTTTAAAAAACTTGTAATTACTGAGATACTTTTGGTAGCAGCTCTCTGATGTGATCGCATACATGTTTGAACAGTTAGGTATTGTACACACACACAGTCATGGTATTTAACTGGAAAGCAAGATCATAGTAAAGTATTTTTTCTCAGTGTTTGCTGTTTAAAATAAGAAAACTAAAGTTTTAAGTACTTACATTTCATTTTTAAATTTAAATTACAATTTTTAATTTAATAATAATTTTAACTTTAAATTTAACAAACATGTCTCTAATCTTTCCCACATCACACTTGCTTTTTCCCCATCACACATGCTTCACTTGAGTTTCCTCTCTCCTATGTATACTATTTGGAAAAACTAAATATGGTAGAGACTTCCTGTACTTATTACATCCACTTCTCCCCTCTCTGATTATGGAGCAGCATCTTATTTCTTAGTCTTTTTGCAGTTAGATAGGTCCTTGTGACTGATTTTAAGCAATGGGATTTGTTACTTTGGGCCTGGGGCACCTGAGAGCGGGACATATCCTAGATGATTTCTTTTCTTTTTTAGCTGTGACCACAAAGACAGAACCACGGGGTGACAGCAGCTTGGATCTCTAAGTTCCTGTGTGGAAACATGTTGCCTGGAACTGTTGCCAAGCTAAATAGAACTCTGAGCAAAAAAAGACAAAAAAATGCTTATTATTTTAAGCCACTGAAATTCTGGAGTAATAAGTTACCTTTGTAACTAATAACCCAATACAGAGCTTGGCATTCTCTGTATTACAGGTTTTCAGTTTGCTTTTTCTTGAGATCAAGAAACTATATGACTTATTAATTGTAATCTGATCAATAGATACAGAAAAGCAGAAGAGTCAAAGGATAATTCACCAGAAAAAATCAACGTATATAAAAGAATTTGAACAATGACATTTATTTTCAATGAAGTATCTAATTTTGATGAAAGACATGGACAAATATTCTGATAATGGTGACATAATAATCTGTTGTCAAATGTCTTTAAAGATTTATATATCATTAGATGGCCAAGGGAACACATGATCTCTATGTTTTTTCATGTGCCTATTCTATGCAACAGGTGTAGGCAACCTATGAAATTGTGTTAGTGACAGCTGATAATTCTGTTAATGAGGCTTATCTTTGTATTCTCTCATATCATATCACTGACCACCCTCCTACAAAACACAGCCTCATCCAAATTCCATCTGTCATCAACCGATTTGTCTTCTACACACGCCAAAACCCATTGTTGAAGCTCTAACTCCCAGTGCAATTGTATTTGCACAAGTATCTCCTTCTGCCTTTCTCTTCCCCCTTCTCTAGGACCTTTAAGGAGATGATTAAGTCTAATTAGATCATAAGGATGGGGTCCTTTTTCAATAAGACTGGTGTTCTCATGAGAACAGGAAGAGATATCATGAGCATGGATGCACAGAGAAAAGGCTTTGTGAGGACACAGTGAGAGGACGGTCATCCACAAATCAAGGAGAAAAGCCTCAGGAGAAACTAAACCTGCTGACAACTTCATCTTGCAGCATTCAGAATTATGAGAAATAAATTTCTGTTGTTTACACCATCCAGTCTGTGGTCTTCTGTTATGGAAGCCTCAGCAAACTAATGTTTTAACTGTGGTCTTCTGTTATGGAAGCCTTAGCAAACTAACATCTTCCACAAAGTTCCCCAGAACCATCACTTCCTTCATATAGACTTACTGCCCTGACTTATCATCACCGATATCTTCCAGGAAATTTCTACAGTGAATATAATTTGATGCCTAGTAAAACTTTTAAATAAAATGCTTTAACTTTCATATTTAATAACTGAATAATCCTTATCTCACCTGTAAACCCCTTGAAGTGAGAGCTGTATGCTTTGTGATCCATCTTTTTATTCTTCGAAATTGCAAATATTGTAGCAATTCAGTAAAGGTTCAGTTATTGGTTAATTGAAAGCATATTAATGGTTCAATATTTTCTTCCTGATTTTTAAAACATTTGTTTTATTTTATTTAGAGATGAAATTTTGCTCTTGTTGCCCAGGCTGAAGTGTAGTGGCATGATCTGGCTCACTGCAACTTCTGCCTCCCAGGTCCAAGAAATTCTCCTGCCTCGGCTTTCCAAGTAGCTGGGATTACAGGTGTGTACCACCACACCTAGCTAATTTGTGTATTATTAGTAGAGATGGGGTTTCACCATGTTGGCCGGGCTGTTCTTGAACTCCTGACCTCAGGTAATTCACCCACCTCAGCCTCCCAAAGTGCTGAAATTACAGGCGTGAGCCACCATGCCCCAGCCTGATTTCTTTTTTTAAACCTATAATAGCTGCTATTCCTGGGCTGTCTATCATGCAAGTACTAATAGGCCCAATTCTGCTTAGCTCCTAAGAGCAGATGAGATCAGGCATGTTCAGAGTGGTATGGCTGTAGACTTTTCTTATTTTTATTATTTCTAAAATCTGAAGCAGCCCAGAATCCAAAGAAGAAAGGTTTTCTTGAGAGTCAGGGGAGACAATTCATATATTTTCTGCAAGTTTTTGATTATAATATTAAATTTCTCTTAAAGATGTGACTGTTACAGAATAAATTGCTTTCTATTACTTTATAACCCAATTGTACTTCTCTGATTTTGCTCAATGTTTAAAATGAATAGTAAAAAGAAATCAGGGCAATGTATCTGTTTAAATTTATTTCATATTTATCAGATGAGTTCTCAATTCAGTGTAGTTTTTAAGGTGACACATGGTCAGTTAATGTTTTAATTAGGGATGAAAAACTTCCATTACTTCAATTTTGTGATGGACTAAATGACTTGGGATGGATCAATATAGGTTTCATTCACAAGAAGGAAAAAAAGTGGGCTCACCCATGTGCAATCATGAGCCATACTCAGAATGATATGGAACCACTCTGAGCTCTTTCATACATGCATTAATTACAAGTAAATGATCCTATGTGTGTTTCTTTGACTCTGTTTTTTTGTCCTCATGTATCTCCTTCTGCCTTTCTTTTCTCCCTTCTCTGATTCTATCCCTGCCCCTTTGGACCTGCCAGCCTGTGTCTGTTCCTGAAAACAGAAATTGTTTTCTCCTGAATTTCTAGGCAAAATACTCCTGAAAGTTCTTAGTGTCTTCCAGTTTGTTCTGAAATTATATTATTAAGAGCTTACTGAACAAATCTCAACATTGATCAAATGGAAAAAGGAAGCACCACGAAGTTACAGCTCCAAGCAAAACCACTTTATGAGTGTGTGGCTGGGGTGCACGTTAATGACACCAGAGCCCAGGTGGCCAAATTTATGTCCACCCTCTTGATCTGATAATACAGAGCAGGAGGATGAATTGGTAATGAACCAGGCTGAAAACAGATGGTGACTCCATGTGTGTATGCTGCTGAAAACCTACAAAGGGAAAACATTAAATATGTGTCTTTAAATTTGAATTAGTGCATTTCAAAAACAGACAGTTGAGCTTTTGAAAATAGGCTGGCTGAATGTGTTTCATCTTATAGTTTTGAACTCTGATGTGTTTTGTGGGATAGCAACAGACAAAATAGATGATATGTTAGTTATCCTTTCTTTACCTCCTCAATATCAGTGGTGTTCCACTGTAATTAGGTGCTTGTGTGTAGTTCTTTGTCATTAAATTTGCTACACCCTAATTAGGAAATTTAGAAAATTCAAAAGACCACCATCTAAAAATTGGCACCAATTATTAAATATATTTTTCTCTGATTATATAATTTTTTTTTGCTCCACAATACTGATTGAGTTTAGTGCTGAAATGATTTGTTTTAAAACATGTTCTTGATGTTTGAACAAACAATATTTTATCAAAGTAAACTAAAATATATTCTACTGGCTATATATATGCTTGTGCTGTATTGGAGATATTTGAGTCTGAATCTATCCAGAAATTATTTCTTTGATTTTATACTCAGTAACAAATAAAACTGATATGCAAATGCCAATCTAAACACATCCCAGAATAATTTGGGGAAAAAGCTACCACAAACTTACCCTATGATTCTGTGAGGGCCTTGGATGATTTAATATGAAACTACATAAAAATGAGTATAGCTGAATGTTAGGTAAAGTTTACAGCTAGTCCACAATTTGGTCTGGACTCCCCAGACAATGGGGTTATAGGGAACTGGGGTCCAGATAAAAGAAGGGTAGGAGTGATTCATTCTTTACCTCACATCCCGCATTTGCTCTGGCATAAATCATTTCCCCAGGCTGTTATTACCTGAGCAATTTATTCTGTGTTCTTCCAGCTAAAATTCAAATTGTCCAAGTTCAAGGCTGATTTAATTTACATCTTGGGCATGTTTGAGTTTACCCAGAGTGGCAGGATTTCTTAGCTGTGTCCATTCTATACTACTGTGTAGACATTTTAAACAAAATCTCACCATTTCTTTTTGGTTGGTATTGGTGCTGCTGCTGCTGCTGATTTGGAGAGAGTTTATTATAACTTTTATTCCTCTTTTGTACAAAGATACTGAAATCTTTAACAAATGTCCTCATCCAGGAAGTAAACTGAGTGGAAAATACTGTTACAGCCTAGGGAAAAAGGGGAAAGTGAATAGCTAAGGGGGCCTTTTCATAGGGTCCTGCTTTTATTCTTTCTCCCTTCATAGGCTCTACTCCCTGCTTCTCTCTCTCTCTCTTTTTTTTTTGCTTGCCCATAGTCTGTTTCAACTTTAGAAATACAACTTAGGAAAAGTAAAGCTCCATGATTTTCACTGGAAATGATATGTTATTCACAACAGAACAAACTAAAAAGAACAATAAAAACCCTTGCCTCTTGCCACTGTGGTAAATGTGCAAAATAGCCAAAATTAAAGTTAGAAAATGTTTGAAAGTCCCATAGCTGAAGGTGCAGGTACATAAAATCTACAACAGGATGGGAGCCTTGGTAGATTCATTGTGGTGATACTTTTGCTTTATGGTTCAAAAAACCACTGGTTACTCCTTTGACTAGACTGAATTTATACACAGATTATATGATAAATACTCTGAAGACAGGGCTTTCTGGTTTCAATCATTGTTTTCCCAGATCACTTAATATAGTGTTTTGCATTTAATAAGTAATATTTCTATAGTGGTTTACAGTGTTTAGTGTATGTTTTTTGGTAATTTGGCCTCTATAAAAATTGTGAGGTATAACAAGCAAGCAGTGCTATTACATTTTACACAACAGGAAATTGAGGGTGAGCGAGTGAATTTATCCTAGTTCTACAGTTTTCTTTATACATGGCTATGTATCAATTAGTGTTTGTTCAATTATAACTAAATCTGAAATGAGTGGCCAAATGGTCTGTGAAAAGGTCTAACAATGTGTTTCCTCCAGGGCTAAATTACTATCATAATTAAATAGAAGGCATGTTTCTATCATTTCATTCAATGTTTTGACACCAAAATGTGGTTCTGCTTAATGTAATAATTTCATTAAAAACATTTATAAAACATATTCTGCACTGAATGTCAAGCAATATGACCCTGATTAAGATAAATAAGACATGACTTTGTAAATTCCTTATTCATTTTCAAAACACTTATGGTGTCTTACTGTATGCCAGGTCTTACCAAGTATTGGGAGGGAAGACTCCAAAAAAATACATAGTCCTTGCCTTCGAGCAGCATGAAAGTAACTGAAACAGAGCTGCAAAGGCATACTTGGGCACTTGAAATACAAAACCCTAAAAATAGAGCTATGAACAAAACATTCTGCTACCATTTCTATTGTCATTTTTTAAATTAATTCAGTAGTCACAGTGTTACAAATGTACTTCTGTGGGATTTGCCACTCTCGTGCCCTTTTTCTAGAGATTTGCTGTTTTACTGCAACCCAAGGTGGTACAATGTGATTTGCAGAGCTACATAGATGATGTTTGCCCACAATATGGATTCCCAGGCTATATTTTTTGAAAGACTGATGTAGTATAGGAGACACATAGCATGTTCAACATCATTGCTTTTGAAGATTCATGTATTATTATATCTCTTCTTGGAAATTTCAAATACAACTCAAGAGTTTTTATAGATTAAATGCATTCTTTTATATACATGCATATAGTTTGAGGTTAATATCTTTAATAAAAGTGGAAGTGTTCTTAAAATTATCAAAAAAACTATTATTTTGACATTTTATTATTTTAAAATGCATAAATGCCAAAAAATGTATCTATACTCTCTTCTTCCTAAAGACCGTTACTTTGAAATTTCGATATGCTTTTTCCTTTTTAATGAATTTCATGCATTAAAAAATTGACATCATGATGATTTAAATACAGTTCATAACTAAGAACCTATTGTGTCAGACATTTATTGATATTAACATGTGGATATTATTTTTAAATAAATCATTCATTTATTACATACTTAAACTGATTTCAGTGTTTTGCTGTTAAATGTCCATGTAGCTTAATCAATCCATGCACCAAACTGGACCTGGAATATAATTCCTTCTCTAAAATAACACATGTCCAGTAGAGAAGATAAATATGTAAACACGACCAACTATATAATTTGTGGATCCCAGTACAAAGTAAAAATACATAGTGAGTCCCTTCTTCAAAGATTAGGAAATTCAAGGCAGCCACAGCATGCAATAAGACCAAGATAGGAGCCCTGAGATGCATAGGCCCTGTGCAAATGCAAAGGCTACCAACCAGGAAGCCAGTCTGAATGTAAGCCTAATGTAAGTCAGTAAAAGATGGTAAGTGCCTTAATGGAATTGTGTATTAAATTATAATAGGAACACAATGGAAGTGGCACTTCCATCTTGACAGTTCTAGCAGCTCTACCAATTTGAGAGATCAAGATAAATCCGACTTCTTCAGCAACAAATTGCAGACAATGAAATTTAAAAAAGTAGTTCTAATTGCAAAAATGAAATAGACTTATTTGGGCCTGCTTTCCCCTCTAACCAAGCAATAGGTGGCAAGTATTGTTTCAGAGACTGAATCCAACATTTGGAGGAGAGAAGAGTCACTTTCATATATGAAGAATAGTGAGACGGACATATGGGATGAACACCAAATGTTTGTAATTTTGTTCCCTGATATATGGGAGCCAAAAACTCACACTGTACTTTTTTTTTCCCCTAACCCACACAAGACAATATAATTCTGAGAAAGCAAACAAAAAATATTCCAGTGCAGGACATCAATCGTTTTTTACAATAAGAGTGAACAGACCAACAGACCTTTTGGCTTTTCTTATTTGGATTAACTTCAATGTCTAAAAGTTGCTAAGTAACACTTTTAATAATAAGAGATTTCAAGGCCAGGAAATTAATGGTCCATGACCCTATTTAAGAGAAATATTAGTGCATCGTAAGGCGAGATGGCTGAATACAGTAATGGGAACTTTGGGTAATACACTTAACCACTTTCATGTGCTACTTTTTCATTGCCGCTCACAGTCAATTTGGCAGACAAAATTTTTTTTATTAGACCATTTACTAAGATCATTTCATCATTATCTGAAGTTAGCTAATTATTACATTGGAAAACAATGAAATAGAGAAAATAACCATTATATAGTTGTGACTGTTTTGAAACAAAGTTGTTTCTATATCTGATAAATGTAAATGTTTAGAACACACTAAATACAATTTAACGTTTTCAATATGCATCTCATGGGCTCTTTTCAGCAAAACCAAACCAATCATACCAACACACACACACACACACACACACACACACATACATACAACCAACTCTCTCATAAACCTTTCCCTGTGCTAGAAGTACTTATCCACCCCACCTTGGACTTGAGCAATTTGGTCCTTCCCATGAAATTTAAGCTGTAGGCTCAACCACCACACAAACAGATAAACCTGGTGAGAGACCAACCTCTAAAGATCTCCTGAAGACAAACTTGGCAAAAACCCTCTCAGGTCTGAGCAAAAGGAAACTTCAAAGGAGTACACAGCTTCTGTGGATTAAGGGCCATAGGAGTTTTAAGGTTGAATAACACTCTCGACTGGAATAAAAAAAATGGCTTGAACTAATTTGCTGAAAGTACAAAGAGTTTCAGGGGAAAAGTATCACCTTTTAAAACAAATGCTTAATTCCTTTATAAAAACATTGAGTTTTTCATCTTAGAATCTTCTTCCAGGGGCAGGGGCAATTTACCTTCAAGCAGTGGCAGTTAGACCATTTGAGGTCACATGAGACTACTCATGGCCTCTGAGTGGAGACCTTGGAAGAGCTGGGAATATTTTAGTAAGCTCTGGAAGAAAATCCTGGAGACACTTCTTTTGGCTAGCATATGAAAGGCCAGGATCCCAGACCTAGCTTTTTTGTTTATTGTTTCTTGCGGAAATGAAAAGTGCTTCCTCACAAATTATCTGAATCTTTAGTTTTACTGTTTCCATGACAAACACAGAGGGTTGCTACTTAAAAGTGACTTTTTCTCCCTACCAAAATCTAGAAAAGAATGGCTGAGGGTCATGGCATAGGAGACTATGACTATGAGTAAATTATTCCCACGATGAACCTCAGGTTTCTCATCTGTGAAATGGTTTAACAACCGGTCAGGAGTGTTGAGAAATGCAATGAGTTAATGTGTAAGGTAATTTCTACATAGTAAACATTTAACAAATATAAATAAAGGAATACTTTTTAAGTACCTTACATTGTATATTATAATGTCAGAGGACCTTAAAGCAATGTCTAGCATTACACATGACTGACAAGGCTTCATAAGAAATTTCTGGTGATCAAGTCCCAACTCCCTCATCTTTGTAAAGCTTGTATTCAGTACTCCATATGACAGACAGGTTCAGCTCATATGACAGTGGCTCCCGAGACAGCTGTATGGAAGAACAGCCCTAGCCTGAGCCATCCGATGACTGAAACCATCTATGCTCAATTTTCTCTGCAACCCTCCAGCATCAACCATCTTTTTCTCTGTTCAAGGGTAATGAAAGCCTCTTGATTGGTCTGATCTCTCTCTCTTCAAAAACTTCCACAAGACCCTAAATTTTACTCTTCCTACTATACACTTCCTCAGTGCACAGCCATAATTAAAGAAAAAGTACTCTATGAATTGCTCTCTGTTTTCAAATTTGAAGAAAAGTTAATGACAAAGAGGAAAACAAGGTGGTTGGGAATGAGGGCAGTAAGAAAAATTTTATTTAAGATTTCAAAACAGCTCAAATATATCTGATCAAAACTTTAATATTAAATTGGAGAAGATAAATGAGTTATTCTGATGTGAAAATGCTTTGAGAAAATGAGCAAAAATTATTCGTAGAAGAGGAAACCCAAGTGACCACTAAACATGTGAAAAGATGCTCAACTCCACTGGTAATAAGGAAAACGTAAATTCAAACCATATTGAAGTACAATTTCACGCCCTTTCCTTTGAAAGCATTTTTATAAATGATCATGCCAGGAATTAGTGAGAATGTGGAAGACAGGAATTTATATGCTGCTGGTGGAAACTTACATTGCTGTAAAGTTTTGGGGGAGTTATTTGGTGACATCTATAAATGGAAGTTTTGCATATTTGCTGATGAAACAATTCCAAGTATACTCCTGAGAGCCTCTCACACATGTATATGTGGCACTCTGTATAGGAATGTTTACAATGGTGTAATTGAAGCATCGTTGTTAAAAAGTCTAACAACCGCAGCATAAATAAGTCATGGAATGCTCACGTGATGGAAGAACATGAACAGAGGGGTGATCAGACTAGCTTTATAGATATCAATGAGGATGAATCTTACATACTTGTAGAAAAATCTGGTTTCCAGAAAACCCAGAGTATGGCATCATTTATGTAAAGTTTAAAAACAAAAAGCAGCATTGTGTATACACACACACACATACAAATACATAAAATACATAATACATATGTATACAATGTAGAACAGAATGCATGGGATTGATAGAAGCCAAAATCAAGATAAAATTTACTTCTTTTGGAAACTGATATGTCTAGGTGGGAGATGCAAGCGTCAGGTACACAGCAGATTCCAACTGTTGTTGATAATGCTTCATTTCTGAAGCTGGGTTTATTATTTTATTATTTACACTTTTCATATAAAATATTTCATAGTTTTTACTAGGACTTTGAAGTATAGGATACAACAAGGATTTGGCCAAGTCTAATTGGCTTCAAAGAACTAGATCTAGGATTCCAAAGAGAAGAGAAAAAGCTCCAACTCCCAGAAAAATTATTGAGGACACCCCATAATAGAGGTCCTGACAAGCTTTCCTTCTTCTGCTTTACATTGTAAGTTATTGCCTCTTGCAATTTCCTTTCTTTTTCATTTTCATGGTTGTCTATGCCTAGTGGACAATGCTATTCAGGTATTCAGACTCGAAGTCTATGTCTGATTCATTGTCCTAGCCTCATGCTATGGTTAGTGTTCTACACATAGTGGGTGCTTAATACATGCAGGGTGAGTGAATGAACAGATAATAACATAGTTGGTGCAGTATGATAATACAGAGACAATCTCATCATTCATTGCTATGAATGTAGTGATTTCAACATGCAAAAATCAGCACAGACAAGAAAAGGTAAATCAAAAACAGAATACTTGGGCTCAGCTGCAAAATGAAAGGGAGCTACATGTTCTATTACGGGGCTTAAGGTAATTCCCTTCAAAGTAGTAATTACGGGAGATGATTCTAATTTGAAACTGGTTTTCTAATTGGTGTTTGGCTTTTAGAAATCTCACAGGCCTTTAATTTATATATATTTTGCTTAACTCTTCATAGCTTACCCCAACCACCAACAACCCCTCAAATTCTTTCTTAAAATCGAGGAGGTGAGTCACATAAAGTCCAAGAATTACCAGTTACTATTCAGAACATTATGTGTTATCCAAAATTTTAAAAAGATAAAATTCTTAAAATATATTTAATGAAAGCATTAACGTTATAAAAAGTGTTTTCTGCTAAAATGCCACCTGCCAGGTCTTCCCTGAACACCTAATCTAAAATAGCAACCCTTCCCCAAATATTCCTGTCTACATCCTTTCTCGGTTTTACTCTTCCTGACAATCACAGAGAATCAATTTATGTCTGTGGTAAGCATGTCTTCCTTCTCTCAAGAAAATTTAATTTATGAATAGTTGCTGACTCCCTCATCTCTATAAAGAATGGGAACTTCACCTGCATTGTTCAAAGATATATTCCTGGGACCCATAATAGTGCCTAGATGATAAGTCCCCAAAAATATATATTGAATAAATGAATGAATAATTAAGCCCATCTTACATTTGTGGTAATAAACCTTAGCCAGATTTTTAATTTAAAACATATAAGACTTCCTCTGAGACCGTACTAGCTCACATGGTTAGTGTATTCAAATACAGTGAACGGTAGGGGTTTCTTCTCTTCCCTCCTTCCTTTCTCTTTCTTACATTTTTTTTACAGCCATATTGAGGTATAGTTGACATACAAAGAACTACATATGTTGAAAATGTATTTTGATAAAGTTTAACATATGTAAACACCCATGAAATCATCACTACAAACAAGATATTGAACATCTCCATCACCTCCAAAAATTTCTTTGTAGCCCTTTATAATCTTTCTTTGTATCTCTATCTGTCCTTAGGCAAACACAAATTTGCTTTCTGACACTATAGATTAGTTTCCATTTTCTAGAATTTTATATAAATGGAAACATACAGTATATACTTTATCTGGCTTCTTTCACTGAGCATAATTAAGACTTATCAATAAACAATAAAATACTGGCAAACCAAATCCAGCAGCAGATCAAAAAATTTATACACCATGATCAAGTCAGCTTCATCGCTGGGATGCAAGGCTGGTTCAACATGCATTAATCAATAAACGTAATCCATCACATAAAACAAATGACAAAACCACATGATTTATGATTATCTTAATATATGTGGAAAAGGCCTTTGATAAAATTCAACATCCCCTCATGTTAAAAACTCCCAATAAACTAGGTATTGATGGAACATATCTCAAAATAATAAGAGCTATTTATGACAGACCTATAGTCAATATCATATTGAATGGACTAAAGCTGGAAGCATTCCTTCTGAAAACCAGTACAAGACAACTAAGCCCTCTCTCACCATTCTTATTCAACATAGTATTGAAAGTTCTGGTTGGGCAATCAGACAATAGAAAGAAATAAAGGGTATTCAAATAGGAAGACAGGAAGTCAAGTTCTCTCTGTTTGCAGATGACAAATAGAAAATATAAATAATTTTATATTTAGAAAACCCCATTATCTCAGCCCCAAAACTTCTTGAACTAATAAGCAACTTCAGTAAAGTCTCAGGATACAAAATCAATGTGCAAAAATCACAAGCATTACTTTACACCACCAATAGACATGCGGAGAGCCAGATGATGAATAAACTCCCATTCACAATCACTACAAAGATAATAAATTACAGCTAATGGGATGTGAGGGATCTTTTCAAGGAGAGCTACAGACCACTGCTCAGGGAAATAAGAGAGGATACAAAAAAATGTAAAAACATTCCATCTTTATATATAAGAAGAATCAATATCATGAAAATGGCCATACTGCCCAAAGTAATTTATAGATTCAATGCTATTCTAAAACTACCATTGACATTCTTCACAGAATTAGAAAAAAAAACTATTTTAAATTTCATATGGAATCAAAGAACACCTCATATATCCAAGGCAATCCTAAGTAAAAAGAACAAAGCTGGAGGCATTACACTACCTGACTTCAAACTATACTACAAGGCTACAGTAACCAAAACATCATGGTACTCGTACCAAGACAAACATAGAAAGCAATGCAATGGAACTGAAACTTCAGAAATAACACCACACATTTACAACCATCTGATCTTTGACAAACCTGACAAAAACAAGCAACGGTGGAAGGATCTCCCATTCAGTAATTGGTCCTGAGAAAACTGGCTAGCCATATGCAGAAACTGAAACTGGACTCCTTCCTTATGCCTTCTACAAAAATTAACTCAAAATGGATTAAAGACTTAAATGTAAAACCCAACACCATAAAAACCCTAGAAGAAAACCTAGGCAACAGCATTTAGGACACAGGCATGGGCAAAGACTTCATGACAAAAATGCCAAAAGCAATTTCAACAAAAGCACAAATTGACAAATGGGATCTAATTAAACCAAAGAGCTTCTGCACAGTAAAAGAAACAATCATCGGAGTGAACAGGAAACCTATGAAATGGGAGAAAATTTTTGCAATTTACCCATCTGACAAAGGTCTAATATCCAGAATCTACAAGGAACTTAAACATATTTGAAAGAAAAAGACAACCCCATCAAAAAGTGAGCAAAGAATACAAACAGACACTTCTCAAAAGAAGACATTTATGTGGCCAACAAACGTGAAAAGAAGATCAACATTTCTGATCATCAGAGCAATGCAAATCAAAACTACAATGTGATACCATCTCACTCCAGTCAGAATGGTGATTAAAAGTTCAGGAAACAATAGATGCTGGTGGGGCTGTGGAGAAACAGGAACACTTTTACACTGTTGGTGGGAGTGTAAATTAGTTCAACCACATGGAAGACAGTATGGTGATTCTTCAAGGACCTAGAACCAGAAATTTCATTTGACCCAGCAATCTCATTACCGGGTATATATCCAAAGTAACAGAAATCATTCTACTGTAAAGATACATGCACATGTATGTTTATCACGGCACTATTTACAGTAACAAAAACATGGAACCAACCCAAATGCCCATCAATGATACATCGAATAAAATGTGATATTTACACACCATGGAATACTATGCAGCCATAAAAAGGAATGAGATTACATCCATTGCAGGGACATGGATGAACCTGGAAATCATCATCGTCAGCAAACTAATACAGGAATAGAAAACCAAATACAGCATGTTCTCACTCATAAGAGGGAGTTGAACATTGAGAACACATGGACACAGGGAGGGAAACAACACATACCTGGACCTGTGGGTGGCTAGAAGGTGAGTGGAGAGAACTTAGAGGATGGCTCAATAGGTGCAGCAAACCACCATGGCACGTATATACCTATGTAAGAAACCTGCACATTCTGCACATGTATCCCAGTTTTTTTTTAGAAGAAATAAAGAAATGACCACAAAATGTTTTAAAAAGACTTATCTATGTTATAATTGTTTATTCCTTTTTATTTCTGTATAGTATTCCACATATTAAAATACCACAATTTGTTTATCTGTTTATTAGTTGAGGGACATTTGGTCATTTCCAGTATTGGGCTTTTAAAAAAAGCTGCTATGAACATGTGTGTATAAGTCTTTGTGAGGACATATGCTTTCCTTTTTGGTGGGGAGATTCCTAGGAATGGAAGAATTAAGCTACATGTTAAGGATTTTTTTACAAACTGACAAGTTATTTTCCAAAGTGATAGTACCATTTTATATCCGCACCAAAAATACGTGAGTTCCCATTTATTCACATCCTTACTAACATGCGATATAGTAAGTCTTTTTAATTTTAGACATTCTAATATATATGTAATGATACATGATCATGTTTTAATTTATATGCTGTTAGCATATATTCATCTCTTATTTGCTATTATGTCACCTTTGGTGAAGTATCTGTTCAAATATTTTGCCTATTTAAAAAATTGGATTGTTTGTATACTATTAGTTGTAAGAGTTCTTTATGTATTCTGGATACAATTGCTTAATAATATATGTCATTTGCCACTCTTCTCTCCCCATCTGTGGCTTGTCTTTTCATTCTTTCAACAATGCCTTCATAGAGAAAAATATTAGGGTTTCTTTATTGAACAGATTTACTAAATGCAACATTTAGTAATTTTAGTAAAACTCTGTGACACAGAGTCACAGGGGTTTGTTGTACAAATTATTTCATCAACCAGGTACTAAGCTTAGCACCCAATAGTTATTTTTCTGATACTCTACCTTGTCCCACACTCCACCCTCATGTAGGCCCCAGGGTCTGTGGTTTACCTTTTTGTATCCATGTGTTCTTATCATTAAGCTCCCACCTGTAAGTGAGGTCATGTGTTATTTGGTTTTCTGTTCCTGCATTAGTTGCTAAGGATAATGGCCATCCATCTTCCCACAAAGGACATGATCTCATTCCTTTTTATGGCTGTATGGTATTCCATGGTATATGTACCACTTTTTCTTTATTCAGTCTTCCACTGATGAACATTTTGGTTGATGCCATGTCTTTGCTATTGTGAATAGTGCTGCAATGAACATACATGTGCATGTGTCTTTATAGTAAAATGATGTATATTCCTTTGGGTATACACCCAGTAATGGTACTGCTGGACTGAATGGTAGTTCTGTTTTAGCTCTTTGAGTGACGGTCACATCATTTTCCACAATGGTTGAATTTATGTACACTCCCACCAACAGTGTATAGGCATTCCTTTTCCTCTGGAACCTTGCCAGCATGTTATTTTTTACCAGCAGCCATTCTGACTGGTGTGAGATGGTATCTTATTACGGTTTTGATTTGCATTTCTCTAAGGATCTTGAGGTGTTTTTTCATTTGTTGAATACATTGCATGTCTTTTCTTGAAAAGTGCCTGTTTATATCCTTTGTTCACTTTTTAATGGAATTGTTTTCTTATAAATTTAAGTTCCTTATAGATGCTGGATATTTGACCTTTGTCAGGTATATAGTTTGCAAATGTTTTCTGCCATTCTGTAGGTTATCTGTTAACTGTTGATAGTTTATTTTGCTGTGCAGAAGCTCTTAAGTTTGCTTAGATCTCACTTGTCAATTTTTGCTTTTGTTGCAATTGCTTTGGCATCTTTGTCATGAAATTCTTGCCAGTTCCTATGTCCAGAATGGTATTTCCTGGGTAGTTTTCCAGGGGTTTTATAGTTTGGGGTTTTAAATTTAAGTCTTTTATCCATCTTGAGTTGATTTTTGTATATGGTGTAAGGAAAAGGTCCAATTTCAATCGTCTGCATATGGTTGGCCAGTTATCCGATTTTTTGAATAGCAAGTCTTTTCTCCACTTGAATAGCAAGTTACTTTTGGCAACTTTGACAAAGGTCAGATGATCATAGGGGTGTGACCTTATTTCTGAGCTCTCTGTAAGGGAACATTAGAAATATTGAGCCAACTGATTTGATGACTGATCAATTCTAAATGCTTGAGAGACATTGTACATCAATGGAGGCTACAAGAGTTTGTGCCAAAATTACTGAGAGAATAAAATAGTGCTACTGATAGAAGTACAGGTTTCAGGAATAACACTTAGTTTTTAGTTAAAGACAAGTTTGAATAAATAATTTTGGGCAGGCAGCAGGACGTCAAAGTGGAAATGACCAGTAGGTATGCTAAGCATGACTGGCTAAAATTGACTGGCTTGGAGTCATGCTTAGGAGTCATTTGCTTATGAGTCATCATCACTAAAAAGGTGAATCTGTGAGTAGATACATTTTTTAAAATATGTGCAAGAAATGGTGAGTAGAAAGTAAATGCTGGGAAAATGACATAGGATTGTCATTCCATAGAATCACTGAGTTTAAAGTAATGAAATGATTTCAATCTCTTCTGCAATTGGAAGAAAAATAACACTTCATCTCTACTGTGGTCATTAGGTATTTTGTTAACAAATAAAGAATTTGTATGTTTTCAAGATAGACTATTTCATTGTCTGAGAATTCAAACAGCTGGAAAAAGCCTTTTTCGTACTGAGCTTGATATGCCCAAACTATTATATTTGACCTTGATTTCAACTGCTGGCACAGAGTAGGCACTCAGGCAATGTTAGCTAGATGTCCAGTTGGTCCTTCCTGTGTTCTAAGCCAATTCATTTAGTCTACTCTCTTCCATGTGTGAGCCAGATGGCTGCACTGTTACATAAAGTTTTAGCTGTATAAATTGAAGTAACTTTAATCATTATAATTTTCAATTATGTGTCCCCCTTGCATTATTATTTTATAAGGTTAATATTCTAGATATACAAAGCAAATTCTCTAATGCTATGATATTCAGGCAGATATTTTTGAAGAGGATAAATGAAGAAATATATCATATGACTCAGTTCTCAGTAAGAGTAGGTGAAGTTATTTGTTTGGTATGAAATTATTGAGGAGAGTGAAGGTTTGGTATAGTGTCTATGAATGAGGGTACTTAAACCAGCAAAAGATGTATAAAAAGATTGTGGAATAGCAGCTAAACTGTACGTATCGTGGATTTTCAATGGGCCAGTTCAGACATTGTAGAGAGTATGTAAGATGTGAAACTGAACTGTTGAAACCTGAAAGCTCTCCCCCCTCAAGTTTCTTCATACTAAAACCCCATCTCTTGTTCCTTTATCCTGTCAGTTCATTAACAGGTTATGCTAGCCATGAATGGATCACTATACTGTGTAAAGCCAGGATTTAAATATTCCTGGGTTTAGGTTTTTATAAAGCAGAAGATGTTTGATCACCAGAGTCCTCCATCCTCATTTAGAAATGGCCACAAATAAACTATCTCTCTTTCTTAGATAGTTTCTGCTAGTTTGAAGTATTTCCTGTCTTGGGAAAGGAGATGGACAAAAAAAATCATGGCTTACATTTATAGCTTCCCTTCTGACTAATTACTAATATAGCACAGTGATTAAGAGCATGGGCTTGGGAGTCAAAGACATCTGTGTTTAAATTCTGGTTTTGCTGCTTACTAGTTTCTGTGAACAATACTAAATTACATCTCTGGTTACTCAATTTTCACCTAAAGTGAGAATGTAATATTAAACTTGTAAGGTTGTTATAAGAATTAAATGAAACAATACATCAAAAATGCTTAGGCTTATTGGCTAGAACAATGAATAAACCAAAACAATTGTTATTGGGTTTCTGGACTGCCAGAATTCCTGACCTTCCTATTATATGGGAAATTTATTTTATCTCATTCTTGCTTTAAGGAATGCTCCCGATCTTGAGATTTAGAAATTATATAAATAATTATTAATCAGAACAGCAAGACACTTTAGATCTTATAGATAACTACCATTTGAAGAGTCTTAAATTTGTTCTTGGCTAGCCTGGAATGTCGGAAAGGTTTAAGAGAGAGATATCAGGAAATGAAACAGAAATGGTTACATGCAAACTCGTGATACTAAGGGAGAAGTTGAGTTTACCCAAAGTTGCAGACAAAAGCAGCTGCAAAAATTGCAGACTTCCTTACCTTCACAACTACCTGCCCTTGCAAGTTCTGAGATTCTCTCTAAATTTCTACCTACAAGAGACCAGAGCAGAAAAGCATGTGTTTGGAGGAATAGACAGGTATGAAACTCGCTGAGAGAGAGAGAGCAAAGAAGGAGCTGACGTTCACATGCACAGTGCTCAGGCATTCTTCAAGTTTTGGAAAGAAGTATGAATGAAGAATGGGTAAAGAAATGGTAGAACACTTTTTCCCAATTCATCTGAGGGGACTGGAATTCCTGTTTTATTGTCCCATGCAGAAATGCAGATAGTTTGAAGAGACATCTACTCCTACACTCATAAGATCAAAGGAGACTGACTTGGAAGGAAGAAGAGACCCTTTCATTTTCTGATTCTGTTCATTGATCCTAACTGGTAAAGACATGGCCATGCCTGTTAATTTAAGTATTAACTGTGGCTGCTTTCAGACCACAACAGCAGCCATTGTGACAGAGAACATACAGCCCACAAAGCCACAGAACATTCCACTAACTGTCCTTTTACGAAAACAAAAACAAAAACAAAAAAACAAACAATTGCAGATCCCTGATCTGGATCAATCACCGAGGCGGCAGTAGGATATCCTTTTCTTTCTATTTGTCAAGTAGCATAAGAGGCCCCAAATGTCAAGGGAGTTGATCTCAGCTCCCAATTCAATGCAACAATGGCTATGTCCCATTGTGAAAGCAATTCTTTGGGTGCTAAATTCTTCAGCCAGCAAAACCCAGAATTTTGAAGACAGGAATACATTTTTTGTAAGTGGGTAATAAGGTACAATAAGGGGAGGTGTCACATCTACATCAATCCCTTGATTTCCAGACCCCATGTGTTATAACTGTGGGAGAAATAGCATCTCATATCAGTCCCTCATCAGGGTTTATGCTGCATCCCAACCTTGTAAGGTCTTAACTACCAGCTGGCACCATAATTAATTATTTGATAAATCTTGTTTTATATGGATAATGAACTACATGGTTAAAAAGTGAGCTCTGCAAGGATCAGCCCACTGGCTCACCTCTTTTGCTGAAAGATGGGTTTCTTGCTCAACATGGGTTTCATGCAGAAAACTCTAACAGGAGAAGTTATGCATGTTATTTTTAGCAGAAGTCTTGGTGATGAGGTGAGGCAAACCCAAATGTGTAAGTACCTATTTCATAAAGACAAATCATGGTTTCTTTCATGAAGGTAGGGCTGCAATATCATCACCATTCTACCAGATAACTGGCTGGTACTCCAGGGATTTAATGCTGGTTTCTATAGAATATTCACTACCCAGAAGAAGGAACAATCTGACCAGCCTTGGTGAGGGCATTCTATGTTGCCGATGTTGCATAAAATACACTTCTGCTTTCGTAACCACATTGTTTATGAATCTACTGATCAAGCATTAGGGAGACTGGGAATGAGGCAGACTTAATATACATGTGATAAATCATCCTGTTTCTGGTACCGAGAGTTTGCTCTACAGAGGGGAGCTTCAGTGAACATTCACATATATTATTCTTTCACTCTGGGCCTCTTCTGAAGGGGCTATCCACATAAACCTTCCCAAGATCTCTTTGTTACCAATAAGCAAAAGTTCTTCCTTCTGAGTCTCTGTATGTCCAAACTGTGCCTAAGGATCATTATTAATCTATACCTTAGTCCATCTGTCCTCCAAGGCAAACTGAACAATCAATATATCCACAGTCCTAATTTTTCATAGTGCTAAGATACATGGATTTCAATTATTATGGTTCAATTAAATAATACCAGTATCTTTACAACACAGTTCAAATTTTAGTAACCATGGTATATTTACTGTGAAAGGTTAAATGAAGCACAAACTTCACTGAAATCTTTTTAGTCCAAAAATCACTTTGTAAACAATGGATGTAGATCCTGGGAACAGATGATGGGTAGGAGACAGGGCTAACGTGCAGCTCCCACTGGGATGGACAGACCAGTGTGTGGAGAGTCATACTGCAAACCTTTGTTCCAAGAACCAGCACAAGAACATATCAGGAAAACCAAAAGAATTCACTAATCCTTTGAAAGAAGCTGCATGCTGCTGCAAATTCCATGAGACAAGCGAAAAACTGAGAGCTCCCAAAGTGTGAGGGGGGAGAACTTACCTTTGAACACACATCCCCACTGGGGAATCTAAAAATTCACATCGCAGCAGAAGGATTTAACCTTACCTGGAGCTGAAATAAGCAGCAGAGCTTATAGGCACTCCCAATCTCCAGCTGGAGCCCAGGGAAGCCATCCCTGACTATGTCTCACAGGAGCCCTTGGGGAAGGCAGCCAGTGGAATTAAGAAGGGGTCATAGGGTGTAAGAAGCTTCCAGATGAATTTTACAATAATTTTAGTTGGGCATTGGAGGGTAGGAAGGAGGGTGGTACAAATGGGAACTGCTTCAGGTAGGAGTGGAAGCCATAGTCAACACTGTGGGCAGATCAGGGAGCAGTGAGGCCTGAAAGCCCAGCTTGCTCGCTCAGCAGGAAAGCTCATAGCCTAGGACAAGGTCTGAGTTTCATGCAGTCTACCTGGATCTCATCTCAGCTGTTAGTGCGGCACTGTGGAAATGAGACTGGCCTTACCAACTGAGGAGGAGCTGGGTGTGATCTCTTGCTACCAGCTAACCTTCACTTTCCTGGTGAACTATATGGAACAGGAGAGGCAGACATAACCCTCTCTGGAACATAACCCCACTGGCATGAGAACTAACACCCCATCCTCCACAGTGGCCACAGTGAGCCCAGCCCAATGGGAGTCTGTGCTCAGATCTGCCTAACCCTGATGTTATCTCTCTACCCATCCTGGTAGATGAACATAAAAGTCATATACTCTTGGGAGCTTTATAGCTCTGCCCATCACCTGAGAAACCAGAATACCTTTCTTGGCCAACTTAGGGCAAGTTTATATCCCACTGTTAATACCACAGCTGGTGCTCAAGTGCTACCTTCTGGCTGGAGGCCAACCAACTCAGGCCATTATAGCAACTAATGACAGAATAATCATGCCCCTAAAAAGGAGAAAAAAAACAGCTAATACCACTGCCTGCAACATCCTTGCTCACCAGAGGTCCTGAGTCTGTCCCTGTGACAACTTCACTGCTAGCATAACCAGCATTTAAGAAGCAAGCACTGTAAACATATCTACAATCAAGGATTCTTACAGAATCTACCTCAATCCCTTACTACCACCACTAGAACAGGTGCTGGTATTTATGATTGGGAGACCTGAAGATGAATCAGATAACATCACAGGACTTTTTGCAATCATTCCCTAGTTCCAGCCTGGAGCCTCATAGTCCCACTGGATGGCTATACCCAGAAAAGCTGTAACCATCACTGCAGTCTGGCTCTCAGGAAGCCCCATCCATAGGGGAAGGGTGAGAGCACCACCTCAAGGGATTACCCTGTGGGACAAGAGAATCTGAATAGCAGGCCCCAAGTTCCAAATCTTTCCACTGGTAGGTAGTTTTTCACAGCAGAGACATAATTGTAGTGGTGGATGCAGTAGGGAAACTCTGCACCTATACTCCAACAGGCAGGCAGCCTCTGTGATCATGAAGGGCCTTGGAGAAGGGGTCCTTTTTCTCCTCTGGCACTCCACTGCAGACATAGGCCACCTCCACGGGAATCCAGTGTGGAGGCACCTATAAACAAAGATCCTCTCAGACCATAGTGGAATGAAACTGGAAGTTAACTCCAAAAGGAACATTCAAAACTATACAAATATATGGAAATTCAATAATCTGCTCTTGGATGATCTTTAGGTCAACAATGAAATCAAGATGGAATTTTAAAAATCCCTTGAACTGAACGATAACAGTAACACAACTTATCAAAACCTCTGGAATACAGTAAAAGTGGTGCTAAGAGGAAAGTTATTGGCATTAAATGCCTACATCAAAAGGTCTGAGAGAGTACAAACAGACAATCTATGGTCACACCTCAAGGAACTAGGAGAAACAAGAACAAACCAAACCCAAACCCAGCAGAAGAAAAGAAATAACAAGGATCAGAGCAGAAGCAAATGAAATTGGGACAAACAAAATACTATAAACAACAAATGAAACAAAAAGCTGGTTACTTTTGGGAGGCCAACCAACTCTGGCCATTACCACAAATTATGACAAAATCCATAGACCAGTAGTGAGATTAACCAAGAAAAGAGAAGTTCCATATAATCTTGATTGGAAATGAAATTGGAGATATTACAATTACAACTGATACCACAGAAACACAAAAATCACTCAAGGTGATATGGTTTGGCTGTGTCCCCACCCAAATCTCATCTTGAATTATATTTCCCAGATTCCCCAGGTGTTGTGGGAGGGACTTGGTGGGAGGTAAATGAATCATGGAGGAAGTTACCTCCATGCTGTTCTCATGATAGTGAGTAAGTTCTCATGAGATCTGGTGGCTTTATAAGGAGCTTCCCCTGACCTTCGCTCTGCATTTCTCCTTGCTGCTGCCATGTGAAGGAGGATGTGTTTATTTCTCCTTCTACCATGATTGTAAGTTTCCTGAGGCCTACCCAACCATGCTTAACTGGGAGTCAATTAAACCTCTTTTCTTTATAAATTACCCAGTCTTGGGTATGTCTTTATTAGCACGTAAGAACAGACTAATACACAAGGCTATTATGAACACCTTCATGTACACAAACTAGGAAATCTAGAGAACATCGATAAATTCCTGGAAATATGCCCTTCAATCAAGAAGACATAGAAACTCTGAACAGAACAATAACAAGTAGCAAGATTCAAACAGTAATTTTAAAAATTGCCAACAAAAAAAGTTCAGGGCCAGATGGATTAACAGCTGAATTCTATCAGACATTCAAAGGACATACCAGGAAAGGCATACTTCATCCAGAAAAGGTATAGTCGAACTGACACTACAGATTCCATTCTGGATCTGAGGTTCTAAAAACAGGGAATGCTGAGGGCAGAAGATCAGTGTCCCAACTCCAGCAGAGTTAATTCAACTTTTCTCTACCTTTTTGTTCTATTTATGTTCTCAACCTGAGTAGATTAGATAATGCCCATCCATATTGAGAAAGACCATCTGCTCTTCAGCTCACTGATTTAAATGCTAATATCTTTCAGAAACATTCTCACAAACACACCCAGAAATGATGTTTCACCAGCTATCTGGACATCTTGTGATCCAGTTAAGTTGACACATAAAATTAACTCTCACAGATGCCAAGACAGTCCAATTTCTTGAACATTCGATTATGGATCAAAGTTGGAGAGTTGACATAATTCTAGACAAAATAGGAAAAATTACTATAATCATGGCTAAATGGTAGCAAATTGCTTTTGGTATATTTTATTTGTTGAGCTAGAGAGAACACTTTTGCTATGTTCAAACCAGATACCAGGGGTGATGTTGATTTATACCAGCAGAAACATCTGAACCAATAGCTGCAATTGGATTTGCCTACTTTAATTCTATCTTTCTAATACTTATTCGTTTCATTTATTTGCCTGGCCCGCTGGGCTGAGATGTCCACTGCAATCTTGAACAGCAGAGGCGAGAGTGAATATCCTTGCTTTGTTTCTAATCTTAGAGAAAAAAATGTTTAGCCTTTTTCTTTTGGTACAACATGAGTCTGCAGTAGGATTTGTATACATAAAGTCAGAAGTTTAAGAAAATTTTCTTCTATTTCCAGTTTGCTAGTTTTCTTTAAAATAGGAGTCAAATTTTATCAAATTATTTTTCTGCATCTGTTGATATAATTATATAATTTTCTCCTTTTATTCCCAGTAAGGTGGTAAGTTACCCTCAGTGATTTGTTTTCTAAAGCAAACTCAACCTTGTGTACCTGGAATATATCTTCTGAGGTTGTGATGTATTATTCTTTTACAATTTGCTGAGTTTGATATGTTAATACATTGCTAAATATTTTTGCCTCTAGATTCATGAGGGATCTTTGCTGTAATTCTCATTTCTTATAATGTCCTTGAATAACAGCACTTTGTAAATATTTTTTGAATTACTGAATTCAGTAGAAAATATAGAACACAAAAATATGATATACTATTATAACTAAAATACACACAGGACACACATTCATTTGGAGCGAGGACTCAGACAGACTTCCCCACTTTCGGCGGTACCCTGCTACAGTCCATTCCCCTTAATGTGGACAACATAATCTTCTTAAGTGTAAATGTTGTGTCATAAATTCCTTCTTAAAAAAATCTATCCATGGCTTCTTATAACTTTTAGAACAAGGTTTAAACTCCTTAGCATTCTAAAATTCCCCATCTTTTGTATCTTCTAAGTACCAGCAGAGAAAACGAACATTTAGCAATGTGCTTTTGTTGTTTCTGGGCTTCGGCAACTTGCCACCCTCTGTCAGGAACCCTTTATCTCTCCTCTTATTTATGTCTTCTCATTTTCCTCTAACCATTGCACGCGCGCGCCCACACACACACACACACACACTGTCATTTGCCTGGCTAATTCCAAAACATTCTTGTGGTCTCCTCTTAGACATAATTTTCATCATTTCCACTAGGAAAGATCTTTATCAATTAGATATTCTTCATCATGCACACTAGTTGGTGTGAAAGAAGATAAAGCAGGCTTTGTCAGTTTTTGTCTGGATTCAAATCTCAGCCCTGTCACTTATTATCTAGGGACATTGCACAAGTTATTCAACCTCAGGGCCTCATATACCTCAAAATGTACCTAAGATGGTTTATTATGGGGAATAAACGAAAAGGATATATACTGTATATGTGTATTTATCTGGCACAGTGCATAGGATACAGTAAATTATCAATAAATGGACATTATTGTTATTTTGCTGTGTTATTTTTACTATCACAGAACTTAGCACCATATATTATAGTTCACATATTTTTCCAATTCTTTTATGAGATAGTAAGTTATTTAATGCTTTATTCACTGTTGTGAATTTTAGTTTTTACCATAGTACTGGAAATATAATAGGTGTTCACTAAATGTAAACTGTTGCTATTATTATAAACCTCAGAGCTAGATTTTTTGTAGGTGGGGTGGTCTTGAGAGTTGACCAGAAAAGGAAGTTTTGTTTGAGGGGTAAGTGAAATTGCTTGGCACTTGAAGGACAGAGGAGTAGCACATGGGATCCTGCAGGTGACAGAACGCGTATGAGCTGATCATATTGATATTCAGGGACTGGCATTAACTATAGCATTAAGCACCGTGGCTTTGGGAGCCTAGTTAAAATAGGAAAGTGTTTTCAAGTGAGCCATAAGGGCTTGTTCAATGAGAAATTCTAGAATAAAATTCAAAGATATGGAGACTTCTTTTCCCCAGGAACTACCCAGGACCCTTGGACAGCTATAGGAAAGAGAGGGGTCACATAAAAAAAAAAAAATGACAGCAATTGGATATCCTATGAGTTGTGCAGGGCTGAGCTAGATTTTGAAAAATAAAGACATCAGCATAAATTATTGCCAATATCACACATTAGTGGGGTGGACAATTCACATAGGTGTATTCTGTGAGTGGGCGCCAGGAGGTAGAGAGTGAGTTGAAAGAGGAGGATGTAAATACAGGATGCTGAGGGGCAGTCTCCATGCTATAGCCTGCTGATGACTAGTTCTTGACCTAAGCTAAGTCGGGTAGGAAACATTTGGATCAACACAAGAACCTGCTGTTCTCCTTTGGTCACCCCATTCTCTGGCTTCTTCATCTGTGGTTCTGTGGGATGAGGGAGCTGTGGGGCAGGGCGGGGGGGGGGGCGGATAAGGAGTTCTATGGCTGCCATTCTTTTACCTTGAACATCATGGAGAAAATTTATACTGATTTAGTGCCACTTTATATTTTTCTGGTTCTGTTTTTTACTTACTATTAATGGACTTTAAGCTCACCTCAAAGACTCCCTAGTTATTTTAGGAGAACCTAGAGAATTCACAAAGCCCTCTGAGCTTCTCTCAACTGTCCACATCGCTACTAGTGCCTGCCAATGATTTGCTCCAACTGTTGCCCTGATCAAAACCTCGAGGCGGCTTGCTCACCCTGGAGGTAATGGCCTCTACTAGCAGATGAAGCTGGTCCTAGCATGGACATTAGCACCTTTGGTGTGAGCACTGGCACTGTCAACGACCACAAATTTGGGAAGATAAACACAAAGCTGTGCCATAACAATTTTGTTAAAGCAAAGAGGACCCTTTCCCTTATTTTTGTAACATGTTTTGCTTCTTTGATTCTAGAGCATCTTTGTGGTCTTAATGGACTCAGCAGCTTTCATAATTTTACATCTAAAAATCATTAGTTGATTGCCTTTTGAGGAAAGCACACACCAATGGTGAAAACAGATCTTGGGGGATCTAGGAGGTGCACCCACAATGTTGCAACAATCATATCATCTCAGTGTTGTGCCATGTCCTCGACACAACACTGACTTCACCTATTTTCTCATTTAACTTTTACAACTACCCTAATTTTGCAAATAAGGAAAGTCAAGATTACATAAATGAGGAAACCTGCCAAAGCTGACTAGAGCCCAGTATTTTCTGAGATTCTAAGGGTGCCAGTGGTAAAAATGCAGCCTGAGAGGCTGGAATAGAGGCAGTTACAGTAGGTGTCCAAAAGGCCTGGGACATGTGGGTCCCTTTTTGTCTGGCTACCTGCATTAAATAATTCCTATTAAGAGTGAGGAAACACAAACAAACAGATGAAAGGTCCTCCTTTTGACCTTTGTGCAGTCCTGTATGTCTAGACCTTGCCTGTGGATGTCTAACTGTGAGCAATGCTGTGAGTGTAATTAGCTTGGAGGGTCAGGGAGGAGATGAACTGTAAGAAACTAAGCAGTCCTGATGGCCAGCAGCTGCAGATATTTGCCCAGATCATCCCACACAACCTCTTGTCATTAGAGAAAGGAGATTTTGGAATCAGAGTTTTCATATTATCAGGGATGGGGCAGTTTAAACACTTTCAAAAGTATTTTAACAAAAAGAGCTCAATGGATGAAGAAATAAAAATGTAATGAGAAAGAAAATACTTCTATACATAGGGTTTTGTTCTGAAAATTGACAGGAAGGGATTCCATAGCAATTGCAGCCCACCCAGGGATGCCATTTAATCAGACATTTAGTGGGCAATTGGGAGCTGAGACCTAAGGGTCATGATAGGATTAATACTTTTTCTCTGAGAGCCAAGCAACACACCTCCTGCACCCCCACCTCCCTGAAATGCACGAGGTTGTGCCACAGAGGCCAATAGACAATTGAGCAACTGTCTGGTGGTCTAGTTTGTAACTGGAGCCTTTAAGACCATGGCTTGTTGACCCTTGAAATTCTACCCACTGACCTGGCATGATGAGCTATTATATTTGTCTCTTGGAGTTTGAGTACCTCTTTCTCTAATAGTGGAATGACTCAATATGCAGGAGCATGTTTGGGGGACACTTTTTCATTTGATTATCTCTCACATATCTCACTGGTCCCCAGTTTTTCTTCTAGTGGAGTTGGGGGCTTTAATCCAGGACTAATTGTGAGGTTGTTTTTCAGAGTGTATCATGGTCACTCTGGGATTCTGATTTGCTTTGAGAAGAAAACCCAGTTTATGGCAATTTAGTTACAGAGCTTCCCAAACTCATCGTAATTCTCCCAGTTGGATCTCACCTGTATTTGTGGTCAGGGCCATTTCTCTGTCCATCCTCAGGACACCACTGCTCTGCATGGGAAGGAGCAGAATCTCACAGGAGCTCTTTCTGTGTGTGAAAGCCAGGAGGTTAACAAAACACCTCGCTTCTTGAAGGTAATTATAGACTTGTGATTCTACAAAATCCAGCATGCATCAGAATCACCTGTTGGGCTTGTTTAAACACAAGCTTCTGGGTCCAGCCTCAGAGAAACTGGAATGGACTCCAAGAAATTGCATTTCTAGCAAGTTTCCGTATAATACTGATGTTGCTGGTTTAAGGACCGTACTTAGAGAATTACTAAATGGAGAAAAGTTTAGACATGAGTGGCAGAATGTAATGCAGTATGCTGAAAGTTCCATATTGATGACACAGATTACAGGACAAGGATAATTGTTGGTCAAGCATTTGGTAGATCAGGTGAGGAAAACAAAAATGGGAAATTTTGATGATTCTAGCTTTACTGCCTGTATTCCTAATTTCTGGAGAATTAGGAATATGGAGAATTCCAATATTAAACATCTGAGAACTAAAAGCATGATAATTATCCGATTAGCTTAGGCATGAAATCCAGGCAATTTCACTTCTAAACATCTCTCCAATCTTCCTTCCTTCCTTCCTTCCCTCCTTCCCGCCTTCCTTCCTTCTCTCCTTCCTTCTTTCCTTCCTTCCTTCCTTCCCTCCTTCCCTCCCTCCCTCCCTCCCTCCCTCCTTCCTTCCTTCCTTCCTTCCTTCCTTCCTTCCTTCCTTCCTTCCTTCCTTCCTTCCTTCCTTTTCTTTCCTTTCCTTCATTCATTCTCCTTCCTCGCTTTCTCCTCTCTCTCTCTCGCTCGCTCTTTTTTTTGGGGGGATAAGGTCTCCCTCCTCTGTGTCTTACGATAGAGTACAATGAAGCTATAATGGCTGGCTCACTGCAGCCTTGAACTCCTAGGCTCAAGAAATCTGTCTGCCTCAGACTCCTAAATTGCTGGAATTACAGGCGTGACCACTGTGCCCGGCCTCTATCTAATTTTCTTCATCTTACTGAGACTTCCTAGCTCACTCTCTAATCACCTTCTGCTGTCTCTATTCTCAATGAACTCTCCACACAGCTGTGGAAGCCATTATCCTAAATACAAACTTGATCATCTATTTATATTACCTTTAAATTAATTAATAATGAACGTTATTACCAAACTAAGTTTAAAAGCTTACTTCTCTTACTGTCCTGTACATCCCTCATTCTCAGCAAACTTCTTGCTTGTATGTTGCACTTTCCAACTAGAGTATCTAAAAGCAGAGATGACGTCTCTTGTTCTTTATATTGTTAGCATATGGACAGGAATCATAATCAAAGTTATAATAATATATCAAGAATTTTATCTCATTTTTCAACTTTAAACTACTTGCAAATTAGACATTATCAACCCCTTTATTTTTCAGACAAGGAAATGAAGGCTTTGCAAGGTTAAGAAACTTAGGATGCCATAGCTAATGAGGGACCACATTGAGATTTAAGCCCAGGTCTGTGAGACACAAGGTAGTATCATCCCATATGCTTTTTTTCTTTTCTTTTGTTGACACATTGTCTTGCTTTGTTGCCCAGGCTGGAGTGCAGTGGCACAATCTTGGCTCACTGAAACCTCTGCCTCCCGGGTTCAAGCTATTCTTCATGCCTCAGCCTCCTGAGTAGCTGGGATTACAGATACTTGCCCTGATGCTGGGCTAATTTTTGTATTTTTAGTAGAGATAGGGTTTTGCAATGTTGGCCATGCTGGTCTCAAGCTCCTGACCTCAGGTGATCCACCCACTTTGACCTCCCAAACTGCTGGGATTACAGGCGTGAATCACCACACCCAGCGCCATATACTTTTTCTGCATGGTGGCTAGAGGAGACAAAAATCATTCTTTGTTTCCTGAACAGAACTGCTGATAATCTCTATTACTTAGATTGGCAGATAAGACTAGCTGCTTGCAGAGTTTGAAATGCTCTCTCACATATCTATGCCTTTGCTCAAGCCAATCCCTTTGCCAGAGATGCCCTCCTTACCCATTCTGTTTGCTCATTCTTCAATAATTAAGTCAGCCTCTCCGTTTCTAAAACTTTGCTATCCTGCCGCTGTGTTTCCATAGCAACTTGAATCAATCTCTGTTTTGAAACTTATCACAACTTTACTTGTCTGACACCCTTTCCCCCACCATGAGTCACTGAGCTTTTTGGGGAAACTTGTCTTAAATCGACAATGCCTGGCATAGAAGATGTGAATTAGTTAGGGTATTTTTGGCCGAAAGGAACAAAATCCCCAACTCATTATGGTTTAAAGAAAAAGAAAATTTATAGGCTCACATAACTTGAAATCTAGTTTAAAAACATTGCAGAGATTTTCTGAGGACTGGATATTTTATACACATACATATAAAATATCCAACATTTACTGTATGTGTAGCATAGAGCATGCACCAAGTAAATAGGAGCTGTCATTATCCTTGGATAATTAATTTATCCATATCTGGGATCACATATGTCAGTTTTATTTGTGAAAACTTTCAAATTCTAGACTGCCTTTTCTAGATTTCTATGTCTCTTCCTAAACCTACTCACTTGGTAGAGGCACCTAGGAATCTGGAGAATTGGGTCCAACATCCTTATTAATACACTCTGCAAAAGTTCTTTTTTTTAGTTTTCTAATTTCTTATTTTTTAAAACTTTTGTTATAGTTTCAGGGGTACATGTGCAGGTTTTTTATGTATGGGGGTTTGTTGTGCAGATTATTTTGTCACCCAGGTATTAAGCATAGTACCCAAAAGTTATTTTTTCTGATTCTTTCCCTCTTCCTTTTACTCTCAAGTAGGCACCAGTGTCTGTTGTTCTCCTCTTTGTGCCCATGAGTTCTCATAATTTAGCTCCCACTGCTAAGTGATAACTTATGGCACTTGATTTTTTGTTCCTGCATTAGTTTGCTCAGGATAATGGCCTCCAGCTCTATCCATGTTCCCACAAAAGACATGATCTTGTTCTTTTTTATGACTGTATAGTGCTCCATGGTAGGTACCACATTTTCCTTATTCAGTATGTCATTGATGGGCATTTAGGTTGATTTCCATGTCTTTGCAATTGTGAAGAGTTCTGCAAGCAATTCTTATTCAGGTCTGGTGTCCCCTCTCTTCTCATCCCATAATAGAATCATAGATTCTTACTCTATTACATCTGGGAACACTCTTTCATTTACAGGTGGGAAAATTGAGGCCCTGGATTGGCGAACTGACTCTGTAATTAGCTCCACATCATGGATTCATTTGTTGATCTTCTCTGATCCTCCATCGCCTCCAGCATCTTTCCACTACATTTTGGCTTGTTGAAATCTTCACTGTCCACTAAAATCCTTGCTACTCAAAGCATGGTTGCAGGTTGAGCCACAGGAGCATCACCTGGAGCTTGTTAGAAGTGCAGACTCTTGGACCCCGCCCATGACCCGCTGAATTAGAATCTGCGTTTTCACCAGATCCCCATGTTAACCCTGGTGGTTCCTATGGACATTACAGTTTGGAAAGCACCTTTTTAAGGTACCTCAGAGATTCCCTAAGACTTTCCAGGTTTGAATCCTCGTACTGCAACCTGCCAGCTGTAAGAGGGCCAGTTATTTAACCCCTCTCTCAGTTCCCTCACCTGCAAAGTGAGGATGATTTAGATTTAAGAGTTCTTGTGAGTAGCAAATGAAACAGGGCACCAAAAATATCTGGTCTGCAGTTAAAAGTCAAAAAATGTTGACTATTATTTTCGGTCTACCCTCAGTGAGTATAATTATGCCACTTTTGAAGATTGCACTTCAGTTTTCATGTGCTTATCTTCCGTTCCAGTCTCTGAAGTCACTGTATTTTATCTCCATGGTGATCAAATACAATACCCTTTCTAATCTGTTCAATATATATTTATTACATTTAGCAGTTGTCAATGGTTTCATTTTATTTTCTAGATGCTCGTAGACCTATGTCAGAGAACCAGATTAATTCATTGTATTTTAATAAAGTCCTGACATTGTGCAGAATCTTCAAAGGAGCATAACATATGGGCAAAGGCCCTAATTAAACACTTGTTGAAAGTAAATTAGTTAATTAGAGTTGACCGCTACTTCCCATAGAGTGTAATCAACACGAGGTCTGCAGAGAGCACTGACATCCTGTGGGGGCAGAGACAGGGCTTGTTTTCAGGCAAAATTATGTACTTTAATAAATGCTTTTATGTGCCTCATCCCGTCCAAATTAGAAAAAAAAGGTCACTAAATCCACACAGAAAAAGAACCAAAATGATAATCACCCAGAGGATTTCTCACTTGCTTGTTTCTGACATTAAGGCACCCCTCACAAAACGTGCTATCATTTTTTTTTTTTTCCTCCAAGGATGAGTAATTTTGAGAGTTAGGGATCCAAGGTTTCCTTTTATTTTATAAAGAAAGCTCCATTCTTTGCTGGACACCTTACTAGAAATAATGGAGGAAACAACTGGAATATGTAATCAATTCGTGGAATTTGCCCAACATTTAGTGGAGTAGGCTGAATTTCTGGATATCTCTTGTTGGAGGTGGAAGGGTATATTTAATTTTTTAACAGTACAATAATTTTGTTCTAAATAAAAATGCAGGATCTACTTCAGATAAAATACAAGTGAACCTAAGTCATCATTCATTCACTCTTTGCACTAAGCTCAGGCTATTTCTGAGGTTTTTGGATTTATGTTTATTTCATCTGGGTATGTAGTTTGGGTTTTGGCAAGCAGCAGCAATGGAAATACCATGAAGAAAAGAAAGTTAGTCTCAAAGCATTTTGGCCTTGACCAAACCTGTTGTTTCATGAAACTGAAGTTTTGACATTAAACTTTCTGGAGAGCAATTGCCAAATAATCCTGGTTTAGGTCATAATAGAGCAATAAATAAACAGTTTTCCTCTTCTATATGGCATGGTGGGAGTTGGCTAGGAGCAAGAAGAGCCCAGAGCTGAGATTTGGGAACCTGAGTTTTGGTTTTGTCTGCCATTTGTTGTGCTGACTTAGTCTGCCTTTAATACCAAGGGTACCCTAGATGTACATAGAGCGGGATTCTATAGGGTACACCTAATATTTGTCTTTAAAAAATTGATCACAATTTCTTTTTTCCCTCTTCATCTCCCCTTTTTCTTTTTTCCTTCTTCTCATTTCCTTCCCTCCTTCCTTTGTTCCTTCCTTCTTCCTTCTTTCCCTTTCTCCCTCCCTAGCACTTGCCTCTTTGTCTTACTTGTTGTCTTTTTTTGTTGTTCTTTTCTTCTTTTTAGGATGTTTCAGTGAGCCCATAACTCAAAGGCAAAACAATCTCTCAAATTAGAGATGATGGTGGCTAATAGTTTGTGCATGTATGTGTGAGTGTGATTTATTACGTTTTGCCTAAAATGTCCAAATTAAGATTGGTTCTAGGATGAATGATGACTGCATTCTGGATGGAAGAAACTGGCCAGGTAAGCAAGGAATGAAGAGGGGACACTTTGATAAAATAGAAGCATGGCGGTCCCCTTGCTTGACAGTCTTTGGTGGTTTTGAAGCCGTTTACACATTTCCTGTTTGTCAGATCAGCTACATGGAGTTTAGTTTGAGTTGCTGTTCACTTAACCCAGCCACAGAGACTCCCTGTTTGAAACCACAAACGCTGTTGGTACTGAGAAGGCCATCCATGGCTTCTGAAACCCAGCTATTTCATTGGCACCTTTTCAGCTCCATGTTCTTCCATTAGGAACTGGTTCTTCAATTAGGGGTGAAAAATGCAAATGCAAATATGCCTCTCAAAAAAAACTGAAACATAGAGAAACTTCTGTAAAGAAAGCTCAGTGTGTGCCTTGTGTTTTTCATCCACTTTCTTGTCCCTTCAAATACCTAAACTGACCCTGTCAATTCAGATAAGAGCAAATACACTTTAATGGAAGAAGGAAATCTCCTCTTTTTATGAGGGGTAGAAAGAAGACTAAAATATCATAGATTTTTCCCTCTGAGTAACTGTCCAGTGTTTGTGTTATAAAAGTGTATTTCACTCAGTTTAAATTTTATGGATGTCTAGGACAACTTAGGTTGGAAAATACTGTTTGTTATTTTATAGATCTCTTTTGCTTCTCCTCTTGCACACCATTCTTGGCCTCTGATAGACTGACTCAGGGCTTTGTTGAACTTTGGGAGAGATTGGTTGGTGAGGAACAAGGGTACTCATGACCTCCAGTAGCATCTGCCAGGTTCCAGAGAAACTTGTTTTATGAAGATGTAAAAGAAGTATTTCCTTCAGGGCTGAGTTCTCCCAACTCACTGTTGGATGCTAGTTATAAGGTTAATATGTAAGAGATTGTAGGAAGTTTTGAATAATGTTTAGGCACACAGACTTTACAAACCCAGTCTCCAGGAACACCCTTATCCCCAGGGAAAACGAGGTGTATCCACTGGGATGAGCATAGTTTCCTCTAGAATTGCTAGTTGTGTGCTTGGTTTTGTAAGTCATAGCCCCAATATATTGCACCAGTGGCTCATACAGCATTTGTTAACCTTGGTTTCACGTCAGAGATTCTTTTTTTCTTCTTGCCTTAAAGTTTATCAACACACTATTATGTGATCTTTCTGCCAGACATATTAATATTATATATATTTGTTGGCTAACTGATAGAAACTTTCTTTACTGCTTGTGTGTTTATTATACAATTTCACTCCTACTTAATGGAATAATTAGATTTGATTAAAAAAAGTATTACTATCTGAATTTCAGATCTTCTGAGACTAGACTATTAATAACTTTATTAGAGTGTGAGCTTCCCCAGGGGGAAAAAAGGCTTATATGTCTTGAAATATTAATTAGTGCCTGGTATATAGCAGTGATCAATGATTGCTTATTGGGTTCAGGTGAGGTGGCTCACACCTGTAATCCCAGCACTTTGGGAGGCCTAGGTGGGTGGATCGTCTGAGCTCAGGAATTCAAGACCAGCCTGGATAAGATGGTGAAATCCTGTCTCTACTAGAAATACAATAAATTAGCTGGGCACAGTGGTGGGGCACCTATAATCCCAGCTACTCAGGAGGCTGAGGCAGGAGAATCGCTTGAAATCAGGAGGCAGAGGTTGCAGTCAGCTGAGATCGTGCCACTGCACTCCAGCCTGGGTAACAGAGCAAGATCTGGTCTCCACAAAAAGAAAAAAATTGTTACTGGTCTTAGTTTCAGTGAACTAGGCTAACATTTCTATTTTAACTACTACATAAGGCATCATGACATTTTTGTGAACATGTCATTTTGTCATTATGAAACAAAAGTAATAAATACAATCTATTTAAGCTATTTGTAAATTTCAGCATATCTAAATATTGTTTAAAATTTTTTAAAGCATATTCCCTGGCTTCTTACTCTCAGATTCAATAGTACTGAGTGGGGCCCGGGAACCTATATCTTTAAAAGCACAAGAGGTATTTGACTGAGGTGGTTAGCACACTAAAATTGGAGAAACTCTAATCTACAGTGTACTCGGGAATGTTTCTGTGCATTACTGAGATTTTTAAAAAGCCTTGGTCTATACCAGTCCTCAATTACATAGAAATTTTAAAATACCTATTAAGTGTACACTCTGAGCATAATGAACAGTAATATTTTCATAGAAAATCACCACGAGCAGTAATTACTGAGTATGTTTTTAGATGGGTTCTTGTGTGTGTGCATAAGACTCATCTAGTCTGTCCTATTAATGTAGCAAACATTTGTTAAGTTTTTATGAGTTGCCAGATGCTTTTAATGAGCTTTACATGAATTAACTTATTTGAAGCTCCAGACAACTGTATACGAATAAGTAGTATTATTAATCACACATAACAGTTAAGAAAACTAAGGCATGAAGAAGTTAAGTAATTTCCTTAAAGTCATAAACTTTGTAAGTTGTTAACAGCTCAAAAATAGTTGATTTTGGATTAAGGCAAGGCTTACATAAAAAAGTAGGTACAAAGTGCTCTTCAAACTAAATTAGGGAGATCAAAGTGAAACTAAGTTTGTGAGTATCTGAGTTTAATAGTAGGTAAACTTTCTACAATTAATTTTGTAAATAGTATACCAATATATTATTTTACACTGTAGTTTCTAGAATAATTTTGAGTCTGTTTTTTTTTTAAAGTAATCAAGGCAAAACCAGGGGCAATATTTGTTTCAGATTTTCTGACATCATTATAGAGGGAATATTAATTCAGATTATCCCAAATCTCTGATGTGACTCCAGAAACCACAGGTAGAACAAAAGTTACTGCAGCAGGAGCTGTGGCTCAGGGGACCCAGGGAACAGAGTCACAATGGACAACTATCTGAGCCTTCTCCCCCTGGAAACACCCTGTTAGACATGGAAACCTTCCATGCAATACTGTCATTGCTTTTTTTTCTTTTCAAATTCCTCAGCAAGCATTGACTGAGGACCTATGCAATACCAGAAACTGCTAGCTTTTAAATGATATATAATCTTATTCCATCCTTACAACCATGCCCTGTGGTATGCTATTTGTTATTGTTATCACTGTGGGACATTTTATGTATGTGAAAACTGAGGCTTTGTGCAATTAAGTAAATTGCTAACAAGTGGCAGACTCAAGATTTGAGCCCAAATGATTCTGAGTTTAAGATTTCAGCCCATCTATAACCATCCTAAGAAATGGTTTTTGGTTTTGTAATGACAGCCGCAAGTTGGAGTCCTTTGTGGATTTCATAAAGCAGAACTTAAAGACCTTACAAAAGCTTTAAAATGAGTATGTTCCCCTCTACTCTTTCAGCCAGTATTCATATTGACTAAAACAATGAGTGTGGGGGTGGCTGTGCTGGTAACAGGCATGTTCATTTATGTGACAGCCTGAACAGCACTATATACCAGGCACAGTATTAGGTCCCGTGGTGCTAGAAATAGAACAAGGTAGCCATGGAGGTTACACTCCAGAAAGAACCATACATCAAGCAAATAACGTTGTAATAATCACTATGTAGAAGAATAGGGTTTAAAAAAAATCTAACATAACACAGAGAGCCAAACTGGCCTAGACAGTTGTATTTAAGGTGAGACTGAATGAGAAATGTGAGGTAGCCAGGCTAAATGATAAATAAGCAGAATTTTTCCAAGAATATTTTCTTCCCCATAATCTCCTGCTTTAGTAGGTTACACAGTTTTGCTTATGATGTGATCAGATTTATCTCACTCCTTATTGTGTGTCTCTGACCTTCTCAATCAGCTCAGAGTGACTTCTGCACAGGGGAGGTCTAGAAACCAATATTTTGAATACGAACTAAATCAAGGAAGCCTTGGAAAGTTTAAATGCTTTTTCCCCAAACATTGGCAAGCACATCAAATGTACCACATCTACCTTTAAGAAAAATTCAACATTTCGCTTACTTTTTATGATGTTTTTGAAGTCTATAAATCTCCATTGTACATTTTCCACAGAGTCCACTTCAAGCCCATTGATATTAAGGAAAGTACATGAAGCACTCTGGCCCCACTAACTGGGGAAATCAGAATGTGACGGAAGAGTGGCCAAGACTCAGAGTTTCCATTCTCTTCCAAGGGAAACCAAATGAGAAAAATAATACATCATAAAAGCCTGAGTTCTGATTACAATTTTGGAAATAGGGATGAAATAAGATATTTCATTTAAAAAATACTGTGCCTTGAATTCCAAGCTCAATCTAAAAGGTTATGCAGAGTGCACCCTATCACCCTTCAATTTCAGCTCCTCTAGGGTTCCTCCTGGGGTTCACCACTTGCCCATGTGGACATTTAGAGAAACTGAGTCAGGTACCTTTGTACAGATCATGGGTTAGGTTCATTAGTCATCTGCTTAATTTAGATGTACCTGTATCTTAAATTTTGATTTTCACAAAATTAATTTGTCTATATTCTCCCAAGGCAAATGTTTCCCCTATATCGTGGCCTCCACTGTAACTGTGATGTGACGTTGTGGATAGCAGGTTAAAGACAAGAATCTGGCTTCATCCAGTGAGAGGTCGTATCAGAAAATTCCAACCAAACTTCGAACTTTAGAATCATGTGGGCAGCTTTAAAAACACTCCATGCCCAGCTCCCAGCACCAAAGACTCTGATTCAATTAGTTTAGAGTGGCACCTTGGCAGCAGTTTTAAAAGGACTCTCAGGTGATTTAATGTGCATTCAGGTTTGCAAACCAGTTTAATGAATTTTGGCAAGTCCTCTTAACACTTCTCAGTTGCCATTTTCTCATTTATAAAATGATTCCTAAAGCATTTTTTTTTTTGAGACGGAATCTTGCTCTATCACCAGGCTGGAGTGCAGTGGCACAGTCTCGGCTCACTGCAACCTCCACCTCCTGGGTTCAAGCGATTCTTCTGCCTCAGCCTCCCTAGTAACTGGGACCACAGGCACCTGCCCCCACGCCCGGATAATTGTTTTGTATTTTTAGTAGAGACGGGGTTTCACCATGTTGGCCAGGATGGTCTCAATCTCTTGACCTCGTGATCCACCCGCCTCGGCCTCCCAAAGTGCTGGGATTACAGGCGTGAGCCACCGTGCCTGGCCAAACATCTTATTTTTTAAGATAAATGAATGATGATTATACGTGTGGTCATGGTTTGGATTTTTTGTGTCTATTCTATCTTTAATGAATACTTATTATTTGTGAATTGATGGCACTGAGCTTGAGTTAATATGCATACTATCTGACCCTCTCTCTGGTCTTTTTACTGAGATTCAGTAAATACAATGATAGCTAACATTTATGGAGTGTGTGTTTGTGCTAGACATTGTATAGTGTTACTAAAGTGACCTGCAGACCAGAGGACATAAACTGTTACAGGTAACAAGGAGATACTCACAAAAATTACAGTGACTTGGCCTTCTGTTCGTATTCATTTACCTTTTTAATTTCTAATAATTTATTTTACCACATTCTATAAAAATACCTGTACGTAGCTGTTCAGGAATTTTTAAATCCCTGAAAACTGGACTTCCATCCTAGACAAGTATGAGAGGCAGTGACATCAAAGCCCTTACAGCTGTTATCTAATTCAGTTCTCACTGGTAATTCCCATGAAGCAGTTGCCCATTTTACAAGTGAGGAGGCTGAGGATTAAAATGATTTGCTTAAGGTTGCAGCATTAGTATAATTTATAAGTCAGAAAGGTTTGAACTCAGAAAGCCCTGAATCCAGAGCCCAGAACTGTGAAAGGACTTAGAAATTACTTCCAATCAACTTGACCCTGGCATGGAGGGACCCAGTGCTAGGGAGAGCCACTTTTGCACAGAGTGACCCAAAATGTTCTCTGTGTTGGTGTTAACCCTTATGCATAGTTACAATTGTCTCCAACCTTGTGAACTTTAAAAGTGGCTCTAAGAAGTCTGAAATTTGGATTGTCTAGATATGCTTATAAAACTAAATCAGAGCTAAATGAAAAGAGACTGTTTTAAATGAAGAGAGTGGCCTTTAAGTGGCAAGTTTGAATATTTTTTCTGCTACTGAAAAGATGAAATTAGTTTTAAAAATAAAGAAATTATTTTTCTACCCACTTGGGCATCTATATGTTAAATTTTAAGCTTCCTAACGATGTATAGTTGGGTTTTTTAAATACTCTCTTTGTAGTCTGAGTAGGAAGAAATAACGTCTTGGAAAAGTTTCTAGATTCTTACCCCAAGAAAATAGACTTTTTACCCTAAGATATTTTCCTGTAGAACTCTACTTATTATCCAAAAGATGCAAGATAAAAACTACTGGATTTCTTTTTTAACTTATTTTAATATTTTTAGTTTAATATTCAATTTATTTTAACATATTTAATTTAATATTGAATATTTAATGTTTAATATTTAAAGACCATGTTCACTTTCATATACAGTAATTTATAAAAAAATTAAACAAGTTTTATCTTGCATCTTTTGGAATGCTGTTTAAAAGCAAGTACTCTTTCCTACAGCATGAAAATTTTAGATTTGGTTTAGATTTTTAGAAATGTTCCTATTATGTAGAGAGAGAGGTACTAGTAATGTCTCTACTAAAAAATACAAAACTTAGCCAGGTGTTGTGGCGCACACCCATAATCCCAGGTACTTGGAAGGCTGAGGCAAGAGAATCACTTCAACCCAGGAGGCAGAGGTTGCAATGAGCTGAGATAGTGCCACTGCATTACAGCCTGGTGACAGAGCGAGACTCCACCCCCCACCTCACCCCCACCTCCAAAAAAAGAAGAATCTTTTTATATGCCTGTCACAGAATTCAGTACTGGAAATAAAAGAAGCATAAGAAATGGTTCTTTTCTAGAGGTGAGGCAGAATCTTTTGTTTATAAAGGAAGAATTCTGAAGCATGTGGGGAGCATGTAGCAAAATTTCTCACAAATGGCACTGAGAGAAGTGAGGAGGGAGTAATTAAGGCTGCCCCCTGCAAACCACTCAGATCTTCAGTTCCCTTCTTTGTAAAGACAGGGATAATTTCATTTACTACACAGAGTTACAGCATGGGCCATGAGTAGGAAAGTGCTTTAAAAGTGTACAGCAATAATTTTATTTATATTAATCACTTTAAAATATCTTCAGGATAGAATGATACACCCTGTAAGTGTTTACAATTCACTGTGGCTGGGAGAGGCAGAAGGTTGTGCTTCCTGTGGAATGGTGCCTGTCAAATTTTGAGGTATGGCCCTTGCCATTGCCACTCCCTCTATGATGCAGTGGCATGAGTGATTTTAGTTGCCCAGTGTGGCCAAGGCATTGCACATCTCCACACCTTGTGATGCTGAGCTGTTCCACCTGTTGGGAATGCCCTTCATCCCTTTTAACTTTTGTCACAGTCTGCTCAGACTGCCAAAACAAAATGCCATAGACTAGATGGCTTAAACAACAGGAATTAATTTCTCATAGTTTTGGAGGCTGGGAAGTCCAAGATGAAGGTTCCTGTAGATTTGGTTCCTGGTGACGGCTCTCTTCCTAGGGTGCAGATGGGTGCTGTGTGCTCACATGGTGGGTGGTGGGGGAGGGGGAGGGAGAGAGAGAGAGACAGAGAGAGAGAGGGAGAGAGAGAGAGAGAAGATGAAGAGAGAAGGAAGAGAGAGAGGAGAGAGATGGAGAGAGAGGGATGAGAAGGATAGAGAGAGAGAAAAAAGGGAGAAAAGAGGGAGAAAGAAAAAGATGGAGAGAGAAAAGAGAGGGAGACAGAGATGAAAGAGACAGGAGAGAGAAAGGAGAGAGAGGGAGAGAGACAGATGAGAGAAATAAGAGAGGGGAGAGAGAGAGATGAAGAGAGAGCAAGAGAGACAGAGAGAGAGAGAGAGAGCTAGAGAGAGAGATCTAGAGAGAGAATAAGAGTGCGCTGTTGTTTTTCTTCCTCTTCTTATAAGGACACTGATCCCATCATGGGAGACTCATCTTCATGACCTCCTCTAAACCTGATCACTTTCCAAAGGTCCCCACCTTCAAATGCCATTATATTGGGAGTTAGGACTTCAATGTATGAATTTGGTAGGACACAAACATTCAGTCCATAGTCCCTTCCCAGTAGGCCTGTGAAACACACACATCCTTTAAGATTTTCAAACGTTTTACTGTCTTTAAAAACTTCCTTTATTAATACAAATAGAGCTGATTATTCTCATTTTGTCCCATCAGTGAAATAATTACATTCAATGCAATTCTTGATTCTATAAATATTTGTTGTGGTCACCTTGTACAAAATACTCTTGCCTTTTCATTTTGGTCTTCACTGCACCAAGTACCATGCTTGCATATGCATGCAAAACAGGTTAAACATTTTAAAATGAATTGCTGTAAAAAGGTGGCTCACTAGAAAGCAGCCAGAGGAGTAAAGCAGCAGCTGGTGAAGTAGGGATCCATCATCTGTTTATCAACTATGATGACCTACAAGAATGGGATTAAGAAAAAACATTCCAGGCATTTTTCTTGAAGGTCTATCGCTTTGAAAATATATCAGCAGAAATTTTCTGGGAGGTAATGTCAGAATAGTATTTGAACCAATCATGCCTTAAGGAGGAGAAAGCTAAATGTGTTTAGCCTGATTTTAAACAGAAACACAGATTGCCTTTTAGGATTTGGAGTGCTTGCTAAGAGAGTGCAGTTTTATTTCAAAATTTTAAATTTCAAAATGAGCTAGATTTGAAGGCATGTTGATTCACTGGGTGTTCAATCTACAAATACAATGGCTTGTTAAATTTGCCCAAAGTTATTTTTTTTGTGTTTCTCCACCTGCAATTTGTATTACTGAAATAAATATTACCAAGAGTTGACCTCTATTTGGTGAGTTTCCAGAATATAGCTGTTCTAACAGGACCCTGTTGGATTGTCTATAGCTCAACAATTTTTATTGGCAGTTAAAGGAAAAAATGTAATCATCTAACTACCTCCTGCCCATATCCCCTTTCACCCTTTCCAACAGTCAGCCTGCTGTAGCAGTTTGGACCTGGAAGAAGAAACTATTGCAACTTATCCAGGCCATTTGACCAAGAAGTGAGTAACATTGTGTGAGACGCAGAGTGGACAATGCCTCAGAACCTGAGATGAGAAAGATCAGGCCAAGAGGAGATTTGGCAGCAGGGAAGTTGGGCTCTTGGAACACATTAGAATTTCCATGAAACAAATTAATGTGATTTAAAGAAATTGGGAGTGTTCCTCTAATCTGGACATGAAGTGCAAATTGCAACCAGGGTTAAAGGCCGTGGATGGGACTCATTGTGGGCTCTGTAGAAATCCACACTTTTCCCAACAAAGATTGCTGTTGTTCCAGGGTTTTTGTTTGTTCAGTTACTTATATCTTGTTTGTTATGCCTCACAGCTCCAGACTTCGAAGATATACATTGGATTTCGGTATCTGATGTCCAATGAATGTGCAGAAGGGAGGGAAAAAAGGTAGATTTTATCTTTTCTAAACTTTATAACTGATGTCAGCATCAGGCTGGCCTTGGTTCCACTTGTAGCTAGTGCTAAATGACCCTGAAATGGTTCTCATCCCCCACTCTGGCTGATATAATGTATTTATTCACCGGCCTTCTAAATTCCTTCTTTCCCACAATTTGGCCCATTTGACCTGCAGACTCAGTCTGACCTCAGGCAGTGGGACCCGTTCTTCTTTGCCAGGAGGGATTAAAAGGTACCTGAGTCTGGTCCATGAGGCAGCTGGGCATTAATTGCCCCAATTGTCAGTGCGTTCCTGAGCTTGTGCCCTACTTCTGATAACTCAGCCCTTACCCCCAAATTTTCTTGATAACCAGCTAAGCTGGTACTTCCTCTGGATCTAGACCCCTATCTTTCTGCCTCTGCATCCTACAGCCAAATTATAGCATCTACTGCAAATCCTCCATTGATTCCTATTTTCTGGCACCATGCACCCTATTTTGGTCAATAGTTGACCAAGTTGTCCAGGGGTACCTGCTCCACTTGCTTACACCTCTCTGGAGTTCCCACTTTCATTCTCCTGAGATCAGTCCTCAAGCTTGCCTTCTCCCTGATGGCTAAGACCCTCTGGGTGCCTGGCTTCAGATGGTCTTGCTTCTTAGCCCCTGAAAACTCTTCCTGACACTTTAGAAAAGGGAAGAAGAAGAAAAGGTCTCTGCATTTTCACCCCCTGAGTAGCTCATGGATCTGCAGCGAGGTGTTGATAAAAGACTGACTTGCAAGACTGACTCAAGATGGCGTGGTGAGAACAACCCAGGATTGAAGCTCTCAGTGAACACACAAAGGGTGAGTCAGGGCCGCATTTCCAGATGGATCTTTGTTGCCCACAGAACGGGTAAATTCCCAGGTATAAAAGAGATGCGGGACGCCAGTGCAGCGGTTTTGGCTGGTGCAGCCAGCGGCCAGCACTGCAGTGCAGCGGTGCTCCACAGCGCTCTGCACAAAGCTCACGGGTCCGGGTGCCCTGTTGAACTGGCAATCTGAGACTTGAGAGGGCAGATCGGCATATCCATCTCATTGAACGGGACTTGAACAGTGAGCCAGGTCAGGAGATTCCAGGGAAATGGTGTTTGGGCCAGTGCAGTGGGACAAACAAAATGGCAATTCCAAATGCTCCAGGTGTAGAGTTTCACTGTGGGCACAGCTGAACCCAGGATGGTGCAGCTCAGTGGGGGAGGGGTGTCCACCATTACCGAGGCAATCCACCCCTACTGAGGTACACTCCCATTGCTGATGCAGCCTGCCGTTGCCGAGGCAACCCACCACAACAGAGAGACTCCACCGCAGGGCGTAGCCCGTGGCAGCAGGGTGGAGACCGCAGCAGCAGGGCAGAGCCTGCAGCAACAGGGCGGACCTCACACCAGCAGGGCGGAGCCTCGGCAGGCAAATAGTGAGTAGACTGCCTCCTAGCTGGGCAGGACAGCACAATGGACACACATAAAGAAAGCCCCAACCACCCCGAGACAGAGTATCTGAGAAAAAAAGGGGTTTTTTAAATGAGTTCTGCTGCAGCAGAATTAAACGTAGCAGACTAACAGCCCTGAAGGAAGAACAGAGCTCACAGCTCAGCACTTGAGCTCCTATAAATTACAGACTGTCTCCTCAAGCAGCTCCCAGACCCCTCTATATCCAGAAGACTGACATTTGGCAGGCATTATTCTGGGACAAAGATAGCAGAAAAAAAAATGGTAGCATCCCTCACTGCTCCGCAGCTGCTATAGGTGCACCCCAGACTAGCAGGGCCTAGAGTGGACCTCAGCAGTCATACAGTGGAGGGGCTAGACTGGTAGAAGGAAAACCAAGTAACAGAAATACTTCATCATCAACAATCTGGGCATCCACTCAGAGACCCAATCGAAAAGCAAGCAACTACTCAGATGACAGGTGGATAAATCCACAAAGATGGGAAGAAACCAGCGCAAAAAGGAGGAAAACACCCGAAACCAAAACACGTCGCCTCCTACAAAGGACCAAAACTCCTCACCAGCAAGGGAACAAATCTGGACAGAGAATGACTGTGATGAAATGATGGAATTAGACTTCAGAAGGTGGATAATGAGAAACTTTTTTGAGCTAAAAGAACATGTTTTAAATCAATGCAAAGAAACTAAGAGCCTTGAAAAAAGATTTGAAAAAAGATTCAAAAAAATGATAACAAGAATGGATAACTTAGAGAGGAATATGAATGAATTGAAGGAGCTGAAAAACACAATACGAGAACTTCGTGAAGCATGCACAAGTTTCAACAGCCAAATTGAACAAGCAGAAGAAAGAACATCAGAAGTCAAAGATCAACTCAATGAAATAAAACGAGAAACCAATATTAGAGAAAAAAGCATAAAAAGGAATGAACAAAGTCTCCAAGAAATGTGAGACTATGTGAAGAGACCTAACCTATGTTTAATAGGCTTACCAGAATGTGATGAGGAGAATGAATCCAAGCTTGAAAATTCTCTTAAGGATATTATCCAGGAAAATTTCCCCCACCTGGCAAGACAGGTCAACACTCAAATGCAGGAAATACAGAGAACACCACAAAGATATTCTGCAAGAAGAGCAACCCCAAGGCATATAATCATCAGATTCACGAGGGTTGAAATAAAGGAGAAAATACTAAGGGCAGCCAGAGAGAAAGGTCAGGTCACCCACAAAGGGAAGCCCATCAGACTCACAGCAGATCTCTCAGCAGAAACTCTACAAGCCAGAAGAGAGTGAGGGCCAATATTCAACATCCTTAAAGAAAAGAACTTTCAACCCAGAATTTCATATCCAGCCAAACAGAGCTTCATAACTGAAGGAAAAATAAAATCCTTTGCGAACAAGCAAGTACTCAGAGATTTTGTCACCACTAGGCCTGCTTTACAAGAGTTCCTGAAAGAGGCACTACACATAGAAAGGAACAACCAGTACCAGCCATTCCAAAATCACACTAAATGCTAAAGAGCATCAACATAATGAAGAATCTACATCAACTAACAAGCAAAACAGCCAGCTAGCATCAAAATGGCAGTATCAAATTCACACATAACAATATTAACCCTAAACGTAAATGGACTAAATGCCCCAATCAAAAGACACACACTGGCAAATGGGATAAAAATCCAAAACCCATAGGTGTGCTGTATCCAGGAAACCCATCTCACATGCAAGGATACACAAAGGCTCAAAATAAAGGGATGGAGGAAGATTTACCAAGCAAATGGAGAGCAAAAAAAAGCAGGAGTTGCAATTCTCATCTCTGATAAAATAGACTTTAAAGCAACAAAGATCAAAAGAGACAAAGAAGGCCATTACATAATGGTAAAAGGATCGATACAACAAGAAGAGCTAACAATAGTAAACATATACGGACCCAATACAGGAGCACCCAGATACATAAGGCAAGTTCTTAATGACATACAAAAAGACTTAGACTCCCACACAATAATAGTGGGAGACTTTAACACTCCACTGTCAATATTAGACAGATCAACCAGACAGAAAATTAACAAGAATATCCAGGGCTTGAACTCAGACCTGGAACAAGCAAACCTGATAGACATTTACAGAACTCTCCACCTCAAATCCATAGAATATACATCCTTCTCAGTGCCACATCACACCTACTCAAAAATTGACCACATAATTGGAAGTATGCACTCCTCAGCAAATGCAAAACAACTGAAATCATAACAAACAGTCTCTCAGACCATAGTGCAATCAAGTTAGAACTCAGAATTCAGAAACCAACACAGAACCACATAGCTCCATGGAAACTGAACAACTGGCTCTTGAATGTTGACTGGATAAACAATGAAATGAAGGCAGAAATAAAGAAGTTCTTCGAAACCAATGAGAATGAAGACACAACATGCCAGAATCTCTGGGACACATTTAAAGCAGTCTCTAGAGGAAAATATATAGCAATAAGTGCCCATATGAGGAGAATGGAGAGATCCAAAATTGACAACCCATGGTCAAAATTAAAAAAGCTAGAGAAGCAAGATCAAAAAAACTCATAATCTAGCAGAAGACAAGAAATAACTAAGATAAGAGCTAAACTGAAGGAGATTGAGACACGAAAAACCCTTCAAAAAATCAATAAATCCAAGAGCTGGTTTTTTGAAAAGAACAACAAAATAGACAAACCACTAGCCAGATTGATAAAAAAGAAAAGAGAGAACAACCAAATAGATGCAATAAAAAATGATAAAGGGGAAATCACCACAGATTTCACAGAAATTCAAGCCATCATCAGAGAATATTACAAACAACTCTATGCACATAAACTAGTATACCTGGAAGAAATGGATACATTTCTGGACTCCTGTGTCCTCCCGAGCCTAAACCAGGAGGAAGCTGAAACTATGAATAGACCAATAAAAAGGTCAGAAGTCGAGGCAGCAATTAAGAGCCTACTACAGAAAAAAACCCCAGGTCCAGATGGGTTCACAGCCGAATTCTACCAGACACACAAAGAGGAGCTAATACCATTCCTTCTGAAACTATTCCAAATAATTCAAAAAGAGGGAATACTTCCCAAATCATTCTATGAGACCAACATCATCCTGATACCAAAACCCGGCAGAGACCCAACAAGAAAAGAAAACTTCAGGCCAATATTCATGATTAACATAGATGCAAAAATCTTCAATAAAATATTGGCAAGCCGATTGCAACAGCAAATCAAAAAACTTATCCATCATGATCAAGTAGGATTCATCCCGGGGATGCAAGGCTTGTTCAACAGACGCAAGTCTATAAACATAATTCACCAAATAAACAGAACCAAAAATAAAAACCACATGATTATCTCAATTGATGCAGAGAAGGCATTTGACAAAATTCAACAGCCCTTTATGCTAAAAACCCTCAATAAACTCGGTATTGATGGAACGTATCTCAAAGTAATAAAAGCTATTTACAACAAACCAACAGCCAATATCATACTAAATGGGCAAAAACTGGAAGCATTCCCTTTGAAATCCGGCACTAGACAAGGATGCCCTCTTTCACCACTCCTATTCAATATAGTACTGAAAGTTCTAGCCACAGCAATCAGGCAAGGAAAAGAAATAAAGGGCATTCAAACAGGAAAGGTGGAAGCCAAATTATCTCTATTTGCAGATGACATGATAGTATACCTAAAAGACCCCATCACCTCAGCCCAAAAACTCCGGAAACTGATAAGCAACTTCAGCAAAGTCTCAGGATATAAAATCAATGTGCAAAAATCACAAGCATTCCTATACACCAATAACAGACTTAAAGAAAGTGAAATCAAGAACGAACTGCCATTCACAATTGCTACAAAAAGAATGAAATACCTAGGAATACAACTCACAAGGAACATAAGGGACCTCTTTAAGCAAAACTACAAACCACTCCTCAATGAAATAAGAGAGGACACAAACAGATGGAGAAACATTCCATGTTCATGGTTAGGAAGAATTAATATCGTGAAAATGGCTATAGTGCCCAAAGTATTTTACAGAATCAACACTATCCCCAGCAACCTACCATTGACTTTCTTCACAGAACTGGAAAAAACCACCGTGAACTTCATACGGAACCAAAAGAGAGCCCGCATAGCCAAGTCAATTCTAAGCAAAAAGAACACAGTGGGGGGCAACACACTACTGGATTTCAAACTATACTACAAGGCTACAGTAATCAAAACAGCATGGTACTGGTACAAAAACAGAGATATAGACGAATGGAACAGAAAGAGGCATCAGAGGCAACACAACATATCTACAACCATACAATCTTTGATAAATCTGACAAAAACAAGCAATGGGGAAAGGATTCCATGTTTAATAAATGGTGTTGGGAAAACTGGCTAGCCATGTGCAGAAAGCAGAAACTGGACCCCTTCCTGACACCTTACACTAAAATTAACTCCAGATGGGTTAAAGACTTAAACATAAGAACTGGCACCATAAAAAACCTAGAAGAAAATCTGGGCAAAACCATCCAGGACATTAGAGTAGGCAAGGACTTCAGGAACAAAACATCAAAAGCATTGGCAACAAAAGCCAAAATAAACAAATGGGACCTAATTAAACTCCACAGCTTCTGCACAGCAAAAGAAACAGTCACTAGAGTGAATCAGCAACCAACAGAATGGGAAAAAATTTTCGCAGTCTACCCATCTGACAAAGGGCTGATATCCAGAATTTATAAAGAACTCAAACAGATTTATAGGAAAAAAACAAACAAGCCCATTCAAAAATGGGCAAAGGATATGAACAGACACTTTACGAAAGAAGACATATATGAGGCCAACAATCATATGAAAAAATGCTCATCGTCACTGGTCATCAGAGAGATGCAAATCAAAACCACATTGAGATACCATCTCACGCCAGTTAGAATGGCGATCATTAAAAAATCTGGAGACAACAGATGCTGGAGAGGATGTGGAGAAAAAGGAACACTTTTACACTGTTGGTGGGAGTGTAAATTAGTTCAACCATTGTGGAAGACAGTGTGGCGATTCCTCAAGGCCTTAGAAATAGAAATTCCATTTGACCCAGCAATCTCATTACTGGGTATATATCCAAAGGACTATAAATCATTCTACTATAAGGACACATGCACATGAATGTTCATTGCAGCACTGTTTACAATAGCAAAGACCTGGAATCAACCCAAATGCCCATTGATGATAGACTGGATTGGGAAAATGTGGCACATATACACCATGGAATATTATGCAGCAATCAGAAATGATGAGTTCGTGTCGTTTGTAGGGACATGGATTAATCTGGAGAACATCATTCTCAGCAAACTGACACAAGAACAGAAAATGAAATACTGCATATTCTCACTCATAGGCGGGTGATGAAAAATGAGAACACATGGACACAGGGAGGGGAGTGCTAAACACTGGGATCTATTGGGGGGAAAAGGGGAGGGCCAGCGGGGGGTGGGGGAGCTGGGGAGGGATAGCCTGGGGAGAAATGCCAAATGTGGGTGAAGGGGAGAAAGGAAGCAAAACACACTGCCATGTGTGTACCTATGCAACTGTCTTGCATGTTCTGCACATGTACCCCAAAACCTAAAATGCAATTAAAAAAAACGACTGATATGCAAGGTCCCTCTTTGCAGCATGGAGTGAGAAAAATTTCCATGAACCTGACATAAAGAAGGGGATATGGCAGCACCTTCAGTGCAGAATGAATGCTGCATTTTCTGAAAGTTGAAGAGGAAAAGAAGTTTATCATTTATGTAAATGCTCAAGAGACCAAGAAGAAATAGAGTTCAGCATTTTCAACAACGGGATAGTCGGAGAGCAGCAGCAACTACTGACTCAGGTAAAAACAGTTAAAATTCCTTTTTTTTGTATCTAACCTCACCATAATAACTGATTAGCCTTCTAACAATTTATTGTTATTAATATTATTTTTGCTAATTCTTTAAAAAATAGTGTATGTTCTGTTTTCACTCATAAGTGGGAGTTGAACAATGTGAACACATGGACACTGGGAGGGGAACAGTACACAATGGGGCCTGTCCGGTGAGGGGCAAGGGGAGGGAGAGGATGAGGACAAATAACTAATGTGTTCAGGGCTTAAAACCTAGATGATGGGTTGATAGTTGCAGCAAACTGCCATGGCACATGTATACCTATGTAACAAACCAGCATGTTCTGCACTTGTATAATGTAAAATAAAACAAACCAAAAAAATAGTGAAATAGTATATGCTCATGGTACAAACTCAAAAAAACCCAAAGAATATAAAGTGAAAAGTAGCTTTTTTTCTCTTACTCATGGCCCTCCAAGAAGTGTGATTTCTAATTTTTTTTTTCATAAATATGTACTTTTTTTTTTCCTTTTAAGATAGAATCTCACTCTGTCACCCAGGCTGGAGGGCAGGAGGGCAATCTCAGCTCACTGCAACCTCCATCTCCCAGGTTCAAGCTATTATCATGCCTCAGCTTCCGGAGTAGCTGGGACTATAAGTGTCTTCCAGCTACTCAAGAAGCTGAGACATGAGACCCAGCTATTTTTTTGTATTTTTGGTAGAGGCGGGGTCTTGCCAGGTTGGTGAGGCTAATCTCCAACTCATGACTTCAGGCCATCCACCCGCCTCTACCTCCCAAAGTACTGGGATTACAGGTGTGAGCCACAATGCCTGGTGAATATGTACTACTATTATAATTTAAAATTTATATTTTATTATTTTTTTTTTTGAGATGGAATTTTGCTTTTGTTACCCAGGCTGGAGTGCAATGGTGCGATCTCGGCTCACCACAACCTTCGCCTCCTGGAGGCAATTCTCCTGCCTCAGCCTCCTGAGTAGCTGGGATTACAGGCACGTGCCACCAGGCCCAGCTAATTTTTTGTATTTTTAGTAGAGACGGGGTTTCACCGTGTTGGCCAGGATGGTCTCGATCTCTTGACCTCATGTGCCACCTGCCTCAGCCTCCCAAAGTGCTGCGATTACAGGCTTGAGCCATGCACCTGGCCTAAAATGTATATTTTAAATACAAACTAGATCGAATATATGGACTCGTCTATTACTTATTTTTTTTAAACTAATATAGCTCAGGCATCATTCTACTTGAGCATACATATTTTTGACCAAACACATTATTTTTTAACAACTCTCTAGTATTCTGAGACCTGGATAATCCAGTCCATCAACATACTTTAGATTCTAAATTCAGAAAACTACAGAAGAAAACAGAAACCGTAATTTGCTTGGAGACGAGTGTGCCAAAGGCCACAATGCCTGAGTCAATATGCAGTTTTAGCTGGCTTTCAGTAGAGCCAATGTTTGAGAGAATGAGTCAAGAAAATGCCGACACCTAAGGAAGGAGGGAAAGAGGGTACATTTGAATCAAAGACCAGAGGGAGGGGTGGGATTGATGCAATGGGGTGTTTGTTCAGGAAGAAAGGATCCAGGTTCTTTTCCAGTAGTTTCAAGGTTGGGATACAGTTTAATCTCCCAGAGGTAGAGGACAGATTTTGGTTTTCAACCAGAAAAGTATGATTAAGAAACAGGGCTAAGTATCATGGGATTTTCTTTTAACTCATGATTAAAGTGATGCCATGCTTTAAGAGAAAAGCCAAGACAAGAATGATTTTATAGATGTATTAGCAAAGCAGTACCATTCTCCAAATACAAAAACCCTAAGATTTTCTACGAGGCAAGAATTTTTTAAGAGCCTAGCTGCAGCATTTTTTGTTTGTTTATTTAGAAATCTCAGAAAGAAGAGTCTAATACTGAGAGAGCACATTGTCCCTTTGTGTTTTTGCGGCAATCCTGCAGTAACAGAAGCCATGGGTGCTGCATGTGTCACAGACCCTGGAAGTTCAGCTGTGGGAGAGTGCTCAGGAGGACTCTCTGCATAGACAGACGGCTATCAGCATAGATGTAGATTGCATGGAAGGAACAACTGACTCTCGCAGGGAAGCAGCCAACAGCAACGTTGTGTTTCATCATCCCTCCAAGTCTTCAAATCTGAGTTGTGTGTGCTGCCGATTGTCCTGGTTGAACTTCTTGCTGGAACAGAGTGTCTAAATGTATCTTCTAAAGTAAAAGAAAAAGGCTGTCAGGAGAGCACTTGCAAAGGAAGCAGTTTCTTTTGGAAATCCGAGGAAGAAGGGAAACGATTTCAAAAGAGTTTAAGTCCAGGGCAAGAAGCTCACCAAAAGACAGACATCGTGGATGAAATAAGAGCTTTGTTGCCATCAAGATGGGGAACTAAATGCTTCGTCAGGAAGTGAGATGTTGCTGACATGGAGAGATGCTGTTAACTGCAAGGAGATTCCTTTACTATGACCCTGTTTCTAAAGATATCGTTTTCAAGGGAGGGCATTGAATAACTTTCACTTTGCCACTGTCTGTGAGGCCTGGTTCCATGGGGAGCTGGAATGTTGCTAAGGCCAATTGCATGCAATTATCTACAGATTTAGAGAAACCTTAATTGAGGATTGGAGGAGGCAGGGAAATGGACATTTCCTCCAGTGGAATTTTCCTCCATGTTGATTTCAGATTTTGAGGATCGTAGGCTGGTCATTTGACATATGTGTGCAGTTTCTTGTTCCATATTCCACGAAAGTAGGAGGAGTGTCAAATCTAGGCTTTACTTTAAAGTAACTTGACTGATTTGGGACCAATTATTAAGTTCTAAGTAAAATTTCCACATAGATCTGTCTTAATCTATTTATAAAGGAGAAGACAGCTCATGTTTTATATCACCCCAGGGACAAATAAATTCTTTAATTGCTTGGGAGATTCAAAATTGCGTCCATGGCTGAGCACTGTCCCGCCTTTTGGCTTGTTTCTGGTAGGTCTGTCTTAGGTAATGTGGCTTTATTTAATTTGGCATAACATTCTGTTGTTGCTGAACAAGAGGGAAGTCAGGTTTCTGATAAAAAAATATCATATTATATTCTGGGAATATTCAAATGTCAGTGAAAAAGAAGAAATGCAGGTGGTGTTAACAGTAAAAATCTTCACATTTTACTCGTAAGGACTGCTACCACTCAATAAGCGAGTGGTGTCATGGAAAATTCACAGACTTTGGATTCATACAGAGGAGTATTCATATTCCACTATTACCAAATCGCACAAATTCAAGCATATTTTTTTAAGTCTCCTAATCTCGATTTCTTCCTCTGTGTGGTGGTGGTCATAAAAAATAGGTGTTAATCATTATAACGCTTACAGTATGCCTCATTCATGGCAGGGGATCAAAATATTGGTGCATGTTCTCTCCTTGGCAGATTCTCCTTTGTAAAACAAAAGTTCTGTGACAATCTGTGATATTACGTCCTCTTCACTTCAGAGCCAGGATGGAATATGGGAGCGAAATAACTTCCTTTTATACACACTTATCTAACTGACTAATTACCGAAAGGACAGTGAAGTAGTTATTTTTTGATACATAATGGAAGTATTATAACCCTGTAAAAGGTAGTATAGTTGTTAAGGCATGGAATTTGGGCTTAGGCAATCCTGAGTTCACAGAGGGGTTAAATGACTTTTCTAAGATCAAACCTTGTATAAATTACGTAGCACAAGCATGCCTCCATGATTTGGGAGAAAAATAACACCCACATTGTTAAGTTGTTCATTCAGTTAAAAAAAATTTATTGTTATAGGCTCACAGCAGCAAGCTAATAGAACAGATACAAATCCTGTCTTAACTGGGGCTAACACTTGAGTGGGAATGAACTGAGATGTATATCAATGAATCCAGAAGACAAATTCAGATAATACTAACTTATATGAAGAACACAAAACAGAGTGATGGGATAGAGGGTGACCTAGGAGCAAGGAGACAACATGATAATTTAGCTAGGATGATCCAGGAGGGCCTCCTAGAGAGAGAACACTTCACCTAAAACCTAAATGGTGCAAAGGAGGCAATCTTGTGATACAGTCTGGGGGAAGAGAGTTCCAAGGATGATGGAAAGCCACAGGCAAAAGCAGTGAATTGGGAAAGAAGTTAGGCATTAAAGAAAAAGAAGGCAAGCCGGTGTCAGCAAGGGAGACACGAAAGGTTGGTGATGTGGGCAAAGGGGGAGATGATGGAAGACCTTGCAGGCCATGATAAAAAACTGGATTTTGCTCTAAGAAAAATATTTTAAGCAGGTTGATTGACCAGATTTACATGTTTTGAAAGATGACTCTAGATGATGCATGAAGGATTAACATTAGACTTGGTATACAAATGAAATTAGCAAATGTACCATAAAGGTCTTAATGCAGTGCCTGGCATAGAGTAGACTCAATAAATGCTTGGTATTATTAATTATTGGCACTGACTTATTGTAGCTATGAATGTGATTGTGCTACCTAGAATAAACATGAAATGGTTAAAAACCAATACTCTAAACAATGTATTGACATTTTAAACCTGAACCTTTTGTTCATTATCTTCATAAAGTCTGGAGTTAAAAGAGCCTCTTGGGGGGATGAGGCAGGAGAATCGCTTGATCCCAGGAGGTAGAAGCTGCAGTGAGCTGAGATCACATCACTGTACTCCAGCCCAGGTAAAAAAGTCAGGCTCTATCTAAAACAAACAAAACAAAACAAACAAAAAACAAACAAAAAATCCTCTAATCTATCATTAAGAAAGTGTACCTGAATCAACTGGACCCAACCGTCATTTGTATCCATGGTTCTGATGCATAGAAATAACTTGCAGGCAATATCTCACAAAATTAACAGGAGCAAAAATTGACAAATGGGACTATCTCGAGCTGAAAATCTTCTGTACAGCAAAGAAAACAATCAACAGAGTGAAGAGAAAGCCTACAGAATAAAAGAAAAATATTGAAAACTATTTATTTAACAAAAGATTAGTATCCAGAATATACAAGAAACTCATGTCAATAGCAAAAATAAATATAAATAAATAAATAAATAAATAAAAATTAAACAAATGATCTGGGCAGACGTTTCTCAAAATAAGAAATACAAATGACCAACAAATATGTGAAAAAAATGCTCATCATCACTAGTCACCAGAGAAACACAAATCAAAACCACAGTGAAGTATCCTGTCACCCCAGTTAGGATAGCTATTGTTGTCAAAAGGACAAAAAATAAAAAATGCTGGCAAGGATGTGGAGAAAAGGAACTCTTACACATTTTGGTGGGAATGTAAACTAGTACAGACATTATGGAAAATAGCATGAAGGTTTCTCAAAAAGCTACAAATAGAACTACCATATGATTCAGCAATCCTGCTACTGGGTATTTATCCAAAGGAAAGGAAATCATTATATGGAACAGATCCCTGCATTCCCACATTATTGCCATGCTATTCACAATAGCCAAGATATGGAATCAATACAGGTGTCCAACAACAAATGAATGAATAAAGAAAAATGTGATATATATATATATATATAATGGAATACTGTTCAGCCATAAAAAATGAAATCCTGTAATCTATAGAACATGAATAAGCCTAGAGGACATTAGGTAAAATAAGCCAGGGACAGAAAATTATATACTTGCATGTTCTCACTCATGTTCAGAAGCTAAAAATGTTGATCTCATAGAAGTAAAGAGTAGAACAGATCTTCATATCATTTAACAGATCTCTGCCTTTTTGCCCTACCCTTCCCAGCTTCCCTGCAATAGAAGGCAAATAGAGATCTGTTAAAAGATACAAAATTACAGCTATAAAAAAAGAATAAGTTCTAGTGTTCCATGGCTCTGTAGGATGACTCTGGTTAACAATAATATATTATCTATTTTCAAATAGCTAGCAGAGAGGATACTGAATGTTTCCAATACAAATAAATGATAAACATTTGAGATGATGAATATGCTAATTACTCCAATCTAATTGTATGTATCAAAACATCGCCATGTTGCCCATACATGTGTACAATTATCATATGTCAATTAAAAATACATAAATAAAAATGTTAAAACCTTTTGTCCACATGAATGTTCCCAAAGCAGTCACTCAGTAAACATTGGTTGAACGTCTTGGGTGCTTGGGTACCAGAAAACAGGTATATCTTTGTTTCGTATCTGCCCTGATTCTCAAAAATGGGGCTTCCTTCTGACCCACTCAACCTAATGCTGTCAGATGATGAATCCTTCCAATTCAATCATATTCTTTGTGCCACAAATCTTTCAAATACAGGCCACTGCTTAAAAACTTGGGTCAAATACTCATCCTTATATAATAAGCCCTTTCCTATCATATTTCTACTTCTCAGTTCTATGACAAGAAGAGAAAGGAAAACAGAATTGGGAGAAGGGGAAAAGGAGGAGAGGAGAGAACAGAAAAGGAGGTGAGAGAAGGGGAAGTTAAGGTAAGGAAGGAATGGAAAGGAAGAACTTTCCATGGTCAATGTCAAAAAACAACATATCTCGTAGTAACTTTTTGCAGTAACTTCACCATTGGTGTTGGAGTGTCCCTTAAGCAGTAGGTAATATTGGCTCAGCATCCTCTTCCATTACTTCTGGAGACTTTAATGCCTGCTCCAAGTCTTTGATGACCTCACAGGGGATTTATATTCCCATACTCACTCTTGGCTCAGAGATTCTCATTCTCCTAAGTTGGCTCAGCTTTCTGAACATCCTATTCTTATTCTACACAGCATTTAACAAAGCCTTTTACTAGGATTTCTTGAAAAAATTACCCATGTTAATTACATTGTACAAATGGCCACAACCATTTCCCTTCCCCCTCGTATCTACCTGTTTGCAAAGTGATGTTGCAGCTATTTGCATCAAATGTGGAGACAATTTCCTCACCTTCTGGATCTAGGCTACACTTGCGGCTTGTTTTGGCCAACAGAAGGCAGGAAGGTTATAATGTGACAGTTCAAGCTTAGGAATTCAGAGGCCTGGAGTGCTTCTTCTCTCTCTTTTGGAGTCTTGCCAAATCCATGTGAATGAACAAGTCTGGTGTAGTCAGCTGGAGAATGGGAGATGGTACAACACAGAGATGAGCCATCCCAACTGAAGCCATCTTAGAGCAGCCAGGTCCCAGCTGACCTAGCAGGTGAGTGATACATGAGCTAACTGGTACATAAGACCTTCTTGAAGCACAGATTTTACTCAAGCTTTGGGGGAGATGAATTTTATATGTTGTCTTAACACAAACAACTTAAGAGCAAATGTTAGATGTTAGTTCTTAAAACTGTACTATGCTGCTGGTTCACCACCCCACGCCCCTACCGTCTCCTCATTCAGAGGAGGCAATCCTCCAACCTCTCTTTCCCCAAAGTCCTTGCATCTTTTAATGTAGTGTAATCCAGGCTTTTCCAATCCCTGTCACCAAATCCACAGAAGGACTTCACTCTGCATATTCAAAGAGTCACCTCTGCACTCCATTACATTTTGTCTCTCTATTCTGTCTCACCCTTCCTCCCTCACTGCAAGCTCCTTTCAGTGAAAGGGAGAAACATATAACCGTGTTCATGTTCTATTGCTGATGGAAATTATGACAATTAGGACACAATTAGGTGTTTTATAATTAAACACTACACTTAGTTACGTTTCTATTAAATGTATTAGCATTTTAAAGTCTTTGAGAAGTCCTGCAAGAGAGACGTGTGTTTTACTTTGGTTGGGCCAACATCTCACTATCATTTGACCAAGAAATAAACCCATCTCCACTTATCTTCAGCATGTGTGTGTGTGAAACACTTTATTATTCTGCCAAATTACCTTTTCTCGGAGTGCATTTTGCAAAATGCTGTCCCTTCCAGCATGGTGTGAGCCTCGCTTCCTCACTAGCGTTAAGTCCAGCTCTGGCAAAGCTCCTAATTCCTCAAACGAATCATGCTCATTTCTATCATATTTTAATAACTCCATGTGTAGAATGTTCTCTCTTCAAGATTCATCATAATTCCCATGACTTTCATTTAATGTTTCTCCATGTTTCAGCCCATGCTGACCTCTTCTTTCTCTGACCTCTTGTATCTACCCCCAAAACTCCCAGTGAGACATTTTTCTACAGAGTAACACATGGCTCTTTCTTTTCTTTTCTTTTTTTTAGAGACAGAGTCTTGCTCTGTTGCCCATGCTGGAGTGCAGTGGCACAATCTTGGCTCACTGCAACCTCTGCCTCCCAGGTTCAAGCAATTCTCCTGCCTCAGCCTCCCGAGTAGCTGAGACTATAGGCATATACCACCACCTGGCTAATTTTTTGTACTTTAATAGAGATGGGATTTCACCATGTACTCAGGCTGGTCTCAAACTCTTGAGCTCAGGCAATCCTCTTGCCTCAGCCTCCCAAAGTGCTGGGATTACAGGTGTGAGCCACCACCCCACCCAGCCACACATGGCTCTTTCTAGGCACTACAGTTTCTTTCCATAATTAAAGCTAACAACTAAATTATAGTATTTCCCAGGACAGGGACACTATTTTATGCTTCTTTTATGTCTCCCACAGAAAGGACACTTAGCAGGCCCTAACAATCTACTTACTGAATCGAGCGGATAATAAAATAGTGAGAATAATTATTTTATTGAGCACTTAAATGTGACTGGCTTTATACTAAGCATATATGTTATCCTATTTATTTTGAAAACAACCTCATGAAATATTATTATCCTTATTTTACAGATGAGAAAATTAAAATTCAAAGAAATATAAATACTTTATTATCAAATGGGCAGATCACCATTCAGACCAAGATTTGATCCCACAACCAGTGCACTTTAACCCCGATGACATAGTGCAGTCTAGTTACATTTACACCTCTGTTAACCAAACTTTAAGGGCATTTCACACAGCCACAGATGTCTGCAGTAAATGTGCCCACGACTTATTGAATTACCAGAATTCCAAGTTTGAGACTGCTTACTTTCCTCCCTGAATCACAACTGCAATTTTCTGCATAGCAGCCTTGCACAGAAGCAAGGTGGCTGTGAGATAGCAAGAGAAGGGAAAATACCATAACAGAATTAGAGTCATCATTAAAAGAAGCATTAGGAGTTTATTATGAGCCATAACAAGGAAGTTCACAGCCCACAAGTTTAACAGGCCCAGCTATACTTGCTATAATTATATCAGGGATGGTGATGGTTTGCACATGTATTGTACTATACTTTGGGATCATGTACAACATTTAAGTAAAGAAAGGTTTTTAGGAATGATATTACTTTCAGTCTAAATCTAATTTTTGAAAAATAAGCAATGCACAATACAGCTAAACCACACTTAAAAGTGAAAGTTGTTGCTTTGTATCTACTAACATATTTTTTTTAGAAACTTAAAAATCCAACCTCCCACTACACACATCTCAAAAACTGATCTTGATTCAACTGTGGCTCTGACACTCAGCTCTTTAATTTGGTCTTTGCTGACAGCTGACTTCAATTTTTGCCTGTTTATGGAAGTAAATTAAAAGAACACACTGTCTGTGATCCAGTGGCTCTTTGTGGTGGAGTCTTATTCAGTTCCCAAATCAAAACCCAGAGAGTTGTCAGGAGGACTAATCCTTATGTAAACATGATTGCATTTGTAGTGTAGAGCACAGAGAAGCTCCAAGAGGCCAGGAGGAAGTATGTCACTTTCCCAGGTACTTCATAGAGCAATGTCTTTTTGTTATTTCGGTTTCTAAGTAATGAATTTAGACCAATTCAGATGAGATTCAGAAGCTTCATATAGCTGATGTTTGGGTGGTGGATTTACATAAACATGAAGAGTCCCTACTATTTACTGATTGCTCAAGAATGCCCCTGGTATCAGCACTTGGGGATACATGGGGGACAAATACCTTAAAAGCAGCCTCCAAAACACTTTAATTCATATAACCCCCTTCAAATTCAAGAATGCTTTGGTAAAAGATGGGATCAAATCTCAGGAAAGGAGACTTGATTTTATGTACATATAAACTGATGGTATTGCATATGCTGTTTCTAGGTTTTCTAAACAAATGAGCAAAACCAAAAATAGAATTTCACTGGATGTTGAAGGCCCTTATTAAAGCTATGTGGCTTCTTATATGTTCCTGAAATCTTCAAATCTAGGAAGCACCGGGTCGTCATGACTATTCTCTTCTCCCTGAGATACTGTCCTTTTGAAAATACAGGCATATCTCATTTTGTTGTGCTTCACTTTATTGCACGTTGTGAATGTTGTGTTTTTATAAATTGAAGGTTTGTGGCAACCTTGCATTGAGCAAATCTATTAGCACCATTTTTCCAACAGCATATGCTCACTTCATGTCTTTGGTCTTTGTGTCACATTTTGAGTAGTTCTTGCAGTACTCAGATTTTTCATTATTGTTATATCTGTTATGGTGATCTGTGATTAATAATATTTGATATTACTATTGTAATTGTTTTGGGGAACTATTAACCATGACCACATAGGATGATGAATTTAATTGATACGTGATACGTGTGTGTGTGTGTGTTTGTGTGTATGTGTGTGATTCGGGAGCCTCACTCTGTCATCCAGGCTGGAGTACAGTGGTGCAGTCTTAGCTCACTGCAATCTCTGCTTTCCAGGGTTCAAGCAATTCTGGTGCCTCAGCCTTCCAAGTAGCTAGGATTATAGGCGCCCACCACCATGTCTGGCTAATTTTTGTATTTTGAGTAGAGATGGGGTTTTGCCATGTTGACCAGGCTGGTCTTCAACTCCTGCCTTCAGGTGATACACCTGCCTTGGCCTCCCAAAGTGCTGGGATTACAGTGAGTGAGCCACTGCACTTGGCCAATGTGTGTGTTCTGACTGCTCTAACAAAAGTCCATTTCCTCATTTTTCTCCCTCTCTTTGGGCCTCTGTATTCCTTGAGACACAACAATATTAAAATTGGGCCATTCAGTCATGCTGCCCAAAGTAATTTATAGATTCAATGCTATTCTCATCTAACTACCATTGACATTCTTCACAGAATTAGAAAAGACTACTTTAAATTTAATATGGACCCCCAAAAGAGCCCATATAGCCAAGACAATCTGAAACAAACAGAACAAAGCTGGAAGCATCACGCTACCTGACTTCAAACTATATTACAAGCCTTCAGTAACCGAAACAGCAAGGTACTGGTACCAAAACAGACATATAGATCAATGGAACAGAATAAATCCCTCAGAAATAACGCCACACATCTATAACCATCTGATCTTTGACAACCTGACAAAAACAAGCAATGGGAAAAGGATTCCCTATTTAATAAATGGTGCTGGAAAAACTGGCTAGCCATATGCAGAAAACAGAAACTGGACCCATTCCTTACACCTATACAAAAATTAACTCAAGATGGATTAAAGACTTAAATGTAAAACCCCAAATCATAAAAACCCTAGAAGAAAACCTAGGCAATATCATTCAGGAGGACATAGGCATGGGCAAAGATTTCCTGACAGAAACATCAAAAGCACTTGCAATGCAAGCCAAAATTGAAAATGCGGATCTAATTAAATTAAAGAGATTCTGCACAGCTAAAGAAACTATCCTCAGAGTGAATAGGCAACCTACAGACTGGGAGAAAATTTTTGCGATCTACCCATCTGACAAAGGTCTAATATCCAGAATCTACAAGGAACTTAAACAAATTCACACACACACAAAAAAACAAACTACTCCATCAAAAAGTGAGCAAAGGATATGACCAAACACTTCTCAAAAGAAGACATTTATGTGGCCAACAAACATATAAAAAAAAGACTTGGCCAAGCACTGTGCTCATGCCTGTAATCCCAGCACTTTGGGAGGCCAACACAGGAGGATCAAGAAGTCAGGAGTTTGAGACCAGCCTGGCCAATATGGTGAAATCCTGTCTCTACTAAAAGTATAAAAAGTTAGCTGGGCATAGTGGCACAGGCCTGTAGTCCCAGATACTCAGGAGGCTGAGGCAGAATAATTGCTTGAACCCAGGAGGCAGAGGTTTCAGTGAGCCGATATTGCACCACTGCACTTCAGCCTGGGTGACCGAGCAAGAGTCTGTCTCAAAAAAGGAAAAAGGCTCAACATCACGCTGATCATTAGAGAAATGCAAATCAAAACCACAATGAGATACCATCTCATGCCAGGCAGAATGGTGATTATTAAAATGTTAAGAAACAATAGATACTGGTGAGGTTGTGGAGAAATAGGAACACTTTTACACTGTTGGTGGGAATGTAAATTAGTTCAATCATCATGGAAGACAGGTGATTCCTCAAGGATCTAGAACCAGAAATACATTTGATCCAGCAATCTCATTACTTGTTATATACTCAAAGGAATTTAAATCATTCTACTATAAAGACACATGTGCACATGTGTTGATTACAGCACTATTTACAATAGCAAAGACATGAAACCAACCCATATGCCCATCAATGACAGACTAGATAAAGAAAATGTGGTACATATATATCATGGAATACTATACAGCCATAAAAAGGAATGAGATCATGTCCTTTGCAGGAACATGGATAAACCTGGAAGCCATCATCCTCAGCAAAGTAACACAGGAACAGAAAACCAAATACCTCATGTTCTCACTCATAAGTGGGAGTTGAACAATGAGAGCACATGAACACAGGGAGGCAAACAACACACACTAGTGCCTGTTAGGGGGTGGGGGGTGAGGGGAAGGAATCTAGATGACAGATGAATAGGTACAGCAAACCACCATGGCACATGTATACCTATTTAATAGTCCTGCACATTCTGTACATGTATCCCAGAACTTAAAGTAAAATCTTTTTAAAAAAGGAAAAAATAAGTAACTACTAGATATTTGGATGTTAAGCCAACTTTTATGACTTGGATTAACCTAATTGTCCAAAGTGTATTATTCTTTTAATATACTGTTGGCTTTTATTTATTAATAATTTTTCCAGATTTGTATATTACTATTCAAAATGCCAACATGCACTCTTTTCTCTTTATTCAATTTTATATTACTAAATAATGATATAATGATGATATAAGGATAATTATATAAAGATATTCTGTCTTTATAAATTCAAAGACTTTATTCGCTTAAACTCAGTAAGATCTGTTTTCAAAATTAAAAATAAAAAAATAAAATAAAATTAGTCTATTTAGTGACCATACAATGAATGGCCTCTAAGTGTATTCAAGTGAAAGGAAGAGTCACATAACTCTCACTTTAAATAAAAATCTAGACAATCATTAAGCTTAGTGAGGAAGGCATGTAGAAAGCTGAGAAACGTCAAAAGGTAAGCCTCTCATGCCACACACACAGTTAGCCAAGTTGCGAGTACAAAGGAAAAGTTTCTTGAAGGACATGGAAAGTGCTATTCCAGCAAACAGACAAATGATAAGAAAGTGAAACAGCCCTATTGCTGATATGGAGAAAGTTTTAGAGATCTAGATAGAAGATCAAATCAGTCAGAACATTCCCTTAAGCCAAAGCCTAATCCAGAGCAAGACCTTAACTCTCTTGAAGGCTGAAAGAGGTGAGGAAGTTGTAGAAGAAATGTTTGCAACTAGCAGAGATTGGTTTGTGAGATTTAAGGAAACAAGCTGTTTTGATAACATAAAAGTGCAAGGTAAAGCAGAAAGTACTGATGGAGAAGATGCAACAAGTTATCCAGAAGATCTAGCTAAGATAATGATAAAAGTGGCAATATTAAGCAACAGATTTTCACCATAGATGAAAAACCTTCAATGGGAAAATGATGCTGTCTAGGGCTTTTATAGTTGAGAGAAGTCAATGCCTACCTTCAAAGCATCAAAGCACAGACTCACTCTCTTGTTAGGGGCTAATCTAGCTGGTGACTTTAAGTTAAAGCCAATGCTCATTTGCTATTCTGAAAATCCTAGGGTTCTTATGAATTATGCTGTTTCCTCTGCCTTTGCTCTATAAATGGAACAACAAAGCCTGGATGACAGACATTTATTTATAGTGTGGTTCACTGAACTTTTTAAGCCCATTTTCTGTTGTTTTCATACCTGGAATAGAATACTCGTTCTGCAGGCCGTGGATCAGAAAATAATTTCAAATTTCATGTCTTATATTTAAAAATACATTTCATAAGGCTGTAACTGCCATAGTTAGAACTTTGATAGAACTGCCATAGAATTTTGAGGTGTTTGAGACTTAGCTGAGGAAGTACCATCACATGTGGTAGAAATCGCAAGAGAACTAGAATTAGAAGTGAAGTCTAAAGATGTGACTGCATTGCTACAATCTCATTAGAAAACTTTAATGGATGACAAGTTGCTTCTTATGGATAAACAAAGTATGTCTTGAGATGAAACCATCTTCTGGTAAAGATGCTGTGAACATTGTCGAAATGACAACAAAGGATTTAGAATATTTCATAAATTTAGTTGAGAAAGCAGCAACTGGGTTTGAAATGATTGACTCTAATTTTGAAAGAAGTTCTATTGTGGGTAAAACACTATTAAACAGCATCACATGTTATGAAGAAATCTTTCATGAAAGGGTCAATGTGGCATACTTCATTGTGTCTTATTTTATGGAACTGCCACAGCCACTCAATCTTCAGAAATCACCACATTGATCATTTAGGAGCAGTCAACATTCAGGTAAGCCTCTCTACCAGTAGAAAAGATTACAACTAGCTGAAGGCTCAGATAATTATTATTTTAGCAATAAAATATTTTCAAATTAAAGTATATACATTTTTAGACACAGTACTATTGAATACTTAGTAGACCACAGTATGTTGTAAACATAACTTTTATATGCACTGGGAAACCAGAATATTTGTGTGACTCGTATTATTGTGATGTTTGCTTGCAATGGTCTGGAAGGCCTCAGGACATACTGAGGGTCTGGTTCCAGACCACCACAATAAAGCAACACACAATAAAATGAAGTATGCCTAGATCTTCTTCTGGGGCTTAGTTCCATGGATTTGAGGCAGATCGGCAAGCATAACCAAAAGTCCTGAGCCAGGAAGGAGAAACTGAAACGAGGTTGGTGAGTTCCAAACAGATAAGTGCAGGTGAGAGTGCAGGAGCTGAGATGGTAAAGGTTGGCAGCGGTCAGGCATAAAGCTACAGAAAGACTTCCGAGGCTGTTTTAAGTGCGATGGAAAGTGCTATGGAAGGATTTTCAGCAGATCACTCTGGCTGCTCTGAGGAATAGAAGAAAGCAATGGGGTTGAGGGGAAACAGCTAAAGAGGCGTTTTTGGCCATCCTGGGAAGGAGTGAGGGGAGCTTAGTCTAGGGTGGCCAGTGTGAACAGAGATGTTAAAATGAATTCAACTCTATTTTAAAGTTTCTATATGATAGGTGTTATGCTAGAATGGAAAGATAAAGTGATAAAGGACATTGTATGTGTGAATTTTAATTTTCAGGAATCTCAGTGTCTATTAGAAAAATTGATAAACAGAAACTTGTACTTGAGAATGTTAAATGTTAGCATAAAATCAAACACAGAACACTGCGGAAAGCATGTAGGATAGTAAACCAATCCATAGGAAAACCTCAGGTAAAATGTTAGTAATTAATTATCAACTATTTGTTGAGAAAGCAATTGTGTGATTGAAGTTGAAGCACTATATTATAGAACTTCAGAGTTATTTCTACAGTCCACATTTCTGAACTTATTGATGAAGAAACTAGGGTTTTAAAAGATTAATGGTCTTGACTAAGAACATACAGATGGGTGATGACCAAATCAAACATGCAGTCATTAATGACTTAGTTCCTGGTGGTAAATAAGATACATGGTTCTTCTGTTCTTCTAGCCTTCCTAATTAAGACAGAGAAATTGACAGTGACTATGAAGTGTCTTGATTGAGAATCTGAGTGGATGGAAGTGTCATTTATTGAAATAACCAAAAGTTTCGGAGGAACAAGTTTTGGGGTGTAGGAAGGACACGGAATGGAGTGGATTCAATTTGGAGGTGCCAGTAACATTTTCAAGTGATGTTAGCAAGGAGAATCATTTTAATAAAAAGCCAGCCTCGTGACATCATTTCACTTTAATTCCTGGTACAAATAGAGCTAGAGACAGTTTGCTTCCAGATAAAATAGTTATCTTAAATAGGGATATTATCATTGAAAGATTATTTACATTCTTATATGTGCTAACTACTCCCAAATGAAACAGGCGTGGTGTTTTATGTCCTGGAAGCATAAGGAAAAAATTATTTTTGTTTCTTTTCTCGTTTTGATTAATCTTACAGATCTGAGCAGCAGAACTTGTATATTGTTTTAATCACCTATGACGAGAGAAACATGCATAGCAGAATTTATTAAAAAAAAACTTTATACCTTCTTCCAGGATTGTTCTAGGTACTAGAATTGTTTAAAAATACAAATCTCGAGTCTGCTCAGTTCTCCTTTCAGTCCAGCTCATTCAATATTCACGGAATGTTTTCCTGGAGGAGGATAGTAGCAATGACAGCTAGAGAAAAGAGGGACACCAAGCCACAACCGGATAGATACATCCATCCCAGGAAATACAGTTCTCAATGCATAACTAATTAATTGGCTCAGTATAATTCTGATTAAATAAAACAGTCTGGCAATCTAAAACATATAACCAGAATCTCTGCATTCAAATATTCACTTTCCTAAAAGTGAGGCAAAGTCACAAGAAAACAAATTCACAGCAGAGTTTGTCAAGTGAACACATAAATAAACCAATACGGCTACCACCAACATGACAACAATTTTTTGATACATTTTTGAGCTAGCATAATTCAAGTATCCCTGGATAAAAAGCATCAGGCTAAATATTCCTCCTATGCAATTAAGGGGGAATGGCCCTTTGGAAAAGATGAAACTTCCACTGGGTCACCCTGTTTTATTCTGATTGGAAGAAATGGCTGAGGGGCAGGAAGAGGAGGGGCTCTACTTACTAGAAGAAAAAAGAAGGGTCACACATGAACACACCTTCCAGTTGCATTTGGCCATATGAAAGAGTTGAATAAAAATTAGAACGTGGACAAAAGGGGCTACTTTTGAAGGTGTTTCTTTATCTTTGTGATCTCTCCGTGGAAAAAACCAGATGACTAAAATTGAGAAGAACTGTGATTGGGCAAACGGGGCAGGAGGTGGGCAAGGGGCTGGGGGGAGGGCTGGATTTACTGTACTTCATTATCTTCTTTGATGTTTGCAGTAAACATATCAATCATATCTCAAAAAGGGTTTAGGTCCAACACTCTGAAACGCATCTGGTTATCATTCCCAAGGGAAATTAGCCCATGCTGTGTCATTATCCTGTCAAGAAATCAAAGGCCCTCTTCCTGCATTAGGGGCTGTGGTTTGCCTTTGTTTGTCCAGTTCTTTGTGACCCTCACCTGTGATTGGCTCACAGTTGCCTGAACATATAACTGTCACCACATAGCCCTTTTCTGGAGGCTGATTGGCTATATCCACTTCTCATTTTGCAGGGAACAGCCTCTCTACATACATTTTGTAAATTTAATTATAATTTATAACATTGTTTATAGGAAGATATATTCTGTACTTTTCAAGCCATCAACTTGAAATGATATTTCTATCACCCAACTTATGTGTGAATCAGCCACTTTTGTACCTATTTAGCTTAACTTCCTGTCTCTTCTTCATCAACAGTATAGCACTCCAGTGAGAGGAGGAACGTGGATATTATACAAGATGACATGAAATTAGCATAAAGATATCCTCCACTGAGTCTTAGAGCTGGAAGTTATAATAAAGTCATATAGTAAAATTTTCTCATGTTCTATTTGGTCGAATTGTGGCCCAGGAACTCATAATTGGAATGATCACGAAACTTATTGTCCAATGTGAATACTTTTAGAGTGCTGGAGCTGCAGGTATAAAATGGGACAATGTTGGGTGCACTGAGACACATAACCCATTCATAATCAAATTTGTTCAATGTGGTGAGTTAATGACAGAGGTAACATTATAAACCTGAGCATACTGAAGGAATTTGTTCTTATAGTACACTGAATAAAAAGAAATATGATTCATGCAACTTAAAGAGATTTTTCATTAATAGGTTTTTCTATAATTCTGCATTAACACAACAAAAAAAATATTTTCTATGTTAATTTAGTTTTATACTAAAGTTAATTTTCCAAACATATTTGTTACTGTTTAATGATAAAATTCATATTGATAATTATAAAATCTATGAAGTTTTATTTAAATTAAAACATAGAAAACATACTCTTCCATATTTTGAGTAGTTATGAGAACCAAATGGACCTGAAAATTCTTGGCAAAGTATATACCTATAACAAAACCAAATATCAATAAATTCTTGGGAGATATAAAATAAAAATCAGTAAAATCAAAGAAAAATATCATAAAAGAACATCTAGTAAGTCACAACCATAGAGCTTTCAAAATTATTCATTTCATGAGAAAATACATTAAAAAGTGGTAAAGCAAAAAAAAAAATGTGGTAAAGCAAATTTATTTTAGAGAATACCTTTATTGGCAGATTCTAGCATAAACAGTGACACATTCTGAACTACCACGATTGTAGTCATATAAATTTTAAGCTATCTCAAGGTTGCAATAAGTCACCTTGAAAGCAAAGAAGTTTGAAGTGACTTAAGTGGTGAAAACTGGAAGAATAAAGATACCAGGATCATAGTCCAACTTCTTGAGATTCCCTTTCGTAGACCCAAACCATCGACTCTTAGCAATTAGAGTTAAGCATTATTTTCCTTTCCTTTAAAGTACCCGGCAGCTGACCTGGTGGCCAACTGAAAATAAGTATTTCCATTGCCTTATTCAAAAAGCCATTCCTTACATTAGAGCTCACTATAAAGCAGAAATCACTTACTGCGATATGAGATGCAAACTTGGTTCTTGGCCAAGTGTGAATTATAAGAAGGATTGTGGGTTTACCTGCTATGATTTTAATATTTGTCCCCTCCCAAACTCATGTTGAAGTTTAGTTGCCATTGTAACTGTATTAAGAGGTGGCACCTTTAAGAAGTGATTAGGTCATGAGGTCTCCACCCTCATGGACAGGATTGGTGACATTATAAAAAGGTGAGCTTGGCCCCCCTCTTGCTTTTCCCTTTCTCTCTCTGTCTCCCTCTCTCTTTACCTTGTCCCCTGCCTCTCTTTTTCTCTTTTCCCTTCTAACTTTCTGCAATAAGATGACACAGCAAGAAGGCCCTCTTCAGATGCCAGCACCTTGATGTTGGACTTCCCAGCCTCCAGAGCTATGAGCCAATAAATCATTATAAATTACCCAGTCCCAGGAATTCTGTTATAAGAGCACAAAATAGACTAAGACATTATCTTAAATCAGCACGCAGAAACAGTCTCTGGAAGATCAAAGCACCTGATAGATTCCTAGCAACACAATTATTTTTCCACAATAATCAGGTTAATAAACAGATCCAGGGTATTTGATATTTGGATAGGAAATGTAACTCTCACATTTTTACTATTACTTTTTAAATACAAATTTAAAGAAATTGTTATGGACTTACTAAGGGGAAAAAAAGGACTGCTCCACCAAGTTAAAAGGCCAAAGTTTGATATTTGTATTCCTTGAAAGTGAAATATCCATTAGAATTAGTTGGGGACTTTGCCATTTTTCTGGACCTCACCCACAGATATTCTAATTCTGTAGGGCTAAAGTGGAGGGAGACCAGGAATCAGCACTTTGGTGAAGTACTGCTGAATTTCCATTCTGCAAAGTGATTCTGACGAAGACGGTTCATGCACAGTGCTTTAATGTAGAAATAGGAAAATGCTTAGCTGCTATGGCAAGTTTACCTGTCTGCTCTGAACAATATTTGCCAACAGGTTTTCTTCTAAAATTTTATACATTATAAGAGATTTTTAAAATATATTTTGTTAATTCAGGGTAAAATATTTTAAAAGGTTATTTTATTAGGTATTATAATCATGGGAAATAGAAATATATAAACAATGACTATTTTGTCATACAATAGGAAGTGTGTGTGTGTGTGTGTGTGCAAGCTGAACGTTTGGACACACCCATTAATCTTTTTAAAAAGTAAATCTCTGCTAAAAGTTGATTTGTAAGTAGAAGAGTAGTGGTTTAGGTATTCTATCCTCAAATATACTACTTTTCCATGGACTTAAAAAATATGCTTTCTTCTTTAAAAATTGAAGGAACTCATTTGGTTTTTCTTTTAACTGTATAAATCTCTCCTCAATAATAATAATAATAAAACATTGAAAAGGATTATGAAAAACAATAGAATATAATCTCAAATAACTGACTTCTTAAAAAGAAATCAAAACTGGTATAGATAAGAATGAAAAATGATTTTGAAAGTTCTAAGGGAAAGTCCTAGGAACTGGAATTGTTTAGTCTAGAGAAGGGATTATTAGGGAAAGTTTTAATGATATTTTATAATAAGACTAAAAGCAGGCTATAATGAGAAGAAAGCTGACAATTCTTCATCTTAACTGGATAAATAAAGCACGCTTCTTGGTGATTTTAGAAGCATTAATTTTATCTTCTTAATAAAAACTTCCTCTCTCATTTTTCTCCTTCTTCCTTTTCTTCTTTCTTTTCTTTCTTCTTCCCTTAAATAACTATTTAGCATCTATTAAGTGCCAGGCACAAAGGAAATGCAGTTGGTTTAAGTTAAATATATTTGCTTAGGGAAGAGTTCATGGAGAACATTGTTTCTCTATTTTAACGTTTTATAAGAATCTGCATATAAAACAACTCATGGCATACGTTGTAGGGAGGTTTCTCACAAAGACCACTTAGTTTGGGAAATTTCAGTCTAATCTTAATTTTGCTAATCTCTAACAAGAGATTCCAGTAACATAATTCAATTTCAGAGTGTAAAATGTTATAGAAATTCTCAATTCCAGAACAGTGGGGAGGCTAGTCGAATTTTTTTTCTGTTACTAATTTCACTGATATCACTTGGGAAAGATTATGAAGTCCATTTGGCAGGCTTTTCTCTGTAAACTGCTACTCTATTCTTTCATTTTATAATCAAGGAACTATGCTATTGACTAAGTAGAGTGCCAAGTCAGGTTTTAGGAGGGTCCGATTCTACTTTTAGCGGTTATTGATGAGAAATTAGTCTGAATTACATCTCTTTTTTCTCCTTCATTGGCCTTCTTATAACATATGTGCTCTGCTGTATTAGTCAGGGTTCTCCAGAGAAACAGAATCAATAGGATATACACAGATATATAGGAGGAGACATTATGGAAATGGTTTTGCATGACTGTGAAGGCCAAGAAATTCTATTATATGCTGTCTGGAGCTGGAGAACTGCAAAAGCTGTTGGTGTAATTCATTCCAAGTTCAAAGGCTTAAGAACCAAAGGATCCCATGGTTTCAGTTCAAGGCTGAAGACCTGAGAACCAGGTTCTACTGGCATAAGTCCTGGAGTCTGAAGGCCCAAAAATCAGGAGGTCTGATAAATGAGGGTAGAAGATGATTGCCCAGGTTCAAGAAGAGGGAGCAAATTTTCACCTCCTCTGCCTTTTTGTTCTATCTGGGCCCTCAATGGATTGGACGGTGTCTGTCCACGTTGGTGAGGGTAAATCTTCTTTACTCAGTTTATCAATTCAAATACCAATCGCTTCTGGAAATACCCTTATAGATACACTCAGAAATAATACATACTAGCTTTCTGGGTATCACTTCACCCAGTCAAGTTGACACATAAAATTAACCATCACACCCATTTTTAAAGAAACATCCACCTCATATGTAGGGGCTCATTTTGGCTAAGGATAGAGCCTAGATAGAGCATCCTCCCAGGTGCTCTGCTGAGAAATGACTTTATTAGGCCAGTGTATTAGTTTGTTTTCACACTGCTATAAAGAATTGCCTAATACTAGGTAATTTATAAAGAAAAGAGGTTTGATTGACACATAGTTCTGCATGGCTGGGGAGGCCTCAGGAAGCTCACCATCATAGCGGAAGGGGAAGCAGGCACCTTCTTCACAAGGCGACAGAAAAAACAGCAAAAGAGGAACTTCCAAATACTTATAAAACCATCAGTGAGAACTCACTCACTATCATGAGGACAACATGCGGAAATCCGCCCCCATGATCCAATCACCTCCCTTCCTTACACATGGGGATTACACGTCCCTCCCTCAATACATGGGGATTACAATTCAAGATGAGAATTGGTTGGGGACACAAGGCCTGACCATATCAGTCAGAAAATTGCTCTGCTTCAAAAGAGCAACAACCACAACAAGGCTTTCTCCTTTAAAACTTGAAAGAACTCAGTGTCAAATATGCATCGTTGGCTATAGAAGGATATAGTAGTGAAGGATCCTGAAAAGAAGCAAAGAATGATGCAGAAGGTGACAAGAAATAATAATAATTAGAACCCAAGAAAACTGGTAGTTGACATTGAAAAATCTTGTGAAGCAATGACTAGAATTGGGTTCCGGGAAGGAAGATGGGCAGGGCCAGGAAGTGATAAGCAAGGAGAAATGCGCTAGGGAACAAAGCCTTGTAGTCAACTGTTTGTCTTAGGACTTCTAGACATGAATTTGAGTGAATCAGTAAATGTGTTTTAGAAGTAACGCATGCAATTTAAGAATGACAGTACTACACTGCATCCCTTTATTTGTGTAGTACAACTAAAGGTTTTCACTAACTCAAGCTTCCTCTGCTTCCACTCCAAGTCAGACTTTTAACTTGGTCTGCAGCCTCCATTTCATGTCATACTTTGCCATCTAGTGGCTGGTCATAGTATAAAGCAATAACTTACTCTAACCCAAACTTAGGTTTCCGTATGCTTTGTTGAAAACCTGAGACATTCAACTTTGCAAAATGTAACATCTTATTTGCTTTCGTTATATGCTGTCTTGCTCCAAAGAGAATACATGGTGGCTTAGCTTTGGGGTTGAAATTTCAGATTATGACAGCTGGGCAAGTTTGAGAGAGTAAAATCAAACAAAATTATAAATAAATTATCACATTATTTTTCTTAACATTAAAACATCACGTTCCTTGGTGTTTCTCTTCCATGCAGAGTTTATATAAACTGAAATCCAATAGGATTTTCCAAGCTAGTTATTCTGGTTGGTTTATTTTATTATTCTGTGCTAAAACCAATCTGACTTTCATTTAATTATGTCAACTGGTATATATGATTTTCCCCATACTTTATCAAGCTTTTCTTTCTTCTTCTGTATTCCTCAGTGAAGGAGATATCACTTGACACTTTTGCATCGTTTTAAAAAAATCTATGGTTTCACTTCCTGTTGCCTCATGTGAGACATGACTCTGATCATTACTGAGTTAGCTTATGATTTACACAAAATATTCAGGAAACGTTTATCCTTGCTTCTACTCAGCATCACGTCTCTTTGGGCTGCTTAATGCAACGTTTGTACTGCCGGGAACACTTGAATGACAATTCACATTTAACAGTTGGTGTAGGCTGATGGTCAAACAAATGAAGGGGGAAATCTTTGTGTTGAACTATTTAAGTGACAATCTGAGGACACAAGTCTACTTCCAGACTACATTTGGAGAAAATGTTGAATGCACAGGGTTTCGTTTGGTAGTTAAGAGCATGCTTTGGAGGGAATAGACAAATTTCTATTCCTGTTCTTTTATTTTTACTTTTAAAAAGATGGGGTCTCGCTTTGTTGCCCAGGGTAGTCTTGAACTACTGGGCTCAAGTGACCCTCCTACCTTGGCCTCCCAGAGTTGTGGAATTATAGGCATGAGCCACCAGACCTGGCCCATATTCTAGTTCTGATACTTACTAGCTGTGTTGCCTCGTTTAAGTAATTGAACCCCTTTAAACTTGATTTCATTTATCTGTCAAACAACAAAAAAGATTGTACTTGCCTCATAAAAAACTTGGGAGGATTAAATAAAGTAACTTACATATAGCTTAGTCTTAGTACATTGTCTTGCACACACTAAACAATAAATAGAAGTTGTTATGATGATAGTGCTGGTAATGTTTGGCCAACAATCTATGTTTTGCCATTAATTTCTAATTCTGCCTAAATAACCTTTTGTAATGTAAATCCTTGGTTTACTGTCATGTATCTATGAAATTCTCCTTGGGAAGCCTCTGCAATAAGCACTGTAGCCTGAAGAGTGATTAGTGTTTGATGGTCAAAGATATTTCATTCCAAACAAGAGAGGAAAATGTCTCAAAAAAGAGTAGAGTCCAAAGTCATGCACCCCATTTATTCCAACACTGTAGGTCCTGGCTGTGTGAATGGGAATTGCCCATGGCAGGGTAGTATCCGAGGGAGGAAATCCATGTTTCAATCCTCAAAATGTGTTCTCAGTACCAGTGAATCTTTGATTTGGATCAAGGATTAAAATGGGAATAAGAGCAATCTGGTTTACTACAATAAAGAAGCTCCATTACGGACTTTGCAGAAGATGGGAGCAGGGCCGGGGCAGACATGAGAGTTCGAGACTAAATGAGCAACCGAAAGGCAGATTAGAGCCTCTGTTCCACCATTTCCCAGCTAACTTGTGGCAAGTAACTGAGCACTGTGGGATCTCCCTCTCGCTCTCTCTCTCTCTCTCTCTCTCTCTCTCTCTCTCTCTCCCTCTCTCTCCCTCTTTCTCTCTCTCTCTCACAAGTTCTCCCTCTGTTGCCCAGGCTGGAGTGCAATGGCACAATCTTGGCTCACTGAAACCTCTGCCTTCTGGTTCAAGTGATTCTCCTGCCTCAGGCTCCTGAGTAGCTGGGATTACAGGCAGCCACCAGCATGCCCAGCTACTTTTTGTATTTTTAGTAGCAATGGGGTTTCACCATGTTGCCAAGGCTGGTTTCGAACTCCTGATCTCAAGTGACCCACCCACCTTGGCCTCCCAAAGTACTGGGATTATAGGCATAATCCCCTGATCCCAGTCTGGAATCTGTTTCTTTGATATTTACAGGGAATAATGTGGACTTTGGGGCATATCACAATGTAATGTGGAGTCTGTATCTTTGAGATTTACAAGGAATGATGCAAAAATGCTCACTGGGTGGCACTGTCCTGTGAATGTGAAAATGTCATGACAGCAGCACCAACCTGTCCTGTCTATCACTGTGGTCTCTGTGTACATAGCACAGTGCTCTGTAAATCAGTATTCCCATATTATTTGTTGAAAGAAAGAGTGAGCCAAAGGTACTTACTGCATTTCTCTTCCTGAACCCCGGACAAGTGTCTACAACTGCCTAAAAGACATTTCCAACTGAATGTTTGAAGTGTTGCATGAAATCAGTGGGCAAAACTGATCTCTTGCTTTTCACCACTATAGCCTAGTTCTTCTGTGAATGGCACTGCTAACCACCTTGTTGTTCATGTCAGAAACTCAATGTTCATCCTTGTTTTTTCTCTTTTGCCTGAACTCCTAGCCACATCTGGAATATGTGCAGCTTTCTCTACCTCCTCTACCCTTCCTGTTTCAGAACTCTGGACTTCCCTGAATCACTACTGCAACATTTAAGATTGCTTTCCCCACATCCACTCTTGTTCTCCATTTCATTCATGATGAATGACAGACCTCTGAAATGGAAACATTCAAATGTACAGTCAAAGCTGAAGAAAGAAGCCATGTGTTATGGCAGGCAGAGTGCTGGGATGGAAGAGAGGGCATCTAAGTTCTGGCTCTATTACTGCCTGGGTAAGTGAATTTGGATATCTCTCTGTCTCTATGGCTATTGGCCTTTTTATCTATAAAATAAAAACTTTGGATCACGTGATTTCTTAAGATACTTATAACATGAAAATTCAATGCTTTTGTTAAAACTTTCTAATTCTGGAGCAAATGCCTTTTATGATGCTTTGAAATTGATTTTAATAATAGAGCTGGTTGCAAATGACTTTCAATACGTATTCCTTAAAGGCTTCTCTCCATTGTGTTTACAAACTGAATAATCCCCTAATGGGATTATGATTACAGATACAATCTGGTCATTTGTTCAAGTTAAACTCCAGTTTTTCTTATCTCATTATACAAAAGTTGAATGAGATCAATCTTTATGTGCCTCTTTGCTTGTAATATAAAGACCTTCCAGGAGTCTTTAATCCACTCATAAAAGAAGTTTCTGTATATTTCTCTCACAAAATAACGATTAATTAGAAATTACTTAATTGAAAGTAATATGCCCTCAGTTAGCATTGATTGATTTAATTAACTAAAAGTTAACAGGATAGCCTTAAATGTGACCACACCAATAGGTGTAGAGGGATAGAATAAAGAAAATAATGATTTCATGTTATTCATTGCTTGGGCAATATCTGAAGTTACTGTGTTAAGTCTGAGCATTGTATTTTAGAGGGCACATTGACAAATTACAATGAGTTCAGAGGAGGAATCTGTATTGTTATAGAATCTACAAACCCTATGTGAAACATGATTGAAGAAGCCAAAGATATTTAAGCTAGAAAAGAGGAAACTTAGGGGGAACACCAGAGACCTCAATTTTCTGAGGACTGTCAGTAGCATAGAGATTTGGCTCCTTCTAGTGCTTCAATGAATAACACACTAGTGGTGTGTGTTAAAAATACTCCCATGGTTTTTCATTATTCTTACAAGAAATTCCAATATTCCTATTCCAGGCTTTCACCCACCTATGTCTGTATGCCCCTCACTCACTAGGGTTATTTTTGGCTTTTTGTTTTGTATTCTTTCAACACACAAAATTTGAATCCACCGCACATATCTTCTGCTTGCTGTTCCCTAACTAAACAAGAAACTACATGAACAATTAAATAAAGCATCATTAGTAATCGGTACAGGTTAAAGACAGCAGATTCTACTCAATACAAGAAAGAACTGAGCCTCAGAACCCAAAGCCCAGAGTCCTAGTAGGAAATGGAGATCTGTCCATCTGGAATAATTAAAGAGAGGGCTAATCAATTCCTGCCAGGGAAGTTGTAGAAGGTGAATTGGTTGCTTTGAGCTTTACTGGACAGAAACTCATCATAAGTTGCCTTCTGCCCAAAGACGAATATCCTGGTTTATGTAACGAAAGAGTCCCCGCATAGCTAAATCCAGGTAATCAAATAATGTCTGCAGGAACATTATTTGTTCCAAACACAACCTCTGCTTCTCTCTGTGTTGGCCTCATTCTCAGGCAGGCTGTCTCCAAGATGAAGAAATGTGGCCTCCAGAAGTTTCAGGATTATATCCTGCCTGATTAGCAACCCCAGAAAAAAAAAGAGAGCTGCCATTTCTTAAAAAATTCCGGCAATAGTCCCAGGATTAGCTATATTTGGTTTGGCTTGGGCCACATGTCCACCCTCAGCCAATCACTGCAGCTTGGAGAAGAGATCCTTTCAACTGCCACTTTTGAGACTGGTGAAAAAACAAACCTCTCACAAAAGTCAGAAGTGGAATCAGCTTCACCGAAACAACATGAAATAAAATTGTGGGAGGGGTAGGTCTTCAAAATAAAATAAGGGAGTAGCTAACAAAATAAAGGGATGCTGGAAAGACAAAAACATAAAATCTCTATTATAAATGATGCTTTGAATCTACAAATTGCTTTGGGCAGTATGTCCATTTTCACAATATTGATTCTTCCTAACCACGAGCATGGAATGTTTCCCCATCTGTTTGTGTCCTCTCTTAGTCCCTTGAGCAGTGGTTTGTAGTTCTCCTTGAAGAGGTCCTTTACATCCTTTGTTAGTTGTATTCCTAGGTATTTTATTCTCTTTGTAGCGATTGTGAATGGGAGTTTGCTCATGATTTGGCTCTCTGTTAGTCTGTTATTGGTGTATAGAAATGCCTGTGATTTCTGCACATTGATTTTGTATCCTAAAACTTTGCTGATGTTGCTTATCTGTTTAAGGAGATTTTGGGCTGAGATGATAGGGTCTTCTAAATATACAATCCCCATCAAGCTACCAATAACCTTCTTCACAGAACTGGAAAAAACCACCTTAAACTTCATATGGAACCAAAAGAGAGCCCGCATAGCCAAGACAATCCTAAGCAAAAAGAACAAAGCTGGAGGCATCACGCTACCTAATTTCAAACTACAAGGCTACAGTAATCAAAACAGCATGGTACTGGTACCAAAACAGAGAGATAAACCAATGGAACAGAACAGAGGCCCTGGAGGCAATATAACACATCTACAATCATCTAATCTTTGAAAAATCTGACAAAAACAAGCAATGGGGAAAGGATTCCCTGTTTAATAAATGGTGTTGGGAAAACTGGCTAGCAGTGTGCACAAAGCAGAAACTGGACCGCTTCCTGACACTTTACACTAAAATTAACTCCAGATGGATTAAAGACTCAAACATAAGACCTAACACCATAAAAATGCTAGAAGAAAATCTAGGCAAAACCATTCAGGACATAGGTGTAGGCAAGGACTTCATGACTAAAGCACCAAAAGCATTGGCAACAAAAGCCAAAATAGACAAATGGGACCTAATCAAACTCCAGAGCTTCTGTACAGCAAAAGAAACAATCATTAGAGTGAATCAGCAACCAACAGAATGGGAAAAAAATCTTGCAATCTACCCATCTGACAAAGGGCTAATATCCAGAATCTATAAAGAACTAAAACAGATTCACAAGAAGAAACAAACAAACCCATTCAAAAGTGGGAGAAAGATATGAAGAGACACTTTCCAAAAGGAGACATATATGAGGCCAACAAACATGAAAAATGCTCATCAACTGATTATTAGAGAAATGCAAATCAAAACAACATTGAGATACCACCTTATGCCAGTGAGAATGGTGATCATTAAAAAATCTGGAGACAACAGATGCTGGAGAGGATGTAGAGAAATAGGAACACTTTCACACTGTTGGTGGGAGTGTAAACTAGTTCAACCATTGTGGAAGACAGTTTAGTGCTTCCTCATGGACCTAGAAATAGAAATTTCATTTGACCCAGCAATCCCATTACTGGGTATATACCCAAAGGATTATAAATCATTATTTTATAAAGATACATGCACATGTATGTTCATAGCAGCACTGTTTACAATAACAAAGACCTGGAACCAACCCAAATGCCCATTGATGATAGACTGGACAAGGAAAATGTGGCACATATACACCATGGAATACTATGCAGCCATAAAAAATGATGAGTTTGTGTCCTTTGTAGGGACATGAATGAATCTGGAAACCATAATTCTCAGCAAACTGACATAAGAACAGAAAATCAAACACTGCATGTTCTCACTCATCAGCAGGTGTTGAACAATGAGAACACATGGACACGGGGAGGGGAGCATCATACTCTGGGGTCTTTTTGGGGGGAAAAGGGAGGGATAGTGGGGGGTTGGGGAGGGATAGTGGGGGGTTATCAGGGAGGGATAACAGGGGGAGAAATGCCAGATGTAGGTGATGGGGGGATGGAGGCAGCAAACCACATTGCCATGTGTGTACCTATGCAACAGTCCTGCATGATCTGCACATGTACCCCAGAACCTAAAGTACAATTTTAAAAAAAGAAACAAATAAATGTTGCCTTATTATGAATGTTCAAAATTTATATAACTGCAAAAAGATTGGATGATCTGACTTCTAAGTATGGGTTTGATGCTCAGTGTTCTATGATAGAGAGTTACGGGTTTTTGTTTATTTTTTTTTGTCTTTATCTGTTGTGGTCCATGTCTTAGAAAGATCCTGTCCTATCTGATGGCTTGAGATAAAGTCAGAATTATCTACTAATGGCAAATGCAGAACAGGTATTAGGGAAGGAGAGATGTCCCTGGAACCTGACTCAGACCAGAATGTATATGAGTTATGGAACTTGGCCCAGCTGCAGAGACTGATCTGGAGGTTCCCCTCTGTGGGCCAATGAAAAACCACTGTCCTCTTCATCCAGAAATAGCTGGAATCAAGTAGTCCGGAGTCCTCATGTTACTCCTTGGCAACCTAGAATTTCTTACTCTGAAGCTAAATCTGTCAATGATTTCTTTGAACACTGCTACCTGATCAGGGGTTTACTTCTATAAACTTCTGTAAAATGTATCCAAGTCCCAGTCTGTGAGGACCTTGCTGTTTTCCAGATACTCTCAGTGTTAAATGGATAATAGCATTTTGATATACTACCCTTCTCAGTTTAATACCTTTATATTTCAAGATATCTCTTTGCCAGAAGAGTGTTCCAGCTGAGTCTGAACTGGAATTCACAGTTTAGCTGCAAATGTTAAAATCATGAATGAATAATCCTTTCTTCACCCCACCACCAGGAATCTCTTTGCACAAAACAATGAGAAAGATTCCTTCAAGAAGGATGTTTTGGGCTAGTCCCGGGCGGGGGGGCGGGGTGGGGGAGGAGATGGAAAGGCCTTTATAGTCTCTGGCCCAGCTTGGCTCCAAGGACTATGTCTGACCTGATAGAGATGAAAGTTGCAAATGATTATCATGAAGACCTTTGTGATTTATGGGAATATTTACCTATGGTGTTGCTGGTGACAAAGTGAGATGAGTTACCAGGTGACAAAGTGAGATGAGTTGCTGTAGTGAAGCGAGAAGCATTCCTCAGTTCTGAAAGGGATTCACTTTGGCCTTGGGGCATTGAAAGAGTTGTGATGTCTTTTCTTCTACTGCTAGCATGTAGGGGCATTGCTTCAGCTTTTATGAAAGATTTCATTTCGGAGCAATGGTACATATGAGTTGATTTGCTATTTAAGTTTGTTTCTGATAAGCAATTAAGAGTTGAGAGAGTAAAGGGACAAGGTGCACTTTTACACTCCTCTTGCTATGCAGAGTCACTGTGTGCAGTCCCTTTCCTGTTGGAAACATTGCCACAGTTCCTTGGTTCAGCCTAATTTCAAATCTAGGCTCATTCCTAAAAGCCAAAGTTAGTTTCAATGCCTCACTCTAATGATGAACATTGATGGGAGCTTAAATTAAGACAGCTATACTCGGGGTAGAATGAAGTACCCCAGGGACTGCACAGGAAAAGGGGAGGAACCAGAGGGGAAAAGTGAGGAGGAGGGAAGACCTGGTGGCTTCTCAGTTTTGTTTGAGTATCTGGGCAGATGGAAATGATGAATGCCATTTACCAAGTTGGGAAATATAGGAGGAGTTTTAGGCAAAAATCTCATTATTTGAACATGTTTATTGGTCACTATTTGAACATGTTTATTTCTATAAAATTCCAGTTAGTTTAGTTTTAAAGTGTAATTCAGATTTATATCCAGGAAGTGTGTCTGAGTCTGTATCTCTGTGGGAGCCTGAGTCTGTTTCTCTGTGTGTCTGTGGGTGGGTCTGTGTGTGTAAAGCTGGTGGGGTCTACAACGAAGGAAGGCTGAGGAAAACTTGACACCAGAGAGTCAACTGGCAGAGCAACATTAGCCAAATAAGCCCATAATTCATTCCTCAGTGGGCAGCAAATATTCTCATTTGGGCAGTAGGATATTGATGAAATCGGGATGTGAGATAGACATGAAAGTGATAACATAATGAAGCACTTCACTTCCTTAGGTTATACCTTAGTTTTTTACAATGCTACTATGTCCACAAAAATGCTCAGTGCCAACATAAGAAAAGTTTTCCAGTTTTTCAAAGAATGGTTGTGGCTTTGGCTGCCTTTGTGATCACTTCATTTATGCCACATTATTTTCATAAGTAAAAATAAAAGCCTTCTCTTTTAAATGTACATAAGCTAGACAAGATATTTCATATCTAATAGAATTATTAATACAATACTAGCTAACGTTCATCGAATGCCTACCATGTGCCAGGCACTATTCTAGTTTTTAAAAAAATCATTTATTAGTAATTTAATCCACATTAAGTCCTTGAGAATAAGTACATATTAATAAATACATATTAATAGTTTCATTTTACAGATGAAGAAACTGAGGAACAAAGTACAGTAACTTGCTGAAGATCCCATAACTAGCAAATATAAAGCTAAGATGTGAACCCAGCTAGTCTGACTGCTCATCTCAGTAATCAATCTCATCAACATAAATGAATCATTGGGATGTGACATAGACATGAAAGTGATATAAATGAATGTAGTAGGCAGCCTTTAAGATGCCACCAATGATTCCTTCCTCCTGGTATTCAATCCCTTGTATAATCTCCTACTCTTCCATATGGATTGTGTCTAGAAAATTTCTTCTAAAGAATAACACACAGCAAAAACGACGGATATTTCCAAGAGTAGGTTCTAAGAAGACTGTGGCTTCCCTCTTGCTCTCTCCTTCCCGCTTTCTCTTCCACTCTCTCTTTTACTCATTTGAAAAAACAAAAACAATGAAAACCTGATACCTTGCTGTGAGCTGCACAGTGGAGATACCTGTAAGGCAACTGAGGCTCTCAGTCCAACACCCATGGGGAGCTGAATCTGCAGCAGCCACGGAAGTGAACTAGGAAACTGCAGCCTTAGTTGGGTCCTGAGATGACGGCCGCCCGGCTGACAGCCTGACCACAACCTCAGGAGAGAAGTTGGAGCAAGAGGCACCTCACCAAACCACACCCAGATTCCTGACCCACAGAAACTGTGGGCCATTGTATCTGTTGTTTTAAGCCACTAAGTTTTGGACTGATTTATTACCCAGGAATACATAATTAACAAAACACATAATAAATGGAAATTCTGGTCCCTTTCTCCCTGAGCCTATATTTTACTTTGTAGACAGAAGAAATTCTTGTCCCTAGCTATCTCCCTGGGCTTCAAGTGCTGTCTGCCTTACTTTGGAGAAAGAAGAATGACAAAGAACAACAGCTCTGGAGCCAGTTTATCTTCCGGCCATCATCAGCATCTGCCTATTAATATTACCCTGCTAAGCACCTAATTTCTTCTTTATTAGATAATGATTTCCTTCCTACGGGTCATTCTTTGAAATAATGGCCATTTTTAGCTTCTGACAGAAGCAGTTTTAGAAACACAGACTTTAGATTTAGACAGACCTGGGCCCCATGGAGTCATGAAGGAGTCTTCACGTACCACACACCATTGTCACTGGAGAAGACTGCTAAACATTTTTGAACCTCAGCTTTTTCATTTGTTAAATGTAATAATAATATTAATGTTAACATATTTTAAAAACTGAAGTGTGTGTGTGTGTGTGTGTGAGAGAGAGAGAGAGAGAGAGAGAGAGAGTGTCAAAGAGATTGATTTGTGTTTTGTTCTTGCTGCATTTGCTTTTCCTCCTCTTCAGCTCTGCTGGAGTAAGGTAATGAGGATCATTGTATTCTCTACCTTTAGGGAGCCCAACCCTGAACTTCTGGAACACAGTCTCTTTCAATCTTTTCTGAAAGCCTCAGCTTATAAAGAGGAGACTGTAAATGTCCCTAGAGAGAGAAAGGAAAGCAGATAGCTGGGGAAGCCCCAGACTTCAGTATGGGAGCTGGTGTGCGCACTTAGGAAGCCATTGGGAGAACATGTATATCTGAGAAGCCTGTGCAGAGGAGCCTCCCAGCTCTGCAGGGAGTTATGTAGCCTGCTCATCTGGTGTGGCCAAGATAAGCAGAATAAACTGATTTTCAGGATACCACTGTACATCTCAGCTGTAACCAGGGTGGCCCTCCTGTGCCCTTTGCTCTGCTGAAGAAACTCAGTGCTTTTGTATCACTTAGAGCAGGGGTCCCCAAAAGTTCCTAACAGGCCAGGGCACAGACTGGTACTGGTCCACGGCCTGTTAGGAACTGGGTGGCACCGCAGGCGGTGAGCAGCAGGTGAGCAAGCATTACGCCTGAGCTCAGCCTCCTCTCAGATCAGCAGTGACATTAGATTCCCACAGTAGCACAAACCCCATAGTGACCTGCACATGTGAGGGATCTAGGTTGCGTACTCCTTATCAGAATCTCACCAATGCCTGATGATCTGAGGTGAAACAGTTTCATCCTAAAACCCCTATTCCACCCCATCTGCGGAAAAACTGTATTCCTAAGAAGCTGGTCCCCAGTGCCTAAAAGGTTGGAGACCACTGACTTAGAGGCAAGTAAAACTGTGAGAGAGTTAAATATGGATGGAGAATTAATTTCCTTCTATTTGGGCTTCATGGAATCTTGGAGCTGGAAGTCTGAATATGACTTAAAGATAGTAAAACAATAAGATACTCCTTATATACACAAATGTTATTTACAAATCCACACCTTGCAGAGAGGCGTTGAATTTTCTTCTGGTTGGTACTGAGAGCCATGGAAGAAGATTCAGAGAAGCCTTGATTGACAGGGCATCATTATTGCTCAGGATGCACGTTTTCATGGAGGAACTGCTGTACTGCTCTTATTGGCCGTGCAAAAAGCTGATTATGTTCTCCCTAGGGCTTGAGCATTTTTTTAAGCTTTATTTATTCCTAGCCTGGTAGTTGAACAAGATATGCTTGCTCAGATAAGATAAATGTGACCTTGTCCTGGGACTCAAATACAGAACTTGTGATTTTCATCACTCTTTGGGTTGCCATCTTTTAGGGTGAAGATTTTCCGAAAGGCCAAGATATCATTCCGTTTAGTCTTTGGCTTAGGATGACTCCCCAGAGGCCCATCATGGATTCCAAATAGAGTCATTGATTCTGCTTTGGGAGCTGTTTGCAAAGCAGCTTTAATTAGGTGCTGAGCCCTTTATCAGTTCCTGGCAACCCAAATTCGACATTGTGTTCCCCTGAGAGCACTTCCTCGCTGAGTTCTCAGCTTCTTCCCTGTTCTTCGCCCTCAAAGGCAGTAAGAGGTTGTCCTCGTTCGGGACCAATAGCTCTGCTATAAAACTTGTCTTTGAGTTCTCGGTGGTTCTAAGCCATGTTGCAATCTGCAAGCTGAAGTAAAGTTAATGACCTGATTTTTATATGTAACAGTCTTTAAGAGAGTTAGTTATTCGGAGTTGAATCTGGAAGCACTTCAACTCAGCTATTTTTCAAAGATGTTTATTTTCTGTATTTTTGGCAATGTTTTGCTAAGAAAAGCTGCTGACATGCTCTCTCAGTGGTGGCATTCCAGACCCCTGCAGAAACCCCTTACATGAGAGAAATAAAGGCTGCTTCGGACAGAGGTCAGACTTAAATAGAATGCTGGGAATTTAAATCAATGTAAGCACACTGAAGTGTGTAACAAAATGAGTCTTTCTTCTTTGCAGTGCTGGAAAATGGTTTTACTTCTAGGAATGAATTATCAATATTTCTTTATGAAAAACAGCCATTACTTAAAGGGAAGATAAATGGAGATTTTGTTAAAAAAAGAAAAAAAAGACTGATGCAAGCTAGACCGCAGGACTCTTATCTTGAGAAAAGCTTTGAGGTGTGATACTTAAAAGGATTATCAAAAGGAATGATTTTAAGGTCTAACCCTGAAGTACAAGTTAAAAAAAAAATGTAGGTGTTAAAATTGGCTTTCGATACTGTGTAATAAATGTTTTATAGCTTAAAAATTATTTTCTTAGTTTCTACTTTTTCCTTTTAAAGGAAATGGGCAAGTACTCAATTTCACTTGTTGGTATCTGCCTGAATACTGTATATATTGAGTGAAGGCTTTTTACTCTCTATGGTATTAGGCTGAAATGAATGGCCCTGTGTCTATTCAAATTTGGAGACTCATCTTGATTCTTCCTGGCTGTCTGGACTTGTCACATCACTAAAATAAATTTATAGACTTTATTTGATAATCTATGTCAATGAGTGTCTAGAGATTACATTTTGAATTATTTTCTCTGAAAATGTTCATTTTCAAGTGGATTATTACAACTTTGATCTGTATATATTTTATTTCTCTTGAATGCTGATATAAAGGAAAATTAGTAGTTACTATATTTTTCTCTTAAATATTTGTCTTTCTAAACTGATTTGAGAAAATGTTAAGAACAGGGGTAAGAAGCCAAGACTATTTAATATTCTTTGTTTCACTATAGGTTATTTACTGGGGTCATATTACATATTATACATTTTTTTGAAAACAATAATTATGTTTAATAATGCTTTACAGTTTAAGATATTTCACATTATTCTTACAGCATGTACAAAACTAGACCCAGAATAAGCTGATTCTCCAAAGGCCTCTCAAAAATTTCATAGCAAAGTCAAGGCTTAAGCCAAATATCTCCTTCCCTAATTCTATGAACTCCACCTACTGGTAAACTGCCCTGCCATTCTCCTAGTCACTCAAACAGAAACCTGGAAGGAACACTGATTTTTATTTTTTTTCCTGTTACCTTTCCTATTCAAGGGACATTGTCTTCACTGGCCCCCTTCCCTCTATCACTGCTACCACTTGACCATTATCTGGGCCCACACACTTGTGTCCTCTCTAATTTTTCTGCCTAGAGGTAATCTTTCAAAATTACACATCTGAGTAAGCTATTTTTAAACTTAATTTCCTTTAATAATTCTCTATTACCTAATTCCTCAACATTATTGCCTAATTGGGTAATATTTTGATACTAACTCGTTTTTCCTTTCATTTTTAAAGAAAAGCTTTGCCATGTGAATGTGTTCAAACAATGAAAAGAGAGAGAAAATAGAACAATAGTGGAGTGAACTGTACAATGAATTCATCGGCTATCTCAGAGATTCAACGAACAGCTAATCTCTTTTCATTTCCGCTTCTCTACACCCCACTCCTAACTCCCTGCACCCTTTGCTGGATTAACTTAAAGCAAATCTCTGGTTTTGTTTTGCTTTACCAGCAATTTTCTCCTTGTCCTTGACTTTAGGCATGAGTTGAGGGAGCCCCAACTCACTGCCTCTGGAGCATTTGGAGACTTATGTTATTCGATCTCAAACATCAACTAAGCTTTAGACAAGATTTCTTAACAAACATCAAAGACGTTTGTTAAGAAAGCGGTGGCTCAAGCCTGTAATCCCAGCACTTTGGGAGGCCGAGGCGGGTGGATCACGAGGTCAAGACATCGAGACCATCCTGGTCAACATGGTGAAACCCCGTCTCTACTAAAAGTACAAAAAATTAGCTGGGCATGGTGGCGCGTGCCTGTAATCCCAGCTACTCAGGAGGCTGAGGCAGGAGAATTGCCTGAACCCAGGAGGCGGAGGTTGCGGTGAGCCGAGATGACGCCATTGCACTCCAGCCTGGGTAACAAGAGCGAAACTCCGTCTCAAAAAAAAAAAAAAAAAAGAAAGAAAGAAAGAAAGAAATCTGGGGTGGGGAGCTAGGGAAGGAATAGCAGGGGATAGGGGGATTGGGGAGGGATAGCATTAGGAGAAATACCTAATGTAGATAATGGGGCAATGGATACAGCAAACCACTACCATGGCGCGTTTATACCTATGTAACAAACCTGCACAATCTGCACATGTACCCCAGAACTTAAAGTATAATAATAATAAAAAAAGAAATCTGGGAAGAAGAGATCACAATATAAAAATTACTTATTCTGTCTTTGGCTTCAGAAAAAGAGGCAGTTAAAGAGTGGACAAGAGAATCTAGATGCCTGTAAAATCCCCCAAATGGTGGCTGCATCCTGGCCTTGGGCAAGTCCCGAGGTGAACACATATTAGAAAACTCCATATTTAGGAGTGTGAGGGCTTTAGCAGAAAGGATACCCATGACATTACGTTCATCACACTACTGTTTGTAGTAGTGCCTGAGAGGCACTCTGTGACACCACGGTATACAAACAGTAGCATGGGAATGTTTGTCTGGCATGCTGGGTCAGAAATATAGAGTTTTCTGGAGGATTTAGGGGTTTTCAAGAAAAACTGGAGAATCTGGAGGAACTACATGGTGGAGACGAAGAGGACAGAGAGAAACCTGTGTAGACAGAGAACAGGGACTCCATGGAGAAGTGGATTTCTCAGAGGGCACAAGCAGAGGGAGGCTGAGCAGCAAATGTCCCCTTTGAATCAACCCAAAGGAAAGGGGATTAAGACCAGGCCTTGAGTTGACTAATACACTGAATTGTCTTTTATTTAAGACAATAGTTAGATAGACGTTGCATTTACTTATGTGAACTAGAGTGCATTTTTACCCTACCAAGTTTGTACCCACTCCATAGAGAAGTCATCAGCACTCAGATGTTCCTTCCTCCTCTCCTTTTCTTTTCAGCCAGGCTCCACTTCCGGAAGATCAGGCTATCTATCAGGCAAGACCCAGGTGAGTGGTGGCTGCTGGAAGCTTCAGGCACACATGCAACTACTAGCAGCTAAAGGGAAAAAAAGGACCTTCTATGCCAATAGGTCCTCTGAAAGTGCCAGGGCTGGCTCTCATGGAATTGTTTTGCATTATACCCCTGAACTAATTACTGTTGCCATTAAGATGGGATAGGCTTATTTGACTAGCCTAGGTTGCATGACTACATTGAAATTGCGGGGTGGGGTCAGCCAATCTCCATTTCCTAAGAGAAAATGAGGATGATGTTCCCAAGAAGGTGGAAAAATATGGGACAGGCTGAAATAACAGAAATCTGACATATGGGTATTTAATAAATATTAGCTTAAGTGAACGAAAGAAGCAATCTTCAATATCAAAGACCAGAACTATTATAACAGTGCTACATTGCCTCTACCTTTTTTCCATGGTTTATATTCTAATATTCCTCACTGAACAGGCCCTAAGTTGACAAATACACTGAATTGTCTTTATTGATTGTTTTATCACCAGGTGAGGAGAATAAGATAGAAATTGCATTTGCTTTTGAAAAATAGAGTACATTTTTGCCTCACTGAGTTTGTACCCACTCCATAGAGAGGAAATTATCTGCATCTGGCCACCCTAAATTGATGTTAGCTCTGTAAAATGGTAAATAAGCTGTCTAATTATGGCACATTATGAATTTTTAATGGTGCTTCTATAATACCTAGCTTTCAAGATTTATCTTACAAAAATTTAACAGTGAGGTTGTAAGTAGTAAGCGAGTGGGAGAAGTAAGGTGAAAGGTTGCATTTCAAGATAAGCAAGTAAGCAATCTGGCCAGTGCTAAGTGGCATGTGAATTTTAGAATATGTAATCCTGAAAAACAATTTTATTTTTTCACAAAGTTTGCCACTTACAGTCAAGCGCCTGATGGGGTCTATGAGTTAGTGAGTCACTTTTGATTATTCCCTAAGATAGACTATAAGCCCTGTGAACGCAGGGTCCATTCTTATATTGTACCACCCCCTCCCTAGCACAGGCTGGTCATATGGCAAAAATCTAATTAAAATACTTACTGAATGAATGAATGATGTATAAGCAGTGGTTTCAGTGAACAAAAGTAGTATAGACATCTAATTTTGACTATAGAATGTTTTCTAAAACTTGGATTTTGTTTCTATGTTTTATGTGGATTGATAGTCAAATTACATTGTGTCCTATATTTCTCCTCTCATGATAGTTATTATGCTTAATAGTCAATGTATACTGAATCTGACCATGTATCAAGTCGATCCCTGCAACAACTCTAGGATGTACCATTATTACACACATTTTTTATGACAGAGCTCATCGTTTACCGAGTGGTAGAATATGACCAGGGCATCGGATTTCTAAGTGTGTACTCTGACTTCTAGGATTTTTGTAAGTGCCTGTTTGATATCTATTTTCTCTCACAGGATGTCAGCTCTGTGACAGTCTTATCCACCACAACTAACTCAGGGCTTTGCCTTTGCTCATGTTGGTGTGCTTTGAGTGAAAGAAATTAATTAGCTAATTTCCTTAGCACACATTGATTGATAGAAAAAGAGTTAAAAAGTGTGTTATGTATCAAAGAGTTAAAAAATATCTTAGACAATGTATAGAGCATATAATACATTATAACAAATAAGAGTAGCTGAATATTTAATGGAAATATGTAGACAGGTAATTAGGTATAGACAGCATTTATAGTCTGTTTTTACTTAGACTCATTTTTTCCCTTTGTCTTAGATTTGAAAAATATTATCATATTTTAGGATGGGGTTGTTTTTACATGTAAATTAATCAAAATTTTGACACCTTCCTACAGAAGGAAACTATTTATACTTTCGTAGCATCTGTGAATTATTTCTTGTAAGTGCACTTTTAGACCCAATGGAATAGAAGAAATATTTCTGTGAAAGTATTTTCTAGACCTTAAATACATAAGTCTATTATAACTGACATTTTATTCTGAGTCATCAGCACTTTATACATTAAAAGAGTGATGTAATAAGTTATGAGGAATATTGATATCAAACTCTTTTAAATATTCATGTTTATTAGCCATTGAGCACAACAGTCTTCAGCATTTCCTTAGTTATGCTAAGTATAAGTGAGAACTACAAAGATAAATCAGGGCAAGGATTACACTAATGGCATATTTCAAAACCGCCTTAACATTTTAGTTGTTCTTTAGAGATCAATTCTGTCAGACAGGTGTTTTTAGCTATCATGTGTCTCTAGCTACACATCTGTTTTGTTAATATTTTTTATGGGGACTAAAAGGGAATTATCTTAACAGGTTCAGAATAAATTCTACATTTAATTTGGATCAATCATCCAAAATGATATTGGCTGTTCATAAAATTAGGTACTTACTTCGTAGAATAGAAAAGGAATCTGTAATTTCAAGGAATCCCCTCCAAGACTACAGATGCTAGAATTGAAGTATAATTATGTGATTTAATTTTCTAGCAGTTACCAGCATTTTGTAGAGCCCTTTCTTCTGCTAAGGTAGCAATCTCATCCTAGGCAAATTCCACACCTTCTCACTTTCCCTCAAGATCTATCTGTAGACCGAGGCTTATAGAGTATACATGGTGGGGGTACTGTCATCCCTCACTCTTCTTTTCTTTCTGTGTGCCTACTCTTCTGCCATTGCACTGGGGAGGAGGTTAAAGATGGATGATGTTTCATTATGTGACTATTGGGGTAAGGTGGGACCCCTTTCATTTATTGGTAAAAAAATCACATTAAGGGCCTGATCCTAGGGTATGCAGGGTCCTAGGCAAATGTATATTTTTTGGGGTGCCTAACAATTTCATTAAAAATGCACTATAAAATTCATCAACCCATATAAGATAGAGTGATTTATCAATGATGATTTAGACAGGATGGCTAGAAAAGAGGTATTTACATATTCAATTGTACTGACCAGATAATAGTGTTCTCTATTGTGAAATGTACTATTTCCAGCTAATTTCATAGCTCCCACTGTGGGATAAAAGGAGCAAGGTTGTTATTTTTCATAATGCTATGGCTCTATAGAACCAGTTTTTATTGAAGCATTGTTGGTCTGCTTGCATGCACAGTTCTCTAATACCATTTACAATGCTGGTTATATCATTAACCATGAAGCCACATTATCCTGTGAACATTGGCTTCCAGTGACTTTTTCTAAGGTTACTTTGCTTTGTTATTTGCTTTGTGTTGATCATATATGCAAGTCTTTTTCCAGAGTAGATTAATGTTAAAATAATTTGTTTTTTGCTCATGTCAAATTTATCCTTTGAAATTTTGCAGTGTAAACATAGGAGGATCCATCTTTCTTTCTTGTCTTCCCTTGAACTTGTCAAGATCACACTCCTGCTTTCTTAAAATGTGACTTGTTTATGGTAGAACTCGTCCAGATGTGGTCTTACTCATGTGGGCACATTTGTCAGTTCTGTGGAGGGCCCTAGAGATCCTATAAAATTTAATGCTTCCAAAAGTCCAGCTAAGGCCTTCTCCTCACCTCAGCAATGACCAGAGATGAACCATCTCATTTTCCTGTTGTCCAGAACCTTCACCAAGCAATTAGCCCTTTATGGACCAATTAGAATTAAGCTTAAGACACAGACACCATTCCAAGTCTCCACTTCTTGACCCATGGAAAGCTCTTCTTGACTCATTTGGGAAAGCCAAATAGTGAGAACCCTGCTACATTCTCTATCTTAGTTCTGATGTCTCTCTTTACAGCAGCATCAGGCCAATTCAGAGCTCAGTGCATTTTAGGAAAGAGAAGATCACCAGTTGCTAACTTTGTGGAAGGAAGATGCCCTTGGATACTGTCATTCCTTTAGGAAGCGGAGGACAGATTGACGAGGGGAAGAGGAGGAGAGAGGATGGTTGCCACTCCAAAAACTGTTTTCCAGAACTGAACTTCTAATCCTCACATTTCTCACCCTACTGCCCAGTTATAAATATGAAGAAATGGAATGCATGGCCCAGATTCAGCACTTTCTGCCTTAGTAGTTACCCACTTTAGGACTGCCTTAGCTGCAGAGAGCTGCCCCTCCTAAAGTCATGCCCTTCTCAGGAAAACCTGTATCTGCTCTGGTGACTAGGAGATGGAAAGATAGCACTGGCAAATTCTGCCCCATGTGATGAGCATTATTGACTCCCTGTTAGGTTGGCTGAAGCTTTACCTCTCCTGCAGCCCAATTCAATTTCTACCTGAGCCTGCTTCCCACCTCATCCTTTCACAGTTATTCTCTAAGAAACATCTTGCTTCCTAAATTCCATCTGAGCATCTGCTTCCAGAAAATCCAGGTGGTGACAGCACTAAACCTACTTTTATATAAACCGGATTACAGTGCAGGGTAAGATGGAGGTTTTAGATAGTCCTTCTGGGGAAGTGTCAGGCTGTATATTTTCATAACTGGGCAGTGTGGGGTATTTAATTTTTTCCCTCCATCCCTCCCTTCCTCCCGTCTTTCCTTCCTGGTTCTGGTTGCTGATTCCACCTCACCATCACATGCCATCTTAGCTACACAGGCATTAGTTAGTCTGCACTCCAACAAGACTGTAAGCATTTGCAGAGCCAGAACTTGTATTACATTTTTTTGGTATCTTTTTCAGACTTAACACAGTACTGGGCATAAAATAATTGTGGATCCATTAATTTTTTTTCAGTATCTTTCTCAGACTTAATACAGTGCTGGAAATAAAATAAGTGTGGATACATTTTAAAAATATATATATTTTTAGGAAATTGTCCAACAGATCTCATTCTACAAGGACTCTGAGGTTGTGCTCAAGTATGCTCCTCCTTTGGTTCACTAACAAAGCCCTGGAGTAGCCACCACCCTTGCTGGCAAGCACTACTGTTCCAAAGTCCGAAGGGGTCTTTTTACTTTCTCTTGTGTGCCCCCTCAGGCTGACCTCCAGAGAACAACCTGGAGAGTCTCTCTGAAAAGTTAAATCATATCGTTTCTATGGCTTTCCACTACTGACATCATACTACTATTGTCTAGGAAGCCCTGTCTCAGTTGGCCACTGCCCTCCTCTCCCATGTCAGCTCCATTCACCTCTCATTCACATAATTTCCCCATATTGTTCTCATGATAGTGAATAAGTCTCATGAGATCTGATGGTTTTATAAGGGGTTTCTGCTTTTGCTTCTTCCTCATTATCTCTTGCCACTGCCATGTAAGACCTGCCTTTCACCTTCTGCCATGATTCTGAGGCTTCCCCAACCACAGGAACTGTGAGTCCATTAAACCTATTTTTCTTCCAAGTCTTGGGTAAGTCTTTAACAGCAGCATAAAAACGGACTAATACAGCCCCTTTCACGTGCCAGAGCTGTTGCAAGCTAGGAGATTTTGTCTTTTCCCTTCTTCCAGAAGGCTCTTTTTGTCTTAAGAAAATTTTAATGTTAATTTTGTTGAGCCAATGATTATTCAGGCACATGTTTAATTTTCATGTATATGTATAGTTTCCAAAGTTCCTCTTGGTATTGATTTCTACTTGTATTTCCAGGGGGGTCTGAGATGTTTAATATAATCTTGATTTTTAAAAATTTGTCTTTAAAAATTATGGCCTAACATATGGTCTACTCTGGAGAATGTTCCATGAGCTGATGAAAAGAATATATATTCTGCAGTTGTTGAATAGAATGTTTTGTAAATGTCCGTTAGATCAATTTGGTAAAAAGTTCAGTTTAAATTCAAATTTTCTCTGTTGATTTTCTTTCTATATGACCTGTTTAAGGCTGAGAATGAGATGTTGAAGTTTCCTACTGTTGTTGTATTGAAGTCTATTTATCTTTTTAGAGCTAGTAATATTTGCTTTGTAAATCTGAGTGCTTCAGTATTGGGTGCATATATATGTAGAATTGTTATAATCTTTTGCTATATTGGTCCCTTTATCATTATATAGTGACCCTCTCTGTCTTTTTTTTTTTTTTGGTTACTGTTCTTAAAGTTTGTTTTATATAAGTATAGCTATTCCTGCTTGCTTTTTGTTTCTATATGCATGGAATATCTTTTTCATCCTTTTACTTCCAGTCTCTATGTGTCTTTACTGGTAAGGTGAGTTTCTCATAATCAGCATATAATTGAATTCTGTCTTTTTTATCCATGTAGTCATTCTATATCTCTTAAGTAGAAAATTGAACTTTTAATATTCAAGATTATTACTGATATATGAGGCTTTGTTTCCATTACATTGTTTTTTCCTGCTTGTTTCATGTATTCTTTTTTCTTATTGTCACTGTGGTTTGGTGGAATTCTATAGTAGCACAATTTGAGTCCTTTCTCTTTAGTGCAATTGCTTTACCAGTGAGTTTTATACGTGTGTGTGTGTGTGTGTGTGTATTTTACACAGACATGCTCTTGCTATGTGTCCAGGCTGGTCTTGAATTCCTTGCCTCAAGCAATCCTCCTGGCTCGGCCTCCCAAAGTGCTGGGATTAAAGGCATGAGCCACCACAATCAGACTACTTGCATGTGTTTTCATGAGGGTAAATGCCATTCTTTCACTTTTAGGTTTAGTACTCCCTTGAGCTTTTTTTTTTTTTTTTTTTTTGTAGGATTGGTCTAGTGACAACAAATTCCCCTGGCATTTGCTTGTCTGAGACAGACTATTTATCCTTCATTTATGAAGGATAATTTTGCTAGCTGTAGTATTCTTGGCTGGCAGTTTTTTTTCTTTCAGAACTTTGAACATAACTAATTCTTTTCCGACCTGTAGGTTTCTGCTGAGAAATCTGCTGTTAGTCATACAGTGTTTCCCTAATTGGTGACTAGATGCTTTCCTCTTGATGTTTTTAGGATTCACTCTTAATCTTTGACTTCACACACTATGGCTCTAACATACTGCAGAGAAGATCTTTTTGCATTGTATCTGCCAAGGGAATCACGGAGATTCTGGTAACTGTATGCCTAAATCTCATACCAGACTTAGAAATTTTTCATCTTTTATTTTGTTAAACAGAATTTTAAAATCCTTTGTCTCTTTACCCTTGGGGATACCGAAAATTTAAATATTTGATTGTTTTGTGAAGTTACAAATATTATGAAAGCATTTATCCTTTATTCTCTTTTGTTTTTGTTTGACTGGATTATTTCAGGAAATCTGTTTTTAAGTTCTGAGATTCTTTCTTCTGCCTGATCTAGTCTACTGTTGATGTCTTCAAATATAATGTGTATTTCCTTCAATAAATTCCTCAGTTCCAGAATTTCCATTTGGTTCTTCTAAAAACAAAAGCTCTTTGGTAAATTTCCCATTCATGTTCTAATTTTAAAAATTTATTTGTATTGTTTTTAGACTTCTCGTATCTCACTGAGCTTCTTTAAAATCAACATTTTGAATCAGTATTTTGAATATCTATGATTATTTATTTATTTTGGTGCCATGACTAAGATGAATATCTAGGATTTCAACAATTTCTTTTTGATTAACATCTATTGCTGGATAATTATTGTATTACTTTGTATTATTGTATTTCCTTGCCTTTTGATGTTCCCCATGTCCTACATTGATGATATCTGTACATTTGATGTAATGGCTGCATCTTCTATTTTTGAACTTTCTGTTGTAGGGGAGAAACTTTTTCTAATGATGTATCTATGATGTTGACTGGGTATGGTACTTTGGCTTTGATTCTGGGTACATGCAATAGTGTAGTATCTGTATGATTTGGGGTGGTATAAATAGCATTAGTGCTATCTGTGATTTTCTCAGTGGATTAGGGTCTGTTATTAGTGGAGGCTGTGGTGAAGTTGTGCTGGTGACTGGGATGCCCCAGTGCCACTCTTCAGGCCCCAATAGTGGCAGCAGTGGACTGAATTTGCCTGTCTTTTTTGTCCAGAGTGGTATATGCTGGCACCTGTGTTGGTGATTATTGGTGGGCCTTTTCTTGGGCCTCCAGGTAGCATGTTTGGATGCTGGTAATGACATAGGTGGATGGGGCATGTGGGAAGGTTCTTGGGCTTCTGGGCAGCTGGTGTGGCATGGGTAAAACAGTAGTAGTGGTGGTGGTACAATTTTCTGGGTTTTGAGTGGTATGCATTAATGTTGGGAGTGGCTGCAATGGGATAAGTAGGCCAGTTTACAGGCCTGCAGATGATGCTTTCAGGTAGGTGCCAGCTGGAGTGGTAGCGGCTGATAGTTTAAGCCAAATCTCAGGCCTCCAGGAGGAGGGCTTATGTGCCCAAGGTAGTGGGTTCGGTTGGGAAATCCCCAGGATCCCAGACTATGTGCTTTACATTAGAGGATGAGGAAGTGAAACTGGGATGAGTAGAGTTGTGCTTGCCAAAGCCCTGCCAAAGATTAGAGCAGGCACCAGCCCTGGCAGGACAGGGCTGGGTGATCCTCAGGCCCTACACAGAGTACTCAGGTGAAGTGTGATAGCAGCCGTGCTGAGGTCCTGCCACTGGAGGGGATGGGGCTGTTCTTGGTGACCAGAGCCTGGGCTGGTGGTTGGGAAATGCATGTCTCTTTCTTGCCTCAGTCCTGGCAGCTTACCCCTAACCCAAGCCTGGCAGTGGTAGCCAGCATCTAGCTCATAATCCCTGCCCTGGCCACAAGAGCCCCCATCCAGCTGGCAGCCAAGGTCTGTTGGCAGCTCACACCCTGCCCAGATTCCAGTGTTCGTTTTTTTTTTTTTTTTTTGAGATGGAGTCTTGCTCTGTTGCCCGGGCTGGAGTGCAGTGGTACAATTTCAGCTCACTGCAATCTCCGCCTCCCAGGTTCAAGCAATTCTCCTGCCTGAGCCTCCTGAGTACCTGGGACTAAAGAGGCATGCTACCATGCCCAGCTAATTTTTGTATTTTAGTAGAGATGGGGTTTCACCATATTGGCCAGGCTGGGCTCTATGGGGTTTACCATATTGACCAGACTTGTCTCAAACTCCTGACCTCTTGATCCACCCACCACAGCCGCCCAAAGTGTTGAGATTATAGGTGTGAACCACTGCACCTGATCCTGCATCCCAGTCTTTGTCCTGGTGGTGTTTGCTTCCTGGCACTGGCAGCTGCAGCCCATGCCTTTTTTCCTTCTTAGCCCTGGCTGTGGGACCACTTCCAGCAAGCTCGCCAGTTCCAGCAGTCAGTCTTTCTGTATTGCCTCAGTTCTGGTTCCACTGGGCCACAGGATAGTGTGTAGTCTGTTAAAGGCTAAACCTGAAAATGGCAACTTGCTGTAGCCACTTAGGTCTCAGAAAGTGTGTGAGATCTGGTGAGAGCTCTCTCCTTGCAGTGGTTCCATCCAGTAGTCTCCTGGCAGGTACCTATGTAAGTTTCAGGGATTGGGAGAGTTGAGAAGCTCTCCTGTGGCCAGGATTACATAAGTCCATGTTGGGAATGTGGGCTGCTAGAAGTCTCTTACCATTTAGCCACAATTAGAAGTCTTCTGAATCTGGCCAGAGAAGCTGCCTCCCTCCCTTTTCCTTCCCCGATTTTAGTGTTTCCTGTCACTAAACACAATTCTGTTGAATTCCAGTATTCTCTATGGGATAATGTATTGAAAGTACAGCTATCTATATACATTTTTATTCTTCTAAGTGGAGAGGTGGGCATGAAATGCTTCTAGTCAGTCAGCCATCTTGAAGCCTCTCCTCTAATGCTGTATTTTTCTCACCACTCAAAATGTGAAGTGCATATTTACTGAAGGCAAATTTGAATTATTTCATTTGAATATAAACTGATTAAAATGCTTGGAAATATTATCTTTCTATATATGCTCTTGTACTGAAATTAATTTGTAGCTTAACATCTGGTTCTAAACTTACTTTATTGGTCACAAAGGTAATTAGAAACCCACTTCCTGGCAGCAGATACCAAAATAGAAGCTATGGATAATAACAAGCTAATGAGGAAAGCATGCATTTCTATATTCCAACTAACTTGCTAAAGAAAGAAAAAGCCAGATTCATTGTTTGCATTTCTTCTTTGAATCGTAAAGATACACACATATGGACTACACGTCCTTAGTTTTTCTAGTTTTGGTTTTCTTCAACTTGAAAAATGATTCACACCTTGGAGAATGATAACTAGCCTTTAAAAAAAATACACACGTTTATATACATACCTAAAATATATAATGTATGTATACTTACATACATCATGTACATGTGTATATATATTTATGTGTGTGTGTGTGTGTGTATGTATATATATCAAATGTGTATGGGCAAAGTTATGTGAAATATAACAAGTCATCAGATAGCAATAATGTTGTCATTTAAATCAGACTGTTTTATAAAGTTGGAAACCAATCCTTGAAAGTAAATTTTATGCAATTTCTATGTAACTTTAGCCCATAGTTTATTTCATAGAGAAAATGAACAATTTAAAATTGTTATTCTCAACTCTGAACTTATCCCATGGGAGAAGGAGAAATATTTGACCATGAACTTTCCAAAGCCATGGTCAATTTATTCACATCATATTTGGCCTGGTCATGGCATCTGATGCTCTCTAGCCACTTTGTCCTGTAAAAACATTCACTCTACTCTCTCCATCCATGAATGCCTCTTTAGTTCAATTGGGTCGTCACTGAATTAAACAGAGAAGGGTGCTTTCATTGCAAGTAATTAATATAAAAAGGTTTGGGATATCATATCCCAATATATACAGATACTGAAAAGAGCCTTTTTCTTTGTCCCATGCAGTTTTTGGGACTTCCATGTTTCTGGTAAATGTTGGCTTAAGTAAACAGAATCAGGAGACAGATGACTATAGGGCTGTGCAAGAAAAACCCATTTCAGCCAGGCAGGGGAGTGGAGAATGAGAGGGGAAAATCGGTGAGGATGGAGATTAAGGCTGCAAAATCAAAACACAGCTAACTCACTGAGAAATTTGAATTCCAGGGTCAGGATTTTAGACTTTATCATATTAAATACAGTTGATCTTCATTATTCAGGAATCCTGTAGTTTGCCTACACGCTAAAATTTATTTGTTACCCCCAAATCAATTCTCATGTTGTTTTCGCCACCATGTAGTGATATGTATTTGGGTCACCTGATATGCATGTTCTCAGCTAATGTCAAATTAATGCTTTTCCTTCTTGTTTCAGCTCCTGTACTGTACAAGAGGATCCCTTCTCAGGTAAATTTAAAGCCATGTTTTTAACATTTTTGTTCTTTTTCTTGGTGATTTCGTGTTTAAAATGAGCCATAAGTGTGGTGGCTGAACTCTTGCATAAGGTTCTTATGTAAAAGAAATGTGATATGCCTTATGGAGAAAATATATATGCCAGATAAGCTTTGTTCAGACAAGAAGTATAGTGCTGTTGATTGTGAGTTCAGTGTTAATCAACAATATGTGTTAAATAAGATGTTTTTAAAAAGAAACACACAGGCCGGGCGTGGTGGCTTACGCCTGTAATCCCAGCACTTTGGGAGGCTGAGGCGGGTGGATCATGAGGTCAAGAGATTGAGACCATCCTGGTCAACATGGTGAAACCCCATCTCTACTAAAAATAAAAATAAAAAAAATTAGCTGCACATGGTGGCGTGTGCCTGTAGTCTCAGCTACTCGGGAGGCTGAGGCAGGAGAATTGCTTGAACCCAGAAGGCAGAGGTTGCGGTGAGCTGAGATCACGCCATTGCACTCCAGCCTGGGTAACAAGAGCGAAACTCTGTGTCAAAAAAACCCAAAAAACAAACACATACCCAATGTTATATATTGATCAATCAAAGAAAATATTGTGACTAGAGGCTTGCAGGAATGTAACCTTGTATTTTGCTTAGAAAGAATGACTCAGGGCTGGGCACGGTGGCTCACGCCTGTAGTCCCAGCACTTTGGGAGGCTGAGGTGGGCAGATCACAAGGTCAGAAGATCAAGACCTCTTGGCCAACATGGTAAAACCCCGTCTCTACTAAGAATATAAAAAAATGGGCCACACATGGTAGCACATGCCTGTAGTCCCAGCTACTCGGGAGGCTGAGGCAGGAGAATTGCTTGAACTAAGGAGGCAGAGACTGCAGTGAACCGAGATCATGCCATTGCACTACAGCCTGGGTACAACAGTGCAAGACTCTGTCAAAAAGAAAGAAAGAGAGAGAAAGGAAGAGGGAGAGAGAGAGAGAGAGAGAGAGAGAGAGAGAGAGAGAGAGAGAGAGAGAGAGAGAGAGAGAGAGAGACTGGCTCAGTAGAGAGAGAGAGAAAAAAAGAAAGACAGAAAGACAGACTCAGTATTCACTAATTCAGTGTTCCTGGTTATTTTATAGAAAATAAGCGCTGTGATGAATACTAATTGCCTGTAACTTTTTTTTTTCTAAATGTAAAGGGAAGTCACCAACAGGTTGAAGGTGGAAGACCATATAGCATGCATGTGCATGTCTTTTCACATTTTGATATAAGGCAAGAGATAGGTGCCTGCATGGTTTGAACAAAACTTACCTTAGGAGCTACTCAAAGTTCTGTTACATAGAACATTGCATTCTATAATGAGTCCAGTATTTTTCCTAATTGTAATACAAGTGTGTGTGCATACACGTGCACATACACACACAGATAAGCACACAAAATCCTGCTCACCTTAAACCTGGGAACCCTATCCTGAGCTTCATGCTTTAGGGGGCCCCATTTTGGCTCTATTCCAGTATGCTAGTTCCATAATGTTTAGCAGTTCATGGGGCCAAGAGGATGTATCCATCTGGGGCTCATGCAATTGCCTTACCCAATTCTTCCTAGCATATACATCAGGTTAGAGAGCATCTAGATTTTCCTGTCCAAATGGACCCAACCCCCTCTCTCTTTGCTTTGTTTATCAACTTGGATGCTGGCAGTACTACTGGTGTGTGCATACCTGGTCTGATGGATATGTGTGGGATGTGTGGAAAGAAGTTTGATGTAAGAACTGAATATAGACATTTGTGTATCCCTGAAGTGAGAGACAAAGATGGGATTGGGAAGCAAAAGCAGCAGCCATGGTCAGGGGCCTGGAGTCAGCAAATAGCTCTCCCCAGCCTGCTGTGTTCTAGAGAGGAATTTGAAGGGGTCTGAACATTTCAAATTTGTATTTGATCCTCTAAGATTTATTTTTTATGGGAGGAGAATAATAGTTATTTTATTATTTATTAACTTGATTTATAGTAAATATTTACAAGTACCTATGCTATAGGGGGCTCCATTTAGTCCTACCCTGGCCCATAAATGTTATTGGCCACTGTGTACACATGTACACACACAGACACACACACACACACCTGCCCTCATTTCACTAGATGTAGCCATTTCTACAGTTCTATCATTCATTCAACAAATATTTCTGAGCACCTTTTGTGTGCCAGGCATAGTTTTAGACACAGACGATTGAAGACTACACATAAAGAGAATCCCTCCATCCACAGAGCTTATGATTTAGTGCAGTAGTTCTCAATCCTGAAATCACATTAGAATTTTCTGAAAAGCACATTAAAAAATCTGATACTGGGTCTACATTTGGTCTCATCCCAAAACCAATTATCTGGGGATGAGACTAAGGCATCAAGTTCTTTCTTTCTTTCTTTGTTTTTTTTTGAGGTGGAATCTTGCTCTGTAGCCCAGGCTGGAGTGCAATGGCACCATCTCGGCTCACTGCAACCTCTGCCTCCCAGGTTCCAGTTCAAGCAATTCTCCTGCCTCAGCCTCCCAGGTAGCTGGAATTACAGGCACAAGCCACCATGCTCAGCTAATTTTTGTATTTTTTTAGTAGAGACAGGGTTTCACCATTTTGGCCAGTCTGGTCTTGAAATCCTGACCTTGTGATCCACCTGCCTCAGCCTCCCAAAGTGCTGAGATTACAGGTGTGAGCCACCATGCCCGGCCAGCATCAAGTATTTTTTAAAGTTGACCAAATAATCCCAATGTGTGGCCAAGACTGAGAACAGCCATTGCTGCATACTAACAACCCCTTAAAAGGTGCTTATTCTGTGTCGTAGTTTTTGTTAACAACTTTACTGAGATATCATTGGTATACAGAAAACACTGCATATGTTTAAAGTATACAATTTGATGAATTTGAACGTATGAACATACTCATGATACTATCACCACAATAAAGGTAATAAATGTATCCATCATCCACAGGTTTTCATGTGTCTCTTTGTGCTTCTTTCCTTCTTTCCCTTCCCTTCTTTCCTTTCTGCCTTCCTCTTTCTTTTACTCTTTTCTTTTTTGTGTGCTAGGAACACTTAATATGGGATCTACATTTTCCACAAGTATTTAAGTGTACAATACCATACTGTTAACTACAGGCACTATGTTGTACAGCAGATCTCCAGCATGTATTTGTCTTGTGTAACTGAAACTTCATATGCATTGAGAAACAATTCCCCATTTCCCCTTTCCCCCAGCCCCTGGCAACCACCATTCTGCTATCTGCTTGGTGAGCTATTTTAGATAGTTCATATAAGTGCAATCATTGACTTATTTCAATTTGTGTAATGTCCTCCAGGTTCATTCATGTTGTATGTAACAAATGGTAGAATTTTTTTAAGGCTGAATAATATCCTGTTATATGTATATACATTTAAAAAATCCATTCATCTGCCAATGAATATTTGGCATAGTTTTAAGCACTTTAAATATAGTATCTCTTAATTTCCACAATAAACTTCAGGACAATGTAACATTATTATACATTATATTTCCTATGTGTTTCCTATATGTTCCTGTAACATTGTTATACATTACAGTTCCTGAGACTCATCAGGAAACTGACGGACCTGGAAAGTTAGAATTCAGTGTTCCTGTTCTTAACTGTTACTCCAAGTTTCCTCTCACCACACCTGGTTGGTCCAGGTGTGGACCCTTGACTCAAGGCAATCAGTGCTTTTCCCTAGGAATTTTAAGTGGTGGGAGTGGTGGAAATGGGGAGCTAGGAAGCTGTAGAGGGAATAATGACTCCTTGTGAAGGAAAATTTTATAGATCATAGATAAAGCTGTTATGAGTTGAGAAGCATAGCTCATGAACACTGTAAGCACCCAAGACCTTATTTTAGCTGTTTTTAAGGCCCAGTGAGATCCCCTATCTTCTTGTAGCTTGGCTTTATATTCTGCAGCTGAATTCTATTAACCATCAAATTCCCATTTTGCCTAAGTTTGCTAATACACGGTTGGTATTAGTCCGTTCTCACACTGCTACCTGAGACTGGGCAATTTATGAAGAAAAGAAGTTTAATTCACTCACAGTTCTGTGTGGCTGGGGCGGCCTCAGAAAATTTATGTAATCATGGCAGAAGCGAAAGCAGACACATCTTGTTGAGGTGGCAAGAGAGAGAAGCAAGCAAATGAGGAACTTGCAAAACACTTGTAAAACCATCAGATCTCGTGAGAACTCACTATCATGAGAGCAGCATGGGGGAAACTACCCCTATGATCCAATCACTTCCCACCAGGTTCCTCCCTCAACACCTGAGGATTACAATTCAAGATGAGATTTGAGTGGGGATACAAAGCCAAACAATATCAATAGTCCATTGGGTATATTCTCCAAATGCCACATTTAAATGACTTCATCATGAACTCTACATCCATAACTGCAACATGACCTGAGATATGTCTTAATTTGTGATGTTTAGACAGTTGCCTAAGTCTGCACTGTAAGCAGCAATGTGGCTGATTCTTTTTGTGAAATTAAAATTTCTCAAGAGTGACTGATGATGCTCATGGGATGCTGGTCTTCCCATAATGCCATCCTGTCAGTAAATATTTTAGCCCTTGCTGAATCCAGTACCCTGAGAAATGTTCTAGCCTAGGATTTGATTCTATATATGGCCAAGAATATATACAACATACTTCTGCATTGGATCTTTTGGTGTTTTTGTTTTGTTTTAATTTTGGATGAAAAGCTCTCAGCATTTTAATTCCAGAATATACACTGAATGACCTCAAGCCAATCCTTGTACATTAAGGCTATTGTATGTAGCATGGAGTCTAATTAATTTAGAATTGTAGAATGTATTAATTTGTTTCCTGATGGCATTTAGGAGTGATTTTAGACTACATACTCTTGTTCATGATTTTTGAAAAAATAAGATTCTATCAATTCTAGATGATGCCATTTTAGATAAACAGTAAAATGGGAAAGTGATGAGCAAGTCTTCAGTGGAACACATATTTAGTAGTTCAAATATACTCTGATAACTTTATCTTCTGTCACTGCGTGAACAACTATAGGAGTCCAGAAGATCCTTTACAAATATGGAAGCACTGCAACGCATGGTATTTATAAAGCCTCCTAATTATCAGCTTCATTCTGGCCCCATCCTACTGACCTCTGGTATTATAATCGTCATCATTTTCCTCTTTCTATAGACCTCTTCCCCAGTACATTACAATTTTATTTGTATTTAAAGCATTATCCATATTTTACTGGTCACCTTTTAAGACTGATATTCCAAAGGGGCTTATCTTTGAACCTTACAGATCTATGCAGGCTGTAGTGAATTAAAGCATGAATTTTCTCTCTCACTGGCTTAGTGCACTAGGAATCAATGCACTCCAGCAGGTGGCAGCAAAAATAAATAAATAAGCTAAACAATGAATTATAAAGACCCAGAGAAAGAGGGACCCTTATTTAAACTTTATTGCAGTTTCTCAACCTCCTGTCTTCCTCATTTCTGTTCATTTTCTCTGATTTTGAAAATATGGAAGAATTGATTTGTTGATGTAACAATATGAATTTTAATTTCTTTGATGTGGAAGAATTAGAAAGGATAGAAACCCAGTTTAATTGTTTGCAGTTTTCCTGCCTTGGTGCTTATCTGCCTCCAAGGGGGTGTTTGGCAAGCCTTCAAGGTGACGCTAAAGACGGTATCTCATCTTTGGCTGCAATGAAAGCTGGAACTCATTAAGGAGATTTGTGTGGGTGATCTAGAAGAGGTAGGAGAAGGAGGCATTTGGGAGGTATAGAAAGTGGAGATTTCCCAGGACTAGGTGCCAGAAGGCTGCAGGTTCTGGGAACAGTGGATACCTATGATCCTCTCCCCATGTTACGAGAGGGTGAAGGCAGAACCCATGGGCTTGCATGCTGCTAAGTGTCAGGGGAATCAGGGAGGATGGATAATTGGAGGGGCCATTCCAAATATTTTATCCCACAGAAGATTACTGGAATCTTCATCTGAACCTAGGGTAGGAAAACCCCCAGAATAATAACAATTAGAACGGACTGTCACGATAACTCAATGTGATATGTATTCAGATTCAGAGAATATAAAGTTGAATAACATTTTAGACCCTCAAGCTTCTAGCGCGGGGTTTTTTTTGCACGATATTAGGGTTTTATTCTGCAGAAACAACTTGTTCCATAATGGTTAGTATTGCACCTTTGTCCTAGAAACTGCCTTTCTTGATGAAAAGAGATATTTCCAGCCTTTTATTGTGTGACAGGAGCTCCATCCTGTCCTATCCTAGGGTGACTATACAAATTGAAAATCAAGATACGTAAATCAAGATATGAAAACCAAGATATGTATCAACAAAACTTAAAGATAGATTAAAGACATCTATTTTGGTTGTATAGAAATATAGGAAAAAAATAAATCACACAAGCCTTCCGTGAAAACCCACTGTGAATGTTTCTCGTAAAATCTTAAGACCGAGTAATTAACAGTCTGAATAGCACTCTGAAATCTAGCCAGCAGAGGGCAGTCAAAGAGTAGTTCATAGAATTCAAGGGCTCCAGGCTCTTTCCATACTTAATTCCTGCCAGTAAGCTCTTCTTTAAAACGTCAACTGTGTGAATTATATCATTTCTGGATTCTGGATTCATGTTACCATTATAACAACTTTCTCCTTACAGGTGTTGGTTTCCTTTAAATTACTCAGGATCTGAAGTTGGCGAAATCTTATTAGCTGGATCTTCCTTAATTTAATGCGCCCTAAATTGCTTTTTATAAGACTCACTGCAAAACGGAGAATAAAAATTTTTTTTCTATCTGTGAAAAGTCTGAATATAATTTAGAAATGTTGAATGAAGGATCTATCTACAGTGGGAGTGAGCATAAATATAAGGAGTTGCCAGATAAGGAAAGATAAGTATTCCAGTGTTTAGAGTCGTATCAGAAAAGTCAAACTCTTGGTTTTCATTTCCCAGTTGCTCAAACTACTAAATCCCCCTGAGAAACAGTGGGATGGAAAGGCCCTTTTGGGAAGAGTTTCTGGTACTTTCAGGGGAAAATTGTACTGAAATAGGCATGTTTGCTGCCTTGCAGCCTCAAGTCGTTCCTAATTCATATCCAGTCTGCCCCCAGGAAGTGGTGAGTCAGTGATGCATCAGAACCAAGAACTTCACATGAACACGTATGAAGTTTAGTTTTAAAAATGGGTGAAAGTTCAAGAGTGACGTTTTTTCAATTTTTTCAAAACTCTTTTCCATATTTTAGTTGGAACAGAGGTCAAGCAGCATTAGTGTTCAGTTCAATCCAGCAAACAGTTTATTGCCTGTGTGTGCACCAGACCCCGTACCCATCATGAATGGAGGAAGAGAAAAGAATGCCATCAGGATGAGCAAGTGCCATTGTGGAAGATGTTGTGGAGGATACTTCCTTCTCACTCTTAGGAAATGTGATGCTCTTGACCATTTTCTGTGCCTTGGTTCTCCATTTGTGCTCTTGCCACCACCCCATCATCCAGCCCAGTAGCATCAAGATTACCTGGAAACTTGTCAGAAATGCAAATCTGTGGTTTAACAAGACCCTCCAGGTGATTCTGTTGAGCACTCAAGTTTGACAGCTAAGCTATTCGCCCTGGGCAGGCAGATTAATTACTTGATACATTTGATGACAGAACTGGGCATGCTTAGCTCCCCTACCCTATTCTTCCTGGGTGACATGTAGCAGGGAGCATGGCTTCTCAGCTCTTCCTCTAAGCAGAGGCTCTTTCCACCCGTCTGGAGATTTAGATTCTAGAGTTCAGTATCACATTTACGTGCAGACGAAAGTCACATCTTTCAGCCTAGTTTTGTCAGTAATAAAGATAATATTTTGGTTTCAACCAGTCCTATTCCTTGTCTTATCTTTCAGTTGTTAAGAATGCAGTCAGGGAAGAGGGATTCGTTAAATGAACCCCCTTCAGGACTCCAGTGAAGTTCAGGATCTGGCAGAAGGGATGGATTTACATAGAAGTAGGTTTACAATAGTGTACATTTCATAGTCATAACGTAATACTCCCTCTAAAAAGCTTGTCTGTCTCTTGGTAGGATGTTATCTTTTTTTTCTTCATTTTTTAGTATATATTCTTTGATTTCAGAAAGAGCAGCTTTATCCATATAGCAAAATTTGACATTTTATGATGAACAAAATACTGAGCTAATCAGACATCATTTAATTTAACAATGTAGTTCCAAAATATTATTTAAAAAGTTATAGGGGCCGGGCGTGGTGGCCCACGCCTGTAATTTCAGTGCTTTGGAAGGCTGAGGCGGGTGGATCACGAGGTCAAGAGATCGAGACCATCCCGGCCAACATGGTGAAACCTCGTCTCTACTAAAAAAAATACAAAAATTAGCTGGACGTGGTGGTGTGCACCTGTAGTCCCAGCTACTTGGGAGGCTGAGGCAGGAGAATTGCTTGAACCCGGGAGGCAGAGGTTGCAGTGAGCCGAGATTGCACCACTGCACTCCAGCCTGGTGCCTGGCGACAGAGTGAGACTCTGTCTCAAAAAAGAAAAAGAAAAAAGAAAAGAAAAGTTATAGGATGGCTCTATTTAATATTCATGTAAATATATTGTAAATTGATAACTCAGAGTGATTTCAGTGATTTCTTTGGAATTTTGCATTATAAACAAAGCACAGGTTTTACCTGTAGCTGAAAATTAAAGTTCCTTCTCTCTTGTCTCTACTTACCTAAGTCTTTCCCTCCCTTACTGCCTGATTTGTATTACTTTTCCTTGTCTACCACAGTCATCAGAGGCCCCTTCCTCCTTGAGCGCCCATAGAACTCATGCCTTGGTCTTCTTCGCTGACAGTTTGTGCTTCTCATTTATTCATGTTGTTTTCTCAAATTCTTTCTGAATATACAATATCTTACTCTCCTTTATAGTCTCAGCACCACCATAGAGGGTATACACATACATGTTGACTATAATATTTATTTCTTATATATTTTTATTTCTGGGTGTTCAAGAAATGATTCCAATTTTAGTTACAAAACTTTTATATATTCTATTATAGCATTTTAACTCATGTATTGATTTAACCTTTGAATCTGTCATTTAAAAATGTCTCATAGGGACAGAAAGTAAATTGTTGGTCGCCTAGGGATGGAGAAGTTGAGGGAAAATGGGTATGAGGTTTTTATGGAGGAGCAATAAAAATATTCTGAAATTGTTTGTGGTGATGGTTGCATAACTGTGTGAATATATTAAAAATTATTGAATTGCACATTTTAAATGGGTGAATTTTAGGACATGTGAAACATATCTCAACAAATGTATTATTTACAAAAATCTTGTATGATAAAGGCTAGAGTGACAGAGCTGTCAGAAAAAGAGATGAGCTCTTTTCAATATTTTGACTTTGATGCTGATAGGTTTGTTTCTTAACTTATAAAAACATGGAACAGAAAAAAAAGATTAAAACCATGATAATCTTTATGAAAAATTTATACTGTAATCTTTTGCCTTTGATTTCCTTTTTCCACACATATATATGAGATGTTCTAAATCTTACTCTTGTTCTAGGCAGATTTTATTATTAAATTCCAAACCATTTTCATTTCCAAGAAAGGAAGTTCCTCAAAAATGGACTTCTGACTTGAAATGGAAGGCTTGACTCTTTACAACAGCAAAGATATGGAATCAACCTCGGTGCCCATCAACAGAGAATTAAAGAAAATGTTCATCAAGGAATACTATATAGCCACAAAAAGAACATAATCTTGTCTTTTGCAGCAACATGGAGGCAATTATCCTAATTAACACAGGGACAGAAAACCAAACATAGCACGTCTTCACTTATAACTGGGAGCTAAAAATTGAGTACACATGGAAATAAAGATGGGAACAACAGACACTGGGCCTACTAGAGCAGGGAAAAGAGGAAGGGGGTGCGGGCTAAAAAAGCACCTGTTAGATACTACGCTCACTACCTGGGTGAGGGACCACCCATATCTCAAACTTCAGCATCATTCAACATAACCAGATAACAAACCTGTACATGTATCCTCTGACTCCGACATTTTTTTTAAAAAGAAGAGAAATGAAAGGCTGAGTGACATGTTTTAAAACCTGCTAAAGAAATGAAGAAGTTGTATAGTGTGTTACTAATAACTGCAGTGGTCTACTTTGTTATTAACAATGGTTGAAATTTACTGTTTAGTTTCGTTGTTATACAAGTGAGGCAACTGAGGCACAGAGGTATCAAGCCCAAGGTTACTCTGATCATGAATGACAAAGCCAGTTGTGAACAGCCTACAATTAGAGCCTAGGCTCTTCAAGATCAGGCTTTGCTGCTTCTAATGAGTAGATCTTTTTATGAAGTCGAGTTCTTCCCCATTGTCAAGGCACATTCCCTGTATGGATAGGAAAATAACATAGCACTGAAGTGTCTGCTAGGATGGAAGAGTGAATATTAAAAAACCAAGACTATGACAAAATGCTGGATTAGAGTATGTTCAAATCATAGCTACTCCATAGGCTCAACCAGTATGAGCACTGTTCCTAATTGATAAACCTAGAAGCGCATTCTCCACCTGGAGATCTAGTGTGGATTCATCATAGTAGTTTGTGTGAAAGTCCCTATTGTCCTGTAGAGACCTAGTAAATGTTTGGTTTATTGAATAATACAAGTTGGTATATCTTGACAATCATGTCCTACTTTGTTTACATATAATGCTTTAAGGCAGAAATGTAAAGTGCTTTATAAATGTTTTCTTATTTCTCATAGGCCAGCTGCAAAGCCTTGACAAATAATTTGTCCAGGTTGGAAAAAGTTTGTAAGTTTAGAGAAAACAGAATTGAGAAAGGACAAATAATAAGTATAAAGAAGAAATCATCCTTATTATAGTGTTTTCCTGTGGACAACTGGTATAACTAGTGTTAGTATTACAGTTTTCATTCCCCAATTAATTAATTCAGTAATATTTACTACATGCTGTCCTCGGTGTCTGTGATTATTTAGGCACCAGAGATAGAGCCAGCCGTGGATGAGACAAATCATAATCAGGTCTGTCCTGGAGTATACCTTTTAGGAGATGGAGAGAAAGACAATAAACAAATAAAATAAACAAATGAACTAGAGAAAGCCTGGTAGTGTTGAGTACTAATGGGTTAGCTAAAAGGATATGGTTTAGAGTGGGATTAGAACCAACCCTCAGAATTTATTTTGCTGATCCTAAAAGACAACTTGGCACTTAGAAACTATTGATCTTGCCACAAAAGTGTCAAGCGTATTGCTGTAAAGAATCTTGAATGATGTTCTTTGTGATTGGAGGACAATATAATAATGATCAATTTTTGCACAGTGTTTTACAGGGTGGACAGCACCCTACAGGGCATGGGCTAATAAAATGACTTGATATTGTTTTTGTTAAAGGGCAAGGTGCTGGACTCAGCAGGACTCTCTCAACAGTCCCTGCTGAGCGGCCACTACCACTTCCAAGCAAAACCTAATCCATTAAGAAAGCTTAATTTAATAGTATAGTCATTCCTCTGTTCTTGCTATGTAAAATGTTCTCATTTTTTCCCCTCATCTTTTCTTAAGGGGATTTTTATTGTTTTTCTGACTAATCATTTGTTTATCTGTTAAGTTTCAAGCTGCAGGTACAGTTAGGGTGCGTGTAATGTGACCTTTTTAGTCAGATGCACCTCTGTGTCCTCAGAAGGATGATAATGATGTCCTCTGAACTTAGAAGATAAATTCAGTTTTGTGCCCATGTGGTTCTGAGATTTTTGTTAACTTTGAGTGACTAATTTTGGTGATTTTATATAGTCACTGTTTGGTAGTGGGCATGAATCTACAGACTCAGTTAAAATTTAGTCCCCAGAGATGAGAGGTCAGTACACACTTTCTATCTATTGTATGCCCTCCTCCCAATCTTTGTGCAACAGACAAAAGGAAGGGGTTCTGAAAGCAGGCTGTTAAAAAACAAATCTCTAGGAACATCAGCGTGAAGCTTAGGAAAAGGATTTTTCTCCAATTTATCACATGAATTTACTTTCACTTTAGAGGAAAGTATACATTTTTCACTTTGTATATTTATTTTCTACCTTTCTGTATCTTGCTTTAAAAAATGCCATTTTAAGGTCACCAAATCAATGGTCCATAATCAGATCCCACTGATTTAAATGTAAAGGTTTTCAGATTCCTGATTTTATGAAATAGTATGTTAAAGTTACAAAGTTAGTTTTTTGTATTTTGCTTTTTTGGTTTTTTTTTTTTTTTTTTGAGGCAGAGTCTTGTTCTGTCACCAGGCACCAGGCTGGAGTGCAGTGGCGCAATCTCGGTTCACTGCAACCTCCGCCTCCCGAGTTCAAGCAATTCTTCTGCCTCAGCCTCCTGAGTAGCTGGGACTGCAGGTGCGCACCACCACGCCCAGCTAATTTTTGTGTTTTTAGTAGAGATGGGGTTTCACCATGTTAGCCAGGATGGTCTCGATCTCTTGACCTCATGATCCACCTGCCTCGGCCTCCCAAAGTGCTGGGATTACAGGCATGAGCCACCATGCCCGGCCACAAAGTTGAGTTTTATAGGCTGAACTATGTAGAATTACAATTTTGTAGGTCAAAAAAATGTAGAATATTAACAATTTTATATGGGTTAAATTAACCAAATAAACCAAGGTAAGTTTTTCAGTTTTGGTAAACACAGACATCTGAAAGTGACCACATGAAGAAAAATAAATGGTAATCTCTTCATGTTGTGTTTAGAGTAAAAACGAATGGACTTCTCCCTCTGTTACAGTTTAGAAAGTAAGGATAGCATGTTCCTAGAGAATCTAGAAGACAAAATTTAGAGAATAGGTGATTAATGAGTTATTTCATATTTAATTTTCCATTTCTGATTACCTCAGCTTTATTTGTAAGGAGGTAGCACTATGCTTTGCCAACAATGAATGATTCATATATATATCCATTTGGTCAATCTGAAAATGGTATTTTTTTTTAATTTATGCATGAACAACAGCTTGCCTGTGTTCTTGACATTAAGAAAATGCTACTGGATATTGAATTTAATAGAGATTGTGATAACTAAGGTAAATTCAATCTGTATAACCAGAAGTCTCTGCAAATTAGGTACTGAATTCGATGATGAGGCTTTGATAGTCTCTGAATGAAGACTTATCTCTAAGTACGGAACTCTGGCTAGGTTATTCCTGCCTTCCCCAGTATAGGTCTTTGAACTTACTGAGTATTCAGTGCTCATTGGGTTTGAATATTGAAGGGAGTTAATTTGTAGAGCACAGGAAGGCAATGTAGCACTTAACAAAATAGAATATATGATATACTGAAAGAATAAGATGAACATAGAAAAGCTAGTATTGTTTGAAATTTAAAAATTGTCTTCTTTAGCAAACTGGATAAAAACCACTTATCTGAGTTTTATCAAGTTATTGCATTCCGAAAGTGTTAATTGGCACCTTAAATTGGCCAGAGATTTTGGAATAACTAATAACTGTGTTGAAACCTCACCAAAGGCATGCAGTGTGCAAAGCTGTGAACAAAGTCGGTATTTTATCATACTTAGTGCCGTCACAATGCACCAAGCAAGCATTTCTCAGTTTGGTTACAGTTGCTTTTTAGTTCTGCCTGTTATTGGCATAAGACATGTGAACTTAGTCTTTCTTGGCAATTGTTTTTGCAGTTACATAGTGCTGGCTTTTGCTCATACTCTCTTTTCTTTAACATAGTTTTAACTATATACTGAAATGTACTAAAATGATATATAAACACTGTCTTTAATTAATTATGCTTACAGCTAGCATCTGGAAAGCATAATAGGACATCTGCTTTGCATGGGGCCACCTAAGGATTATTAAAATCTGATATTTTAAGTCTTTTTATATCGTAAGTACCATGTGTTAGCCACACTCAGATATAAATGATTTGAAAAGAAATTAAGCAAAATGGCTGTAGTTCAGTGCTTTAAAAGAAACAATCAGGACATCAGATTAGGTTTTATTTTATTTTTTCAATTAAGGGAATATATTCTTTTCTTGATTTGCTTTGGATAGGGTGGAAAGAGTGTGTAAAGGTTATGGGAGGGCAGGTGGAGGGTATAAAATGGAAGGTGATCATCTGCAGAGTAAATACAATGCAATATACAGTTCGTTATTGGAACTAAATGAAGATGAAGAAAGGATTATCAGCTAGTTGGAAGCATTTTTTAAGTCCTCAAATTACATTTGGGATCTTCTTGATCCAAAAAAATATGTTGCAAGACAATGTCTATTTCACAAATGTGTATTTCCACCTATGCCATCTTCTCATTCTTGTTTGATGCACTCCTTTAAAAAGTGCAGCTCCAGGAAATTTTATAATTATGTGATTTTTTAAAATTTTGGATTTATAACTGTCAGTAATGCAAAGAATGAATATTCTTGTTTTTCTTGTCATATCAGTGTTTACTAGCAATTTTTATTTTACAACTTGGTATACATACACACACAGTTTATATATATTTACCCTATCTTTATTTTGAAAGCCATGAGGAATTAAAATATCTTCTGTGTGGCCCTTTAGAATTAAGCAAAGCTTGTGCAAGGAAGTGTGTCACACAGTCTTTTTGAGCAGTATAATAATTATGTTGTCTTAATAACAAAAGGTGCTTTGTAAGTGATCGATTCACAAAGTAATCATATAAGTATTGATTTAACTATTAATGGACCAAAAGACACACATGAAGTTTGTGTGATTTTTAAATAGCTAACAATTAAAAAGCTAATTGAGAAATTTACTTTGCAACATTAGTTTATTCCATTTCATAGATGTAGACTAATTTCCTCACTGTTCAGTCACTTTGCAAATAAATGGATTGCTTAAAATGAACTCATTTGTATTAAAAAACTAGAGCAGATGGTGTACAGATAATGGTCAAGGAATACCATCCCCCATAGGAATAAAATCAATTTTTGGAGTACAGAAACTGCAAATGTCTTTTGCAATTAGCAATCACAATCATAACGTGAATAACAGCTAATATTTGCTTAGGTCTTGTAATGAGCCAGGCACTCTGCTAAGTGCTTGATCAGTGTTTCATATCATGATCCTGAGTCAAGTATAGTTACTATCCCTACTTTATTGATGAAAAAAATAAACAAGGCTTAGCTTAAGTGACTTACTCAAGATACATAGCCAGTAGGTTGCCGTACAAGGCTGCTCCAATATTGTAATAAAGAGACATCGCTGAGGGTTGTTTTACTGAATTTTTAACAATTCATACTCATTTAAATAGTAGGCAAAATGCTCAAAAGTCAGAAATTTCGGTATATAACTGAGGTTTTCTGTTTTTTTTTTTTTTACAAAAGTTTAATATACACAGGTCCTAAAGCAGAAGCCAGTAAAATTTGAAAAATATCTAAAGATAATCCTACGTGACCTGAGACTTTGGATGTAAATCCTACCCTCCAGTCATCTGTCAGGTGGCTTGTTTAAAGTTTTCTTGCCTTGCTTAACATGTATTTTTATATTATCCAACTCACTTTACAAAGCCTTAAGTCTTCTATAGATTTAAAATAAAAAAGAAAGAAGAGAGGACACAGAGAGACACACACACAAAGAGAAACACACACACACACCATACACACAGAGAGAGATATACAGACATAGGTATGTCCTTTGACTCCACTATTCAAAATAAGATAAACTTGCTGTGATATATATATTTTGGTATATTTTCTTGTCATCACACTGAGAAGAAGAAAGCCATTTGGCTAAAATTCTTTTCTGGTTTTGGAAATGTTTCCATGAACTTAGCATTGCTTTCAATAGCCATCTTACCCAGTTAAAGATATATAAGCTGATTTCAGATTTTCTGTGTATTGTTTCCTGGCTTTCATTTTATTCAAAGGAAGGAAATCCTGAGATCTGAGTAGAGGATGGGCTAGTCCCATGGCTAGAACCCTGCCATCGTGGGCTCCTTTGGTATTGTTTAGTATTTGAGTTCAGTGGCATATAACAGAGACTCCAAATAACAGTGGCTCATGCAAGTTATTAATATATGCTCTTTCCCTTATCTAATAGTATGAAGGAAAGTGACCCAGGGCTAGCATGGCTGCTCGTGTCCAGAAGCAGACCCAGGCTAATTCCCTGCTTCTTGCATCTATAGCACAGGTGCTGTTTCCCTTATTTCCTGGTCCAAGATGGGCTTCATCACATCCACATTCCAGGAAGCGGGATGGAGGGAGTAGAAGACGGGTCATAGCCCTTTCCTTTAAAGGATGTATCCTGGAAGTTTAACGCATTACTTTCCTCTACATTCTATTGGCTAGAAGTTAGTCCTGTGGGTACACTTAGTTGAAAGGAAAACAGAGAAATGTTATTTCTATTCCAGGTAGTCATGTTGTTAGCTAAAATTGAAAACTTCTAGTGTAAAAAAAAGGGAAAACAGATATTGGGGGACAATGTGCATTTGCTGTCATACCACTTTTGTAAAACATTCTCCTCTTTTTAAATTTTTTTGATAATTTGGGAAGTATAAGGTTTATTTTCCGTTGTTCATTTGACTTCATTCTTTTTCTGGATCATTTTAATCAACAAGAGTTTCTTCTTAAAGCTATCTCCAGAACACATCTAGAAATGAATTCCTAATTGTGTATGGAATTCATAAATGATTGTGTACTCAGATTTTTTTTCTAAAAATGATCTCAGGGTCACTGCATCATGAGGTACTCTTCCCTTTCTTTACTTCAATATTGATTAGCCTTCTCTTCTGAAGCATTTAATCAAACGCTGGAGAGAAAAAGATGACTAAAGAGATGACTAAGATAAGGTCTTCTCAGCCAGGCATGGTGGCTCACACCTGTAATCCCAGCACTTTGGGAGGCTGAGGCAGGTGGATTACCTGAGGTTAGGAGTTTAAGACCAGCCTGACCAATATGGTAAAACCTCATCTCTACTAAAAATTCCCCCCCCACAAAAAATTAGCCAGGTATGGTGGTGCATGCCAGTAATCCCAGCTACTACTTGGGAGGCTGAGATAGGAGAATCACTTGAACCTGGGAGGTGGAGGTTGCAATGAGCCGAGATCACACCATGGCACTCTAGCCTGCACAACAGAGTGAGACTCATTCTCAAAAAAAAAAAAAAAAAAAAAAAAAAAAATTAGTAAAAATAAAAAATAAGGTCTTCTCCTTAGGAACATGGCATGATAAAACAAGCAGTAGGGGCTGGCGCTGTGGCTCACGCCTGTAATCCCAGCGCTTTGGGAGGCTGAGGCGGGAGGATCACGAGGTCAAGAGATCGAGACCATCGTGGCCAACATGGTGAAACCTCGTCTCTACTAAAAATACAAAAAATAGCCGGGCATAGTGGCATGTACCTGTGGTCCCAGCTACTTGGGAGGCTGAGGCAGAAGAATTGCTTGAATCCAGGAGGAGGAGGTTGCAGTGAGCCCAGACTGTGCCATTGCACTCCAGCCTGCCAACAGAGCAAGACTCCATCTCAAAAAAAAAAAAAAGCAGTAGTATTGAAACCCATGTGAGTCTGATTCCAAAGCCTAAATTCTTTTACTCTTCTTGCTTGTGGAAGGAAGTGTGTCACACAGTCTTTTTGAGGGTTAGTTTCCCCATGGACATAAACAGGGATAACTCTTAGGGATGCTGTTAGAGTGAGGGGCATTAAATACCTGTTTCTATATTGTCTATGCCTGTTTTTGTATTTATTTTATATTTAAATATTTATATTTCAACATGTTTTATATTTATATTATTTTATATTCCCTGTACCTGCCTTATGTGCTAGACATATACAAAAATACTTGTTCTAGAATATAGTTATAAAAATACTTGTTTTTATGTATGTCTAGTAAATAGCATGTGTTTATTTTATCTCCCACTTTACCTTATTCCACTGAAGTCCTGAATTTAACTAATTATTATTATTTGTTTTTAGAGACAAGGTCATGCTCTGTCACCCTTACCTGAGTGTAATGATGCAATCATGGCTTCCTGCAGCCTTAAACTCCTCTTCAGTCCTCCCACCTCAACTTCCCAATGTGCTGGGATTACAGGCATGAGCTACCACACCCAGCCCTGAAGTTAATTTTTTAGATGTAAGAAGAGAGGGTCATGGTTGGACTATTTTTCCCAAAACAATACTGAGTAATTATATTATGCTCTAGAACAGGGTCTTGATAAATTGGCAATAAATCTAAAGAGAAACAATGATTAAGAGATGACTTTAAAGTTGTGCCTCTTGACCTGCTATCACTAATCACACAGATAATCAATGCCACAAATGCTGGTAAATTTCAAATTGCAAATATAGTTTTCCCCCTGAATTTATTCCTTTCACTTTTTGTAGTGTTGGGTGTCTCCAAATAGAGAACAGAAGTAATGCGAGTTTGGGGACACAGTTGATAATGGAATTTAGGAAATGAAGTAACATATATATTTCAGGTATGGCCTGGGTGCTTTTCCACGGGTTAGCTCATCAGGTTCCTTGATGCCAATAGAGCTTATGTTTACCTTTCAACGTTACAATAAATAAAATACCCTGATATCAAAACTGAAAACGTGATTTTTAATTTTTCTGGCCTCATGCTTTGCCTTTTGTAATATTATTCATGATTTTACAGTTGTATTAAGATATTTTTTAATGCTAATATATTGAACAGTCTGGGTTTTGTTTTTTTTTTTAATAGTTGTTATGTTTCTCTCTGAGACAACTTCTGATACTCTCAGAAAGAACTTCCTAAAATGCAAATCTCCTCGGGTCATTTTGATAGTTTTTCATTGCCTAAAGTATAAAATCTGTTGTGATGGCTTATAGTTTCTCCTGCAATCTGGTTCCTACTTCCCTGCCCAACCTTATCTTTCTCCTTGAAAGCTTCTCCTCCCCATATCTCACCATCCACCTCAGCCAAATCTGAGTTCTTTGCAGTTCTAAGAACAAGCCATGAGGGTTTATGCCTTTGTATTTGCCTACACTGGTCTCTTCCTGGCAGATTTGCTTGACTGCAAGGACAAAATTGAAAACATATAGTTTGGTGGGAAAAAATTTGGTTTAAGATAATTTTTGGTGGAAATACATTTGAAAATGGTATCTTCTGTCATAAGGTTTTCATTTTATTTTGTTTTCTGTTTGTTTTTTTTTTTATATCAGCACTCTTGGGACCCTGCAAAGTAATTTTGCAATCTTTTGGTTTGTAAATCATTTTTTGTTATTTTTCAAAAATTGCAGCTTTTTTTCTGCATAAAAATTTATAATTTTTTGAATGGAAATATAAAATATAAAATACATCTTGGCTTTTTGTAATGCAGTTTAGAAAAAACTGCTCAACCAGGTAAACTCTTCTTTTTTAAAAGAATCAGGGCCTTGGGACAGGCTATTTATTCTGCTACTAACACTACCACCCACCCTCAGCTCTATCTTCTCACTACCTTCAGTTATGCTTTAAGTCTCGGCTTAAAAAGTCAGCACTTTTGAGAGGCTTCCATTGACAGCTTCAACTTAAATTTGGCTTTGTGTGCACATATTTTTGTAGGTGGTATTTTTCTGTATATAATTCATCACAATTTACAATGCTTTGAGAGGTGTTTGTAGTATTTAAGGATACAAGCTCTGGAGCCAGAGTGCCTGGGTTTAAATCCCAGCTTTGCTATTTACGGGCTGTATGACCATGGGCTGCTAATGACCTTCTTTGTTTTTCAATTTCTTCTTGATTGAAATGGGGCTAAAAACGACCTCATGATATTATAAATATTGAATGAGATAATATATTTAACTACTTTGCACAGTGAAAAACCACTTTTTAATTTGTGTGTGTGTGTTTAGTTACTGAATGTACCCCTTTCTCATTAGACTATAAGATCCATGCTGGTAGAGACCATGCGTGTGAACCGCAGCACCCAGAGATAATAGGCATGCTGAAACATTTGTTGAATGAGCTAATACTATGATAATTTGAAACACCTTGAGATGTTTGACTACAAAAACATTTTTATTATTTAAATTATGCCTAAAATTCATACTTTTTAATTGTCTGCTGCCACGTTTAAAGAAAACATGAAACCAGGAAAACTGTGAAAAACTTGGAAATTTTGCATTTAATTAAGAATGGCCTAAAATGCAATAAAAAAGATAATATAAGTTAAAAAATAAATAAATAAAAATAAAAATGGCAAAAATGTAAGTAGCTAGCTTTCTGATATAATTAGACCAGCAGCTATTTGTGTTAAAATTTAGTCGACATTTTCTGTATACCTTTTTTATTTGAAGGCTTATGACATGAATATTTCACTTATCCAGTTGTCCCTTTATAATATATATTTTAAAATTATCCTATGGAATATCTGGAATTTTGTTTTTGGCAAAGGATACCTTGACAAGAATCTTAATTCACTGAAATGGTGGCTATAATATGGAATTGGTATTTCAAACTCATATTGAATTTGTCACAGGAAGGCATATACATTTTAACAATGTTAATTGAGTTTATCCTGACATAGCCATAGTTGTGGCAATTGTGTCAAAGAGATTTATTTTCATTAAAAATGCAATCAAAATTTTACACGTAAGAAAGTAAAAGATGCCTATTACTAAAGTGCAAAAAAATGGATATAATTTTAATTTGCACATAAAGGAAAAGTGAAAGTAGCATTTTACTGGGCCTTGTGTCATTTTCTGTTCAATCCAAATGGAAACAATGAAGTCCTGCAGCGTGCAGAACCAGATGCCAGGTCTTAGAGAATGCTTAACTCACATTCTCATTCTATTGTTCTTCTAAGTAGTTATTTTCACATTAAGCTTTATTTTTCTGTATGATATATATCATTTTAAAAACAAACCACATGAAATTTGAAGCAGTATCATTTTGACAATTTACATTACATCACAAACTGAATTTTATGCCAAATCTGATCCATACAGGCTGCAACTATGTTCAGCCAGTATTTGGTCTAGTTTAAATTTAATACCCAACTGGCCTAAATCTGACAGACCTAATTTTATTAATTCAAGAAAGTCTGCTCTGTTTTCCATATATGCCAGAAACGATCATGGTTCATTGAGAAGACCGAAGGGAACACTGTGGAATAAACCTTTATTAAGTATTAAAATGAAGGGCCACAGTGATAGGAACTGATACATTAAATGTTACAGATTTTATACTGATAAAAGCATCTACAAAAAACATTTTTACACTCTTTGCAAGTTATTATGGTTTAAACAGCAGGACCTAATTATAAGAAAGTGTGCTGGGCTCATTTCTGTTTAATAGAATAGGAAAACTCCATGAATTGGTTTGAATTATCTGGATATCTCATATATGGCAGTGCCCAAATTAATTACATAGTGGCTGGGCAACCAAATTGGTTTTCATTTTATGGATCTTGCCTCCCCTTTGGATGGGAGTTGCCTTAGTCAGATCAGGCTGCCCTAGCGCAATACCATAGGGTGAGTGACTTGAACAACAAAAATTTATTTTCTCACTGTTCTGGAGGCTGGAAGTCCAAGATCAATGTGCTGGCAGGGTTGGTTTCTTGGGAGGCCTCACTGCTTGGCTTGCAGATGGCCGTCTTCTTGCCATCTCTTCTCATGGCCCTCCCTCAGTGTTTGTGTGCCCCTGGTATCTCTGTGTGTCCAAATATCCTCATTTTATAAGGACACCAGTTCGACTGGATTAGGGTCCACCCTAATGGGCTCATTTTAACTTAATCACGACTTTAACATTTTTATCTTCAGGTAAAGTCACATGCTGAGTTACTGGAGGTTAGCACCTCAAACTGTGAATGAATATTGGGAGGCAAAATTTAGCCAATAACATTATGTTATTTACTTCCTAATACTGATATTTTGAATCTCTAGTGGTAAAAGCCACAATACAACATAGATTCTCCGCCAGCATACTGTTAGCATCTTAAACTATAGCAGCTTTACCTTCAAACAGCTGCTTTTCCTGCAATGTGTGTTTAAAGTTAGATTAAAGATGCCAGAAATAGAAACTTTTTTTTTTTTTTGCCAAGAGTAAATGGAACTAAGGCAAATCAGGCCAAGTATGTCCTTATAATCTTTTAATAGGCCCTTCTTCCCCAGCTTGTCTGTAAGGGCTTAAGGGTCCAGGTTTGTCTATATCTGCAGTACCTAGCACATTACCAGACACAGAGTAGGTTATTAATAAGTATGTATTTATAGAATTAACAAATTAATGATTTTTCTAATCATGTATAATTATAAATCATAAAAAAGGATAGAATCTTTTTCAAAAGTGGCTGATAAGTTATTATAAATATGATTTGCTGAAGGTTTCTTAAGCTTACACCTATAATCATGTTTAAATGCTATTAACTGATATGAAGTTTAAATCTACAGAAGTTAAAAAGTAATTAATTTTAGACAGATTTATTTCAATCCTGGTAAATTATGCCTCTAACATTCTTCTCACTGGTGACTTGAACAGCTATTTGACTTTTCTAAGTGGAAACCAGTTCTCCAGTTCATTGAAAAGAGATAAATGTGACTGTGGTTGGTATGTAGGCAATTGTATGAAATTCTGTGAAGATAACGTTACCCTCTGACAAAAGTTATTCAGTAGCGATGGGATTAGTTAGGTGTAGGAGCACCACATCCTCAGAGAAAATAAAAATTGAAGCCTCAGCCACTTTATGGACATTCAAGTTAAGTAAATGCATCTTCAGAATAGTCTTCAGGAAGAAATGAAGAATGTGAATGTAACTAAGAAAGCTAAGTTTTTTTTCTTTTCGAGACAGAGTCTTGCTCTGTCACCCAGGCTGGAGTACAGTGGCACAATCTCGGCTCACTGCAACCTCTGCCACCTGGTTTGAAGCAATTCTCCTGCATTAGATTCTAGAGTAGCTGGGATTACAGTCACCCACCATGCCTGGCTGATTTTTGTCTTTTTAGTAGAGACACAGTTTCAGCATCTTGGCCATGCTGATCTTGAACTCCTGACCTCATGATCCACATGTCTCAGCCTCCCAAAGTGCTAGGATTACGGGTGTGAGCTACTGCGCCCGGCAGAAAGCTATGTTTTATCCTTTGTTGTCATTGTTGTTGTCTTTGTTTGTAGAAATTATGGAGTAGACAGAAAGGAGCTAGGAAAGATGAAACTGAAGGAATGCTGACGTGTGTCTTTAGCATGCTCCAGGAACAAGAATTGATCCTTCTGGCAAGTATACCATATGATAGAGGTGGTACATTATGCTGGAATAGTGGCTATATTAGTTTGCGAGGCCTGTCTAACAAAATAACATTTTATTTTCTCATAGTTCTGGAGCCTGGAAGTTCAAGATCAAGGTGTCTGCAGGCTTCGTTTCTCCTGAAGCCTCTCCTTGGCTTGCCAGTGGCCGCCTTCTCACTGTATCCTCACATCGTCTTTCCTCTCACGGCTCTCTAGTGTCTCTCTGTGTGTCCAAATTTCCTCTTCTTAGAAGAACACCAGTCAGATTGGATAAGTGCCCACTCTCATGTCCTCATTTTAATGTAATTACCTATTTAAAGGCCCTATCTCCAAAGACAAAGGCATTCTGAGGTGCTGGGAGTTAGGACTTAAACTTGTGAATTTGGAGGGGACACAATTTAGCTGATAATAGCTTCATTATTATATATAGACCTGCTTCATTTCATGCTTACAAATGACCTCACCTTTATGAATTGACTTTCCACATTTTAATATTGGGATAAACTAGGTTGTCTGAATTTCCTTGAAGCCACTCTCTTGAATATACATTTTCTCAAGGTTACTAGTATATTCCTCAGTCACTTCCAACTCAACATGTCCTCAATGAGGATCATTAATGAGTCCCCCAGATTTGTACTTTCTCTTGTGATTTCTATTTTTACTTGATGCCAGCCTCTATTCACCCAAGATTGGATCTTATCTTATTGATTCTTTTGTCTTCATCACTTCCTTCTGTATCATAAATTTGGTCAGCTTTACCCTCATAATCTCTTTCCCTATGCATTATCATTTCATTGCTTTTGTTAGGTATCTTATCTTATTGATTCTTTTGTCTTCATCACTTCCTTCTGTATCATAAATTTGGTCAACTTTACCCTCATAATCTCTTTCCCTATGCATTATCATCTCATTGCTTTTGTTAGGTATCTTATCTTATTGATTCTTTTGTCTTCATCACTTCCTTCTGTATCATAAATTTGGTCAGCTTTACCGTCATAATCTCTTTCCCTATGCATTATCATTTCATTGCTTTTGTTAGGCATCTTATCTTATTTCGTCTTGGTTGCTGCAATAATATCCCTTTGACCTCCATCTCCATCCTCTATAAAGAACTGTCAAAAAATGTCTCATAAAATGTAAGCCTGGCCATTTAATTATGTCTTTTAATTTCTTCAATGGCTCCAATTGCCAAAATTCAGCCCTATTATGGTGGTTCACAGAACTTCTGTCAATTCCTATAAACCTCTATCTTGACCGTCAAACATCAACTCCAGATAGAACATGTTCTCCCTAAATATTCCATTTCCCTTTTTCTCTTCAGCTCTGGCTATGCGTTTACCTTTTACTAAAGTGACCTTCTCTTCCCTAATTCTTCAAATCATATTGACTTGTAAACTTTTATCCATCTGACTTTGTTCTGATGTTACCATCTCAGGCACCATAGATGCTTTTTTTCTGTTTCCCCTTGAGACTTCTGCTACCTCTATTCCACCATTTATGAGGCTGCTGTAATGGTTTGCTTTTCTGTCTGTCTCTCTTTCTTTCCTGAGAATCCCTCAAGGAAGTAACAGTTTCTTAGTAATCAGTTATCTTTCTAGTGAATATAATGGGATTTGGAACATTGCCTCACATACTCTGCCTGGGTTTCCTTTTAACTTAATGTGTTACCTTGCGATGTTTAAACCTGAAGCAAGGTAAATAATACATACTTGTGTCCTGAATTATTGTTGACTAAAGAGAGAATTAATACATGTTTTGGAGAAAGTGGTAGATTATACATTCTTCCTGAATGGTATAAACAACTCATCACCAAAAAGTAGCAAAATCAAAACCTCTTTAGCTGTCTTTCTTGAAAATTACAGAAAGCTATGAAGAGTGTCTGAGGTTATAGAGGTTAAGTGTTAGGATTATGGATATTCATGCTTGCCACCTTGTCATCTTAATTTTACATTGACTTTCTCTTAGCTTTTTTTTGACAGAATCGTATTAACATATTGTCTAGGGCAAATAAGCAAACTGCCAGCCCCACTGCATGCTCAAACATGATTTAGAGAATAAGAGAGCTTGTATTTAGGGAAAAGCCTAATAACACTATCATTTAAGTGCCCCCCATCTACTAGTATTTTATAATTTGCTTATGGAATTATTCCCAAATATTATTATACATATCATGTATAAACATATCAATTAAGAAGATATATAATCATTGCTATCAGTTTTCTGGCATCAGACATTTCTTTATATTAAAGAAAATATTCATTATATTACATCCATCGCTTTTATTTTCCCACCAAAAGAAAAATGCAATTTGAAGTCTTTGGACCTTCATTAGTTTCTTTATCTTAGAAATACCACCCCTTTTTTTGAATAAGCAAAACATGAAGCTAATGATTTAAACATCATGGAAATGGGACATAAAGGGCATTTGATATATATTTGTTAAATGATAACACATTAAAAATACTGATGTCATAATCTATAAATCACACAAATAAGAATAGTTTTAGATTATTTTTGATGAGGAAGAATTTCCAATCACCAAAGGAGATTAACTGAATCCTTATATCAGTAGTTGAATTCAGATCTAGGAATATACTTCATTTCGTACTTTGGGTTCATATTACAGATCATAAATCAAATTTTCTCTAATCCTTTAAGTGTCAAACAATTCTGTGAAAATAATCCAAATACATCCTTCTTTTACCTAATGGAATGTGACTTCAGATAAACATTGAAGCACATAGATAGGAAATAATGTTTCATTAAAGGAAATACAAAAGAGTTAAATGTGTAATATTTTAATAAACTTACTTATGCTCAGAAAGCAGAATACAGCCAAAGAGCAAGGCATAAAACTTTTTTCAGAAGTAATAACAAACATATTGCTCAAAAAAAGCTCCAAGGCATGCCCTTTTCCTATCATAATAAAAATGCAGCATTAAAAATAGTGCAACAAAAGTAAGGAATCACTCAGACACAAATGTGATTTTTTAAAATAAAAAACTGGAATGTCTCAGTTTATGTAATTCTCAGGCAACCTTTTATGAATTGGAACATCAGTGCAGTGATGTGGATAACAAAATGCTTGCATATCTAAATTAATTTTTACTTTTAAAATTAAAATGATACCTTTAAAATGAGTTGTCTATGCTCACAATTTTGGAAAAATCTAGGGGTGACATTATGTTAAATACCTAATCATGGCTTCACATAATCTGCATGTTGATTTGCAAGTGTAAAACTACAAAGATATTTTTGCATGGTTAGATTAATATTATTTTGGAAGGAAGGTAGTAATTTAAGACCATTATCAAAATTCTATTACATGCTTTTCTGAAAAAAATATTGAGATGTTAAAAATACTTATGCTTTTGATTTTATCTCATTTAAATAACGCTCCATTAAAAAGATACAAATAAACCAAGAAAAGCTTTGGGACTTTTCCTCCTCCCAGTCCAAGAATAGAAAGAAGACAGGCCAATAATGGAATATTCTATGCAATGAAATATCACCCTTGCCATATTTTCTAACTGAAGTTCTTTGAGTAGGTCGGTATGCATTTGGACTACAGAAATCAATGTACCAAACAAAACAAAGTCAACTTGCCATTGGATTTAAGGATGTGTTTGCTTTAAATGTAAAACTGGCTGAAAGATGTAAGTTAAAATTAGAGATAATAGGGAATGCCTATATGTAAACATGTCCCTTAAATGTCTCTAATGGGGTGTAATAAAGACCAATGGCATTAAATGTAAGGGAATTTATTGAAATATAAGCCAAACCAATAAACAAAAATACCCCCAAATACCTGTGAAAGGAAGCATCAGAAAAACAACTGCATATTAAGTTTTATCCATATTCTAAATATTTGTAGCTTAAAATTTGGCATGATAGAAGTCTCTCTTCATTAATTTATTACTCTGTCACCAGCTACAGAGCTGTTTTCTTCTTTCTGTCCCATGACAAGTCAGAATCACTTTAGATATTTTTATTTTATTATTTTTAAAATTTTTGTGGGTATATATTAGGTGTATATATTTATGGAGTACATCACTTCAGGATAAATGGGGTATCTATCCCCGCAAGCATTTATCCTTTGCATTATAAGTGATATAATTATATTCTTTTAGTTATTTTTAAATGTACAATAAATTTATATTGACTGTAGCCTCCTGGTTATGCTATTGAATACTAGATCTTATTCATTCTACCTACTTTTGTGTACTCATTAACCATTCCCACATTGCCTCCCCCTACAACTACCCTTTGGACACTGTATTTTAATTCTCAATTTATATTTCTGTTTCCCACCAGAGGGTGAGCTCCTTGAAGAAAGGGACAGTGTACGACAGACTTCACATCTCCCGTACCTTGAACAAAATGCAGAACTTAAGGACATCCACACACACCAAAGTTCACTGAATGGTTTAAAGAGACCCCCATCTATTCTAGAGCTTGCTTTACATTGTACCATGTAGTGAGCAACATTTCTTTATGATGAAAAGGCACTTTTCCTGATAGCTCAATTTAGAAAATAAACTGGTGATTTCCATATTTTTAAAAAAATTATCCTTCAGGAATGACATTCCTTCTGTTAATTTCAAAAGTTTTTAGAGGCCTAGACTTTAAGTTCTCTCTGATAGGATTGAAGGGGTCAGCCTAGGAACAGTGAACCTCCTGCTCATTGCTCTCTGGTAGCTGGCCAGAAGCAGGAAGGGGAAGGAAGAGACGAGCCCTGCGGCCCCTCTTCTCCTCTCCATGCCTCACTGCACAAGTGGAGAGGAAGAAAGGAAACTAGAAAGGTATCCAAAAGGGGTGTCATGAAATCTATGAGCATCCAAATTTGATTTTTTTCAGTTAGTCACAAATTTTACCTAATAACCTAAAATTTAACTTGAAACACAGAAAAAGCAAATACCATTTAAGAAACATACTGTTAAATGATTGCCTTGTCTATTTAAAATCCTTACTGACTGTAAACTCTTTGAACAGCAATTTTGTGAGCCTTGTGTGGCTTTTTATCCTGGGTCTTAGCACAGAAAAAGCATACTCATTGAAGGACTGAATAAATAACTTTAAAAAATACTTAGAACTAAGCAAGCAAACATATTATATAGACATTTATTAATATGCAAGAAAATGAAACTGCCTGCTGCCTGAAATTCTTTGAAGAATGAGAGGTAGATTTTTTTAAAAAATAGTAAATAAACATAGGTTGCAAGATGATTTTTGGAACTCAGAATTTTCCATAGGAACATGTTACCCACAGTGGCCAAAACCTCAAACCCTAGTTTACTAATACTTCAATAAGCACAGAATTTATTGATCATGTCTAACAATATTTCTTTAAGATGATGCAAGTTAACTTTCAATTGGAAGGCACTGGCTATGACTTCAATTCTTCTTAAGGGGAAATTTTGAGGAGTTTATTGATATAAATATGAACATACATGAAATATTGTTCAGTATCATTAGCCATTAAAGAAATAATGTAAATTGAAACTACAATGTGATATCAAAACACACCTATCAGAATGGCTAAAATTAAAAAAAGTAATCAAATTTCTGGTGAGGATATGAAGAAAGTAAATCCTTATTCATTGTTTGTAGGAATATAAAATGGTACAGCCCTTCTGGAAAAGAATATTGCAATTTTTTATGTACTTACAATCAGTTGTGTTAGCCACAGATTATGAGACAGAAGGAAAAATATGGAACCACAAAACAACAAGACACCATAAATCACCTACTATGCTACTGTAGCATAAAATGTGTGCTGCTAATTTGTATTTTAATTCCAGAGCTCTTCAACAATGTAGTCTAACAAATCAAACTATCAGGAAGAATAAATAATAGAAACCCTAAAAAATTAATGAAACCCAAACCCGCAGTAGATAGGGGCTGTATAAAATTACGCATCCACCTGAGAGAATAGAGTATGTGAAAGTTGTAGCTGGCATTTTCTCCAGGAAGCATTTGTGGGGAATTATATTGAAGAGAGGCAGTTTTAAGAGCAGAGGAAGAATTCATTTACTAGAATTAGGTCCTAACGAGACAGAACTGCTAGCTCATATAGCTCATGTATAGCACTATAGAAATATTTCATGAGTGTTTTATGTTCCTTTGATCACTGTAACATTTATAAGGTGCTGACAAAATAATTCGGAGTTAGACCAATCGTTAAAAATACATTATGGTGTATGTATTTTATGGTGAGACATAGTGCTATGGCTGAACAAGAAGGAACCATAGTTAGGTGGCAGCGGGGAAAATTATCTAGAAAACTGTGCTTCTTGTTTTATTATTTGGATTTTCCTATGTAATGCTGAGGTTGACATTCTTAAACAGTATGATTCTGAGAATTCTGAAAAAGTATGACTAAGCTGATCCTATCTGGAAAAGTTTTGACGTTATTTGGGCAGCTGCAACTCTTATGAGGTGGTCTATATCCAGATACTATGCAACTCCTTGGAGTTTAGAGAAAAACAACAGAGCCTGCTCCAATCATTTGGTCAGAGCAGTGAGATTTTTGCATAAAATGCTGGTTATTTAATATCTCTGTCTCCATTTTTTCACTGGTAAAACAGAGATTAGAGTATCCGCTTCTATGGTTGCTGGTTGCTGTACAGCTTAAAATGAGGTAAACCTGCAGTGGACTTTAAATAATAACTAATGCATCTTAAATGTTCTACAAAAGCTATTATTGTTCTTGTCACTAAGGCACAAACTTGTAGCATACAGGAATGTATTAGTCTGTTTTCACACTGCTATAAAGAAATACCTGCAACTGGGTAAATTATAAAGGGAAGAGGTTTAGTTGACTCACAGTTGTACATGGCTGGGGAGGCCTCAGGAAATTTACAGTCATGGTGGAAGGCCAAGGGGGAAGCAAGGACCTTCTTCCTATGGCACAGGAGGGAGAAGAGAAAGTGAACGGTGAAGAGCCTCTTATAAAACCATCACATCTTGTGATAATTCATTCACTGTCACAAGAACAGCATGAGGGAAACTGTCCCCACGATCCAATCACCTCCCTTCATTTACCTGTAGAGATTACAGGCCCTTCCTTCCACATGTGGGGATTGTAATTCGAGATGAGGTTTGGGTGGGGACACAGAGCCAAATCATATCAGAGTGTAATGCCTTGCTACTCGAAGGATGTGTGGGCTGTGGACACGTAGACTTGACATCACCTAAAAGCTTGTTAGCGGAAAGAAATGTCCAGCTCCATCCCAGGTCTACTGAATCACAGTCTGCATTTTAACAAGATACCAGGGTATCTTTATGCTCAGAACAGTTGGGAAGTGCTAATTGGCATAGTGGACTCACACACTGAGGTGTTTCTCCAGCTTGTTTATTTATTTATTTTCTTACTCACTTTGAGACAGTCTCTCCCTGTTGCCTAGGCTGAAGTGCAGTGGTGCAGTCTCGCCGCATTGCAACCTCTCCCTTCCAGGCACAAGTGCTTCTCCCACCTCAGCCTCCTGAGTAGCTGGGACTACAGACATGTGCCCCCACACCTGGCTACTTTTTGTATGTTTTGTAGAGACAGCTTTGCCATGTTGCCCAGGCTGGTCTCAAACTCCTAGGCTCAAGTAATCCTCCTGCCTCAGCCTCCCACAATGCTAGGATTAATAAGAATGAACCATGGCCATGGCCCTCTCCAGCTTTTATAGAATGCTGTCTGACTCAATCCTCACTGCATCCTGGAAGCTGGCTTAGCTCCCTGGCCATAGCTGAGTGGTCTAGATATGGACATCTGCCCACTTTGTACAAAAAAATTATTTCCCTCTGCACGATTCAAACTGAGTGAGACATAGAAGCCAGAAATACTGAATCAGGTCAGCAGCACGGTTCTAGAGGGGAAGGTCTACAACCTCCAGCAGTTGAAATAACAGGAGGGGCCTCAATTCCTGCTCTTGTCCTCTGCTGTCCTGAAGTGCTTGCTTGCTTGTCTTTCTGGACAAGCCGTAGTAGATGTACCCTCATACATTTATTTGGTTCTTGTTCCCAAATCAACTCACTGCCCCTGGTTCCTTGGAAAAAAATCTCCATCTGTCACCAGGGTATTAGGGAAAGATCCCAAAATGTTCCCGAGGGAGCAAAGCATCACTCACCTCACATTTGCCTTACCTCAAGGGGCCTGCTTAGCATTCTGAAACAACCAGTCAGGGCCAGGCATGGTGGCTCATGCCTGTAATCCCAGCACTTTGGGAGGCCGAGGTGGATGGATCATGAGGTCAGGAGTTTGAGACCAGCCTGGCCAAAATGGTGAAACCCCATCTCTACTAAAAATACAAAAATTAGCTGGGCATGGTGGCAGGTGTCTGTAATCCTACCTTCTTGGGAAGCTGAGGCAGGAGAATTGTTTGAACCCAGGAAGGGGAGTTTGGTAAGCCAAGATAGTGCCGTTGCACTCCAGCTTAGGCAACAGAGAGTATGTCTCAAAAAAAAAAAAGGAAAGAAAAGAAAAGAAAGAAGAAAAAAAGAAAGAATGAATGAATGAATGAATCAGTCTGAGTCCATTGCGCAGAGAAGTGGCTAGCAGCCTCTGTTCTCTATCACCATAAAATCCCAACTTGCTGAAAATGAGTTACTTAGGTTTCTGAGGATTTCACCCTACAGGTCTCTTGTCTTCATTGGAAGAAAGTAAATAAAGACAATGAATGAGCCAAAAAACTAGAGACTGAACAAATAAATAATTGCTGCCAATTCCAGCTCTAGATCTTTAGGTATACATGTTGAAAAAAATCGATTATTTTGCAACACATAGAGTATCCTGCCCAGAATGTTGTTTTGCTCTAGCTAGAAAGGGGTAAACCATCAAACTGAATTCAAAATAGAACTGAAACAGGAAAAGTTCCCTTATCCCTCTTGCAGGGCCTGAGATGGGGGTGTGGCTTGCTTCTTTGGTGCCCTGCTGCTCAAAATCCCTAGGGGCAGGTTGTGGAGCATGGGGGCTCCGACCTCACAGCAGTGTCTAAAGGTGAATGTTTACAGCTCCTGAAGCCCCAGTGGGTGTGTGTTACAGTGTGCTTTTTTAGTTTTGCCATTTTTATGCAGCTTGCATTAATCAACTCAGTTAGATTCTCTGCCTTATCTCAAGGACAGAGGGATTTCTGTATCCTAGGGTTGCCTTGGTGTACCAGAAAAATCAGTTCACTTGTGTGCTTGGAGAATGAGTGCAAGGTTTTATTGAGTGGAAGTAGCTCTCAGCTGATGGATGGGATGCCAGAAGGAAGATGGAGTGGGAAGGTGGGTTTCCCCTGGAGTCAGGCCACTCAGCGGCCAGACTCTCCTCCAACCACCTTGGGCAAACTTTCCTCTGCTTGGGTGTCAGGCGTCATTCTGCCAGTTGATGGCCTGCCAGCATCTTCTGGTGTGTTCTGCTGGTGCGTTCTACTGCTGGTGTCTTTTCCTACCAGCGTGTTCCTCTCAAGGTCCAGCCACTTGTGTCTTCTTCCACCCACTTGTGTCTTCTTCCAATAAGGTCTTGGGGTTTTTATAGGGACAGGATAGGGGTGTGGTGGGCCAGAGTGGTCTTGGAAAATGCAACATTTGGGAACAAAAACAGGAGCACCTGTCCCCACCTAGGTCCATGGGCACAGGCCTAGGGGTGGAGCCCTAGCTAGGGACTATGGCCTTCTCTACCCAGCGCTTCCCTGCCCCCTTCCTGTATCAGAACTGTATTCAAGTCAATATGGCTGACTAAATGAAGTTTCAGGTACAAAACCTTCTAACTACAGCATTTTAATTGGGCTTTCTTGAGACATAACATGATTAATCATCACAGTGTCTACTCAGGCTGTGAGGTTGGGGCTGGGGGTGGAGAGTGGAGTTTCCCAGATCAGGGAAAGCTGGCACTGGAAAACACTGGGGCCAGCAAGACTTTCAATAGGCTATGTTCTGTTTGCTACTTTCAGAGGAGAAAAAAAAAATCTGCTCATCAATTGCTTTTTATTGACTGCAATATTTAATTATCATTTTATAAGTCCTGGAGTTTCCATAAGTCAGAAACATAGTCTCCAGGAAGTACACATTTTGAATCCCTGTCTCTATTCTTATACATGCTCTCAATCATGATGCATGAAGCTTAATACAAAAATCAAGCTTTCCTCTCAAGTATTTCAGTACCATAAATGGTTTGCATGGTCCTGTGGGTCATCACTCTCTTAATTTACTGAGAGTGCATTTAATAATTGCTGGACATCTGAAGCCAAAGCTAGTCAGTACTGGTTATTTACTTCTCTTTTCTCTATGGCAAGGGAGAAAGCCAGATTCCCATAGCTGTTCCAGCTCTCCCCCTCCCGAATAAAGCTTCTGCCAAAGCCGATTTTCTGCAGCTTTCCCTGCTTCAGAGCTGCCAGTTTTCCTAAGTGCAGAATCAAAACTAATACATCATCCTTGAACTTTAAATTTCTGATGTGCCCTGACATTTGGAATAGCCTAGAAACCAGAGGGAGAAGGAAGCAGCGAATTTTCCTTCTTTAATGATTTATGCCTTATTTTTGATCTCCTTTTGCAGTTCAGTGCAGCTTGCTGGCATTGGTCCATCTGAGGCATAAAAAAGGAGAAGCCTAGGGTGGTCTTCCTGTGGTCTGGAGGAAAGGCAGGCATACATATGTTGAGACTGTCCTGCAGTCACAGACTTTCTATATTTATCAAGAAAAGAATAGTGATTTATTTCCAAATTTTAAAGTAGAGATATAGGAAATTGGGTGAACTTTTAAAGTATCAAAAAGAATGAGATTTCTAGCTATCTTCTTCTCAGTGAGCTTCTGCTTAATTCTTGAATCAAATTTGAATTATTAGCTTGTTTAACAAGGAGCAGGGGCCCTGGGTTCTAATCAGAGCACCAGATATCACTGAGAATTAATAGAATTGTGGCTATGTTTTTATGTTGCCAAACATCAGCATGAATCTTACGAAAAAAAAAGGAAAATGTGCAAATAGCAATAGAAACTATGCTCTTTGACACTCTCTCAAGTACTAAGCTGGATGGATGTCAGAGAAGCAAATGTCTTAGTAAAAACTAACAAGTTACCTAGATGCTAAAGTTGAGCTTCAAGAGATTCTTTGTCTGTGTTAAAAATATACCTAGTCATCTAGGAACAAGAATTATCTTTCTGTTTTATTAAAGAAGCTGCTATCATTTTGTTAACACCACTCTGGATTGCTTGGGCCACCCAGAAGTAAGATGCTGCAATCACTTCTTCTCTGTGGAGAAGTCCCGTGAGATAAGAACAGAACTGTTTTATCAATTGTCTTTCTGGGACTTGACAACTAAAAACTTAACTTTCCACATTAAGGTGCTATTGCAGTAGCTATTTTGCCATAATATATAAATATTGAAATATTTAACAAATTAGCATCTAACACATTGAAAGATAAATGATTAAAATGTTTAAACTAAGTAGTAAATAATTACTGCATATACATTTTATTCTGATATTAGAGAATATTTTTGATGTAAATATAGCCTGATTCAAGTTTGTCTCTCAACTCTATTCCTGCAAGTAATATGCAGAGAATGTGCCTCAATGGTATCTCTATATTTTTCAGCTTTCCACTTCTACTCCTCAGACACATCAAAACCAAAGAGAATTCAAACTTCTGAATGTGTGCATAACCAACAGTGCTAATCTTGTAATGTTATGGCTGCAGATATCTTCAGCACAAGCTTTGGAGCCAGACTACCTAATTTGAATCCTGCTTCAGGTACTAAGCTAGACACGCAGTAGATCCTTGGGCCAATTATCTAACTTAGGTTGCCTCCATTTTCCCATCTGTAAAATGGGGATAATTACAGTACCCATCTCAGAGGGTTGCTGTTGAGGAGTCAATGAGAACATACACAGAGAGCACTTAGAATATATTGAAACCAACATAGTCAACAGCAAACTTTTAGTTCTTGATGTTAGGCAAATGTGTTATTTTACCATCGAGGGAACCAAAATGTGAAGTTAATAGTGCTGGTTGATCTTGAAATTTGTTTTACTTCACCCCTTGTACTTTATGAGTAATTTACAGCCTGCAAGTTTTCCTGTAGCTGTCCTAATGCCCGTTCTTTCTGATGTTCCCTTGAAAGATACATGTCCCGAGAGCCCTGAAAGTATCATATGCCATAAAGTTTCATCTCAATCTTGTGACAGTTTGTAACCCAGATATTATATACAGTCTAAACACACCCTGAGATTCATCACTTGGGGTTGACTAGTTCTGTATTGCATGCATATCTGATAATTACACACAGGGAACACTGGATAAAACAGTCTAATCTCTCCTGTTAGTTTTAATGTTTCTTACACCATTCTATATATCTCACCATCCTCTTTAGAAAATCTAATTCGGTTAAAATGGTTTCAAATAATTCTATGTTACTTTGCAGATCCTTGAGTTAATAAAATATAACATTCATAATGCTAGAAATGTTATTCTTGGTGAAGTATAGCATTGATTTTGATGCTCATTTTGTGATTTATTTTCAGTTCGTATCCTTTTTTCCTTCACTAACAGATTTTAGAAAACCATGGAAATACGGTGCTTTTTTCTCCTGCTTCTCTATCCCACACCTCTGGAACATTGACTAAATTGCTATGCTGGCTTCCTAAGGAAAAATGTGCTTATTAAAATTCAGCAACTGAAGTGAACAGTAGGCACTCTTAATCTGAGTAAAACAATTACAACAGAGAGCGCATTTCCAAGAACTGCGCAAAACCTCTTGGAACCCTGGCTATGCTGTCAGACACCTATCTTTAAATTACCTCCTGCCAAATGATGACTGTGGCCCTGTCACCCTGGCCAGCCCCATAAGTCTCATTCACACTCCTTCTAATTGGCAGGCCCTCACTCTGGGCACCTCCATGGCCCTTGTAACATTTTTTAGGCAGATAACTTGACACTGTAAATTTGGCTGGGAGCCTGCTACTGTGGGATTTCTTTACATCTGCCCTTGATGGTCACATCAGTTCATACCCTTGAAGTTCCACGCTAAACATTGTGCAAATTAGATTCCAGGATAGAAAGATATGGCTGCATCAGAGCTGGCTGGCCCTTTCACCTGTTTGAAGAAGGAAGATTTGGTTACTGGGAAAAGAAGGGCTAAAAAGGTGGTTTTCATGGACAAGAAGAGGAGGGAGAGGACTATCTTCCTATCAGCTTTTGAGGACTTGAGGAAGCCTAGAGTGTGTGGCGTTTGGTTTCCAACACAAATGTGGCAGCAGGCTGGGGAAACCTGATAACAGCTTTTGTGACCTCTGGGTCTGGAAACAGTTTCACTGATTGAAGTCATATAAGTTCAGCTAAATTTGAATGTGTTGTAAATATTTATCTGGAAGCCTGACATACAGTTGTTCCTGAAATTGTAGGGTAGAGTCTTATCTTTCCCAGTATGTAATTTTTGAAATACTCTTCTGCATGGCATTTCAGATGATAAATATAACTGAGTTATTGTTTTATGCTAAGGTTTTCTCAGGCTTTGAGCCTCGTTAAAAGAATAGAGGGTGTTTTCTGGCAACTTTGTTTTCCTAAATATATTGGAGACCGCAGTAAAAATCTGCTTAGAAACTAAGCTTTGGTTAAACATAAACAGTCTGCTTTAGCTAGAGCAATATATTTTCCCTCACATTTCCAGAGACACTGGTATACAAGAAATTAGATCCAATGGATATTTTATGTGAGAAAACTGTTAGTATGCAGCATTCCTTTCCAGTGAATTATTGAGTTGGGTAGCAGCAAAACAGGCAGGAGAGAAGCTAGTCTTCAATGAAATAGTCCTTTGTTGCTTCAAAGGTGACTCTGAGCTTGTACCACCCTCAGACACTGCTGCATGTAAAACAGCAGTAGCACAGACCAGAGCAAGTGCCTTCACAGGCCCTCCATCACTTCTCCACTCCTGTCCCATTAACAAACACATCTCCACCAGCCAGCCCGTGTCCTGTTCTTTGGGGAGAATGTAGGGACAGTCAGTGGCAGGCCAGAATGAAAGAGGAGTGACAAGAATGAAATGTCCAGGGTTAAATTTAAGACCAAAGGTGATGAGGTGCAGCCACTTTCGATGGCCTAGGCCTTGATCTCATAGTTGTAGTTGCATCAATAATGACAACTCATTTAATTATTTAACTTTGTTTTCCCAATCATTTCTACCAGCTGAGACCACTCCAAGTTTCCTTAGAAATTCTCAATTTGCTTTGGAGGTGCCATTGGAGAACTTCACCCCCAGCGGATAGTCAATATGTGGCTTTACACATATAAAATAACTACACTGGAAGACATCCTACAGTTCTGCTACATAAAGAGTAAAGCCTTTGTCATGCTATCAATTCCATTCGTAGGGTTTATCATCAATGCTCATTTATTCAAGTTGTAGCACGTATCACTGTCTGAACTGGTTCTGGTGACATAAAAGTGAATTAGCTATAGATCTTACTTTCAGATAATTCACAATCTTATAGAGGAACAAGGCTGAGGAGACTCTGCAGTCCAACCTACTAGGATATAATTTTTAAAGTAATATAATACATAGTGAAATGTACTTGAGACATGGCCCAGTAGTAATGTCATCAGATGTCTTAGCAGGGGTAATCAGAAATTTTAATCTTATTATGGAGTTATTTTTGGCAAGATGGAGTGTGTTATGCAATGGACTGCCTAAAATAGCAGATTTCCATTTAGGGCCCTCTATCCTGTTTGTCTGAAGATTGAATGAAACTGTTGAGTATTTCAAACTCAGGGCAGATGTACATCACATTTGGAAACAGACATTATAGCATAAGGCAGGGCCAATACATGGCACTTGTGTTTGTACTAGTCCCTTTCACGCCCCTACAGATATGTAAGTCAATCATGGCTGTCTTTCTGAATGATCTGGATTTAGCTTTAGACTCTTCGCTCCACATAGGCTTCCGAGGAGTTATTACTAATCAATCCTAGTGTACATAATAGATGAAACTTATTTTACTATCACAGATACAAATATTCTCAGATTCTCATGTGGAGGCCATTTTATTTGCTGACTAGTAATTCTTGAGAATGAATTTAGAGTTTCTACCTTTCACCACCATTTGTCAAATATTTTAGTTCTATCATCAGAAAATAAGTCAAATGATAGCAAAACAGGGAAGAATTGTGCAGGTTTTTAATACAACAGTTCTATATTGCCACAAAACCTATTTAGGGTTAGTTGATTCTACTCTGTACCACACCACTGAGGAGTTCAAAAAGGACCATTGTGTTCATATGTGTAAATTAAAAATATAGTAATAATGAAAATTATAAGTAAATCTAATGGGATTTAATATTTTCTTACATATTATTATGGAATCAGTTCAGAATGTGTGGAAGTTCTAATTACTGATTTAAGCAATCATTTCCATTTATTTTAAAGTAATGTGATCATGTATTACTCCTCTCTAGACCCTAAAGTGCCTGTTTTGGTCATAATAGTGTTAAGTTATGTAGTAGTAATCAACAATCCAAATTTTGGTGGTTTAAATGACAGTTTACTTCTCTTTTCATGAAAATCCTCTGCAAATCTTGGTCACTCTGTGGGGAGGCTCAGTACTGCTCCTCACACATTAGCACAAACATCCGTGACTGCCTCAGTGGGGGAAGACAGAGGCAGAGACTGGAGAACTGGAAGTTAACTGGCTGTGTCTGGAAAGGAGATGCATCACTTCTTACTCATTAGGCAAAGCGAGTTACACGCTGTGGCTATGTTCAAGGGAACAGGAAAATAGAGCATTTCTATTGTGTCCCTGCTAGAGAGGAAAGCAGAATATTAGTGAAGAGTAGTAATATCAGCTGCAGTGCCTCAAGCCTTTCCCATCTCTTAAACTTTTGTCTTAAGAGATATATCTTAAGAGATATATCTTGTAGGGAATCTTAAAGTTTGAGATTCAGATAATGGGGCAAAGTCTATATGGTTTAAATAGTCATATACTTTATTAGGCAACATCAAGTAGCTCATAGACTTCCTGGAAAGGCCAGAGAGTCAAGCTTGGAAGATCTGAAGACAGGAACAATGCCCAATCACAGTATGAGTTGGCACAAGAACAGCATGATTGCCCCTACCAGGACAGGAGGCAGGTCCATGGCTGCCCTTGCTGATGCTTGGGTATGGATACTAGCATCTTCGACTGCTGCTCCCCACTCCACCCCAGAATAAGTACTACAGACACACTCTTGCCAGAAAATGACTTCTAAGCGTAAGTGTTGTGTGGGTACAAGTCATGGGTGGAGCTGAGGTCATATGACCTCAATGAGCAAAGGAGGACATGGAAGGGAAGTCAGGCTTCTCTTATAGAAAAGATGCTCAAATATGCTGGTTGTCCACTAACATGTCAATTGTCCATCACAATAACTTCCCCTGTGGATATCACTCTCTTATTATATTGTTTTTGGTATTGCTAACCTTTTCCATAATAAAGAGAAAATTTACCTTTTAGTATAAAATATATTACAAATTCATATTTTCTTCAGTCCCTTTATGGTTAGTTGGTTTCCCTTTCTATTAGACTTTTAATGCCCCAAAATAGAAACCATTTTCTTTTCTTGTCCAATAAACTAATTGGAGTTTTACGTAGAATATCTGGTCTGTACACAGGGTCGTCATTAAAATATGCTTAGAGATTGCATATTTTAAAATAATAAAGGTAAATTGATCAATTTGCAAGTTCTATTGTAATCATTCTAACAATAGTACCTTTATTACAGGTGGTAGGCTAAGTGCTTTGTGTGTTTTATTTCATTTAATTCATATGGGAACAATGAAGTAGACATGTCTGTTTCTCCAGTTGTACATATGAGAAGACAGAGGCTTAGAGATCTTAAGCAGCTTGCTCTAGATTACATATTAGGGTGGTGGCTAAGTTAAAATACAAGCCTAATCAGAGCAAATTCAGAATTTAACCACTATTTTAAATGGCTTTCATATCTACTTTAAGTATAACAGATTGTACTAGAAAGAGGCCCCAAGATCTAAGGAGAAAAATCAGTAGATCTGGAATAATTTACCTTAGAAAAGGAAAACTGATACCTGGGCTAAAAAAAGTATAGCCATTATATTCATTAGTGTTGTGTATCTCTTCTAAGCCAACATTAAAGGACTTCTGCTACACATTGAAGGGACTTAGTGTAGAGCCTTCTAATTTTAATATGTTTCACATTTCAAGATCAAATTTCCCAGAAACAACCAGAATTGTGCATATTAAAAACTTACTTTTATAATTATTATTACTGAAATATAAGTCCAGTAATGAAAGGTTGATTTTGTTCATATTTATCAAAAACAGAAATTAAGCAATATATTGCCTTTAATCAAACTGTTAGGAACATGAAGTTTAGTATGCACAGGTATTAGTCATGTCTACTAATGGTGGTTCTTGTATGAACTTGCAATAAAACTATTAGGATTAGGTAAAGAACTAACCTAATTTGCAACCTTTTTATCAAGAAGATGACATTTAAGCCAATACTAACATTCAGTGTGATGGGAGTAACAATTTATACTAAGGCTACAACTTTTGGTTGCATCATTTTAACGTGTCACACTTTGATTTAACATCGTTATGAATAATCTCCTGCAATGATAAGGTTTAAGAAAATTTATAAGAGTTTATGGAACTTCAAGGATTTTCATTGAGTTAATCATGATGGGGAATTAATCACCTCTATATTTATCAGTAAGATATACAGAAAAAGCCCCACACATAAGCATATATATATTAATGATAGTTTCACAGATTTCTCTATTAATAAAATTCCATGTTCAGCAGAATCTTATCAATCTCCAATACACTTCTTTGCATTTGGAGCTATTTGAGGAGAAATGTTGGTTTTTGATGTGGGATAAGTATCTTCACCTTCAGAACAGAAATCAAACCTTTAATAGATGTAAAGAATGTTCACAAATGGTGACTGATGAATTATAGTGAGCGAGAATATTTCTGAGGGGAACTGGAAGACAGGATGAAGCACTCCATGGTTGTCATTGTCAGGCCCTGTGAGCTCAGACACTAATGTGAATGCTGTTGAACTGTGAATGCCTGGACACATCACTTAACCTTTCTGTGTTTCCATTTTCTTATCTACACAATGAGGCTAATAATACTGATTGACCTCACAGCATTTAATTAGCCTATTGGGAAGCTCTTTGAAAATGCTAAATATCATTTGTTGGCACTTAGCTTCATGAAAGGTTTGTGTTTTTAACACACTGTGGCTTGAGGATGTGTTTGGTACAACTCCTGCCAACTTCTTGTTTCTCCACCATATCTTTTCTGAGCTCCCTTTGAAGTCAATGGGAATTAGGGTGATTGAAGGCACTTAGCAGAGGCTTCAGGTATGAAAGTATATTTTCTGGCATGTTTATAGTAGGACTTTCCTTATAAAGAAAATGCCCTGCCTCTCAATGGAAAAGGAGCTTGATGGCTTCTCAGTGGTTTAAGGGTGGGTAAATTAATGATTGCTCATGAGGCTTAAGGCCTAGAGCAGGAGATTTTTGGCAAAGATACTAAAAAATGTTTAAATTATTTGAAAAAAAAACCACATACACTTTTAGGGAACATAAATAATAATTTAGGCTCCTCTAGGGGAGGATTAGGCTTTTTACTTTTTGTTCAGAACACATAGTTGTTACCTAATATATGCTTGCTAAAGAAATGCATGATGGCTGGGTAAAAATTACTATACCAGTAGCATGTTAGATAATTATTATACAACATGAGTGTAGCATCTAGAATACATTTTTGTTACCATCTGTGTACTCCTTTTATGTGGCTTTCTTGCTATATTATAGCATTAACCAGAATGCTTTGTGCTACTGTTTACAGAAATGTAGAAATGTATTGTATGACATACTTTTACTCAAAGCTTTAAGAACAAAAAGAGAGAGTTCCATCACCATTTTGAATCTGCACATCTTTGGAAACATCACTATACTTCCATGACATCGTTTGTAGACTGTTTTAACACCCTTCCAGTTGGTGTCCTTATTTCTAATCTTTTCCCGGAGCCATTTGATAAATCAGTTGCCAAACTAATCTTTCTTAAATATGGCTTTCATAATGCCACTTGTTAAAAAAGCTTTCAGTGTCTATTTCCTACTGTGTCACTCCCATCTTCAAAACTCTAATTTTAAAACCTGATGTGTTTTAAAAGGATATGCCGAATTGTGCCCCAACAATCATATGCTGTATTCTTAACACCTGTGCCTCAAAATGTGACCATCTTTAGAAATAAGATATTTAAAGAAATAATTAAGGTAAAATAAGTTAATTAGTGTGGGTCCTAATCCAATATGACTGCTGTCCTTGTTACAAGAGGAAATTTGTACACAGGCATAGAGAGGAGACCCTGTGAAGGCCATGTAAAAGCCAAGGAGACAGGCCTCAGGAGAAACCAATTCTACCCACTCTTCGATCTTGGAGTTCTAGCCTCCAGAATGGAGAAAATAATTTCTGTTCTTTAAGCTACCTTGACAGTGGTATTTTGTTATGGTTGCCCTAACAGACTAATACATTGTCCATGACATGGAAGCCTCCATGGCTTTATGACCTTATTTCTCTAATGACAATTTGAATTTTAATCATCTGACTAAATAAAAATCCAGGATTTTCTACAGTTCAGGGGAAGAACACTGAGTAAGAGACAGAACACCATTTTACTGACCAGAGGACCTAGGCATATCATGTCTTCTGTCCAAAATGTGGAAAATATACTTGCTTTTCCTGATTCAAAGGTCTGTAGGCTTTCAAATAAGATGGTGCATATGGAAGCATTTAGAAAATTGAAAACTGTCAGCTTCTAACTTTCCAAACTCTGTTCAGCTGGAGGTAACAAAGATGTTTGATGTTGCAAACCCAGCTCCACCCTGATCTGGAGCCCAAATTTGACTATGTTTTAGAAGCCCTATGTATACCAGGTGGTAGAATCTGAACTCAGCTGTGATAACTGAAGCTGTCTATCTAATGGGGTTAGGATAAGCTCCTTGGGCACCTGCATCTTCCCTTTAGAGTTCTTGGTGATAATGGCATTATCTATATTGCTTAGCTTTAGCCCTATTTCTTGGTTTGTATTCAAAGTCATTGTTAGAAATTACACACTGCTCCAAACAATAACCTTTTTGTAGATGTAGGACACTCCCTGTGACCTACTAAGTGCTTTCCAGCCTGTCTGTCAGGGAGTTAAATCTTATACTTCGACACTCACCAAATACAGTGGCTATGCTTTAGACTGGGGCATTTGTCCCCAAGATCATGACAGCCTCCTGACAGGCTACTGTCTTTTGATGACAATTGCCATCCATAAGAGTAGATGCCCTCTGTCTGAGACCAGCCTTGCCAGTCCTCCCAGACATGATTTAGACCTTGTTTCCACCCCTCTGGGGATAGCCACACAACTAGCTTAGGCTATTTTGTGCCTGTTCTGCCCTGTATACTTCCTGCTCTTGCTCTAATAGTGAGCTCCATCACAACTGACTTCAACACTAAGCTCATATATAGTCCTCTGCAAAAATAAAGGATCTTCTCCTTATAGAAAATCAAAGCTGAACTCAGTTCCTATTTTCTCTAAGAATTGTTTACTCTCATAAATATTTTCTTTCTTTGAACTGCTAAAGTATTTTCAGTCTCTATTACAACATTGAGCCCTTAATTATGGAATTGATATTTTAATATTCTTTTTGTGAATAATTTCCTGATTTCCTTTTGGCAGATTATAAAGTCTCAGTAATATACTTTTATTGAACATGTATTCTGAGCATAACAAAATATAAAGCTTTAAATGAGTTTTGAAAGTAAAAATACCCATTTTTTTCTTGCAGTGTTATTTATGCTTTTTTATAAACACATTTTAATTTGAGGCTACACAAGTACATTTTATCATACCCTTTTTAGGATGTTTCTGACATTCATGAGTTTAAAGTTTAATGTAATTAATTTTGTGAGCAGTTTTCACTTTATGCTAAGAAAAGCCTTCATTTCCATAAACTCAATTGAATATTTAAATACATTTCCTTTTGGTTTTTATGTTTTATTACATAAATTCTTTAATTCACACAGTACATTATTAAATTTGTAAATGCATGCACATACTGACTATGCATAGGAAAAGATAGGCAAGAAACATGAAAATGTTAATATAATTATATGATCAGTTCTAAGGAGTAATTATTTTGTTTTCTTTCCACATTGCTATATATAATTTTATTTTTTAATGTGTTGTTGCTAAGAACTAAGAAAAAGCATTTTGAAATGGACTTATTTCTGTGCTTTCTTGTGTCATTATATTAAAAATTTATTTCTGAACTTTTAGTTCACTGTTCTCTCTGTATCTCTATATGTTTTTATTATATCTTTACAAACTTTTCTTAAAGTAGACCAAGTGTCATAGTTAAGTAAATAGGTACAGGGGCTGCAAAAATAGAGACAGTAACATTTTAATAGTCTAAGCATTCTATTTTAATCAGGGTAGATTCAGAAAAAGCAATCTACCCCCATAACTCTGTGTTTTAAAGCAATAAAGATTATTTCTGGTTCACATTACATCTTTTTCTTCAGTCAGAAAGAAACTCAACACTACATAGCCACTTAGAGGCCTGGGTCGACAGAGAAGACACCATCTCAAACTTTATGGGTCACTTTGCTGAAAGAGAATAGCTCAAGGAGGGTTTGTCTCACCAGCAATTACATACTCAGGCTGGAAGATGACTTCCACTCACAGCTTCTTGGCCAAAACTAGTTACATGGTCCCAAAACAAGTAAAGTAGGAAGTAAAATCCTATTATGAGTCAGAAGGCAGAGAATTAGAAACATTTGGTGAACAGCACTAATCACTCTTTGAAATCATTTCAAGACTGAGCAAAGAATATTTCTAGTGTAAATTCTCAAATGCTATGAATTTCATCTTGGCTTAGAGAAAAAAATAGGTAATTTTTCATTCAAAACATTTGCATTTTTCCTTGTGTTACTATAATAGAAATATATTGAATGCCTATACATTCAAATCATATTAAAATAAAACTAGACATCTAATTACTTATGAAAATAATAGTTTTATAAGTCCAGATTGTTCGAATATTCTGTTTACTTAAAATGAGAATGTGGTTAAGAATATCATTTTGGCAATTATTTTCAGTTTTCTATTTGATTAACTAATTTAAATAAATTGAAAGAAAAATTTATTTAAAGAAAAAAGTGACTGCCTTTTATGCAAGCCATTTGATAGACAAAACAAAAATATTATAAAATATTTAAACTTTTGTAAAGAAATTGTGATAGAATATTCTTATATTTATCATGAGTACCTAGTAATTTAAAGAATTCCATGAAGAGATGAAATAGGAAGAAAATTAAGTTGTTGGATATAAGTATTTAAAATAAACTAAGGATAGAGTTAGTTTCAGAATTACCTCAATTATATTCATGGCTTTAAGAGTCAACTTTTAAAGGCTAGATTCTTAAAAAGATCCTTCAAACTTAATTTTAATATTTTCCCATAACATAAAGGGAACATCTTAGATTATAATTTTTAGAGGACAAAAACACAACAGCTTCTTTCCAGTCATATTCTCTTGAAGTATTTTCAGTGACCCTGTCGAAGGAAGATAAATTTTGCACCAATAGGTTTAATCAAAAATAATAAATAACTGGGTCATTTGGTTATTTTCTTGCTAATAGATGTCTTCATCCAGTCTTCAAGCTCAGAAAGTATTTTTTCCAGGGAGAAGAATAGTATGAAATCATTTGTAAGTTTAAACTGTTAGAAAGTACTGTCATTAAGTCACTAATGTATGTCCATAGGGAAAACATTCTCCTGAGACCTGAGGCTCTTCCTACACCATTTGATCCATGGTCTCATATTTTACATTTTCAGCAGAACACCTCTTGTATATTACAGTGTCCTTCTTGCTTGGGTGTGCTCCATTATTCTCCATTTTGAGTATAGTAAATGAAAACTCCATAATGTATTCACTCCTCTCTTTTAATAATAGCAAAGTATGTAGGTATCAGTTTACATCATTTTGTTAACCAAAATCATTCAAGAAAGGGCCCATACTTGACCTCCCCTTCCCATCTCCCTGCCAAAAAAAAAAAAAACACCAACAAAAATATCCAAATTCATTGAGAAATGCTTGCATTCAGATTTAAATACTTGCTACGTGACAAATTAAATTAAGTCCTTGCTAGTTCACCAAACAATAGAATAGAAGTTTCATATTACACATTATTCCTGCGAGTTAGATAAGAAAACATTTCAAACATAAAGGGAAAAAAATTGTAGCCACTTGCTGGTGAGAGTTCTTTTTTTATATTATGAGATTGGAAGATTGATGAAGTGTCCAGGAGTTTGCAGGAGATGGTTCCAGATGTCAGGAACCGCAGGGAAGATGACTGTGACAAGGAGAATAGCAGAGTATGTGATGGCATTAGGAGTTCAGGTCTTGGACAGTCTGAGAAACTAGACCACATCCATCAGTATTCATTCCCTCTTTCTTCTGTAGGAATCAAACTTAACAATTTTTAGCTGGCAATTATGTTGTCCCAAACAAAGACTGCATTTTCTATTTTTACGGCCTTGATACAACAGATAGATGAGACTGTTAGTATAGAGAATATTGAAGAAAAATTATTTTAAAATGTATTTTAGAATTATTGGAAAACCAGGTCTTCATAATCTGAAAAATGTGACTAACATTTTTCGTAAGGATTCAGAAGCCTTTGAGGCTCCTGGATTTCAGGGGTCTCTGAGGAGGATCACTGGAGTCATTTAAGAGTCTTTCAAAATATTTAGCAGAGGTGAGGGGGATGAAGAAAGGCAAATGTGACTTGTATAAAACCGCCATGGTGCATAGATTTGTCTATAGGATATGATGCTGGAGGAAAATGGTAAGGCATGCTTCGGGACACTGTAATTTTATACCAGAACCGGCAGGTATTAGGCATATGGCATTAAGGATAAAGGAAACCCAAAAAATTTACTTTGGTATCAATCAGAAAAATAAAGCAAGATAAAAAATAATGAAGAAAATAGGACTAACCTAAAAATTATTATTCAGATTTTAATACAGTACACAAAAATAAAGAAGATCAACGACTAGAATAATGTTTGATGTGACACATTCACTATATTTACTTGTTTAAAATTTTTTTTCTAACTTATAACTGTGTCAGGACTGGAAAAGGAAAAATTGTAAAAAAGGAGTCATTTCACATTTCAACTGATGGAAGCTGATATTGTAGAGTGAAATCAGTGATGAATTTGGATCAAGAAGAAAGGAACTCATATCCTGGCTCTGACACAAACCAGATGTGTTATCAGGAATAAGTCACCCTGTGAGTGTTCATTTCCTCATCTGTAAAAGAGAGAGTTATAATTGCATCAGAGACGACCATATCCATCAATATTCATTCCCTTTTTTTCCATAGGAATCAAACTTACAATTTTTAGCTGGCAATTATGTTGTCCAAATAAAGATTGCATTTTCTATTCTCCCTTTGTACATCGATACAGCCATGTGATTAAGTGCTGGACATAATTAGAGCTGTTATGCAGCAACTTTAAGGAACCTTCCTTAAAAGACAACAGACGCAAGTCCATTGCCTTCTCTCTTTTTTTGAGATAGAATCTTGCCCTTTCACTCAAGCTGGAGTGCAGTGGCACAATCTCAGCCTTCCTAGTAGCTGGGATTACAGGTGCCTGCCGCCATGCCCAGCTAATTTTTGTACTTTTAATATACAGGGTTTCACCATGTTGGCCAGGCTGGTCTCGAACTCCTGATCTCATGATCTACCTGCCTTGACCTTCCAAAGTGCTGGAATTACAGGCATGAGCCATCATGCTGGGCCTACCTTCTTTTCTTTAAACGTTTCCTCATCCTGCTGTCTGAAATGCAAAAACGAAGGCAAGAAGTTCAATTGCTCTCTTAGACAAAGAGAATGTGGTCACAAGTTAACCAGAGCAGAATATACAGCCAGGAGCTGTGGCTCATTCCTGTAATCTCAGCACTTTGGGAGGCTGAGGCTGATGGAGTTCAGGAGTTGGAGACCAGCCTGGCCAATATGGTAAAATCCCATCTCTGCTAAAAATACAAAAATGAGCCAGGCGTGGTGGCTGGTGCCTGTAATCCCAGCTACCTGGGAGGTTGTGGCAGGAGAATCACTTGAACCTGGGTGGTGGAGGTTGCAGTGAGCTGAAATTGCACCACTGTACTCCAGCCTGGGTGACAGAGTGAGACTCTGTCTCAAGAAAAGAAAAAAAAAAAAAAAAAAAAGAATGGCAGAATATTGTGTTGGAAGGAGCCTGGTTTCTTCAGGACTTAGTGAAGCAGAATCAATATATCACCTTCAGAATTTTATGTAATAGAAAATAGATTTCTATCTTATTAAACTCTGTTATTTGTAGCCAAACCTAATCCTGATAATATGCTTCCTTTATAGTTTATTAGAAGAGTTAAATAAAAGGTTGAGTACAAAAACTGCAGTAGCCCCCTTGTCCCAGGGATATGTTTCCAACAGCCCCAGTGGATGTCTGAAACCACAGTCACTACCAAACCCTACATATGCTACTTTTTTTCTATATATACCCATGAAAAAGTTCAATTTATAAAAGTAGGTATAGTAAGAGATTAGCAAAAATAACTAATTTTTAATAAAAGGACAATTTTAGCAATATGCCACCATCACTACTCTTGCACTTTGTGGCCATTATTAAGTAAATTAAGGGCTCATTTCAATACCAGGACAGTTGATCTGATAATCTAGGTGGTAGCTAAGTGACTAACAAGTGGGTAGCATACACACATGGGTAAGCTGGGCACAGGGAGGATTCATGTCCTGGGTGGACAAAGTGAGATTTCATCATGCTATTCAGAAGGTGCTCAATTTAAAATTATGAATTTCTTTCTGGAATTTTCCATTTAATAATTTTGGACTAAGGTTGACTGCCAGTAACTGAAACCTTGGAAAGCAAAACCGCAGATAAGGGGGGACTGATGTACTATCAAAATTCTGGCACATAATGGCAGCATAATAAATCATAGCCAATTAAATTAATCCATGTTAAACAATAACATTTTAACATGAATTTAGATTGTCATCAATATATAGCTCACTGGCTATTCGGATCTAAATTTTTTTAAAATAACCTATCTTGAGACTGCTTGAAATGATTAAGGAAGTGGAACAAAGAAGCAGAGAAAAAATAATAAAAGCAAGAGATGAACTAAGTCACAAAAAGCTCAGCCATCACCTCCTTTTAATGCTTTCTCTGTTCATCTAGATAGAACTATCTATCACCTTTCTCCTTTGTGCCCTTCAAAATATTTGAACCCCAAACCAGGCATTACTGTTCCATTTTATAACTCTATGTGAACATGTCATCCATCCCAGTGAGCAACATTGAACACCTCGTCTGTGCCAGGCATGTGTATCTCTGGTATGTCACTGGATAGTGAGCTCCTTGAAGGCAGGGCTTATCTCTGTATGTAGTTATCTGTTCTCTACTTAGGACCTGGTCAAATTCTCAAAAGTACTGATTAGCTCTTATTTATAAACAGATTTCTTTAGTTTTGACACTAACCCAACCCCAATATATGGTTAAAAGAAAAAAGCAAACACCTATGTTTGGCATGTAGTAAGTACTTAGTAAAAGCTTTTGATTGATTGAATTTTTTTCTTCCAACAGCTACAGTGCAGAATGCTGTGTTCTAAATCTACTTTAATGCGATTGCAATTTTGATATCATCTTGTCTTTCTTTTCCCTCTCCCTCCAACCCCCCTGTTATCCAATAATGCTCATGGCTACTCCTGCTCCTCCATTCCTATTGATACTGTCCAAGGCTGTTCTCAAAACCCTGGTCTCAAACTTCTATATCTGTTTCTCTTAGTTTCTTTTTGTTCCATACACATTGCAGAATGGCCTTTCAGACATGCAAGTATAGTAATGCTCCATCTTGCCTGAAATGTACTGGATGATTCCCTTTAGCAAACCATATTAGTAGCATACTCTACAACTACTCTCTCTTCTTTTTGCTAAAAGTACCATTCTTCTGTTGAGGCATTATGAGTCAGCAGTGTGCTTAGTGGAAATGATTCCCACTTTCTGAACAGGAAAATAAACCACAAACAGTTTAAGTCATTAGGTGGTATTAGATTCGGCTGCAAATTAACAGAGAACAAAAATAATAGCAACTTAAATACTGTACAATGGAAGTTACTTTATTTTTATGGTAATTTCCAAAAGTTCACAGTTTGAAGCTGGCATGGGAAATCTATGTTTACAAAGTTCTCAGGAACCTAAGCTCCTTCTATCTTGGAGGTTACCTTGGTTCCATCCTTTAAGTCATTTCATAGACCCAAGTTTCTGTTCAAGCTGCCACAACCACACCTGCCTTCCAGACAGCAAGAAAGAACAAGGGATTAAAAAAAAAGATAAGGAAGAATTCCAGTCTTTTAAGAAAAGCTTTCAGAAGGTTCTACGTAATTTGTCTTTTACAACCCATTGGCTAGAACTTAGTCACAGGGTCAAAACTTGTTGCAAGGGGAGTCTGGGAAACATACTCTTTATTCTAGGTCATCATGTATTCAACCAAAAGTTATGTTTTCTCACTGAGAAGATGAACAGAAAGGTAAGAAAGATATTAAGCAAACGCTAAAATCATGTGTTACTTTTGTTAACAACACTCCCATTTGCCAATGATCAGCCCAGTTCTGATAGTCAGACCTGTGGGAAAGTATGATGGGAGCTTTTGGAAAAGAGCTTCCTCCTTGATAAAAATAAAACAGAGAGAAAAGAAGGATAATTAATTTGAAGTCCCCTTTTCTTGCCTTTTGGATGTGATGCCTGTCTGAAGTATGACTGCCAAAATGCTTTCAGGAATGGAAAGCTAAGATAGTCACAGAGGAAACCACCATAGATGATTACATTAGTGAGTCTCTGAATCTACCTTGTAACTCCCTACATATGGACTTCTTATTAAATATGTACAAATATATGTCTGTATCGTCTAATCTGTCTTTATTGGGTATTCTGTTACTTGCTGCTGAAATTGATACTCTTTCTTATTAGCAGAATAAAACCTAAACTCCTTTGACACAGTAGGTAAGATGCTTTATGATCTGGGTGTTACCTATCTTCCAACCTCATTTCTTCTCCCACCCTCCAATTTCCCTGGGCAGATCCAGTCATCGCCATTCAGAACTTCTTTTCTTTGCATACAAATGACTCCTTACCTAGCCTGCTTGACAAACTCCTGTTGCTGCCCTAAGAAACTCATCAAACCAGATAGGGTTTGATCACTTACATGTATCAGAAACAAGACTGCAATAAGTTAAGCAGATAGGGTTTGTTTTCTTCACATAAGATGTTGAGATATAAGCAGTTGCTGGCCAGACTATCTGTTCATGGAAGTTATTAAAGCCCATATTGCCTTCTGCCTTCCTATTCCATTTACTGCACCTTGTGAAAAGACTTTAGTTCTCCTTGTCTTGGGATGACTGCTGTACTTCCAGACATTGAATTTGCATTCCAGGCAGGAAGGAATGAAAAGCAACAGACGAGTCTGTGTACTAGCTAAGTTTTCACTTTTTATTAGAAATACAACCTCTTTCCCAAAGCTCGCTCCGGTAGACTCCTGTTTACATCCTCATTGGCCAGAATTAGCATCCAGAGAACCTAGAAGACTGAATGCTTTTAACTGGACACAGGATTAATCCAACAAATTTAGATCTTTGTAAGGAAGAAAAGGAAAATAAATTTTTAGTAGATACCTGGGAGTATCCACATATGCATCCATTGGACTTTTTATTCACCTTAACTGCAGCATTAGGTATAAAACCTGGTTTACTTCTATATCTGATTATTTATAGATTAGTTCTTGGCCAGGCATGGTGGCTCATGCCTGTAATCCCAGCACTTTGGGAGGCCAAGGTGGATAGATCACAAGGTCAGGAGTTTGAGACCAGCCTGGCCAACATGCTGAAACCCTGTCTCAATTAAAAATACAAAAATTTGTTGGGTATGGTGGCGCATGCCTGTAATTCCAGCTACTTCGGCTGAGGCAGGAGAATTGCTTGAACCCAAGAGGCGGAGGTTGCAGTGAGCAGAGATCACGCCACTGCACTACAGTCTGGGCAATAGGGTGAGACTCCATCTCAAAAAATAAAATAAAATAAAATAAAATAAAATAAAATAAAATAAAATAAAAAAGACTAGTTCTCAAGAGAGGTATACTAGACAGAGCCTCAGTAGAAAAAGGATGGCATACAAAAGGGACATAAGAAGGGAGTGTAAAGAAAGAATTATTTACAAAGGTGTTGATACGGTTTGGCTGTGTCGCCACCCAGTTCTCATCTTGAATTGCAACTCCCACAATTCCCACATCATGGGAGGCACCCAGTGGGAGGTAATTAAATTATGGAGGTGGGTCTTTTCTGCTCTGTTCTCATGATAGTGAATGAGTCTCACAAGATCTGTTGCTTTTAAGAATGGGAGTTTCTCTGCACAAGCTCTCTCTTTGACTGCTGCCTTCCACATAGATGTGACTTGCTCCTCCTTGCCTTTCACCAGGATTGTGAAGCTTCTTCAGCCATGTGGAACTATGAGTTCCCCATTAAACCTCTTTCTTTGTAAATTGCCCGGTCTCAGGTATGTCTTTATTAACAGCATGAGAACAGACTGATACAGGTGTGGACAAGATTATGGTAACTAACCAGAGACGATAAAACACCCAAGGATTACCAACAGAGGCAGGTAATTACTACCTCTATGCCTAAAGAGGCAACAAAATCAACTGCTGACAAAACCAGTGAGACCTGAAGAAGCAGGAGCTATGGCTCTGGGTTGGAATTTAGCCTCAGCTAATTTGCAGCCTATGACATAAGGATCAGAGAGAATTAATACCCTGACCTCGCCTCTGGTTTCTGCCAGCATTTCTCACTGGACAAACCCAACAGGAAACCAGAAAACAAACACAGCCTTGCTGACATGGTCCTGAGAGGTCAGCCTCTTAGGGCTCAAAAAAGGGTGGGGGGGGGCAGAGATGAATTTCAATGTACAAATACAGACTAACCAGAGCAGGTGGGGATCATTGCTGTGGTCCAGCATCTAGAATAGTTTCTGAACATCACAGGTGCTCCATAAATATTTATAAAATAAGTATTGCTGAATGAAATAAAAAGAAGGAAATACGCTTCCACTGACGTATGACCTGACCAACAATTTATAGAGCTTTAAATATGAGTTTGAAGGCCCATGGAGATAAATGGCTTGGGGAGCATTCCAAATTACCGTGTCTTTGAGACTAAATATGCTCGGGTGATTCTATACTCAAAAAATGCACTAAACAGAATCTACACTGTTCATATATCCCTCGAAAACAAGATATATCTCTGATAGTCCCCTTAAAAAATGCCCCCAAAACATGGTAAATACTTCTAGTGCAGACATTGTCAAACCCATGTGAGTTCATAGCTAGGTGATAGTGGATGTCCTCGTTCCCTTCAATCAGCTTTGCTAAACACATTAGGGACATTTTATATTGGTTACTTCATGCTGGTAACTTCAATAAGAAAGCCAGGTGAAAGAATGCCCTTTTCATTTTTGAGGAGTTTGGTAAGCTCAGCTACCAACAGGGTGCTTCTAAAATTTTTAAGAGTAACCGTTTGAGTTCTAGGTGAATAGAAGGACAAAACATGGGCACTCCTTAGTAAAAAAAAAAACAATGATTCTCATCATGAATTACTGCAGATTTTGCAAAGGGCCTTGCTTGCTTTTAGTTGCTAAAACATTTTCCTTACAAAGAAAGCCAGTTTGGTAGCAATGAAGTTTTGATGAATTTTCTGCATTGTGGCAGCAAAGCCCAGGTTTCAAGTGGTAGGAGGAGATGAGAAAAGAAAAACTGCCTTCTTTCTGAGTTGGTAGCTAGTAGAGCTGCCAGAGAAACTAGCAAGAAGATGTAAGTTGGATAGGTACATATGAAACTGAACACCACAGGATATGTGGCAGAAATTGATGTAAAATCCTTCTTATTTCCTTCTCTATAAAATCTTTATTAAAATCAGGCTCTCTCAGAAATGTGTTTAGTGCAAACAGATTCTCTCAGGGGGTGCAAAGAGGTGTTGAGTACTGGAAACTGCTGATTTTGAGTTCGTGTAGACATGGGAGATACAAATGTTTTCTTGGCCAGGATATGAAAGTCTTTGCCTTATGTTTATTTTCTGAACTCTGAATAAAAGAGAAACACACCTGACAAGTTTTCTGGAACTGCAGACCAAGTATAGTGGCCTGAATTCTGACTTAAAAGTCTGAGTAGTCTCTAGAATAAGGTTATGGATCTTTTTTTTCATATTCAGTATACAATTTAATAAACTTTTTAATACATTTACAGAGTTGTGGAATCATCCCCACCATTTTCTTTTGGAACAACTCTATTAATTCCCCAAGCAGAAAAAACACACACACACACACACACAATGCATTTCAAGTTTGACTGTATTGAAGCACCTGCTGTTTTCCCTTACTGTTATGAAAACTCATTAACAACATTAACATTTCAGGCAGACAGGCAGGAGTTTACATAGAAGGAGCAGAAAAGGCTGAGGTCTGGCTTGATGGATGGTGATGTGGAAAATCTTTTCATTTGGCTATTTGTTCAGTGTATCTGCTTCAGTAAAATGGCTTTTCGTATTTTTGCCCATTTATTTTTTTATCAAGGTCTTTCACAGACCAAAAGTTTTAATTTGACAAAGTCTCTTTATAAATTTTACGTATTCATTATTTTCTTATTCAACCTTTATTTAAGTTCCAGGGTACATGTGCAGGGTGTGCAGGTTTGTTACATCATAGGTAAACATATGCAGTGGTGGTGTGTTGCACAGATCAACCCATCACCTAGGTTTTAAGCCCAGTGTGGATTAGCTGTTCTTCCTGATGCTCTCCCTCCCCAACTCTCCACAGGCCCCAGTGTGTATTGTTCCCCGCTCCGCCATGTGTCCAGGTGTTCTCAGTTATGGATAATTAACAAGTGTTTTGATGACTTGTCTTTCAATGCTGTGCTTACAACTCAGCCTGGTGTGGGAATCATGAAGAGTGCTAATCTGCATGTCTAAAACAGAACAGGACTAGGTTCTAACTGCATATTTGAATGAACTCCTATTGCTCAAAAAATTTCATGCTTTTGAGACTTTTCTAGTATAAAACAAGCTAAATGTGTTATGTAAAACTCCAAAAACACAGTTGTAAGCATTTAATATAGACTTACAAATATGCATTGTAATTTCTCTTACTAATATATATATATGCCAAATTACTGCTATAAAATGGCATAGGGAAATATGCTTATTTTTTTAAATTTTTTATTGCATTTTAGGTTCTGGGGTACATGTGCAGAACATGCAAGACAGTTGCATAGGTACACACATGGCAGTGTGTTTTGCTTCCTTTCTCCCCTTCACCCATATTTGGCATTTCTCCCCAGGCTATCCCTCCCCAGCTCCCCCTCCTGCTGGCCCTCCCCCTTTCCCCCCAATAGACTCCAGTGTTTAGTACTCCCCTCCCTGTGTCCATGTGTTCTCATTTTTCATCACCCGCCTATGAGTGAGAATATGCAGTATTTCATTTTCTGTTCTTGTGTCAGTTTGCTGAGAATGATGTTCTCCAGATTCATCCATGTCCCTGCAAACGACATGAACTCATCATTTCTGATTGCTGCATAATATTCCATGGTGTATATGTGCCACATTTTCCCAATCCAGTCTATCATCAATGGGCATTTGGGTTGATTCCAGGTCTTTGCTATTGTAAACAGTGCTGCAATGAACATTCGTGTGCATGTGTCCTTATAGTAGAACGATTTATAGTCCTTTGGATATATACCCAGTAATGGGATTGCTGGGTCAAATGGAATTTCTATTTCTAAGGCCTTGAGGAATCGCCACACTGTCTTCCACAATGGTTGAACTAATTTACACTCCCACCAACAGTGCAAAAGTGTTCCTTTTTCTCCACATCCTCTCCAGCATCTGTTGTCTCCAGATGTTTTAATGATCGCCATTCTAACTGGCGTGAGATGGTATCTTAATGTGGTTTTGATTTGCATCTCTCTGATGACCAGTGATGATGAGCATTTTTTCATATGATTGTTGGCCTCATATATGTCTTCTTTCATAAAGTGTCTGTTTATATCCTTTGCCCAATTTTGAATGGGCTGGTTTGTTTTTTTCCTGTAAATGGGTTTGAGTTCTTTGGAAATTCTGGATATCAGCCCTTTGTCAGATGGGTAAATTGTAAAAATTTTTTCCCATTCTGTTGGTTGCTGATTCAATCTAGTGACTGTTTCTTTTGCTGTGCAGAAGCTGTGGAGTTTGATTAGGTCCCATTTGTCTATTTTGGCTTTTGTTGCCAATGCTTTTGGTTTTTTGTTCATGAAGTCCTTGCCTCCTCCTGTGTCCTGGATGGTTTTGCCTAGATTTCCTTTTAGGGTTTTTATGGTGCCAGGTCTTATGTTTAAGTCTTTAATCCATCTGGAGTTAATTTTAGTGTAAGGTGTCAGGAAGGGGTCCAGTTTCTGCTTTCTGCACATGGCTAGCCAGTTTTCCCAACACCATTTGTTAAACAGGGAATCCTTTCCCCATTGCTTGTTTTTGTCAGATTTATCAAAGATTGTATGGTTCTAGATATGTTGTGTTGCCTCCGATGCCTCTGTTTTGTTCCATTGGTCTATATCTCTGTTTTGGTACCAGTACCATGCTGTTTTGATTACTGGAGCCTTGTAGTATAGTTTGAAATCTGGTAGTGTGATGCCCCCCGCTGTGTTCCTTTTGCTAAGAATTGACTTGGCTATGCAGGCTCGCTTTTGGTTCCATATGAAGTTCATGGTGTTTTTTTCCAGTTCTGTGAAGAAAGTCAATGGTAGGTTGCTGGGGATAGCATTGATTCTGTAAATTACTTTGGTCAGTATAGCCATTTTCACGATATTAATTCTTCCTAACCATGAACATGGAATGTTTCTCCATCTGTTTGTGTCCTCTCTTATTTCATTGAGCAGTGGTTTGTAGTTTTCCTTGAAGAGGTCCCTTACGTTCCTTGTGAGTTGTATTCCAAGGTATTTCATTGTCTTTGTAGCAATTGTGAATGGCAGTTCGTTCTTGAATTGGCTTTCTTTAAGTCTGTTATTGGTGTAGAGGAATGCTTGTGATTTTTGCACATTGACTTTATATCCTGAGACTTTGCTGAAGTTGCTTATCAGTTTCAGGAGTTTTTGGGCTGAGGCAATGGGGTCTTCTAGGTATACTATCATGTCATCTGCAAATAGAGACAATTTGGCTTCCACATTTCCTATTTGAATACCCTTTCTTTCTTCTTCTTGCCTGATTGCTCTGGCTAGAACTTCCAGTACTATATTGAATAGGAGTGGTGAAAGAGGGCATCCTTGTCTAGCACCAGATTTCAAAGGGAATGCTTCCAGTTTTTGCCCATTAAGTATGATGTTGGCTGTTGGTTTGTCATAAATAGCTTTTATTACTTTGAGATACTTTCCATCAATACCGAGTTTATTGAGGGTGTGTAGCATAAAGGGCTGTTGAATTTTGTCAAATGCCTTCTCGGCGTCAATTGAGATAATCATGTGGTTTTTGTTTTTGGTTCTGTTTATGTGGTGAATTACGTTGATAGACTTGCGTATGTTGAACCAGCCTTGCATCCCCGGGATGAATCCTACTTGATCATGATGGATAAGTTTTTTGATTTGCTGTTGCAATCGGCTTGCCAATATTTTATTGAAGATTTTTGCATCTATGCTAATCATGAATATTGGCCTGAAGTTTTCTTTTCTTGTTGGGTCTCTGCCGGGTTTTGGTATCAGGATGATATTGGTCTCATAAAATGATTTGGGAAGTATTCCCTCTTTTTGGATTATTTGGAATAGTTTCAGAAGGAATGGTACCAGCTCCTCATTGTGTGTCTGGTAGAATTCAGCTGTGAACCCATCTGGATCTGGGCTTTTTTTGTGTTGTAGGCTTTTAATTGCTGCCTCGATTTCTGCCCTTGTTATTGGTCTATTCACAGTTTCAGCTTCCTCCTGGTTTAGGCTTGAGAGGACACAGGAGTCCAGGAATTTATCCATTTCTTCCAGGTTTACTAGTTTATGTGTATAGAGTTGTTTCTAATATTCTCTGATGATGGTTTGAATTTCTGTGGAATCTGTGGTGATTTCCCCTTTATCATTTTTTTATTGCATCTATTTGGTTGTTCTCTCTTTTATTTTTAATCAATCTGGCTAGTGGTCTGTCTATTTTGTTGATCTTTTCAAAAAACCAGCTCTTGGATTTATTGATTTTTTGAAGGGTTTTTCATGTCTCTGTCTCCTTCAGTTCAGCTCTGATCTTAGTTATTTCTTGTCTTCTGCTGGGATTTGAGTTTTTTTGATCTTGCTCCTCTAGCTCTTTCAATTTTGATGATAGGGTGTCAATTTTGGATCTCTCCATTCTCCTCATATGGGCACGTATTGCTGTATATTTTCCTCTAGAGACTGCTTTAAATGTGTCCCAGAGATTCTGGCATGTTGTGTCTTCGTTCTCATTGGTTTCGAAGAACTTCTTTATTTCTGCCTTCATTTCATTGTTTATCCAGTGAACATTCAAGAGCCAGTTGTTCAGTTTCCATGAAGCTGTGTGGTTCTGGGTTGGTTTCTGAATTCTGAGTTCTAACTTGATTGCACTATGGTCTGAGAGACTGTTTGTTATGATTTCAGTTGTTTTGCATTTGCTGAGGAGTGCTTTACTTTCAATTATGTGGTCAATTTTAGAGTAGGTGTGATGTGGTGCTGAGAAGAACATATATTCTATGGATTTGGGGTGGAGAGTTCTGTGGATGTCTATCAGGTTTGCTTGCTCCAGGTCTGAGTTCAAGCCTTGGATATCCTTGTTGATTTTCTGTCTGGTTGATCTGTCTAATATTGACAGTGGAGTGTTAAAGTCTCCCACTATTTCACGAGGTCAAGAGATCGAGACCATCCTGGTCAACATGGTGAAACCCCGTCTCTACTAAAAATACAAAAAATTAGCTGGGCATGGTGGCACGTGCCTATAATCTCAGCTACTCGGGAGGCTGAGGCAGGAGAATTGCCTGAACCCAGGAGGCAGAGGCTGCAGTGAGCCGAGATCGCGCCATTGCACTCCAGCCTGGGTAACAAGAGCGAAACTCCGTCTCTAAAAAAAAAAAAAAAAAAAAAAAGTCTCCCACTATTATTGTGTGGTAGTCTAAGTCTCATTGTAAGTCATTAAGAACTTGCCTTATACATCTGGATCCTCCTGTATTGGGTCCATATATGTTTAGGATCGTTAGCTCTTCTTGTTGTATCAATTCTTTTACCATTATGTAATGGCCTTCTTTGTCTCTTTTGATCTTTGTTGCTTTAAAGTCTATTTTATCAGAGATGAGAATTGCAACTCCTGCTTTTTTTTGCTCTCCATTTGATCTGTAAATATTCCTCCATCCCTTTATTTTGAGCCTTTGTGTATCCTTGCATGTGAGGTGGGTTTCCTGGATACAGCACACTGATGGGTTTTGGATTTTTATCCAATGTGCCAGTCTGTGTCTTTCGATTGGTGCATTTAGTCCATTTACATTTAGGGTTAATATTGTTATGTGTGAATTTGATACTGCCATTTTTGCTAGCTGGCTGTTTTGCCCGTTAATTGTTGTAGATTCTTCATTATATTGATGCTCTTTAGCATTTAGTGTGATTTTGGAATGGCTGGTATTTGTTGTTCCTCTCTATGTGTAGTGCCTCTTTCAGGAGCTCTTGTAAAGCAGGCCTGGTGGTGACAAAATCTCTGAGTACTTGCTTGTTCGCAAAGGATTTTATTTTTCCTTCAGTTATGAAGCTCAGTTTGGCTGGATATGAAATTCTGGGTTGAAAGTTCTTTTCTTTAAGGATGCTGAATATTGGCCCCCACTCTCTTCTGGCTTGTAGCGTTTCTGCTGAGAGATCTGCTATGAGTTTGATGGGCTTCCCTTTGTGGGTGACCTGACCTTTGTCTCTGGCTGCCCTTAGTATTTTCTCTTTTATTTCAACCTTGTTGAATCTGATGATTATGTGTCTTGGGGTTGCTCTTCTTGCGGAATATCTTTGTGGTGTTCTCTGTATTTCCTGCATTTGAGTGTTGGCTTGTGTTGCTAGATGGGGGAAATTTTCCTGGATGATGTCCTGAAGAGTATTTTTCAGCTTGGATTCATTCTCTTCGTCACATTCTGATACACCTATCAAACGTAGGTTAGGTCTCTTCACATAGTCCCACATTTCTTGGAGACTTTGTTCATTCCTTTTTGCACTTTTATCTCTAATCTTGGTTTCTCGTTTTATTTCGTTGAGTTGATCTTCAACTTCTGATATTCTTTTTTTTTCTTAGTCAATTCGGCTGTTGAAACTTGTGCATGCTTTGCGAAGTTTTCGTATTGTGTTTTTTCAGCTCCTTCAATTCATTCATATTCCTCTCTAAGTTATCCATTCTTGTTATCATTTCCTCGAATCTTTTTTCAAGGTTCTTAGTTTCTTTGCATTGATTTAAAACACGTTCTTTTAGCTCAAAAAAGTTTCTCATTATCCACCTTCTGAAGTCTAATTCCATCATTTCGTCACAGTCATTCTCAGTCCAGCTTTGTTCCCTTGCTGGTGAGGAGTTTTGGTCCTTTCTAGGATGTGAGGTGTTCTGGTTTCGCGTGTTTTTTTCCTTTTTGTGCTGGTTTCTTCCCATCTTTGTGGATTTATTTACCTATCGTCTGTGTAGTTGCTGACTTTTTGATTGGGTCTCTGAGTGGATGCCCAGATTGTTGATGATGAAGTATTTCTGTTACTTCGTTTTCCTTCTACCAGTCTAGCTCCTCCACTGTATGACTGCTGAGGTCCACTCCAGGCCCTGCTTGTCTGGGTTGCACCTATAGCAGCTGCGGAACAGTGAGGGATGCTACCAGTTTCTTTTTCTGCTATCTTTGTCCCAGAATGATGCCTACCAAATGTCAGTCTTCTGGATATAGAGGGGTTAGGGAGCTGCTTGAGGAGACAGTCTGTGATTTATAGGAGCTCAAGTGCTGAGCTGTGAGCTCTGTTGTTCATTCAGGGCTGTTAGGCTGCTACGTTTAATTCTGCTGCAGCAGAGCTCATAAAAAAACCATTTTTTTCTCAGATGCTCTGTCTCGGGATGGTTGGGGCTTTCTTTGTGAGTGTCCATTGTGCTGTCCTGCCCAGCTAGGAGGCAGTCTAGTCACTATTTGCCTTCTGAGGCTCCGCCCTGCTGGTGTGAGGTTCACCCTGTTGCTGCAGGCTTTGCCCTGCTGCTGCAGTCTCTGCCCTGCTGCCACAGGCTACGCCTTGCAGTGCAGTCTCTCTGTTGTAGTGGGTTGCCTCAGCAACAGCATGCTGCATCAGCAATGGGCGTGTACCTCAGTAGGGGCGGATTGCCTCGGTAATGGCGGACACCCCTCCCCCACAGAGCTGCACCATCCTGGGTTCAGCTGTGCCCTCAGGGAACCTCTACACCGGGAGCGTTTGGAATCGCCGTTTTGTTTGTCACACTGTGCTACCCCAAACACTGATTCCCTGGAATCACCTGGGTTGTCTCACTGTCCAAGTCCTGTTCAGTCTCAAGTTCAGCCCTCTCAAGTCTCAGATTGCCAGTTCAACAGGGCACCCAGAGCAGTGCGCTTTGTGCGGAGCACTGTGTAGCGCCACTGTGCTACAGTGCCAGCCGCCGGCCACACCGGCTGCTGGCTGCACCAGCCAAAAACTCTGCCTGGCATCCCGCATCTCTTTTATACCTGGGAATTTCCCCTTTCTGTGGGCAACAACGATCCATCTGGAAATGCAGCCCTGACTCACCCTCTCCGTGCATTCACCGAGAGCTTCAATCCTGGGTTGTTTTCACCACGCCTTCTTGAGTCTTCCTCGGAAATATGCTTATTTTAATCTGATGTTGTGTGTTGGCAGTATGACTATGTGTAACTTAATGAAACAATAGAATGGTTTTAAACCTTTATAACAGTTGTTTTAAATTCCTAGAATTTTAAAATAACAAAATGCCCAGGAGGGTTTAGTTTTTTTTAATGTAGTACATCATATGTAACAAAAAACATCCATCATATTTGACCAATGACCATTAATTGTCCCTCTTCAGTTGTCCATAAAATTTGAAAGACCAAAGAATGGATTTACATTTTCAAAGAAGAAATATATTCTTGTTTCTCTTAAATGTTGAGCTCTGTGATAAGTTACATACTAGCTTCTAGCAGTATTAATCAGGGTACTTAAAAAAATAAAATGTCTTCCACCAGAGTTGAGGATAAAAGAAGGTTTAACTTGTATATTACAGTGCTGGGTTACATCTTCTTTTAAAATTTATATGCAGAAAACTGATACACTTTGGTTCCTAGACAAATCATGTAGAATTCAAGATATAAGGATCTACATAAGAAAGGACTGTGCTTTCTGCACAAATACGTGTGTGTGCAATTAGTTTTGTTTAAATAGAGTTAATATGACTGATGGGAATAGATGTGACTAAAATAGTACAAGTTAAAAGACTATCTTAGCCACTTAAAATTTAACTTATGACAAGAGGCACTTACTGTAATTTCTTTGGAGTAGATATGTTTAGATAATCTTTTTCATTATAATTAACCTGGTATTTAGACAATTGTGTTTTTTTCAACTAATGTTTAATTTCCTAAAGTTTAAATGTCTCAATGTAGTGAATATATGATACACCATGAAATTTCTTTTTTTTTTTTTAATTCTTTTTGGGACTCCGGTTCTCTTTGGAATGTTTCCCAGTATCTTCTGGAAAACAGATTTTTTACATCTAAGGGCTTCTACTCATTAAACAGTTGTAAATATAGAAAATGTACCACAGACTAGCTCATTTTCTTCATGTCATGAGAGTTATTTAACAGAGGATTCCATTGATTTAGTTCATTGCTTTATGTCAACATGAGTTCTGAACATTTATTAATAAAAATTATGTTCAATTTGAGGACCCTATCAAATCTGGTCCTACAATTTTATTTTACAGGCACCAGAGCCAAAGACACAAACCTGCTAACTTATAACAGGTCTACCCATGTTGAGGCCAATAACTGCTTGCTTTCCATATGGAAATCAATCAACAAGTAGCATCATTATCTTCTTTCTAAGCTGGTGTTCTGTCTTTGAATTTTTCTTTATCCTAGTTAGCCATGAAGGTAAAAGTTTTTACATAAGTATAATTATTCATATGACTCCCCCTGTGGTAAGAGAACTGAACAAAGACTGGTTAATCAAACCCAAAAGTCAGACTAATTTCGACTGATATGAGACATTTAGGCCTGGACTAGTGTATAAGAGATTCAAACAAACAAACAAACAAACAAACAAACAAACAAACAAACAAACAGTTTTTCCTAGTCTTACATTGAATACAACACAGAACACTTCACATCTGATCACTATAATGTATGTAGATTTCTTTCCACCAACAATCAATTCTCTAGGAAACCCCAACTAGGTGTCATCTAATTTAATTCAATTCTGTCATTATCTATCTAGAGATAGCATCAAATCTGGTCCTACAATTTCATTTTACAGGCACCAGAGCCAAAGACACTAATCCCACAGGTTAAGAGCTCAGTCCCACAAGACTGTCCCCAACTTCAGAAGCCAATCACCTATTGGCTTCACCAATAGGGGAAGTCATCACCTATGCTTCTGACTCCTGCTATAAATGGGAGAGACCTGGGGGGAGATGAATCATGGGACAGGCCTTTCCTTTGCTGGTCTTGTGATAGTAAATGAGTCTCACAAGACCTGATGGTTTTAAAAATGGGAGTTTCTCTGCCAAGCTCTCTCTTCTCCTCCTGCCATCCATGTAGGATGTTACTTGCTTTCTCTTGCCTTTCACCATAATTGTGAGGCCTCCCCAGCCATGTGGAACTACAAGTCTGATAAACCTCTTTCCATTATAAATTGCCTAGTCTTGAATATGTCTTTATCAGCAGCATGAAAATGGACTAATACAGTAAATTGATGCCAGTAGAGTGTGGCATTGCTGAAAAGATAACCTAAAATGCAGAAGTGACTTTGGAACTGGGTAACTGGTAGAAATTGTAACAGTTTGGAGGGCTCATAAGAAAACAGGAAAATGTTGGAAAGTGGAACCTCATAGAGACTTGTTGAATGGCTTTGACAAAAATGCTGATAGTTATCTAAACAATAAGGTCCAGGCTGAGATGATCTCAAATGGAGATGAGGAACTTGTTGGGAACTGGAGCAAAGGTGACTCTTGTTATGTTTAGCAAAGAAATTGGTGGCATTTTGCCCCTGCCCTAGAGATCTGTAGGACTTTTAACTCAAGACAGATGATTTAGGGCATCTGCCAGAAGAAATTTCTAAGTAGTAAAGCATTCAAAAGATGACTTGGGTGCTGTGAAAAGCATTTCATTAAAAAGGAAACAGCATAAAAGTTCAGAAAATTTGCAGCCTGATGCTGCAGTAGAAAGGAAAACCCCATTTTTTTTTAGAAGAAATTCAAGCTGGCTGAAGAAATTTTCATAAGTAGCAAGGAGTCTAAAGTTGATTCCCAGGACCATGGGGTTAATATCTCTGGGCCATGTCAGAGACCTTCTCAGCAGCCCCTTTCATCACAGGACCAGAGGCCCAGGAGGAAAAAGTGTTTTTGTGGACCAGGTCCAGGGTCACCATGCTGTATGCAGCCTAGGGACTTGGTGCCCTGTGTCCCAGGTGCTCCAGCTATGGCTGAAAGGGGCCAATATACAGCTCAGGCTGTGGCTTCAGAGGGCATAAGCCCCAAACATGTGGTGCTCAGCCTGGGGGTGCACAGAAGTCAAGAATTGAGGTTTGGAAACCTCTGCCTAGATTTCATAAGATGTATGGAAATACCTGGTTACCCAGGCAAAAGTTTACTGCAGGGGCAGGGCCCTCAGGAATAACCTTTGCTGGGGTAGTACAGAAGGAAATTTTGGGGTTGGAATCCTCACACAGAGTCCCTACTGGGGTACTGCTTTGCGGATCTGTGAGAAGAGGGCCACCGTCATCCAGACCCCAGAATGGCAGGTCCATTGACAGCTTGCACCGTGTGCCCAGAAAAGCTGCAGACACTCAATGCCAGCCCATAAAAGCAGCCAGGAGGGAGATTGTACCCTGCAAAACCACAGGGGCAGAGCTGCCAAGACCATGGGAACCCACCTCTTGTATCAGTGTGCCTTGGATGTGATACCTGAAGTTAAAGGAGATCATTCTGGAGCTTTAAAATTTGACTGCTCCACTAGATTTCAGACTTGCATGGGCCTTGTAACCCCTTTGTTTTGGTCAACTTCTCCCATATGAAACAGCTGTATTTATCCAATGCCTGTACTCCCATTGTATCTAGGAAGTCACTAACTTGCTTTTAATTTCACAGTCTCATAGGTGGGAGGGACTTGCCTTGTCTCATATAAAACTTTGGACTGTGGACTTTTGAGTTAATGCTGAAATGAGTTGAGCCTTTGGGGGATTGTTAGGAAGGCATGATTGGTTTTGAAATGTGAATATATGAGATTTGGGAGGGGCCAGGGGCAGAATGATATAGTTTGTCTCCATGTCCCCACCCAAATCTCACCTTGTAGCTCCCATAATTCCCATGTTTGGGAGGCACCTGGTGGGAGATAATTGCATCATGGAGGTGGGTCTTTTTCATGCTATTCTTGTGACAGTGAATGGGCCTCATGAAATTTGATGACTTAAAAACGGGAGTTTCTTACACAAGCTCTCTCTTTGCCTGCTGCCATCCATGTAAGATGTGACTTGCTTCTCCTTACCATCCACCATGATTGTAAGGCCTCCCCAGCCATGTGAAATTGTAAGTCCATTAAACTTCTTTTTCATAAATTGCCCAGTCTTGGGTATGTTATATTTTTATCAGCAGCATAGTAGTAGACTAATACAAGTTTATTATATTAATAAAGAAAAAGAAGAAGGATTCAGCTGAACAGCCAGATGGAAGAGATGCATAGGGCAAGGTATGGAGGAAGAGGTATGGAACTTCCATGCTCTTTTTGGTCAAGCTGAGCTACCCTCCAGGAACATCCAACCTTTCATAATTCAGAACCTCTCCAAACATTATCCTTTGGGATTTTATGGAGGCTTCATTAGGTAGGCATTATTGATTACATCATTGGCTGTTGGAGATTAACTCAAACTTCAGCTCCTCCCCAGCCTCCAGAGGTTACTGGATGGGGCTGAAAGTTCCAACCCTCTAATCACTGTTGGTTTCTCTGACAACAAGCCTCTATACTGAGGCTATCCAAGAGCCCACTAAGGAGTCACCTCATTAGAACAAAAATGCTCCTATCACCCAGGAAATTCCAAGGGATTTAGGACTTCTGTACTTGACATTCCTAGCACTCAGGAAATTACAAAGGTCTGGGAGCTTTGTGTCAGGAATCAGAGACACAGAGCAAATATCAGAACATGATCTTTGTCCGTGGTCCTTCAGATAGAGCTCCTAAAATTGTTGTAAATAGGTGTGTTAGAAGAATCTTCTGATATTTGGTCTTTGACCTCAGTTTTTGACACAGTTCCTGAATCCCTTGGAGTTTCTTAATTATAGAAGCATGTTTTGTTTTAATGAAGTGACTCTTGGTGAGCTCCTTGGGATGAGAGCTGGTTGTCAGGGAATCAACCATGTGATTAGAGGGTTGGAACTTTAAACATACTGAAACTTGGTTTCATCACCAATGGCCTGCAATGTAATCAATCATGCTTATGTAACAAAGGCTCCCAGCAAATCCCAAAGGATTGGTATTGGAGAGCTTCTGGGCTGATGAACATACGGTAGTTCCTGGAGGGTGGTACTACTGGAGAAGGCATGGGAAGTCTATACCTCTTCCTCCATACCTTGCCCTATGCCTCTCTTCCATCTGGCTATTCATTCTGCATCCTTTATCCTATCCTTTATTAATATAATAAGCCAGTAAATGTAAGTGTTTCCCTGAGTTCTGTGAGTCAATCTAGCTAATTAATCAAACCTGAGGAGGTGAACATGAGGACTCCCAGTGTATAGACGGTTGGTCAGCAGTACAGATCACAATCTCCAACTTGCAACTGGCATCTGAAGTAGGAGGAAGTCTTTTGAGACTGAGTCTTTAACCTATGGGATCTGCTCTTGTCTCCAGGTTAGAATATAATTGAATTATAGAGCACCCAGATGGTTTCTGAAGAATTATTTGGTGTATGTGAAGAAAAATCCCATATATCTGGTATCAAAAGTGAAGTATTATAGAGTATGTGAAAGTACCAAAAACATGGTTTGTTTTTACCATTAGACAAACATCTAATACAAACTGAAGACCCTCTAACTGAATTCTCTAATACAAGGAAGTCTTAGAGAATTTTATCATTAAGGTAAATCATACTAGATAAGTAAGAGTAAACGAAGCACCCCTGTCTCCTGACCAAAAAAAAAAAAAAAGAAAGAAAGAAAGAAAGAAAAAAACAAAAGCCAAAAGAGGAAAAGAGGATATTCTAGGCATAGAGAAAAATATTGGTAGAACAGAGGTATAAAAAAGAGTCACCTTAAGGGATCTGAGAATTCTCTATAATATAGGTTTTTATCTTAGAAATATTACTCTGGCAGCTGTGTGTAAAATACACTGGAATTGGATGCAGAATTGAGTAAGATGAAAAGCACATGATATAGTTCAGTGGCTTCTATAGTAATGCAGACAAGAGATGCTAATACCGAACAATGGTAGTCAGAATTAAAAGATGAGCAAACCAGGTTAAAAACATTTAGAAACATATAGAAGAAATGAGGTAGTCTTTTGCATTTCCATTATGTTGATTTTTTAACAAATAAGCATATTTCTTGAATGTTGTATTTAATAGCAGACTTGGCATTCTTTTCATTGCATCTCAAGTTATTTCACTGTGGTTAATATAAAGGGAGACATGCTAACCATAAATGAATAGTTAAGTGACATAACTTAATCAAGATTTATCAGTCTCAGGCACCATGCTAAGGGTTCTGAACACAGTTCTTTTGGGCAGGGGTTGCTGTTATTTTCATTTTACAGAGGAGGCAGTAGAAGTAAAAATTCAGACTCAGGTTTTTTGTGATTCAAAAACTGTGTACATTTAAATCCTTCAATGCCTCTTCTAACTTTGCTGGATATGGTGCCTAGCTATCCAATGGCACTACATCTATCATATCACTGGAAGGCCTTGGTTTTTGTATCACCATTAATTTTACTTTCCAAGGAAAAACCTTTAAAACTACAATAAACAGAGGACCTTTCTTTTCCAGGATAAAATCATGACTTGATGCACACATATACAGACAGAAAGTTTCATGTATTAAAAAGAAAAAGATCAAAATGCTGCTCCTCAGATATTTTGCAAGGGATTTAAGTTTTGGAGATTTGCACATACAGTGGCTAAGTAAGACACATTCCTAGGTTGGCACATCCGAAATAGACATGTGATCCCTGCATCCTTTTTTCTTAATATAGTCTTCCTCTATTTCAATCTTGCTAAATGAGTAATGGAAGTAAATTAATGGTGTATGAGATAATTCTATAAATTCATGGGATTTCAGGTTAAAGTAATCTTGTCTATTTATGGATGGTTTATTTGGGGCTCTTGAACATGCTAGGACAAATCAAGATAATGAATTCAAAAAGCAAACAAAATACACAGGAAAATCCCTTTGGAACAGCAACATTAGTCTCCTGAGTTTCACATTGCCAGGAGTTCCCTTTTCCGCATGGCACAGTTCTTAGACTACTACATGTTTTAAATTTTCAATATAATTTCAAAACTATTCTCTTCTCTTCATCTACTTTAAAGTATAAGAGAAGTAGAGCCTTTGGAATGAAATGCAAGTTAGAGCCAGAATGTTTTCACTATTTTTCTGGAAGTAATTGAAACAATTAACAAGAAAAATGAGATACTGAAACAAAAACTATATTTGGCAAATATGGGGAATAGTAAAATCCAAGACCCCAGAGAAGAACTTCTGCAACGGCAGAGTTAATGATCTCCAAAAGTCCATTCCTCCACAAGATTAATGATAACACTGCCCTGCTATAATTAAGTTTAAAATAACTCTAGAAACTAATTAAAAGTTTACAACAATCTGAGAAGCACTTATGCAAAAATATAGCTGAATCTCAGTAAGACCAGTGAGTCTTTTGGAATTTTCACTTGACTTATTTCCACAGCTACCTTGAAAATTAGCAGCCTTGGAACCACAGAAGTTACAAAAACCAAGAGACTGGCTGCCATTGGAGGGGGACAGAACAATTCTGGATCTTCCCCAAAAGTTCCATCCTCAGAGAATCGACACTATTTGACCAGTCTAGAAACTTCCTAGAAGCCTCATTCACAGAGATTGTCTTTATTTGACTTAATTTAAAGTTCACTCAATGAGAAAAGTTCTATCCCCAGGGAAGTTTCTCAGAAGCAATCAGTGGTAATTGTTTAACATCTCACCAGCTTGAGGCAGTGATGCTCCTAGAGAAAACAAGAATCTGGACAAAACTTTAGAAGAAAACCTGAAGAATATGATTTCTACAGGGGGCTTTGAAAAGGTCCAACATGTTCTTGAAGGCATTGCACCCATGTTGGGCTGTAGGTATATCTAGGAATGACCTGAGAATGCCCTAACATCTAATCTTGGGTTGATCTCCGGTCTCTGCACAACTAGATAATAAAGGCTAAAGTAGAGCTGCCAGAGAATTGAAGGATTCTCTTTGCTCCAATAAAGGATGAGCAACTTATTGGTTCAGGGAATTTAAGGAAATATTTGTCCAATCATTAGTTGACCACTGAGCTAATGAAGTAAAGACTTTGGTGGCTGCACAGGGCAAAAAATACAGGTCATGCAGAATTAGCCAAAGAAAGTCACTAACATACAAATAGAATAGCAGTGACAGCAGCAGCAGCAGCAGCAATAGCAACAACAACATTGAGGGAGGGAATTAAATTTCTGGAGTTGCCATGTTCTATATTTAAAATATCTACTTTTCAACAAAAACGTCATCAGTCACACAGATAAACAGGGAAGTGTTGCTAGTGTAGAGGGGAAAAAAAGCAGTCAATAGAAACTATCTCTGAGGAAGCCCAGATGTTGGATTTACTAGACAAATCTTTAAATTGAATATTACCAATATGTTCAAGAAACTAAAAGAATTCGGTCTAAATAATTATTCAGCTATTCCCAAGATATTATTTATAAACCTATCACCACTATAGATTGGTTTGCAAGTTCTAGAATTTTATAACTAGAATTATACAGTATGTTTCCTTTTTTTAACCTGGCTTTTAAAATTCAGCATAACTATGTGACGATTCATCCATATTATTACATATATCAAACTTATTTCTTTTTATTGCCGAGTATTAATAATTCACTGTATATAGATTACAGTTTTGCAAATTCAGCAGGCCAAATTCAATGGACAAAATGCATCCTATTGTTAGCCGCATATGACCATCCCATTTGCTTATATATTGTACATAGTTGCATTCATAGAATTGCAGAGCTTAGTGGGAACTATTTGACCAATAAAGTTGAAAATAGGTATTGTTTGGTCCTTTATAAGAAAAAGTTTGTCTATGCCTAGTATGTGTGTGTGTATACATATATATGTGTGTTTGTGTTTGTGTGTAATTTTTATATATAATATAATATATTGTATTTAAAATAATGATATATATTATATATAAAATAAAGCTATGAACATTCATGTACAACTCTTTATGTGAACATACACCTTTATTTCTTTTGGGAAAATACCTTGAAGTAGAAGGGCTGAGGAAAATAGCAAGCTTATGTTTAATATTTTAAGACATTGCCAAACTATTGAACAAGGTGCTTTTCTTATTTTACATTCTAACAAGTAATGTATGAGAGCTCCATTTGCTCCATATTTCTGCCAACTCTTGATATGGTCAGTCTCTTTAATTTTAGCTATTCCTTTGGTGTATAGTAACATATTCTTGTGTTATTAATTGAGTTTCCCTAATGACTAAGTATGTTTAGCATCTTTTCTTGTTTTTATTTTACATCTGTTGATTGTAAACATTGTGTTCACATCTTTTGCCTGATTTTTATTGGAATGTTTATATTATGAATGGGATATAAGCATTCATTACATATCCCACATGTAAGTCACTTGTGAGATATATATTTTACAAATACTTCCTCCAGGTCTGTGTTTGGCTTTTTGCTTTTGTAAGTCTCTTTTAAAGAGATAAAAGGAATTCACTTCTGATAAAATTAAGTTTGTTAATTTTTTTCTTTTATAGTTTGTGTTTTGTGTTCTATTGAAGAAATCTTGGCCAAACTCAAGGAATCTAAGATTTTTTTTTTCTATATTTTCTCATAGGGATTCTTTAGTATTAACTCTTTTTATTTTTATTTTTTTGAGACAGAGTTTTTCTTTTGTTGCCCAGGCTGGAGTACGATGGTGTGATCTTGGCTCACTGCAACCTCCACCTCCCAGCTTCAAGCAATTCTCCTGCCTCAGCATCCCAAGAAGCTGGGATTACAGGTGCCTAACATCATACCCTCTAATTTTTGTATTTTTAGTAGAGATGGGGTTCCACCATATTGACCAGGCTTGTCTCAAACTCCTGACCTCAGGTGATCCATCCACTTTGGCTTCCCAAAGTGCTGGGATTACAGGTGTGAGCCACTGTGCCCAGTCAGTATTAACTCTTATATTTTTATTTCTAATCCACTTTGAGTTGTAAATGAAATGAGGTTATTGGTGTGACATACTATGCTGTCATTACTCCTGTGGCTTTATAAGTCTTAATTTCAGTTAGTATAAATTCAACTTTTCTTTTCAAAGTTACTTTAGCTTTCAAGGTCCTCTGCATTTCTGTATAAATTTTAAAATTAAATTGTCATTTTTTACAAACAAGCTGGCTTAGATTATGATTAGGATTTCACCGAAGCACAATTTTGGCAAAGTCGACATGTTGACAATACTGAGTCTTCAAATAAAATGCTCTATTTATTCACTTAGGTCCTTTTTAATTTCTCTCAGAAACATTTTGCACTTTTTAGTGTATAGGTTTCACAAATCTTTCACCAAATTTGTCTAAAAATTTTATATTTTTGATGCTATTATAAATGGTATTTTTAAAATTTAGTTTCGATTCATTATAGCTCATATACAGACTCAGCTGAAATTGTTTATAGTGACTTTATATCCTACAACCTCACTAAATTCAATTATTAGTTCCAAAGATTTTCTACTTCATAGAGTACTTTAGACTTTCACACATTAGACTTTCTTTTCTATTCTAGTTTGCTGAGGGTTTTAATCATGAATGGATGTTGGCCATTATAAAATGTTTTTACTGCATTTATTAAGAATGATCATATGGCTTTTCATGTTTTTAGTCTTTTATAATAGAGTGAGTTCTATTGCTTGACTTTTGAAGATATTAATATAAATTAATATTTTAACATTTTAATATTAATTTAATATACTTTGCATTGTGGAATAAACCTCACTTGGTCATGATATATTACTCTTCCATGTATCATTGGATTTAAATGTCAGAAATACTGTTAAGGAGTTTTGTGTCTATATTTATGAGCAATATTGGTCTATGGATTTTTTGTTGTTGTTCTAATATCTTTTCCTCATTTTGGTATCAGGGAATGCTGGCTTTTGCACTATTATTGTCTTATATCTCACTTCTCTCTGTGTGTAATAAATCCCAAAACTCATTGCAATATTTTTGCTTTAAACAAAGCAAGTATCTCTTAATAAAATTACAACATCAATTATTTAACTATTATTTCTGGTGGCATTAATTGCTTTGTAAAGGCCCAGAGTTTGACCTGATCTTATATTTTTCATCCTAAACCACTTCAATTAACATTTTTTTGTATTAAATGTCTGCTGGTAACGTGTCCCATCAGCTTTAGAATATCTGGAAAATACTTTTCTACATTTTTTTTTAAATTTTTTATTGCATTTTAGGTTTCGGGGTACATGAGCAGAGCATGCAAGACAGTTGTGTAGGTACACACATGGCAGTGTGTTTTGCTTCCTTTCTCCCCTTCACCCACATTTGGCATTTCTCCCCAGGTTATCCCTCCCCACCTCCCCCTCCCACTGGCCTTCCCCCTTTCCTCCCAATAGACCCCAGTGTTTAGTACTCCCCTTCCTGTGTCCATGTGTTCTCATTTTTCATCACCTGCCTATGAGTGAGAATGTGCAGTGTTTCATTTTCTGTTCTTCTGTCAGTTTGCTGAGGTTGATGTTCTCCAGATTCATCCATGTCCCTACAAACGACACAAACTCATCATTTCTGATTGCTGCATAATATTCCATGGTGTATATGTGCCACATTTTTCCAATCCAGTCTATTATCAATGGGCATTTGGGTTGATTCCAGGTCTTTGCTCTTGTAAACAGTGCTGCAATGAACATTCGTGTACATGTGTCCTTATAGTAGAACGATTTATAGTCTTTTGGATATATACCCAGTAATGGGATTGCTGGGTCAAATGGGATTTCTATTTCTAAGGCCTTGAGGAATCGCCACACTGTCTTCCACAATGGTTGAACTAATTTACACTCCCACCAACAGTGTAAAAGTGTTCCTTTTTCTCCACATCCTCTCCAGCATCTGTTGTCTCCAGATTTTTTAATGATCGCCATTCTAACTGGCGTGAGACGGTATCTCAATGTGGTTTTGATTTGCATCTCTCTGATGACCAGTGACAATGAGCATTTTTTCATATGACTGTTGGCCTCATATATGTCTTCTTTCGTAAAGTGTCTGTTATATCCTTTGCCCACTTTTGAATGGGCTCGTTTGTTTTTTTTTCTGTAAATCTGTTTGAGTTCTTTGTAAATTCTGGATATCAGCCCTTTGTCAGATGGGTAAACTGCAAAAATTTTTTCCCATTCTGTTGGTTGATGATTCACTCTAGTGACTGTTTCTTTTGTCATGCAGAAGCTGTGGAGTTTGATTAGGTCCCATTTGTCTATTTTGGCTTTTGTTGCCAATGCTTTTGGTTTTTTTTCATGAAGTCCTTGCCTACTCCTATGTCCTGGATGGTTTTGCCTAGATTTCCTTTTAGGGTTTTTATGGTGCCAGGTCTTATGTTTAAGTCTTTAATCCATTTGGAGTTAATTTTAGTGTAAGGTGTCAGGAAGGGGTCCAGTTTCTGCTTTCTGCACTTGGCTAGCCATTTTTCCCAACACCATTTGTTAAACAGGGAATCATTTCCCCATTGCTTGTTTTGGTCAGGTTTATCAAAGATTGTATAGTTGTAGATACGTTGTGTTGCCTCCGGTGCCTCTGTTTTGTTCCATTGGTCTATATCTCTGTTTTGGTACCAGTACCATGCTGTATTGATTATGGTAGCCTTGTAGTATAGTTTGAAATCCGGTAGTGTGATGCCCCCGGCTGTGTTCTTTTTGCTTAGAACTGACTTGGCTATGCGGGCTCTCTTTTGGTTCCATATAAAGTTCATGGTGGTTTTTTCCAGTTCTGTGAAGAAAGTCAATGGTAGGTTGCTGGGGATAGCATTGATTCTGTAAATTACTTTGGGCAGTATAGCCATTTTGACGATATTAATTCTTCCTAACCATGAACATGGAATGTTTCTCCATCCGTTTGTGTCCTCTCTGATTTCGTTGAGCAGTGGTTTGTAGTTCTCCTTGAAGAGGTCTCTTACGTTCCTTGTGAGTTGTATTCCAAGGTATTTTATTCTTTTTGTAGCAATTGCGAATGGCAGTTTGCTCTTGATTTGGCTTTCTTTAAGTCTGTTATTGGTGTAGACGAATGCTTGTGATTTTTGCACATTGATTTTATATCCTGAGACTTTGCTGAAGTTGCTTATCAGTTTCAGGAGTTTTTGGGCTGAGGTGATGGGGTCTTCTAGGTATACTATCATGTCGTCTGCAAATAGAGACAATTTGGCTTCCACCTTTCCTATTTGAATACCCTTTATTTCTTTTTCTTGCCTGATTGCTCTGGCTAGAACTTCCAGTACTATATTGAATAGGAGTGGTGAAAGAGGTCATCCTTGTCTAGCATCCTTGTCTATTTTGTTGATCTTTTCAAAAAACTAGCTCTTGGATTTATTGATTTTTTGAAGGGTTTTTCATGTCTCAATCTCCTTCAGTTCAGCTCTGATCTTAGTTGTTTCTTGTCTTCTGCTGGGTTTTGAGTTTTTTAGATCTTGCTCCTCTAGCTCTTTCAATTTTGACGATAGGGTGTCAATTTTGGATCTCTCCATTCTCCTCATATGGGCACTTATTGCTATATACTTTCCTCTAGAGACTGCTTTAAATGTGTTCCAGAGATTCTGGCATGTTGTGTCTTCATTCTCATTGGTTTCGAAGAACTTCTTTATTTCTGTCTTCATTTCATTGTTTACCCAGTCAACATTCAAAAGCCAGTTGTTCAGTTTCCATGAAGCTGTGTGGTTCTGGGTTGGTTTCTGAATTCTGAGTTCTAACTTGATTGCACTATGGTCTGAGAGGCTGTTTGTTATGATTTCAATTGTTTTGCATTTGCTGAGCAGTGCTTTACTTCCAATTATATGGTCAATTTTAGAGTAGGTTTGATGTGGTGCTGAGAAGAATGTATATTCTGTGGATTTGGGGTGGAGAGTTCTGTAAATGTCTATCAGGTTTGCTTGCTCCAGGTCTGAGTTCAAGCCCTGGATATCCTTGTTGATTTTCTGTCTGGTTGATCTGTCTAATATTGACAGTGGAGTGTTAAAGTCTCCCACAATTATTGTGTGGGAGTCTAAGTCTCTTTGTAAGTCATTAAGAATTTGCCTTATGTATCTGGGTGCTCCTGCATTGGGTCCATATATGTTCAGGATCGTTAGCTCTTCTTGTTGTATCAATTCTTTTACCATTATGTAATGGCCTTCTTTGTCTCTTTTGATCTTTGTTGCTTTAAAGTCTATTTTATCAGAGATGAGAATTGCAACTCCTTCTTTTTTTTGCTCTCCATTTGATCTGTAAATATTCCTCCATCCCTTTATTTTGAGCCTTTGTGTATCCTTGCATGTGAGATGGGTTTCCTGGATATAGCACACTGATGGGTTTTGGAGTTTTATCCAATTTGCCAGTCTGTGTCTTTTGATTGGTGCATTTAGTCCATTTACATTTAGGGTTAATATTGTTATGTGTGAATTTGATACTGCCATTTTGATGCTAAGTGGCTGCTTTGCTCGTTATTTGTTGTAGATTCTTCATTATGTTGATGTTCTTTAGCATTTAGTGTGATTTTGGAATGGCTGGTACTGGTTGATTCTTTCTATGTATAGTGCCTCTTTTAGGAGCTCTTGTAAAGCAGGCCTGGTGGTGACAAAATCTCTGAGTACTTGCTTGTTTGCAAAGGATTTTATTTTTCCTTCAGTTATGAAGCTCAGTTTGGCTGGTTATGAAATTCTGGGTTGAAAGTTCTTTTCTTTAAGGATGTTGAATATTGGCCCCCACTCTCTTCTGGCTTGTAGTGTTTCTGCCAAGAGATCTGCTGTGAGTCTGATGGGCTTCCCTTTGTGGTGACCTGACCTTTCTCTCTGGCTGCCCTTAGTATTTTCTCCTTTATTTCAACCTTGTTGAATCTGACGATTATGTACCTTGGGGTTCCTCTTCTTGCGGAATATCTTTGTGGTGTTCTCTGTATTTCCTGCATTTGAGTGTTGGCTTGTCTTGCTAGATGGGGGAAATTTTCGGGAATGATGTCCTGAAGAGTATTTTCCAGCTTGGATTCATTCTCTTCGTCCCCTTCTGGTACACCTATCAAACATCTTTTCACATAGTCCCACATTTCTTGGAGACTTTGTTCATTCCTTTTTGCACTTTTTTCTCTAATCTTGGTTTCTCGTTTTATTTCATTGAGTTGATATTCGACTTCAGATATTCTTTCTTCTGCTTGGTCAATTCGGCTATTGAAACTTGTGCATGCTTCACGAAGTTCTCGTATTGTGTTTTTCAGCTCCTTTAATTCATTCATATTCCTCTCTAAGTTATCCATTCTTGTTATCATTTCCTCAAATCTTTTTTCATATCTTTTTCAAGTTCCTTAGTTTCTTTGCATTGATTTAATACATGTTCTTTTAGCTCATGGAAGTTTCTCATTATCCACCTTCTGAAGTCTAATTCTGTCATTTCATCACAGTCATTCTCCGTCCAGCTTTGTTCCCTTGCTGGTGAGGAGTTTTGGTCCTTTCTAGAAAGCGAGGTGTTCTGGATTTGGGTGTTTTCCTCCTTTTTTCGCTGGTTTCTTCCCATCTTGGTGGGTTTATCCGCTTGTCGTCTGCGTAGTTGCTGACTTTTCGATTGGATCTCTGAGTGGACACCCAGATTGTTGGTGATGAAGTATTTCTGTTACTTGGTTTTCCTTCTACCAGTCTAGCCCCTTCGCTGTATGACTGCTGAGGTCCACTCCAGGCCCCACTTGTCTGGGTTGCACCTGCGGAACAGTGAGGGATGCTACCAGTTTCTTTTTCTGCTATCTTTGTCCCAGGATGATGCTTGCCAAATGTTAGTCTTTTGGATATAGAGGGGTCAGGGAGGTGCTTGAGGAAACAGACTGTACTTTATAGGAGCTCAATTGCTGAGCTGTGAGCTCTGTTGTTTATTCAGGGCTGTTAGGCTGCTATGTTTTGTTCTGCTGCAACAGAGCTCATTAAAAAAACCTTTTTTTTCTCAAATGCTCTGTCTTGGGGGGTTCGGGCTTTATTTTTGGATGTCCGTTGAGGTGTTCTGCCCAGCTAGGAGGCAGTCTAGTCACTATTTTCCTGCCGAGGCTCTGCCCTGCTGTTGTGTGGTTCTCCCTGTTGCTGCAGATTCTGCTCTTCTGCTGTGGTCTCCGCCACTGGCTTCGCCCTGGCGGAGTCTCTCTGTTTAGCGGGTTGCCTCGGCAACGCCAGGCTGCGTCAGCAGTGGGCGTGTATCTCAGTAGGGACGGGTTGCCTCGGCAACGGCAGGCTGCGTCAGCAGTGGGCGTGTATCTCAGTAGGGGCGGGTTGCCTCAGTAATGGTGGATACCCCTCCCCCACAGAGCGTCTCAGGGACTGTCTGCACGGGGAGCGTTTGGAATTGTGGTTTTGTCCATCCCACTGGGCTACCCCAAACGCTGTGTCCCTGCAATCCCCTGGGCCGGCCCATTGTCCAAGTCCCGTTCTGTCTCAAGTCCAGCCCTCTCGTCTCAGGTTGCCAGTTCAACAGGGCACCCAGACAAGCACACCCTGTGGGCAGCGCTGGGTAGGGCCGGCCGCCGCCACCCCGGCTGCCGGCTTCACTGGGCAGTACCTCTGCCTGGCGTCCTGTGTCTCCTTTATATTTGGGAATTTCCCCATTCTGTGGGCAACAAAGATCAGTCTGGAAATGCAGCTGTGACTCACCTCTTCGCGGATTCAACGAGAGCTTCAATCCTGGGTTGTTCTCACAGCGCCATCTTGAGTCCTCCCCACTTTTCTACATTTTTAAAAGAGATGTTTGGGGATAAAATTTTAGGTTGGCAATATTTTTATTTTCTGTAGAGATGTTGTCCACTGTCTTTGGGCTTATATTTTATCTGAAGAGATGTTTCTTGTTATTCTTTGCTCTTCTGTTTGAAACATGTTATTTTACTCTGGATGCTTTTAAGAAGATATTGCCTTTATCACTAGCTTATAATGTGACTTTTTTTACTTTCTGTGTTGTAATTTAGATAATTTTTAATACTATGTCTTCAATTAATCTGATATTATACAATGTCTAATCTACAGTTAATCTCAAGTACAATTTAAAATCTCAAACATTGTATTCTCTAGCTCTAAAATTTCATTTTGGATCTTTCTTATATTTATATCATATTTTGTTCTATCTTTTGAAACATAAGGAAAATAATTATAAAACTGCATTGATATCTTTGTATATTAATCATCTCTCAATTCTAGGTTGTCTTGATTGGTTATATTTTTTCCCTCTTCATGAACTTTCAATCTTGCCTCCTTGTGTGCCTGATAATTACCTATTGGATGCCAGGCACTGTAAATTTTATATTGCTGATTGCTCACATTCTTTAATGTGTTACTGAACTTTGTTCATGAATGTAGGTAAGTTGGAGATGTTTGATTTTTTTTGAGTCCTATTTTCAAGCTTTATTTTACAGTAGTAGAACAACAGTTTACAGCTAATTTTTCCTGCCACCAAGATGATAACCTTTATAATATTCTGCCTGATATCTTATGTTCTGAAAGATTTTTGTACTTTAGCTAGTGGGGAAATAAAATATTCCCGTCCTTCTTTGAGCTCCAGATTCTTCTGCCTCCTTGGTTTGGTATTTTCCCTTTCCTCATGGTCTCTGACAGTTTTCTCCAAGTAAATACTGATCTATGCCCAGCAGAATATTCAGAGTACCCAGAGCTTTCTTTTTTCTTTTTTTTTTTTCCTTCCAGTTCTTTCTTCTCCTTTCAGTTCCTTCAACAAGATATATGAACTGGAGTGTATGGCGTTTCCTGGATCTAGCTCCATTGTAACAAACATAGGAGGTATATCTAAGTTAAGACTTAGTTCTAGAAAAGCAAGAGCTCATCTAACTCATATCCAAAAGCTTGGATTACAAACAAAAAATCACATATTTAAGAACATAGCTCACACGCTATATAAATTTTTTTCATTAAATAATTGGCCTCAGGAATTGAAAGTCATCTCTTACAAAAGCAAATGATAAAAAATGAATAGCCTTGAATTTTTTTAAATTTGCTAAAACAGAGGAAAAAAAGCAACAGGAGTATCTGTGTAAAAGAGATCTCAAAGACATAACACTGTCAGGCTTAATTTTTGTCGATAGAATGAGTACAAAGCAATGTTATTAAGTCTTGATGTTTATTTTTCTGACCAATAATAAATCTGAAAATCTCTTCCTATGTCATATGTTTAATGGGCTTTTATAAGGCTGAAAACAAGTAAAGCCAAACAACATATGTTTTAGGAATAGGTATGTGCAGGAAAATATTTATAATTACAAAACATGTATATGTATATATGTCTATGAAAGTCACTAGCATAAAATAGTCAAGTTTCAAACTTGTAACTAGTTTAAATGAAGAGGGTAGACAGAATCAGGGGGGTGTAACAGTTGATGTTTTCAGTATTTTAGTCTTCACATTGATTGTTGGTTTTGTGAGTGGTTATTCCATTATGAATATAAAAACCAAAAAAATATGAAAAAAAAGTCATCATCACTGGTCATTACAGAAATGCAAATCAAAATTACATTGAGATACCATCTCATGTCAGTTAGAATGGCTATAATTAAAAAGTCAGGAAACAATAGATGCTGGAGAGGATGTGGAGAAATGGGAATGCTTTTACACTGTTGGTAGGAGTGAAAATTAGTTCAACCATAGTGGACACAGGTAGCAATTCCTCAGAGATCTAGAACTGAAACTACCATTTGATCCAGCAATTCCATTACTGCTTGTATACCCAAAGGATTATAAATCATTCTATTATAAAGACACATGCACATGTATGTTTATTGTGGTATTGTTGACAGTAACAAACAGGAAGAGGAGGGGAAGAGAGAGAGAAAGAGGAGAAGAGAAAGAAGAATAACACATAAAACAAATAGCAGATTGAGATCTCTCACCAGAAAAGAAGTGTGCAAAATAAATTAAAAACATACTGATACAGGAGTGCTGGGAAAGGAAGAGCATGATCCCTTTAAATGATGAGGAAACAGGGAAAGGAAGTGCTGGGTAGAGAAAGGCGGGTCTCTGGCTAGGGCTCCATCCTTATGGACCTAGTAAGGACAGGAATTACCTGCCCAAATGTTGCATTTCCAAAGACCACCCTGGCCTGTCACACCCACCCCATCCTGGGCCTATAAAAACCCGAGACACACAAACAAATAGGCAGACACACAAGTGGCTGGACATGGTGAGAAACACATTGGCAAATGACACGAGTGGCTAGTTGTCAAGAGCACATGGGTGGAAGAGCATGCCAACAGGCACCTGTGGGCCAGCAGCCCAGCTGGCAGGCCATCAACCAGTGGAATAACACAGAGTTTGGCCGGAGTGGTTGGAGAAGAGGCAGGCTGGCGATGGTTGGGAAAACCCTCTCTTCTGTCTCCCCCATCTCCTGAGGGCTGCTTCCACTCAATAAAGCCTTGCACTCATTCTCCAAACCCAAATGCAATCTGATTCTTCTGGCACACCAAGGCAAGAAACCCCAGGATACAGAAATTTTTCTGTCCTTGTGATAAGGATGGGGGTCTAATTGAGCTGGTTAACACAAGCCACCTACCGACAGCAAAGTAAGAGAGCACCCTGTAACATGCGCCCACTGGGGCTTCAGGAGCTGCAAACATTCACCGCTAGACACTGCCAGGGGGCAGGAGCCCCACAGCCTGCCCATCAGTGTGTTTCCCTAGAGGTTTGAGCAGTAGGGCACTGAAGAAGTGAGCCACACCCTTGTCACACACTGTGCGAAGGGGGACAAGGGAACTTTTCCTGTTTCATTATGATGAAGAAATTGCTTCTTTCTTTTTTTCTCTTTTGATACAGGGTCTTGCTCTGCCACCCAGGCTGGAGTGCATTAGCACAATCTTGGCTCACTGCAACCTCTGCCTCCCAGTTTCAAGCGATTCTCTTGCCTCAGCCTCCCAAGTAGCTGAGATTACAGATACCCACCACCACACCCAACTAATTTTCATAGTTTTTGTAGAGATGGGATTTCACCATTTTGCCAGGCTGGTCAACTCCTGACCTCAGGTGATCCGCCCACATCGGCCTCCAAAACTGCTGGGATTACAGGTGTCAACCATGGCTGGTTGAAGAAATTTCTTTCACAAAACAAGAACATTGGACAGAAATGCAAGAGCTCAGGGAACAGTTGGAGAGACAACAATAAGAAATGAAATGTGAGCTGGCAATGCTCACAACCCCGAGGACAAAATTAAAACAGCAAAGAAATCATAGTGACAGTAGAAAAAAACAAGGCAGATTAGGTAAGAGAGACTGTGTATTGTTGAGAATACAGCAGATTGTAAGATGGTGATAAAAAAATGATAAAGCAAAAAATTAAAGACGCATCAGAAGGAAGAGGATAGATATAGAAGACAAAGGCAGACTTTGAGATCTCCAGTAAAGAAAACAAAAACAATAGATGTGAATAAATATCTCTGATGAAATCATGCCATTTGCAGCAATATAGATGGAATGGGAAATCATTATATTAAGTTAAATAAGCCAGGCACAGAAAGACAAGTACCAGATATTGTCACTCACATGTGAGAGCTAAAAAACTTGATTGCATGGACATAGAGAATAGAATATTGGATACCAGAAACTGGGACTGGTGGTTGAGAGTAGGAGAGATGAAGAGGGGTTGGTAAACAGCCACAAACATATAGTTAGATAGAAGAAATAAATCATGATGTTTGATAGTAGACTAGGGTGACTCCACTTAGCAACATTATTTTCTATATTTCAAAGTAACTGGAAGAGAGGACTTGAAATGATACCAAGACATTAAAATAATACTTAAGGTCACGGATACCCCAAATACCTTGACTTGGTCATTATATATGCTATGCATGTAACAAAACTCACATGTATTCTGTAAACATGTAAATATTTTTATGTATCAATTAAAAAAAAGAAATTGAAACAAAACAACTTTGAATCTACATAACAACACATCATGTTCCGGGAGAAACTGGGCCAGGAAGGATAATGTACAATCATAACCAGGTAAGCATAATAAACATCAACAAGAAAGAAAGAAATCTTTGAAGAAAAAAAACAAAACATAGGCCAGTTGCAGTGGCTGACGCCTATAATCCCATCTACTTGGGAGGCTGAGGCAGGAGAATGCCTTGAACACTGGAGGCGGAGTTTGCAGTAAGGCGTGATCGTACCATTGCACTCCAGCCTGGGCAACAGAGCAAGACTCCATCTTAAAAAAACAAAAACAACAAAAATCTATAATTCCCTCTTAAGAAGGAAAATATCAGGCTGTCCTCAGACTTTACAGGAAAAGTCAGTACTCAAAGCAACCTCTACAAAAAGAGTCAAAGAAAGAAACTATAGCCAAGGATTTAATACCTACTCAGATTAAATGCTGTTCACTCTGGCACATTAAACATAAAATTCTTAGAGAATGTTGTTTATATGAGCACTTTTTGAAGATTCTCCTAAAGAACTTGAAGCAGGCCAGGCATGATGGCTCACACCTGTAATCCCAGCACTTTGCGATGCCAAGGCTGGCAGATCGCAAGGTCATGAGTTTGAGACCAGCGTGGGCAATATGTTGAAACCCTGTCTCTACTAAAAATACAAAAATTAGCTGGGTGTGATGGCTACTCGAGAGGCTAAGGCAGGAGAATTGCTTGAACCTGCGAGGCAGAGATTGCAGTGAGCTGAGGTCGTGCCATTGCACTTCAGCCTGGGCAACAGAGTGAGACTGCATCTCAAAAAAAAAAAAAAAAAAAGAACTTGAAGCAGACAAATGAGAAATGAAAAATGGATACAAAGTACCGTTGATCAGTATGGAATCTTTAACTGTAGATCTATCTGAAACACTAAAATAAGAGTGGGGATTAGGATGATAGGACAGTGAGTATATTCTATTCTGACAGAATAGAAAAAATTACGGCAACAAAAATTAGGAGTAAAAGGAAAAAAGAAGTTGAGTAAATTATCTATCCTGATTTAAAATAATTGTGGTGGGGTATCAGGATGATAAATCAATTAATAAGGTGTCAAATATACCTGAAACCACAAATTTAAATGCTAAAATATAATATAATTGACTTAAATGAGGGAGGATAGAATAGGGAAGAAGAAAGGGAATTGTGTACAGTTAGAAATTAACAGAAACGAGGTAAGTAAATGAAAAAATAACAGCAGACTATATTTAATGATATCATATCAATAGAGGGCTTAATTTAATTATAATTAGAAAAAGCATTTCAGACTAGATCACATTAAAACCCAAAATTATTATTGTATACAAGAACCACACCTAAAACAAATGAGTCATAAAGGCTGAATATAAAAGAATGGATAAACATACACCAGGCCAGTGAAAATAAAAGAAAGCAGAAATTGTAATCTTACTATCTTGCAAATTGAACTCAGGCTCTGAAGCATTAAAAAAAAAAATGGATATTTTAATTGTAAAATCTACCGCTCATAGTGGTTATAAATACCTGGGCATCAAATAGGGAATATCAAATATTCACAAAGTGAAAAAATAGCATAAAGTCCAAAAGACAGGTATATTTTCTTATAAAATATAACAATATTAGAAGAGATTTGTAGTGTGAGATTTTAATCAATATTTTATAATTCATGACAACTGACTGGAAGTAAAAAAAGGAAATTATTTAGAACATCTAAGTTATGACATTCACACACACACACACACACACACACACACTTACTAGCAATATAAATTTTCTATTTCCAAATATTCCTGTAATACTAACAAAAATTAACCACATACCAGGAAAGCATAAATAAATACTAAAAAGTGAAAAGAGCACATACAATCTGTGTGATCCCAAGGTAATAAAACTAAAAATTGCAACAAATTGAGAAAACCTAGAAAAAGGAGTGAAAACAGCAACTAAGAAAGAAAATACAAAACTTTATCTTAACAACCCTGGGGTCAAGAGAATATCCAAAGAGAAACTGTAGAATACCTAGAAAACAATGATACTGACAATAGTACCTATTAGACCTATTAAATAAGCTATAGGTCATACTTCATGAGTTTTATGCTTAGGTGAAGAATCATGGCTTTAAATGTGTTAATAGTCAGTAAGTAAGAAAGTAAATGAAATGTGTATCCAACCCACATTTAATAATAATAAATTTCTTAAGTTAATAATAATAAACTTAAGAAAATTAGAGTAAAATTAATTTTAGAGGCAGAAATTACTTACAAAGCAGAATATTAGTAAGTACACACAAAATCTTTTTTTTGAGTTTAAATGTCAAATAGATGCAAATATACATTATAAACAGTGATAAAGGTAAATTATCTATAGGGACAATTAAAATGATATAATCATTTTAAATTTATACAAATACTTGAAATATTCTTCTAAATAGTTTACCAAACTGACTCTAGAAGAGAGGAAAAAACAACTCTAAAATATTCCCTACCATACATTTAGAAATTTATCACAGATCTCCCACCCAGTAAAATACTAAGCTCAGACATTTTCACAGAGTAAATTGACCTAACTTTCAATGAATACATAAATCCAGTACTATTTTCAAAGTTCTAGAGCATACAAAATAAAAAATAAATCTTCCAAATCTTTTTTTATGACTGGCATCTTATTAATACTAATAAATAACAAAACTGCATAAACGGAAAACTACAAAATAAACTGTATTATGAACACTGACATAAAATATTAACAAAGAGAATGCAGCAATATAATAACTTACACATAAAATCTCTGGAACTGATGTGGTAGGGGGGCAGGGAAGTGCTGGGTAGAGAAGGGGGGGGTTCCTGGCAAGGGTTCCACCCTTGGGCCTGTGCCCACAGAACTAATTGAGAACAGGGACTCCTATTTTTGAGCCTGAATGTTGCATTTTCCAAGGCCACTCTGGCCTGCCACACACCCCCATCCTGCCATATAAACCCAAGACCTTAGCAGGCACAGACACAAGTGGCTGAACATGGAAACCAGCAGACTAGCAGACCACTGATGGTAGAACAATGCAGCAGAAAATGAGATAAGAAGAAGAACATCTCGACACCAAGGGGAGTTGGACTGGGGGGTGGTTGGAGAATACTCGGGCCACTGGGTGGCTCAACTCCAAGGGAAGACTACCTTCCCATTCCATCACCAGTTTCAGCTCCCCATCCATCTTGGTGAGAGCTACCTTCACCACTCAATAAAACCTTACACTCATCCTTTGAGCCTATGTGTGATTCAATTTTTTAAGGACACTGGGCAAGAGCTCGGGACACAGAGGTCTGTCACATTAGCCCTCTGCCCTTGCAATAAGGCAGAGGGTCCATTGAGCTGATTAACACACAGCGATTTGCAGACAGCAAATCTAAAAGAGCTTTGTAACACACTCCCACTTGGGCTTGTAGAGTTGCAGTGGGACTCTCCCCTAGATGCTGGGCCAGAGCCCAAAAGTGCTCTGCACCTGCCATCTGCATGCTCCCTCTAGGGGTTTGAGCTGTGGGGCAACCAAGCAGGCAAACCACAGCCCTGTTGCACGTCCCGCATGAGGAATCAGGGATCTCCCCTGTTTCAGAAGGATATATTTTCCGTGGGGAAAAGAACTATGTGGTTGGGGGTCACTGGTGTATTATTGTATACTTTGTGAACTGTGAATCAAGTGAATGGATTAGGTATTATTAAACAATAAAACTTTAAAAAGTCTCCTCACAAAAGAAGAAATTAGAATAAATCTTGTTTTTTAAACATGAATATTTTATGCATCTAGCTTAAAAATCTTTCCATAACTATTTTTTTCTGATAATGTAGTTGGGGGAGAGATAATGTAGATAAGAAAATGCACTATGAAGAAAACAACAAAGCTGAGACAGGACATGAATCTTTTCCGCTAGCCTCTTTATCACTTACCATTTTGACTGCCACTTAGTGCAGGGAATCCTGGGCAAGTGTCCTAGCTTCCTCCCTAAAAAAATATTGCTGTTATGTTCTTTTTAAATTAGGATAAATTTTTTTTCTAAGGACTCTTAATACAATTAATTTAGATGATTAGATGACAGATATAAAATGGATAACAGAATACTCTCATTAGATAGTGGATCTTATCTGCTTATGAAGATAAGGAAGGGTCAGCTTTTATACTGAGACATCAGCTTTTGGAAAGATTCCTTCAACAAATATTTGTTAGACACCGATTCTGAGGTAGGTACTATCCTAAGCCCAGAAGATACAGGTTTTCAATAAAACAGACAAAAACTCATGGAATGTGATTACTTGATATAAGTTTCGTGAGTCAAGCTTATTATTTTTAAATTTCTAGAGTTTGGGCCAACACAGCATGAAGGAGAGCCTCCTCTACTTCCCCAGCCACCTCCGACATCCTCAGAGAAGAGGCATCAAGGGCACTTGTTCAGACCTCAGTCACTCTACTTCTGACCTTCAGACACTGGAGTGTCATTTGTCACTCTGCCTTTCTAGAGTAGCTGACACTCTTGATTCTTCTAGTCCTGAAAGCTAATCCCTGGCATACAACGAAATTACCCAAGGGCATACTTCAAGAACACATATGTCTCTACTACACGGTAAATCTCATTTCAAACAGTAACAGGCGAAAATAGAAATATAAACATATACACTCTGGCCATTCAGTGTTCATAATACTGGAGAGATGCTATAAAAAGAAGAGCTGTTACTCGAGACAAGCTAGAAAGTTATTAGATTAATCCATTGCTGGGATGCAAAAATACCTCCTCTTGTCCAGAAAAGCATTATGATTTTATAACTTCTAGCCGGTTTCAGCTGTGCAGTTTAAATTACCTTTGCACTTAATCAAAGACAACAATTTGTGCTTTACTCAATGCTTCTTTCCTGAGAACTTTTGACACTTCATTTGTTTTATTTAATTGACAAGGATAAATCGAGTTGGGAAAGGAATCATATTTCGCTATTCAGGGAGCATCTGGATTTAGGTCAGTAGTAAAGAAAGCACCCAACTGTATAACAAGAGTGCATTTCCAACCTATGCATTTACTGAAACCCAATATTGACATTGCCTTGGCTTATTATGCATGCAACTCAACTCAACGCTCATTTCTGACATGATTTCAGGCATTATCAGATAAGGAGGTACATAGATTCCTATGGCACATCTGTTTAAATGCAGGAGAAGCAAAAAAAGACAAATATGTTGGGAAAACTTGCCCTCAAACTCTAAATTCAACAATCCAAAGTTCAACCCTGACTACATTTCTCTCTCTTTCTCTTTTTTCATTTCTTTTTCTTTCTTTTTTTTTTTTGGAAAAAAGAGAGAGAAATAAAGATTCTGGCATAGAAATTATTAGTCATGACCATTTCCAAAGGCTGTACTGCCAGCCCTATTTCCTTAATTACTTTGAGGGAGTTTTCTGTAAACAATTACAAAGATGCTTATCTTTGGTCAAAGTTTCCTTTCTCGGATTTAAATTTTGCCATTGAAATAACCTCCACACAGAAATCAGCAGTCGCCTGTCATAATGCTGGACATCTTTTAAATTGCTGTTGATCACTCCAAAAGGAAAAGCTTTCCTAAGGACTTGGGATACATACTAAGTAGCATTTTAACAAAGTAAACATTTTCCCCTCCCTGTTCATTTCAGGTTTACACAATATAGTTAAGTAACAAAATTAGATTGTTATAACCAAATGAAAACTATCACTGGGTCACTACAAGTGGTCTAACAAATTTTACTCTACACTAAGCAGAAATCTGCTCTTTAAATCGAAGGCATTGTAAAGCCAAATGAGTTTTCATGTCTGAAGATTATGCAAGGACAGTAAGCATGTTCTAGATTAAGCAATAATTCTTTGAATCTAAGGCAAATAGGGGATAAATGAGAAGTAAGATACCAGGTTGAATAAAACAAAAAAATTGTTTCACTAATGATAAAATCTTGGTAATATATTGATTCTTCATTCTAATGATTGAAGGCTTGAGTTGGGTGCCTGCAAGTTACGTTTTAAAATGCCAGCTCCAATTTGTATAGTCAAGATGAGAGTACTTTATCTGTTAGTGACATAAAAATAACACCAATCAAAAGGTTGCTCAATAGTGAATCATGGATGACAGAAAGTTAGTTTTTGGACTGAATTTCTGATTCTTGCAGAAGCAGTTGTAATTCATTTGACTGTATACATAGAGTAAATGAAGCATGTAGTTATTTTACTGAATAGGTTAATCACATGTTGTGGACTTTTCTTACAATGCAAATTAGATCCTAGAAACAAAAGATATTTATATACTTATTACCGCTTTCAAAAATAAGCATAAGAGAAAGATAATATTAAACAGATTTTTATTTATTTATATATTTTATGTTTTAGACAGAATCTCTCTCTGTTGCCCAGGCTGGAGTACAGAGACACAATCTTGGCTCACTGAAACCTTCACCTCCAGGGTTCAAGTGACTCTTGTGCCTCAGCCTCCCAAGTAACTGGGGTTACAGACTCATGCCACCATGCCTAGCTAATTTTTGTATTTTTAGTAGAGATGGGGTTTTTCCATGTTAGGCTGGTCTTGAATTCCTGACCTCAAGTGATCTCCCCACCTCAGCCTCCCAAAATGCTGAGATTATAGGTATGAGCCACCATGTCTGGCTAGATCTATATTTATTCATCTAAATAGCAGTATTTACTTTTTAAAGCTCTTTTGTACCAGCACAAAGGTGGCTGCAAAAATCATTTATATATAAAATAATAAAATTCTATTTTAATAAAAAATTAAGACAAACTAAAAGCTCTATGCATTTAGCAGGCTATAAAGAATTTATTTTGTAAGATCAGACAATAATTAAATCCAAATAGTCTTTATAATAATCATAAACACTTGTTTTTGAGTATAAATAGCTTAAAAATATAAGATATAAAAATTCCCAGACTAATTTCTTTCATTTACCTCACATCACTTAATCACAACAGAAAAATGTCTAGCAGAGAAATAAAAACCTTCTATGTTATGCACATAGATGAGTTATTTGATGTTAGAGCAAATGTGCAAGTAGCTATTTAAATTAAACCATTTTTATAGATTTGATGATAGGATATGCTGACTAGTAATTGTTGCTAATGAATTTGTCCCTAAGAATTTTAGAGTTATGTCTTAGTTCCACCACTTACTTGGACAAGTTAAATAACCTCTCCTGAGTGTCTTTTTTTTTGGCATGTAAAATGGAAAAAAATAATATTTACCTTATAGGGTTCTTGTGATGCCTCAGTGAGATTCACATAGCAATTCTTAGTACCGTGCCTTCCAAATGGTATGTGCACAATAACTGGTAGCTATTATTATTGTGCATTTTATTAAAACAGTTGCAAAATACAGATGTACCACTTTAAAGGATCCCCAAATACAAAGAATACTTTTAAATATTTGTGCTAGCTAAAGAATAAAATTATCGACTTTAATTCAAGAAAATCACATATATGTTTAAATTATTCTAAGCCAATTTTGTACAACTACTATATAAATGTTTATGCTATTTAGAAACATATATGTTTGTATGTATGTGTGTTTCTTATTATTAGATATTACAGAAAGTTAAATTACTATCTAGAATTTTCCATTCTAAATTACTATCTAGAATTTTCCATTTTTCATTATGGTATTGAAAAGTCATCTCTATAAAATTAAAAGAGTTAGTCACACCTCTATGCATAAAATCTTTTCAGTTTCCCAAACTTTAGAAACTATTCATTTAAATGTTAAACACAAGTATCTATGTCCCGCATAAATTATGAATAATTCATGAACCCCACAATGCAGTATTTATTGTCTCATTGAATACTTCCCAGGGTAATAAAATAAAGACTACGTTCTGTTTATCTGTCTGAATAGCCAGAATTTTAGTTTCTGTTTTAGTTGATAATTCGAAAGAAGAAATTTAGGGGGCTCACCTGCAGCTTTCAAATTCTAGAACATTTAGTAAGTTTATTATTTTTATAGAAGACTTAGCTACTTGGCTATCGCGAGTAGATTGGCCCATGTGTGGCTAAGATATAAGATATGAAATTTAAGATCGCCTCTGTTTTTTTTTTTTTTTAACTCCTTTGCTTTGTTGACAATAGAACAGAGCCTCACAGAATTAAAACGAGAAATGACCTTTCACCCATCATGCATCTGTTGATCCATTTATTCATTCTTTCTCTAAATACTAGTAGAGGATCTATAACCTGACTTGCACTTTTCTAATGTGACACGCCTCTTTAAAATACAAAGGTGAACCAGAAAGGCAAAGTCTCTGACCTTGGATAATTTACAGTCTGCCAGAAGAACTGTGCAATAAACAAATGAACAAAATAAACAGTAAATGCTATAAAATAAATTAGCAGGATGATGTCAAAAAGAATAATTATTTGTTGGGTGGTGGCGAAGATGAGAGACACTTCAGGTAGGGTGGTCTAGGGAAGCTTCCCTGAATTGTGACCTGTGGGAGGAGAAAGAGCCAGCCAGGAAGAGATGGGGGAAGAAACTTTCAAACCCAGGAAACCACAAGGGCTTGGAGAACAACTGTGACATAACTTTAAGTGAAACAGGAATGCTAAACTGAATTTACTCATACAACAGGACATGGTCAAAAGAAATGAATTGGAATGATATGTGTCAATATGAATAAAGCTCAAAAACATAGCAAACAGAAAAAGCAAGCTACAACATCATGTTCCTTATGATATTATTTATGGAAATTTTAAAAACAGAAAACAATGGTATGTGTTATATGCATATTCATACATAATAAGGTATAAATCCATATACGATAATGACATATAACAATTTTAGGGGTTAGCTTGCTTCTGGAGAGAAAGGAAAGGAATGGAATGTAGAACTTGAATGTTTGGTTTTTTAAAGAAATATGAAGCAAAATCGTAAAGTCAAGGGATGATTATGTAAGTGTCCCACTTTTTACAATTTTCTGTGTATTAGAAAAGCTGAAAGACTAGAAAATTCAATACAACAGAATGCAATTTGTATAAGGCTAATGTTAAAACTAAATTCAAACGTAGACAGTATGATGCTGATATTTAAAAACTGGAAATAAATACCCTCAAGTGCTATTAGTCATTATTTCTGTGTGCTGTAATTATGGGTAATTTTTGTTTTTATTCTTTGTTGCAAACATCAGTAATCTGCATGGATCAAGAATGTAGGAAAAGTAGCAACCAAGAGAAAAGCAAGTAGTTATGCTGTGGAGGATGAATGGATAAGATGTAGCCATTCTGACTTTTTGGTTGTCAGTACAATGCCTTACACCCTTACCTTCTAGTATGTCCCATAATCTATTTTAAAAATGTTTGCTATTTTTGGTTTTTTAAAAAACTTTACTGTTACAATTGATATAAAATAAATTTACGGTATATAATTTGCTGTTTTGAGGTAGGCCTATTCCCATTAAATAGTTACCACAATCACCTCATAAACTATACATTAGCCCCAAAAGTTTCCTTATGTTCATTGGTGCTTAATCTCTCCTGTCTCCTCCCTGCTTTACCTCCATCACTGATCAGTTTGTAGGCTTTAATATAAATGCAATCAGAGGATATTTACTTTTTTTGGTCTTGTTTCTTTCACTCAGCATAATTATTTTGAGATTCATCCATGTTACTGAAAATATTAATAGCTTATACCTTTTTATTGAGAAATAGTATTCCATTGTGTAAATGTACCATAATTTGTTTATTTATTTAGTTGTTGATGGACATCTGGATTGTTTCCAGTTTTGGGATGTTACAAATAAAGCTGCAGTAAACATTCATGCACCAGTCTTCCTATGGACGTATTCTTTCTATGCTCTTGTGTAAATGCAATCTATTTTTAAATGTCCAAAGGAAATTCCATTTCCTTTGCGATTATAAGAATTCTCATGGTGAAAACGTTTTCCATTAAATTACATCTAACTTTCCATTTTTTCAAATTGAACATAATTAAATTCATCCTCTCACCATTCGTGTTTATACTTGACAAATATCTGTGGCCTCGCATCATAAGTTTAGTCTCCACTTTGTGAAAAATACCTCATGATCAGGATTCTTGATTATTTTTTGCAGGTGGGGGATGAGTCAGTCTTCTTACTTTTTAAATCTCATGAATACTCTCATTCTCTGCCATTTAGCTTATTCTAGTTTGAGGTGACTTGTGAATTGCAAATTCCATCAACATGAAAACAATGTGAAGAGAATGTGGTTTTTAATGCTTTCTCATATACACATTTTGTTTTTAATCCCACTCTTAGTTTTATTCAACGATTTACTGATTGGTTTCAAGGCAGCTGATGTTGGGAGTAGCAAGATGAATAAGGCAGATCTACAAAGTGGTTACAGCAAGGGCTTTGAGGTTGACAGATTTGAAATTGAACCCTGAATCAGTTATTCCCAATCTCTGTGGTCTTGGGCAAGAAGCTTTACCTGTCTAATCCTTATTTCTTAATTTGTAAAAGAAAATTATAGTACCTCTTTTACCTAGTTGTGAAGATTAAATGAAATAATGCAGGTGGAATATTTAATATTTCTTCTTACATTCCATGAACGCTGTCTCACCAAAAGATGATAGTCTATCCTCGTATCTATAAAGTAATACAAACTTCTCTGAGCTTTCAATAGATTTTCAGTAGAATTTCCTTTTACCTTACCATGCCAATTATACCCTTCCAATGGATGGATGAGGAGAGCTTTACAGTCATGATTGCCTAAACACCGAGGTGGCTTCTGAAGCTGTAGATACAGTCATATTCATAATCTTTTTTAACTTTCATTGATTTCCCTCTATTTCTCCAAATCATTGTTTTCTTGTTTTCAATTGCTTAATAAAGAAAGAAACTTGATGGTAACAGAAGAAAATGTCTTTGAAATCCAGCCATTCATTGATGAGCATTAATTTATTTACACAGCTGAAGCTTTTAGGGTTTTAATAAACTCCCAATCTCCTGATCAAGGTTATAACACATTTGGAGTTAAGTGCAGGAGTCAGAAAGATAGTCAAACTATCACTTGTTTTCTTAAACTGCTAAAGCTGATTCTAGAATATGCCTTTAAGTCTGCAGGAGAACAGGTTATTAATCCTTTATCCTACAATTAAGCTTATCCCCATCCTCAGTACCGGCAAGATGGACAATTGCAAGTTTCCCCTACAGAAGCAGATTTCTAACAACACAGACAGGAGCAATACAGGTAACACTCTCTCAGCCACCTAGCAAATCCCGGGGGAAGCTGGTTGGAGGGAGTATGTGCAAATCTGAAATCCATTTTTGAAACTCTCCAAGCAGATTTTTGTTTCTCCTTCCTTCAGTGGAAAGAGTGAGTAGGAAGTGGTGAAAGAAAATGTTAGTCTAGGTGGAGTCCTTCCTCGTGGAAATAGGAGGAGCTTGGAGTAAATACCACTTCTTCCCCTCAATGAGGGTTTTCTACAGCTCATGGGGTGTATCACCTCTCAGAATCAGGGAGGGATGAGTTCCTGTCACATTAGGTCGTCACATGCTTTTGTGTCCCTCAATGCTTCATCCCATGGAGTCAGGGTCCTGGTTCACTCTCCTTTCCCTCAGCTCTGGGCTGAGTACTCAATACTGTAGAGTGAGACTGACTTTAATGTGATTTTATGCCTGAATTAAAGGATATGGCAAAGAAGAGAGATAGAGGAATTTGTTCTTCCTTCTCTCGCCGGGAGAAAAAGAGCTAATCTTAACAAAACATTCCTCTAACTTTCAAGGCTTTCTCTTGGCTTTGGAGGAAATTTATCACTTACTTTTATATTCATTGAGAACATTTAAAGGAAAGCATGTTTCTTTTTCTTCTGCTCCTGAAGAAAGCATTTCAGTTTCACTGGACTTTTTAAAAGGATACAAGAAGACACAAAGGTTTAAAACCTGCCAATTTGTTTGAAGCTTCCATGCAGCTCACTCTCCTGAAGTGGTTGATATTGATGGATTGCATATTGGTTCCATTACGGAAAAAGGAGGCTTGTCTGTTCAGACATTGTTTCTGTGCGTTGGTTGTGCCATCTAACTTCAGCTTTATCTTAGTCATGTTCCAACATTGATAGTCTATAGGGAAAATTATAATCCTATAAAGTGTTTTGACAAGAAACAGGGAAAATAATCAATGTTTTGATTGAGGGTTACTAGGAATTTTCCTTTACGAAGTTATGACCTTTAGGTTTCAAGATTGTGGTAATAACTATCATGCAAGGATAAACCTGAATTATTTCTATTCCCCAAGGATCAAGTGAAAAAACATATATAAATTATTATTGTGATATATCAATTCATATCAAATTGAAGAATGGAAGTGTGGAAGAGAAGTTAAATTGCAACCCTGGTTTTACAATTACAATCCATACTACATGTTATGTAGGCAGAGAGAGAAAACCTGATCATTTTGATCTAAAAAGCACTTTTCTAGCATTATTTTTTTCCTTCTAATTTTCTTGCATAATGTCTGAATCTATACAGAGATTTTTTTTTTTTGAGATGGAGTTCCATTCTTGATGCCCAGACTGGAGTGCAATGGCACAGTGATGCTATCTTGGCTCACAGCAATCTCCACCTCTGGGGTCCAAGCCATTCTCCTGCCTTAGCCTCCTGAGTAGCTGGGATTACAGACATGCGCCACCATGCCCGGCTAATGTTGTATTTTTAGTAAAGACTGGGCTTCTCTATGTTTGTCAGGCTGGTCTTGAACTCCCTACCTCAGGTGATCCACTCACCTCAGCCTCCTGAAGTGCTGGGATTAAGAGGTGTGAGCCACTGTGCCTGGCCCAGAGATTGTTTTCTGCTAATGTACTGAATGTTATTCAATAAAGAAATGTGATTTTCATGTTTATGGTATTTGCTTTTAGGGATTAAATTAGGGTCAACTCTTTTCCAAATAAATATCATCCATTATTCTGCTTGGCTTTCTCTTTTTCGCTTATATATACATGCACACTCACACACACACACACCAAAAATGGTAAATTCTTGCTGTGAGTATATAATGGCTTTTATTTTATTTGTATCTACCAAAGTATTCTCCTCTTTGTGTTTGTGTCCATGGTACACAGTCTCAGTCCAGGCCCTGATACTCATACACATGCAAGGAAGCTCTGCACTATGTCTCTTCATGCCACATTATGCTTTTGCTAAGGAAGAAAAATCACAACTTGATATATAGTGTTAGTTCATTCATCAATTAAATAAGCTTCATCTAAAATGCATCAGTAAGTTCTAATTGCCCATTTATAAACAGTCTTTGGCAAAAGAGACATCTCAGATGACAGACATTAATGACTTACTAGAAGTAGAAAAAAAATTCTGATCTTTTTCATGATTTAAAAGCAAACAAATCTCAGGTTTTCCCCAGAGAAAGAAAGATGATCTGTTTTAATGTTTTCTGTCCTCACTAATTGTTTTAACCATAAGAAAACATTGATTTGGAGAATTCAGAGTCACTTATGTCATGGATACTTCCCCAGGCCAATTAAGCCTGGGAATTTATTTGGAATCCAAAATCAGAAATCTATTTTTCTGTGGTGCTGCTTCGTCTTCTCTAGGGTCTTCTTTGCTTTTTACTACTAGATGATCCTAATTAATCTTAGTTTCCAACTTGTGCCCTAGGAGACCACATGACATAATCCAAACAGCTTCTTAAACCATATGTTTATTAAAGAGAATTCTCTTGCAGACCTGGAAAGCTTTCTTCTCTTTATTTCTACTTAATGGTGCTCTTGGTTTTGACAGAAGAGAAGAGCTCTTAACCATGGTCCTGCCTCCGTGCCTTTAGTGCAATAACAGGCTTAAGAATGCAGCCAAGACAGCTTCCTTGCCTTTAATTTCACCTAGGCAGGTGCAGGTTCTTTCTCTTACTGCAGCCAACAGAAGACAACCCTGGATAAACAAACCTGCTTGGCTCAGATGAGACTGAGCCACATCCCTGAACCATCACTTTGCTCTTACTACTTACCAGTGGTGGGATTTAGAAGCCTCCTGAAACTGCTATTTTCCTTCTTTCCTCTATTAGGGTACTTTCCCATGGTTCAGGCAGCTGTTTTGATACAAGTTCATTATCCTTCTTTGAAGCAAAATATTTACTCCAGCTAAGAGAAAACAATTTCTCTAACAGAGATGTCACTGATTCTCTGAAGAAGAGTCATGTCTTCCCCTTGAGCAAGAGGAAGACTATATTTACTACACTTTGCTCATGAGGATTATTTGAAAATGGGACTGATGTCCCATACTTATCAGAGGAGTTCCAGTAGCAGCTCAAATGTTGCCATGCTATTTATGACTCACAGAACTCACAGCAGAGAAACAGAAATCTAGATATGCTTATATATTGGTCATTTTTAGGTACATTCATTGAATTGAAGAGAAATATTTTTCAGATAATTTAAAATCCTGAATTTGAATATACTCTGGATTCAGTGGAAACAATTAAATTCAGATACAACCGGATACTATGTTTGGGTTATAACTGTGATACGGTCACATGGTTTTATTGCTTAGTCACAGTTGTTCTGATTTCTGGTCTCATTAAAGTTATTTATTTCAACATCATTAACGTCTTCCAATCCAGTTTTTCCTCAAAATTTGAAGTTTATTAACATTATTTCCTATTAACCTTGTTAATAAGTATTGCTACCATTTATTAATAGCCTTTTGTTAACCTTGTTAGTACTACAGCCACTAATTCAAGCAAAACTTTATTGGATTCTCATTAGCTTTCAGCTAACCACTTTGTGTGCCTCACCACTTAATTCCCACAATGATTTTTTTATGTTGGTAATGTTATAATTCTTGTTCTATAGGTGTGGATTCTGAGGCTCAGCAAAGTTAAGCAATGAAGTCACAAAGGTATAAAGAAGTATAACGAAATCTCAGATCCAAGCGTATCTGACCGACTCATTAGTTGGCACCTGCATTTTAATGTACATGTTATGCATGTAAAATTCATAGATTTGGTTAAGTGTACCTGTTAATATGTATGCATATGAATAATAACATTTATTTTCATCTAGATTCCAGGATCTGCTGAATTGGTTTATGAACAGTTGCTATATTTGTCACTCAGAAAATTGAAACAACACTTTGTATTTTCTTTTACCTTATAGGTAAATTTAAACACTAACTGCATGCAAAAGTCAAGATTTTTAGGCTAAAAGAAGCCATTAATTTTCAGTATTTTTTTCTACTCCTAATAATAGATTAAGCATATCATTGAAGAAAATTATAACCTTAAACTGTTCTTGAAAGATTTCCACTGTATCTTTTCCCATTCCTTTAGTTATCTTATCTAAATATTCTTAATTGCACATATTTAAAAAGAATTAGCATATGTTTCATCAGTACCCTTAAGTACGTCTTCATGTCTCAGCTCTTAGCACTCTGCCTGGCACACAGTTAATGACCCATAAGTATTGGTTGCATTTTATTGAAGCAAAAACTAAACACGGAATTAAGTCCATCTAGCAAAGTTGTAAATAGACAAAAGTCCATGTTTTTCAGAAAAATACCTAAATATTTCCATAATATGCTTGTTTATTTATAACACATTTTTGGAATTAGTTTAAATATCCCTAAACAAAATTTTAGAGGCAGTTACCAATTTTAGTTATTTTATTTGACCGCTTTGCCTTCTATTAATGCATATGCAACACAATTTTAGAATAGTCAATGTGTAATCAGTTTAGCTCCCTTGTTAGCATCAATCTGCTTCCTTGAAACTAATGAGAATATGTCGAGTTATTTTACTTGAATTTATTTAAAACTTACAGTGAATTCAATTTATTGTAAAGATCAAACGTTTGGATGCTCTTTTTCTGTTGTATACACATGCCATTTTTGATCAGCCCATACCATTTTTTTTCATTAGCTAAAACCAGAAATGGAAAAGGCAAAAATACCGTGAGAACAGCAGTTTTCTTGTGGTATTTCCAGCTCATTGGAAGTGGAGTGTACTGGAAATCACAGGAGACAAGCCTTTCCCAGGGGACTCTAAGCCCAGCAATGCTAATCCAAGGGGTTTGGTTTATTTAAAGCAATCCTTTTAGCCTCGTCTATCACTAGTCTCAAGACCCCGAACAAAACCCTTAGCAGTCCACGCAATTTTGCACGCGTTCTGGCAGTCTTCTTCTATGTGGAGTTACTGTCCAAATATACAAACGTTTTCCTTTCAACAAATATGTAATGAGTTTTCATAACTCTGAAAGATGGGTCTCAAGTATAGATTCTGTTTTCATGTTCTGCATGGAGGTTTGGAACACTTCCTAATAGCAGAATGGAAAACAAACTCTCTTTCAAACCATCAGTGTTTTAATTCCTTCCTCTTTCAATTTATCCATCGTGAGATGACACCATCACTGCCAACACTAGGGCAGGGGATACACGATGACTTGAAACACTGCAGATGTTGAGTAGTTTCTCATTTGGAGTTTCTCAGTTACCAATATTTTTTTCAATTTTTTTTACAGCATGCTTTTATTTTGGCCAAAGAGTAGTAACTGAAGACCATAAACATGTACATAGTAAAAAGGAAATTAAGTTTGTCTCAATAAGTATTTCCCAAGCACCTACTCTGTGGCAGGTTCTGAGGATTCTAAATGAATAAGACAAAAGTAGCTGATATTTGTGAAAGCTCATTGTTTTCTATACGATCATCTAGTAGACCCCTTGTGTATATTATTACACAGATATCTAACAACAACCCTGCAAGGTAAGCATACGTGTTGGCCCTATTTTACAGAGATCATTTGGCTGCAGACAAGCTAATCAACTTGCTTATAGCCATGCAGGCAGAAAATAGTAGCACTGGGATTCAAAACCATGTCATCTATCTTTAGGAACTATGGTTTAAATCTTCTATTTCCTTAAAATATTGACATTCTAAGGTAGAAGACCAATGTAGAAACCAACAGCACAATACAATATGATATGAACAGTAACGTATAATTGAGGTAGGAAGAAGCATTCTGATGGAGTGGAGGGTAGAGGAGAGTCAAGGGAGACTTCAACAAAAGTGATATTTAAGTGGAGATAGAAAGGTGGGAATGCAGTTTACTGCACTGAACAACTTTCAACAGAGTAGAGGAATAGGATAAAGAAGCTCCTTCTGTGAGAGAAATAGCATGTCAATACATGGAGACATGAGATAGCAGGGTGATGTGCTTTAAACCACAATTGATGTAGCATTTCTAAATCACCAAGCGTCACTATGGAGGGAGGTAACAAGAATTGAGTCTACAGATGTGAATGTCAGTTCATAGGAACATGCTAAAGAGACTATGTTTTATCCTGTAAATCAAAGTTTCTCAGGGTTTCTCTTCAATGTACCTGCATAGACAGAAAGAGAAATAAACCCTTAGGTTGAGGCAGTGTAGCCCACATAGTCAAAAATCCTCACATGGAAAAAAGTTTTGGAACTATGGTTTTGTTTAAATTTATGCATTTGCTTTCAATTACATAATACTATTATTTTATTTTATTTTATCTTAAGACATGGTCTCTCTGTCATCCAGGCTGGAGTGCAGTGGTGCAATCACAGCTCACTGCAGCCTCGATGTCTTGGACTCAAGCAATCCTCCTGCCTCAGCTCCTCAGTAGCTGGGACTATAGGCATGCATCACCATGCGCAGCTAACATTTGTTTTGTTTTTGTTTGTTAGAGATGATGTTTTGCTATGTTGCCCAGACTGGTCTTGAACTCTTGGGCTCAAGTGACCTGCCTGTGTCAGCTTCTCAAAGTGATGGGATTACAGGTATGAGCACTGCACTCAGCCTGCTTTAATATGTAAATGTTTAAATTATTTCTCACTCAAGAAAATTTATGTTCTAAGAGACTTGTGTGCTTCCTTTGTGAAAAAGCAGTGAAGATATTGGTAGGGCAAAAAGCAGGGCAGCGATATGATCATATTTGTCTCTGACAATTTTGGAGGGGCAGAGAGAACAGGAACATCCTCCAGACAGAGTTGCTGAGGGCCACAGCAAGGCAGTAGCAGTGGTGATGAAGAAGAGAGAAATGATTTTAAAGTATATATTAGGATAATTAGCATGGGCTAGTTATCAAATGAATGTGAGAGATAATTGAAAAAACAAAGCAAGGCTATCTGTCAATTAAGCATAGTATAATCTCATCAACTGAGATGGAAAATGCAGGAAGAAGGGCTTTCCTGCACCTTTCAAGAACATTGTAAGGAAGACTCAAGACAGATACCCTACATCCATGGGAGTCAAGACCATACAAATCTCAGGCTGGGTGTGGTGGCTCACGCCTGCAATTCCAGCACTTTGGGAGGCCGAGGTGTGTGGATCACCTGAGGTCAGGAGTTCAAGACCAGCCTGGCCAACATGATAAAACTCTATCTCTACTAAAAATACAAAAATTTGCTGAGTGTGGTAGCAGTCGCCTGTAATCCCAGCTGCTCTGGAGGCTGAGGCAGAGAATTACCTGAACCCAGGAGACAGAGGTTGCAGCGAGCCAAGATCACACCACTGTACTCCAGCCTGGACGACAGAATGAGACACCCTCACAAAAACAAAAACAAAAACAAAACAGAACAAAAAAACACAATTCTCAACATTTTCACATTCAACATAATCTCACTATATTTTTCTTGATTCTCTTTTACATGTTTTGAAGGTCTTTCCTCTTGGCATTTGAAGAAAAATCCTTTTTTTTAAATTAGAACATTCAATATGCATATTATTTTTTAATTCCTCAGAATTAACAAGTGTTGGTGAGAATGAGGAGAATCTGGAAATCTTGTACAATGCAAGTGGGAATGCAAAATAGTGCAGTTATTATGGAAAACAGTATGGCTTGATGATTCCTCAGGAAATTAAAAAATAGCATCACCATGTGATCCAGCAATCTGGAAATATACCCAAAGAAATGGAAAGCAGAAACTCAAACATATATTTGTACATTTATGTTCATAGCAGCATTTGCACAATAGCCGAAAAGTGGAAGCAATCCTAGTGTCTATCCATGGATAAATGGATAAACAAAATGTGATATATACATTCGATGTAGTATTATTTAGCCTAAACAGGCTTATTTAAGAAACTTATAGACCAGCTTATTTTATTGACTTTTATTTTTAAATGTTCTAGTGTATGAGGCTATGATAAAACAAAAAATGTCCATTTTCCTAAAATTGTTTTTAAATTATCAATCACTCCCCCAAAAGTTGGTGAGGCTTTTTTTATTAATCATGAAGCAATTTCATATGTTTTCAAGGGAGTATTTCAGGAGCATGTCTTCTGTCACATGGACTTGTGTGGAAAGAGAGACTATGTAGAGTGTAATAGCTACAAATATTAGTCTTGAGTGAAGTGTCTTGTGTTGAGTCCCAGATCCACACTTTCGAGTTGTATGAACTTGGGAAATTTGTTTAGTCTTTATTAGCCTTGGTTTTTCAATATACAAAATAAGAATAATGTTAGTAGTTACCTCATAGAATTAATGCAAATTTTAGAAAGGGAAGCCTTACAAAGTACCTTGCATATGATTAGTGCTTAATCAATATTAGCTATTATTATTTCACTGAAATTTGGCAGAGTTTCATATATATATGTGAGATATATATATACATGTATATATATGCACATATATATCACACACATGTATGTCTCGCATATATACATGTATATGTGTGTGTGTGTGTGTGTGTGTGTATGTATATATCTCACAAATCTGTCTTGACTAAATCATAATGCATTTGGTTCCCACAATTTTCAAGAATTTCAGGGAAGTATGAGAGTGGACACTGCACAGCTGTGTAATTAGCAGAGTGCTGTCACATACATTACTGATTTCCTTTTGATCCACACAATAACTCTGTGATAGAAGATATTTCTTCCCTATGGAAGTGAGGAAACTCTTAAAGGTCACAAAAGTTTCAGGGCAAAATCTTGCAACTTCAGCTAAAAGCGTCTGACTTCCAAATTCAGTGCTTTTACTGATGTATCAGGATGTTTCTGGGAACAGATTCCATACCCAGAATCTCTTGTATCAGATAGCTTTGGAAACTTTTTTTCATTTAGGGATGTGTTTAAGCATAAAAAAAAAAAATCTATTGAGGCCAGGCGCGGTAGCTCATGCCTATAATTCCAACATTTTCGGCGGCTGAGGCGGATAGATAAGAGAAGGTCAGAAGTTCAAGACCAGTCTGGCTAACATGGTGAAACCCTGTCTCTACTAAAATGCAAAATTAATTGGGCGTGGCAGCATGTGCCTGTAATCCCAGCCACTTGGGGGACTGAGGCAGGAGAATTGCTTGAACCCAGGAGGCAGGGATTGCAGTGAGCTGAGATCACACCATTGCACTCCAGCCTGGGCAAAAGAGCAAAACTTCATCTCAAAAAAAGAAACAAACAAGCAAACAAAAAAACGATTAAATACTTCTAGGGCAGTTCACATGTCCATAAATGAAATATCTCTATCTCCTAAACTATGAACAGAAGAGATTTAAAAGATCACTGAAATAATATATATAATATAGCAGGTGCTTAATTTATTCCCCTATAAAATTTCAGGAGGATTAAGGAGGTGTAATGTGAAAGTGGTATGAAAAATAATTATGACAGCTGATTCAAAGCAGACGCTCTTCAAACTTCTTTCAAACTGGTGGAAGTTTCCTTGGCAGCCTGATCTCATCACAAAAAGGTGTTGTGAGAGGGAGATTTTTCTCTGAGCAGCCAAGTTGTAATGAAACTCCCATAGGAGCAAAAAGTGTGGTCCAAGCTTTTCTTGGTTGCTAAGAAGTAACTAGAACCTCCTATGTAAACATAAATTAACTCTTTCCATTTTTCCTGTCCTGGTTTGTCATGTCCTGACTATTTACTGTAAGTAGATCTTTCAATTGAATCCTGCATGATAAACAAATTATCTTCAATGTTCAAATCATTATTAATCATTTAGAATTGCAATTACATAAAAAGTGCTGCTTTTTGCTCTATTTCCCAGACTTAGTCATTCTTTCCTAAAATGTTCTGTTTCCAACTTATGAAGGAAATTCAATCATCAAGTTAAAATATTATATTTAAATTAAAAGTTTAAGTCAAAGTTTATATGACCATAAGTCCTCTTTGGAAGCTGCAGCATGCAGTTGGAAATGTTTCCATTTATTATGCAGATTCCTAAAAACCTGAATAAATTTTAATTTAGCTCCCAAAGAAACCTAATTTACATAGAAAAATCAGTTAAACCATCATATAAATGAGATTTAAGGTGTTTCAATTTGGATGAAACTGCAAAGCTGTAATTTCTTAACCTGACAGAATGCATTGATTTACATAGCTATGTCATTTGTTTACTATGGTGGACAATCATTGTGGTTTTATTATTTTTGGGGGGTGGGGGTTGATTCTCAGCTTGCATTCATTCTTCTTTTGGTACCAGTAACTCTGAAGAGCCCCTCCCTATTCTCAGCTGTATAAACTATTGGTAGTATAAACTTCATCTCTGACTTCAGGAATGAGCCCAGTTAGAACATCTTATTTTCCTTAGCCAGAAGGATTATTTCAAGAATGGGTGTGGCCCAATCAGAGGTAATGCATTCAATAAAGATTTTGCTGGGATTTTATGGGGAGAAGGGCATTCATTTCTACTGGGTTTGAGAGAATGTAGACAGTGAGCTATTGGCAGCCATGCTGCCACCAAGAGCAGACTGGGAGTGAAGCCAACATGAAAGAACACAGCTGAGGACTGGAAAGAAGCTGGGCCCTGGTGACCTCGCTAGAATCCCTGGATCAAGATGGTATAGACATTATCCTTTTGGCTTAATTGTTAACAGTTATTAAGAATTATTACTTTGCCTTTTTTTTTTTTTGAGATGGAGTTACACTCTTGTCACCCAACCTGGGGTACAAAGGCATGTTCTCAGTTCACAGCAACCTTCACCTCTAGGATTCAAGCGATTCTCCTGCCTCAGCCTTCCAAATTGGTGGGATTACAGGAGCCTACCACCATCCCTGGCTAATTTTTTGTGTGTTTTTAGTAAAGATGGGGTTTCACCATGTTGGCAAGGGTGGTCTCGAACTCCTGACCTCAGGTGAACCGCCTGTCTTGGCCTCCCAGAGTGCTGGGATTACAGGTGTGATATATAGTATAAAAGAGTACAAATTGGCAAATATGATGTCGTGTGATAAATCTTAAAATAGGTCAAAGTAAAGTGCTCTAGGGAAAATTGGGCTTGCTGTGGAATGGTCAGGCAAGAAATTCAGAAGGCAATGATCCATCCTAGTTGAGTTCTAAATGAAGAGAAGAAAGTATTGGCTATTTGGCAGAAAGAGGAAGAAATGGGTATGAACTGTCTAGACCAAGAAAACAGCCTATTGATGATTCCAGGGGCTGGAGTTAGGTTGTTTAAGTAACACCAAACAATTCAGTATGGCAGGATCATAAATTTAAGAGCTGGGGAAAGAATTCTGGAGTCTTGAGAAATCAAGCTGATGGAGTAATCAGGGGCTGGATGAAGAAGGTTCTTGTAGATCATATTTTAAACAGAGCACTGGTGTTTTAGCAATATGGCTTATGAATGTGTGAAAAGGTGCTTTAAGAGGCAGCAAAATTGGAGATAATATAACCTGTTAAGGGAGAGAGTATGACTGCATGGTCTGAGGTAGTGTCTTGTGAACGGAGACAAGCAGAAGGATTTGAACGAGATTTTGGGTATGTGAATACTCAGGTCTGGTTGATTGGATACAAGGGTGAGGAAAAAACCCAGGATATGTCGAAGAGATTAAAATATGTCACGGAAATTTGATAGATAAATTCTCCTCTGATACTAAGTTTCTGCTCTCTGTGAAAAGACTGTTTCTTCTTTCATGACTGCACTCCAGCCCGGGCAAAAAAAAAAAAAAAAAAGAAAAAAGAAATAAAACTATTGAATGCTCCTAGCACAGTTCACATGTCCATAAATATAAATGAAATATCTCTATCTCCTAAACTATGAACAGAAGAGATTTAAAAGATCAATAAAATAACACATATAATATAGCATATATAACTCAATGATTTGTCTTTTTTGCCTCATAAGTACACATATTACTATTTCCTAGTTGTCATTATTGAAGAGATAAAACAATTCTGTCCATAGAAATCCCCTCAATACCAATGTAGAAGAAAGGGACAATTTATTATCAAAAACCTATTAACAAATTTATTTGCATTGAAGGTTACATGAAAATTACTGCATAGATTGGAAGAATTTTACACAGATTTATATAGTAAAGTGGAATTTAAAAAAAACAATTCAATTCTCCTATCTGGTCAAGAAATAAATGGATATACCTTCTGATTGTTTTCTGTATACTTCCTGAAAGATTCCAGCGATTATTTTGGAACAATGTGTTTACAGTTCCAAGGGTCAGAAAATCTGTGAATTTACCTTGTATAATCAAAAGATTGGACCTCTTCTTAAACTTATAATGCTTTTGAGGAGATACCCTTAGGAGAGGATACTGAGGAAACAGCTACCTCCCTTCTCTTTACTAAACAAGTAAAATTGCTTCATTTTATTCTTGAATCATAAAGACCCCTCTGACAGTAATATCTTCACTGGTTTACCCTTCCCTTGGTTATACTCTCTGAGGTCAATACATGAGATTGTTAACTTTGATATCACATAATCCAAATTCAAGGGTAAAGGGTATATGAGAGACCTTAAGACCCTGACAAATTCAGGGACTCCAAGGGACTCAAGGTCAGTGAATTCCAAGGCCTTATTCACGTTGTTGGCAGACTCAGTAAACATCAGAGTCCTATCATTGCTCCAAACTGCCTGCCTCCAGGTATTTGATTAAATGTGTTTCCAACCAAGAAACACCAATTCATTCTGGAGGGGACATGTCCAGATTTTTTTTAACAAGAATGATACCAGGCAATGAATGGTCATTTGTCCCTCTCTTTCCTTTCCCTGTTTACTGGTGTTTTGATTTTGTTAAAAGAATAACTTTAGACAAAATAAGTTCAACAGAATTTATTTGGGCATTAAAGAATTCATGAGTGGGGCAGCTGCCTAAACTAGAAGGGGTTCAGAGAGCTCTGCTCCAGCAGCATGGGCAGTGAGCTTTGATAGCTGAATGGGGAAATCAGGGAAAGAAATTACTAGATTGGCTACAGCTAGATGCTTACTTTATTTGGGTAGGAGCTGGTGGAAAGTCCCTAGATAGAAGTTAGTTGGAAGTTTCTGGTTGCTTTAGCTTAAATTTTGTTTTACTATTTACATTTGGCTTCAGTTTGCTTATGTAGGAATCAAAGGTACTACTGGATCTCTCTCAGCCTAATAGCCTCCCAATTACATTTTTAAGAAACAATTTCTTAATAAACTCCTGTAATGGGCATGCACCATATAAAGTGGAGTCAGACTGATGAAGGATTGTTTTGTTCTCTTCTGGATTATTTCACAGGTACTTGTCAAGGGTGTGTATTAGAAAGAAAGGTCGAGAGTGTATCCTACTCAAGTACATAGAAATTCTATTTCAAATCCCCAAACCTTTTCACATCACCTCCAGAGAAGACTGGTTTCTTAGTGTTCCACCTGATACTTAGAATACTGAGGGGGTTTTTGGCTTTCCTGTAGGAACATCTCTGCATGATGGCTGAACATGAGTTGCTAAACTGCAACTGCTGATGTCACTGTCAGCTGTTATGTGTGGCCAACTAATCCCTGATAGGCTACTTAAAATAGAAAAACTGCTGACCTGTGGCCATTGGTGGAGGTTTGTAATAACGCATTTATAAGTAAGGACTTTTACTGATTACGTTACAGGGAGACTGAGGAAAAGATTTTATTAGACATTATATAAAAACTTTTCTAAAGTATAACTTTAAGCATTCTTGCTCTTTCTGCAAGCACTTTGCTTATATGGCATCTGTTATAGCTCTTTTTTCTCTCCTTTCCTTTTCTTCAATGTCTTTCATCTTCTGTTCCCTATTTTTCTCTTCACTTAAACATTCTTTGCCTCCAGTTTTCTCTCAGTTCTGTTTATTTTTCTTTTGCATTCTCCCAAAATGTATCCTTAATAGTCATGGAGCCCAGAAATATGAAGTTTCACTTTTCTTAAATGGATGAAAAGAAGGAACTACACAAATATTTAATTTAATATACAGCTTTTCCTCTTAGTATAAAAACCAGCCATATTTGAATTTTTCTTTGAGAACCTGTGTGAAACCTCTTCTGTCTTTCCTGTCTTGTGCTGTAAAATTGAGAAGGGTCAATTGAAAACGCTAAGTCCTCTCGTTGGCTTTGCCAGGGAGGAATTTTACCATGAGGTGGTACATTGACCATCTGCAATTTGCAACGTTCTCAAAGACCAATATTATCACAGGTGTTTTACAGTTTCTTCAGGTAACTAAAACTCTTTATTATTGTAGCCTTACTTCCAAAATTCCAAATATATTCATTTTGTTCATAGCAATCAGCTGAAAGAAAGATGTAAATATCTCTATTGTTCATTTCAGGAATTTCCTGGAAGAGTTATCAACCCTTCAGTAGAAAGCATCAGTGGAGAGTTTACACTATAAGACTCTTTTACCCTCTGGCCTCATCAGTATTTTAATCTTGCAATGCCCACCAATCCCAAACCATTATACAATGATGCTTACTCAATCTTAATGAAGAATTTACATTGTAAGACTCACCTTAAACCTAATGTTATAATCCCAATTTTCCCAACTCTGGCTCTGACAACTAGTAAGAATTTGTTGGAGTCGGTTGTCTCTTACTGCAGAGCCAACCATTAACCCAGTTTGTATTATCAATGGGGTGATTTGCTGATGTTTTGAGAAGTCAGCATTTTGACACTTAGAAAATTAAGATTCAGAGACCATGCAATGCAGCTACTGTACTACCTTCAGCTTTTTGAAAACATGAATTCCTGGGTCATGCCTGAGAATCTGAATTTGGGAATACTCAACATTTTTTCAATATGAGTGCTCCATGTACTATGCTTGAGAAGCACTGGACCTAAGCAGATACACAAATATAAAGACTCACCATTCAATAAATGATACTGAGATAACTGGATAGCTATATACAGAAGAATAAAAGGGAAATTCTACATTTCACTATATACAAAAATTCAAAATGAATTAAAGATTTATATCCAAAACCTCAAGTTATAAAAATCCCAGAAGAAAACCAGAAAATATCATTCTGAACATTGATCTTGGCTAAGATTTTATGACTAAGTCCTCAAAAGCAATTGCAACAAAAATAAAAATTGACAATTGGGATCTAATTAAATGAAAAAGCTTCTGCACAGCAAAATAAACTATCAACAGAGAAAACAGACAACTCATAGAACGGTAGAAAATATTTACAAACTATGCATCTGACAAAGGTCTAATACTCAAAATCTACAAGGAACTTAACAAGTAAAAATTAAATAAACTTATTAAAAAATGGACAAATAATATGAACAGACACCTCTCAAAAGGTGACACACAGGTGACCACAAACATTAAAAAAAATTCAACATCAATAACATCAGAGAAATGCAAAGCAAAACCTCATATCTCATATGATATCATCTCACACCAGTTAGAATGGCTATTACTAAAAAGGTAAAAAATAACAAATGCTGGCAAGGCTGTAGAGAAAATGCAATGCTTATACACTGTTGGGAATGTAAATTAGTTCAGCCACTGTGGAAAGTAGTATGGAGATTTGTCAAAGAACTCAGAACTATAATTTGACCTAACGATCCCATTACTTGGTATTCTACCAAAAAGACACATGCACTTGTATGTTCATAGCAGCACTGTTCACAACAGCAAAGGCATGGAGTCAGCCTAGATGCCTATAAAAGGTGGACGTTTTAAAGAAAATGTGATATATATACACCATGGTATGCTAGGCAGTCATAAAAAACAAGATCACATTCTTTGCTACAACATGAATGTAACTGGAGGCCATTATCCTAAGCAAATCAACAGAGGAACAGATAAGCAAACATCCCATGTTCTCACTTATAAGTGGGAACTAAACACGGGGTATATGTGGGGTACGTGTGGACACAAAGATGGGAATAGTAGTCACTAAGGACAGTGTGATGGTTAATACTAAGTGTCAACCTGATTGGATTGAAGGATGCAAAGTATTGATCCTGGGCGTGTCTGTGAGGGTGTTGCCAAAAGAGATTAAAATTTGGGTAGGATCTGGTGGAAAGTCCCTAGTTAGAAGTTAGTTGGAAGTTTCTGGTTGCTTTAGCTTAAATTTTGTTTTACTATTTACATTTGGCTTCAGTTTGCTTATGTAGGAATCAAAGGTACTACTAGATCTCTCTCAGCCTAATAGCCTCCCAATTACATTTTTAAGAAACAATTTCTTAATAAACTCCTGTAATGGGCATGTAGGAAAGGTAGACACATCCTTAATCTGGTGAGCACAACTTAATCAGCTGTTATCAAATATAAAGCAGGCAGAAAAATGTGAAAAAGAGAGACTGACCTATCTTCCCAGCCTACATCTTTCTCCCATGCTGGATGCTTCCTGCCCTCGAACATTAGACTCTGAGTTCTTTAGTTTCGGGATTTGACTGGCTCTCCTTGGCCCTCAGCTTGCAGGCAGCCTATTGTGGGACCTTGTGATCATATAAGTTAATACTTAATACACTCCCCTTTTGTTAGTTCTGTCCCTCTAGAGAACACTGAATAAAATAGGCTGCAAAAGAGGGAAGGGAAAGAGGGTGGCAAAGGCTAAAAAACAACCTATGAAGTACCTGGGTGATGGGACCATTCAAACCCCAAACTTCAGTGTCACACAATATATAAACCTGCACATGTACCCCTTGAATCTGAAATAAAAGTTAAGCTAAAAAATTAACACAAATAAAAAAGAACCAATGCTTTCTTTTGTAAGATGTACACAATTCCCTAACAATTATAAAATCAAACATCTCTTACTATAGTTAAGAATATTGTCTAACAATTTGTATGACATTTTACTTCTCTTCGGGAACCTCAAAACATCACCTTTAATCACACAAAGTTCAACACATTGTTAAAATAGTAAAGCGCCAGAAAGTTAAATATAAAACACTTCTTTATCATTGTCTTAAATATTTCAGACCATATTTGTAGGTATGTGTGTGTCTATGTGTATAAAATTGTCAGAACTTTATCTTTGATGAGACATGTACTATGGAAAATAAACTTTTTTATTTAACACTGATACTTGTCAATCCAGTAGTGTCCTTTAAAGGAAATACAGTGAAACTTTCTCTCATCAATTTTTTTGCTATTCATCATGTGTTAATCAAGCTGTGGAAGGTACTCATCAATCACAGACTGCCCTGGGTTTGACTCTCAATTTGAATTTATCTCTTTGGCTCAGTTACCTTATCTTTAAAGTGGGAGAAATAATCTACACAGGGCTGTTTACAGGATTGAATTTGTAACGTACTAAATATACAGTGGGCATTCTGCAATGTTGATTTCATTTCTCTTTCTTACCTTAATTTCTCTTGTCTGAAAAGGAAAATCAAGAATTGGGTTTTCCCTAAATTTGATGTTAATCTGATATGAAAGTAAACTTAATTTATTAGTTGTTGAAACAGTTATGCTATCTAACTTCAGCTGTCCGAGATTTTGTTGTTGTTGTTGGAGGTAGTGTTAGTTATTTTTATTCGTAGCCTTCCTTCCTTCCATGAAATCTGTTAGTCTGGGTCTTTAAAACTTAATTTCAAACATCCTGCCCAAAAACAACACTATTTGTTAATCTTGTTAGCAAAGATTACTTTTCAAGTGGATTTTGTTTATGAACTCTCAAAATGGCAAAGAAATGAGGTAACTTTGACAATGTTCTAAATTCGTGTAAGTTTTGACTCTCTTTGAAATGAAATAAAGCTGCTTATTTCTTTGTTTTGACCCGCACCTGTAAAAGCCTGTGATGATTAACTATTTATCATTTCAGTTTGGATTGTGAATTGTTTTGGTAATTAAAAGCAGATGGCAGAAGCCTGAGAAAATTGTGTAGCAGCTGATTAGTGGAAATAAATGAATGAGAGATATTTAACTCCAGATAATAGATGGGTCAAATGCAGTTTATACTTCACTGTGTGTACTTTTAGAGTAATTCCAAACATGATGTTTGATAATATAGTGAGAAGTAGGTGTTTGTTCTTCATCTTCTTTCACTCTGTCCCATGACACGATGTTCATGTTCCTGCATGGAACAACACGTGCATCCGCACATTAATTTCAACTCAACTTGATTACTTGGGTCACCAGTCGCCTCTTGATAAGGATTTGCTTTGCCTGTGGGATGCCTTGGGCCAAGCATGATGTGTTGCTTGGATTTTTCTTATAAAGCTTGTTACTGACTCGCAAACCCAGCATTCAACGAAAGTCAGCTATCCAATAAAGTTAATCTGTCAGCCTAAGAATTTTCATTCTGGTGCTGAAAACAAAAGCTTTTGTAGGAAAAATCAAGTTGTTTAGCAAGTTAGACATGTTTTAAACATGTTTATGGGCTTTCCCTCTCAGGCCTCACAATTAAGATTCTAATCCACTCTCTTGGAATTTGTGAAACCAGTTTGAAGGATGGGGGACTCTCTGTAGTTTCAATAAACCTGTGTTAGGATTTATGTGGCCCTAAAGGTGAAGGATCCAGACCTAAATGCAAGCCCACTGAAGCATTGAAAATTCATGTTCCGTGAATGAAAGTCACCAAAAATAACGAAGGCATTTTGTAGAGTTTTATACATCCTCTGGAAAATGCTCACTGGAGTAGGAAAAGTGAGAGAATTAAAAATAATACCATAGATACTCCTTCTCAAGGCAGTCATCCTTTGAGAATTTTATTAACTTTTTGGGAATAGCTCTATTTTATTCTTTGTAGATTTTTGCTCTCAAAAAGATGTTGACATATGAAAACAATTCTGATTTTAAAGATGCTATGAGAACCTATCAATCCTTTCTGAGTTAAATTGTGTCTTCCTAAAAATGATATGTCGAAGTCCTAACATCCTGTACCTCAGAATGTGACTTTGTTTGGAAATAGGGTCTTTGCAGATTTAACCAAGGTAAGATGAAGGGATTAGGGTGGGCTATCGTGCAATGACTGCCATCCTTATAAAAGAGAGATTTGAACAAAGACACAGAGAAGGAGGTGTGAATATAGGTGTGTGATGATGGAAGTGTGGATTGGACTGATGCAGCTGCCAGTGAGGAATGCCAAGGGCTGCTGCCTACCACCAGAAACTAGGAGGAGGCAAGGAAGGATTCTGCCCAAAGTCTCAGAGGGAGCATGGCCCTGCTGACTCCTGATTTTGGGACTTCAGCCTCAATAATTGTAAGACAACAAGCATTTTCTTTTTTAAACCACCTAATATCGTACAGTTTTCTATGGTAGCCCTAGCAAAATAATATACGATTAATTGTCCTTCATGAAAACATACCTGGAAGAATAGATGAGTGGTAGAATATAATGCTGTTTGTCATTAATATATATTATTTCAATCTATTTTTTAATGTTTTATATAATAAGTTTCTGTTAATACATATTCATTAAGAAAAATGTTAAAAATAGAGATAAGTGATCTGAATTGGTTTTTGCTCCATATAGTCTCTTCTCCAGAACATACCAGGGCAATCATCTGTTAAGAATGGGTGCAGCTCTATTCCCTTCTTTGTAAATTTTTGCTTTGATAAAGAAGTTGGTACAGTTACAGCATTTATAGAGAACTAGTTAAAATACTAATCTTGCCTATTTTCTCATTGGAAGCTTTCAATGTCTTTTATCTCTCTCACAGCAAAGCACATAGGATTATATGGTCTTATGGTCCATATAAACCATTACAGCAAGTTCTCAATAACTTGGAGGCATTTGAAAACTTATGATTTCTGTGCTACATACTAGATAAATTCTGACAGAATCTCTGAGACTATAGACTGGGCACAGATATTCTGAGAATCTTCCTGGGGATTCTATTATACTCCAAGGTGAAGAAACACTGCCTGTCATAATCTCTGCTCCCCATTCTTGAAATCCCATCTTTTGACCATATCTTTTATGGCCTTCCACCTTGCTTACTCCACCTCAGTCACACTAGCCTTCTTGCAGACTTTTCAAGCTTGTTCATGCATGTTCTCACATGCTCTTTGTTCTCTCACCAATCTCACAGCTAACCGTCTACCTGACTGGCTCCCTCATTTCTCTCGGGTCTCTGCTCAAGGGAAGCTTATCAGTTAGGCCGTTTTTGGCCCCTTTAATAAAATACTTTCCCTCTCCCATCCCTTACACACTGCTGCCCTCATGCTTCTTTTCCTTCTAGTCTTTTATTTTTCTTCATACATTTAACAACCTCAGATGTATTATTTCACTTATTTGTTTTCTAATTATCTGCCACATCCAGTTTGAATGTAAGCCCCCTGAGGGCAAGGACTTGGTGTTGTTCACTCTTATATCCCCAGCATAATGGGCGATGGAAAAGTCATTCCATATTTATTTGTTGAACCAATAAATGAATTGTGATTTCATTTGGAGAATATGCTGACACGTGAAATGAAATCATATCCTTGTGGATTTATGCAGGTTTTTATTCAACTCTGGAGTTAAATTTGCCTATCATGACTGTCCTGATAATTTTATTAAAGTGATAAAAGTTAAACTAAAGCAAAATAGAATTTTAAAGAGTTTATCTGAGCAAACAATGATCCACAAATAGGGAAGCTTCAAGCAGAAGTGGTTTGGGGGCTCCAAAAAGAGAACATAAGGGCAATGCTTTTGTAAGGTAAACATGAAAGTAAAGCAATTAAAATATTTGATTGGTTATGATTATATATTAGCCATATTTAGTCTATCCTCCTGGAAAGTTCCCAGTTATATGAACTGTTGTAGGATTCATTTTCCATAATAATCATAAGTTAGTTGGCAACTTCTGATTGATTGAGATTTTTTTTTTTTTTTTTTTTTTTTGAGACGGAGTTTCGCTCTTGTTACCCAGGCTGGAGTGCAATGGCGCGATCTCCGCTCACCGCAATCTCCGCCTCCTGGGTTCAGGCAATTCTCCTGCCTCAGCCTCCCGAGCAGCTGGGATTACAGGCACACGCCACCATGCCCAGATAATTTTTTGTATTTTTAGTAGAGACCTTGTGATCCACCCGCCTCGGCCTCCCAAAGTGCTGGGATTACAGACTTGAGCCACCGCGCCCGGCCTGATTGAGATTGTTTTATTAAAAAAAGGCATTTACAAGAAATAGCCCAAGTTAAGTTTGACTTATGTTTGCAAATCAAATGAAGTTAAGACCACTTATGAGGCCTAACTGGCTTTATCTGCTTAGGGATTCTTCAGGCCTGGTCTCTATTTTAACTTACTTTAACACAACAAAACAAAAGAAAATAAAAGAATAAGAGAAATTCATGAATATTCTGAATATTTTTTAACCTTCAGTATCTTCTTGACATTTCTCCTTCTGCTTCTCAGTCATTTCCTTTGCTTAATATTTTAATCTTCTGCTTGTCTTTTCACTCTAAAAACTCCAGCTTAATTTTCTTTATCTTTGTTTTTTACTCATACCTGGAATATTGTTATTGGCTCTTTCCTCACTATACCGAGGCTGGAGTGGTGCAGTGACACGATCCTGGGTCACTGCAGTCTCTGCTTCCCAGGCTCAGGTGATTCTCCCACCTTAGCCTCCCAGGTAGTTGAGACTATAGGTCTGCACCACCATGCTCAGCTAATTTTTGTATTTTTGGTGGAGACAAGGTTTCTCCACGTTGCCCAGGCTGGTCTCAAACTCATGAGCTCAAGTAATCTGCTAGCCTCAGCCTCTCAGAGTGCTGGGATTACAGGTATAAGCCACCAAGTCTGGCCTAACTCTATCTATTCTTGAATGTTCTTTTCTGTCCCCAGTAACTTCAGTGGTTTTCACTTTGGTTGCTCTTCAGAATATCTACAGAGCTTTCAAAAGTATCAATGACTAGTTCACACCTTATGCTGATTGAGTAAGCATCTCTGGATTGAAGTTCATGCACTGGTTTCAAAAACTCCTTGGGTAATTCTAATGGGTAGCCAGAATTGAGAACCACTGATGGATGTTTAAAACTTCTCAGATCACAAATTGAACTTTTCCTGTATTTTAGAGAGCGAGAGTAATATAAATGAGGTGTAAGTTGGCAAACTAGAGGATGGATTGTGCCAGTAAATATCAACCAGGGAGAGACTGGAAGAAAGAAAGTCAGCTTTTGCAAGTAATGAGAACCTGAATTTAGAACACTGGTGATAAGGGTGGAATTTAGAACACTGGTGATAAGGGTGGAAAATGTATTTTGTTAATACATTTGCAATTTGGCTAGGTCTCAGTGGGAATGCCCTGTCTCTGTTCTATGTGATATCACCTCATGTGGCTCAGTGGGTCTGAAGAATCAACTTTTAAGATGGTTAACTCACACAGTTGATAATTCTTGTTGGCTGTCACTTTGAAGTTTGGCTAAGGCTGTGGACCTGAGACCTTTATTTCCTCAAAATGAGCTTCTCCATAGGTTGCTTGGGCTCCCTCACGGTATGGTGGCTAGTTCCAAGAGCAAGCATTTCAAAAGAACAAAGGGGAAGTAAATTGCATTTTTATAACTTAACTCAGAAGTCAACATAGCATTGTTACTAGTATTTTGGTTGAGGCAGTACAAAGGCCAACTTGATTCAAGAAAAAGGGACATAAGCTCCATATCTTAATAGACACAGCAGGAAGGTTTCAGAAGAAATATAGGCTAGGAGATGTGGTGGCCATCTTAAGACGTTATAGTCTATCGCCATGTTGGGAATTGATTGGAAGAGGACAATGAAAAGTGAAGAAGGAAGAGCAGAAGTCATTTAAGCAAAAACAATCTTAAATTGCTTTTTAGGCTTACATACAATCTTAAATTGTATGCTTACTAGGGTTATTATAAGTAATACTGTTAGTAACTAGGGCTGTGGGGAAATACTGTTTGTGCTATACGTTCCTAAACCCTAGGGTATACGTCATTTCATTTGCTTTGTTCAACACCTAAATTGGACATTAACACTGAATAAATGCTTTGGAAGGGTGATGATAGTTTTCTAAAAGTTTTCAGAGACCTTTAACACTTGGGCTATTCTTACACATTCAACCTATTAAATTTTTTGCCTAAAGGTATATATCAACTCAAACACCTGGTAAGCTTAGTAAAAATATAAAATAAAAACAAATTTAAAACTAATTACTAAAATTTAGATGTTTTTATTTTTAAAGGGAAAGCCCATGATTTTCTTTTTAAAGAAAATAGGAAGCCAGTCATTCCAACTCACTATTATTATTTTAAGAGATAATACAGATAATTTCTGGACTTTAATCCATTTCCAATTATAGGTTTCCATGTTTGGGAATACAAAATTGGCCCAGTAGAATCACCCATTTGTCTTAAGTAAATTTATTAAATATTTTTAAAGAGGAAATGGCTGCTACAGTCCACTTGAAAAGTAACCTTCCTGTGGCAGTCCCAGGATTGGCTGCAATGATGATGACTATGATGAATGGTAGCTAAGAAAATGTAGACAGAACAGTGTTCTAGTTTCCTTTTGTCTCATTTATCCCCATTGGCAATCACCCCAAAAGACGGGCTCACACGCAGCTTTGCCTTGTCCATGTGAGTTCTTGGTTCGCAAAATCTCATAAAGCAGAAGAATAAAGGGAAGGAGAATTGAAAAATCCTTTTCGATGGTCTTGTTGCAAGCCTGTTTATCAAACACTGTGGTTGCATATTTTTCCTAGAATGAATTGTTCTCATTGCTGCCTAGATTTGTTGTTTTTGCCAAAGTTCGAAGTGTATGAATCATGTAAAAAGGATATAATTAAATGTATCAGAAGCTTTAATATTAGGAAAACGAGTGGCAAAGCACTACCAACATATTCATGCATTAAGGAGATATCTATTAAATGCTTACAATGTACAAAACAGTACCAAGTGATTTGAGAAGCTTGTTCTAATTTAGATCAAATTTGGATGGAAGAGTTGATCCTGTAGCCATCTTTCTTGTTAGTCCAGTACTCACTTTCACTCAGCCAAGTTTACAAAGCTGCACATTGCTTACGATTTGACTAATGGACTGGTGGGTTTTTATTGCTGCTTTCTCTTTTCTCAGCCTTTTCATTGACTGTCTGAATACACACCATAAAATCAGCACCATTGGCTTCAAAGACATTTATTAGAACAACGCATTTGTAAGAAGAAATTTTATGAGACCTGTGGCTTATGAAGTCCTTGATCTATTTACTCCAGGTGATTGGATCCTAATGTTTGCAGCGAGGGCAGGCCCTAATGCTTACAGGGTAAGATGAGAGAAGTTTTAAACTTACCAATTGCAATAGGGTGCTCAGATTCCTTTCAATGACTATGACCCTCACATTTATTCCTTTTTTTTTTTTTTAATCTAGGTCCACAAAGCATAAAGTTAAAAGTACCTATGTGCTAGACAGCCCTCTTGGAAGACTAGTCTGCAACAACAACAACTTTAACGGCATATTTTCTGTGTGGCTACACTTAAGTGAATGTGTGTGAGGGGAGTGTGTGTACTTTCAAGATCTTTACATCTTATTCATAAAAATGAACCAACCAGTATCTACCAAAGAAAAGTGGAAGAATACAAATTTTTGAGAGCAAAAATGGTAAAAATACAGAAAGAACTTTTCTTAGGCAATAATCTTATAATTGAAGGATGTTTCAACACAGTAGAATAGATTTTGGCTGAGGAACAAAGACATTTATTAAGTACCTTCTATATCCATGTCAGGTACCGGGTAGTCATTGGAGAATCAAAGCTGAATTAAGATTTGGCTTACACCTCTGGGAAGTTGTGGGGGGTAGGGAGGGGTTAAATAACTTGACTTGGGTATAAAGAAAAATAATGCACTAGCACATATACTGTGGTAGTTGCCTGCAGGAAGGAGTCAAGGAAGATACCCTGGAGTGGCAGATACTTGAACTGGCACTTGAGGCATGACTGGGGGTTTTCCAGGCAGAAATGACAGGACGTTATGTTCCAGGAAAATAACCACAGGGACAAGATACCAGGGAGGAAAAACACACATGTGCAACCAAATTGCCAAACGCCAGGAGCCTATAAGAGAAAGCAGCACAGGACAGATCAGGATGGCTCAGAGACTTGGATAGTGTGAGATATCAGCTGGAGACAGGAAGGACTTGAGAATTTACAGCTCTTGAAAAATAAAGAGGGAGAAAGTATCAGTGGCTACTCAACAGCAGTGACAGCATTTCCAAACCAGCCTAGTCAGGGGCAGTCTTGCAAGGCAGTTATAAACAGAGTCTGTGAAGCCAGATTGCCTGGTTTGCATCATTGATAGATCACTTACTCCCACGGGACCTTGGGCCAGTTACTTAACTGAGTTTCAGTTTACTCACCAACAAGTGGAGATGTATAATAACAAAAGTATGAGGTTGATAGTGTGAGAATTATGAGTTAATGTACATGCACATGGACCAGTGTTGACATGACATATGCTATTGAAATGTGCTTAAAGATGTTTACATCATTGACATGTGTACAAGAGGACCAGGTGAATGACATGACACCCACTGTATCAGTAAGGCTGTGTGAGATCGGGGAAGGGAACCACTATGGCTGATAAAGAGTAAAGGATTTATTATATGATGATCTTACACACCTTTCACAGGTGCTGGTTCTGCTACCTCTGTATTGGGGGTGGGGCCAAAAGTTGGCAGTGTGAACACTTGGGCAGATAAAAATGAATGACATGAAGTTAGGTAGGCAGAGGGAAGCCTGGAAGTTGTATTAGTCTCTCATGCCTTCAAGCCTCATTTTCCATGATGCAGGTGACATGCAAAAGCTGGTGCCTTTCTTTACAGAGCTGCATGTCCTTCTGGCCCAGGATGCAGAGAAGATAAAGAAGGAGAACAGATGGAACTACTGGACGTGCAGGACAAGGCATGGCCATTGCCACAGGGGAGCAGCAGTTCAGAGAGAATTGTGTGAGCTGTCACACACCTGCCTGCAGCAAACTTCAGAGTGTAGAGGGCCATTATCTCACTGCGGCCTTCCAGATGGCCTGCAAATTCCTCTGCTGGCTGACCCTAACCTATATCTCTCCAGGGAAGGGAACCCTGAGAACTGGCTGCCACACTGTGGTGGGACCCACGCTCTCTCGTCTTTCCTTACTTTCAGTTTCAACAATTAAAGAAAGAACAAATGCTCCCACCTCAATACTGAGAAATAATGCCACCTCTGTGACTGAACTATCAAGTAGCCGAGAGGAAATCAGTTGTCATTCCAGGGAGATAAGGCTGTAAAATAGAGCATGGACTGTGGAAGTGCCAGATGGCTGGATTTCTGTCCCTTCTTTGCCACCTGCTTCTCCTGCCAATTTCTTCATCCCAGTAAATGCCACTCCCCTCATCCCCAACTGAAGTGTTCCAGTTTTGGCTCCTGCTGGACCCTCCTTTTTCCTTGTCCCCCACATCTAATTTTGAAACTGACACAATAATCCCATGGACAGTTTTTTTTTTTTTTTTTGGTAAACAGAAATTGACTGTTCTTATTTTAAAGCTTGAAACTTGCATTGGTTTTATGAGTTCCTCAGGAAAGGACCCTCCAGGCCTCTCAAAAAGTAACAAAGAGCTGAAACTCAGAAGATGATCACATCCAGACAAAGAAGTGCCAGGCCCCCTAACTCATCATGATTGCTTTCTTACCCTTCCCGAGTTCCTGTTTCCTCATACACAGTTACATTTCTTCCCTGCTATATAAGCCCCTAATTCTAATAGGTTAAGGAGATGTATTTGAGACTGATCTCCCATCTCCTTGGCTGGAGCACCTGATCAAAGCTTTCTTGCTTGGCAATAATCATTGTCCCAGTGACTGGCTTTGTGTGTGGTGAGCAGCAGGACCTAGACAGAGCCCCTGGTATTTTGGTAACAATATGTCAGAAAATCCTGCCAACTCTTCCCCAGTACTCATTCTGAACTTGCCTGTTGCCCTCTTCCTCCAGTACTGTCATTTTCTCCTAAGCCACCCTCTTCTCTGGCCTGGACTCCTGCTGCGGCTTCCACCTGATCTCACTCTTTCTACTCTATACCTCCCTTCCCAAATCATTCTCCCCATGGAAGTTAGGATGACATTTTCAAAATGTAGTTCATATCACCTCACAGTGATGCTGCATCTTACACTAGCCCTCCAGAAATTTAGGATAAAATCAAAAGTCTTTCTTCTGGCCTACGGTTCTTGCATGGTGAGGTCTTCACCTACCTTTATTATCTCACTTTCTGCCTCTCTTCCTTACTCAGTATGAACGTCTTTTGCTTTTCACACATGTCAAGACTGATCCCACTTGAAGAACTTTGCTCTACTGTAATCTCAGCACTTTGGGAGGCCAAGGCGGGTAGATCACTTGAGATCAGACGTTCAAGACCAGCCTGGCCAAAATGGTGAAACCCCATCTCTACTAAAAATACAAAAATTAGCTAGGCATGGTTGCATGCACCTGTGAGGCAGGAGAATTGCTTGAACCCGGGAGACAGATGTTGCAGAGAGCCAAGATGAGAGAGAGAGAGAGAGAGAGAGAGAGAGAGAGAGAGAGAGAGAGCGAGAGAGAGAGAGACTGCTCTAGATTAGTGGTTCACAATCTGGGGCAATTTTGCCCGTCACGCCCTTAAGGATATTTAGCAATGACTGGATAAATGCTGATGCTACTAAATATTCTACAATGCATAATACGATCTGCCACAGCAAATAATTCTCTCTCCCAAAGTATCAGTATTGCGAAGATTGAGAAATTTCTAGGTGTGCCCTTAGTCTAGGTGCTCTTCTCAAATCTACTCATTCTGGCATCTTTCTCTGTTTTAATTTCTTATCTATCCAGTTATTCTTGGTATTTGTTTGAATTATTGGGCAGATCCTCTATCAGGTTATAAGTTCTAAGAGGGCAGGTGCCTGGACTATATTCTAGCACTCTGAGATGCTGAGGTGGGCAGATCACCTGAGGTTAGGAGTTTGAGACCAGCTTGACCAACATGGCAAAACCCTGTCTCTACAAAAAAACAAAAGAATTAGCTGGGCATGGTGGCTGGCACTGTAATCTCAGCTTCTTGATAGGCTGAGGCAGGAGAATTGTTTGAATCCAGGAAGCCGAGGTTGCAGTAAGTTGAGACGGCCCCATTGCACTCCAGCCTGAGCAACAAGAACAAAATTCCACCTCGAAAGAAAGGAAGAAAGAAAGAGAGAGAGAGAGAGAAGGAAGGAGGGAGGGAAGGAAAGAAAAGAAAGGTGAGCTGCAAGAATAAGAACCAGAAGCATAAAAGATATCCACAATATCTAGCAATTGTGAACATTAAATGATAAATATAGTATTTATCAGTAGTATCTGGCACATCGATAGTGTTCTGTAAGTATTATATTAGCTATTTTATATTAAAGTTTCTACTGATCTCTACTTAAAGATTAATGATGTTATTTGATACAACAAAACACTAGATTGGGATTTGGGAAACTTGGCTCATTTCAGGTCTACCTGATAAATTGTGCTTTAATTTTTTTCAAACATGTTTTGAATGTCTGCAGAGTTCAAGGTGCTGAACTTTTGCAACAGACAATACAAAGTGACTAGAACTAGTCTGCCTTTGAGAACCTGAAATCTATTGGAGGAGATAAGACAAGCATGTAGAGAGCTACAACACAAGTCAGAAAGTGATAGCACATTTTATTTACTCTAAAACGCATATCCCCTACCTGATCCCACTCCTGCTCTCTGATTTTAATATGTCTAAACCCAGGATGGTTTTAATAGATGACATCTCAGATTTGATGGAATAAGGTAAATTTCACTAGAGATACCAGTACACTTCCATGGGAATCAAAAGGAGAGGGTAATTATTTCTAGCTGGGGACTTCAGGGGAATGAGAAAATATAGACAAAAAATAGTAGACATATTAGTCAACATTAGAAAGTGTCCTTGGTTTTCTTATCTCTAAAATGAATGGATTACACTAGATTACAAGTCCCTGTATTTGTAGTTTGAAGTCTCACATGGTAGCTCTGCACACTTCTTGCAGCTGCCATATTTCCTGTCCACCTGTTCCTTCTGCAGAGGTTTATCTGGTCTGCCAGTAAGAAGGAGAGTCATTTTGCTATGGGACTCTCATGGTGCTTTTAGGTGCTCTTGAGCCTGTCAGACTCCCATTATAACTGTTTCTCAGGCTACTACCCATGTCTGTCATTGCCACAAGGCTGTAAACTCCGTGGTGTAGGGGCTGTGTTTGTTGGGTGTAGAGTTATTTACACCCACATACCAAGAACAGTTAAGTCCTCACTGGTACTAGCTGAATCAATACTAAGGGGTAATAAATTTCTTATCAGAACCTACTAACACCTTACTTGGATGACCAGTTAAACTTAATAATTTAGGAAAATGAAATGGTTAATAAGTATTTTGCTGGCCAGGCACGATGGCTCATGCATGTAATCCCAACACTTTGGGAGGCTGAGACGGGCGGATCACAAGTCAAGAGATTGAGACCATCCTGGTCAACATGGTTAAATCCCATCTCTACTAAAAATACAAAAATTAGCTGGGTGTGGTGCCTGTAATCCCAGCTACTCAGGAGGCTGAGCCAGGAGAATCACTTGAACCTGGGAGGTGTAGGTTGCAGTGAGCAGAGATTTTTGCCATTGCACTCCAGCCTGGGCAACAAAAGCAAAGCTCCATCTCAAAAACAAACAAACAAACAAACAAACAAAAAAAAACAGTAAATATTTTGCCAAAAGTAGCTTGGGTACTTCAAAACTAGATGACATAAATGCATTTTTTTCATGTTGTAGTAAACTCCTTTTTTTTTTTTTTGCAGCTGAAAAGTTTCAACCTGACCTATTTTTCCCCTGTGGAAAGCAAGAACCTGGTTAATCTTTTTGAAGTGGCTAAACTATACGCTTAGGCTGTTTGGGGACAAACCTGAATGCTCAGTGAGGTTAGAATTATATTAAGTTTGATGTGCTGCACAGGGCCAGCCATCTTGCGAAAGAGTAAAGAGAAGTAATTCTCATGGCTGATTTTTAAAATAATTAGTTTCATAGCTTCCATTTTTGGAAAAAGCATTAGGGCTAGCACTAGTTCAGAAATAATATGATGAAACAGCATTAGAGGAGAAAGAAAATGTCACATTTAACTTGTGAAGAATGTTCAGAGATAAACCAGCAATCTTCCCCATTGGTAAAATAAACAAGCAAAAGATGGTAAGCTAGACACAAGGAACCCTGCCAAAGGCAAATTGCCCCTGGACATTTTACGGTCCCTTGTTCATTTCTATTTCATTTGGTTATTCCTGTCTTTTCAATACTCCATCCTCTTTAATCAAGCATAAAATTAAACTGGGAAGCAGCATTTTCTGGTTTCTATTCTATTTTTTTCATCCTCATCAGAATCTAAAGTTATACATAAGCAAGTATTCATATCTAGAAGAAACTCTTCTAACCATATTCTAAACTCTTCTAGCCATGATTAGGATTGTACATTCATGGGAAAAATGTTTTAAATGAACCAATATTATTGCTACTTTTTATAATGTATTATTTGTCCCTTGAATAAAGTAACTAGTTTGAAAATGTTTGGAGGATCTTTGGAAAACTCCTTGGTAACTGTTATACAAAACTTGAAAATGAGTTGCCTATGATGCATATTTGGCACAGAAATGTCTTGTTGCTCTTGCAAAGGTTTTTTTTTTTTTTTAAATTTTGGTTCCAAATTTATAATCCAGCAGATTTTACATAAAGATGTAAATGTCTGACTCTTCTTGAAAAAAATTTTGAAGGTCTGATAATGGACTCTTCAATTAAGCCCAAAAAATATTTCCTGAGTACCTCCTATATGCCAGGCACTACATGGGTGAGTTACCTAGAGCCCTGCAGTAGCCATCTCTTCTTAGGGGAGGGGTGGTGGCTGTGTATCTTCTCCAGTGTCTGGGCCACTGCAATGAGGCTTGTTCTCAGCGGCTGTTTATCATCACCCTTGCAGTGTCGATTTACTTATAACGGAGCAAAGAGTCCTTATTTCAATATGTGGCAGAGATGGCAAGCTGTCTAATAATTGTTTGGAGTTGCCATTGGAAAGTGGCTTCTTAACTATGTACGGCACTTCACAGCTCTCTTTTTATACAAGCCAGGTAACAAATTCTCACTAATGGAATGCAAGCAGAAGTAATGGATTTCATTCTTTACAAGGATTAGAGAAAAAAAAAATAAGTCTCCAACTTCTTCCTCCCCTTTGAAGCTGGGATTGGAATATCATAGACCTTCAGTACCACAGGATGAGAGCAGTGTGAGTCCCTGAGTTCCATACGGAAGAAAGGCATCCCTTGAGCACTAATGTATGCAGAGAATGATTATTCTGGGGTTTAACATTAATTTAGGTAAGACGTCATGTTTTTTGCCAAAATTGGAAACACTAATGATTATTCAAGAGACTGAAATATTTCAAAAGTGGAAGAATCACCTGCCCAAAGCAATAGTTTATAGTACCTACATGACCTTTGTAGGAATTTGAGCTTGAGACTCCTTCCTTAATGCAGCAGTTAGATCACTGGTTTTCCTGTAATTTTGTTCTGGATCTAGCAACTAGCAACTCTATTACCAGAGTAAATTTAGTCATGAAATTCAGGCAGCTGAAAATAAAACTCTAAAATTTTAGAGAAAAGGAAAATGGCTTGAGATCATATTTTCAAAAACTCCATATTCAAAATTTTATCTATGTAAGGACTTAAATATAATAAAATGAAGGATTCTTAGAGTTCAAGGTAGTGTAGAGCCATTCACCCTTACCCTCTATATCCAATGTGGGAATTCTCTCAGTTTTTATATTTAGGTCTTGCTTCTTTGTCAATACTTGCAGTGATGAGAAACTCTAACTACACAAGACACCTTTACTGAACAGTCGCTGTTGTTAGATTTTCCTTTATCATTTCAGATAAAATCTGTCACCAATACCTATAACTGACTATAATGAATTCTGTTCTCAAATGCCTAGGAGTTTACAGGATAAACCCGATTTCTCTTCCATGCGTTTACATAACAGCCCTTTAGTTACTGGAAGATAGATGTAGGATGTCATCTGCACTACTAAATCTTAATTTTTCTAAACTAAACACCCTCAGTTCTTTCAATTGTTACACATATTTATTACACCATCATAATCTTGGCTCTTCTAGAAGCACTCCATGAGTTTATTCTTGATTATAGCCTATTTTTATTATAATTTTGTGCTTGCTTTAGAGCATCCTCACCAAACTGTTGAAAGATATTTCAAGAGTTGAAATATATGGTTGACAAATTTGTTGTCAACTGTATATCACAGATTTTTCTGGTAGGAACAGCCAATGTTTTTCCAGCTTAATGTATTAGTCCTTCATCTGGCAGTTTGAAGTATTTCTAAAGCTTTCCTACATCTCAGTACTTAAAAACACAGTTTCTGCAGATTTTATGTGAGGGGAAAATTGATTTAATCTCCCTGGAAACCTATTTATTTATTCTTTCAGAATAAACTAGAATTTATAAGAGACTTGGAGGCAACCTTAAACTTGAGATTTTTTATACTGGGATTTTTAAATAGATAATTATTTTCTCACTTCTTCATATTTTTTAACTGCCTTCAGGTTCTTGCATTTCTAAATGTCTGTAATTTCTTATGGATTTCTGAAGCTTTCTGTATTCTAACTTTGCGCAACTTGAGGAAAACATTATTTTATTTATACATCTGATAGGATGCTTCATGGCTCTAACAATTCATAAAAGTTGGTGAAGCAAAAATACAACTCTAATCTTATGACTAAATAAACTTTCTTAAAAGAGAAATGTCCTATCTCAGATAGCTCAGACAACTTTTTCTAGACCAGGTTAGACTTACACAGAAGTTTCTTCAAACAAATGTAGTTATCGTACTTCAGTGGAAAACTTTGCATTTCAAGCTTCTTTTTTCTTTATTTTTCCTGGTTCACGGTTTTGTTTTTTTTTTGAGACAGAGTCTCACTGTGTCGCCAGGTGCCAGGCTGGAGTGCAGTGGCGCGATCTTGGCTCACTGCAACCCCTGCCTCCTGGGTTCAAGCAATTCTCCTGTCTCAGCCTCCCAAGTACCAAGTAGCTGGGACTACAGGCACATGCCACCACGCCCAGCTAATTTTTGTATTTTTTAATAGAGAGGGTCTCGATCTCTTGACCTTGTGATCTGCCCACCTTGGCATCCCAAAGTGCTGGGATTTACAGGTGTGAGCCACCATGCCTGGCCTCTGGTTCTCATTTCTTAAGACGCTGGGAATCCTACATGGGGTTGGTGTAAGGAGGAAGAGTGTGGTCTATGTACTTGCCCACTTAGTACTGGGAGGTCACACAATATTCCAGGAGGGCTTCTAGGCTGCTTCTATCTGCTACTGATCTCATGGGGTTTAGTGACCAGTTGTTAATGCCCTCACAGCAGCAGTGACTCAAGTGCTGGCATTGTAGTATGTCATATGGGGTGGCTGAAGTGCCCAGCTAGGTCTCCATGAAATTTCATGGCATGAGTGGTCCTTTGAACTTCACCCCAGAGAGTCTTCCACATATGGGTTGATTGATGTTCTCATTTATGTTTGTATCTTCTTATAAGCCCATAGAAAATCTGGCATTATCTTCTGTACCACATTTAATTTCAAAGAATACTATGGATGGTTCTAACCCTTTCCAGCCTAGATGTAACTTTGCCCATATCACTTACAACCTACCCCAGATCAACTTGAAGTGTCTGCTGTCAAGAAGCTCCAGTTAAACAGGGTTTCTAGTTCTATAGGTCTGAGCCCTTCCCTCAATTTTCTTGGAGGGCTATTTTTTTGGTGTCAACTCTTTCCCCCAGTGATTACTGAAGGAACAGGTGGGATGATATCAATCATTCTATCAATTCACCTTCACTCTCTATTCATCTCCCTTTATGGCTGGGGAAAGAAGCCAGCTTTTTAAGCTTGAATATTTTTTCCCAGTTCTTATACTTGGTGAGTTATCTTCAAAGTGCATACATGAAGCCACCTCATTTATTGGTGGTCTGTACAGGGGGAATAGAGAGAATTACAAAGATGTAGTCACTATATGGCTCAAGTAGAAGCCACAGTTATCAACCAGTTACATGGAGTTATCAAAGACAGCTTTAGTTTTGAGGTTTTTGTAACCTTTATAGACAAATTTTATAGACTCCTTCCTTAACAAAGCTTACCACCTACTCACTGATGGCATTGTTACTAGAATATGATATTTTCATTTGTATTTTTAATTATTCCTTTATATTTATTATTTTGTTATTTTTGTTACTGATATGACTTAGTGTTTAACATCTGGAAATATTTTACCTAATTTTCAATAATTTTCCTGTGATTCTGATAATCTGTTCATTAATTTTTCTTTTAGACAAAATCTGGCTCTGTTGTCTAGTCTGTAGTGAAGTGGCCCAATCTCAGCTCTCTGTGACCTCTGTTTCCCAGGTTCCAGAGATTCTCCTGCCTCAGCCTCTAGAGTAGCTGGGACTACAGGCATGCACCACCACATCCAGAGAATTTTTTGCATTTTTAGTAGAGATGGGGTTTCATATGTTGGCCTGGCTGGTCAGGTCTTGAACTCCTGACCTCAAGTGATCCACTCATCTCGGCCTCCCAAAGTGTTGGGATTACAGGCATGAGCCACTGTGCCTGGCCTATTCATTAACTTTTATTTCTTTTTTGAGATGGAGTTTCACTCTTTTTTTGCCCAGGCTGGAATGCAATGGCACAATCTTGGCTCAGTCTCCAACTCTCGGGTTCAAGCAATTCTCCTGCCTCAGGCTTTCTAGTAGCTGAGATTACAGGCATGTGCCACAGTGCCTGGCTAATTTTGTATTTTTGGTAGAGATAGAGTTTCACCATGTCGGCCAGGCTGGTCTCGAACTCCTGACCTCAGGTGATCCGCCCACGCTGGCCTCTCAAACTGCTGGGATTACAGGCATTAGCCACTACACCTGGCCCTTTCTTTCTTTCTTTCTTTCTTTCTTTCTTTCTTTCTTTCTTTCTTTCTTTCTTTCTTTCTTTCTTTCGACAGAGACTTGCTTTGTCACTGGCTGGAGTGCAGTGGAGCAATCTCAGCTCACTGCAAATTCTACTTCCTAGTTTCAAGTAATTCTGCCTCAGCCCCCCAAGTAGCTGGCACTACAGGCATGCACCACCATGCCCTGCTAATTTTTGCATTTTTAATAGAGATAGGGTTTCACCATGTTGGCCAGGCTGGTCTCGAACTCCTGACTTCAGTTGATCCACCTGCCTCAGCCTCCCAAAGTGCTGGGATTACAAGCATGAGCCACCACGCCCAGAGACCCATTCATTAACTTTTGACTCCCTTTCTTGCTATACAAGTCCATGGAACTCTTTTACTTAATTTATATAGTCTCTTGGGCAAAATAAAAAAAGAGTATTTGAAGACCACATTAAATTATCAAATTGATCTCGTACATTTGATTCAGGTGTTGTTCAGACTTTACCTGACAGCTGTATTTAGTAAACAATTGTACATTTTTCAAAAAAAAGTTTATTTGAATGAATTTTTATGCCATTTGTCTTAAGTTGATTTCTTAATTCAGTCAAAAATATCAATGTTTATATTACATATATAGATATAGATAGATACAGATATAGATGTGGACAGAAAGAGATTTCTTCATCCAAGAAAAGTATAATATACAAGAACATTAGGTTGTCCTCAGATTGACTTACTGCTATATTTCAACACCATTACCTTAAATTCAATGTGTTTCACTATAAATTTTAGGAAAAAGGAGTCACAGCCCTCTAATCTAAATGTTTTCTTCAGGATATTAAAGAAAAATATTATTTTAAAAATCAAGTGAGTTTTAAATGCTTCTACTAAAATCAGAGTAATATCAGAATTTCCTGAATTTGAAGGGTCATGATGGATTATGCCCTTTTTTGTATGAAAGGAGTTAAAACTTCGAGGTGTTTTGCTATGTCAGCTTCGCGTACATAACAATTTAAATACTCTTTAAGTCGCTATAGCACAACCCATATGCTTTTCTTTACTACTTGTTACTACTTGAATTATTCTAATCCCTGTCATGTATATTGATTATACTATTCTTTTATGACATTTATTGGGCCAAATAGAATCAGGAACAACATAATAATTAAACATGCTGAAATATGTCAAATGCTTTCCATGAAGAGTATTTCTGCCCACTCCAGAGGAATAATACCATACTAGAATTCTTTCAGTTCTGCAAATATGCCAAAACCTTTCCTTCCTTGGGGACCCTTGCTGCCATTCTCCTGGAATGTTCTTTCGCCAACTCTTTGACCCACCGATTCTCTCATTTTTCATGGGAAGTGTAGGATCAGTCTACAGTACATGATTACTTGGACTAGAGTCACCCCAACCCTTATCTAGAGGTTTCAGAATGATAGAGCTGGAGCCATTGGCATGTCCTTTCCTACTTTGTGGTATTAAACCTCTAGATCAGTTTTACCTGAAGATTTTTTGTTTTCTGATTATCTGCTGTTTGTTACTCAGTATTGTTTTCTAGAACGGGCAGTATATAAAACCCTCTTCCAGAAAATTTTAAATTATTTGGCTTATTTATCTTAAGGCCTGAAGATGAGGCTAATGTGTTCAGTGGAAATACAGATAGCTGAAAGAGTTGCTTCTCAAATGGTAATGCCAGGAAAGGCTCCTCAAAACCATCAGTCCAAAATTTACATCATAGATTACAGTTCAGGGAGTAACATCCTTTTGTAATTCTAAGGATTAGGGAAACAGTGTAGCCGTGATTCCTTTATATAGACATAGGGATTTGGCATGCAACGTCTAAACCCTATGTATGACAAAACACTTGGTATACATACCTAGAGTTTGAATGTGAGCTATAAATATAGCTATAATTAAATAGTGCTTACAGATTTTTCTGTGTAAAACTTAGTAGCTGACAAACTACGGATTTAGTTTTGGAATCAGTTCTTTGGACTAGAGTATTGCTCATTAATGACAATAAAGTCTTTTTATATGCTATTGTATATATGTTAATCTCTATCTTTCAGTGTTTGTATATTTATTTTCAATACTCTTTAAGCAATAATTTTCAAATTAGTCTTTTGCAGATGTTTTATGCCAGCTGCATCCTCTCACCATTTAAAATGCCTGTATATTTATCTAGTTATATGAAAATGTCAGTCATAGGGAAAACAAAGCCATCCCAGTTCCTAGACATTTGCACATTACGTATTTTATATTGAATTTTGCATATTTTTTCAGCTATTCCAGCAAAATGCCAAAAATTAGAGGTGAATAAACCATCAAGTTGGGTCAGTTTCTTTCCACATGGGAGGGTGTCCTCTATATTTTCTATTGTTTTATCTTACTAGACTTCTATGGTTTAAAGGAGAGAGTTGCGACCATTTCCCGAAAGAAAATGTTTTCTGGTGCAAAGTGTCCAGCAGAAAAAGCAGAGAATTTGAGTTAGAACATCCAGGTGCCAGTTCCAGTTCAACTATTAGTAGCAGAGTAGTCGTCTAATTGTCTGTGGAAATAAGAATGTAAGAATATTTCACAAGTTTTCAGCAGGAGCCAAAGGAGGTATTGTGTAAGAGAATATTTGGCCAAGTGCTAGCCATAAATTAATATAATCAATTATTTAGCTTATTTTGTGTTCACCATCAAGTGGAATTTTCTTTTGTACATTCTCAACAAGGATGATATTGCCCTGGAGTGATATACCCTTGTTGAGAATGCATGAAATAAAATTGGGTCTAAGGGTAGGCAAAAAAAAAAAAAAACAAAACAAAACTAGATGCAGATACAAATACAGCATGTAAAAATATATACAGTATAACTATGTTATTAAAATTTTATGAGGAGAGCAATTAAAAAAATGTCTAAAAAGGCTCCTTAGGCAGGTAATAATGCAAAAAATAGTTGCAAAATACTGCATTATAGTGCTATACAGTAGGTGTAAGTCTCAGCCTACACATTAAGTGTGGATGAAATATAATTTTCTTGTTTTTCGTTCTTCTGTAAGCAAACTTTTTTTTCATGCTCCCATTCTGCCAGAAGGAAGACATGTAATCTGAGTCAATTCAAGGAATCATAGATCTGCCTTTGCCCATTTCCAGAATCACACCTGTGCTCAATAAGGTTTGGGGAAACTGGCTATTCTTTGAATGCTGAGATTTCTGTGGATCTGAACATCACTCTCAGGGTCTTCTTCAGCACTTTGTAGTGCACAAGACAGAAGCAGATGCTGCCCTGCTGCCCTAGAGCTGCAGGAATCTTGGTAGAGCTCTCCACGGCCTGCCTAGATCCTTTCTCCAGGTGGTTCTGCTCTGTTCACTTTTTTGGATATGAGAAATTCAGGGATTTTGCCCACATTCTGGACTCTCTCCAAATACAGAAGCCAAGTAACCCTAAGTATTTAAATTAGTCAACACTATCTCTGGTTTCTCTGTGTTACCAGCTACCCCACCCCATGGTTCAGCCTATGGGTAGAGGGTGGAATGGCATATGAATAGCCTAAGATCCTTTTGGAAGAATATTCTCAAAACTATTATCCCTTCCAGGTGTTTTAGAAGTGTATTTTGAAAATTAAAGAACAAGAACATATTTCTTTAGATCAACCCTTTGCTGGAATAAACCTACCCTGAGGAAATGGCTGGCTTATGATATAATTTAATGGGGGAAGAACCACCATATAACATGGAAGTATATGAGTTGGGGAAGGGGTGATGAGTCTATGAAGGGGGATTTTGTTTAAAAGTTATTTCAGGATATTCTCACTTTCTTAATTTGTCACAGAACAGCTTATTCTTTCTTTTACACATCCTTACTGAGATATAACTTACATACATACAATTTATCCACTGTAAGTTTACAATTGAATAACTTTTAGCAAATTTATAGTGTTATGCAATCACAGCTACAATCCAATATTGAAACATTTCCATAACTCTCCAAAAATTCTCAAAAGCCTGTTTGCATTCAATTTCAGTTCCCATCCCAGCCCAAGGCAAGCACTGATCTGTTTTCTATTTCTATAAATTTGCCTTTTCTGAATATTTCATATGAATGAAATAATGTTACCGGTGGAAGAGACTCGAGTTGCCCAAGTTACTGGTGGCATTTCTGTACGTGTGTGCAACTTCAGCCCTTGCATTCTCAGAAGAAAGGGTTTGACTTAGAGGCATAAAGAAGAAGAAAAGACTAAGTTTCAGAACAGGAGTGGAAGTTTATTTTAAAAAGCTTTAGGACAGGAAAGAAACCAAGGTATGCTTGGAAGAGACCCAAGCAGGCACGTGAAGAGCATGTAACCTAGATCATGGGCTTCATAGGCTCACCTCTTTCCCAGGATTCTTCTCTTAGGGTGGGCTTCCTGCATGCACAGCACCTTCCTTACCGTTGGGAACTGATCACGCACAATGTGTTTAGGAAGTTGTACTCATCACGCCCATCTGAGGCTTTCTTCCTCTTTCCCATAGAGTGCGTCGTGGGGGCCGGGGTGAATGAGGGGGTCGTACTTTGCCATTTTGTCTCTTAACACACATGCCCAGGAATTTTCTTCTCCCTGGCATCTGCATTCAATTAACACTTTAGTGTTAACAGCTGTGGATCATCAGGAGCTTGTTCTTCCCTGGCTTTAGAGAAGGAGTATGATAATTATTGAACCATCACGTGATATTTTTACTGGATGCTGGGAGAGCTCTCTTGCCCCACTCATCCCTATCTAACTACCTGTAAAAATAATACGATATGTAGGATTTGTATCTACCTTCTTTCATTTAGGCTAACGTTTTTGAATAAAGTTCATCCATGCTGTTGCATATGTCCGTACCTCATTCCATTTTTGTTGTTGACAGTGTTCCAGTTTATGGATATACCACATCTTGTTTATCTGTTTACTAGTTGACAGACGTTTAAATTGTATCCAGATTTTGGCTACAAAACTCCTATGAATATTGGAAATCTTTTTGTGGACATGTGTTTTCATTTCTTTTGAATAGATTTCTAGGACGGGATTTGCTGGCTTATATGGTAAGTTTATGGTTAACATTTTAAGAAAGTGCCAAACTGATTTGCAAAAAGGCTGTACTGTTTTCCTTTCTCATCTGCATGCATGAGGGTTCTAGTTTTTTCACACCCTCTTCAATAATTGGTATTGTACGTCTTTTAATTATAGTCATTGTAGTATATGTTGTCATATGTCATTGTAGTTTTATTTTGTGTTTCCCTAATAACTAATGATGTTGAACATATTTCCTGTGCTTATTAGCCATTGGTATATCTTCTTTGGTAAAATATTGACTAATCTCTTGCTTATTTTAAAAATTGGGTTGTATGTCTTTTTGTCATTGAGTTATACGATTTCTTTATATATTCTGAGTATAACTTTTGTCAGATATATGGTTTTCAAATAACATTTCCCAGTATGTGACTTATTTTTCCAATTTCTTTTTCTTTTTTGCTAACCTCCAGTATTCAGATCTTTTGAATTGCTTAATAGTGTCTATGGAAGTACAAAAGTTTTCAATTTCAATGGAGTCTAATTTTTCAGGTTTTTAATTTTTATTTTGATGCTTTGTGCATTTGTCATCATATCTAAGAATACTTTGACTGGAATTGCCACTTTGCCTAACCCAAGGTCACAAAAATTTTCTCATTTTTTCTTTTAAAAGTTTTATGACTTAGTTATATTTCAGTTTGTGATCCATTTTTTTCTTATATATCACTCCCTTCTTATACTGCCCTGGAAAAAGACTTAGTATAGCTCTCGGCCTTAGCTCCACTTTTTTTTGGAAACCCCTGCACCATGAGAGCCAAGTGGAGGAAGAAACAAATGTGCAGCTGAAGCACAAAAGAAGAAAGATGAGGCAGAGGTCCAAGTAAAGCGCTACTTGTTGCACCGTGGAGGCCACAGGAGCAGAAACATGGAATGCCAGACGCTGGGGATGCTGGTACAAGTTGTGGGACTGCATGCTACTGTCCAGAGCTTGTCTCAATGGATCTAGAACTTCATCGCCATCTGATCGCTGATCACCTCTGAGACCCACCTTGCTCATAACCAAAACTGCCCATGTTGGTCCTTTGCCCCGGACCTGTGACATTCTGGACTATTTCTGTGTTTACTTGTGGCTGAGTGTAACAACCATAAAATAAATCACCTCTTCCACTGACTTAGCTGAAGAATTAAAAAAAAGGCTTAGTATAGCTATGTCCAGAATGAGTACTGGGCCTGTGGAAGGACCAAGCAATTGGTATATGATTCAGAAGTCATACATAGTGAAAGACACACTTAGACATAGTCAAGAAACATTTCACTGCCACAAAACAAGGCAGGGGAGGGGCTCTAAAATGCACAGCAGGATGAACTCCCACCCCTTAGATGTCAAAGAGCTAATGCTGTATTGGTGTGAAGAATGGCTTATTTTCTGGTGTCCACATATGAAACTATTTCAACTGCCACTAGAAACTCCAGAAGAGCTTTTGTTTTGTATTATGTTAAAGCAAACGATAAGTGCCCTGAGAAGGACTCTCTACTTCTATTTTTGAGTTCTTGTGGATGAACTGCAACCTAACTTAATAAGTAGACAAGATTGAAAACCTAACTTAGGAACATCCACCTGTAACAATTGCTTAGTCTTGGCCAATTCCAGCAGCCATACTTCAACCAGTCATACAATACTGAGTGTTCAAATAAGGCAAACACCGAGTTGTAACCAATCAAGCTCTTTCTGTACTCACTTCTGATTTCTGTACCTCACTTTACACGTTTGTCTGTAAATTTGTTCTGAGCATGAGGCACCCCTGCAGTCTATCTGAATTGCTGTGATTCTGGGGGCTGCCCAATTCGCAAGCCATTCATTGCTCTATTAAACTCCTCTAAAGTTAATTTGGCTGAAGGTTTTCTTTTAACGCTTAGACATATTTTGTAAAAGTAAATGTAACACATAAAGTTAATTCAGGATCGATGTTGACCTTCTGGAGCCTGCTCCTCTGGAGTCTGGGAGGAAATAGCTGTTGTTTTTTTTAAAAAAATAACCATGCAGGTTTTATGTTCAGCTTCCACTGGGGTGACTAAAGCTCCAGGCAGTCACCTGACCACACACGAATAAAGGATTCCTGGCTCCTGGGAATAGAGGCTCTCTTGCTTCTTCTTATTGGTCATGCCTTGGCATGGTTCTTCCCTACCCTCATCAAGCATATTCTTATTAGGTTGATGCAAAAGTAATTAAAAGCAATGGCAAAAACAGCAATTACTTTTGCACCAACCTAATAGTAAACAAAGCACTTGCAAAGACCCAAGTTACTACTTCTTAAGCTCCTCTTGACTAAGAAGAGCTTTCCCATGGCTTGGACTGAGAACCCATGCCCCAGCGGTGCCATTCGGACTAGATTGTATGGAGGGAGTGTAGGAGATAAAATCGCTAAGATGAAAATGACAGTCGCTGGTCCCGTCTATCCCATTTCTCTGCACCTCTCCCCTGCATATGTCACAATGACCCTATCTTTAGGCTTCCTAAGTTGTAGCTGCAGGTGTGGTTAGTGTGCATGTGCAGGGGAGAGGTGCCGAGGAATGGGACAAAAAGGAAAGATGTTTTTTGGGATAGTGGTCTGCCTGCTGCCCTTCACTTCCTGGCTTTGCTGTGGGTAGTCACAGAGTTCACAGCTTTATGCACGCTTTCTTCATTCACCAGGAACTGCATAGGCTTGATGGATTTCAAATTCTTGTCTAACTCATAGGCAATGGGAATACCAGCTGGCAGGTTCTGCTCCACGACAGCTTCTTCAGAGGGACCTTCCAGATACTTAATGTCCGGAAGACTGATGCTATGGGCTGCAATCCATACCTGTTTCTCCTCCTTCATTCAGGGAGTTATTAATTAATTTCAAAAAAGCACATCTCTGGCAGTAGTGTCTTTCAGACCCTCATAGCAGAATCTCAGTGAGGTTTCCATCCTTGTGATTCTTACTGAGGTTGCTGTAGAAGGGACAGTGGGCTTTATTGGAGGTTCTGGGATGGCATAGGAGGCCTCCAGATTTTTACCTGGGCCCATGCTTGGTAGTAGTTTCTGCTTTATTGGGGCAAGTCAAACCCCCACAGTGTCATTCATTGAGGCATCGAGTGTTTACTACAATAAGCCACATATGGTCAAGGGCATCCAGCACTATCTAGTGGGTCAGGATTGCTCTCTCTTCTGCTCTGAGTAGAAGCACATGTCAAGTTCATAGGCAGCATCTCACAGAGCCTGCATGATGCCCTTTGCTTCATGCCCCACTGGGCTCAGGTTATCAGTGCTGAAGTGGTTCTCCAGGATCCAGGTGCTCTCGCAATGCCGGATCAGCACCAGCCTGTAGATGGCCATGGCAGGTGGCTTGGGGTGCTGTACCAACTAGGGACCCACTGAGATTCTAGAGTGTCAGCCCACTGCTTCCATTTTTCTCCCCAGCCATGCATGTGCCCTTTTGCCCCATTGCTCCAGTGATCCATCTTCCTTTAATTTCTGTGTATGGTGTGAGACAGACTAAAGAAAAAATAGTTTTTTTGAAAACACTATCCTTTCTCCCTTGAAATGACTTTGCACCTTATTGGAAAACCAGTTGCATAAACATAAGGGGAAATTTCCAGACTATCAATTTTCTTTCATTGATCTATTCCAACTGCCTATAATTATACCAATACTGCACTATCTTAATTATTATAGTGTTATAGCAGGGTTTGAAGTCAGGTCATACAAATCCTCCAACTTTATTCTTCTTTTCCAAAATTGTTTTAGTTATTATATATCCCTTACATTCCCATATCAATTTTAAAATCAACTTACCAATTTCTACAGAAAAAGACTGGGATTTTGATATGGGCTATGGTCTATGGATTGATTTGGGGAGAATTAAAATTTTAACAATATTGAGTCTTACAATTCATAAACATCGCATTTCTATTTTAACCTTTCCAAATTTCTCTCAATGATGTTTCCTAGTTCTGTTTACTAATCTTCATTTTTTGTCAAGTTTATTCCTATCTTATTCTTTTTTGATATTATGTATGTGTGATGGTTAATATTGACGGTCAACTTGATTGGACTGAAAGATGCAAGGTATTGTTCCTTGGTGTGTCTGTGAGGGTGTCGTCCAAGGAGATTAACATTTGAGTCAGTGGACTGGGAGGCGCAGACCCACCCTTACTCTGGGTGGGCACCATTTAATCAGCTGCCAGCAGGACTAGAATAAAAGCAGGCAGAAGAACGTGGAAAGACTTGACTTGCTGAATCTGCTGGCCTTGATCTTTCTCCAGTGCTGGATGCTTCCTGCCCTCAAACATCAGACTCCAAGTTCTTCAGCTGTTGGACTCTTGGACTTACACCAGTAGTTTGTCAGGGGCTGTCAGGCCTTTGGCCTCTGACCGAAGGCTGTACTGTCAGCTTCTCTACTTTTGAGGTTTTGGGACTCAGACTGATCCACCACTGGCTTCTTTGACCCTCAACTGGTGGTTGGCCTATCGTGGGACTTACCTTGTGATCATGTGAGTCAATTCTCCTTAATAAATGCACCTTCTTATATACATTTGTCTTATTAGGTTGTCCCTCTAGAGAACGCTGACTAATACAGCATGGAAGTGCTTTCTTCGTTTCATTTTCATATTATTCATAGGTAATGTTAATTTTGAGTACTCAGGCCCCCTATGACTTGCTCACCTTCCAGAACTCCCAATCAAATCTCTGACTAGTTTGCCAGTCCATCACTTGCTTCAAACAGGGCCAAGACCTCAGACTAGCAGAGGTGCTGACTCTCATTGTGCACTTGCCTCACAGATTACCACTTTAACTGTCGACACTTCACATGAGGGAGCCCATTCTGGTGTCAGCAAAGCTAAATGATTGTTTTTGACAATTTTGCTCAACTTTATAGTTGGTTTTCTGTCAGGATCAAAGTTGGTGACAATTTATTTTTATACATTTTTTTCCCTCTAAATTGATTTCAATATTTAAAGATTTGCTATTTTATACTTAGCAACTCTTTCTTGCACTTTTTGTTTAAAATTTTTCATAGGTAAAAGGTGTTTATACATTTTAGTATTTTTATTAAAATCACTGCAAAAATGTATTTTATTTCATGGATTCATTTGTCATACTTGAAGGACAAAAGTAACTGATAATAACCAAGAATAACCACATGCTACAGTCACTCATTATAAATTAGGTGAGGTCATTACTGATTCTGCTGAGGTATTACAGGCATTATTAAATGATATATTTCTCTTTCCAAAGTTTTAAATTTGTTTTCCCACTTGGATGTTTAAAGAGCTGTCATAATTTCAATATTTATTCTAAAAATGAGGATTTCCATGTTCTTAGCTGTATAATTGATTCTTTGTATGACTGTCCCCCAAAATCCACATATATGGATACAGATACTAAGCCAGAACTATTTATACAAGTTTCATTTTACTTTCACTTTCATTCACTGAACTTAATCAGTATTATATAATCTTCAGGTCAAGTTTTTAGTTCTAGACATCATAATAAATAATTTGCTTCATCTTTAATTCAACAATAAGCCCTTTGAAAGCAGATATCACATTCTTTTAATAATAATACTCTAATAGTCCTTTGCACAATACATTATATAGAGTAAATTGAATCTCGACCCTGCAGTGGAAAATACCAAATGTCCCATTATGAAAAATTAGAAATAATAGGTAAGGTTGAAAGTCCTTGAATACTATTTTAAATGTATAAAAATTAAAACTATTTTCCTCATGCAATCAATAGGCATTTATTTAGTGCTTTGCATTATACTAACCGCTAGGACAGTGGTGAATATAACAAGCATTATTCCTGGGCTCAGGGATGGTTTCACGGTGAGATAGACAATCAGCAAATAATGAACAAATAAACAATTACAAACCATTTAAATAGCACAAAGCAAGTAGCAGTGTGAAACTACGGAAAATAATAGGAAAACCTACTTCGACGGGATGTGCTACAGAAATGATTTTTACTGTTGTCCCCACTGTTTCACTATTTTACATTTGTTTTTTATTATTTAAAACTTTTACTTGGAATAATTCCTGTTTATAGTGAAAATTGCAAAAATAAGAGTAGTACAAAGAACACTTGTATACATTTTCTCAGATTTGTGTAATACCAATTTTTTCACCATTTGCCTTATTGTTTCTTATTGTTTCCTTTCTAAATGTGTCTATCTTTCTATACCTAGCTATCTATTTTTACCTCTTGCATTAGTCTGTTCTCACGTTGCTGATAAAGACATACCCAGGACAGGGTAATTTATAAAGGAAAGAGGTGTAATGAACTTACAGTTTCACGTGGCTGGGAAGGCCTCACGATCATGGTGGAATGCAAAGGAGAAGCAAAGTCAATCTTACACAGTAGCAGGAAGAGCGTTTTTGCAGGGGAACTCACATTTATAAAGCCATCAGGTCTCGCGAGACTTATTCACTACCACGAGAACAGTATAGGGGAAACTGCCCCTATGATTCAATTATCTCCACCTGGCCCTGCCCTTGACATGTGGGGATTATTACAATTCAAGGTGAAATTTGGGTGAGAACTCAGCTAAATCGTATCACCTATCTTCTAAGTACCGTCAGATGCTGCATAAGGATGTTTCAGTCAATCACGGGCCACATATGCAACAGTGGTCCCATAAAAATATAATACAGTATTTTTACTGTACTTTTTCTGTTTAGATATTTTTAGATACACAAATACTTACCATTGTGTTACAGTTGCCTACAGTATTTATTACAGTTACATGCCATACAGATTTGTAGCTTAGGAGCAATAGACTGTCCCACATAGCCAGGTGTATAATAGGCTATACCATTCAGGTTTTTGTAAATACACTCTATGGCGTTTGCACAATGATGAAATCATGTAACATACTTTTCCCAGAACGCATCTCTGTTGTTAAGGGACACAGGACTATAATTTGTTTTTCTGAGTCATTTAAGGGGGTTCATTCACTATGGGCCTTTAACTTTATACAATTTAGTTTGTATTTCCTGATAAAAAGAATATTTTTATATAGCCACAGTACAATTCCTTCCTTCCTCTTTTCCTTCCTTCCTCCCTCCCTCCCTCCCTCCCTTCTTTCCTTTCCTCCTTCCCTCCTTCCTTCCTTCCTTCCTTCCTTCCTTCCTTCCTTCCTTCCTTCCTTCCTTCCTTCCTTCCTTCTTCTTTCCTTCCTTTCTTTCTCTCTCCCTTTCTTTCTTTTCTTTTTTGCTTGTCACCCAGGCTGGAGTGTAGTGGCACAATCACAGCTCACTGCTACCTCAACCTCCCTAGACTCAGGTGATTCTCCTGCATTAGCCTCCTAAGTAGCTGGGATTATAGGCGAGCCACCATGCCTGGCTACTTTTTGTGTTTTTTTGTAGAAATGGGGTTTTGCCATTTTACCGAGGTTGGTCTCAAACTCCTGGGCTCAAATTGTTTTCCCACCTCAGCCTCCCAAAGTGCTGGGATTACAGGTGCAAGCCACTTCACCCAGCCTCACAGTACAGTTTCACTTTCAGTAACAGTTCATTGATGAAACAGTTTTATCTAAACTACCATTTGTATAAATATATATTTTTTGGTCAACTGATTTAATGATGTCCCAAGTAACATTTCTCTGCTTTTTTTTTTTTCCAGTAGACGATTCATCCGAGGCTCAGGTCTTGCATTGAGTTGTCAGGTCTCTTTAGCTTTCTTTAAATGTATTTAAAGGAAGAAGCATGTATTTAAAGGAAGAAACATTTTTAAAAAGTTCCAGAAACATTTTTAAATGTTCCGGAACATTTCTACAGAATACAGTCCTATCCCTCCTTTTTAAAAAACAAAACATTGCTCAGTTTGAATTTGATGTTTCTTCGTGATTGGATTCAGGTTATGCCTCTCTACCAGAATACTGCACAGGTGATGCTGTGTCTTCTATAGCAGGGGTTCCCAGGGCCCAGGCCACTGACCAGTATTGGTCTGTGGCCTGTTAGGAATCAGGGCACACAGCAGGAAGTGAGAGGTGAGTGGGCAAGAATTACTGTCTGAGCTCTGCCTCCTGTCAGATCAGTAGAGTCATCAGATTCTCATAGGAGCACGAACCCTATTGTGAACTGTGCATGCATGCAAGGGATCTAGTTTGCATACCCCTTAGGAAAATCTAATCCTCCCTATTTGTAGAAAAATTGTCTTCCATGAAACCAGTCCCTGGTGTCCGAAAGGCTGGAGACGGCTACTTGATAAGCAGTCTCCCCCAGAAGCAGGCAATGTACACCTGCCCCTCATCGGTGATGTTAGTTTTGTTCACTTGGTAAAAATATTGAACAATATCTCTACTTTGTAATAACTGTTTTCTCCCTCATAACTGATAAGCAGTCCACAGGAAGACATTTTAAGATCATTCAAACAACCATCTTATCAGCAAGATATTCCCCTGGTATTTAGCATCAATTGTCATTTCTTTCCTGGTTCAATCTTTACTGCAATTATTGCAAAATAAGTATTTACCACCCCTCCCCCTGGCTTTCAACATTGTGCTACCAGCTTGCCCCAGCCTTGATGTCAGCCATTTCTCCAGAAACTCTGCTCAACATCTTTTGTATAGACTAGAAACAACCAGTTATAAAAACCATTGGCAGTTTGATTATAAGATGAACATTTAAAATAAAAACTACATGTAATCAAAATTACATTAGGAAGGCTAATGTATCTCCTAAACGCTAACAAAACAGGAAAATAGATGAAAAAGACTTTCATCTTACAAGTAAAAAGTTATTTAAAAATGTACATATTTATGCTAATGTTCTAAGGTACCAGACTCAATGAGACTAGCACTCAACAGAAAAGGCTGAAAGAGACTAAACTGCAATTTTTAAAAAGTGATTAAGAATCACATTAACTTACAGATTGTTTGTTTAGTAGTGCAATATTGAGCTTTTTTCCCCATTAAGCAGAATTTATTTACATGGATTAAAGAGTTAATGTCAAAAATTAAATGTTAAAAAATTAAAAAGTTATAGGTAAATATTTAATTTTTTAGCATCACTAAGGAATTTTAAAGCATAAAAGAAAAAGAGAAGCTGTAGAGTAACATTTGCTAAATAGTTACTTGTTTTTTACACATGTATATTTCTCTTAAATTGTTTTTCAAAAGCATATTATTTCAACAATCTTGAAAGGCAGCATTCTAATGAAAAGGGAAAAAGGAATTTGCATATGGCACAAACGTCTTCACAGGCCTATACTTTCTGCATCCTCCTATTTTCGTGCCTACTGTCTCTTTTGCTCATTTTATCCCTGGTGCCTAGAGCAGTGCCTGGCACAGGGGAGGGCCTGAACAAGTATTTTCTTTTTCTTTTTTTTTTTTTTTGAGATAGACTCTCTTTTGTCTGCAACCTCCACCTCCCAGGTTCAAGCAATTCACCTGCCACAGCTTCCAAGTAACTGGGACTACAGGCGGCCGCCACCACACCCAGCTAATTTTTGTATTTTTAGTAGAGATGGGGTTTCAGCATGTTGACCAAGCTGGTCTTGAACTCCAGACCTCAGGTGTTCTGCACACCTCGGCCTCCCAAAGTGCTGGGATTACAGGCGTCAGCCACCATGGCCAGCCTGGACAAGTATGTTCTGAGTAAACAATCAATGACTTAAGAGAGTCGGAATCAATTATTCGTACATGCCCTTCCAGCTGCAGGACTAAACCTAAAGCACTCTGACTTCAGGACCACTATATTTCCTTTTCTACTATGTCTGTCATCTGAAGGCTGTTCCATTTATATCTGTGCCCTGGTATTGGCTGGGATGAGCCTCTACAAACACATATCATTGATTTGAGCTTTCCTTTGCTTGTCCTAGCAAAGTTTATATACACATCCTGTAATGGATTGGATGTTGAATGGCCTGAGGACCATTTCACTATTTAAAAGAAAATGTGATTTTAAGCCTTTTCAGATTTCTGAACATTTTTTATACTAACACCCTTAGGGTGACTATAGTTTGGAAGAAGAAAGAGAGATTAGAAACTATTTTGGAGTGCTAGGATCTTGAATGCTGCTGTTTTTCATTCTTTGGCTGCTGTGAGTAAGAATAATAGAGAAAAAGAGAAAGGCTGCCAACTTGGACAGGAGGCATGCCCTGGAGAGCTCCAGGCTAGTGGCTCCTACAAAGATGTTAATTTGGAGGCAACCTGGTAAAATCACCACAATGAAAACATTTCACAATTGTGTGTGTGTGTGTGTGTGTGTGTGTGTGTTGGAATAGATGAGCAATTAAATATTGGCTGCTGATTTTTTAAACATTATTTTGTCAGGTTAGAATAAATGTGAGAAATTCTATCCAGTATTTTTTTACACATTGCAACATCTAGCTTGTATGATTCATACCCTCATTTCTGTATTGGAAGGATCCTGCAGAACACATGTAAGTATAGGGTAACTTGTGTTTTAATTATAAAAGCCAGGTGCCCTTAAGATCAAAATGTTACGGCCAATATTATGCTAATTCTCAGAACAAAACATGCAGCAGATGAGGAACATGGGGTAAAAAATGTTTAGGCAGCTTGTCCAAGGAATACACACCTGTTGAGTGGCAAACCCAAAACTCGTTCAGATCCACTACACTTTTGATTTCTCCTGGTCAGAAAGTGTTGATTGCCACATGGTTATGAATTTAGACTAAAAATATACAACTTCTTATTTATTTATTACTTTGCTACCTGATTTTTATTTTTACTGATACATAACTGTACATATTTTGAGAGTACATGTGATATTTTGATACATGTATACAGTGTGTAATCATTATATCAGGGTACTTGGGACATACATTTCCTCAACCATTTATTCTTTCTTTGTGTTGGGAATCCCCAAATAATTCTTCTAGCTATGCTGAAATATACAATAAATTATGATTTTTCTGCTGTACTATCGAATACTAAAACTTATTCCTTCTATCTAACTATTATTTTACCCCTAATTCTTTGATTATTTTTGGTATATGGAAGCTCACATCCATATTCTCTATGGGCTTGTTATTGACTCTGTAAATTACACACACACACACACACACACACTCACTGGGAAAAAAGAACAAAGAAGAAATACTGGCTATATGATGATTAGATACCTAAGAAAGAGATATTTTATAACATGATTACCTGATGTTGCTAAAATACAGAAACTCATGAAATATAAAATGTTCTTGATTCTCAGATTACTTTATGCTAATTCAGATCTTCCCTCTCACAGCTTAAAACCTGAAATAGCCTCTGTGGAATGTAGAATAATGCCCTTCACCCCATATAAAAATGTTCTAATCCCAGGATCCCATGAATTTGTTACCTTATGTGCAGAAGGGACTTTATAGATGTGATTGAATTGAGGATACTGAGATGAGGGGATTATCCTGAACTATATAAGTGGACCCAGTGAAATTGCTGGAGTCTTTCTAGGTGAAAGAGAGAGGCATAAGGGTCAGAGTGAGAGGAGTTGTGAGGGTGGAGTGGTGGGATATTTACAAGGGAACCACATGCTAAGAAATGCGGGCCACCTCTAGAAGTTGAAAAAAATAAGAAAACAGAGCTTCCCCTTGAGCCTCCAGACTTTGAAACTTGAAAACCGTAAGATGACAAATCTGTGTTATTGTAAGCCACTACATTTGTGCTAATTTGTTACAGAAGCAATGGGAGACTAATAAAGCTTCCCAGTTTTGTGGTTCATCCTTCCCTCTAAGGTCCTTTAAGACTGAGCCTTGTTGGCTGGGTGCAGTGGCTGATGTCTGTTCCCCAGAACTTTGGGATGCCAAGGTGGGCAGATCACGTGAGATCAGGAGTTCAAGGCCAGGCTGGCCAACATGGTGAAACACGACTCTACTAAAATTACAAAAATTAGTCGGGAGTGGTGGCATGCACCTGTAGTCCCAGCTACTCAGGAGGCTGAGGTGTGAGAATTGCTTGAGCTTGGGAAGCAGAGGTTGCAGTGAGCTGAGATTACACCATTGCACTCCAGCCTGGGTGACAGAGCAAGACTCTGTCTCAAAAAATAAAAATAATAATTTAAAAAACTAAGCCTTGTCCAACTCTCCTACCTCCAACTCGAATTTTTTTTACTTTATTATTTTATTTTATTTGTTTATTTTTAATTTATATATTATACTTTAAGTTCTGGGGTACATGTACAGATCATGCAGGTTTGTTACATAGGTATACACGTGCCATGGTGGTGGTTTGCTGCATCCGTTGCCCCGTCATCTACATTAGGTATTTCTCCTAATGCTATCCCTCCCCAATCCCCCAAGCCCCTGCTATTCCTCCCCTAGCCCCCCACCTCCCAAGCCCCGGTGTGTGATGTTTTTCTCCCTGTGTCCTGTGTTCTCATTGTTCAACACCCGTTTATGAGTGAGAACATGCGGTGTTTGGTTTTCTGTTCTTGGGTCAGTTTGCTGAGAATGATGGTTTCCAGTTTCATCCATGTCCGAAATTTTAAGTAGAATATCTAGGGAAATAGAACTCCATGCTGTATATACTCTGCTACCCAGCAACACAAAACTACTTGAAATTGTCTTGTATAAATCTTGCTTTCTCTGGCTTCTGGTCTCGCTTTTTTCTGCCTTGGGCTGTAATTTTTTGCAAATGTGAAGCTATTCCCCCGTATATCACCACTTACTTTTACCCCATTCTACCCATGCCACACCCAGGCAAATTAATGCTCATACTCTGCTCAGGTTTCCATCCTATTGGAAGCCTTTCCAATACCATACTTATTCTCAAACTAAACAACTCTCTTCTATGCCCTTTTAATTCCACCTTGGCCCCAATTTATTGCCATGGTTGCATTTATCACACCGCTTCAAGCAATCTATTAATACTTTCATCATGTTGGCTGGAGCGTGAACTCCACAAGAGCAGAGACTGGATGGGCCTAGGATATTGTCCTGAGGCCCGACATGGTGCTGCCCATATGTAGTAAATGCTCAAGAAATGTGTGTTACATTCATATGCCTGAGAAATTTGCATTCTAGTGGTAACTGGGCTATTCACAAAGGAGGAATGTTTTCCTTAAAATAAGTTTGAGAAAAGCAGCCATCAGTAACTGATTTGTTTGATCGATGGCCTGTATAGCCATCTCTTTCCTAGCACAATATTTATCCTGTTGATGGACATAATTTGACACTTTTGTGAAGGGGGAGGTATAACATTGATTCATGAAATGATTCACATTCTACAGATATCTTGAGATACAGCCTTTTCTATCTAAAATATGAATATGTCACAACTGATATATCGATATGTTTGCAATATCTACAAGCAACTGTAGGACATTTCTCACCTATAGTTTCAAATTTCTTTTAAAGCTTTGCTTTTATTTTAGTAACATAGACAAAGCATGTGTAGTCACAAAGAGATATAAAGCCTTTATTCTATCACAGTATTAGAGATGACTTCTTAAATAGGCTGGGAAGTTCAGGAACTTCTAAGAAAGCACCGGTGAAACATCCATGAATCCTCAGTGCAAACAGGGGTTCCACATGAGGGAAGGATGAGGATCTGCCAGTGACAATTTGCCATTCTCGTGTTTGCTACTCCAAAAAAGCCAGGAGTGAAAGAAACCACATAGAACTTTAAACAAGAGTTTTCTGTTTGGACAGTTTAAATTAAATTAATAAAGCCTATAGTTTCAGCTGGTAAGCACAATTATATTACACAGATGTGCCCCGGATTCAGGGACAATTTGTTTATCAGCTTTGCTTATCCGAGTCTGAGTTAGGTCCTCCAATGTTTGAAAAGCTTTGATGCCTCAACATGTTGTTTGCCAAAGTGGTGCCTATAATGAGCAGCCAAATTCTCTGTATTTCAGGCGCTTTCCTCTCAACTGCTTTTGAAGGGGACTGTCAAGTGTTGCATGCTGTTTGTCAGTTAACACTTGGAGAGTGAAATTCACAAAGGGGACTTTATGAACCTTCGCAACAAGGATATCTTTGCCAACACTTCAGAGCTATTTTAAGTTTGGGAGTTTAAGTTTCTCTCTCTTCTTAGAGGTGATAGTAGCTGACCCAGGACGCCTGGGTTTTAAGTGAGTTTGCACTTTCAAGACCTGCTAGCACTCATTGGGATTTCAATTGTGTTATGTGTCCAAGGAATTGTGCCTTTTATTTATGTGGCTTCCTTAATCTAAAATTCTTAATAATGATAACAATGAATGTGAGAGAAATGATGATAAATACCACTTATTGTTTATTAATTACCCAGCGTTGTAATCAATTATCTGCATGATCTCATCGAATACATGTAGAACCTTGAGGTAGGTATGCTTATTTGTCCTGTTTACAGATGAGAACACAGAGGCTCAGAAAATTTAAGTAGAATGTCCACTGAAATAGAACGCAAGTGATGAAACTGAATTTGTACACAGAATTGCAGATCTTCAGAGCCCATTACTCATTTTTTTCTTATTCTTAGAAGAATAGGCTTTAAAAGAAGGAGTTTTTAAAAATGTGTGTGTGTGTATGTGTGTGTGTGTGTGTGTGTGTGTGTAGCAGGGTGGGGACAGGAGTGGGAGAGATCATAGAAAGTATTTAGGTGTTAATTAAATTCTTCCTTTTCAGTATCACCCAGGGAATATATCTTGTTTATATATGTGTGTGGTGTGTATTGCATGTTTGCATGGGTACATTTGTGTCTATATGTGTGTTTTCCATTTTCCAACTTTCTTGGGTGCTCAAAATGTTGTTGTGAGTAATCTTCTGCGTTTTACCCTGGGATTTTGAGATGCTTATATTTCTCTGTCACTTTTGTAATCTATCTGGTTGGTAATATTTGAAAGTCTCAGTTTCTGCAGATCACAGCTGGGAATTTAATAGACAGTTCTTTACTCCTTCATTGCGAGCTGACCACAGACTCACTTTGTACATTGGTTTGTTTGAGAATAACAGACACATAAAGAAAAACAGGATAAAGGCAGAGGTCTAAAGACTAGGAAAATAAGCATCAAGCTCATTTTGGTTACAATTGTGGATTGGCCTAGCTTTACAATGCCTATACATTTCCCTCTGCTTTTCATTCATCTCATCATTAATTTCTTTCTTCATTTGCTAAACAGATGAGTAGCAAGGAAGGCAATAGAATTAAACCTGAACAAAAAAACTCCCCTTTCTCCCCAGTCCTCAGTGTTCCTTTGAGAATGAAGACTTTAATGATGGGAGGTCCATTTCAATTATCTGGAGCCAATGCATTTCTACTTCAGTAGTCACTGCTTTCAGCAAAAGGAAATGCCTGTAAAGGGGTAAAGATCCGTTAACTGACCACTTCAGAGAGAATTAACCTGCCAGAGGAAAGGGTGAATGTTTTGCAAACTTAATCTTTCCTGGGCAAAACCCCATTATGAAGTGCTGGCCAGGCACTTTCTTGCCTTATTTGGAAGACAGACTTTTTGTGTCCTTCACATCCAGAGACACATACATCCTCTCCAGCCCCTGACCTCTCTCCCCTGACCTGCTTGTCTGTGTTCTTTCTTTGTAGAGCTGCTGCACTATCTACCTGAATCTTCTTGGCTTCATCTTACAGATTAGCTGCCTAATTAATCTTCCAAAAGTACAGATTTGATGCTGATATTTTGCTACTCAAAAAGCTTTAATGGCTTAGCTTTAAACAACAAAACGTGGACTTTCTGGCTTATCCTTTAAGACTTTCCATGACTTAGCTCTATTCTACTCACCCAAACATTTTCTGCCTCCCCTCCCTGCCCCCACATTTTAAAAAAGTCCACTTCACTTAGACCAAACTTAAACTTTGTTTCCCCACAATAGAGTGTAAGTTCCTCAAGGACAGGATTTTTGTCTGTTTTGTTTACTGTTGTGTCTCTGACACCAATGACAGTGGCTGGCTCCTTGTAGAGGCTGAATTAATTGAGTGAATAAATGGCCATATTCCACATTTCCCTGATTCTGTGGCTTTGCTTACTTCTTCTCTTCATGAGTTAATATTCAGCCTTTGTTTAGAACTTGTTAATAAACCACCTCTCCCATTTAAACAATATCAGATTAGCTGAAATAGATCTCTCCCTTTTGTGAGTTCCAGTAATTCTTTATATTCTCACAATTCTCATTCACATATTTTTGTCACTTTTATCTTTTAATTGTAACTGTTTAGATGCATGTCATATTTATCCCTCCCCCTATCCCAACCACTGGTTTATAGTAATTATTCTAAGATATCATCTTGCAGGTAAAAGACACTTAAAAAAGCACTTGGTTAAGAATTTTATATTTTATATTGTCATTTCCTGTTTTATTAAAATATGTAGTAAAATCCTTGCAAAGATATATCATTCAGTACTCTTTTCTTGTGTCACAGTCAACTTCATTTTAATGAAATAATGATGGTTTTATTAATAGTGACTAAATTATTAAATATACTAGTAATGGACTATTCTTCAGCATTTTGGGAAATAAGAAACCATTTACATCCAAACCCATAGAATCCACAATGCCAAGAGAACCCTACTGTGAACTATGGACTTGGGGTAATGATGTGTCAATGTAGGTTTATTGGCTGTAAGAAAGGTACCACTCTGGTGTGGAATCTAGTGTGAGGCCAGGTAATATATGAAAAATTTCTGTAATCTTGTGCTCAGTTTTGTTGTGAACCTAAACCTGCTCTAAAAAATTAAGCGTATTTAAAAAAAAAAGAAGCAAACAAAAAAATTGCATTTATATACATATCTCTTCCTTTATACCATGCTGCCAAGTAGTTTTAAGACATCTTTCTTCCAATATGAAGCTAACAGGAGTTACAGATGAGAAGGAGGGAAATACATTTTTGCCTTTGGTTTAAAATTCCTATGTTTCCCAGGCAATAGAACAAAACAATATTAACATTTATTTGGCTAAGGGTAATCTCATATTTATGTATTTCCAGAGCATTAACAAATAGATGTGACAGCACTACACCAATTTTTGGCACAGTTTTTTTCTACATTGCTCCTTCTTCTTTTATATATTTAATTTTTAACTGTTGCTGCATACAATGAGTTCTAAATTCTCTCTGCTGCTGCCATGTGAATAAAGACATGTTTGCTTCCCCTTTTGCCATGATTTTAAGTTTTCTGAGGCCTCCCCAGCCATGCAGAACTGTGAGTCAGAACTGATTATTAATTAGCTTAGACTGTGCAGTCTAACCCTAGCCAACAGGGGAACAATACAGTAGTAGGGGCTACCTGTGTCAGGAATAAGAACCTCTTCCCCTCCCTTGTCCAGGTGTGCACTCATCACTGCTCCATCTGTGGGGTGTGTCCTTCTATAAAAGTAAACTGCCTTGCCGAGAGACTTTATATTCAAGTGCTATTTCTTTTGTGGCATTGAAATTTTACATATAACACTGTTTATACTTGTGAGTTCTGTATTAGTCTGTTCTCACATTGCTAAAAGAGATACCTAAGACTGGGTAATTTATAGCTAATTCTAACTCACAGTTCTGCATGGCTGGGGAGGCCTCAGAAACTTGACAATCATGGCAAAAGGGGAAGCAAATATGTCCTTATTCACATGGTAGCAGCAGAGCAAAGGAGGTAAAATCCCCTTATAAAACCACTAAATCTCATGAAAACTTGCTCACCATCATGAGAACAGCATAGGGGAACTTCCCCCATGATCTAATCACCTCCTATGAGGTCCCTTCTCCAACATGTGGGCTTACTATTCAGATTACAAGTCAAGATGAGATTTGGGTGGGGACACAGAGCATATTATTTCACCCTGACTCCTCCCCAATTTTGTCTTTCTCACATTTCAAAACAAAATTATGCCTTTCAACAGTTCCTCAAAGTCTTAACTCATTTGAGTATTAACCCAAAAGTCCAAGTTCATAGTCTCATCTGAGACAAGGCCAGTTCCTCCCACCTATGAGCCTGTAAAACCAAAAGCAAGTTAGTTACTTCCTAGATTTAATTAAGGTACAGGCATAGGGTAAATACAGCCATTCCAAATGGGAGAAATTGGCCAAAACAAAAGGGCTACAGGCCCCATGGCAGTCCAAAACCTAAAAAGGACACAATTAAATCTTAAAGCTCTGACATAATCTCCTTTGAGTCCATGTTTCACATCCACATCATCCTGATGCAAGAGGTGGGCACCCATGCCCTTGGGCAAGTTCTTAGGGGAGAAAAGAAAAACCAAGGATAAATGAAGTGAAGGTCAGTTTCCAGAATTCACAAAAAGTAGGCATCTTTATCTAACAAGACAGATGCCTGCAAAATCATAGCTCTGACTCCTGACTTTGTTATTGCCCTCCAGGGCCTGCTTCACCAGGGAACACACATTTTTCTGCAGGCTCCTTTCCCTTTGCTCCCATCACTGAAGGTAATAATTTATGCAGAGGAATCTTGGCCTTGGCCAAAGGCTCTTTTCAAGATGTATTGATGGTAATCAACTGAAGATTTCTCAAAATAAGATGTGCATGCAGCCTTTAATGAGTTGGAAGTTTAGTTTCACGATCTTGAAAATAAATTATAGTGAGGATTATCAGCACTAGATTGCCAAAACAAAAACAAACAGCAACAACAAAAAAAACTGTTGAGTTTCCCATGGTTACAGGATTCTCCCTTTTTCCTTCTGTTTTCCTTAACTTCTTTTCATGGGGGTATAATTATGTTTATTCATGCCATTGATATTTGATGACTTCTGGGTTTCAAGACAGCTATTCTTTCATAAAATTTTCCTTCTGAAAGAGGAACTATATGTATTTAGCACAACTTTTGGAGCTCAGAGACCTTTATGCATAGGCACCTGTTTTTCCTGAGATGTTACCAAGTATCTGTGTGCCATTTTGGTCGGGTCTCCTACAAGTATCCTTGGTGACATCTCAAGAAAACAGCACAAGGAACGTGCTGCTTCCTAATACACCATAAAAGAGGTTTTGTTTAGATTCTCTTCCAGGAAAAGAAGTTAGAGATTAGACATACTGAGCTTGTTCCAGCTTCAGGAAGAAAAAAAAACTTCCTTAAAACTGCTTTCTTAAAATATGGCACTGTCTAAATTGAATCATTGTATTACCCAAGTGCTCTCTAGTTTTCAAATCTAAATGTAAATAGATGACAGTGACAAATAGATTCAAACATTTTCAAAGTATGAGTTCAGGGACTTGACAACCAAATAGAGGAAAGATTGAACCTATTGTTTAACCCTAAAATTAATCCAAATTCCTAATCTCTTAAGTATTTAGTGTTTCCATACATCCTAGGAATTATAAAACAAAAACCCCAAAACTAAAATAGTGCTTCTAGTTCTATTTATGGTTTTTCTCCCTCATCCAGAGACAAAAAAGACTGAAAGCATCTCTAAGTTCTATTTCTCTAATTCCTGGAGAATGATAAATATTTAGCCAAACAGAATTACTCATTTGAATGTTTCAAGTAGACTGATGTTTTGCCAACATAGAAACCAAATTTAGTTTTGGGTGGTAATAGTGAAGCAGGAGGGCTGCAAACAAACCTCTCAAACATGGAACAGAGAAGGAAGTGGTAATTTTAACTTGGCCAGGAGCTGCGGCAGGTATGGATGCTTCAATAACCTAGCTCCCCGACAAAAAAAAAGCCTTGGCCCTTTTAAAGGTTTACAGTCTCAGAGGTACACATGTGAGAGGGTCGAGAGCATGAGGTTGATGTGACTAGGTGGGAGTCTGAGCAGTTGAGCAAGAACAATGCCTTCTGGGGAGAATTTCTCCATATCATGTCCATGATCTATAGATAGGGTTGTGGCTAGCAGTAGGGGGGTTTAATCTTTTAGATCTGATTGGTGGCACCAACCAGTCCCTCCTCTGGCTGACTTTTAACTTCTCCTTTTGAGATGCAATGTAGAAGGCTAAAGGGGAAATGGCCTTAGAAGCTCAGGAGGAAGGGGTCTCTTTCCTCAACCCCCATTTTGAGAACTTCACCTATAACATTAGTGAGAGGTCTCACTCTCATTCTCACTTTCCTGATCCTCTAAAGAAACTGATTGATAATGATTCATAAAATATACTTGTGATGTGGTTCTTTGGTTAACTACAGCAGTGGTGAATCCTCTAATCATCTGAAGGAACAGGGGGACCAAACAAGGGAGTAGCAAGCAAACACCTATTATTATCACAACCCTTATGATGGGAGTCTTGAATCCTCGCAAGGATGAGAACCAACCTCCAAACAAGGACGGAGGGTTAAATCCGCATCATACCTGCACAGGCATCTGTGTCAGTTTGCTCATGTCTCTTACGATGTCCTCAACTACTTGACCCTGGTCATCTGTGTGTAGGCAGCTGTTGGTTAGAATGAATTTTCTACAGACTCCTCCTTTAGCTGCTAGCAAATAATCTAAGGCCAACCAGTTCTGTGCATTTCTCATTTGAGTTTCTTGTTGGACAAAAATGGACAGAGCTTTGCCTGTTTCATTAGTGAGTATTTCCAAGACAGCCTGCAACTGGATGATCCAATTGAACCTGTAAATAGGAGTCCGATATCCCCATGAGCCATCCTCCTCCCATGTGGTTGGCCCATAATACTCAATAATTCTCTCCAGTGGCCATGCATCATCTTTCCATTCACCTATCTTTAGACTTCTTTTCTCCCAGGCAGAATAGACCAGATATCCTTACAGCTCACCTGTGTTAACAGATTATAGGAACAAAGAAGGATTAATGGTGCCTATGACACAGCTACCTGTCCATTTTTCAGGCAGTTGTACATATGCTCTATGTCCACATATCCAATATAACCCAGGCCGAGCTGTTCTGTCTCTCCGATAGCCAGGATGGTTCCAAGCATCCTGTAATTTTGGGAATTTCAGGAGGGGCTTCTTTTCTGTATAATTTGAACTCCACTAGGTTACATATCCACTGTTCCATTACACAATTGTTGCCCTAAGCAGCTAAGCTTCTCTACTGGAATAGTGAAGTCTTTTCCTTCTCTGGCCAAACAGTATTGTCCAATAATTGAAACCTTTAAAACCCAAAAACTGTTGGTTTGAATTATTTGAACTGAGGTTAGGTCAGGGACAGGGTCAGAAGGTACTAACTCATGAGCTTCCCATGGCCACCGATCACCTGTAGTAGTTCCTCCACATACATAGCAAGAAGTGACATTAAGGGAATGGGTTACATTTTCAGCAAGTTGGAGGAACAAGCTCTTTGTGTTTTCCAGAAGCTCCAGCACTGGCTCATTTACTATATCATAGAAGGTCTGCTACACTGGCTGGGATGAGCATTTTTTGATTTTCCCCTGAATCTGGATACTGACTCCAGGATCAAGTCCTTTTCCATCAATTCCTAACATTACACTCTCTCCTTTTTCCAGTTTGGGGTCTTGGGGGTTTGTGATTATTAATTCTCCTAGGTTACAATGTCCTGAGATGCAGGGGACATTACCCTATGGAATGGTGTCCCTCCTTTTTACAAGGCAAACAGGATCATTTTTATCATCTTTCCAAGTGGCCCAGATGATGCATGACCAATAAATGCATTCACTGCACCAGTAGGTTTTCTGGCAGATATACTTACACTCCTTTGGGTAACTTTGTTCCCATCCAAGGGAACCACGCCCCCCTCTCCCCCACCATGGGAATGATAGGCATCGATGGCTGCCCAGGCATCAAACCTTAGGGTGACCTGTTTTGGGCTTCCCTTTTCCTCTGTTCTAGCTATTAACTTAGTAGGGCTATTCCATCACCCAGTAATAAGTTTAGTTTCAAAAGTTGTATGCATAGGGGGTTCTGATGGATCATAGCAGACATCAGGTTGTCCGTCCCCTGGGTTACACACCTTATACTGAGTGCCCTTATATAAACAGGTTCCCTTCTGTGTCCCTGTACATTCATAATAACTAGAACAAAAGAATGGCAGTAACTTTCCATCCTACCTCAGTAAGCTGGTGCACACATCGAGAACATTCTCTGAAATCATTAATGTCTCTACCGTATAAGTCCAAATTTTAAGAAGATTAAGTCCCATGATGAGTTTCCTCATGTTTCGGCTGTGCGTGGACCAGCCAGCTTCTGGGTGTGGCTGGAGCAAGGCTTGTTGTCCTTCTCAAGGTGATTCTGCAGTTATTGTCTGGGTCTGGTCTAGCTTCACAAGTTTCAGCTGCTGCAAGCTTCACACAGCTGTGGTGGATCCAGGCTGGGATTCCCTCTGCATTTACAGCTGTGGGGGTGGTCGGGATCACAGTCCAGGGTACTTTCCCCTGTGGCTTCAGAGGGACTACATTCCAGTCCTTTATCCACATTCGATCACCTGCTAAGAAAGGGTGAACTGGGGAGAATAAGCTTACAAGACATCTTTCATTTACCCAGGTTGAAATATCCTGAGTGATTTTTCCTAGAGCTTGTAACTGTTGTCCTAGCTCAATTTCTCCCCACTCCCAAGACGCTCCCAGGAATGCCCACAGTATGGGAGGGGGCCTATGATATAAGACTTCATAGGTGGAATATCCTGTTTTCTTAGAGGGAGTACATCTAATTTTGAATAACACCAAGGGAAGTGCCTGCACCCACATTAATCTTGTTTCCTGACACCTTTTCCCTAAGCTATTCTTAATGGTCCGATTCATCCACCCCACCTTTCCAGAACTTTGTGGTTGGTAGGTGGTGTGTAGCTTTCAAGTGATACCTGATGCCCTGCCATTTTCTGGACCAAATCAGCCACAAATGCTGGTCCATTGTCTGAGCTGATGTGCAATGGCAGTCCAGACCTGGGGATGAGATCTTGAAGAAGCACACAGGTTACTTCATGGGCCTTTTCGGTCCTAGTTGGGAAGGCCTCTAACCACCTAGAGTATGTGCACACCAGGACCAACAAATACATATGCACTCCACGCTTGGGCATCTCAGTGAAATCTACCTGGAGATCTTCAAATGGTGCTGCTCCATGAGCTTGAATGCCAGGGAAATAGTTGGAACTTGCCTCGCATTGCGCTGCGGACAGGTAATGCATCTCCGTGCCACAGTTTGTGTCAGGGCTGATAAATGTGATATGTAAAATACCGGCCTAACAACTTCTCAAGTGACTCGTGGCCTAAATGAGTGGTTTCATGTACAGTCTGTACGCCTGTGGCCCCTAATAGCTGTGGCACCACTACTCTTCCATCTGGTGGCTGAATCCATCCCTCTTTAATTATTTGCCACCCCTCCCGATTTGAGAAAATCCTTTTCCTCCTTAGATTAAGTGGGTGCCAAGTCAGGTATCTGGGCAATTAGAGGGGCTGTAATTGCTGCTTGGTAGGGGGTAGATGCCACCTTATGAGCTTCTGAATCAGCTCGGGAATTTCCCAGGGCTACAGAAGTATGGGCCTGCTGATGTCCTCAGCAGTGCACACTGCCACCCTTCGGGGCTTCCAAACTGCTTCTAACAACTGCAAAATTTCATGTAGGTACTTTATTTCTTCCCCCCCTAATTTAACCATCCTTTTTCTCTGTACAGTGCCCTGGTAGAAAGGCATACCAGGAATCAGTATAAATGTTCACATCCTTACCTTCATTTAGCTCTAGGGCTCGGGTCAGAGCCTTCCAAGCCGAAGTACCCTAAGGCAGTGGCATGGCCTCGATTACAGTGTCCAGAGTTGCTGTGGCGTAGCCTGCACACCTTTCTCCTCATGGATTAACAAAACTGCTTCCATCCACATACAATGCCCGGTCTACTACTATCCATGGTTGATCCTGAAGATTGAGCCTGCTGGAATAAGCTGAATCCAATACTTCAACACAGTTGTGTTTGACTGGGCCTTCTGACTGGGGAGCAAAGTGGCAGAGTTTAAGGTGTTGTAGACCTCGATGGTGATGCAGGGATTCTCACATAGCAGGGTCTGGTATTTGGTTAACCTAACATTTGTCAACCAATGATGTCCTTTGGTATTCATTAGAGTCACTACTGCGTGGGGTGATTTGATATTTAAGTTCTGTCCCAGAGTTCCTTATCAGCCTCTTGTGCTAGCAGAGCAGTTGCTGCCAGGGCCCTTAAACATGGGGGCCATCCCTTGGAAGCTCTGTCCAGCTGCTTGGAGAGATAAGCTACAGGCCTGGGCCAAAGTCCCACTGTTTGCGTTAGAAGTCCAACTGCCATATTTTCTCTTTCTGACACATACAATGTGAACGGCTTTGTTAAATCAGGTAATCCCAAAGCTGGGGCTGACCTAAGTTTCACTTTCAGTTCCTGAAAGGCCTGCCAAGGGCACCTTGTCTCCCCACTTTGTAAATTCATATAGGGATTTGGCCAGTACTACAAAGTTTGGAATCCACAATCTACAGAAACCTACGGCTCCCGGGAACTCCCTCACCTGCCTTCTGGTCTCAGGTTCTGGCAGGTTACAAATGACTTGTTTCCTCTCTGCTCCTAGGCTGCACTCTCCCTGCCTGATGGTGAACCCCAGATATCACACTTGCTGTTGGCAAATCTGGGCTTTTCTTTCAGACATGTTATACCCAGAGTCCTCTAGGTGCTGAAGTAAGGCATCTGTTCCTTTTGCCCACCTGACTGTCCTGGGGTGTCCCAATAAAATGTCATCAGCATACTGGAGCCACACGCATCCTGAGTCCTTAGCAGAAAACTTCTGGAAGTCATGGGCTAGTGCCTCCCCAGAGATGGTGGGAGAGTGCTTGAACTCCTGGGATAGCCGGGTCCAGCTGTACTAGGTAATTACACCTGTTTCTGGATTTTCCCACTGAAAAGAAAATAGTTTCTGACTCTCCAAGGCCAGTATAATGCTAAAGACAGCATCCTTAAGTCTAAGCAGGTGAACCAACTATCCACCATTGGCAATAATCCCAACAGCATGTACAGGTTGGGCACAGCTGGGTGCAAAGTCACTGTAGCCTGATTAACCAAATGCAAGTCCTACATTGGCCTGTAGTCCTGGGTCCTTGGTTTAGGAACAGGCAAGAGGCAGGTGTTCCAAGGAGACTGGCAAGGAACTATAATTCCACAGTCCTTTTAAGCATTTAAGATTGACTTGGTTGCCTGCCAGAGCTTCCCTTGGGACTGGATACTGTCTCTGACAGGTAATGCCCCTGGCTTTACTTCAGTAGCCAATGGGGCTTTGTTTACTGCTAGCCCTGGGGGTTTTCCTCTGCCCAGACCCATGGCCATCGCTTGACTGGAGCAGGGGTTAATTTTTGTCCTGATTCATTCAGGAGTCCACTCCTCCTCCCTAGGGACTGTGAGAGCCATGATAATCCCTGTGTGAGGCAGTTTCAGCTAGGTCAATGAGAGCCTGTGGCTTCTCAGTATACGACAGGGTGTTATTTTTCCAGTTGATACGATCAGGTAAGGTGAATGGTAGGTACGTGAAAACACATAAAGATGTGGCCATCCTCATCCACTCCTGTATACCTCTGCTCTCTTAAAGGCATCTGCACCCCTGCCTTGGGTTGCAGATGGGCTGCTGGAGGTGGAGTTCCTCCTGGGAGGTAGGCAGATACGGGAGGAGTCCCTTCACATTCTTTCTTGTCTACCCTGGGCGGTTTAGGGGTGTGCAATTCTAGCAGGGGCACTGAGGTTTCAGGCCCAGGGGCAAGGACTTCTTCCTCCTGAAAGCGGGGAGGTATCATTGGCAAAGGCTCTTCACCATTGGATCTGTCAGGACCTTAGGAGTCTGTGTCCCTTGGCAGGTAGAGTGGGTTTTTTCCCTAGCTGCTTGCCATCAGTATGCTTGCCATCAGTATGGTTGCCATCAGTATGCTTGCCATCAGTATGGTTGCCATCAGTATGGTTGCCATCAGTATGGTTGCCATCAGTATGGTTGCCATCAGTATGCTTGCCATCAGTATGGTTGCCATCAGTATGGTTGCCATCAGTATGCTTGCCATCAGTATGCTTGCCATCAGTATGCTTGCCATCAGTATGGTTGCCATCAGTATGGTTGCCATCAGTATGCTTGCCATCAGTATGGTTGCCATCAGTATGGTTGCCATCAGTATGCTTGCCATCAGTATGGTTGCCATCAGTATGCTTGCCATCAGTATGGTTGCCATCAGTATGGTTGCCATCAGTATGCTTGCCATCAGTATGGTTGCCATCAGTATGGTTGCCATCAGTATGGTCGCCATCAGTATGGTTGCCATCAGTATGCTTGCCATCAGTATGCTTGCCATCAGTATGGTTGCCATCAGTATGGTTGCCATCAGTATGCTTGCCATCAGTATGCTTGCCATCAGTATGCTTGCCATCAGTATGGTTGCCATCAGTATGCTTGCCATCAGTATGGTTGCCATCAGTATGGTTGCCATCAGTATGCTTGCCATCAGTATGCTTGCCATCAGTATGGTTGCCATCAGTATGGTTGCCATCAGTATGCTTGCCATCAGTATGCTTGCCATCAGTATGCTTGCCATCAGTATGGTTGCCATCAGTATGGTTGCCATCAGTATGCTTGCCATCAGTATGGTTGCCATCAGTATGCTTGCCATCAGTATGCTTGCCATCAGTATGGTTGCCATCAGTATGCTTGCCATCAGTATGGTTGCCATCAGTATGCTTGCCATCAGTATGGTTGCCATCAGTATGCTTGCCATCAGTATGGTTGCCATCAGTATGGTTGCCATCAGTATGCTTGCCATCAGTATGCTTGCCATCAGTATGCTTGCCATCAGTATGCTTGCCATCAGTATGGTTGCCATCAGTATGCTTGCCATCAGTATGGTTGCCATCAGTATGCTTGCCATCAGTATGGTTGCCATCAGTATGCTTGCCATCAGTATGGTTGCCATCAGTATGGTTGCCATCAGTATGCTTGCCATCAGTATGCTTGCCATCAGTATGGTTGCCATCAGTATGCTTGCCATCAGTATGCTTGCCATCAGTATGGTTGCCATCAGTACGGTTGCCATCAGTACGGTTGCCATCAGTACGCTTGCCATCAGTACGCTTGCCATCATTACGCTTGCCATCAGTACGCTTGCCATCAGTACGCTTGCCATCAGTACGGTTGCCATCAGTATGCTTGCCATCAGTATGGTTGCCATCAGTATGGTTGCCATCAGTATGCTTGCCATCAGTATGCTTGCCATCAGTATGCTTGCCATCAGTATGGTTGCCATCAGTATGCTTGCCATCAGTATGCTTGCCATCAGTATGCTTGCCATCAGTATGGTTGCCATCAGTATGCTTGCCATCAGTATGCTTGCCATCAGTATGCTTGCCATCAGTATGGTTGCCATCAGTATGCTTGCCATCAGTATGCTTGCCATCAGTATGGTTGCCATCAGTATGGTTGCCATCAGTATGGTTGCCATCAGTATGCTTGCCATCAGTATGGTTGCCATCAGTATGGTTGCCATCAGTATGGTTGCCATCAGTATGCTTGCCATCAGTATGGTTGCCATCAGTATGCTTGCCATCAGTATGCTTGCCATCAGTATGCTTGCCATCAGTATGCTTGCCATCAGTATGGTTGCCATCAGTATGGTTGCCATCAGTATGGTTGCTGCCTGTCCTCTTAGCCACCGTGGGGGGTTTAGAACTAGCTGCAGCCATGAGTCTATATACAGAAATTGATCAGGGTGTCCTGGCTTGCATGTAACCTTATGCCATACTTTGAAAAGAAGAGACCTGTCTAAGCTTCCCTCTGAGGGCCAATACACCCTAAATGCTGGCCAATCTACCTCACATAAGGTCCTCAGCTTTCCTGGTGTCATAGTCACTCTGTAGTCTCCACTAAATCCCTTCTTGGAATTTTTCAGCATGGTCCCCAGAGGAGTAGGCTTGCTATGAGTGTGACCCATGACTTTTTGCACAGAAACAGCACTCACAGGCAGTACAGAGAGTCTTACTTCATCGTCAGTTTCTCCCACTCTGCATGGCATGACACACTCTCTTTCACTTTTGCTTCAGGCAGGTAGGAAAGTCTCCCTCTTGGGAGTGTTTCAGATGCCACTTGGCATTGGAGAGTTTGTTACTCCCCTGACAATACCTAGATTGTGAGGGCACCTCCTTCTAGCCATGTGCGGATCACCCCTAATCCCAGCTGGCCCCACAGTATGCTTGGAGCTTACAGTCCCCTCTGATGGACTTGCTGTTCCCACATTTCACAGCTGGTGAATTGACCCCTCCAATCACTCACACAGTCATACACATCCCACTATGCAAACAGAAACCAAAAGCAAGACTTCCAAGGTTAGATACAGAAAGAGAGAGACAGCCAAGTTCAGGAGTGCCAAATTCGGCACATGTGGGTGATCAGGCCACAATTCCACCTAAACAAGGTGGGCAAGTTTCCCAGGACTGCTCCTACCGTGTTTCTGTCATCCAGATGCTTCAGACACCCATTCCTTCTTGGTGTTCAGCCACTGGGTGGATCTACTGTGGGGACCTACCCTGCTTTGCTCCAGTGAGGCATTCCACTGGGGCCAATGCCTGCCCAGAGGCACTCTCAGAACTCACATCGCCCAAGTGGGCTGGAGTTCCCGAAGGGATGCTCTGGAGGGCAAGGCAAACTGCCTGGGAGGCCATCCCTGCTGTCTGTTGACTGAAACTTGCTTCCCAGTCAGGGAACCAAATAATTAAGCAGGAAAGGCCACAAAACAAACCTCTCTGAACACTGAACAGGGAAGGAAGTGGTAATTTTATTTGGCCAGGAGCTGTGGCAGGCATGGATGCCTCAATAACCGAGCTCCCCAACAAAGAAAACCTTGGCCCTTTTAAAGGCTTACAGTCTCAGAGGTACACATGTGAGAGGGTCGAGAGCATGGGGTTGATGTGACTAGCTGGGCGTCTGAGCAGTTGAGCAAGAACAATGCCTTCTGGGGAGAATTTCTCCATATCATGTCCATGATCTACAGATAGGGTTGTGGTTAGCAGTAGGGGGGTTTAATCCTTTAGACCTGATGGGTGGCACCAACCATCCTGTCCTCTGGCTGACTTTTAACTTCTCCTTTTGCGATGCATTGTAGAAGGCTAAAGGGGAAATGGCCTTAGAAACTTAGGAGGAGGGAGTCTCCTTCCTCAATAGTTTTACAATTTACTCACTCACCAATAAGCATCCATGAAAACTGATTTGCCATTCATATACTAATTTATTTATGCATCAATTTATTTAAAAGGAAAAACTCAATGCTTATTTTGTGACAGGCATTGTTCTTGCTGCCTGATACTGAATAGTGAACAGAATAAATGTGATTTCTGCCCTCCTGGCAAGAAGATAGCCTGTTGAAGAGAACAGATAGAAAACAAAACCATATACATAAAATATTAACACAGAGGGCTGAGAAATAAAAGAGCAATATATTGATGAATATAAACACCTGACATCATACACAGGTACATTTAAAAGCATAAGCATCTCTATCGTCATACACAGGAAGATTTAGAAGCATTTCCCCTCCTCCTGCCCCCTCCCCCTCCCCGGCTCACATTCCTTCTATAAGAAAACACAGCTATTTGTTACCTAGAACAAACATTTTGTAATCTGGCCCTGCAGTGTTATAATTCACTATGTTGCTGGCACCCTCATTCTCTCTATATGTTTCCATCAGTGTTTTGGGCATTGCCCTTCTCTATTTTCCCACATGATCAAGGGAATTCTCATGCAGCAACAGGTCATAAAAAGTCAAATCAAACTCTGCTTTGACCAGTCAAGCCTGTTGTCTCTTTGACTGACTACCAGATTTTCATGCTGAATGCTGCACGCATCTCTGCAAGTTTCCTCTTTTATTCACCTCTTTATGCTCCAGTTTGTCACCTGCTATTGTCTGCTCACTTCCCATAGGTTTTTGCTCCTACTAACTTTCCTGCTAATCAGGTTTTTTTTTCTGTTTCTAAACATAAATCTCAATGTCTGCTATGATCCTCACACATTTCCCAGTCACCTTCCTCAGCTAAACCTGTCTACTTGGCAGACAAGCACTTTGGAATTTCATATCTACTCTTTCTCATGCCACTGACATGTTCTTTTTTTGGCATACAAATGTCAACAGGTAGGATCAAATGGAAAAGAGGTGTGAAAGGTTAATTCCCCAATATCAGCATCAACTATAGGAAATGTATGTGCAGAGTCACAGCTAAGTGGGACTCCTTGAATGAACAGTACTCTGTGACAACTATTGAATGAGAACATTTTTTGTCACAGTGAAAACAAAGATAGGTTGTTTTAATGTCATGGGTCACTGAGTGAAGAGCAGAGAAAGCCAGTTCTTCATCCTCATACAAGGGCCCTTCAAACATGGGAGGCCAATGTTACAGATAAATATTTAGCCAAAAAATGGACAGCTGTTGCCAAAAATCAAAGGACTTTTTTTTTTTCAAACACAATTTTTGATCTTAGGTAAATCCCTGTTCAGGAGACATGACCAATATCAGTCTGTCATCAACATGTACAGAGGAAACTCTAAATTATAAATGTATCTATGTAGAAAAGAAATAGAATTTTTATTTACATTGTTTGAGAAATCATATTATCAGTGACTTTGCTTTCAGAATGGAGGCTGTGTAAATGAATTTTACACCATGAATCTTCATTTTAAAAATTATAAAATTATAGGGGAGAAGAGAATTTTTTTCTCACCCATTTATTGTTGGATTAATGACTGAGACCCTGGTAGTAAAAAACTGGATTAACAAGAGAAAAGCACCCAAATCTATGTAGTATAAGTTTTACTTGACATAGAAGCCTTCAGAAATGAAGATCCCCTCCTCCCCCCAAAAACAGGGAAATTGTGTAGCTTTATGGACAACTGTGCAGAAGTATGATTAGACGACAAAAGTCCTCATCCAATGGTAATAAACTGGGTAAAACCTAGCAAGACCTGTTTGTTTAGATTCTTCTCTGTGTCTTCATTTCTTTTCTCTGGGTAGAGGGAGGGGTCCACTGGAATGAGAACCTGATGACCTACTCTAGAGGAAGGCCAGAGAATTATTATTATTATTATTAATATTATTTTTGAGACTGAGTCTTGCTCTGTTGCCAGGCACCAGGCTGGAGTGCAGTGGCATGATCTCAGCTAACTGCAACCTCCGCCTCCCAGGTTCAAGCAATTCTCCTGCCTCAGCCTCCCAAGTAGCTGGGACTACAGGTGCACGCCACCACACCCAGCTAATTTTTGTTTTTTTAGTAGAGACAGGGTTTCACCATGTTGGCCAGGATGGTCTTGATCTCTTGACCTCATGATCCACCTGCCTTGGCCTCCCAAAGTGCTGGGATTACAGGTGTGAGCCACCACGCCTGGCCCAGAGAATTATTTCATAGTGTGCTTCAGGGAAGAATGGCAGAAGAAGGCCAAAGAGACCATACATCCTGCTTCTGTTGTTTTTCAGATGCCATATTTTGGGGACGTATATTCTGACTTTGCTTTCAGAATGGAGGCTGTGTAAATGAATTTTACACCATGAATCTTCCATTAAAGTGGAAATGTTACTTGTTAGTCTAAGTTGAATGTAAAGTAAAATAAACTTCTAGACTCTTCTTTTTCAAAATGCCTCCTTCCATATTTCCTCCATTTATCTCTCTTTTTCTTTAAATTGATACTTTAGAGACAGGGTCTCACTCTGTTACCAAGGCTGGAGTTCAGTGGCACAATCATAGCTCACTGCAGCCTAGATTTCCTTGGTTCAAGATTCACCCACTCAGCCTCCTGAGCAGCTAAAACTATAGGTGCATTCCATCATACTCATTTTTTAAATTTTTTGTAGAGCCAGGGTCTCACTATATTGTTCAGGCTTCGGTGAGATTAATTTGCAATGGGAAGGACTTCAATTAAGCAGGAAGAATCTCTTCCTTAATAAAATATAAGAATTTGCTTAATGATTTATTCATTCATACTCGTCTTTAAAAAATTACTTGAGATGACATAAAAAGCATAAAATAAGAAGATAAAAATAAAAAAATGATAGAAGTGTATAGACCAAACAAAAACATGAAAGTAAAGTTGAACCAGGGATAAAGTTAGTGTTCAAAGAATGGATTGGATTGGAGTGTCCTAGTAGGGAAGACAACATGTGAGAGAATAATCAGAAACATAATCCACAGATTCTGGGAATGCAGGAGACACAGTGGTTTGCCTATTGACATCCAAAGAGTGTTTTTCTCTTGTGCATCTCTAAAAAGAAGACATATGTGATGGAATGAACAATATACTCAACAATATTAGTTCAACAAGAACAATAGAAGATGTTATATATTATATTTAAGCATGTTATATTAGTTTCTTATTGATAGAACAAAGTTGCTAGTATAAAAAATTCAAATGTAGTGGCTTTAAACAACACGTATTTATTATCTAACAATTCTAGAGACGGTAAGTCTGAAATGGGTCTTCTAGGGCTAAAATAAAGGTGTTGGCAGAGCTGTGATCCTTCTAAAGGTTTTAAGGGAGAATCCATTTCTTAAAGTTTGCAGCTTGATTTGAGTCTGATTGCATTTCTTGGTTACCGGCCCATCACTCTGACCTCTGATCCTGTCATTAGAGATTTCTTCCTCTCTCTGATTCTAACCCACACTCTCTGTTTTCTAGGGACCATGGTAGTTACACTGGGCCTGCCAGAATGATCCAGGATATTTGCCCATCTCAGGTTTTGTAAATCCCTTTTGCTGCATAAAATAGCATATTCCAGGAATGAGGATATGGCCGTCCTTGGTGGGGTGGTTATTCAGCCTAGCACACATGCCTTACTGTAGGCGGATGACTGGGTGATAAAATGCCTATGTACGCAGCTCTGCAATACTCTTCAATATACAAGGAAAACTGAGGAGGGTTCATAGCATATTCACATTTTACCACCATGAAAAAAAAGTCTGTTCTGGCAGCTCTGGTTTTCATTTTGATAATAAGCAATAGGTAACTATTCTGGGCTCACAGAGCTTATCCTAAGACCTATCTCTGTTTTCAAGGTTAAAGGCTAAGGAAACAGCAGTAAAAGCTGCAAGTAATTTTCTATAAATTAATCTGTCTGGTAATAAAGAATGTAACGACGGTCAAAAGCAGTAGCTGTGCTTAAACTACTCGTTTCCCATGGAAATCCTTGCCCTAAGAAGCTCAAACTTGAGGTCTGTCAAAGTAGAAACTGAATTTACATTTTATAAGGAATTAGATAGATAGTATTAGAGAAAATACCTAACAATCAAAAATTTCTGGCAAGTTGGCTTGTTTCCGCTGGCTGAGAAGATGGTAAGATAGTCAAACTCTGATGTCCTCTCCTCATAAACATCTCCTATCTTTAGAAGTAATTCATTTGAGGCTCTCACATCTTTGACATCCAGGAAGGATAGCATTCACATCAGGTGCAGAGTGGGGAAGCCACTTTTGCTGACAACTACTTGCCCCTGAAAGTTGACATCCTCTTTCCTAGTCTCATACTTACATTAACTTGCAGGTGGAACTAACTGGGGGAGGGTTCACTTTGGCCAAGATTTCTAAACTGGCACATCTCAGGAGGCTATGCAGGGAGGTGCCTGGCCCCAGTCATCATAAGATCTATAGGCAGAAGATGTGACATGTCCAATTTAATCTGAGTCATTAGACAAATTCTTGGACAACAGAAAAAGTTCCACAGGACATCTGTTATCATTATAGACACATTAATCTTTATATCCCATTAAATGATATATTAGTTTGATAAGCCTTCCATACATAATAAAATATTACAGACTAGGTGGCTTAAACAATATAAATTTGTTTTCTTGCCACTCTGGAGGCTAGAAGTCTAAGTTTAAGATGTTGGCAGAGTTGGTCCCTCTCTTTTAGGCATGTATGTAGATGGTTGTGTCCTCCCCTTTGTTTCAAATCGTGTTTTCTCTGTGCATGTCTGTTCCTTAATCCTTTCTCATAAGGACACTGGTAGTATCAGATTAGGGTCCACCTCAATTAACCATAGTGCTTTTTTTTTGAGACGGGGTTTCGCTCTTGTTATCCAGGCTGGAGTGCAATGGCGCGATCTCAGCTCACCGCAACCTCCGCCCCCTGGGTTCAGGCAATTCTCCTGCCTCAGCCTCCTGAGTAGCTGGCATTACAGGCACGCGCCACCATGCCCAGCTAATTTTTTGTATTTTTAGTAGAGACAGCGTTTCACCATGTTGACCAGGATGGTTTCAATCTGTTGACCTCGTGATCCACTCACCTCAGCCTCCCAAAGTGCTGGGATTACAGGCTTGAGCCACCGCGCCTGGCCAGTGCCTTTTATTTTAAACCCCTATCTCCAAATACAGTCATGTTCTGATGTACTGCAAATTAGGACTTCAACATATACATCTGGTTATTTGTATCTTCCAGTTTCTAGTGTCTGCTTGCATTTTTGGTAGGTAAAGGGAACATGATTCACCCCATAATAGTAGTAAATTATCAAATAATTTAGTCATAGGTAATCACAAGTAAAGAAAGCTTTGGTAGCGGAAGTAACTTCTGATTTTTGTGTGAGCGTGGTGAGCACTTCTACCTCTCTCCTCATAAGGGAGCATATCAAATCCCCATTTTTCACCCTAGGCCCTAGTCTGTCAGAGACACTTGTACTGGTCCAAGAAACAGACCAATCAAGGCAGCAAGATTCTCCAAGCTGGAACTGGCTAGAAGAGAACACACTTTTATTTTATAATCCACATTATAAAGACATGAAATTTCCTTTTGGGGAAAGTGTTTATTTTGTTCATCTGTTTTTGTTTGTTTTTGAGACGGAGTCTCGCTCTGTCACTAGGCTGGTGTGCAGTTGGGCTATCTCGGCTCACTGCAGCCTCACTTCACAGTTGCAAGTGATTCTACTACCTCAGCCTCCCAGGTAGCTGGGATTTCAGGTGCACACCACCATGCCTGGCTAATATTTTGTATTTTTATTAGAGATGGGATTTCACTGTGTTGGTTAGGTTGGTCGTGATCTCTTGACCTTGTAATCCACCCACCTTGGCTTCCCAAAGTGCTGGAATTACAGGCGTGAGCAACCGTGCCTGGCCGGAGAATGTATTTTATAAAATGAAGTCCAAAAGATAAAATAATGAAAAGAGAAAGAGAGAGAGCCAGGGCCCTTAGCTCCCATGTTTGTCCTCTCTGAGGCAGACACCACACCTATTCTGTGAAATGTTATGTTTGTCAACAAAACCCCTTTTAGGCACATCCTAGTTCAATTTAAATATCGATCATTTGCAAAGGAAGTGTCCTGACCACTGCTGCTGCTGCTATGTGGTTGAATGTAAACCCTGCACCTCACCTGAACACGTGCATAACAGTCATATCCAAATGAATTGCTCCAAGAACATAATGAATATTTTCAAGACGTTCAAGAAGCTCTACAGTTTCTACTTCCCATTTTTCCTTATCTAGGCCATTTGGCACACCTGGTGTTTTTCAAAAGCTAAGTGCCAGGATTATTTTCGGTCATGGTGGATTTATAATGACAGCTCAAGTTCCATCATGGTCAAATACTAGCTTTATTGGGTACATGGTCATTCAACATGCAAAACTCAGATGATGAGATACATTTCATGGATTTGCTGTTCCTCTGAAAGTCCGTGCTTCCATAAACTGTAAAACAGACAAAAATTACCCACACGAATATAGTTAGAGGTGGCTCAGCTCCCAGGCTGTTACTGTTTTTGAAACTATGAATTTCTTAAACAGAGAAAAATGAAATTTGCTTTGGTTTAATGCACATACCAATTATGATAATCTGTGAGTCTTATTTTTCACCTCTTTTGGCAAAAACATCATCAGCATTTTACCTGCCTTGCTTTCTCTCTGACTCCTATGATTTCTTAGACGTTTATAAATTTCAATAACATTTGGATAATTTAGCTTAATATATGTATATATGTAGACCTAGATACATATGCCTAAAATATGTAAAAGTGATTCATTTATTTATATCTAAGCTTATTACCATTATTTATGGAGTTAGTTTATTATTACACATAAGGGGTCAGCAAATGTTTTCGGTAAAGGGCCAGATAGTGAAGAATTTTGGCTTGCAGCCCAATCTCTATGGTAACTACACACCCCCATAGAAATACTTACCTCTATGCACTGCTCACCTCTGCTATAGTAGCAAGAAAATAACCATAGACAGTGTTTCAATAAAACTTAGTTACAAAAGCAGACAGTGGCTGGGGCATAATTGTTCTGTAGGCATTAATTTGCTGATTCCTACCACAGGAATCAGCAAATTGTAATGCTTTAATTCTGCATCTTCAATTGCATATTCCATTGGACCAGAGGATCAATATCAATTAATACTGAGTTAATAATAGAAAATTATTGTTTTATAATATTAATGAATTTTATGATATTAATCCCATGTTGCCAGATTATTATTGCATATTCATTCATTATATAAGTTCTTACTGAGAACCCACTATATGCTAAATATTATGCAAGATATTGGTGACAGTGGTGAAAAATGCAAAGTTGATCTTCATGTACCTTATAATCTTTTAGGGAAGACAGACCATTAATTAATAAGAAATATTGTGATGAGTATGATAAACTCTGAGTTTATTTAGCTGAGTGGCCTAACGCAGCTTAGAGTTAAGAGTAGTCTTCCCTTGGAAGTAATGCTTAAGCTGAAATTGGAAGGGTGAGCAGGCATTTTGATTTGGGAAGAGTGGAGATGGTGGGGGCAGAGGAAGATCCTGTCTGAAATGCCTGGTAGAAAAATGAGAATAGGAGTGGGCATGGTGGTTCACACCTGTAATCTCAGTACTTTGGCTGATACGGGTGGATCACTTGAGGTCAGGAGTTCGAGACCAGCCTGGCCAACATGATAAAATCCCATCTCTACTAAAAATACACACAAAAAAATTAGCTAGGCATGGTGGTGCATGCCTGTAGTTCCAGCTACTCAGGAGGCTGAGGCATGAGAATTGCTTGAACCTGGGAGACAGAGGTTGTGGAGGTTGCATGAGCTGAGATTGTGCCACTGGACCCCAGCCTGGGCAACAGAGCAAGAGTCCATTTCAAAAAAAAAAAAAGCCACACACACACAAAGAAAAATAAAAATGGAATATGGGCATTTGGAGCACCTTGATAGCTGTAGGAAGCATATGTGAGAGGAGCGGCTGGGAGTTGGACAAGGGTGAGATGATGCAAGGTCCTGTACACCATAAAGAAAAACATCAGAGTTTTAAGTGAAAATGTTCTTTCCAGATACTCATTATTGGATGATCACCATAGCTACAGGGACAATGGTGGAGAGAAGACAGGAAGAATGAAACATTAGGGGGCTGGTTCAATGACCCACAGAAGAGAAGATGGTAGCTTGGATTGAGTGGAGACAAGTGAGCACAGAGGTGTTTATGGTATAGACTCAACAAGGCTTTGCGGCTGACTAGATGTAGGGACGAGAGGAAGAAAGGCGTCAAGGAGCATCCTTCCTTCAGCAAACAAATACTACTTATTCCCTTTTAGAGGCCTTTTTGTGGAAGATTTGACCCCCATTTCACCACAGATTTAAATCCTATTCATTCTTTAAGAGCAAGTTCACATCTTAATTACCCTAGATACCTTCCTCTACTGCTCAAGCTCACAGTGATGTCCTTCCTTTGAACTCTCAGAGCATCCATTGTCTGTTTTCTCCTTTTGGCATTTACACAAATACTATCTTACACAAATACTATCTGTCTCATGCATATGCCAGATTGCAGGATACTTTAGGATATGTGAACTATTTCTTGTATTTCTTTCATTTCCTATTAAGTTTCTGGAATAATTCCATGTACCCAGTAGATACATATGAAATGCTTATAGAGAAATGGGTCAATGAGCACTGAGTAAATCACATTAAGACTTAACAAGGAACATAACAGAGAACTTTAGAGCAGATAATTTCATTCTACAATCTAATGTTATCATTCTTGTCAACTCTATCAATTAACAACAATTCCCAGTTGCACCGGCATTGTTGGTCACCCGTTGCTTCAGTTAGCACTCGAACCTTATTAAAATGTCTCCATTTTGCTTTTTCAATTGATTCTATTTATTATTATTCCTCGAGTACGTTTACCATGTTTCATTGTAATATTTAATTTCATATTCATTTTCAAGTTCTATTACACAACATGTGCTGCTATCTCTTTGACCTTCTGTTCACCCAGATTTTTCTTTAAACTCTGCCAAAGATCTATACTGAACTGATATCTTTTCCTGATAAGATTTTAGCTCTGGAATATATGACTGAAGACAAGATTTAATTCTATCATAGTTTCACAAGATCTGAGCAGTTCATGCATATCCCCACTGCCTCACTGAACAATGTCAGAAGTGAGAATTGAAAGTTGTGAGCAGATGGTAATGAGGTATTGCTTCAGGGTGTAAAAGTCACTATAAACTAGAGCATAAGTCAGGAGCACAAATGATGTCACCTTCTAGGGGTTGTTCCTCAACTTTGTGTCACAAAATTTAAATTGTTTTAGTTTCATTTCCCAACATACTTGGAGTACCGTATTCTCACTTATATACATTTATGGGCTTTCCACATTGGGCTGCAACCATTGATTCTAAAAGAGTCATTTAAGAAAGTCACAAATGAACTTTACAGCTCAAGCTTAGTTATCAAATTATAATCGCCCTGATCACTGAACTAGTGGATCTAGCACAGGACTAGAATTAAGTCTGATATGCAACTCCGTAAATGGGTGTATGTGAATAATTGATATAGTCTTACATACATAATATATATTATATACACATATTAAACATAATATATATTATATACACATATTAAAATGATGTAAAACCAATATAAATTACAATTTTTAAAATGATTTAATTGATTCATTATTACATTCCATCAATTTCTTCAAATGTATATGGAAATGAAATTATAAAAGTTATTTATTAATTTAGAAGCTATGAGAGTTATAAAATCACAGGGTTCTATTGCACTCCAGCCTGGGTAACAAGAGTGAAACTCCGTCTCAAAAAAAAAAAAAAAAAGAAGAAGAAGAATATTCCTTCTCATTTTGATACTCTCTTTTATATTGCTGCAACTCAGATTTGTTTATGGCTCATTTTTAATCTTAAACTCAACTAAAACGGTATCCTTTGAATGAAGAGAGAAAGTTTATTATAGACAGAAAGAGGGAGAGAAAATGTAATAATAAGCTTTCTGTGTATTTCTTATAGTACTGACATTAAGCAAGAACTTCTTTATTTTATAATTATGCTGTTTTTATTGGTTGTTTAGTTTTGATACAAACTAACATCCTCATATATTATATCACTTCTGGTTTCTAACTGGTTAACTGTAGTCCATTACTTAGACTTTTGATGTGTTTTTAGAGCTGGCCTTTGTCATCAAGCATATTTTCTCTCCCTCTAAGATTCATGTTGATCACAAATTTAATAAGCACAAAACTTTGGCCTGATTCAAACGATTAGTAAATATATTGAACAACATGGTTTGATAAAGAGAGTCCGATAGCCATTAGCACAGACTGTCCACCAAACTAATGTTAATTCATTAGCCATCAACCCTTTTTATGTTTGCATTATCATGTACAATCCTGTCATTGTACTTAAGGCTTTTTTTCTTCAAGACAGAGTCTTGCTCTGTCACCCAGGCTGGAGTGCAGTGGTGCGATCTCAGCTCACTCTCACCTTTGTCTACCCAGTTTGAGTGATTCTCCTGCCTCAGCCTCCCAAGTAGCTGGGATTACAGGCACCACCATCATGCCCAGCTAATTTTTATATTTTTTAGTGGACATAGGGTTTTAGCATGTTGGCCAGTCTGGTCTCAAACTCCTGACCTCAGGTGATCTGCCTGCCCCAGCCTCCCAAAGTGCTGAGATTATAGGTGTGAGCCACCTGACCCAGCCCAGATAAGGCATTTTTTATGCTGCATTCCTGTATGTGAGAACATAAACAAAAACTGGAGGAAAATTTGCATATCATGATCAGGACTATCCCAGTATTATAGCTATCTATAGTTTTATTTTTAATTCTGTGGCCCTTCCCTATTTTTCCTGATACCCATAGCTTTGCTGATTTGAGGAAATACACCTCTTTCTTGAATCATGCAGCTATGCTGGGATCTGGCAACTCATACTTAGGTCCTTCCCTCTTCCCCACCTGAGTCAGTCACAGAAGCTGATTAGAGGTCTCCCGTAAGATATTCTTGAACAGGAGCTGAAGAAATGAGCTCTTGTCTTTTCTGGAGTTACAGTTAGGTGAATAGAGTCTGGAAGTACTATTATGTTTTTTGAGCCTTTTGTCGAAAGATTGGTTTGAAAGACAAAGGAGTTGAAACAGAGAAAAGCAATTTAAAAATCAGTGAAAGTTCCGATGGTATTTCAATTTCTGTTTCTAGTTTTTCTAACATTCCTATTATTTGCTTACATAGCTCAATGGATTCTATTTTAACCTAAACTAGTGTAAGTTAGGTTTCTGTCACTTGCAACCAAAAAACACTGACAAGAAATTCAAGAACATATCAATAAACACCCATATCTAATACTTGTCAAATAGGTATTTTCAAAGTTGAACTTGAAAATCTACAGTGTATATAGCTATGTAAATGAAAGACTGTTTCAAAGAACTTCCTGATTCCCAAATACATTACCCATCTGCTGCCAGTGAGCCTTAAGTTCTGAATATTTATACTAGTCAAGATTCAATTACAGAAGCAGAAGTGTGTGTGCATGTTTGTGCGTGTTTGTCTGTATGTGTGTATTAACCATTTTGTTACAGAGATTAGCCTAATGCAATTGTGAGAACTGGTCAGGCAGCCTCTATGAAGCTGTCATGTTCTTGAGTCCTAAGGAAAGGGAGTCAGGAAGAAAAGGTGGATATTAAGTGCAAGAGGGGAAGAATAAGCTGGAAACCCAAATCACACTGATGGAGAACAAGAACAAACCCATGAATTTGGACTGAAATCCTTGTCAGTTCTTGGATGGTGAGGGCATCCTCCAAAACTCAGGCTTATTTATCATGAATCTAAACACAGACCCCTGTCTCAGGAGCTGGAAATGCTGAAAGACAATATGAGGAAGATGAGTATAGTAGGTCATTCTTTTTTTTTTTTTTTTTTTTTTTAATTTTTTATTGGATTATAGGTTTTAGGGTACATGAGCAGAGCATGCAAGACAGTTGCGTAGGTACACACATGGCAGTGTGCTTTGCTTTTCTTCTCCCCTTCACCCACATTTGGCATTTCTCCCCAGGCTATCCCTCCCCACCTCCCCCTCCCACTGGCCCTCCCCTTTTCCCCCCAATAGACCCCAGTGTTTAGTACTCCCCTTTCTGTGTCCATGTGTTCTCATTTTTCATCACCCACCTATGAGTGAGAATATGCGGTGTTTCATTTTCTGTTCTTGTGTCAGTTTGCTGAGGATGATGTTTTCCAGATTCATCCATGTCCCTACAAACGACACGAACTCATCATTTCTGATTGCTGCATAATATTCCATGGTGTATATGTGCCACATTTTTCCAATCCAGTCTATTATCAATGGGCATTTGGAGTAGGTCATTCTTGCATTGTGATAAATACCTGAGATTGGGTAATTTATAAGAGGTTTAATTGGCTCAAAGTTCTGTTGGCTGTACAGGAAGCATGGTGCCTGCATCTGTTGGTGGGGAGGTCTCAGGAAGCTTACAATCATGCAGCAGGTGAAGGGGAATCAGGAATCTCACCTGGCAGGAGCAGGGTCAAGGATGGGGTACAATGTCACACTTTTTAATAGCCAGATATGATGAGAACTTACTTACTGTCTTGGTGACAGGATAAGATCTCTTAGGCCATGAGAGATCTGCCTCCATGACCCAGACACCTCCCACCAGGCCCCACCTCCAACACCGGGGATTCCATTTCAACATAAGATTTGGGCAGCGACAAATAGCCAAACTATATCCTTGGGGAAGTTTCAGTCTTCCCCAAGGAGTTAAAACAGAGAAAAGCTACAGCCTCACACCCATGTGTTAAGCCAAAAGATTAGGAACAACATAGGTGAGCAACAAAATGATTGTGGTTTTATTTCCACCTTCAAAATCTCCCGCAAGAACCTTGCCTGTGAACCCTCTAACAAAACATAGAGGGAAGCAAACTCTAAAATATGTAGATCAACCTAATTAAGCTGATGCATTACAACGTCACCACAACACCAACACCACCACAATGAATTGTATTCTAAAGAAGCTAAAAATGCACTGAATGTGTGTGTGTCTGTGTTCAGAAGGAAGTGGTAGTGTGAGACTACAATAGGAGGAGTAGGAAATGGATGTTAATGAAGGAAAAATACATCTTAATGAAACAGGGAAATACGTTATGGCTATCTTTCATATTGGAATATCATATTGTGAAGTGATTCCTCTTTGTCTGCCTGGGTACATATTATTAATTGATGCTTTAATTTAAAGTTTTTCTTTAATGTCACAAATATGATGTATTTTTGGAAGAGAGAGTAGATAGTCTCAGAATTTTCTGCAGAAATATATTTTACCTTCTAGTAAATGTTGGTGTTTCCCAGGCTATTCTACCCTGAACAGTATATATAGAATTTTATGATCATGGTGTTTTGTTTGATTCAGGAATGGGTGCTTTTGGCCACAGTTTGAATGTTTTTAACATCTTAAAACTATTTCAGTTTGCTCTAGGTTTGATAAAACATGTAGCCTGGAGGGGTTTTCCTATAACATATAAGCCATATACTGTTGGAAGGAAACTCAATGCATATATCTCTGATTCATTTATACTTAAATAATTAACATGCTGTAGCATAAGAAAATCTGTCTTTAAAATCAGCCCTTTCCTTTTAAAACAGAAAGCTTTGCTTTTCCAAAAGTAAATTAACTTGGCGACCAATGATCTCAATCTTGTTTGAAAATTGAACTCCTTGAAATTAGTGTGGGTTCTTTCTCTCTTTATATGTTTTACGTCAGAGTTTTCAATCTGCTTGCTTACTTTATTTTCCAATATATTTATTCACTATTTCTCCCTTTCATTTCCCTTTTAGTTGTCATGTAGTAATTGTAGATATTCACTTGATTTTTAAGAGAATTTTATTAGTATTTCATTTTTGAATTTGGATTCTCCATCTTCATTTATTTAGTTAAGAAAAATTGGCTGGATGCAGTGGCTCATGCCTGTAATTCCAGCACTTTGGAAGACGAAGGTGGGTGGATCATGAGGTAGGGAGATCGAGACCATCCTGGCCAACATGGTGAAACCCCATCTCTACTAAAAATCCAAAAAATTAGCTGAGTGTGGTGGTACACACCTGTAGTCCCAGCTACTCAGGAGACTGAGGCAGGAGAATTGCTTGAACCCAGGAGGCAGAGATTCCACTGAGCCAAGATCATGCCACTGCACTCCAGCCTGGTGACAGAACAAGACTCCAAAAAAAAAAAAAAAAAAAAAAAGGGAAAACTATTGCCTCATCATCCAATCATCAAAAACCAGAACGCCTCTTCTCCTCCCATGGAGCACAACTCCTCACCACCAATGGAACAAAACAAGATAGAAAATGAGTTTGATGAATTGACAGAAGCAGACTCCAGAAGGTGGATAATAACAAACTTCTCTGAATTAAAACACCACGTTCTAAACCAAGGCAAAGAAACTAAGAACCTTAAAAAAAGGTTAGACAAAATGCTAACTAGAATAACCAGCTTAGAGAAGAACATAAATGACTTGATGGAGCTGAAAAACACAGCACGAGAACTTTGCAAGGAATACACAAGTTTCAAGAGCCAAACTGATCAAGCAGAAGAAAGGATATCAGAGATTGAAGATCAAATCAGTGAAATAAAACAAGAAGGCAAGATTAGAGAAAAAATAGCAAAAAGAAATCAATAAAGCCTCAAAACACTATGGGATTATGTGAAAAGACCTAATCTACGTTTCATTGGCATACCGGAATGTAACAGTGAGAATGAAGCCAAGCTGGAAAACACTCTGCAGGATATTTTCCAGGAGTACTTCCCCAACCTAACAAGGCAGGCCAACATTCAAATCCAGGAAATACAGAGAACACCACAAAGATACCCCTCAAGAAGAGCAACCCCCAGGCGCATAATCGTCAGATTCACCAGGGTGAAACGAAGGAAAAAAATCCTAAAGGCCACCAGAGAGAAAGGTCAAGTCACCCAAAAAGACCATCAGACTCACAGATGCATAAAGCAAATTCTTAATGACCTACAAAAAGACTTAGACTCCCACACAATAATAGTGGGAGACTTTAACACTCCACTGACAATATTGGACAGATCAATGAGACAGAAAGTCAACAAGGAGATTCAGGACTTGAACGCATCTGGACCAAGCAGACCTAATAGACATTTACAGAACACTCCACCCCAAATCCACAGAATATACATTCTTCTCAGAACCACATCACACTCACTCTAAAATTGACCATATAATTAAAAGCAAATCACTCTCAGCAAATGCAAAAGAATAGAAATGATAACAAACAGTCTGTCAGACTACAGCACAATCAAATTAGAACTCAGGATTAAGAAAAGCACTCAAAACTGCACAAGGCAGAAAAAAGACACAGCTTACCAGAATGTATGGGACATATTTAAAGCAGTGTCTAGGGGGAAATTTGTAGCAATAAATGCCCACAGGATAAACAAGGAGAGATCTAAAATCAACACCCTATCATCAAAATTGAAAGAGTTAGAGAAGCAAGATCAAAAAAACTAAAAGCAAACAGAAGACAAGAAATAACTAAGATCAGAACAGAACTGAAGGAGATAGAGACACCAAAAAACCCTTCAAAAAAATCAATAAATCCAGGAGCTGGTTTTTTGAAAAGATCAACAAAATAGACAGACCACTAGCTAGACTAATAAAAAAGAAAAGAGAGAAGAATTGAAAAGATGCAATAAAAAATGATAAAGGGGACATCACCACTGATTCCTCAGAAAAACAAACTACTATCAGAGATTACTACAAACAGCTCTATGCACATAAGCCAGTAAATCTGTAAGAAATGGATAAATTCCTGGACACTTGCAGCCTCCCAAGCCTAAATCAGGAAGAAGTTGGAACCCTGAATAGACCAATAACAAGGTCTGAAGTCGAGGCAGCAATTAATAGCCTATCAACCAAAAAAAGTCCAAGTCCAGATGGGATCACAGCCGAATTCCACCAGAAGTTGAATTTTGAAATTGTTCCAAACAATAGAAAAAGAAGGAATCCTCCCTAAATCTTTCTATGAGACCAACATCATCCCAATACCAAAACCTAACAGAGACACAACTAAAATAGTAAACTACAGACCAATATCCATCATGAACATTGATGCAAAAATCTTCAATAAAATACTGACAAACTGAATCCAACAGCACATCAAAAAGCTTATCCACCACGATTAAGTAGACTTTATCCGTGGGATGCAAAGCTGGTTCAACATACACAGATCTGTAAATGTAATCCACCACATAAACAGAACCAAAGACAAAAACCACATGATTATCTCAATAGATGCTGAAAAGGCCTTTGACAAAATTCAACAGCCCTTTATAATGAAAACTCTCAATAAACTAGGTATCGATGGAACATATCTCAAAATAATGAAAGCTATTTACGACAAACCTACGACCAATATCATACTGAATTGGCAAAAACGAGAAGCATTTCCTTTGAAATCTGGCACTAGATAAGGATGCTCTCTCTCACCACTCCTATTCAATATAGTATTGGAGGTTCTAGCCAGAGCAATTAGGCAAGAAAAAGAAATAAAGGGCATTCAATTAGGAAAAGAAGAAGTTGAATTGTCCCTATTTGCAGACAACAAGATCATATATTTAGAAGACCCCATCATCTCAGCCCAAAACCTCCTTAAGCTGATAAGCAACTTCAGTAAAGTCTCAGGATACAAAATCAATGTGCAGAAATCACAGGCATTCCTATACACCATCAGACAGAGAGCCAAATCATGAGTGAACTCCCATTCACAATTGCTACAAAGAGAATAAAATACCTAGGAATACAACTAACAACGAATGTAAAAGACCTCTTCAAGGAGAACTACAAACCACTGCTCAAGGAAATAAGAGAGGACACAGACAGCTGGAAAAATATTCCATGCTCATGGTTAGGAAGAATCAATATTGTGAAAATGGCTATATTGCCCAAAGTAATTTACAGATTCAATGCTATCCCCATCAAGCTATCAATAACTTTCTTCACAGAACTGGAAAAAAACACTTTAAACTTCATATGGAACCAAAAGAGAGCCTGCATAGCCAAGACAATCCTAAGCAAAAGAAACAAAGCTGGAGACATCACGCTACCTGATTTCAAACTATACTACAAGGTTACAGTAAACAAAACAGCATAGAACTGGTACCAAAACAGAGATATAGACCAATGGAACAGAACAGAGGCCTCAGAAACAACACCACACATCTACAATCGTCTGATCTTTGAGAAATCTGACAAAAACAAGCAATGGGGAAAGGATTACCTGTTTAATAAATGGTGTTGGGAAAACTAGCTAGCCATATGCAGAAACTTGAAACTGGACCCCTTCCTTACACCTTACACTAAAATTAACTCCAGATGGATTAAATATTTAAACACAAGACCTAATACCATAAAAACCATAGAAGAAAACCTAGGCAATATCATTCAGGACAAAGGCATAGGCAAGCATTTCATGACTAAAACACCAAAAGCAGTGGCAACAAAAGCCAAAATGGACAAATGGGATCTTATTAACCTTAAGAGTTTCTGCACAGAAAAAGAAAGAATCATTAGAGTGAACCAGCAACCAACAGAATGGGAAAAAATTTTTGCAATCTACCCATCTGACAAAGGGCTAATATCCGGTATCTACAAAGAACTAAAGCAAATTTACAAGCAAAAAACAAACAAACCCATTCAAAAGTGGACAAAGAAGATGAACATTTTTCGGTGGCAGAAAGTTCCAGAAAGAACACCAATCAGAAGCCTGGACACTCAGGTGCTGGCCTGGACCCCTCCACTGCCTCATCTGTGCCCCTGGAAAATACCATGCCCTCCAAGCCTCAGCTTCCACGCCCATATAAGGAAGGAGCTGGGTGGGTTGGCGGTCTTCACAGGCTACCGGGAGCCACAGGGCTCTGCCCTAGGAGGCCAGAGAAGGGGCAGCTGTGGTCCACTGAGCAGCCCTTCTCCCACCTGGTTCATCAGTGGCATTCACAGGACTCAGGTGTGGCAAAGGCTTCTGGAGCAGAAAGCCTGAAAACCATGGGCTTTGTGTCAGAATACGGTGGCTCATGCCTTTAATCCCAGCACTGGGAGGCCAGGCAGGTGGATCACTGAAAGTTGGGAGTTTAGGACCATCCTGGCCAACATGGTGAGACCCCCATCTCTACTAAAAATACAAAAAAAAATTTTTTTTTTTCTTTTTTCAAAAGAAGAAATTTATGCAGCCAACAAACATAAAAAATGCTCATCATTATTAGTCATTAGAGAAATGCAAATCAAAACCACGTTGAGATACCACCTCACATCAGGTAGAATGGCAATCATTAAAAATCTGGAGACAACAGATGCTGGAGAGGATGTGGAGGAAAAGAAACGCTTTCATACTGTTGGTGGGAGTATAAATTACGGAAGACAGTGTGGCAATTCCTCAAGGATCTGGAAATAGAAATTCCATTTGATCCAGCAATCCCATTACTGAGTATATACCAAAGGATTAAAAATCATTCTATTATAAAGACACAGGCACAGGTATGTTTATTGTGGCACTGTTCACAATAGGAAATACTTGGAACTAACTCAAATGCTCATCAGTGATAGAATGGATAAAAAAAATGTGGCACATATATACCATGGAATACTATGCGGCCATGAAAAAGGATGAGTTCATGTCCTTTGCAGGGACATGGATGAAACTGAAAACCATCATTCTCAGCAAACTGACACAAGAACACCCACATGATCTCACTCATAAGCGGGTGTTGAACAATGAGAACACATGGACACAGGGAGGGGAACATCACACACCAGGGCCTGGGGGTGTGGGGTAGGAGAGGAATAGCAGGGAGTGGAGGGATTGGGGACAGATAGCATTAGGATAAATATCTAATGTAGATGATGGGGCAATGGATGCAGCAAACCGCTACCATGGCACATGTATACCTATGTGACGAACCTTCATAATCTGCACATGAGTCCCACAACTAAAAGTACAATAAACAAATTTTTAAAAAAGAATGCAAATGTTTAAAGGATATCATTTAATTAGAAAGCATATCTTATTAAATTCTGTTTTTGTGTCCTTCCTCAAATACCTTCTTCCTGTATTTCTCTTTCTTACTAATGTAATAAATTATCTAAAATTTTTTTAATGTGTAGTAAACTTGCGAGAGAATATCTTCATTTTAATTTGTATATAAAACTATAGGTTTCATGTTTTGTTTGTTTGTTTAATCTGGCACACAGTAGATAATGTTTGTTCGCAGTTGAATGAATGCTTATAAAAGTGTTTTCACACAAGCTCAGAGAGACCAGAGTGTTTAAATGAACCAGAATCACATGCAAAAGCAACAAAGCCCAATGCTCCCTTCCAAATACGTTAAGGTCTTTAAACAGAAAAACAAAACAATTTATTGGTCTTTATCTCACAAGTTTTACAGAAAAATAAAGTGACATATTTATGTTTAGATAAATCTATTATACATAATTTTTTAAAACCATAAATTTTTGACCTAGAAAGCTATGGCATTTTGAATTTCTTTTATCTTAAAATAACAGAGAAAGAATGAGAATAAAGAGAAAAAAACATGTAACTAGACTTCCCTAAGTGCCAATTAGGATCTTAGAGCATTTTAGGATTGTAAATTTCATTCACACAACCCCAGTTTTATCCTGCATTTTACTGAAATCAGATAGCTTGTCAGATTTAGCAGCTCTTCCCTAAGGCCTCCCATAGGTCTTTCAATATTGCCTTTTAATTACTTGTTTGTATGGACGCCTCCTGTAATAGATCACAAACTCTTTGTGGAGTGTGACTCGCTCATGTCTTCATTCAACATACATTGAGTTTTGTCTGTGTGCCAGGCACTGTCTCATGTATATTTGGAGATCCTAGTCAGCTATAACGTAGGTACTCAATAAAAGTCTCAAGTGAATCAATGAATCTTTTCTGCCTCTAGTTTAGAATATTTCACAGCACTTGGGTTGTATATCATATATCTTTACTGTGTTCATACAGATTTTGCTTAGGTAAAGTTTTGTAGGTTTATACCAAAAATTCAATGTCAATTGTTTCCCCTATTTCTTGTGCTAACATCAACAGTAATGTCTTTTATTTGTATATTTCTTAATATATTAAAAAAATCATTCCCATGCCAATTAGCACATTGAGTTATGCAATCCGAATGAAAACTTGGCTGAGATTTTGTAAAAACTTGAGAAATTTATTTGGAATTTCTATGGAAGGCAAAGTCTCTGGAAAAGCTAAAGTAACATTTAATTTAAAAAAAACTGTAGGACTCATAGCACCTTGATTTCAAGACTTACTATAAAATTACAGTAATGCAGACAGCATAATAATAGACAAATAGATTAATGGTACAGCAATGTATTCACACGTATACTGTCAATTTATATATATTTGGCAAACTCTCCATAGTGTTTCAATGAAGAAAGTTTTCCATAAAAAAAGCAGATACAACTTGATATCTGTATGGAATAAGTTACCTTTGTTTCTCAATTCAATACAGAAAAAAAATTAAGATGGATCATAGATTTAGGCAAAAAATCTGAAACTTTAAGTTTGTTGAAGAAAGGAGAATGTTATCGCAACCTTAGAGTAGGCAAAGATTTCTTCAGATAACCCCATTAAAAACTGGTAAAAGACATGAATAGATACTTCTGAAAAGAAGACACACAAGCAGCCAACAAACATAGACAAAATGCTTAACATCTCTAATCATCAGAGAAAAGCAAATGAAAACTGCAATGAAATATCATCTCACACCAGTCAGAATGGCTCAGACTAAAAGTCAAAAAGCAGCAGATGCTGGCGAGGCTGTAGAGAAAAATGGAATGCCTATACATTCTTGGTGAGAATATAAATTAACTTAGTCACTGTGGAAACACGTCTGGAGATTTCTCAAAGAACTTAGAACTAACATCCAACCCAACAATCCCACTACTGGTCATATATCCAAAAGAAAAAAGTAATTTTACTAAAAAGACACATGTACTTGCATGTTCATCGCAGCACTATTCACAATAGCAAAGACGTGGAATCTACCTAGATATCTGTTGGGGTCGCCCCACGTTGGACACCTCTGTCGGGGTCACCATCTGTGGGGGTGTGTCATGCAGACCCTGACTTAGTGATGGATGAATGAATATGCTTTGCCAGTTTGGCTGAGTGACTAGGAGGCTTACAGACTCCCTGGAGGGTGCTGTAAACAGCTGCGACCGCCAGCCCCCACCTGCCAGTGAGACTCACATTTATTCAGGAAAGTTTAATGGACAAATGCTTGAGTCAGGTATTAGAGACAACATCACAGGAAGGGGTGTAGAGTTCCTCAGATATTGAGCGTAGTATCATCTATCATCCTCTTTCCCCTGAATATCAGAAACTATGTCACGGAAGGGGAGTACACCCCCAGCAACATAGGAAGTAATATCATTCTCTTCCCTTCTGGATATTAGGAACAATATCACAGAGTAGATGTATACCCCTGTGATATGAGGAGTAATATCCTCTCCCCCTGTGGATATTAGGAACAATATCACAAGGAGGGTTTACAGCCCCTGCAATATTGACAATAATGTCATCGTCTTCCCCATTGCAGTAGGAACAGTATCACAAAAGGGGTGTACACCTCCTACGATATTGGGAGTAATATTATCGTCTTTTCCTTGGTTATTAGAAATGATATCACAGGAGGTGTGTACACCCCCTGCAATATTGGGAGTAACATCATCCAATTTCCACTAAATATTAGGAACAATATCACAAAGGGGATGTACACCCCTTACAATATCGACAGTAATATTATTGTCTGCCCCTGGATATTAGGAACCATACCACAGGGTGTGTATACACCTTTCACAGTATTGGGAGTTATGTCAACCTATCCCTTCCTGGATATTAAAATGAATATCACAAGGGGAGTGTATACCACCTGCGATTTTGGGAAAAATATCATCCTCTCCTTCCCTGGATATTAGCAACAATACCACAGGAAAGGTGTACACTCCCTGCGATATTAAGAGTAATATCATTCTCTCTCTTCCTGATTATTAGGAACAGTATTCTGGGGGCTATATACTTTCCCTTCAATATTGGGAACAATATCATCCTCTCTTCACTGGGATATTAGGAACAACATCAGAGAAGGGTGTACACCTTTTGTGATATTGGTAGTAGTTTCGTCCTCTCATCCCTAAATATCAGGAATAATATCACAAAGGGGGTGTACACCCTCCGCGATATTGGGAGTAATGTCATCCTCTATGGATATTGGAAACAATATCACAGGTGACGTGTACACTTCCTGCAATATTGGGAGTAATATCATCCTGTCCCTACCTGGATATTAGGAACAGTATCATAGGAAAGGTGTATATCCCCTGTGATAGTTGGAGTAATATCATCTTCTTTCCCCTTGAATATTAGAAACAATATCACAGGGAGGTGTACACCTTCTGCTATATTTGGAGTAATATCATCCTCTAACCCCCTGAATATTATGAACAATATCACAAGGGGGGTGTACACCCCCTATGATATTGGGAGTAATATCATCTCCCTCCCTGGTAATTAGGAATTATATCACAGGGGTGGTGTACACCTTCTGCCGTATCGGAAGTAATATCATCGCCTCCCAATCTGGATAATAAAATAATATTTTCTTTTATCACAAGGGGGGTTTATACCCCCTGTGATATTGGGAGTAATATCTCCCTCCCTGGTAATTAGAAAATATATCACAGGGGTGGTGTACACCTTCTGCCGTATTGGAAGTAGTATCATCGTCTCCCAATCTGGATAAGAAAATAATATTTTCTTTTGTCACAAGGGGGGTGTATACCCCTGTGATATTGGCAGCAATATCATCCTCTCTTCCCAGGATATTAGGAACAATGTCACAGAAGGGGTGTACTCCCCCTGCGATATAGGAAGCAATATCATCCTCTCCCCACCTTATTACCAACAATATGGCAGGGGTGTGCACATCCCTGTGATATGCAGAGTAATATCATTTTGCCTCCCCCTGAATATTACAAATAATATCTCAGGGGTGTGTATACACTGGGCAATATGGGGAGTAACATCATCTCTTCCCCCATGGATATTGTAAATAATATCTCAGGGGTTTGTACACTCCCTTCAGTATAGGGAGTAACATCATCCTCTTCCTCTCCCCCCATGGATATTACAAACAATATCACAGTTGCATGAATATTCCCTGTGATATGTAGAGTAACATTATCCTCTCCCCCACCCCTGTTATTACAGACAATATCTCAGAAGGGTATACACCCCTGTGATACAGAAAGTAAGATCATCCTCTCCCCGCTGGATATTACAAGCAATACCACAGTGGCATGAATATTCTCTGTGATGTGTAGAGTAACATTATCCCCTTCCCGCCCCTTGTGTACAGACTATATCAGAAGGGTATACACCCCTGAGATATGGGGAGTAACATCATCCTCTTTCCCCCTGGGTATTACCAACAATATTCCAGGGAAGTGTTCTCCCCTGTGCTATGAAGAATAACATCATCCTCTCCCTCCCTGGATATTATGGACAATATCACAGGGGGGTGTACACCCTTTGCAATATGAAGATTAACATTATCCTCTCACCCCCTAAATATTATGGACAATATTGAATAGGGGTGTACGCTCCCTTTGATATGAAGAGTAACATCATCCTGTACCCTCCTGGATATTACAAATAATATCATAGTGGGGGCGTACACCACCTGGGATATGGGAGTAACATCATCTTATGGATATGGATAATATCATAGATATGGGAAGTAAAATCATCCTCTTCTCCCCTGGATATTTCAGACAATATCGCAGGAGAGCATACACCTATAAAAGTTTTATTTTTGAGATGAAAGATAGTAGCAGTTTGGTTAAGTTAAAATGCAGTCAGTATCTAAAAGCTTTAGAAAGTTTTCAGGTCTTATGCTCATGCATGTGCATCATCATTACTGATATAGAAGTCGAATAAAATAATTGCTTAAAATTCAGGTGAGCATGTTAGCTAGATACTGAACATTGGTTTGAGTTCAGAGAACTGGAAAGTGCTAAGTGAACTATAAAATAACTAAGCAAAAATGACATATTTGGCTTTTACTCATTAAGAGAAATATGTTGAAACTGAAGTTGTGGAATTCCTAGATTGCTGAAGGAGAAATACTTGTGTAATAAAATCATTTTTATAGATAGATACTTCTCTTGATACTAATTTTATTAAGTTGGGGGAAATGTATGATATTTCAATTAAACTAATAGGAAAAAGGGATGAATTGTGAAATCATAACTAGCAAAGATCTGTTTTTAAAGCTCCAATTTCAACCACTCTACTAATAAGGTAATATATAAGTGATATTTGAAAACAGAGCTGCCTGCCTGAGTGTGTGTGGCATTATGCTAAATTAACAGGCTTAGCTCTGAAGAAAAAAGATTGGTTTTCTTCTTAGCCACACATATAAAAAAATTTTTTTGAAGAAAAATGTGCCAAGAAAAGTAACCCTCTGGATCTAAGAATTTAAGCTACTTTGTGAATTGTGGTCTTTTCCTCAAGGTGACAATATTTACTGAGGGAGAAAACAATGGTGAATCACAAATGCAGGTCTCTTCTGAGTACTGCCTGAGGTAAAGGAATTGATCTTAATATATGATTTCATTCTTCTCTTCCTTGTGCCATGTGGACTAAATATTCTTTTCTTTATGGATATTCTGAAATCAAAAGCAATATTGCCAACTGCCTCCTAATTAAACAAGCAAACAAAAAACCATGGGTGACTTCTAAACAAAAGGATGGTGTAACAAGAGAAATAGCATAAGGTAAGTGCTTAGGTTCTGTTGGAGATTGTCTGGATCTCTCTGTAGCATAGCGAAAACCACAGCCATCAGAGACCAATAATAGAGAGTTTTATAGTCTTGATACCAGTGACTTATTTGTGTAGGTCACTTTTGCAGTTTTGAAAGGACTGGGCTTGTTGCTATTCGAAGTGACCCCAGGTCCCTTATCCATTGGTAAGATGACCAGATGACTTAATACCTTCTTTTCCTAACAGTCTAGAAGCAGATAGGGAGTTCAATGATTGGTTTAATGTCAGTTACTATGCAAAATGTTGGATTGGTTGCTTGGTGCAATCTTAGTTGTCACAACAATCTAGCATAGGAGATATGGCAATTTGATCTCTTGTTCAGGTCACAGGAATTATGCAAAGAATAGGGCATATAGGAGGACGAAATATGTCAGTTCTTTATTATCTGTTAAAATATCCCATCCTTATCTCTCAGGCTGGAAACAGATAATGTAGAGGGGTCATATTTTTGGAAACAAAGGCCACCTACTGAGCCGAAGCACAAGTTAGACATACCTGTCTGTATGTTCAGAAAAACAAAGGCCAGGCCTTGGTGCGTATGTAATACAGATGTGGTAATCATCAGAAGTGGGTTATAGGTCTCTGCAGAAACTATCACAGCCACATTGAGAATGCGGACTGTGGTCTGACCATGGGATTGAGGATCTCACTCTACAGAGCTGGCTCCAGCAATGCCCCACCCTATTCCCTGTGCTTCCTGCTCTATCTCAACCTGTAAGAAAAAGAGGAGATTTTAGCTCTTTAAAATCAATTTCTCTTTCTGGTTTTTGACAGAATCTCCCATTCTTCAGTCAGAAATGTAATTTAATAATTTTTAGGTTAGTTATATACACTAATTAAATGTACGTCTTTCATTTAAAAATTATTTTTTGAAGAGTTAAGTGACTGGACAACATTGTCTCTGAGCACATTAATACCTTTTTCTGTGGGTTGAGATGAAGCACTGATGCCTAAAGAGATACTCTCTTGATAAATTGTTAATGACTAAAGAATGTTCAAGAAGCCAGTCTCCCTCAGCTTGATGCAGGGTAATCGGCAGGCCATCTTGGCTCACTGCAACTTCCGCCTCCCAGGCTCAAGTAATTCTTGTGCTTTAGTCTCCCTTATAGCTGAGACTACAGGTGTGTGCCACCACTGACCAGGGCTAAATTTTGTATTTTTGGTGGAGATGGGTTTCACCATGTTGGCCATGCTAGTCTCAAACTCCTGGCCTCAAGCCATCTGCCCGCCTCAGATTCCCAAAGTGTTGGGACTACAGGCATAAGCCACCATGCCTGACCTCTGGGCTATAGTTTTCTTTTACTATGTTAGGATTAAATCAGAAATACATACAGATAGGTAGATGGTTAGATAGATAGATAGATAGATAGATAGATAGATAGATAGATAGATAGATGATAGACATAGCATTTAATACATAAAATTTATAGAATCTAGTAAACGTTAAAGATAGATGCATATTGTTATTCTAAGTCTTTATTCAGATGTTAATTTAAAAATTGGATAAGAATTGAATAAAATTTTTAGTAAAATGGTTAAAATAGCCCCTCTTTACCCTCTCTAAGCTAATTTCTAGCATCATTTTCCTAGCGTTTTGGAAAAATAAGAGCATTTATTAGAAGTGAATAACATTTATCTTAATATTCTAAAATGTTAAAATACTTTTTGGTGAAAACACAATTTATATTGCTGGATTTAATTAGCAAGAAGCCAGTTTTTATTTATATTTAGTATTTATCCAGACTAGATCATTCCATTAGTTACACAGAGAAGGATCCAAATATTGACTCTCCTTGTTTATCAGTAAAAAAGCACTTCTTTCGCTGTGACTTATCTCAAGCTTTTAAGTATTTGAGAACATACATGAAACAGAATTGAACATTAGCTCCACATTTGAACCATAGTAAATGCTAAAGCATTATCTTTCCTTCTTTCTAAGAAATGTTTACACAGTTTGTTTTCCTATTGGCCTATTATAAAACTCAGCAAGGTGAAATGGCAGAAGGACTACGTAAATGCTAACACTAAGATTCATCCATCCACTCATTCCACAAATATTGGGTGTTAGAGTAGTTAAGAAGACACAGCCCATGTCCTGTCAGGGGAAGCTGACAATATACAACTAAATTAGTAAGTGTATTCTACAAATCCAGGTAGTGAAGTTAGCAATACTTACTAAGGTAAGAGTAAAGGACAGTAAGAAGGGAATGATCCAGTAGAAGGAAATGGCTACTGTCTAGGGTGATTAGAGAAGACTCTCTTAAGAGAGGACTTTGGAATAGAAACTTAATTGAAAGAAGCCATGTGACTCTCAAGAGGAAGACTTCTCAGGGGATTGAAGAGGCACAGATCCCAGAGGAAAAAAACAAAAACAAAAACAGTTTGACTTGTCAAGGCCACTATGTTTAGAGTAGAGAGAATGAGAAGGAGCACGGAAAGACGCAAGGTTTGAGTGACATGGAAAAGTACTGAAAAAAGACAAGAAAAACAAAATCCCAGGAAAGTTTAATTTCTGACTCTAATTTTCCATGTATTTCAGATCTAACCTGCTTTCAGTGTTCCAACTTGATTTTCTCTTTGCAATACTAGAATCATTTTTTCTTGAGACTGACAATGGATTTACTTTAAAATGACCAGAAATAGTGAAAACTAGTAAACTGATCAAAAAATTTTTCTGTATTAAGAATGACTTATATGGATTACACATTAATCACTAAATAGGCCTCTATTGGAATGACCAGGTTAAAAATTCTCATTTGTTATATAAATTCTCCTAGACAAAAGCTGTATTCTCCAATATAAAGGCTGAAGTATCCTAATAAGAGGATGTATTTTAGTGTGATTACAGCTTGTCTACACATAAGACACAAAGTATATAATTGAAATAATTATCAATTATTTCAAATAATAATTTTGTTTTAAATATACAAACAATTATCTAATTAGGGAATCACAAGTTAAGTACCCAATTGAGATTGCTACAGTGGTATTTTGATTATTTAAGTAGAGATGAATTGTAAACATTAAGACTAAATTTCACCTGAAAGAATCTTATATTTAAAGTCTATGGAGAAATGTACTTGGCAGAGTGTATTTTGACTCATAAAAAGACTCATAAAATGGTTTGAGATAGTTTGCTGAAATAAAATCATATAACAAGCATGTAACTGAAACAATTAGCTACAAGTTTCAAGTCACAAACATATTTGTCAGAAGTTCCCTAATCATTACTTGGGCATCGATTCATGCTTTCATTGAATATTATTTGAATTTCTACTATGTGTTAGTCATTGTGCTGGATTCTAAGTTTACAAAGGAAACAAGAGAGTCTTGCCCTATACCTCTTAGTTCATGGATTCCTGAGGAAATTGATGAGTAATAATGAAGAAATGCTACTCTTCAACTCTGCATGAAAGAGACACAGTTTCTACTCTACTCTAAGGACATAAAGTATAAAAGTATCATCTGGTTTAATTTTCCATCCTATGTCTAAAAGTTAAGAAAGTGCCTCTCTGACATATTTTATCTCTTGAGAAAACAGATTGAGAGTTGAGGTATAAGGGAGGAATGGCTTGAAGAAGGAATGGTTGATATTACCATGGGACTCAATGGCTTCTCTTTTTGTTAGCAGTTCAAGAAAGGAAGAGACAGCCCAATTGTTGGTTCAATGACCATCTGTGTGATTTACTGAACAGCATTCAGGACCTAGTTGACTTCATTCAGAATAGAGGTGTTTCCAATTACAGTGTCAAGGAAGAAGGTTTCAAGCAATGTATCAAAATCTAAGGAAACTGGGGAGATTTGTGGGAAGAGTAGAAAGCTGTGGTTCCACAGCACACTGAAGGAATTTTTAATTTCAGAAGTGGAAGATTTCTGGGTAGGCCCGTGAGAAGGATATCAAGTAAGGAAAAGGAGAAGATAACAAGTTCAAGATTATTGTGTTTAGTGTCAGATGAATACAATAATAGGTGACATTACTTGGAGTAGCAGGAAATAGATGATTTGAGCAGGTGCCAAAAATTATACTGAATAAGGGGAAGTAACCAGGAGGAGGATAGGAGATACTGTCAAGAATAGGTAAAAGAGGCCGGGCGCGGTGGCTCAAGCCTGTAATCCTAGCACTTTGGGAGGCCGAGGCGGGTGGATCACGAGGTCAAGAGATCAAGACCATCCTGGTCAACATGGTGAAACCCCGTCTCTACTAAAAATACAAAAAATTAGCTGGGCATGGTGGCGCGTGCCTGTAATCCCAGCTACTCAGGAGGCTGAGGCAGGAGAATTGTCGGAACCCAGGAGGCGGAGGTTGCAGTGAGCCGAGATCGCGCTATTGCAGTCCAGCCTGGGTAACAAGAGGGAAACTCCATCTCAAAAAAAAAAAAAAAAAAGAATAGGTAAAAGAATGTTTACCCAACTGGCAAGAAGCTTCAAGGAAACAGATTTATTTATTTATTCATTCATTTATATGAAGATAAGGGAATCATGAGCTGAATACAATCCGGAAACTCTGAACTATATGATATGTAGGAGAAAGAACACCTATTCTTCAGAGGACCCTGAGAATTTATGGAAAGAGTCAGGTTCAGTGAAGCCAGTCCGAAAGAAATGGTCAGCAGAGAGGCAAAAGGTATAGAGGAATTTGTTTAACTCTGGGCAAGGAAGCCCATACAATGGATGTGAGGAGTAGTAAGGCCTGTGTGGTTTGGGCCTTAAATGGACAAAGTGTCAGATTTGCTTTGCTTCAGTAATAAAAGCAGTAGAGCTTTTCAGCCTGAAAAAGGCAATCTGCCCGCCTCGAACTCCCAACAAATTGCCTTCACTTACTTCATTTCATTGGTATAGATATTGCATGAATATCCTATTCTTAGTGTATTATCTGATTTTCAAATGTCTTTGGTTTAATAAAATCTGAAGTGCATTTGGCCAAGAAAGTATCATCTGAGATTTTAGCCATGTTTATTTTAGGAGAAATATAATCCTCATGTTTATGATTCATTTACACTTAAAATATTGCTGAGAGAAACCATAGTACATCCAAGATAGTAATTGTCATTCATGTATCATTTTTAAAGTTTTCTTTCAGTTATGTAACAACTATGTTGATTAAGCCATGTCTAATTTGGAAAGTTAAGAGATATGACTTCTCAATTTAGGAAATGACATAACCATATTGAATCATGAGCCTACAAAACTACAAGGGACCTTGGGAATCATCAAATCCGTCATTGTAAAATAAGAAACTGAGGAACAGAGCAGGTACCTGGCATCTGCAATCACACTCAACTTAGAGAAGAACTAGAACAAATAAAGTGGGTGATAGTAGTTGCTACTCCAAATGAGCACATGAACACTTAGCACAAGCTCTTAAACATAGTAAGTGCCAAATGATGTTTGTTTAATGAATAAATCAATGTCCTCAGGACTCCACCTCACAGATTTATGTGCTGCAGTTTGCCATTGGGCATATTTATTAATCAATCATCCACATATAAGGGGCCCTGTGGTGGGCTTTTTACCAAATTGCCTTATCAGACACAATTATTAGCCTTAAGAAGATTTTAACTCAAAAATAACAAAGTGTTCAGATATGAAGGAGTCTTAGATTAATACACAAAAGACGTAACTGTCATTTTGTTTGGCTATTTGAATAAAAATGTGTACATTACATTAAATAGGTAAAATATCTCTTTTCCTATCATGTGCATGGAACATATTTATAGAAGGGGGGGATTTAGGAGTTTTTTAATTCGACATGACTGTGGGAGAAAACATTCTGTGGAATCCCTGAGCAGTCCAAGAGAAGATCTAAGAATAGGAGATAGAAATTAAGTAAATGGAATTGTTAAGATGGTTTATTGCCATGAAGCAAAGTGTGGTAAGGGACTCCCAGGGAGGGACAGTGTGAAAATGAGCCGATGGAAAGAATTGTTCAAAGAATGCCAGAAGAAGAACTAGAACTTGAACAGAAAGATTATCATGTTATAGTTCAACACATGTGAGATTTAACTGTGCCATCTTGGACAAGGTACTTACTTATTTATTTACTTTTGGAGAGTCTCTCTCTGTAGCCCAGGCTGGAGTGCAGTAGCACAATCTCGGCTCACTGCAACCTCTGCCTCCCTTATTCAAGTGATTCTCCTTCCTCAGACTCCTGAGTAAGCGGGGACTACAGGCACACACCGCTATACCCACCTATTTTTTTTGTGTTTTTTAAGTAGTGATAGGGTTTCACCATGTTGCCCAGGTTGGTCTTGAACTCTTGAGCTCAGGCAATCTGTCTGCCCTGGACTTCCAAAGTGCTGGGATTACAGGTGTGAGCCACTGTGCCTGGCCTCACTTAATTATTTCAAACCTTGTTTTTTGAGATCGCCTTATAGACGCAGATAATCATGGTACTTCCCTCATCTGTCCATAGTAAGGACTAAGTTAAATAATGTTTACTCGGGCCGGGCGCGGTGGTTCACGCCTGTAATCCCAGCACTTGGGAGGCCAAGACGGGTGGATCACGAGGTCGAGAGATGGAGAATATCCTGGTCAAACAAGGTGAAACCCCGTCTCTACTAAAAACACAAAAAATTAGCTGGGCACGGTGGTGCGTGCCTGTAATCCCAGCTACTCGGGAGGCTGAGGCAGGAGAATTGCCTTGAACCCAGGAGGCGAAGGTTGCGATGAGCCGAGATTGCGCCATTGCACTCCAGCCTGGATAACAAGAGTGAAACTCCGTCTCAAAAAAAAAATATAAAAAAATAAAAATAATAATGTTTACTCATTCTACATATAAATCAGGTTAAACAGGGAGCTGAGACGTTCTGTGAGGTATTGAATTCTTCTTGGTTCTAGCTTTAGGTTAGTGGTGCTACTACAATTCTTTCATAATCGCAACTCTTAATCAGAGCATTATCTCCATATGCCTTTTTTTCTTCTGGGAGAATTTTTTAAATCTAAGCCTCTTTTATTCAGCTCACTGGAAACTCTCAAGAATAAAGTCATCAAGTGTTGTGTGTGATGACCATTTTACAGTGAGACAAATTCTGGCTGTTTCCTTGGTGGTAAGTGCTAGATTAGCAGACTGAAGGCTAGAGTGAGGAGATGCTAATGACCTGCTTGTGATTATTGGGAAAAGCACTAGATGTGCAGTGGGAAAATCTAAAATTGAAAGGGAAGTCTGCTTCTGTCACTTGCTAGCTGCGAGACTTGGATAAATTACCTAATATTTTTGAGCTTCCACTTGTTGATCTATACCATAGGGATAGTAATACAAGCCTCAGAAGTTGTAGAAATTAAATGACATAACATAGCACCTAGGGCAGTGCTTGATATTCAACCAAAGCTTCATATATATCCCTGATGTCCCTCTTTCTCCTATCACATAGGCTCAAAGTATATTAAAGTAATCTTCAAGTTTACTTTAGAGATGAAAAAATAAAGCCAAGAAAGGACTGAGTGGGAAGTGAGGGAAACTCTGAATCATTTGAGGGAAGAGGAAAAGGAAGCTCATCAAAAAACAACTTACAGAAGAATATAATTATTCTTATTTCATGTTAAGTGACTACAAACATTGTACATTTTGTAAACTTTAGATATCTAAAGCTGTCAGATGATGGATGAATCACTTCAGAATAATTCTCAACATCATGTCATAATTGGTAATGCTGACAGAGTCAAGCTAAATGGTAGAAAATCAACTTCTCTTTCAGCTCTATAAATTGTGAAACAATCAGGACAGAGAAATGGAGAGAAATGAAATTAATATATGACATGTAATGGTAACATAACAGTGAATGATCAGGTTTCATAAAGTCAGAGTATTAGAAAGGCATTAATGGAATTATTTAAATTTCTGCAGTGCCTTCTTACCACAGACCTGAAAGTGTCCTGTCCTATTGTCTAAATAGCTTCCTTCACATGTGGCTTCCTTCAAATTGCTAACTTTAGTAATGCAAACCCTTCCAGATGTCTTTGCCATCATTATTTTACTTGCCATCTCATTTCCACTGCAGTTTTGTCTGTAAATAAGTCTGTCACAAAGCATGCTGCTCCCCTTATTGGCTGATTAAATGATGAGCAGCAGGTTCAATTAATTCATGTTTAAGAATACATAAAAAAGGATGAGTTCATGTCCTTTGCAGGGACATGGTTGAAGCTGGAAACCATCATTCTCAGCAAACTGACACAAGAACAGAAAACCAAACACGGCATGTTCTCACTCATAAGTGGGTGTTGAACAATGAGAACACATGGACACAGGGAGGGGAACATCATACACTGGGGTCTGTCAGGAGGTAGGGGAGGCTAGGGGAGGGATAGCAGGGGAGTATGGGGCTAGGGGAGGGATAGCATTAGGAGAAATAACTAATGTAAATGATGGGGTGATGGATGCAGCAAACCACCAAGGCACATGTATACCTATGTAACAAACCTGCACGTTCTGCACGTGTACCACAGAACTTAAGGTATAACAAAAAAAAAAAAAAAAAAAAAAAAAGGAAAAACAAAAACCTGAAAATTTTTAAATACTTTAAAAGAAATAGGATGCTGTCCCTTTAAATTCTGTCGTAACATGACTAGGTAAAGCAATTGACTGCAGGTAGAAACAACTCTGAGCTGCATGAATGAATTAATAGGAATGGCTTTTTATCAGCATATTACTAGTAGGTAAATAGGGGATCTGTGGTGTTGTAGGGCTCTGGATTCTTAGGGTTCCTGAAGAACTTACACAATCCTCATGGAAATCTTGCTTGCATGACTGATTGCCTCCGCAAACGCTTTCTGTTCAGTAAAACCAAAGTAAACTCCAGCTCAGGCTGTCCTACGGCCATTAGATTTCCAAGTAATGGAGTATGAATTCCCAGTGCTTTCACGTGTTTAAATATTAATTTATTTTCTCTGCCTTCGAGAGCTCACAGCTTTACTGAAGAGTGTTTCTACAAATATTCATTACATGGAGTGGTGAGTGCAAAAGGATACATACACCGGATACTGACACCTCAATGACTGAATCCACCGGGGGGGCCTTTTAGGAACCATGGAGACTATTGCAAGAGAATTGTGGGATAGGCAGACCTTCCAATGCCCATTTCCAGCAGAGATCTGGGCACTCAGTTTTCCCATGTGGTCATTTGCCTATGGCTGTCTCCCTTTTGTCTTCCTTCCAGGGTAAAGTTACGGGTTATAGATCTAATTGGCCATGTGATTAAAGCATCTTCCAGACCAAAAAAAAAAAAAAAAAGAATACTAGCTTCTTAAACATATTTATCATAGGATCACAAACATTATTTTCAAAATTTGGCAAGATGTTATGTAGATGTTAAATAATTTTAAAATAATGGCTTATGAAAAATTAGGTGTTTTTGGTTTTTGTTATTTTTGTTTTTTTGAAATCATGCTTTATTTATTTATTATTGTAATGTTTTTCAACTTTTATTTTAGGTTCGGGGATACATGTGCAGCTTTGTTACATGGGTAAATTGTGTGTTGCTGAGGTTTGGGGTATGAATGATCTTGTCACCCAGGTAGGGCGGTTTTTTTCAGCCCTTACTGGATTCCCCTTCTTCCCCCTCTAGTAGTGCTGAGAGTGTATTTTTCCCTTTATGTCCATATGTACCCAATATGTTATTTGGTTTTCTGTTCCCATGTTAATTTCCTTGGGATGGTACCCTCTCGGTGAATTTGTGTTGCTGTAAAGAACAGGACTTCACAGTTTTTATGGCTGCATAGTATTCCATGGTGTACAAATACCACATTTTCTTTATCAAATACATTGTTGATAGCCACACAGGTTAATTCCATGTCTTTGTTATTGTGAGTAGTGCTACAATGAAAATAGAAGTGTATATGCCTTTTCTTTTGTGTATATACCTAGTAATGGAATTGCTGAGTCAAATGGTAGTTCTGTTTTAAATTCTTTGAGAAATCTCCAAACTGGTTTCCACAGTGGGTGAACAAATTTACATTCTCACCAAACATGTAAGCATTTTCTTTTCTCGATCAAGTTGTCATCTGTTATTTTTTAACTTTTTATAATGACCATTCTGACTAGTGTGAGATGATATCTCATTGTGGTTTTGATTTGCATTTCTCTAATGATTAGTGATGTTGAACATATTTTTACATATATTTGTTGGACACTTGTATGTCTTCTTTTTATAAGTGTCTGTTCATGTCCTTTGGCCATACTTTAATGGGGTTATTTATTTGCTTGTTGAATTGTTTAAGTTCCTTATACTTCTGGATATTAGACCTTTGTCAGATACAGTTTGCCAATATAAAAGATTAGATGTTTTTGGACAATTTTCATCTCAAATCTCAAGAGAATGTACAGTTTAAGGTTGTGAGTTATTTCTTTGCACAGCAGAATCACATTGATTTTCTTTGGTGCTTGCTGATTTGATTACATTAAAAAAATAAAATGCAAACAGGACATATATATATATACACATAGAATACCTATACAATTATATATACAGTATGTATACTGTACATACTTATATATAGTGTATATATACACATATGTATACACATATACCCTAAATATGTGTATATACATGTATATAAGTGTGTGTATATATATACACACACGAACACACATGCATATACTTATTTACACAGTTGTGTATATGTATATATATATAGGAGAGCTATATAAAGGATATATATAATATATATATATACACACATATATAGTATACTAATATATATCTATATCCTGTACATATAAGTGTCTCTATCTCTGTAGTGTGTGTGTGTGTGTGTGTGTGTGTGTACACAGAGCTGAGCATCCCAAATTAGAAAATCTACAATTGGAAATGCTCCAAAATCAGAAACTTTTTGAATGTTGAAATGGGTAGCCAAAGGAAATGCTCACTGAAATATTTCAGATTTTAGGTTAGGGATGCTTAATCAGTAAGATAATGCAAAAATTCCCAAATCTGAAATAGCTGAAGTTGGAAACACTTCTGGTCCCAAACATTTTGGATAAGGGATACTCATCCTATATATGCATATATATACACATACCCCTATGTTAAAATGAAAGTGCTTTTAAATGGAAACTAGCAATTTCTTAAAAAATAATAACATGCACAACATTGTTTATCACATAATTTCAAAAAAGCACATAAACCATAACCAATAACTAGATTCTGCATTCATTATAGACACTAGGCTATTAACTCCTTGAGGAAAGGGTCTCTGGTCCACTTCTTTGCATACATTATGTCAAGTGCAAACATTTTTTTCTAGCATTGGAGTCTGCACCACCTGCAGTGAAAATTGTTTTTAAGTATTAATTTTTTTAGTTGAATGTTAAGTGAAATCTTCTCATTTAATTCCTTCTGACCTAACTCTAAACTGAAAATAATTAAATGTAGAATATGGTTTATGCTCTTTCACTGGTATTTATGGTCTAGACTTTTTCAATCTAGTATAAGGTTCACCTTTGTCCTCTGGACATAGTCCACATTTGAAGGTCAAGTTTCATGTATTTTGTCTAAGTGTTGGTAAATTGCAGGCCTCCATTTTTTCTTTATTTGTGTCACTTTTTAAAGGCATAGTATAATAGGTTTTGGCAGTTCATTGGTAAGCAAGTTAAATAAGGACTCTGACTTGTAAGTCAGGGGGCTACTAAAAAAACACAAGGATCTTGGAAATGTCCTGAAAAAAACAGAAATAATAAATGATGCTTATCTGAAGGGTAGACTATGTACTAGGCACTGTTTTAAGTACTTAACAGTTAACGATTTTAACCTTAACAGTAAAAAGTCAGTACAATTATTAACTTCATCTTATCTGTGAGGAAACTGAGGCACAGAGGAGTTAGCAAAATCACAGAGCCATCACGTAGTGAGTTGTGGATCTGAGACTGGAATCCAGCATCCTGGCTTCAGCATGTGTCATTTTAATTACTTCAGGATTTAGCCTCAAAAAGAGCTAAGAATTTCAGGCAGCTTATTTTTCTTGTAGCTAAGGCAAAAAAGAAAAATAGTTATATAAATACTTTTTGTAGTTTTGACAAGACAAATAGTACACTGAAGCATTCTTTTGTTTGTTTGTTTTTTCCCGGAGCTAATTTCAAGACTGCATTAACAGCATGGGGTTTGCTTAAAAGCATGTTGTATAACACACTGGACAATGAATGGCTTTAACTCTAATACCACAGTAGACACAGAAATACTGTTTAACCAAACAGTTATTATATCAACACTTCAAATGAGTAGAGGACCTCACATCCACATACTTAACTCTGAGTTTACGTAATAAAAACATAGTACCAGGAAAATTTAGTTGACAAAGTAGCAAATATATTCCTTAGATGATGTCTCTTAAATATTAGATGTCTGAAGATTGCACAGGTGTGATCTTTATGCAATTTGCAGGCATATCCTCTCATAAGTAGCTCGGGTATTCTATATTGCTGACTACCATGAACACCAGGTAAGAGAGAGCAGAAGAAAACCTTCTATGGAAAATGGTACAACTGAACTATTCACATGACACAGAGAGAAATGGCCAATCCTTCCATTATGGAAATCAGTAGCGTCCTTTCTTAATGGCTGTTGGCCATTCATTCTCCTCTTTCAGCAAGTCTTTCTAAGCTAGTCTTTATGCTAGATGTTGGATGCACCGACATTAATAGCGCAATTGCAAAGAGCTTCTAGTATTACTGAAAGCCAACCATAATTTCCCCCAAAAGATTTAAGTTGTTCTAAATTCTTACCCTAGTTATTGGTTACGAACTGAGAATTTCAGTTCACAGCATGTGGCTTTACCGTAGGGTTTCTCAGTCTCAGCACCAATGACATTCTGAGTTAGATAATGTTTTGTTGCAGAGCACTGTCCTGTGCATTGTGAGATGTTTAGCAGCATCTTTGGTCTCTTCCCATTACAGGCCAGTACTATCAGCATCCCTAGTTTTGACATCTGAAAGTGTCACCAGATATCACTCTGCCCTGCGTTGAGAACCATTGCTTTAACCTGCAACAATTTTAGAGCAAGTGTTAATACGTTTATTCAAAGACAAAACAAAACAAAAGCAATAGCAAAAATCTTCAGGATAGTTCGAGCCAAATCTCATATTTTGAATTAAAAGACATTGGGCCTCCTAAACTGAGACACTTAAAATGGGCATTTCTAGAGAACTAAAACATAAAATTTACTAATTAGAATTATTTTAGATAAACTATGTAAAATATTAGTAAGTGCTTAATCCAAATACAGAGGCCAGAGTCTTTCTTGAGGGTGAATATTTTTTCCTGGGAGTACTATTCCTTTTGTTCTCACCGTGTTTAATATACATGTCTCAAAATTTCTGAATCCCAACTATTAACACTGTGAATTATTTTTCCAACACCTCAGTATAAACATATACAAGGAGGTATAGATCAAGTCTCAAACACCCAATATCTGTTTAGGCTCAGATGAGCCCAAATACCCATTAAATACATGTTATGCTTTCCGCAGCTGAAAAACCTGCATACGAAAGCATAGTATGATAGTATCCCAATTGCAAGATTGTTATAGCACCTGGTGAACCCTCAATGGACATTTTCTTGGATATTTATTTTTATTTGTTTATTTATTGTTTGTTTTTTCCCCCAAAAAATTAAGGTAGGTGATATGATTTGGCTGTGTCCTCACCCAAACTCAGCTTGAATTGTAGTTCCCACAATTCCTACATGTTGTAGGAGGGACCTAGTAGAAGGTAATCACCAGGGTGGTTCATAGGGGTGGTGACCCGCACACTGCTTGCATGACAGTGAGTACATTCTTAAGAGATCCGATGGTTTTATAGGGTACGTTCCCCTCCTTTGCTCTGCACTTCTCTTTGCTGCCACCATTTGAAGAAGGACATACCTGCTTCTCCTTCTGCCATGATTGTAAGTTTCCAGAGGCCTCCGTAGCTGTGCTGAACTGTGAGTCAGTTAAACCTTTTTCCTTTATAAATTACCCAGTTTCAGATATGTCTTTATTAGCAATGTGAGAACAGACTAATATAGTAAATTGGTACCACAGAGAGTGGGATGCTGCTGCAAAGATACCCAAAAACATGGAAAAACTTTTGGAACTGGGTAGCAAGCAGAAGTTGGAACCGTTTAGAGGGCTCAGAAAAAGATAGGAAAATGTGGGAAAGTTTGGAACTTCCTAGAGACTTGGAGGGCTCCAAAGACAGGAAGATGTGGGAATGTTTGCAACTTCCTAGAGACTTGTTGAATGGTTTTGAACAAAATTCTGATAATGATATGGATAATAAAGTCCAAGCCGAGGTGATCTAAGATGGAGACAAGGAACTTGTTGGAAACTGGAGTAAAGGTTAAACTTTTTTTTTCTTAATTTAATTTAAATTCTGGGATACATGTGCAGGATGTGCATTTGTTACATATGTAAATGTGTGCCATGGTGATTTGCTGCACAGATCAACCCATCACTCAGATATTGAGCCCAGCATCCATTAGCTATTCTTCCTGATGCTCTCTTTCTCCCACCCCCAACCTGACAGGCCCCAGTGTGTATTGTTCTCCATGTGTGTTCATGTGTTCTCATCGTTCAGCTCCCACTTACGTGAGAACATATGGTGTTTAGCTTTCTCTTCCCGTGCTATTTTGCTGAGAATAATAGTTTCCAGCTCCATCCATGTCTCTGTAAGGGACATGATCTCATTCCTTTTTTTAGCTGCATAGTATTCCATGGTGTATATGTACCACATTTTATTTACCGAATCTAACATGATGGGCATTTGGGTTGATTCCATGTCTTTGCCATCGTGAATAGTGCTGCAATGAACATACATGTGAATGCATTTTTATCATAGAATGATTTATATTCCCTTGGGTATACACACAGTAATGAGATTGCTGGGTCAAATTGCATTTCTGGTTCTAGGTCTTTGAGGAATTGCCACGTCTTTCACAATGGTTGAATTAATTTACACTCCCACTAACAATGTAAAGGTGATCCTATTTCTCCATTGCCTCACCACCATCTGTTGTTTCTTGACTTTTTAATAACAACTATTCTGACTGGCATGAGTTGGTATTTCAATGTGGTTTTGATTTGCATTTCTCTAATTATCAGTGATGTTGAGGTGTTTTTCATTTCTGGAGTGGCACAATCTCAGCTCACTGCAACCTCTGTCTCCCAGGTTCAAGTGATTCTTCTACCTCAGCCTCCCTAGTAGCTGGGACTACAGGCACACACCTCCATGCCCAGCTACTTTTTATATTTTTAGTAAAGATGGGGTTTCACCATATTGACCAGGATAATCTCGATCTCCTGACCTTGCGATCTGCCCACCTTGGCCTCCCAGAGTGCTGGGACTGCAGGCGTGAGCCACCATGCCCAGCCTGCTGTCATCTTTTTAACAGTCAACCAACAATTTAATGTTCTACCAAGGCCATGTGTCTGAATAGACAAACATCTCACATTGGTATCTAAACAAATACTATTTGTTTATAGTAAGACCACTGGAAAGAGAAAAGAAATCCTTTTTAAAAAATAATCAAGAACCAAAGCAAAAAACAAAACAAAACAAACAGAAACACATACAAAACAAAAAGCTTAAGAGATTAAAAGCTTTATATCATAACAACTGGTTACAATAATCTAAACCTAATCAATTTTAAACAAAATGTACTAGAATCAACTGTATCTTTTCCAAAAATGATATTGATGAAGCGTCAACACAGTGACTATCTTTGAGCTATGGAGCTTTCTTGTACATATTCCAATATAAACTTGTGTGCAGGATTAAAGGTTGCCACAGAGGTTGAGATAAAAAGTCTAGTTCTTAGACTCCTGTGTCTGGGCTGGCCTTCATTCTGGCATAACTAATAGAATATTAGAAGTGATGTACTAGGTCCACCAAGGTTAGGTCACAAGAAGGCTGACAGCTTCTACCTGGGTTTCCTTGGCAATCTCTCTCTGAGAGCCCCAAGCTGCCATATAAAACTCCTGACAACCTTTCAACTCCATCATGAAGAGACCATGTGTAGGTGCTCATGCCCCACCTGACCATCTTTCCCAAAGCACCAGAGTTGTGAGTGACGCACCCTTCAGATTAGCCCAGTCTCTCAACAGCACAGGGAAAGAATAATTACTCAACTGAATCTGATTGAATTCCTGACCCACAAATATGAGGTATCACACAATGGTTACAGTTAAGCCACTAAGTTTTGAGGGAATTAATAACAGATAACAGGAACAACTTCTAAACACATATTCACATAGGAATTGATTGGTTGTGTATCTATAGGTCAGTTAAATTAAAAGAAATGGCTGATCTACTAAAATCGATAACTTGTGTTTACAAAGCGTTGGTGTTCTCTTTTATTAAAAAGAATGGATGCTCCTTCTTGACAGTCTCTTTTAGTTCACATTCAAGGTGTTGGTAAAAACCTAATTTCTTCCCTCTGTTCATCCCTTTCCTCCCCTCCCCCTCTTCCTTCCTCCCCTTCCTTTCTCTCTTTTTCTTTCCAAATGTGACTTTTTTCTATTAGGTTGTGCATGGAAAAACCAAGTTACTGCAAATCTGATTATTAGGTTTTGTGGCGTTGTAATGAAGATCATGCATATATATTATGGTCATTTTACACAAGCAAGGCTCAAGGTAGTCTTACCATAAATATTTATTTAAATCTAAAATGATTAATTATTTCTCATTCATTTAAAAAATGTATGGTAGGGATATTTTAATGCTATACTATTAGCAGACTGCATTTAATTTCTATATTTCAGCATGATTGTGAGAATGAGATTTAGCAATTATCCAGCTTGTTTTGATAAAAGACTTCTCCAGGAATAATAGAATTTTAAACCATCTTCATGTGAATACCTTAAATGAAAAATCTATGATTCCCCTAATTCATATCTTAGCTGGCTTGTATTTTAAATTCAGTTTTGATGACTTTTAAGTCTCACTAAAATATTATAAATCTATTTTTAATGTTTTCTTGAATTTACTTAATTATGAAAAAATGAGGATAAAAATCCCAATTTTTGTTGCCTTTGGATTATACATATCTTGTCAACCTTCTCGGAAACATTTCATATTTGAGAACTTAGACTTAAGAATCTGTTATGTTCTTTTTTAGACAGTCTAAATTATTACCCCTTACACACACACACTACTTAAATTCCTTAAATACTAGGGTGTCATTTGAAATGTAATGTAATTTTGACACAGTTTTTGTGTGTGTTACATTATAACATCACAACTGGCATTATATCTATTATAAAGACTTGAGAATTATGATTCATTCTTTATTTTTTAGAGACAGAGTCTCACTGTGTCACCAGGCACCAGGCTGGAGTGCAGTGGCACCATCTTGGCTCACTGCAACCTCTGCCTCCCAGGTTCAATCAATTCTCCTGCCTCAGCCCCCCTGGTAGCTAGGATTACAGGCATGCACCACCACACCCAGCTAATTTTTGTATTTTAATAGAGACAGGGTTTCACCATGTTGGCCAGGATGCTCTCGATCTCTTGACAGGTGTGAGCTACTGCACCTGGCCTACAGTTCATTCGTAACCATAGCTCATCAAATTGAATCACACCTTTTCTGTGAAATAAATTTACATAAATTATGAATGATATTTTTGGCATATGAACAAATACAATTAAAATATTTTTGTAAAAAATCTTTAATTATTCAAATATCTTCCTTCCTTTCACATTAATAACTTCTTTTGGAAAAGAAAATTCAGAACTACCTGAAGATCGAAAAGGTAAAAATAATTAACTTGATATTTTAGATGTAATTCAGTGATTTCCCTTGTTTACAAATTCCAAACTAAGAATATATATATATTTGCACGTATGTTGACCTAATGGTATTGCATTGAAAATCTGCCTACAGCTTTTCTTAGAACAATTCAATTGTGTGTAAAGAGAGCCCTTTGTGGAGAGTGACTATAAGTGGCCTACTAGAACTAAATATAATCTCTCTTTTTTAAATGGTATTTTAATGTACTCTTTTTTTTAAAAAATTTTTTATTGCATTTTAGGTTTTGGGGTACATGAGCAGAGCGTGCAAGACCGTTGCGTAGGTACACACATGGCAGTGTGCTTTGCTTTGCTTCTCCCCTTCACCCACATTTGGCATTTCTCCCCAGGCTATCCCTCCCCACCCCCCCCGGCTGGCCCTCCCCTTTTACCCCCAATAGACCCCAGTGTTTAGTACTCCACTCCCTGTCTCCATGTGTTCTCATTTTTCATCACCCGCCTATGAGTGAGAATACGCGGTGTTTCATTTTCTGTTCTTGTGTCAGTTTGCTGAGAATGATGTTCTCCAGATTCATCCATGTCCCTACAAAGGACACGAACTCATCATTTCTGATTGCTGCATAATATTCCATGGTGTATATGTGCCACATTTTCCCAATCCAGTCTATCATCAATGGGCATTTGGGTTGGTTCCAGGTCTTTGCTATTGTAAACAGTGCTGCAATGAACATTCGTGTGCATGTGTCCTTATAGTAGAACGATTTATAGTCCTTTGGATATATACCCAGTAATGGGATTGCTGGGTCAAATGGAATTTCTATTTCTAAGGCCTTGAGGAATCGCCACACTGTCTTCCACAATGGTTGAACTAATTTACACTCCCACCAACAGTGTAAAAGTGTTCCTTTTTCTCCACATCCTCTCCAGCATCTGTTGTCTCCAGATGTTTTAATGATCGCCATTCTAACAGGCGTGAGATGGTATCTCAATGTGGTTTTGATTTGCATCTCTCTAATGACCAGTGATGATGAGCATTTTTTCATATGTTTGTTGGCCTCATAAATGTCTTCTTTTGTAAAGTGTCTGTTCATACCCTTTGCCCATTTTTGAATGGGCTTGTTTGTTTTTTTCCTGTAAATCTGTTTGAGTTCTTTGTAAATTCTTGATATCAGCCCTTTGTCAGATGGGTAAACTGCAAAAATTTTTCCCAGTCTGTTGGTTACCAATTCACTCTAGTGACTGTTTCTTTTGCCATGCAGAAGCTTTGGAGTTTCATTAGGTCCCATTTGTCTATTTTGGCTTGTGTTGCCAATGCTTTTGGTGTTTTGTTCATGAAGTCCTTGCCTACTCCTATGTCCTGGATGGTTTTGCCTAGATTTCCTTCTAGGGTTTTTATGGTGCCAGGTCTTATGTTTAAGTCTTTAATCCATCTGGAGTTAATTTTAGTGTAAGGTGTCAGGAAGGGGTCCAGTTTCTGCTTTCTGCACATGGCTAGCCAGTTTTCCCAACACCATTTGTTAAACATGGAATCCTTGCCCCATTGCTTGTTTTTGTCAGGTTTATCAAAGATTGTATAGTTGTATGAATGTTGTGTTGCCTCCGGTGCCTCTGTTTTGTTCCATTGGTCTATATCTCTGTTTTGGTACCAGTACCATGCTGTTTTGATTACTGTAGCCATGTAGTATACTTTGAAATTTGGTAGTGTGATGCCTCCCACTGTGGTCTTTTTGCTTACAATTGACTTGGCTATGCGGGCTCTCTTTTGGTTCCATATGAAGTTCATGGTGGTTTTTTCCAGTTCTGTGAAGAATGTCAATGGTAGCTTGATGGGGATAGCATTAATTCTGTAAATTACTTTGGGCAGTATAGCCATTTTCATGATATTAATTCTTCCTAACCATGAACATGGAATGTTTCTCCATCTGTTTATGTCTTCTCTTATTTTGTTGAGCAGTGGTTTGTAGTTTTCCTTGAGGAGGTCCCTTACGTTCCTTGTGAGTTGTATTCCTAGGTATTTTATTCTTTTTGTAGCAATTGTGAATGGCAGTTTATTCTTGATTTGGCTTTCTTTAAGTCTGTTATTGGTATAGAGGAATGCTTGTGATTTTTGTACATTGATTTTATATCCTGAGACTTTGCTGAAGTTGCTTATCAGTTTCAGGAGTTTTTGGGCTGAAGCAATGGGGTCTTCTAGGTATACTATTATGTCATCTGCAAATAGAGACAATTTGGCTTCCACCTTTTCTATTTGAATGCCCTTTATTTCTTTTTCTTGCCTAATTGCTCTGGCTAGGACTTCCAGTACTATATTGAATAGGAGTGGTGAAAGAGGGCATTTTTGTCTAGTGCAGATTTCAAAGGGAATGCTTCCAGTTTTTGCCCATTCAGTATGATATTGACTGTTGGTTTGTCATAAATAGCTTTTATTACTTTGAGATACATTCCATCAATACCTAGTTTATTGAGGGTTTTTAGCATAAAGGGCTGTTGAATTTTGTCAAATGCCTTCTCTGCATCAATTGAGATAATCATGTGGTTTTTGTTTTTGGTTCTGCTTATTTGGTGAATTACGTTTATAGACATGTGTATGTTGAACCAGCCTTGCATCCCCAGGATAAATCCTACTTGATCATGATGGATAAGTTTTTTGATTTGCTGTTGCAATCGGCTTGCCAATATTTTTTTGAAGATTTTTGCATCTATGTTCATCATGGATATTGGCAGGAAGTTTTCTTTTCTTGTTGGGTCTCTGCCGGGTTTTGGTATCAGGATGATGTTGGTCTCATAAAATGATTTGGGAAGGATTCCCTCTTTTTGGATTATTTGGAAAAGTTTCAGAAGGAATGGTACCAGCTCCTCTTTGTGTGTCTGGTAGAATTCGGCTGTGAACCCATCTTGACCTGGGCTTTTTCTGTGTGGTACGCTCTTAATTGCTGCCTCGACTTCTGACCTTGTTATTGGTCTATTCATAGTTTCAGCTTCCTCCTGGTTTAGGCTTGGGAGGACACAGGAGTCCAGGAATTTATCCATTTCTTCCAGGTTTACTAGTTTATGTGCATAGAGTTGTCTGTAATATTCTCTGATGATGGTTTGAATTTCTGTGGAATCTGTGGTGATTTCCCCTTTATCATTTTTTATTGCATCTATTTGGTTGTTCTCTCTTTTCTTTTTAATCAATCTGGCTAGTGGTCTGTCTATTTTGTTGATCTTTTCAAAAAACCAGCTCTTGGATTTATTGATTTTTTGAAGGGGGGTTCGTGTCTCTACCTCCTTCAGTTCAGCTCTGATCTTAGTTATTTCTTGTCTTCTGCTGGGATTTGAGATTTTTTGTTCTTGCTCCTCTAGCTCTTTCAATTTTGACGATAGGGTGTCAATTTTGGATCTCTCCATTCTCCTCATATGGGCACTTATTGCTATATATTTTCCTCTAGAGACTGCTTTAAATGTGTCCCAGAGATTCTGGCATGTTGTGTCTTCGTTCTCATTGGTTTCAAAGAACTTCTTTATTTCTGCCTTCATTTCATTTTTTATCCAGTCAACATTCAAGAGCCAGTTGTTCAGTTTCCATGAAGCTGTGTGGTTCTGGGTTGGTTTCTGAATTCTGAGTTCTAACTTGATAGCACTATGGTCTGAGAGACTGTTTGTTATGATTTCAGTTGTTTTGCATTTGTTGAGCAGTGCTTTACTTCCATTTATGTGGTCAATTTTAGAGTAGGTGTGATGTGGTGCTGAGAAGAATGTATATTCTGTGGATTTGGGGTGGAGAGTTCTGTAAACGTCTATCAGGTTTGCTTGCTCCAGGTCTGAGTTCAAGCCCTGGATATCCTTGTTGATTTTCTGTCTGGTTGATCTGTCTAATATTGACAGTGGAGTGTTAAAGTCTCCCACTATTATTGTGTGGGAGTCTAAGTCTCTTTGTAAGTCGTTAAGAACTTGCCTTTTATATCTGGGTGCTCCTGTACTGGGTCCATATATGTTTAGGATTGTTAGCTCTTCTTGTTGTATCAATCCTTTTACCATTATGTAATGGCCTTCTTTGTCTTTTTTGATCTTTGTTGCTTTAAAGTCTATTTTATCAGAGATGAGAATTGCAACTCCTGCTTTTTTTTTGCTCTCCATTGATCGGTAAATCTTCCTCCATCTTTTTATTTTGAGCCTTTGTGTATCCTTGCCTGTGAGATGGGTTTCCTGGATACAGCACACTGATGGGTTTTGTTTTTTTTTACCCAATTTGCTAGTCTGTGTCTTTTGATTGGTGCATTTAGTCCATTTACATTTAGGGTTAATATTGTTATGTGTGAATTTGATACTGCCATTTTGATGCTAGCTGGCTGTTTTGCCCATTCGTTGATGTAGATTCTTTATTATGTTGATGCTCTTTAGCATTTAGTGTGATTTTGGAATGGCTGGTACTGGTTTTCCTTTCTATGTATAGTGCCTCTTTCAGGAGCTCTTGTAAAGCAGGCCTGGTGGTGACAAAATCTCTGAGTACTTGCTTGTTCACAGAGGATTTTATTTTTCCTTCACTTATGAAGCTTAGTTCGGCTGGATATGAAATTCTGGGTTGAAAGTTCTATTCTTTAAGGATGTTGAATATTGGCTCCCACTCTCTTCTGGCTTGTAGAGTTTCTGCCGAGAGATCTGCTGTGAGTCTGACGGGCTTCCCTTTGTGGGTGACCTGACCTTTCTCTCTGGCTGCCCTTAGTATTTTCTCCTTTATTTCAACCCTGGTGAATCTGACAATTATGTGCCTTGGGGTTGCTCTTCTTGCGGAATATCTTTGTGGTGTTGTCTGTGTTTCCTGCATTTGAGTATTGGCCTGCCTTGCTAGGTGGGGAAAATTTTCCTGGATAATATCCTGAAGAGTATTTTCCAGCTTGGATTCATTCTCTTCATCACATTCTGGTACACCTATCAAGCTTAGGTTAGGTCTCTTCACATAGTCCCACATTTCTTAGAGACTTTGTTCATTCCTTTTTGCGCTTTTTTCTCTAATCTTGGTTTCTCATTTTATTTAATTGAGTTGATCTTCGACTCTGATATTCTTTCTTCTGCTTGGTCAATTTGGCTGTTGAAACTTGTGCATGGTTCGCAAAGTTCTCGTATTGTGTTTTTCACCTTCTTCAATTCATTCATATTCTTCTCTAAGTTATCCATTCTTGTTATCATTTCCTCTAATCTTTTCTCAAGGTTCTTAGTTTCTTTGCATTGATTTAGAACATGTTCTTTTAGCTCACAAAAATTTCTCATTATCCACCTTCTGAAGCCTAATCCCATCATTTCATCACAGTCATTCTCCATCCAGCTTTGTTCCCTTACTGGTGTGGAGTTTTGGTCCTTTGTAGTAGTTGAGGTCTTCTGGTTTTAGGTGTTTTCCTCCTTTTTGCACTGGTTTCTTTCCATCTTTGTGGATTTATCCACCTGTCATCTGAGTAGTTGCCCAGATTGTTGATGATGAAGTATTTCTGTTACTTGGTTTGCCTTCTGCCAGTCTAGCCCCTCCACTGTATGACTGCTGAGGTCCACTCCAGGCCCTGTTTGTCTGGGGTGCACCTATAGCAGCTGTGGAACAGTGAGGGATGCTACCAGTTTCTTTTTCTGCTATCTTTGTCCCAGCATGATGCCTGCCAAATGTCAGTCTTCTGGATATAGAGGGGTCAGGGAGCTGCTTGAGGAGACAGTCTGTACTTTATAGGAGCTCAAGTGCTGATCTGTGAGCTCTGTTGTTCATTCAGGGCTGTTAGGCTGCTACGTTTAATTCTGCTGCAGCAGAACTCATAAAAAAATCTCCATTTTTCTCAGATGCTCTCTCTCGGCGGGGTTGGAGTTTTCTTTATGAGTGTCCATTTCGCTGTCCTGCCCAGCCAGGAGGCAGTCTAGTCACTATTTGCCTGCCGAGGCTCTGCCCTGCTGGTGTGAGGTCCACCCTGTTGCTGCAGGCTCTGCCCTGCTGCTGCAGTCTCTGCCCTGCTGCCATGGGCTATACCCTGCAGCGGAGTCTCTCTGTTGTGGTGGGTTGCCTCGGCAATGGCAGGCTGCATCAGCAATGGGCGTGTACCTCAGTAGGAGAAAATTGCCTCAGTAATGGCAAACGCCCCTCCCCCACTGAGCTGGACCGTCCTGGGTTCAGCTGTGCCCACAGTGAAACTCTCCACCCAGAGCATTTGGATTCGCCATTTTGTTTGTCCCACTGCCCTGGCCCAAACGCTGTTTGCCTGGAATCTCCTGGCCTGGCTCACTGTCCACGTCCCATTCAATCAGATGGATATGCCAATCTGCACTCTCAAGTCTCAGATTGCCGGTTCAACAGGGTACCTTGACCAGTGTGCTTTGTGCAGAGCACCGTGGAGTGCCGCTGTGCTGCAGCACTGGCCGGCCGCCGGGTGCACTGGCCGCAGGCTGCACCAGCCAAAACTGCTGCGCTGGCGTCCTGCATCTCTTTCATACCTGGGAATTTCCCCGTTCTGTGGGCAACAAAGATCCGTCTGGAAGTGCAGCCCTGACTCACCCTCCACATGTTCACCAAGAGCTTCAATCTTGGGTTGTTCTCACTGCGCCATCTTGAGTCGGTCCTCCAATATAATCTCTTAAAGCAAAAAAGAACAAAACCTTTATCAGAGCTTTAACAAAACAACTATTTTATGATTATGATTTTTTTCCTAATGAAGAGCAGCTTCTCAACTCTTTGCTTAAATGCTCACATTTCTAAATGTTTAAAATTTTAGGCTTTCTCTCTCATGAAAATATGTGCTCTGTTTTTCAAATATTTAAATCTGTAGAATAGTTTATTTAATTTTGGCACAACTCAAGAATCACTGTCTCTCATGTGTATTGCATTGATTAGTATATCTAACAATAAAGTCTCAAATGGAATAGTAGATGGAAAAACTCCCAAAGCTATAATATCAAAAATGATATGGTCATAATTAAGACCAAGCTCAAATGACATAGTTTATGTTCTTTCATTCAGTTAAGGGTATCAACGCCTATTTATTTATTAATCCAATCTTCTAACTGTGTAGAATGCACAGTTTCAGTGTTTGCCACCCAGGATACATCTAAGTAAATATAAATTCCCTAATTAATTGATACTTTCACCAAACATTTTGTGAATACTTGCTGCTATATGTAAGAAGCCTTCCTAAACATTACAGGGGCATCACAGCTCCAGTGACATGCAGATTTTTAAAAGGACTGACTGGAAGCCCTGCCAGTGTCTGTATTCTTGAGGTGTTTGGGAATGTCAGTGTGCTAAAAGAGTCATAAGGGGACATCCATTTTGACCTTACTACTTAATTGAGGGTTAATAAGAGTTTCTTATAATAGCCAGATTTATCTGACCATTAACACATCATAAAGATCAGATTAGTCATGATCTCACAGAAATTTTGAAATTCTATCATTTAATTATTATCCCCAGTCCAAATAGATTATTTGTTGCAGTGGATGAGGAATCTATATTTTGACTAAGCAAATGTAATATCAAACCATAACAATTTTCCCATGCCATCTAACTATTAGTTTTAGTAGACTATCTCATACTTTAAATTGATTTCTTAGGCACTGAATTACAAGCACTCTTTAAAAGATATGGTATATTTGGGGCAAGTATTAAAAATAAAATACAATAATTTTTTCATCATTAATTATAGAAACCATCTTGGTGAAACAACATATTTTTATAAGTAGAGGTGCTTTACCAAGATGTTTCAGTCCAGCAGGTGGAGGGACAGAAAATAAACCAGTGGCTTATTGGGCTCCTGAAGTCAAAATTTGTTTCACTGATACCATCTGGAACATCAATTGCTAATTACATTTTTTTCCAGAAAAATCTCAAAATAAAACATATGCAAAATTTTGTATTTTTTTCTGATCTAATTAAAGTATGATATTCTAAAGAGTTCCCTCCCCAATAAAACTATTCATTACAATTTGAAGTTTTACATTCATTACAATTACAATGAAGTTATTTTACAAGTAAAATGATTTGAGCTTAATTAGCTAAGTCTATTATATTTTGATAACAGTCACATAATAAATGTCTTGCTTAGTTTGAGGAACTTGGGAATTACTTCTTGTGGTTTTAAATTCCAGCGTGTCTAACAAGAATACAGCCCTTGCCTTCTTTGCTATTAGTTGGGTAAGATAGTAACCTTTCCAGAGTTTACTTGGCTGCCTGTAAATCATCTCCAGTAACTAGATACCATAAATTGGACTCAAAAGGAGATTTACTCCTAACATGTGGGAATCCGTGTTCAAATCTATCATCACCTCTCTTATTGAAGCTACATTTGTGTTCTCTGCCCTCTGGTGAACTGAAATAACCACTTTTCCCTGTGAAATGAACAATGAGACATCTCTAAATCATGTCTGTTTTGTCAGAAAACAGATACTGGGGCATAAAAGGATGAACAAGTATTTTTGTCTAACTATATAATCCCAGTTTCCCTCCTACCTCCATGAGGATTGCATTTTCTTTTTCCTTCATTTCTTGTTCTAGCTTCCAAATTGGCCTCTGCTTTTCTAATGTAGAAGGTGTTTTGACCTAAGGGCTCCATCCCGCTCTCCAGGTACATCTCAATTCTTCCACATTTTCTACCTTCTCATCTAACCACTGGCCCTGTGCCTCTGGTATATACAATACATCTCTATCATAGATGTCACCACCAGCTCAAACAATTTATAAAGCCTTCTGACACCTTTTCAGACAGTTGACTTTTCCTTCTGCTGCCTCATCCCCAGTGAGTAATTATATCAGTCTTATAACACATAGACTGTGAAATATTCAAGGAGCTCTTTTTTATTCTTTCTCCTTTTCATTCTCCACCAGGGGTGGCACAAAATTCTGCCACGTTTTCATACAAAGTATTTCTCTTTGCTTCTCTACCCCATTACTTCTCTCCTGATCTCAGCCTTTTAATACTCTTTTAATTCTAACTCAAACGATCCTAATTTTTTACTCTAGTATTTTTTCTACTATACACATCTGTTTCACTAAAAAGTAAATTATCTCTGAAAGTATAACATTGAAATGTGTATTCTCAGTAGTCCTCTGTCCTTAGTCTCTAGCCAAAGCAATCACCTTGAGGGTACATTAAAGACAAATCATTGTTATTATTCCTGGTACATATCCCATAGTACCAAAGTCTATTTCAGAGCTAACCTCAGGCTCAGTGCTGTCCATGAAGAGTTGGCTCTACTTTATTCAAGAAAAGTTACAAGATTATTTGGTTAAGGTAAGTGTATGGTAGGAAGGTGAGGAAGAAAAGGGAGAGCAAGGAAAAGAAATTTGATATAAACTCATCACAAGTCCACTGAAGTCCACTTCGACTGAACCAAATTATAGAAAGTAATTTTTTAAATATTGTATAAAATTTCTAATAAAAGCATTAAAATAATTTCTAATAAATTATCTTTGGCTTCCTGAGCCAGCCCACAATGTAGTTTTCTCTCATTAAATGGCTGAAATACTCTTCTTGCCATCAAAGTTCTACAATGCAGTGTTTGACAAATATATTAATACTACTGTATTCTAGCTGTATTTTGCATTATAGATAAAGTAGATTCCAATGGGCCAATTTGGGGGTCCAAATAATAATTATAACATTGTAAACTTCCATCTGAAGTCTACTTCTTGATCATATTTATTAATTCATTTATTTAATAAACTGTTCCTAAGCCATTCCTATCTGACAGACAGAACACCACTAATAAATTGCTGTCATAGCCTCAAGGAGATGACAGTCCTAAAATGAGAGCCATCTTGTAAATTGATAATTATTATTCAATGTGGAATTTGTTTTACAAGCAACATTAGCATTCAGTGCTCTAGGACACCAAAGAGAGGGTCTGCCTGATGGAAAACTTGAACCTCTCTTAAGGAATTGGTAGGTATTTATTGCAAGCAAAAGGGCATGGAGGGCATTCTAAACCTATACTTAAGAAAATCACATGCAATGCCACTAAATTTGGAAAGGCATAGTGCCATTTAGGAATTACCAGAAGTTCAATGAGGATAGATAATGATAAGTGATGGGAGAAGTAGAAAATGCTTGTCAGAGCCTTGATTGAAAAGGTACTATATTAAAGAGTTTGCAGTGTTTCTAGAAGGGATTTGATGATGTATATGCAGGACGGTGACTGGATCCCATTTGATTTGTAAAAACTCTAGGGAAAGAAAGATCCATTAGAAAAATTGATTCATGAAAATGCTCAAGTGAGAGACAGTGATGATCTTCTTTGTGGCTGCAGTGGCAGAGTTGCAAAGAGGTATATTCATGTAGGAGTCATTCTTGAAGCAGAAGCAGCAATTTAATGGACATTTAGAAAGGCAGGCAGTGGCAGAGGGCAGCTGGGTGCTGGAAGAAATGGAAAAAGAAGACTAGAAGCTGCTGCAGAGATTTTGCTTGAGAACCTTGGAAAATTATTGCTCATGAAATATAAAATAATGGGCTGAATTGGAGTGATGTTTGAAGTGGAATTACAGTTTTAAGACCCAAGAGCCGGCATCATTTCCTGCAAATCTCTTCCGAGCATCAGTCTCTTATTTTGCTTGTTCAATAGCTTGGGGCCCAAAGGAGAGATTGGTTTCCTTCTTATTCTCCAGTGTACGTGCTAGACAATAGACTACAATCTCAAGTCAGCAGCCCTTTGAAATCCAAGCTAGGCAGATGGCAATTCCTGCCTTGAGCCCCATCTCTACTCCAGACTGACACTTTTATATCACTTGTTTATTTTAATGAAAATTTGTCAAGACCCATATCTCATATGATATATGATTTTGGCATCTAACATAAATATATAAGTGAATGAATAAATGAAATTTCTGCTTCCTGAACTCTAGGATTTGCCTCCTTTCCCCAGGCTTTTAATTCTGTATCAGTCAGGGTTCAAACAGAGAAACAGACAGAGTAGGAGATATGTAATATAAACATATATGCCTCATGTATTAAAGGGTTAATTACAGGAATTGGCTTAGACTATTGTGGGGCCTTGTCAAACAGTCCATATAAGACTATCTTTGTGTCTGATGCTGGCTTGAAGTCTGCAGGGTAGGCAGCCAGGGAGGGAATATCGCCAGCAGGCAGGAACCCCATAAGGTTGGACTGAAATTCATGTTTGCTCTTGTTGCCTCTGACTTGGCAATGCGGGAATCCTGCAGAAGTTGAGCCCCTTTGTCACAGAGCTAAACACAAATGCCCAAGCCAGATGGTTCCTCCTTCAGTGATAGGAATCAGCACACCAGCAAAATGTGTATGTTACAGAATGACAACTGCCTCCCTTCTATCCTCCAAAATCTCCCCTCCTGGTTTTGAAAACCTCTTTATCTGATCTCAGCATCATGTTTTTATTAGTCTGTTCAGGCTGTCATATAAAATATCATAGATTGTGTGGCTTAAACAACAGACGTCAACTTTACTGGCACCTTGATCTTGAACTTTCTGTCTCCAAAACTGCGAGAAAATGAATGGCTGGTTTCAGATGGCTGCCTTCTCCCTATGTGCTCATGTGGCCTTTCCTCAGTGCATGCGTGGAGAGGAAGGGAGGGAGGGAAGGAGGGAGGGAGGGAGGGAGGGAGGGAGGGAGGGAGGGAGGAATGGAGAGAGGGAGGGAGGGAGGGAGAGAGAGAGAAAGGGGAGGAGATAAAGAGAGAGCACACACTCTGTTGTTTCTTCTTACAAGGATGCTAATTCTATTGCATAAGGGTTCTACCCTTATGAACTCATTTAACCTTAATTACTTTCTCAGAGGCCCCATCTCTAAATATAACCACACTGAGAGTTAGGGCTTTAATATTTGAATACAAACATTCAAATATTGGGGGATACAAACATTCAGTCCATAGCCAAGTCCTACAATTTTATTTATATTCACACAAGCAACCAAAAAGGCCCATTACCCTTCAGTCACACTTACTTTGTCCATTTCTAGCTTGGAAATTGACTTTTCTGAGTAAAGCCTCAGAAAGTTTAACTCTTCTGGAGAAAGCAACATACTTTGTCAGCAGATGCTCCTGAACGTTTGTGCTCTCCAAACCCCACTGGCTCTTCACTGCTCACTCCCAAGTCTTTTATTTTTCCACAGTGATGACAAGTTACTATGTCTTTTCCAAGCCTTGCTCATACGTTTCAGCCTCTCACATTAGGCCTCAACCTTTTGACTCTCCAAGTATCACTGTATTTCTTCCATCTCAGAGATGATAAGAAACAAAATTAAGTAAAATCATTGGAATTATTTTCCTTCCCTGTGGCCTCAGAGAAAAGGTATCCTGAATCCTTTCCTAGATGTGTTACTTTCCAAGAACTGGTGATGAGACCTTGCTATGCCAGTAATCTCTTCTTTCTATTCTATCTTTAATCTCTTGCCCTCCAAGAGTTCTGTTCATAAACTTACAAACACCTGCACATCTTGCATTTTCCACATTGGAAAAAGTGAGTAGGGACAGGGTTCTAGATTATAGACAAGCTATAATCTATAATCTATTATCTGTAATCTAGAACCCTGTCCCTACCCTTTTTTCCAACTAGCTTCCATCACAACTACTCTGACAAGTCTTAATAGCAAATAGCTTCCTACTTACTAATAGAAAATCTAGCAACCTCTTCTCTCTCCTCATTCTCTCTGGATCTCTGCCACATGCAGCCAAGTTTATTCTTTGACACTGTCATCTCAGATTGCTCCCCAGCATCCTTTCTCTCACTTTTCTACCCAGCCTATAAATGTAGGCTTCTCCCCACATCCTTTACAGGGCCGTCTTGCTCTAATCTGACACTTCTGTGATGACTCTGAGACGTTAAAGAGCTTTTTAATGAGAACAATCAGAATAGCACTGCCCAACAAAGCCATAATGCAAGCCACACACATAGTTTTAAATTGCCTATTAGCCACCTTACAGAAAGAGGACACAGATGACATTAACTTTAGTATATTTTCTTTAACTCAACATACCCATAGTACTATCATTGTAACATGTAACTAAAACATTATAAAATATTTGACAACCTTTTTAAAATACGATGTATTCAAAATCCAGTGTGTGCTTTATGCTTGGAGCACATCTTGATTTGGACGAGTTTCATTTCAAGTGCTCAATAGTCTCATGATGCTACTGGCTACTGTATTGAACAGCATTTCTCTGGAATCCATATCCCTGATCTCAGTTCTGAGTCTGGAGCTGAAACTGCAACTCCTACCATTATCTCACATCCAACCTCTTACTTGTCCAATCTATCAGAGTGGTGGTGATGATCTGTAAAGGCAAATAGTTTACTCCATTGCTCATATACATTTGTGGCTCTCTTGTTCCTACAGAGAGGCAATATGATGGACATAAACAGTAAGGATGAAATAGTTGGGTAAAAAAGTGACAGAAAGGACTCTGGGGAGCAATCTGAGATGACAGAGAACTAAGTTTGAATCCTAACTTACTATGGACTGAATGTGTCTCCCTCGAATTTTAATTTTGAAATTCTATCCTCCGATGTGATGCTACTAGGAGGTAAGGCCTAGGGAGGTGATTAGGTCATAAATGTGGAGCCTTCGCGAGTGGAATTAGTTAGTGCCCTTCTAAAAGGGACCCCACAGATTCTCTTACCCTCTTCCCTCCATGTAAGGATATCACAAAAAATAAGCAGTTTGCAAATTTAAAAGAGGGTCTACACTAGAACCTGATCATGCTGGCACTCTGATTCTCACACTTCCAGCCTCCAGAATTATGAGAAATGATTTTCAGTTGTTTACAAGCCCCCAGTCTACAGTTCTTTGTTACAGCAGCCCACACTAAGACATAGCTTCATTGCTAACTTCCATATGATGTGGAACAAATTATTTCACCTTCATAAGATTCTGTCTTTTCATCTAAAACAGAGGATACATAATTCTTGTCTCTTGGCAAGTTTGTTGAAAGGAAGATGCTATTATTCCTTACACAGTGCATGGCCCATAGTAATTGTATAAAGAGTAACTGGGTGATTCTCATGACACCAAAGTTCTCTATGACATGCTCCTAACTTGACTTCCAAGTCTTAGTTCCCGTTCTGAGTTCCAGACACATCCTTGTACTTTCATGCATCTACGCCTTCCTTTCTTAATTTTTCAAAATAGTACCTACTCTTAGCTAGGCTCTATGACTAATCTGCCCTTAATGAGTTTATTTACTCATTTATTTATTCATTCATTCAAGAAAAATTGATTACGCATATACTATGTGCTAACTACTTTTTGGGTGTTTGAGATAAATTACCGAACAAAGCAGAAGTTATATTTGCTTGAGGAATTTACGTTTTAATTGGGAAGGCAGAAAATAAAAAGTAAATATAATTAATCAGAAAAGTATATAGCATGGTAGAAGCCAGAAAGTGCTGTGAAGGAAAAAACAGAACAGAGAAAAGGAGATTGAGAGTGGAGGGGAGGGAGCTGCTTACTCACCCTAAGTCCGGGGATACAGCAACTTGCCTTACGCCTCCTAAAATAGCGCATAGCAGGTGCTTTTAACATAATAGGTACTCAATAAACAACATCTGAACTCAATGGGAATGAGAGGAAAAACAAGATCTAATTTCTAACTAAATAATTTACACGTGAGCTTTATAAACACTCTGTTTTAATTGGGGCGTCCTTGATTTTTTTTTAGCACAATTCTTGGAGTCGTTATTCTCCTAGATATTGTTGTCTCCCCACAATTTTAGTTATCCAGGTGGAATACAGTGAAATAGGTACAGCAATGGGGTATGAATACTGTGCTAATTGGAACTGCGAACCCATGTATCTATGGATACTTTTTTACGTTATGTTATATTAACAAATATGTAAAAATATGAGGAGTTGGCAGCCCAAAAAATTTGGAATTTTTGGAGTAAGCAAAGTCAAGCAACCTTAAATATGTAAGTATGTGTTAGACTCTCCAAGAAGACTGCTACCTATAACATGCAGCATTTCTCAAATTTAGTTCACCACATCACCATTTACTCTGATATTTGGAGGGGTTAGAATTGAGGTAGATGCACATTTGGAAATGATGATCTAGAGAACAAATGGCAATGTAGGCAGGAGTGCTTAGACTGTAAATAGGATGGTCATGTAATTTATTACTCAAAGTAGATATTTTTTACAATGAAATGGGGCACTGTTAATAATTATGTCAGGAAAATAGACATAAACCAAGCTTTTCCCTGGGAAACTGGAGCATACGGTCTCTCTATTTACAAGACACTCTGTTTATGGCTTATTGTGCATTCCTATCTTCCTACTACATTTTCTTCTTAGATTCTTCAGCTTCCTTGGGAGATAGGTATCAGGGGAAACCTACATAAGAGGAAGTAATAGCTATGCATTCCTTTTCCATGAGAGCTCTTTATATCCTCAGTAACATAATGTATCATAAGAAAATTGAAAATGAAAGCTTTGAGGAAATATGTGCCTGACTTTTTAAAGCAAAATAAAGAACTACATTCGTTCCTGAAGCTAATAACTGATGGGGGAAGCTAATAACTGGGTGAGACTTTTTACTCTAAGAAAGTGCTTTGGTCACCTTTCTATAGATGAGAGGTTAATTTTAGATATATTTATGTATTTGTGACTATGTTTAATATAGGAATCACTATCAATACCTATAAAGTTTTGGGCTTGGAAATTTTACAATAAAATTAATAAAGTCATAATGTTCACAAAACTCAATTAAGTGTGGTTTTTCATAATGGATGAGCACTCATACATTTAATTTTGTATATCTCACTGTAAAAATCTACACTCAACTAAGGAATGGATGAAATTTGAATCTTCTGCAACAAGTTCTATTTCTGCTCTTCATATAAACAAAGCCAACCATTACCTTGCTGTTCTGAAAATGGAACTCAGTATTCCTTATACTAATTACAGCTTTCCTTCAGCAAACAATTTTTAAACATAGAATCTAAATTTGGCATCATTAGGCATTTTTTAAAAAGAGAACATTATTCAGAGATGCTACAAGCTAAAAGGGGTAATATTTTTATAGAGTTTTGGATAAATATTTTATGACTCTAGGAAGAGAAAATTTCTAATTTTATTAAAGAACATTTAGTCCGCACATCTCCTTCCAAGTTCAATAAATAGAGAAAGCCTGCGATGCAAGGGCATAAAGTGCTTACATATTCACCAGAACATAATTACTTGAGAGAGATAATAACAATAAAAGAAATTCATTGTTAAGGTGAAAATTTCTGAGTTGCATTGCAGGATAATCACATTGTCGTTTTTCTGAAACAACATGAACATCATAATTTGCATTTTCTCTGTTTCCTTCCATCTGATAGTCTGATTGTTTCCCAAAGAAGCCACTGGCCTTGACATGTACAGACAGAGGATATGGTTACCCTGGCAACAGGCGCCATGGACCACAAGTGACCCCTCTCTGAAGAGAGTCAGTGCCTCCTTTTACAAAAATAAAACAAATAAACAAAAAATTTGCTATCATCTATTTCAAACAAAATAAAGTCTCTGGTTTTTAAAGCTGAAGAAAAACATAGCTCCAACTGATTTCAGCTTCTTTATTTGGCAACTTTTAAAATGTAGATTTGAAATCGATCATCCACTTCTTTGTGTTAATTTCAACTCCATGAGTAATACAATCGATTAGGTAACTATAACTTACTAAACCCTTTCTGGTATTCACAGTCTGAAGATCCAGCAGAGGGAGCCCACACATTATTGTTGATTTTGTAAATGACAGTCTAAAATGATATAATTTTATTTTAAATTTTCTGGTAACAGAACTCCTTGTATTTTTTATTCTAGGGATTAGCTACCCAGAAATGTATACGTATTCTCATGTCAATTTGTTATGGTTGCTGTTGTTTTAATCTAATAAAGTGCTAGCATTTTTATGTTTATGCAAATAAACACTTTTACAGTCTATTTTATGCAACCAGTTCAAGAATACCCAATGGGACAAATATAACCTTTATTTCAGAGTTCCCAAAGTTTTTAGCCAGATCCTCCTCCCTTCTCCCCTGCAAATCTTTGACTGAAGACAAACAGTGCATGAAAAGCATTGAGGAACAGTTTTTTAACTGAACACAAAAATCACGAGGCATTTCTAGCTGGTTTCATAAAAAAAGAACATAAGTCGTTTACATGGCATTGTTTTCATGTCAAGACAGACGTCTTTGAGATGACATGCCTGTTGTAGGAAGCTGTGAGCTTCCAGGACCTGTCTTGCTCCCAGAAGATAATTCCTTAGTTCATAAACCAAGGAATAATCATTTGCTCATGTATCCTTCAGAAATATTCATCGATGTCCAGTCATCATTCCAAATTTAAAGAACATAAGCATGTTCTTATAATGTGATGGATATTGGGCTACATTCTCCTTTCTAAACCTTACAATGACTAATTTATGGATGAAAAACTGCATCCCAGAGAACTTAAATAAATTGCCTATGGTCCCAAAGGCAATAAGTGATGGAGCCTGAATTTACATGTAAGTCTGTAAGACCCTAAAGTGCATGCTGATAACTACTGTGAAATATTGCCTTCCTAGGCTCAAAGAGTTCACAGCCTCTTGATTTCACTCTCACTTTTACTAAAACCAGGATTCTTGCTCTTAGTGCAAAGGCTTCTAGAGAAGAAAAGAAAGTGGATAATATCCGCATGCTTACCATGAATCAGCACCACGCTAGATGCTTCATGTGTCTCGTGAAGCCTTTGAGCAGCACTAGGACATACATTTTATCCCCACTTTACAGATGAAGAAACTAAGGCCCAGGAGATTACATAATTTAACCAAGATAATGCCATGAACCCAGGATGTGAATCTAGATCTTTCGGATTTTAAAATCTTTGTTGTCATGCTGCCTCTTCCTACAGAATTATTTCTTTTAATCAGTTCCTTAAAAATTAAAAAGTTTCTCAGGTAGTTATTTGGTCTTAGATCATAGTGAAAAGTAGTTACAAAAAAACTTTTCTCAACCAAAACTCAAATATTCATTCATAGTCAAATTTTTTGAGGTGTATATATGCTCATATTGATTTTTAAGTAAAAATATGATGTGTTTTATATTCCTCAGATAATTCAAACATTATTCATTGAGACAAAGAATCTTAGAACTTGGCCAGGCACAGTGGCTCACGCCTGTAATCTCAGCCCTTTGGGAGGCCAAGTCGGGCAGATCACGAGATCAGGAGATCAAGACCATCCTGGCCAACATGGTGAAACCCTGTCTCTATTAAAATTACAAAAATTAGCTGGGCTTGGTGGTGCATGCCTGTAATCCCAGCTACTTGGGAGGCTGAGGCAGTAGAAGTGCTTGAACCATGGAGTCGGAGGTTGCAGTGAGCCAAGATTGTACCACAGCACTTCAGTCTGGCCACAGAGCGAGACTCTGTCTCAAACAAACAAAAACAAACAATGACAACAACAACAAAAAAACTTAAAAAATATAATGGGCCTTAGTACTCATTTAGTTTGATTCTCTTATTTCATGAATGAGAAAACTGAAATCTGGAGAAATTGTGGCTGGTTCAGGTTCCCATCATTAGTTAGTGATAACAGAGCTGCCAATCTAACCCAAGAAAGCAGAATTTCCTTGTCCTGTTTCGAAAAGAACTTACGGTGAAAGTTAATTTGTTTTATAAACAAATCTGATACTTAAGTCACCTTAGGTCATAACCTGATGTTCAGTTTAGCAAGCTAAAATCATTTTCAAGAGACCAATGCTGGATTTTATCCATGGTATGAAAATTAAAATTATGATAAATTTTAACCAGCATTAAAAAAGAAAATTGATTCACAACCCAAATTTAATAAAATTTGTTTCAAAATGCTTTTGAGATTAAACTCATAAGCCAAAGACAGTAAAGATTTTAGAGGTTTTATTTTGGCAAAACAGCAAGTTGAACCATACAGTGAATATTAACATATCAAGTTCAGAAGACAATATGATTATGTCACTGGTTTATCACAGTAGACCACTAACTGTAGCTGTGTATTTGTAAATGTATATGGTACATTTTAATTAATTCTCTACATATGACTTGTAAAGGTTCCTTTCTGTTGTTTGCAGATGGACTGTTTCTGGATGTAAGTTTCAACACATACACAAGTGCACACCTACACGAACACCACCAGATTTAAAGCAATCTACGAAACTCTTGTCTTGTGTTTACAGTCATGAAGGCAAAGTTCTTAAGTGGGACAGGCTGATGCAGATCCTTACTCCTTACAGCTAGAGCAGGTTTGAAAATCAAGTCTGCCAGGGTCAAGGCAGCTCAATGGGTAGACAGGTTACTTTTTGGAGGTCAGGCTTTCAGAAGGGCCATCTAATCCTATTAATCTCTTCAGATGTTCATCATGGGATTTCAGCAGGGGTAGAATTCGTTTGCAGAACAGTTTTACTGAGCCCTCACTTTGCTATTGGTGGAGCATATTTCTCATAAATGTCAGGACTGGTCTGTGGCAGAGAATAATTAGCCAACCACCTAGTAATCATTGTGTCCTACAAGCCATTCAAAAGAAACTCTGGATAGAACATTCAGTTTTAGAACTTACAAACCATTAAAGAAAGAAGGGCCTGTGGAAAAATACTCAAGAACACAAAAATTTAAAGGACAAACTTAAAAGCAATGTTTTCACGAGACTGTCATCCTTTGTTTGTTTGTTTTCCATAGCTTAGTCTGTGATAATTGTGGGCTGTCCATAATTGTTTGGTTGAATGACTAAAACCCGGCAGCCAGTATCTTCTGAGTACTTTCTGTGTGCCAACAAGTGTTAAGGAGAACTTCTAAATACATTATCAGATTTAAACCACATTATAATTCTGTGAGATACAATTGTGAAAACTGAGACTTCTGTAACATGCCGGAGGTCACCCAGTGAGTGGCAGAAGCAGGACTGAAGCAAAATCTGTTTCTCAGGGACAGCGCTTTTAATCACGAGGCAGATTTTAGTTGGAGTATTTCCAACAGGAGTGTAAACAGTTGGTGTGCTCTCTGGTTCTAGTCACACAAACTTTATTTTTCTTAAATGGCAATAATTATAGCATGGCTATATCATTGCTCCAAGTTTTTCTGGCTTCTGTATTTTATTTGGTTTGCTGTAAATGTCTTCTGAAGGAACATAAGGACTCTGGACTTTAATGTAATTCAGGTCACTGGTTGACCTCGCTTCAAAATTATTGTGAAAATGTTATTTCCCTCAGGGGAAAAAGATACATTTAGAACCTAGGAATTGGTGCACAACATGTCAATTCTTGCCATGAAGCCCAGATCTAGCCTTTTCTGTACATAAATGGACACGGATTATATGTGTTATGGCAACCTATCACCTTGCCACTTTGCTATCAGCTTACTGACATTCTAATTCCGAGACAGCTAGAAGAATGACTCTTTTCCACCAAACAGTACTTTAAACAAAACTTAAACCCAAAGTGGGATTTGAAGTTCACCTCTTGAGCGCATGGAAATGTGAATAAGGTGTAAGACCAGGTCAAAGTGGTCAAATAGCTTGGAATTCATTCAGATACTTTTTTCCTTGTCAATTAAGAAAGGGATAATTTTCTCTTGCCAGTGAGTAGCCTTTCGTTTGGGAATATTGTAAAACTCAAGAAACCATCTTAGTAAATGAGCTAGGAAATTCACTGCTTAAGCACTCTTGTTGTTTGGTCTCTGGGGAGGCCCTATGGCTAAATGAGCCAGGGGGGAATAAAATGGGGCAGGAAACATGTAGGATGAACATCAGGCAATTGCAATTTTTGTGCATTCAGAATTCACCACAATTCATTGCACCAAATTTTCTTTATTATTTTTTCACTGATCACAGTTCTTATGAAGCAACTTCCAGTATGTTGGGTCTATAAAAACCATTTATCTTTGGGAGGCTGGGACAGACATATCACTTGAGGCCAGGAGTTTGAGACCGTCCTGGTCAACATGGTGAAACCCTGTCGCTACTAAAAATACAAAAAATTAGCTGTGTGTGGTGGTGCGTGCCTGTGGTCCCACTACTGGGGAAGCTGAGGCAGGATAATTGCTTGAATCCAGGAGGCAGAGGTTGCAGTGAGCCGAGATCATACCACTGCACTGTAGCCTGGGAAACAGAAAGAGACTCTGTCTCAAACAAACAAACAAACAAACAAACAAACAAACAAACAAACACCTATTATCACCATTTTGGAATAGCTTACTTATCTAGAAAAGTCATGTATTACACAATTGGATAAATTAATATTTTTTCCTGACTGTTCTTTCATGATACCGTATTGTTTCTTTCTTTATTTTTTTGAGATGGAGTCTTGCTGTGTTGCCAGGCTGGAGTGCAGTGACTCAATCTCGGCTCACTGCAACCTTCGCTTCCTGGGTTCAAGAGATTCTTCTGCCTCAGCCTCTCGAGTAACTGGGACCACAGGGGTGTGCCACCATGTCTGGCTAATTTTTTTATTTTTAGTAGAGATGGGGTTTCACCATGTTGGCCAGGATGGTCTCGATCTCTTGACTTCGTGATCTGCCTGCCTCAGTCTCCCAAAGTGCTGGGATGACAGGCGTGAGCCACCCATATGATTTATTTTTTAAAAACTTTTTAGAGATTGTTTTGCTCTGTCGTCCAAGATGAGCTCACACTTCTGGGTTCAAGCAATCTTCCCACCTCAGCCTCTCAAGTAGCTAGGACTATAGATGCATGCCACCACAATGGTTTGTGTTAGCTGTAATATTTAATCTTGATTTCAATTTTCTCATAGGATACCAGTTGAGACAAACATGTACCTAACTGGACTCTCATCTACAAGTAACCTCTTTAGGTCAGTATCAATATAAATAAGTGTCTTGCTTAGTTCAGTCTATTCCTTTGAAAATAGCCTAAACTAAATGTGATTTTTCAAGAGACAGTCTGGAGGTGGAATCTAGACACAACTAGATTAAGCCACCTCTTTAATCATAGAATCTCCTGGGTTGAAAGGTACCTCAGGTCACACAGTACAACCACATTAACTACAGTTTACCATTAACTACAATCAGTTAATATTCATCAAACACTCACCAGCACCATATGCGCCAAAGTTGTTTGATTAAAATATAAAAACATTTTAATTTGATTCCCTAAGCCTTTGTCACCTCAAAGCCTCCTGAAATGGTTCCTGCTCAGTGCTGTTTAGAAGGCAGTGTGACAGTGGTTGGGCAAAACATCTGTGGGAAGTTTGATAGTAGAGTGGCATTGTGTGATCACTGACAGGCTGTTCTGCCTCGTAACTAAGTGCCTGGGCTTCTCATGAGCAGACTGGGTTCAAACCGTGGCTCTGCCATTTGCTAGCTCTGTGACTTTGATTGCTGAACCGATGTCTCTAAATCTTGATGTCCTAATATATGAAAAGGGATAGCAGTGCACTTATTACACATGCTTGATGAAAAGATCAAATGAGATAATACACATACATGACTTAGCATGGAACTTTACACATTACATCTGCCCAATATAGAGAGAACTATTAGTTGTGGTATTATTACTACTCTTATCCCACTGTGGCCTTTCTGACAGCAGAGTCCTGGCACATAGTAGCTGCTCGTTGTATATCTGTTAACTGGGTGAATGATAAATGAGTAAATGAGAGGGATAGTTTCTTTAATATGAGGTAAGTAACCTTGGAAATGTGAACATTTAGCTCAAACCTTTATTATAAATATACCTACAAGCACAACCTATATCCATAAATAAATTGATAACGATGTCAAACTTTGTTAATGGACTCTGCTCGATCTTGGAAACCTAGATCTTGAATACAAGGGGGTTGAGGTTTAAGGGGAAACATGTGGCATGAGTTAATTTTACCCAGAAGAAAAGCTGTCATCTTTTATACGCAGCTAAACATAGGAGGCTTGGCTGAGACCTGCTTCACGGCCCAAACAGGTTTGGTGGGTTTGAGACAAACAAAATGAAGAACAGCTGTTGTTTAAATCAAGTCAAGCAAAGACACAGACTTGATGTCCTTAAGTTGATTTTAGGTAGTATTCATATTTCAAGACGCAAAGTGGTGTTGCTAATTTCCACAGTAGGAAGTTGCCACAGAGAATATTTTGGGCAGTTTATTTTTCTTCCTCATTCTTAGTAAAGAATGAATATTTGAATATATGATATGAATGGTTGAAATATATCAACGCAAATGAGAGAGGAAATTGCAAGAAAAATCACTAACAACATTAACAAATGGAATGGCATTAATTAGAGAATACAATGCATACTATAAACTACTTTTCCAAAAAGAAAACAGTTTTCCAAATGGATTTTTGAAATATTGAGGGATTATAATACTTTATAATTTTTTTTTTTTTTTTTTTTTTTTTTTGAGATGGAGTTTCACTCTTGTTACCCAGGCTGGAGTGCAATGGCGCGATCTCGGCTCACGGCAACCTCCGCCTCCTGGGTTCAGGCAATTCTCCTGCCTCAGCCTCCTGAGTAGCTGGGATTACAGGCATGAGCCACCATGCCCAGCTAAATTTTTTGTATTTTTTAGTAGAGACGGGGTTTCACCATGTTGACCAGGATGGTCTCGACCTGTTGAACTCGTGATCCACCCGCCTCGGCCTCCCAAAGTGCTGGGATTACAGGCTTAAGCCACCGTGCCCGGCCTATTTTATACATTCTTAAAAACTTCATTGTTTTATCATTTATTGCCTTCACTATGGTTCGGTTTATTTCAGTTCAAGAGCTATTTATTGAGCACTTACTAAGTACGAATAATTTGGTCTCTGAGGAGATTGCATAAATGAGGGAAATTAATTTTAGCTAAAAGGTGGTAAGTGCTATGATGAATATGAGGATATTATGAGAAAAACCAAATCCAGATCAGAAAGGTCAGAAAACGTTTCCTAGAAGAGATGAAACTTGAGACATGTTTTGAAAGATAAGTGGGAGTGAGTCAGAAGGTAGGAGTAGTAGGTGAGTTTAGAATAGGGCATTTCAGGTAAATGGAGCAACATGCCAAAGACAGACAAGGAGAGACATGCTGCTTGTGAGAAATGGCCAGTCCTGCAGGATTTCCTTAATGCCAATGCTGCAGTGAAAGGTGGCAGGAATCAAGGCAGTGGCAGAGGGCTGGGCAGTCATTTTACTTCACTTCCCAGCGTGTTCAGATCTCCAGATGCCTGCGTTTTCAAAATATATCCCACTGGTTGTTAATAACTGTCACTTGGAAAAGAAGAGATCATTTGGTCAAATGCTTATGGAATATGCTGGATTAGACAATTATCTTGGTTAGAGTGTGTCTATAACGAAGAACCATACACTGGGTGGCTTATAAACAACAGAAATTTGTTTCTTATAGTTCAGGGAACTGTAAGCTTGAGATCAGAGTGCCAGTATAGTTAGAATTTGACGGGGCCCTCTTCTGGGTTTAGACTGCTGACTTCTTGATTTTTACTCACAGTGCAGAAAGGAGCCAGCTAGTTATCTTATTAGGGCACCAACCCCACTCTTAAGTCTTCCATCCTCATGGCTTAATCACTTCCCAAAGGCTCCATTTCCAAACACCATCACATAGATCTTAAGGTTTCAACATATGAGTTTGGGAGGATACAAACATTCAGTCTATCACAGCAATGGGGGGCAGGTTTTTTTTTACCTCAAGTCTTTTCAGGACTTTTGCTATGTCAGCAGTTTTTGTGATTTTGGCAAGGGGAGGATCCATATAGCATGCAGCACTTTCTCAACATATTTGAACACGATGTCTTTCAGGATTTGGGTTTCATGGAACATACTTTTGGGAATCTCTGCTTTAGACAGCAGGGAGTCTCTGAATAATTTTAAATGTGAGAGAGTAGTTCATTCTGGTAGCAGAGGCGAGGAGGGGAAAAAATAGATGAAAGCAGATTAATCATGATCTCATTGTAATAGGCCTGGATTAGTCTAGAGAGAGAATCAGTAGAGAGGAGTTATGAAGAGAAGGTGATTGATTGAGAATCACAGAGGAACACATGGGAAATGCAAATTTCATGGATTTCATTCTCCTACTTAATTAAAAGGTTAAAATCAGCAGGTAGGCCATTGATTACATGCAGAAGGTGAGAAGATGGATTAATCTATAATGACTGAGGTTTGTGACTTGGGAAAGTGAATAACAAATAAGCTCTAAAATACTGGAGAAATAATTTGGAACAAAGAACTGAGAAATTTTGAGACCTATTAATTTTAACATGTCTATGCAACCTACAGGTTGAATATTTAAGTGATACATATGTGGGAGACACGAAAATATAGTGGTAGTTCCCTCTGAATGGATAAGGTCACTCATCAAGGGAGAAACATGAACCATTTTACCAAAAGGCAATTAGCAAAAAGCTATCCTTTTCACAGAACTGCTTTCAGAGAAGTAGCCATTTGAAAAATTACCTTCTGGCTAATTGTGCATTGGCAAATTGTAGGCAAATTGACTGAGAGCCACCAGGAAAAGTGTGCAATGTGAGAATTCAGGGAAGAGATGAATCTTTGGATTAAGGGATGGCAGGAGAAAGAGAAGCTCAAAAAAAGAAATGAAAGGCTACGGAACACCACCATGTTTTTACCAGTCTGATGATTTATAATGCCAAAAAATATTTATTTATATAAAATAACTGCCTCAACTGAAGCATTAATACCAGACTATTTGAGCTGTAAAGATAGCTGGGAAGGTGTATTTGTTTTGTAATGTGCTTAAATGGTCCAAGATCAGGATTAACTGAACTTTATTTCTATCTATAGTCCACCATTACCCAAGTTACCCATTGCTCTTATATATTTTCAACATAGCTCAAATTAAACCTAGATCTTCCTTCTTATAATAGCGATGGGTACACATAGCTAGACACTTTACACATCTGTAACTAATAGCAGCTAGTATGTTTCAGGATGGAAATAATACGAGTATTTTATTTCCGAGATCCCTTGCTTAAATAAGAAATGACTTTGATTCTTGGCTTCTAATTATAATATACTCTTGGATTTCTTCAGCAATGATAAGCAGGCTTCAGAATTAAACCTCTCCGATATGGCTTCTCATGGGTCAAGACCTTGTGCCTAGAATCTTGGATGATGAACGAAGAATGGGTGTGTGACCTTGTATTTGGGGGAGGTCATGTGGACAGTCAAATACATAGAAGACAGGGTTTCTAGCTTCAGAGTTTGTTTATTTATTGCTTTATTTTGGCTTTGTTGTTGTTGTTGTTGTTTTTAGATGGAGTTTCACTCTTTTGCCCAGACTGGAGTGCAATGGCATGATCTTGGCTCACTGCAACCTCTGCTTCCTGGGTTCATGCGATTCTCCTGCCTCAGCCTCCTGAGTAGCTGAGATTACAGGCATATATCAACATGCCCAGCTGATTTTGTATTTTTTAGTAGAGATGGGGTTTCACCATGTTGATCAGGCTGGTCTGATCTCATATGATTCACCCACCTTGGCCTCCCAAAGTGTTGGGATTATAGGTGTGAGCCACTGCACCCAGCCTATTTGTTTATTGCTAAGTAACTAAACACAAAATTGGTTTTAACGGATAAAGAGGAAGGGAGTTCACACTGAGTTCCACTCCAGATGGACCCTAAAGCAGGAAGGACAAAAGGGGCCAGAGACCAAACTAGACGTCAGAGGACAAAGTAGGCATTTCCAATAGCTGTGCCTCTTCTAAACTTCCTAAAATGTGACTTTTAGGTTTTGTGATAAACAAGGAGGATTCATTCCTGGAAAGAAGGTCTTGGATTATAGACTTCTAAAAACCTAAGTATTTGAAGGCCGTGTTTGACTAATGTCAACATCTGTGAATTGAGAAAACAATTCTAATATTTTATCTTCCTAAATCCAAGGAGCCAGACATTGGTGTCCTATGCATTCTTTTAGAGAGAGTGAGAGTATTTCCTCCACATTTCCTACATGCCCATACCTGGGAATGCTTTATTCCTCTTATCTATCCAAATTCTGTATGTCCTTCATGGTTCAACTGAAGATATTCTCTCTTGTGAGGATTTTCTGGTGTCTCCTGTTAACATCTTATTGGTCCATATAATTATTTCAGGGAAAAAACTTATTGAATGTCATGTTAGACTCAATTCTTAGGTGGGGGATATAGCAGTGAATAAAATTAAGCCCCCTTTCTCTCGGACATACATTCTAGAGGGAAGAAAATGGCGAAGAATAAATTCTCTCTTTCTTGAGGTATAGATATAGATAGGTAGGGACAGAGGTAAAGACAGAGATAGGTAGACATAGACATACAGACAGACAAATGAGGATGGTGGGCTGTTTTAGTCAGGGTGTTATTATTATTAATCTCTGCTCCATACTGGAAGCTCCTTGATGAGAAAGACTGCTGTTTTGCTGCTCACCCTCTCATCAGTGCCTGGGCACAGGGCTAGACTTGGGTAATAGGTTTAACAGTTAATTGTTTATTGATTCAGTTTTTAATGATTTTTTGTAATCCAGATATCTTGGTATCATAGAGGCACAGCTTTAGTTTCCAATGAAATGTCAACTTTGTCTAAACAGGCTGGCTTAGAGATTTGTTTGGTTTCATATTTATATGCAAAGCAAGATGCTCTAAATGAATCCAACAAGATTCAATCGCAACTTTTGGCAGCAGTTGCTCCTTCGTGAATCTATTTTTTTTCTTTCCTGGTTTTCCCCAATGTTCTTGCATTACTGGGAGATTTCCTAGTGCAATTAGTGTGGTTCCACCCAGTGACCTTCCACCCTCTCCCTGAACAGATGAATAGGTCAAGCCACAAAGGAAAGGAGGGTCACAGCAAAGGTTACAGAAGGGCTTGCTTTAGGACTGGGAGGGGTGGGATTGTGTATGTGGGTTAAGTTCTCTTCTCCATTTAGGCCTCATCCTGCTTCAGTTCTTACTAAACCTATTGCAGGAGGGCACATGTTGCTATTAAAAAGAAAATCTAGATTTCTGCCCAGGAAGTTAACTGGGCAGTGCTAGGAAAAAGAAGGGGGTGGTGGGCAAGAGTGGGAGAAGAGGAAAGAGGAACGAGGAAAGAAGATAAATCTTGAGGGGTCAAGAGTGAACCAGGCCAACAATTTTTTTCTCCAGTCTCTTGTATCCAACATCATGTCCCCAGATATAGTTTCTCAAACCCAGTGAACTTTCGAATGGTATTAGGAGGAATTTCACTGTGCTTGGAGTTTGTGGAAATTTATAGTATTCTTGGAAAGGTTTTTTAAACATCACTAGTCTGCAAAGAAACAAAACCAACAATCTGATTTACTCTGTACTGTTTGCATTTTCCTTCCTATTTATTAATACAGTCTTAGTTTATAAAAACAAATGAAAACTGCACTAATTGGGCCTCTATGAATACCAGGTGTTCTGCTTGTGCTGTCTCATTTCAACCTCATGACAATCCCTGGGAGGACTGTATGGTTACTGCCTGTCACAAAGAAAGAAACTCGAGTTTGGAGCAAATAAGAACCTTTGTTTAAAGCACATAGCAGCTAAATGTCAGGGCAGGGTTTGAACTCAGGTCTCTGGAAACACAGCTGGAGTCCATGAATTCTTTTTCATTTTTTTGAGACATAGTTTCACTCTTCTGCTCGGGCTGGAGTGAGGTGGTGTGATCTTGGCTCACTGCAACCTTCACTCCAGGTTCAAGGGATTCTCCTGTCTCAGCCTCCCAAGTAGCTGAGATTAGAGATGCCCACCACCATGCTTAGCTAATTTGTGTATTTTTAGTAGAGATGAGGTTTGGCCATATTGGCCAGGCTGATCTTGAACTCCTGACCTCAGATGATCCACCCATCTCGGCCTCCCAAAGTGCTGAGACTATAGGCGTGAGCCACTGCGCCCGGGCCATGAATTCTTTATGTCCTTTAATAGACATCAAATTGTTCAAGTGAGAGATTACAAATATAGTACTGATGGTGGAAAATAGAATCACCATTTTCCCTTCCCTCCACAAAGCCCCTAACCCCCTCACCCACATACCCCAGAAGTAGAAAGTTATAAGAAGAACAACAGATGATGCTGCCTTTTGCCCTTGTCTGACCCCATCTGTATCTTCTCTCTAATTTCTTTTACTGACCTGATTTCTCTTAGGCCCTAGCAAGTGAGTCCAGTTTTTATGGCCATGATTATTTATAGTCATGTTTTATTCGGTTTGCCAGGTAGGGATTTAGATTTATTCTGAAGATCTCCAATTCCCTTACAGGTGTTGGATAACCCTATCAGGGGACTGGAAAATATTTTTTAATATAAAAATCAGGTAAGAGTGTGAAAAAGGGAAGGAATACAACATTCTGCCAAATAGATTTCAAAATTGAAGATTCAAAGTAAAAAAATAAAATAAAATTTGCCTTTTGTGGTTCTAATTTAGATCCAGTTTTTCAGGATACAAATTATTAAAAAATGGTTGAATGCATCACAGAAGTGAATCAAGCAGCTTCCAGTTAAATTCCAAAATGACCTGAAGCAAATCCTTGAGCCTCAGATTTCTTCTTTGCAAAATGAAGGGGTTTATGTAGATCATACACTTCAGAAAATCATGATAACTAAATTTACCTTCTTTACAATTTATCATGAATTTTTGAGGCTCCAAAATGACTCCAGTAAACAGGAAACATTTTTTATTTTAGAGTTTATTTAATAGCTATTTAACTCTTGGACTAATTTTTTTTTTTTTTAATCGTGAGCCCTGAACCTGTATTTTGGGTTCCTAATTCACCAACAATAGCATGAATTTAATTATTCTCACGGCATCATGGCTGTTTGTAGACAATGGACCCATTTTGAAGTCATGAGCATTAGGCTTAGAGGTCTGGGCAGAAATATTTGCTATCTTGGTACGATGTTGGTAACATTGTACAGTCCCATTACCTGGGACGAGCTTCCCTCAGGATCTTTTACCTAATAAAGTGATGGAGCAGTCTGTCAGGAGGCTTGCAGCCAAGAGCGCAGGTCTACAGTAAGTGAGAGGAGCCAACAACCTTTGGTGGGTAAAGGCAGCAGCTCTAGCCAAAACCATGGGAACAGCTGTCAGGCTGAGGTCAAAGCACAAAGTTACAGGACGTGGCATCCAGGAATTGAGACAAGGACAGATAGGTTAGCACTTTAGCAATGGCTAAAGATCAGAAAGAAAAGAGATCTTTTCAACTGAGTGGAAGACAGAAGCATAAGGAAGTGTTTATAACAGCTTCCAGTGTAATCTAGAAACATTCCACGGAAGTTGTTGAAATTTGGTAGTGAAACCACAGTAATTCTATGTCCTTAGGCCTTTGCAGGGAGCTCGAGTATACATGAGAAACATGCAACATTCCTACCAAATTGAGCTCCAAGAGCAGCAAAAAGTAATTCAGCAGATTGTGGTACACTTATAAATATCCAACTGTTGTTGAACCTGGAAGGCTTATACTGATAGTGGTATGAGAGATGCATACTTTATCTTTCCTCTGGCAGTCTGGCAAGATGTATATTGATGCTTTTCTTCTATTTTTTGTTTTGTTTTGTTTTCTTGAGACAGTCCCCTCGGTCCCCCAGGCTGGAGTGCAGTGGTGCAGTTTTGGGTCACTGCAACCTCTGCCTCCCAGGCTCAAGCAATTCTCATGCCTCAGCCTCCTGAATGATTGGGATTACAGGCACCTGCCACCACATCCAGCTAGTTTTTGCATATTTAATAGAGATAGGTTTCACCATGTTGGCCAGACTGGTCTCGAACTCCTGGCCTCAAGTGATCCACCCACCTTGACTTTCTAAAGTGCTGGGATTACAGGCACGAGCCATCGCACCTGATCTTTTCCTCTTTTTAATACAGGATTCACCAAAGTAACATACAGATTTCTGATTTCTTTCAACTCTGCAATTTAGAAATAGGTTTATTTTATGGTTTTTACACATTTTCCTTTTGGAGATTGAACTGAGTAATTTTGATGTTATAACGTTATACTCTTAGTTTTATATTTTTTAAATAACTTTTTTTTTCTTCTTCCCTGATTGATCTGGGCAGATTATGTAGTGGTGTGTATGACAAAATTTGAGGGACCTTGCCACTCTGTTTATAGTGTCTCAGAGTGTCATATGATAGTCATACTTAAAAATGAATTAAGTCAAAAGAATATTTGAAATTTAATTTTTTTTGAAAAATCTGATCCTCATCAAGTGAGGCTGGAGCTTACTCTGCTGGAATTGTAATGTTACTTAGCAGTGATCTTGGGGAAGGTTCACAGTGTTTGCAGCTGCCCCTGAGTCACTCTTTTTTAAATAAAGAATGGGCCTGAATGGAGAGGTATGTGTGCAGAGAAAACTTTATAGGCTGATGGCACACTGGGATGAAAACGGGTAGTCATGCGTCCATCTGCAGGGAAATTGGACTACCCAAATGTGGAAGGAAAAGGAGGAAGTGGGGTGAGGGTGGGTGATGAGACGAGATACTAAGGCCCCTTACCACCAAGGGTACGGGAATAATAAAAATTGCTCTCTTATCAGAGTAGGCACAAGAGGCCTGAAGAAAAAACTGACATTATTAGGCTAAAACAAAAAGTGGTTAGAGCAGTGGCTGAGCTTAGCAGTCCCAGCTTCCTAGGAGGAGTTTGCCCTCTGTACAAGGGGGATCGATGGGAGCAGAAGCCTCAGCTCTGTGCTGTGTAAGAGGTGGTGAGAAGTGAATCTGGGGAGCCATTCCCGTGGCTTGTTGCTGGCCCCTGTTCCCGGCTGCCATTCCTCAGAGTGGAGAGCCCAGAAGTAGGAGATTTAGTGGCAACGAGGACAGCAGAGACGACAAAAGTTGTGGGTGGAAGTAAGAGTGTGCTGTTGCACTGGGTAGCAGTGAATTATATGGTTGGCAGCAAGGGGAGAGGCCAAAGGCATTCACACAGCTGTTAGCAGCAATGAATCCGTAGGCGTCTGCAGCAGCCTCAATTCTTGCCTCTTCAGAAGAAAGAATTCAATTGAGGGGCATAAGGCAGAGTGAGAGACCAAGGCAGGTTTTAGAGCAGGTGTGAAAGTTTGTTAAAATGTTTTGGCGCAGGAACAAAAAGAAGTAAAGGACGTGGAGGAGGCCCAAGCAGGAGACTTGAGAGATTCAAGCGTGCTGTTTGGCCTTTAACTTGGGGTTTAATACATTGGCACGCTTGCAGGGTTGCATTACCTCTCCTCTGATTTCCCCTTGTGGGAAACTGTTCGCATGCTCAGTGGCTTGCCAGCACTTTAAAGGAGCCACATGCACAGTGTGTTTACTGAAGTTGTGAACATGCTCACTTGAGGAGTTTTCCCCTTCCCAGTCAAGTGTTCTTTTTTTGAGACGGAGTTTTGCTCTTGTTTACCCAGGCTGGAGTGCAATGGCGCAACCTCCGCCTCCTGGGTTCAGGCAATTCTCCTGCCTCAGCCTCCTGAGTAGCTGGGATTACAGGCACGCGCCACCATGCCCAGCTAAGTTTTTGTATTTTTAGTAGAGACGGGGTTTCGCCATGTTGACCAGGATGGTCTTGATCTCTTGACCTTGTGATCCACCCGCCTCGGCCTCCCAAAGTGCTGGGATAACAGGCGTGAGCCACCGCACCCGGCCAGTCAAGTGTTCTTAGAGGAAGATCACATACTAAACTTTGCTACTTTGCCTCTTAGTGCTCATGCTTGAGACTACTCACCCAACTACCGAGATCTTACTGAGAAGCTGCTGATCACCAGTTTCAGATTTTTTTCTGTCTATTGGGAGACTGTCTTTCCCTAGTGCTGGCTGTGACCAATTATTGTTTTAGAGAAACAATTTAACAACTGTCTGACCATCACCTGATGGTTGCCTGACATTCCTGGTGGGACAAGGAGGGATCTTCTCCTGCCCTGCTCGTGTCTGACTAACTATCCACTGTAACACAAGCCACCTGGTAGCCAACAGAAGGAAGAAAGCAGCTGTACTGGAAGGATAAATTTGGAGGGGCGATAGTTCCAGGGATCCAATCCTTTTGTCCCCACTCTCTGTTTTCTAACAATTTCCAGGCCTGATTAAATGCTTGTATAGATGAAAAAAATTTTTGAGAAAAATTACTGAAGAATTAATGAAGAATGAAGAAAACACTTATGGTGAATATTAGATGTTTCTGTGCCCATATTCTTGCTTGATGAGATTATTACCTACTTTTGTATATGTTTGCCAGCAAGTCATTGTAAGAAAAATAAAAATAAGAAATAATATGCTTTCCCTTTATGCCAGTTCATGGTTCAAAAACACTTTCAAATATATCATTTGTTTAAGAAATGACATAAGCAAGATTTGCTTTTCCAATTTTAGAGACTAAGAAACCAAGGATGTTAACTGTTCAAGGTTCCATAGTTTATAAATGAAGCAGGATTTCACTCCAGTTCTTCTTTGTTTCTATTTTATTCAATTTTAAAAATTTGAACAGTTTATACATTCATCTGATTAAAAAATAAAAGCTATAACATTAAGAATTTCCTTTTCCAGTCTGTCCCTGTCCACTCTAGTTACTCCCTTTGTCAATAAGATATCATACTGTGTATGCTATTTTATGACTTTTTAAAAATTTGTTAGTAATATATCCTGCAGATCTTTCTGTCCACACTTAGAGAGCAACCTTCTTAACTTTTATAACTGCGTAGTATTCTCTGAGTGGATGTTCCACAGTTCCACCTATCATCCAAAAGTTCACAGTTGATGATACTTGCTATTATGGACAAGGTTTTACTGAACAGCCTTGAACATTCATTATTTTGTGTATATCCTTCTACAGGATAGTTCTCTGAAGCAAAAGCTTGGGTCAAAGTATAAATGCATTTGTAATTAAATGAAAATTGCCAAATTTTTAATAGGAGTTTTACTTTCATCTATAATGTACGACTGTCAGTTTCCCCATAAATTTGTCAACAAATGGGTATTGTAACTTTTGAATTTTTGTCATCATGATTGTTTAGAGTGATTGCTTGGTGTAGTTTCAATTCGCATTTTTCGTTTATGTTATGAATTGCAATTATTTTTTTCTCTGTAATTTTATTTTGCTCATAAAGGTCTTTTTGATTTGGCATTTAGACTTTTCATATTTGTTGATAATCGAAATGATTAATTTTTGTGGGGGAGATGGAGTCTTGCTCTGTCACCCAGGCTAGAGTGCAGTAGCACGATCTCAACTCACTGCAACCTCTGCCTCCAGGGTTCAAATGATTCTCCTGCCTCAGCCTCCTGATTAGCTGGGATTACAGGCACCCAGCTAATTTTTGTGTTTTTAGTAGATACGGGGTTTCACCATCTTGGTCAGACTGGTCTCGAACTCCTGACATTGTGATCCAGGAACTTTGATTTTCCCAAATCTGATCTTCCCAGTGTTTTTTATCTCAGCAAAACTCACCTTGCCATTTAGTTAGGCCAAAACCTTGAGACATCTCTCACATCCTGTATGTAAGACACCGGGCAATCCTCTTGGCCTTGCCTTTGCAATATTTATTTGACCACTTCTCTTTACTTGCCCTTGTGAAAGCCATCACCATTTTTCATCTGGGTTCTGGACGAGCCTCCTCACTGGCCTCTGGCCTTTCATTCTTTTCCCTTGACAGAGCAAATAGAGATATCCCTTTAAGACACTACACAGGTGATGTCATTATGGATCCCTTATGGAACTCTGTCTTCAAAGTGAAAAAATTGCACCTGTCTGACTCTTTCTCCATATACACATCTCTCTTTGACCCTAGTTGGGAAAGATGTGTCGATTTTAATGAGAAGTGTAATTAGATTAGGTCCACCTGGATAATCTTCCCGTTTTGAAGTTAGTAACCTTAGTTATATCTGCAAAGTTCCTTTTGCCATGCAAAGTAACATATTCACAGGTTCTAGGGATTAGGATGTGGGTACTTTTTGCAGGGAAGAGAAAGCATTAGTCTGATTCACAGACTCAGATCCTTAAGTACTTGCTCAAATGTCACCTTTTCAGTACTTTACTGATAATGTTATTTAAATCCACCACCATCATGATATTTATTGCCTTACTTTCTGCTTAATTTTAAAATAACACTAATCACCATATAACATATGGCATGGTAAATAATAATAATTTAGTTTGTTTTTCTGTCTCCCTTTGTTGGAATGTAAGCTGCATAGTTTCAAGAAAGTTTGTCTTTTTTATTCACTGTTGAATCTCTAACATCTAGAGCAGCGCCTACCATACAATTAGAGCCTCAATTTTTTGAATTTTTGAATGAATGGATGAATAAATGGAGAAGAAAAATACTAGGAACCTAATTTGTTCCTAGGTAGACTTTCCAAATCAAAGGATAAAATAAATTTTGATCCATTACCCTCATGGATTCTTTGAAGTATTTGCGATCCTTTTTTTTTTTCTCATGGACCTAACTCACTATACATCATGTAATGAAATTTACTGGATATTAACATGTGTAGAGGGACACACTGAATCCCCAGTGCTCATGATAGGCCTGATTCATAAGAGTGAATGGATGATAAGTTTCATTTGACCTAATAGGAACTATAATTTATTACTTGTATTACCCTCTCCCACAACCTATCACGTTTTATTCATACTACAACCTGTCAGTATTCAGGATGTGTATTTACTGTTAGGAAACTTGTGCTCAAAGAAATGGATCAACATCCCTCAGCAAATGAGTGGCAAAACTGAGCAGGACCCAGGTTCTGAGATTCCAAAATCCATGCTTTTCCACTGGATCATACTGCCTACTTTGGCTGCATTTGTGATAAATTATATTGACTAGAAGATGGATTAAGATGAACTGAGTTGGTAGATGCATTTAACACTTTTTTTCCTTCCTTTGCAGGAAGGAAAGATGAGTATAAAAGAGAGAGACAAGGATAAAATAAAAGAGATAGACAAGTATAAAAATACATGTTTTATTGAAAAGTATCTATGAGAGCAGATATCCTTGCCCTTTTTCCAATATTAAGGGGAAATCATGCAACCTTTCATCACTAAAATATAATGTTAGTTGTAGGGTTTTCTGTAGATGCAAAGCCCCACTACTTTTTGTACATCCCTATTACTTCTAGTTTTTATAAAGAATGGATGTCACATTTTGTCAAATGGCTTTCCTGCATCAGCTGATATGATCAGATGATTTTTCTTCTTTAGTCTATTACTGTAGTGGTTTATATTGGTTGATTTTCAGATATTAAATGAGCCTTTTTTTAAATTACATTTTAGGTTTTGGGGTACATGTGCAGAACATGCAAGAGAGTTGCATAGGTACACACGTGGAAGTGTGATTTGCTGCCTTCCTCCTTTTCACCCACATCTGACATTTTTCCCCATGCTATCCCTCCCCAGTTCCCCCCACTGCTGTCCCTCCCCTATTCCCCCCAATAGACCCCAGTGTGTAGTGCTCCCCTCCCTGTGTCCATGTGTTCTCATTGTTCATCACCTGCCTATGAGTGAGAAGATGCAGTATTTCATTTTCTGTTTTTGTGTCAGTTTGCTGAGAATGATGTTCTCCAGATTCATCCATGTCCCTACAAATGACACGAACTCATCATTTCTGATTGCTGCATAATATTCCATGGTGTATATGTGCCACATTTTCCCAATCCAGTCTATCATCAATGGGCATTTGGGTTGGTTCCAGGTCTTTGCTATTGTAAACAGTGCTGCAATGAACATTCGTGTGCATGTGTCCTTATAGTAGAACGATTTATAGTCCTTTGGATATATACCCAGTAATGGGATTGCTGGATCAAATGGAATTTCTATTTCTAGGTCCTTGAGGAATCGCCACACTGTCTTCCACAATGGTTGAACTAATTTATACTCCCACCAGCAGTGTAAAAGTGTTCCTATTTCTCCACATCCTCTCCAGCATCTGTTGTCTCCAGATTTTTTAATGATTGCCATTCTAACTGGCGTGAGATGGTATCTCAATGTAGTTTTGATTTGCATTTCTCTAACGACCCGTGATGATGGGCATTTTTTCATATGTTTGTCAGCCTCATGTATGTCTTCTTTTGTAAAGTGTCTGTTTATATCCTTTGCCCATTTTTGAATGGGCTTGTTTGTTTTTTCCTTCTAGATATCCAGAATTTACAAAGAGCCTTGTATCTTTAAGAAAAACCAACTTGCTTCTATAATTCTTTTTAAATGTTTCTGAATTCTATTTAATATTTCATTTAAAATTTTTGCTTGTATACTGATGAGTGATATTTCTTTGTAGTTTACTTTTTGTATACTATCTTTGTCTTGTTTAGTTATTGGGTAACAAAAAATTAATAATTAAGTAATTAAATAATTAAGAAAATAAACTACAGGCTGATGAAAATATTTTTAAACAATGTATCTGACAAAAAAGCCTCATACTTAGAATATATAAATGTATTAGTCCATTCTCATGCTGCGATAAAAGACATACCCGAGACTGGGTAATTTATAAAGAAAGATTTAATGGACTCACAGTTCCACATGCCTGAAGAAGCTTCACAATCATTGCAGAAGGCAAAAGAGAAGCAAAGTCATGTCTTATATGGTGGCAGGCAAAGAGAGCATGTGCAGGGGAACTCCCCTTTAAAAAACCCATCTAATCTTGTGAAACTTATTCACTGTCATGAGAACAGCTTGGGAAAAACCTGCTTGCATGGTGCAATTACCTCCCATCAGGTCCTTTCCAGGACACATGGGAATTATGGGAGCTACAATTCAAGATGAGGTTTGGGTGGGGACATAACCAAACCATATCATTCTGCCCCTGGCCCCTCTGAAATCTCATGTCCTCACATTTCAAAACCAACCATGCCTTCCCAACAATCCCCCAAAATCTTAACGCATTTCAGCATTAACTCAAAAGTCCGCAGTCAAAACTCTCATTTGAGACAAGGCAAGTATCTTCCACCTAGGAGCCTGTAAAATCAAAAGCAACTTAGTTACTTCCCAGATACAACGTGGGTACAGGCATTGGGTACATATGCCTGTAAGAAATGGGAGAAATTGGCCCAAACCAAGGGGTCCCAGGACCCCATGCAAGTCCTAAATCCAATAGGGCAGTCATTAAAACTTAAAATTCCAAAATGATCTCCTTTGACTTCATGTCTCACAACCAGAACATGCTGATGCAAGAGGTGGGCTCCCACAGCCTTGGGCAACTTCACCCCTCTCACTTTGCAGGGTACAGCTCCTCTCCTGGCTGCTTTCATGGGCTGGCATTGGGTGTCTGCAGCTTTTCCAGGCTTACAGTGCAAGCTGTTGGTGGATCTACCATTCTGGTGTCTGGAGGATGGTGGCCTTCTCACAGCTCCTCTAGGCAGTGCCCCAGTGGTGACTCTATGTGGGGGTTCCAAAACCACATTTCTCTTCCACACTGCCCTGGCAGAGGTTCTCCATGAGGGCTCTGCCCCTGAAGCAAATTTCTGCCTGGACAACCAGGCATTTCCATATATCTTCTGAAATCTAGGCAGAGGTTCCCAAGCTTCAATTCTTGACTTCTGTGTACCCACAGACCCAACACCACATATAATCTGCCAAGGGTTGGGGCTTGCATCCTCTGAAGCAACAGCCTGATCTATGCTTTTGACCCCTTTAGCCATGGCTGGAGTTGAAACAGCTGGGATGCAGGTCACCATATTTGGAGGTTGCATAGAGCAAAGAGGCCCTGGATCTGGCCCATGAAACCATTTTTCCCTTCTAGGCTTCTAGGCCTGTGATGGGAAGAGCTGCCATGAAGGTTTTTCACATGCCCTGAAGATATGCTCCCCACCCCACCACCCATGTCTTGGTATTTAGCATTTGACTCCTTGTTACTTATGCAAATATCTGCAGCCACTTGAATTCCTCCCCAGAAAATGGGGTTTTCCTTCCTATTGCATTGTCAGACTGCAAATTTTCCCAACTTTTATGTTCTGTCACCTCTGAAATGCTTTGCAACGTATAAATTTCTTCCACTAGATACCCTAAATCATCTCCCTCAAGTTCAAAGTTTCACAAATCTCTAGGGCAGGGGCAAAATGCCACCAGTCTCTTTGCTAAAACATAACAAGAGTCACCTTTATTCCAGTTCCCAACAAGTTCCTCATCTCAGACTGGATTTCATTGTCCATATCACTATCAGCATTTTGGTCAAAGCAATTCAACAAGTCTCTAGGAAGTTCCAAACTTTCTCACTTTTTCTATCTTTCTTCTGAGCCCTCCAAATTCTTCCAACCTCTGCCTGTTACCCAGTTTCAAAGTCACTTCCACATTTTTGGGTATCTTTACAGGAGCACCCCGCTACCAGTACCAATTTTACTGTATTAGTTCATTATCAAGGTGCTAATAAAGTTATACCTGAGACTGGGTAATTTATAAAAGAAAGAGTTTTAATGGCTCACAGTTCCACATGGCTGGGGAGACCTCACAATCATGGCAGAGGGTAAAGGAGGAGCAAAATCACATTTTACATGGTCGTAGGCAAAGAGAGCGTGTGCAGGGGAACTCCTCTGTAAAAACCACCAGATTTCATGAGACTTAATCATTATCATGAGAACAGCATGGGAAAGACCTGCCCTCATGATACAATTACCTCCCACTGGGTACCTCCCACAACAGGTGGGAATTATGGGAGCTACCATTCAAGATGAGATTTGGGTGGGGACACAGTCAAATCATATCAATAAAGAATGCTCAAAACCTACAAATAATCTGATTTAAAAATGGAAAAACTTGGAGATTTTGATGATGAGAGCATACCATGGCAAATAAGCATATGAAAAAGTGTTTAAAATCACTAGTCATTAGGGAAATGCAAATTAAAATCATAATGAGATATTACTATGTAGCTATTAGAAAAGCTAAAAAAAAAAGTAACAATACCAAATGCTGATAAGGATATGGAGAAAGCAGATCTCTCATACATTGCTGGTGGGAATGGCAATTTCTTAAAATCAAGCAAGGCATAGAGGCCTATGCCTATCATCCTATCTACTTAGGGGGAGGCTGAGTTGGGAGGATTGCTTAATCCTGGGTGTTCTAGGCCATCCTGAGCAACATTCCAACACCCCCATCTCTGAAAAAAAAAAACAAAAACATAAAACAAACCAAAACCCTAAACACACATTTACCATACAATCCAGCAGTCACATTCTTGGGCATTTATTGCAGTGATATGAAAATTTATGCCTGCTTCACAACTGTTCATTCCAGCTTCATTTGTAATAGCCCCAAGGTAGAAACAACAAACTGTCCCTTGGTAAGTGTTGGTTAAACAAACTGTAGTGTATACACATCATGGATTATTACTTAGCAAAAAAGGGAATGAACTGCTGATACATATAACTTGGACAGATCTCAAGGACAGTATGACAGATTAAAACAAACTCAATTCTAAGAGATCACATAATTCCATTTATGTAACATTCTTGAAACGGCAAAATTATAGAGATGAACAACCAGATTAGTGGCTACCAGGAGTTAGAAATGGTGTCAAGGGGAGATTGGTTATAACTACCCCATCTCTACTAAAAATCCCAAAATTAGCTGGGCACGATGGTATGTGCCTGTGGTCCCAGTTACTCAGGAGGGTGAAGCAGGAGAATCTCTTGAATACAGGAAGTGAAGGTTGCAGTCAGCCAAGATCATACTAATGCACTCCGGTCTGGATGACAGAGTGAGACTCCATCTCAAAAAAATAATAATAATAATACATATTAAATAAGCTGGACTCAATAAACCAAATAAACTGGACCACCATAGCTCATATTGCTTTGTTGTTCTCAAAAAAATTTATCTTTTAAATTTATATTTTTAAAGCGTTTAAAAAATTAAATATTTATGTCTTGATCATGTGTGATCGTATGGCTCACATGATCATTTTTGTGATGGATATTTATGTATCTTGGATCTGGTGGTGTTACACAATTCTACACTCTATAAAATGACATAAAACAATACTCATACTGTATTAATGTCCAAGTCCTGATTGTGATTCTATATTATAATTATTAAGCTGTAACCAGTGGAAAAAAATTGGGTGAAGGGTTCTCCCTGTACTCACTTTTGCAGCTTTCTATTTCAAAATAAAAGTTTTTAAAAAATGCATGTTTATTTTAATACCTACCATGATCGTAAAGAAAGCACAGATGGCAAATGTGTAGAGATGTGATGCTAAGGTGAAATCACATATTACAGTTAGCCATTTTAAAGCCAAAACTCAGTGGCAGTTAGAACATTCACCATGTTGTGTAACCATTACCTTTCTCAAGCAACAAAACATTTTCATCACACCAAAAGGGCACCTTGTATCCATAAGCAGTCATTCCACATTCCTGCCTGCCCACAGTCCCTGGCAACCACTAATCTGCTTCCTGTCCCTATGGATTTATCTATTCTGGATATTTTACAGAAATGGAATCATACAATATATGACCTTAAATGGAATCATACAATATATGACCTTTTGGGTCTGGATTCTTTTACTTATTAGCATAATGTTTTCAAGGTTCATCCATGTTGTAGCATGTATCAGTACTTCATTCTTTTTTGTGGCTGAATAATATTCCATTAGTATGGATTTACCATGTTTTTTTATCCATGCATCTGTTAATGGACATGTGGGTTGTTTCCACTTTTGGGCTACTGTAAATAGTGTTGCTATAAACATGTGGTGCAAATTTTACGCAAGAAAATCATTGTTTTAAAACTTCATGGTTTCCTTGTGAAAGATACAGAATCCATGTACGTGATATAATCAAAGGGTGCAATCAGTGACTCCAAAGCCTTTGTGAGTCATCTGGAAAGAGCCATGACTTGTTACTGTTGTTTTCTCTATTACTTCATCTCCGGTGTACAATCAGATAGTAGGGTACTGGGGGGTAAGGACACAGGCACTAATTGCTTATTTTGGAAGAAACAAATAAAAATACTTCATGAGAACAGAGACAAAATGTCATAACAGCAATTGTTAACTATTACATGAAAGCCAACACTGTGCTCATGTGTGATGAAGACACAAATATTTTATTCTTTAAAGGCTTTAAAAATATAAATTCAGTAGATAAATTTCTTTAAGAACAACAAAGCAATATGAGCTATGGCCATCCAGTTTATTTGGTTACTTGAGTCCAGCTTATTTAATATGCAGTAATCTTTGTGTCCTTAAATGCTCCAGGAATTAAATATATAAAACTTTAAAGGCACTAAGGGAATTGTTTTATAATCCTAGAAATAAAGAACTTCCCAGAAATACATACAGGCATATCCTAGGAAGTGTACTCCTTATTTCTTGGTACCAAACCGATTCAGCTATTTTTACAGCATTTCTTCTTGGTTAACTCTTTCATTAAGCCATTGGTTCTCAACCATGATAACATATTAGAATCACTTGATCCAGTTTTACAGCTACCAGTTTTTAGACTACATCTCAGATCAGCTGAATCAGAATCTCTAAAGGCAAGCCAGGCATCTTTTTTTTTTATTATTTTTTATTATTTTTTATTGCATTTTAGGTTTTGAGGTACATGTGCAGAACATGCAAGATAGTTGCATAGGTACACATATGGCAGGGTGTTCTGCTGCCTTCCTCCCCTTCACTCACATTTGGCATTTCTCCCCAGGCTATCCCTCTCCAGCTCCCCCTCCTGCTGTCACTCCCCTATTCCCCCCAATAGACCCCAGTGTCTAGTACTCCCCTCCCTGTGTCCATGTGTTCTCATTGTTCATCACCTGCCTATGAGTGAGAATATGCGGTATTTCATTTTCTGTTCTTGTGTCAGTTTGCTGAGAATGATGTTCTCCAGATTCATCCATGTCCCTACAAAGGACATGAACTCATCATTTTTGATTACTGCATAATATTCCATGGTGTTTATGTGCCACATTTTCCCAGTCCAGTCTATCATCAGTGGGCATTTGGGTTGGTTCCAGGTCTTTGCTATTGTAAACAGTGCTGCAATGAACATTCGTGTGCATGTGTCCTTATAGTAGACTGATTTATAGTCCTTTGGGTATATACCCAGTAATGGGATTGCTGGGTCAAATGGAATTTCTATTTCTAGGTCCTTGAGGAATTGCCACACTGTCTTCCACAATGGTTGAACTAATTTACACTCCCACCAGCAGTGTAAAAGTGTTCCTTTTTCTCCACACCCTCTCCAGCATCTGTTGTCCCCAGATTTTTTAATGATCGCCATTCTAACTGGCGTGAGATGGTATCTCAATGTGGTTTTGATTTGCATCTCTCTAATGACCAGTGATGATGAGCATTTTTTCATATGTTTGTTGGCCTCATGTATGACTTCTTTTCTAAAGTGTCTGTTCATATCATTTGCCCATTTTTGAATGGGCTGGTTTGCTTTTTTCTTGTAAATCTGTTTGAGTTCTTTGTAAATTCTGGATATCAGCCCTTTGTCAGATGGGTAAACTGCAAACATTTTTTCCCATTCTGTTGGTTGCCAATTCACTCTAGTGACTGCTTCTTTTGCCATGCAGAAGCTGTGGAGTTTGATTAGGTCCCATCTGTCTATTTTGGCTTTTGTTGCCATTGCTTTTGGTGTTTTGGTCATGAAGTCCTTACCTACTCCTATGTCCTGAATTGTTCTGCCTAGATTTTCTTCTAGGGTTTTTATGGTGCCAGGTCTTATGTTTAAGTCTTTAATCCATCTGGAGTTAATTTTAGTGTAAGGTGTCAGGAAGGGGTCCAGTTTCTGCTTTCTGCACCTGGCTACCCAGTTTTCCCAACACCATTTATTAAACAGGGAATTCTTTCCCCATTGCATGTTTTTGTCAGGTTTATCAAAGATTGTATGGTTGTAGATATGTTGTGTTGCCGCCGATGCCTCTGTTCTGTTCCATTGTTCTATATCTCTGTTTTGGTACCAGTACCATGCTGTTTTGATTACCATAGCCTTGGAGTATAGTTTGAAGTCCAGTAGTGTGAGGCCTACTGCTGTGTTCTTTTGCTTAGAATTGACTTGGCTATACGGGCTCTCTTTTGGTTCCATATGAAGTTCATGGTGGTTTTTCCCAGTTCTTTGAAGAAGGTCATTGGTAGCTTGATGGGGATAGCGTTGACTCTGTAAATTACTTTGGGCAGTATAGCCATTTTCACGATATTAGTTCTTCCTAACCATGAACATGGAATGTTTCTCCATCTGTTTGTGCCCTCTCTTATTTCATTGAGCAGTGGTTTGTAGTTTTCCTTGAAGAGGTCCCTTACGTTTCTTGTAAGTTGTATTCCTAGGTATTTTATTCTTTTTGTAGCAATTGAGAATGGCAGTTTGTCCTTGATTTGACTCTCTTTAAGTCTGTATTGGTGTATAGGAATGCTTGTGATTTTTGCACATTGGTTTTATATCCTGAGACTTTGCTGAAGTTGCTTATCAGTTTCAGGAGTTTTGGGGCTGAGGTGATGGGGTCTTCTAGGTATACTATCATGTCGTCTGCAAATAGAGACAATTTGGCTTCCACCTTTCCTATTTGAATACCCTTTATTTCTTTTTCTTGCCTGATTTTTCTCGCTAGAACTTCCAGTACTATATTGAATAGAAGTAGTGAAAGAGGATATCTTTGTCTAGTGCCAGATTTCAAAGGGAATGCTTCCAGTTTTTGCCCATTCAGTATGATATTGGCTGTTGGTTTGTAGTCAATACTGTGTTTATTGAGGGTTTTTAGCATAAATGGCTGTTGAATTTTGTCAAATGCCTTCTCTGCATCAATTGAGATAATCATGTGTTTTGTTTTTGGTTCTGTTTATGTGGTGAATTACATTTATAGACTTGCATATGTTGAACCAGCCTTGCATCCCCGGGATGAATCCTACTTGATCATGATGGATAAGCTTTTTGATGTGATGTTACAATTGGTTTGTCAGTACTTTATTGAAGATTTTTGCATCTATGTTCATCATGGATATTGGCCTGAAGTTTTCTTTTCTTGGTGGGTCTCTGTCGGGTTTTGGTATCAGGATGATGTTGGTCTCATAAAATGATTTGGGAAGGATTCCTTCTTTTTGGATTATTTGGAATAGTTTCAGAAGGAATTGTACAAGCTCCTCTTTGTGTGTCTGGTAGAATTCAGCTGTGAACCCATCTGGACGTGGGCTTTTTTTGAGTGGTAGGCTCTTAATTGCTGCCTCAACTTCAGACCTCGTTATTGGTCTATTAATAGTTTTGGCTTCCTCCTGGTTTAGGCTTGGGAGGACACAGGAGTCCAGGAATTTATCCATTTCTTCCAGGTTTACTAGTTTATGTGCATAGAGTTGTTTGTAATATTCTCTGATGATGGTTTGAATTTCTATGGAATCTGTGGTGATTTCTCCTTTATCATTTTTTATTGCATCTATTTGGTTGTTCTCTCTTTTTTTTTTATCACTCTGGCTAGTGGTCTATTTTGTTGATCTTTTTGAAAAACAAGCTCTTGGATTTATTGATTTTTTGAAGAGTTTTTTGTGTCTCTATCTCCTTCAGTTCTGCTCCGATCTTAGTTATTTCTTGTCTTCTGCTAGGCTTTGAGTTTTTTTGATCTTGCTCCTCTAGCTCTTTCAATTTTGACGATAGGGTGTCAATTTTGGATCTCTCCACTCTTCTCATGTGGTCACTTATTGTTGTATATTTTCCTCTGGAGACAGCTTTAAATGTGTCCCAGAGATTCTGGTATGTTGTGTCTTCGTTCTCGTGGGTTTCAAAGAACTTCTTTATTTCTGCCTTCATTTCATTGTTTATCCAGTTGACATTCAAGAACCAGTTGTTCAGTTTCCATGAAGCTGTGCTGTTCTGAGTTAGTTTCTGAATTCTGAGTTCTAGCTTGATTGCACTATGGTCTGAGAGACTGTTTGTTATGATTTCAGTTGTTTTGCATTTGCTGAGGAGTACTTTACTTCCAATTACATGGTCAATTTTAGAATAGGTGTGATGTGGCACTGAGAAGAATGTATATTCTGTGGAGTTGGGATAGAGAGTTCTGTAAATGCCTATCAGATTTGCTTGTTCCAGGTCTGAGTTTAAGCCCTGGATATCCTTGTTGATTTTCTGTCTGGTTGATCTAATATTGACAGTGGAGTGTTAAGGTCTCCCACTATTATTGTGTGGGAGTCTAAGTCTCTTTGTAAGTCATTAAGAACTTGCCTTATATATCTAGGTGCTCCTGTATTGGGTCCATATATATTTAGAATCATTAGTTCCTCTTGTTGTATCGATCCTTTTACCATTACGTAATAACCTTCTTTGTCTCTTTTGATCTTTGTTGCTTTAAAGTCTATTTTATCAGAGATGAGAATTGCAAATCCTGCTTTTTTTTTTTTTTTTTTTTTTTTTTTTTCTGTCCATTTGCTTGGTAAATCTTCCTCCATCCCTTTATTTTGAGCCTTTGTGTATCCTTGCCTGTGAGATGGGTTTCCTGGATATAGCACACCGATGGGTTTTGGTTTTTTATCCATTTTGCCAGTCTGTGTCTTTTGATTGGTGCATTTAGCCCATTTACATTTAGGGTTAATATTGTTATGTGTGAATTTGATACTGCCATTTTGATGCTGGCTGGCTGTTTTGCTCAGTAGTTGATGCAGATTCTTCGTTTTGTTGTGCTCTTTAGCATTTGGTATGTTTTTGAGATGGCTGGTACTGATTGTTCCTTTCTATGTGTAGTGCCTCTTTCAGGAGCTCTTGTAAAGTAGGCCTGGTGGTGACAAAATCTCTGAGGACTTGCTTCTTCATAAAGGATTTTATTTTTCCTTCACTTCTGAAGCTCAGTTTGGCTGGATATGAAACTCTGGCTTGAAAGTTCTTTTCTTTAAGGATGTTGAATTCTTTAAGGATGTTGAAAGTTCTTTTCTTTAAGGATGTTGAATAAAGAGAGCCACTCTCTTCTGGCTTGTAGGGTTTCTGCTGAGAGATCTGCTGTGAGTCTGATGGGTTTCCTTTTGTGGGTGACCCAACCTTTCTCTCTGGCTGCCCCTAGTATTTTCTCCTTCAATTCAACCCTGGTGAATCTGACGATTATGTGCCTTGGAGTTGCTCTTCTTGCGGAATATCTTTGAGGTGTTCTCTGTATTTCCTGGACTTGACTGTTGGCCTGCCTTGCCAGGTTGGGGAAATTTTCCTGAATAATATCCTGAAGAGTATGTTCCAGCTTGGATTCATTCTCTTCATCACATTCTGTTACACCTATCAAACGTAGGTTAGGTCTCTTCATATAGTCCCACATTTCTTGGAGACTTTGTTCATTTTTTTTTTTTTTTTGCATTTTTTTCTCTAATCTTGGTTTCTCATTTTATTTCATTAAGTTGATCTTCGACTTCTGATATTCTTTCTTCTGCTTGGTCAATTCGGCTGTTGAAACTTGTGCATGCTTCGCGAAGTACTCATGTTGTGTTTTTCAGCTCCTTCAATTCATTCATATTTCTCTCTAAGTTGTCCATTCTTGTTATCATTTCCTCAAATCTTTTTTCAACGTTCTTAGTTTCTTTGCATTGATTTAGAACATGTTCTTTTAGCTCATGGAAGTTTCTCATTACCCACCTTCTGAAGTCTGAGTCTGTCATTTCATCACACTAATTCTTCGTCCAGCTTTGTTTCCTTGCTGGTGAGGAGTTTTGGTCCTTTGTAGGAGTCGAGGTGTTTTGGTTTCGGGTGTTTTCCTCCTTTTTGCACTGGTTTCTTCCCATCTTTGCGGGTTTATCCACCTGTCATCTGAGTAGTTGCTGACTTTTTGATTGGTTCTCTGATGGGTGCCCAGATTGTTGATGATGAAGTATTTGTTACTTAGTTTTCCTTCTAACGGTCTAGCCCATCTGCTGTAGGACTGCTGAGGTCCGCTCCAGGCCCTGCTTCTCTGGGGTACACCTGTAGCAGCTGTGGAACAGTGAGGGGTGCTACCAGTTTCTTCTTCTGCTATCTTTGTTCCAGAATGATGCCCACCAAATGTCAGTCTGATCAGTCCTTTTTGAGGTGACTCTTTGGATATACAGGGGTCAGGGAGCTGCTTGAGAAGGCAGTCTGTACTTTATAGGAGCTCAGTGCTGAGCTATGAGCTCCATTGATCATTCAGGGTGGTTAGGCCAGTACGTTTAAGTCTGCTGCAGCAGAACTCATAAAACCCCTTTTTTTCCTCAGATGCTCTGTCTCAGGGAGTTAGAGCTTTCTTTGTGAGTATCCATTGCACCTTCCTGCCCAGCTAGGAGGCAGTCTAGTCACTATTAGCCTGTCGAGGCTCCGCCCTGCTGCCGCAGGCTCTGCCCTGTTGGCGGAGTCTCTCTGTTAATGGCGGGTTGTCTCGGCAATGGCAGGCTGCGTCAGCAATGGGAGTGTATCTCAGTAGGGGCGGTATGCCTCGGTAATGGTGGATGCCCCTCCCCCACCAAGCTGCACCATCCGGAGCTGCATCATCCTGGGTTAAGCTGTGCCTGCAGTGAAACTCTCAACCCCGAGCGTTTCAAATCGCTGTTTTGCTTGTCCCTGTGGGGGTGGGAGCTGCCGAGCCTGATCATCTGGCTCCCTGCCTCAGAGCCCTCTTTCTTTTTTTTTAAGTTTAACAGTAGATCCTTTCCCAGGTGTTTCAGTCAGCTGCTGATATGGCACCAGGATCTGTGTGATTTCTCGTGCAGCTACCCTCTGCGCCAGCTCAAACATCTCTTCCCGGTAATCTCCTGGTCTGGCTCACTGTCCAAGTCCCATTTAATTAGATTGATATGCTAATCTGCCCTCCCAAATCTCAGATTGCCAGTTCAACAGGGCATCCAGACCAGTGCATTCTGTGTGGAGTTCCACTGCGCGGTGCCGGCCGAAGCAGGCCGTGTGAGCCTTAACAGCTGTGCTGGTGTCCCGTGTTTCTCCTACACCTGGGAATTTCCCCATTCTGTGGGCAACAAAGATCTGTCTGGAAATGCAGATTGAACTCACCCTCTGCATCTTCACTGAGAGCTGCAATCCTGATTTGCTCCTACCGCACCATCTTGGCAGTCCCCTCAATTGCCAGGCATCTTTTATATAGAACTCTCAGGTGATCCTAAGGTGCTTGCTAGGGTTAGGGAGTAATACATTAAACCAGTGATTCTCTTAACTTGATCCTGCATCAGAATTTCCTGCAAGGTTTTTCCAAAGGAGCTGTGACCCAAACTCGGGTTTCTGATTCAGTAGATCTGCGTGGGGCCCAGATTTTGCATTACAAACAAGATCAAAGGTGTTGCTAGGCTACCCACCCAGGATCATACTTTGAGAACAATGAATCTTGTCTTTCGCACCCAGTGAAGATGAGAATACCGCTCATTGCAGTCTTACATGTAAGTATCTTAAAGATGCTTTTTTTCCCACCTGTTTTAAAAAACTTCCCTTACCATATTAAGTAAAATGATTGGGACTGTAAGTAAAAGGGCCTGGTTAAAAACGTCCCTTCTGAATAATCTTAGGCAAGTTAATTTCAAATGCTTCATTCTCTTCCTCTGTGAAATTGGTATGATATAACTGTTTTAAGGATTAAATTTGATAGTGTATGTAAAGAACTTGACAGACAGTAAATACACTGTAATTATTAACTTTTGGGAGGTGGCTTTTTCAACTGTTATGACTTTTTTTAGTCTAACTGGCTATCTAGTTCTATGCTTCTTTTGGATTAACAAATAAGGAAATGTATACTAAAATCCAGAAGATAATTAATTTGGGGATTTAAATAAGCAGATGCTTCAAAAGGACAGACTGAGGATTTACATATATGTAATGGTTAAAAACTTCAGGTCTGGGTTGAGAAAACACTGGGTTTGAGTCCTTCCTGCAGCTTCTCTAAGTTTGTTTTTCCCTCTGTAAAATGATGGTAATAAAAGGTTCTGTATTTTGTTGTTGTGACCATTGTTATAGATGAGATAATACAAGCACAGTGATTAGCATAGCCCTGGATGTATCTCGTAGGCACTCAAGAAATAGCAGCTGTTATTAAACTGAGAGTAATTGATTCCTAACAGCTCCTTTAAATATTAACTCTCCTTTCCCTCTTTAAACTGATACGTTTTTATGGCTTTTGAGGGATGTTAGGAAGGAACGTACATTCTCTAAGGGGAATGCAACTCTTGAGAAGAAATTTGTTTACTATTTCCCCAATACTCTTCCAAATGCAAGACTAAAAATGAGTGAAGATTTTCTCTTCAGATATTAAATAACTACATTTTTCTTTCCAATGCCAGAATCAAGAAAAGAGATATTGAAAGTCCTAGTTGCAAACTCAGGACTTCAGTTGTACATTTCTATTGGTGGACAGCACTATAAATAGGGCTATTGCAAATCCAAGCTATGACTTCTCTGGGTGCGATGGAGGGAGGTTCTTCATGTGCTCACTGGAAGTGCATATGCTAAAGCTTCTGATTCAAAAGCATCCTTTTTATTTATGATTTGACTACAGAATGGAAACAGTCACCAAATATTCTGGACATGAGGCAAACTAATCTTGAGGAACTGTAACTACAAACATTTTTTTCCCATGATATATTGACAGGCGGAATCATTTTATTCAATTTGCATGAGAGGATGACTCTACTCTTTTTTTTTTTTTTTTGACAGAGACTAGCTCTGTCACCCAGGCTGGAGTGCTATGGAGTGCACAACCTCCGCCTCCTGAGTAGCTAGGATTACTGGTGCATGCCACCACACCCACCTAATTTTTTTATTTTTAGTAGAACTAGGGTTTCATCATGTTGGTTAGGCTGATCTTGAACTCCTGACCTCATGATCTTCCCAGCTTGTCCTCCCAAAGTGCTGGGATTATAGGCGTGAGCCACCGCACCCGGCCAACTCTTGATAGCACTAAGTAACATTTCCTAAAGTATGATAATGTTCCCCTTGGAAATGAAATAATTGGGGGGTAGCACATGGATAGATACTCATTTTCATATTGTGTACTTATTTTAATATAAATTATAACATATATAAAAACAAGAGCTTGCTTTTCCCAATACTATTGTTTAGGTTACACCTAAGATACGTAGACAGTGTAAAATTGAGTTAAACAAACTATCTAGGTACATAGTAGTGCAAAGAGATTTGGCCAATATTTTGCAAAATATTCAGCCTGTTCAGTGCTTCTGGAGCTAAAAGTGATCCATTTGTATAAATCAGAAGTGGAAGGAAAATTTAACTATGAAGAACGTGTCTATGACAGTCTTTTCCCATGTTTGAATCATGGTTGTTTTCTATTCTATTCTAGACTTTCTTTAATTGCCACAATTCTCCCTTTAAAGATTTGTGCTAATTAGAAGAGAAAGATCAAGAGGAAAGAACAAAGACATGTATTCAATGAAAAAGAAAGTATCAACTTTTCAGAGACCAAATAGTTCTTTGTTTAAGGTTATCTTTAAAGGATTAGTCTTTGTGGGTCAGTCTGTGAACTAAGAACCTGGTTTAAGCAGTCATATTTTTAAGTGTTTTATATGCCACTGGAATTTTTATTTATTTTCTAATTTAATTGCCAAATTCCTAATCTGATTAGAACCTGAGAAGGAGTAAAATTGGCTTTGGAAAAAAATATATAGATAAAATATTTTCCTTATGTACAATTCCTACCAAACTGCATATTTCATATAAGATTAATAATAGAGTGTAACAGTTCATTTTCATCGTATCAGAGGCAAACACATTATCTCTGAGGAAACAGAATGGAATGATATATGCCACAAGTCTAGTAATAAAAGAAATTCTCAAAAATAAGTTTCTCCAGTTGATTTGGCCGGAAATGAGTTAGATAACAAGTCATGGAGATGAAGCCATAAATGGTATCCACATCACTCCCACGGCTCCCAGGGCATAAAATTTCCACTATCAAATGTGATTGGTTTACATATCTGTTTGCCTTACTTGACATTTCTATGGTTTCAGTAGCCAGAATAGTATATTACTGAATTGTCTCAAGCTCATTTCATTCATTCAGCAAATATCTATCCAGCACCAAATATGTGCCAGGCATTTACTGTTTCAGGTGCTGGGGGGATGCATCAGTAAGGAAGAACATTGTTTTCAACAAACAAGAGCTTTTTACATGAATATCATTGTGAACATGGGCATTCTCTCATTATAATATGTGCCTCTTAAATTTGTGATTTTTTAAAGACGTTCAAAAATAATTTTAAACATTTAGGAGGGCATAATGATAGATAATGAAATTGGGTAAATGTACTTATTAAATTCAATTGAACAAGGCAAAAAGTAGCACAATTTTGGGGCATAAAAATAACTCATATTTAGAAACAAGAACTAACATTGAGAGCACTTGTATATGCTCTGGACACTATCCTCAATACTTTATGTCCATTATCTTATTTAATCTTCACAATGTTCTTATAAAATTGGCACTGTTATTACTATCTTCATTTTACAGATAAGGAAGCTGAGCTTAGAATAATTAAATGTCTTGTCTAATACCATCTAACATGAAATAGCATAGGCAAGAAATTAAAAAACAAAACAAAAACAAAGCAGTCTATCTCCTCCCACCTTAACCACTATGAAACAGTTCATCCAATCTGGCAAGAGGAAAGAGAGATAAGACAGGATGACATCAGAAGTAAGATTAGATTAGGAGAGAGTATGGAAATAAGACTAAGAGAGGAAAAACGAGCAATTTTAGAAAACATTAAGGATCTTACTTCCCTAGTCTTTTTAAAATCTGAGTTTACAATGCTTGTGAATGATTCTTTTTTTTAACTGATGAGTTAGAGGTTGTCACAACTCTGTGACCACAACATAGTTTTTCCTCTGAACAGAAAGTTCTACATCATTGAGTCACTCTCAGTAGAGGGTACTTTGGCTACAAAAACTAGCAAGAACATCCAAGTCCCGCTGAGTACCATAACCCATCAAATGATAATTCCAAGAATTTCTTGAAACAAATTTCTTGTTCCTTTTTGAGAGTTTCTTAGAACATGTAAAATACATGTGCTTTCTGAAGTTGGAAAAGTTGAGACAGAGACGCTTTGCATTTTTCTCTCATGTAGGAATCAAGACTTCTATAGCAAAAAAAGAGAAAAAAGAAGGAGGCAGTTGTAAATGCAAAGTAGTTTAGATGCTTTTTTTTCCTAATAAAATCTCACTGGGTCTCCAACAGCAATCCTTCTTCATTCTGGTATGAGGGAAATGTTGGCATCTGTATTTCTGCTTGGTACTGTCCTCAGCTGTCTCTTTTCTTTTCTGGCTTATGAATTTGTAGAAGTTACCTTCATTGTAAAATTAACAAGTAATCTCACCTTGAAAGGTATTTCTGAGATGTTTCTTGAATGGTTTTTTAACCAAGGCAATGTCCATAGGTGGTTGGGAATGTAGGTATTATTCCACTACCACTTCTGGGATTGACTTTTGGAATCTATGGACTCTAGGTACCTTCTGTGACTCACCACGAAGTGAGATCTCTAGGGCCTACACAAGTCTAGCACCTGAAACTTGTAAGGGAATGGGCGATGGCTCTGTGTCTTCACATCTTATCATTGAGATTTAAAATGAATGAATCAGACAGCTGGATATTTATCAAGTTTTTCCTCTGTGCCAGGAAAAGGGGATAGACAGATCAATAAAACAGACACAGTTCTAGCTCTTGGGACTCTGATCTAGTGTGAAAAGCAAACATGACAAATGACTTGAGTTGCATTCACACTAATAGTCTATATAATCCATATGCTAGCTGTTCCCATATTTGAAGCAAAGACCAATGCTTCAGTTCCTCTTATTCACCCTTAAGAGCTCATTTGTCCCAAAGTATATATTTTACTGAAACAGATAAGAGGAGTTTTATCTCACTGGAAACACTATTTCATTCCAAATCTCCTTACTTGATATATCTTCCCAAGTTTCTCATGGCTACACGGCCATAAGCCTCCTCTCTTTTTTTTGCAGCTCTGCCTGCCACAGAACCTCTAAACCTCTCTAGCTCCAGTCCCTGATTTCTAGATCTTTCCCTGAATTTCTTAATCCCTTCCCTCCTTTCTTAGGTAGAGCAAATTAATTCAGTCTCAGCTGTTTCCAATTTGCATAGCTGTAGTTTAAAACCAACTTAACAGGCTGAGCCTGGTGGCCCACACCTGTAATCTCAGCAGTTTGGAAGGCCGAGGCGGGTGGATCACGAGGTCAAGAGATCAAGACCATCCTGGTCGACACGGTGAAACTCCGTCTCTACTAAAAATACAAAAAATTAGCTGGGCATGGTGGCGTGTGCCTGTAATCCCAGCTACTCAGGAGGCTGAGGCAGGAGAATTGCCTAAATCCAGGAGGCGGAGGTTGCAGTGAGCCGAGGTCACGCCATTGCACTCCAGCCTGGGTAACAAGAGCGAAACTCCGTCTCAAAAAAATAAAATAAAACTAACTTAACAAACAAGCCATCCACCAATTACCAGAAATTTCTCTCACCAAAAGGCAAAGGACCCAGCATTTTGGGAGGCTGAGGTCAGGAGGCAGGCGAATCACAAGGTCAGGAGTTCGAGACCAGCCTGACCAACACAGTGAAACCCCATCTCTACTAAAAATATGAAAATTAGCCAGTTATGGTGGCATGCGCCTGTAATCCTAGCTACTCAGGAGGGTGAGGCAGAAGAATCGCTTGAACCAGGGAGGTGGAGGTTGAAGTGAGCTGAGATCAGGCCACTGTACTCCAGCCTGGGCGACAGAGCAAGACTCTGTCAAAAGAAAAGGAATATTTATATAATAATTTTTATTTTTCTCACCGACTTATATGTCTCCCATCCTCATCCTACTTGCTGCAGTGTTTCCAGCTTTTTGCAACATCCTCCCAGTTAGTCTGGGAGTTCTAAAGGGATATTTTGCATGTACTGATGAAGTGCCTTCAGTTACCAAGTGATATCATCCATCTTCTTCTGTTTTTGGTTTTGTCCCCTGTGATATTTCCATCCGTTGTGGATACCTTTGCTTCCTACATAGTTGAGTGAAGGAGTCTTGGCTCTGCTTCCGGGAACTACAGCTAAGTGCCCTCCCTTCTTTTAGACAGAGCTGCCACTTCTATTGCCCTGATGATAGTCTTGATCCCTAAGAGTGCCAGAGCAGAGCCATAGAATATGGCACCCTTGGTGTGCTGAGCCACATTGTGTTCAGAACACAAGGTAGGAGAATACTTTCCCACCCCTTTTGCTCTTAGAGGTGATTGTATAAATACCAGAGGAGTGCTTCCTTGAACCTCTGCCTGGTGGTGTTTTTGAGAAATAAATACTATTCTTTTCATGTTTTTTGATTTTATTGTAAAGCAAGGGTGATGATCAAGGTGTCTAACAGATGATATGGCATGGGAACAACCATTTAGAATGTTTCTAAAGTATAACTTGATTAATCAGATCAGCTGTTAGTAAGCACATCTGACAACCATACTGCTGCATCCTGGCTTAATATTATCCTTGTTTTAGGAGATCATAACATGAATCTGTAAAAGCCCTGGGTTTCAGAGGGAAGGGACCTCTGAAGGGCAAAGTCACCATGTTGTTCCTGTGCCCTAAATTCTAAGAAATATTTTCTCCCTGTTTCTTGATACTGACATATTGTTATAAACAATAAAGCTCAGTGGGAAATGAATGTGAGCCTCAGAGTTAGATGGATTGAGGATCAAATTTCTGTTCTGCCTCCTGAGAGATCATAGATCCTGGGCAATTAATCTCTATGGCTCCACATTTCTCATCAGCAAAATGGGAATAGTAATATATGTTATTACATAATTATGGGGTTCTGTAAACATTAGATGAGAAAATCATTTGTTGAGGGTTAAATAATGCTTTGAATAATTATTATACTTTGTCTTGTGTCTAACTCATTCTTTAGGAAAAGTCTGTCTTTATTCCCAGTTCTTTATGCCTAGAGATTCTAGGCAAACTCACCCAACAAATGCAGTGAATGTGGCCAGTCATATAGTAACCAGATAGAGAATCAGGAAGTTGCACCAATTGAGTCATTAATCAGCTCATTCATTTATTTGCTTATTCTTTCATTCCTTTAAACAAAGTGCATGGTGAATGCTCAGGAATCAATGATGACAAAGAGGAGATCACTTTCGCAGCTCACAGCAAAAGGAAGAAACAGATAAAGCAACAATTAGCAAGCAACGTGAGCAGTGTAGTTTTGGAGACATGAAGAGAAGGTTATTGAAGTTTAACACAGAGAGCCACTTATTGGACCTGGAGAAATTAAGAAAGCTTTACCAGAGAGTCATCAAAGACTAGTCCATAGATAGATTTAGGCTCACTAAGTTCTGGTATAAATGGCTCTCAGTCTCATTGGAAATTTCAGAATAACTGAGACATTTAGTAGGACTCTTTGCAGATGTGAGATCAGAATCTTAAAGCCTACCCTTCTTTATTCCAGAGCTCTAATAAAATACAAAGTTTTTGGGTTCAAGCTACCTCAGAATTCAATCAGATAAAATTGTTTAATTCTTTAGAAATGTTTTACCCTTTATGGGGGTGTGGTAGATGATTTTTTAAATTGGCTTGTTCTTATTATTCCTTAATTATTATTATTATCATTACTATTATTTTAGATAGGGTCCCACTCTGTCACCCAGGCTGGAGTGCAATGGCAATCATGGCTCACTGCAGCCTCAACCTCCTGGGCTCAAGCAATTCTCCCACCTCAGCTCCCTGAGTAGCTGGGACAACAGATCCTGGGTGTGCCACCACACCTGACTAATTTTTATATTATTTTATTATTTTATTTTGGATAGAGACAGGGAGGGTCACCTTATGTTGCCCAGGCTGTACTCAAAATCCTAGGCTCTAACGATCCTCCCACTTCGGCCTCACGAAGTGCTGGGATTACAGGTGTGAGCCGCTGCACCTGGCCCTCCTCCCTAAATTTTAATGCACCCTGAATTGTGCCCCACTTCCGAGTAATCAGCAACAACCAACAGTGTTGCTGTTGCTTAGATTCGTGGTCCCAAAAACATATTATCTTCAGTGTGTCGGGATCCTTAAATGTATCTACTACCTCCTAATCCAGAGTTCCAAAAACACAGGAGTCAATTCTGTACGTCCCAGTGTCTTCTAATTGCTTCAAATTCATCTTCAGACATTTTATTGAGAATGACACTAGTACTTCAAATGTTATGGTTTGAGGTTAAATTTTGTTTTTCTGGAAAGGAACAAAATCAGTCGTTACATTTTTCTCCATCTCTTTGTCCCCCCAACCCCGCCTTTTCTATTTGCATTTCAGGCTTCCCTTTCTTAGTTGTCTACTTTTCTCTCGGGAAATTGTGCATTCCTGCTTTTCATTTATTCTGATTGGGAAAATTCACATGGATAAGGACACAGAGACACACACAGACAAACACGTGGAGGAATAGATTTTTAACTGTCTCGACTGTTTAAAAACACAGGAGCACTTTAATAGAAACCTTACTACTCACCCATTAGTCTTCTGCCAATTTTCTGCTGTATTTAGTTCACAAAACACGCCTAGGTGTCAGTTTTGGACTCTTTTTTTTCCCATGGATAATTTTCAAATCAAGCGCTATTGGAAAGTGTTCTTAGACAACCTGCATTTTGCCAGTGCACGTCATTTTTATGGCCGTGCATAGATTACCAGTCACTGTGTGTGTGAGAGAGTGTGTGTGTGCGCGTGTGTCTCCTGGAAAAGGCCTGAATCACTTTGGACAGATACTCTGGTTTTTACAGTCCTTTTTCTTCTAGGTACTGTCACTTATCCTGCTTCAAGACTATAAGTCAATGCAGCTGGAGGGCTTTTGAAATTGCTTTCATTCCTTGTAAAGGAATGAAAAAGCCTGCTATTTCCAAAAGCAGGCTGGCCTGATGGTTTGAAACAGGCTGAGTCAGTTTGCCTGAGTTCACATGCTGGCGCCATCACTTGCCAGCTCTGTGAATTACATTCCACTAGCCTTCCTGTGACTCTGTTTTCCCACTGAAAAAATGAGGTTAAACGTAATATCCATGTTCTTAGGTTTGTTGGAATGATTAAATGAGATAGTGCGTAAGAAGTGCTTCACCTGAAGAAAAGGTCTTAATACATGCCAGTATTATTGTTGCACAGCAGTGACACATGACTCAATGAGGAGACACAAAAGTTCAAGAGGCTGCAAAAGTGGTTCAAAGATTTTATTGCTGTGTTTGGCATAACTTGCTTCCATATCTGTCCAATCAAAAATGTGTTATTTGGTATGGAAAAGACTGATGAATCTCAGCAAAGTTTCTTTCCCCAAGTAAATCGCATTCGTTCTGGAATTTGTTTTGACCTCTCTTCTAACTTCTCCCTAAATCCCCCTCTCTAACCATTATGTACCTTCATCCACTTCTCTGTTCTTCTAGGACATGGGAGATGACAGCTGTGGCTTCTGTTTTTACTCCATGACTGCAGTTGCCTAAAAGCCTTCCCAGTACCTGATGAAAATCCCAACTCATAATTCATGTTTTCTGCATCTAGTAAAGATCTCAAAGCCGTTTCCTAAATTCTAAAATTGTCACCTGTTTATATTTACCAATCCCTTCGTTCAAACGTTTATACTCTGCATGTGGGAAATCATCCTCTGATAATTTTTCTTCTTCCTTCACAAAACCACAGAGATGTCTCCTGTATGGCCCATTGCTGGCTGTTAGCACACCTGGTATATGCTTGTCCTCAATGGTGTGTCTGTACAGCCACAGGAGGTTTTATGTGGAACTTCCATAGCAGTGTTAAAGACAGCCGTAGCCACTAAAGAGATTCTTGTAAAATATACGATTAGGATATACCACAGGAATTAATAATTCTCAGCCCACTGTTTTAAATTGTAACCACATTGTTTTTGTAGGGAAGTTGCTCAATTTATATACATAGAACAAGAAGGGTTGCGTTCTGCATTCTGATCAGGACACCAGTTTTATTTAAGACCCCCATTCCAAAAGGTACTTAGATAATCCTCTTTAATATGCACATACTATATTGCTTTGAGCCACAAATTATGCTAGTTTTCTTGCTAATTTGATCCTCTGATTATTTTCTTCAACTCCTAAATGTCTAATACAATGAAAGAATACCATCTCTAAAAATTGTTTCTTTTTTAACACATTTTTCCTCAGAGTCAAGAATGCATGTTTTTTAAAAGATTTAATAACAATATGGGTTTATCATCCTCTATCAAAAATAATTTCACTGGACATTATGCCAGTTTTATTCTTAGGGTCCTTCAACTAAATATTAACTTTAAAAACATACTGTGCTAGTTTGCTATAATTTAGTAGGTCAGCATGCACACCAAAAGTGTATTAAGGTGGACTGCTCTATTTATTGATTTGCCATGAATCTGCTAAAGGCTCAAGGCAATTGTCTGCGGAAGGGGGCGGGAGGGCCATACATGATCGAGGTCATGCGCATCTAGCCAATTTGTAAGACGATCCAGCCGCCCTAAGCCATCAGCAATCCTTAGCATAGGGGCACACTCATGCATTCCTGTCAAGTCATCTTGTGAAAGGCTGCCTGCTTCCAGCTTGGCTTGGATGTGCAACCTTAATAAAACTCACTGAGGTCTGGGAGAAAATAGCAGATCTGCAGCAGATAGGGTAGAGGAAAGGGTCTAGAATATGTACACGCAGCTGACTCAGGCAGGCTCCACGCTGAACGGTCACACAGAGAGGAAACAATAAATCTCAGCTACTATGCAATAAATATCTCAAGTTTTAACGAAGGAAACTATCATTACAGTGAAATAAAAAATTTTAACATTTTAGAACAAAGCTAAGAAATGACTCGTTTTCTATGATTCTTCTTCAGACGCTGTCTTTGAGGGGGAAAGAGTCAAACAAACAAGCAGTTTTACCTGAAATAAAGAACTAGTTTAGAGGTCAGAAGAAAGGAGCAAGTTTTGCGAGAGGCACGGAAGGAGAGTGCTGGCAGTACAATGACAGTTTTCCTTTCCTTTGCTTTCCTCGCTGCCATTCTGACTCACATAGGGTGCAGCAACCAGCGCCGAAGTCCAGAAAACAGTGGGAGAAAATATTACCGGATTCAGCATGGGCAATGTGCCTACACTTTCATTCTTCCAGAACACGATGGGAACTGTCGTGAGAGTACGACAGACCAGTACAGCACAAATGCTCTGCAGAGAGATACTCCACACGTGGAACCGGATTTCTCTTCCCAGAAACTTCAACATCTGGAACATGTGATGGAAAATTATACTCAGTGGCTGCAAAAAGTAAGTGATTGCTTTCAGTTTCTAATAGCACGGAGCTTTTTCCGTTCTCGCGCTGCAGCTAACTTAAAGTTCCTTAGGAGTGCATCTGTGTGTTTACCTTTTGCTCCAGGGGGGCAGTGTTTGCAAATGCAAGACGACTCTCTGGGTTTGGCTTTCCCGGGTAAGCCAAGGTTTGGGGGCTTGCGCAAACCTAAGAATGTGTGGGGGCACCCGTTTTTGTGTCTAGCCGCAGTAAATTTTGTGACATTTCTGGTTTCTCTTTTTTAAAGTTCAGCTTAAGGAGTGTCTCTGTCAAAACCCTACCTTAAGGAAGAAAGCGTACCTCTTAAGCAAGTTGGTGAAAAAATAATAATAATAATGACAATAGTAATTAATAGGATCAAATTGATTTTGCACCAGGAAATTTTGTGCAGCTGCAATGGCAAATCATCACACAAAGTATTTATTATTTTTAACGTTTAGAAAAATTAACACGAAGTGAGAGTAAATATAAGATATGATATTTGGTTGGAGAAATTGTATATTTAAGTAAAGGGAACTGTTAATTTCAGCAAGTGGTAGAGTAGTAGAGGACTGACTTCTGTTAAATATTTTTTTTCTTCTGTCCTTGAGAAAAAAATTTTGAAAGATACTTTTTCGTGTTAAGTGTCAGGAAGGGGTTCCTCGCCCACGATGAAGGCATACTGGCTGTGGAGGAGGACATGCACCTGCCAGATGTGGGCTGAACGCAACATTTAGGCTCTGCTGTAGTCCTGAAATACCTCCCTTTTCAGGGAATTGTAGTTGCAGAGACAGTACGTGGGGAGTTTAAGTATCCATGTTATTTGATGAATGTTAATGTTGGGTATGAATGTAATCTCAATTTATAGAAATCAGTTGAATGGTTTATTCTGTTATTTATCTACAAACCATTTAAAAGTTTTTGCTGAAGATGTCCCTATTAAATTATGAACACACTTTTGCAGTTCATTCTCTCTTTGCTGTCTGTTTAATAATAAGCAACCAAGAATAAATATATTCAACTGACTATGCTACTAGAAGGGAGACAATGTCCCAATTTGTGAAAAGCTTCTCCCCTGGGAGCCTTGTTAATAGATTCACTTGTTACATATAGATAGGTATGCAATCAGGCTTCTTTAAGTTAGTCTGTTAACGGGGAATCCCTTTTAGAAGATAAAAGATAGGGAAAGGACAGATGCTCTATTTTGTTCTTGTGTGGTCACACTCACTTAGGTCACTGCCTGCTGAATCATGCCAAGTAATAGTTATTCTACTTTTGTCCACTAGGGACTGAACTAAGATCACCGTTATTTTATTTGTCACATTAACTGGAACTTAGTTCTACAGTTTCCAAACCCGATATTGTAATCTTTCTGTTACAGACTATAAGACTGTGATAGGCAATCAGTAGGTAGGCAGAAGAATAAAAAGCAAACAGAACTCTCGGTTTTCTGCTTTTTATAATTGTAGCTTAAATTTTTAGGCGCTACCTACAGTAGTAGTTTATAATAGGATATTTGTTTTTTTCTTTGGTAAAATGTTTTTCCATTGTAAACAAGTGATTTTGGTTGAATAGCTTGTTATTATCCTTCAGTACGTCATCCATATGGTTTTCAGTGAGAATTCAATCATTATAAATTAGTCTGGATTCTTTGAGGGAATGAGGAGGAAAATTTATTCCCAAGTTGTCCTGAATGATCTATTCTACCAAAAATGTAATGTTTTGTTTGCTTAAAACGTATAATCAAAATAGTGTTTCAAACATAGTAATGCATATTTCTTGTTGCTATGCAATTATTCAGCACTGACAGGGTAAACACATAATTCTGCTGGGCTTAAATCATGCACGTGTTTCATATGTTAATTTATTTTGCAAAATAAATTTGATTCTTGTTTGCATTGTTCTTGGACAATGATTATGGGATAGCTTTCAGATTATAGCCAAGAATAACTATTAAAATGTTCTTTGGTTACACTGACCCTTTCAAGTGTAAAAATCAAGCTGAATATATGCTGAATACATTCCTATCGGTGCGAGCCAGAGCAGTTTGGCTTGACTATTGTCAGTTAAAATTTGCATATCTTTTGTCATTGTCAATGTGATTGGTTGGAGGATCAAGAAACCAAATAAACGCATTCAGCAAAGAACTTGCTAAAGGCTTTCTTAAGTTTCCTTTAACTAGGGGTTTTCTTAACTCCAAGTTCTAAACTTCATGTGATATATTTATTCTGATAATTGAAATGGTAATCTTTCTACTGTAACCATTTGGAATGCTCAGTACTGTAATTTGTATTACTTCTATTTTGATTCTAAGTAGTTGCCATAGGAAGAAGCAATACCCTGCAGAAACTGAGGCTATCAGAGCATGTAAGTGAAATTAGTTCACCCATTTATTTGGCAAAATAATTAATTAAAGCGTAGTGATTATTATGCAGCTCAAGGCATTGCTATCAGGAAAGGTTTTGATGCAGAATAGATGTGTTATCAATGCTAAATGAGCTATATGATAATTATGTTAATCCATTCCCTTCCATGAAGGGAAACCTTCTTCCTCAATTTTTCTGGTCTTACAACTGGCACAGGATGAGAAGCAAGGCATGAAAAGGGGCAAATGATTTAACTGAAACTGTTATGGCACTGCTTTCTTGATGTGATGGATTCAATTCAAAGAGATCAATTTTCCTACAGTAGTAGTTTATAATAGGATATTGTCAATTAGACTTGTCAATTAAAATGAGGTAGGTTGTTAGCATTATCCTGATTTCTCAGACCAGGAAGAGTGGTATGAATAATATGCCCAACATCATAGTTTTATTGTGTGAAACACCTGAGTGTGTTTCTGGGTTTGACTCTCTTCTATAATCTAGCTCTTTTCAGAATTATTCGCAGGTCATAGTAAATACCTGAGAGTGACCAGATCTTAGGTAAGTAACAATAAATATAACTGGCCTCCGTGTCTTCTTATGATCTCTTCCTACTTTTCTACAACAGTGAAACATCTAGCCCATATCTTGTGCTTTGTGAACTATTATTTTCTGTCTCCCACATCTCAAAAGTTCACAAAGATGTACATTTAAAATATTTAGATTGAAATATTTGTAATGTTCCAGGCTTTGGGGAATCCTTAGAAGATCTGTTTTGCTTTTGCCAAATGATGTCTTTTTTTGTTAAAAGTTTACCTAAACTCAGTCAATAATGCCTTGTAACAGAAAACAAGAGTCTGTTTGCTATAAATAATTTACACTAGCTAAAACTGATGATTATTAATGGAAAATATAGTTATAAATTGCCATCCAGAATATTTTAAGAAACAATAAAGATTTTACTGGACTATTTAGCTATTTTTCTATTGACAACATTTTTTGATTAAGGATGTCCTCTTTGTGTATATTGTATTCTTTGCTTCAGACTTAAGATTTGGGATGCTATTACCTAAAACACATTGATGATGATGATGTTTTTAAACCCATATATTACATATATATTAACCTCTATTAATATCTATTAGAATGTGACCTCCATGAGGCCAGTGATGTTGTGTGTTTGTCCAGTGTCATATCTTCAGTGCCTGTAATAGTATATAACATATTTATAACAGATATGCAATACATTTTGTTAAATGAACAAATGAATGCATTGTCTATCTATTACAATCTGCATTTTACTGTCTACCATCAGCATTTTGTTTGAGGTATACACCTTACCTTCTAAATAGATTATAAGTTGTCCCATAGGCAAACACTATACCCTACGGTTATTTTTGTTCTAATGCTAATTAAAACAATATTGGGTCCAGAGTAGGTGATTATTAATTATTCAAATTATATTTGACCAGTGATCTAGAATCTCAAAACTTCTTTAGTCTCTCTAGTTCATCTTCTTAATTATTCTTTAAGGGTCAGCTCTGTTGCCTGTTTCCCCAGAAAATCTACCCATATTCCACTTACCTTCCCAGGCTGAGTTCTCAAATGTCATCACAGTGCATTGACTGTATCATGTTAACACGGTACTTCTAAGTTGTTGTTGTTGTTGTTTTAATTATCTGTTCCTAGGCTTCTTTTCTCACCTAGACTGTGAGTCCCTCAAGGGTAGTAAATGTCTCTTATCCTTCTTTATAACTCTGAGCATGTTCATTAAGTGTTTCGATTAATTTCTGTTATCATCATCATAACAATTTTTTTTTTAAACCAGGGCTCCAGTGTGTAGTGGTAACTATAAAATAGTACAAATTAAGGGTCCTTGTAACTACTTTAAGATGCTAAAGTTTGCTTAAATGTTAGCACTAGGCTACTTGAGGGTCAGCTAGATATTCCTTTGTACGATAATGTTTTGTACTTCTACAAGCACAAGAACTTAGTATTTCTTGTTCTGTACAGTGGAGAGCCATTTACTGCATACATCTATGTCATACATTTATGTACAATATGTGCACATGAGAATTAATTCTCACCTTGTAGCATTGTTTTGGTGGCTGTGCAACGTCAAGTCAGAGAAAATGCTCTTATGTTTTATTTTCACATTTATTTCACATTTGTGGGAACTTCTTAAATGTGTGAAATGGGTAGACACTGACTGGGCATGGTGGGTCACACCTGTAATCCTAGTGCTTTGGGAGGCCGAGGTGGGCAGATCACCTGAGGTCAGGAGTTTGAGACCAGCCTGGCCAACATAGTGAAACCTGTCTCTACTAAAAATACAAAAACTTAGCAGGGCCTGGTATTACGTGCTTGTAATCCCAGCTACTAGGGAGGCTGAGGCAAGAGAATGCCTTGAAACCAGGAGGCGGAGTTTGCAGTAAGCCGAGATCACACCACTGCACTCCAGCCTGAACGTCAGAGTGAGACTCCATCTCAAAAAAAAGGGTAGATATTTAATAAATATGATTTTAATAATTTGTCACTAAATTTGAAGATAAGATACATGTACAATGTATGCCTGGTGATCGGAAAAAGTAGCAGTTGCTAAGAAAGATTAATAGAAATAATTATCTTTTAAATCGAATTGTAGAAATGTCCCCATCAATGTCATTTGAAGAGCAGACCCCTGATTTTCAAGCCAAGTAAGAGCCCTTCAGAATCTGTATTAACTTTTCAACAAATAGTTAGGTATTATCATTTTCTTGTTACATTTTAGAATCAAAAAATCCAAAAAACCCTTTTCAGCCCCAGAAGCTGGGCAGTTAGTGCTATAACAGCCTTTTGGCAAACTTCTACCGAAACCGTCCCTTTTGAGAGATCTAAAGTTTTAGGGCTATGGAAAGTAGGTCCTTTTCTATGGGCTTCTGCGGGCAATTACAGTCCTTCCTTACCCCTGATTGTACCATTTCACATCCCGCTTTCTTTTAATAGCACTCCTCTCATGTATAAGTACTGGCTTAATGTAATTTACGTGAATAAGAATGTCATTATCTCCCTTAAAATCCTTCTACAACTTCTCATTATATAGGAATAAAATCTGAATTTTTTATCAGGAGGTCTTACATGATCTGCCCCACAGCCCTCACTGACTGGCCCCATCATTTACTACCTTCAAACGACATTCCAGGCACTCAAGTGACATTGGCCTTCTTGTTATTTCTCCAACGGACAGGCTCATTCCTGCCTCAGGGACTTTACAAGCTGTTTACTCAGCTCAGAAAATTCTCCCCCCATCTTCTCATGGTTGGCTACTTCTCTTCATTCAGGTCTTCACTCAGCAGTCTTCTCAGAAAATCTTCTCTGAGCACCATTCCCTATCACCTTCCTCACTTTACTAAGAGACTTTCCACCGTTTTATGCTGTTTTATTTCTTCATGGTATTTACTACTGCGTAATGTTGTGTTACTTATTACTTGTCAGATTTGTTTTTTCTGTCCCTACTGACTAAGAATGCAAACTTCAGGCTGGTCATGGTGGCTCATGCCTGTAATTCCAGCACTTTGGCAGGCCGAGGTGGGCGGATCATGAGGTTAGGAGATCGAGACCATCCTGGCTAACATGGTGAAACCCCATCTTTACTAAAAATACAAAAAATTACCCAGGCTTGGTGTTATATGCCTGTAGTTTCAGCTACTCGAGAGGCTGAGGCAGATTTGCTTGAACCCAGGAGGCAGAGGTTGCAGTGAGCCGAGATTGTGCCACTGCACTCCAGCCTGGGCAACAGAGCAAGACTTGATCTCAAAAACAAAAAAAAAAACAAAAAAAAAGAATGCAAACTCCATTAGAGCAGCATCCTTGTCTATCTTGTTGATGAAGTATACCTTATACCTAGAAGACTGCATGACACCTGATAAGACCTCAATAAATATTTGTGGAATTAGTGACTCTGTATTTTCATAGACACTATACTCTATGAGATAGATGCTGCACCTGTCTTGTTCACCAGTTTTTATTTATTATTATTATTATTTCTGGTAGCAGGTGGTTTTTCTGGCACAATGCTTAGAACATAGTTGACTCTATTTATTATTTTTTAATAAATAGACAAATAATTGAAGGCAATGGGCAGATTTAGACTATAATCAAATTGATGTATGAAAAAGAGATACAGCTACATTTTACACATTAACTTTTTAACTATATAATGGCAGAAATTTTATTAATATTCCAAGTTTTCATCCTCTCTATCAAGGGTCAGCCAGCAATGGCATTGTGCCAAATCCTTTCTGCCACCTCTGTTTGTAAATAAACCTTTATTGAAAAATAACCATATTTCTTCCTTCATATATTGTCTGTACATTTGTAAATAAAGTTTGATTGGAACAGAGCCACACTCATTCGTTTATGTGTTGTCTATGGCTGCTTTCCTCCTACAAAAGCAGAGTTGAGGAGTTGCAACAGAGCCTAAAATATTTAATATCCAGCCCTTTGCAGGAAAAATTAGCTGACCTCTGCTCTACATTGCAAGAGGAATTCGTATTCATATTGGGACCACTGCAAGGTAAATTGTAAGGTTTTTTGTGTGGGAAAAAGGTTGCCCTCCGGGAGGTCTGGTAATCTTCAGGTTCACGCCAGTTGGCAGAGAACCTGACTAAGCCATTTCTTGGCTAGTGTCTGGACGGGCTGTGAGGTGACATTTTAGAGGCACACAGGCAAGCGAATTTCATGTCTTTTCTTTCTTCTGCCCATCATCACATGAATAGGGAAATATTCCCAAAGCAGATACATATCAGAGGGAAAAAGCACCTGAATAGCAATACAGACCAGCATCCTCTAGATAAACAAGTCTGGGCTACAGGGTCTTGTGTGCTACGTGCCTGTTTCATCCTGTTACTTGTGGCATTAGCAAGAATCCTGACAAAACACTAGAGGCATTCTGTTTTCTTAGAAATGGGACTTCAGCTCAGCCTCTTATTAGAAACCTTCCCTCCCATCCCCCCAACCCCCCACCCCCGTCATTTAAGTATAAACATTAGAAGTGTTCTCACTTGTGCAGATGATGAGAGGGGAGGAGCAACAAGTGGGTAGCTCAGCTACAAAACACAGTTTTATTAGCCTCTCTGCTATAATTTGCTAATTAAGGAGATTTTGTTTTCATTCTGCCACAGCCTTGTCTCTGTGTGGAAACATTAGCAGCTTTTCCTGGGCCTTGTCTTCTTTTCTTTCCCTTTTTTTTCTTAAATACCACAAGCTATATCGTGTCATTTGCTTAGATGCACAACTCTAATTACATTGTGAGTCATCCTCAACTTTTGTCCCAATACAAGCTTATCTTTGGCAGTGGAGTTGGGAAATTCCAAACCCCCTTTGGTTTTGGCCCCATGGTTTGAAGGAGGGGGGCATCTCAGTGTTTAAATCGTCTTACAATGTGTACAAAAGATGTGCCTCCTCTCTTATCAAAGAGGTTTCTAAGGAATAACACCCTCCATGGATTATCTTCTCTTTACATTTGGAGGCGATTTCCAAATAGGAAAATAGGAAATCAGGGTCTGTACCTGAACACTTTTCTTTAATTCTAAACATTAGAAGTGAGGGAGTTTTAGGCTCATTTGGTCTTAGTTGTCTGCTCAATTAATCTGAATTTCTTCCTTCAAACAAATGAAAACGTAATTTTGAACAGAGAAAGTAGCTAATAATGTCATCCAGCATGCATTCAGGCCTATAAGAGCTTTTCTTCTGTCAGTAAGTACTGACAAAAATATAGAGTAAGATAACTGTTGCCTGTTTATGTTATACTACATGACTATGCAGGTCACTTATTGGAGGTCTGCCTAGGAATGTGTTTCCTATGTTTGTGTTGAACTCTTGAAAGAGCATGCAAATTAGCACACACATTGAGATGTGTCTGAAGTAAATCAGTAGCTGAAATATGAATAAAATGCAAATGAAATGTGAGTATCTTGAATCATGAGTAATATGTACATACAAGGAACCAAACTCACTGGCATCAGATAGGTAAATTTACTATAAATTTCAATGACATGGCTGATGATAATTTTGAAGGAGGACATATTGTAAAGTTTAGTGACATGTGTAGCTTTACTCATGAGGAAGGAGTATGCTTTATGGGTAGTCTCCACTTTGTTTCTGAAGGCTAAATGAGTGAAATTACAATGCTCGACCCTCCAAGATTATTGGAGATTTTCCATTCCCAGAGAACTAATAAATATTTTAAAAATCCCAAGTTATAGTTCTTCTCTAAATGCTTAAGGATGAAAGATAGCCCCAGGATTTCATAAACCATTTTAACAGTATTCTTGTCTTCACTCTTGATATAGAGCTTATAGGTTAAAGTTCAATAGGTTTTTATTGTAGCTCAAGGTTTGCCTCATCCAGCAGGTCTTGACATCCACCTTAGTTTAATTTCACAAATATAAGGGGTGAGAATTGTAAGCTTATTACCAGTATTACCAGTCTTTTTATAATTTTCTAATTCTACTCAGTTTTTAAATAATAAGAACAAAGGCATAAAGTGATAGTTGTTCTAATGCTTGTTGGAAAATGACTGAGTTTTTTCCAATAAATTAAATATGTAATAACTTAAAATGTCAATAATAAAGACAATATTTTTGAATCAATTAAATGATGAATTTTACATAATTCGTGGCAATTTAACCTTATTTTAAATAAATTATTCAGCAGAAGTTTAATATCTAGAAACAAATGGAGAGGCTAGAGAAGTGGAGTGAGGCTTCCTTCTAAATCCGCTTGCCTTGGCCCTCCAAGAGTGTTTCTCAGGGGGCCCTACATGTCCAAAAGAACATAGTTTCAAATATCTGCAAGAAAACTTTCAAATAATAAAATGTTAGTTTGGTAAAGCTGTCCAAACCTATCTCCTGGTGGGCACGAAGAAACATTACATTGAATAGTTTGAATCTGTTGGTAAGCTGATGTAAGAGCATCCAAATCTGCCTTACAGAAAGCAGTTTAAGGGTATCAATATGTAAATTTCAAAAACAAATACAAGTTGTTTTAGACCCTTAAAAATACTGAGGCCTACCCTTATGTAACACAACACAAATTGGATAAGATAATAGACTACTTGGTTAATTAGTGGCAAATTGTATAATTTGTTTAATCCCTTAATTATGCAATTATATGATAATGTATATTCATCTATTTTTACTTTAAGAATGGAGTATTTGATGATCGCCTAATATTGTAAAGGATGCTATTCACTTCAAGCAGAATTCATTGTCAAGAATAGTGAAAGAAAATAGTGAATTTTAAGGAGGATTTTGATATTTTCACAATTTCTCTGATGGTTTGTTAGGTATACATAGCTAACTTTGTTTTTTATACTTTCAATACATGGCACTTACCAAGAATAGAAATCTCAGAACTGCTATTTTCCTGTACATGTGTGCCAGTATATTTGGTTTTTAAGACACATGACCATGTGTCTTAAATTTAGTTTAAACTATATAAAATGCTTCATGAGTCTATTTTCCCAAATACACCTAAGCTGTGCTATATCATAATGTGCTGAAAAAGGACAATCAAGTGAGGCAGCTCCATTAATTTTCTTAGCTCTCTGGTGCTTTTCCTTTTCTTTTTTCAGCAGATGAATGATGCACGGCCACTTGGTATACTGATGGCGTGAAGGCTCCAATGTTAGGCCTTATATGAATTTATTATTAACTTTCTTATAATTTTCAAAATGGAAGTTGTAATATTTTTTCTAGCTTCTAAATGGTTTGCTCTTTTCAATCTCCAATTTGCTCATTCTGCATGTTAGAGACTCCTGAGATTAAAACCAGGAAAGCAGAGGTGGCAAGGCAGCCCTCAGACCAGGCAAGACAAACAGATTCAAAGGGACCTCCCAGCCTGTCTCTCCTTTTTATTTCTTCTTTCTCCTCCATTATTGTTCTTAGTAAAGTCTCATGTGATCCTCCTCATGCTGGTCATGGAGTGGGAGTGTTGCAAAGAGGATGGACAACAGGGCAGGCGAAAGAACAGAGAGACCAGTGACTGTCTCTTTATTGGGACATGGGGGAGGGGTGACACAGTGAGGGGACAGGGGACTATAGCAGTGTCAGTAGGGACTGCTCCATGAGGGATGGCATGAGTTCTGTCATGTACTTTTAGGATACAGGCAGGAGTCACAGAGCTTAGCACCTGCAATTAACAAAGGGCAGGAAACCAGTTAGCCAGTTACCTAATCAAATATGCACTTCAGCCAAGGTGGTCTGCAAGGTACTAGGAAGATGCAGTAAATTCACTAGCGCCCCTGTTGTTGAGAAGCCTAAATCTACTGAAACAGACTTAAAAGCAAGAACATTGGTTGTGTCCATTATTTCCTATGGCAAGTTTAGTGATAGTACAGCCCAGTGTTGAAGTGTGTCATGCCTAGAGTCATACTGCCTGGATTTGAATGCTGACAGCACCACTGACTTGCTGTGTGACCTGGGGCAAGTTTCTTCACTGCTCTGTGCTGCAATTTCATTATGGGTAAAATTGAGGTGATAATAGTATCTATACCATAGAGGTATTAAGTGTAAGCATAATTCACATAAATCACTTTGCGTAAGTTCTATCCCGTACTAGGTGTTACATAATTATCACTTATTACAAGGGGAAGTTCTGGGTACAGGGTTTTATATATATATACAGTGAAAAAGTGAGCACTTTTTCAAAACTATTGGGACCACTGGAAAAATTTTACATATGTGAATTCATTGAATAGCTCAAAAGCCAATATGAGATAGATAGTGCTATAATTGTCCCACATGGCAAATGAGGAAACTGAGGCAGGCACAGAGAGTAGAAGTAACTTTCCCAGGGTTACTCAGTAGCTAAATTTATGGACCAGCACTCAATCCCAGGCAGTCTGGCTCTATGACCTATGCTCTTAACAAAATATGAGATTAGCTGCAGCAACGTTTGCCATGTCTCTTGTCAATCCTCAAACCTTAAGCCTATTTCTAAAAATTTTTTCTGTAGTCATCTTTGTGTCTAAACCCTTAATTCTTTCATACTAAATGTGTTGCCCCTTTCTGAAGTTCTGTTTCACACAGTCATTTGCCCCCATCCCAACTCTAAAGCTCCGTGGATAAGTTGACAGTAGCAGGTAGGCTCTGTTGATGATTGAAGCACAATAGCTGACTCTCTCAGCCCTCCCACAGGCCCGTTCACAGACCACAGAATCCCACGTCGCAGTCCCTACTGAGTGTCTCCTTAGAAGCACCATCTCTTGAAGTTATAGAGCTTAATTGAGTCTGACTACTTATCTAAAAACTTCTAAAACACAAAGAAAGGCTTACAATTGCTTTACATGGGGTGAAGTCGCCTTTTCTAAATATCTTCCATTGAATGTAATGACCTCCCTCTTGGATTTATGTGTAAGCAATCCTGCTTAGAAAAGTGAAAGCGCATTCTGGAACTTAAAATATTATTTGCCTGCACTTCCTTTTGTGGGTCACTTGGAGAGTTGTAAAAATGAGAAGAAAATCTTTGTTTCCTTAGGCAATGACCTCTTATCTCACTTCCTATTTTATTTATCATTGTCCCTATTAATAAAAATATTCCTGGTATTCTGGGCCCAAGCCAAGAACATTGCTACTTGTAGATAATTGTGATAGTTCTTCCTCTCTTTCTGTCCTGGACACTCAAAATTTGGGCTTTAAGTGTAGCTGCTTCCCTTGCTGAGTATAAATTGCATGAGTCAGGGAGACTCTAAGCTACCCTAAATTCCCGCTGTCTATTCTTCTCCATAGAGACCCAAACAGGACAAAGCAGGATGGGGACAAAATAGATTTCAGTCCTTCTTTTCACCCACCTTTGCATGGTGAGGTAAAGCAAAACCTATTAGAACAGTACAACAAACAACTCTGTGCATATTCACTTGCTTGACCTGTACTGTCTATTGAATGCTGTGTGTGGTGTGTGGGTATTGTAGGTGCCCAGTAGATACTATTAGGAAGTGTTTATGAATCAACACACTCTGTATTCCTCAAGCTCTTTGGGGGCCACTATTTGGTCAGTGAAGTGGTCTGAAGGATTCTTGTGCTCATGCTGAATAGCAGAGACCTTTCCCCAACATGTGGGAAACTATTAGGTTATGGAGTACAACTTTCTCAACTTTAAGCATTTCTTGCTTTATTGTCTCCATGTTTGTCATCTTCCATCTATTGTGTGTAATATTTGTTATCTCCTCTCAGGAGATAGCTGACAATATAGCAAATACATATTAAAGGAAGCTGGGAAGTGACCTCTCATGTTTAGTTGTACAACTTGCATTATATGAGACACATGCTTATCTCACTGATATAACATAATCACATTTTCTACCAGTGAAATTGCTATTGCTTTATGTGCAAAATAATTTATCTGCAAAGAGGGCAATAGATACTGGATGTCCTGTCACATAAGAAAGTATGAAAATGACTTTTCTGCCAGACACGGTAGCTCACATCTATAATCCAGCACTTCGGGAGGCTGAGGTTGGTGGATTGTTTGAGCCCAAAAGTTCAAGACCAGCCTGAGCAACATGGTGAAACTTTGTCTTTATCAAAATAAAATAAAATTAGCCTAGTGTGATGGCACATGCCTGTAGTCCCAGCGACTCTAGAGGTAGGAGGATCACTTGAGCCCCAGAGGTTGCAGCTACAGTGAGCCAGGATTGCAACCCTGCACTCCAGTCTGGGTGAAGAGTGAAACTCTCTCCAAAAACCAAAAGAAAAAAATTGATTATTTAAAAAAATAAGGTATTAATATGTCTACCTTAGTAGCCAGTGTCATCACTCAAACAAATGTTTTAATACAGAGCAGGTATTATCGAACCCACTTTACAGATAAGAAAACTGAGGGCCACTGAAGTCAAATGATTTTTGAGTTTACACATTTACTTTGAGGGAGATTGCAGAATTTGAACCCATTCTCTGAGTGGTTAAATCTGAAGCTCTTTACTCTTCTTGCCCCTTTCACTTTTCCTTTACAAATTACAACAAATTCTAAGGGAAGAGATTCAGATGAATGATGCTGTCTTGTAAGTTTTCAGAGAATCTATCCATGCGAAATAATCTTCTTTGGCAATGAGAATAATTTACCATACATGTATATAAACTGCTGTAAGAAGCCTGATGTTCTTAGGGAAAATGCTTCCTAGGCATCATTCTCGTCTCAGAACAATCCTTACAAAACTTTCACAAATATGTCAGAGGCAAATAATTCATTGCTATTTTAACTTTTCTTTTTAAATTGAACTACTGAGACAAATTGCCTTAGTTGGAGTTACCCTGATATGAGTATAAAGATAAAGATAATATTTTAAACTAGCTTATCTGTGTTTTTGTTCAGGAACACTCCATTCGAGTATTAGGTTATACTTTGTATCTTTCTTTCAGCTAAAAACCAAGTAAGAATAAAATATAGTCAATAGAGGAGAATCATTTAACATTTTCAATATTTATTAGTTGAGGTACTATTTGAAGTATTTTGGGGAAGAGTCATCATTTAAAAGACCTTATGCCATATGAGTTTTGATTTTTTTAAAAAGTTCATCAGTATGATAAGAATATAACAAAAGTCATTGATCTCAGGTCTATGCTTAGACAAAAGAAAAGAAATTAATAAATACTTGTGAAAGTGAAACTGTCGGTATCTCTTATTGACAGTCAAGATAAACTAATGTACCAAAGAGACCTTGGTTCAAATAAATGATTAAAGCTGGCAATTGAAGTAGGAATCTCATAATCGGCCTTCAACAAAGAAAGCCTGTAACTGAGAATTGAATATATATAGAAACTAAGAAGTCTTCCTGTCAAACAGGAAAAAGAAATTTTTATTTTATGACTATTATATTTCATATGAGACTAAAGCTTACATACTTTGAGTTCACAAATCAAACTTGGGCAATTTGCAAGGAAAAGGTCATTAGGGAAATGAATTGCCCTGAACATAAATTATCTCTATATAGTATCCTACTATTTTGAAATGTCTTCCATTGGATCTCATTTTAAAGATCATGGCCAAAAAGATATAAACAACTAAAGAATTCAAATAAACTCTATAAGCCAATTTTAAAGTTTTTTTTAATGTTTCTAATAATTCACCAAATATTTTGAAAATTCCTTTTCTGGCCAGATACAAAATAACTTCTTGTGAAAAATGAGATTAACGTGTATTTGTTCCTCCTTTGATTACTGGGCATTTGAGAAATCAATGCCAAAGTGGTGATTTTTCATCAGAAAGACACATCATTCCAACCCATTCATTCAGTGGAGGTGTTTTGGAATCTCTAAGGAAGATACAGTTTCACAAATTATATATAGTTTTTAAAAGTTAAAACAAAATGCACCTACCCAAGAGTGTTTGAGTAATAAAGCTATGTAAAGAAATACAATTTAAAAAAAAATTAACAAAATAGAAAAAGTACAAGTAATAGGTAAAGAACAGGACTAGATGGTAAATGATTATAATAGCACTTCCTGTCTTATATGCAGCCCTCTCATGAAGACTTCCCCTCCTCTTTTATCTGGCTGGGCCACAACAGGAACTGAATTCCCATCTTGTGCACTACAATACTGATGCCCTGAGCTACTGTGTTAGAAGTTTATCTGCACCAAGGCCATGGTGTTGTGAAGAAGTCAAGCCACATGAAGAAGGCATGTATAGGTGCTGTGGTTAGCATATCTCTGTATTTGAGTCATCTCAACTCAGGCTCTAGATATGTGAGTAAATGAGTCTTCAAAGCTTTCTGGCCCCCACCCATTACATTTTCTCTGAATTTGGAAAAGGCCCAGAACATCATGTTGTAGAAACAACCCATCTCTACTGTTTTTTTTCTGAAATCCTGACTCATAGAGTTTGAGAGCCCAATGGACATAATCAAATGGTTGTTACAAACCACTAAATTTGGAGGGTAATATGATGAATTTCAAAAAATTTATAGAAGAAAATAACTGAAAGATAAAAATGAAAATGTAAACTTTATTTCTTAACATAAGCTCTATCAGGTTTAAGACACTCATGTAAGCCATGATACCAGCCATTTTAGTCTATCCCTAAAGAACTGAAGGTCCAGAAATTCAATCATATCACTGTAGTCTTCTTTACATTATGAACTGAAGGGAAATAATTTCCTAATATGGTTTGGTTGTGCCCCCACCCAAATCTCATCTTGAATTATAGTTACTATAATCCTCATGTGTTGTGGGAGGGACCTTGTGGGGGACGATTCACTTATGGGGGCAGTTTTCCCATGCTGTTCTCATGATAGTGAGTGAGTTCTCGTGAGATCTGATGGTTTTATAAGGGGCTTCCCCCTTCACTCAGCACTCATTCTCTTTCCTGCAGCCCTGTGAAGAGGTGCCTTCTGCCATGATTGCAAGTTTCATGAGGCCTGCCCCCAGACGTGAAGAACTGAGAATTCATTAAACCTCCTTTCTTTATAAATTACCCAGTTTGGGGTATTTCTTCATAGCAGTGTGAGAATGGACTAATACAGTACCTTTTACAGATTTTTTTTTTTTGAGACGGAGTTTCACTCTTGTTGCCCAGGCTAGAGTGCAATGGCGCGATCTTGGCTCACTACAACCTCCGCCTCCTGGGTTCAGGCAATTCTCCTGCCTCAGCCTCCTGAGTAGCTGCGATTACAGGCACGCACCACCATGCCCAGCTAATTTTTTGTATTTTTAGTAGAGACGGGGTTTCACCATGTTGACCAGGATGGTCTCGATCTCTTGACCTCGTGATCCACCCACCTCGGCCTCCCACAGTGCTGGGATTACAGGCGTGAGCAGATTTTTAAAGAGAAGTCAGAAAGAGCCAAATCAGGACTGTGTTAGCATGGCTGCCTAATGTTTTTCCATGGAAACTCTTGCAAAATTGTCCTTGTTTCATGAGATGAATTAGCAGGAGCATTGTAGTGGTGAAGAAAGACTCTGCTAAAGTTTTCCTGTGTGTTTTTATGCTAAGCATTGGCAAACTTTCTCAAAACACTCTCATAATAAGCAGATGTTATGATTCTTTGATCCTACAGAAAGTCAACAAATAAAATGCCTTGAAGATCCCAAAAACCTATTGCTGTGATGTTTGCTCTTGACTGGTCCACTCTTGCTTTGACTGGACCACTTCCACCTCTTGGTAGCCATTGCTTTGATTGTGCTTTATCTTCAAGATCATATTGGTGAAGCCATGTTCCATCTCCTGTTACAGTTCTTCAGAGAAATTCTTTAGGATCTCAATCACACTTGTTTAAATTAAAATTCCCGTTGAAAACTCTGCTCTTGTCTACAGTTGATCTGGGTGCAATAGTTTTGTACCCATGAAGTTGAGTGGAAAATTTGCTCAATTTTAATATTGCAGTCCGAATTGTGTAAACTGAACACATTGAAATTACTGTAGTGCTGTTTGCTGTTGTTCCTGCTGTTAGCCATTGATCCCCTTCAATTAGGCATAAACAAAGAAAAAGTGTTATGCATGTGGATAATCTGCTACTACAGGCTTCATCTTCAACATTTTCTTGTCCCTTAAAATAACCTGTCCATTTGTAAACTGCTGATTACTTTGGGGCATTGTTCCCATAAAATTTTTGAAAAGCATTAATGATTTCACCATTCTTCCACAAGCTTCACCAAAAATTTGATGTTTGTTCTTGCTTCAATTTTAGCAGAATTCATGTTGTTTTAATAAGGGCTCTTTTCAAAAAGATATCTTATTCTTCTTAGTGACTCAAGCTAGATCCTGTTCAGACATGTTACAAGTTAGTGCAGATGTATTTTTGTGCAAAAATTTTTAAATCTATGCATAGTTTTTTTCATAATATGCACTTTCTGTGAACTTTTTGAAGACCCCCTGTATATTAAATCAATAGTAGTGACTGGAGCAGTCACCATTTACTCAGACATACATGCGGTGCCTATCACTATACCAAACATTGAAAAACAGTGTTTTAGATCTGAGGTCTGCCTTCCAGAAGCTTGCATTCCAGTCAGACTTATGACATGGATAAAATGTCATAAGTGTTGGTTTGTAGGCAATTTTTAAAAATTTCCTCTCTCTCTGTTCTTAGAAAGTTAACTATTTCAGTTTCACATACATTTAGTAAGATGTAATAACTATAACTGGAAGACTACATATATTTTTGTGCTCCCTGAGTAAAATTGTATTTTTGTACCTTCAGAATAGTGTTTTTAAAAGCTTCATAGACCATCCAAACTTTGAATTCCACAATATCAAATTGATGTACTATATAGTTTATGTGATTCTTAATGCTGACATTGTTTGAAACTTTCCTGATCATTAAAAATTGTAAAAATCTCAGGGAATTTGGATTTTTGAGAATCTAGTCATGAAGTTATTTTATAACTCTATGCTACTTAACCTGTCATGTTTAGGCTGTAAGTTTAAATCCAGATGTTTCTGAAAGCTGTTACTGAGTATGGCTGACTGGTGATCTCTCAAATGTAAAATGAGTTAGCACCATCTGTTCAATTCCCAGTGGTTTGAAATTCCTGCAATAAAATCCATCCCAGATTTTCCCCTTCTTAACTGCTGAGCCTAGGATCTGGACTTGAATGAAACAGGTATAGGAACATTCTTTAAATATATGAGGTGCTTTGCTTATTACATTTTATATTGGTTGAAACTTATTGGAAAAGAGAATAACAGTAAATACAAAAAACATAGCTATTTTCAAATCTTTTTACTCAATAATCCAATTTCTGGGAATCATTCCCAAGGAAATAATTAATAGAAGGAAAATGCACCATACATGAACATGCTCGTTGCAGCTATCATAGCACAACACTGGAAACAGTTGGTATTATTGATTTGGTACTTACTCTGATACCTTGCACACATGATCTCTAATCCCCAAAACAAAAAAAAATCTGAAAGGTAAACATTACCCACAAGCTTTGAATGAGGAAATCACATGCAAGCTCCCACAAGTAGTAAATGGCAGAACTGTTAGACTCTCCAACCCAGGATTCTCTGACAAAAGACCATGTCTTCAGTGACCCCATGACTGCAGGTGTTAAAAATCATATTTTAACCAGAGACTATGACCACCAGATGTGTGAACAAGTAGGTTATACGCTTGAATAACTGAAATAATAGCTAATATTTGGGGCACTTAGTATGAGCCAAACTCTGGGACAGATACTTTAGGATGTTATTTTATTTGATTTTCACAACTCTGTACACACATATTGTTATTTTCCTCAATTTATAAAAGCTGTATGTTTATTATAGCACTGAGTTTGTGTGTGGGGGTGGTGATAAATGAGTGTGAATTTATACACATGCACATATAAATATTGACAGGGAACAAGCCCAAAACATTCACAATGATTATTTTTAATGAAAAAATTGAAGAATTAAAAATTTTTTTCCCTTTTATGAAGATTATGTGTATTGTACAATATAAGCATTGCCACTTTTATAATCAAAGCAACCTTTAATCCTTTAACTTTTTTTTTTTCTTTTTTTGAGATGGAGTCTCGTTCTGTTGCCCTGGCGGGAGTGTGGTGGTGCAATCTCAGCTCACTGCAATCTCTGCCTCCCGGCTTCAAGCTATTCTTCTTCCTTAGCCTCCCTGAGCAGCTGGGACTCCAGGCATGCACCACCACACCAGGCTAATTTTTGCATTTTTAGTAGACTGGGGTTTTACCATGTTGGCCAAGCTGGTCTCAAACTTCTAACCTCAGGTGATTCCCCCACCTTAGCCTCCCAAAGGGCTGAGATTACAGGCATGAGCCACTGCATCTGGCAGATTTTTAAAAAAATATGTATATTTAGACTGAGGCCACATAAAAAGAAGTGGGATTGAAGTAAAAAAAAATGATGGGATCTTGACTCCATGAAATTTTGACCATATTAAAATTTTTGTTATTTTTCAAAATTACTGTTGCAGGGAAAACAAATATAAAAAGATCTTCAGAAATAGTAGCACAATCTTGTAGAAAAAATAATCTAGAAGAAATATTTTGGAACAGGGTTTTTTTTTTCCATTGGTAACTTCATTTTTTACTATCTAAGCAGCTTCCTTCCTGTAAGATCAGCTCTCAATTTACTTTTCTCATGTGATGGTCATTTATTCATTTTATACCCACTTTCATTTCTTACTTCCCTTTTTCTCTACTTTGGTGTAAAGGTTTATGTTGAAAGCACTAATAATAGTGAATTACAGAGAAAGAATTTGAGTTAGGTAGTACAAAATCCTCGGCTAATTTTATTCTTTATATTCAAAGGAAGAAATACATTTAAGAAATTTTGTTTGAGACAAACAGAAGATATAAAACAAAAGGTAAGTGAATGAGCTTGTTTTATAGAATACAAAATCAAGGTTAAATTCTCCAAGACTTAATGTACCAAAGAAAATGGGAATAAATACAGGAGAGAGATTGATGAAGTTATGATTATGTGAGATGATAAGTATGAAATTACTTCACAAGATCTTAATATCTATCCCAATGCAAACTATATTGACAGCCAGAGCTTTTCAAAAAAAAAAAAAAAATCAGAACTAATCATGCCATTCCCCTAGTGAAAACACATCAATGGACCTATGGTATCCTCAGAATGAAGTCCAAACTCTTAATTCTATCTCTATAACGTGGCCCTGGCTTTCCACTCCAGTCTCATCTTTTACAATTTCTCCATTGTTCTTTATGTTCTAGCCGTGTCTAAATGTAGCAATTCTGTTACAACATCATGATTTGTTCTTTGTCCTTAACTTTATGCAAAAGCAAATTCCCTGTCTCTCTCTTGCGCTATCCTCCATATTGTAGTTAATAAACGGATCGATGGAGAGGTGAATGGACATATGACCACAGGGATAAATGAATGAGTAGGTGTGGTAGTTTGGGAAACTCACTCTTAGGGAATGGAATTTTACAGGGAAGGTGGCAAACAAGATGATAGAAACTTACTGTCAAACTTTTAAAGGACTTATGCATAAACAGTAATAGTAGTGAAGCAATGGGTTTAGATTCTGTGGTTGCATTATGCAAGGGTGGATAATTGGAAGCTGGGATGCTAGGGAGAGTGGCCTACATAGCCTTGACACTTCCCTAAAGTAAAACAGTAATAAGGTAAGCAAAGGAGGAAGAAGCAGCTAGAGAACTAGGGAACAGGTTGAATTCTGAGGGGGGAAAATCATAATGAACATAAGTCAATAAAAATAAACCAGAAATCTTCATCAAAGATAACACTGGGATTTTAGAACTCGGGTCACAACAAGAGTGCGTTGCTTGGGGAATAAGCACTAAATTTAAAAAATGCAAATATTTCTGCATTTGTGTCATATGGAACTGTTAATTTCCTATGACTTTAAGAGTAATTCTTAATATTATATAACATGAGATTGACTCTATTCTCATTTTTCTAAATGAGAGAAGGAAAGGACGATCCTAAGTTGCTTTAGAATTTATTGACTCAGATAGAGGTAAAGAGTTCCATTTGTCCCCCATTCTTTTGTATACCCTATGCATTTGCAGGTTTTACAGCACAGAATGTTCAGGACTCAAGTTAAATTACTTACTACGTCTAAGAGTCATGAGCCTTACATTGTGACTTCTGTCACTTAAACAGATACACTTGTACAGTACTATCAGGCAGAATATACACTGCACTGTTCTATTTGTGTTGCATACATATTTATCTAAAGGAATGATTTTATTCTTTTAAGTCAGTGTGATCCTTGAGAATTGAGTGAATCCTACTGAAAAAGTAAAGCTCTATGATTTCATTTTGAAAATAAAGGCATTAACAAATTCAGTGAAGAATCATTGAAGTACCAAGAGTCTGTTCTAAGAGGCTTTAAAGTACATTGAGTGATATTTGCTGACCAAGATGTCTCATATAAGCTTTTTTTTCTTCTTTTAGACAACCTGACTCTGACCTTGTGTTTTCAATTGGGTCATTACACATTTGTAGGCATGTGCATTTTGTAACAGCAAACTGTGAAATGCTCTTCATCACATACCAAGTGGATCATGCCTTATAAAGCTGTTTTGTGACTTTGTATAGCAAGAAGAAATTCCTGGTTAATATTAAGAATATGCATGCCTTGGTAGTTCTGCCGGTTTATGATAAAATGTTTGAGTATAAATCTGGTTCTATGAAAACAAATTCCATGTTTGCTGAGCAAGAATAATGGTCTTGTTACATGAACCATGTAGATATTTAAGCAAACACATATTTATGCCTAGAAATAAAGTATGTTCGCTGGAAAATTTACACCCTCTTAAAAACACACACTCCTCTTGCATTCTCATGATTTTATGTCATGAAGTCTTATTCACTTAAATGACCACAACCCCTGGAACTGGAGAGCTCAAACCAGGGATGGCCAGTGCCAGGGGTAGTGGAGAAGAGGGAATCATTTACCTTCTTTATGATGGGAAATGAATGGGGCAAAATCAGAAACCTCCAGTTAGCCAACACTTCTCTTCTTTAACAAAATGATAAATCACAGTCTTTGCCATGCTTCCTGCATCTGTTGTATGGGAAGGTGTTATTTTATAAGACATAGTGTTCTTATATGTATGTATGTGTGTGCGTGTGTATATGTGTGAGTAGTTTTCCTTTCAGCAAGTGATGGATTATAGGTGTTAATTGGGCAGGCTACTTTACCTTCACAACTTCAAATTTCTGCATCTATGAAATGAGAATAATAATGGTTTCCTCCTAAAGTTCTTATGGTCATTTTATGAGATGGGAATCACAGAATGCCTAATAACAAAGCTTGGCATATAGAATATGATTAACAAATTATAACCATTTTTTATTTTTAAAACATTTTTAAAACCATACCCAATAAACTTAAGTACCATTCTTAGCCTATAAGGTTTGTTGATAATCAGAAATTTGATTTAAGAATCCCTTGTTCAAATACCAGTGAAAAAGCTTCCTATGAAGAATTTAAAATAGTTTATGTAGCTGCTGTATCATCAAGGAGGTAAGCATAATTCCCCATTCATTGAGTGTGCATGGCACATAGTGGTTCCTCTAAAGAGCACTGTAATGAAAGAGGGAAAAGAGAAACTTGAGAAACACGACCTCAAGCCAGGTAATCAAAGTCAGTGTCAACAGAGATAAGTCATGTTGATAGTCTGTCTGCTTACCAATGTTATGACAATGCTACAGAATGGCACTTTGCTTCTGTGGTCTCATTTTCAAAACCCATAACTTCAATCTAATTGTGACAAAAACATTAGAAAATTTTCAATTTAGGGACATTATTTTTACAAAATACCTGTGAAGTATTTCTCTAAAATGTTTAGGTCATCAAAAAAGCAAGAGGAGCTTAAAGAAATGTAAGGGGGTATCCTGGATGGGATTGTGGACCATAAAAGAACATTAGGAAATCTGAAAAGTTGGATTTTAGTTAATAAAATGAAGAAATAAGTAAATAAGCAAACACTTAAACAATTCCCATGTTTGCTGCTCTGAATCTGATAGACAAGCATGGTTGTGTATGCAGCGGATTTCTACAGACCTTAAGATGATAAATCAGATAATTCTGTTGTAACATAAATATTTTCTCAATAAAAATCTGACAATAGCTTGGCTAAGCAGTACTTATTCCTAACAGTGAGTCATTTGAAAAAGAAAAGGCCTACAGAAAAATAGATTCAACTTCTCCAATCTGAGGAATTCATTAAAATCTTACTGAAATACAGAGAGAGCAAGCTTTTCCTACTAGACATCAAAACCTGTGACACTTTCTAACGTGTGTGGGTGACAGGATAGTGATAAGTAGGAAAGTTTAAGTTTCTAAAATACACAGACCTTTGTGAGCATATAAAAATGAATTTGCCAGGTCACTGAGGATGCATGAGCTATAATCTGATGTACTCTATTATCCTCCTGCAATAATGCAGATTAAAAATCAGTAAATCTGCCAACAGCACATACTTAACATAATTACAACCTCTACAAATGTCTTTGTTTCAAGCCCTTGATGCTACAGGCTTCAAAATTGAATGGACATATAGAAGTTTTCTTTAATTTCCTTTGTCTGTCATTAAAAGGGCTACTCATTGTACAACAAAAAATTAGAACTATATTATTTTTTGAATATTTATTATAAAACAAAATATTCTCAAACTTTAAAAATATTACATCAGATTTGTAAAGTATTTTTTTGTGTGTGTGAATATGGATATGGTCTCAATGCCTCTATTCTGTAACAGTTGTAATGAACATTTTACAGATTGTACACAGATCAACTGCTCATTTTAGATTCTCTGCTCATTTTAGCCTAGAGAGAGAGTGGTTAAAGGCAACATTCAAGCAAGCCTGCAAAATCTGTATCACGTTATCTTTTTGTATGCCTAGTGAAAAGGTATTTTTAAGATGTGGTTCGGTGGTATCCATATTGCCTGATGCCAATTCTTATTGCTTGGTAAATCATGACAAACCTGTTGTGTGTTAGGAGCTTATGAAGAACAATTTGAAAAGCCAGAAATCTAGCTCAGCTGTACAGAAAAAAAGTGCATTGCAGTGATAAAATTGCATAAAGTAGGGATGGAAAAATGTTCGAGATTTTTGGCCAATTTAAGATGGATGTGTAGGGTTTATCGCTCTTCTTAGTTTTCAAAGAGGATATAGTTAATGGTAGTTTTTCTCCAACAGTGTGAGAATGGTTTTGCCTTGGACTTTTCTACAAATGCTTTCTTCATATATATTACAGCCTGTCCCAGAGCTAGTGCATATGGCTTATAAAGCCTGCAGTTAATAAAAATTGGTTCTCCAAGGTTGCATTTATTAATTTATTTATTCACTGAATATTTATTGGGTGGTATCATGTATACCCCCAAGCATTGTGTTAAAGCTCTGGAGACAAAGGTCAGTGCAAACATCATCTCTTCCCCTCATGGATGTAAACGCCAGTGAGGAACTGAGTATCAATCAAGGGGTCATACAAATAATTTTAAGTTAACACAACAAGGAATAGATACATAGGACGATAAGAATACATAATAAAAGATGGGATTTGGTCAAGATATAAACTCTTCAGCTACTGAAAATTCACTTTGCATTCTTTCAAATGTGAACCCTACATACTAGAGACTGGCTCTTAGAAGTTATTCATGCCTGCCACTAGCACCTACGACACACTGTAGACACTAGAAATATTTTCAAAAAAAGAAAGGAAAGGTACTAAATGAATGAGTTAAATTTGTACTGCTATAGCCTATATCTGTCTTTGTGTCTATATGAAGAAAACCCTGTAGTTTTATGGTTCTTCCTCACCAACTAATAAGTACGTGCTCTAGGTTTTCCCAATTTCACTATTCTTGCTTCATGTATGCAACTGTAGTTACTATTCTCTTTTTTATCACTTGGATTTGACTCTCAGACAATTAGCAAGAACGGGGGATAAAACTGGTTTTGTACCCATAGCCCAAATTTACCAGTTGTACAGGTAACTTTCTCTTATGAACTCAATGTGATTTGATCTCAATCAGGAGGATTCCCTCCACTTACAGCAAGCCTCCTGTAATATTTGAGGCATTTATATTCCAGAGAGAAGGCATGTTCAAGAGGCTTCTTATTTTGTATTGCCATACTTTGTATAAAATTTATTTGTTGTGTTATGAATGTACTTTCAGAAGTAATAGAGGCTTACCATATTCAGATTTTGAAGTAATTATACTCTGTAACCTGTGGTTAAAACCCTCGTTATTAATCTTGCTATTAATATTATATGTAGATGATATAAAATTACCTTAAAAATAAGAAATCCAAATGAATTGTAACCAATCACAGAAGTAGATTAAAGGATATGATTACACAGGACAATATGAATGACTATTTTGATTGAAGAAGGCTGTCAGTTCAGCCTAAAACTGGTTTGAATGACTTTTTAATTTAATGTAACGTATTTATTATTTGATTCATTTTGACTTGAACTAAATAGTATATAATGCCAAGGCAATCAAAGTACCCCATTTCTCAGTATCAGAATCATAAACCCATATATTGGAAGGAAACCTGAAGGTTACTTAACCTCACCTCCCAGCAAGCACAGGAATACTTTATTTCTGTAGATTCTGTCCCTGACAGTTCACCTTGGCTTGATCATGTGCAGCAAAGGAGAACTGATTATTAGGTGAGGCAGACAACTCCACTCTACTGCAGTTATAATTCTAGGAAATTATATTCTGTATCAAGTTGTAGATCCCATTCATTTCCCTCTGGAAAGAATAAGTCTTTCTTCTACACAAATACTTTCAAACATGTGGGATAAAAGTAACTTTATGCAATTTGCTCTTTCTGAGCATCAGATTTCTCAGCTGATAAAAGGGATTTAATACTGTCTGTCATCTAGGATTTATGCAAGAGTCAAAGCACACCTGTTTAAAGTGCTAAAACACTTGAGGACATAGAAAACACTAATTTATCAGTGGTCTGCTATTACATCATTACTGTTGTTGTAGTAATTTAGGAAGGCTATTTTAACTCCCTCACATTTCCTTTTGCTTCATGCATACAACTATAGTCACTATTTTCTTTTTCACCACTGGATTTGACTGTCAAACAATTTAGCAAGGACAGGTGAGGAAAACTGGCTGTGTACACCTAGCCCAAATATACCAATTTTCTTATGAACTCAGCTCTATGCATTCATTCCTTCTTTATCTGTTTTAATTGCCATTGTCTGGTCAATTTTACCTTAAACTATAGAGCTAAGCACAATATTTTCAGGACTGCACACAGGATCCCATTTTTCTAACAGTGCAGAAAACCAGGGGTCTATTTTGTCCCAAGGACATTCTACTTCTTTTATTTCAACCTAGACTTTAACTATTCTTTCTTTCTTTCCTTCCTTCCTTCCTTCCTTCCTTCCTTCCTTCCTTCCTTCCTTCCTTCTTTCTTTCTTTTCTTTCTTTCTTTCTTTTCTTTCTTCTTTCTTCTTTTTTTTGAGGGAGTTTCACGCTTGTTACCCAGGCTGGAGTGCAACGGCGCGATCTCGGCTCACTGCAACCTCCGCCTCCTGGGTTCAGGCAATTCTCCTGCCTCAGCCTCCTGAGTAGCTGGGATTGCAGGCATGCATCACCGTGCCCAGCTAATTTTTTGTGTTTTTAGTAAAGACGGGGTTTCACCATGTTGACCAGGATGGTCTCCATCTCTTGACCTCGTGATCCACCCGCCTCAGCCTCCACTTTATTCTTACTAGTTTTACCACACCCCTGGGTCATACAATCCCAATTAAGCCCCCAGGTTTCTTTATGTGAACAACTTTTATACCTGTTCTTTCTTATCCATACTTTTTTTTTGTTTTATTTTAAGCTAAAGGTAGATCTTTCAGGTTATCTATATTAAATTGTACTTTATCAGTGGGGTCAGTGTTGAAGCCCATTGAGAACTGTAAGAATCTTGAGCCTCTTGTACAACAGATTTTATATATAAACATTTTTATTCCTAATGGGGTCATGTGATCTTTTGATAGAGGCATATAATGTGTAATGAGCAAATCAGTGTAATTGCATCTGTCACCTTAGGCCTTCATCATTTCCTTATGTTCAGAGCATTCCAAACCACTCTTTTAGTTATTTTAAAATTGTAATCACAACTTTGGTTATCTGCACACTTGACAAGTCTGTGTTCCAAATCTTCAACCAAGCCATGATGTTGAATATGACATGAATGAGAATTAGCATTTCATCATTGTACTTATAGCCCAAGCAAGAGGGAATTAATTCCTGACTTAAGGTAGTAGTGGTGGGGCTGAAGAGTAAGAGATTAAATCTGAATATTTCTCAATTATAATTTTGTTTCTTTGTTTGTTTTTGAGATGGAGCTTCACTCTTGTTGCCCAGGCTGGAGTGCAATGTTGTGGTCTCTGCTCACTGCAACCTCTGACTCCTGGTTTCAAGCAATTCTCCTATCTCAGCCTCCCAAGTAACTAGGATTGCAGGCACCGGCCACCATGCCCAGCTAATTTTTGTATTTTTTAGTAGAGACTGGGTTTCACCATGTTGCCCAGGCTGGTTTCGAACTCCTGATCTCAAGTGATCTACCCTCCTTGGTCTCCCAAAGTGCTGGGATTATAGGCATGAGCCACCGCACCCTGCGTAGATTATAATTTTTAACAACAGTGTTCAGGCAGATGCTGAACTCCTTGGATTTTCCTTGGCTTTATGAATGATTCCCTTTCCTTAATTATGTTCTCACTATAACCTACATAAAGTGAATGAAGTAGACCAGGCCTGGCAAGTTCAGGGTTGGAATTTGAGGAGCAATAGATAACACTAGCTTTTAGTAGGGTAAAATGCCACCTTAGTTGGAAAACCAGAAACTCTTCTTGTCAGCCATAGAATCCAGGCTGTCCATCTCTGTGGAGCTGGATCACAGACCCCTTGAGGCATGCCTTTATAAAAAGAATTATATTCTTTAGTGGGCCTTTTTAAGATAGAAAGGGAGCTCTGTTAGTAATTTCACTAAGACCATAAGATAAACAGTACTTCCAAGGAAAACCTTATATTCCTAATTTACATTTCATACTCAGTAAATGGATATTTAAGTAATTGAATTGTATCCTAACTTTAAGTAGAAAGTTGTAAATCTTTTAGTTCACCTTCTCTCTCCATACAAAAGCTTCTTAGTCCAACCTTTCACAGTCCACATTATAATGCCCCTGCTGGATAGTTCTCACAATCCACATTATAATGCCCCTGCTGGATAGTGAAAAATTCACTGTGATTAGTTCTTCACATGACCAGGTAACAACATTTCCAGACCCAGAAGAGCCAAAAAGCATCCCTAACATTTCTTACTAATATATGCAACAGTTTGACAAATTTTGTGGGCTTTTCTTGAACAAAGCATTTGTTTTTTTTAATGGAGAATTTTTTTTTAATCAGCAACTTAGACCATAAAGTTCTGATATTAATTCTGAATATATTTGATGCTTCCTAGGGCATTTTGAATTCTTACTTCTACATATTATACATAGTTTACTCCATTGAGCCTGTCTGAATCTTTTTCATTCCAATTCAAATCCCACTTCTCCCATTGAGAGGAATGACTAAGAGCTATTGCTGTTACTCTGACACAATGAAATATTTTACTATACTATACTATAACTACCTTTTTCAGCCACTTCTCTTAATTATTTTATATGAGATCAAATATTGGCTCCTCTGGAAAACCTTCTTGAGTGTCCCATGCTGTTTGGAATCCTCTTTTTTTTACTGCTCTAGCTTCTTGCGCACTGCACAGTCCTCTCCCACCACCCCAACATCAGCACACTTACCACACTGTGCTCAACTTCTTTTCTCCTGACAATAGTGGTATTTATTGAATACTTACGGTACTCCAAGTTCCATGTATGAGCTTCACATGTATTCACTCAGTTGATCCTCACAATACATTTATGAGATTGTAACTATTATTCCCATTTCAAAGGAGAGGAAGTTGGGACATTGAGAATTAAGAAAATTGCCCAACATCTTAAAACCCTAAAATTCAGAGAGTCTGATTCCAGAGGTGGGGCTCTTGACAATTACCTTATGCTAGTTCTCTAGATCTACTCCTAGAAGTCAGGGATAGGTTTTTATCACAGTATTATCAGCATCTAGTATACCACGTAGAATATAATAGGAACATGATAATCATATATTGATTGAATAAAAGAACAAATTCACTTTTTCTACTGTTTTCAACTATTTTCAGTGAATGTAAACAAAAATAGTCAAGATTTTCAGACTGAAAATTACATTGAAAATTTGTCTTATTCAAGCTCTTATTTTGTAAGTTGAAAACCCATGATGCATAGCGGTACATCATATTCATAGGATCATTTTGTTTAGCTAGCATTTTTGCATTTTTAACCCTCTACCATCTGCCAGAAACTATTTCAAATGCTACATGTATCTTGTCTCCCCTAATCCTCATCTGAAGTAGATGCTCTTATTTTCTTCATTTTGGAGGTGAGGAAACAAGCATGAAGAGATTGTCCAATGTCTCAAAGCTGTAGGTGGCAGAGCAAGAAGAATAACTGAGGTTGGCTGGTTTCAAAATGTATGTTCCCACTCACCACACTAAATTGGCTCTCACATATCTAATGATTGCCAGATCTGAACCTAGCTGAATACTGAGTGTCAGAATCTTTCCAGAATGTCTCCCTATATTTAAAAGAATTATAATTATTCTAACTTTATTTTCATCTTTAAACAGTCTGGATTTTATAATGCATTCAATATATGTTTTGTTTAATTTGAGATTTTGAGAGTCTTGATCTTTGTAATATATTCTACATGTCTACAAAAGTTACTGAGAGAAATTCTGATGTAGCTTTTAAGGCAATTATTTAATTTATTCTAGAGAACTTTTACTTTTAAAAAGGTTATATATGAGTATCCTAAAATTGTCACCAGCTGTACATAGGAACTGATTATATATAATCATATTATCTTTAAATATTGGCTTATTCCAAAAAGATTAAGGGAATTTACTCTGCAGCCATAGATTTCTATTAAAACTAAAAGGTAATGGCACAGTGACGAAGTCACTACTTTCCATTTACCCACAGGTAGCTGTGTTACTGTTGGAAAGATGTTGTTAATAGAATTTTTATTGATCCTAGATGAATTGGAATATATTCTAACTCTCAGGAGGACATTTTTGGGGGTCTGCACTAGTTTTCTACACTACATGATGAATTGTCCAGAATGTAGTAGCTTATAACAACACACATTTACTGTCTGACAGTTACTGTGGTTCAGGAATTTCGGCACAAATTACATGGACCTTTGCTTCAGAGTCTCTCAGAGGCTATAATCAAGGTGTTGGCTAGGAACTGAGGCCTTCTCTGAATGTTTGACTGAGAAAAGATTGCTTCCAAGCTCACTTGGATTTAGCTTCTTGTGGACAGTTGAGCTGAGGACCACAGTTCATTGCTAGTTGACCTTACCAACATTGAGCTTACTTCATCAAAGCATGCATGCTGAAAAGGCACTAAAGAGTCTACCAGAAAGATGAAAGACATACCTTTTGCAACTATGTCGCATAAATGACATTCCATCACTTTTAACAGTTTGTTGATTAGAGTAAGTCACTGAATCTAGTCCATGCACCAGGGCAAGGAGATTGCACAGTATGTGAATTTTAGGATCCCAGACAATGGGGGCTTTCTTAGAAGCCTGCCTCACTTTAGGGACAGAAATGGCAACTTTCTTTTATAACTGTAAGCGAATGAGGGGGAAACAGGTTAACTTTAGCACTCAATTTTTATGCTTTCCTCCCTCTTTATAACAGTTTCATTTGTTTCTGGGGTGGGGAAGGGTTGATTGTTTGGTTAGTTGGTTGTACTGTTAGTTCACAGATTGTAAAAAATAAAATTTCTTTTAAAAGTTTTTACTTCGTATTGAATACATTTGCATACATGTACAATTGAATAGCCACAAGAAATTGTTTTTATGGGTCCTTGTTCATGATTGATGAGCACTTTACTACCAAAAAACCCTCCAAACCTGAGTCACATTTTATTCCTTTATCCTTGGAGTCCCAGCAATGGAATCCTGGTGATCACCTGTGACAGGAGCCATGTGTGCCAGCAACCTCACTTGTAAAGGTCTTAATTAATTACACTGGGAACAACATAAGTTGTATGCTGGCACACATGGCTCCTGTCATAGGTGATCACCAGGTGCATTCAACCCCTAGATTTCAAATGCCCTCTCTGCTTGTTTGCTCTAAGAACTCCCTCTTTGAATCTGTGGTTTTTTACATTGTGATCCCATTTCTTTTTTCATGGCTGAGCCAAATTATCTAGTTCATATCGACTCTTTCACAAGAGGCTTAAATTACGTTCCTGCTACCTGGAGCCAATCTCTGCTGCTTAAGAGATGGCAGTGAGAAGTCCTCCCGGAACCAGTTTCAGCTATGGCCTTCAGCTTTGGTCCTTTCTTTCTCTCCATCTTCACATCTTCATTGCCAATGTCATTTTCATCATTACCTTATAAAGCATGTACTTATTTTTCAATTAAACAATAAAGTTTAATTAAACTTTATTATTCTAACTTTCAAGGAAATGAACTTTACTGTTTCTAATTTCCAAGAAAATTAAACTAGACATAGCCTGAACCTTCTGTCCTTCAGAAGGTTTATACAGTCCAAGGGAAAGCACTCATGTGCTCATTATCATATTAATGAAGAAAGCTTTGACCACATAAGTGTTCTTAACTAGTGGTTTATTTACTAAAGTGACACTTCTTGGACTTCTTTGCTATATTCTTCAATAAGAAATAATGATGATAATACATTTTTTGGCCTGTTTTAAAAACAATGCTAACACATTGTATATATTCAAGTGTGTAGAGAGATTCTACCATCAATATACATTTATTTACATATTCATTCATTCATTCATTTATTAAAATGTAACTATCCAGGCAAAATGTAATGGGCATCCAGAATTTTGGCCACAGCGTGTATCCCATTTGTATATAGGTTAAAAGTGATGGGTTTTAAATGACAGGCTTGGAAATATTAAATTCAAAAAACAGCAAAGTTGTTAAATAATTTTTTTGTTTTGTTTTGAGATGGAGTTTCGCTCTTGTTACCCAGGCTGGACTGCAATGGCATGATCTTGGCTCACCGCAACCTCTGTCTCCTGGGTTCAGGCAATTCTCCTGCCTCAGCTTCCTGAGTAGCTGGGATTACAGGCACGTGCCACTATGCCTAGCTAATTTTTTGTATCTTTAGTAGAGACGGGGTTTCACCATGTTGACCAGGATGGTCTTGATCTCTTGACCTTGTGATCTACCCGCCTCGGCCTCCCAAAGTGCTGGGATTACAGACGTGAGCCACCCCGCCCGGCCTAAATGATTTTTAATGTATTTATTGACTCTAAGACACCAGTGATTGTAAGTAGTGTTATTATTTTAGGTGAAAAAATGAAAATACTGCTAATTAAACTGTGAGGCTATCACTTCTTATCACTTTGGTTGTAAAATGTATCCTGACTTGGACAAGTTAAAATATGATAGGACTGAGTCTTAAGTTGATCAATAGTAAGAATTCAGAGGTAAAGAAATACTGAGTTGCTTTAGGTATCTATTGTGAATACAGATAAATGGCCTGCAGCTTCAGGTTTTTAATAGCATAAGTACCTTTTACTAAAATTTAACTTATGTTGTTCCTAGTGTAATTAATTACCAGAGTTTCCCAAATTTTGAAATTGAAATGCTCCTAAGTAGAGAGAGAGAGAGCATGAAATTCCACGGGTCTGTAGGTAAAGCCTGAAATGGTCTAGCCCAGCTCAAAATTTATAAATATAAATAAGATAGTGACAAATATGTTTTCAAATAGAAAATCATACATATATACATATTTAAATAAATTTAATTTTCCATAAAGGTGTTTCATATTTTTCGTTTGGCTTTGTGTATGTCACGCTGCAATGTGGTTATGAGGTTCAAGTGTTCTTGGAGACTCAGGCAACCAGAGGCAATAAATGGAGTTAGCAAAGGAACTTTGTAGTTTTTGATTACTCCCCAAATCTGACAAAAGGTCAAAAATAAATTGCTTAGTTTAATTAAAGAGCATTAACGCAAATTTTCTGCCTTGGACTCTATCAAGACAATATCTTCTTATGAAGAGTTATGTCTGTTAGGATTTAACTGAAAATCATATCTAAATGAGAGATAACTGGAATTGGCTTGTTTGATCATAAAAATTGCCTGTAGTTGAATTGAATGCTGTTTTTCCTTCTTACCCCCATGTGCATTAATCAGGCAGCAATTTGACTAGCACATCGTGTTCTCTGCATATTTGTATGTGTTTGTTGCAGAAATATTTCTTTAGAAAGCTTTTCATTTTGCAGCAGGAATTTAAACAGACCAGAGTGGCCGAGTTACACCAAGATCTGGAGTTGTTTATTCGTGCAATAGCAGAGCAGTACTCTATACATGCACACGTTTGAGGTATAAATTCACAGGTGCAATCTATTTTATGAAAGATTAATCTCATTTCATTATTAGTTTTATTTACTACATCAAAATAGGCAGCCAGTAGCCTTTTTTAGAAAAATTCTTCCAAAGACGTGGTCTATACACACAACTTCTGCTCAAACCTTTCACCTCTGATCCCACCTGAACTGATCCCTACTCCTTAGCAGTTCCCTCTCCTCCAAAAGGATTGGGAATATATACATGCTACAAAACAGAATATGCTTATAAATGCAGAATTAGAAGTAGATACTTTATACATCCCCTCATCTGGGAAATGTTTAACAATTCTACTTTGAGGATCCCTGGAGTATTTCACTAGATTCATACTGTGAAAGGCTCAGACGTGTCCTTGTCCCTGGAATGGAGGCATAACATGGAGACATGAGTGTCTAAAAACAAGTAGTGAAATGGTGATGATGCTTTCAGCATGTTTTCATAGGCAAGTCAAGTCTGCTGAAAATCATTTGGAGTCCATGAAATTTGTGACAGAAGTTTTTAGCACTTAGTCAACAAACAGCCCTTTGTTCTCTTTTCATTTATTTCTTAAGAAAAGGGCAGAACATTGAAAATGAGCTTTTGAGTCAATTTAAATTTTCATTCAATTCTCTGTACTGTTCATTTGACATGTCTTTGGATCCTACCACTTTCCCTTCTACCGTGACATTCTAGAAAGGCAAAGAAGCATATTTTTAAAAGTCTAAGACTATATACAAAAAATAACTTATTTTATGTTGGACCGTATACCCAAGAAGTCTAAAACTTATATTGGCTACTGTAAAGTGAAAGGGGTCATCTTTGAGGTCTGATCACACAAACTATTGTACACAATGCTAGTGGGGCATATAGGGTCTTCTTACACATGGCTGGTTCCCACATCATGTGGGTTGAATTCTAATCCATTACTTTGTTTTGTTTTTCTTTTGGACAAAATCTCACTCTGTTGCCCAGGCTGGAGTGCAGTGGCACAATCTTGGCTCACTGCAACCTCTGACTCCTGGGTTCAAGGGATTTTCAGCTAATTTTTGTATTTTTAGTAGAGATAGGGTTTTACCATGTTAGCTAGGCTGATCTTGAACTCCTGACCTCAAGTGATCTGTCCCCCCTACCCAGTCTTCCAAAGTACTAGGATTACAGGCATGAGCCACCACGCCTGGCCATAATCTACTTTTCATTTGTTTTATTGACTGATTAAATTTTTACCTAAAGTGTTTTAAAAGCTTCATGGAGTTGCTGAGCACTTGGACAAGTTTACTTCTTAAATATAAAATTAAGCCAAACTTTGCTTAATGGGATATTGAGTGAGAGAGTAGGAGTTGAGAGAGAGGACAACAGGATACAGAGTTGCACCTGTCAGCCCTTCAAATGCACTGAGCATCATAAAATGTAGAAACTTGCCGAACAGAGCTCAAGTTGTCTTAAGATGGTGTCACAAGCATTGACTTTGAAGTTTGACTCTTCTAGGTTTGAATTTGGGTTGTGACACTTGCTGTGTGATTTTCTGTCAGTTACTTAAGTTTTGGGGCCCTAGTTTTGTCATATGTCATATGTAAAGGAAGGATAATATAATTTATTTGATAGGGTTATTGAAATGATTAAATGAGATAATACATGCATGTGATTGACAGGATTCTTAACACAAACGAATAGCTCAATTGCTATTTGACATCCTGGGCTTATGTTCACTGTGTTTAATATTTATTTGGTGGAGAACAAGAGGCTGGTATTTACAGAGTTCACCTTTCTTTATATTTGTAACAGAATGTTATATTTTTGCATCAAACACAGTATAACAATCTGATCCATTTGGAATCTAAAAATACATGTGTTCACATTCCTTAGAGGTAATAAGTCATTCATACTCACTAATATAATGATTATCTGCTACACATAGTTACTAAATCTTGTTGAGAATATTAAAAAAATTTTTTTGTTTTAGTTTAGAAAATATTTTATACTTTAGGATACTTCTACTTTTTTGATTAGAAGCATTTCTAACCAATAATTATGTCAAAGAATTCAGACTATCTTTTGACATGGACAATCCTAAGAACTTTTGACAAACAAATTTCTTAATGTCACAAGCTGAATTTATAAAACACATTTTCTATTTGCAAGTTTTCTAACACCTTGCAATAGAGAAATAGCAATATTGGAATCTGAAAGATAAATAAACTCAAAGCTTACTCTTGTATAGGTCTTGTATGTTAGAATGTGATCATAAGAATGCCCAGTTATGTCCAGAAGGCCAGTTAGCAGATCACTGTAAATAATGTCTGCAACATCAGTCCAATCTTGTCTATCAGTACATACTAGAATTTCAGCTACACATGGACAAGAATTGTTGTAATCCCAACTTGGCCTTCAGTTTCAGAAACTCAAAAGTAATTATTTGGCTGAACAGAAATCAGATGGCCTTTTATTTTATTTTCAGTTTCAAACTCAGTATGATCATAATTTTTTATAAAAATAGCTTTTATAAAGGAAGAACTGGAACTGTTTGCTTACTAACACTTCTATCTGCAGTGTCAGTGTCCAGAGAAAATGCTTTTATAGGTTTTTTCTTTCCCTCTTGCTGTGTTTGTGTGTGTGGTGGGGGTGGTATGTGTGGCGTGAGTGTGTATGATTTCCCAAATCGGAAACTTCTTGGGAGGCATAGTGACTTAAACTTCAAACGGTGAAATTAATTACTCATTTCTGATAAAGAGCCTTGTTTCTTATAAATATCCAACTATTAATAATTTGAGTTGACAAAAACTATGAGATATAAACAATTCAGCTGCCTGGTTTCAGGTTAGTGGTAGAGCTGACGTGTGCTTATAACTTGCCCCTCATGGGATTGGCAAAGCTTTATCTCTTATTGTACATTTCTGCTAATGGCACTAATTTGGAATAATTAGGTTCAGTTTTCACCTCAGCGATCACAAAAAAGTCTCATGTGGAAAGCTGAGTTAACTGGTAATCTTTATTATAATTTATTCCACTGATGTTCAATTTTCATTAAATACAGCCACTTGGTTAGTTGGTTGACTATCTCATTCCTTAGCATAATTTATAGTAATAGCTATTACTATTATATTCATTATTAAACTGATTATTATTATTCCCAAATAATGGGAGGACACTCAATATGTGCTAATTATTTTGCTCTGCCATCTCTCCATTAGATTACTGGGAGCAGCTTATACAGGAGTTTTAGATTTGTGTATATACCTCTATGTAGTGATACGTATTAATGTGTAATCATCTAATGAATATACAGTCTATTATAAAGAAAAACGTCATAAATATTATTGTGTAGAAATTTTATTATTCCTCACACTAGTAGAGTTATGATATTAGCCACATAAATTCATAAAATTAAGAGAAATAATACAATTCTACTGTGTTGAGAAATGTTACAATTTTTGGCACATTTTCTATTGGCTCAAAGCAGAAAGAAAAGTCATTTTATCACAAAAATTCTGCTTTATTCAATGCAGTATTAGGAAAGATAGCAGGAAGAGTGTAAGGACAGGACCTTCTTGTTTCAAAATAAGTTCATTCCTTAGGAGGTCCGAGTTCGTTCCTTAGCATGATCAGGCACCTAGGAAATTAAGATGTTCAAGATAGGTATAATTCAGAGATTTACATTTTATTTTTTACGTTTGGTTCTCTAGGTTTTATATTTCTATTTTAAAATAATACATTTATGTCATATACACTTTGAGACATGTATTTCAGAAAAATGCCACTGAAGTAAAAGGCCACATCTAACATTTTTATTTCCAGATCTTAGGAAAAATTTATGCAAACAGGTTTTGTTGTACATTTCACCTTCTCCTTTGCTCAGTATTGTGTATAAGGATTTATCTTGTTTGTAGAAATTTAAAACATTTTGGAGGATTTTGAAGAAGAAATTGGTCTAGTTTGAGTTCAGAGATTTAAATAAATTTGTATTTTGAGTCGAGTGACTTTTAATCATTCATGAATGATTTAAAAGAGAAGTCAAAAAGCTTATGACCTTCTTTACATCTCAATTTTTAGAACAGGACTTTTGACTTGAGATGCTTTTTATTCAGGCCTTGAACCCAGAATACCACTGAGCTTGGAGTTTCTTTTTAAAGAATGCATGTGGAATGTTGTTGCTACAGAAAAGATTATGCAAACATCTCAGCTTTGCTCAAGATATCCAAGTTCACAGAAAACTATTTGTGACTTCAACAGCTACCCAGCTTTCTGTTTTAATGTTGACCAAATCATGTTTGGTTGACTTAATCATAACAATACAAAGGACATTTTTGAGCCTATAATAAGATTTTGAAAATGTTTGTTCATTTGAAAGAAAGACACAGTAAACCTTGTTATTAATACAATGATGTTGCTCTCTCATCAGCTGATATGCTGAGGCATATACCAGGTCTCCAAGTTGCATTTCATGTGGTAGGCAGGAAACCAATGAAGATCAACTTTCTGACTTCTTGTCCTTATAAAAACATGCTTTTGTGGTTTCATTCCAATCCCCAAGTCATGTATTTTGGGTCTTTCTAAGGCTGTTGCCATGCTAGAAAATACTGACAAAAGAGACTAATGAGGAGGGAGGTTCTTCTACCAGATTCTTTCTTGAAGATAAAAGCCTCGATTGTGATTTAATCCAGCCTCACTGCCTCTTCTATTGGAAATATTTTTATCATGAGATTTACCACAGGTAAGGAATATTTAACAACAAAAATGAAATCAAAAGCATTACCCACATGAACATGACTCATGAGTAGAGGACAGGAATTACCATAAATATTTATTTTTTTATTAATAAAGTCTCCCTTTGAAACACTGTGCCCAATTCAAAACAAGTTGATTCAACAAGGTACAGGATTCAAAGTCTCTTGTATTTACTTGACTTCATTCCTAGAGTGGAAGGCCAGGGTTAAACCACTTACTTACCACATTGCCAGTGAATTCAGTGATAGTTATTAAACATATAAAAGCAGGACACATTTGCTGGAAATATAAGCAGAAAATTCAGTTTAAAATTTACTAAATGATGCATGGAGTTTAAGTCATTTAAAAGTTTATTATGTAAGACAACTCCATCTAAAATTAGGCAAATACTAACATCTAACTTTAGATTTTAAACCAAAGAAGTCGCTACCATTTTCAAACATTATTTATAAGTAAACTTACAGAAAACAGTTGTCTATATTTTGAACTATTCACATGGATACCAGGAAAGGATCTGCTAAGGAGTGAACTTGTTTTGAACCAAAAAGATATCGTCCTTATACTCTTCCTGCTGTCTCTCCTAATTATACAATCTCAGTAGGGGGGAAAGAGGCTACAAAGTAAGGTAGCATCTGGGAGCTATTTTTAGGTCGAGTGAAAGGCTTCTGAACGAGTATTTTGAGAAAGTGGCCAGAGAGGAAGACTTATAGGAGCCAAAGGTCAGTAGAAGAGGGTGGAAACCATTTCCAAACCACTTCATTTTACAAGCCCAGGCAATGTTTTAGGTAAGTACACTCTAGACATTTACACCTCTTAGACAGTTCTCCCGTTGTTTGTTTTTTGCCTTCTAAATAAGAGCATACTAATGTATTTTACAGACCACTTTAACACTGGAGTAGGTATATGTATATTTGTATGTATATTAAAAAACAGGGAAATAAATACTACGTTGAGCTGAATAGCCAGAAACAGACAGGTGAAATTTGTCAGAGAAACCTGACATTCCCATCCCAATTTCAAGTTGGCATTTATGAATACTTGGGGTTTGCATTACATCTCAGTGCATTAGCAGGTTGTTTAGGTTGCTGAACAAAATATATGATACCACTTACAAGTAGGAACCGTACTGCTTGCTACATCCTTCTAGACATGCAGGAAGACATGTACAGATAACAATAATCTAATGACTAAAAAATAAAGTTGCAGATTTGCGTCAAAGCACTACCAGGTAATCAAAAGTGAAGGCAAACTGGTTCAAAACTTGTTCCAAATGGCTTCTTTGAGAACTGATTTCTCTTGTGACACATAAACAGAATAGACGGTCTTGTCCAATAGCAGCATGTCTTGAGTAATTGAAAAGAGAGAGAATCTAAATGCTGCCGATAACATCACAAGTCCTACAAAACTCCTTCGTAACTATTGCATGTTTAGGCTTTTAAGGTCACTCAAGTTCATCTATTAAAAAACAAAGCTGGGATTGTGTAACACACTGTGCACTATGCTCAGTTCTTTTCTAAACCATTTGCCTGGGGTTGCACCACCCATGGAGCAAAAATCAGAAGGAACATGGGAATAGGTTGGACTTTAGACAGCTGTCTTTTCACTCATATTGTATAAGTAGCATCTGTTCATCATTGAAAAATTAGAAAATCTTGATGTGTTAAAGGAAGTACAAATCACCACATCTTACAGAGACAACCATATCCATCCTTAACATCTTTTAAATAAACTCTTCCAGGTATTTTTCTTCACAGATGTGTGAATTTATTTTTTAAAACTATGGTCATTCTATAAATGGTGTTTCAAGATTTTTTTTTATCTCAGCGTATACTATGTGCATCTGTTCATGTCAAGAAATGTACTTCACCACCTCATTTGAGAGTCATTTAAATCCACCTTACCCAATTATCTGCTGTTGAGCATCTAGATTTCTAACCCAGTATTTTATGACAAATAGCCAAACATCACATTTCCCCTGTATTTATACATAATTATTATTTGTAAATTAAAAATAAAATAAAACTTTGTTATGGTTTGGCTGTATCCCCACCCAAATCTCATCTTGAATTCCCAGATATGGTGGGAGTCAGCGGGAGGTAATTTTTTTTTTTTTTTTTTTTGAGACGGAGTTTCGCTCTTGTTACCCAGGCTAGAGTGCAATGGCACGATCTCGGCTCACCGCAACCTCTGCCTCCTGGGTTCAGGCAATTCTCCTGCCTTAGCCTCCTGAGTAGCTGGGATTATAGGCTCGCACCACCATGCCCAGCTAATTTTTTGTATTTTTAGTAGAGACAGGGTTTCACCATGTTGACCAAGAGGGTCTCGATATCTTGACCTCGTGATCCACCCGCCTCGGCCTCCCAAAGTGCTGGGATTACAGGCTTGAGCCACCTCGCCCGGCCCCAGTGGGAGGTAATTTAATCATGGGGGCAGGGCTTTCCCATGCAGTTCCTATGATAGTGACTAAGTCTCATGAGACTAGACGGTTTTTTAAGGGGGAGTTTCCCTCCACAAGCGTTCTCTCTTTGCCTGCTGCCATCCATGTAATACGTGATTTGCCCCTCCTTGCCTTCCACCATGATTTTGAGACCTCCCCAGCCACCTAAAACTGTAAGTCCACCAAACCTCTCTTTCTTTTGTAATTTGTCCAGTGTCAGGTATGTCTTTATCAGCAAAATGAAAGCAGACTAGTATAAACTTAAAAATGGTATTGCAATGAGCATTTTTGTAAATGAATTTTTTAATACCTATCCTTAATTATTTTTCGTCAGAATTCTTAGAAATCGAATTTCTGAAACAAAAGTAACAATACAGAGGTCTAAATAATACTTCAGATAATCTGTGCCAAATTCATGTATATTTATGTTAGCATTGTGTGAGAATGGTCACTCCTCAACATACAGAAATACACGTTCATCTTTACAAGCATTGGGCACCATCATTTAAAGAGTTCATTAAGCATTTAACATTTTCAGATGTAAAGTTATAAATAATTTTTCCCCATGCAATCTATTTCGATAAAGGAAAACAGTCTTGTGTAAATTATTCATCAAAATTTATTAATCATTTTCAGAATGTCTAGTGTGTGTTTAGTGAAAATCTTGTGAATGGAGATTTCCATGAGGAAGACTAAGACAAACACAAACATTTATTGAGCCTATACTATTTGTCAAATATATTTAATCTCATTTAATCTTTACAAACACCTGGCAAATAAAAATTATTATCTCCACTTTGGATGAGAAAGCTCTTGCAGGCTGGGCATTTTGTACAAGTTGGCACTGGGAATCCAGAGGCTAATATGAAATTGGGTTCCACAGATTTTTGGCTTGATGGTCCATGGTCTCGCTGTAAGATCCTAATAATAGAGGATATAAGGATGTCTTATTGCTCACATTATCTCTAATTTCATTTTATTATTTAGAGGGAAAAAACTGGGTACACATCTCTCTGTATGGACAACAGTAGAACAAAGTGCTATAATAATATATATAATATAATACAATAAATATATTATGGTCGACATTGTATCAGAATGCTGGTTGATTTTATCTTAACACTACAATAAGACAGTGTTAATGTCCTGTCTTATTGTAGTCATTCTACAAGGAACTTGTAGCTAAGACACACACATACATGTGCACGTACACACACACACACACACACACACAAATATTATATATACATATAAACAAATATAAAGTATAAAATAAGCATTTAGAAATGAAGAGAGGAAAACAAAGTTCCGCACAGTGAAAAACATATTAATAGTTCTTTAAAATTGCTGAAAAAAAATTAAGTGTTCTGGCAGTCAAATAAAAATGAAAACACATCAAATATAAACATTTAGGAATCCAGGATAAACACAGTTTCCCTGATATGCAGGTCAGTGAAACATCTTTCCTTTTTCAACAAGCAATTAGTATATGTGTAAGATGGCATCCACAATGCCATCCCTGTGATAATGTAATTTTCATATCTGTTTCCCCATTCTAATGCCCCAGTTAGACCTTCTCACAAATCCTCGTCCAAATGATTTATAAAATAACAAGTTCCATATTTAAGGGAGTCATGTATTTTAGTCACTTTGAGAAAATGTGAAGTGAATAAATGTGACCATATGGATATAGATCTGTTTCTCTAGTGCTAAAACATTTACAACACTATTGACAACGAGCCAGAAAATTCTATTGATAAAATCTCTCCTCTTGTTATAAATAAAGCTCAATATCTGTTAAAGCTGAACTATCTCAGGGCCAGTAGCCTTCTTTGGAAGATACTGAACCTAGTATCATAAGGTTAAAGTGTGCATTTGTGTGCACGTGTGTGTATTATGTATGCATTAGAGTAAGTGGTGAAAGAGCAGTTTTTCTCTTCATTTTTAGCCCTTGCCTGAATCTGTACTTCATATGCAGTCACTGCTCAATTGATGTCTCCTGCTGGCAATCATCATTTAGGAAATAGGTGGTAGGAAATAGTTAATGCAAATTCTGGAAGTATGAGTATTTTTTTTTTAATTTAAAAAGTACATGTATGAAGATGCTTTATCTGGCTGTGATTAAAGGTATGGCCATAAACAAGTGGGGAGAGAGACTATGTATTGGCAAATAATTTTTACCTAAATGAGACGTGGCTTCCAATACAAGTATCATGGTGCATTTGCAATATGTTCTAGTAAAAATGTAGAAGGAAGTCATACATTTCCTCATCTGCAATATAGTACTGTGATATAATATTAACTTCATGGGGTGATTGTGGGGATTAAACAAGATAAATCAAGGGAAAGTAATTAGAGCTCCAAGCACAGAGTAAGTGCTCAATAAATGTGATTATTCTACTATTACTGGTATTATTATAATTTTAATAACTATTATTTCCTGCTCTAACATATAAAGGAATGTATATATATTCACATGCACACACACACACACACACACACACACACACACACACACCCCTATTCCCATTTGAATGTTCTTAGCAATACCCTTGAAAATATTTCATTTGGGTCAAGCATTTTTCAGGATTTTTTTCTTAAAATAATATTAGACTTTATTATGTTTGTTTTGGTTGATTTTGAATTCTTTTTGAATGCTCTTGGCAATTTCATGTGTGATTGTTATTCTGATCCAAACTGAGGAGGAAAATATCTCACAACACTGGACAATGTACAAGACCACACAGTGATTTATAAGGGTCCCTCTTCCTGCCCATAGAGCTTTTAATGGGGAAACTCATCTATATTGCCGTGTCAAGAAATCACCACCTTTATCACATACCATAGATATAAATGAACCATATAGAAGCAAGTAATCCTTAACTCTATTACAGGAAGCTAGAGCAGAATTTGAGCTTTAGCAGATGCTTGGAATGTGTAACTAGCTGTAGAGATGAAATGTGTATGTTAACAAGAAATAATACCGATAGTTTACCAGTGCAATGGCTTTAAAATTACTTTTAAAAAAATCAAACATTTTCCAACAATAACGTATATCCCATAAGGTTCCTCTAAGTCATGTTTAGTTCTCAAGTTATTTTTAGTCCTGTATCAGCTTAACTTGTATTCAGGTAGAATGTTTTTGTCATACTGTGTTAATTTTGTGCCCTTAATCAAAACACTAATTTTCATATTTTAAAGATTCAAATAATTATCTATTGTAAAAGTTACTCTTAAAATCAGAATTTTAGCATCATTTAAGTTCTTCTAAACTTTGTAAGTACATACACAATATTACTAATTGAGAGAAGCCATCCCTAACCCAAATAATATTATTTGATAATAAGTTTAATTTAATTCATTCTTGATTCATCATCCAGAATAAATATGCAAAGACACACATATAATGTTACTAGACTTATATTAGTTGATACATATAAAAGACTAAGAAGAGTACTTTGCACAAACTAAGAAATCAAATACTATAACATGGCCTAAACTCAAAATGCGTTGTTTTTCTTAATACAAGGAAGTCACGTAATAGTTGAAAACATCATTATTCCAAGCTAAGGTACATCTGGCTACAAAGCTTGATGAAGACGTAAATAAATAGGTCTCATTTATATTATGTAACAGATAAAATACTTCCTTCTCTGTAATTTTGCTTAGGTACCCATTTCAAGCACTGGTACTTACCTTTTCCATCATGTTTTGGCCTCTGAATCTCAAGTGAAACTGCCAATTGGAGGACCTGCTGTCCCACAAAATTCTCCCTTAATGTACCAGAAGTTTTCTGTGTATGTTTGTTTGCTTTATTAATAAGGGGTTCAGGCTGGGTGCGGTGGCTCAAGCCTGTAATCCCAGCACTTTGGGAGGCCGAGGCGGGTGGATCACAAGGTCAAAAGATCGAGACCATCCTGGTCAACATGGTGAAACCCCGTCTCTACTAAAAATACAAAAACTTAGCTGGGCATGGTGGTGTGTGCCTGTAATCCCAGTTACACAGGAGGCTGAGGCAGAAGAATTGCCTGAACCCAGGAGGCGGAGGTTGCGGTGAGCCGAGATTGCCCTATAGCATTCCAGCCTGGGTAACAAAAGCGAAACTCCGTCTCAAAAAAGTAAAATAAAATAAAATAAATAAAAAATAAGGGGTTGATAAAGTCAGTAAAAAACTTCCTACTGTAGATTGAAATACAGAGTTCATTTAAATAGGTTAATTTACGTCATAGATGCAAGCAGACCAAAAGCAACCAAGGAGAGGGGTCTGTGTTTTATTCTTCGTTCCACTGACTACCTATTACAGCATCAAGAACAATGTAGGTTTTTAACAGCTGTTTGATGAAGGGAAGAGTGAATGACCAGGTATCACTAGAGTAATAGAACCTCCCTTGCTATTGAGAAAATCTCCCTTTTATGTCTAAAGGAAATCACTTCCTTCCATTTCTTCTGTGATACCCCGGGATTCCTGTAATGCACTGATATTTCCTTGTCCTCTGCCATCTCTCCCCAACAATGAGCCAGACCATCCAATTCAGACTGTGAACTCGCTCATAAGAAGACTTACAGGCTGATGTCCAAAAGTCTTTCTGTGTCCAAACATGGCCCGTGTTAGGCAAAATTAATTATTTGCACATAGTTCTGGCTATGTCTTTCCCTAGTTACTAATGCAGATGTTTGTGCAGAGTTAGGTAAGTGGCATTCTTTTTGGGTTCTCTCTATAGAATGTTTTATCAAAAGACCTTCTTTTTGCATTATTTCAATTAGAGTGGTTTTATAGATAGGCTTGGTTTGGGGTATAAAGAGAATTCCTTTCAACCTAGTCATATCTGAAAAAATTAACCCAAATGACAAAAGTCACTTGCTCTCTGGTCACTTCCTGTTTTACCAGACCTGTCTAATTCCATCTCCAGTGTCCTTTCCTGTCCTCCCTGGCCTTTAATACTGTGTACAGATATTCAAAATATTTTGAACAATTTAGTAAAGAGTCACTGAAATAATACAATTTATTTAAGTAAGTCCTTATATGTAATTACCTTCTTATTAAAACAACATTGAGGAAGAGAGTTATGGAGAACATACCATAGTGCATTCATTCAGAACTCATGTCCTTTGTCTTTCGTGTAAATAAGAGAGTAAATGGCAGAGATTGTGCACTCACACAAACAGCAAGTCCACCTCTGCCACTAACTAACTGTAGGACCAGACATAGGCCACGTAACTCAATGAGACTTCATCTTCTGCCTAAATCCAAAGAAGAAATCAAAATTCAAATTCGTAACTTTCAGAATTATTTTAACCTTTAAAATCCCTTGCTCAAATCCTTTTCATAAACTTACTCAGACACAGATAGTCACTGGGTTTGCTTGTGTGGATCGTGTGTGTGTATGCATGTGCATGTGTCTGGAATCTCACTGTAGCATAACTCCACACTCTTACTCTACAAAGAAACTCTACAGAATATTTCATTGCCTAGGCATCTCACTGGAAAGCAACTGAACTAGTGGCCCTCTAAATTCCTTTCTAATTCTGTTATTCCCAACTGTATGTGTGTCATGATTTGCCTGTACAGTTTTAAATGGGCTGTGAGAATATGTCTTACTGAGAAGGTGACACATAACTGGAAGAAAAGAAAATGAGGGAATGAACAATGTAGATAACTGAAGGAGAAGAGGTCTAAGGCAGAGGGATTAGCCTGTGCAAATATCCTAAGCCAGGGTCATTTCCACTCATTCCACTGGCCAAAGAAAGACATTTGCTCATGCTCATGGTTAATGTGGCAGGGATGTATAGTCTGTTTGCTTTTGTAAGGAATACTAGAAATTCACATTGCAAAAGTCATGAGTGCATAATTCTATACCATACAGGGAATGATGAGTTGGGAAGAATCTAATCTGCCACACAGGCACTTTGCCACTGGCTGAGTGGAATGGGGAGCCCTTGTATGGCCTCAGGAGATAATCTGACTCCAATTTCAAACATGCAATCACCTCTGGCTTCTGTACTGAAAATATAATCTAGGGAAAAAGGGTATGAGCAAGGAGAAAAGGTAGAAACCCATTGTAATAATGCCGTGAGGGATCATGCTGGCTCAGACCAGGGTAGTTGCAGTAGAAATAGAAGTGGTCAGATTTGGAATGTTTTGAAGGTAGACTCAATAGGATTTCTTGAGGCATTGGTTATGAGAGAAGAACAGAAAAAGAAGTCTACAATCTGGGCCACTATACGCAAAGGAGAGTGGCCATCAACTGAGATAGGGAAGGCTGTGCATGCAACACAGAGGTTTTAGTGGAAAATTGGAAGTTTAGTTTTTGTTATTTTATGTTAGAATTGCCTATTTCATACCTGAGTGAGAAGTCAAGTATACAATTGTCAAGTCTGGAATTTAGGAGAGAGATGTGGATTGAAGAGTAAAACTGTGGAGCCGTAAGCATATGGAAGATATTTAAATCCATCTACCATACTCTGCAAAGCCATGTAACTGGTCTATTATGTTCTATTCTTTCCATATTCAAATGCATTATTATCCTGCCAACATTTATGTTTTGAAAGCAAAACTCTAAGCTAAGCCATAGCTTAAAACACAAAATACAAATTTAATATAGAGGTTCAAAATCTTGTCAAAATCTATTAACACTTTACCTAATAAAATCCGCTTTATCTTTATAGGCCAAATTCCAATGTCAACTATTCTGTTCAATTTTCCTGATAGTCCAGAGAAAATTTAACTTTTCCTTGCCTTTTCTCCCTCAGAACTTATCATACACTGCTTACTGTATTGTCCAATAGGGTAGCTGCTAGCCAAATGGGGCTATTGTCCACCTAAAATATAACTAGTTCAGACTAACGTGTGCTGCAGATATAAAATCTGCATCTTAATCAAAGACTTACTACAAAAATATATAAAAATCTGACAAACACTTTTTGTTTTTTTCTGAGATGGAGTCTCCCTCTGTCTCCCAGGCTGGAGTACAGTGGCACAATCTTGGCTCACTGCAGCCTCTACCTCCTGGGTTCAAGCAATCCTCCTGCCTCAGCCTTCAAAGTAGCTGGGACTACAGGCATGTGCCACCACTCCCGGCTAATTTTTGTATTTTTAGTAGAGACAGGGTGTCACCATGTTAGTCAGTGTCGTCTCAAACTCTTGGCCTTGTTATCTGCCTGCCTCGGCCTCCCAAAGTCCTGAGCTTAATGGCGTGAGCCACTGAGCCCAGCCAAATACTTTTATATATTTGTGAAATGGTAATATTTTGGATGTACTGGGTTAGATAATGTACATAATTAATTCTACTTGTTTATTTTCCACTTTTTACATGTAGCATACTAGAAACTTTAAAATTATATATGTGATTTCTCATCTGTGGCTTGTAATTTATTTCTGTTAAACAATTCTAGTTTAAAGCATGCATCCCATTGTGTAATTACACAGTGTTACTCATATCATATCTGTTTTTCTGATAGATTCTGAATTTTTGAAAACAGAAATTATGTTTGATTTCTACTTGGAGGACCCAGCAGGACTTTTGGCTAGATGCCTGATAAAAGTTAATGGGAAGTTCTTGGATTTCTGATTGATGTCTCTCTTCAGACACTGACATGTGAACAGATTGCCTACAATGTAAACATAAACAGAATTTGAAAAAAAAACTATAGGAGGTCTGTAATGTATATTTAAGAAACCTAAATACTCAGCCAAAGTCATCCAATTTTAGCTGACCACATATAATTTTTGAACTAAAAATTGTAATTCTTGAAGGAATTCTAGGAACCTAGGAGCATTCCCAAGGGACAAACACAATGGTACGAGTGTAAGTTTCTTCTTTTCACATTTGTAATCCCTCCCTCCTCATTGCATCCAAATACAATGATTTTGGAAATGAAATTTAAATGTAAAATATCCACTAAGCAATGAGATGAGAGCAAGATCCATCAAAATAATCAATCCAACACATTATAATCTAATGGCAAGACACTAAAATGTTTCCTGAAGCTTTACGACTACAAGAGACAAGATTCTGATATGATAGGAGATGTGATGTAATTTCCTATAGGGAGCATGTGCAGAGAGAACCACAGCTGTAGAAAAATCAAAGTGAGAGGCTGCAAATTAGTATGTATTGTCAGCCCCTTTTAGGGTAAAGTGCACTGATTCTAATGACCAGTCCTAGGTGTCTAGACAGAAATACCCCCACAGGGAAGAAGAAAGCATCTCAAGATATGTTAATTTGATGTAAATCTCTTTTTGCCATGCTGAATTTCTCCTTTATAGTTCACTCCACAGGATTTGGGTTTGTTGTTTGGTCTCTGGAGTGCTCTGTCCTTCAGAAAATGGGTAGAGAGGTGCAATTTATCTCCCATGAAAAATTAATAGCTCTCATCTGACGTACAAATTATTGTCTTATAAGCTTGGTCAGGCTAAGTAATTTTTCACTCTCATAATTGTAAAGTAATAAAACTGATGCTTGAACCTGAAGGGAGTCCCTGCTAAAACTCATAAATATGTAGGAAATCCCACATAAGCAAAATCTGTCAGTCTCTGTGTCTTTCTACTTCATATCAGCTTAACTTACCAAATTTTAAAGATTTTAAAGATATTATTAGTAGAAGCCATTGCATTTTTACTTCAAGATGCAAAATCTTCATCTGCATTTTACAGAGTGGTTTTGTTTCACTGAGAAACAAGAGGTAGGACCCAGCGCTACCAGACTGCTGAGCCCATTTGCGTGTTCAGCAGCATTCTTCAGCACATTGACCAACTGACATAAACAGAAGAAAGCTGGTCTATTACCTTCACATATAAATGTATCCTTGAAGACAGAGTGACTTGCTTTTTCCTCATAAAGTGTGTCTGGCCTCTCTGGGAGAGATATTGATGCTCAAAATTCAATTTAATCCTAAAAACCTGTCCTTTCCCCTTGGCATCTGAGCCAGAATATGATGTACTTTCAGAATTCCCAGTGTTGCTAAATATCTTGCTCAACACTTAATAGTTTGAGGTTTAGGAGTTTTGTTTGGCATTAAGCACTGGTGCCAGTGATTCAGGAATGATACATCCACATATAACCCATGGGCAATTGAGCCAGATGCTCCCAGGATGGAAGATACTCTGAGAGCAATTTAGATAGTTTTGGAAGGACATTGACTCTTCTTGGACACATTTAATGACATTTCCATTAAGCATAGTAAATCATACCAGATAGTATGAATCTGTACTTTAAATCTGAGAGAAGACATTAACCAGAACTAATTTTGTGTTTGTCCGCGTGGTAGCTTCATGTTCTCCAATACCAATGATCCAATCACATTTTATCTTTTTGGTTAGGATGGTATACTAGTATACTTTAAAAAATATTTTATTATGACCGCTACATTATTAAGTATATCATGGATGCTTGAGTTCTGAGAATCAGAATTTTAGACCCAAGAAAATATTAATCATGACTTAGCTCAATCTCCTAATATTAGCTAATTAAGTTTCTCAAAGATACCAATTAATAACTGAAAGCCAGACCAGGACTGGAACCTGGGGCTTCTGCATTCCAGTCACAATCTACACTGCATAATTTTGTATTAATAATTAACCAAAGGGATTCATTGGAGAGGAGAAAATCTATTTGTGGTAGGTATTGTTCCTGAACTGTGGGGTGACTAGAACATCTTTCCTGCCCTCAAAAAGCTTATGGCCCCAAAGGAAGATAGCTAAGAACACAGATCTTTTAAGTTATGTGGATATTCTGATAGAGTATATAAAGTAGAAAAGGGAAACACCCACACAAACACAGTTATCAGTTACACTGGCAGGTAATTGGGACATGCTTAATGAAGAATGAATCTTGATTTTTAAAGAAAGACTGGGCTAGCCCTTCTACATTAGGGCAAGAATACTTAATTCTTGTCTCTGCTATTAGGAGACTGAGGAGGTGTTACCAAGAATATAAGTCCAACTGAAGGGATGTTTCCGATTTGCTCTATGGAGATAAAATACAGCACCTTCTTACAGGTAGATACTTAGCAGGCTGAGTTACTAAGACTTATGGAACACTAAGACCTAGGGACAGTTTTAGCAATGCCTCTCTACTATAAGATGTAGTTTGTATGTGCATGTGTGTGTGTCTTTTGAAAGCAATGATTGCCACTTTCAAAGCAGTAAAGTAAAACGACTATATTTGGGGGATAGGGTAATTTAGGAAGGTAGAAGATAGGGAGTTAGGGTCATCCTATGAGAAATATAAAGCTAACCCAATAGCTTTCATTGTCTTACAGAAGGTAACTTTTTTAGAAGAGAAACAACCCACACTCTTGTATAGTATTTTAAGGGGCTTGGTTTGCTTATTCTTACACTTCTTTCTTGAAAAATCTGTTATCTAGTAAGGAACTACATACACAAGGCAGATGTGGCATTTGTAAAACCTTTAAAATAAAAATAGATTAAAACAGGAAGCTAAGTACAATTTGTAATTAGGTTAGATGGTAACATAAGAAAATGTGAGTGCAACATGACCTACACTAGTTTGTATTTATTGGTCTAAACTACTCTTTGCCAAAATGTATTATTTTCCTTTTTCATCTTCTCCCATGTACATTGCCAAAGATATTCAATAGAAAAATTTTGTGGTATCATACTCCTGATCTCTTTATTAAGGAGGAATGTGTGTGAGCATATGTGAAACATGCATATGTTTAAATAAACTTTCAATTCTCCTTGACTTCCAGATAATAAATGATACCTGAATCTACAAGGTGATGGGACTCCCCTTTTTATCTGTAAAGACCTAACACCTATTAGGATGAGAGCTAGACCAGGCCCTGAACCATGTATGATCTCATTTAGTCATCACAAATAACTCTGAGGTTATTATTCTCATTTCTGATTTTACATAGAAGAAAACTGAGGTTTAATGAGGTTGAATAAATTGTATAGGATTAAACATCCTGTTAGTGATGAAGCAGAGATTCAATCTGTCTGATTCCTGAGCTGATGAGCTTATTTTCTCTCTACTTTGCAATGTTGTACCACATTCAAGAAAGTCCTAAGTGTAAAGGAACAAATTATGTGGAGAAAATCCAGTAGAGTAAGGGACTTAGTAGAATTCAGAAGGAAGAATGACTAGGGTACAAGTGAACTCAGAAGAAACCTGGTAGCTTTCTTCAAATATTGAAAAGATTTCCAGGCCAAAGGAGCGATTATGATTGCTTTGCATGATCCTTAGGGGTAGAATAGAAACCAGTATGTGTGTTGAAGTTTTAGGAAAACATTATTACATGAGAGAACTTTCCAAGAAAGATGATTAAGGATAGACTGCACTTGCTTGGAAAGTAATCAGTTTTCTGTCATTTGACTGACTGAATTATAGGCTGTATAATCATTTGAAAAGACTATTACCAGACACAAATCAAAGGCAAAACTCGTAACTTGATGAATTTGCTTTATTCTGGCTACTGTCAGTTGAATAAACTGTGCAGTTACAGTATCAAGGTAATGATTGAGTGGTTTTCTAAATAAACAACTGAAAGCTGACAACCTAGATTATTGCCATGCTTGGTTTCTGCTAGATTTATTTCTTTTCCTTTGATATTTTCCAAGTATATAAAAGATGATTTGGAAAAAGTATCTCTTTTCTCTAGTTTAGAGTCTCCACACTAGATATTTTAAATTAAGCATATAACATGGCTGGATCAACTTTAAAAAATAGAAATCTCATGTATCTTCAAATTGAAGTTTAGAAAATATTCCATATTATTACCTATTCGTTATTGTGACTTACTTCTACTAAAGCATGGAAATGTTTCTAAATGTAAATATATTTAAATACCATCAGCCTGTTGTTTTTAAAAGGACATATTAATGCTTGTAGGAAGCATTTGGTTTTTCAATTATGGTATTATACATGACTTTAAGTCAATCATTTAAAGTGTGCGTATTTTAATTCAGCACAAGCATGAATCTAAGTTATAGTCACAAATAAGAATTGACAATTTGTAAATAGAAATGCATGCCAGTGTAGAACTTTGAATCATTCCACACTTGCACTCATGTATATCTGCATATTTGTATTTACTGAATGAATGAAAAACTGGAAATCTGTTTCCTCAATAACCTTGACCATGTCACTTCACCCTCTTGGGCTGCTACCTGTCTATAAACTAAAGAAATTGGATCAGAATTTTCTCAAGTTTCTCCTAAGTCTAAATGAGTAAGTATGTAAAATTTGGTGATTAACCCCCAGAGAGAATGCAGAAACTTTTTTAAAAAATGTAATTAAAATAGTGTATGTTTTTAATCATCTTCTGTGGTTTGCAAGCCACATTCTCTGAGCAAGTCAAGATGCTTGAGCCCTCAATTTTATTTACCACCCACCTCTATGCAGACAGTTTCCAGAACTTCCTCTCCTGCCCTGACCTTTCATATTCTATCCAGTCACATATTTCTTTCTGTTTATGGAACATCTTTACTTAGATGTTCTGCCATCATCTAAATCTAAACATGGGGAAGGAAAGGGAATTATGATCTCTCCTTAGCCCATCTATTCTGCTTTCCCTGAACCATGGTTTCCTAGGCAGATACCCCGGGTATCCCCTCCCCATTCCAATCACCCACCATGTCCAGACTAACACCAATTCTACTGATTCCTACTTGATGATTTTTCTTCCTCTACTTCTGAATTTCAATAGTCTAAGCCTGATCCAAGCTAAGCACATGTAGACTCTTTTAAGGGTGTCCTGTTGAGCCTACCTGCTTGTATTGTTTCCTTGTTTTCATGGACACTATGAAGAACCATAGAATACTTTTATTCAAATGCCTTTGGGCAGCTACAAACTCCGTTCCTAAGTCTAATTTAGCAGCTGGTATGTGCCTTGAGGATAGTATTTACTTGCAAATTTCAAATATAAATATTTATTTGTGTAAGTTCTCTCTCTCATATTAGAACAGGAGTTGGTTTAGCATTGGAAACAGGTCTTTTTTTTTTTTTCTTTCATCCTTATTTCCACAGATTTTTATTAAAATGTTACTCATGCAAAACACTTTACCAAGCTCCCTGACAGCTATAAATATAGATCAAATATGGCTCTTGTCCCTGTGGGGAACATTCCTACTTCCTAAAGTAAAGGAAAGTAAAATTTGTTAAGTACATTTAGGAATTGACATAAGGTCATGATGTTAATTTTCTCATTTTAGCTTTCTAGAAAACTTTGTCCAATACAATTATTATCTCCATTCTACAGATGGGGACAATACGGTTAGAAGAAGTTAGGTAACTTACTCCTAAGGCTGACTCTGAAGCCCTGGTTCTTAGTTTGATGGGCCTGTGCTGGGATCTGTATTTACTGGTTTCTAAATTAATGGCATTTCCAGATTAAGTCTGGTATTGTAACAACCTAGCAATTTGCTAAATGATTTCCTATATGTCTGAGTGACTAATATGTATCTAAACTTTCTTTTTTCTCATAAGTAAGTGATGTTCACTGGCATAAAAAGCATACTAGATTGTAAAAACTATCATAAGCAGCAGTCTATATTCTGTAATAAACAGGAGACTGTATGTGAACATGAACAACTTTAACAATATGTTGTTTTTAGATCTCAAAAATTCATTTCATTAAAAATATACATTTTTTGTTAATCAAATGACATATGGTTGTATGTAGCCTACAATCATTCTCTTATGTTAATTATTTTATTTATTAATCCTGCCCTCTGTAAACCTTGGTGGAAATATTTTTGGATACTCATTTTTGACTAAATAAGACAATTACTTCCTTCTAAGACCACACATTATATAAAATGAATTTGTGCTTGGTGTGGTTTTTGTCAGCAAACCACTGAGAAGAGAAGGAAGAAAAAGAGAGCTCAGATATCTTTTGTGATAACCATAGCCTAAAATCTCTTTCAGGTTGACATTTACATAAATAGTAAACATAAACATATGTTTTTTTCCCCCTGCTGCCAATTTTCTGTCTTTCAAGATTGCTTAGTAAATAATTATAGTGTATAACAAAAACTCTTCAGTTTCCTTATTTAAAATGAAATTACCACCTTTCTACTAGGAACGTGTTTTATAAGAACTTGATGTTTAAACAATTCAAAATAGATTCAAATTATTTTCAATAAGTACTTAGAATATATTAGTATGTGGATGAACAATCTTTGTCAGGAAATATCACTGTAATTATTTAAAATGGTGGGACGACCCCTCCAAAGACTAATAAAGATGGAGATAACAAAGAAGATGATGATGATCTCAAAGAAGAAGAAGGAGGAAGAAGAAGAGGTAGAAAAAAGGAAAGAAGGAAAAGAAATAATCATATAATGCTAAAGGTAAACTGGGATTTCTCATGGGCCATTATTAACAAATGATTCTGTAGTTTCTCATTTCCTTATCTCTGCATTGTGAAACTAGTAAAAGAGCTTTCTTCCTTCCTAGGCTTGGGTAACACTGTGGTGGGGTAAGATGTTTGGGACCTATCAGCTGCTTAGAATAACGAGGTTCAGTATGGACTTGGAGGCATGAGATTTTCTTCACACCAAAGGGTGCTAGTCACGCAGATCCAGCAGGGTCACAGCGCACTGGAGGGCAGCACCCTCCAGAGTGCCCTACACAGGTCCTGCTGTTCAGGTGAATACAAGACTTCACTGCCCAATACAACCAGTCCTTGCATTTTAGAAACACTCAATTCCACTAAAGTTTTGTTTAATCCAAAATAAAAGATACCTGCCTGTCCTCTTCATGCCACTCTAGCTTATTTGCTATCATCTATGATTCCTGAAGAGTTATCACTTCTGTGGCTTGTCAATTAAAAGTGCTCACAAAGACAAAGTAGGCAATAATGTTTTTAGAATGTTTAATAGAGCCTGGTTAAGTAAACATCCTCAATAAAAGCAGCAGAAGAAAGTTTAGAATAAACAGAGCTACCGTGCCAAGTTCATAATGACTTACACATTTAGCACTCTGCCTATCTTCTAAGCCTCGCCATTAAAACCAGGTTTGTGTACTTAATATAATTGCCTTCAAACCATAGCTGTTCAAATACTATACAAGTGTGTATAGGCCATTTACATACTTGAGCTCTCTTTTTCTTTCTTCTCTTTTCTCCTCAAGCTTTATAAAAACTTGAAATTGTTTCACACAACTTAATTTCAAGATAGTCAGTGATATCTTTCTCTATAACAGGCTAGACCTATGAATTTTTGTCAGAAAATTACTGATTGTTGTAGAGTCAGCATGGGGAAACAAACACTTTTTCACAAAAAGATTCTTCAAATCAGGTGCTCTTTTGGAGAGTATAAGTTTCATACCTCAAATTAGAAAAGTAGCACAGTTCGTTTCTTAATAGGCCAGTTAAAATGGCAACCAACAAATATGTACTTTTTGAAGTAATATATAATATTAGAAAAATATATACACTTTGGAGGAAGTCCTGGAAATGTAACGTTACCTCACTGGCCCTCAGTTTCTGACCTACCCAGCAGTTTCTGGTGTGAAATGTAACCGCATTGGTAGATGATTTTGATAGAGATACCAATAATACAATTAATTAACTGTCATATTTATGTTCAATAAATATCTCATTAGTTGTTTAAATATACTAGCATACAATTTTCCATTTTATATTTCCTGTCATTGTTCATAGTTATACAAATAAGTTGTTGATTTTCAAATATTTCTCCCACATATATCCAGGAATTTATATTCTTGTGTAAACTTCAGTGGTTTGTTCTTGTCCCAGTACGAGCACTTTAAGCTAAGACATTCCATTGAAGGCACGGATGATTGACATAAAATGAGCACAGAATCTGAGGGGCTGTCCTCATGGGTCAGTGTTGGGTTCTATTTTGTTTAACAACATCATTAGTAAGCTGAAAAAAGGAAGTAAGTAGCATGAGAAGTACATCTGCAGATGATAAATGAAGATGAACTTCAAATTCCCAGGAGAGGAGAATATAAATAGATCCTCAGAAGGTTGCTGAAATTGGTAGCAAAGAAGAGAAGGAAATGTAGATCTAAATTACGACGTTCCATATAAGCACAAGAGGGCTTGAGTAACGTGAGACCCAGAAAGAGGAAAGAAATAAGCTAACAAATAGACAGTACAGTTTGCCAAGGGCACCAAAGCCCTAAAGAACATAGTATTCTGGATGATAAATGCAATGTAAATTTCTCATTTCTTCCTCTAGCAATGAAATTGAAGAGTGTATCGTTTAGCATAGTGTTGAGATGAAGTCTTAGGATTGAGACCCACTGTGAATACTGTGTGGACTTGAAGAACGTACTTACCTTTTCTGATTCTCATGTTCTGCTTCTAAAAAATAAGAGTATTGACCAGGCATTGTGGCTCATGCCTCTAACCCCAGCACTTTGGGAAGCCCAGGCAGGAGGATTGCTAGTGCTCAAGAGTTGGAGACCAACCTGGGCAGCATAGACAGACCCTGTCTGTACAACAAAAATTTAAAAATTAGACAAGCATGGTAGGGAACTCCTGTGGTCCCAACTACTTGGGAGGCTGAGGTTAGAGGATGGCTTGGGCCCAGGAGGTTGAGACTGCAATGAGCTGTGATTAGGCCACTGCACTCTATCCAGCCTGGGTGGCACAATGGGACCCTGTCTCATCAATCAATCAGTAAAATTGTGTTATATACCTCATAGGGCTGTTTTGAGGGTGCAATGGGTCTGGCAATTTACAGATTGTAAATTCTGTAACATCAGAAATTATAGTTTGCTTACAATTGTATCTCCAGTGCCGATCATGAGCCCCGACACATGGTAGACAATGAATAAAAGGTTTTGAAAGAATGCTGAATCATAGGGCTGTTCTGAAGGCTGTGTAGTAAATATGAGAAACTATCCTGGGCTTTTATTTGTTTACTTCCTTACTACCTGCGTCCCTTCCTAGTATATCAGCTCTGTAGGAGTAAGAAAATGACCTTCTTGTTCCCTTGCCAGAATCCCTGTGTCTAGAACCTTGATATTTAGATGTGGTTTCTCAGACAACACATGGCAATCCCTGGAAGTTTGTTAAAATGGCAGAATTATGGGCCCAGCACCAGACCTACTGAATCAGAATCTGCATTTATTATCCTCTGTTAATTCTTATATGCATTAAATTTTGAGAAGCATTGCCCTGAACACACCTGTCGTTAGTAACTTCTCTACAAGCTGTTGCTAGATGAATGACTGCAATATTTGCCATCACATTTAGCAGATTTAAAGTCCTTCATGCATACACACCAATAATGTTTTCTAACAGCTTTTGGGTGGTATGATTTACCTACCATAACATTCACTCATTTAAGTGTACAGTCCCATGACTTTTAGTAAATTTACAGACATGTCAGCCTGCACCACAATCAAATTTCTGAACATTTCTAGTACTCTAAAGGATCCCTGGTGCCCATTTACAGTTGTTTCCCCTTCCCAGCCCCAACTACTATGAAAATATTATTTTACTATCCACTCCGTTTTGAGGGAGATGGTGGGGGTGTATATTAAAATAATATTATTATAGTGATTACATAGAAAATCTAATTTAGTGATTAGATAGAGAATCACTAAAGGGCAAACAAATATTCCTCTTTCATTCACACTTTACTAAATAGGAGTGATTCTTAAATGAGTTTTCTATGGTTTAAATAGTCCTCAACCATTTCTAAATGTATTTTCTCAACAACTAAGAGTTTAAAGAGTTTAAACATGATTCAAGGGGGATATTTATCACTTTCAAAAATATTTTCAAATAATTATTTTGTACATGTATTGGGTACACATTTACAAGCAAATGGTTTCAGTATATCAAAAATAGAAGCCATGAGACTTTAGTTTTTTTCTTTAATCCACTAATTTCAAATCATTGCTGTCTAATCAGGGACAGAGCTAAGCCAGCCTACATCCTTTAACTTAGTTAATTTGCTATTGAAGTTTAGTATTTTTTTTTTAAGTTTGTCTTCGCTGAGACGGACTTTCTTAGGACAAAGTCTTTTTAATTGTTCATCTCCTCTACTGAATTCACGTCCTTAAGATTTTTCCCCTGGACTTTCTGGATAGAGCAATAAATGCTTTCATTGACCCCAATCACCCTGGCATTATCCCCATCAGTTCTACCTCCCAACCCCAAGAGGAAGTATTTCAAATCCCCCGCTTAAAAACTTTCCATGATTTCAAATTGTCCACGTAATGATGTTGGAAATCCCTAGCATGCACTGAGTCCAGACTCCTTTTCCTGTTTCACTCCTGCCACTCCCACATTCCGCCCGACCTATTAGACATGCCACACTTCCCACTGTTCGCAAGACTTGCCAAGCACACCACACATCTGTATCTTTACTAAAGCGGTTCCCTTCCTGTGGGAATGATACTCCCTTTTCTCTCTACTTAGATATTAAAATCTTATTTGGACAACAGTTCAGTGCTTCTATTGATAACAGCTCAAGTACTTCGCTAATAGTCACCCCTTTCCTCAGTCAGAATGGCTCCTTTTTCAATCGGTACTCACTTAGTATGATATTTTTAAACTCAAACTTAGTATAGGGAAAGAAAGATAAGGACTGTGATATAGTGAATTGCATGTTCCTACCACCTTTCACATTATTTGGAATAGTCGGTGTTTGGTAAAGAATATATAAATCTGTATGTGGGTGAGGAAATCTATGACATGCTGCCTTTGAAAACTGTTGAACTTGTAATGGCCCAGACATCTGAGTCAGATGTACACTTCGAACTCTCCAGTTCACGCTCATCTACCCTCTCTTTGCATGTATATGTCTCTTTTTTATACAGATATCTACTGAAACTTTTAAACTTTCTGTTAGAGACAAGAAAAAGCATGAACAGAATGAAATGTTTGAAGAATTCGTCCTAGAAACCTGGCTTATGATAGATGCTAATATACTGTTTCATTCTTTTAAAAGCACGGACCATAATAGCTGAAATAGAGTGAAAGATGATATTTCAATCCATGAATTTTCTAGATGAGGAAAATGCTGCCCAGTGTCTTTATTTGTATTCGTTACTTGTCCATCTTTCATGTCAGGGATATTCTTTTTGCTTTTAATACTTCACTCAATGTGTCTTTATTAATAACAATTGAATAGGATGTCTGGAAATAACCTTTCTCTGCACAGGATCTTGAAAGCCACAGAACTATTTCATAAGGCAACTGTGGTTTCCTGGGGGAAAAAAGCTTACCTATTCAATCACTTGCAATAGAATATTCGTTCCCTGATAGGTATCTGCTACTTGGTAGCAGTAATGAAAAAGAATCATCTGACACCAACTGAAAGGTCTGAAATTCACTTCTAGCTTACCCTCCCTTCCCCCAGGTGTCAATTCAATATTTTGGGAATCATTAGCACAACATGAAAAAAGAAACCAACCATCCCAATTTCACCTATACCCAAACCAACTAGGCAATGATTTCAACTATTATTTAAGAAAGTTGAATGCTTAAAAATTATTTTACAGAAAAAAGGGGAAAAAACAACCCAAATGCCCATCAATGATAGACTGGACAAGGAAAATGTGGCCCATATACACCATGGAATATTAGGCAGCCATCAAAAACAATGAGTTCGTATCCTTTGTAGGGACATGAATCAACCTGGAAGCCATCATTCTCAGCAAACTGACACAAAACAGAGAATCAAACACCGCATGTTCTCACTCATAGGCGGGTGTTGAACAATGAGAACACGTGGACACAGGGAGGGGAGCATCACACACTGGAGTCTGTCAGGGGGAAATAGGGGAGGGACAGTGGGGGGGATGGGAAGTTGGGGAGAGATAGCATGGGGGAAAATGCCAGATATAGGTGATGGGGAGGAAGGCAGCAAATCACACTGCCATGGATATACTTATGCAACAATCTTGCATGTTCTTCACATGTACCCCAAAACCTAAAATGCAATAAAAAATAAAATAAAATAAATTAAAAATAAAAAAAGAGAATTATTTTGCAGGAATGTGAAATGTGAATGTTTATTAAATTGAGTTTATTTTTAAGTCAGGACATTATTGCTTTTATAAAAACTCTCTTTATAAGAACACAAATTATAAATTGTAAAGTGGAATAAATGCCTACAGAAATAAATGTCTAAATAAAAAGAACAATTAACCAGAAGATTTTGTAAATAACTCAGATGGTGAGACAGGACAATTCTCTGGCATTGTCAAGATGACCTTGAATATTTGTTCGAATGAACCAGAGTATAATATACATATCCTTTGAAATAAATCATTGTTATTAATGATGCTTATCAGATATCTAATACATTCAGCTTTTATTTGAAATCTTAAAAGTGCATTAAATACTTGTTCATTAAGGACTTAAAAGCAGATATCCTTTGATTTCCTTAGAAAGCTATATCTCAGAAAATTATCAGGAAAGTAAATCCTATTGTCTTACCTGACTCTCATAGCAAAATTATAGAATAGGCATAATCCCCAAATAATTTATTTGGGATAAGAGATATTTATGTTTTACTATATAAAGTCTTTTGGGGAAAGTGAAGTTGATTTCTATTTTTAAAAGATTTTATGGTCAATTTTTAATAATTGCATGATCTTGTAAATTTTTTTATTCCCCAAATATCAATTCTTTTGTCACACAGTAAAAAAGTTGATTTTTATGCTGGTATTAATTGTGTTATTAGAGAAGTACCAATAATTTTTTCATATGCGAACATCTATGCTCAATTGATTTGCCAGAGTTTGCTGAAATAAGTACTAAATACAAATACTCAAATGGATTAAAGTATTAAGTCTGAGAATATTTAAGATGTAAGTTTGTTACAAGGTATTTGTATATATTTCTGGAGGGATATATATGCTTAATGTAACTTCAACAACTGGGTCATCTGCACACACTTGGTTTATGAAATAATCTAGTCTGAATTTCTTGAATTGTATCCTCAGTACCTCGCATGATACTTTGATGATAAGAAAGAGTATTTTCCTTGAAGATCTGGTAGGGAGGTAGGTGCAAGCATTAAGGGATTCTTATGACAGTATATTGGGAGAACTGGAGTTCAAAACTAGGAGCTTGAGAAGGCAGGGAAGACATCACAGAGACTGCAGATCTTGCTAAGGGAGAAAGAGGTTGATCGCAGTAGGATGGAGGAAGACGTTCCTGGCAGAGGACATGTGGCCTGTGCAAGGCTAAGGACCTGACAGAACATGCTATGTGAAGAGAACTACAGGCACTCTAAGAGAGCCAGAGAAGAGCTGAAATCATTTTAGTCTAAGTTGTGGTGTGTTCTGGATTTGTCCTTAGTTACTAAACCTATTGGAAAGGTAAACACTTAGAAAATTCCTCCTCTGCTCTGTGACAACCTAGGTGGGTGTCATTTGTAATGGATAATGCAAGTGACTTCCAACCAAAAAAAGGGTTTTTGCAAGATGATTTAGTAGACACAATCAATTTTTTATACTTATATTTTCTAATTATAAACCAAAATCAATGCCCAATATACTATATACAATGTAATGTGCTAAACACACACACACACACACACACACACACACTCTCTCTCTCTCTCTCTCTCTCTCTCTCTTTCTCTCTCTCTCTACCTTACTTAATTATCAGAGGCATGATAGCCTGTTCTGTAAGAACTGTTGTTATTTCCATTATACCAAGGGTAAAGTGAGGTTTTGAGAGGTTAGGTGACACCAAGATTAGATAACAATTAGCACAAAGCTGAACTTTGAATCCAGAAAGTTTAACTTAGAAACTCAAGAGTTTTCACCTTTCACATAATGGCTGCCTTTTCTAAGAATGTGTGATACCAAGAAGTTCATCAAAGAGCTAAATTATCTATTCTGATAATCTTAGTGCACCAAATAATAACAGACTCTATTAGTTTCATATTGTTGCTGTAACAAATTAACTCAAATTTGGTCAATCAAGGTGTAGGTAAAAGTTGATTCCTTTTGGAGGCCCTAAAGGGAGAATCCATTTCTTTGCCTTTTTTAACGTTTAGAGGTCACTTATAAACCCTGACCCGCTGACCACTACTTCCCTCCATCAGTATGACCTCTTGCTTCCACCATCACATCTTTTACTACTGATTTTAATCCTCCTGTTTTTCTCTTATAAAGGACTTTATGATTCCACTGGGCTTATCTGGATATTCAACCTTATCTGCAAATTCCTTTTACTATGTAAGGCAACATGGTCACAAGTTCCAAGGTTTAGAATGTGGACATTTCTATGGAGACATTATTTACCCTACCACACAGATGGATGCCCTCTAGAAAATCTTTGTTTAAATTCTAGGTGAGGAAGAGTGAATAGGTATGAACTCTTCCCTCAAGGAGCTCAAAGTATAGTTGGGAGTCAGCCATGTGAACCAAAAATGATAGTAAAATGTGACAAGGTGCTGTAGTGTGCATCGTGAGTACTTACCACAGCCTGAGGGTGGTACAGAAAGTACTACACAAACATTCTCATGTATTTAAAATACCAGGATTCCAGTAAAGACTGTTTGTCCCACACTAATTTGTCATTAATAGTACACTCCATTTCCATTTAGAATTATATTCATGATTTTTGTGAAATTCCAAAAACATTAACCGTTATCTTAGGAGTTAAAATGTTTCCAGAATTTTTTTTCTGTATACTCATTTAAAATTCTAATTAAAAAAAAAACACACAAGAAGCACAAATTCTTTCAGTACATTTCAGAAGTAAGATTCTAACCAAAAAGTTGATTCATATGTATGTTACTACTTAACCTGTGACTTTAAATGAAAAATGACCCACATGACAAATTGATTTTTTTCTCTCAGAAATGAAATAACCTATTTATTGACCCAGTTATGTGATCTTTTTTGTTATCTCTTTATTGCTTTTACTTTTATGTTAATCATAATAAACCATTATACTGTCAGAGTATCCTAAAACAAAAGATTTGTGAAAGCTGCATCTCAAAAATAATATCAGTCTATAGAAAACCCCTTGACTCTATTAAAAACAGTGAAGATCCTTTGACCACGCTCCAGGAATTTCTCTCTCACCAAGACAAAAGCAATCCAAAAACTAACTAGTTGCCGGGAACCCAGCAGAGTAGATTTTTTTTTCCCTCCTGGAGCTCAGCAATAGGCTTTTATTCTTTCTTTGAGCTCCTATTGGCTCTGGAGTAAAAAGGACAAATAATTAACCCTGAAGTAAGAAGCATTTCACTGCAGACCCTTCCTGCTGGGTTAACAAACATCTCTCAGAAAGAGAGCTCCTTGGGAGTGTCCCGTTCAGTGTCATTATTGATTAGCGACACCCATTCTTTTAGTAGAGCTTTGGAAACTTCAGCTTCAAGGGGGTTTGATCATTGGGGATGAAGTTTCCCGTTGCTTTTTGTCCAAATTTGTTAACTGGACTGTTAAGCGCTGAGATGGTGATTGGTGAGCCTCCCCAGGAAGTCCAGGTTTCACTCCATGGCAGCAACCGGTCTCATCTTATGTGTGCCTCACTGTGTTCCTTCATGCTTTAAATGACTCAACCTCTGTTTCTCTCAAGGCCCTGGAAGAGGCACAGAATCATCTCACAGCTTGACGTTGTAGCATATAAGCGCCTATTAATTAGAGCGATTGGTACCTAGTTGTACTTAAATAACTTTGCTATCCATTCCCTTAAGCATCTTAAACATAACTATTGGTTTTTGCTTGTTTTTGTTTTTAAATCACTCTCACACCATGTAACATGGCCTTAAGCATATGATTTAGAATAGCATAACCCTCTTGTCCAAAAGAATTGTTCCTAGTAGATGTGGTAATGAATTCAAATTTTCAAAATGCATGAAAGGAATATTGAATGAATCACTTTTCTTTCATTTTACCTGGGGGTTTAAGAGAAGACAATGATATGATGAATGCTTTTTATAATACCTTGGGGTGGACTGGGAACTTTGCCAACTTGGTTAGATAATGAGTCAAGAAGTCAAAACAAGTGAGATTCCCATGAAGGTGAATTAACTACTGATGCTGTGGCTGTCACTGATTGCTGTTAACTGTGTGTCCTTGCTTCACAAAGCACTGGCAGGTATCTGTGATTGTTCTTGCTTAGTTTCAGCACTGGAAAAAAAAAACACACACACACAGTAAAAAAACTACCAGCACCACGACAATAATAAGACTAAGAAACACCTAAATTTGAAAGGAAGATATCACTGAAAAAGAGCATGTGGGATATAACCACATGCAGGAGCTGAAGACAGACCCTTGGGAAAACCTGCATTTTCGCCGACACACTGGAAAATAGCATCATTCTCTTTGTTTCTATTTGGATAGGTCTTTTAAGATACATTTTGGAAAGTCTGTTGTTGCATTAAAAAGTCTTATGGGGGTAAATCCTGTTTCCTGTAGGGCAGACTCTGGACCTTCTAGATCTTTTGTAATCTCTCAAGTTGCCCAGCATAGGATAGAAGACCATTATACAAATGTGAACTGAATTCATGTATACTGAGATAATGGGTAATAGATGGAAACATAAAAGGTCAATGTTATCCGGGAAGGAAACCTATATTCCACATTTCGTTATTTGTAGCTTGCAAAGGAGCATTCTTGCTCCTTAAACATCAATTCCAGTGCTTCATGGTTGGTAATAAGTGGAGAAAGGTCACATGAAAGGCCACATGGAAATTACAGTGCTGCCTTGTTCCTGAAAATTCACCTACTGGATAAGCGGGCTTTCAAAACATGGCTTCTTCAATCTGTAATGTAGGGATCCTTTTGCCTTGATCTACTCAATGGGTGGACGCCCTCAGGGAGTCTAGCCTCCCCAAAGTCCTGTAATGCCTCACTGTGTCTAAGAACTGCCTTCCCAATTTCAGCTTTCTGTTTTGGGAGCTGTGTCTTCCCCAGAAATGGCACTGGGAATAGTAACTTCCATTTCTCCTTTTCCTTCTGTTGAGAGAAGATCAAATTTGAAGATCAATATGCATAGGAACTTAGACTTACCCAAGCCGTACCTGGGGAATATACTGAGAGAGAGTCTAAAATAAGCCACCATTCATACAAAGTTTCAAACCTAGAGGAGGGACAAAGAGATCTTCCCTTCGTGATTATAATTATTGTGAAAGATCTTACTTGGACAAAGGGAGAGTCAAACAGAAATGTTATGGACAAGGGGATTAAAAAAAGTAAACAACACTGGACACTGACCTGAAAGACAAGCCCATGTGTGTCTCAATCTGTCCTGAGGAGACAAGAGCATCTTCAGGATAGTGTCTGAAAGTACAGGGAAGAAGAGGGACCTCAACAGATAGCTGGTAAAGGGCAGGACCGATGAGGTTCAGGAAACAGCATCTGCTTCACAAAACAGCCCAGAGCTGGCTCTGATGTGTGTCTTGAGTTGGCATCACAGCTTGACAGGGCGGGATGTCTGGTAGGGTAGTGACACGTAGCAATGAGATAGTGAAGGAACGTTGCAAGAAAATTCAGCCCTGGCCACTAGGCAGCCCCTAATCCCCATTCCTCCAGAACACACACAAATGAGTCTTTAGCTTTAACTGTATTATTAATCAATGAAAACTGGTTCTGACTACAGTTAACAGGACTTACCAAGCTCACCATAGTCCAGGCTGTTATGTTTCAAAATCTGAATCAGAAAAGGGAGTGCATGGGGAACAAAGTTTGGACCCATATTCTTTTTCTATGTTAGAATTCTTGTGTAAATTCTGTGCAAAGTTGAATTGATTTGCTTTGATGCTAATTTTTAAATATATACATGTATGTTTAAATATACAGAGGGCATTTCCCTCTACTTAAAAACAATTCCTCTGGTTTTCCACACGACTCCATTCAGCATCACACTGGTGAACTTTTGGTGACATAGGTCTTCTATTGAAAAGGGTAGTGTTTGTTATTCCTGCTAAGCTTCTTGATGTCTTAAGGATCTTGGTGTAAAAGATCATTTGTTATTGTTATGCTTCACTATCCTTTTCCCTTTTTGAGTGCTATGTTTATTTTAAGGAAAAGGACAAAATATTGGGATTTGGTGGAGTATCCTGAGAATAGAAAGCATATGCTCTACATAAAAATTCTGGAAGCAGGGCTTTGAAGTATCCTCCCTCCAGTAGCTCAAAGCCCAGCAAAGTGAATACAAGGAAGAAGAAGAGTAGAGAAGAGAAGGAAAAATACAAAATTAACAGGTATATTCTAAGATTATATGGAGTGAGGTTCTTCAATTTGCCACTCAGAAATAATCTTCTTTTCTCATGTGTCTTCACGTTTAAATAAGATAAACCTCCTCAAATATGGGACTATTTCTTGACACTGTAACTTAGTGCAAAGAATTCACACAACCTTGGATCCTCTGCCCACTTTCTGTTTTAGAATGCTGATTAATCATCCAGAGATTGCTCAACCCTCCAAGAAACCTTTCCTGGTACCGGGGTTGTCCTTTCTCTCTTTATTCTTCCACTGTACTTTAGACATCCATGCTGTTTGGAAGTAGATTTGTCTGGCAGTGAGTGAGGCCTGACCTTCAGGATCCCTCACATGCACAGGACCCTTTGTTTCCAAGGAGTTGCTGGTTGTTGTAGAATTCTCTGTGGGAGGAGAAGGCAGTTTGCAACTAGAAAGCAATTCTGTGTAAGCAGGTCTGGTAAAGCACTAGACATGAGTCCCCAGAAGTCCAGTAATGTATTTTTCTTTTTTCTCTACAGTAAATAAGCACTTTTATACCTGGTGGTGCATTTATAATTTTGTTTTCCTTTTCTAAGAGGATTACCAAATGGTATAAGCCAGGGGTCCCAAAAAACCTGGAGCTGCTCCTGGTGCTTGCTTTGGTGAGCACTTTCTGTTGCGACCTGGAGAAACTCAACTCAAGCTTGTTCAAAAGGATACCTAGATTGCTTCTGGGATCATGATAGAAACTAGCTCTTGGGGTTGGAGAAGAACTTGGAAATTATTTCATATTTTTTTCCTTTGGGCTTTCTTATGCAAGTTGAGGGAAAGTAACCAACTGCTGCATCTGCTTCACATCTTTCTGGATCCAAAAGAGAAGAAACTTTGGTTGGGACAAAGTTTCCCAAAGTTTGGTGGGGACAAGGTGCACTTTGAGATTGATATGTTATTTGGTTTCTATGACTAGGAGCCAACAGAGTAATGTGGAAAGGATAATGGGGATAAAGGATGTACAGGGGCAGTGTGATGTTATGTAGAAAAGCAAGAAAAGCATGCTTGGAAGATATCCACTAAATTACCTCTATTTTGAATTGAATTTGTTTTAATACATGTGGGTCTCTTTCATAAAGCTATGGGTTTTATTAAAGGAATAACCTTTCTAAGTTTCTCTCGTTATCCTCGGTGTCTCCTCTACTGTCTTGTCCAGAGTTGTCTGGTTTAACTAATAAGTCAGCAAATGAATAGAAAAAAAACAAGATTTCATCCTCTTAAGAAGTGTATGGTCACCAGGTTGCTAACCGAGCCTGCATTCCATACTAGAAATCAGACACCAAACAATATTCCTTCAATGTGATTTTTCCAATGCATAGAAAGGAATGATTTAAGAATAGTTTTTCTAATCTGTTTGAGATATTTTGTTTTAATATATAACCAATATGTGAATTATTATGGCTTAATTCTGTAAAATTCCTCATGGGGCGCTAAGAAATATTATGATTCCAAATAAAATAATTTATCCCTTAGTATTCATCACGACATTCATGCATAACCAAGAATGTACATAGAATATTATTTTACTGGATGGCTTTGAATGGCTGCCCAATGCTTTTCAGTTGTGGTTTGCATCAGATCCTCTCAAGGGATGCATTATGCTTAGGCCCTTTGTGGTCTCAGGAGGGGAATAACATGGTCATCACATTCAATTTGTTTTTTCTTTGAAATTGACCAAAGGAAGTTTATATCAGCGAATCTGATTACTGAAGAAACATGCTGTTAATCACCCTTCTCAGAGCAGTGGTGTTATCGATTTTTCATTTGTGTTACACTTGAGGATCCCTAAGTACAGTTGTCTTCTTAGTTCGAAATTAGATGGTTTAAAGATCACCAACCTAAATTTGATGAACTCCTGAAATTATTTTATTGTCTGATTCAAGTTTAACTAATTTTTTTTTCTGATTCTTAAATGGATTTGAATTTGCAGTTGTCTGGTCTCCAAAACGACTTGATTCAGATTTGGCATTTTCAAGCCAACTAAGACTAGATGCAGCCATTATTTTGTTGTGTTTTTCAATGCAGAATTTTTTTAAACTTAGTCGAAGGAAAAGGGGTCAGGCATGGTGGCTTACCCCTGTAATCCCAGCACTTTGGGAAGCTGAGGTGGGTGGATCATATGAGGTCAGGAGTTCAAGACCAGGCTGACCAGCTTGGTGAAACCCCATCTCTACTAAAAATACAAAAATTATCCCAATGTGGTGGCACACCTGTAGTCCCAACTACTCAGGAGGCTAAGGCAGGAGGATTGCTTGAACCCAGGAGGTGAAGATTTCAGTGAGCCAAGATCGTGCCACTGCACTCCAGCCTGGGTGTCAGAGCAAGACTCTTGTCAAAAAAAAAAACAAGGAAAAGTACCTGAAATCATTTCCCTCTAACAACTAGATTAGGAACTAAGGTACAATGAAAGAATAATTACAAATATATTATTAACAACTCACATTTTTCAAGTACTGTGTGCCACGTAATGTTATATGTATGTCTTAAGCCAAGTTTCCTGGGAAACAAACTCTGAGACTGAGAGAGATTTGTACAGACAGTTTTAGCTGCTGGGGGTGGGGGTGGGTGTTTGTAGGGTATTCCCAGAGAGAGGAAAGCAGGACTAGGCAAAGGGAGACGTTAAACAATGATGCAGTCGCAGCAGACCACTTAGCTAATCCCACAACACGCTCCAAGCTGGAATGGCCTTTTGGAGGCCCAGGTCTTTGTATCTCCACATCTGTCCGGCTGTCTGATACAGAAGGGGCATAATCCTGAGCACGAGCCCCTAAGCTGAGGGCAATCTGTAGAGAAGGCACAGCTATGAGCCCTCAGCGGTCAGCACTCCCCGCACCTGGAGCAACAATGCAGGCATAGTTTAATATTCATTATTGATGCCTTATCTCATTTAGTTAGTATTGTGCTGCTAAATGTTTAATAACTGGATCTAAATAGGGGAAAGGAGGATGTATGCTTGATTTGTAGTCTGTCAATTTTCATGGTGTACATAGCCCTACCATGGCCAATTTCACGTTGCCAGCTTGATGTTAATGAATGCAGAGTTGGGAAGAGACGTGCACTTATAGCTCTCAGAGTTGTGAGTGGATTCCAGCAAATCATCACCTTAATCATTAAGCCTTTGGCAAAAATAATATTAATTCCTATTGCGAAATGGGAGATCATACAAGAAATACAGGGCTCAATTCGTCTTTATATACAACCTGAAATCACCAGGTAACTACAAATTTCTCTGCAAAAGTTTTTAGTATAGATTTTTTATGAATCATTTAGACCTGCTTGCACAAATTCGGTTTTCTTCCAGTAAGTATATTTGAGTAAAATATTAATTTTTTTTTTAGGTAACATTTAAACACGGATTTGGGCAGTGAATGGACCAATTTCTCTGGGTGAAGTAAAAGGTTTAAATTAGACTGAATGCTAAGGAAACTCTAGATGTAAAATTAGTCCAGACCTTTTTGTGTTTTCAGTGTGATAATTAGAGGTGTCTGAATGTTTGAGACTAAAAGCAAATTTACAAATATAGGCGATAGTGTTAAAAACTGATGAGATGCCACTGGAAGACATTCTGGAGCCGTGAACCAAGATTTCCAAGGCCTGACCAAGGACACAAGATTAGTATCAGTTGTGCTCTGAATTTAGCCATGATAAGTTTCATGGGTGCCAGAAACATATTTATTCTTTTGTAAAAGGTTATTTTGTGAAAGTTAAAGTTGATCTGTGAACACTATGGGACAACTGTGGTATGGCATGAAAGAACTTGAGTTTTATGAAAAGAGAGGTTCAGATTGACATTATAACTGCACTTCATGGGGCAGATGCTCAGACTCTCCAGTCTGTTTTCTTCATCAGAAAGTGATACCTCTTTTGCAGGTTGTTGACAAGTTTAAAAGTGGGCATCAGGATGCTTGCCATGTATGTGCATAATACACTGTAGCACTTCTGGTAATTAGTGTAGGAAGCTGAGAATTTGGAACTGAATATGGAGTTTTTAGTAGACCAAAGTCATGATTTTATGTTTCTTGAAATTACCCTTAAAATTGGAATAAATTATTCTCATTTGTAGTAGATGATATTAGTAAACTTTAGAGGTATGGATGGTCTTTCTTACTCCCTATAGAATGACTCTGAAAGAATGTATTCTAATAGGTGTTTAACATGAAACTCATTAAAATTCTATAGCAGTGGTTCACAAATGGAACACAATGAATGGAAGTCATTACAAATAAGAATGTCACAGAGAAAAATCAGATGGCTGCAACAAAATACATGAATTGTCATGCTTATGGACAATGTTAGAAAACTCAGTTTTCAGTGCAAAAACTCAAGTTATAATAAAATGACAAACTTCTCATTTCTCTCTTGCCTTTCTGAAACTAACTTCCTTTCTATCTAAAATAATGCATATGAAGCATTGCATTCCTTCTGAAACTCCAAGCTGCAGATATGCTCCATTCACTAGAGATCTTATTAAGCAAACAATTCAAAGAGCTGCTTTGCTTTTGTACCAGGCCTGATATGGACAGATGCTAACCTTACCAGCAACATTCCTCTTTTGTATACTTGTGATGGGGAAGGTTTTCTTTTCCTTTCCTGGCTCAGGAGAGGATTGACAGAGACACCGAAGTCGAATTTCTCTTACAAAACATAGCTTTAGGAAACTTGCAAGTATACAGAAAAAGTGAGACATTACTGTCTTTTTTCTTTCTTTCCTTGTTTTGGCTGGTATCTTGAGTCATACTTTGTATCTTCACAAAAGGCCACTGGACATTTTTATTAAGCTTGAAGAGAAATGTTATTTGACTTTCTTTTACTGGCAGATTTCCATGCAAACTGTGACTAATACTGCTTCCATTGTGATTTGATGAGAAAAGACAAGACAATTTTCACTCACAATGAGAAATGCTAGCAGCTATGAGAAAAATGAAGGATATACATTTTACCTTTTGGTGAATTTCCAAAGTTTTTGATTCAAAATAGAAAATAGCAGTAATGTGTAAAATTGTTTTTAACTCTACCAAAATAAAATAAAATATTGTTGTACATATCTCCAGAGCTAATGAAAAAGATATGCCAGAATTTCTGGATTTTTTTTTCTCTTCCAAATAGAAGAATTATTCTGGTAGAATAAAAAATTAAATAGTGGAGAATAATTTTTTGTATAAATTCTAATTTATGTATTAATAAATATAAATGTTAGCAGGAGTATTAGTGAATAAATATAATTTTCACATGAGATCATTTCTTTTTATAATTAGCAATGTAGGGACTTCATATATATTTATATACTTTTATATACAGAGGCATACTTTTAGAGCTAAAAAAATTAGGATAATACAAACTTTTATTTTTAATCTTCTGAAGTGCTTATGTGTTTTATGTAATTAGAGGACACTTCTAAACTCAATATCTTGTGATTCATCCTCCATGGACCATATTTGAATGTTGACCTAAATAATAGATTGATAACAAAAGTTTTGACCAATTCTCATTTTCTCCAGGGTTGACAAGGAGAGTATTATACATGTATGAGAGGATATGAGACCTGAGGCTATTCTCCATCTTACTGGGAGTATGTTCAACTTTAATGACATATTCTATCAAATTTAGGAAGGGAAAAGTAAAATAAATAGAGAAGATAAATATAACTAACAATTAACCTATAATGCCTTTGATACATGCAATCATTATATTATATTCTATTGGTTTCTTTTAGGAATAAAGCAAAGAGCAATTTTTTCATAGTTTTTTCCTAAGAACTGATAGGCTTTGTCATGTATGGTACATGACTACTTTGGCAAAGGATTAAAAACACTTTTTATATTTGAACTGGGGGAGGAGTGAAACCCAGGTGTTTTTCCGTAGCTGCTCATCAGAGGCATTATTTCCAATGCTGGCAGTAACACCGGATGTCCTTCATTTTACACCTATAACTAAAAATAGATACAAATAATTTTCAGATTGCAAGTCAGATGAAAATTAATTGCTTGTTAATTAAACTTCTAGGAGCCATAGGCGATTATCAGTGAATGAAATCAATTATAGAAATCATAAAACTTCTGTAAAAGCTTCATGGAATCAGAGTCAAAGAATCTAAGGTTGAAATCCTGGCTTCTGCCCTAATCCTCTCTAAACCTAAGATTCCTCTTTATCTGTAAAATGGGCACATATTAACTCATGGGATGTTTGCAGAGATTAAAGCAAGTCATGAAGGTAAAGCACTTAGCATAGTGGTTGACATCAAATAGGAGTGCAATATATGATATATTTATAATAGCAATTAAAAGCATTAAAACCCTATGAAATTAGTCAGACATGGATATCTGATCATTTTAACTCACAAGACAAGCTGAAATGTCCCAGAGGTTTCGCTGGGTTGAAGTTTGTCCTGTTGGGTCAATTTGCATGTTATCTCCCTGTCTCTCTCTCAGTCTTACTCTGTAGGGGAGGAAGGTTTTCCTCAACTTTCCTGGGGTCCCTGATTGGGTCTGAAAATAAAACTGATAAAGACAGATTAATGAAGAAAAGCATACAAATTTACTTAATAAGCTTTATTTAATAAGTGACATGGGGGCCTTCAGAAATGAAGACCCAAAGAAACAGGTAAACACATATTTTTATGCTTAGGTTGATGAAGAGTGGACAGTCACAGAAAATATTATTGGAAGACAAATCAGTATGATCTAATGGTAACAAATGGGGGGACCAAGCAAAGCCTGTTTATTCAGATTCATCTTGGCATTTATGTCTTTGAGCATAAGGATGTTCCTTTCCTTCCCTCTGGGTATAGAATGGGCATCTCTAGAATGAAAGTTTTATGACTTACATCAGAGAAAGGTCAGAGAGAATTCCTTTAATGCCTTCTTCAGGGGAGAAGGGCAAGAGAAGATCAGAGAATCCTTCTTGCTTCTGCTGTGTCTTCAAATGCCTAGAAGCTATGTTTTGAACCCCATCAAAATATGAGTTCACTGAGTGCTGAACCCCATCATCTCCCTCTCTGTCTCTGAACCCTCCTTGCTCTCTTTCTTCATATGTGTGCATGACAGGATGAAGGGGGAGCGTGACTGATTAGACCTAGACAATATACTAGTATCAGTTTGTTCTTGGCTTTATGCTATTCGTTTAACTTTCAATATCAGAAGAGAAGTAAAAGATATATATTTGCCTTTTGTACAAATAACTGAATGCATCAAATAATTCCAGAGGCAGGATTGTTTTTCCTTGATTTTGGGAGAGTCCTTATTCTAGTTTTGCAAAGTTTTGCAACTTTGTTTCAATAGAAACAAATCTCTATGAATTCAGGGAAGCTGAAGGAAGTGCTGGAGACATTCCTGGCTGGCCTCAACTGGATTCCATTATATGAGCAAAATGCAAGGTTCTGTATCGGATCCAAAGTTTTTATTTTTCATGAGCCAGATTTTTATCACCTTTTTTCTCCTTTGTCATTTACAAATAAACCGCTACTTATATATCTCTTCAAAAGTCATTATTCTTTTCAATTTCCTGATGTTTCTTACTGGATTTTCCAAGTAGTTTTGATGTGTATCAGCAAACATTGCACTTCATCCTTACAATTTTCTACAAATATCTAGAGAAGCATGGAAATTGCCATTCCCAGTTTAGCTGCGTGTCTCATCATCTCGGTTATTTTATTCCCAGTGATACAAAATTTAGTTGAATGTCATGTAATACTATTAAGCTACTTGGTATCATCACAAACGAGAACACAGACACTAATGTGCCCAGTTTTTCCTACACTTCTTTCACTGGATTTTGTTGATGATGTCTAAAGAAAGGCAGCTGTAATGCTTTTGGCTTAAAAAGTTTATATCATACTCAGCCAAATACAGCTGTTATGGAAAATGGTAAAATTTGTGACAGGAGTTTATCTGGAGAAGATAAAGTAAATCACTATTTTCCACCCAATTTAATGCAACAATCTTCACTACATATGTTGTCTTATGTTCTCCAGTTTAAAAAAATGTCCAAACCTTCTCTACATTAGAAACAAATATCTGGTCCATACATATCTCACATAAAAAGGAAAAAGTGCATCATGGCACTTAAATATCTTGAACAAGCTGTGAAATTTTAATTTCTAGTGCATGATCTGAGGTCACAACATGTTATCAGAAGATAAACATTTAAATGCCAATGTGAAGAGATAGAACAATTCTATTTGCCTCAAGAGATGTGTTTGTCATTTTTATAAGACTATGAAGGAACTCTGTCCCCCAACGTCCTCACTTCACACTGTAGACTTACATGATTTTAAAATGCTGGTGTTGTTCAATATTGCATATGTCTTATGTTTAAGTAGCTCAGGATTGAAACAAACTGACCAAATTCACAGGCACAGAACATTTCTGTCCCATCTCCTAACTTCTTCCTTTTTGTTGAAGAGAAAGTAATTTGCCTTTCAGCTATTTCCTGGCCAGAATTCATTCCCACAGATGAATTTGTAACTCGCTACAATGAGATAAGAAACTCCCTCTAACTGGTCCTAGGATGTTCACAATCTATTTGGGGGAAAGGTAACATTTAAATGCAGACAGATGCTAAATTATTCCCAGGAATGAAGTTGACAGGATGAAAAAGACGGCTTTGGAGGTTTTTGATTGAAGACTTGAGTTAGAATGGCAAAGTTTGGAAGTCATCCTTTCAGAGAGAAAGGATTTGGCAAATGCGAATGTTTCCCTTTTCTCACTTGTCTCACAGTTATACATAACAGCTAGGATGTTCCTGGGGCTGTAGCATGTGATAACAATGGCAACAGCCTCTAACTGGCCTTCCCGTCCAATCCACCTGCCATCCTGATATCAGATCATTCTCTCAAGGATACAGTGATTCCCTCTTAGCAAGAATCTATCATGGCTACCTATGATATTATGAAATTATATATATATATATATATATATTTCATATGTACTATTCATAGATAGATAGATAGAGATAGATTGGATTTTGTCCATGGTTTCTGGCTTGCAACTCCAATGTCCCTTTTTATTTCTCCTGAAAGCCAAAACAGCTAAAAATATACTCTCGTCTTCCCTCATCTTTCTGTCTTGGAGCTGGCCATTAAGAAATTCTCTGACTTGTCCGTATGTCATAAGACCCCCATTTCAGAAGGGTTTCTTTCCCATGCCCTGGAGGAAGAAATGCTGCACAGAGGTCAAGAAGAATTTCAACAGATAGGACTTGCTGGGCTCCCCTCTCAGTCTGTTAGTATTAGATTATACCCCTTTTGTTTAATGACAATTCTACATGGTTGTCCTTGCTTCAAACCTGCCTTGCCAATGAAGTTTCCATAAAAGGCCCAAGAGGACAGGGTACAGAGAGCTTCTGGACAGCTGAGCTCATGGAGATTTGCAGGAAGGGGAACAAGAGCTTATCTATGTGCCTGGACAGTGGGGCATCCCAACTCCACAAGAGGAAAACCTCCTGAACCTTGGACCTTCCAGATCTCACTCTATGTATTGCTTCATCTGGCTGTTTATTTGTGTTCTTTAAAATGTCCTTTATGATAAACCGGCAAACATAAGCAGACATTTCCCTGAGTTTTTTGAGCTGCTGTAGCAAATTAACTGAACCTACAGAGGGAGTCATAGGAGCCCCAACTTGAAGCCAGTTGGTGAGACGTTGCAGAGGCCCCAGTTTGTGATTGGGTGATTGGTGAAGTCAGTGGGGTGGGGAGGCAGTTTTATGGTCGTGAACACTTGATGTTACCTCCAGGTGGATGGTGTCAGGATTGAATTGGAAGACACTCAGCTGGTTTCCCCTGCAGAACTGATTGCTTGCATGGTATATGGGGAACATGTTTTCTATGTTGATTGCTATGGTTTGACAGCAGAGAAAAGGGGGTTTGTGGGGTTTTCCCTTCAGATTACCCCATGATTATGAATTAAGTTCTCCACTCCCCTGTAACAGGCAACATGACAACCACCCGTCTGTCCACCCTTACTTTATGTGCCAACCACATTGACTACTTAACTGCATTTTTTTTTTTTTGAGATGGAGTCTCACTCTGTCACCCAGGCTGGAGTGCAGTGGCAGGATCTTGGCTCACTGCAAGCTTTACCTCCCTGGTTCAAGTGATTCTTTAGCCTCAGCATCCAGAGTAGCTGGGACTGCAGGTGCACACACACCACCATGCCTGGCTTTTTTTTTTTAACTTTTATTTTTTATTTTTAGTAGAGATGGGGTTTCACCATGTTGTCCAGGCAGATCTCCCCTCCTGGTGATCTGACCTCGTGATCCACCCACCTTGGCCTCCCTGAAGTGCGGGATTACAGGTGTGAACCACTGCGTCCGGCCTACTTACTGCATCTTAAACATAGATTTCATTTCTCCATCTTTCAGCACTTCTCCAAACCCTTCTTTTCACCAAAGATTTTTTTTATTCCTCCAGATCAATATAATCTTTCCTTCATTTAGCTTTGAATTTGACTTGTGACATTGGTCATAGGGATCTTGAGTCAGAATTCCTGTATTTGCTAATATTTCTTCTCCTTTTAAAGTGTTAACTCTTTAAAAATAAGGATTATATCTGATGCATTTATTTTTCTCCCTCAGTGATTAATACATAGTTGCAAATAATTGTTCAATAACTCTGTTACAATTGCATGACTACCTACTATATACTGGGTATAGGGAAGGGTTGGCTTCAAAGCATAGAAGGGATTTGATGTGCTAAAGTAGGCTGGATTATTGATGCCACATAACATGGGAGCAGACAAGTTTCTTTTCATTGTTTGTTCAGAAAGGGCTAAGTTGTGACCTTTTACTGGATCAACTTTACCTTATCAGTGATATACTCTATTGCTTCCATTGAGAAAGATTGTAACTTTCTGGTTAAAGCAAACCGAGGGTATTTTCAGACTTAAATTACATCACGTAACTGGACACAAGTGATACTTGATATCTATTTGAGTGAGGCTTTAATGGGTAAAGTAAACCTTTTCTGGTAATGGGGAATACCTTAATAAACTCACATACTCAGTCTGACACGCAGAGTTCTATGATGGGAAACTTGAGCATGGTCTTTGAAAGGTTTCAGGTTTATTTTATCAAGTTATTGATGGTTTCCACTTAGGGTAGAATGTCACTAAAAGAATCTTAGTTGACTCTAAATACAAGCCTAGATAATGGTCAAAGTTATTGGGTATTCAAAATTAAGTCTTGCTCAAAAGTTTTGCTCTATGAGAAAATTCTTCCACTTGGACATACCCGCTTCCGTATGCCATGTTCACAGATACTTTACCATATAATCATGATGACCAGAATCACTGACAAGCAACTAATTTTAGCACTACTCCCTTTGTACAAGATATCTTTAAATCATGTTGGTTTTAAATGATGCAACCCGCATTCCTTGATTAGAGCAGAGTAAACTACATTTGAAACCACCTACCTAGTTCAGCAACCACTCAGAATTAAAGTTCCAGCAAGAAGTCTATTTTAGGCCTGCATTCTGTAATTATCTGTTTTGTGTGTTCAATGCCATTTTTAACACTAATATTGTAAACAGTTGACCAAATTCAAAGAGTGGTAGCTCTGTGGAAGGTGACATCTTACTCTTCCCTTTCTTCAAACCTCTTCTTATAACCAGGGGCTATTCATAGATTTCTCTCCCTTTTGCAGGGAAATGAGATGTCTAAATAATTTAAAGATTTACGTTCATTTTCTAGAGGTATTATGCTTTATTAGAAGCACTCAGATGGGAACTTAGAGGTCAGAAGTGCTCTACTAGGTCTCAGATGTTGATGATAATTCAGACGATCTTAAGAAATTGCCTGGTTTCAATGAGGCTGCTGGTTTTATATCCCCACACTTGCTTTCTCTGAATTACAACACTCATTTTTTGCTTTTCTGGGCTGATGGCTGCCTTATAAGAAGAAAACATAACACAACAAAAAATTACATTTTCGAATCCGTTTTACAGACAGGGTAATGTCACTAAATTCTTTTAAACTGAGAAGTAATAATTGTATGTATTTATAGACTATAAATGTGATGTTTCTGTACATGTGTACACATACATCATGGAATGAGCTAACCAGATGAATTAACATAGGCATCACTTAAAATAAGGATTATTTTTTTGTATTGAAAACATTTAAAATCCTCTTTTGGCTATTTTGAAATATACAATACATAATAATGCATTGTAGCTAGCCTCCTTTTTAATCTCTGGGTCACTGTGGACTCCCAGAAGCTGTGCCCTTAGATTCCTTTGTGTGGGAGCCCGCTTACTCCTTCCCATCCAGATTCCAAAAAACTGTGATCTTTGATCATTCTCCCTTCAGTGTATATTGAGAGCCCCTGACAGAGCAATTAATGTTGGTCCAGGCATCATCATAAACACTATACCCATGGGTCAAGGTATAGTGGGCCCTTTTCGCATTGTGATCAGATGAAGATTTTCAGGTACTGCAATCTCAAGTTCACCTTCATTTTTCCTGAATGTACTTTCACTACCACCAAACCTGCTTATCTTCCTATGTTTCCTTTCCCAATAAATTGGTGAGCATTCATCACATCTAGCCAACCACTCATTTTTACCATCTTACCTACAAAATATCTCTAAACTCCATCAATCTTCTGCAAGACTAACTACTCTGCCATCATATTACTAATCATTTTCCTTCCTGCTCCAATGCGGCTCACTAAGTCACAGTCTCTGATCCTATTTTTATTTAAAATGTTGATATTTTTTCATGAATTAAAAAAATTTTTGTTTTAGCAGTATTTCATTAAAACATTAGCATTAATATTTCCATATAAATTTTATAGTATAAATATTTTAACATTAAATATTTCAATAAACAGTAATTAAATATTAATTCATTAAAGTAATACATAATGATTTAAATAACACCAAATATTTTAATTTAATGTAATATTTAGTATTTAATATTTCACCAAATCTTATTTGTCTTGGTTACTGCAGGTATTTTGGTTAAATTTTGGACCTGAGGCAAGTGCCTCACTGAATGCTCTACAGTCCCAACAGTATTCCCTCATACCTCTATTTCTTGGCTTTGTTTTCCAATTTACCTGAGTCAGGAGCGAAATAGGTATAGAAAATTCGAGGCAGGAAGGCTGGGGGGCAGAGGGAGCAGGTCTTGGCCTTCTAGCCTGAAGCTGTTTCAAGGAGACCAGGAAGAAGAATTAACATGAAGTCAAATTTAATGTTTAATAATTACCCAGGACTGGTCACTCAACTTTTTGATTGAGAATATATTCACAAGTTAAAGAGTAAATTGAATAGTCATATTCCTGCTACTGTTTAACACAGGATTGAGTAAACTTATCTCCTGTTTCACACAGGGTTGAGTAAACTTATCTCCTTCGATAAAATTTAAATGACAGAAAAATACTTATGTTTTTAGTTACATCATAAGTCAGACTTGTTTTTTAATACATTTTGGCCACATCTGTTAGGCTGATTGTTACCTGTCTTTTCCTACCCGTTTGTTCAGTGCTTTCTCTTTAAAGTGAACCAGTCCCTGGCACAAAGTAGGAACTTAATATTTTAGTGTCCATTTGTTTATTTATTCAACAAATATTTATGGGAACCTACTATGAGCTATCCACATTTCCATCTGCTAGAAAGAGAGAATGAACCAGGCAGGCAAATACCAAAGAGGCCTTCCTTGATTGTTAGGCAAAGTGAGGTAATAACTTCATGGCACCCAGCAACACAACACTCACCATATTTTTTGTAATGATCCCTTTCAAGTTTATCTTTCATTGGTTCCAATGAAATCAGAAGATGTATTCATCTTGCTCATCACCATGACTCTTGCACCTAGTGGCCTGGCATATGAGATATACTCAATGCAGATTTAAATAAATGACTCAACCACATTTCTCAGTATTTCCTCTATGAAGACTTAACAACTTCTTTTGAATAGGTACATATATACCTATGTTCAATATATATATGTGTACATATAATATCAGAATCAGTCTCTTTTTTTTTTCTCCTGAGTAATTGTCTTGTGAGTGCTGTTGATTGCCTACCCTGAATCCATTATTCCTTTATTTCTTTCCAATGGAGTCCTGGTTTTGTTCAGGAATTCACTCTTCCCTATGAAGCACATGATTCAAGAGAAACTGACCCTTTCTCTATTGCCAGGGACTTGATTGATTCAATTAGTCTGAATGAAAGTGTTTCTAATCTTCTTAGCAATGACTGGTTTCAGTATGGCCATGCAATTTAGGTCAATTTCAACTGAGATTTTCCAGGGGCTTCTGGGAAAATCTCCCCTTATTTGCCTAGAGAGCCTTTATCCTACAGTAGCAGTTCTCAAACTTGGACTATTTTGCTTCTCAAGGGAAATTTGGCAATATCTGGAGACATTTGTGATTGTCAAACTTGGGAGATGCTACTGACATCTAGTAAGCCAAGGCCAAGATGATGCAGCTAAACATCCTACAATGCTAAATATAGCATTCAAATAAAAACTAATTATTCAGCCCAAATAAGAATCAAAAAAGTACAAGTGAGAAACCCTGATCTAACATAAAGGAGAAAGCATGTACCTCTCTCTGATGGCTCCTTCCACCATACAACCACAGAAAAACTAGCTAATTTAGGATAAAGCTCAATACCGTAGATTTATAGAAAACAAAGAGAAAGACTGTAGATTCCCGATAACATGTCCAAATATATAGTTGGATCAAATAATTTTGAAGCTGACTTTGGCTGTGAACTTTCAGTTATCTGAGCTGTATGTTTCCTAATTGCTGTGTCAGTTCTAGCTAGATTATTTTTAAATAGCCGTTAAACGCACTCTATATAAACCAGTATATATTTCATTATCAAATAACAGGAATCCAGATGCTGATTTCATTTTACTTTAGTTTTCAACAAGTTAAAAGCTAATTTGTGGCCCCATCTTAATAACTATAACAATTTTTTTCCACCTGTATATCTGCATTCAATTTTTTTAATTTTTTAATTTTTATTTATTTTTTTTAATTGCATTTTATGTTTTGGGGTACATGTGAAGAACATGCAAGATAGTTGCATAGGTACACATGTGGCAGTGTGTTCTGCTGCCTTTCTCCCCTTCACCTCTATCTGGCATTTTTCCCCATGCTATCTCTCCCCAACTCCCCCCACCACTGTCCCTCCCCTATTGCCCCCCAATAGACTCCAGCATGTAGTGCTCCACTCCCTGTGTCCATGTGTTCTCATTGTTCATCACCTACCTATGAGTGAGAACATGCGGTGTTTGATTTTCTGTTCTTCTGTCAGTTTGCTGAGAATGATGTTCTCCAGGTTCATTCATGTCCCTACAAAGGACACGAACTCATTGTTTTTGATGGCTGCATAATATTCCACAGTGTATATGTGCCACATTTTCCAAGTCTAGCCTATCATCAATGGGCATTTGGGTTGGTTCTAGGTCTTTGCTATTGTAAACAGTGCTGCAATGAACATTCCTGTGCATGTGTCCTTATAGTAGAACGATTTATATTCCTTTGGATATATACCCAACAATGGGATTGCTGGGTCAGATGGAATTTTGATTTCTAGGTTGTTGAGGAGTCACCACACTGTCTTCCACAATGGTTGAACTAATTTATACTCCCACGAGCAGTGTAAAAGTGTTCCTATTTCTCCACATTCTCTCTGTTGTCTCCAGATTTTTTAATGATTGCCATTCTAACTGGCATGAGATGATATCTCAAGGTAGTTTTGATTTGCATTTCTCTGATGACCAGTGATGATGAGCATTTTTTCATGTTTGTTGACCTCATGTATGTCTTCTTTTGTAAAGTGCCTGTTCATATCCTTTGCCCATTTTTGAATGGGCTTGTTTGTTTTTTTCTTGTAAATCTGTTTGAGTTCTTTGTAAATTCTGGATATCAGCCCTTTGTCAAATGAGTAGATTGCAAAATGTTTTTCCCATTCTGTTGGTTGCCAATTCACTCTAATGACTGTTTCTTTTGCTGTGCAGAAGCTGTGGAGTTTGATTAGGTCCCATTTGTCTATTTTGGCTTTTGCTGCCAATGCTTTTGGTGTTTTGGTCATGAAGTCCTTGCCTACTATGTCCTGAATGGTTTTGCCTAGATTTTCTTCTAGGATTTTCATGGTGTTAGGTCTTATGTTTAAGTCTTTAATCCATCTGGAGTTAATTTTAGTGTAAAGTGTCAGGAAGGGATCCAGTTTCTGCTTTCTGCACCTGGCTACCCAGTTTTCCCAACACCATTTATTAAACAGGGAATCATTTCCCCATTGCTTGTTTTTGTCAGGTTTATCCAAGATTGTATGGTTGCAGATTTGTTGTGTTGCCACCAATGCTTCTGTTATGTTCCATTGGTCTATATCTCTGTTTTGGTACCAGTACCATGCTGTTTTGATTACTGTAGTCTTGTAGTATAGTTTGAAGACTGGTAGTGTGATGCCTCCTGCTGTGTTCTTTTTACTTAGAATTGAGTTGGCTATGCATGCTCTCTTTTGGTTCCATATGAAGTTTAAGGTGTTTTTTTCCAGTTCTGTGAAGAAGGTCATTGGTAGCTTGATGGGGGTAGCATTGAATCTGTAAATTACTTTGGGCAGTATGGCCATTTTCATAATATTAATTCTTCCTAACCATGAACATGGAATGTTTCTCCATCTGTTTGTGTCCTCTCTTATTTCATTGAGCAGTGGTTTGTAGTTCTCCTTGAAGAGGTCCCTTACGTTCCTTGTTAGTTGTATTCCTAGGTATTTTATTCTTTTTGTAGCAATTGTGAATGGCTGCTCGTTCTTGCTTTGGCTCTCTTTAAGTCTGTTATTGGTGTATAAAAATGTTTGTGATTTTTACACATTGATTTTGTATCCTGAGACTTTGCTGAAGTTGCTTTTCAGTTACAGGAGTTTTTGGGCTAAGACGATGTGGTCTTCTAGATATACTATCATATCGTCTGCAAATAGAGAAAATTTGGCTTCCTCCTTTCCTATTTGAATACACTTTATTTCTTTTTCTTGCCTGATTGCTCTGGCTAGAACTTCCAGCACTATATTAAATAGGAGTGGTGAAAGAGGGCATCCATGTCTAGTGCCAGATTTCCAAGGGAATGCTTCCAGTTTTTGCCCATTCAGTATGATATTGGCTGTTGGATTGTCATAAAAAGCTTTTATTGTTTTGAGATACATTCCATCAATACCGAGTTTATTGAGGGTTTTTAGCATAAAGGGCTGTTGAATTTTGTCAAAGTCCTTCTCTGCTTTAATTGCGATAATCATGTGGTTTTTGTTTTTGGTTCTGTTGATGTGGTGAATTACGTTTATAAACTTGCGTATGTTTAACCAGCCTTGCATCCCTGGGATGAATGCTACTTGATCGTGGTGGATAAGCGTTTTGATGTGATGTTGCAATTGGCTTGCCAGTATTTTATTGAAGATTTTCGCATCTATGTTCATCATGGATATTGGCCTGAAGTTTTCTTTTCTTGTTGAGTGTCTGCCTGGTTTTGGTATCAGGATGATGTTGGTCTCATAAAATGATTTGGGAAGGATTCCCTCTTTTTGGATTATTTGGAATAGTTTCAGAAGGAATGGTTACAGTTCCTCTTTGTGTGTCTGGTAGAATTTGGCTGTGAATCCATCTGGACCTGGACTTTTATGTGTGGTAGGCTCTTAATTGCTGCCTCAACTTCAGACCTTGTTATTGTTCTAATCATAGTTTCGACTTCTTCCTGGTTTAGGTTTGGGAGGACACAAGTGTCCAGGAATTTATTCATTTCTTCCAGGTTTACTAGTTTATGTGCATAGAGTTGTTTGTAATATTCTCTGATGATGGTTTGAATTTCTGTGGAATCTGTGGTAATTTCCCCTTTATCATTTTTTATTGCATCTATTTGGTTATTCTCTGTTTTCTTTTTTATTAGTCTGGATAGTGTTCTATTTTGTTGATCTTTTCAAAAAACCAGCTCTTGGATTTATTGATTTTTTGAAGGGTTTTTCGTGTCTCTACCTCCTTCAGTTCTGCTCTGATCTTAGTTATTTCTTGTCTTCTGCTAGGTTTTGAGTTTTTTTATTCTTGCTCCTCCAGCTCTTTCAATTTTGATGATAGGGTGTCAATTTTGGATCTCTCCACTTTTCTCATGTGGGCACTTATTGCTATATATTTTCCTCTAGAGACTGCTTTAAATGTGTCCCAGAGATTCTGGCATGTTGTGTCCTCATTCTTGTTGGTTTCGAAGAACTTCTTTATTTCTCATTTCATTGTTTATCCAGTCAACATTCAAGAGCCAGTTGTTCAGTTTCCATGAAGCTGTGCAGTTCTGAGTTAGTTTCTGAATTCTGAGTTCTAACTTGATTGCACTATGGTCTGAGAGACTGTTTGTTATGATTTCAGTTCTTTTGCATTTGCTGAGGAGTGATTTACTTCCAATTATGTGGTCAATTTTAGAGTAGGTGTGATGTGGTGCTGAGAAGAATGTATATTCTGTGGATTTGTCGTGGAGAGTTCTGTAAATGTCTATCAGGTTTGCTTGTTCCAGGTCTGAGTTCAAGTCCTGGATATCCTTGTTAATTTTCTGTCTGGTTGATCTGTCTAATATTGACAGTGGAGTGTTAAGGTCTCCCATTATTATTGTGTGGGAGTCTAAGTCTCTTTGTAAGTCATTAAGAACTTGCCTTATATATCTGGGTGCTCCTGTATTGGGTCCATATATATTTAGCATCGTTAGCTCTTCTTGTTGTATCGATCCTTTTACCATTATGTAATGGCCTTCTCTGTCTCTTTTGATCCTTGTTGCTTTAAAGTCTATTTTATCAGAGACAAGAAAAGCTACTCCTGTTTTTTTTGCTCTCCATTTGCTTGGAAAATCTTTCTCCATCCCTTTATTTTGAGCCTTTGTGTATTCTTACATGTGAGATGGGTTTCCTGGATACAGCACACTGATGGGTTTTGGCTTTTTATTCAATTTGCCAGTCTGTGTCTTTTGATGGGTGCATTTAGCCCATTTACATTTAGGGTTAATATTGTTATGTGTGAATTTGATACTGCCATTTTGATGCTAGCTGGCTGTTTTGCCCATTCGCTGATGCAGATTCTTTTTTTTCTTGATACTCTTTGCCATTTGGTATGTTTTTGGAGTGGCTGGTACTGATTGTTCCTTTCTATGTGTAGTGCCTCTTTCAGGAGCTCTTGTAAAGCAGGCCTTGTGGTGACAAAATCTCTGAGTACTTGCTTTTTCACAAAGGATTTTATTTTTCCTTCACTTATGAAGCTTAGTTTGGCTGAATATGAAATTCTGGGTTGAACGTTCTTTTCTTTAAGGATGTTGAATATTGGCCCCACTCTCTTCTGACTTGTAGAGTTTCTGCTGAGACATCTGCTGTGAGTCTGATGGGCTTCCCTTTGTGGGTGACCTGACCTTTCTCTCTGGCTGCCCTTAGCATTTTCTCCTTCATTTCAACCCTGGTGAATCTGATAATTATGTGCCTTGGGGTTTCTCTTCTTGAGGAATATCTTTGTGGTGTTCTCTGTATTTCCTGGACTTGAATATTGGCCTGACTTGCTAGCTTGGTGAAGTTTTCCTAGATAGTATCCTGAAGAGTATTTTCCAGCTTGGATTCATTCTCTTTGTCACATTCAGGTACACCTATCATACATAGATTAGGTCTCTTTACATCATCCCACATTTCTTGCTTTATTTCATTGAGTTGCTCTTCAACCTCTGATATCCTTTCTTCTGCTTGGTCAATTTGGCTGTTGAAACCTGTGCATGCTTCATGAAGTTCTCTTGTGTTTTTCAGCTCCATCAATTCACTCATATTCCTCTCTAAGTTGTCCATTCTTGTTATCATTTCCTCAAATCTTTTTTTTTTAAGGTTCTTAGTTTCTTTGCATTGGGTTAGAACATGTTCTTTTAGCTCACAGAAGTTTCTCATTACCCACCTTCTGAAGTCTGATTCTGTCATTTCATCACACTCATTCTCCATCCAGCTTTGTTCCCTTGCTGGTGAGGAGTTGTGATCCCTTGTAGAAGGCAAGGTGTTCTGGTTTCGGGTGTTTTCCTCCTTTTTGTGCTGGTTTCTTCCCATCTTTGTGGATTTATCCACCTGTCGTCTGTGTAGCTGCTGATTTTCCGATTAGGTCTCTGAGTGGACGTCCAGGTTGTTGATGATGAAGTTATTTCTGTTTCTTAGTTTTCCTTCTATAAGTCTGGCCCCTCTGCTGTAGGACTGCCGAGGTCCACTCCACGCCCTGCTTGCCTGGGGATCACCTGCAGCAGCTGCAGAACCATAAAGGTTGCTACCAGTTTCTTCTTCTGCTATCTTTGTCCCAGAATGATGCCTGCCAAATGTCAGTCTAATTAATCCCTTGTGAGGTGACTCTTTGAATATATGGAGGTCAGGGAGCTGCTTGAGGAGACAGTCTGTACTTTATAGGAGCTCAAGTGTTGAGCTGTGAGCTCTGTTGTTCATTCAGAGCTGCTGGGCAGGTATGTTTAAGTCTGCTGCAGCAGAACTCATAAAACCCCCTTTTTTCCCCCAGGTGTTCTGGCCTGGGGAGTTAGGGCTTTATTTATGAGTATACATTGCACTGTCCTGCCCAGCAAGGAGGCAGCCTTGTCACTGCCTGCCTGGAGAGGCTTTACGGAGCTGCTCTGGGGTCCGCCCTGCTGCTGTGGGCTTCCACTCTACTGCCGTGGGCTCTGCCCTGCTGCCATGTGTATTTCCCTGCAGTCCTGTTTATATGGGTGTGGTTAGAACTGCCATGGTGATGGTGGCCTGCCTCTGTAATGGTGGACTCTCTGTGTTATGGCGGGTTGCGTCGGCAATGGCAGCCTGCGTCAGCAATGGCAGACTACCGCCGTAGGGGTGGAGTGCCCGGTAATGGCAGATGCCCCTCCCCCACTGAACTGCACAGTCCTGGGTTCAGCTGTGCTTGCCAGGAAACTCTCAACCCGGAGCATTTCCAATTGTAGTTTTTTGGTTTGTTTGTTTTTGTGGGGGTGGGACCCGCAGAGCCTGATCACCTTGCTCCCTGCCTCAGAGCCCTTTTTAAAATAATTTGAATGGCTGACTCTCTCCCAGGGGTTCCAGTCACCTGCTAAAAGGGTGCTGGGATCTGTGTGATTGCCTGTGCGGCGACCCACTGTGCCGGCTGAAACATCGCTGCCCAGGAATCTCCTGGCCTGGCTTTATGTTTCAGTCCCATTTAATCAGATGAATGTGCTAATCTGCCTTCCCAGATCTCTAATTGCCAGTTTAACAGGGCAACCAGACCAGTGTATTTTGTATGGAGAGCTGCTGCACCGTGGTGCCGGTCGAAACAGCTGTGCCAGCCAAAACAGCCGCACTGGCAACCCGTGGGGCTCCTCCACCTGGGAATCTCCTTGTCTGTGGTCAATAAAGATCCATCTGGAAATGTGGCATCCACTCACCCCCTCTGCTTTCCACTGGGAGCTGCAATCCTGAGCTGGTCCTACAGCGCCATCTTCTCTCTCTTCCCTCAATTTTTTTACATAGTCTTTTATCTTAGTTCTATTTACGTGTATTTTTGCCCTGAATTTGTTTAGTACATATACTTGAAGTCTTTTTATCAATTTTATTGAATAATATATGTGAGATAAAGTGCCTTATACCTCACAGGAAACTAAAGATATGTTTGTGGAATTAAGAATAAAGGTGTACCAAACAAACAATGTTTATTTAAATTTTAATTAACTTATATTTGTTGTACAATACCACCTGAAATAACTTGAAGTCAACATGGTAACAAAATACCATTTGTAAGCTATTGTTTTCAGAGACTGAAATCTACAAACTCAGTGCTCTATCTCTTTCATCACTTGCATGTCTAGCCAATCTCTCCTTGCAAAAAAACAAAAATAGTAGAATTATTTGAATTTTTCATACATTTTATAAAACAGATCTTTAAATATTTGTTAAAAAGGTTAACCCAAGCCTCAAGATGTTGAGTTTTTAACCCTTATTTGCCAATGTTATATTCTATGATTTTGTTCAAATCCACAGAAACAGTTTTATTTATCTCATATCTTTAAAATAAGAATGGCTGTAGAGACCTACAAAAAATTAAAATGAAAATTGCTTGGCACAGTTATGTAAAATTTTATGAAGCTGAAGTGTTTAATAATAGCATGTAAGAGACAATGTTAACTGGGCAGAGTTTTTGAGAAACATAACCACAAATTACCTAAACTGTCATTGAAAAGAAACTAAGATTCCACTTTGTTAATATGTAATAGTTAAATATTTTGTGCTGACCATGTATTTGTGCTAGCAGAAGAAACTACCACATTTTCTATTTGTTCCTTGTTAATTCACATGTTCTGGTATTTTAGGTATTATCTAAAGCTACTTTTGTATATCATTAATGCAATATGAAAGTGTTTGAGTTGATTTAATCTAATTTTTCAGTCTCCCTTTCCTAGTGATTTCAGAGGTCAGAAAGCACCTACCTTTTCAGCCAAGACAGTTTCTCCTATTAAAACAATTAGTGTCCAGCTGCAGAATGAAGCAAAGAGAGGCTTAGAAAACACAAGTTGTTGATGCTTATAGGTCACCTGCAGATTGTAGGGGTAAAAGTGGCACTTGGGAGGAAGGGCATTCTGGAGCCTTAGGACCTGACCTAGGGACTTTCTATTTCTTGGAAGAGCAGTCCTAAAATATGCTAATTGCAGTGGGACACTAGTGGGGGAGAAAACTATGGGGATAGAGTGTTAAAAGTTTTCTTGGCAGGGTGAGTATTAGAACCTTGAAGTTGAAGGTAACAGTTTCAAATGCTTTCAAAGTTGTTGCAAGTGTCAAGAGCCACTGATTTGTGAGGTTTGTCCTTGCTTGTGCTTGATCCTTCTGACCTTTGTCCAGGATTGCCTACATAAGTGTGTAAGCAGCTGCCAGTGGACTGTGATTTGAAGGGCATCGAGAGGCCCACTGGCCCTGATTATTTTCCCCTGGATCTGGAATAACCTTTCTATTACTTAGCACAGCATCTGGCTCAGTAAATCTATTGGATGGATGGATGGATGGATGGATGGATGGATGGATGGATGGATGGATGGATACATGGATGGATGGATGGATGGATGGATGGATGGATGGATGGATGGATACATGGATGGATGGATGGATGGGTGGATACATGGATGGATGGATGGATGGATGGATGGATGGATGGGTGGATACATGGATGGATGGATGGATACATGGATGGATGGATGGATGGGTGGATACATGGATGGATGGGTGGATAGATGGATTCAGCACTTATATCTATAGGACTTATTATATCCAGGTATTATGCAAAATGCATGGGGCCGACACATAAACACAATTATTATGTTCCTACTTTTCATGAGGCCCACTGTCTAGTTAGACAGAAAAGAAGGTAAAGTAAATACAGAATTCTAAGTGAGGGTTCTGAAAGTTTAGAAGGAAACAGAGTGCTAAAGATAAGGAACTTCAGAAAAGTCTTCCAAAAAAGGTATTTTTGATAGAAAATGACCATAGTTGAAATGCAAAGATATGTTCAAGAAGAAATATTATAATCTCATTGACCCTGGGTAGGTGTTTAAAGAGTCTGTTTATGAAGTAGAGCAGTAAGAAAATTAGGAACTTTTGATGGGGAAAAAACATCTCAAGAAAGGGATAAGTGAGTGTCCAGATGCTGTCCAAGAAGAACCGATTTGAGCAGAGATGAACAGAGCCACTAAGTCCAGGTGGGATCTGGAGTGGGGCTGTCCAGAACCAACTGGCCTGAGTCCCATTGGTGAACCTGACAGAATGTTGCACTCTGGGAATCCAAGCTCAATAGACAATCTGTAAGAACAAAGTCTGGTTGTGAAAAATGCTAAGAACTCTGTGCAGGAGTGCTATTTTCTTGATGGAAAGGTGATAATATTATATTAATCAGAGATGACAGAATTGACTTTGGGGCCATTGGTTTAGTAACAATTAAAAGGAAAGCCTGGAGCTATTTTAAAGAAAGTCTTCCTTTGCATCAGATTAGAATATTTCTTGCCACATCTGAAGCCATTTGATTTTTCATTTATTAGCTGCCTTTGGATTAATCAGAGAGGAGCTACATACATAATACTAGAAATGAGCTTTGTCTGTGATCGCATTTATTTTCACTTTCTGAATTTGAGGAGCAGCTACTGATCTTAGAATACTCACTAAATGAATAAATAAGCAAATGAAGTCATGAATGTTGGAGTATAATTTATTATTTTGCTGCCTGTAATACCTGTTCTGCAATATTCTCTTATCTCCTTATTCACCTGACACCGTTCTTGTGGGAAAATAGAAAATAATCTTACCTTGAATTACTAGTTTCTATATAAAGTGGTATAGTTTTATTTTGATATGTGATTAGCCAAGCCTTTAAAACCCCATTGTGTGTGTTCTTGAAGCACATAAGCAGAGACTGACCTATAAAAGATGAAAGTTCAGCTTTGGGGGTAAGCCTTAAACTAAATCTGCACTGTTTCCTTGTGTCTATGCCAAAATTCCAAAGATAAGAGTTACTTTATTTGCCATCCATTATCACTATTTAAACATCTTTCATTGCTGAAGTTGTACTTTCCATGGAGTTGGATGGGTTGACTTTGAACAGTAGCAGTTCATAAAGACAGCAGACCCTCACCTCCCAACCCTATCTCCTACTTTGTTTTTCTAAGAGCATGAAGACTCTTAGTATCAGATGGAGGAACACATTTTTCTCTCTAAAATACATCAAGGGAAATGAAGGGAAGCAAAACCTCAAAAGCAATCTTTTAAACTTGTAAAATTTCCCTCTATACATCATGATTTCTGCTTTCTAACAATAACCAAAGAGACTTCTTGAACATCAAATAGCTCTTACAAAATGACATTTAAAAAAACATCATTCTCAGCAAACTGGTACAAGAGCAGAAAACCAAACACCGCATGTTCTCACTCATAGGTGGGTGTTGAACAATGAGAACACGTGAACTCAGGGAGAGAAGCATCACACACTGAGGGCAGTTGGCGGGGGCGGCTGGGGGAGGGACAGCAGGGGTTGGGGAGGGATAACATGGGGAGAAATGCCAGATATAATCAAAGAGGTAATAGAGGCAGCAAACCACCTGGTTATGTATGCACCTATGCAACAACCCTGCATGACCTGCACATGTACCCCAGAACCTAAAGTAAAATAAAAAAAAATTAAAAAAAGATAAGACACACACACACACACACACACACACACAAACACACACACACACACCACACACACACACACACACAATATACCATGTACACAAACTAGAAACATATGGATAAAATAGCAGGCATTTAGAAGTTAGTGAATTAAATGGAAAAACACCTCCAAAACAGATTTTATATTGTTATTGTAAAACCACAATATTACTAATGCCAGATAAACTCTGAGAACAGCTGGATTTTGATTATCTCTAATTGCGCTTGACCCAAATCACTTTTATTTTTTTTTAGAACATAGCATTTCTCTACGTTACTCTTACTTTCAGTGCTGAGTTCTGAAATATATTCCAGTGATTACTGAATTCACTTTCTCCATGTGTGTGAATAAATAAAAGTGAGTCTGCGGCCCACTGCTGAGTTTTCATAATAATGGAGAAACAATGGTCTTTGAAAGTTACAGATAATCCCCAGTCCTCATTGTGGTCATCTGTTTCAGTCCAATCTTTCTCTGGAACAACTAGCAAGATGCAAAATTGACTGATGATCTTCTCCCTTCCCCTGCTTGACCCTACATACACACTGCCTCTCATAGAGGTGCCAAGAAGCAGTGAAGTGACCAAAAGACAGAGAGTAGGAGGGAGAGGAAAGAAAAACAAACCAAATGATCAACCCCGAATGACTGAGCGTTGGCTGTTTTAAGTTATTTATTCCTTTGAGCGTTCTCAGACGTGTTTTTTTTTGAGAAGACTTTCATGTTGTCTTTTCTTTCCCCTCTGAGAGTTAACCACCATTTTCCCTGCAAGGGGCTAAGGGTGCAGAGCCCTTGAATGAAGTCCAGGTAGGCTGCCAGATTCTCAAGACACTAAAGCACAATATTTCCATCCTCATTCTTTTGAAAACAGGCTTTTAAATGGTGCATGAAGCCATGTCAATGATGAACAAAAATGAAAGTCACAAAGTAGTGAGTGAAAGTTCAAAAGTAATTCATCCATCATTGGTATTTACATACAGCTTTAAATAGGTAGATTTTTTTTTAATTATGCATTTTGGTATTTGGTCTATCATTTTATAAAAGGCAGCCTGCAGTTTACAAAAACATGGTCTACATTGAATTCTGTTTTGATCGACTGTCTCCATCAGAGTGTTTTTCAGTGCTTGTATCATGAATTAAACATAGAACAATCTCATTCATTTAAATAAAATCCGCCTACTGAGGGCCATATGCATGGCTTGGGTCAAATCTGTAGAAGCATCATTGTGGAGAAGAATGCCCTCTGGCCATGTCTTTTCTGTTTCAATTGTCCAGGGTCTAAGAATGAACACCAAAGAGGAAGGAACACATCAATCTGAGTCAGCAACACTTCAAAGATGGTCTTTCTCAAAAGACCAATACACTGCAGGCTTTCATCATACATAAACTGACTTAAGGAATTTCCTAAAGGAGGTAGACTTTATGTAGAATTGCTTTTGGTTCTTTAGGATTTAATAGTAGAAGGACTTCTTTGTAAATATAAAAATAATTCTTAAACAGTCATTATGATGACTTATGGAGTAACAATTTTATTCTAATCATGATTCTAAGTGTTTTACAGAAATTACATAATATAACTATTTTAAAAGCCATATAAAATAGCTATTATTATTCTTCATATATATTTTCAAAAATGACAAAACGGGAGCACAGAAAAGTATTTGCTGAAGCTCACAACACAGCAGGATTTGAATTTCCTTATCTTACTCCACAACATAATATTAGACTTGAAAGACTACATATCGTATATTTTATTCAGGTACTTAAAACTTTCTCTAAGATCCTGCTAATTGATGTAGTTTGATTCTGGGATATTCAAAAGGGAATTTTATATAATTTTAGCTATTGATGGTCACTTCTAATACTTGAAAATATCACTCTGGAGTATATATTGCCCATGTCTATTACAAGATCTCTAAATCTAGGCCAAATATTTTTAAAAATTTATTTTCAATTCATATTGTCATACATTTTTGCTTTTTTTTTTTTTTTGACGGAGTTTCGCTCGTTACCCAGGCTGGAGTGCAATGGTGCTATCTCGGCTCACTGCAACCTCCGCCTCCTGGGTTCAGGCAATTCTCCTGCCTCAGCCTCCCGAGCAGCTGGGATTACATTTTTTTATATTTTGAGTAGAGAGGGGTTTCATCATGTTGACCAGGATGGTCTCGATCTCCTGACCTCATGATCCATCCACCTCGGCCCCCCAAAGTGCTGGGATTACAGGCTTGAGCCACTGTGCCCGGCTGCATTTTGCTTGTTAAATCTGTACCTTGTGTGTATGTCAGATTTATTGAAGAGATAAATGTTAAATAATTAAAGAAACCAAAGATAGATGTTAACATCTTTACTGTGTAAAGAGCTTTTATAAATCAATATGAACTTGTAGAGCAACTGAATATAAAAAAAGACAAAGAACATGATGAAGAAATTTAATGGAGGATAAATACAAATGGTTAGACTCGAACACATATGATAAAATCTTTAACATCAATTGTAACTATAAGAATGCCAATTAAATATTATATTTTAATCATTAATGAAAAAGACACAGGAACAGAAAACCAAACAGCACATGTTCTCACTCATAAGTGGGTGTTGAACAAGGAGAACACATGGACACAAGGAGGGGAACATCACACACTGGCGCCTGTTAGGGGTAGGTACTGGTGGAGGGATAGCAAGAGGTGGGGAGATAGGGGAGGGATAGCATTAGGAGAAATACCTAATGTAGATGAGGGGTGATGGATGCAGCAAGTCACCATGGCACCTGTATACCTACGTAACGAACCTGCATGCTCTGCACATGTACATCAGAATTGAAAGTATAATTTAAAAAATTAATTAGAAAATAAACCTTAAAAAATTATACAACTAAACCATTAAAAAAAGATTAAAAACTATTTTCATTCCCATTATTTCAGGGACATAGAAATATGAACACTTTCAAACATCACTGGTGGAGTAAAAATTATTTAAGCATAAACAACCAAACACACAGTTTAAAGTATAAATTGAAGTCCCAAGACTTAAAAATGTTTATACTCTTTGAGCCAATAGTTTAATTTACAATAGATGAAGAAAATGGAGAAGAATATCAAAGCTTACTTACAAAGATATTCATTATAGTTTTATTTTAAGTAAAAAATTTAAATAATTTATAGGTTCAATACAAAAAGAAGACCTCGCTAACACATTTATGATACAGTCATACGATAGCAATAGTGTGAAGACTAATTACAAGTTGAATATCTCTTATCCAAAATACTTGGGGCCAGAAGTGGTTTGAGATTTCAGATTTTTTCCGATTTTGGAATATTTGCATATATAATTATACATCTTAGGAATGGGACCCAAATCTAAACACAAAATTTATTTATGATTCATATGCACCTTATAAACAGAACCTGAAGGGTAATTTTATGTAACATTTTAAATAATTTTGTTCCACATTTTGTCTGTGACCTGTCATACGAGGTCAGACGTGGAATTTTTCATTTGTGGCATCACATCAGCTCTCAAAAAGTTTGAGATTTTTAAGCATTTCAGATTTCGTATTTTTAGATTAGAGATGTTGAACTTGTAATACAAAAAACATAATACAGTACATTTATTTGCAATATGCCATTGAAGAGAAAAAGAATATTAAAAAATAGAGTATGATCTCAATTTTAAAAACAAATATCTACTTTATAGCTCTCTATATAGCTGCATCACATACTACAAATCCACATTATATGCATACATATATAATTGCATATAATAGAATGAGAAAAACTATAATATTAATTATTTAAAGGTGGTATAATTGTAGGCAAATTTTTCTTTATTCTTTTTATCAGCATTTGAAATTTACTACAATTAATATATAACTATATATATATTTATAGAAGAATATGGCTGATATAATATGGAATCATCAACCCATGGTGTTCTCAAGAAATAATAGCCCAGTATAAATTCAAGATACTCCTATTAGTATAAGTGTTTACTTGAGTAAATTTATGAAAGAAGTTCAATCTCACTACTATTCACAGAAATATGAACTAAAACAAGCAGTGATTTTCCTCCATGTTTGCTGAAGTTCAATGCTGCTACAGATGGAAAGGCTGGAGTGTGTCATTGGTGCAGTCTATTTGGAGGGCAGAGTATCATTAACTATCAAAATTTTCAATGAACACACTTTAAAATTAGCAATTTCACAGCTAGGAAAGATTCTACAAACACATTGACCCAAGTGAATAAAATTGTATGTACAAAATGTTCATTGTAGCATCTTTTATAACAGCTAAGTACTGGGGACAGTCTAAATGTCCATCCAAAGAAGAATGTTTAAACAGATTAAGCAGCTGCTAAAAAGTAATTGAGAGAGATCTACATGTAATGGCCTAGAGAGATGTCCAAGATACATGATCTTTAAAAAAGCATATGGCACAACCATTTGTATAGTATGATTCAACTGAAGTTTAAAAAAAAACTGAATATATAGAAAATATCTGAAGAAATAAGTCTTAAATTTAACTATGGTCCTCTCTTTGGAAGGACATGAACCAAGGATCCTTGGAGGCAAGGAAATGGGGATTTTGTGTTGAACTTTTATTCTTCAATGGTGTTTGAAGTTTTTGCAGTAAGAAGTATTTATGTATAAGGTAGAATTAGAATGATTTAAAATGATCAGAGACTCAAGAAAAGTGTTAGCTATTTGTCTTAACCAAACACTGAAATATTGGCAGATATCATCAGGCAAGTTAAAACAGTGAATTACTCTTTACAAAATAAGAGTATTTTCCTTCTCTTTTAAAATATTTTAATTTTTGTGGCCAGCATGAAGCTGATCTTGGCAAGAGTGAAGGGTGTTCTCACAGGAGGAGAAATCCATAGAGCAATACATTCATTATATTAAGTTGCAACAGTTCTTTATTTAAAGTGTTTGGTTGTATCATCATCTCTTAACAAAACATTTTTATTTTTCCACTTTTAAAATCCTCCAGTGACCATTTTGCTTGATTTCTTTTTTGTCTTTCATTTCTTTATGACGGTAATGCAAAACAAATTTTGATAAAAATATCTTATTCATCTTTTCACTGATCAACTCTCTGCTTCCAAGCAGAACCGAGGAACATTGATATCTTGATAGAAAATAATTTTTCCCTTTGAGTTAGGTTATTTTTAAAAATGAAAAATAGCCCTATTTTTAAAATAGTACAAGCACTTTATGCTAATTTAAAAATAAAAGATAGCATATAAAAATGCAAACAAAGTAAAATTTCCCTCTAATCCTATCACAAAGAGATAGGTGTTAGCATTTTGGTGTATATATTTTGTGTGTATCAAGTTTCCTATAACTTGATTTTTTTTCATGTGATATTCACTTTACCCTTATAATAAGATTCTACCGTATGGATATTTCATTTTTAGACATTAAAATTTCTGGCAGGCCCAACTGATTGCAAATATAATTAGCCTCTCCCTCTTCCTTGTTGGCAAATCTTGCCTCCCATAATAGAGGCTGAATAACAGTTATTCACTTTCTCAGTTTTCTTTACAGCTGAGGTGTAGGTATGAGGCCCAGAACTAGCTAATAGCAAATAACAAAGTTCCCAGAATAGGCATTCCTCCTTGATAAAAAATAGACATGCTTGGAGAAACTGCCCTTCTTCTTGTCTTTGTGTAACGTGTGATGCCTGGAGCTACAGGAGCTTTCTTGTGACCATGAGGAATGAAACCTAAGAAAAAAGCTATGTCAATCATAATAGAGTTTCAACAATGATATACTCTGAATCTTTAATGGCATTTCTGAACTACTGAACACACTCTAGAAGCTCCTTTTCAGAAATTCCTGTGGGCTAAAAATCAACTATTGTTTGATCCATTTTAACCAAGTTATTCTTACCTGTATCCAAAAGCAATTCAATTGATATAGGGTTATTTAATTTTTCATCCTTTCAAAGAAAACTGAAATGTTCATGCCTAAATGTACTAAATGTATGATGTTATTAATTTCTCCAGATGTTTTCCTGAAATAAATTCTTAGTAGTGTAATTCCTGGCTCAAAGTTTAGAATAACTTTAAATATAAATTTTGAATTATTTTAAGAGCATCATAACTGGAATTTATGATTCTATTTTTTATTCTTATATTTCTTTACTGTGGCAGTGGTTTAGAGATTAAGATCATGGAATAAAGAGGTACGTGCCACCCAACAATTGGGTTTCTGCCCACTCTATTACTACTTGGTTAACTTTAGGCAGTGACTTAACTTGTTGCTGCTTTAGTTGGCTCATCTGTAAAATGGGTATAAAAATATCTACTTCATTGTGTTTCGGTGAGGTTTAAACAAGTGAACAGCTATAAACTTATTAGAACTCTCTAGTGCCAGCACGGGAACAGGTGCTTTTTCTTTGTCTGCGTACCCTCGCGTGCTATCTTAGTAATCGATGTGGATTAGTTTCTCAATACACATTTATCTAATAAGTGAAGAAATGAATAGTGATTCTGAGATTTTTATCTGGATTAATATTTTTGTCATATTTAAGTGCCTCTAGAATCCACCCGGTTTGCTTTTGCCTCTGTTATTTATCTTTTTGCTGCAACCACAAATTGGGCTGGAATATAATTACAGTTATGAGTCAGTGTGGGTTTTTAACACAGAAGATCTCAACTTGAAACATCCTTAGGATTGGCACAGTGCATTTAAAAAATGAGTTTGTTCTACTCAAATACCAACTTGTTTTTTGAAAATCAACATAGCATGCAAGCATTGGATCTTCAGAAGTGATGAGTTTTTACAGTTTTTGTAGTCCCATTCTTCAGCCAATGAAGCAATTTGCTCTTTATCACCCCAGACGTTAATCACCCAGTGTGCTGACTGAATTTTTTTCATCATTATTTTTAAATCCTGGAGGTGGGGAAGATGGAGGAGAAGCAAAATTAGAGACCCATTGTCTGACTATTATTTTATCCAACACAAGCATGAAGGCAAAAAAAGGACATCACATTTCCAAGATATTGTAGTTTTGAGCACTGGTTGTAAATTCCTTTTTAAATTTTTTAGATCTTTACACACGAATTTTTTTTTAAGAGTAATAGAAGCCATAAAATGAGCAACGAGAGACATCCAAAAACATCAAGCATTCTATCTACAAACATATATGTTTGTTACAGTATTATATGTACATTCAAATCTGAATTCCACAAGAAATATCATCATAATGTTAAGAGCAAATAAAATAATCCTGCATCAAAGGACAGTTGAACTTAATGGAAGATTTATGTGAAGTTCAACTATCTTACCCTTTGCCTAAAGCCTATCAATCAACCCACTCATTGCCCTCAGTTATGTATTATCCTTTTGAGAATTTAAGAGCAGGTCACTTCAGATCTTTTCGTGTATTATCTCATCTTTCTAATCTACTCAACAGCATAAAGGCCACCAAAATGAAATGACTGTTTCAACCTGTAGAATCAGCTAAGATTGTTACAGTGGTTCTTTGATTAACTTACATTTTAGTGGTCCAGAGAGTAGTTTATTTGGAGGAAAAAAAAGAGAAGAAAAGTTGTATCTGAATGTTACACTTTTAAAACTACAATTAATGACAAACAGAAATGAAATAGATAGTCCACAGTTTTTTTTCCTTTTTTAGTGACAGATGATCACTTGCTATTAATGGATTACCCAGAATGAAGCACTGAACAGTAGAAAAAATGTGTATGAACAAGAAGTACTTAAAGAGTGTTTTGGATATTTTATGTGGGTGTTGGTTGCCAAAAAGAAAAGTCTATGGACTCAAAAGACTGGGCCAGACAGCAAGCTAGAAAACAGATTGCAGGAGCACCAGGAATGCATTTCCAAAAGTAACATTTTTACAGCAGGATTAAATGCTAGAAAGTGGCATTTTACGTCAAAATCAATTATTTGTGGGGTATGTAAGGGATGATGTGTTGCATTCATGTGTTTTTGAACAAGATAAGCCATTTTCCAGCATGACCTAGTGTAAATCTGTACACTTTCAAGTTACTTTAAAAATAAATGTGGGCCGGGTGCAGTGGCTTACACCTGTAATCCCAGCACTTTGGGAGGCAAAGGCAGGCGGATCACCTGAGGTCAGAAGTTTGACACCAGCCTGACTAATATGGTGAAACCCCATCTCTACTAAAAATGCAAAAATTCGATGGGTGTGGTTGCTGGTACCTGGAGTCCCAGCTATTCTGGAGGCTGAGAAAGGAGACTGCTTGAACCAGGGAGGTGGAGGTTGCAGTGAGTAGAGATTGTGCCATTGCACTCTAGCCCGGGTGACAGAGCAAAACTTCGTCTCCAGAAAAAAAAAAAAAAAAAAAGTCAAGAGCAGAGTGTTTTAATACTGCTCCCCGCTGAGGAAACACTGATCGGACCTTGTAACCTCCTGTTTTTTTCTAGTTGACAATTACTGTTTTCCAATGGACAGTGATGCTGGATGCCTACTGCTGTGAAAAATCTTTCGTTTATGTATCCATCAACTGTTTATAGAGGACCTACTATGTGCAAGGCATTGTTCTAGTCATTCAGACTATAGCAGGGAAGAAACTGAACCAAACATCTTGTTGTCATGGAACGTTGTCCAAAAAAAGTACTATTGAATTCATCTACTTGAGTGGGAGATCAAGATGTGTTCATTTTACTCATGCTTTTGGGGATAGAGACTTAACTTACCGAATGTACTTTGAAATGTATTTGTGCAAACAATTTGAAAGGAGCTGAGTCTCCTCTTCCCTGTCATGACTTCCCACAATGGGGGCTAGAAGATAAATGTCCTACCTCATTAAAAGGGTTTGGAACAGAATTGGTTTGTATTTAATAAATATCTGCATGTTTAGAAAAAGTCCCACTTTCCTTTTGATGGTGTGCATGTGGCTCTATAGTGTTTCTAGCTAAGATAGGGTCTAGAGGGAGAGAAGCCTAGCACTCTAATTCATACTTTCATGCGAGACTCTCCTCTAATGCGGGCCAATTGTGTGGGAACATCTCACCTACCCTGATGTTTTCTAAGGCCTTTCTACCTGACAAGTGTGGCACCTGGCTCCTTCAGTTATCAGTGAGATTGGCATCTCAAGGCAATGGTGGTGTTTGCAGGTGTGACTGACCACTGTGTTGACTCTTTCAAGTCATGTACCACATGGGTTATCAGGATTCATGTTCTTACAATGAAGGAAAGGGCTTGAGTCTGAAACCCTGGGGCATTCCTGGGAGAGGGTGGGAATTGGAAGCCCGGCTCAGCTACTATCCTATGACAGGCTGTTGGTCAGCCATACCCTCCCTTTGTGCAAAGGATCTTGAAAGGCTTTTATTGTTTCTTCTCTGTGAGACCATGAATCACCTACATTTTAAATGATGCATTTTTTAATGGGTCAAAATTAAGCACCTGACACAAACGATTTTGGGAAAGAAGTGTGTATCTCTTTGTGCTAATTAATGTCCAGAGCAGAAAATAGCTTTTGGTAGTACAATGAAAACCATTAGCCTTTATTCTGATAACTTTTTTACTTAACAGGTTATAACATCCTTGGAACCAAGTCCTGTTTTCAAGGAAAAATTCTTTAAAATGTGAACTATCTCTAAGCCTATCACAATCCTCTCCTTACACTCATTGAGTTTGGAAAAGACTGTTGAAGAAGGTATAGGTCAGAAAGAAGGTCAGAAAACATAAGAAAAGCTTCTGGAATAGGAGATGAAGTGAGGACTTCAGGCCTGAGGTTGTCCCTTTCTTCTTCTGTGCAAATATTGACCCTGAGTAATACACACCGAATGTGACACTCTTACCAGTAGAAGTAATATTAGAATACCAGTGAAAGTCCGATATTCTGGAATACCAGTGGAGGCTCTGAAAGGTGTGGGTTTTAAAATGTGTTTGCTTGGTTTAAAAATATCTTCTAATTTCTTTTATATTTTACCTGAACTTCTTACTTCCTAATTTGGCTAAGTACTACAGCCACTGAAATAGCTCCAAAAGAATCCTTCTCCTGATTTTCCCAGAACATCTAGAGCTATGGAATACTGAAAATGTCCCAGGGTCTTCTGAGGTCCCCCATTCCTAGAGGAATAGGGATTACTCTTTCTCTGAAAGGTACTTTCACCTCTTCTTGTTTTCCTATTCCACCCTGTAAGACCAGACTTGAAAAACAGAATAAGAAATGTTGGTTTTTATAATAGCACATGAATATACACTTAGTTTTCTCTGGAGATTAAAAGGCAACTTTAAAAAGCTAGGTGCCACTCTGTCCAGAACAGTTTTGAGTTTGCTTTGAGGCCAGAGGAAGGATTATATCACCCATCAGCAGACCTTTCATGCTTATGAGTACTGCAAAAAATACAAAATATTTGATTCACAGGGCATTTTCACCCTTAGCAAAAAAAAAAAAAGTTTAAAATTTATATTTAAAATTTAAAATAATTTTAAAACTTATAAATGATTTGCCTTTACAACCAAGCAAATCTTTGAGTAAAGTCCTCATGATTTTTTGAAATAATAGAGCTTAAATACAGTTTTTAAACATTTAAATTTAAATTGAATTTTTCAAATTGACTTGCCAGAAATTTTCAAACACATACAAAAGCAGAACAAAATCAAAATGTACCTATCACCCGCTATCAAAAACTATTCTAAAATTTACAATTTTCAATGGAATTAAAATCCTGATATAAAATAAGAACTAAATTTATGAAAACTGTTTCTACTCTTTAGAGCATATTGACTATTGTTATTCAGGTAGCTGCATGCTTACAATCTATACAAATCCTCCTGAGATACTTAGCGCTTCTGTCCCTCCCATGACACCCTCAGAGCTCCTGTCAGCACTTGGGAGTGAGCCAGTTCAGGAGAATCTGTCTGCATCATGACAAAGGGCAAAGATTCAGCCAAACCCTGATAATCTGCTAATAATTCAATTTAGTTTTGCTTCAACTTCGTATTTGAAACATAGGAAACCAAAGTCCTTCTGTGTATAAACAAGTAGGTCTTTTAGGGCATTTGATGAGGTTTTGATCAGAAGGAAATATTTTAAGTGAAAAAATGGGACTCTGCTAGTTGGATTTCCTTGTGGCCATCAACAGCTAATAATATGACCTCCACAGACTGCAATGCAAGATTATAGGACTTAAATAGGAAAAGAAAAATGGAAGCAAGTGGGAAAATGTTTTCAGTGTGAATAGTTGACTTGCTGGTTCTGAGACCCAACTGGTTCTTTTGACCAACTTCCCTGATGTCTCCAGACCCTACTTATGGTTGGAAGAAAGCAAAGCTGCCAGCTTGGATACAGCTTCCATGATTTGGAAGCTGTAAAAGAAGTGATCCTGGAAAACCATTTTAACAACAAGGTTCTGTTCATGAAACACCTGGTATTTTTGTGAGTTATCACAGACTTGTGACTTATATAAGGATAAAAGTTTAAAAAACCCCCCCACACACAAAACTTTTTTTGAGGGGAAAATATCCCATCATGTTACCCTAAGAAAAGGGAAATATTTTCATGGGTTGAAAGCATCTGGCTTTGTTTTATTTGAGCCTAACATTTTCCAGTTCTTATCATTTTCATATTGCTCCCCTAGGCCTTTCAGGTGTCCCTGGCACGCTGGCCTTGGGGGCATTTTCAGAAGGAGAAAGACATTAGAAGCAAATAAATATATATGCATTTCCTCTAGGGAGGATGGTTTTGTAGCAGTCTTGTACTAACTTAAAAAGCAAAGTAATCACATGTTCCTTCTACCGGTAACTCATGTCATTACTGAAGACATTGAAAGCAAGTGACAAAAATTACCAATTGAGTCATTAAATAGCTGTGTGAGGGTACAGCAGCTCTATAGTTACCAAGGATAGGTCTATAGTTCCCTGCCCTGGATCCCCTTCTTCTTTCTGCTCTCAGCATTTGTTCACATTCCTTACTGAACATCCTCACCACAGAATAGATAGGAGACTTGCTGAAGTGCCAATCAACTGCTTCTACCTACTTTTACTCAATCTCACAAAATAGTAGGAAATAAAACTGTAAGTACTGGCTGTTTTTAGTCAATGTTTTAAAAAAAGGGCTGGGTGTGGTGGCTCACACCTATAATCCTAGCACTTTGGGAGGACATGGTGGGAGGATCCCTTCAGGTCAGGAGTTCAAGATAGCCTGGGTTATATAGCAAGACCCTGTCTCTAGAAAAAGTACAGAAAAACTAGCCAGGCATAGTGGCATTGGCCTGTAGACCCAGCTACTTGGGAGGCTGAAGCATGAAGATCCTTTAAGCCCAAGATTTGAGGCTGCAGCAAGTTATGATCACAGCACTGCACTCCAGCCTGGGTGACTGAGTGAGACCCTGTCTCAAAACAAAACAAAACAAAACAAAATAAAACAAAACAATAGAAAAGGGCTAACTAAAAGAGGCAGATTTTAGTTATGTTTGAATTTAATGTCCTTACATATCGCTATTATTTTCCATTTCTACTGATAATTATGATTTACCTATTATTCTAATGATTATTATGGGTTTGAGAATCTGGACTGAAATGCTTATTGGTGTTTAAGTCAATACCTACAAGAGCCAAAATGCACAGATAGATGAAAAGTAACTTGGCTAATTGGATAGGATAAATAGCCATACTGAAGATAGACAAATGCCGGCCTTGAATTTCCCAGCATGACATTTAGTCAATCTCTAATCTTCTTGTCATGTTACCAAAGTAGACAAGAGCCTTAGCTGCTAGTTGATATCATCATCAAGTTATCATTATATTTTGGCTCTATCACTATCTCAGGCATAAACAGATCATGGTCTCTCCATCAAACAGTAGTTATTGAGACAAGCTTTTCTCTGTACCATTCAGGTTCTGAAGTGCTTTGTATCCTAGTAATCCCTTTTCCTAACAGCATAACAAGATGTAAGTGTCTTTTCTAATGTTGGAGAATGAGAGTACTCATTAAAAAATGAGAAAAAAAATTTCTTGATAATCTCTTTGAGACAACTTCTTTTATCCCCAGTGTCTAGCTCTGGGTATTCAATGATGAAGAAGTACATGTTATCTTTTTCTTGGAAATTCTAACTGTTTTCCTGCTCCTGAGAACTAATGACTTTACGTCTTTGAATGGTATACACTGACAAAGTTAAAGTTAAATCTGTATGTTATGCTTCAAAGAAACACATACGTAAATAATTATCCATATTTTAAACTTATTTCCTAACATATAGAAGTGACAACTTAGTTGTAGATATTACAAAATATCCTTATTTACAATTCAGGTCAAAGTGAAATATTACAGAGAGGTATTTATATTTGCTACTTTTGTTAGGCTTCCCTAAATCAGTGAAAACTCATAAAGATGTCTACTATCATCTTTAATTGGCAAAGATATAGTGAGAAATCCTTCAGCAGTAGAATATGAAATTATGAAAGTTGTGGATTATGTATGACCTAGTGTAATCCACTGAAAATTCTTAATAAAAATATGAAAACATGGAATTCAATGCATATAAAGTTACCAACACATAGAAATAATACTCAAGGTGATATAATTACCTTGACTTGACTGTACATAGTCTATATTCACATGTAGGACATGAAAATGTAAAATATATGTTTAAAAAACCATATAAATGGAAGAAATTATAAAGGTCATGGAGTCCGGTCCTAATTCCCCCAGCATGAAATCTCTCAAGTTTGTAAGTACTCAATGAAGACATGGTGAATAAATGAAAAACAGAAAAAAGCCTTTAGATTCACCTTGGACATTTCTAGGAATTCTCTTCAGAAGGCAGCTCACTCTATTTTGAACCGTTCCAATATGTAGAATGCTCTTTTCTCTATTACCTGATGGCATTTATCACTTCAGCATTTATTATTATTATCAATATCATCTAGATATTCTCCAATCTATAGAGAGTTCATGCTTTAAAAAAAATAGATAAACCACTGTGTCAAAATTCATTATCCTTAGAGTTTTTAAGAAGAAAAAAATTCCATAAGTAAGCTCTAGGAAGAACTACATTTCTTATGAGTTATTAATGTTCCACATTGCTTTGATATACTGTTATCCAGTCAAATAATGAGTACAAAAATTAATATAAGCTAGTATAAATATAAATACAGAAGGGGAATCTTAGCAGAATCATCCTGAAGACTGGAATGGTTTGGGGAATAAAAATGACATAGATTTATTCTGCACTTTAAGATCTGTGGATAAATAGCAACAGTGATAATCTGCTAATCCAAGATGGCTCCTATCATGTTACCTCTAGTTAGCCTACATTTTCACAAGTGAGGAAAAGCAGGCACTTTGTAATGATATCTCTTAAACTTAGTCTCCTTCCCTCCCCCTTCTCCTTATTCTGACTCTGAAAACTAACTCCTCTAGGATAAACTCTGATAACATTAAATCTGTAGGTACCAACAAAACTATTTCAATAGATCACTGTGCTGAACCTCCCGGTCTTCTGTCTGGAACTGAGACTGGGGCTGGCTTTCTGCAAAATGCTCATTAATCTTTTCTTCCCTCTTCCCTCTGGCCTTTGGTCTCTGAGAGTCAGCCTAGTTGCTTGCTTGTATATTCCAGTAAGAGTCAACTAGGAGAAGAGTTTTCCCTAAAATGCATTGATCAAAACTAGAGAAAGTGGGAATGACAACACTGTAGCTCCGTAACTCTGCCAAAAATAACTAACAACCTCAGTTTCTTCAAGTGGAAAATCACTTCTTAGATTCTCCTGAGGATCAGCTCTCCAGCTGTAACCCCTAGCTTTATAGGAAAATACCAGTATCTTTCACAGTTCCAAGACTGCTTGTGAGCACTGTAATAAAATCTATAAGCCTGTATCATTCCCTCAGGATGAATGGGCTCTAAAAATCCTTGCAGAGGTAAAACAGGTCAAATGTAGATAACTTTCAAAGACTGAAAGTCAAAAAGATTCATCCCCTCAATTATTTTTTTGAGATGGAGTCTTGTTTAGCCACCCAGGCTGGAGTGCAGTGGTGTGATCTCAGCTCACTGTAACAACTGTCTCCCGGATTCAAGCAATTCTTCTGTCTCAGTCTCCCAAGTAGCTGGGATTACAGGTACATGCCACCATGCCTGGTTAATGTTTGTATTTTAGTAGAGTTGGGGTTTCACCATGTGGGCCAGGCTGGTCTTAAACTCCAGACCTCAGGTGATCCACCTGCTTTGGCTTCCCAAAGTGCTAGGATTACAGGCGTGAACCACTGCAGCCAGCCTACTCTCCCAATTTTTTTTTTTTAAAGGCTGTATTTCACATCCACTTTAAAAAGTTTTTAAATTTGAATATATCAAGATATAATTAGCATATAACTCACATTTGTTAGCAGACTGTTTGATGAGCCCCAACAAATGTCACTAGTCATGTAACTACTACCAAAATTAAGATATAGACATTTCCATCATCCAAAAAGTACTCTCCATATCTTTTTTGCTGTCAATCCTTTCTCCCCATCTTAAGCCAAGGGGAGTGAACAACTGATCTATATTTGGTCTCTATAGTTTTGCCTTTTGCAGAATGTTCACACTTAAATTAAAAAAAATGCTTATAATACTTATAGGTTAAAAGTTTAAAGATTAGCATGCATTGATGGGAAAAGTGAAAAAGTATGATTTGGGTGAAAATTGTATAGTTTCTGAGTTGAACACTAACTTTTTTTTTACTCTATAGTATGCATAACTTGTTCAAATATTCGCTATTATCCATTGTTAAACTCTAATCAATTAACAATAAGATGGAATCTGCTGCCATAATCAAATCAATATAGTTTGGCTTCAGAATAGACAAAGAGATCCATGGAATGAAACAGAGAGACCAGAAATAGATCCACACATATATGAGAACCTCATATATGGCAAAGATGGCGTTTCAATTCAATAATAAAAAGATTATTTACTAAGTAGACAGTTTGGCAAAAACAACTTTTCTTCTGGAGTGAGTAAAATTACATTATACCACATATAAAACTAATTCCATGTAGATTGAAATTTTGAATATAAAACAATTCCATTAAAAAATTTGAAAATAATTTCTGAGAAGAACAGGAGGAGTTAATGTTCCTAACGAGAGTGGGAGACTCAGAAGCCACACATATCTAATAGAGATATATTTGCTTGGCAAAAATGACCTAAACAAAGCAAGAAATAAAGATTTGTGGTAAAGGCTTAATATTTTTCAAAGACAAAAATTGCCTGCAAACTGATGAGAAAAATTAATCAAATGGCAAGAACATTATGATCTTGGTAAATTTGTAACCCAATGGATGGTAATAAACAGGAGCTCATCCTTATTATTAGTCAAAACAGAAATTAAAATGACAATAAAATATAATTTTTTTCTTCTACTGGAATGACAAACTTTCAGATGAGTAACAGCTAGTGCATTGGAGGATATGAGAAAAGATATATTCTAATACACTGGAATGGGTGCAAATTCATTTCATTATTATGAAAATAAGTTTGTCAGGATTGAAATATGACATACCACTTTGGGAATCTATCCTATCAGAATAAAAGTGCCAGTATTCATACAATTATATACAAGACTATTTTCAAGGATATTAAAAAAATACACAAATGTTTGTATGTATAAACATAAAGAAAGTTATGGAACTTTGCATACCAGGATGTCAGGCTCTTAAAAGTGTCAGAATGGAGGAGATTATTATTTTTAAGAAAGAAAACTTTGAATTATTACAGCGATTACAGTCATGTACCACATAACAACATTTCCATCAGTGAGGAACCATATATACCATGGTGGCCACATAACATAATGGAGGTGAAAAACTATTGCCTAGTGATATTGTAGCTGTGGTAATGTCATAGTGCAATGCATTATGTTGAGGTACACAAATACACATCACTGTGTTACAATTGCATTATATTCAGTGTACTAACATGTGGTACAGGTTACTGAACAAGTTTGTAGCCTAGATGCAAGTGGCTATACCATACAGTCTAGGTGTATAGCAGGCTACACAATCTATGATTCTGTAAGTATACTCTATGATGATTATAGATTTGTTTGCTTGTTTTGAGACAAAGTCTCACTGTGTCGCCCAGGCTGGTGTGCAATGGCATGATCTCAGCTCACTGCAACCTCACCTCCAGGATTCAAGTGATTCTCCTGCCTCAGCCTCTCAAGTGACTTAGGTTAAAGGCATCTGCCACCATGCCTGGCTAATTTTTGTATTTTCAGTATAGACAGGGTTTCACCACATTGGCCAGGCCGGTCTTGAATTTCTGATCTCAGGTCATCTGCCTGCCTCAGCCTCCCAAAGTGCTGGGATTACAGGTATGAAGAACTGCTCCCAGCCCAACACATGAATATATAATAAACATATATATGTTTTGAAATTAACAAAATATAAATGGGAAAATAAAAAGACTAACCCAGGTTTCCAGGTGGCCTAGGTCCATAGACAAAAAAATGACTGTCCCATTTATGGAGAAACTTGCTCTCCCATACCCAGAAGATTCAGGCCCATATTATGATGGGAACCAGAGGTAGGAAAATATACATCATGGGACCACAGATTTCTTCTGAGTTTGGCCATCTACATTCGTGAGTTAAAGTAAATCTTTATTAGTAATTTATATATATATATATATGTGTATATGTATTTTATTGCACTTTAGGTTCTGGGGTACATGTGCAGATCGTGCAGGATTGTTGCATAGGAACATACATGATAATATGGTTTGCTGCCTCCATTCCCCCCATCACTTATATCTGGCATTTCTCCCCATGTTATTCCTCCCCAATCTCCCTATGCCCCACTGCCCCTACCCTAGTCCCTCCAACAGACCCCGGTGTGTGATACTCCCATCCCTGTGTCCATGTGTTCTCATTGTTCAACACCCACCTATGAGTGAAAACATCGGTGTTTGATTTTCTGTACTTGTGTCAGTTTGCTGAGAATGATGGTTTCCAGATTCATCCATGTCTCTACAAAGGACACAAACTCATTGTTTTTTATAGCTGCATAGTATTCCATGTTGTATATGTGCCACATTGTGCTAGTCCAGTCTATTATTGATGGACATTTGGGTTGGCTCCAGGTCTTTGTTATTGTAAACAGTGCCTCAGTGAACATATGTGTGCATGTGTCTTTATAATAGAACAATTAATAATCCTTTGGATATATCCCCAGTAATGGGATTGCTGGGTCAAGTGGAATTTCTATTTCTAGGTCCTTGAGGAATTGCCACACTGTCTTCCACAATGGTTGAACTAATTTACGCTCCTACCAACAGTGTAAAAGTGTTCCTATTTAGAGAAATCCTCTCCAGCATCTGTTGTCTCCAGATTTTTTAATGATCGCCATTCTAACTGGTGTGAGATGGTATCTCAATGTGGTTTTGATTTGCATTTCTCTAATGACCAGTGATGTTGAGCATTTTATCATGTGTTTGTTGGCCTCATATATGTCTTCTTTTGAAAAGTATCTGTTCACATCCATCATCTACTTTTGAATGGGTTTGTTTGTTTTTTTTTTTCTTGTAAATCTGTTTGAGTTCTTTGTAGATTCGGGATATTAGCCCTTTGTCAAATGAGTAGATTGCAAAAATTTTTTCCCATTCTGTTGGTTGCTGATTCACTCTAATGACTGTTTCTTTTGCTGTACAGAAGCTGTGGAGTTTTACTAGGTCCCATTTGTCTATTTTGGCTTTTGTTGCCAATGCTTTTGGTGCTTTAGTCATGAAGTCCTTGCCTATGCCTATGTCCTGAATGGTTTTGCCTAGGTTTTCTTCTCGGGTTTTTATGATGCTAGGTCTTATGTTTAAATCTTTAGATCCATCTGGAGTTAATTTTACTGCGAGATATAAGGAAGGGGTCCAGTTTCAGCTTTTGCACACTGCTAGCCAGTTTTCCCAACACCATTTATTAAACAGGGAATCCTTTCCCCATTGCTTGTTTTTGTCAAGTTTGTCAAAGATCAGATGGTTGTAGATGTGTGGCATTGTTTCTGAGGTCACTGTTCTGTTCCATTGGTCTATATCTCTGTTTTGGTACCAGAACCATGCTGTTTTGATTACTGTAGCCTCGTAGTATAGTTGAAGTCAGATAGTGTGATGCCTCCAGCTTTGTTCTTTATGCTTAGGATTATCTTGGCTACACAGACTCTCTTTTGGTTCCATATGAAGTTTAAAGTGTGTTTTTCCAGTTCTGTGAAGAGGGTCATAGATAGCTTGATGGGGATAGCATTGAATTTATAAATTAATTTGGGCAGTATGGCCATTGGCCATTTCACAATATTGATTCTTCCTAACCATGAGCATGGAATGTTTTTCCATCTGTTTGTGTCCTGTCTTATTTCACTGAGCAGTGGTTTGTAGTTCTCATTGAAGAGGTCATTTACATCCTTTGTTAGTTGTATTCCTAGGTATTTTATTCTCTTTGTAACCATTATGAATGTGAGTTTGCTCTTGATTTGGCTATTAGTCTGTTATTGGTGTATATGAATGCTTATGATTTCTACATATTGATTTTGTATTCTGAGACTTTGCTGAAGTTGCTTATCAGTTTCAGGAGATTTTGGGCTGAGATGATGGGGTCTTCTAAATCTAAAATCATATCTTCTGCAAATAGAGACAATTTGACTTCCTCCTTTCCTAATTGATTTTTAAATTAAAATTTTTTTCATTGCAACAGTACCTGGTAACTGATATGCCAATTTAAATATCCAATCTTTAAAAATGTTTAATGATAGCAAATATTACACATTGGGACTCTGAGTCATAAGCAGCAGAGGTAGCAGAACATGGATTCTGAAGGCAGACTTCCTAGATTCAGATCTAGTAAGATCCCTAGCCTGGCCTCTTACTAGATCTGTGATCTTGAACAAGTTACTGAATCTCTCTGTGACTCAGTTCCTCTATCTGCAAAATGGGTATAATGGAAGTGCTTACCTCGAAGAGTTGTTCTAAGAATTACAGGAGTTATTATTTGTAAAACATTTTAAATAATGCCAGGTAAACAGAAATTGCCTATTTATGTTTTTATTAAATACATGAATACTAACACCTTTCTTCTATTTTCTGATCATTTTGTACCATGTTCTATACAATTTTTTGAGGATTCATTTTGGATCCTCTTGAAACTACAGATTGTCTAATGATTTAATCCCACATATGACTTTGGTTACCACCTATGGATAATAACAGTATCAACTATTTCATTAGCTTCAGAATAGCACTTTGTATCACTCCTCTCAGTATCTGTACCCAGCACAAGACAAGCTTTGGAGTATTCAGCCAAATATTTCAAACCAGATTGCACTGAATGGTCAGACTCTCAAATATCCTGCTTTCCAGTCACAAACAAGTGCATATTTTTGTTTATTACAAGGCCAGTGTTAGGTTCCAATATGCTTAGTTTCATAAACCTCGAGCCTATACTTGCAGGCCTCTTTCTAATAGTCAATCATATTAGAAATGTGGACTGATATTAGAAATAAGTTTTATGAGTATTAGTTAAAATAAGGAACTCAGAATTATTGGAGAGTAAATGATGTGTTAAAAATTATTATGGGTAATTCACCTTGTGTTGTATTTGGCCGGTTAACCTTAAAGGGAATGCAGTTATTGAGTTTAGATTTAAAGGCTTTGAAATTTGTAATTTATGAGATATTTTAGAAAGGAAGTAGAAACAATAAGACGCCAATTTTGTGATCTCAAAGAGCTTGCTGAAGCATGATTTTTTTAGGGGGAGGGGAAACCTTATGGTTCAATATTTTTGGCATATAAGAATGCAGAGGAATGGTACAGCATCCTTGCCACATTGCCTGGTCAAAATTATTTTTAGATGGAAAGAGCAGCCACAACCATTATCTACAATGCTGTTGTTTGAATTTACTCTGTGCTCTCTCTCTCTCTCTGTTTCTGTGTGTGCATATATATATATATATATACACATAATTATATTTTAAATGTTTCTAAAGAGCTACAAACACTCTTTTGCACAGAGGTTTACTTTGGCAGTATGTAATTGTTTTTATTATATGTTATCCTCTGTTTGGCCTTACTGTAAGCTGAAACAGACAAAAGATGTTCAGGAAAATCAAGCCAATTCTCAAATCTGGAGATGTGAAGAGCCCCCAGTGGAACATTTGCAATGGAACCAACAGAGACTAAGAGTCTTCTTTAATTTGCTTTTCCTGTCAAGGTCCTGCCACATTCATTATTATGAAGTGCAATTGCCTTACATATCAAATTTACTCCTCCCGTCTCCCCACAGAATTATCCTTCTCTTCATTTCTCAGGCTAACCTAACTCTGGATAACTGATCTCTCACATGTTATGCGGGGCAGACCTAGATCTAACTCAAAGAAAACCAAGGACTATTGCTGGGCAGTCAAACATAGCGTATAGTCCTTGCCGTCATCAGAACAAACCCATGAGATAGGGAAAAAACATGTTTTTCCCATTTTATACAGAAATAAAAGCGTCCAATTCACAGTGCTAGTTAGTAGCAAAGTCGTAATCAGACCCCAGCTTTCCAGGCTGGGTAAATCATTATTTTCATTTCACTACATTTGTGCTTTAGAAATTCGTATTAGTATTGGGTCATCATGGCTATAAAGGATGTAGAATTGAAATATTGGGTCCATTTAGTCCATCTGAATCCTCAGAGACTATCTTAACTGTGTGAATAAATGTATTCTCACTGTGTATGCAGCCGTTTAGCCATAGGTCTTGCAATATGGCAGCCTCCTTTAAACAAATGTGTACAATATTGATTTTTGAAACTGTCCTTCTGGTAACACTTTACTATTTTATATCAAAGAAATTAAAGGAGTAACTTTTAGTGTTCATTTGATTGATACAAATGCAGAAGGAGTTTTTAGCAGCAGGAAAACAACACCAGGAAATGCTCCATGCTCTTCAGCCAATCAGGTGTACTACTAATCTCTGCCAGAATATAGAAGGTTACCACCTCCATCTCTTTACAGATTCACAGGTGTGTGTTGAAAATTCTGCAATAAAGCAGACCCATTCTCGAGACTATGCTATGTAAAGTCCCTAAGAGTGATGTACAGGAATGGTGTAATCAGGCAGTTTTGGTTATTTTTCAAATGACAATGAGCTAAGATGTTTTGGGAAAGATGGCTCAGAATAAGCTTCTCTTTACAAAATGGAATATGACTCTTTCAGGTATATTGATCATTAAGTAAGATTATTTTGTTTATTTATTTTTATTTGAAAACAGGGGGTCTCTTTGTCACCTAAACTGAAGTGCAGTGGTGCAATGATAGTTCACTGTGACCTCAAATTCTTAGGCTCAAGTGATCCTCCCAGCTCAGCCTCTGAAGTAGTTGGGAACATAGGTGCATGCCATCATGCCCAGATAAGCTTTTTAGTTTTCATAGAGATAGGGTCTTGCTACGTTGCCCGGTCTGATATACTGTATAATATTTTCTTTCAGGAACTTTTTCCAAAGTTGTAGAGATCACCATTGTTACTCATAATTGTAATTTATATGCAATTGATGTTACTAAAAACTAAGTTGTGAAAATATAGTATCTTTATAAAAAATTTAATCTCATTACAAATTGAGCAAACTTCTTAAGAAACAATTAATATAGAGTACTAGCAATTATTAAGTTATTTGTACTATTATATAGGTCAACCAAAACCAAGAAATACATAACAGATTCCCCAAGTATTCTTTAAGACACTGAAAATTTAGAAAGGAATTTGGATTAAGACATTTTACCTATTTACTTCAAAGCAATTTATTTTTAAAGTTGTGGGGAAAAGTAAAGAACAGCAACAAGAGTTTATCCTACAGTACAAAACTTAATCTTAAAAAATATCCTAAGTAGAGATTATGGTATTGCTTAGAATGAAGTCTTTAAATAGCACCTACAGCCAGAATCTGAAATCTTTCAATGTTTCCTACTATTTTTTCTCTATCAAAGCTTTTTTGGGTTTATCCTTGATCAAGATTGTGAATAATCAACAATACTGTCCATTATTCACAATCTTGAGGAAAAAGAAATAGTACAATAACAGGAGTCATACTATTATATACTATAGTACAATTCCTACTATCATACTATTTATTAATATTATTGATTACAATATTAATATTACCGATTACAATGTTACTATTGTACTATCGGTAATATTACAGTTCTCCCAAGTGATCATCAAGTATACATTGTCATTTCAGTTTAGGAATTCTTTGCTTGAAATTTTTGCTGCCCCCGGGATTTTGCAGTGCACACAGAGAGGTGCTTGCTAGCATTTTGGCATTTTATGTTAATGATCCTCTGATCATCGGCACAACAGAGGAAGAATTCATGTTAAGAAGTTAGCAACTCCTATGTTGCTTCAACACAGCAGGGATCTGAACTCAAACAAAGGAATCTGAACCTGGAGAATATCTTCAGGTCATTTCACTAATGTTGCTCATACTTTGCACTTTGATCCATAGTATCTTCCTTTCTCTGTCTTCTACCACCTTGTTCAAAGTTTGCTTTAAAAATTATCCCTTCTGTGGAGCCTTTCCCAACTCTTTAGGGTGTCTTACTTTTATTTTTGTAGTACTGTGAACACATTTTAGTTATGAGTTTTTACAGTATACCTGACTAGCCCACTAAACTATGAATTTTTAAAGGAATATCATTTATTTTTGTAACCTAGTACTAGCACAGTAGCTGGCACATAACGTGTTTTTAAATCAATTAATAAATTCTTAAAAATAATACAATAATATCATATTACCTTAGATTACTCAGTTTATACTGCATGTTAATTCCAAAAGAGATACTCTGTACTCTGTCAGAGAAAGGCACTCTGGAAATATGTATTAACAAGTTACTGACTTTGAGACTCCGATAGTGTATAATAATAGCTAAACTTTGCTGAGGCTTTTATATGCTGGGCACTATAATGAATACGTTACATGTATTGATCCTCCTCCCAATTCTTAGATATAATTATCATTCATAAAGTTAATACCACACTTACAGTTAAGTGTTTGAGTGAGATTCAACTCCAGGCAGCTGATTCCAGAGTCACTGTTGTTAATCGTTAAGGTTGCCTTATTTCTAGCCTTTATGATTTAAGGTTGGCTGATTTCTAACAAATACACTATTGAAACACTACCTATTGGATGCTTCACTCATGGGCTACCAGCAACTTGTGAATTACTTTATATTACAAGGTAGCCTCTCTTCTTTTTTTTTTTTTTTTCTTGCTGTGCGCTTGTAAATATCTGTATTTTTTCTTTCCAATTTTATTTTAGGGTCAAGGTGTACAATGTGCAGGTGTGTTACATGGATGAATTGCATGTTGCAAAGGTTTGGTGTGCAGATAATTTTGTCATTCAGGTAATCAGCATAATACCTGAGAGCTAGTTTTTCAATCCTCACTTCTCTTACCCTTCATCCTCAAACAGGCCCTCCTGTCTCTTGTTCCCTTCTTTTCCTCTATGTGTATTCTATGTTTAGCTCCCACTTACAAATAAGAACATGTAGTGTCTGGTTTTCTGTTCCTTCACCAGCTAACCTAGGATAATGGCTTTCAGCACCATCTATATTATTGCAGAGGTCAGGATCTGATTTTTTTTTTATAGCTGCATAGTGTCCTGTGGTATATATGTACCATATTTTCTTTATTCAGTCCACCATTAAAGCTAATTTGCCTGATGAAGTAGGCTTTATTCCTGGGACATTAGGTTGGCTTAAGATATGCAAATCAATAATTGTAATTCAGCACAGCAACAGAACTGAAAACAAAAAACACATGATCATTTCAGTAGATACAGAAAAGGCTTTGGATACAATACAACACAGCTTCATGTTAAAAACCGTCAGAAAACTAGGCATCAAAGGTACCTACCTTAAAATATTAAAAGCCATCTATGAGGAACTCATAGCAACATCATACTGAACAGGCCAAAGCTTGAAATATTCCCCTTGAAAACTGAAATGAGACAAGGGTGTTCACCTTCACCATCCCTCTTCAACATAGTAGTAGAAATCCTAGCCAGAGCAATTAGTCAAGAAAAAATAAATAAAAGGCATGCTAATATGAAGAGAGGAAGTTGAACTATCTTTCTTTTCAGATGATATGATACTATACCTAGAAAACCATAATCTCTGCCCAAAGGCTACTAGATCTGATAAACAACTTCAGTGAAGTTTTGGAAACAAAATCAATGTGTAAAAATCAACAGCATTTCTATATACCAATGACACCCAAGCTGAAAGCCAAATCAAGAATGCAATCCTATTCACAGTAGCCACGAAATTAATTAAATACCTGGAATACAGCTAACCAGGGAGGTGAAAGATTTCTACAACAAGAATTACAAAACACTGCTGAAATAAATCAGAGATGACACAGACAAGTAGAAAAACATTCCATGCTCATGAATAAGACAGTACTGTCAGAATGGTCATACTACACAAAACAATTTACAGACACAATACTATTCCTATCAAACTACCAATGACATTTTTCACGGAATTGGAAAAAAAAATTCTAAAACTCATTTGGAACCAAGAAAGTGCCTGAATAGCCAAAGATATCCTAAGCAAAAGAACAAAGCTGGAGGCATCACACTACTGGATTTCAAACTATGCTACAAGGCTACAGTAACTAAAATAGTATGGTACTGGTACAAAAACAAACAGACCAATCAAACAGGTTAAAGAACCCAGAAATTAAGCTACACACTTACAACCATCTGATCTTTAACAAAACCAACACAAGCAAGCAAGGGGAATAGACCCCCTATTCAATAAATGATGCTGAGATAACCTGCCATATGTAGAAGATTCAAAGCAGACCCCCACCTTTCACCATATACAAAAATCAACTCAAGAAGACTTAAGGACTTAACTGTAAAACCTAAAACTATAAAACCCTAGAAGAAAATCTAAGAAATACCATTCTGGACATTGGTTTGGGCAAAGACTTCATGAGGAAGACTCCAAAGCATTATTGAGTTTTGTTATTGCTTTTTCTATTATAAATCCCCAATAAAATACTACAAAACATTGAAACTTACCTCTACTAAAGAAAAATTCCTTGTTACTACCAAAGGAGGGAAAAAGTTATCTACAGAACAGTACTGTGCACTTACTCATCAAGAAATATCACTGTTATAAGTAAAATCATATAATTTCTTATATAGTAAAGTCTATATTTTATAATTAACACAGATAATAAATATATATGTAATATCCTTACTGATTATGAAGAACTTTCATGTGCAATGTCTGTGTAGATTTCTGAAAGTTAGATGTTATTTTCCCTTTGTAAAATAGAAGAGTGTTGAGAATCAGAGTCCTGTGTGTATATTTAGTCACCTGAGAATCTTAACAAACCAATAAAACCATGCCAACCTTGGCAATTTGTAAGCAATCCCTAGGCAATTCTAATGAGAGGTAAGTTGAGAATCACTGAGTTAAGCAAATCATTCAAGACTTAGAAGCTGAACCTTAAATCCTGGACCTCAGACTCCACAGGTTTTGGATGACCATGTCCACCTCCTCAAATACACACCCTTTTGGGTGTCTTTTTAAGGGATTACTGACACCTTTAATTATGTTACTATATGTGCAGTGGAAGTTAATTTTTAAGAATAGTTTAGATGAATAATATCAGCTACAGGTGCATAACCTGTCTCCTTCTGAAAATTTTATTTAGATTACAGAAAGATGAGATACTGTAGGAAGGTCTGTGGGAAATAAAACATACACACTCCACAAATTCTATCAGCTTCTTCAAAGCTTCCCAACCATATGGTAGAACAATATGCTTACATTACAGGGCTAATGTCCCTAGAGGAGAATTGTAGCCCTCCCTTCTGAAAGTCTGTGATCTTCTAACCTTTCATATATAAAATCTGGAGTTTCTCCTGATAGTATAACACTTTCTCTCAAAGTTTTGATGTTGAAATGTCTCTTCTAGGTACCTCTTCAGGCTGAAAATGTTTCAAGATATCTATGGGTTTTCAAAAAGGTGTTGTGAGTTAAGTTCCTGCCTCTGAAGTAATTCAGATCCATACGGGCAGTATAATAACACCTTCACACTCAACAACCACCGGCACTTGAAGTATGACTTGCTGCCACTGCCACAGTTACTGCTATGATAAACCTGGTATTGGGTGCAAGAAGAACGAGTTCTGTTGAGAATAAGCTCAGTTACGGTTGTTCTCTGACACAACTGTGTTTGCTCAGTTTGTAAGACTGGACTTTTGCTTTGGCTGTGGCTTTGGCATTGAGGTACTCCCCAGTGATTTCCATCACAAGTGTACATCCAGTCCTTTCTTGGAGCTCTGCTTTGAATCACTCTGTTTTTGGCTGAGACTCACACAACCATTGATTGAGATGAAGTCCAAAGGAGCCATATCTCTGTGGTCACTAAAAATGCAAGCTGCCCCATACTAATCCAAAGGAAGCCACATCAAAAATTCTTGGTGGTGCAAAGTGGTTAGACAGAAAGGAATCTGGAGCTCAGTTCTTCTGGGTTTAATTGGTTTCTGTATGGTGTAGACCTGAACCTATAAGTTTCCAGATGACATGGACAGATGTAAGGAGATAAATAAAATAAAGAGAAATAAAGACAGCATTTCCACAAATTTCAGTGCCTGCTTTAATGTATTAGCATCTGTTGCATCTATTTTTAAAATATAAAAAACCACTCATTGTCTTTTTTTCATTTGCCATTGTTCAGATTGAAATATATGGATGGACAGGCATATTAATAAGTTGTATTTTAGTGTAGAAGAAAGGAGCTTGAACTAAGAATAATGCATCTGTTCCCAACTTGGCCATTCCTGCTTGGCTTTTGCAAGTCATTTCACCTCATTTACTTCTTCAGAACTTTCGGGGCTTGGGTAGAGAATTTCTAAGTTGTCTCCTAGTTCTGAGAATACTGATGGCTGACTGGCCCAGGCTTACAAGAGCCAATTATGCACATTTTCCCCTCAGCTCTGTGTTTAGTGACACCAGTTGGTAGCTTGAAGTCTACTATGTTGGAAGTGTTTATTCCATGGAAAATGGGAAATGCTATAAACGGGGACTCTTTTTTTCCCCCAAAGAGACAATTTATCAGCACAGCACTGTTAGTATCTGCAATACCTGGAGCTATGGAGCACATACATAATAATTGGGAATTTACTATAGTGCTCGACTTGTAGAAAATCAGAGCAGATCTGTCTGTGACAAGTATGGGATTTACACCCACTGCAGCTTGACTTGGATACTCCATGATTGTATGTGAGTTTTCTAAACTGTTCTGTTTTTGTAATCTACTTTGTTGAAAGAAAGGAATAAAAATGTAATAGGGAAGTGGGAGTTTTATAAATGCTGTGTCAAAATTTCTTTTTAATTTTTCTGATTTTCTCCATATTTATGACCTATTAACATAGTTCTTCCGTTTAATACTCTTTAGAAATTAAGTTCTCTTGTTCTGCCTGAAATATTAGGTTGGTGCAAAAGTAATTGTGGGTTTTGCCATTAAAAGTAATAAGTGACCTATTGTTTGGGCTAATTCAGAATATAGAGGCAGGAATAAATAATGGAGTCACTAATTTAAAGTAATAATTCCTGACAGAAATCAAGCCCATCTATCTTACCAAGACTCCTGCATGTTTATTCTCTATGTCTAAAAAATGTTCTCGACAGTCAGATACAGAGCAGGAGAAAGCTATGGACCAGGCAAAGAAGCAGCATTTATTCTGATCAGCCAACAAACCTTAGCTAAGTTGAAAAATTAATACCCTGTAGGGCTTGTTTTGCTTATGGAAAATATGTTTCCATCTCCAATTCCTGTCATGCCCACTGTCCCAGTGCCCAGTTGTCATAACGCTCCAGTCTGACGTGGAAAGTGTTCCAGTTTGCTTTTGGAAATGTGATTCAATCTTGCTAACAGGGATTCCCTTGAAAGATCCTTGACCCATTCTCAGGATGCTCTCCGTTTGCCAAAAGCAAGCAACAGAGTGAATGGAGATTCACAAAGAGGGAATTCAGTAGTATTCAGGAGTATAATTCCTTTTCAAGGCTGCCTTCACACTTCTGCCAAGACCCACCATGGTGCCTCCATGAGGGTACCTACTCTTCTCTTTCAAAGATATCTAATTACTCAGGCTCCCAGCTATAAACCAGGGGTTCAGTAAGCATGAAGCGGTTCTGGGACCCTCTGGAGAAGCAAACATTGACAGGTAATGTCATAGCTGCCTGTCACTAACCAACAGGGTCAATCTCTGGGCAAGTTCCTGGCACACATAGTGTTGCTGTTAAGTCCTGCTGATTTGGATTCAAGTTTTTCCCCTTTTAGCATTTTGCCTGAAATTTCTGTTTGGCTTGGAACTCCCCAACTACCAAATTAAGTGAAATGAACATGATAAAAAAAGTTCATTGAAATTTACCACAGCCATTTGAAGAAACTTCCAATAAAACCAGAAAGAGAGCCAATGGCCATCCGCCCAGTGATATAAAACAAAGAGCTGCCCACTAGGAGATGGAATTAAAACACTAAAGAAATCAGGAACAGAAAAAATCTAACTTTTCTACAGTCTCCACTTAATCTCAACCTCGGACCTTCGCAAGCATTAGCAAAATCTATCTGGAGTACTCAATAAGCTTCTCAACTTGTTTTCATTTTGTAAATGCAAAGTGTTAAGCAAGCACACACATGCAAACAAAAGCCCTATAAACAAACAGATCAGAGGGTGGTGGGATCTTTTAAGGTTCTCTGTCCTACACAGTGGTCACTAAGATAAAATGTCTTTTGTTCTCTGTGGCTCTGCCTCACTTTAGTAGAAAAGATATGTAGATAAGTGGGTATGATGAGGAGTAGAAAAGATTTTCCCCACAGAAAGCAATATGCCCATTTTTGGAGACACATTTCCAGTTTCATAAAATGAGAAAATATTGGCATGCTATTAATTAAAACAATTATATTCATAATTTTAAAAGCAACAGTCGGCCAGGCGCGGTGGCTCACTCCTGTAATCCCAGCACTTTGGGAGGTTGAGGCGGGCAGATCACCAGGTCAAGAGATTGAGACCATCCTGGCCAACATGGTGAAACCCCATCTCTACTAAAAATACAAAAATTAGCTGGGTGTGGTGGCATGTGCCTGTGGTCCCAGCTACTCGGGAGGCTGAGGCAGGAGAATTGCTTGAACCCGGGAGGCGGAGGTTGCAGTCAGCCAAGATTGTGCCACTGCACTCCAGCCTGGCACCTGGCAACAGAGCAAGACTCTGTCTCAAAAAATAAAATAAATAAAAAGCTACAGTTTATAGATGGTGAACTCATATTGACTGTATCACCTATAAAAACCAACCAATCGCCTTAAGAAATAAAATTTTTAAAAATGTAACATCGGGGAAAAATAATCCAAACAGTTAAAGTGGTATCTAGCTTCTAATGTGGATGCGTATAGATGTATATGAATTTTGTCACTGTGTATATATATATATACACACATCCTGCACGTAATAAGCACTCAATAAACATTTGATGACAAATAACTAGTTGATAATTATATCATGTAGCCTTTAACTGCTGCCTTGTGAATAGAATCAAGGACTGAACAGGTCATTACCACACAGGTAATGATACATGTGTGCAATAAACTTTAGATATTGGCATTTCTTCTGTATTCTACTTAATTTATTGTGTTAACATTTTCCTAGTAATTTTTCCTAGCTATTTGTATTTTTATCCTTCCTTAAACCACATTTCCAGACTAGGCTATCCCAACGTTTTAGCATCTGATGATAAAGCACATTTGTTAAATTTTTGCAAACAGTATTCATAGTTATAACATGTGTGCACGCTTTCTTAGATTTTTGTGTGGAAGTTCTTTCATCATTTTTTACCAGTATCCCTTTGGGATATCTCAAGACCCCAACATCTGGTTAGTGGTTTCTTGGAAAGGCATACTTTTTCAATACATAATGTTCTTTTTCTTAAAATAACAATAACAATCTAATTTGCATGCTTTTCATATCTTAAAAAGTTGAATAAATTCACTTTTTCTTAATTGTCATTTTCCCTCTTATCATACTTCAGTACACGTGCTCTAAATAACATAAAACTGTAGGTTAAAAATATGTACACAACTAATTTGGGAAGTAAATATGCAAAATAAGGAAATAAATGGATAACACAATAAAAGGTGAAGGCATGATCCAGGGCTTTTTGTGTTTGTGTGGGAGAGGTAGAATAGATACAGGTTGGGTGTTAATATTCTTTAGTTTAAACCCCAATCACTTTCCATTTGATAACCTCCTCTGAGACACAATTTCTTCATCTGTAAAACTGGCAGACTCCTGCCTCAGGCTGTTCATAAATATTATTTATTTACTTAAACTGTGCTATTATGCTTGCCCTATCCCAGGCACTGTTCTAATCACTTTCAAAATTGTTATTTAATTGTCAAGGCAGCCTTATGGAGTAAGTACTTCCAGTTCCACTAAGGAAACAAGACATTTAAACATGATGACTTTCTCCTAGAAGGCCTTCAGCCAATGGCCTAGTAAGGAAGGGAGCAAGTGAGGTGGTCTACTCCAGTCCAGGTGATGAATGTCTGCCTTTTAAGTAGATAATTTGAAAATAGTAGCAAAACCACCTAATAGTTGGTCTGCATTTATTATCAGGCACTGGTAATAAAATATTACCAGTTTTCATAATAAAATATATCTCCCCTCAGGGTGGATGATTCTCATCCCTCATCCTTAAATATCCATTGCCCTGAATATTTTTAACATTGTTTATATATAAAATAAGAAAAAAGAGTTGGTAAACATTTTGAAAATTTAACAAAAATATAAATAGATTGTAGGAATAAATATTTTTATTTATTCCTGAAGGAATTATATATAATAGAGTATATATATTTGTTCATTTTCACAGTGTTATAAAGATACTACCTCTGAACTGAGTAATTTATAAACAAAGGAGGTGCAATTGATTCACATTTCCACATGTCAGGGGAGGCCTCAGAAAACTTACAGTCATGGTGGAATGTGAAGGGGAAGCAATGCACCTTCTTCGCAAGGCCGCAGTAAGAAGTGCCAAAGGAAGGAAGAAGAGCCCTTATAAAGCCATCAGATCTTGTGACAACTCACTACCATGAGAACAGCATGAAAGAAACCACCCCATGATCAAATTCCCTCCTACCAGGTTCCTACCCGCAAACATGGGGATTACAGTTCAGATTATAATTTGAGATGAGATTTGGGTGAGGACACAGAGCCAAGCCATAACAGTATACATACAGCATAGTTAGGTATGTATATATGGTATGTATATAAAAATAAAGATATACACACATTATACATATATGCATCTGTATTTAGGTACATATATATGTTCTTTCTCTTAGGATAATTAACATATCAGTGGCATCTGCATTTTGCCTTTATACTATAAACAAGATGCTCACTGGAGATTTGAGAGTTTGGTAATATTTTTAAATGCACTTTTCTCACTGCTTGCTTCCTTTTTGAACAATGTGAATAAACATTTTCAGAGGCAGTTGCAGATTAAAATATATGGTTCCAATAATCATATTGATAACAGCAAAGAATAAAAGAACGCTTCCTTCATCATTTTTTAAACCAAATAATACAAGTGTGTCTAAACCCTATGAAGGCTGATTTAACTAAGTAGTGAATCTATGTCAATTCAGCTTCAAATGCCATGGAAAAGTCATGTTTTACAGTGCATATTATAGAGATTGACTATTTCAATTAGAAGTCTAGTGGCTAATTTTTCAACTATCCACTTAGTTATTCTGCTTGGTCACTTGGATATCTTAAGCTGCAGTATATACCAGTGTAATGGAGTCAATTTTAACAACTGATATAATTTTTTAAAATGACACTATTGCAGTTTATTTTGGGTGGTAAATTTAAATAAGATATGAGAGGAGGTTCACAAATATCCATCTTTGGGCCAACTTTTCTTCTACTCGGTGCACTCATCTGCCTTTATGTTCTTGACAAGGTTGTATAATTGAAAGCTTTGGACTTTGAGCCAGGGATTTTCAGGTTCAAATTTCGTTTACACCACTAACTTGTGATATAACATTGGCTTTAGTCTCCTTTTCTGGAAATAGGTGAGAAAACACATCAAGGTAGGCTCTGAAGATTAAATGGATTAAATCTACATCAAGTCTAGTTTCTTCCCTCATACCTTCCTTTTCTCTTCCACTGCTCCAAACATAAAAATAATTTAAAATGGTCCCAAAGAGTAGCAATCTGTAAATTTCTCTTTCAGTGAGTTACTATCTTTAGAAAGTCCCTAGGTAAGGTTAGGAGATAGATTAAATGTCAGTATGAACAGGTGAATGAGGTCTGGCTTGGCTAGCACACATAGCATATTTATCCAGACAGGATTATGACTCAGAGTGTGTATGTTTCCTGCTATGCATATGCCAATGTCATGAGGCATCTGGGGAGGAAATTCAGCCTGCTCATATTTGGACGAAGCACCAAAAAATGTCCAGTATGTTTATCATATAGTTATTTTAGAATAAAGGAAAAACAAAAGCTGTATTTCAACATTAAAAAATGTTGATGTATACTTAGAATTTTTTGTGTGTGCCAAAAGAAATAGAATGTTCCCTTGCAAAAGTGTGTATTGAAGTGAAGTGAAACAAATGGCCCTTTATTTGTTTATGTAAGGCTAGTCATCGGGTATATTGCACCATTTAAGCTTCATCCTTGCACTTCATTACCTACTAAAAATGGGCCCTGCTTGTAAGTATTTGTATAATCAGTGATGAGCTGTGCTTTGAGATGGAGTGGTACGGACCAAGCATTAGAGGAAAAAAAAAATGTACTTGATCTTTTGGGACGCTAAGAGAATATTTGCTTCAAAATTGGAAATTTCCTAAACTCCAGGTTCAAAATTCATAGAAATACTCTGTTTCCCAGACACAGTGAGCCACAAATTACATGTTGATGGCTTAGAAATAATGTTTCCAGTAGTAATAACAGATATGCAAAAATTTTGGAATTTAGCAAGATCCCAAAGTCAGATTTGAAGGCTTATGTCCTTGGATTTTTCTCATTTTTCAATGGTATAATATTCAAATTGCCTTTCACCAACATTAAATACCTGCCACAGTTTGGCTGGGCCTTACCGTATTTCTCACCACTTTCTAAAGGCTCTGCTATGGTTAGAGTAGATTATGCACTGCTCCCTCCTCCTGAACTGAAAAAACCCACAAAACAAACAAACAATCAAGTATATATTTTTTGTCTTCTGTCCCTTTGTAAGATCTGTTCTTTCTAATAGCAATTCCCTTCTTCCTCCTCCCAGAATATGAATTGGGTCTGAGTTTAACTTTTATGTTTCCCATAAACAATTTCCCCTCTCCTCTAAATTGCAGCAATCTCTCCTGAAAAAGAACTCAGGATCCCCTTACTTCCACATTGAAATTATTTCTCAAATTTTTGCTGAACATTACTACATACATGGGTCCTATCATTTTAACAACATGCTGAGAAACTCGTGCCAAGAATTATGAATTTAAATGTTTTCAGTGTTCTCTGCTTGATTATTCATAACAACATGGTCACAGAATGTTAGGCATGGAAGGAGGGGGACATTATAATGCTGTGCTCTACTTCTTAAGGTTAAATGTCATGACATGGTAGTTTAGGGAAGTTACATACTCTTGAAGTGCTTACCAAAGAAGGAAAATGTTTGGAAAAAAGGGAGAGGGATAAAAATCTGCAAGAACAAAAATAGGATTCGAATAAAGAAAGCAAGAATTCTCTTCCCATAGGCCCTTTCCTGTCTCAATCTCAAAAATAGTAAGATACACTAATCCTATTGGGTCTTAGTCAAGAACAATTATTCACCATATATCCTATGGCTCTTTCTCTGGGCCTCCCCTGTGCTCTTGTCAGGGCAGCTTCTCACTGTTTCTTATGCTTCCTATTTCCATGTGACCTGAGCAGTGAGGTCTAAGTCTTGTTGCTGGTACTTTCCTCTCTGCTTCCTTTTATTGTTTCCTTTATACATCCGAGGCACAGAGGCACCCAATCCCAACCTTACCCTTGGTGGAAGTCCTAAACCAATATGGAGCCTGGCTAAAGTCCCTTGTCCATTTTTCTTGTCTTCACTGGTGTGTGCTCAGTACACATATCAGTCAGTCTCCTGCGGTTGGCAGGAGGATGGTAAAATATTAATATCTGAATGTTAGTTTCAGTGGAGGATCAGCTGGCCTTCTTACAGTTCAGCACTAGGCTTTGTACTTCAGCAAAATTAGAGAGCTCTGTTTTGAAATTTGGTATAAAAACCCAATTAATAATAATGTAGAATTTAGCTTTCTTTTTACCATTGTCCCCTGGCTTAATGATTCCACAGGGTGCCTCAAGGGAATAAGACTATTGCTGAACAAAAGAAGGATTTAACCTTTTCTTATTTTTTTCTTTTCTTTTTTTATTTTATTTCATTTTATTTTTTTGAAATGGAGTCTTGTTGCCCAGACTGGAGTGCAGTGGCTTGATACCAGCTCACTGTAACCCCCGCCTCCCGGGTTCAAGCGATTCTCCTACCTCAGCCTCCTGAGTAACTGGGACTACAAGTGTGTACCACCATGTCCAGCTAAGTTTTGTATTTTCAACGGGGTTTCACCATGTTGACCAGGATGATCTTGATCTCCTGACATGATCCACCCGCCTTGGCCTCCCAAAGTGTCGGGATTATAGGTGTGAGCCACTGTGCTCAGCTGACTTTATGCATTTCTTATTTCCCTAGCTAAATACCATCTGATACCATCTTGATTTCCACCATAATTTTTAACAGTCAATAATAGTTTCTCCATTCCCTTTAGGACATTGAGGGTAAGATCAGGCCAGTCTGGGAAATGCAAGTCAGTTCTTTGGTCAATAGCCGTGTGCTCCCCTTTTGTCTTATAGATTGTTTGCAAGAGAGACAGACTGCTTTTAGACCATTAGACAGAAGGCAATTTGAGGCCAGACAGAAATAGTCCAGAAATATCCACCAGTAGCCTGTATAATGCTCTTGAGAGGATTAGAAAACTGCCCAGTCCTGCAACAGGCATTGGAGTTTAGTGAGCTCAAAGTGAATTGGATTTCTTCCCCACTCACACCCTTGGCTGGGTAGCCTTGGGCAGGACAGAATCTGCAAGACTCTGTGGTGACCTCCTGGCAGAATATGCAGTGCATGTGAGCATGTTAGTTTAATTTGTTTATCTTCTTTTAAGGTATATTTTCTCATGAGAACTGTCATTGTGTAAAATACAATTAAATGTAAATATCATATTTTCTAATCTAATAATTTCCTAATAAATATATCCAATCAACTAGTCTATAGCATGATATTACAGTCTATTGCAGCTGGCTCTTCTAATCTGTTTTCTGACCACAGCTATATTTGATCACACTTTTAGTAGGGAAATAACCTGGTCTTAATCCATTCAATAAAAAAAGGTTGGCAAGCTCTTTTTACGAGTAAATGGAAAGGGTTTTGCAAGGCAGCATATATAAAAAGGAAACATTAATCCTAACCTTTCGCTCTCTTAAATGGGAATTAAGGTCAACATTCTTAGAGCAGCCAACTGAAGTGGTGCTAAGTTCAGAAGTTTTTTGGAAAGAGAACCAAACAGCTGACTTTCACTGGAGAAAGAAGCATTTCAAGAGTTGGGTGCTAGCATAGCCAATGTCTTTCCAAGGCTCTTCTTCTTAACTAGGTCATTTCTTCTAAGAGAATAATGAGAGGTCATTTAAAAAGATCATGATGTTCATCTACTTAATTCTTTGTTTTTAATGAAGTCTTTCTACTTCTTTATAAGACACAATAGGTCCAATTTTTTTCTGAAAGCCCTTGATTGTACCCTAAGGGAAAGTGAGGCACTTAGAAAAATATGGTACATCTTTCAGTTCATCAGACTTATTAATTTATTAAAGAATATATTCAAGAGAGCCTCTAGAAAGAAAAATTTCTATCGTGGTAGAACTTATCTAACTTCTTTCTTCAGGCTCAAGTGGTAAAGAGCATCTTTCTGGAGAGGAAATGCCTCTATGAATGATCCCTCATGAACCACATCATTTCACTCCTTCAATCTACCTCTCATTCCTTCTTCCAGCATGACAGATAGACTCAGACACAACACCACCACCTTTACTATCTGGTTTCCAGAGTGGTTAATTGTATCATTTTCATGTTTTAGCATATTTTAAAATTCAACCTCCGAATCTTAAATAAGATGTTGTGACTTACAATCATGTTGGTAAAAAAGACAGTGTTCCTTCAAAATTTGTATGTTTTCTTTAGATATTCTCCAAATACATTCTCCACTTCATAAACATAAATCTATTTTGTACTTGACTAAAAATAGCGTTGACATTAATTCCTACTTAAGAGAGTAGATAATTGAGATACTGAAAAGTAAGGAAATGGAGAAGGATTTACACTTTGTCAGAGAGGTCATTTTTAGCACCTTATCATAGCAGCAGCATAAACTCTTTATAAATTTAGTTTTGACAGCATTGGGATTATCACTCTTCTATCTGAGATAAACTTGCCTGTATTCACCATTCGTATAAATGTCTCAAATGTTTTAACATGTCAATAAGGTAAATCACACTTTAATTGCAGGTGATAGTTTATAAAGTACTTCATAATAATTTAGTGTTGTTATGCCCATGTTAAAGAGGAGAAGACTGAGGCAGAGAAATTGAGCCTTACCTTTAGGTCACGTGAATACCTGGCATAGACTCTAGTCACACTCACATCTTCTGCTTGGTGGCCTTATAAAACGTAGATAACAGAGAAATCCAGAGGAAAATGTGATGCCAGTGAGCTACTAACCAAGAGGAAAGTATCTTTTGTTGCTCCTCCTCACTGGGGAACAAATGAAGGTATAGACCTGCATTCTAGTCAGTACTGTGTCACTGCATTTCTGTGAGACTTTCTTTCTCTGGGCAACGGTCTTTAAGAAAAGGATATTTTGAGAAACAGCAGCTATGATCATTTCAGCCCGAGCATTGTGTTTCTGTTTTGAAAATATGGCCAAATCTGAATTATATGATAAGTTAAATATTAGAATTAAAAATGAAACTAATAGTTTCAATCTCTGTCTTCTTTAAGAATACACAATAAGAATTAGACAAGTGCTTGTGGTTTTATTACATGGATTGTAATTTTAGGGACACCAGGAGAATAGTCATCTCCTAAATAACCTCACGTTTCCTAAAATTTTTTTTCTTATATCTTTTTATTAAATACAAACACATACTTGTTCAAAATGGTAGCAATTGTTTATATCAGTAGTTCTCAGCTTGGCATGATCTTGCCCCCAGTGGACCTTTGGTAATATTTAAAGACATTTTTGGTTGTTTCAGCTGGGAGGCTGTACTGGCATCTAGTAGATTGCGGCTCTGCTACACATCCTGTAATACACAAGTGTCGCCATGCAAACATGCACACGTAATGAAACATCATGTTGTCCTAAGTGTCAATAGTTTTGAAGTTGAAAATTTCTATTTAAATCTGTAAATAAGTGAAGAGCAATCCTAACACACAACACTTTTTTTTCCTAGTAATTTCATTTTTGGTCCCTATGACACAGGTAAGATACATATTTTTCTTTTCTTTTCTTTTTTCATTTCTAAAATTAGTTGTTTTTTTGTAATTTTTATTTTTTAATTTAATTTTTCCAAGATACATATATTTTCAATGATAAAATCTGCACCTCAGTTTATTAGGCTCCCTGACATCCAAAAGGTGAACATTTAATTGAGCAAACAGCATCTTCTAAAAAATTTAAAAAACCAGAAGAGCAGTAAGTTGGAAACCATTCATTCATGCCGCTGTGTGAATTACGGTAATGAGAAGTTATGGTGGGGAAAGGCAGCCCTGGGTAAATGCCACAGAAGAGGGTTTAGGCAGCTGGAAGACAGCGTAAGAATGCCTGGCACCACGGGTGTGCTGGTGGGTGCCTGTAAACCCAGCTACTCAGGAGGCTGATGCTGGAGAATCACTTGAACATGGAAGGTGGAAGTTGCAGTAAGCTGAGATCACGCCATTGTACTAGCCTGGGCAACAGAGCTGAACTCTATCCCAAAAACAAAAACAAAAACAAACAACAACAAAAAAAACAGCACCAGGAGAGAGGGGATTCAAGAAGGATTATAGTGCCCAATTTTGCCGACTTTCAAATTTAGTCTAACTATCCTCCGCCATAACTCACAAAGAGTTGCTGAATACACATGTGAGCTTCAGTGCTCTTCTTTTTTCAGGTTCAACTTCAAATGAGATGTGATTTTTAAAATAGCTGAAGACTGGGAAAAACAAGAATGAGAAGGGATGCTGACAAATTCATAGAACAGCTGACAAGTTATTTTAGTGGCTGTTTGGGATTAGTAGCCTCAATGATTTGTAAATCGCATCACTCGACTCTAGTCCACACTGTGTGGTTTGATTTGAAAGCCTAAGAATAAACACTTTGATCCTACACCGCTGATTATTTAGTTTACTTCTTTTCCCTTTTATTTTTCCACCCTTAAAGGCACCATGTAATGCATTCAGACAAAAACCCAATTGAGATGGCATCCTGCCAGGTTCAAGCTGGAACTGTTTTCATTGATTATCTATTGGTTGCCTAATAAATTATACCAAAATTTAGTACCGGCCTACCTTGCTTTATTTCACTTCACTTTACAGCATTTATGGATAATTGTTGTTTTTTTTGTAAACAAATGGAAGGTTTGTGGCAACACTGTGTTGAGCAAATCTTTTTGACACCATTTTTTCAACACCATATGCTTTGTATCTCTGTGTCACATTTTGGTAATTCTCATTATATTGAAAACTTTTCCATTATTTTATATGTTATGGTGATTTGTGATTAGTGATTATTTTCCCTTTTTCTTTTCCTTTCTTACTTTTCTTCTTCTCTCCTTCCTTCCTTCCTTTCCTTCCCTCCCTCCCTCCCTCCCTCCCTCCCTCCCTCCCTCCCTCCCTCCCTCCCTCCCTCCCTCCCTCCCTTCCTTCCTTCCTTCCTTCCTTCCTTCCTTCCTTCCTTCCTTCCTTCCTTCCCTGGTCTTGCTTTGTTGTCCAGGCTGGAGTGCAGTGGTGCAATCTTGGCTCACTGCAACCTCCGCCTCCTGGGTTCAAGCAATTCTCCTGCCTCAGCCTCCTGAGTAGCTAGGATTACAGGTGTCTGCTACCATGCCTGGCTACTTTTTGTATTTTTAGTAGAGACAGAGTTTCACTATGTTGATCAGGCTGGTCTTGAAATCCCGACTTCATAATTCGCTCACCTAGGCCTCCCAAAGTGCTGGGATTGCAAGCATTTGAGCAATCATGCCTGGTCCTTCTTCCCTCCCTCCCTCTTCTGTCTCCACTCTTCCCCCTTCCCTCTCTCCCTTCCTCCCTCCCTCCTTCCTCTCTCTCTCTTTTTTTGACAGGGTCTTGCTTATTGCCCAGGCTGGAACACAATAGCATGATCATGGCTCACTGAGGCCTCGAGTTTCCCATGGGTTAAGGAATCTTCCCACCTCAGCCTCCTGCATGTCTGGGGCTCAGGTGCATGACACCACACCCAGGAAATTTTAAGTTTTTATAGAGACAATGTCTCCCTATATTGCCCAGGCTGATCTCAAACTCCTGGGCTTAAGCAAATCTTCCACCTTGGCCTCCCAAGTAGCTGGGACTATAGGCCTGAACCACCACACTTGGCCGTCAGTGATCTTTGGGATCTTTGAGATTACTATTGTAATTGTTTCAGAGCACAATGAACCACATCCAGATGAGTAGCTGAACTTCATCTCTAAGCGGTGTGTGTGTTCTGACTTCTACACTGATGGGCCATTTCCTCATCTCTCTCCCTCTCCATGGGCCTCCGTATTCTCAAAGACCTGAAAGTATTGAAATTAGGTCAATGAATAACCCTACAATGTCCTCTGAATGTTCAAGTAAAAGGAAGAATTGTACATCTCTAGCATTAAAGCAAAATCTAGAAATAATTAAGCATAGTGAGGAAGGCATATCAGAAGCCAAGACAGGCTGAGAGCTTGGTTTCTTGTGACAATCAGTTAGCCAAGTTGTCAATGCAAAGAAAAAGTTCTAGAAGGAAATTAAAAGTACTACTCTAGTGAACACACAAATGTTAACAAAGCAAAATAGCCTTATTGCCTACCTGGAGAAAGTTTTAGTAGTTTAGATAGGCTATCAAACCAGCCATGACATTCCCTTAAGCCAAAACCTGGTCCAGAGCAAAGCCTAACCCATCTTCAATTCTACAAAGGTTGAGAGAGGTGGGAGAGCTGCAGAAGAAAAGTTTTCATCTAGCAGAGGTTGTGGCCCATGAGGTGTAAGGGAAGAAGCCATTTCATGACATAAAAGGGGAAGGTGAGGCAGCAAGTGCTGATGTAGAAACTGGATCAAGTTATCCAAAATATCTAAATAAGATCGTTGATGATAGTGACTATATTAAACACTAGATTTTTAATGTAGGTAAAACAACATCATATTGGGGAAGAGACTTTCTAGGACTTGCATAACTAGACAGGAAAAGTCAATGCCTGGCTTCAAAGCTTCAAAAGACAGATTGACTTTCTTATAAGGGGAATAAAGCAGCTGGTAACCTGAAGTTGAAGACAATACTCATTTACTAACTCAAAAATCCTAGGGTCCTTAAGAGTTATTCTAAATCTACTCTGCCTGTTCTCTAGAAATGGAAACAAACAGCTTGAATGACAGCACATCTGTTTACAGCATGGCTTATTGAATATTTAAGCCCACTGTTGAGACCTACTGCTCAAATAAAAAGATTATTTTTAAAATATTACTGCTCATTGACAATGTACCTGGTGACCTAGGAGCTCTGATGGAGATGTACAAGAATATGAATATTGTTTTTATACCTGCTAACACAATATCCATCCTGTAGCCCATGGATGAAGAAGTAATTTTGACTTACAAGTCCTATTAATGAAATACATTTCAGAAGGCTAACGCTGCCATAGACAATGATTCCTCAGATATATCTGGCCAAAGTAAATTGAAAACCTTCTGGAAAGGATTCACTATTCTAGAAGCCACTAAGAACATTAATGATTCATTAGAGAAGGTAAAAATATCCACATTAACACAAGTTTGGAAGAAGTTGATGCCAACTCTCCTGGATGATTTTGAGGGGTTAAAGACTTCAGTAGAGGAAGTAACTGCAGATGTGGTAGAAACAACAAGAGACTTAGAATTGGAAGTGGAGCCTGAAGATGTGACTGAACTGCTACATTCTTGTGATAAATTGTAACAGAGGAGGAGTTGCTTCTTATGGAGAGTGGTTCTTGAGATGGGATCTACTCTTGGTCAACATGCTATGAACATTGTTGAAATGACGACAAAGGATTTAGAATATTACACAAACATCTTTAATAAAGAATTGACAGGGTTTGAGAGGATTGACTCCTATTCTGAAAAAGTTCTACTGTGGTTACAATACTACCAAACAGTGTAACTTTCCCAGGGTGAGTGATCAAAGAGAAACAGAGAGAGTCAGAAAGCATGCTTTATAGAAACCTTTGGTTAAAGGAAGAGTCAATTGATTCGGCTAACTTCATCATTTTATTTTAAGAAACTGCCACAGCCGCTCCAACCTTTAGCAATCATCACCCACCCTGATGAGTCAGAAGCCGTCAACATCAAGACAAAACCTGCCACCAGCAAAAAGATTATGATTCACTGAAGGCTCAGTCGATTTCTAGCATTTTTTAACCATAAGGTATTTTTAAATTAAAGTATGTACATTGTTTTTTGAGCATAATGCTACTGCACAGTTAATAGACGACAGTATAATGTAAACCTAACTTTTATAAGCATTGAGAAACCAAAAAAACTGCGTGACCTGCTTTATTGCAATATTTGCTTTATTGTGGTGGTCTGGAACCAAACCCACAGTGTCTCCAAGGTATTCATGTAACTTAAAATAGCGAATATTTATCATCTAGTATAGTGTGAGATTTCAGGATCTGGAGATGGCTTAGCCTGGGTGATTCTGGTTCAGGGACTACAATCTCTGAAGACCTGACTGGGGCTGGAGGGTCTATTTCCCCACTGTTGTTAGAAGGCCTCAGTTTCTTACCATGTGGGTCTCTCCACCATAAGGTTTCTTACAGTATGGCTTTCCCCAGAGTGAGTGATCAGAGAGACAGAGTCAGAGAGAAAGAATGCAAAATAGAAACTGCAGTGCCATTTCCAGTGCAATATCTGAAGTGACATAGCATCTGTTCTGCTGTATTCTATTGATCACACAGATCAACTCTGATAGAATGCAGGAGGGGACTATGCCAGGATATGACTACCATGAGGCAGGGATCCTTGGATCATCTTAGACGCTGATCATCACACTAATGTTGTCTTTAGATTCAATAATCAGCTTGAGTTCATGCAAATGAAGTGTTTATAACTAATAATACACAGTTAAGCTCTGCCACTATTAACTTAAAAATAACGAACAAGCTTTCCAGATAAAAAAGTGAGCCCATGTTCTAAGGGGAACTCTGTCGAGTTTATTGTACATATGTACAATGATCTTAAAAAAACACAGAAAACATATTTCAGGTTCTACTACTTATTATTTTTTATTATACAGATATCCTTTTGTGCTAATTTAGCCAGGATTCTGTTTAGTCTGCCCTGAAGTAGCAACTTTTGGCTTTTGAATATGTAATATAAGCGAGAATTAGACAGTATTTGAATGAGTAAGAATCAGAAAAGAATGACTTCTAGTCTCTGCTCTACCATTTCCTGTCTGTACAAGCAAAGCTAAATTCTAAACTCAGATGCCTTGTCCATGAAGTAGATTTAATCAAACCCATCTTTAATTGTTGGTTTGAGGACTAAATGCTTTGTTATATGAGCAAACTATTTAGGACATTACTGGGCATATAGTGATAATATAATAAACAGTATTTAGAACATCAATTTCCAATTCAGTGTTTTGAAACTGAATATTATGACCATCATCAGTAAGTTGAGAAAATTAAAAATGAGCTGAGTAAAGCCTTTCTGTACAAATGAAATAAAACTGAACATTGTAAAAATATCAGAGTGTCATGGACCTGGGTTCCAGGGTTTACTGTGTCATTGGAGTTAATATTGTTTCATGAAACTTTTATTTCTATTTATGTGTACAGGCAAAATCATGTATATGTGTGTGTTGTATTTGTTTCTCGTACCAATTAAAACCGCACCTCTTATTGTGGGTCACAATCAAGAAAATGAGAGAGCCACTACTTTAACCTGACTTAGTTGTGTTTATGGGTTTTTTTTCCCGGAGAAGAATCGACCTTATTCTTTTCTAGTGATTGCATCTATCTGAATATTTTAGAAGTCAGAAAATTTTAATATCTCTTTGTTGGAGAGCCTCTTCCTGTTTAGAATCCCATTAAAGATGAAATCCCAGTGCTTACAGAGTCATGACCTGTCTGTGTTAGACCATTAGACATGCCCCAGGCAAGGAAGCTTATTGCTTCATGCCCAATAGCATGGTGGTTGCAGATGCATGAATGATAGAGTCATAGGAAGCCCAGAAATCTCAGCGGACTTACTCATGGGGAAATTTTATATAGCAAGCAAGCATCCACAAGGACTTTTTAGTTATCTGATTAAATAAAGAAGTGCTAAGCCCCTGAGGATTATGAAATTCTAAATATCCATCTGCCTTAATGGGGCACTACTTCTCATGGGGGAGAGGACCATTTGAGGCGGCTCACGGTCAAGTTTGCTGAGTTTCTGGTAATGAACTATATGAATAAACGTGCTTTTTATTTATTCTAATGTCATATTTACCTTGTCTTACCATTGTGTTGACAGTATCAGTAACTTGAAATGCTTCAGCTTCAGTTTATCAATTTCTCAGCAAGTTTTATTAAAAACCTTAAACACTTGCAGTATTGTTACTTTCGGGGCCCTTGTGTACTACATAAGGTGATGAATATTTTTATAATATAAATAATTTTGTACTTCATTCTTTGAAGTCAGATGTTCAGGTGGTTATGTTAACTGGAATGTTTAAAATGCCTTTTTCTTTTGCATTTCTGAAATCTTCCTCCAATCCTTGCTCCCACACCCCATACCTACACGGTATTTTTCTGAAAGGCATCTAGGAACTTCATTCACTGCTTTCTCTCTCTTTATTCATTGCTGTCTTATCACTTTATGGTCTAATCATCACCAAAATTATAATCACAGGTATTTCTGGTTAAAATTGCTCAAGAAAAATGTTCCCTTTGAAGGTTTGAAACAGCACATGTTATACAAGAAGTTTCTTTATGTACAAATATCAGATACTTATACTTTGGTATGGTTAGATTGGAAGAAGCAGTTTGAAAATCTATTAGAAGTGTGAATTCTCTGGTGTTAGTGCATATACAGTTATCAATCAGAAAACAATGAACAGCTAATATTAATCATTGGGCTGGTCACAGTGGCTCATGCCTGTAATCCCAGCAGTTTGGGAGGCTAAGGCAGGTGGATGGCTTGAGGTCAGGAGTTTGAGACCAGCCTGGCCAACATGGTGAAACCCTGTCTCTACTGAAAATATAAAAATTATTTGGACATTGTGGTGCACACTTGTAATTCCAGCTACTCAGAGGCTGAGGCAGGAGACTTGCCTGCATCTGGGAGGCGGAAGTTGCAGTGAGCCAAGACTGTACAACTACACTTCAGCCTGGGTGACAGAGTGAGACTCTGTCTAAAATTAATAATAATAATATTAACCATTGTATTATTTCATAAACCTCAGAGGCTTAGCACTTCTTTATTTAATTATATAACTAAAAATATCCTTGTGAATGCTTGCTTGCTATATAAAAAATTCCAAAAGAGTAAGTCCACGGGTGGCCTTAAGGCTGGAAAAATAAGCAAATAGATATAGTAAATGGCTTTCTGACATTACATTAAAATGGAATCATATATTATTACCTGTAGACTTTATAGCCATCCTGTAGTACACAGATGTCCTGAAATAGGGTGAAAAAGAAAGATGCTTAGATTCACATAACTCTTTAGCATTAGGCATGCAGTTAGTATCAGTCAGGGGTCTATATTTATATAGTTTCATTCTAACTTGACAAAACTGGTTCCATGTGGATATTATTACATTTACTTTAGAGATGAGGAAGCTGAGGCTTAGAATAGTTAAATGACTTGTTCGTAGTCACAATGTTAGTGTTAGGAAGCTAGGCCTATATAACAAATTCCTATTAGTTTTTTTTACTGTCAAATGCCATCTCTCATATCCATGCTCACTGAGGAAGTTTAAACCCGTTCTTTCCATTTAAAGCTTGGTGTTATTTTATTTTTCAGTTTAGGTATATTTGTGATTTTTCTTGTTTAATTTTCAAAGAATACTATGATACAGGTGCATTATTCTTCAGTTTTTCTATTTGCAGAAGCTAAAGCACAGAGAGGGAAAGCAACTTGCTCAAAGTCACACAGCTAACCAGTTGCCAGCTTAGAGCTGTCAGAGTCCAAAACTTATCATTCTTTCTCAAACACTGCTTCTTATGTGCTGCTTCTCACATAAGCATAAATCGGAACTTGGAAAAAGCAATAATATAATCGCTAATATTAGCTGTTCCTTGTCTTATTAATAACTGTATATGCAGTTGCAGCAGAGAATTCACACTTCTAATAGATTCTTAAACTGCTTTTTCCAATCTACCCACATCAAAGTGTAAGTATCTGACCTTTACATAGCACCTTACAAGTGACCAAACATTTTGTCATGTATTATTTCATTTGATCATTACAATAAATTTTTGAGATGTTTAGGACAGGTACAATTAGCATGATGCCTTTACTGACGAGAAATATTTATCCCACAGAATTAAATGACCTTAAAGTTCATGTGGGTGATAAGGGGGGTGGGGCGGGGAAGCACTCAGATCCCTTGCTGGCACATTCTTGGAGCTCTCCACAGCACCAAGAGCTAAAGATAGCTCTTCATGTGGCAAGATTCTACCTGCCTGTGAGAATTCACCAAGACCTTTCCCCCACTTTGGAAGAAGTCAGGTAGATTGCAAAGATTCTCTACTTTTGACATGAGAAATAAGATAGGCATGGTGTGGATTAGCCCAATCCTAGACAAGCTGGGTAAGCCTCATGTAACTGTGTCTTTTGGGAAATTATTTATATTCTCTGAGTCTTCATTTTTTACAGATTAAAAAAATTATGATAATTATGAAAAAACAAATGTGTAATTTCTTTCTATAATGGTAGTTTTCCAGCAAACTCACAAGACTTTTAAATATAGCACATCTCATATTAAACACATCTCTATGACATGAGAACCCTTGGCTTTAAGAAGTCAAGAATGCAAAAGGCCTCAATGAGATCCTAGAATCTATTATGTTTGGGCTTCATGGTTTCTTGGAGATAATGATGATATAATTTTAATATTAAAGCTGTGAATTCTGAGAACAGCCAGCCCTGGGTGGGAATGCACATCAGGACAGAAAAAAAAGGCTGACGAAATATGTGTTTCTCCAAGACATGTTTATACTAAGTCATTCTGAATTTACTGAGAAGACCCTGAATACTCTATTTCTTCTCTATGAGTATACGGAATAAAAGTGTCATGCATTTTATAAATTTGGGGTACATTTTTTACAATCTTGTAGAGGCTATTTCTAGTTTTACAGCTACTAATTATAATAATGTCTGTTTACATACTTGTTTTTCTCACTTCCCAGGGATTAAGGAAGAACTGCATCTTTTTCATATTTATGTATTCATGGCACAAGGCCCGTTAACATATAAAACTTACTGAGTAAATGTTCATTGAAATGTATTTATATAAGAAAGTATGTGAAAATGTATAATACATATATACATCTACATATGTGTATGTATCTGTTTGTCTTTGCTGTTATTTATTTATTTAGAGACAGAATCTCACTCTTTTTGTCCAGGCCAGAGTGCAGTGGTGCAATCTCGGCTCACTGCAACCTCCCCATCTGGAGTTCAAGTGATTCTTCTGCCTCAGCCTCCCAAGTAGCTGGGATTACGGGTGCCCACCACCATATCTGGCTAATTTTTTGTATTTTAAGTAAAAACAAGGTTTCACCATGTTGGCCAGGCTGGTTTTGAACTCCTGACCTCAGGTGATCTGCCTATCATGGCCTCCCAAAGTGCTTGGATTGCATGTATGAGCCACCACGGCTGGCCTGTCTTTGCTGATCTTTAAACTACCATTCTGTGTTTCTATACCTATTTGATAAGATATGGCATTTTCAAGGAAAAATAATAACTATTGCTCCATCATATATATATATATTCTCTATTGATATATATATATTATAGGTGTAGATAAAGATATACAGATATATATGTGTATATATATTCTATGGTTATACATCTATATATATTCTATATATATTTTAGTTCAAGATTCTATACAAATATATATATATCTGCTAATTTTCTTTAAGTGTAACTTTGCTTTTAACAACTAAAACATTTTTGAGAAAAAATTATTTCAGCTCAGCATGTTCAATTTATAGTTCAACATATTTTAATTTAGTAAACAAGAAAACACTGTTTCCAAAAGAAAAATGGCATGTTTGAATATTGATTGAATTATATTGGTAAACTTTAAAAAATATCACAATATTAGAGCTCATTCTATGAGAATATGTTTTCAATGTGCATATAATAATGTTAGAATCCATATTTACTTGATGTTTGTGTTTATTTGAAAGAATAATGGTGTAATGAACAGAAGAACAAACATGATACTAATCCACATGACATGTGAGATGATATCTCTGTTTTCATTGAGTAAATGAAAAAAAATGCTAATGCTTTTCAGCAAGGATAATTAATGTGGTTATAAATAGCATGTCACTCTGGAGCTGAGGAAAGAATAAGTCAACTTGTCATATAAAATAATTATGTCACATATTTATGCTGCACTTACAAAGGCCTCACATGTCCTACCACATATTGACTCAATCATTCTTTCAGTATTTCTAAGCGTGAGAGTGGTGAGAGGGACTTTTCATTGTATTTTTCAAAAGACCACAAGTATATGAAGACTTTTTTTACTACTTGATGGTGACCATCAAATGTTAGGTTCCTTCATTTCCCCCTTACTGATGGCAACTCAAATGCTATTCGGATCTGGGCAACTGATTTTAATTAGCAAAAAGGGCCAGAAGTTTTATATCTAAGAGAGGTATGGGCTGTGGATAACTAGAGATTACATGCTCTTGTTAAAGACTTGAAATCATATTTTTAAAATAATGTGCTAGTCAAACCAAACACTTTAGCTGGATGAATTTGGGCAGCAAAATTCCTGTTTGTAATTCTTGCCCTAACCAAGGACATGGGACTGATTAAAGTGGAAAGAGAGTGACTGGGGCATCAAAGAGACATGAGTCTGAATATCAACTCCAACATTTGGGCTCTGTAGTCCTAATCATGTTACTGAACTTCTCATAACTTCTGGCACCTCATTGGTTTGCGATGGTAACCATACCTATTTCAAAAAGCTGCTGTGAGAAATAATTAAAGGAAGTTCCTCAAGCCCTTACCTCATTGATGGATCCACAGGAAGTACTCAAGAAACAATGGCTATTGTTACAGGCTTTGCATACAGCCCTTTCCCCTTGGTAAAGACCTACCCGCAGCTGTTTTGGCGCTTTAGTTTCTTTGTTATTTGTTTGTTTTCTTGACATCTTGGGGGCTGGCAGGTAGGGGAGCAAGAGTAGGGGAGGGAAACGGGCTGAGCCAGTGGGGAATGTCTAGGAAGGGCAGCAGAGTTTACCAGAATTGCTCCAGCCAGGCCACCACTAAACTCTGCCAGATGTTTGTAAGTTTCTTGCTAAGAATGAATGCATTCCAAGCACATTTCTTTCTTTCTCTAGTTCTTTATTTTATTTCTGGATATAAAATTAAATTATCATTTTCTGAAGAAAGGAGAAAACCAACAAAATCATTTCAAGAAGAAAATAAAATTCACCTGTATTCCCATCAGCCAGAGATAGGCACGGTTCACAATTCAGTGTTTCTTTTCTTTTTCAAATACATACAAATGTGTGTCTGAATACACTTACCATAATTGAGAACATGCTAAATATATCATTTAGTATACTATATATTATGCTGAACAGAAAGGGTTTTTGTTGTTGTTTTTTGTTTGTAAGCCATGGAAAGTTGGTAGGTTTAAGACACTTTATACCTTAAAATCTAGACTATCTAGTCTATTCAATGGAATGCTGCCTAGGAAGTTGGGAGGGCTATCTTTATAATTGAGGTCGTGGTTATTTTAAACTCTTAATGTAGTAATTTATGTTTGAGAAGAACTATAGAATCAATTTTTAGTTCTGGTAACATGTTTCCTTTCTTTCTCAACCCCCTAATTGCTCTCTCTGGGAAATAACTGTTTGCCAAAGATAAAAATTATTCATTCGGATTCTTGAGATATAGTATTTAAATAGGGGAAGATTCATTACACAGCTTTCCTTCAGCTTCTTAGAGAAGAGACCCTGGGGGCTTTGTGATAGTCTGAGAAACAATTTGTTCCTTCTTATGTCTGTGCTAGAACTCAGGGTAACAGGAATCTAAAAGACAGTGTGCTCCTCTCTTCAGAGTAATTCAGGCTTGGAATAGGAGAATGTTTTATTAGCAGTTAGAATTACTAAACCTAACTCAGTCCTGTAATTCATAGTAAAATAATACTGTTAATATATCTAAGTCTCAAAAACATAATACTGATTTAAAAATAAACAAATGAAATCATGCAATAAGGTAACACTTTTGTACATGTTGAAAATGTACTAGACAGTATGTTATTTTGAATATATACCTACAAAGTAAAAGGCCAAATCAATTTTAGAATAATAAAGGTTAATTCTGATTATGGGACAGGAGGTACCTTGATTTTTTATGTAGTAATTTATTTCTTATTAAAAATGAAAACTTCCAAAACAAATATGTCAAAGTGTGATGTCCGTTACATAGAAAGTTTTCTGGTTTCTATTATCCATGTTTGATGATCATAAACACTCAAGATTTGGACCTTTCAATAAATTAGTTCAGGCTTCTTTCAGTTAATGAATATATAAAGTATCCAGTGCTCACAGCTTGTTGGGATGGGGACTAAATCATGAGGAACACTGGGAAGTGATCTACAGCTGCCAAAACTAGATTAATGAGTCTTTAAAACTGACTTTTACAAAATTCCTCTGGCAATACGTATAGTAATGAGAGCAGGTATTTTCACAGTTACTCATGCTTCGTTTCCTTCTCTTGTGGTGTATGGTTAATTCTCAGAGAAGCCAGTTCATTGTAATGCTAATTTGGGCTCTCATCCAATAGCACTTGGGATGTAACAAACATCACCAGGGCACCAATATGGCCTTTGTGAAAGATGAAACAATGCCCACTGTCTGTAGTGCTTTGATCAAAGTGAGAAAAAAATAAGGATTGTATTTCATTTATAAGATGTCAGCAATCATTATCCCTTTCTTATTCTTTGAATGACTATTTCTATCCTAATAATTCTTCCAGTACTTGGACCAAGAGTAATTTAAATAAGAACTGCTCAGCAAGTATTATCTGGAAAAAATTAGTTGGACCTCACGCATAATGCTTTGGAATGTTTATTATGCAATGACATTGACAGTTTTATGCCTGTACAAATTATTATATGTTCCATTGAGTAATCTCATATTGTGGGAGAAAACACACACATATACACATACACCCACACACTTTTATTATTTATTTTGCTTTGTTTAAGCAGATGAAAGAAAATTAGTTTTAGAAAACCACAAGCAATATATTTCAGAAGAGAAAGACGACAAACAAAGCAGCTTTATTGCAAGCAAGAAAAAATGTAGCATAAATGAAAGGGTAATTAGAGCCTAAAAAGTCAGAGTGTTGAATAGTGAAGACATTTTATTGAATAAGATTTGATTTTAAGTGTTAATACCTTGCAATTTTATAGAAAATACCAGAGTACAATAAAGGCAATTTTCTACCTAGTCACGGTATTTCTGAAAAATCTACAAATCCTATGATTAAGGCTTTCAAACTTCTGTTCCTGAGTATATCATCTGCTGAGTGTTTACATTTCATGATCTGACCTGCAATGTTTCATTTAATACAGAAGGTTTTTCTTTAAAAGATCATCATTATAAGCTATGTGTTTGCATCACTGCCATCTGTCAAAGGGGAAACAAATGTGGCTTGCAGAAGATGTTTCTTAGAAGAATTATCTGGTGTAGAGCCTTTTACCCCATCAATCCCCGACAACCTACTAGCTTCTGGGGTGGTCTATAGTTCAAATGTCAAAGCTTTCTCTTTTTAAGTGAACCTGAATATGTTTTGTGTAGCATGCAGGGGGTTAAACTGCATTTCAGATAAGCAAGAAACTAAAAAACATTACAGTAAAGGGATACGTATTTGCCATTTTGTTTGAAACACTATCTTGTTTAGTTAAAAAATGATCCTTCTTATTGTTATAAAAACAATGCATACCAAGTCGCTTTGTAATTCTTCCATTCTTCTGTCATCTAAGGATAAATTTAGAATTTGGGAAAAGGATTTCTGGGTTGTTAGGCAGAATACTGGAGCTGTCCATGACAGATTAATGGGCATTATCTAAAGTGATTAAAGTTTACACCAAATACACTTCATTCAAAGATGAGCGATGCATTGGTTATTTTAAATGGATCTTTAACAAAATAAACTAATAAAATGAACATAACTACAAAGTATGAATGAACACATGTAGATTGGGAATATGGAAAATATGTGTGTACAAGAGCATAATTGTGCAAATTTATTTGTGTGTATATGGGTATATATGTACATACAAAATGTGTTCTTATATATGTTATTAAATGGATAAACTTTATGCTTAATGTGTCTGAAAATATGATAAAGTGTACAGAAATTATCTGTGCTGTCTCCATGAATCTCATATTAACAGTCTGATGCCCTTGTCCTGTGTATATGGTATGGCATCAATGGCACACTCTTGTTTCTGACTGATTTATCTCTTGATTTCCCAAGAAACACATTTCAGGAGGTAGACAGGAGAGTCATCTTGCCTAAGCAAGCACAGCTCCTTGTATGCTGTCAAGGTCTTCCCAGAGTCCTTTCTTATCTCCGAGTCCTCAATTTTTCCAGGCTACATTTTTTTCAGATATAAGTTCTCACTCTGTTACCTAATCTGGAATGCAGTGTCATGGTCATAAAGCCTTTTTTTTTTTAATCTTAAGGAAAATAGAAGGAATGTATGCCCTCTCTTCTATATTGATTTGGGACTGCCTCTGGAAAGACATATTTGATTCCCTCATTGAGAGGATTTGTTCCTTTCTTTATTCTAACCATCAGGCAGGCAGAAAGGCAAGCAGGACATTGGCACCTTCAGTTCAGCGTTTGTAGCATGCTTGTGTTATAAGCAGTCTCAGTGAATAGGATTCAGTTTTACTTCTTTTGCTTTTTTTGTATGGAACAATGATTAAGACATGGCTACTTTTTAATGTGTTTCATTGATTTTACTTGATTTAAACAATGACTCATAGTAGAGATGCCTAGGAACAGCAAAGTAGAAAGAGCACAGTAAGACAAGATGGAGTTTTGTGGTCCATGAAGTGAGGATATTTGTCTTCAGATCTATTTACTTTTACACCATTTGTGCTGGTTCCTTTACCATTCAAAAGGGGATCATTGATCATTGCTAATATGATATTTCTTACTTAGAGAAACAAGTGTCACAATGGGAGACTCAGTATTTTCATACACAAATTCATTTATGCATTAACTTACTTATCTAAATGATATTGAGACTGAGTTTTGAAAAATAGGATCTAGCCCAAGAAATGAGAGAATGGGGCGGGGGGCGATGTGGGGGAGGTATTCCAGTTGGAGCAAAGTCATATGGAAAGACATGAGGCAAAAAGAGTATGTGCTTAACGAAATGAAAAGACTGTAGTCATTTGGTGTGTTTGAAGCATAAAGTACATGTAGGGTGGGAGACGTAGGGTCCAGATTGTCAAGAATCATCTATGCCGATGACAGTACTGAGTACTGTGACATTATCTGCAGGTCGTAGAAGCTACTTAAGGAGTTTGAGCAGTGACATAACAGAGCCAAAGTCATGGTTTAGATTGATCCTGCCGGCTATGCCATGGATGATGGATTGGAGGAAGCAAGTCTGGAGTCAGGAGACCAGTTATGGGGCCATTAACAAATCCAGAAGAAAAATGATGAGAGTCTGACCTTTGTCAGTGACTGTGACATTGGTAGGGAGGGAGGGTAGTGGGAGAGGAATGAACCTAGGCAGCCTTCAAGAGACAGCAGCGGGCTGAGTGCAGTGGCTTACGCGTGTAATCCCAGCACTTTGGGAGGCTGAGGCGGGTGGATCACCTGAGGTCAGGCATTGGAGACCAGCCTGGCCAACATGGCAAAACCATGTCGCTACTAAAAATACAAAAATTAGCTGGGCGTGGTGGCACACACCTGTAATCCCAGCTACTCGGGAGGCCAAGGCAGGAAATCGCTTGAACCCAAGTGGTGGAGGTTGCAGCGAACTGAAATCACCCCACTGCACTCCAGCCTGGGTGACGAAATGAGAGAGAGAGAGCGAGAGAGAGAGAGAGAGAGAGAGAGAGAGAGAGAGAGAGAGAGAGAGAGAGAGAGAGAAAGTAGCAACAACAAAATCTCGTGTAAATTTAATGTAGAAAATGAAGGAAAAGAATAATCAAGGTGATTCCCTGTGTCTTGGATGAACAGATAGGTGGCAATAGTGTAATTCATTGAGATAAAAATCACAGGCAGAAAGCCAAGTGTGTTGGAGAAAGATAAGGAATATATTTGGGACAGAATGGTGCCTGGGGCTTAAGTGATACAGAGACTCTAGCTCTTTATCTTAAAGCAGATACACCTGCTCTAGAGATATGATCCAGTCCAGAGCTTTGCTATTGTTTCTAATATCATTGTTTCTTTACTGCCATTAGGATATGTATGCTGTATTTTGTAGATATATACATTCATATTTCAATTTTCTGTAATAAATTAAAATTCAAACCTTATATACTCCAGTACTTTATAAAGGAAGTTTTAAATCAAGAAGTTTGAGAGTTATGTGAGTTGTTAGAAATGATCGAATCCAGCCTTTTATTTCATAGATGGAGAACTTAAACCCAAGTTGCTTAAGTAATTTCCCCAAATTCGTGTAGTAAATCAATGATAGTACTTGGATTAAAATCCAGATGTCCTAATTCTTGGCTGAATGTGCTTTTTATATGCCATGTGACTTTTTAAAAAAGGTAAAGGGAAAAATTAAGCAGGCATATAAATATGCTTAAGATTTCATGACTGTGACATTTTACTAGTGTGAGAAGGTAGGTGCAGAAGAGAGGTGCCAGGTTAGTCAAATGTGTTTTGGCACAGGAGACATTTGCTTATACAAAGAGAGAATGACTTTCCTGGGTCCTGGCCTAACTCTGGGGGCAATGTAAATGACTTTGGCAATTTTCAGCAGCCACAAAAATGTGGTCCCACAAGAGTCATTACCAAAAAAAGCAATTGCAGGAAAATTTTTTTCTATGGGATTTTCTTGTGCCCTTGATAGCTTCTACATATGCCTCAACGGGATGTTGCTACTTCTCCTTTTGAGGCCAAGTAGCAAACATCCGCTCACATTATTAATATCAGTATCTGAGAGCATCTCCCTGCAGAAAGAGTATTTACCGAAAGAAACATAGTCAGAGGCAAACTCCATTCACCAACTCTATTGAAATGATTCATTCACATGTTTCTATATCCTACTAGACTCAACTCTTTGTAGCATTTGGTACCAGGCTTAGTACACAGCACACACTTACCACATATATGCTAAGACTAAACTCAACTGACGCAGGTGGTGATAATCCTGAACTAATTTTAGAATTTGGTTTTGTTTTTTGACATTTTGAGGCGATACATGCGAAGAAAAAAATCAAGGCATTGCTGACGCTTAATAACCAGGGGGTAGCGAGCTGCTGGGTATCAATGCTACGAGGCAAGAACAGAGCCCAGCAAAGAAAGTCAAGACCCATAAAATGGATAGAGTATGAACTGGCGAAAGGGGAGACCCAAATCAGGAGTCAGCAAAGGCAAAGCAAGTAGCAGGAACCAGGGAATTGGAAAAGAAATGTGGGGCAGGTCAAAGATACCGACAGCCATTGTTGGCTCAGCTGACTGATGAAAGCCTGAGTTTCCCACACACCGAGGGGCCACGACCTGACATCTGACATTGATTAGCTGTTTCACCTTGCTTTCTATAACCTCTCTGAACCACAGTCACCACATCTATAAAACGAGCTCCTTGGAGCTCATAATATTTAATGTCTCTTTCAGCTCTCTTGTACTAATGGTTTTCTTTCTTCCATAAATAGTAAATATTCCTTCAGATATCAAAATGAGAAATGGGATCCATGGCATGTATATCAGTACAGAAACCATTTCAAATGTTAGCCGAATGGATCTATTGTCTAAAAAGACAATTATACTTTTCCATTTCCTAAAAGAAACAGTATATTGGGAGATCTAATAATAGAAATCCCTGAAAATAATATATTTGGCTTCAGCCATCCTTTTTTATAAGGCCATAAACCTAGACATAGTTGCATTTTCAATAGTGCCACTGATTTATGGAACAATGAGATTAGATAAAACCATCAACATTTAAGGCATTTTTCGCATTGTTTTACCTTTTTATTGCTTTCCCATATTTACCCATTTGCTTTATTTCGTGGTTGTTTTGCCATAACTGAGTAATACCATATGCACCAACATCCAGTGAGGGTCCATTTAATCTGCACTATGTTATAAGTGTACAATGCCTTTGTCAATTTTTATAGGGTTTAAAATGTTATTTTCTTAAGAACTACAGGGAGAAATTATATTCTTTGTGCTTTAAGATATGCTTCGGTTTAAGAGATCCCTTGAAGTGGTCTCGGAGTGAAGTGATACAGAATGCATTTCACACACAAGACATGTCATAATCCCACACAGATTTTGGTTCTCATGAACCTGAAGTCCCAAGGGTTTTGAGATTCTAGTAAAAGCTCTCCCAAAATTCTCTCTCATAATGAAGAATGATGGCATCAATTCTCCCCCGGTCATTGGGCAAAAGACAGGGGCATGCGATTCATGAAAACTACAAATGGCTGATTATACTACCTTCTCAAAAGTATGCTTTCTTTGCCTACCTAATACTAAGAGTTTTCATACTGTTGACTGAATATTTGCTTTATCACCATGGGTAACATTTCCCAGACATTATAGCCATCAATCAATATGCAAATGTATAAATCAAAAAGTTAAAAAATGATCAATCTTTGAACAAGTTTCACCCCATTATTTCTGCAGCTTTCATTTTACACATTTTGTGCATGAATATTGCTTGTTATCGGAATTTGTTTTTAATATTGGTAGCAATAAGCTTGTATTTGGTGAATGACTTTCTTTCAGAATGGAGCAAAATATACTGGGCAATATAGCCTCAAAGCAATGTCCCAGCTCTGCAACCAACCCACTCCATGATCTTAGACAATTTACTTAACTCCCCTGAGCCTCTGTTTAGACATCAGTGAAATGAGGAAAATGATACTTACAGTACCTGGATTGTTCTAAAGATTCAATGAACGGCATATTTGTAAAAGCTGATACATATCTAGCCTTTGTAGAGGCTTTGTGTATTATTGTTATTCCCTTTGTTGTATTTTACAATGGTTGGCAAGAAATAGAATGAACAGAACAAAATAAACTTATGTTGCTAAGTAAAAAAGGTAAGAACTAATGAAAGGACTTTTAATGATTCTCTTCTCTTAAAAGTACTGGCAAAGGAAACTTTCCACATACCTGGCCCTAGGGCTTCTCATTTCACCTCAAATTAAATTGGTCTCCACTACTGTGAAGCCAAGTGCAAGGAATCACCCTCTAATGATGCAAGTTTTTCTCAAAGGAATAAGTATTATAATATAATATTGTATATGTTATAATAATGAATATGCAATAACTGAGTAAAATTAAAATTATCAGTCATTTAATCAGTCAACCAGTCCAATAACGAATGCTTCCCACAACCCTGAGGCTGGTAGAACATCAGAAGATAGAGTTGAGATTCTGCTTTGATGTCTGTCTTTTCTTTGACTTCTATGAAGTCATTGAAGGCCTCTGTTTTTCTAAACTGTAAAATGGAATCAATTCTCTCCTTGTAAGTTTGGTATAAGGGTCAAGTCAGACAATGTGTACAAAACACTGCAAATATTAAATCACTTTACAAAGGCAATTTTTTTTTTTTTTGCTTGAAGGTCATCACTTACTGTTTGTCATTTCATTTCTAATCACATTCTACAATCCTCTGCCTAGTATTTTGGCCAATAATTTACAAAACTCTGGCATGGAAATATAATCAAATAATTTATGATTCAGGTTGAGAGACTCCTACATTATAACTCATTAGCTCTATGGTCAGCAACTTCTAAGCTTAAAATCCACATCTTAGATGTTTACAAAATATTGAATGTTGAGGTGACTCTCATTTTCTGTAAGCATATTTTAAAACCAGTAGGGAATATATGAAGACAATCGAATTTGTTACAAATCTTTTCTGAACCTGGCTACTATGGCACATCAAGATGGATTTCACAGTTATGCATCTACAGAGGAATGCTTAGAGATCAGATGAAAGCAGCCCTCCTTATTAATCACACATTGTATATTTGACTTCTGCCTCCTCCCTCGGCCTTTAAATCAACTACATATGGTTCTTGCTACTTAAGTGTGCCATTAGATTTTTCATTAAAAGGCAGTTACTCTTGGAGAAAGCAGCCTTGTTTCATTAAATAATAATTAACTAAAGCTATAGTCATGCTACTCATCATGGCTGCCTAAATGAGCATTTTAGTGTAGGTTGGAGACTTACTTTATTTCTACAACATGGTCAGCAGAACTGAAAGGAACTTCATGGTTGTGATGATTGCTAGTATAAAGTTGTTATTTTGCTTTGCTGGTGTTAACTTTTATAGCTTAAAAAAAGCACAATAGTACAGAATGGTCACCAGTTGATACAAAGGCTGAACCTTGATGTAGCCACCTCTGCTGAGGGTGACCTCTCCTGTGAAGACTAGGGTACATGATTGTTGTTACACCTGGAGCAAGTCAAACTCTGGGAACAGACTCCTGCTAACCAACTGCGTAAGACATTGATGTATAATTATCAAGTAGATCTTGTATTAGCGTTCACTGATTAGTGAACTCTCTCAGGAGGGAAATTTGCATAGAAACCCAGGTTTCTTGGTAAGCAGGGAATCTGATATTTCAAAGTAAATTTGATGGTTTAAATCAGTGTTACTCAAGGACATTGCTGTCATTGTGGAAACATGGTAAGAAGTTTGCACCAGAATGTAAACTAGAGCATCACTTTCTTCACTGAGAAAGTCTTGCCCGTGTGTGTGTGTGTGTGTGTGTATGCGTGTGTGTGTGTTTGTGTGTGTATGTGTATGCCTCAGGTGAACTAAACAGTGTGTTTAGTGACATAGATAATTTACATCCTGGTGAAAACTCCTAATTTCATGGCTGACTGTTCACAGCCAGGTCTTATCCCGGCAGTTGTTCTATAGATCACACTTTGAGATGCACTCATTCTTTACCTGAATAATAATTACATTGGGAAACTTTATAAAATAAACGGTTTCCCAGTATATGCCCTTAAAGGTTTGTGGTATGTTGTGCTTCCATCTGCATTTTAAAATTCTCCCCATGTAGTTTCGATGAACACTCGAGCTTTAAGAGCATATAGTAAAATGCATAGCATAATGAAGCAGTGCTAAGCTAAATAGATTAGAGGTTAACAACACAGGTTTTGGAGTTGTGGTTTGAGTTCTTCGTTCTTGCTTGTTCTTGAGCTAGTTGTTTGGGGGTTTCTGAGTCTCGATAGTTTCATCTATAAAGCAGCTATAAAACATATAAAATTGTTATGATGTTCAAGTGTGATTATAAAAGAAAAACATGTAGCTCAGTACCTGTTGCATAATAGGCAATTGATAACTGTCAGCTGTAAATGACAGCTATTATCTTCATAACGGACACTTATCTGCCATTTCTGAAGATACATACATTCATATATAATCCTCAATTCCCTGGAAAAGTAAAGAACATATTGTTAATATTTCCCTTCCTGAAACTTCTTCTGCTGAACACTGATCAAATTTAATAATCAAAAACCTTGGTTGTAAGTATTAAAAACCTAAATCAATGTGATTGAAGGGGAAAAAAAGTTGGCTTCTCAGTGGGAGATTGCTAGATCATGCAACTTACAACTGAATGTCCAAGGGGGAAACTAGCTAAAAATATAGCTGGGTCTAGGTGCTCAAAAGGTATCACATGAATCCATGTCTTCCTATCTATGCATCCATGTATAGATCTATCTATCTATCTATCTGTCTGTCTGTCTGTCTGTCTGTCTGTCTGTCTGTCTGTCTATTTATCTCCCTATCTATCATCTGTCTTTCTGGGTAGGGTTCATTCTTGGGCTGACTCTGGTTTTGTGGTGGCAAAATGGGGCATCAACTGTATAAGGCATATGTCAGCAGCTTATTAACTACAGAGGAAAAGAAAGTTGTTTTGTAAGCTAGTTTGATGAAATTCCAGAACTGAGACTTAATGGCCTTGCTTGTGATGTCTTTCCATTCTTGAACAATTCACACCCACACATTAAGAGCAGATCATTCTGGCGTGCCAGGTTTGAACCTGTACTCATTCCTGATACTAGGGTGGGACAACTCCACCTGAAACATTTGTTCTGAAGGGCAAAAAGATAATTTCCCAAAAGAAAGTTAAGGAATGACATTAGGAAAAACGGAACATAGGATGTGGAATCCAAAATGACAGATGTTTATTACTCTGTCCTACCTCTTTTTCTCTACCCATCCTATGTTGTTTAAATATGTTAGTTCAATTGAAATAAAGCCAAGATGTGGCCTTCAGAACTTACATTTTGATAATTTTCAGAGATTTATTCTAATCTATTTTGTATTTGTTTTATGATAAACTTTTATAGATTGCACTTTTTTTCTCCCTCCTATGTCTAATTTGGGGGAAAAAAGAATGAAGGATAATTTTTATATTGATCAAGAACAAATTTGAAATGGATTAATAATAATATGAGTTTGATTGAAAACTCATTTTTGTTAGCTTGGGACAGATTTGTGTTTGATAAATAGAAATGAGCAAGGGATGATGTTAGCAAGTGAACTGCCAAAGCTTTACAAAGGGGAATTTACATTTAGACTATATTTCTTACATGATAATAATGTTACGATGGATTATAAAATAGTGGATGTATTATGGTTCACTAAATCAGTAAAAAGTCACGTAGCTGTTAATGATTTGGAACCTGGCTTGTGAAGCACGACTTGGCAGAGCTATCAAATGGTTGAAAGTGCTAGCATGAGAGTTAAGGCCTTCAGCACTCATGTCCAAGTCTGGCTGTTTTTGTGGTGTGTGGCCTTGGACCTGACTTCTCTGGGATGCAATTTCCCTATATGTGTAATTGAGTAATAAAATGTAGTCATCACACAGTGGTGGAGGAATTAAGTGCGCTGACAGGAAGATGCAGGTTTCTTTTGTATTTTTTCAAGCAGCGCGTATGTTCAGCTTTATTCTCCCAAGTTCCTAACAGGCTCCCTTGCGATCAGTCACTTAACAATTCTCCGTAGTCCCTTTGGCACCATTTATTTTAGCACTATAGTGTTCTCTAAGAGGGCACCGTAAAGGACTAAATATTACGAAAAGTAATAAGGGCAAATACTGCTTTATGAGCTGTACTTTCAGTACCTATTTTTGAGCTTGCAAAGGAGGATGGAGGATGATTATAGCTCTCATGCTTTGCAGTTCATTTCACACATCATTGTCTATATTTTAATATTCCTTTAAAGGTTTTTGTTTTGGGCATCATCCTTTCTCCCACTCCTCATCCCATTCCCCAAAAGCAGCATGGTCTTTTATTTATCATTGCAAAAATGGAAGCAGGAGGCTGAAGTTTTCTGAGATAAGTGGTCAGTATGGTGTAACAGAAAAACCAGAGCACTAAAAATTAGATTTAAGTTATTAGGTGAATTTTGCTGCATTCTTGCTGGGCAACTTGGGTTCATCATTGGCCCTCTCTGATTCTATTTCTTTATCTATAAAATAAACATAACAAGACAGCTGACTGTGATAGATCTTTGCTATGAGGACTAAATGGATAATGTCAGCCTTGGGAAAGCGTGATCCAAGTGCAAATTATCATTATGATTATCATTATTATAAATATATGTATCAGTATATTAGGAAATTGTTGACAAGTGGATTCCTGTGTGCTCTGTTCTCATTTCTCCAACTCCCAGATATGCAGAGGATCCCTTCCAGATGGCTGATTTGCCAGCTGTGTCTTGTTTTGTCATTGTAAGTATTACATGCCCCAACTGGGAGGCTTTGATTATAATGTAATATGTTTTGTCCTTTATCTCTTACAGCTTGAGAATTACATTGTGGAAAATATGAGGTCGGAGATGGCCCAGATACAGCAGAATGCAGTTCAGAACCACACGGCTACCATGCTGGAGATAGGAACCAGCCTCCTGTCTCAGACTGCAGAGCAGACCAGAAAGCTGACAGATGTTGAGACCCAGGTACACCCCCAAGGCCAGAGTCCACAGATTCAACCAGGAGGCTTTTTTTTTTTAGCTTGCTTCATAAACACAGAGCACATTTCAGCACTGTGATGAGGGAAACATACATTTTTGTTTATTGGTAATAACAACGACTGCCTGACATGCTGGGCGTGTTTCTTTTGATCTAATGAGGGTTGGTATATTTAGCTTTGCATGTGTTTGCAAAAACAGGGCCAGCAAAGGACCTCATCAATGTTTAAATTCAAATAAGCACTGCAGCTACCAATTGTGATATGATATGCGTCAAACAAAATAACCACTTGGGGCAGATTGTTGTCTTTGTTGTACATTTTTGACCTGTTTTGCTTTGTCTTTGGTAATGCTGTAGCCATAAGGGCACCTGCAGATGGTTTGAGCATTCAGCAGATAGAAAGGAAAACACCAAATGAACTTATCAAGAATATGTGTATATTTACATACATCTCTCTATTAGGGGCAATGATGTACTTATTCGAGTACAGTCAGTAAAAACCAGGGATGCCCTTAAATCACCAGTGTCACAAACACACCATCACAGTTTACTGCTAAATAGAAAATATCATTATTGACAACTGTCATTTTGATGACTATCATTTTTTATTGTCTCTTAGTCCCCTTTTAGCTACAAAAATCATTATGCCAGTTATCATTCCAAAACCCAAGGGATGATTCTATTCCAACGTAGTTGATTTCTGGCATGAAAGCTGAAATATAAACTTTCAAAAATAAGGTGCAACCTTATTTTTATTTTATTTCATTTGTGTTATTGGCATCACAGATTGGTATTTTAAGAAAAATAGCAATGATAATTGATACAGATAAATCCTTTTATATAAGGCAACTTCCCTTGCACAAGTGATTTTTATGAAAATCACTTAAAGCTGATAGATCTCTAGGCTAGAAATCACTAGTTTGAGTGGCTTCTCACACTCACACAGCTAGTGTGTAAAATCTGAGAATCAAACTCCAGGGTACTCATTTATTTTCTTTTCTATCCCCCTTGGTTAGTAGTACTAATAATTAACTAATTGAATAAGAACTCAAGCGTTGACTACATTGGAGCAATGATTCTCATGAGCTTTGGGAAATACTTTTTGCTGCATATCAGCATCAGATAAACAAAGGGGATGGGCGGAACTACATACTGTCTCTGAAAATCACAAAACTTTCATCATTCATTGTTACAGTAAAGCGGGAAAAGCCACACAACAAACCTCTCGAACATCAAACTGGGAAGGATGGGTGATTTATTTGACTGGGAGCAGTGGAGGCATAGTCACCTAACAGCCAAGCTCACCTTAACAAACAAAGTCCCTGCCCTTTTAAAGGTTTACAATTCTAGATATTACATGTGAAAGGGTCTTGATCATGAAGTAGGTGTGGGATATGTGACTCAGGTGAGGGTTTGAACCTGTTCTGGTTGGGGTTTGATCCTGTTTAAGTAAAAATAATGCCTTTAGAAAGAGTCCTCCATACCATATCTGTGATCTATAGATGGGACTGTGGTTAGCAGTAGGGGTTTTATCCTTAACCAGGCTGGCAGAGCCAACCAGTCCCTCCTCTGGCTAACTCCGACCTTCTCCTTCTGAGATGCAATGTAGACGGCCGAAGGTGATTAAGGGTCTCCTTCCTCAACAGTAAGTTTGATCATATATGCATATTGGTTTCTTGTGATATAAATAATGTGACTATATATTCATTATTTTAATTATTAGAACAGAATGGTCAGCCTCTCCTACAAAATACACTTGTATGTTCAAAAACAAATACACAATATATCCTACTTAATTGCATATTTGAAATTTGTATATATTTCTATCACAATAACTTTTATGAAACACATGGTAGGGTCCTGTTTAATTTTTCTATCCCCTGAAACACTGTATCTTAGGTTGTTTTTTATCTCTTTCTACCTAGGAATTAAAGTTGTGGGGAAAAAATGTTCCATTGTTAGCATGTTAATCTCCAAGCTACTAAGTTGCATGCTGTGTAAGGTTTTAAGAGATAAATTATTCTTTATAGTTAAGGCCAGAAGATGTGTACTTTATTGGAAAAAGTACAAAAAATTCAAAGAAAAAGAATAACTACTCTCTATATGAAGCAGCTAAAACTTATTATTAAAGACCAATGAAAGTTTATTAGATACAGTGAGAACAATTTTAAGATAGCTAAAACCCAGAACACATTTCCAAAATCACAAATCCGTCACAACTAGCAATGAGAGGGAAGTAGAAAAAGAAGACAGTGGCTCGAATTATGCCCTTCCCTAAGAAGTGAAGCCTATGTGTTTTTTTCGCTTTCATTTTAATACCTTCCAATTGCCTATGCTATTTGTAGCTGTGATGCTTCAAACCTGTTATATGTAAATGTATACCCTTTGTGCTACTTATTTGAACTATTGTGACAGAACATGTTCTGCTTAGACACAACCACTCAAGTGAACTCAAATCCTGATTCAAAGCCAAGTTTACAAAAGTAATCCTGAATTATTCCTTAACCTTCATATACTCTATTCACATATAATAATCATTTTTAAACCAATAGATCCTTCTGTGCTATCCAGCCATGCGCTCATGGTTTTCCTCCTGTATTCATCTAAGTTAGCTTCACATTGGTAAGTGTTGCTTTCTCTAAACCTGACTTCAGGTCCCCAGTTATTTCAAGAACTCATGACAATGTCTTTCCAATACATTTTAGGGCCCCAGATTTCACATGATGATATTATAGAATAAGTTAACTTACTTCTTTCTAGTCCTCTGCTGACCTTCTAGATTTGCAACTTAACAAAATGCAGAAAGCCACAGGCTCACTGCAATGGCATTTTAAGACCCTCTTGTGCTCAAAAAAGTATCATGATCAGGAAAGATAGCAATAATAACCACACCTGAATAACCCTGCTGGCCATGGTGGCAAGAATCAGAAACTACCACCATGCCCTTTCCTTGCCCGCTTAGTCTGGCTTGCAGTGTTTCTCTCACTCTGTTATCAGTTTGTACCAATATCTCTTTGCCTTCAAGTTCCTCTTTCCAAGAGTACAATATGAAAGGGTTTGTTTGAAGAATTATTCATGTCACTTCCTGTAGTGTGATTCTATTTCTTACTGCTTTTTCAGGCAAATTTGGTTTTGGGGAAAATTAACAAAAAATTGTCTTAAAATTTACCTCTAATAATCTGTGCTTGGCTGAGTTCTAAGTAATTTTACATATATTAGCTATTTAATAACAACAATGAATCCTATAAGGTAGATGATATACCATCCTATATTTATTTCCTCATCATTATTTATTATTATTTTTTGAGATAGGGTCTCACTCTGTCACCCAGGCTGGAGTGCAGTGGCTGATCAGGGCTAACTGCAGCCTCAACCTCCTGGTTTCAGGTGATCCTTCCACCCTAGCCTCACAAGTAGCCGGGACTACGGGTGCGTGCCACCATGCTCGGCTAACTTCTTTATTTTTGTAGAGACCAGGTCTTCCTATGTTTCTTAGGCTGATCTCAACCTCCTAGGTTCAAGCAATTCACATGACTTGGCCTCCCAAAGTGCTGGGGTTACAGGCAAGAACAACCACTCCTGCCTTTGGGTGCTTCCTTGGTGTAAGATGATTTAATATGTCCGATTAGAATACAACAAATAAAGTGGTCTTTACCTTCATGAGTTTGAGTTACTGTGGCAAAATACTTCTAAGTCATTTCTTTCTTAAATTTCTGTCAAATTAATTTTCTGTGGAGTCCTTCCTCATAGCTTTAAAAATGCACCTTTCCCATCCCCTACTGTGGAAACTATGATTGACCAGCGCTCAACAACTGCTGTGCTCTGAAATCCATTGCTGTGTTGGTTCAGAGACCACGATTCCAGTGGTTACTTCCACTCACTGTGGCAGGGAGATGTAGACCTACTCCTGGAAGCTGTAGGAGTCCACATGACTTTGGCTAGGGGCTCTCCATCAGCCTTGTTGGAACTGCTGCACAGCTGCCTTGAGGGATAAGACTTCCACCCAACTTTTCTTCCTTCCCTCTCCTTCCTGCAATTAGACCGGCATCCCAGTCTGAAGGCTCTCCAAACCTCCTCTGGCTTTCTCCCAATTTTTCCTCATGGGCATTTCCCCTAGTATATTTCCTGCATGTTTAATCCCATTTAATCATCTTTTCAGATATCACAAATAATCACATTTGCTGTTTGGATCTCAGTAGTACTAATTAGAAATATAAGGGAAGCCAAGTACAGTGGCCTATACCTAAAATCCCAGCACTCTGGGAGACCCAGTGGAATAACAACTTGAGCCCAGGAGTCTGATGCCAGCCTGCGCAACATAGCAAGATCCCATCTCTCAAAAAAAAAGAAAAAAAAAAAAGCCCAGGCATGGGGATGTGTGCCTGTAGTCCTAGTTACTCAAGGGACTGAGGTTGGAGGATCCCTTGAGCCCAGAAAGTTCAAGGTTATAGTGAGCTGTAATCACACCACTGCACTCCACATTGGTTGACAGAGAGAGACCATATCTTTATTTGTGTGTGTATGTGTGTGAGTGTGTGTGTGTGTACGTATTAGGCAGTTCAGGAACAGTTGGTTCAATGACAATGAGCATGAATCTTTAGACCTAAACAGTTTTCTTCTCATATCTAATCTCAAAGAGCAGCTCCCAAGTTGAGCTGCTATATCTCTTTGCCTTGATAAGAAATAATTGAAGAAACTTTTAATTTTGGTTTAACTGAAGTGATGACACAAACTATCTAGTGGGTCATCTAAGGAAAATATCCTGTAGTTAATTACCTTACAAGGTTTAGAAAAAGTGTTTGATAAGCCACTAGGAGAGGGCTCAGCAACCTGTGGTCCACAGGTCAAATTTGACCAGCCATCTTGTTTTGTAGATAAGGTTTTACTGGACGCAGGTGCATGCGTTCATTTATATGTTGTCTATGGCTGCTGTTTCACTAAGATGGCAGAGTTGAATGTTATACCAGAGACTATTTGGCCTACCAAGCTTAAGATACTCACTATCTGGCCCTTTATAGAAAAATCTGACCAACTTAGGCATTAAGATATAAATTCCAAAGAAGCGGGGATTTGTCTGTCTTGTTCTTGATCACTGCTCTATCATTAGGATTTAGAATAGAACTGGTACACAGGCTCTCAATAAATACTTGTGAAATAATTATATTAACTAATTTTCAGTCCTTCAAGTTACTTTAATCTCTGCAGGTTTAGGCCAAAGCCACCAAGCCCCAGGGTACTATGCTGAGGCTTGCGTGTTGATGGTAATAGATATCCACAAATAGCTGATGAGACTTTGAACAGGAGCAGTCTACTGCAAAGATGTCTGACCTGATTAAGAACATTGAGTGATTTTTTTTTCCATACTCTGAAAAGCATAAGAAATTTGGACACCTTCCTTACTCATGGTGCTAATTTAGTGGGCTGGGGCAGGGGGAGAGAGTTGGATGCCATCAGCCACAACAAGCAGAGGACCTCATGGTGACTTGAAAGAAACCATTTTGGTAGCAGTTTTTAGCGACTACAAAACATACTTTTCTTAGCCAGAGGGAACCTACTTATTTACAGCTACATAATAAGCCGTGGGAAACAACTCAGGCTCTGGAGATAGACTACCCGGGTTGCATTCTGTCTCTACTGAGCATTAGCTGTATTGGGAGAGTTATTTCTACCCACAATTCTGTGTCTGTAACATAAGTATTTTCTCTTAAACTCTGTTAACAAATGAGGCGGTATTTACATTATAAATATAATATAGGGTTATATTATGTTATAAATATATAAAATGAGGGGATTACTATTAGAAATAAAATATATTTATATATAATATAAATAAAAATATAATAGTTATATAATATTAATTATATATTACAACTAAGATGAACAGTAACCCCCTAAGATTGTCAAATTTCTACATTCATTTTTTCTACTAAAACATTTATAGGAGTTTTGTTTTTCACAATTTAATAGTCCATTTAAATTTGGAGCAGTCTTCCACTTTTTTTCCCTTGAAAATTCCCTTGACATTCTTAAGAAACTAGGTTATTTTGTAAATCATCTCTCACATTCTGCATTTGTCTGAATATTTATTATGACCTTTAGTTGACCCTTCAGTCCCCTATAGTTTCTTAAAGTGGAAGTTGAGTCTAACGACTTGTTTAGGTTGAACGGGATGTTGTGGCAGGGGTGCTCTGTGGAATTACTGGTCACTTCCTATTGCATCTCTTCAGGAGACACGCAAGCCGGATTGCCACTCCCTTAGTTATGCTGTTCTTTAACTTGGTTAGGGTCATAACCTCCCTATCCCTGCATCCCAACAGTTCATTTTTCCCTAGGAAATTAACAGATAACCTGTAAGGTAACATTTTGTCACACTGCCCATTACTAACCAAGTAAATTACTTCATTCATTTTGCAAAATGGTGATTTTCTAACTCTCTCATTCCTTCTGCATGTATCAACCTTAATTCTTCTGTAAAAATTAATTGCCAAGGCATCATACTTTTTGTTAGACATTTTTTTTGAAAAAAAAAATACCTAAAGCAAAAGGAAACACAACCCTACAAATAAGGACTATATTAAAGTAATGAGCTGTTGAAAGAGATTTTTGGCCAGGCATGGTGGCTCACACCTATAATCCCAGCAGATTGGAAGGCTGAGGTGGGCAGATTGTTTGAACTCGGACTTCTAAACCAGCCTAGATAACATAGCAGACCCCTGTCTTTACAAAAAACAAAGTACAAAATATTAGCTGGCACACCTCACTGGAGCCCAAGAGGTCAAGGCTGCAGTGACTGTGGTCATGCCTCTGCACTCCAGCCTGGGCAACAGAGTGAGACCCTGTCTCTTAAAAAAGAGAGAGAGATTGTCTTTCTACCTCAATCTCTATCTTTTAGTATTAATATTAATGTAAAGGATCAGAGGCACTCTCGAATATACTAAAGAGAGCTGGATGAAATTTTCCAGCTCACTTTCGCTGGGAAACTAATAATTTTTATTTTTAAAGCTTTGCTTTTTTTTTTTAAGAAAAAGAAAGAACTAAGGTTTTGTATCTCATACATCCTCAATTTCAGGTTTTATGTCTCTCTTACTCTTACGTATATTTTGGAAAATTTAATATTTGAAATTGTTCTTTGAGGGGCATATTCCACAAACGCTTTACTCCTTTCCCTTCTTCTTTTTTAAAACACTTTCTTTTTTTCCCCAAAGATGTGCTTTTGGAATGTGTTTAGGCTAAAAAGTAAATGTCTTTTGTCATTTTAATGGAATACTTCTATTATTGCTAGGCACCAAGTTCCATAGATGCATGGCAAGAAAGTGGTCAATTTATCATAGTTTGCTATGAAATTCTTCTGGTTGCCCACTTTTGAACTTCAGACCTGGTTTAATACATCAGTGGAGAGAGTTGAAATAAAGCAGCCATAGGGTCAAGGTGATGGGGGAAGGAAGTGGAGGGACTGGCATTTGTACTCAAAACCACACTGATCTTTAGATTGGCATTTAGCCTTCTGATACTGGACCCCTTCCTTCTCCCATATTCAGATGCTGCTCCAGATTTGGACCGTCATCATTGAAGTCTAACATGATATTCATGTCGGCCCTGCTACCCTTTCTGTGACCATGACTCAAACCTGAAAAACAGTTCATTGTCCATTGCCCAGAATGTCATCTAACTCAGCTGTGAGCACTGCAGTGTGCTGGACCCCAGGCGAGGTCTGGAGGCTTAGAGGACTCCAGATGAGCCTTCCTGCCTCCGTGCAACTGACATCCTATGAAGGGCAGAAAGAGATGAAATAAGTGAACAGATATGATAGTTTTTGAAAGTGATGATTCTGTAAAGAAAATTAAATAAGGTGATATGATGGAGGGTGAGGATGGTGTTACTATAAAGAAGGTAGCCAGAAAGGGATTCTCTAAGACAATGAGAAGAAATCAGTCATGCATCTGGGAAGGGGTGGGCAGGCCAAGCAGAGGAAACTGCAGGTACAAAGCTTCCAAGATTGAAATAAATTTGGCTAATCAAGGTGGCAGAAAGAAGACTATGTGGTTGGAGCATAAAAAGAAGTGAGCAGGATTTTTTTGATCCCGTGGGTCTCTTCAGGCCAGGCTGGGCACTTTGGAATTCATTCTAATTGCAAAGAGAAGCCACTAGCATGTTGTAAAGGAGATGGCATGATCTGATTTATGTGTTTAAAAAGATCCCTCTTGTTTCTGTGTGACAAACGGACTTAAGGGTAGGGCAAGTAGGAGCAGGAAGACAAACTGGGGACCACTACAGACTTCGATATGGGCAGCTTCATTTTCAATTTTGAATGGTTCCGTTTTGTTCTCAATGGACATGGAGGAGAATACTTCCTTAAATTAAAAGTTTTAGTGTCTGAGAATGTCAGGAAGGGTGATCAAAGAGTATGGTGAATAAGAAAGAAAATAGATTTTATTTAACTGCATGTGATATGCTTGCTTTAGTGAGACAATGTACCTCATAAACAATTATTGAGTGTTGTCTCTGTGCCAGCCACTGTTCCGAATGTCACCAAAACATATAAGTGTTTCATTCCCTATTTCATTATTTTATAAATTGTCACTCAATAAACAAATAAGTCTTAGTTGGACAATAGTAAGTTTAGTTGTTGAAAGTTGTATCTTTCTGTCTCACCATTCTCTGTCCCGTCTGCTGCTCGCCTTTCTGTTTCACTCTTTGCAGGGCCAGCGCCATAGCGTAAGCAAGTGAGACCATTTCAGACCAAGTCAGACATGTGCAGAATCAGATCCCGTCTTTATTTTAGAATGATATTCTGTTCAATGTGGGTTTTTTGCATGCATTGTAAATTTTTAAAAACATCGCATTAAAATATTACTTACCTTGATTACTGAGTTTTCTGGCACCACTTTGAATTTTGCAGCTGAGGCATTTGCCTCTCTCACCTCAGCCTAGTTCCTGCCTTGCTCCCTTCAAATACATCCCCTGCCCTTGCAAGCTCCTGTAGCACAAGTCCAGTCTGGGGCCTATAGGTGTATTTTGTTTTTAATTTTATTTTTAATTTTTATTTTTTTGCAGATAAGGTCTCACTCTGTTGCCCAGGCTGTAGTGCAGTGGGTGTAATTATGGCTTACTGCAATCTCTGCTTGTAGGGCTCAAGTGATCCTCTTGCCTCAGCCTCCCGAGTAGCTAGGACTACAGGCATGCACCATCATGTCCAGCTAACTTTTGTAGGTTTTTGTAGAGATGGGTTTTTGCCATCTTGCCCAGGCTGGTCTTGAACTCCTGAGCTCAAACAAGCCACCCGCTACAGCCTCTCAAAGTGTTGGGATTACAGGCATGAGTCACCATACCTGGCTCTGTTGGTATATTTTGAATAGACTTTCTGTGCACATCTGATATAATCCTAGATTTAGAGATGCTACAGAAAAGGAGGAAGACTCTAATGGCATCATTTTTAGAGGAACTTTACATGGATATTGACCTGGCAGAAGTTTTCCTAGGTTTTTTTAAATAAGTGGTTTTAAGAAAGATGTGGCAGTTTAAAAAATTTTCAAATCATGTGAGGAGCTTTTTAAATTAACTTATCTTCTTTCTTGCCTTTTATACCTCCCTTAAGGAGGAGAGACAGGGAGGTACAAGACAGAGTCAGGGCATTGGCACAAGTTGAAGGCATCTGTTGGGACTAGAGTATGTATTCTTTGCCTAGAGAATGACTGATTTGGGTGCACAGCCCACAGACTCATGTCATAATAAGGCCCAGCTAGACACATAGGTCATTGTGATTCAAGATGAATTGAGAATTTAGTGTCTAGAGGATCACCAGAGTAGTAATAGTAGATTTGCAAGGATGAGAACAATCTGTCTCTATGCAATCTGGATTCTGGATCATCTCATTTCCTCAGAATGATTTGACTCTCTCTCCTTAATTTTTTTTTTCTTTTTTTTTTTGCAGAGCAGCAGAATCGTATAAAACTACCTGGGTTTGAAAGTCCACTCTTCCTTAGCTCCTGTGTGAGCTTGGGCTTCTCTCTGAAGCTCAGTTTTCTCATTTGTAAAGTGATGATAACAATTTCTACCTCAAGAGGTGGTCATTATATCCGGAAGGGGTAGCATGACCTAATGTGATAGGTGTTCTATAAATACGTGATAATAAGTCTTTCTAAACTATGTCAAGAGATTTTTGCACATTTCTAATTTTTTACTTTTTTGGTCAGGTGATGGATCAAGGCAGGTGTTTTAAATGCCTATTAGTTATTCTTAATTGTCCACAATTTCTAAGACTTTGTACTAATACTAACCTTGCGCTTACAGATATTGGAGATAAAATACATGAAGCAACTATCATAGGAGAATATCCTAGGATTTTAGGACATAAGCATTGAAATCTCAATATGTTTGTTCAATTGCAATCTCAGTCTCAAACCAAAATAACATCTGAAAGGCATGTAAAGCATTAGTTGGTAGAATGTAAACCATTTGTTTATTTTTGAAGAAATATTATTTAAAGACAAACTGCAAAAAGTTCTTTGATTTGTGATTGAAATTTGAAATATTTTCATCTTTTATCTTAAGGTGCTAAATCAAACTTCTCGACTTGAGATACAGTTGCTGGAGAATTCATTATCAACCTACAAGCTAGAGAAGCAACTTCTTCAACAGACAAATGAAATCCTGAAGATACATGAGAAAAACAGGTAAGGATTGCTTTATTCCAGAAGTGTTTCTGTGTATACTTATTTATATCCTTCACCTCTCTGCCAACTCTCAAACAAATAAGGTTGAGGTAGTTTACAAAATGAAATACAGAGCTGAATCAATTTTAGTATAAAAGGAAAGGGAGAGCTTAAGGTAAATACAGCTAATATGTCAATAATAAATCAGTACTGATGCTGATACTCTTGAAATATTTGCTTTTTATAACTTTCAGCATTAATTTTTCTAATAGTTGTTTAAATCTCACCATATCTACAAAAATTTGATTCTATGACTAAATTCAGTGTCACAAAATATTAACACTTTTCAGCAGAATAACAACAGAGAAGAGAATAGAGCCTCTTGACTTCCCACGCGACCCCCTAGTTATTAGGCTTTTACAGAGTTGTTGAATTCAGAAAGATAGCACTAGAGAGAAGCAAAATGTGTATTTTTTCTAGGAAATAATTTATCCCTAGAGCTGATCAAGAGTTTGAGTTTCTAATTTTCATTTGGAGTCATTTACTTTGGATGTAGTTAATTTCTTTGATGAGCTTTATAGATGTCATCACACCATTTTGTTTTATAAATTATGAATCATTTCAGTTGATTGAATTGGAACTTAGACATCTTGAGAGCTGGGACAGTGAAAGACTATTATTTTGAAGTCATTAACACTGATGAGGAACAATTCAAAACACTGACTTCCATAGGACAAGTTTCTTATATTGAATTGAATTTTCTCCTGGGTATTTGGATAACTTGAAGAAGTTTCAGTTCCTATGCATAATTTTGAGGTAAAGACCATTGTACTGATAGAAAGTGGTGAGATGTCATTGAATTGGTGGAACTAAAGTTTCCTTCATATTCCAAACCAGGAAGGTACCTACGAGGAATGCTAGTTCTGTTCTTTACAAGTGAGGAAACAGAGATTCAGTGTCCAAGGTCACACAACTTGCTAGTCCTCATCTTTCCACTGTAACACAGGGCCTCTTCATACTATCTGCAAAGTAAACGAATTTCCCAACTTCATGCTCAAAGTAGAGCATAATGCCAACAATTACAATCAAACTTCTGCATAAAAAACACAAACCTGGCTGTTGGTTTAGACTCTGAAAGAGGTCACTCATGCTGCACGACTTGTATTTGTAAGTGTTACATTTACTTATCCTTGCACTGTGGCATGGGGTTAACTGTATAACTATAAATAAACTTGACAGGACTTGACCCTGGTTGCATGATTAAATGTTCTAGAATTAAAATCTGTTGAAATATACCATTTATTCCACTGCAATTTCATAGTAACCAGACCTATACATATTATAACAGGTATGTTTTACTTCAACCATCCCTTAATCTCGGGTCACCCCTTTATGGTTTAATTTTGTCACCTAAATTGAGTCACATTTCAAGAGGCTATTTGTGAAGTTCTTGTCCAAGAATCATGGATAAGTAAAACAATGACAATTTTCTCTTATTTTTCTGAGTTATTTAGTTTTATACAAATAGCACATTTATTATAGGATAAAGACAAAAACACAAGAAAATTAAAAACTATAGCTTTATCATGCAGAAAAAGCAACATATTTTGCTGCATATTATATGTAAGTATCATTTTCACAAAAAGTTCTGTCATACCTTACACACAGTCTGGAAGTCTGATATCTTTGGTGATAGATAGCATTTCACATTAATAAAATTTCTCTAATATTCTTAATGACTGCATATTTCATTTTACAGGTATAACCTAAGGTAGTTTGAAACCATCTCTCAGTAGTTATTTTACCACCTAACTTATCTCTAAAAGAGTTGCCAGCATAAATTTACATTCTTTAGTTCTTCCTCTACTGATCTGTGCATTATCTCTTTGTCTGTATTTGATCCTAGAGCTGCCAGGATACCATAACATAAACTGGGAGGCCTGAAAAATCTCCCTAACTGCAAAAACAAATGCCATCCTTAGGGATCACTTGTACGCAGGTACTCTGTCACTTTCTCTTTTTTTCCCTCCTTATATTTATTTATTTTCTTTTTTTCTTTCTTTCTCTCTCTCTTTCTTTCTGGTCTTTCTCTTTCTTTCTTTCTCTTTCTTTCTTTCTTTCTTTCTTTCTTTCTTTCTATCTTTCTTGTCTTTCTGTCTTTCTTTTCTTTCTTTCTTAAAAATGTATCCTTTCTACTTTCATTCTGGATCATTTCAGATTTTATCTTCCCATCATGATTTTTATTCAGTATCTGGTATCATTTCCTACTATAGAATTCTCACTATGAAATGTGATACTTTAAAGGTAAACTGCTTAAAAGTTGTTCTCTCTATTCCATCAGTATAAGTTGAGTTAGAGTGCAAGCTCTCAAAAGAGCTTTACTCTGTCTCAAGTAGAAGGGCTTCTCCATGTACTACAATATCTCAAAGGAATCTGACTTCTGATCCCAAACATATTCATGCATTCTGCTGATGAATTTTCCCCCTTCATTAATTTCTAATTTTAACAGAAAACTCAGATTTTCTTACATATGTAAATCACATCATTTATTGCTAATGTTAGTTTTTTCATCATTATAGCATTTTGCTTTGCTAGTAATATAGGTATTTTGCTACAAGTTCTGAGATTTAGGTTTTAATTGGAAATTCACTTCTGTGTTCACATGGACAAAAACTTACATGCATCTTATAGTCCCACTTCACATCTCTTTTTTTTTTTTGACCATGGACCCCTCAAGTATGGAATTATCTCACATGTGGTTCTGGGATATTTTTCTATCAATTGCTGTACTTCCTGGTATTGCTGTATCTCTACCATTATCTGTCTACTTGTCTAAGGGCCTAATGTGTGTAATGGAGCATTGGCAGAACATCTATTCTTAAACTAGACATAGTCTTCCATACACCACTTAAAAAAAAGAAGTGCTTTTCTTTATATAAACAAAAAATACCCATTTGTGATATATGGCATACTTTCCCTATTCTGTTTATTGTTTTTGTTTATTTTCATATGTGCAATGGAATTAGAGGAGCACTGCCATACAATTTCTATTGCAATAAAGAGAGGGTCAAAGTGAGGCAAGAAGCTGTTTGTGTTTTAAAAATAGTTTATTGATTATTGCTAGTTAATTAAGATTTTTATATGAATCTTAATGTTCCATTTGCAACAAGAAGCTATTTCTACATTAAGGCATCTCTGAAATGCAGCAGCAACATGCCTTTAGTTGGTCAGGTCTGGTTTGGATCAGCTAATACACTTTGCAGGGGGGATTATCTAAATTAAGCTTTGCTTCCTCCCCAAGGAATGTCGGGAGTTGTGTCTGGGTGTGGGACTTACCAGCTTTGAGTATGATGGGGCTTCAGCCGCCAAGTCAGTGAGCTGGCCCTTAGGAAGGTCCACCACTGCTTTGGCAAAATGAGGAGGAATATTTTATGGTTAGGATTATACTACACAAACATGCTGAGAGGTCCTGCTGATTTACATCCTGACAAATTAAATGCATCACTTGTAGGATTGGAAACGGATTTCTGGCCTCATTAGATTCACTTCTCTATCCCCGACATGGCCAGAACAAAGCAGAAACAGGATTACCAACATTTGCTCTGCTGTTTGTTTTCCTAGCAGTCCAGAGGGAATCACTCTAGAAAGCTTCCAGTTTGCTCGCTTTAGGCAATATGTTTTTCTTTTGTTGGATGCTACCCGCATCTTAAAACCTGGTTTTGTTTCTTACCTCAAAGAAACAACACTTAGGAGCAAGAAATCTGTAGCCCACCCATATAATTGGAATTACATAACCAAGAACCTAAGTAAATGGGAAACATTAATACTTCACCTGGCTCACAAAAGGAGTGATATGAGCACAGAGTAAGACACAAAACTGTAAACTTTTACTAGTTTCCTCCAGTATGTTTCCTCCTGCTTTCTAACAATGGAGGAAAGGTGTACAGGTAATGATGTTCTAATGCAGCTTTCTTCAGTTGAACCACATATGAGACTAGGTCTGCTGGTGGGAAGGTTTGGTCAACTGGCCAGTTCTCCCAGCACCTGCCCATCTCTGACTTAACCCCAACTTTTTCCAAGGCGGAAGCACAGCCAGACAAAAGAATATTCCAGGAGCCCTTCTGCCTCACCAGGGTATACAGGAAGGGAAATCGACATCCCATGTATACAAAGATGAAGCACATGGGTTTTCTTGATTGTGTTGAGTGTGCAGAGTGAAGATTAAGGAAGTCCTCAGTAAGATCGTTCAGAGTGAGCTGAAATGAGACATGTGATGGCCATTCCATAGTTTAAGCAATACGAGCTGCCACCTAGCTATCTACTACAATGTAAACATCTGTGCCAGGTGCTTTAACTTGCTATTTCTAATCCTCCAACCAGTTCTGCAAAGTATGTATTATTATTTCTATTTTACACATTAAAAAAGCCCCGAGGCTCCCAGAAATCAAGTAAGTTGCTCATATCCAAACAGCTAATGGTATAGCAAAATTAGCGTTCAAGTTCATGATGATTCTCTGCCTTAATTGTTATAAAAATATTTTTGCAACGTGATGAGGCCTCAAGTATAATTGATGTAGCTGTCAAGTTATGCTCTGAAAACAAACAGATATTCATTTGAAGAAAGGGGTAGACCATTTGTTTTTGGCCTGTCACTATATAGGTCACTATTTAGTCCTTCTAATATTAGAGCAGAAGATACAAACTATTTATTTTACCTTGGGAATTCACTGAACATATTTGACATGCTCATCTGTCTTCTAGCTGGAGTTATGGGAAGTTATTAAATTAATTAATTTTAAGTGATTGAAGTATGTGCAACTTCAAGATATCAAATTATGCCTTACTAATCCTGTAATAAAACACAGTATTGATGTTTAATACTTAATATGCCTAAAGAAATGAAAAGTTAAATCATGGCCTTTTAAATTAAAGCTATCTTTCATCTGATAACTTATTTACAGAATGCTAAAGTAACTTGCTAACTTTGAACATTAAACTAGGCTGAATTATATTAGTTGTTTACAACAAGGATAAAAAGTTTACTTTTTGAATTTATATTATTCTAGTCTTTCACTTGTAAATTGAATACATACACACTAGAACATTACCAGTTTTCCCTTTTAATTTTTTAAAATAATATTTTATAACATATAGCATTTTTCTTAGCTTAAATTATAATAACCATAGTATCTTGGCATGAAATACAATTCTGATGAAATTGAAAATCTAAGGGTCATTTTAATTCTTCCCTTTCCCTAATCCCCCACAACTCACCACTCACTGTTGATGCTCTCAATTCCATCTTCCAAGTATTTTTCTAATCCATCCCATCCTTTCCATTCCCACCGACTATGTCTTAGGTCAAACTGCCTGATTTTTGCCTAGGCCACGTAATGACCTCTGTGTTTTAAGCTATGTGCCACTCTAATCCTTATCCAGAAGCCGTGCTTGCTAAAATGCAAGTCGGACTATTTTTCTCTATTAATTTCCTCTCAATCACATGATGATTCCCTATAAGTGAGTGAAGAAAGTTCAAGTTCTTTAGCACAGGATACAGTCCATGATAATTATAATGTTACTTTGGTAGACTTACTTCCAAGAATCTTATTTTTTATTTTTTAGAGGATGCACCTAATAGCTAAGAGCATGCGCTCTGAGGCCAGACTGCCTGGCTTCACTTTTCCTTGATTCCTGGGATAATCACCTCAGTCACATATTATTTTTGTGACTTTCTGCAATCTCTTCAGACTCTATGTGCTTTGGCTTCCTAATTTGTAACATAAGAATAACAATAATTGCATGAAGTTAAGGGGAAGATTGAGTTGATGTGAACATATCACTGAGAACAGTTCCTGACATGAAGAGCAGTGTTTAATTGTGTTAGTTGTTAGTATGACACTGAACACATGTTATTTCAGACATGTGTGATGTTTGCCTGACATTCCTTATTTAACTCACACATTTCTATTCATTCTTGGAAACTCATTGCATGTGCCAGCTTTTCTAACAATCCGTCTCTGGCTCTACCCGATAGATTTGCCCATTACAACCTATGTAATAGCACTCTACCTGTTTTCTCCACACAATTTCACTTACCTGATTAAATTATAATATATATGTGTTTGTGTTTATGCATATTTATCCATATCCATACTATTAGGCTGTGACCTTCTAGAATACAGAAACTATGTTTTATTTTCATTGTCTTCCTGCTCCTGGGCAAATTTCTATACGTAAGCATATTTAATATTAAATGTTTTTGAATGATAAATGAATAAGGAACTGGGAAATTTCCCAGTAACTCTAACCCAACAAATGCCGTTTATCCACATGACACACAGAGACTCCCTTATTATAAAGACACATGCACATGTATGTTTATTGTGGCACTGTTGACAATGGGAAAGACTTGGAACCAACTGAAATGCCCATCAGTGATAGACTAGATAAAGAAAATGTGACACATATATACCATGGAATACTATGCAGCCATGAAAAAGGATGAGTTCATGTCATTTGCAAGGACATGGATGAAGCTGGAAACCGTCATTTTCAGCAAACTAACACAAGAGCAGAAAACCAACCTCCTCATGTTCTCACTCATAAGTGGGAGTTGAACAAGGAGGACACATGGACACAGGGAGGGGAACATCATACACTGGAGCCTGTTGGGGGTAGAGGGCTATGGGTGGGATAGCACTAGGAGAAATACCTAAGGTAGGTGACAGAGAGATGGATGCAGCAATCCACCATGGTACGTGTATACCTATGGAACAAACCTGCACATTCTGCACATGTACCCCAGAACTTAAAGTATAATAATAATAATACTTTTAGTGGAAAAGACAAATTATATTATTTACATTAAATACTGTAAATCCATTTATTGTTTTTAACATAAATAAAATAGAGGTTGTGTTTACACCACTATTCTGCATTGCCAAAAGCCGATTGCATGGCACTCAATGTTACTGTTGTATACTCTGAGGTTCACTAATTCAGCCCACCTTTAAAATTTCTGGATAGCATTTACACAGGCCATTCTACATCTATGACTGTTTCTTCCATTTTTCTGATAAATAAAAACAAGACAAACTTGATGTATATACATGTATATTAAATTATATACATGCATATACAGTTGTAAGTCAGAGTTCCCCTAATGCCACACTCCCACACCATACTACCTGCTTGCAGAGAATCATCATTAAGGGATTAAGTTCAGTGCTTACTCTTTCAGATGTTTTTTTATAAATATACTAACATAAGTATATATAGAGTGTGCATATTTATGTGTGTGTTTACACAGACGCACTCATTCATAATTGCTCACATGCACAAGTGCTTGTTTATATGATGTGTGCATATATGTATAGATTACTTTAATGTTGGGCTTTTCTCTACTATTTATTTTATAATAATTTATCATACACATATTACACATATAACCATATACAGATATACCTCATTTATTTTCAAGAATGAGTATCAGTCTATTTTTATAGATGCACTATTATTATAATCTAATATAATTACATTAATAAATATATAATTTATCAAAACTATAATTGTTGATGTGATGATTTAAATATTTTATAGATATTCACAAGTTATCTTGCAATTTTACATTCTCCCTTAGAGTGCCTGGGCTTTCAAATTTCCCAAAACTTTGTAAGCTGTCTAATTAGTCTCAGCTCCTTGAGACATTAGGTTGTGCATATTTTTATGTGTATTGACCATTTGCATTTCTTCTGTGACTAGATTTCTTTTTCTGTGACTACCTACTAGCCTATTTATGTATGTTTAGCATTTTTCTATTATATTGTTTATCCTTTTAAAAATTAAGTCATATGAGCTCTTTAATGGATATTAAAACTTGGTAATATATGTCACAAATATTTTCTCTAGTTTGTTATTTATTGTTCAACTTATTTTTAATGGAAGCATTACATTTCTCTGTTACGACATGATCGATCTTTTTTCTTATTAATTGCTGGTTTCTACAATACATTTAGTTTATTGTTTCTTACCCCAAATTTTATATTTATTTGCTAATATTTACTTATAGTATCTGTGTTTCTGCTCCAAATATGAATTATCAAAAAAATATGATTTCATATTTTGAGAGAAAATTTACTGTGTTCCAATTAGACATGTAAAGTATAAACTTAACCCGAACTAAATATATGTGTATTTAAATGAGGAGAAAAATCCCTCTTTACAAACCCATATTTGCAATACATGTTGACACCATACATATTGAAAATAGTGGGAAATATTGAAACATCTGTAAGTAGGTTCAGGCAGATAAAAATCAGGTTTCTGTATTTTCAACATCTTCCTCCTTGTTTGAAGGGCTATATTTACAGTCATAGAGCTTAGGCAACTGTCACCACTGTGAGTTCATTGGCTGCTATGTTAAGAACTCTATTGTGGGAAACAATTTGAAAGGGATAACTTTTCCTGTGAAAGTTTCAAGATGTGTTCAATGATTTGAAATATTTCCAATAAGATGTTGGAGAAGGTTGTAAAACAAGGGTGGGGGGGATGTCTACCAAAAACTTCAAATAGGACTTGATGTACACTCATTTATAACCTTTTGCTAAAGTTCAAGGCATAGATTATTTTGTTTATTTTATTTATTAAAGTGTACCTCTGCCTCAAATAGAAGCTAAGTGTCAGAATTCTATGCATGTCTCTTCTCAAAGTGTTTCCAGAAAGATGGGAAACAGGAAGTCCTGAGACTCCTGTGAGAAACTCTCTCTTTGGATTTCTAGCTCAATTTGTATAGATTTAGATGCATGGTTTCCTAAATTGTTGTTTCGTGGAACCCTAATCTTAAAAGATACATCTTAATAAAAACTGTTTGTTTAATATAGGCTTCCTTATATCTTAACTATGACACTCTTATTTTGCTTGAAGGAATGCACTGAATACGCTCTAGGAAACGGTGCACTGGTGTTTAGTCACCATCCAGGTTTTGTGTTGAACATGCAAACCTAAGCTGTGTTGCTGAGACTGTCATCAGGGAAAATCTAATTACTTGGACTACCTAACTTTAGGACACTGGGGCTGCAATGTTCTCTCAAATCAACATCTCTACGTAAAGATCTCCATGCTAGCTGAGGTGGCCCTCCCAGCAGACCTGGATAGGGAAAATGGTAAAGAATTAATGAAAGGTTTCAGGGACAAAATGAAATATGAGCAGTATATTAAAAATGTAATTAAAATTTAAAAATAAATTTAATGGAAGAGGTATTAACACAGGGTACTATTAAAGATAATTCTAGTCTAGATGTTAAAACTTGTCTTGACCAAGTCATTCTGTTTTTATACATGATAAACAGGTTCAAGTAATGTGAAAGATGAGCTCCCAGAATAACTAAATGGAGAGCAACAAATAAATACTAAGGAGATGTGAAGGTAGTGTCGCCATTCTTGGTGTAACACGATGAGTGGAAAAAATGGGTAGAGATTACAGTTGTTAAGTCAAAGAGGGGAGATTATAGGATATTCATTGACACAGCAGTGGTATGTCTTGAGTAGATTTCCAGTCTAGCAATTTAGAAGACGTGACTTTTTATCCTGGTTCTGACACTTAACATCTGCATGATTTTGAAGAAAACATTTTGATTCTTACCTATCCATAAGGGTCTGTAACATTTACTCAGGCTATATTACTATATTGCTTTAAGAATCAAAAAAGATAAAAGTTTTAAAATGCTACATAACTATAATGGTGTGTTACAAGAATATGATAATAAGTAGAAATGGTATATAAAGTTTTCTGGCAATTGAGGAGTTTTCTGACAAGGACTGACTTCCAAAGTAGATACTAGCCAATATATGGGAGGAATCAAAGAAAAGAGAGCAATCTTTGGAAGCCAAATATGAAGAGAAGATGAAAAAAAGGGATGAGTATAGTCAAAAGAAATGGAAAGGCCAAAAAGAGATCAGTCTTGCCTGAAGAAGTCTAAACAGGTGTCATTAATATAAAAAATGTCCCTAATAAATAAAGTTAGTAGAAAATTATTCAAGTACAAATGTTATTAAGGGCACTCCGAGTGAAGAAATGTGATGAGAAAAGGACAAGAAGAGATAATTAACTGGTAAGACCTGCCATTTGGGAAACAATATAACATGTTTCCAATTTGCTTGTAGTCGTTATGCATATTACTTGGGTTTCCAAATCCTGTGGAATGTCTGTGAGATAAAGTAGACTTCTTAGTTCCATGGGCAGTCTCTTTTTCATTTTACACGAGTATCTACTCTAAGATGACAAGCTATATTGGTATCTTTAGATACCTGTTAGGAAGGGAACATTAAAGGTTGTTTGATGAATTATGAAAATTAATGTTCTGTCCAATGTGCTCATGTTTGTTATATTATATTTTATACATATTATATATTCCTTTTACTCAGAAAATGCAGATCTCTTCCACAAGCCAGTGTCCAGAATTGTTTTCTTTGGTACCAGGACTTCTTTATCAACTTTTCATCCTCAGCTCTTCCCAAATTATCCTGAAAAACAAAACAAATAAGCCCCCTTGTTTACGGACATCTCAGATAGTAGCCATTTCTGTGCCTGTGTCCTCTTGAACAAGGAATACATCAAAAATAAAAGGTAGAAAAATACTGATGCAAAAATTTAAAAAAGTATTATGTCTGAAACAGAAGTTTCTTATAGCTTCTGCATTTTCATTTGAGGTTTTTATTCTCTAAAAATAAATGCTTAGAGTAGGAATAGTGTCATTTTATATTTTACAGAATTACTGGCACTTAGCAACTAATAAATACAAATTATAATTATAACGTGATATTTTCCAAACCAGAATGTTACCTACTGATCAGGAAAACTGCAAGGCCAGTGCTCTTCTTATTGGAAGGACAAAATGGTAATTCAGAATTTTTATCAAGTATTATAGGACTATAACTTTCAAATTTTGATATATACATGATTGTCAGTATAATAGGTAATGCTAAGTGTTCTCTCTAGTAGACTAAAACTTCCGTGAATTTAAATGACAGTTTTCTTATAACAACTCTAAATTATGGGCATCTTGCCTCTGATCATTACCCAGGAGCAGCGACCAAAGTAAATAAAAAGTAAACTGAGAATGAGCTAAGACCCTGGTTGTTAATTCTCAGATCTGAAGGCCAAAAATTAGTGGGCATGGGGAAGACCCCTTTGACATCTGCACCAAGTACACTAATCACTTACCCTGTAGGTGGATGAAACTTTTAACCAATAAAGACAATAGAGAAGATCTTTGTTTTTGTTTTACCACGAACTTCTCCAACAAGAAGTTTGTGGCAAAGAAAAAAATGGTAAAAGATCAATCATAGCTACACTTACAGATACTGTTTTTCTTCTTACTCTGCTTTCCTTGCCTACGTTTTTCATTTCCAAAAGAATAAAAAAATAAGTGACCATCACAGTTTCCCTATATTACTATACTCAAGCTCTGTGTAAATTGGATTTACTTTATGATCGCACAGGGCAGGACTTCTTTCTCTCTTGCCGTCAGTAGAATGAAAGCCATTCAAAGCAGAAACGGGACTTTTCTTCCCTTGCAGAAGTCACACAGTTTCTGCTAATCACTCTCAATGAGAACCTTTCCTATGTGAATCTGTGCACACTACTAAAGGTATTATAAATTAGTAGAGTCTTAGAAGCCTTCAGGTACTTTTCAGGCTGATTTCACAGGCAACTTTCCTGCCATATTCTTGGAGTACAGGTTTGTTGGCAAAGATCTGGAATGCCCAGGAGCAGTTCTGGCCACACCTCGTTTTCTTCTTCCTCTTCTTTAAACAATGGAAATTTATTCTCTTAATATTCTGGAGGCTGAAAGCCCCAGATCAAGGATAAAGGTGCCTGCAGCGCTAGGCTCCCTCTGAAGGCGCTAGGGGAGAATCTGCTCCAGGTCCCTCTCCTCCCTGCCAGTAGTTTCTTGGCTTTCAGCAGCATTACTCTACTCTGTACACAGCCTTCTCCCTGTGCGCACATCTGATCCATCTCTCCACATTTTCCCTTTTATAAGGACACCAATCATATTGATTAGAAGCTCACCTTCCTCCAGCATGATCTCATCTTAACTAATTACATCTGCAACGACTGTGTCTAAATAAGGCCACATTCTTGAGGTCCTGGAGGTTGGGACTTCAACACATAATTTTTGTGTATTGGGGGCAAACATGGGAGGGGCATAATTGAACTCATAACAACCACTTAAAACAGTACGTGATACATGGCAACTGTGTAATAAATGAGAGGTATCATGAGTATTGATATTGATATTATGGTCACTATCTACCATGTTCTGCCATATTCACCCCCTCCACAAGCTTTCTGGCATCTACCAGGAGGGCACTGCTTCTGCCACATGAACTTCTCTCCATTCCTTCACAGTCTTTTCTGCCTTTTAAAACTTGGGGCCACACTTCTTAATCTGTGTAAAGGCAATCAGATGTTACAGTTTGTCTTCCAGTACCTGGCATTGGAAGATTTGGATCTTCAAACATACTCTATTTTATAATTTAAGTATTGAGTCTAAAACACTCCCTAGTGTTCCCTTTTTGAAAGGAATGATTCAGTGCTTTGTTTCTCCAAGGTAAATTAAGTGCCCATTCTGGCATGTGGCATTTTAGTAACACCTTGTAAACTAAGGACAGGTTGAATCTTCTGAAAACAGAACTGAGAAAACTGAGTAAGCCTTTCCCCTGAGGAATACTAGTATATTAGACACTCCATAAAATGTAAATGCGTTTTATTTCCAGTCAGTTGCTAGGTTCCAAGACTGCTTCTGCATTCTCTATCATTTTTAATGTGCAATATGCAAGGGGAATATTCTGTAAAGAGCTCAGGGAGTGGGAAGGGTCTCAGCTAAAGATTGCAGCACTGTGAGCAAAGCATCCCAACTCCTTTTTTAAGACCATACCATCAGCCTACTGGAGTCTTCCTTTTCTTACCATTTATACAGTGATTTGGGAACTTGTGGTGTTGTTAAGCCTCATCCTGAAGTTTGAGTCGAGAAATAAAAAAAAAAGAGAGAGAGAGAGAGAAATAAAGGAAGCTAGTGGTTATGATACAGAACCAGCCATCAAAAATCACAAGAATACATTGTGACTTTCGACAGATTATTTTCTGCTCCTGTTACTGTGTCAATATAGCATTCTTTTTGTATGAGTGTCTGATTGAGAATGTATATTGCTGTTTTTTCTTTTTTTAACCTAACATTATATTTTGAGCATTTTCTAATATACTTAAAATTATTAAAAATATTATTTTCAACAGTTTTAAAATAAAGTTTTTTTTACTGTCTAAACATCATTGCACATAAATCTTTGTGTTTCTGATTATTTCATATTTTCTCTTTATTCCTGATTTTGCAGATGGTCAAATACTATTCTTGATCCCACAGAACTATTGTGAAATTTAATCAATGTTAATGTTTTGAGAACCCCAAATGAATGAAGCAAAGTGAATAAAAAATAGTCTCTCATGTTGTTTGTTTTTATTCCTGAACTATTCTGTTTTCTGTTAGGTCCATTTCTTTAGTGAATGTTATACTATAACTTCTTCATAGTATAGGTATTTGGGTATAAGTCAGCTACCTTGGATACAAGATACACCCAAGGAAACTAAGAAACTAAATTATAGTTAAAAGCAAACATTACTCTGATAATATCTGGTTTAATAATTTTCCATTTGACATGTTATACATGTAACTCCTAAAAATGTATATTCTTAGGTCTCTCGCTTAAAAATGTTTTTACATTGAAATACCTGATTAAAATTTCTCATCTTAAATAAATTCAGGAACTAATTGAATTACAAGGGTTTTTTTTGTAAAACATTTTTCAAATCTAAGTTTTATTTTCATTTTCTTGTAGTTTATTAGAACATAAAATCTTAGAAATGGAAGGAAAACACAAGAAAGAGTTGGACACCTTAAAGGAAGAGAAAGAGAACCTTCAAAGCTTGGTTACTCGTCAAACATATATAATCTATGAGCTGGAAAAGCAGTTAAACAGAGCTACCACCAACAACACTATCCTTCAGAGGCAGCAACTGGAGCTGATGGACACAGTCCATAACCTTTTCAACCTTTGCACTCAAGAAGGTGGTAAGAATGTCTTCCTCACTTGGGTATTGTTAATATTTTATTTTCTCAGAGCAAGTAAATAATATAGCTTTCCACAGGGCATTGATTAAAGTGTTAAAAAACAGCAGAAACTTTATGGTTAGAGTCATTTATGAAGTTCTGTTGATCATTTTCTCATGTTTCTAACTGGAGAATGTATTTATAAGCTTAAATTTGTGAATCCACAATGTCTTTCTAAAAGAGCTTTCTAATTTATTCTTTCTTTGTCTTTTTAACTTAGAATCCATGATACTGTCATGAATAAATAATTGGCATTATGGTATTAGACACTTAACCATATAGCACAGAGGTTAGCCAATGTTAAAGATTAGTTCATAGTGCTGGGAGACTTTCAGGAGGATTTCCATTTTTAAACTAATATTTATTATTTCATTTTTGAGCAAATGGAGTAGGGAATTGTGAGTTGCAGAGAAAAGGAGACAGACTGTTTGCAACAAGTATTATGAGTGAGACAGGATTGTTGTTTTTAAAAATATTCATTAAAATCACTTGTGCTTAGTCCTGTGCAGGATAGATTTATTTAGGTACATTAATTCTGGGGTGTCTTTGTGGTAGTGGAAATACAAATTTTTTGATATCACTAAAATGTCTGGAGCCATTTAACCTTTGGGAATACCTACAAGCCTGTATTTCTTTAGAAGGCATATATCTGCCTATCAATCCATCCACCCAACAATTATTGAATGAGTGCCTCTGCTTGTACCTGTTCCCTTCAAGCAGCACCTCTAGTGAGCCTCAGCATAGCTCTTCCAAGTTTGGAACTTAAAATCATTTTTCTGTATTTCTCTAATCAGCCTTTCTCTGAGTGAAGGTGGAATTGTAAATAGTGATGAGTGTAAGAGAATACCACTTATGTCTGAAAGTTGTTGTTATTAAGCTGCGGCTTATGTGACCATTCATGAAGTGGTTCAGTGAGCATGTGCAATGTACGCATGTGATGGCTCCTTTAATTTAAAAGTGGATTTGAGCTATGTGACAAATTGTTCAATTTCATACTTTCCTGTATAGCTATGAATAGGGAAGATAACTCCATATTAAGTGATCTTGTTTTAAAGACATTTCGCATTTCTCTATTACACTCCATTACCTAAGTTATATCTTCTTTAGATAGTCTAAACAAGCCTTTACTATACTTTGTAAAGCAATGGTTTTTAAACAGTGAGTTCCCAGAGCTCCATTTGGATGTGCTCAGTAATGTGATTGGGAAAGGAAAAACCTGCTAATCAGTCAGACCCTGCCAAAATCTTGTGTTAGAGTCCACTAGAAGGAAAGCATGGTAGTATTTTGCCAGAGAATTTTAATAGAGCTCATGAGTATTTAAAAATTAAGTATTAATATGAGACATACCTATCCTATATTGAGCTGAATAGATTTTGGGAAAGATTGAAAACATATTTTTCTTATCATTCTGAGGCTTAAAGCACATGGAGTAGAATAGTGTTTTTTTCCATGATTTTAGAGATGTCAAGCCCTAGTGAGTCTCACAGAGCTCATATGTCTGCATACTCACCATAATTTAACTTCTATTCTGAGTATTTGCCTAATAAATGTGTCTTGAAGCTTTTAGAGGAAGAAGGTATGACTTTAAAAGTAAATATCCTGGCCAGACTCGGTGGCTCTCGCCTGTAATCCCAGCACTTTGGGAGGCTGAGGCAGGAGGATCACGAGGTCAAGAGATTGAGACCATCCTGGCCATGGTGAAACCCCGTCTCTACTAAAAATACAAAAAATTAGCCAGGCGTGGTGGCACACGCCTGTGGTCCCAGCTACTCGGGAGGCTGAGGCGGAAGAATCACTTGAACCCAGGCGGAGGTTGCAGTGAGCCAAGATTGCGCCACTGCACTCCAGCTTGGCGACAAAGTGAGACTCCGTCTCAAAAAAAAAAAAGTAAATATCCTGGCTAAGTTTGAACTTTGGGTGTAATCAGGCAAGCAAACATCTGTTCAATTTAAGAAACATCTTTTGAAAAACGAGGATAGCCATGATAGATGCTACCCTTAATATCCATTTTGGAAGTGAAAAAAGTAATTGTATCTATTCTATGATGTAGTATATCCAACAAATAGTAATAATAATCATAGAAATTGAATTTGTCTAAGTATTCCAGGCCTCTAGATGTCTCTTTTCTTTTGAATGACATAACTCTAAAATGAATCCTGATTTAACTATGGGATTTGCAATCTTAATTTAAGGGCATTACCAAATTTTCCAGTGGGTTCTATGCTCTCATGAACATAGATTTTATTTGCTTCTTGTTAATCTCTTTTCTTTAATCTTGCTGTTAAATATTCTAACTAAATATTCAGTTATTTCAGGACTCATAAGAGACACAAAAATGGACAGTACCTCGCTTAAGGTTTTTTTTTTTTTTTTTGAAGATGGAGTTTCACTCTTGTTACCCAGGCTGGAGTGCAATGGCGCGATCTCAGCTCACTGCAACCTCTGCCTCCTGGGTTCAGGCAATTCTCCTGCCTCAGCCTCCTGAGTAGCTGGGATTACAGGCACACGCCACCATGCCCAGCCAATTTTTTGTATTTTTAGTAGAGACAGCGTTTCACCATGTTGATCAGGTTAGTCTCGATCTCTTGTCCTCGTGATTCACCTGCCTCGGCCTCCCAAAGTGCTGGGATTACAGGCTTGAGCCACCGCACCCGGCCTTGCATAAGGTTTTTATTAAGATTTTCATTGTCTCCATATCTTTACTTTCACTGGATTCATAGTCTTTGGCTGTGGTGAATTTTAAATGTCAAATGGCTAATAGCATAATACTAGATTAAATATCAGTTATTAAAATGAACTTTTATTCAAATTCTAAAACACATGAGTAAAGCTTGTTTTATGATAAAAAATTTATCATATAAATGTATTATTTATTGAAGGAATATATATAAATATTTTACTTATAAATCTATATGTATGCAAGATTTCAAAATCAACATACCACAATAAATACATAAAATATTCTACAACGTATATTTTAAAGCTCAAATATGGCTATTCTACAGGTTCTTCAAAAACGCAAGCTGTGTCATCATCCAAAAAGTTAAACATTTTTTTTTAATTAATTCATTTTTTTTATTGCATTTTAGGTTTGGGGGTACATGTGAAGAACATGCAAGATAGTTGCATAGGTACACACGTGGTTGTGTGATTTGCTGCCTTCCTCCGCTTCACCCATATCTGGCATTTCTCCTCATGCTATCTCCCCCCCACACTGTCCCTCCCCTATTCCCCGCAATAGACCCCAGTGTGTAGTGCTCCCCTCCCTGTGTCCATGTGTTCTCATTGTTCATCACCCACCTATGAGTGAGAACATGCGGTATTTGATTTTCTGTTCTTGTGTCAGTTTGCTGAGAATGATGTTCTCCAGGTTCATCCATGTCCTTACAAAGGACACGAACTCATCGTTTTTGATGGCTGCATAATATTCCATGGTGCATATGTGCCACATTTTCCCAGTCCAGTCTATCATGGATGGGCATTTGGGTTGGTTCCAGGTCTTTGCTATTGTAAACAGTGCTGCAATGAACATTCGTGTGCATGTGTCCTTATAGTAGAACGATGTATAGTCCTTTGGATATATACCCAGTAATGGGATTGCTGGGTCAAATGGAATTTCTATTTCTAGGTCCTTGAGGAATCGCCACACTGTCTTTCACAATGGTTGAACCAATTTACACTCCCAGCAACAGTGTAAAAGTGTTCCTATTTCTCCACATCCTCTCTAGCATCTGCTGTCTCCAGATTTTTTAATGATTGCCGTTCTAACTGGCGCGAGATGTTATCTCAAGGTAGTTTTGATTTGCATTTCTCTGATGACCAGTGATGATGAGCATTTTTTCATATGTTTGTTGGCCTCATGTATGTCTTCTTTGGTAAAGTGTCTGTTCATATCCTTTGCCCATTTTTGAATGGGCTTGAAGCCAAACATTTTAATTGATCCTAAAGGTCTTCTGGTTTCAATCTGACCCATGCATTTCTGGAGAGAGCCCGAATATAATACTGCAACTAATTTAACTTTTATGAAGCTGTCTCATCACGTATAAAGTCAAGAGAACTGTGTCTATTTCACCACAATAGAGAAAGAATTGCATTAGATCCTCAATATACAAAGAAATATCACAGTGCTGAAGACACAGTTGATTCATTAAACTTTAATTTCTTCTTTCTCCTTTGATGGACAAGACTCAGTTAAGTGCATTCATTATGTGCTTTATAAGCAAAATTTCTTTTGCAGAAAATGTTTGAATATAATGCCCTGGAGTGTTGAATCGAAAGACATCCAGGCAGCTTTTACTTGGTGGATATGTGGTACCCTGAAAGTATATGCAACTTTTATTTGTCAAGTATATAGTTCAAAATTGCCAAAAAACTGGATTGTAAATGTTCTCACCACAAAGAAATGACAAGTATGTGAGGTATTGGTTATGTTAATTAGCCTGATCTTTCCGCAGTGTATACATGTACTAAAACATCATGTTTTACTCCATAAATACATACAATTATTTGTCAGTAAAATTTAAATTTAAATTAAAAAAAGAAATAGAGGGCCTAGAACAAATAAATACATAAACAAGTAAATGAATTAATTTTTTAAATGTTAAAAAAATTAAAAGAGGTTAGTATAAAACATAGCATCTGTGTTAATTCATAGTGTTAAAATGATTATAGTTGACTTATTTTAATGCCTTCTAAAGTGCCTATGATGCATTAAAGTTATATGATAAAGAATTCCTAGAAAGTGTTGGCTAGAAATGTACCCTTTTTCCAAACATTTGTTTGATCCAGAAACTGTAAATCTATCTTTGCATTCTGGGAGTGCTTTTGTTTAGTTCCTCAGTGCTTTTTCTACTGGCACATCTGATGCTGTGAGATACATTTAAGCTGAGAACAACTAATAAATGCATTATCTGAAACAATTCACCAAGTTTTCTCCTTCTTGTTCCTAATACACAATAGGGGTGTCTAAGGAAAATAGTCAGTTCAAACTGAATTGCATCCATTTTGTAAGGCTTCTGAGTAACACATTTATTTTTGTCTAACCTTTGTCTGCAAACATTGGGCCACATTTATTCTTGGAAACATTATCCACTAAAGAAATATTGCCCTCAGTGTTATCACAGTGTCAAAGCTCAGCTGATTGCTTCCATTTTTTGGCAATTCAAAATTAAATAGTTGCTGGAATTAAATAGTTTACATTCATAATGGCATAGAAACAAGCTTTGGAATCTTTTGGGGGAGAATAATCAGTTACTGTGACTATCAAAAAATCACTAGTTGGCCGGGCATAGTGGCTCATGCCTGTAATCCTAGCACTTTGGGAGACTGAGAGGGGGTAGATCACTTAAGGTCAGAAATTTAAGACCAGCTGGAAAATATGATAAAACCCCATCTCTACTAAAAATATGGAAATTAGCCAGGCATGGTGGCATGCACCTATAATCCTAGCTACTTGGGAGGCTGAGTCAGGAGAATCGCTTGAACCCAGGAGGCAAAGATTGCAGTGAGCCAAGATCACACCACTGCACTCCATCCTGGGCAACAAAGCAAGACTCTGTCTCAAAAAAAAGGGTATAATTGGGAAGATGGCACTGTAGGACCAACTCAGGATTGCAGCTCCCAGTGAATCCACAAATGGTGAGTAGACACCGCATTTCCAGATGGATCTTTATTACCCACAGACCAGGAGATTCCCAGGAGTAGGAGCTGCAAGGGCCACAAGTGCGGATGTTTGGGCCGGTGTGGCTGTTTGGGCCGGGGCCGCAATACAGTGGCACTCCGTAAAAATATACACTGGTTTGGTTGCCCTGTTAAACTGGCAATTGGAGATTTAGGAAGGCAGATTAGCACATTCATCTGATTAAACAGAGCCAGGCCAGGAGATTCCTGGGCAGCAACGTGATTCCAGCCGGCGCAGTGGGTCGCTGCATGGGAAATCACACAGATCCTGGCACACTTTCAGCAGGCGAATGAAACACCTGGGAGAGAGTCAACCGTTCAACTTAAAAAGAAAAGGCGGGGGGCTCTGAGGCAGGGAGCCGGGTGAGCAGGCTCACTGGGTCCCACCCCCGCAAAAACAAAACAGCAATTGGAAACACTCGGGGTTGAGAGTTTCACGGCAAGCACAGCAGAACCCAGGAGGGTGCAGCTTGGAGGGGGAGGGGCATCCGCCATTACCGAGACACTCAACCCCTATGGAGCTACACTGCCATTGCTGTTGTACCCTGCCATTGCTGAGGCAACCCGCCATTGCCAGGGCAACCCGCCGTAACAGAGAAAGTCCGACACTACAGGGGCAGGCCATCATCACCATGGCAGCTCTAACCACACCCATATAAACAGGACTACAGGAAATTACTCATGGCAGCAGGGCAGAGCCCACAGAAATAGGGTGGAGACCATGACAGCAGGGCAGAGCCCATAGAAGCAGGGTGGAGCCCACGGCAACAGGGGGAGCCAACAACAGCTCAGCATAGCCACTACAGGTATGCAGTGATTAGACGGCCTCCTTGTTGGGCAGGACAGTGCAATGGACACTCATAAATAAAGCCCTAACTCCCCGGGACAGAGCATCTGAGGAAAAAAAGGGGGCTTTGTGAGTTCTGCTGCAGCAGACTTAAATGTACCTGCCTAGCAGCCATGAATGAACAATGGAGCTCACAGCTCAGCACTTGAGCTCCTATAAAGTACAGACAGTCTCCTCAAGCAGCTCCCTGACCCCCGTATATCCAAAGAGTCACCTCACAAAGGACTGATCAGACTGACATTTGGTGGGCATCATTCAGGGACAAAGATAGCAGAAGAAGAATCTGGTAGCAACCCTCACGGTTCCACAGCTGATACGGGAGTTCCCCAGGCAAGCAGGGCCTGGAGTGGACCTCAGCAGTCCTACAGCAGTGGGGCCAGACTGTTAGAAAGAAAACTAAGAAACAGAAATACTTCACCATCAACAATCTGGATGTCCACTCAGAGACCCAATCAGAAAAGCAGCAACCACTCAGATAACATGTGGATAAATCCACAAAGATAGGAAGAAACCAGCGCAAAAAGGAGGAAAACACCCAAAACCAGAACACCTTGCCTCCAACAAAGGACCAAAACTCCTCACCAGCAAGGGAACAAAGCTGGACAGAGAATTAGTGTGATGAAATGACGGAATCAGACTTCAGAAGATGGATAATGAGAAACTCCCGTGAGCTAAAAGAACATGCTCTAAATCAATGCAAAGAAACTAAGAACCTTGAAAAAAGATTTGAGGAAATGATAACAAGAATGAACAACTTAGAGAGAAATATGAGTGAATTGAAGGAGCTGAAAAACACAACACGAGAACTTCACGAAGCATGCACAAGTTTCAACAGCTGAATTGACCAAGCAGAAGATAGGATATCAGAAGCCAAAGATCAACTCAATGAAATAAAATGAGAGGCCAAGATTAGAGAAAAAAGTGCAAAAAGGAATAAACAAAGTCGCCAAGAAATGTGGGACTATGTGAAGAGCACTAACCTACATTTGATAGGTGTACCTGAGTGTGACGAAGAGAATTAATCCAAGCTGGAAAATACTCTTTAGGATATTATCCAGGAAAATTTCCCCAACCTAGCAAGGCAGGCCAATATTCAAGTCCAGGAGACACACAGAACACCACAAAGATATTCCGCAAGAAGAGCAACCCCAAGGCACATAATCGTCAGATTCACCAGGGTTGAAATGAAGGAGAAAATGCTAAGGGCAGCCAGAGAGAAAGGTCAGGTCACCCACAAAGGGAAGCCCATCATACTCACAGCAGATCTCGGCAGAAACCCTACAAGCCAGAAGAGAGTGGGGGCCAATATTCAACATCCTTAAAGAAAAGAACTTTCAACCCAGAATTTAATATACAGCCAAACTAAGCTTCACAAGCAATGGAAAAATAAAATCCTTTGCGAACAAGCAAGTACTCAGAGAGTTTGTCACCACCAGGCCTGCTTTACAAGAGCTCCTGAAAGAGGCACTACACATTGAAAGGAACAACCGTACCAGCTATTCCAAAAACATACCAAATGCTAAAGAGCATCAACAAAATGAAGAATCTGCATCAACTAATGGGAAAAATAGTTAGCTAGCATCAAAATGGCAGTATCAAATTCACACATAACAATATTAACCCTAAATGTAAATGGGCTAAATGCACCAATCAAAAGACACAGACTGGCAAATTGAATAAAAAGGCAAAATCCATCGGTGTGCTGTATCCAGGAAACCCATCTCACATGCAAGGATACACAGAGGCTCAAAATAAAGGGATGGAGGAAGATTTACCAAGCAAATGGAGAGCAAAAAAAAAAGCAGGAGTTGCAATTCTCATCTCTGATAAAATAGACTTTAAAGCAACAAAGATCAAAAGAGACAAAGAAGGACATCACATAATGGTCAAAGGAGCAATACAACAAGAAGAGCTAACGATCCTAAACATATATGGACCCAATACAGGAGCACCCAGATACATAAGGCAAGTTCTTAATGACTTACAAAGAGACTTAGACTCCCACACAATAATAGTGGGAGACTTTAACACTCCACTGTCAATACTAGACAGATCAACCAGACAGAAAATTAACAAGGATATACAGGACTTGAACTCAGACCTGGAACAAGCAAACCTGATAGACATTTACAGAACTCTCCACCCCAAATCCACAGAATATACATTCTCCTCAGCAGCACGTGACACCTGCTCCAAAATTGACCACATATTTGGAAGTAAATCATTCCTCAGCAAATGCAAAAGAACTGAAATAATAACAAACAGTCTCTCAGACCATACCGCAATTAAGTTAGAACTCAGAATTCAGAAACTAATTCAGAACTGCACAGCTTCATGGAAACTGAACAACTGGCTCTTGAATGTTGACTGGATAAACAATGAAATGAAGGCAGAAATAAAGAAGTTCTTCAAAACCAATGAGAATGACGACACAACCTACCAGAATCTCTGGGACACATTTAAAGCAGTCTCTAGAGAAAAATATATAGCAATAAGTGCCCACATGAGAAGAGTGGAGAGATCCAAAATTGACACCCTAACATCAAAATTGAAAGTGCTGGAGGAGCAACGTCAAAAAAACTGAAAACCTAGCAGAAGACAAGAAATAACAAAATCAGAGCAGAACTGAAGGAGATAGAGACACAAAAAACCCTTCAAAAAAATCAATAAATCCAAGAGCTGGTTTTTTGAAAACATCAACAAAATAGACAGACCACTAGCCAAATTGATAAAAAATAAAAGAGAATAACCAAATAGATGCAATAAAAAATGATAAATGGGAAATCACCACAGATTCCACAGAAATTCAAACCATCATCAGAGAATATTACAAACAACTCTATGCACGTAAACTAGTAAACCTGGAAGAAATGGATAAATTCCTGGACACTTGTGTCCTCCCTAGCCTAAACCAGGAGGAAGCCAAAACTATGAATAGACCAATAACAAGGCCTGAAATTGAGGCAGCAATTAAGAGCCTACCACTCAAAAAAAGCCCAGGTCCAGATGGGTTCACAGCAGAATTCTACCAGACACACAAAGAGGAGCTGTAACCATTCCTTCTGAAACTATTCCAAATAATCCAAAAAGAGGGAATCCTTCCCAAATCATTTTATGAGACCAACATCATCCTGATACCAAAACCCGGCAGAGACTCAACAGGAAATGAAAACTTCAGGCTAATATCCATGATGAACATAGATGCAAAAATCTTCAATAAAATACTGGCAAGCCGATTGCAACATCACATCAAAAAGCTTATCCACCACGATCAAGTAGGATTCATCCCAGGGATGCAAGGCTGGTTCAACATATGCAAGTCTATAAACATAATTGATGACATAAACAGAACGAAAAATGAAAACCATATGATTATCTCAATTGATGCAGAGAAGGCCTTTGACAAAATTCAACAGCCCTTTATGCTAAAAACTCTCAATAAACTTGGTATTGATGGAACGTATCTCAAAATAATAAAAGCTATTTATGATAAACCAACAACCAATATCACACTGAATGGGCAAAAACTGGAAGCATTCCCTTTGAAATCTGGCACTAGACAAGGATGCCCTCTCTCACTACTTTTATTCAATATAGTACTGGAAGTTCTAGCCAGAGCAATCAGGCAAGAAAAAGAAATAAAGTGTATTCAAATAGGAAAGGAGAAAGCCAGATTGTCTCTATTTGCAGATGACATGATAGTAAATCTAGAGACCCCATCATCTCAGCCCAAAAACTCCTGAAACTGATAAGCAACTTCAGCAAAGTGTCAGGATCTAAAATCAATGTGTGAAAATCACAAACATTCCTATACACCAATAACAGACTTAAAGAGAGCCAAATCAAGAACGAACTGCCATTCACAATTGCTACAAAGAAAATAAAATACCTAGGAATACAACTAACAAGGAATGTAAGGAACCTCTTCAAGGAGAACTACAAACCACTGCTCAACGAAATAAAAGAGGACACAAACAGATGGAGAAGCATTCCATGTTCATGGTTAGGAAGAATCAGTATCATGAAAATGGCCATACTTCCCAAAGTAATTTACAGAGTCAACGCTATCCCCATCCAGCTACCATTGACTTTCTTCACAGAACTGGAAAAAACCACCTTGAATTTCATATGGAACCAAAGAGATCCTGCATAGCCAAGTCAATTCTAAGCAAAAAGAACACAGCAGGAGGCATCACACTACTGGACTTTAAACTATACTACAAGGCTACAGTAACCAAAACAGCATGGTACTGGTACCAAACAGAGATATAGACCAATGGAACAGAACAGAGGCATCAGAGGCAACACAACATATCTACAACCATACAATCTTTGATAAACCTGACAAAAACAAGCAATGAGAAAAGGACTCCCTATTTAATAAATGGTGTTGGGAAAACTGGCTAGCCATGTGTAGAAAGCAGAAACTGGACCCCTTTCTGACACCTTACACTAAAATTAACTCCGGATGGATTAAAGACTTAAACATAAGACCTGGCACCATAGAAACCCTAGAAGAAAATCTAGGCAAAACCATTCAGGACATAGGAGTAGGCAAGGACTTCATGACCAAAACACCAAAAGCATTGGCAGCAAAAGCCGAAATAGACAAATGGGACCTAATCAAACTCCACAGGTTCTGCATGGCAAAAGAAGCAGTCACTAGAGTGAATCAGCAACCAACAGAATGGGAAAAAATTTTTGCAGTTTACCCATCTGACAAAGGGCTGATATCCAGAATTTACAAAGAACTCAAACAGATTTACAAGAAAAAAACAAACAAGCCCATTCAAAAATGGGCAAAGGATATGAACAGACACTTTACCAAAGAAGACATACATGAGGCCAACAAACATACAAAAAAATGCTCATCATCACTGGTCATCAGAGAAATGCAAATCAAAACTACCTTGAGATACCATCTCATGCCAGTTAGAATAGCGATCATTAAAAAATCTGGAGACAGCAGATGCTAGAGAGGATGTGGAGAAATAGGAACACTTTTACACTGCTGGTGGGAGTGTAAATTAGTTCAACCATTGTGGAAGACAGTGTGGCAATTCCTCAAGGACCTAGAAATCAAAATTTCATTTGATCCAGCAATCCCATTACTGGGTATATATCCAAAGGAATATAAATCGTTCTACTATAAGGACACATGCTCACGAATGTTCATTGCAGCACTGTTTACAATAACAAAAACCTGGAACCCACCCAAATGCCCATCGATGATAGACTGGACTGGGAAAATGTGGCACATATACACCATGGAATATTGTGCAGCCATCAAAAACGATGAGTTTGTGTCCTTTGTAGGGACATAGCTGTATCTGGAGAACATCATTCTCAGCAAACTGACACAAGAACAGAAAATGAAATACCTCATATTCTCACTCATAGGTGGGTGATGAGAACACATGGACACAGGGAGGGGAGCACTACACACTGGGGTCTATTGGGGGGAATAGGAGAGGGACAGCGAAGCGGGGAGCTGGGGAGGGATAGCATGGGGAGAAATGCCAGATGTGGGTGAGGGGGAGGAAGACAGCAAATCACACTGCCACATGTGTACCTATGCAACTATCTTGTATGTTCTTCACATATACCCCAAAACCTAAAATACAATAAAAAATAAATTAATTAATTAATTTAAAAAATCACTGGTTATCTATGTACATTTTTCTACAGTGGTGATTAAAATATCATCACATGTTGAACATACATGGGGCAAATATTGTATTGTATAATTGGGAATTTAATTACTGACAAAGTGTGCAAAAAAAAGAAAGAAAAGAAAAAATTTAAAAAACCAGTATTTAGACTGTATTATAAAATTACACAGTCTGATTTTCTCACACTCTCCAAATCAGCTTGAAGCACATTTCTGCTATAACAGGATGTGGTTCCTAAGTTTATCCATTCATTCAAAACTGTTCTGCGGCAACCATTCTCTTTCAGTTTGTCTTCTGGGGGAAATGATATTTACCCATTTTAATTTAACATATATTTGCTAAGTATCTATAATGTGTCAAGTATTGCTGACACCACTGAGAAGAAGAAATAATGTATTTCAGTCTGTGGCTTTAAGGAACCTGGGATTTGACAGGAGAGAAACAAGTAAACAATTATTTTTCAGAAATCTTTGCTAGAAGTGAGCCTAGGGTACCTGGACCCCAGCAAAGCACACAGAGAAATATTAAAATCATGGCAGGAACAGAAGGATAAGGGCAGAATTAAGCATCTCTAGAGTTTTCTTGGGGATTTTATTGAATGCTTATGTCTCCAATTTGCTTAGGCTTTGCATGTGTTAACTTAGTCCTTACAACAGCAATATAAGGGAACTATCCTGTCTAGCATCATTTTATAACCTCTATAGAAAATTTGAGAATTTGCCCAAAGTTACCATAACTGGAAAACATTGATCTAGGATTAAAACATAAGAAAGTTTGTTCTAATGGGGAGATGATAATTAAGTCTAAAAAATGAAGGAAGTGGAGGACACTCCAGAGAGTACAAACAACGTGTACATTTTCCAGAAGTCATGGGAGCGAGCTGTAGCCTAAGTCTTAAAATGAATTTAGAAAGAAAAACAGAGGGAGACAAGAAAGTCACATTTTTTTCCCTAAAATCAATGAGCGGCCATTGTCAATATATAAGGATGATGGTGATATTTGCATTTTAGAAAAATTTCCCCGGTGACAATGTAGGAAAAATATGCTGGAAAGTTGAGAAGCCTGGGGCAGGGGACCAGATGGGTATTTTTGCCATTATTATAATATCAGCAAATACTTAGCACAAGCCAGTCTTCTGAGCTCTTTGCATATATTAATTCATTTAATTCTGGTAATAAGACTACAGGATAAATGCTATTACTAACTCTATATGAAAGATAAAGAAGCTAAGCACAGAGAGGTGAATAATGCTTATATATCACACTGCTAGCAAGTGAGCAAGCTGAGATTTGAATACAGTCTTTTTCTCAAGGTTGTACCTTGCCTACTGCACCATGTTCACTTTGAAATTTTGTCCGATTTCAAAGTGATCTCTAGGAAAGAAAGAATATGGTCCATATTAAACAGGGGTAAATGGAAAAGTAAGTGGAATAAATTTGTAAAAATAGAAAAATTAGAATCAGCAAGAAATAATGACTTCCTGAAAATAGAACCTAATACCAATTGCACATTTCTAGGTTTAACCACTGAGGGAGTGTTAATGACATTCTTTAAAACCAGCAACGTGAGAGGAGAAATAGGAAGAGAAAGTATATTGAGTTTTAGCTTAAGACATTTTGATTGAGCTGGGACAGAGTCTGGCAGACAGATAAATAAGAATCTAAAAGGAGAGCAGTGACAAGAAGGAGAGCAGAGACAAGAAGTAAAATCATTGAAAGTGCATATAAAGCAATGGCTCTTATTCACATGGGGGTCACAGATTCATCAGGAAACCTGATGCAAACCATGTTATTTTTCCTTTCCACCTACCCCAACCCCAAAATGCAAGGATACGGGCACACATTTGTGTACAATTTGAGAACATTTACATACCAAAGTTATGAGTGCATTGTATGAAATAATGATAGTGTAAAATCAAACAGAAAAATTTGAAGTTTTCTAACGGACAGGTTAAAAAAGAGAGCAGAGTTTTGGGAATTTTTTTTTTAGACAGTTATGAGAGATGTTCTTTTCAGTGTCAGGTAAGCATGATGGTCACATTTTTAAAAAGTTAACCGTCTGAATGAAGAGTTTTGGTAAGCTGCATGGCTCAGTTGCATATGTCAGACTTTAAATGAGTGAGAGGACATAAGAACAGAAATCATTATATACCCGGATTCAAGAAACTTGAATGTGAAAGGACAGATAACAACTTTAAGCAGGGGAAGCACAGGGAGTAGAGGAAACTTAAAAATAAATATGGAGATACATGAACATGTTTATATACTTAGTGCTCTAATAAGAAGTACAGATTTCAACTCACAGGAGCCTCTCATGAAGTTCATTTTTAAAAATTCTTTCACATTATCTCAAAGACATAATGACTGATACTACAAATATTTAAGTGACCACTATTTGGGCTAAAGTGTCTTTCCCAGAAGCTGATTGCAGTGATATGGAACATTTGATCATTATTTTGGGTCTTCCAGCCTTCTTAAAGGAGGAAATGAGGCATTTGCTTCCTTCTCAATGCTGAGGAGACTTTGGCTTGGTTCTCAGAATAATTCTGCCATCTGAAAGAAATTTACCTCCCATGCAGTGCCTGTTGAGTTTATGAAGATTGTATCATTCAGTAAAGGATGAGATAGTTTGAACTGCAAGTCCCTTGAGTTAAGAATGACTCTAAAAACATCACAAGTGATGGGAGGAAATTAAAACTTTTTGAATGTCACTCATATAAACACTGATAAAAATGGGAAATATCAATTTCATTGACTGGGTAAAATACTCAGTTTTTCATTTATCATTTGTAATGCACAATTTAAGATTAGGTAGAAAGAGAAATAAAAATACAGGAAGTCATCTGCTGAACACTACAGTGAGTACTTGTTCCTATTTAAGGAGGGAATGCTTTATCTTGACAGAAAAGTATATGTCAAATATTTACAATTTCCTTAAAGTGAACCAAACTATCTAGCACTTCCTTTCATAAAACCCAATGGCTTAAGGCAAAATTGACTGTTTATTTTTGGAAATTGTATACTTCTTTTTGATGGAGCATGTTATCTGCCTTTTAGAAAAGTTGTAATTTCTGTAACAAAAAATAATTGTAGGAATAGTGGATAGCCAAACTAATGATAACAAAATAAAAAATAACGTTGTCCTTGACCTCTCCCATGAACTATTTCTAAACCCCATCTTTGGGGGGATATTTGAAATTTTGTGGTTAAGTCTCTTTCGGAATTGGAATTTTTAACTTCAGAAACAAGATGAACTATCTGAAAAGGGATATCTCCTGATTCCAGCTGGGCTTGGAAATTACGGGGATGAAAGGCCACAAAATCAGAGTGTTTCCCTGATGTTCCAATATTACCGGGTGCAAACTCTATCCTTCTTCCCTTGTACTTTCATAGCCTGGTTGGCTAAAGCAAAGAAGCACAAACAGTTTGAATAGACTTTCAACTAAGTCATTTCCTGGACTCATCCACACTCAGGTCAAATTCAACAAATACTTTCTAAATCCGGGGACAAAATGGAATGGTAGATATTAGTTACAGGGAAGATACAGTACTTTACACTGAACCAAATGACACCTAGAATTACTCTGAGAGACAGGAAGAAAAAATGTTTTATTAACATTATTAAGTATGTATGCATCATATCAGCTATAGAGTGAAAACCTCATGAATTTTTTAGACTATTGAGAGAAAAAGAAGGTAAAACTGAGAAATGGTGCAAGTGTACATTTAGTTTTAAATGTATATAAACAAATATTTATTTTTAATGTAAGATTGTTCTAAAGGTCAATTGCAAAGAACCTTTAAAACTAGTGACATTTTTAGCTTCCTGTAGGAGCTCATAATTTATTACCAACCAAAGGATGTCAACATGAAAACTAATTTTAAATACACTGGAATCTCATCCTTGTGCTAGTTTGGTTGTTCACATTCTGAAAAACTTGTATATTTATTATATCTTTGCATGTATTTTAATTATGTTTAGGTGTGAACATTTCATTTTCATAAGTGGAATGAGTTCTTTTAGAATAGTGAGTTTGAACTTTGGGTGTAATTTTAAGTGGAGATTTGGTTCTAAAGGGAGATATTGCCAGTGGTTTAGGCCTCATGAACACAAACACACACACACAAACCTAATCTTAATCATAATTAATTCTCCAACCTATCTCTCTAGAGCTAGGAATTATAGATTGAGATGGTTTCTCTCCAGTATCTGGGAGCAGATGTCCACCATCAAGAGGGCAGGCGTGGTGGTTTAGAAGGAGCAAGAATCATGACATCTCTGTTCTAGTCCCAGGTCTGCTGCCAGGTTGCATAACACAGCAGTATGGCACACATTGGAGTTTGCCTGGTATCCTAGACAATCCCACATATTTCATGACTCATATCAATCATTGCAATTTTGTCTCTTGGTTTTGTGTCACTCCTAATAACCGGCGAAGCCCTGTATTCAGAGCAGAAGCCCATGTAGAGCCCGGGCTGATAGTTGAGTACTGTTCTTTAAGTCTATCACACCACAAGGTGACCTACATGTGGTGACAGTCAGGCCTTATTTACTTAAAAGTTTCTAAGTGAGGTTTTGTGTGTGTGTCAGTTTTCAAAAGCATCTGGCAACTGCTTTCTATGTTTACAGCATTGCCCAAGGACTTTCATTCCATTTTTAATGGCTGTTGCTGAAATCAATTATGTTTATCTGCTCAGAGTAGAGCACAAAAGATGCCCTGTAAGCTTTCCCACATGTATGGGAAATCCTTTGTACAAAATCAGTACATTGTAGCCAGGCTGAAAAAAATTATATGGGAAATTGACAAACATGAAACACCTGAAATGTTTGTCAATTTCCCATATAATGGGAATGAAATGGGCTCCTGAGCAAACGACAAGCGATGTGCAGCAGTCATAACTGCCCGACAGGTGCCCAAAGGAAAACACAGAAATTTATTTTATGTAAAATGAAAGATTACTCGACTAAACAAAGGTGGTGTATATTTCCATTTTTATCTTTCATTCAAGTATTTTTTCACTCATTCTTGGTTACTTTAAGCAGTAATAGGCATTGAATATACATTGCAATACACATGGGAATCATTTCACATTAGAAGATAATTTCCAAATTTATTTAAACAGTAATCAAACTGCAGTAGAACTATGTAGAATTAATTGATATTTAATTATTTTATCACATTAAAAAATTAGAGATTCACTTACAACATAGGATACTTTTCATGTCCACATAAATATAAGAGTTTATATACCTTATTTACATCTCAATATTATTACAAACTTTGTATCTGCAATTATATATCATGGGCAATATATTTTTCAGATAATTAAAATGTATCCTTTAAGTAGTAAATTTTAAATGTGATGATAAATTATCTGCATTTCTTTATGCCCTCCTCTCTTTTTCAGAAAATTGAATAAGATGAAGGCTTTTATCTAATAATTTAATTCATTATTAGCCACATAAATTTTCACTGTAATACCATGATGCCTCTGGGAAAGAATATAGTTTGCCCTCTTTATATTATTCAGTGCCCAAATTCTTATTATTTCTTAGTTTTGCCTACTTTTGAAAATTTACTGTCTTTTACACACACACACACACACACGCACATAAACTTTCAATGATCCAATTTCTTGTCTCCACACCTGATACTAGAAGAATAAAAATACACACTCTCTCTCTCTCTTTCTCTCACACACACACACACACACACTCCCACATACTCCCACTCTCACCTCCTCACTAGCCTATCCTCTGTCTTTGTAGCTTCTTGCAAATGATCTGCAGGCTGTGAGACCAACTACCAGGCTTATGAGAATAATACCTAAAATTAATGGGGGTAAATCCTGAGTCAGTGTGACTAATTTTAGAGTCTGGACATGATGAGATCCAATATGGCTTCTTTGGGACTTCTCACCTCCTCATCCTGTTAGCTTTTGGCACTGTGGGCTGTCACTGCTTCACTTTTCTTCTGAGGGTTTCCATCTCAGACAATACTACTGCCTATGGCTCTCTGCTATCCTCATGTCAACATATCCTTTGTTCTTGTCATTGCTGCCTCCTCTCTCTTTTCTGCCTCCATGTAGATAAATGATATTGAAGTGTTCCCTTATACAAAGGTTGGAGGGACTTTGAAAAAAGAAGTAGCTATTGTAATTAAAAAAGTAAACTTTTAGCTAACAAAACACTTCAACTTAAGAGTATTTAAGAACAGAATATATGTGTTTGTTATACTGTCTCACACACATACACACGTGCACACACACGTATAACCATATTCAATTGCCATTTTTGTAGGTTAAAAGCAGTCGTGCTGAGATGTCAGCCCAGAGATATTTAGGTTTGTATGCACATGTTTTCTGTCAGAAAAAATATCAACCTCAACATTTTCCATTTATAAGCATACAGCTTGTATGTATTTGTGTGTGTATATATATATATTTGTAATGTATTTAGAAAGTCATTGTGAAGTCTCGCTCACCCCTCTATCCACCCATAAAATACTGAAACTTGGAATGGCTGGAAATCTTTTAATTTTTCCGCACCTTGAAATGCAAGGCATTACCTTCTTTCAATTTTAATGTTTCTTTCGAATAAATAGGATTCTAAAGAGTGTCTTCAAAATAGTTTTTCTATAAAATGCCCACACACCTGGCTGAAAAAGCACAAAAGCTAATCAATCAATTGTTTGCTTGTTTGCACCTTGTCAGATGTGCTATTTTCTTCCTTTATATGCTCAGTTAATTTCAGTGACCTGTTGTGTTGAAATCACAGGTTCAGGGTCAATTTCTAGTGCTATGATCTCCCTAAGGATGATGTCTCAAGGACTGTCCTTGAACAAGTAACCTGATCTACACATATTCTGATGTTTGCTAGATACTGGAAATATATGAACCATTAGCCATATTTAAGGTTTAAAAAGAATGATTGAATAATTTATTTCTTTATAGCAACTCATCAGGAAATGGATAAGATAAGGGCTTTGGCTTTTTACATCGTCTCTGGTAGCAAGGCTAATTGCCCTCTGTGTTCTCGGCTAGCACTGCTGACGCTCATAAGTACCAATTCCACATTCCAGGAAGTTTTCTTTTGAAGGTTCATCTGAATTGAAGTGACCCTCTGCCTCAGCTTTCATGGTCCTCCCCTGAAGTCAGTCTGGTGGCAGATGCACCATCTGGATTGAAATTGGTTGGTTAAAGGAAGGGAAGATCAGGACAAAGTCAATAGCTGCTAGCCTCAGGGTCTCAGGTTTCTTACTGACTGGATGTTGGCTGGTGAAAGCAGACATGCACCTGTTTGTGTCTCTATTCTATCCCTTTAGATGGCAAAGATTTGGTTGTATAGATAAGACTAAATGAAAAGAATGAATAATGATTCCTTTCTAGGACTTTCTAGATTTATTTGCTGATATAGCTGTGGGCGAAGTCTTTGAACTAGAATACCAGGCTCTTAAATTTAGGTCAGATAAGCTTTTCTATATGTTTCATTCTTTCAAGTGTTATCTCTTCTAGGTAGCCTTCCTGGAGTCCACCTGGCAGATGCAGTATATTCTTGCATCTTTCCAGTGTGCTTGATACATACCTCTAAGATAACAATTATCTGTATTCTCTCTTTTTGGTGCTATATTTGAACTGGTGCCATTATAGCCCTACAAGTTATTGCTTGCTATCTTGAGGCCAGGTTGATTGCCAAGAATAAGTGGGTCAAGAAAACGTCTAAGAAACCAATTTCTGGTCACACTGTCTGAAACCTGATCATAACGTACCTAAATCTACATTGGATTGTTTAGTTACATGATTCAATAAATTATCGTTTTGCTTAAGGCACCTTGAATTGAGTTTTGTCCCATCATAAAAGTTACCAATCATGGGGATAGCTTTCATGGAAGATCTTTTTCATAGCAGGCTGTGATCACATTGAGGGCAGGTTTGGGTTTATGTCTTTATCTCCATTGCCTAGAAAAAGTCGTAAAAAGAGCAAATGTTCATCAGTATTTGTTGAATTAATAATATAGGATAATTGAACTAAGAGAGGATAAAAAGCAGAGGGACAAATGGAAAATCCACACTCTGTCTTATTAAAAAAAATAACACTTTCACTAATGTTTAATTGATAAAATCTGGGGAAGGACAGTGGGACCAATAAGGGAAAGAGAAAACACAGGGTGTGGAAGGAAAGATTAGATAAAATTAAACAGGTGAAAGTTGGCATAGCAGAAAGGACTGCCAAACAGGCAAGCAGATATATGACTGAAGGTCAAGAGAGAGGCAAATACTTAGTGTTAAAAAAAACCTGTGTAATTAGAAATCTTTTGTGTAGCAGTTGGAAGCCATGATAGTTTGCAAAATGAACAGGTGTAATAAAAATAGAGATTCAAGAATAGAATCTTGGTGAACATCTACATGGTAGGTGATGAGAGGAAAGGAAACAGATAAAGAGGAAAGAGAAAAGGCAATTGGAGAAGTTGAAAGTGACTAGGAGAAATCAACGCAAGAGGTGAGGGTATAGAGGTGAGGACAAAGACCACTTCTGTAGGGTAGAGGGAGTTGAGGAGACATATTAAGTGGCTTTGATCTTCACAGTAAACCATAAAAGTCATTTATAAGGAGAGAGAGAAGGTAAGAATAGGATTTAGTGGTTTTTTTTTAAGTAGAAAGATTTGCACTACACTACAGGAAATGTCATAGAAAGTTTATTAGAAATGACTCAGTGTTTGTAATCTAGAAGGGGGTTGAGAAAGTGAATGAATGCCCATGTGCGGGTCGGGATTTACCTATGCAGAGGTGAGTGGATGTAAGAACAATGGATGGAGGCCGAATGGCCCATTATTAAATTCCTGACTCTGGGATCGAGGCTAAGAAGAAAGAAAAGGGAGGCTAGGAAAGCAGTGATAGGAATGGCGGCGATCTAAACTCTCTACAAGAAGGAAGATGAACCCGTTAGAAATTAAAGAATAAGGGCCGGGCGCGGTGGCTCAAGCCTGTAATTCCAGCACTTTGGGAGGCTGAGGCAGGTGGATTACCACGTCAAGAGATCAAGACCATCCTGGCCAACATGGTGAAACCCCGTCTCTACTAAAAATACAAAAATTAGCTGGGTGTGGTGGCGTGCGCCTGTAGTCCCAGCTACTTGGGAGGTTGAGGCAGGAGAATTGCTTGAACCCGTGAGGTGGAGGTTGCAGTGAGCCGAAATTGTGCCACTGCACTCCAGCCTGGTGCCCGGCAACAGAGCAAGACTCTGTCTCAAAAAAAGAAAAAAAAAAAAAAAAGAAATTAAAGAATAAGAAAGGAAAAATAAGAATATGTGGTCAAAGAAAGAATTTTAGACATAAAGATCATCCCTTTTAACTCATGCTTTCATATCAGTCTGTTACTCTTCCACCAAATCTTAATTCAGACTTTTTTTTTTGAAGGGACATGATCTCACTGTATTGCCCAGGTTGGTCTTGAACTCCTGGCATCAAGGGATCCTTCTGCCTCTACCTCCCAAAGCACTGTATTACAGTCATGAGCCATTGCTATTGTCCCCATCAAGTCTTTTGTATCTATCTGTTTCTTGTGTCATTTACTAAATATTCCTCCAATTTCTATCTTCTATCTAACTGAATCTCAAGACCTCCTAAAAAACAAAAAAAATTACTGGTTCTGGCACTTGCAATGTTCAGGAAATTCAAAATTCAGGAGAGGCTAATTCAATGTGATCCTAAATATAATCAGTCAACTATAACTGCTATGTTTTAATTGGAAGGTGGAAGACAGCAGCATCCACCACTCCCTAGACAGGACTGGCTGGCCTTCCACACTTTGCTAGTGTCCCTTCCATAAGAAGGAGTAACAGTATAATATTGCTGTTATCAGTATTATTACTACCACAATAACTACCATTTCCTGAGTACTTACTATGCTTCACTGTCTTTGCACTGTATTATGTAATTCATATACCCATCTCGAAGGATTTATAACTACCTCACTTTATAGATTAAGGGAAAAAAATTCCAAAAGTCCATCTACTCTTACAGAGGGGTAAGGGTAGATTGTTCAAACTGTAGTATATAATAAAAATGTCAAAGGTAAGCTGTGGATACAGCTTTTATGTTGACTTTCAGTGCCTTGCTATTCCAAAATATAGCCTGAATTAACTTTCAGGTATATGTTTGCTAATTGGTAAGTAATTGAAAACAAGCAATCTAATATTTCTGGAAAGAATGACTTTTTTAAAAAAAAGAATATGAGTATTTCAATTTTTCAAATATACCAAATTAAACTTCAAGAAAATATAATATATATTTCAGATATGTTACCATAAAAACAAAAAATCTATAATATAACCATAATACTATGTGTACCTTTTGATGGTAGAATTCTCGAACCATTTTCCCAAGTATAGAACTTGTATTCATGCTTTTGACAATAAAAGTTTTCACAAAAATAAGACAATAGCCAACTTTTTCCTTTTTTCTCTGTTACTAAGCATGTGTGTGAAATAGCTTCTTCTTCCCACACATAGCCCTTCACCCACATCTTCCTGAAGTGGAAAAGAAAACGGGAGGAGAGATGGCAGACAAATGTGACGGGAATGTGTTCTCCATACATAACGAAAAAGGGGAGGGCAGGATGTGGTATATACAAGAGAAGCAATTTCTCCATGGATAAATGACTTTCTCTCTCCCAAAAGAGAAAAATGGGTTTACCTTTGGGTTCCTGCTGACCACATCTTCCTGTGTTTTCTGTCTTCTCAAGTGATCATAAATTTTAGTTGGTATTTCTTTACATCTCTTTTTTTCTGGGCATCTAATTTGGTTACTTTCAACTTTCTAACAGAAGAAAGGATGCAGTAGGTAACATTTAAAAATTTTGTTTTGATTTAGAAACATAGCAGTCCTCAAAGTTAGAATAAATGAACACCAGTAAAGTACATCAATGCTCTTTAAATGGATACCTTTGTATAATCCATTGACATCCTCAGTGTCATTAAAGACGGCTTTTGAGTAAGCATTTACATATGCATCTTTAAATTGCTATTTGCATATATTCTGTGCAGTACTTCTTCACTATTATATAAATCTGTAGCTTTCTAGTTAGTTTATTTATTCTGTGTTGATATGGCAATTGTGATAGTGGCATTTAGATGTAATTATTAGTATAATTCATTAAAACCATTAGTGCAGACATGAGCTACATAGAAAATCATAATGTTATTAAGTGCTTTAGTACTATTTTTTTGTTATGGCAACATATCTGACATAAATATTTTATTTTCTTGAAACATAATTTAGTATTTTTAAAAATCTAAGTAATTTATATTGAAATAGTAATTATTTCCACAAAGATTAGACTGCTCAATAATTATAAGTTAGTAAACATTCGGCAACAAAAGGCCAGTATTTAGTATGAAACCCAGTAGTAAGTCAGGCCTGGATTTTAGATTTTTAGATCATTTAAAATCAGTGCAAAAGTTTTGATTCATAATTTACCTTTGGTAATTTTTATAAAAGAATATTACAACTCTGTGATTGAAAGCAGATATTTATTAAGTGATAGAAAACTTTTAAGGGTAAGATTACAAAATAATCTTAATTTCTAGAAAAAGATTAAATAAAAACAATAACTAAAATAATACATAACAGAAAATATTAAATCATAAATATTTTATAAATATATATCTTTAGCTAAGAACTATAAAGTATGGGTTATTTTATATTTTTATTTCGTTTGTGTGAACTTAATAATGGATAAAGCTCTGTAAATAAAATAAGTTTTCCTCAGTAGAGATAATCTCTATTAATAGATTTCCTGTTTTCACTTAACTTTTAACCTTTACTGGAACTCCTCCTCCTATATAACTTAATTTCAAAGTTGTATTCATTTGTTTGTTCTTTTGGTTGTGTATCATCTGCCTAATGATTTAACTTCAGGGCATTAAAGAAAGAACAAAGTTCGGTTACATTTTCATTGTAGTAGTTAAGTTGGGTCATAAACTCTTTTCTACTTTCCAAATCTAATTATTATAAGAGTTGTTTATTCTTTTGGTTTTTTTTTTTTTTTTTTTTTTTTTTGCTAAAAACTTCTAGAAGCTCTTCAATATAAAATCACAGAAAAACGGTACTACTTGCTTTTAGTGTTTTAAACTTCCATATTGCATTTTTATGTTTGAATTTATCTTCATCTCTTCCTGCTCCAAAAAGTGTGTGAGCATTTTTTTTAAACTTTCCTGTGAAATGTAGGTAAGAATGTTTTAGAAATTTCACAGGAAACTTGACGTAATTGCTACTAATTGAAGATATTACATGACCAGGTCATTTGTTCCTTAAGTTGATGTTTTGGAAAGGATACCTAGAAAAATAAGAATTAAGAAATTAAGTAAAATATAAGCATTCAGTTAGAAATTGCTCTACAGGATTTTCTTTTATATATTTTTTTTTAATTTTGTAAGCTACTTCAAAATCTAGTATTGTCTTTATGATTGATTTTTTACTATGTGCAATATTGACATTTGTGTGGAGGAATTGAAGACATGCTTAGCTATTATTGGTGACCATTTGGCTATTAATGGTACTGATATTCACACATTGAAATCTTTTTTTTTTTTTTTTTGCAGTTTTACTAAAGGGAGGAAAAAGAGAGGAAGATAAACCATTTAGAGACTGTGCAGATGTATATCAAGCTGGTTTTAATAAAAGTGGAGTCTACACTATTTATATTAATAATATGCCAGAACCCAAAAAGGTAAAACCAGAAGTGTTTGTTTACGAGATGGAAACCAGATCCCAGTAGAGTTGCTGGATATTCAGATTGATTTGTGAGCTTGTTAAACTGGAAATATATAGAGAGATGCCTGAACTTTTTTCTCCCAGAGATACTCTGTTTCCCAGGTCCATAAAGCATGAAAATCCTATTGTACAGAAATCCCCAACCCTCATACCTTTTCTTTCACACCAAATTTTCCATTTATTCCTTGGTATTCCTAGTATGTCCCATTGCTCATAAGCATTTGCCTTGTACAGATTTCATGTTGAGGTCATGTCTACCATGAGTGTATGGTAAAGAGTTAGAAGCCATCTTCCAAAGACCCAAAAATCCAGAGAACACACATCATCCATAAGTCAAATACTGTGAAGAGAGGGAGGAGGCACATGTAACTATTTGCAAATCGCTGCTCCTGTTAGGATAGGAGAAACACTTCCTATCTTACTTCATAATCTTGAATTTGCTTTCCATATTTACATAAAAGAGTGGGTTGGAGGTTCAGATTCATTAGTATATTGAACAAGACCCCAAGTAAACTTTGAAGTAAGCAAACAGTATCTTCCTGCTGTAACTCTTTTTTATATACCATTTAAAAATCTCTTCTACCATTTATTCATTAAATCATCCATCCATGCCTTTATTCAATACTATTAAGTGGATGTCATGCATTTTTCAGGAACATAAACATAAAACAAACAGTTTCTAGTGTAATGATGAAGATAGACAAGTATGCAGATAGGTATAAAATGCTGTCAAAGTATAGTGATATAAACGTTCTGTTTAAAGCAGGATATATGGGAAGTTTTGAAGTGAGACAGCCAAAGACAGTGAAATTAGGCAAGAACCTTGCTCTTCAGTGTCTACAAGCTTTAGCTAGCAGCCCAGGGTCCCAAGAGAACCACATGCCCTTGCAAGATAAAACAACTCTCCTCCCCTTATGCCCCCACCTAAATACTTGTCTCTTATCCCTGTTTCCTCTGGGGCCTGTGCAAATGCTCTCAGAATCTTCTCTGATTCCCTCAGGCAACTTCACTTAACTTTCTCACTGCCAGAGTTCTAAAAGGCAGAGACGGTGCTTTCATCTTTGATTTCCTCGAACTTAGCATAGTGTCCTGCACATAGTAGGTCTCAATACATATGTGCTGGAATGAATGAATGAATAAGTGGCCTGCTGATGGCAAATCAACACTTCCATATAGTGCATAGTAGGTCAGTCTAACTTACTTAGTCTTCCTGATTGTTAGTCTCCTTTGATAGGCAAAGGAAGTGAATCTTAGAGCCCAGTTTGTCAGATGCCACTTAATTGGCAACATAGGAAGTCTTGACTATAGTCCATACAATTCTATTTTCCCTTCTACCACTGTCCTCTCCCTCTCTCTTGATTTCCATAAGGAGTAGTTTTTTATGTTAGCTCAAAATGGTTTCTTTTTCCCCTTTGCTGGGACAACATTTTCTTCTTGAAAGATACCTTTGATGCTGTCTGCAAGTGGAGTGGGCACAGGAGAGAGAGGAAAGGCAGGAGGCACTATTCTATACTTTGCTGCCTTGGCCACCTACCAAAGAAGTGTGGGTTTGCCTGTTTTTCATGTTTGGTTTCTGTGCGAGATTTCACTGAATCTCATTGCTTAAACAAGCAAACAAATGAAAACCTGAAATACAATGGCCAGTCTGGGAGTGAGGAGATGTGGGTAACTTGTTCTAAGGAGGATATCCTAAAATCACACTTACGCTTAAATTCAGTTCATACACACACACCACACACATAGCACATGAAGTATGTGAGAATTTGTCTAGGAGTGGGAGGTAGAGCTAAAATATACAAAAATGATAAATCATTTACCTACAGTACTAGTCAAGACCTGAAAGGACCTCCAAATTATTGTCAGTTCCACTATAGCTTATAACCTGACTATAAAAATAAAGTTGACTCAAAATATTAAGTGAACTTCCAGTCTTCATTTAGACTTATAGCGATTCTATGATACACATGAATCTAAAAATAATTCCCAAAGTTTTCAGATCGAGAATATTCACAATTTTAGAACTTTTTTGACTTTATCACCAGTACTACCGTGTGACCCTTGGGGAAAGGGGTGCAGTGCAAATACAACTTTAGTCATTCTATGGACTTTGGTTCATATATAACCACAACTACACTCTAGCTTGAAACATTATGCGATGCAAATAGAACACAGAGTATTTGCAGAAACACTGCTCCTGGTAATGTGAAGAAAAAGATCCCATCTCAATTCATAATCTTGAATAGGTTTGCTTTTCATGCTTACATAAAATAGTTGGAGAATCCAATTCACTCCTTGCATGGCTGTCTCCTGAGTTGGTTTTTTCAGGAGAGCAAGATTCAAGCTTTCATTTCTACAAAATGATGGATTTTAAATTTAATGGAGATTTGGGGTTCTTTTTGAATAAATAAAACTTAAAATATGAAATTCACAAATGTCAATTATCTACTGGATTAACTTCTGAGATTTAAGTCTAAGAAAAAAGAATAGCCTGAACAGGTTAGCAGTTATATACCCATACATACCCATAAGGAGCAAATTATAACACTGCTGAATGGCCCCCATGGCTTTTCAGAGAGAAGAAGGAGAAGTTCCCGTGTTACCTGGTCAAGACTATTATTAGATTTAGATTTAGTTTTATTGGAATACTAGTAGAGTGTGGTGAGAAAGGGAGATAACTGAGTTGAAGAGAGAAGGACTTTGGCCTTTTTTCTGGACTTATATGTTTATTCTCTTGTTTTATTATTTCCCTGTTATAATCATAGATTCTCTATAAACAGTAACATTGTTCTATAATGAAGATGGGTATTTCAGACTGACATACATATACATTTTAACAGGTAAAAAATGTAATTTAAATCCCCTAATGTAACTGCATAGCATAGCACTGGTAAGAACAAATATTGTATGAATTTCCTGAAAAGTAATTTAGAGGCTGATTAACACAATAGCTCAAATGTATTGAGCATTTACAGTTTGCCAGTCTTCCTCTAAGCACACATACACACACATATATGTGTGTGTGTATATATATATTGTGTGTGTGTATGGGAGTATCTATCTCATAGGGTTGTTTTATATATATACACATACACAGTCCTTCATTTACTCTTTTCAACAACCCTATGAGACAGATACTCCCATTATTCCCATTATTCCTATTTTGGCAAAATAACCTGCCCAAAACAAATTATTAGCAAATATTTAACATTGACTTTGAAAAAAGGAGTCTAATTTTAGAATACAACTTTTTAATCAGAGGAGGGTTAAACAGGATCATTATTTATGTTAATGATAATGGAAATTGTATCGTTCATAATTTTGAATATGAACCTGTTGCGAACCTGTTGCCCAATGGAGTGGTAAACACATGTGTGACATGAGAGCTACCCAGGCAAAGGTTTATTTTTAGAAAATTTAGAAAATTAGGTAAGTTGATTCATGTTCTCGTTATAACCCACCTCATTCTCACCATCCTGTAATCTCTGTTTCTTCCATCTTGAAATAAATTGTCAGTATTCTCTTAATCCTATAATCCTAAAGAAAGTGCTACCAAAATTCATCTTTAGGGCTCTCACCCTTCCAAGTAGACTGCGCATTATAGATAGGAAGTTTGGTGCTACCCCTGGATATGCTTAGCCAAAACATTGCTCATTATGTTTTCAGAAGTTTTGGCAAGGGTAAGAAATTCAAGGCAACCTACACAAAGACAAAAGGGTCAACTATGCATGGAATGCACCAATAATAAAATAGGTTTATTAAAGAAAAGGCACAAAATTATTAACAGAAGCTATTCATCTTATAGTCAGTGTGAGAGTTGCAAGAATAACAGGATTGTAATACCATTAATTGTTCCAACTGATGTTGTTCCATGCCAAAAAAAAAAAAAAAACATGTCTGTGAAAATTAGAGAAATGTTATCTTTTCAAACGTGGAAGCCAAAGATGGTTTCCTAAAACTAATTATTCAAGCAGATAGAAAATTAGATTAGGTAGTTTCCATATTTACTTTCTGCTTTTATATTATTAATGGCTTGTGTTTATTTTCCTTTCTGAATTCCCTTCAATGTATAGTAGTAGTAGAAACAGGACTTTTATGTTTCCAAAACCAAGTGCCTAGCTTCATCCAAAAAACAAACCATTTAATTATTACTGTACTTATTGTAAAATATTAAAAATTTGATTTTGAATTCATAATTCCCCTAATTCTTGGAAAAGTATTCCAACAAATGGGTTGAGCCCTTTTCATTTATGGTTATGAAAAAATAATTAACACTCACAAGTCTAATCATTCCAACTTCTATGCAACATAAAAGCATAAAAACTATGTGAATCAAATTTCCCTTTTTGTTTGGGTTTAAGCCTCTGTATTATGTTAAAGGTGTTTAATGCTTGAAAGCTTTGACCTTGCCTGGGATAGGAGCCAGTTCAATCTTTTCTTGGATAGAGTTAAGCCCAAGTCATATGATTGATAAATGCAATAGGCATAGTTGATTTAGCAGGGCCTTGTCCACAGGAAGGACACTGCCAGATAGCACAGACCACACAATACTGGAAAATGAACTTTCAAGCCTTTAATGTCTCAAAGCTTTCTAAAACCTGCCATCTATTTTTTTTTTTAATTTCCTTCATCTGTTAAGCATAGGCTTTTTTTTCTGACTAAAAATAATAGGCTTTTGTTTTGTCTTTACTAGAGTAGGTCCAACTTTTTAAATATACATATATGTATGTATGTGTGTATACATGTATATATATAATACATATAGAAAGGTAGCATTCTCAATGATTAATGATGACAATATTATTATAATAACTAATACCTAGAAATCATAATTATAAGGACAATTTATTGAACTTCTACATGGTTTGGTTTTGTATATTTTAGATTTTTTTAATTATAAAATTTGTATGCAATGTTATATAACTATAGTATATTAAATTTAAATATATACATATTAAATATTACATTATATACAGACAGTTTATAATATATAACATAAACATGTATCATGTCATCAGTAATACATGTAAGAGACAGGAGTAGTGACAATGACTATTAAATGCCAAACACTATTCTAAAAATTCTATATGCATTAACTCATCAAATTCTTAGAAAATGTCTAAGTGGTAGATAGAGAGAGCAGAGGTGGGTTTTAAATCCAGGCAATGTAGTGTTCAAGTCTGTGCTGTTAACCAAGGTGTCATTCAGCTCCATTGTGCCTAGATAGCACAAAGAGCAGCTGTTATCATTGATGTTATTAAGTCTTCCTAAGTATTGGAAAGCATATGTCTAACCCCTTAGCCTTTCTGCCCCTTAGCTTCCTGCTTTGTAATCTGCCTGGGTAATTTCTATTTCCCAGTGTTTTTTTTTCTCTAGGTCTTTATTTAAGAAGCAGTCTCAGCACATCTGAACATTTACAAGTCACTGGATACCTCTGTTTAGAAGGAAAGTTGTCTTTTTTCAAAAAAATGTGGGTGATTTAAAAACTAAGTGCATAGAGTTTTAATAATGTAGGTAACATTAATTTAAAAACTGAACAGTATAGTTTCCTCTATGCACTCTACATTTATAAATGTAGTGATTCTTTTCCCCAGGTACATAAGTGGACTTCACAGCTTTGCAAACACAACTTGGCAAACTTTAGGCCATCAGTGTCCATTAAAAAATAAAAAAATAAAATGGATAAAAACATTCATTCTGGATTAACAAGTCAGGGCATGATAATATTCAATTGAGAAACTAGTGACATTAGCTGCTTCTAGCAAAATATTTCCTTAATATTTTCACTTTCCTTTTATTTTAATTTAAATTTTACCAGTAAATCTCCACTTGACCACTTCTCTTGAATCACCACCTATGCCCTCTTGAAACTATGTCATCTGATATTATTCGCAATCCTGCATTCTCTCTCACCAAGGTCACTAAAGGCTCCTTCATTCAAATTGAAGTGTATATTTTCTTAATCAGTTTTTTTTAATCTTCACTCTCTGAAACATTTAATTATCACCTCCCCAACTCTAAATCCATCCCTTTATTTGCATTCCATTAATCACGTTTTCTTATATTATCTCTCCTATTGCATCTTTATTTATTTAACAAATATTCATTTAGTCCCTGCTATAGGCTAGGCACACCTCAAGGTACTGGGGACAGCAGTAAATCAAAAGAAATTCCTGCCCACCTAAAGGTTCCTGATGTATTCTATCTTTCTCAGGTGTTCACCAAATCCCATTCTTTGGCCCTTCTCACTCCCTGCCACAAACATCTGTTTCCACCTTTTTCTTTACTTATTTAAGTAATTGCATTTGTTTTCATGCTATCAACAAATGCTTTTAAGCAGATCATTCCCAATAATTTTGAATTAGGTATTCATAGAGTTCAATGATGAATCCAGTTCAAATCAACTTTAAATCCCAGATCCAGAGTGTATCATTGGGTATAATCACTGGTAAGTTACTGAACTACTCTAAACCTCAGTATTTTTCAATCTGGAAAATGGAGATGATAATCATGCCTACTTCCTACATAGGGGAATGGTGAGAATAAGTTAAAAAATGCATGTAAGGCATTGATATTATATGGTCCTTAACAAGCATGTCATTGTTAATAGCAGTTTCTTTCTTACTTCCTTATGCTCTCATCCATATTTTTATCCTTGGTCTAGATCATCCCGATCTGCCAAATAAACTTTTTTCTTTGGATATCTTTGCTACCTCAAAGGCTAAGGCATCAAAAAGTATGATCATTTTCTTTGCTCATGTTCTCTTTCTTGAATTTCTCATTTAGATTTTTTGTCTCCGTGATTCTTCAGGTATTAGAGCTGAAAATTGTGAATTCGGTCTCCTTAATCCTGTGAAATCAGTCACTATTGAACCTTTGAGATGTTTTGAGTACCTGACCCATATTTTATTTATAATAATACCCCCAGTTGTAATTGAAAACTGATTCCCAAGAATGCTCTTTAAGTAAAAAAAAAAAGTGAATAAATAAATTAATTAAGGAAGATGAAGGACTAGCTAGAGGTTATGTTGAGAACCAAGAGCAGGTGCAGAAGAGTTCAAGAATTAGTGGTGGTGGGGAGCATTGGGAAAGGAATCAAAATTTAAAATGCACAGTCTTAGAGGTGAGTCAAAGTAGGGGGAGAGCCCTTGAGAAGACAGTTGTTCTATATCATATGCTCACGAATAGGCATGTGTCTCTTATACCCTTTCACTCTGAGGAAGTACATGGACAATTTCTCCTTTGAGTGACATTTCTTGCCCCTGTTTTTATACCCTTTTTGTTACTTGTGTTCGAAATGAAATGCCTCAGGTGAAGCACTTGAGGTTTTTCCTCTAATCAAAGCTTAGCTCTGTGTCCACATAGCTTGCTTGCTGCTGCTGCATCATATCCCACCTTTAGTCAGCCTTCAGCATGCTTTAGTATTCAGTTGTGGAGGGAATAGTGTTCCCCATAGTCCCTGTTGAATAATCAAGCTGCCACATTCATGCTACATCCATTACAGTGATTATTCTCTGAAGATAATTCCATTACAGATATGTCTGTCTTCTTGGGAAGACTCTGGGGGAAATGAGTCAATTTCTACATAAATACCATTGTATTTTGAATAATTAAGATGAGCATAAGTCTTTGTAAGATTTGTATAAATTTTCCACAAGGGAAAGAAACGCTTGTCACAGTCAAAAGACATACAATATGTCATGTTCTCCTGTTATTGTTCATGACTAAAATATAAGCAAATAATATATTCTTCATATGCTATGCCACAGATATCGTCTCTAATGTAATACTGAAAAATCAAGGATAACTACTATAACATGAACATACATAAGATTTGATATGCAATGAATATATGTAATAGTTAAAACATGATATTTTAACAATATTTTTTTTCTTCTAATTGTATTCCCATTTCAATCAATTTAAAATTTTGAAATTCTGAGTCTTGTGTTTTGGCAATCAAATGGCCTATAACTTGGAAAATTTAGTAGATTCCCAAAACTTTGAACTTAAGCAAATGCTTATTTAAAACAAAGATTTTTTAAAATCTCTTATAGTCTGAGACAAAGACTATTAATTTTTAGCTGACTAATAAAAATTTGTGCAAATAATTTATTCATCATTGATGGAATTTAATCAGAAAAAAACTAAAATATGAATCATAGGAAGAAATAACCAATAAGGTATCTAAATTAACATTGTTCAATATAGTAATTTCAGGTTTTTTTAATCTATAGACCTGCTCACCTTATTTCTATTTTGAAACATGTAAGGCATATGTTTTTTAAGGTAGAGGTAATTTTTACTTGACTTTGGTTTCCATTTGTCAGGTATTTTGCAATATGGATGTCAATGGGGGAGGCTGGACTGTAATACAACATCGTGAAGATGGCAGTATAGATTTCCAAAGAGGCTGGAGAGACTATAAAATGGTAAGATGGAAGAATTTATGGTGCTTTTTGGTGTTTTATCTTGAAGTTATCTTCTCCATACTATATGACGAATCTTTGTAATTTTAGGTGGTTTTGAGTTATTTTTGAAATAAGACGATACATTAGTGACATTACTTTCATTAGACACAAAACACTCATAAATCATTTCCAGTAAATGATTTCCATGTGTGCATCAGAAAGAAAAACATATCAGTGAAATTATTTGGTGAACTGTTGTGTATTGTCTGGATTTGTTCCTAGTTGAATGAGAGTGGGGGAAGCTAGCACTCAGACCTTCGCTGGACACATGAGCCTGACCAAGGGAGTTGGGCAGGGTTGCAGGTTATGGAACAGGACGGGTAATAGCAATGGCCTCGCCCACATGGCTGGCTAATTGTTGCTGGCTGTTGACTGGAAGCTCCTCCATGTTTTGTTTCCATGTCGCTAGGCTAAGCTTCTTTCAGTAAAGTGGCTCAGGGTTGTCAGACTTCTTATGTAGCACTTGTCATCCTCCAAAGACAAAGCAGAAGCTTTCAGCCTTTTTTAGTTTTATTAGATACAGAAATGAAACAGTGTTACTTCCATTGCATTCTGTTGGTTACTGTTGGTCACAAGGGAAAACCAGATCTAAGGCATGAGGAATACACAAAGGTATGAACTATGAGCCATGGCTCATTCACTGGGGTCTGCAAAATAACAGCAGACAGATATCATCATCATCATCATCATCATCATCATCATCACAGCTCTTTTTTAATGCCAAATATGTCAGCCCTATATGTAATTTCTTATCTAATTTTTAATATAGCCCTATTAGCTAACACATGCCAGTTTTAAAAGGAAACAGAGATGAGCAAGGACTGAAATAATCCAAAATCCAGTAATCACATAGTCAGTGCCTACAAAATTAACTATTAAAATCTGCTGACAGAACGTAAAGGTGTAATAATGCAGGAGAATCTATATTTATGGATTCTCATTCTTTTGCATCTAAAACTTCACGATAATTCCTATCTTGACTTTTTGACAAATTTTCTCTCACCAAGTAGAGGGAAAGGTGGTAGAAATACTATACAAGCCTAGGTTCTGTCTTAATATTCTTGTAGACAATTGTAAAAACCATGGTCGATTTGCATCAGAGTTCACCCAGAATTGGCCCAATGATGGTAAACAATGGGCTTTAAGGAATGAAAAGAGGTTTCTATGGGTGTCACTGCATCTACATTTTTATCAGATGCTCAGTTGAACAGTCTGAAAGCAAGTTTAAAAAGTTTGGATTTACACATAGTTTTACATTCCTGATGCCTTTGTTATACCATAAACTCAAGATAGAAAGGTAGGCTGAAGCCAGCAAGATATAATTCCACAGAGATGATTATAAAATTTTCACCTAGAGAAAAAAATACCTAAATCAACTGTGAGAAAACAAGGTAAGGGTAACAGATTGCCTTAAGGACCTAGTATATTAAAGAGAGATTTATTTGGCTTTAAGATCATTTTGTATTAACAAAGATTAATGTACTCAGTTTACATTACTAGTAGTTTGGCGGGGGGTCACAAAAAATGCAGAACTCACTGGTATCTGCCATGATCTAGTTACATCAAAAATATAGTTTCAATTCTAGGGGTTTTCAAACATGTGAAGTTATCCTAGGAGTTACAAACAGTATGGGAGGAATTTGGAAATTACACCTGGAACAGGTGAACACCTGGAGAAGAAAACAATTAGGCATAAACCTGATAGCTATTTTAGTTAACTGGACAGAGATAGGTTACTAGAGTCTGCTTCTTAAAATATGGTCTAGGGACCAGCAGTATTTTCATCCTCTGGGAACTTATTAGAAACACGAATCTCAAGCTCTGGTCCAGATTTACTGAATTAGAATGTGCATTTGAACACTGCCTGAGAGGGGAGTGCAATAATGAATGGAGGAGTATTCCACCAAGGCAAAATTTAAGCAAGTATGGAGAAAACTCTCCAATGGTTAATCCCAACACCAAATGGACTGCCTATTAAGTGGTACGCCCTCCATATCTTCAGTGGAAATTGAAGGTAGATCATCATCTTTTGGGATTGGCATGTAGAATTGTAATGTTAGGTTAGATTTGAAGGCCTCTTCTGCCTCGGTGATTTTAAAATTATATGAGGGATAAAAGATGATCTACATTTGAAAAAAAACACTTTGAATTATGTTCATATTAACAGTTTTAGTCTTCACTCTGCCATTTACAAGAAGAGTGATTTTTAGCAGATCACTTAACCCTCACCTTAGCTTTCTCATTCATTAAAATAGGACAATGATACTATCTCACCTGCCTTACAGGGATGTTTTGAAAATTAGAAATAATGTAAACAAAGCACCTAGGCACACTGAATTTTCAGTGAACAATAGTTATTTTTATTATCCAAGATGAAAACATCAAAAACAGCAAAAATTTCACTTAACTATGCCAAAAACACTGTTTTGCAAACTATCTTAACTTATTATTATTTTCACCACTAAAATGTGAGGTGAAGAAGTCATCTGAAAATTAGACTATAGATAGACTCAGGCTAATGTGAAATGCATTATTATTAAAATTAATGATAACAGAAAAATAAAGTTGTCATCATGGTGACTTTCCAAAATGGTGACTTTCCAAAATGGTGACTTTCCAAAATGGTGAATTCTTAACTGTAAACATCTGCTGCCTTGGCAAGCTAGGCATGTTAAGTAAGAGATACTGACTTGTTAAGTATGGAATCAATTCATGTCTTGTAAGTATTTACCAAATATATTCATTTATAAGCAATTCTTTTTTTATTATTGGAACAAGACTGAGATTCTTTAATCATCGTTTTATGGAGTTTACCCCTCCCCCCTTTTAAAATAAGAAAGACTATCATGCTATATTCAAACTTGAAACATTTATCAGATGAGTATCAATTTCACATGATCAAAAAATGAGATAAGCTCCAAAATTTTAAAACATTCTGGCTAAAAATGAGGCTGCAGATTTTTTTTAATTGAAAATATTCATCATATGTTACAACATGGTTAAAACACATGATAGAAAGTGTTTTGGTTCTTTCTCTAGAGTTTTTCTTTCATCTAAAGACAGAATAACATGACTCCATCAGGAATGGATATAGACTCCTTATGCCAGTTCTTATCAGTCACACCTACTTCTATTTCCTGCATCCAAAGAACTGCCTGCTCACTTCTTCAGCTAAGGGTGTACATCCTTTGGGAGAACAAGACCTTGGTATGCCCCAACTCTTCTCCAATCTTTGCCAATCTACTATTATATACATTAGGATGCTACATTTCTTCCTTGGGCAATGAATGCAGAAATAAAGTTTTCTTTCTCTTTCCTTTCTGCCCTTCTTCTCTCTTTCCCTTCATTCTGATTGATACGTATGGGCTTCCTCTTGCTTCATAAGATTTCCATAACAATGTGTTAAAGTTATCAGCACTTGTAATTACAAATATATATTACATACTATTATTATTTTTAAACCTCTGTCAATATGAAAGGTTTACCAATTTTTGGATTCTTGACATTGGCTTTAAGCCTGCAAGTCTCTTACCTAAGCTTAGCTTTCACTTAACCTTCCTCAAGAGGAGATTCAGCAAAATCTGGTTTATGGATTTGTAAAGATGTTTGCCTGAAAGGAAAATTCTGGAGTTGGCTTTTTAATGAGGCCCTTAGGGAAGACATTAACTCCTTCAAGTCATAAGGATACCATTTAGTGGCCTCTAGCAATATCACTTATCAGCAGTACTTTTGCATATAAAGCTCAATGAAGTAGGAGTTCCAAATAGTACCCTAAATGGCCTAACTTAATACCGTAGTAGGCAATGGCTAATGGCCTGGAGACAAACTTGCTTTATTTTGAGAACAATTACCCCCGTAAACAGAGCTTCCTATCCATTCAAAAATTTTAGTCTGAGCACCGTAACTTCTGGGAGTTCTTTGTTTCTGGAAAGAAGTTGAGGGCACATTTTCAATAATATTTTGACATCTTCACATTAAAAGAGAAAAATGCATAAGAAATTAAAAATTTTAAAATAAAACATTGTTTCAGACTTTCTTGGGTTGAGTGTCTCAGCAGTTAGAAGAGATACACGATTTAACTGCATAAGAAAGTGCCTTTGGAAAGCCACAGCTATTTTTTTAACACAAAATAATTTGTATGAAAAAAGATGAAACCCATGGAATACATGGACTGTGTCTGGTTTCAATTTTGCTTCATCTATAAAAAGTCAGCACTTCCTGTGAGCATTATCAGACAAAACAAATAAAGTACCAGAGACAATTATTTTATTAACTTGGAAAAGTGTAAACCAAAATTGAACATTTCTGCAGGTTTTGGCAACAACTAATAAAGGTTGGTCTTTCCTCTGCATGTATTTTTTGAGTAAGATGTGCCTTTTAAGGCTGATTTTAAGTCAGCATTAGCACAGATTAAATTTCAGTGTCTTTTTTATCCTCTCACTAGAAAACCAGAGAAGGAATAAAATCAATTAACAATGTAGGTGAGTGAGTGAACCAAAATCCTTCAGTTGATCAACATCATTAAACATCGTTTTTACAAAAGTACGTGACATAGTATCCTTAGATTTTATGCATGAAAAAGAGGAAATTGTATTGTAATTGTTTATTCATTCATTGTTGCTTTTTCAGTGTCAGCACAAATTTTGTATATACTTTCATTTTTATTTTCATAGAAGTTACAGGCTATTTGGGGTAAAATAAGGACCTGTGGCAAACTCTTATGTGCCATAATGTGTAAACCTATTTCAGAGCGTATGCATTGGCTGACTCTGTCTTTTAGGCATGAATATGCATCTTCGAAGGACAGTCACACACACTTAATCAAAACTTGCCTCCCCATGTGGACCTCAGTATGAAGACGATTTTACTCCTGCATTTTCCCTGTGTACCACTCACATGATTTGTTTTGATTATTCTTTTAAGTTTGTACTTGGAATATGGAATATCTATTCCACATCGTTATTTCTGTGGACCTCTACCTTTGGTTCATAGCAGACTTACATGTGCAACCTTTTAAATGCATAGCTCTCTGAGCTGGTACCAGACATACTGAATCAGAATCTTCGTGGGGGACCTAATCATCTATGTTTTTTAAAAGACCCCGAGTTGTTTCTTATATGCATTCCTGGTTGAAAGCAATTGGCACAACTATTAACTTATTAGCATGGTGTAAGAGCATGAAAATTACCTCTTGTACCTCCTAAAACTCTTGAGATATGGAAAGAGAGGGATTGAAAGAAAGAGCACTAAGGGAGCACTGAGTATGAAAGAAACATGCTTTAGTACTTGGAAGCAGAGGTAAGAATGAAAAAGTCGTTTGTGCTTTCGTTAGCACTATAGTTTAGTCCCAATTGCAGTCAGTTGGTTGTAATGTCATAGTTAACAATTAACTTTTTGAATTAAAATGATAATAGTCATTTGTATAAACTAACTCTCAATTTATTATAATACCTTAGTCCTCTGAGAGCCTTTTAAATAATTATTTCAGTATCCCTTTATTAATTTTTAGACCAAGACAAGACCTAGATTGTTCTTTTTCCTTTTCTTATACAAAGTAGGAAGGACCTTACTTCCCCACATATGGCTCACAGTCTCATGGAAGAGAAGCAACTAACCAGAAAATTACTATGTATTGTGACATATATTTTAACTATAACAACAGCTAGATTTTTAAGTTCTTTCTGTATATCAGTGCTTAGTTAAGTGCTTCAAGTATATTATTGATTTTTTTTCTGAAAACCTTGTATATGAAATGTCTGTGTTGGATACCCATTGGATACAATGAGTTCTAAATTTCTCTTCAAAGAATCAGTATGTCAGTATATTCAGTTCTTTGTCCTCCATTTTAAAGTTTAACTTCCTCATTTTAACTTCCTCGTAGTTTCAGTAAACAACCTTTTCCACCAGTTCTAATCAGTAGTTCAAATCTGTTCCCCTGGTCCCCTGCTCCATCCTGACTCATCCTGGTCACCTGCTCTGTCCTGACTCATCCTGGTCACCTGCTTTGAACTGAGTCACCCCTGGTCACTTGCCCTGACCTGAGTCACCTTTAGTTACCTGTTCCCACCAAACCATTTGTCCCATCAAACCATTCACCCCACCACTCTGGCTCATACACCTGCTCTCTTTAAAATAGGCAGTCAGAATTGGCTTAGACTATGTGGTCTAATCCTAGCCAATAGGAGAACAATACAGTAGTAGGGACTGCATCAGGGATAAGAACTTCTTCCCCTCCCCTGCTCAGGTGGCACTCACCATTTCTCTATCTATGAGATGCAACCTTTTATAGAAGTAAATTGCCTTGCTGAGAAAATTTATATTCAAGTGCTATTTCTTTTGTGGCATTGAAATTTTACATATAACATCTGTAATCCCTGTTTTGCAGACAGAAAAACTGAGGCTCAGAAACAAAGTTGATAGTTCTACAGCAAATATTTGGCAGATCAAGGCTTTAATCTGGAGTTGGAGATAAGGGGTAGAGGTTATTTCATCTAAGCCAAGCCTTTGTGCCATGTATCAGATCCGTGGTCATCCTTGATAAACTATCCAAAAGACAGTTTACTAATGTGGGAACCCAATTCCCCTTCTTTCATGTATTTTTCATCTTAATGATAAAACAGTTGTTTCTGGATCACTGCACTTGGCTATTAGAAGGTTTCCTCCCTATTCTGCAGCCATTTTGATTCATTATACCCAAACATTTTGTTCTCATAATAGAGTGTGCTCGGACAGTTTTTTGGGAAGGGGATTAAAATAAATGTTAGTTTCTAAATGCAAATTATACTGTTTTCTTTTTAGTCATTTCTTCCTGAAAGAAAAAATGCAAACTCTTTTGGAAGGGATATTTATTTCCATTTAAAGGGAAGTACGGGCCTGCATGTGGAGACAGGGATGGAGGCTCTTGTAGGAATGTTGTTATTGCTTGTTCATTTCTACAGCTCACCCAAAATCACTGCATGTTTCCCTGGGGAAGCCTGAGAGTTTTATCCACACAACACTTTCAACAGCATGGAAATATGTGACCCAAAATTTAACACTTCATCATTCCTGGCCTCTTTATTCACACTGAGTATAATTGTTGAATCCCTTTATAATGACTGCACAGAAAAGGGAATCATCCACTGGCTAGAGGGAGAGTTTTGACATGTCTAAGCTGCAAAAAAATGCAAGGAAAATCCCAGTGGTCTTCTCTTTCTTCCCAGGGGCTGCTGCAATTGAGAAAGTACTAATTCTTTGACTTTCAGCCTCCTGTAGCTTTCTGTTTTGTTTATGCTTTGGAGAAGGTAAGCTTTGATCTTCTCCTTCATAGGTAGCATCAGCTGCCAGAAATGTGTAAAATTCTTAGCACACCAGAAATTGCTTGAATATTTCCTGCCACTGTGAAACTTTCATAAAGTGTGACTTGAGCATCTTGGAAACAGAGAAACCAAGAGCTAATGGAGTAACTTCAATGGGTCTTATATCTTTGCTCTGAGCTATGGGTAGATGGTCTTCAGAAGAATAAATACTCAATGCAGTCTGGACCAAGCATATTTAGCTAATCAATAAACTTAGTTAAATTGGGGAATAACTTTAAAAGTGTACATATATGTTAATTTTAACTTTAAATATAACAATATACATTCATTTACCCATTAATTAAAAAAACAAAAACAAACAAACAAAACAACTGTAGGGCCAAAGCCCGGAATTCTGGCTCATTGGTTGTTTCCTATAACTTTCCCATAGTGGAATGCATCCAATCTCTAGTTTCAGTTTTTTAAAAATAGAACAGTACATAAAGACACATGCAAAGCAATATGTTAAAAATTCTTTAAATTTTTTTTATTTTTCCCAGTCTTTTAGAGTTTCAACAATACCTAATTCAAAAAACTTTTTAGTAATTTGCTCCCATTGAGCAAATCCAGATATTTATAAAAAGTTAAACTGTCTTTTTTCCACTAATATTTAACTTATTTATGTAACATATTATAAATATTACAATAACTGAACTGGCATAAATAGGTTTGGTACCAAACACCTTTGGCCTTTGGTAAGTAAATAAGTTGGCAGAGGAGGTAATACACAAGTGATTCAGTTGGTCACTTTAAGAATCATTTCCCCAAGGCTCAACTACATTGTCTACAACAAGAATTGTGCTTTAAGGTTACTTTTCCATGTGTTTTTGCAAAATGCTGTAATATTTTGTTTTTCTTTCTCATTACCTTTTTTTCTCCTCTCTTCCTTTCTTGCATCTTTCCTCTTTTCTTTTCTTTCTACCTTTTTTTTGAATTTCAGTGAATCCTAATGGAATGCTCAGTGCATGTCAGGTCTTCACTGGTTTTTGGGAATTCACAAATACAACACAGCTTCTATCCTAGGGAGCATACAATATGGCCAGTGAAACAAATATATAGATCAAGAATTACACTGAATTTCAAGTATTGCCAGTGGGTATTTTCTGAGGCAATTGTGAATACCCCAAATCTAAAATGCCAGAAAGTTCTTCATTTTCCTATCACTAACATCTCCAACACTTAGAGTTGACTTTAGGACCAATTTTTTTCTCTCCACAAAGAAAGTATTTTGAATACTTAACAACCTTGACTTCCCCCAAAGAGAACAATAGAGTCATTTTGACATTCAGAAGCCAAGCAGTCAGCTTGGTTCACTCAGAAAAGCTCTTACAAATCAGCGTCCTGCCTCAGAATTCCAATGCCAGTGCAGCTTTGTGAATGATTACAGTCATTTTACAGGGTTGCTTATTAATATTTAAAAATAAGAAAGTTAAAGCTCCAAAAGTCATGGTTCTAGTAATCTATTAGTTTGATTCAAAAGTAATTGCCCTTTTTACCATCAAAAGTAATGGCAAAAACTGCAATTACTTTTTCACCAACCTTGATAAAAAGTTATTGTAGGAGCATAATTGCATTTGTGAATAATAATAGTAAAAATAATATTGTTAAATAACTTGTCTAATATCACCTTCATAGTGTCCATTGAAAAACATTTAAACTCTATTCAAAATATTTTATTAACTAGTAATTTAGAAACATTTTCAGAAGCAAACCTTGAATTGAGAATTGTTTTCTAGTTAAATCTATTAACTAGATTTATTTTACACAAAATGTCTCATCCACACAGATTTGAATAATAGAGGTTTTATTGTACAAAGTAAAAATTAGACAGAAGCTTTGATGAATGTCATTCATTGGAGAAAAAAGTATAAAGTGTAAAAAAACTTTTATTTTCAAATAATTTTCAATTATTAATTATAAAAGAGTTAAATGCTGAACATGAGAAGAGTAACAATTGCATCTCTATATTCTTTCCCAGGGTTTTGGAAATCCCTCCGGTGAATATTGGCTGGGGAATGAGTTTATTTTTGCCATTACCAATCAGAGGCAGTACATGCTAAGAGTTGAGTTAATGGACTGGGAAGGGAACTGGGCCTATGCACAGTATGACAGATTCCACGTAGGAAATGAAAAGCAAAACTATAGGTAAGTCATGTTACAGTGTAGTGCTCGACTTCCTTTGACCTAGCCACTTAATAACTGTAGTGGTAAAATGTTAGAAATGAAAATCATCCTTCAAAATGAAAATCAGTTTTTTTTTTTTGTCTCAAGCTATTACAAAAAGATACAAAAAAGCCTGTAAAGACTTTTTCAAAGCTTTAAATTTCAGTTTTCATAGGCTGACTATCTTTGATATTGGCTCAAAATTTAGAGGATGATGAATTAAGTCAAGCATATTGTCATTATGCTGTTATGAAGTCGCAGTGAATTCATATATATAAAACTATAAGAACTGTATACTCAAATTCATTGGCTTAAATAATTTCTTCATTCTAAAAAAATTTTCTATTCTTTTTACTCTCTCTCTCTTTTTTTTTTTTTTGAGATGGAGTCTTGTTCTGTCACCCAGGCTAGAGTGCAGTGGCACGATCTGGTCTCACTGCAACCTCCACCTCCTGGGTTCAAGTGATTCTCCTGCCTCAGTATCCCAAGTAGCTGGGACTACAGGCATGCACCACCAGGCCCGGCTAATTTTTGTATTTTTAGTAGAGATGGGGTTTCACCATATTGGCCAGTCTGGTCTTGAACTCCTGACCTCATGATCCACTCGCCTTGGCCTCCCAAAGTTCTGGAATTACAGGTGTGAGCCACTGTGCCTGGCCAGATTTTCTAGTTCTACTTTCTTTGATGACCTTTCTTGAATTAATATTTTTCAAATTATCTTGAAGATGACAAAAGTAAATTTTATGTTTCTGAATTATTTACATAAAAGATAATGAGGCGGCCGGGCACGGTGGCTCACACCTGTAATCCCAGCACTTTGGGAGGCCGAGGCGGGTGGATCACGAGGTCAAGAGATCAAGACCATCCTGGTCCACATGGTGAAACCCCGTCTCTACTAAAAATATAAAAAAAATTAGCTGGGCATGGTGGCGCGTGCCTGTAATCCCAGCTACTCGGGAGGCTGAGGCAGGAGAATTGCCTGAACCCAGGAGGCAGAGGTTGTCAGTGAGCCGAGATCGCGCCATTGCACTCCAGCCTGGGTAACAAGAGCGAAACTCCGTCTCAAAAAAAAAAGAAAAAGATGATGAGGCATGATTTAGAAGTTTTTTTTTTGATAAATATAAAGTAAAAATAAATTAGCATAACAGCATCAATATACATAACACATCATTGCAGATGTGAAAATAGACAAACTATACACTTAATGATACATGTTTCCAATTATCCTTTTTCAATGAGAAGCTTGTCTACTAGGAAAAAAACACACACAAAAATATGGCTAAGGAAATAATGTAATGTGGTAGATTCGTTGCATGAATACTTATTGTATTAGTTCTGTGTTCCTGGAATTCTACTGGGCACTGGTCTTACAGACATCAAAGTCAAGCTTTGTTACTAACTAGGTCACTGCAAACTGGCTGACATTCGTTGAGAACACAGAGGATGTTTTAGTTACTTTTATACCACTATTCATTAATGCAATTCTTGATGCCTAGCAGGTCCTTAATTGTGTGCCTCAGTTTTGTACTTTGTAAATTAGAATTGCAATGATTTTTAACTCTCAATATTGTGACTTCTCTACCTTTGCCTTGCAAATATGATTGTATGTATTCAAGGGTTGGTGCATTGCTTCAAGTAATTGCAGTAATAGCAATCCAACCCACGTGTGTGTTTTGTTTCAACCTGTGTGGTTATCTCATAGTTCAACTCTTTCTGCTGTTTATTTCCGTTTTCAAGACAAACTTTTTTTTAGAAGTTTGAATTCTGCATCCTTTCATGGGCACATCTCATTTCATTTTAATGGATTACGTATGGGATTGGATCCTTGGAGACATAATAATCATTTTCTCGACAAATAATAATGATGTCACCACAACAGAGAATGAGAAATAGATCTAAAAGAGTTGATAGTCTCTTGACAGGGGGTGGTGGGGAAGCAAGGGTGTACTTAATGGCAGCTCAAGAAACCAAAGAAGAGAAATTTATAAAATGCAATGGAGTGTAAGAAGAAATGTTTCCAAGGAGGTCAATATTTTGAGAGCTTTATAACAAGAAAAACCACTGTTAAACGTCAGGGGTACTCTTATGTAAATGTTTTGACCTGAAACTTGAAACTGTATGAAACTTGGCTAATGTCAGACAGCTTGACAATAGGACTAGCAAATAATTAGTCTAGTCTTTTTCTAGGCTCCTGAAGAATTTGTTTTGGTTCCTTTCCAATATGTCTCTCAGTTCTTCATAGGTGGCTGTGTGTGTGTGTGTGTGTGTGTGTGTGTGTGTATACACATGCATATGCATGTGCATATGTGTGAGGCTGAGGGGGTTGGGGGACAGAGTGGGCAGATTTAGGAGGGTTGTTGGCATCTGCAGTGGACTTTGGAGTGTATGGTGTGAATGCCGTTGTGGCATCTGCATGAGGAAGGAGCACTCACCTCCTCTTAGAGTGCCCTCCTGCCCTTTTGAGCATTTCTCATTTCTTTGACATCTGTGTGAATTTGTATTCTCACTTGCACAGTAGGGATCTATGATCAAAAAATAAAGTCTTCCCTGCTAGGGTGAGACCTACACTCTGATATTCCCATTTTTTTCTCTTGAGAGAACTGTAACCTTGGGAATCAAAAGTATTAAGCCAGAAAAAATGTAACAATTTAATTCCAAACCTCTGGTTTTATGGGAAGGAAGGCTAAAGTTCATGTATATACATATATCTAAATAGATAGATAGATGATAGATAGATAGATAGATAGATAGATAGATAGATAGATAAATAGATGATAGATAGATATAGATAGATGGATATATATGAACCTCATATATGTAATTTTGCCCCAAAAGGGAGAAAGACTTAAAAAAAAGGATGTTTGACTCCTACCTCATTCAATGCAGTTTCTGTTCCGTCATGCTGCTGAAATGAAGTTAGTGGTCCAGCCTCTTTCCTGTAGGGACCTAACAGAAAGTAGATAATGCAGTTGTCATCTTCTCATGCAGTTCAGTATACGATTCACGTTGGCATGAAATGGGAACTCAGAACTCACTGAAACATAATGCTTACTCTGGTGAAAGATTCATTAAAACGAACACACTATAAGATGTTGTTATTCACTGCTTTGGAGAACAATGGAACAGAAGCCTGAAAAGGAAAGCTAAGCCCTGGCAACTTTTCTCCCAGGCCGTATCATCACGCATGCCCAGTACTGCTTCTCTAGGCCCAGTAATGGGTCCTGTGGCCTCCGGTTAGAACTCGCGTTGTCCATCACTGCCTCGTGTGCTTTTTCCCCTTTCCTGTCTCTTCCCTCTGAATTGGCATGTTTCTTTGTGATCAATTTCTCCAAGCATTAACACTAAGATTTGCATATTATTTCATAATCTATGATATGATTTTTAACACTACAAACATATAAACCTATTTCAGAGGTGGGTATTATTAGACACATTTTAAAAATAAGAAAACTTTGTTGTTTTTTAAAAACTCCTTTCTCATGCTCTTGACACATATTAATTAAAAGTATTGTGAATAGATAGATGAACTTATAAATGTGCATGTATTATACATATTTTTCCTTTATCCTCTAAGGAAACTCCAAATAATTTTCTGAGATAGAAAATAAAATCTATGGAACACAAGAGAATATAAATAAGAAAAAATAATAATGTAAGAGTGATAAACATAGCATGTGAAACAACATGTAATCAACGTGAAATTATTAAATACTTCTTCTAGAGAGGTAGTCTTATCCAGACCCTCATCATATAACACCCAGACAATTAAAGAACCTTCCTGCCTTTTTAATTTTGGTACTCTCAAATATATCTTTCATGCTATTGTTGAGATGATTTTTCTGACAACTTGCTCTTTCCCTCCTTCATATATTTCAACAGTGTTCAAATATCTGCAAGTGAAAGTCTACTACTAAGACCCTTCATGACCTGGCTGCTACCTAATTATGCACCTATTCCTGTTATATACTCCCCCTAACTTTACCCACCTGGAGACCCTTCTCATTAATGGTATGTTCTGGTAACTGTTTGCAATTTCCCTAAATCCTCCAGGCCTTTGTTTATGTTATATTCTTATTCAACACATAAACTTAACTTTGTCACATAAATACATCTTAAATCTTTAAGATTCTCTCTTATTCCAGGAAGTCTTCCCTGATACCTACTGTGGTAGATGTAATGTGTCAACCCATTGCCCTTTTCAATACTAAAGCACTTTTTCTTCCACCACTAGGAAACGTTGACTGACAGGTTGCAGCTGAAGTCCCCTTTCCAGGCTCTGCTTGTGGTTAAAAAATATTAGCCGAGTGTGGTAGCACATGCCTGTAATCCCAGCTACTTGGGAGGCTGAGGCAGAAGAATTATTTGAACCTGGGAGGTAGAGGTTGCAGTGAGCCAAGATTGTGCCATTACACTCCGGTCAGACCGACTAGAGCAGAAACTCCATCTCAAAAAAAATAAAGAAAGAAAGAAAAGAAAAAAAGGCAAGTCACCCAAGATTGCTCTTTCAAGATAGATTGTATCTAATGACTGGTCAATATAAAAGTATAAAGACTCTCTTGCCCCAGTTTAGGGCGATTCTGAAGAGCCCATCAAGATCTAAAATTCCACTTGAGGTTAGTTGAGGTCTTCACTATGGCTGCCTGTGAGCCCTGCATCTCCCTCTGGCCAGTTCTGCATGCTTCACTCTGCCACAGATCCTGGAAACTCTCCCCTCTAAATCTCCCTACACTGATTTCCCAGATAAATGCATCATCCTCATTCTTAGGCCAGTTTGGATGCTCTGTGTTCCCACTGACCCGTAGCACTCTGGATAACTATCCAGGATCCAAATCCTGTTATAAGTCATTAACAACTGGCTATTAACTATCTCTAAATTGGGGCTCTCTCTCTCTTTCTCTCTCTCTCTCTCTCACTCTCTCTCTCTGTCTCCCCACCACCCGCAACCCCTCTCTCCCTCCCTCTGAGCATGTGTGTGTGTGTGTGTGTGTGTGTGTGTGTGTGTTTTAACCATTTAAATTGTAGAGATCATTTTTGGAAAAATTCAAGATATGTAACTAATCTAGCCAAGTTACTAACTAAAGTGTACTCAAGGCACACATACTATGCACCAAATGTCTTGTTTTCACAGGAGAAAACTGAGGTATAGAACTTTGCACAGAGTCACAGGCACTGATAGGATGAGTAGGAGTCTGATTTGAACCTTGGTCTTGTAACTACCCACCATGTGGTCATCCTCAAATAAAGTGAAGTTCATCAGTTAATTTCCAGAATTCAGTAAACTCAAAACACATATTCTAAGATATAGTATATGTTTCTTCTAACCCTACTTCTCTCTTTAATAATTTGAATGTCTTGGGACACATTGTCTTATCTTTCCAGTTTTCAGTTTTCTATTCTTACAAGTATTTGAAAACATTTTGCAGCTCAAAAATTTTCTAGACTAAAACTACCTTTACATGTGCTTTACTTTCTATTTTTGTGACCTTTAAATTCTTGGATAAAAAATTAAATTTTGATCTCTCTAATAAATACTTGAGAGTTTATTATCAGTTTAGAGGCACAGTGATGTTTTACTTCTCATGAAGCTTTGCTGGTTCCAATAAATAAAACTAAAAAAAGAAATATACAACCACCGCTGCAGCAATAAACACTTTAAAAATATTTAAATAATAACAGATTAATTGTAGGGTTGAGGAGACGCTGTGGTCCACTGGAAGGAGTTCTGGAATAGGAATCAGGATGTGGGGGCTGAGAAGAAATCTGGCTTCCCCACCTGGGAAACTGGCATGGTTGTGTCTGTCACTGTTAGGTCAGGAGAGCCAGAGCCATGATGAGACTTATGGAAATAAGGTTAAAACATATGTTTGAAACCTGGCATGGCAGACAAGCCAGACCTTGCCAAGAAACCAAACACATGCAGCCACCAAAGTGGAACCACAAAAGGGAAGATCTACAGAAATCTGTTGCTTTGCTGTAGCTCCATTACATGTGCTTGTGCAGTCAAGCATCTTGTGGTGGTCTGGAGCTGTTGCCAGCATCAAGAAGCCAAGGTGGATGCTAAGTGGAGAAACGGACAGTGTGGAAGCTGCCAGGCATCTCTGCCTCTGCACTTTACCATATCTGATGATGTACTGAGAGTCAGACCACTGCTTCACTTTCACCTTCCAAATCCCACACAAAATTCCCTTTTAGCCAACCCCAGCTTAGAACCTTATAAGGAAGGCGATTCAGGGAAATGGAGTACCTACATTAACCAAGTTGACAATAACACAATCTAGCTGTAACTGGACAAATCACCTATTACTTTTATGCCTCAGTTTTCTTATCTTTCGGTGAGAACAATATCCTGGAATCAAGAAGAGTATTAAAATGTACTTTGTATTTGGTAAACTTAAATATCATACAAATATGAAGGCCATTTAGACACTGGGTGTAGTGGTTCATGCCTGTAATTCTACTACTTAGGGAGGCCAAGATGGGAGGATTGATTGAGGTCAGGAGTTTGAGACCAGCCTGGTCAACACAGTGAGACCTTTGTTTCTACTAAAAATTAAAAAAATAAAAAATTAGCTGGGTGTGGTGGCACACATCCATTGTCCCAGCTACTTGGGAGGCTGAGGCAGAAGGATTGCTTGAGTCCACGAGATTGAGGATGCTCTGAGCTGTGATTGCACTATTGCATTCAAGCCTGGGTGACAGAGCATGGCCCTGCCTAAAAAATAAATAAATAAAAAGAGAAACAGAAAATGAAAGAAGCAAACAGATTTTTTTTAAGTCATGGTAAAAATATATTATTGAGTCAATAAACAACTTTTAATTATATATTCCGTGTTGAAATCACCACTCTCTTCCGCAAAAAATGTCCTTGGCTGATTGGTAGTTGTTTATTTACCTGGACTCAGGACCCCATCCAGCTTCACTCACTGCATTTGCAGTCATGTCTCATGAATCGCCTTTTACCTGGAATAGTCGACCACTCATCTATCAATTACATTTTTCAAGACTTTGGGTCAACTTTTCTCAGAACACCTCTTTTTGGGTTTATCTGACTATTTCTTCCTGATTAGATTCAGATACAAGCTTTCTTGAGAAGAATATTAAATAAATGATATTGTCTATTTCCCATTCTATCACATCCAAAGACACAGAAGATTAATTTTTTCCATTATCAGTTGGGCTAAGCTTCATCACCTGTTGTTTATTTTTTTCTCTTTTTTTGAATACCTACTCTCCCAAAGAAAATTCTTACAAAGGATCATAATGTATAAAACATAAAGCTGACCTATTTTGAAATGGCTGTGGAAAGGAAGTAAAATGTCCCCTCTTGCTGTTATTGCAAATGCTATGGCATGGTTTAAAAACCATTGTGTCATATTATTATAAATAAAAAAGGATTTACCAACTGGAAATAAATTTCACCATATTATTTTTAAATATAAAAAGAAAACTATATTATACATTTTCAGCCTTAATGTTAAAAGGACACAATTTTGGTGAACGTATTTCATTAGAAAGTCATTTTGCATATGTTTTTTTTTAGATCTAGGGAACAATTTTTCCTTGCAATTCATTATTTTGTTGTCTTTTTATGCTAATAACTTAATTAGTAAATCCTCTATCACAGATGGTGTCACTAACCTCTCTTAAACAATAGAAAATTTGTATTATTTAAGTCTGAATGATAATGTTTAACAGTTTTTTAATGCACATCTTATCATTATACTTTTACTACATAATTTGTAATGCATGTTTTGGAGATATTTATATTTTATTGATTTTATATTATTTATTGAAGATAAATGACATTGTTAGGTTAGAACTGACTAATTTCTGGCTATCATAAGCCTTGTTATGGAAGGTTCCTCATAAAGATTTTTTTTTTTTTATTTTGGAGACAGAGTCTTGCTCTAGCCCCTAGGCTGAAGTGCAGTGGTGCTATCTCTGCTCACTGCAACTTCTGCCTCCTGGTGGGTTCAAGTGATTCTCATGGCTCAGCCTCCCGAGAAGCTGGGATCACAAGCGCCTGCAACCATGCCACGTTAATTTTTGTATTTTTAGTAGAGACAGGGTTTCACCATGTTGGCCAGACAAGATGAGCAGAGTTTTAAACCAAAACTGTGAAGAAAACAACTTGAAAATAATTTGGCCATTAAATATCTTTTTGCACAAGGTTTGTTTTTGGCCAAGATCTTCATTGGGAATTAGTTTGATGTAATTTGTAAAACACTGTATCGGGAATCCAGAGACATGAACTCTAGACTTGGATGTGCAGTTACTTTTCTGAATGAACTTGGACAATTTGCTTCACTTTTCCAAGTCCCAGATCCTCAGAAGGAAAATGAGGAGGTAAGGCCAAAGTTCTTTCCAGTTCCCCTATCCATTTTTTAAAAATTATTAAAGTACTCCCATGTTGTGTATGTATTTCAAGGACAAAACAAATTCATGTGGATTGAAAAGAATTCTCTTGAGACTCTTGTGTAAATTTAAGCCCTGCATTTTTGTAGATATTGCAAAACTTGTTTCCCCCCCACCTTTGTTTTAGTAAAATGCTTCTTATTTCTCTGATCCTCTGGACTACATAGTCCTGGATGGGACCAGTAGCAAATATGATGAAATACTAAGAGGAAAGTGACTTTTTTTACAGCAGTTCCGGATTGATAAAGGTAGGAAAAATCTATAGGAAATCTCCTGGCAGTTTCTATTTCACTGACTTCCTAACATAGACTTTCAAACCCAAGGTTTTAAGGAGTTTTTCTTTCTGTTCAAATAATTTTTCCAACTTGGAAGGCGTATTTCTTTTATGTACACTGTGATTTTTGTTTTGGTTACTTCCTAAAACAGAGTAGGACTTGCTTTAATCATCAAAATTTACATTTAAATTCTCTTGACTGAGATGAAATATTGAAGAGGAAAAGGCTTCCTAGGTCTTCGGAGACATGGCATGGGCACAGTCTTACAGTCACTTTGTACCTTCTTTGGGTCTTTTTTTTTTTTTAAAATGGAGTCTCACTCTATGGCCCAGACTGGAGTGCAATGGTGCGATCATGGTTGACTGCAACCTCTGCCTCCTAGGTTCAAGCGATTCTCCTGCCTCCGCCTCCTGAGTAGCTGGGATTACAGGTGCATGCCACCACACCTAGTTAAATTTTTTTTTGTTTTTTTTTGAATTTTAGTAGAGATAAAATTTCACCATGTTAGTCAGGCTGGTCTCGAACTCCTAACTTTGTGATTCACCCAGTGAGACCTCCCACAGTACTGGACTTACAGGCATTAGCCACTGCACCCGTCCCTACTTTAGGTATTTTAAGTGTCAGGAAAATCTCTTGACTTAAAAATGTATATGAATGTCAGTCTCTAGAGTCTTGGATATTTTTTAAACTGATGAAAATAAATGCCCTCATGCTGTTAAGGTCTAAGGATTCCCAGAGGATTCCTGTCACAGAATGGGTAATGCTTGGACTCAGGCCGCTGCTGTCCTAGAAACTTATAAATTGGCAAAAGTTGCTAGAATCAGCTAGCAAGCACTGCCTCCAAAAATTATCTAAGGAGATGTCCTATGATCCACTGTTCTAGGTTCCCCTACTGCTATTCATTGTCAAAACATGAAGGCTATATAAAATATTTGTTATACATTCATCCTGTGCTATTCCAGGATAAAATGTCCATAGAGATTTCAGTACAGTCGTGTATACATGTGTTCATGCCAGTGCATACCCAAGTGTGATGGGGATGGAGTGGGGTTGGATGGTTGCAGACAGCCAAACAGGCAATTATAATGCCTTGAACACAGTCAGCTCACTTAGACAAATGTGGTGTGACTAAAGAGGCCTAAGCAGTTTTGGAAGGTCGAGAAAGCTTCTAAATAGTGGCCTAAGTGTCATAAATATGGTAAACTGGTATTACTTGGGGAATAGTTCAGAGATGGGGGTAGACAAGGGATTAGCTCAGAAGTGAGACTCAGCATGTCTTGCTAGGAAACTACAAGTGGTTAGGTGTTGCTTAAGCTTAGAACGTAAGGTGGTAATAATCACGAAGCTAAGAGGAAGGAGAGCGAGGTGCATGTGGCAGACTTGGGACAGGTAACTAGCCATGGCCTCTGGGGGAAATTCTTCTGATATGGCTTCTCTCATATCAATTTTTTTCTCATTCAATAATTTGATTACTCTGTTTGGTAAATATGAGCAACAATAATATGCAAGCTACTGTGGATGAAACAAAACCCCACAGAACTCAACCCATATTGTTCAAGAGTTTATTACCTTCACCTCATTGGATTTTCTTGATCCTTTAAATCTCGGCTCAGTCCATAGAACTCTTCTTTCTTGATTGGGTAAGGAGCCTCTTCCATGCCCTCCCACTGTGCTCTGTGCATGTCTTTATCAGAGTCCGTATCACACTGGGTTGTAATTGCTGTTAGACTATAATCTCTAGGAGGACAGAAACCTTTTCACAATGCTCGGCACATGTCTGGAAAAAAGCATTTCCTACTAGGTATACAAAAGACATATTGACAAAGTTTTTTTATATTGAACACAGCTGACTAATATATGGCAATTTTTGATCCAGATGCCAGAAATTCAAAGAGCAACAAGTCAAAAAGCCTGCCCTCAAAGTTTTGTGGTATAAAATGACAGTGTCCATGAAGATTTCTCATTAAGTGCCATGTCTTAAGTTCCCCATATTGTTGCTTAAATGAGATTTGTTTTCTAGAACTACTAACCTCCAGGCTCTTTTACCTTTACCTGCCAATGATATGCAAGAATTTCTATGTTGTTTGATGGCAGGTAGATAAAAAAAACTAATAAAATTGTCCCACAACATACATTGTTCGTTTCTCTTTTAATTGCTACAGTTTTGCTTTTACCTACATAACTTTACTAAAATCACTCTCTTAAAAGTTATTATAGTTTTTTTGAAATCAGCGTCTGCCTTCATTACTTTACGCAGCCAGTCAACCACCATACATTTAGCATGTTACTATTATTTTCCTGGCTCTATGCCAGTTGTTTTCTTTCTTGAATATCCATATAGGCAAGCAGGGTGCCTGTTTAAAGTACAGATTTCTGAGTCTCCCATGAAGAGATTCTTATCCTGGGTTAGGACCTAGATCTCTCAATCCTATCAAGTGCACGAAGGTGATGCTGATGCAGAAATAACTCTTTGGTTACACCAAACAGACACACCATGCCTTCTCTTGTGAGGTTAGTAGTTTAGGAGAAGGAAACAAACGTGGGATGGTCAACTAAAAAGTTTTAGTTTCTGTGTTTTAGCATGTCTGTTTGATTGTTTTGTTTTGTTTTTTGATCAAGGAACCATGGATCTTAAAAAAAGATGATGGAGCCAAGGACTTTCTCCCCAGAATAATGAAGAAACACAAAATTTTGTATAAATTAATGTGTGATTCGACTTTACACTCACTGTCCCTGGGAAAGAACCCTTGGAATTAGGCTATCATTGGGTACTAAAAAAGAAGTGGTCAATTCTGCTGGAGTTGGATAGAGTACATTAGAGGGGACTAAATGGGACTGGGAAAGGCTTCATAGAGGAAATCCTTAGAGATTTGTGAAATGAGTAAGCATTCATGAGGCAAGTATGGTGGTTAATGGCAGAAGAAAGGACTTGAGATTCCAGCCAGAGGAGCAATGTGAACACAAATGCAGAGGTGAGAGAGAGCCTGCCTTATTTAGAGAACAGCAAGTAACTCGTATGTAGGGCTTTACTGTGCTGCAGATAACAGAGGGCTAGAATCCATGATAAGGAGTTTGGACTCTAGCTTATACTGATTGTGGAGACAAATAAGCACACTGATGATTTTGGTCAACAGAAGAATCTGCTAATGCATGCTGAAAGCTTATTTGCAGACCTTATAGCAATACAATGTCCAAGTACAACAAGGGAAAGTATTTCCTCTTTGCAAGAAACCTCAGACAACGCATCTCAATGGTTTTGAATATTTTGCTCACCCTCTCCTCTATCTGCCCAGAGGGAATGCTGGAAAGCAAGTTTCTTACTGCTCTTTAAACAGAAATAAAAAATGAGAACAAATTTACCTCCAGAGTACTTGTTTAGACTGAAAAATCACCAATGTCAATCACAAGTTTTACAAGGTCCTGACTTAATCTTTGGTAACAAAGCAAAACCTATAAACTCTCTGAGATGGCCATTGGCCTGGTCTTTTAGGCACCACTAGAGGGTCGGACAAGAGAGGCACTCACTTGAAGCTGACTATCAGTCACACATGACACCAACGGAATCCAAGTATGTTTAAGGGACTGTGTTTTTAACAGGGGTCTTGGTACCACATAATTCATTTTTGGCACTCAATTTTTTTATGTATTCTTAAAAAGGGAAGGAATACTGGAATAACTACTTATTTTATTTTGAACTGAAAACATCATTATTGCAGCATGTATTTCTGAACTTTGGGAAATGTTTTATTGTCACAGATCTTATATACATATGCATACACATATAAGATATGTACACATAGATACACATACATACAGAATAGAGGGAACTCGCTCAGCATTATCCAAAGGCACACAACAATAACAGTATGTTGGTTTGCTATTTGCTTTGGAGGAAAATTTTATCGTAAGTTTTAAGCATATGCAAGCTTCATGTCTATCACTGCAAAACACCAAGAACTGTATTTTAACAGAGTTTTGAGACAAAAATTACTGCTAACAGTCAAGAGCTTGAGAAGACCTGGGAGGTTAATAAACTCATTTTATCTAAGTTCTTTAAGATATTAATGTTTGTAAGTGAAGGGGAGGCATTAAAATGTATATTTTTTTAAAAATTTAGATGAAAAACCAGAGTACAATTTATACAAGGTGTTATACAACCTAATATCTAAAGCAATCAAATTAGAATGAAAGATTAAGTGAACCTTGACTTTCTAAAGTTTTTTAATATTTGAGGTAAGGTTTTCTGTAGCTTTGGAAATTTATCTTTCTTAATCATAGCACATATTCCCAGGACCATCACTATCTCTAACATTTTTCATCTTTTTTCACACTTTTGTGTACATCTTCCATTACACATATTCCAAAATAAACAGCATGTCTACCTCAGGACGTCTGCAGCTTCTGACGCAAATAAGATATTCAATTCCTTCTTAGCCTAATGATTAAATTATGCACAAATTCTGGTGATTCTCCAATAATCCAATTCCCTGTGAAAACAAATGACACCAATTATGGAAGATTTAATGAGAAAAAGTGCAAATTTCTTTCAGCAAGTAGACGTGAGAATTAAAGGCTAGGTTGGCATGGATGATCTTTCCAGGATTTTTTTTTGCCAGTATCAATCACGAGTAAAGAAAGAAAAGCCAAACAAATATATATTGGATTTAGTCCGTAAAATATTATATAATGGCAAGAAAATTGTAGGGTTCTCAAAAGATTGAAAATTTATTACAAGATAAATATTTGAATGGAAGGATTTTTATTCATACCATCTAGAGTCAAATTAACATAGACCTTAAATAGGTAGTCAGTGAGCAGAACAACTTTTTGGTTTCTGGTCCTTCACATTTAGTACTCTGCTTCCTCTACATAAAATAAGAGAAACTTCCAAAGGATTCCAAAGGATATGGGGCCTCATGGGTTTGAGAAAATCGGCCCTTTTCATCTTTAATTTCTCCAGCTTATTGCCTCCGTGCTGGTCCTCATTAGCTGTATCTCTATCTCATTGTTTTTATCACTCTCAGAACACTTATATATGTCTATCAAGGTCATATATGTTTATACTTGTGTTATTTAGACTTAGTCATTAACAGAATTCATGGTTATTGAGCTACTGTGTATTTTATGGTTATTGCTCAGGGAAGTTTGATTACTTTAATCTGATTTTTTTGCAAATAGTCAAGGACTTTACTCTGCATACAGCAATCTTTTTAAGGGCTTTCCGGGTATCGCCTCCTTTAATTTTCGCAAAATATTGGCAGGACATTACTATTATTAGAGGTATTTTACAGAGGAGGCAACTGAGGATTAGAAAGACTAAGAGTTAGATTGCAAACCCACACAGGTACACTACAAACTCTGTTACATCATACCGTCTCTCCAGACACAGCGTTCATGATGCGGCCTTAACTTTCAGAAGCCAATGGCTTATCTATCTATCCATTTTGTGTGTGTGAAGGAGAAGGAGGAAAAAAGGAAGAGTTTTGGTTAATGGCTTTATTGTTGGTTATTTCTTTCATTCGTACTTATTTTGTACCCAATTCCCTATATCTGCTTGATCTGTATATTTTAATGTTTTTAGATATCTATAAGTTTTTATCACAGCCTTAATTCTTGATTAGTCACACTGTACATTATCAGTTCTTTTCCTACTCACATCCTCTTTTCTTTGGAAACTTCTTTCAAACATTACTTTCCTGGACTATAGATTATTGTCAAACAACTGGATGTCTTTAATATATTCACTCACTTTTTCGTAAGTACATTTATTTGGCTTCATATATTTTTCTAGCATTTTCTCACATTCATTGATAGGTTATTGCAAGTATGTAAAGAATTCCATTCATGCGTGGACAATAGAGTTGTAGAATATATCTCCAGGATGTGAAAAAGTGAGTGCTGACATACATGCTCTGACATCCCTCTTGGCTAATGCTGCCCAGTTCTTTCCATCGAAAGAGGGTAGGATTGGAAAGGTTGGATATGGTAGAGACAGCCCAGAAGCAGCAACTAGGAGTCGCAGCCATGTCAGGAAACTGTCAGATTGAGTCATTGCTACCAGCCTCTGAAAGAAAACCATGAAGGTCATTTTGAATTTCTTAGTAATTGTGAGAAAGATAAACTAGTTCCATATGGTGACAGGGAGAGAGCTCAGAGCCAAAATTAAAATCTGCTCAACTTGTCAGTACCTACGACCTTAAAGTTCAGATATCTGAGAGTCTGTCCACTGTTTAAAAGGGCTGAGGCCAAACTTCAGTTTGTCAAACAAACAACTCCCACTCCTCTCGATCATGAAAGAGACGCTTGGTCCCCTGAGTACAGTGAAGATGCAAAAATGTGAAGAGAGTGAGCCTCTTAAGGAGACAAAATTAGTAAGAAACTGGATTCATGAGATTGGGCTGCCCATTTTAAAGACAAGAAAGTTCTAGACTCTCTTGGATATTTTGAAGCCTGTTTCCATAATAGAACTCACTGTTGTCCTATATTCACTAGGAAATGTGATAATGTAGTCTTTTGAATTACTGAAATTTCTAAAAGTGATTGAAAAGGAGTAACTATATTTTATCAAAGATGACTAGAGAATCATGACGAATTTTAATAGACATCCGTTTTCCTGTAAGATGCACGTTAAAAAAATAAAAGTGCTGACATTCTTTATAGACATCCATCTGAAGGGACTCCTATATTCCTTTCTTTATTAGGAGAAAATACACAGACAAGAATAAATGCCATAAATCTATTTTGTGGCTGCTTTTTTGGTCTCATCAAATTATATTCTCCGGAGTTTTTTGTTTTCTTTTGTTTTTCCCAGCTTCCTTATGTCTGTCCCTAACATTATTTTCTGGAGGAACATTTTGTTTTATCTTCTAACATATCATCCTTCATGCAGGCCATGTCTACACTGGCTGAATGCAGAAATGAATAACCAGATGCCTGTGGTGTTATTTCGGGAGATGTATCCTCACTAACGTTTTATGCTTTCAGTTTGCTCTCACTGTAGTCAGATGCAAAGACATCCCGTATATTGATTTTTCTTTCATAAAGTGAAAGTCTATTTGGAACAACTATTAGCTGCATAGAGAAAGCCATGGATAGTTAATGGCACATAAGGACTTTACATATTAGCTAGAACCACTGTTGAAAAGTACTGTCTAAATGTTCTGTTTGAGCCTCAACTCAAATAAGTTTTTAAAATCTGATTACAGCAATACTTGGTATCAATGAATGACTGGTCCTTAATTTCCATGTATCAAATAACCAGCTGTGGTTGTTGGCTTTGGGCCAAAAATTGGGACTCTGAGCTAGTTAAAGAGCTGCTAAGAAAGACTGAGCCCCTGTACTGTGCAGCGGACCTATCCTGGACTGCATAGTTTCTCCCAGAAGTCATTCTGGGATTCCACAGAAACACAGTTGTCCTCATTTGCAAAGTTTTAAAAATAGTGTTTAGAAGAAATGAGTTTTATGAAATTTCATCTTTATCTCCCATTGCAGGAGATTGTGTGTCTCTTCCTTAGAAGAGCATAAACCACTCCTCTGTGACATGCTAAGGATAGACATGGGGGAATGAATGCTACTTTATGTAAATTACAGGTGCTACTCAGTCTCGTACAGTGAAACATCCATTATTCCTCAAAGTATCAGTTTCTTCTACTAGTACATCATTTCAACCAATATATATCACTGTTTATATTGCACATCTTGGGACTTCTCTCCATTTCTGCTTTATGTTTTAATGTGTAATCTGGGCAGGACCTTAAGGAATTATGATCACACCTTATTATAATATTTATTTTTTTAAAAAAACCATAATTTTAGCTGAAACATTTACCTTAAGCATATTTTTATTTTGAATTTGCTTTCAAATTATTTTTGGTTGGCTATTCATACAATACAAATAAATCATTCAATAAAATGTAAGGAATAATATAATTAAGACACAGTCTTCTCTCCCTTATTCTATCTACATAATGCCTTGCTCATGTTTTTATATCCTGAAGTTTCTGAGAAAATAAGAACAAAAACAAAACTGGAAAAATGAAAAAGGATGTGAGAGAGTGTGTATACACACACACACACACCTGCATACCTATTTTTTAATTATTTGAGTTGGGTGGGCAATGAAGTGGGTACCGAGGTAGATATATTGAGCAGCTAACTAAATGAGATCCAAAGCTATCTTTCTGAAAACTAGATTTTGATATTAGAATTATTTATATTTGAGTTTGCTTTTGCTTGATATCTTGAGCTTACCAAAAATTAATTACTTAACACACCTGTCATCTATCTATTCAATGAACATTGAGGCCTTTCTCTATCTCAGAGACTGTTCAAGATTTCAAGATTCTGATGATTCAAAGATGAGTAAGACATAGTTTATGCCTCAGGGAGCTCACAGTTTATTATGGGAAACAGATAAGTGAAAAGACAATTAAAAGACAACAAGTAAGTATCATCATAAACATGCTGATTTGATGCTCTTTGAGGTTATACCTGAAATAAATCTTAAAGGATGGATAGGAATTCAGAAGCTGTTCGAACCCGGAGAATACATTCTAGAAGGAAAGGATGGTACTTGCAAATGTATGGAGAAATAGGAGTGGGTTGCTTAGAGGGAATAAGTGAGTGGGTAAGGCTGGAGCACTATGTGTATGTGCAGAAAATAACAAGAGATGGGAGGGCTGTGGTGGGTGAAGCATGTGAAAAAGTAGACAGTAGACAAGCATTAGACTTCAAAGGCCTTGCTAACCACAGTAAGGAACTTGGGACTTGATCCTTTGAATTTTGGGGTAACAACTGAGTGACTTTAACCAGGGTAGAGGAAAGATTAGATGCATGTTTTTGAATAAGCTGCATGGATTTCATGGGGAAGAGAAAGAAAAAAATGAAATTCAAAGCAATGAGACTAGTTGTAAGTCTTCTTTGATAATCCAGAGAAGAGCTGCCAAGACTAGAAACAGACCTCCAAGTCTTAAATAGATCTGGAAAAATGTTTCTTTACTCATGGAGCCTAACATCGCATTGACGACATTCACATGGGGAAAGCTCAGGAAAAATGTGTTTTTTATTGTAATCCTAACACCTATACCACCACACATATATAGAGATACCTGAAGGCAGCCTTCAATCTTGTGACAATTGATGATATACACATATAATAGCTTCCAAATGATATTAGAGAAGAAAATGTAATGGCATGAAAAAGTAGTCATGATATTATGTTTGAAAATTATCTCAATGGAAACATAAAGCATAATTCTATTTCCATTTGTATTTCCACATGAGAAGAGATTGTTTTTCAATGATACCTCTAAAGAGAGAGATGAAATGGGGCTGTGGGGAAAACCTTTACTTACAGGGTTCAAAAATTTTATAAGAATGTTCAGATATGCATATATTTAAAAATAAATAATATTTTATATTTGGAGGGGAAAAACAAGGAGAAGACTAAAAATCTACATGACAAGAGTAGTTATACTCATTGATAAGATATGGGTTGATTTTTATTTCTTCTTTTTGCTTTTCTTTTCTTCTCAAATTTATAACTGTGCATTTGTATTTCCTTGATTATACAAATAAATAATTGTAAATTATGAAACTTAGATTGTAACTCTTTGTGAAAGGATAAAAGTATAAACTATGTAATTAAGCACATAGCAGTCTCTCATTTAGAATTAAACATTTGTGCTGAGTTCCCTGCAAAAGAAACGATAGAAAATAATTGCCTCCTGGAAAGTCTGTCTTCATTAGTGAGCTTCAAGCTGCTGCAGAGAAAATGGTATTGACTTACCATAAGAAGTAAGGCCATTACAAATCACCGAGAAACAAAAAAATCAGAGTTAAAATTGCCATTGCTCATTCAAGAGCACCCATGGGCTCCACTCTCCCAGTTCCGGTAGAGCAGATTTCAGTTTAGGAGAGACGCATCTACTTAATTTTGGAATCATTCACTTATTCTCTCAATTCTGATTCTAGTCTTCACCAAACAACTAACTTTCTGATTATAATTTGGCTTTCGATGTGAAATTCTCTCTAAGAAGAGCACGAGACTGGGTCCCCACCATCCTCTTACTTTGACTACAAATGGAGGCCTGACAAAAGTCTCTGTTAGTTTTGCCAGTGTGTGTCTATCTTTGGGAGACTGCGGACCTCCAAAAGAGTGATCAAACTGAAACTTCCGGCCAGCCCTGTAAGGTGGTGCATTCACCCAGGTACATGTCCCAACACTCCCCGCCGTGACCTGTCACCTTACTTTCCCCTGGTGAAACCTCCCTCCACTTGAGCTGACTGCAGCCTCAAATGTGAATTGACAGTTAAAAAATTCTACAAAATTTTCTCCCATTCTGTAGGTTGCCTCTTAACTCTGATGATAGTTTATTTCGCTGTGCAGAAGCTCTTTAGTTTAATTAGATCCCATTTGTCTATTTTAGCTTTTGTTGCCATTGCTTTTGGTGTTTTAGTCATGAAGTCTTTAACCACCATGACACATGTATACCTATGTAACAAACCTGGACATTCTGCACATGTATCCCAGAACTTAAAGCACAATTTTTTAAAAAAACTATAATTTCTCATCACCAATGACTTGTAGCCTACCTCTCAGAGTTTTAAAATATAAGCTTTTATATGATAATTCAACATTAGAAGAGTATTTGTACAACTGTGAACCAGAAGCTCCATTAGTTATTGAAACTAACAAAAGCTGTCTGAGGTTTAATTGTATAGTTTGCTCTGGCTCAAAATCTCTGCAGAATATTTGTAAAGTATTGCACAAAGATGCATTAATATTGTTATTTGCTAAAAATAATATCAAACACCACAAACAATAGGATATATACATATACCTAGATGAAAGCACAGGTTAAAATATATCTCTAATTACGAATTGATCTTTATTATTCTATTTCAAAATAATGTAATGTTTTTCTCACAGCTAGTCGAGGTTTGAGAAGTGTCTCACTCATACAGAGATATGAATCACCCATTAACTATACTGTGGGTGGATAGGATTCATAAATAAGACCCAGGCATAGAGATAGTGACCTATATGGATTTGAATATAGGTCAGTACCTGTATATGGTATGACCTATATGGATTTGAATATTACTACATGATTCTAATCAAAACATTGTGCTGATATGGAGGAGCAGTGTTAGGTAGAGTTACAGAGCGAGGGGCTGGAGTCTTAGCCAGAGAACACCTTGAGCATCAAGCTGTCAATGCCAACAAGTTCAGTTTAGCTACTCCAAGCCCTGAGGAGCCACTGAAGGACTTGAGCAAGTTCACATTTGTTCTAAGCACTACATTGACCAGAAAGATATGAAAGCAGCATATAAGATCAATAGGAAATGAGCAGACATCAGCTAGGGCACTGTATTTGGCAACCATTGTGATCTGTCCACTAGTTCTTAGATTCTAGGACAATACTTGACAAAATGTCCTCTTTGGACAGCCTGCAAAGAGAAATCTGAGATGCTAATTCAAAACAAACATTGCTGGGATTAGTAAATAAACTTTTTAAGCTAAAGATTAGATGATTTGTTGCATGCACAACTATTAGAGAGCCACTGATCTCGGTTAATGCAAGTTTTATGTAAGAAATGTTTCTAGATAGTAAGATAGGTTCTTCCAAGAATGCCATATTAAACAGATGGAATTTTGAACTTGATATTTCTAAAATATAAGCCCCTCAAACACATGGATTTTTCTTTTGTTTTCTGATATGTCTTAAGTGCTTAAATCAATAACTGGAATGTAGTTTGTGCTCAGCAAACATTTGTCCAGGGAACGCATAATGATTCAACGCTTGGGTTCTAGACTCAAACAAGCTAAATTCCAGCTTACATAGGTTCTCTAAACCTTGGTGTACAAATTGGGGATATTAATGTCCACATCACAGATTTAATATAAAAATTTAATCAAACAACCAATGGAAATCATTTAGCATAGTGCCTAGCACAGAGCTAGTCCTCGGTCGTTGCTATTAATAATAATAATAATAATGATTAGCACATCTGCAGTATTAGATATTAATGGATTAAGGGAGTGACATACTTAATTGAAAGTCATTTATGTTTAGAAGTTAACACCTGTGTTAATAAAATCAACCCAGGTTTTTGTGTTTTCTTGATCCTGCATTATCAGAGAACCATGTGAGTTTGAGCATGCATAATGAAATGAACTATTTTCTTCCTTTGTTCTTTTGGTTCAGATAGTTTGAGTGTTACCATGGTTTGTTGGAAGGGTTGAGTTCAAAGAAAGAAGAAAATGATGAAAAAGGCAAGCATTCAACAAGTTGGTCTTCTGGGTTCTGTTATTCTGTCGAATGGCTTATCTTTCTTTTTTTTTCTTTTTGACTTCAGGTTGTATTTAAAAGGTCACACTGGGACAGCAGGAAAACAGAGCAGCCTGACCTTAAACGGTGCTAATTTCAGCACTAAAGATGCTGATAATGACAACTGTATGTGCAAATGTGCCCTCATGTTAACAGGAGGTAAGTCCTATGGGGCCATTCTCTAAGCTATGTTTCATTGGTTTGGGGCTTAGGGTTTTTTATCTATGAGAAAGGAGTATGATCTTATGGTCAGGAAACTTAAGAGCAAGTCCCTAGAGATCATTTTGTTCTGCCCATGAATTTACCCTGCGTTCTTGTGTAAGACATTGCTGGCATATTTAGAGGTTTGTGTCCTCCCCCAATATCAATAGTGAAAATGTGCTAAGCTTAGTGCCGAATACAATTTTTAGTTTCTTAAGTCCCAGATATTCTAATTTCTAAATAAACATCTTGATACCCTTTGTGAAATGAATAATAATTTGGGAACTCAGCATATACAGCAATTACTTCTTACAAAATGCTTTGCAATTGTGTGGTAAGTTAATTGATCATTTTGTTGCAATGAGGTAAGAAAAATAAGGAGGTATATAGTTAACCAAAAGTAACGCAGTTCAGAACATCTATGCCAGAGTTTTGCATTATGTAATATTGATCATTGCAAGATATTTTAGCTAGTATAGGGGATATCATTAAATAATGTTGTATCATAGAGTAAGAAAGTTAATCCTTTCGTACATTTTCAATATTTTCCCAGCCTTCTGATTGCCCCACAGAAAAATTCTCAATTTGGTGCTATCCTATCTGTAATACTCCTTCAGCGTTTACCAAGGACGCTTCCTGGCAAAGAAAAGACCCTATCCTTGGTCTCAGAACCTTGGTGAGGCAGTGATACATACCTAAAATTAAATAATGTTATTTCGTTGTAATTTTATGAGTTTCCTTCCTTCCTTCCTTCCTTCCTTCCTTCCTTCCTTCCTTCCTTCCTTCCTTCCTTCCTTCCTTCCTTCCTTCCTTCCTTCCTTCCTTCCTTCCTTCTTTCTGTCTTTTTTGAGACAGAGCTATGCTCTTGTTGCCCAGGCTGGAGTGCAATGCTGCTGTCTTGGCTTACTGCAGTCCCCACCTCCCAGGTTCAAGCAATTCTCCTACCTCAGCCTCCTGAGTAGCCAGGATTACAGATGTTCACCACCAGGGCCAGCTAATTTTTGTATTTTTAGTAAAGACAGGGTTTCACCATGTTGGCCAGCCTGATCTTGAACTCCTGATCTCAGATGATCGCCCCACCTTGGCCTCATAAAGTGCTGGGATTACAGATGTGAGCCACAAGTGGTACTGGTTCCCTCTTAAAGGAATGACATAAACTTGCGTTTTGGAATACATTCACAATATTCTGTATAATAAATAATTGATTTAAGGAAAAAATAGTTACATATTAATAAAAGTTATAAGTGAATATGGTGAAACTGTGAAGTTGATATGACTGACTGAAGTTGGGGAAACCCTAAGATAAAACCCAATGGCAAATGATATCGCTCAAGATTTTTATAGGCTCTGGCAACAAAGGAGTTGGCATCAAACAAAATTGTAAAATATATATCTATTTCAATGTTTCCTCTCTCAGAATTTTAGTGTTGCTTCTCTCTCTTACTATAATAACAATCACTCCCATCTTCAATTGTTCTATGTTCTGTCTTACTCTATAACAAAACATGTTTTTATATTAGTAAGAAAAAAATTGTTCAAATCCAATATTTACCTTTCCCAAACACTGCATTACTACTGTGATCATAACATTTATATGTTACTGCACCCGTTGTAGTATCTTGAACTTCAGATCCACTCTGTGAGATAGCAGGGAGAGAAACTCATCTCTATATTGCACATGAGGAAAATGAACATCAGTTAATCCCAAACATCATTTCATCCCAAACATCTAGCAAAGCTGATTGTGACAGATAGAAACTCACTAGAAAATGTAGTACATGAATGAGTGAATTATTAGTGTACATGAGTGCGTTTAGTATGTGAATAACCATCTTGTAAATCTTGAAATCACTTTCAAATTTTAAAACCAATGAAATAAATCATTAGGTTGACATTATTTTCATCAACTAATAGAGCATGGAAAAGTATGGAGTGAAGGTTTTGGATAAATGTTTTTCTCTTCCTCCCTACACCCAACCCCCCCATTACTACTATCTCCAGATCACAGCCCATTGACCCCCATCCATGCCACCTATGTTGACATCTTTTCAATATGATACCAGTCCCAACATTATCAAGAGTAACCTATTGTGATTCCACCGCTATCATATTCTTTTCCTTGAGCTTCGAACATGTCCTTTTGGTATCACATTTAACATCATTAAACAGAAAAAGGCTATTATATGTAATTTTATGACTCCTCCCTCAGCTCTCACCCCCCAGAATAGTTGCTACAAAACTAAGATTTTTTTAAAAAATAGTACACAAAAGGTAGGTCTTGAACTTTTTCCTGAAGGAGAATTTTTCTTTTCATTACTTTCCTGATCTCATAAATGAAATTGTGAGCAACTCTATACAAAGACAAAGGGACTTTGATTTTTCAGTTTACTGACCATTTTCATATTGAAATATGTTTTATTTTATCCATGTCTATTTTTACAGATATTTTTACTACCAAATAAATACATGAAAAATCAACAGTAAAATCTTTCCAATGTGTCCCTAGAAGAACATTCCAATATGCTCATATTTCTGTCTTAATAATGAGAATATGGAGTGGAGTAAAGAGGAGAACACACATCTTGGTTGTCAATGAGAAAACTTCACTACTTAGATTTATGATTTTATTTCTGCTTTAAATGATTGAACTTTGTCATGTGCTTTCATCCATAATCATTCTTGGACCCAATTCCTACTCACCAATAAACACATATGTTTGGGAGAGAATATTTCCACTTATTGCTTGGACTGGAATAGTCTAAGTAAATGTGTTTTTGTAATAAACTCCATTACCCTATCAAATATCCTTTTGAAAGAATCCAGGTCTTGCAAAGCTATTTATTATGGAAAGCTAAAATGTGGAATTTAGGTAGCTAAGAACTGGCGAACATAAGGATGAATGTCATTGACAGTCCAGGTAACTGGAGTATTGCCTGGAACTGAGGTCCTACTTAGCTGCTTCCCACCACTACTACTTATTTTCTGTTAAAGTTTCCCTTAGAGTCATTTTCCTCATCTAATGGTTTTTCCTTTCTTTTTTTTTCTAAACTTAGTATTTGAGCTTGTTAGCCTCTCTTAAGCAGTGAGACTTCATATTCTTTGGAGCTAGTAACTCATAAATCTTTGTCATTATCAATTACAGCTTTGTTTTATCTTGTTTATTTATATATTTTTCCTTTGTTTCTTCTAAAAGGAATTAATAGTAAAATAAGATTTATTGCCCATGAACTGTCCTAGATAGTTTTTTTCAGTACATAGAGGGATTTCAGTTGGAGAATCTGGTATTGTTACACTCTTCTGTTAAAGACCGAATGACAGGAAATAGGCTTAATTGAAAGCAGAAGGTATTTCAGCTAGATACCAGGTAGGACTTGATCCCTGTTCTCCTTTTTCTTCCTTCCTTCTTTCTTAACTTCCTTCTATCAATTTAAGATATTTTTAATGAGTACCTATTAAGGGGGTTCACTACTGTTAAATAAATGAGCAAGACAGGCTAGAGCATAAGTTTCATTACAAATTTAAAACAAATAGTTTTATCTACTATTTAACATTAAGAAAATGAAAATGTACTCTCATTGAATGCATATTTTTGGTACACATTTATTGTATGAGGAGATAAATATGCAAAAACCTCTGATTCCAAAATTTTAAAAAATGACAATTTTTTTTGCTAGATTGTCACACTCAAAACAAACTTACCCTCAGCTAAAAATATCTTCTTTGGTGCTAAATTAGGAGTTTTCCATATCAGCATTTCTAAAAGTTTGCTTAAGCTACAGTAAACTAAAATTATTAAAATTATAATTAAAGAAGTATTTCTAACAGTCTGTCATAAATTATAATTATTAACGGTTGCCAACAACAAAAAACAAATATGTTACTGTTTTACATTCCTTACTTTACTTTCAATGTAATTTCCTTATTTAGTACATAATATATAAGCTATGTAAAAATGTGACCTAACCTTCTTTAGAAAGAATCTATTGAAGCAGAAACTCTGATTTCTTTTCCCAAGGCATAAACCATGTCAACTGATAAACAGGACTTTCTAAAGCTAACAAAAGGTATTTTTCAGTTCAGTCCTTAAAAAGAGGATAAAGCCATACACATAAATTTCTTAGTAAGTCCTAGAACTTTCCAGATGATAACAGCAGAGAGTTGATAAATGCCTACTATATAATCTTAAAGAAGACAAATAAAATGATAAAAGTTAGCATGCTGTTATTTCAACTGGTATATGATGTCACAGTGATAAGATCTTTGGGAAAATATAATTGTATTAGCATTTTCGAGAACCCAAGAAGGACATGCTAAGCATAATCAGATAACTAAAATTATCTAAGTTTCAAGGTAAAAATATTGAGAGAAAAGAAATGGCTAATGTAAGATTGACTATAGAAATCTATATTGCATTCTTTTATTTCAACCCAATTTCTATATTTAGTACATAAAATGTAAGCCTATTCTACACAAATATAAGTTCTGTGAATATAGGGATTTTGTGCTCTCCATTACTGTATCACCAGTGGCTGCCATAGTGTGTGGCATATAGTATAGGTTCAATAAATATTGGTTTAATGAGTAAATATGTTAGCAGAGACTCTGAAAGGACATTGCAAAATTATAAATGATTCTGGTGAAAAGACATAAGGTAAATGAATGTTAGTATAAATGTGACTCTTGCATGAACTTAGATTTAAAATGCACAATTCATACATGTATTTGTATGCACAAACATTGAACAAAGAGGTGACTACAAAGGATTGAAAGTAACTTTTAGGGATTCCCTAAAAGACTAAACCCCAAAAGACTAAACTGCAGAATTGTAAAAATTTGTGTTAGATTCCTGAATTTCAAATAAATTTGAGCTTTCTAAAATGCAAAGTTTAAGGTTATATTCCTATTTTCTGGGGCAAGGTTTTATTTATTAGAAAAAGAGCAAAGAGTATCAGAAAATGTCTCTTATAAGTTTGGAGAAAGGTGAATCAACCGATGGACCTCTTGCGCAAAGCTACAACCAAATTTTAATAATTGACGGTGAATGAGAAATAACCAATTAATTCTGTATTGTACGCAGTAAAAATATTTAAAAATTTATTGAGCTCTTTCTGACAGATATGTTTGTATTATCCTAAATAATTTATATTTAGTAACTCATAAAGCTTCCAACAACTCTTGAAAATAGAGATCACAATAATACTTTGGCAAGAACTGAGATATAGAAAAGTTAGATAGTTTTTCCATAGGTCACAGAATTTTGCCAGAAGTAGAATTTAAATGCAGGTACTCAATCTCCAGAGGCCTTTGTTCTATCTACTCTGTCTACTGCCTCCATGAAAAGGAATGGCATTCAAAGAGAATGACAGAGCTCCATTGTACTGTTGGCAGCATCTTTTCTCAAGCATTTCCTCACTTAAACATGCAAAATGAAGTATGAGGAAGAAGAGAGACAGTAAAAGAATACCTAGAAGTTTTAAATGAGTTCAATATTCCTAGCCAGGATAAACAACTTTTCATCTTTAGAACAAAAAGAAGAGAAAGGAAAAACTAAAGTCCTTGGCCTGAAGGGGGTATAGTACGACATGACAGAAGGAATGAGATGACAGAAGGAATGCAGACATCTAGCAAGGTCCTTTGCCTCCTGCATACAAGACCCATGCAGCTGCTTTTGGAGGCTGGCTTTGGGTAGGATCAGCTTTGTACCATAAACTCACAAAAGAGATTTTTCCATTATGATCCCATTGATGACACCAGTCAATTTAGTTTAAACTTATCCTTAGTGATGAAAGACTAAAATCTTAATTTCTGTGCAAGCTCTTTTGCATATTGCTGATTAGAATGCATGTATTGAAATGAACAAAAGAAATCTACAAAAACAGGTATACCTTTTCATTTTGCTGTACGTTTTACCATAGAAAAGAAGTGTTGAGAGATGTTTTGTTTAGAATTAGAAGAATGTAACAGTTAGGTTTCCTGATGTTCAAATAAAGCTGAACTTCCTGAGTACAAAGTCGAGAATCAAATTCCTATTTTCTGGGCAAAGTTTCATTTATTAGTGACAAAATGTTAATTTTCTGCTTCAAGGATAAAAGACACAAATGAGTTTTAAAGGCCTGGGATAGTTACTACAAAACTAAATTTTAATGAGTTAAGTATAAATGAATTGGAAACGTGAATCTCAGATTTCTTATTAAAATATACATGAGGTTACAAGTTATGAAGAAAAATGCTTGGCAAAGTACATCTCAGCAGTTGCCAACCCTAAAACATTTGAGGCTGGGTGCGGTGGCTCACGCCTGTAATTCCAGCACTTTGGGAGGCAGAGGTGAATTGATCACCTGAGGTCAGGAGTTTGAGACCAGCCTGGTCAATATGGAGAAACCCTGTTTCTACTGAAAAAAAGAATATGTAAAAAAAAGAAAAAAGAATACAAAAATTAGCCGGGTGTGTGGTGGTGGATGCCTGTAGTCCCAGGTACTCAGGAGGCTGAGGCAGGAGAAATGCTTGAACCCAGGAGGCGGAGGTTGCAGTGAGCTGATATGATAATGCACCACTGCACTCCAGCCTAGGTGACAGAGTGAGACTCCATCTCAACAACAACAACAACAACCATTTGAGACATTTTATCAGTTGTCCCAACAGCAGCTGGTAACTGTTTTTGTTATCCATTGTTTGCATCACTGAGTTCTTTTAGGCGTGAAGTGCCTTCCCTAGATGAATTGCTTTAGGATATTTCTTATTTGTTAATCCCAAGCATATGCAAAATACAAAGTTTATATTTTCCCCAGGATTTCACAGGATATATAATTCAGCTCTTTAGTATCTTATCAGAGAGGAGCTGCAAACTCAGGAATACTCTTATATATATTCTCAGAACATCTACATTCCATGCAGATTTGCCATATGTACTAAGTATCTATGATCACCTATAAATACAAGGAATGTATGAGTAATGAAGAGTCTGTTATACTTTTGCCTGCATTGAAAAATGCTTAAACCACATATTTTCAGGATTTGTGTTTAAAAGACTTGCCTACGTGTAATTTTAAAAAATAAAGGTAGAAAGTGGACAAACTATTTGAAATATTTGATATGAAAAGGTTATTTAGTTTGGTTTATTGTAAGAATCAGAGAAAACAGAATCCTACATAGAAATAATTACTTCTGCTACCTTGAAGTTTAGGATATTTTTATAATAAAACTGAAATTGTCATGAGAAATAATTGCTATTTTATTTTATTTTATCTTAATTCATTATCTTTATTATCAGTTGTTCTCTGACAGATCACAGAATTCATGACCGCTAGTATTAAGATAAAGCGTTAATTGAATGTTTCAAGTTCCTTGATTTGTCATGAAATCAAACTGAAACATTAAAAAAAATTAGAAACTTAAATGCCAAGTTTTTATAACATGACCATTGTACAACTGTACTTATTTGAGTCTAAATTATTTTGTATTTCTCTAATAAACCCCACCAAGCAAATAAGAAAATATATTGGCACTGATGACCTTGTCTTCATTATCAAATTGTTATGATGCTACACAAGGTCTTGTCCCTTTGTTTCCTGCCCTAAACATTCTGCACCGTTTACTAGATAACTTACAGCAAGCACTTAAGTAGGCTTTTGCAGACTATAATAGTGCATTATCTTATTTTATCCTTAAAATTGTGCTGTGAAAATGGTGGGTCAGCTCTTATAATCTAGGTATTATGAATGTGACCTTAAAAAGTTCCTGAAACTCCGGGAGCATTACTATCTTCATTGTGGTACTTGCCATTTCACTTAAGGCTGCTTGCGGGATAAAATGAGAAAATGCACATAAATATCTTCATATGAATGATTCAATAAATATCAAATACTATTGGTACTATTGCATAGGGTCTCTTGGTAGGATCGCTTGGTTATTAATAGATGAAGTAGGCAGGAAAAGTTTGGGTCTTCTAACTTCTGCTCTGGCACTCTCCAGGGTCCCATTGCTCAAAACAAAATGTCTAAAGGTGTAGTTGAAACCTTTATGTTCTGCCTCCTGTTTATTTTTTAGCCCAATATTCTCCAACCCATTAGCACACTGGCACTCTATCGAAACCAAGCTGCCTGGCAGACGCTCTCCTGCTCTTCCAGAGTACAGACTGTGTAGAAGCTCTTTCCATCCAATGAACTCATAGCCATCCTTCAGGACCCAGAACAGCTGCTGAATGAGTAAGCTTTGTGGTCTCTCAGACAGTCAGCACCTACTGCCTCTGTATTTCCATAAAATTTTCTTCGTCTCTTTGTTTAATGGCTATCATCTCAATTTGTAGCATTTTTTGGTCTTCTACACAAAACTGTGCATTCTTTAAAGGCAGACATTTTGTTTCCAAAAATTCCTGTTCCCTATGCCTATCCATTTGCTAATATGTGCAGAATTGAATTTTCTACTTTTTTTTCCCCATCATGCTGTCACATATGCTCAGGATGCAGATCATAGAGAATGAGGACTCTCAACAGTGTTCGATTAAACATTTAACCTAGCAGATCTGGTTCTTCTGGTTCAATTGTGGTTCCCATTCATAGAGAATGTTTTACTTGTTTGCCTGATCATGGACAAGCAGGCTGGCTAAACTGTAAATTGTTCCATAAACATTGAACTGCTCACCAGGACTGCCTATTCCTCCACCTTCACTTCCTGAAAGTCATTTCTTGCTCACTGTGCACCAGCTGCACTGATTCACTACACACACCGAGCTTGGTTTCTTCCTCACAGCATTTGCAGGTGCTGTACTCTCCTTCGAAGGGTCTTTTCCCATCTTTGTGGGGCTGCCTCTCTTCTCCTTCAGCTCTTGTTAAATATCGGCTTCTTTCATGAATGTGAAAAGTCAAGTTATTCTCCTTCAGCGCTCCTACTTATTTTCTTCATGACATTTTAAAGTCATAATTTATATTAAGTTGGTGCAAAAGTAATTGCTTTTTTGGTCAATAACAGTAATGGCAAAAACCGCAATTACTTTCACACCGACCTAGTAGTTATTTTATGTGACTGCTTACATATATTCATCTGCTTCTCCCATTAGAAGTGAGTTTCATGAAGGCAAGGACCACATCTGTCTTGAGTATTGTATAACAGTGTTTCATAATTATTATATACTGAATGGATATATAAAGAAAAAAATGAATAGAGTAAGCTCAGGTGTTATATATTGGGGTATCTATCAAACATAGCATTTTAGTTAGCTGAACAACTTCAGATAAAAAAGACTGTACAAGGAGAACCAATCAGTCAATCAAGCTAACAAGCCTGCAGTGACTCACAGGTCATTTGTGAAGCAAACTCTGTTAGGTGTCCTACTAAGTACAGGAGATGGGTCAATATACAAACCATGGCTTTCTGTTGTCTTTAGGACTAGGAACAAAAGACTGGCTGGTTTGCTTCAGACCCTCTCAGCTTTAGGTGACTTTTGGTCTTCTACACAAAACCACATCTGTCTTGAGTATTGTATAACAGTGTTTCATAATTATTATATACTGAATGGATATATAAAGAAAAAATGAATACAATAAGCTCAGGTGTTATATATTGGGGTATCTATCAAACATAGCATTTTAGTTAGCTGATTGATTGACTGATTGGTTCTCCTTGTACAGTCCTTTTTGTCTGAAGTTTTTCCGCTAACTAAAATGCTCATTGACTGTGACCCCAGCCATCCTGGCCTTCTTTCAAAGTCTCCAAAATGCCTTTCTGCTTACTGCAAATATTACCCCACTTTATTCATTGGAAAAGATACACAAGGTCAATTTACCTGGCTATCTCACAGGCTCTTACTGTTTCTTGTCTCTTTCCTAAGCTTTCCCAGTTTCCCAATGAACGTATCCTCTAGCCTGTGCCCTTTATTGCCAGGCTGTTGTTGCAACAGACATCTGTCTTTCCACACTCCTCTGGGAACTCTTGTGACTTTCTATAAACCATATAAACAAAAACACACATTTTACCCTAATGCAACTTGGAAGAGAATTCTATGAATCGTTGTCAGTCTCAACAATAGAGTCAGTGTATTTGCTTGAGAGACCATGGTGCATATTTGCAGGACTATAAAAAGTTCATTAATGCAATGGAAAAGTGCCTCAAGAAGGTCACAGAAAAGGAGAAGAAAAGTTAAAACATAGAAGCAATCAAGCCGAATTTCATCTTAGAGTTTCATTTTAGTCCTTTAGAAAGAGTCTTTGGGGCAAATAAATTCACTAATATTAGAATGCTTTTTATAATATAAATAGCATGTTTTAACCAGCGGTACTGATAAAAAAATTAGAAGAATTAATCTTAAGGAAAACAAAGGTAAGATTTTACTTGCAGTTCTTCCTTCTTTGCCAAACAAGAACCTTTTTGTCCTTCGTGTTTTGACTACATTAGCATTTATGTTGTTTGCATACAGTTGATAAAACTGCACTGAATTTAGTGTCTTTCCAAATTCATCAAGACATACCTCAACGGTTCCCCAGTATGAACTGGTGATTAATGCTGCTTGTTACGCCTCTAGTGTGACTTTATAAACACAAGCCAGCTGTATTCATCTTCTAAAGTTGAAAAATGAGAACTAACTTTTCTCCATTTAACTTTTTCTAAAGTTTCTGCAAGATGGTGCTCATGTTACAGTTAAACATCAGCTGTACAGCTTTCTCTTTCTTTAGCTATTAGTCCCTTAGGTATAAGTCTGTAATCAAAGAGAGGTCAACTGTATCCAAATAAAAAATATGCCAAAATGTCTCTGGCATAAATCTCTCCCTAAAGATTCAGTAGTGTTACTTCAGGAGACAGGAAAAAGCACTATGCTTTATCTAAAAATCTAAGAACTTAATTTATTTAAAAAATAAAACTGAGTTATCCAGTTATCCTTACAGAGAGCTATAGAAGCATAGGATTTCCACGTTACTCATCAAGTTGTTTTTCTTTTCACTAAGTTTGGAAAGCACCTTAAATAACCATAGACAAAATATGGCTGTACAGGACCTGAATGGCTACTATTGCTGAACATTTTTTCTATTGTTATGAACTCCAGAGAAGGCACATTAATTCAAAGTCCTTGTGAGTATCGTAGTCATTGCACAGTATCCAATTAATCCAATTAATTTTAGAAGCAGCTTAGGGCCAATTCTTGACAAATGTATGCAGTAGATGAAGAACATCTTTCTATTTAGATCTCAGTTTCTTGTCAAAGTTTCTGAATTTCTTCAATAATAATTACTTATTCTATTCCAAATAGAAGATGGAATATCTCTTATGGGTATATGGATTTTCCTTTTGCACTTGTCTTACATGTAAATCCATCTCTTAATGTGCATTGTATCTTGAAGCCCAGAGGCTTCCCTTCATTATAAGGAGCAGTGAGTTCCAGTGGAGTCACATTGAAAGCTGCTTTCCATTAGAGTACTGCTCTCTCTGATTGATCATACAAATCTTAAATCAGAAATCATTTAAAAAAGTTTCACTACTGGAAATATATTTACTGATGCCTCCTATTTGCAAATAAGCATAACAAGAGCAAGCAAATTTCCCATGTTAATGCCATTAATTTTCAAATATTCCATTGACTTAAAAATTGTTGCCTCTCCTTCTTCCTTCTATTATGAACTATTTTTTCAGGCTGGTGGTTTGATGCTTGTGGCGCCTCCAACCTAAATGGAATGTTCTATGGTGCGGGACAAAACCATGGAAAACTGAATGGGATAAAGTGGCACTACTTCAGAGGGCCCAGTTACTCTTTACGTTTCTCGACTATGATGATGCGACCTTTAGATTTTTGAAAGCCCAATGTCAGAAGTGATTATAAAAAAAGCGACAAAGAAATATGGAGAAGCTACCATGTAAGAAACTGCTTGAAAACTTCAGAAGTGAACAATATTGTCTCCCTCCCAGCAATAAGTGGGAGTTATGTGAAGTCGCCAACATTCTTGACTGTGAATCTGGAGTCTTTTGAGTTCACAAGAGTTTCTACTTGGGGCAACAGTGCTCACATGTCTTGACTATCGAAAATTCCACTGACTGTAAAGGGAAGAAACTGTTCAGCTTGCTGTGCTTCAAACTACTAATGCGTCTTATTTTGGAACTATGGTAGCCAGATGATAAATATGATTAATTTCATGTAGAACAGAAAAAAAAAGAGTGAAAAAGGTAATACACATGAAGAATAGAAACAAGCCTGCCATAATCCTTTGGAAAAGGTATATGACACCAGTGAGAAGGTGTTATATCTATGCAAACCTTCTAACAAATTATACTGTGGCACAATTTTGATAAAAATTTAGAACAGCATTGCCCTTTGTGTTGGTTAAATGTTAAAGGATTTCAGAAGCCTAATTCCAGTATCATACTTACTAGTTGATTTCTACTTACTCGTCTTCAAATGAAAATTCCATTTTTGTGAGCCATAACGAATTGTAGCACATGGACAATAACTGTGTGATAAAAACAAACTCCATTACTCTGATTTTTGATACAGTTTTCAGAAGAGAAATAGATATAATCAAGGAAGAATGTATGTGGTGAAAAATTAACACCCCCATACTATTGTTTTCATTTGCTCTAAAAACTGATTGAATGATATATAAATATATTTATAGCCTGAGTAAAGTTAAAAGAATGTAAAATATATCAAGTTTCTAAAATAATGTACATGCATTTAATATTTCCTTTGATATTATACAGGAAAGCAATCTTTTGGAGTATATTAAGTTGAAGTAAAACCAAGTACTCTGGAGCAGTTCACTTTACAGTATCTACTTACATGTGTATATACATGTAACTTCATTATTTTAAAAATGTTCTTAGAACTTCAATACTCACCCTGTTATGTCTTGCTAATTTAAATTTTGCTAATTAACTGAAACATGCTTACCAGGTTCACACTGTTCCAGTTTCTATAAAAGAAACACTTTGAAATCTATGAAAAATGAAATAATTATAAATATCATTGTACATAGCATGTTTATATCCACGATAAACTTAATAGCTGATTAATCTGGAATATGCAACATTGTCCTTAATTGATGCAAATAAACAAAAATGCTCAATGAACTCTACTATATTTCTTAATGAAATACATCAATCTTCATACTTTTCTCTTTCAGGCCATTCCCTTAGGCAATTTTTAATTTTTAAACATTATTATCAAGGAGAAAAATTGGCAAAACTATTATATATAAGGGAAATATATACAAAAAGAAGATTAATCAAAGGCACCTGAATAAGAAAAATTCTGACTGCTGGTTGCTATAAATAACTTAATGAAAATATTCCTATGGGATAATCTATTTTAAGTGAATTTTGGGGGTGCTTGAAGTTACTACAGTATTTTATCAAGAAGTCTTCTCTGCCTCTAAGTGCCCAAGGTTATAATAGTAAACAGTTTTTATTAAAACATGAGTCACTATGGGATGAGAAAATTGAAATAAAGCTATTGGGTCTCCTCTCTTATAAAAGAGACAGTTTTTAGCAAGGTAGAAATAACAGTTTCTGACTTGGTGACTTGATTCCCTATGCCTTAGTGGTTTCCTCCATTTGAGAAAATAAAGCTACTCACATTAAGAAAATATTTTTAAAGTTTACCATCAGGCTTTTTTATGTTTCTGTATCTGTATTCAACCGCTTTTTGCCTTAAAGTGATATTTGCAGGTATTCTACCATTTTTTTATTCTTGGTGGCTCCTTCACAGCAGGTAAGCTTCTCGCTCTAAAAACTTCTGACTGTTTTCATTTAAGGGAAAGAAAATGAGTGTTTTGATTTAAGGGAAAGAAAATGAGTGTTTTGTTGTTTTGTGTTCCTACAGATATGTTTTTTAACCAGACTTTGGATAAAGAATACTATTTCCAAATTCATATTATCAGAATAAAATAAAATAATGAAAAAAGCATGATATTTACTGTTTTGTTACCTAGGTTTGAGAAATGAAATATTGTTTCCAATTATTTATAATAAAGCAGTATAAAATGTTTTATGGCTCCATTATGTGCATTGTGTAATAATGCCTACATGTTTATGGCAATTTAATATGTATATCCTTTGCATTTAATTATTTCAGAATAGGATAATTAGGTATGAGAATTTTGCCTTTAAAATTCATGTGGTTTCTATGCAAAGTTCTTCATATCAACACATTATTTGATTTGAATAAAATTGAAAATAATATTTGTGCAACTTTATTTTTAATGCATACTTTACAAAATTTAAATTAGAGATTTATGAAGATATAGAGCCATTGAAAAAAAATCTACCAAATGAACTAAAGCCTCAATCTTAGAAAAACTTCCAGTCTGGGATGAAATAAGAAAGCTTAGCCTCATTAGAATGGTGGATCAAAGCAGTAGATCTTAGTCTCATGTCCCTACAATATGATGTGTTATGTCCTGCCAATTATTAAATGCCATATTATTATGTGACAATGGACAATATATTCTGGGAACTCTGAATGTAGACGAAGAGGATTTATGTTAAAAGTTTGAGTTTGGTATACAGGGGGAAAAGGAAGGAGCATAAAGTTGATGCTACTTGTCCCTCTTACCTGACATTCTGTCAGCAGTCTTATCGTTTAGTCCTTGCAAGAAGTTTCTTACCTTTGGCCTTGATTCTGATCCTATTGCCATCACATGGATTCAAACCTTCCTTAACTTCCACCTAGATGGTTGGAAAAGATACTGTTTCTCCTGCCTCTCTATGCTGTTATTCACCTTGTAACCATGAAACCTTATTCTTTCTAAAGCTAGACTTGTGAACATTTTTTTCCCTGCTCAAAACACTTCAATGTTTCTTCACTACTCCCTGAATTTAAAATAAACAGGTCAAGTTAATCTCAACCTGCATCTCCAGACAGCTTCGTTCCACCTAATCAGTATTCCAGTTGAAACAAAGAAGCCCCATGGTCAACTACTTGCAAAAATGATGCCCATTCTTCCCTTTTCTGTATTCATACCCTTTGCAATGTGACTTTGTAGCTTGTTCCATAAAGAGGTAAAATCTATTTCCTTACTCCTTGGATGGATAACTCTGGACTGGCTGTAGTCAATAGAACACAGCAGAATTGATGACTGTGTGCCAGTTCTGAGTCTGGTCAGAAAAATTCTACCTTTGGCATGAAAAAAAAGCCCAGCATAGCCTAATGGAGGATTAGAGACCATGTAGAGCAAAGCCTAGTCTACCAGCTGAGACAACCCTAGACCAGCCAGCCCACAGCTGGCTCATGGATGATTCCAGAGACATGAGTGATCTCAACTGAGATCAACTGAGCCTGGCTCAGATCAGCAGAACTGCTCAGCTAAGGTGCATAATCATGAGAAACAATAATAGGTTGTTATTTTAAACCACTACATTCTCTTTTTCAGAGTTTTGTTAAACATCATTATTGTAGTAGTAGCTGATACAGAATACAGTACTGCAGCCCCCACCTACCCTTCTGCCAGCCGTGTGAGTTTTATGCATCCTGAGTTTTCAGAACCACTGCCTAGAATGTCCCTTCCTTCAGCTCAGATGGGCAAAACAATCCCCATCGTGTTGCTTCATGACCCTCTTTTCTAATCCCCTTTATTAACTGTCACCCTCTCTATAGTCATATACTTTTACAGCTCAACGTATTTTAGAAAAGGCTGCCTCTTACTTGCTTTTTTAATTCCCAGCAGTACTTCAGAAACTTGTTATTCATTGAATGGGATTGAATTGCTTTGAAAGACTAAGAAATCCCTTTTACCTATACAAAATCCACCTCTCAGATTTGACCTTTATGTTAAGTCATTTATTTTCTGAATTTAAACTTAGGCCATTCTTCTCCAGAAAAAGATGTCCAAATTTATAATTTTAGTTATCTCAGATGTCTACTCTATTATGAACTTTGCTGGAACATATGTATTGTGTAAATTGAGGAAAACCTACATGCTTCTTTTAAATTTAAAACTAGCAAATATATAAAAGTTACTATTGAATGGTAATTACTCATTTATTCTTTACACATATATTATTGTTATTTTATGTAATATAATGATTTATAAAACACACAAATTTGGGCAGCTTAGGATTTAAGATTCAACAAAAATTTTTTCTAGTCCATTTGGCTCATTGAATAAAAGTAACCTCTTTTAATTTATGGTCAGTATGTCATCGTGTATTTCTCTAATCATTATTTTATTAATTACTATATAACGTCACTGAGGTTGTGAGAGTGAACATAATAAAAGGATTCCAGGAAAAACATGAAGTCATTATATCTCATGTATTCTTTCAAGTAAGCAGGTTAATAGAGTCACCTTCAATGAGGAGTAAATGATAAATCATGGTTAAAACTTAATGACTCCCTTTTAACACAGGACAATCTCAAACCCTGACATGTGAACTGTCATCAAAATATAAAAGAATATTTTATTTTATTTTGTTTTGGTAAAGAGGAGGCTGTGTCCTGGTATCTTATACAAACAAGCTCCTATTCTTTTTTTAAATATATATTTTATTGTGTTTTAAGTTCTGGGGTACATGTGAAGAACATGCAAGATTGTTGCTTAGGTACATACATGGCAATGTGGTTTGCTGCCTTCCTCCCCATCACCTACATCTAGCATTTATCCCTCCCCAACTCCCCACCCCCTGCTGTCCCTCACCTAGTTGTGTGATGCTTCCATCCCTGTGTCCATGTGTTCTCCTTGTTCAACACCCGCCTATGAGCGAGAACATAGGTGTTTGATTTTCTGTTCTTGTGTCAGTTTGCTGAGAATGATGGTTCCAGGTTCATCCATGTCCCTACAAAGGACACAAACTCACTGTTTTTTATGGCTGCATAGTATTTCATGGTGTATATGTGCCACATTTTCCCTGTCCAGTCTATCATCGATGGGCATTTGGGTTGGTTCCAGGTCTTTGCTATTGTAAACAGTGCCTCAATGAACATATGTGGGCATGTGTCTTTATAATAGAACAATTAATAATCCTTTGGATATATCCCCAGTAATGGGATTGCTGGGTCAAGTGGAATTTCTATTTCTAGGTCCTTGAGGAATCACCACACTGTCTTTCACAATGATTGAACTAATTTATACTCCCACCAACAGTGTAAAAGTGTTCCTATTTCTCCACATCCTCTCCAGCATCTGTTGTCTCCAGATTTTTTAATGATCACCATTCAAACTGGCATGAGATGGTATCTCAATGTGGTTTTGATTTGCATTTCTCTAATGACCAGTGATGATGAGCATTTTTTCATGTTTGTTGACTTCATATATGTCTTTTGAAAAGTGTCTGTTCACATCTATCACCCAGTTTTGAATGGATTTGTTTGCTTTTTTCTTATAGATCTGTTTTAGTTCTTTGTAGAATCTGGATATTAGCCCTTTGTCAGATGGGTAGATTGCAAAAATGTTTTCCCATTCTGTTGGTTTCGGTTCACCCTAATGATTGTTTCTTTTGCTGTGCAGAAGCTCTGGAGTTTAATTAGGTCCCATTTGTCTATTTTGGCTTTTGTTGCCAATGCTTTTGGAAACAAGCTCCTGTTCTATCTCTTTGTGAAAGCAGTCTGCCTACTGCCCATCCATTCACTCTATCTTGGCCCCCAGGGGAGTCCATGTGCAGGTTATGAAGGTGAAAGCTTGGAGGGTACCACTATCATGCAGTTGTGCCACAGAATTATTATGACTAACTTACCTGAGTTTCTCTTACATTAATTAAATTTAAACAATATAGATAATGAGGGGAGGAATATCAGATATAGGTGTTGGGGGATGAAGGCAGCAAACCACCTTTCCACATATGTACCTATGCAACAATCCTGCATGATCTGCACATGTACTCCAGAACCTAAATTACAGTAAAAAAAAGAAAAAGAAAAAAACAAAACAAAAAACAAATGCATCACACAACTTTTATACATATTTTTGTTTAAAACGACTTTATATTTTATATTATGATTATCTCTTTACTTATAAGTTGTTAAATGTTGCTTTGCTTTTAAATAAATTTGTTTTTAAGTGTTAAAAAATATATATAGATCTGCTTTCTAGATATGCTGTAAGGAACTGAAATCAACTAAAGTATTAACCTTTGTAAGTTAAAGATGAATTTAAAATAAAATATTATAAGTAGGTACTATACAATTGTGTGGACTTTAATACAGTGTGTAAACATCAAACAATGGTGTGAAAGGTTAGAGTGAGAAGATCATTAAGGCTCTAAATTAACTTAAATTTTCCATTAAGAGAAAGGCACAAACGATCCTAATATTTATACTGAGATGCTGGATTATAGTTACATAAACCCTCCCCTTGGGAAATAATGGCACAGGTTTAAAGGCAGAATGTGCATTATATTTAACAGACACGTTGAGCAGCTACTAGCATCCAGGTAAAGCAGGAGGAAGGTGCCTAAAGACACAGAGATAAATAAGGCGTATGGACAGTCACAGTTAATCAGAAAAGCGGACAAGATGAAATACATAAGCAGTACAAACGTGTTAAAATTAATAAATTAATCTGTGTTAAAACCACAAGAATGTTGAAATGGGAGTGATTGAACTTGCTTAATTTTATGTTATCTAAAGTTGCAAAGAATAATAAGTGTGTAAAAGATGAGCACACCCATGCAATAGTAAGTTTTATATACAGATGTTTTTTAAATTAAAAGGAACATGTAGGTATCCCTCAGTATGCACAAATTTTCATAGAAGATAGTGTCTATGGCACTTTGGGAAGGTGAGGCTGTTAAATTGCTTGAGTCCAAGAGTTCAAGACCATCCTGGGTAACATGGCGAAACGCCATCTCTACAAAAAGTACAAAAATTATCCGGGCATGGTGTTGTGCACCTATAGTCCTAGCTGCTCCAGAGTCAGAGGTGGAAGGATTGCTGGAGCCCAGGAGGTGGGGACTCAGAAGAGGAGCTGCAGAGTCATACAGGTATCAGAAAGCATGGAGTTGTGGGGAACAACATTTTTCAGTATAAATGAACTGTAATGCTTATTTGAGGAAAGAGCACTAGGAGAATTGGCTGGAGCTGGGGCCACATAATGAAGAATTTGAAGTCATGTTCCTAAGCTTAGGCTTTATCTTCTGATTAGAGAAAGACAATGAAGAGTTTTTCACTTGTTGCAATTAGAAGAAAAGTTGGAAGGGCTTAAGAAAGGAGAAGCTTGGACCTGTGGGAAGGCTATTTATTATAGAAGCCTGTTAGGATGGGGACCTGATCTACACAGCAATGACAATAAAAATAAACTAAAGAGGTGGGATTTTGAAAGATATTAAGAGAAAATGATATAAGGAACTAAATAATTGCATGAGAGGTAGAAGGAAATCAAAATCATTTCAGATTTTGTCTTGATTAATTAAATAGGGGGCAGTATAAATGACCTAAATAGGAAACACAGGTTTTGGAGAGTAGCTAATGAGCTCGGTTTTACATTAAATTTAGGAAGTAGTGATTCAAGTTTGGTAGTTGGATATATGAGTCTGAACTCAAGAAGGATTAAAGTATAAGATTATGATTAGACACAAGGGGAAATCCAGAGAGGACTGGAGCCATAGGAGATGGATAATCAGGGTGGTGATTGTGAGGATGGCCATGAGACTGGGTATTTCTCCAAGGGGGAGATGAACCCGGAGTAATATGAATAAGAGTATTACTTATTCATATAATACAGTTGTGGGAGGATGCTTCCACAACTGTAACCTTGAAATATTTAAGTATAAAGAAAGTCATCAAAATTTTTAGAGTGCCCCTCAATTTAAATGGACCCCATATGTAGTGCTTGCATTGGCCTGGATCGAAACTAGTGACCTACTTCCACACAGTTCCTTACTCTACCATTTTGTCATGCTTTCCACTACCCCATGCTCATTTTCCGCAATCTTTTATTGCTCCAACCCCGTTCCTTCCTGATTATATAGACCCACAATATATTCAGTCCTATACACCCAGACTTCCATGCTGTCAAAAGTGCAAACTCATGATGGTTTTCAGTAGAAAATATTTATTTGGCTTAAAATATTTTAAGGTGTTTTATTGCTTTCCAACATAACTTTATTTGTTCCAAGAAACATTTTATGAAAATATTCATTTCAGACTGTCATAATCCTTTTGCATTGTTGCACTGAGCTTCTGCTTAGTGACTCATGAGGCAAGAATCATGGTGAGCAGCTGCTTTCTCATCTGGAGCTCAGGGTCCTCTTCCAAGTTCATTGCTGGCAAAGTTAAATTATTGGGGTTCTAGAACTGATGTCCCATTGTGTGATGTCCCATCCCATCTGGATGTCAGATGAGGGCCATACTCAGCACCTGGCTACTCTCAGGGCAGGAGATCTGAATAGGCTTGGCTTGATCATGTCAGTGGGCCTTTTAAATATGGATCTGGAGGTCCAAGACAGGAGTTAAATCCAACACATTCATTGTCTTGGGGATGATACAGACTAATTAAAATAGGGGGTAGGAAGTCTTGGGGGCCACGATAGAACTCTGCCTACCATAGATGGCAAAGCAAGGGCATAATAATATTCTGCTTATCAGGAAAAGAATCTAAGGCTTTGAAAATGATGCACATACAGGAACACATTGTCTAACCTATCTAGTCTATCCAGCGATCTCCCTGTTTATCTTCCCATCTAACTGCCTATATATCAGATGATCCAGGCCAGTGATCAAACACTGGTATTTATCCTGAAAAATTATTTTAACCTCTCTAAAATTATTTCCTCACTTACTAAACAGCAATACCCTAGTTGCTTTCTACTCATTTTCTGTACCATTTTCAGAATAAAAATGAGATCATTTAAGTATCTATTTTGGGTATAAATTTCATTTCACAAGTCCAGACAAGCAGGGAATATCGCACTCCTTTATGTGTTTTAAATCAACTTCATTTTGCTTACAAACTCTCCATCAAGCCAGCAAGGAAATTACTTCAGTCATGTTGTGACCTCCCCACTCTAGCAGTGTAAAGGACCCAGAGGCAAATGGACAGTCTATGCCATGGAGACCACATCTCCAGTCATCTTTCCGCATCCTTGATCCCTGAGACAGCCATTGTTCTTCCATTGCTTCTTTCAGTTCATCCAGTCCTGCAGAGGCTGAGCCACACTTTGGGTGGGAAGCTACAGATCCTTCTTCCCCAACGCCCCATTTTGCCTGCACTTTGAGGAATTATCTACAAATACGGCATGGGTGTCTGCTATTTGAAAACTCCAGGACTTCTTTTCCTCTCTTAGTCTCTAGGCATCCCTACATGTAAGTCTGGGGAAGCCCTCTTTTTCTCTCTGAGTTTCCCCTGGGACTGGCTGCTCCCTGAAAGGGTACAACGCCTAGAAAAACTCAGCAAGTCCAAGGTTGCCCAAGATTCATATGCCCTTGAAATATAAGAAAAAAGGAGTAAGGAGCAGTGTCCCAAAGGCCCCACCCACCTTAAATCCCGAGTTCATGGCAGCTCCCCTGTGCCCTACTTAAGGGCAGATTCAGAGGCAAACCCTGTTGGATCACTCTTCAGGAAACCTAGCATAATCTCAGTGGCCTTATGTTCTTGGACACAACATCTAATAATGAAAAATTCTGGAAATTCATGTCTACTTTTTTTTCATGAAACTATCCCTAAAGGTAGAGGAGCAAATAACGACTTTTTCTTGAATAAGGAAAATACAGGTAGAAAAATATACATTAATATCTTAAAAATTATTCTGCCACAGAAAAATTTTGAAACTAAATAATTAATTGGGGGGGTAGGTGTTATGCCTATATTAGTTCTATTTAAACAGGTAGACATCACTCATTTCCTGAGCCAATTCTAGAAAATCCAGGACTGTATTTGGAACCAGGGGATCTGAAGTTAACCTTATTGATCTCAGTGTGGTGGCTTATTGGTCTGGGTTGAAGACCTTGATATTCTTATGCCCATCAACCCTAAAGGTCTCTAATTTCTATCAGTTATGCCCATTGGAAAACATTGGTTTCAAATAAGATTGTCTGATTTTTGCTATTTTTTTTTCCACTGGAGCTGAGATCCTGGACTGAATCACAGACTATTTGTCTAGGGCCTTGGTAGCACACCTAAGCCATGCCAGCTGTCTCTTCCTAAAGCTTGGATCATGCCTTCCTGCACCCACCCATACACACTGTCTGAGATGCTGCTTCTTATTGGATGAACCCTTTCAACCTCTTAGAAATATCATGACCAGCTTCCAACCTGAGACTTATGTACAGAGCTCCACCATTAGAGTGGACCCTTTGCATGCTGCTGCTGCTGCTGCTGATGATGATGATTGTGAAAATAAAGCAATAATAATAATTGTAGTAGTTAACATTGATCTTGAATACTGATACTATTATTAGCAAGACCACTGCTAACTACTGTTAACTAGCATATCTTTAATACTTACTATAAGCCTTTTCATCCTCTGATACCATGATGTGTGCATTATTAGTATATCCTTTATATATAGGAAAAAACCTGAAGGACAGAAAAGGTAAAGAACTACCCAAGGTGATGCAGCCACTAAGCTGTGGTTAAACCCAGCAGTGTAACCCAAAGTTGAGCACTGTCCATTTTTTTTTTTTTTTTTGCCACTAGCCACATATGGCTCTTGAGCACTTGGGAAGTGGCTCATCCAGATTGAGATGCATTGTATTGTAAAATGCACACCAGATTAAGAAGGCTTAGCATATTTTGAAAATGATGTAAAAAAACCTCATTAATAATTTTATATTGATTACATATTGCAATATCCATTTGTGGAGTGTATTGGGTTAAATAAAATATGCTACTAAAGTCAATTTTACTCATTTCTTCTCACTCTTTTTAATGTAGAGACTAGAATAATTTAAATTACATGTGTGGCATGCAATGTATTTCTATTGGCAGAAATAACTGTCCAGAGAGCACACTTACAGGTATGTGTCCTAACATCATCAGTGATAATGCTTAATGCACTAGGCATGCTACAATTGACGCTTGAACAACATGGATTTGAACTGTGCAGGTCCACTCATAGGCAGACTTTCTTCTGCCTCTGCCACCCCTAGGACAGCAAGACCAACACTTCTCCTCCCCCTCCTCCTCAGCCTATGCAACATAAAGATGACAAGGATAAAACCCTTTATGATGATCCACTTCTGCATAATAAATATTAAAAAATTTTTCTTTCTTATGACTTTCTTAATAACATTTTCTTTACTCTAGCTCTCTTTATTGTAAAAATAGAGTATATTATACATGTAGCACACAAAACATGTGTTAATTGACTGTATTATCTATAAGACTTCCGGTCAGATATGGGAGTCAAAGTTCTATGTGGATTTTTGACCACACAGGGGTCATTGTTCCTAACCCTTGCATTGTTCAAGGGTCAACTGGTCATTTCGAGTCTGAATAACCCTAAAAGGAAGGTATTAGCACTTCCTTTTTACCAATGAAGAAATCTGGATGCAGTCCATTAAGGCCTTTGTCAATGACCACACAGTGAATAAACTTTGGTCTCATGATCCCTGATCCAGGGCTTTCTACTATGTAGTCATATAAAATTCTTATAATCTATAACGAGGCTGTAGGGATTCTTTGATGCTTTTAATATTTCATTCTTTTAGCTTTCCAAGCTAGCCTTAATAAAACTGTTCAGTCTTCCAAAGGAATAGCTTTACAAGAGAAGTTTTCAAATGTTATTATCAACTTAACATATTGTATCAATTCACATTGGATCATAATCCTCTCACCCTTTTCTTCTTTCTGTGCAGAAACTTCTGGTTCATTTTCTAAAAGATGTATCTTCCTTTGGCAATTCTTGAAAAATGAAACACCTTTCTTGTATCAATTTAGCATGCAAATGTCATTAAACATGAACATAAGTCAATAGTCTTTCTGTACTGAATGTTCACTAAAGATTGAAATAAATTTCATATAATCTTACATAACTGAAATTGGGAAAAAGAAGGATAACTTTTGACTACATAAACCTTTATTACATATAACATAAAATGACTGTGTTTTATAATTTTGGGAAGTTCTACTCTGCAAGCCTGTACTTTTACCTTACATCTTTCACCATTTGAAATTATTTCAGATGATGTCCTATTCCTAGCTGTTCTTTGCTTGTAGGAGTGTGTCCATTAAAAGGAAAGCACTGGGATGCTGCAGGGCTGAGAGCTGGGCCAGAAATGTATTTCAGCAACAAATGTTCTAAGTATGATCCTCAAATAAAAACGTTTCCCCTCCAACCCAAGTGCCATATCCTTGTGCATTTGGGTCCCAGTGTCTGGAATGCCTTCCATTTTACACCCTGTGTCCAGGCCTGTTAGGAATCTTCATAAAATCATTTAAGACTTTTCTGCAAGGTTCCTTCTTCTGTTATTCTTTCCCTGGTTCCTGGTGACCTAAATGGGGTGCCCATGAGTCCATAATTTTTTAAAATTCTTTTTGGAGTACCCAGGAAAGGATTAGTTTATTGTTTGTGACTGTCTTTCTTTCTCAGGAGACTATGAGCCCCTGAGAGCAAAATCTTTTTAAACTCATTATCATATTCTTTAAATTTAGTGTATAACCCAACCTTGTTGAACATTGTACAGCAAAGGAAATATTTGTTGAATCTCATCATTTCCTCTCTCTCCCTTGTACTCTGTATTCCAGTCCTGTTGAACTTTCAGTTCTTCCTGTTGATTTGGTTCTTTCTTGTCCCTATGCCTTTGTACATTATGTCTGTGTATATGATGTTCATATTGTGATGTGATAGTACAGGCAGTACTCCCTCCAATACTCCCTCTATATACACACTCCTTCTTTCAGCCAACCAACTCCTCATCCCTTATTCTTCTTCTGAAAGGTTTTTCTGACTCTTTAGGAAAATAGATCTTCCGTCTCTATGTCCTCACTACTCCTTGTACTATCCCCAGCATCATACTCTGTGCACCTTTCTGGAAACAAGAAACCTGATGGCAAAGGCCAGGTTGGCTTTGTTACCACTGCATCCTCTGTAGCTGGGGACTTCCTGACATGAAATGCTTGTTCAATAGATATTTCTTGAATAAATAGTTGAATAAATTTATTCACACAGGCTTATTTTTGCACCCCATTTTGCACTTCCATATGTTTTCAGTGTATTATTTAGACATCCTTGGAGAGATAATATAGTATAAGGGAACTCTAGGTTCCAAACATAACACAGTTAGAAATGCTTCCTAGGGAGTTTATTTTACAGTAACAGAAGCTGGTAGCTATCAAGTGGATATGTCTGTATGAGTGCATAGGCAGAATAAAGCTTGGAAACAGCCATCCTGCTGGTGCAGCTTCTCATCTTATATTTTCCTTGATATTGATTAGTGCTATCACCAACATACTCAGATACACAAACCAGAACCTTAGAGTTAGGTACCCTTCTCTTTTCTCTACTTCCTGATCCACCTTCATAGCAAATCACCAGGTCTTCCTGATTTTGGCCCTTTAAGCATTCTCAACCACCAAACATGCCCCTTCCTCTCCTACCCAAGTCCTCCTAATCTGCCCCCTGCACAATTGCAATATACGCTAAGTATTCTCAAGGCTCTAGCTCTGTCCTTCCCAGTTACATTGCTACAAAGCTGAGCACTTAGAATCGGAGTACGGCAGCCGCTCCTTAAATCATTTCAGTGGGTGGCTCCTTGTCACCTTGAGCATTAAATCCATTCTCTCGGCATGGCAAAACAAGGCCCTCCCAGATCTGGTCCTTACAAATCATTCTAATCTCTTCTTAGATTTAAAGTTCTAATAACTGAAATATAATTCCCCCCATAAACCACGAGATAAGTTCTAATAACCATGAAATATAATTTCCCCATAAATCATGAGATTTTACACATCTATGCTTTTGTTCATCTTGCTCTTTCTTTCTCACGTGCCTCCTTTTATACCCTTTTGTATAATTTGTACTAACCCCTTAAGACTCACATAGACAGTTATCTTATTCAAAGTTTTTTCTTAATCCCACGTTTGGCCCCATATCTTTCCTCTGGATAACCATAACATCCTGTATATACCTCTGTGTCTACTTTTAAATGCCTGTCCAGTGGTCTCAAAATGTTTATCTTGTTCTTTATTAATAAATGTTTATCTTGTTCTTTATTAATAAAACATTGCTGAATATGCACCTCGATATTTATGTATGTAGATATATATTTATGTGTGCATAAATTTATATATATACTCCTTTATTAATTATGTATTATATATTTTAAGGTATATATAAAATAGATATTGTAAGCACCAGATAAAGGTAAAATGACAACATTTAAGGCATCTAAAAATGTCTTAATCATTGAAAAACACATTTTCGTACACAGTTAATAATGTTCTTTACAAAAAGTAATGTACCTTGATTGGTTTGTTAATTTTGAATTTAATTCTTAATTTTGAATTTAATTCATTTAGTATTTAAATGACCCAGAAAGTGCATACCAGAAAAAAAAATGGTAAGTTGGACTTCATCAGAATTAAAAACTTCTGCTCATCAAAAACACGTACACACAAGAAAAGAAACAAACTGGAGAAAAGTATTTGTATTTCAAATAGATAGCTCTTAAAACTAAAAGATTTTAAAACAACAACAAACACCTTTTGAACAGTAGAGAAGACTTAGACAATTTACAAAGGAAGTTACAGAAAAGGCCAACAAGCACAGCAAAAAGTGCTCAATAGTATTGCCATCAAGGAAATGAAAATTAAAACCACAATGAAGTGCCACTACACCTGGATGGAAAGGATAAGTTAAAAGATGAACAACACAAAAGCTGTAGAGTTTGTCAGATGGAGATCTTGTGCATTGCTTAGCACATTCTCATAAAGGTAAACATATGTCAGTTCAAGTACTCACAAGGAAGAACAATGTATTTACAGAAAAAAACAACTCGTACAAGAATATTTGTTTTATATATAATAGGTAATATAGTAAACAACCTAAACGTGTAGCAAATGATGAATATATATATACTTTTTGAAATGTGGTACCTCCAAACAATGAAATACTACTCAGCAACAAAAAGGATTAAACTACTGATAAGTGAACTAAAATAATAGGGCATCAAAAATGTGATTCTAAGTGAAAGAAATCAGTTACACAAAAATACATTCCGTATGAATTTTTTTATATAAAACTCTTGATAAGGCAAAACTATGAGACAAAAAATAAAAGCAGTGACTCTCTCTGGGGAGTGAGATTGACTGAGAAAGGGTCTGGGAGAATCTTCTAAGATAAAATAAGTGGTCTCTATGTTGACAGGAATGTGAGTGGCATGAGAATGTAGATTTGGCAAAGTTTATCTTACTGTAGAGATAAACTGTATAAGACAGTGACTGGATGAACCAGAACCAAAACCAAAACAAAGAATTTTTTTAAAAAGTTACGTGTAAAGAGCAATATAGGGAACAGATGCAGGGTACAAAAATGTAGGACTTCCATGGATATACCATGTTCTATTGATTTCCTTTTGGAAATATGTGATTATTTTATAGAATTATAATGCAAAGTTTATTGAAAAACAAAACTGATACATTGAATGGCAAATAATTGTACATGTTAACTGTGCATTGCATTGCTGGTTCAACCGAAAAAAGAGACACCATTTCAATTAACTTTAAAGCACAGTGATTTGACAATATGTTCTGGTGGAATATGTGCCAAATATACTCACAAAATTAGTCATATTGTTGTTGGTAATGTGAGTTTTTGTCATCTGGACACTGCTATGTGTATTCTGTAGGATAAATTACCTAAAAAATTATGTGGATGCTTTAGAGACCAGGAGTTTCAGACTGGAAAAAAAAGGTGCTGCAGATGAAAGATCAATTACGTTAAAAAACCAGGTCCTGTCTCTGAATCAGTATGATCAGTATGGATTCAATATACATTTTACCATCTTAAAAAATTTATGCTTTTTTGCAGTTTCTCCTGAAAAGACCTGGGATCAATGACTAACCAAGTAGCAAAAAACACCTCTAACATCCAGATTGCAATTTCTATTATTTCTCACTCATAGGAAATGGGACATTTTGGAGAAATGCTTGAACTCATATCTGGGGGGGGGGGGGAAGAACCAAAAAAAAATCATGAGGTTATAAAAGGCTGGAGGGGACATCTCAAAAAGACTCTGAAATAAGCTTAAAGAGGCCCCCATCAACAAAAAATAAAAGATGCAATGGACTGAAACAAAGCAAGTATGCTCGAATTTATTGAAAAGGACAAGTATGCTCAATCTATTTTTAAATGCATTGGACATCTTTGGATAATGCTAAGAAACAAAATCATTATGCTGAAAACTAATAAACAAAGGGAAAGAATGAAGTGTTTATCCTTCTTGTCCTAGGCAAACTGTACTTTAGGGTAAAAAAAAAGTTGATATGGATGTTTCTCTTTACAGAATGGTAAAATCACAATATTACTACATTGCAGCCCATAATAAACCAGTGGATCTGCCTCATGGTTGTTAGCATAATACAAATAAAGAACTAAATATCAAATGACTCCTAATTGAGCACACAACATTGTCTATGAAGCATTCTTGCCAAAACCAAAATTGAATCTAATCTCATCCAACCACTGCTAGCTAGATCTAAGGATCAACTTATAGTATTCCTATTAAAAATAAAACAAGCTATTATGTATATTTAGAAGATTATCAGAAATTTTGTAATGAAAATATTATAAAAATATGCAAGTTCAAATAGAAGAGCATCAGAGACTGGGTTTATTAGATAAAGAAACTCATTTTTAAACTTGATTTATAAATTAGGTGAAGTTTTGTTGAAATTTGATTGAAAACTTCATTTTCCTTGCTATCACCAGTTTTCTTGCAAACTATGAATCTGAATGATTTAACAAAAGTTTTTGAAACCCATAAGAACTCTTTATTTGTAAAATTTTAACAGAAAAAATGATACCATATCTTCAATATTTTTTAAATAAGTAGAAATAATGAGCAATGTCACAGGTAAATGTACTCATAACACTTGCAAAAAGAAAATCATTTAACCTGGAAACAATATTTACATCCTTCTTCAAAATGATTTTTCTACAACCAGTGTTTCTTTAAAAATCAATGTTTTTTAAGAGTGTGTGATTTCTAAAAATGGATTTGTTAGGTATTATACTGGTAATGTCCATTTGTCAAAAAATTTGGAATCTCTTTCAATGTAAAAGAATAAGAATATATATTAGCTTTAAGTCCAAAAGACTTTAAAAAATATTCCAAAGATCCTACTATATCTTAGATGCCTTATTATTATGAAGAGGCTATTTCCTGAGAATTTATGCAATCTATGCACTTCTGAGCATATGCCCTTTGTTTTTGCCTAAATTGCTAGCTTATGTAGGATTCAGGAGATTGTATTCTCTCCTCAACATTTCCCTGAAATCCATCTGAAAAATTCCAGTAAGGAGCAACCGCTTCATCAGTAATTACATTTCACAGTTACTTCCACAAATATTATTTTTATTAAAAAAATAATTTTCTGCCGAGAATATATTATCTCTGCTACAGCCCTCCTTTGGTGGTTTAAAAAAAAATAAGTAGTTCTTTGTGTATGTTATTGCTGAAACAGAATAGAGAAAATACCAGCAGCTGAGACATGTTAGAAACATTGGTGCTTTCTTCCAAGGCATTGCAAAATTCTCAAGTTGGGTAGCTTCTTTCTAATACAACTGTATCAATCCTGTGCCTCTTCCAAGGATTTTATGACAAAGAAATGCATTTTAGTATATGACTGTATGTTACATCATTTTCTTTGTATTATTTTGGCCATTGTTATGTGGTAGGAAGAGTAAGCATGTTTCTAAAGGTATTTTTTTCATCATTAAGTAACATACCACAAAGAAACTTTTTAAACATTATTATGTTTAGTAAAAGTTTGTAAAAACTTATTGCATTGCTTATGATTTTTAACATTATGCCGAGATATGTTAAAATCTGTGTTAAAAACATGTTTTTATGTTTTTCACTACTTTCCTCCAAATTCGTCATAGTAAATTTGAGAGTCAGGATGTCAGGATTCCTGTGGATGATTCGTTTGTCTTAATTTGTCTGCATTGGACATCTTTGGATTTTACATTTCACATATTTCTTTATTTTATAAAAATAAACAGAAATAAGCATTTTGATATTTTCTTCTTGTAATCAAAGGCTTTTCTTGTAAATACATAGTGTAGGAACCCCATTTTAAAACCATGTCTCTCTCTCCTAAGATTCTTCTATGTAGGGATGAGGTTTTATTCATATTTGTAAACCTATATCAAAGCTCAATGTTAAATATATGCTAAATAATTGTTCATGGAGCTAGAAAGAACTGAAAGATTAGATATCAATCTTTTCTTACGTATTTTCTTATTCTTTCAGCAACAGATATTTTGTCTGGTTTATTGTACTTATTTTCTAAGGTTTATTTCATTCACCTTTTAATGACACTGTTTCTAAATATTTTCAGTGTTAACAATAACAGCCATTTCATTAAGGCAAGCAATATTTCATCATGATTCTTAAAAACAGGCTCTCTCCAAGTATCTAAAATCTGCTTTAGGATTTACATATACAAGTAACCGCTTCCTTTAAAAGGTAGGCTCTTACCCTAAAAATAAAGCCATATAGCATTCTCAATGCCATTTCCTACATTTGAGGAAGCAGGAGTCAAACCTCAAAACCATTACTGAGACATGATATCCATGATTCTCTTGGATATTCAAAGTCTATGACCAAAACAAATAATATTTCTTTGCTCCCACTTAATGATTTTATTAGGCTTAGTCTCTAAAAACATGCCTGAAATTTAAGACTTCTCCATTATTAACCACTATTTATTGGCTTTAAATAATAGACTTGAGGTTGTAAAAAAGCATGATAATTTTACCTTAAGGGTTTGCTGTGTAACTTAGACCAGAAGCTCAATGGAAATGTTTCAGAGCAGAACTCCAATCCGAGCTGCAACGGTGGTTCACAAATGCAATTATAAGGAGCCAATAGCCTTTAAGTTATGACACTTACAATTCCAAATTCCAACCAGTCAACATTTATAGGGCACCTACTGGGTGGAAAATGCTGTAGTGGTACCATACATAAAAATAAAATAAGCATTTTATTACAAGGAATAAAGGATACAGTTGGGACAACACTGTGTCAAACCCTTTAATATCATGCTATTGACACTGACATAAAATTGAATGGCATGTTAACAAGTGAATTCACTCAAGTGTTTTTTGTTTCCATGAGACTAACATCTCATCCATGATCTGTTACACTGTGGATGCTACACTGTTTTGAGCAACCAGGTACAGCTTGTTGATCAATTCCACCTGTCACTGAGATGCTAAAGCCAGATTCCTAGGTTCTTTATGAATTAAACCTTTTAATCTCTTCCTGTAAATAGTGGAACAGAATTAGGGCCTGATTCCCAAAGAGAAAACCAAAACCCTCAAGTGAGAAAGGGAAAGAAAAAACTGAGGGTGCCTCCAAAACAAAAGGTATACCCAATGACAGGTAAAAGATCATCCCCACCTAGGAGTCAATATGCAACTCTGAGCAGCAAATATTACTAACAAGTGTGCTAGGAATAATGGAGGACTCAACTAGAAAAATGGGATTGTCAGGGAACCAACATTAATTAAGCATGCTTCCAAAAAATCAAGAATTTCTCTCGTATTTCACTAGTGAAATTTCACAAGAAGGCCTACAATTTGAGTGCATATCTGGGTATGTGTGTGGAAGTCTGAGTCGGGGAATCTTTGTTCTGTGGCCTGGGGGAGGAGGTTATCATATTAACATTTTGTTGAATTTGGAGCAAATAGCAGAGCACCCAAAATTATTTAGGAAATCTGGCCAGAAACAAGGCATAATCAACAGCAATGCCCAGTCTAGGGTAAGCTGGGGTTTGAGGGTAGAATAGGTTAAGTCAGTAGTAAGATAAAATAATAGTTTTAAGAAGTTGTCCTGGATAATTTATAAGTTATAGCTTAGGGTGGTTTTTCCACTGAACATAGAAAACATTCTCTGGAGGGAGTGGTGCCTTTAGAGGGCAAATTTTAGGCTAAGAAGAAGCAAATTTTCCTTCTTTCTTATATCAGAGCCTTCTGGGAATGTGGGTGAGGGTGGGAAGGGGATTAAGGCTACCTACTACAACATTTATTTGTTTGTTTATTTAAAAAATATAATGAGTAAATGCTAGGAACCAGGTACTGTCACAAACTGGGAATAAGACTAACATATTCTCTACATCACTGAGTTTGCATCTTTGTGGGAGAGACTTAGTCAATACATAAATAAATTAATTATATAGCTTCAGATAGTGAATGACGCCGTTAAGAAAACAAAACAGAATATTTGAGATCAAAGGAGCAGAGGCTATTTCAGAGAACTTTGTCAGATCATTGTGAGAAGACTTTAATGGGGCTGGAATTACAAGAAGAAATGAAGCAGGCAAAAGTTCTGGGGACAGAAAATATTTCATGAGGAAGTAGCAAGTGCAAAGCCCTGGAGGCAGGCACAAGCTTGGTGTGCTAAGGATGGAGAAGTCTGTGTGTGGAGGGAGTCAAATGCTGGAGTGGTCAAAGTGGCCTTTGGCACTTTGGGTGGGTGGCAGCGCCCATGTCCTGAAAACTGCTAAAGGGTACTTAACGATTTAGTTCTTTTTGCAGGTACTGTAGGAAGCAGTGGAGACTTCTGAGCAGAGAACAGTATAATCCGATTAATTGTTTAAAAGTTATGCCAATGTTTCTGCTTCATGATAAGAGCTACACCTGGATCTGTGATATTTTCATCCCTTTCTTATTTCTGATAGCACTATGACCCAGGGCATATGCCAAATTTTTACCTTAATATTACTCCGGCAATGCCTATCAGGCAGAGGTTTAAATTCTTTTTTTTTTTTTTTTTGAGATGGAGTTTCTCTCTTGTTACCCAGGCTGGAGTACAATGGCGCGATCTCGGCTCACCGCAACCTCCTGGGTTCAGGCAATTCTCCTGTCTCAGCCTCCTGAGTAGCTGGGATTACAGGCACGCGCCACCATGCCCAGCTAATTTTTTGTATTTTTAGTAGAGATGGGGTTTCACCATGTTGACCAGGATGGTCTTGATCTTTTGACCTCGTGATCCACCCGCCTCGGCCTCCCAAAGTGCTGGGATTACAGGCGTGAGCCAAAGGGTAGCTATAGGAAGGAAAGTTGTGCATACAGCCAATCTTTAAAAAGTGAAGTCCATGAAGCAAAACGTTCAGGATGTGAAATGTTCAGTAAGATAGTCAAGTGCTTCTGTTGGTGCAGGATGTGGTAACAACAGAGTACACTTCTATTGAAAAAATCAGTGACAGGAATTCCTAAATAATGATCAGAATCAAAATAAACATTTGGAACAGAATTTGGCAACAGACAAATGAGATTGAAACAATCAAGACTGGCTCTCGATTCAGGGTCTGCTTCCCTTCTTATGCTGACTGCCACTACTTTTTTTCAGGCAACAGGGGCACATTTCCTATTGCAGCCAGGAACTTGTGTTACTGTCCACTAGGACAGGCACAACTATTTGTTTGAAAATTCCAAAGAGGAATAAATTAAAGAGATCTGCTCTATACCGTGGTGACAGTAGTTAATAACAATATATTCTATACTTAAAAATTGCCAAGAGAGTGTATTAGTTTGTTCTCACACTGCTAATAAAGACATACCTGAGACTGAGTAGTTTATAAAGGAAAGAGATTTAATTAGTTCCACATGGCTGGGGAGGGCTCACAATCATGGCAGAAAGCAAATGAGGAGCAAAATCATGTCTTACACAGCAGCAGGCAAGAGAGTGTGTACAGGGGAACTCCCATTTATAAAACCATCAGATTTCTTGAATTTTATTCACTACCACAAGAACAGTATGGTGGAAACCACCCCCATGATTCAATTATCTCCACCTCGCCCCAGCCATCACATGTGGGAATTATTAAAATTCAAAGTGAGGTTTGAGTGGGGACACAGCCAAACCATATCAGAGAGTAAATTTTAAGTGCTCTTACTACAAAAAAAATGCTAAGTATATGAGATAATGCATATGTTAAGATCTTCATTTAGTCATTTCACATGTATGCACATATCAAAACATGATGTTGTATACCATAAATATATACTTTTTATTTGTAGGTTAAAAACATTATGTTCATGTGAAAAAAAAAACATTAAAAAATAAACAGTTTCATTTTATGTGCTCTTATTCTTTTCCTTCAGATTAATCATCTGGCTGTGTCTTTGTATTGTCAAAACTCCTAGTTAATTCTCACTACCACTAAATATAATTTTTGATCATTTCCATGCCTATACTCAGAACTACATTCAGAATAAATAGAAGAGCTTTTGAAAATGACTTTTTATATGCAAAGAAAGAGTTGAATCTATCCCATTTAAAGCTGTGTGATCACATGCAAAGTACCTTAACCTATCTGGACCTCAGTTTTCTCAAACGAATAATTTCTACCTCATAAAGCTATTACAATGGTCAGTGAAAAGAAAAAAAAATGCATTAACTTATTTGATATTTCAAGCACCATGTTCATGATAGGTAAAATAAATGATGGCTTTCATTATTAAAGTTGTTAAAATGACATTCAGCAGTGCAGCACAGTGCTTTGGTTAAAAGAAAGAACATAGTGAGTCTATAACCATTTCTGTTTCCTGATCCACCAAAAACATACAGACAACCACATGAGAGGAGTTTTGGAAGGAAGGTCGAGAAGTTATTTGAACATGTGACGATTTTCAACTAAACTTTTTACTTACAACCCCCACCAGAGAGGTCAACTTCCAAATATGTGCCATAAGCATTAAACAAAAAATGTTAAATAATGAATAAAACAATATAATTAAGCATTTATGAAAAAGAACAGCTTCTCAGAGTGATTTCTCTGTGACCATCAGTTTTACTTACATTCCTCTGCAGGCACACTTAAGTAAAACCCTCGGAAACACAAGAGACTATTTTTCCAAGGGTTGGCATCTACATTACTTTAAAATGATATTTCTTATTTTTAGAAAGAGAATCACCTTTTTTTTCCAAAGTAGTATAACAGTTTCTTGGCCTTTACCTTTGAACTCTTACCTTCCCAAAAGGCATCTCCAGCAATATACAAACTGCTCCATAAGGAATGATTTAATTTGGCAAAGGAAAAAAACACTAATTAACTTTATTTTAATTGACTCAACTGTGTGATGTCTGGGAAATGTGATGACTCACAAGAAAGTCTGACAAAATGTTTTTAGATCAGAGGGAAATTGCAAAACTTCTGGCTGTGCACCAAATAGGCAAACTTTGGCAACATCCTGTAATAAACACCAGGAGAAAATTGTTAGGTATGCAACAATTTATTCAGGACTTTTTTTCTTAAAGGTTTCCACTGGATAAAATGGACTTTTCTCTTTTCATTTAATCTTGAGCGCCTGTCTGTGTTTGGTATTCTTCACAGTGAACTACTAATTAGAACCAGACCCAGCACAAGCATCTCTGAAACTCTCCTCAGTTAACTGTTGACCTGTAACACTCGTGATATCTACTGGACCACTATTACGCAGGTACTTGCCTTAAAAAGAAACACACACACACACACACACACACACACACACACACACACACACTCTTCCTGTATTGGATACATTAGGATTAAATTGAAAACTTGACTTTTTTCTTAGTATGGAGTTACCAGTAGTGAATATGAGCTTCATCTAATATGTGAAATGCAGCAATAATGTGGAGCTATTTAGTACAATGGTCATGAGCTTGGACTCTGCTGTCATTGACCTAGGCCTCTATTTTAATCACGAATGTTTTGCTTATTAGGTGAGTAACCTTGGACTTGTTAGTTAACCTTTTGAAGCCTCAGTTTCTCATCTGCAAAACGTAACTAGCAATATTAATTCCTCTAAGTAAGGGTTAAACAAAGGACAAATTAAAATAAATTATATAAAGTGCTTATATAGACTTGTAAATTCAGAATAAAAGAAGCAAAGTTTATTTATACATATTGGGCCAGATATACAACCAGAATAATCTATACTAATTACTTCACAGATTTAGATGGGAAAAAAGTGATCCCTCTAGAAGATATTGCTTGGTTTTGTTTTGTGGAATACATAAAATTTTAGTTTCAGCACTCAAATCAGTCAAGAAAACTGGGCCAATTTTGTCTGTAAACATTGCTAGAGATTGACTCAATTCTAAAATTATGTAATTTTGTCTTTTGTTTCTGAAGCCTAATTCATTGGACGGGGACCAAGGAGCTGTAAGAAAAAGAGGATGATGTTAATTTTATTTGGACCCCTCTTATATTTCTATGTATTGAGACAAGTTAGCCACCCCCATGATAAGTTACTTATAAAGAGTTATTGTATCTTAAGAAATCTGTGTATTAAAAAGGACAAAACAAATAAAACCACACTTCTAAAAACAAGCAAACCCTCTGGACGTCCAAAGAATAGGTGACCTAAAATGGTATGCTCACTGTTCTCTGAAAGTCAACCAGAAGACACCAAATTACAATACCCACTCCAGACTTCCTAGGACATTAAGCATTTAGAAATATTAATATTTCTAAAACAGTAACCCAAACACTATGAGAATACTGATTGATCTTCATGAAATGTGGAGAAAAACAGAAGTAATCCCCAAGGTGACAATTCACAATAACACAAAAATGTGCAGTCTGAGACTGTCATCTCGCATAGTACCTAGAAACGAATGGGAACAAAATACGGACTGCAAAAAATTATCCCCTTTTGCTCCAGGAATGTAATAGAAATGTTTAAGAGGCATGAGACTTCTCGATGGTTGTTCAGGGACTTTCAATAGTATCCCACAAGGTTTGGAGAGCTTTGGAAAAGAAGCCACAGGGCTGTAAATGTACAGCAACTGAAAAAGTACTTTTAGTCCTCTTGACTTGTTGGTACCTCACAGAAGCACATTCAAAAGAAGCATCACTGAAGAGAAAATCAAACTGAATCACTACAAAGAACTTGCACTTCCTAGCAAGCAGTTTTATTTTCTTCTTCATATTTGGCAAAAGTCAGTTTCGATTTTGCCTTTAATTTGAACTTTTAACTTAATGATATATTGAGGAGGTATGACATGAAAAGAAAGACTCAAAATGAAGAATTTATGTGGCTTGTAGCAATAATTCTTCTTAATTTAAGACGATCTTCTCTTTTCTAGACTTATAGATTGAAATTTATGAGTGTCAAGAAGGAAAAAGTAGGTCAAAAATGCTTTTGTAGCTTGACATAATAAAAGGAGATACTTAAAAGATTTGAGAGATGATCAAAATATGCCTTTCACAATTCACTAATCCCAAGGAAAGCTGAGGATAAAATTTTGAATACACAGGGAATGAACATACCAATATTTATATATTTCAAAGTTGTCTTAAAAAATAAATATGTTTGGCAGAGTGCATGACATGCTATATACACAAAAAAGACAGAGAGAAAAAGGGAGATAAAGAGAGAAATTGAGGAAGGAAGGAAAGAAGGAAGAAAGAAAGGAAAAGAGAGAAAGAAAGAAGAAAGAAAGAGAAAGAAAGAAAGTAAAGAAAGAAAGAGGCAGAAAGAAACAGAGAGATTGGGTTTTCTTTCTTTGTTCTAGGCCTAACAGTTGATAAGAGTTCCCTGAAAGGAGGTTTCTGAAAGGCATTGTAAACTTTTACCAATGATTGATGATGTTATAGACTTCATGTTTAACCAAATTTCAGATGACATGAAGTATATTAGAAGCTATCTAACCTATTGACCATCTGTCAGAATCCCTCCCTCCCCACACACAGAAAAAGATAAATGGAGTGAAGAGATCAATCTAACAGGTTTTTAATTTTATTTTAAATGTAGAAGCACCATACAAATTCACTGTAAAAAATAATATTAGAAAAAGATCAAATCGGAAACAAGGCTATGAAGTGACTATTGTAAGCGTCTTTAAAATTTCCTTGACTTCTACAATCCCTTCAAATATAGTCATGCCTTAATGTTTCTTTCCTACTTTTTTTCAACACTTTCTATATGACTATATGCATATAGACACATATGTAGCTATTTTGTATACATTTTCTAAAGGTTGCATAAATGGATCAAGTTACACATACACAGAGAGATCTATATATGTATATGTATACTCATATACAATTCTTGTTAGCAATTGCATGACAATCTGTTATGTTAACTAATATCTATATAATTAATTTCCTATAGGTAAAGATTCAGGTTTACATATGACGCTGAAATAAACATTGTTATATGCAGACCTGTATGCACTTATGTGGGTCTCAAGAAGTGGAATTACTGGAGCAAAGTGTGAAAATACTTGAAAACTTTTGTTACATACCAGAAAATTTCTAGACATGCCCAAACTGAAACTTGGCTCACAAAACAAAATCCTAATGAAACAAGCATAGATCTGAATAAAATACTCAGAATTCCTAACACAATACAAATATAGCATAAAGGATATAAGACATGAAGAATAATATAAGAATCTACAACTAATCCTATCATAATAAAATTATAGAACGCTAAAAATAAATTTTAAAAGCAAATAAAGAGGAAATGCAGATAATATAAAAAGGAAGGAAAATTGGACTGACAGTAAATATCCTTACAACAACATTGAAGGTAATACTTGGAATGAAAGATAGCACAGGTTTAAAAAAATTCACAGGAGTTTGAGTTAAGAATAAACTTATTCTCATCAAAATTAAGAAGTGAATTGCAAAATAAACTAATGTGAATTTAGAGCGAATTTATGGAAACAGTAACTATATTAGAAGAAAAGGGGGCAGAGGTTTTAGAATTGATGTGCTATTTGCTTGTTAAATTACTCTAGGAATGTGAGACTTAATTCTATTACTATTTTCATTTCAAGGAAAGATATTCAAAGTTCTGTTCTTAAAGGAGCAGGTGAAAGAATTGTGGATTTGGGGGAAGTCATAGAGATTACAACAGCTATTTTTAAATAGTATCAAATTTGAATGCTCGCTATACAGAAAATAAATGAAATATGTCCTACATAGGATAAATTTGAATGATTGTCATACAGAATAGGAACTAAATATGTTCTGTACCTGAGAACTACATGTGCATTGTCATACTTTGAGGAAACAATGATCTCATTATTAGAAATATTCAATAATAGAATGAGATCTTTCAAAAGGTAGTGAGCGATCTCATCGTTGGAGATATTCAAAAGAGGGCAGGAGGAAACTTGGCAAGCAGACTATTGAAAGAAATTAGAAAGTACAGGAAAAAAAGTAAGTTTAAAGTTTATGTGAGTTGGCCTGGAAGGATTGGAGCATGCACTGAGGATATCTCTCAATGAATGGAAACCATCTCCCGAAAAATCCCTCCCGTCTTTGCCAGCAAAGACCTCAGTCTTTTTATACCCTCAAAGATCAAAGAATTTTTTTTTAAATGCAACTGTTAAATGTTCACCTCTATTTAAACAGAATTTTAAAAATAATCATTTTGTTTATATGGATTTTTAGTTGTAAACTCTATCTAGTGTGTTTACTCCATTACTTCAGCTTTATGAGAAGAATTTTTTAAAAAGCTATAATGGCCAATAACAATATTGAGTGTGCAGATTTCTCTATTTTCGGTACAATATTTTGTGTATATTATTCTGATAAAGTTAAATTATTGAGTGAAGCAGAGGAAAGGGCAATTTGAATAAGAATTCTATAAAGTAGAGATGGTGACGTTGCTGTTTTTTTGGTATGGACTGAATTAAAGTAGAGATACTCAGGAGCAGTATCAAACTACGGAATCACACCTGGATTCAAGTAATTGCTTCGTTATTTACTAATTTACTAACTGTGTGACCTTAAGCAAGGAACTCAATCTCTCTGAGCCTCACTTTTTCACCTGGGAAATAAAGCTAATGATAACTACCTTGCAAAGCCATCGGGAAATTTAAATAAGAGGGCAAAAACTAGTCAAGTCCCGGTACAGTTAGTACGTGATATGTTAGTTTTCTTCTCTTCAATTAATTGATTCTTTTGTAAAACTTTTTTTGAGCAATGAAGAAAAATATTTTTGTAACACTAAGCAGTACGAAGGCAAAAACAAAATCTGGCTGTTTACCATGGCAGACCTAGGACCTGGCAAAAAGTAACTACTCAAAAATAATTAGGTTGATATAATAATTTATAAAATTTAATTATATAGATTTGAAAAAACATTAAGATTTAAATTTTCCCATTATTTTTCTCTACTCTGTGATCTATATTACTATGCTAAAGCAAAATCTTATCTTAAAATTTGGAAAAATGTATTTTGTACTTTGAGATACTGTATCTCATGAGAAGCTGTATTTTCTTATCTTCAAATACAAGAGCCCACATACTTTATAGGACAACTTCTGGGGACAGGCTGAAACCCATGATCCCTAAAATCTGACTTTGTGACCAACAAAAGCTGCCTTTTAAGTTTTTATTTGTAGATGTCATTTAAAAAAATCAACTTCCCACTTTGGCATAAGAGTTAAAGACCGCATTTTCAACAGAATACATCTGGTTCTCGTTTCATTTCCAAATTCAACACCAGGTGTCTTTCACGTGTATTTAATTTTAGAGAGAGGGAGAACCTCAGACATGGAATGATTCAAAGTGGTTTAATAAAACAGATAAAGGATATCCTGATATTGTATTGCCAGAATACAATTACTTCTTATTGGCGATGTTGCTGTTATTGTTGGTAGGACTGAATTTAAATTATCTTTCAAATTGAAGGCTTGGAATATAAGACAATAAGCCTAATTTTAGGTACACAGTGAGCTCACATACATTCATGAATAAACACTGTATATACTCAATGAGAATTTCAGAAACTGGAACCCCCACAAAATAAAGACAGAAGAAAGGAGGAAAGAGGGAAGAAGAGTGGAGGTGAGGGGAGAGAGAGAAACAGATTTTTTCACCAACATCTTTATCAAACAATTAGTCATCCTTGGAAAATGTGGCTCAATCTCTTAGAGAGTGTAAAATTTAAACAGAAGAATAATTTTTATATTAGTTACAAATACTAAGCTGTCTTTGGAAAAAAGTGTTTTGATTAATGAAAGGCAATTTCATCTCCTTGTATACAGAGTGCTATAAAATGATTTCCATTGGGAGAATGAGTACACTTTTTAAATTTTTTTTTTTTAAGACGGAGTTTTACTCTTATTCCCTAGGCTGGAGTAGAATGGCGTGATCTCAGCTCATTGCAACCTCTACCTCTCGAGTTCAAGTGATTCTCCTGCCTCAGTGTCCCAACTAGCTGGGATTACAGACAGGCATCACCATGCCTGGCTAATTTTATCTTTTTAGTAGAGGTGGGGTTTCACCATGTTGGTCAGGCTGGTCTCAAACTCCTGACCTCAGGTGATCCGTCCACCTCAGCCTCCCAAAGTGCTGGGTGTGAGCCACCGCAACCGGCCTAGTCCACCTTTAAAATGGAGCCCATGGTATGAGTCCATACACAGTGTTTATTTCCCCTAGAGATCAGAAAATCCCTAACCGTATGCAACCCTCCCGGTTTTAACAGAGTATATAAAGTTTTATATCTAAAGCAAGTAAATACCACTAAATATTGATAACCAAAAGAGATTGTTTATATTATAAAATCACTAATACCCAGAAAGATTTTTTTTTTAAATTGTAATCAATAATGATTCTTCGTGAATACTCTAAAGTAGAAGGGGACATGGACATAACAGGACAACAATGTATGTGAAATCAAGATAAAACTAAATATGAAGCCTATAGTAACTAATTAGATAAGAAATTAATCACAACACATGAGACACGCCTAAAATTGTAATTTTTTAATATTAAGCAATCAATTCTAAATCTAAAATTTTCTTTCAAGTTTCCTTGAAACTATATGTTCTGCCTTTCCTGGTGAGCTTTGAACAAACACAGTGCTTACTTTGTAATTTTTAGGGAAAACTCTTTATCTGTGTTTCTTAGTTGAAAGATAACTCTTCACAGAATGCAAAACATGCAGAGGTCAAGTTTACTTGGTATATGGTTATATCATGGCTTAACATCGCTTTATCCATATTATGACATGCTTTGTAAATAATCAATACAAAAACACAACAAAAATTTGTATTCAAGGCATTTATGCCAGAATGCTCAGACAAATTCTTGCATTAGATAACTCATGGTTACAGGCAGATCATGAGAACTCTCTAGAGCCACTTTCTGGGGGTACTCAGCAGCTTGCACTCATAGGTTTGGGTGACACAGCATGATGTCTCCACGTGTCAGTCACATATCCAGAAGCCTTTCAGAAAGCCCAGCTTTGTGTCCAGATCATTTCTGCAATGACAGTACTGAGAAATACTTTTACCTCTTTGAACTTTAATAGTAAGTATTAAACAAGGTAATGCATCGCATGTACATAACTTCTTGTCTGGTCCACAGTAAGCAGTCAGTACCTAATTATTTATCTTTACTATTATTATTCTTTTTGTTAACTCCTAACCCAAGGGGAAGACAGTTGTTTAATGGAGCCTTATCAAAGCACACAGGGTGAAATACAAAGATTATCAACCAACAAACTCAGACATCTTTAGTTAAGTTGAAATTATAGAATAAAGAAACACACTCCTACAAGCTAATTAAGATTAAGGATCACATTTTCCCTTAAGAAAAGCAGAAATAAATTGGGCTTTTCTGCTTATCTCAGTTTAAAGACTATAAGCCTTATTAAAAACACAATAAATAATGGCTTTTCATTAATTTGATTTATTTAGATGTAAAGAAACTGGATATTCACATCCTGAACTTATTAGATATCCCGAACCAAACTGCAGAAGGAATGCAGCAAGCCCATACTCCAGAAGCAGAAACATGTTTTAAAGGTTGGAACTATTTCACTTAAACTCTAACACATGGAGGATTTTTTTCCATATAAACTGAAAAGATGTGAAAATAAAGATTGATAATAGAAATGCCACATGACCCTAAGGTGAACTTGGTAGATAAGCCAAGATGCAAGAGGTCAGAGTTATTTCCTTATGACCTGATTCCTCCTCTACCTAACTCCCTTAGAGATCTGCTGAGCTTGTAGTAGTTAACTGGCAGCAGCTGGGTTGGTTATCCAAGACATGCATTGGATAAACATTTATTGAGTTATCTGTTGTACAGCCAGATGCTGTGTTAAACTGTAGAGATGAAAAGATGACAAAGACACTTCTGCTGCTGCCATACGTAAAGTTTGGTGACCCTAGAAACATGCAAATAGCGAGTGACGGTACAGCATGGTGACAAGCTAACAAAGCACTGCCAAAATGCAATATATTAGGTACAGCTACAGGAAGGGGCATTCTAATGTACCCACGGGATAGAAAAGACTTCACTGAAGTTGTAATACTAGAAACAGTGGTTCCAGAACACCTGCCTAGGAGAGTCTTGAGGCAGTAATTTGGTCCCCAGTGGCTGGCTTGAAGTTGTTTGCATAGCACTTTTTACAAGATTGATAGATAAAATGTCACTCTTCAGAGGAGAAAACATGAGAGGGGAGTGGGCATATATTATGAGAGTGCTAAAGTTGCTCTGACTCTCTGTCTCTCTCTCTCTCTCTCTCTCTCTCTCTCTCTCGGTGCCACAACTAATTTCAACTGAATGTCTAAAGATGAACAGAGGTTTGCAAGATTGAAATGGTGAGCAAGGACTTCCCTGGCAGGGAGACAAGAGAGAAAAAATAGAACTTGGAGATTACAATTAGTTTAATCTGGTGAGATGTGGGTCTCATTCTGACAGCCCATTAGAATCCCTTCATATAATATTTTTTAAATGCCAATGCCCAAATTTTATCTCAACTAATTAAACCACAGGCTCTAGAAATGAGGTGTTGGGATTGGTTTTTGTTATATGATCTCAGGGTGATTCTAATGTGCTTTCTTACTTAAAAACTATTGATCTAGAAAAGTGTTTGTGGAGACAGGAAAGAGGATGTGACTGAGAAATTACTAACCTCTCTAATCCTTCATTATGTTATCTGGAAAAGAGATTATAATATCTAGTTCATAGGCTTAATGTAAGCATTAACTGGGAAAAATATTGATAACATTTATTAAGTGCTTATAATAATACAGGAACTCTTCTAAGTATTAGGATTTTATACATATTCTAAATTTATTTAATCTCCATAAAGCCATAGTAAAACATTTAAAGGTAAGGAATCTGATAAAAAGAGGACTCGGAGGTCACATAACTGGTAAGTCTGCCAGGCGGCCTTCAGAGACTTTAAGCTTTCTTTTTCCCAGGGTTCCTGACATCTGGGAAGAACCAATAAATATAGATGATTATTCCTATTTTACTAACTTAAAAGAAAAAAAGAAATATATTAAAGTATACAGAGGGCTTGCCTTTGGGTAGGAGGCCTATGGATACTGTATTTATTCTTCTGTTCTTCTGTATTATCTTTAAATTGCTTAATCATGAACTTTCAACTTTATGGTACAATAAAATAAAAACATAAAATAAGTTAAAACACAACAATAATCTGAGTTCTATTTCTGCTTCCACTACTGTCAGAAGTAACTTCACTGAGTTTAAATGGGGAAGATATTTAGCTGTGACTTTCAATATTTTTAGCAGTGGAATTCTTTGTTTTAAGAAAACCTATTTTAGAAGTCTATTCTGGTAAACAGACCAACATATAACTTTTCTGACTATAATAAAGAAGGAGAAAGAGATTTCAAGGGGTGAGGGACACAGAGTAGCAAGACCTGGGCTACCATGCCCCTGTAACACATACACACACATACTCAGAAGATACATGGTTATACTGCAGAAACAGACAATCTCAAGTTCTAAGTCACTTCAGTCATCAAGAATTTATTGCACATGCTCTATGTCTAAGACAAGTAAGTATAAGTGATGGGTCATGGAAAGGTAGAGGTAGTGGATTCAGCTCCACATAGTCACTCAGGGATCCAAGCTAAAGAAGACTTCTCCATCTCATTGCTTTACTTTCAGAAAAGGTACTTTCAGAAGTTTATGGCCTTTTTAGTTATGAGGACAGGGAAAGCGACAGATGGAATAATTATACAGAGTCTTTATTTGACTTAACCAGGAGATAAAACGTGTGCCTTCTACTGACATTTCACTGGCCAGAAATAGTTATATGGCCAAGCCAGCTATGAAATGGCTAAGAAATGCAGTCTCCCACATGCCTCCTAGAATAGGAGTAGTCATCAATGAAACCCAGCAATATTCACTATATGCATCAAGGGGGCCTAAGAGATTTCTCAGAACATAGTTTTAATACAGCACTAAAAGGTGCTTGATCATACCCTTTCTACTCAAGTAGTCTGTGAATCTTTGCATCTACAAACTCTCCTTTCTTATTCCTAATATTAAATAGAAGACATAAGTCTATATTATATTACCTCATGAGCCTTCATGTGCTAATGTTTTTAGCTGCAAATAAATCTTCATTTACTTTCTTTGCATGAGCAGAATCCATAATATGGCTACATACTTTGCTTTTCATTCGATATGGTTTTCCAATTGAAATAGGGATTTCATGAGAACAATGCAAGTTCTACATTCAAATAAATTCCAGAAATACTAGCTAAAACAAAATTAAACAGTTATATTTATTGCAGAATTACTTGCTTTTAATATGGCAACATGATATAAATTTTGCATAAGGTAATTATGCAGCACTTCTCAATCAAAATATTCTTTTAATTGGACAATTATACAACATTTTCAAAACTCCCTAGAGCACAGTTACAAAAATACTGCATATGTTAGAATATGGCATCTACAGCACAACCAATATTTTGATACTGATAGATGTAACATGAACCATGTTTTTTGGCTTGTCCTATTGTTTCTTAATGCCTTTAACAGCCACAGAAGTTTGGTATAGATAATCAAGTTCTCGATTCCCAAATCCCACATGATAGTGGGTGTGAAGTCTCTCAGCACCAGTGCCTCTGACTTGACTGTAATGGTGTTACACAAAAATCTATGCTTGTTGCTATGCAAAGGGGGATCTAGTTTTCAACACCAACCCTGATAAAGAAGTGAGAAAATCTTTCCCTCTAAGGAAGGAGAATGTGACCATTATCTGGGACCGTAGAGCACATCCAGCGAAGAGCAGACTAAAAGAATAGAGCATTCAGGCTACAGAGCAACAGGATCAAGCAGACAGATAAATACTAAAATACCTATGATTAACTGGCATAATCCAACACTTTGCAGAACATTTTCAAGGTAGATGTCTGAATAAACAAATTGGTAAACACGAGGGGACTTTTTTCAATGTATATAAATGAGGCTTGAAATTTAAAAAGGATCGCAAAAAGAAAAGTTACAACCTAAACCTAGAAGATGATATTTTGCAAGATAAGAATGTCGCATTATAAAAAATTTTAGCAGAATTCAAAAGAAATTAACACACTTTTGTCCATAATCTATCCCCTTAGACTTACTGACCTAGGGCTTTTGCCAACTTATTTAACCATCTCTGAAAAGAAGAAAGAAACATAGCCAGAATCCATCCTTGACCAGATGCCTCTTGCCAACAATGGCCTCTGAGAGAGAGGCTCACTTGATGTTCTGGACAAAAATATCTTTTATTACTCAATAGGCCTTAGCCCTGAGTCTTTCTTTGGTCTTCTATCCCACAAACTTGGCTGACTGCCGTGAGAAACATACAGGTTCTCTCTTGACACTCTTGTCTCCAGCTTGCCTAAGCAAATTTTCGGCTGCATGTTTGTCTCAGACCAACTCAGCCTTTGTAGTTTCATCATTATAAACAGTAAGAAGAGACATGAGAAGAGAAACCCACAGAAAAATGAGCATCATTTATGAAGCCTAGTATAGAGCCGTTCAAGTCATTCCCTAGATGCTTTCCTTCTGGTTGTGGACATTATTTGCAGTAGGAAAAGGAGTAGGAGGCCACTTCTAGTTACATTATAATGCCATTGTCACTCTCTAGCACTGCAGCCCAGTGGGATCCCTGGGGGTTAGGTATATGACATCAGACTATATGTACAAGGGCACTTCAAGAAGTTCATGGAGAAATGACATTAAAAGATAAAAGTAAAAATTATAAACTTTATTTCTCAACACAAGCTCCACCAAGTTCAAGACACTTTGGTAAGTGATGACACTAGCCATTTAGTCCAATCCTTGAAAACTAAAGGTCTTAGGAATTTAGCCATGCCAATGCAGTCTTTTTTACATGATTGATGGGAAAAAAAATGAGTCCCCTTTAAATATTTTTTTAAGATTAGGAAACAAAAAGTCAGAAGAAATCAAATTAGGACCAAAGGTGAATGCCTAATCATTTCATGTTGAAACTCTCACAAAATTGTCCATGCATGATGCGAAGGAATGAGCAAGAGCATCTTCATGGTGAAGGAGGACCCTTTGTTGAAGCCTTCTTGGACATTTTTCTTCTGAAGTGTTGGCTAACTTTCTCAAAACACTCTCATCAAAAGAAAATGTTATTGTTCTTGGCCCTCCATTAAGTCCACAAACAAAATGCTTTGAGCATCCCAAAAAACTGTTGCCATGACCTTTGTCCCAGTCTGCTTTTGCTTTGACTGGACCCCTTCCACCTCTTGGTAGCCATTGCTTTGATTATCCTTTGTCATCAGGATTGTACTAGTAAAGCCATGTTCCATCCTCTGTTACAAGTCTTTGAAATAATGCTTCAGGATCTTGATCCCACTTATTTCAAAATCCGTTGAAAGCTCTACTCTTCTCTGTAGCTGATCTGGGCATAACAGTTCAGCATCCATGATGTGGAAAATTTGTTCAACTTTAATTTTTAAGTGAGAATTATATAACCTAACCAACTGAAATGTTGATGATGTTGGTAACCATTTCTGATGTTTATCATCAATTGTCTTCAATTAGGGCATAAAGAAGATGAAGTTTTTCCTGACAAATTGATGTGAATGGTTTGCTGCTGCCGACTTTATCCTCAATATTGTTTTATCCTTTCTTAAAATGAATTATCCATTTGTAAACTGCTGGTTTATTTGGGGTATTGCCCCCATAAACATTTCATAAAGCATCAGTAATTTCACCATTCCTCCACCCAAGTTTCATCCTAAATTTGTTGTTGCTTCAATTTTAGCAAAATTCATATTGCTCTGAGAGGAGCTCTTTTTTTTTCTCTTTTTTTGAAATGGAGTTTTGCTTGGTCACCAGGCTGGAATGCAGTAGCACAATCTTGGCTCACTGCAACCTCCACCCCCCAGGTTCAAGCAATTCTCCCGCCTCAGCCTCCTGAGTAGCTGGGACTCCAGATGTGTGCTACCACACCCAGCTAATGTTTGTATTTTTTTTTTTTTTTTTTTGTAGAGATGGAGTTTCACCACGTTGGCCAGGATGGTCTTGCTCTCTTGACCTCATGTTCTGCCTGCCTTGTCCTCCCAAAGTGGTGGGATTACAGGCCTGAGCCATGGCGCCTAGCTGACGGAGCTCTTTTTAAACTGATGCCTTAGGCTTCTTAGTTCCTCAAACTAGATCCTGTTCAAACATGTTATAACAAGTTAGTATGAGTTTATTTTGGTGAAATAAAAAATGTGAAATCCATGCATTCTTTTCTTTTTATAATAAGCACTATCCATGGATATTTAGAAGATTCCTCATATAATAGATTGGGCAGCCTTTACACCCTGTGACATACAAGGGAATGGATTACCCAGAAACAGCTACACCTCCTCCTTCTCAGTACTCCAAAATATCTCTTGGCCTCTCAGCAACAAAACAGGGTATGCTGCTATCCAAGTTCTGGGACAGTCTGACATGATGGTATTTGGGCAAAGAACAGTAGACTTTCTCATGACAGGCCTCAGAATCAAGAGATATACCCTCAAACATAGGCAATGTCATCCAACCTGCAGACTTCCACAAAACAGGGGCAGATCATCTCCTCTCTACCTGTTCCCCTGCTGGCAGTCGACCTGAACACATGCTCTCAATAACCAGCATATCTCCATTGAGAAAAAGGAGCAGAAGGGACAATGTTACAGAGTCCTGCTCACAAATTCTATAGACAAGTCACTACACCTGGCAAGGATACGAGCAAGTCAGGGAGCAGGAGGAGGATGACATGCTACACAAAAGAAAGCAGAAAGCAGGGAAATGAAGGATCCTGAATCCAACAAGACACAGAGTTAAGACTTCATGCTGTCCTGTGCATTTCAAGGCTGGTCATGCACAAGTGCTCATGATCCTCCCCGACAGTTCTCCCATTCTGATTCTCCTCTTTAAGAGTCAAAGTTTGCCACTCAACCCTCTTGCAGCCTCATCTAATTGCAGTCACCTCTGTGGGGAATCTAATTATGCTGGCTTTTTACCTTGTCTAGACTGCTCTCTTCTTGTATTCTTCATCTCTTGTCACTTCTCCTACCAGCCTCCCAAATAATGCATGGAGGCATGAAGTTTACTGGCCACACTTGGCTTTCAAAAGAAAACTTTTGGCCTAGCATCCTGAGTAATGTCTAGCACCACCAGGTTTTCTTTGTTATATAGGGTATTTCATCATGAGCAAACAAAAGCACATTTTAAAAGACTACCTAAAGCCTGGAACTTATTACAGAAACTTGAGGTTTCTAGAAAGTCAGTTCTTAGATGTCAGGAATCCCATGCTAAATCTAGAGCTGCTATGAATCCTCGTTTATAGTCGTTACATGGGGATCAAGAATCTTCACAGTGACCACTAATAAGGTTCTCCAAATGGCGTAAATATCTAAAGGGGTTTTCTTACTGTAGCTTATTCATGGTAATATACAAGCAACCTCGATACATATTTGACTTGTCTATTCATTTTCAAATTTAAAAATGAACCTGTATAATTTTCATTAGAAATTATATGTGGCACCATTTTCGTGTCACATGATTATATTTTTTAAAAATACAAATTTAAATATTTTGGAAACTCTACAATTTTTATTATTCTTTACCACTGCATACCCTTGATCCAAATGGGTATGTTTTTCTTCAAATTGTTACCAGTGGCAAATGTGTGTAGGGATGCAGCAACTGGATCCTTACTTTTTTAGAGGAAAGAATTCAGCTGAGGGAAAGAGTAGATTTATGGCAGAGGGAGAGATTAAGGCAAGTTTTAGAGCAGGAGTGAGAGTTTATTAAAAAGTTTTAGAGCAGGAACAAAAGGAAGTAGAGTACACTTGGAAGAAAGTTGAGCAGGCAACTTGAGAAATCAAAGTGCCCAATTCAGCCTTGGACCGAGTACATTGGCATGGTTCCAAGGTTTGTGTTTCTCCCCGCTTGATTTTTTCTCTTGGGGTGGGCTGTCTGCTTGTGTAGGACTTAAGAGGGGCCCCATGTGCAGTGTGTTTACTAAAGTGGCATGTATGCTCACCTGAGGCATTTTTCCCTTACCAGTCAGGCATTCCCAGAGGAAGGTCGTCTATTAGTTAAACTGTTCCATTTTGCTCTTAGTGAACATGCTTGAGGCCACTCACGCAACTTCTGAGGTCTCCTCAGGAAGCTGCTAATCACCAGCTTCAGTTTTGTATCTATTGGGAGACTGTCTTGTCCTGGTGCTGGCTATGACCAATTATCATTTTTGAGAGAGTTTAACAACTGTCTGTTCATCACCCAATGGTCACCTGACATTCCTGGTCCAGGGCAGGGAGCCTCTTCTGCCATGCTCATGTCTGTCTAGTTACCTACTCTAACAAAATTACCTCTAATATGTTATGTTTTAAATACAATGAAATATAGCTACACAAAAAGGTAGAGAATAAGAGAGATAGCCTAAAATAGGAGCACACTTCTCATTTCACAATTCCAAGCATAGCAAAATGCATGGTTTCTTCATCTGGGCAAGAACTATTATCGTCATGCTTACCTAAAGCAAACCATATAGTACTCAATAAATATCTATGAATTATTTGAGCAATTGTCTAGAAAAATAGAGACAGTAAGAATAATATGTTTTTAAAATTATTATTATATCTCTATAAAAACTCAATGGTAAACTATGATTAAGAGCTTGGAGTAAAGTCAACCTACTTTGATCTAAATTCCAACTCCACTATTTAAGTAACTGTGACCTCAGACCTTAAACTTACATTCTCTCTGCTTCAGTTTTTTCTGCTTCTTTGAGATGGAGAAAACAGTAACATGAATGCATAGGGTTAGAATGAGGATTAGGTAACTTTACATGTTTAAAGTATCACTGAGTAAGTATTCAGTTAATTTTTGCAGCGTCTACTACTCCTATTTTCTCTGTATTGCAATTTCCTCACTTATAGAATAATGTGTATGAATATTGAGTAGCTTTCAATCACATTTAGTGTATCTTTTATGGGTTCCAACAGAGAAGCGGAAGTTCTTTGAATGATATAGAATAAGGAAATTGAGTGATATAGAATAAGTGCAAGAGCAGTGATGCTTGCAATATGGATATGCCAAAGAGAGGATGGAAACTGCTTTCAAGTGAAAAGGTGAACGTTCTTCACTTAATAAGAAAAGGAAAAAAACTGTATGCTGAAGTTGCTAAACTCTATCCTAAGAATGAATCTTTTATCCATGAAATTTTGAAGAAGGAAAAAGAAAACTGTGCTAATTATGCTGTCACGCCTTAAAATGCAAAATTTATAGCCATAGTATGTAATAAGAGTTGAAAGTGAAAAAGGCACTAACTTTGTGGGTGGAATACATGAACAGAAATGTATTCTGATTGATGGCAGTTAGATTTGGTACTATCCGTGGTTTCAGACATCCACTAAGGGTCTTGGAAAGTATCCCCTGTGGATAAGGGGCAAAGATTGTATCAGAAACCAAAAACAAAAATACTTTAGCTGAAAAGGAGCAAAGGTCAAGGATCCTAAACCCATTGGCTTCTTCCTTATATATCTCCCACAAGCTACTCCCTCCCCAGAACTCTGCATCAGTTTGAAAACTATTTTCAGTTGACCTCTCTTTGTAAAATGCAAACCAGAGTGTAAAATGTCAGATATGCTTCTCACAGCACAGAGCTATGATGTCAATTAGATATTAGTCTATTAAATAACATAGAATTCCAGTTAATAAAATCCAAATTATTAAAGCTAAATTGACTCTGTAGAGTTACACTAGATTTCATCATTTTTTTCAGTAATGATCCAAAATACCACCATTAATAATGGTATCAACCATGTAGACAACAAATGTCCTAAAATAGCAACATCAATGTTTTAGTCCAATGGTGCAGAATGTACAAAAACATGGATTTTCCATATGTTAGTTCAATCTATGTGTTACCCCAGGATTTAACCATACCTGTATTTAATCCAAGGGGATTTTATTTGCATAACTGTTGCTTTTAGTGATTTTTTAAAACTGTTATGATCTTAGCAATATAGAGAATTGTTTTCCTAATAATTTTAAAACTTGGATATTCAAAATATGAAATGATAGTTCCCATGAATGAAAGTATTTGGAATGAAAACATTTTCACAGGGCATACATCAAGATACATTGTATGTGAGTGTGTATATACATTCTAGGAGTCATCTAAGATTTATAAAGGTAACTATCTCAGAGGCTGGGCAACTTTTTCTATAAAGGACCAGAAAGTAAATTATTTTCAGGTTTGTAGACCAGAAACCAGAAATCATGGTCTCTGGCCCAATGATTCAATTCTGCTATTAGAGAACAAAAGCAGCCATAAACCATATGTAAATGAATGGACATGGCCATCTTCCAATAAAACTTTACTTATGGACACTAAAATTTGAATTTAAAATAAATTTCATGTGTATTATTATAACTAAAAAGTCTATTTTAGCAGTTTAAGAAAATAAATATCATGATTAGCTCACAAGACGAAACATAAATGGACTGTTTTTGAATCACAGGTCATGGTTTACCAACCCCTGACTTATTTCAATAGAAATCACTAGTCAATTAAGAAACTAAAAAAATTTAACCAAAATATGCAAATACTTAACTAAATTGCCTTATAGAAAAAGACTTGAGAAACTCAATATTAATTATAATATGTAATTTTGTATCATTAAAGCATAATTATTGAAAACTAAAATCCTTTTGTATACTAAAAATTACAATGTTTCTTTTCACATTGGTACTGAAATAGAGCATATGCCTTGCATGAAGTTATACTGAAAAACTATTACTTAATTAAAATAACAAAGATAAATTTCTGTATTTAGGTTTGTTTTTAAATCACTGTAGGCTTTAGACAAGTTATGGTTATTTCTTGGCTACATAGAAGCATGCCAAGAATGATTAAATAATCTCTTGTCACATCACAGCTTGTTGTTGAGTATCTTGCTTTTCTATCTTATGGAAAAATGAAAATCTAAGCATTCTGCCAGTGTATTCTTCCCTGGTGCTTCAAAAGCCAGTGTATAAAGCCATCACTTGCCATAGAAGCAAAATAATATAGGCTGTAATACACAGAATATGTCAAAACATAGTATGGATTATCGGATCAATCTAGCATGTAAGAAAGACCTTCGCAACCTGCCAGTTGATTATGGACTTGGTGTCCCACAGTGGGTAAGCTTGGTATTCCATCAGGAAATATCATATTACTGTATAGATTCTATTGCGTTTATCTTTAGCAAATGTTCTGAGCAATGTTATCAGAGACAACGATTTAAAAAATAGTGATTTTCATCTTTTAGCAAAAATCATGCCAAAAAAGTCAAAATTTAAATTTCTTTAAAGTGAACCTAGACTATAAGACTTTATTTTAAGGGAGGAAAAAAGCTCTCAAATAAGCTCCTGGTGAACACTCCTTTGTCTATAGCCATGCATTCTAAACTTAATTAAATGGTACACACAATGAAGAAAATAATTTTTGAAATAACTTCTTCTCATTAAAAGACTATAGACTATACATTTTCAAATTAATTCAATCTATCTTCTCAAAATTTAAGTTTGTGTAAGTTACTTGTAATTTTGTTTTTTTGTTTGTTTGTTTGTTTGTTTTGAACTTATATGTCTTGGTTCTTTAGTAGTTTATTTGTGAAATTGTTTCATATCTATGAAAGTGAATTGTTTAAGTATTTGCTATTATACACCTCTTGTTTTCATTGGAAACATGCCATATAAATATCAGTTATAATTGAGTAACACGAAAAAAAGAATGAAAATTCTAGAGTATTTTAAGAATTTGATTCCAAAATAATGCATCAGAACATCAGAATATTAGAGCAATTTAAAGGAAGTGAATAACAATATATTAACAATGTATAGCATTTCAACTTATTGGTTGGATTCCAATCAATTAATAATAATAAATAGAAAATTATAAATGAACTAAAAATGAGGAAACTATCAATAAAATGCAGGTCTTTTATACAATTTCAAAAATCCTTGTTATTATCTAAAAAGTACTTTTTGTATGAAAGAATCTATAAGTGTAAGGCAGGCCTAGTGGTGACAAAATCTCAGCATTTATCTATCTGTAAAGGATTTTATTTCTCCTTTGTTTATAAAGCTTAGTTTGGCGGATATGAAATTCTGGACTGAAAATTCTTTCCTTTAAGAATGTTGGATATTCACCCCCACCCCCTTCTGGTTGGTAGGGTTTCTGCCGAGAAATCTGCTGTCAGTCTGATGGGCTTCCCTTTGTGGGTAACCCAACCTTTCCCTCTGGCTGCCCTTAATACTTTTTCCTTCATTTCAACCTTGGTGAATCTGATGAGTATGTGTCTTGGGGTTGCTCTTCTTGAGGAGTTTCTTTGTGGTGTTTTCTGTATTTCCTGAATTTAAATGTTGGCCCTCATTTGGAGGACTCAGAAGAAGCCAGGAAAATTTGGGAAAGTTTGAAACATTTTAGAGACTTACAGGGCTCAGAAGACAGAAAAATGTAGGAAAGTCTGGAACTTCCTAGAGACATGTTCAATGGCTTTGACCAAAATGCTGATAGTAATATAGACAATAAAGTCCAGGCTGAGGTAGTCTCAGATGGAGAGGAGGAAGTTGTTGAGAACTGGAGCAAACGTCACTCTTGCTGTGGAAAGAGACTGGTGCCATTTTGTCTCTGCCCTAAAGATCTGTGGAACTTTGAACTTGAGAGAAATAATTTACGGTATTTTCCAGAAGAAATTTCTAAGTGACAAAGCGTTCAAGAGGAAGCATAGCATAAAAGTTTGGAAAATTTGCAGCCTGACAGTGTGATAGAAAAGAAACCCCATTTTCTGGGGAGAAATTCAAGTTTTAGGAATTTGCACAAATAATGAAGAGCCAAATGTTAATCCCCAAGACAATGGGACAAATGTCTCCAGGGCATGTCAGACACCTTCATGGCAGACCTTTCTATTAAAGGTTTGGAGGCCTACAAGGGAAAAAAAATGGTTTGGTGGGCTAGGCCCAGGACCCCCCTGCTCTATGCAGCCTCAGGACATGGTGCCCTGAATCTTATCTGCTTCAGCTACAGCTGTGATTAAAAGGGGCCAATGTACAGCTCAAGCTTTTACTTCAGAGGATGCGAGCTGCAAGCCTTGGTGGCTTACATGTGATGTTGGGCCTATGGGTGCACTGAAGTCAAGAATTGAGGTTTGGGAACCCTCACTTAGATTTTAGATGATTTGTGGAAATGCCTGGATGGCCAGGCAGAAGTTTGCTGCAGTGGTAGAGACCTCTTGGAAAAACTCTGCTAGAGCTGTGCAAAAGGGAAATGTGGGATTGGAGCCCACACACAGAATACTCACTGGGGCACTGTCTAGTGGAGCTATGAAAAGAGGGCCACCATCTTCCATACCCTAGAACTGTAGATCCACCAACAGCTTGCACTGTGTGCCTGAAAAAGCCATAGACACTCAGCACCAGCCATGAAAGCAGCTAGGAGCAGGGCTGTACCCTGCAAAGCCACACAGGTGAATCTGCCCAAGCTCATAGGAGTCCACCTCTTGTGTCAGCATGACCTGCGTGTGAGACATGGAGTCAAAGGAGATCATTTTGGAAATTTAAGGTTTAGTGACTGCCCTATTAGATTTTACATTTTACATTTCTACCAACAATATATGAGGAGACCCATAGGCCAAACACCATGTGTAAGCCCTGAAGGCTTGGAACTCATACCCTCTGAAGTAGCAGCCTGTGGCCCTTTTGTTTTGGCCAATTTCTCCCATTTGGAATGTGTGTATTGTAACTAAGAAGCAACTAACTTGTTTTATTATTTTATATGTTCATAGGCAGAGGGGACTTGCCTTGTTTCAGATGAGACTTTGGACTTGGACTTTTGGATTAATCCTGGAATGAGTTAAGAATTTGGGGAACTGTTGGGAGGGCATGATTGTGTTTTGAAATGTGAGAGCATGAGATTTGGGAGGGGCCAGGGTGGAATGATATGGTTTGCCCCCACCCAAATATCTTTGAATTATAGTTTTATAATACCCACATATCATGGGAGGGACATAGTGTGAGATAATTGACTCATGGAAGCAATTACCCCCATGCTGCTATTCTCATGATAGTGAGTTCTCATGAGATCTGATGGTTTTATAAAGGGCTTTTTCACCTTTAGCTCTGCTCTTCTTTTTCCTACCACCTTGTGAAGAAGGACATGTTTGCTTCCTCTTCCACCATGATGGTAAGTTTCCTGAGACCTCCCTATCCAGGCTGAACTGTGAGTCAACTAAACCTCTTTTCTTTATAAATTACCCAGGCTCAGGTATGTATTTATTAGCAACATGAGAACAGACTAATATAGATGTCCACATGCAAAAGAATGAAGTTGAACTCTTATCTCACAGTATAAACAAACCAATAAAAAACTTAAAATAGATTAATGATTTAAATTTAAAAGAAAAACTATACAATTTTTGGACGGGAACATCTTCTAGACTTTTGGTTAGGCCATTACTTCTATAATATGGGACTAAAAATACAAGTTATGAAGGAAAAATACAATAGAATTCATCAAAATTGAAAAATCTTTTGCTGCAAATTATGTAATCAAGATAGTGAAAAGACAACTCACAGAATGAAAGAAAACATTTGCATATCATACCTTTAAAAAGGGACATGTATCCAGGTTACATGAAGAACACTTACAATTTAACAATAAAAAGATAAACAATTCAATATTAATATTGCAAAGGAGTTGAATAGACATTTCTTCAAAGAAAATATACCACTGGTCAATTATCAAAGAAAGATTCTCAATAGCATGAATCATTAAGGAAATGCAAATGAAAGTCACAATAAGATACCACTCTATGACTACTAGGCCTGTGTTAATCATGAATATAAATAATAACAAGTATTGACAAGGGTGAGAGAAACTTGACTCCTCATATATTGTGAGTGGAAATGTAAGATGGTGCAACCTCTTTGGAAAAATATTTTGGAACTTTATCAAAATGTTAAACGTATCAAATATCACATGCACCCCATAAATATGTACAACTATTATAAATTCATAAATATAAAAATATTAAAAGAACATAGAGTTGCCACATACTCCAACAATCTGTTACTAGGTTCATAGTTACCAGAAATGAAACCACATGAGCACACAAAACTTGCACACAAATGTCATAGCAGCATTATTCATAACTAAAAAGTGGAAACAACTCAAATGTCTACTAATTGATAAATAGATAAACAAAGTGTACTACAACCTTAAATGTTACTCAGCCACAAAAGAAAATGAAGTCTTGAGACATGACACAGCATGGATGAGCCTTGAAAACACTACACAAAGTGGAAGAAACCTATCACAAAGTACTGATACTATATAATGTCATTTATATAAAATGTCTGAGCTAGATAACTCTATAAAGACGGGGTAGATTAGGGTTTTTCTAGAATTAGGTAAGAGGGGTAGAGAGTCACCATAAAGACTACTGGGTTTCTTTTATAGATGACGAAAATATTCCAAATTTAGATCATGGTGATGGCTGCCCAACTTTGTTAATGTGCTAAATACCATTGAATTGTATACTTTGAATGGGTAAATTACATATTTTCCAAATTACATCTCAATAAAACTGTTAAAAATAATGACATGATCAAAGCTGAATTTCTCTGAAAGGTTAAATGTAATCTTACTATGCGGGAACTAAGTGAAGAGAAATCGAACTTAGGGAGAATTGGGAGTTTCTGCCTAGTCTATTCAAAAAGTACCAAGGATCTGAAAGGAAAAGAAAGAGAATCATCATTTATTGAGCAGTAATTGCCTATATCATGTTTAATATGACCCAAATCTTTATTTACAATAGCCGTTAAATACAACTCTTGACCTATGCTATACTGTGGCTAAACTCAATATCCCCTTGAACTAAAGTAATAGTAGTAGGATTGGTAAGGAAGATTCTAATAAAAAATATACAGTTACTGCTTTCCTTTTCCTCTAGAAAGACTATATTTAGTTATTTAACAAGTTGAAAAACTCATTATTAAGTATTAGAAAGGATAGGCTAGATTATGCTATTGCAGTGGTATTTAAACTTTAACTTGTATCAGAATACCCTTTAGGGATTTTTAAAATACAGACGGCTGGGCTCCAACCCAGAGTTTTTGACTCAGCATGTCCCAGTGAGGCCTGAAAATTTGCATTGCTAATAAGTGCCTTGTTGAAGCTACTGTTCTTGGTTTGGGACGACGTATTTGAGAACATGTATGATATTTTAACATATGGCTTCAAATCCTTGTGGCATATTTGCACAACACAAAGTCATTTGTCACACATACTACTTGTCCACCTATGGTGAGCTAATGTCAGGAGGGAGGTTTCTATTCCGAGTAGTCATCCAGAAACACAGGCTGGGCTCCATCTCTGTGGCTGGATTCTCTAAATCTCACATCTCTGGTTGCCAAAGGAGGAGAAGAGAGACATGGGGGCCTCAAGACCACTCTCCTATGCCTTGGCCTAGAAGTGATGTATGTCGTGTTTGCTCAGAGCCTACTGGCCAGAACTAGTTATAGGACCCTCATAGCTTTAGGAGGGTCATATGATGAGTAAAAGAAGCCAGTCACAAAGTACTGTATATTACATAATTTCATTTATATTAATGTCCACAAAAGATAAATCTATAAAGACAGAAGTAGATTCGAATTTTTCTAGAATTAGGTAAGAGGAATGCGGAGTGACTGTAGACTCCATTTTCTCTAACTGAGAAGAAATTAGATATTAGTGGGCACTAGTTCTCTAACATTAGAATTGCATGTTTAGGGTAATTAGTCTCAGTCTTTTATGGAATACAAATGATCTAACTATACAGACTAGAATGTTGTTGGGTGAATACTAATTTTCTATAATAATCAGAACAATGTGAAACTGGCATAAGTATAGACATATAGATCAATGACGTAGAACAGAGAACTTACATATGTATACCCTTGCATACGTGATCAAATAATTTTTCACAAGGATGTCAATATCGCTCCACAGGGAATGAACATTTTCTTCAACAAGAAATGGGAAAATTAGTGCTGGGAAAACTGGATATCCACATGCAAAAGAATGAAATTGGACTCTTACTTCGACTGTATACAAAAATTAACACAAAATTGAACAAAATATAAGAAAACATAGGAGCAAATCTTCATGACCTTTTTACTAACAATGACTTCTTTTCTTTTATTTTTTTCTTTTTTTTTTTTTTTTTGAGATGGAGTTTTGCTCTTGTTACCCAGGCTAGAGTGCAATGGCGCAATCTTGGCTCACCGCAACCTCCGCCTCCTGGGTTCAGGCAATTCTCCTGCCTCAGCCTCCTGGGTAGCTGGGATTACAGGCTTGCACCACAGTGCCCAGCTAATTTTTTGTATTTTTTTTTTAGTAGACATGGGATTTCACCATGTTGACTAGGATGGTCTTGATCTCTTGACCTCGTGATCTACCCGCCTCAGCCTCTCAAAGTGCTGGGATTACAGGCGTGAGCCACCGCGCCCGGCCGACAATGATTTCTTAAATATGACACTAATAGCACAGGTAACAAAAGAAAAAACAGATAAATTAGACTTCATCAAAATCAAGAACGTTCGTGCATCAAAGAATATCATCAAGAAAGCAAAAGGACAACCTGAAGAATGGAAGAAAATGTTTACAAATTACACACATGACAAAGAATTAATATCCAGAATATATAAAGAACTCCCCAACTCAATAACAGAAAAATAAATATTTTATTTAATATTTATATTAAAATAATGGCAAAGAACTTGAATTTATATTTTTCCCAAGAAGATATACAAAGGACTGATAAGCACTTGAAAATACTTTCAACATCATAGTCATTAAGAAAATTCAAATCAAAACCACAGTGAGATACTGCTTCATCTTATAATAGCATAATAATTTAAAATGGAAAATAGCAAGTGCTGGCGAACATGCAGAGAAATCGAGACCATCATACATAGCTAGTGGAGTTGTAAAATGATAAATAAGCTATTGAAATCAGTTTGGTGGTTCCTCAAAAAACTATGTGACCTCAATTCCAAAAGAATTTAAAACAGGAACTTTAACAGAAACATATACCCCAATATTCATCTCAGCATTATTTACAATAGCCAAAAGTTGGAAACAATCCAAGTGTCCATCAACAGATGAACAGATAAAAAAAAATGTGTTAAATACACACAATGAAATATTATTCAATCATAATGAAGATTGAAGTTATGATACATGCATAACATGGACGAACCTTGAAAACATCACACTAAGTGAAATAAGTCAGATACATAAAGACAACTATCCTATTATTCCACTTACTTGAAATATCTAGCATAGACAAATTCATAGTGATAGAACGTGTATTAGTGGTTACAAAAGAAGCAAGTGGGGAATTATTGCTTACTGGTTTCTGTTTGGGGTAATAAAAAATTACAGATAGTAGTGATGGCTACAGACATTGTGAATGTAATTAGTTACACACATTGTGAATATAACTGTATATATAAAATGGCAAACTTGATGGTTTTATGTTTACCAAGAAGAAAAAAATAGTACCTGTATATTATGTAAAAAATTATGGTAATCTCATTTAAAAATAAATATCAAAACTGTGTCTAATACATATATATATGAGGGTATACATATACCAGAACACGGACCATACCCTCAAATAAAGGAGAAATTCTCTTATTTTTCCTCTTATTATTAGTAAAGACACATATCTTGATGTTATTTTATCAGTAATTATATTTAATGATATCATTGAATAATATATCTATTACTCAAGCTGTTTTGAGAAACGCCAGATGGGTTGTGATAGTTAATTTTGTCTCAACTTGACTGGGCTATGGGATACTAAAACATTATGTCTGGCTGTGCCTGTGAAGGTGTTTTCAGAAGAACTCAGCATTTGACTTGGTGTGTTGAGTAAAGATTTGCCCTCACCAGTGTGGGTGGGCAGCATCTTATTCATTGAGGGCACAGACAGAATAGAAAGGCAGAGGAAAGGTAAATTTTCTCTCTCTCTTCTTGAGCTGAGACATCCATATTTTTCTGTCCTGGGACATCAGATCTCCTAGTTCTCAGTCCTTGGGACTGCAGGAGTTGCATCACTGGGATTTACACCACCAACTCCCCAATTCTCAGGCCTTTGGACTTAGACTGAGTTACACACTAGCTTTCCAAGTTCTCCAGCTTGCAGACACCAGATGGTGCAATGCCTTGGCTTCAGTAATTATGTGAACCATTTCTCATAATAAATCTCCTATGTCATATATATATAATGCATAATCCATGTCTGTTTCTCTGGAGAATCCTAACTACTACATGGAATCAGGTAGGGAATCAACATAAAATAGTTATGAGCACAGATTATAGTTGGAGTACTTAGCTAGATTTGGATCTCAACTCTATCATTCATTACCTCTTTCATCTTGGGTAAGTAACTGTCTCACTTTCCTCTTTTTAAAATGGGGCTAACAATAGTACCTGCCTCTTACATTGTTTTAAAATGTAGGTGAATTAATACATGTGGAGCACACAGAACGGTGCCTGACTTATGGTAAATGTTGTGTGTGTTTGTTAAATAAAGTACAATTTCCCAGTACAGTGGCAAGGTGATTTAATCTGGAATCGCTCACAGAGTCCCAAAGTACTGTAATGCTGCTGTAGTTGCTATAGTGGTAATGGCAATGTCACATCCCCTTTCTTGAAATAAAAATTTTATTGGGGTTACTGCAGTTTGGAAAGTATTTGTATGGCAGTGAAATGATGTAATAACATTTGGGAAAGAGATTAAAAATGATCCATCACGATATCTGAGAAGGATCCAAAGAAAATACAGTTCTCCCCAGTCCTTCTCACCTAGGTATGTGAGAAATGATGCCCAAATCTCTCTCCTATCAGGGGATGGGAAAGATGAACTTTGCTTCTCCACCAGGGTTCTGCAGGGTAGAGAATGAGGAATCTCTCACCAATGTTTTCAGGAACACTGAAATCCCAGGAGTCAACTGAGCTAAGTTGAGAGAGATTCTCAACTCCAATTAGCCAAAAAGTCTGGGAGGTGGGAGTAGGGAGGTGAAGCCAGGGATTCAAAAGCCAAAGAAAGAAAGTGAACCAAAGAATAACAAGTCGACTGTTAACAGGAAGAGGTCTAGGTCAATTGCTTGTAGTTTTATTGCTGTCTGAGATTTGCTTTTATGTGTAAACCACAGCTATGGAACTAGGAGGCAGATCTGGTTATTTGTTCATTCAACAAGCATTTAGGCATGTACTGTACCCGGCTGGGAACAGTGTGCTACACCTGAAATGGGGTGTGGGGCCTTCAGCTGCACCAATACATTATGGCTAAGAAGGAAAAAAAATGTTGGAAAGCAGCTCTAACATTACTGCTGTTGTTTTTAAAAGGAAATGTATCTTGCATGCTCTGCTCATGTACCCCAAAACCTAAAATCCAATAAAAAGTTTTAAAAAAAAAGGAAGTGTAAAAGGATACGAAATATTTCTTGCATAATGTCCCAGCAAGAAAATTCTTACATCTAGTTTGGAAAAAAATTAAAAGAAGAAGATAAAATCAGCTGTTGGAATAAAGCTCTTTTGACCTGGTGACTTATCTAAGCAGAAAGTTGCTTCCCTTGATGGTGGTTAAGATGCCTTGTTTGTACTCACTTGATCCCTGGACTTCTTTACCCTCCCACTCCCCCCATCTGCCTGAAAATAGTTAAAAGGCAAAGCAGTAAATCAGGAAGTCTCTAAACACAGCAGGGTTCACTTTACAGTACATCAGGGTTAGGGTTGAAAACTGAAGTCGTCTAATTCCATTTTCAAAGCTGAACATCTAATGGTGGATTATCATTAATGACAGACAGCATGATGTCAAAGGGTTGTGTCAGGTTCCAGACCTTTTCATGCTTTAAATTCCTATGTTTAATCAAAGGTTAACCAAATCATTGCTGGTAGCAAACTGCTGCTTCAGTGTACTGTGGGTGGCCTGTCACTGTCACTGAGTCAGCCATTGCTGATAAGGAAGAGAACACACAGAGTTCATATAGATACATTCCTCAATGTTTACCGCTTTTCAAAAACTGTAACAATTAGCACATGGGAAATATGGACCGGAGAAACTAATTTGATGATTTGAATATATAATTATTGCTTTGTTAAATCATGTCTTTAATTTGTGTGGTTAAACAAGCATTAATGAGTCTTAGCAATGTGCCCAACACTTTGCTAGTTCCTAAGTATTTCAGAGTTGCGTAAAAGAATCCTATCCTTAAGCCAGCACATGTAAACAGAGCGTTCAATTCATAGTGATAATTATTTTATTAGCAGAATACAAAAAATGATTTCAGGAATATAGCAGACAGTAACTGCTGACCAGAATCAAGGAAGACTTTATGGAGGAGGTAACATTGAAGGTAAACTTGGAAAGAAAAGTAAAGTTTTGCCAGACTGAGAGAAGTAGGGTCTAGACGAGATAGTAGAGACAATACAAAAGCAAAGAGCTTGGTATGGTCAGGAGACTCAGAAAATTGTGCATGTGTCTATGGATAATATGTATGTCCTCAGTGTGGAAGTTGGGTGGCAGGCTAGGGCTGAAGGAGCTGCAAAAGTTAGGAAGACCATAAAGAGCCTCGAGTTACATTCTAAGGAGTCATCACTGTGTCCTGCAGGTGAGGAGTTCTCTACTCAAGCACTCCAGAGAATCACTTGGATGACTTTTGGAAACACATTGCTGAGCTCCACCTGCAGAATTTCTGATTTAGCCGGCCTGGATGGGGTCAAGAATGTACATTTCTAATAAGTTCCAAGGTGATACTGATGCTGCTGGTCAGGAATTCATGCTTTACAAATCACTGTTGGTAACTGAAACAGGAGCAGGTTTTTTTCCTAAAAAGAAAATTAAAGTATAATAGTATTTGATGTGGTTTGGCTTTGTGTCCTCACCTAAAGCTCATCTCCAACTGTAATTCCATGTGTTGAGGGAGAGACCTGGTAGGAGGTGATTGGAGCGTGGGGGTGGTTCCCCTGTGCTGTTCTCATAATAGGGAGTCAGTTCTTGCGAGATCTGATCATTTTATAAGTGGCAGTTTTCCCCTGCTCTCTCTCTCTTTTCTGCCGCCTTGTGAAGAAAGTGCTTGCTTCTCCTTTGCCGTCCACCATGACTGTAAGTTTCCCAAGGCCTCCCCAGCCATGCGGAACTGTCAGTTAAACTTCTTTCATTGTAAATTACCCAGTCTCGGGTATTCATCTACACCAGTGTGAAAACAAACAAATACCGTATTTAAGAGGTAGAAATGAAATTCAAGGTGGAATGGATAAATTAGGGTATTAGGGTATGCTGCTGCAGAGAAATAAGAAGATACATAGTCCATTTATTGCCATTTACTGCATGAAGCCTTCTGAGTTGAGAGTTAAATTTGTAACTTTCATTTAACATACTTACATTATATAATTGCCAAGTGTTAAGCATAAGGCTTTGATTTATCTGAGTGTTAGAATTATAGTTAATAGGTTCTGGAGGAGAGGAAAAGCTGCAGGATGGTGTTGGTCCTGGCATGGTAGAGCTTCAGCTCCCAGGACCAGCTATTGGCTACTAATGGAACATGGAGCATTTCCAATGAGGTGAAGGGAACTTCAGCACAGTGGCCTTTTCATTAGCTGTAGTATGGAAAGGGACGTTGCCTCCATCACCTCACAGCTGCTCATAAATCCCCAAATTGGGCACCTTGTCAGCTGTAATCAAGCCTCACTTACTAAAAGTGAAGACAGGTGAGTCGCCTAGACACAGCTTGAAATTTAAATTCTTCATACTGGTTTCTGAGTTCTCCTTAATCTAGATAATCTTTTTTCCCACCTGAGTGCCTTTTTCTGTACCGTAATGCTCTTCTTCCTTGTCAGTCATATCCTAATCATCCCTCAAAGCCCAGCTCATATTCTTCTTCCTTGAATTCTTTCCTTATTTTTCTAGCCTGCACTGATTCTGCACATTGTGAAATTCTCTAACCACAACTGACTTATAATTCTCACAATTTAGTACTTAACTATGCACATTTCCAACCTCTATTCAGTGTTTCTTTATCAGCCTTAGTTTCTCAGTCACACTGCCAACTCGTTAAAGTCGTCTTCTGTATTACCCAAAAATTATCAAGGTACTCTGCACAGAAAAGAAAAGTACATCTGAAATGCTGATTTATAATGTCAATGAAAAGAAGTACAATTAAGCCCTGAATCAAACACATATTTCATATGACACATTAAAATGTTGTGGCAAATTACCTCAAATAGAATTATGTAAAGTGGATGAACATTCCATGCACCCACCCTCATTGTACTTGACCTATGTGAGCACCTCCATCTTCTGATTGCTTGTCCTCATTCTTACAGGCATTTGTCTTTTCTTGCCTTTCGGGAATATTTTTTTCCTTTATTAGTTTTAAGCTTCTGAATTGCTAACCACAGGAAGAGCCAGGAATAGTATAGATACAGAATTTTGAAATTCTAGACTCCAGGAAAGTACCTTCTGCATTTCTACCTCATCTTGCTGCCCCTGAATCTGGGACTGGCTCCAACTTGGCTTGGCTCCTGGAGTAAATAGTACCCGGAGCTCTCTTTCCCTAACAGACAACTACACTCTCCCTACAACAGCATTATCTCGTAGATCATTCCCAGACTACATTTCTGAACCAATCTTACTACTCCCCCTGTCTCAGCCTGCATTTTAAGCTTTCAGATATTTTTGCTCAAGTGTTTCACAGTCTGCAAACATATCACACTATAGACAAATATAAAGCTTGCTATTTGCCCCCAAGGCCATGTTCCTATCTTGCTTGTCATTATTGGTAATAGGAGCAACAAACCCCTGTAGTTCTCACAGGCAGCCAATGTGGAGATCACTTTAACTCTTCTTCCTAGTTTATTTTTGTCCTCTGTTCTTTGTTCATAATATTTGCAATATAGTCTTGCAATAGCAAGAGAAGAAACCCATACTTTGCTAAACACATGGAGAAATTACATGTAACACAGGCCTCTCTTTTGTGTTGTCCATTTGATTTGAATTAGTTTTTCTGTCCATAGTAAATATGGTTCTCAAAGACTCTAACATGATTAGACACACACACCCCATTACAGAGTTTATAAACTCTTAAAACAAGAGTGGCTTAAATGTTGGCCACACATGTATCCTTATTTGTACTCTTTGCCTTCTTCCTTCCGACCCCTGAAATCAAGCTGGGCATTGGTCTACTTCAGCTCTTTCATTCTTGTTATCTCTATACTTCTATGACATTCTGAAGTCTAAAACAATCTTTTTTATTGAGTTAGAAATTATTTTAGGAGCCCTTTCCTTCAAAGAAAATGAAGAGCTACCCAAAGCAGCCCACTTGAAATATTAATCTTAAAAAGCTGATGTAGTGGGCAGAGGGGTACATACAGATCATTTCTAAATTTTCATCAATAATCAGCCGAGACTAACCCAACATATGTTAAGCTGAATCAATCTTTAGATTCCAACTGAAACTTTCTTTAGATTATGTGGAGAAAATAAAGGAATCATGGTCCAAACAGTCTGAAAACTTGGAAAACATATCTTTAGATAATGGGAGAATGGATAGTAGCAAGTAGTTTTCTTCTTGTTTTTTAATGCATTCTATAATTTTATGTATTCTATAACAATATAGTAAGTACTAAATGAATACACACAAAAGAATAAATTGTCATCAAAGGAATGCCCACAAAGTTATAGCATATGGAAGTGTGCCTACTGGTTCCAAAATATGTTGGATTCTAAATTCGCAATGCTCTAGTTTAATTTCCATGTTTTGAAAACATCACTGAGGATGCAGCCAAAATACATCATGAAAACTACATTTTGAAAGTCTTGTTAATTTACATTTCACTTTAGAAGAAAAGTTTGTTTCTTTTTATTTATTTCCTTGAGTCTTGTCAAAAGGGTGGTATTGATTACAATGTTTACTTAATACTCTGGAATCTCTCTAAACTTTAAACTCGGCTTAAAAGCAGGGTCATGAATCTGTTCTTGAGTGACTTTAAGACAAAGCTGCTATAATCAAATAACTTCAATATTCACATTAAAAATAAAAATAGCATTTAAGTCATTTTAGGTAGACAATTTGCAAAGGCTCCCCTGAGTCCATTAATAATTCACATTCTGAAATCTCTGAAACTTTGATTGATGCATCCATAAATGTTTTCTTCTGTTTTAGATAAAGAAGAAACCATTGACTAAAACTAAAGCCAAGTTTTGCTTTTAAAATATCTCCAGTGAATGTCAAACTATATCATAGCTGAATTCACACGGCAATGCATATCATGAACATTGTACCAATCATAAATCCCTACTTTAAATCTAGATTTTATAATGACAGTGCTGCTTTCAAACAGTTATATTGTTGGCAAGATCTCTCTGAATACTGACCACAGGGATTACGAGGTAATCGTTGGTTCCAATGAATCTTATAAACTTGTGAATGAGAAGCCCTTATTTTCCAGGGCTTTAAGTGTCACGATAGGAAATAGAATATGTCAATAACCTGCTTTGTAGGGTTCCTGTCTTAGGTGTCTGGATTTGATCACATCTCAGGTAATAATTTTGCCTTGTAATTATTTAAGAAAGATCACTTGGAAACATGGATGGCCAAAGGAACTCTTAAACAATATTTAAAATTACTTGGAACCATTAAACTAATTTACTAATATCGATCAATTTTAGTTAATATTAACCCCAGGATAACCAACCAACATTAGATGATTCTGAGCCCTCTTTTGATTATTTGTATTAGTAATGCTTGATTGGTTTGCCCAAGTTGTTCTTTCATATGTGAACTTCACCTGTTCCTGAACATCAAGTCTAATTCTGATGGCAGTAAGAAAAGGTACAAAAGCTTTATCTGCATCAGTCCTGATTAAGAAGCTAGAGTTTTGCTGACACTGTGAGTTCCATTATTCTTTACCTGTGAAAAGCAGGTTCCATAGCCATTTAAATGACATCCTCCTCCTCCCAGTATGTCCCGCTGACTCAGCCTTACTCTTCTGGTGTACGTACTTTATTCTCATTGCTTCCGTGTCTCTTGCCTTCAATATCTTTCCCTTTTCTTTCTTAAAAGTCAAGAAACTTCTGACAGCCTCAACTCCAGGGTGCCATTTATTCTATTTTTAACTCCCTGACCTTTTAAGCTATGTATATTCCTCTTTACTTTATGTGTCACTGGTCTGTCTCTCATTCTCAGAAAGGCAGAAACTGTACTTTTTTCTTGATACTCACACAGAGCCAACTGTAATACTCAGTATGCAGTAGGTGTTTCACATACGCTTGATGAATGAAGAGACACCAATGCAACTTGGAGAAACTTCTCAATAGAGTTATCTTGCCCACTCACTAATCTTTGCTGTTTGTTAACACTCCATGAAAACAAATGTTCATGAATTATATTATTATATCCCCCACTCTCCTTTCTCATTATCACTTGCAATAGCAACTATATTACCCGGTATAGGCACTTGGGGAGAAAAGGAAGAAAGTCAGGAAAATGGCCAATTTAGGATTAATCTTGTTGCTTAACAGTCGTAATTTATAATGTGATATTAAGAATAGCTTTTAGGGAGACATGTAACTTGAAATAATTTATTATTTATTAAATTATTTTAAAAACTCAGGAAATTATGCTTACTACCAAGCTTTGCATTTGATTTTTCTAGTTATGTCATTTCTAAAATCTGTGTGCAGAAATACTGTCCTGGAAGCCTGGTATTCTGGTTTCTTAGAGTTGGGAACAAAGTAAAGCAGGCTGTTGAATTAAATGGAGCTGAAACAAAAGGCTTCCTGAAACTTACCTGTTTATCACTGAAATGAAAGGCCAATTCAAAGATGTAACACAACCCTGTCTGCTGTCCAAAACTCCTTATATTGCCGCATACTCACTTATGACTCTCCTGGGAGTACCACTGCTGTGAAACCTACAGAATTAGAAACGCCCGTGAATTCTGCTCAGCACAGAATGCAAACATTTCACTCATATGGCACTTGTTTGTCAAATGAGCCAGGTCAGGGAAATTGATGAGTATACTAATTATTCTTGAAAGAGCCAAAGAAGAGTGGAAAACATCCATGGACTTAAGATAATGAAGTGAAGAGCAAGGGAATGAATTTCCCCAAACTTTAAAAAGCTTCAGATTCACAGACAGCAAGGCTGGTGAGCAGGACAGGGCTTTCTCAATTAGAAAGAGGCCTCCCTCTCTATAGCGATCCGGATATCTCCCTTGTGGATTAAAGCAATTGGAGCATAAATTTTTGGAAATTGTGAAATTTTCTATCTTTTTTTTCTCTAGCACTGAATATCTATGCATAATAGGGGAATACAGACCATAACTGCTTTGAGTAATCTTTTGTCTTCTTAGTTTTTATAAAAATTAATGCTTTTGCCTCCTAAATACCAAAGAGGAACACCATGGTAGTTCAGATGGTGAGCCTCTCAGAAAAAGGCTAAATTACTGTTTAAGATAAACATAAAAAGGAACAATCCTGAGCCTAAGGAAATTATTCTGGACTTTAAAAAAAATGAGTCAAATCTTATTTTTAAGCCACAGATGCTTGCCTGAATCGAAGTTACAAGTAAAAAATGTCATGAATATGAGTTGCAATAAATGAGTTGGTATACTAATACAAAGTGGCAATGATTTTGAGCTCCTTGAAGGGAAATTAAAATATTTATATCTTTTACATTCTTTCTCCAGAAAATATATCAAGAAGAAGCTAGAAGAAAAAGATCTACAAAAAAGAAATATCTTAGGCAAGCGGTCACCCACTGCTATAAGAGGACACAGCATGCTTTCCCCAGGAATATTTACATTTTTCACTGGACGTGGTTCAAGATTGAGAAATCTCCAAGCCTAAAGAAATGAAGACTTACATTGGTAAATCAAGAGGTATGATTTATGTTTTGTATGGAAAGTATTTGAATGTGTGCTGGAGTATGATGCGCTATCTAATGGCCGTAAAATCATACCAATAAGATATCAAAAAATATTTGATGGACGTTTACCATGTTTACAGAGCACTGTTGTAAGTTGTATAAGAGCTTGAACTTGCCCTTAAAGAGATTACAACTTAGTAGAGTTACAAGAAACAGAGAACTCTGATGAGAAAGTAGTTGGTTTAAGACATAGCATAGAAATACATGTTGTGTGAGAACATGAAGATTGGAAAACCCATTCTCCATGCTGAAGTGGTCATGAAAATTTATGGTAATTAAACATGCACAGTTGCTTGTTTTGCCTAATTGTAGAAACATTCCCACTGGCTGAACTCTGTTTTTCTGCTTTTAAAATGATTCTAAAATCTTTCATTATTGATTTACTGGGGAACACAAACAATTCTCTTCTCCCATTTCTTACCTACCGTGTTGCCCCCTCAACCATCATAACCCTCTCACAAAGGGTGGTTGATGTCACAAGAAACAGTTTAGCATAGTGGCCATAATTGTCTGTCTCTTATTCCTTATAAAATATTTCAGCTTCTCTAGTAACTCAGAGCTGGGCATATTCAGATAAAAGTAAGGTTAGATTATTAAAGAGCAACTACAGTGAAGAATTATGGTTGGGTGACCCCATTTGAACTCAGAAAAATATATTGCAAACACACTTAACTAGAGCAGAAAAGACATGTTCTTCCCAGAGGGTTGCCAAAGCTGGTTTCACTGCCAATACCTTTGATCTCAATGTTCACCAGTAACTAGGATTGTGGCTTAATAAAATGGAATCCTATTGTCCTTGGTTTCTGAAAATATAGATTGTGGGCACCATCTAGGCATGCAGGTGCAACTAAGTGTCCTGTGTACCCTGCACACATCAAGCCAGGGCAGCACACTCTGTCTAAGGATACTCTGATGAATGTTTTAGATACAACCGAAGGCAGGAAGCTGTTTCCCAGGCTGAATGGGTTATTCAAGGGAAATCCTAGGTGCAGGATTGTTCCTTTGCGTGCTTAGCTTAAATAGTAATTGAGCCTTTTTCTGAGAGGCTCCACTATTTGAACTGGTAAATGTTCTGTGGTCATTCAATTTCACAATGACTAGATCTGGATTACAGAAAGTTAAATATAAACTAGGACAGAAAATCGACAATAGAAGCAATCCAGATAGATTCTTGAATTAGGATAGTCACTCAGTGACTCAGATCTTAAAGGAGGATTTTGTTTATGGTTTTGTATTTTTGTTTCATTTGGTTGGGATTTTTACTAGGGAACTGCTAGAGTGGCCAAGACTGCGTCCATGGAACAAAAGGGTATATACCAACTATCTCAGGTAGATAATTGACATTTTCCTTTTTTATAAAAAAATTTTTAACATCGTGTTTACTGTGTTGAAATGGATACTTGAGGGTGAATTACATGGTATGCTGCTTTTTTTCCCAGTTCTAAAGCAGGAAATGATAGACTGTTCTATTTTCTTGTATGTCAGAAGAGAAATGTCAAGCATTTTATTGGCTCAGAAAATTTCTGCCCAGTTTTGTAGGCCCAAGGGACCTTAGATACAACAAAGACTCAAGCAGAGAGTGAAGAATGCATAAAAGAGCACTGTTGTGAAAATACTTCCTGAGAGAATAATTGGTTATACTTTATCTCTCTTCTGACATTTAAATCTTCCTCTCTTGTATTTTCTTTGAACTTTTAGCCACAATAAGCCTTCAAGACTATTCTGCCTCTCAGAGGTCCCCAGATATATTGGAGAAGCTGTGTGTTCAGATGTCTGTAAGTCTCCTCACACATTTGCCACACTAGCCCATTGCTTAAAACTGCCATGTTTTCAAGTCTTTTTATTTTTAATAGACAATTCCATTTGTTGGAAGATTTTTCTTATCAAATTTTGGAGAGTTAAAAAGATATTCCCCATGCACACCACTTCAGAAGGATCCAAGTTGTTCACAGACTATTTATGACTACAGTTAACCCTTCTCTCAGTAGATGATGCCAACTCCAAACCCACACAAGAAACTGAGTTCCATTCGAAGCAATAACAGCACCTACTCTGTGCTTCCTCTTCTCTTCTGAAAATAGCCTAGCACCTTCACAGTTACAATCTCTTCGGTGAATTCTGATGAGCCAAGGAATGCAAGCATGGGGCTGACCTCCATCATACCTCGTGTAACCCTACCTGATTACACAAAAAGGCTATGAGGTTTCTCTTTCAAATGAAATTAATGTACAATTTCTGAGTAACTGTTCAGACCTTTCCCCTTTTTCTCATAATAGGGCTATGCTATTCACTTCATCTTCAAGAATCTCATTTTAAGCTATATAAAATTGTAGAAATATCTACGGATGTTTCTCCTCTAGCTTCATTTATCAGTCTTAGATTTATAGTTTGGCTTGATGCCTTATCAATTAAAACATCTAACATTTTCAGAGTTCTAGCCAAAGCTGTTAGCACAGTCTTCCTCTCATTTGATATCCAGAGATACTTAATCCCCACTTTGAGTAGATCTCACTCCTCCCTACCCACCACTGATTTTGAATAGAAAAAGGATTATTATTTTGCAATTTTCCTGCTTGGGCTTTGTTTCTCTCATTTTAAAGTTATGCTATTTTTCCCTCTTCTGAAAACAATATTTTCTATCACTATCTAAAGAAATATATGTTTCAACATATCAAATCTTAAGTTATCTCGGGTGTGAAAATGTGCATTTTCATTAAGAAAATGCAAAATTAAAACAATTATATATAATTTATGCTTATTAGTTTGTCACAAATTAAAAAGCAGGATAAATTATTGATGAACATGTAATTGGCATACTCTTAGAACAAGCAGAAGATCTGTATTAAAAGTTTTAAAATACACATATATTTTAAGCAACTTTATCTTAAAATTCTTACATCAAAATTGCTATTAAAAGCATGGGTGGGCTGCACATGGTGGTTCATGCCTGTAATCCCAGCACATTGGGAGGCCAAGGCAGGTGGATCACCTGGGGTCAGGAGTTTGAAAGCAGCCTGGACAACACAGTGAAAACCCATCTCTACTAAAATTACAAACATTTTGAGGGAATTCACCTTAAAATTCTTATTCTAAAATTACTATTAAAAGCATGGGCAGACTGGGCATGGTGGCCTGCACCTGTAATCACAGGTACTTGGGAAGGTGAGGCAGGAGAATTGCTTGATCCTGGGAGGTAGAGGTTACAGTGAGTGGAGATCACGCCACTGCACTCCATCCTGGGTGAGAGAGTGACACTCGTGTCTCAAAACAAAGCAAACAAATAAAAAAGCATGGGTAAAGAAATGAGCAAGGAAATTTGCTAAACTGTTACTTGTAAATCAGATCTTCTACAGCAGGAGATTAATGAAATAAACTGGTTATATTCATGGAATAAAATATTACATTGGGCATTAAAATTATGTTTGAATGTAAAATTATACTTGTAAGTAAAAGTTAAACAGATATAAACCTGCACATATGGAATGAGAACATATATATACATATATATATATATATATATATATATAGAGAGAGAGAGAGAGAGAGAGAGAGAGAGAGAAAGAGAGAGAGAGTCATGCATATATTTATACTGAAATGAAAAACTTTACAACTCTAGATAAGTAAATTATTTTCTTTTCTCAAGTATTAAGGTTTTTATTTTTACGCACACGTGTGTGTGTGTGTGTGTGTGTGTCTATGTGTCTATGTGTGTGTGACAGAGTTTCACTCTTGTCACCCAGGCTGGAGTGCAGTGGCACAATCTCAGCTCACTGCAACCTCCACCTCCTGGGTTCAAGCGATTCTCCTGCCTCAGCCCCCAGAGTAGCTGAGACTACAGGCCGCGCCACCATGCTGGGCTAATTTTTGTATTTTTAGTAGGGACAAGGTTTCACCATGTTGCCGAAAATGTTCTCAATCTCCTAACCTTGTGATCTGCCCACCTTGGCCTCCCAAAGTGCTGGGATTACAGGCATGAGCCACCTCAGCTGGTTCATACCTCTTTATTACAATAGAGCAGAACTGTCACATAATTGCCCTATTTAAAAATGTATGAAGCTATTCTATAAGCATTTGTAGGCATAGAATATAAGTATAAAAAGCCAATAATTTGAAGGTCGTGACTTTTAAAAACAAGTCATCTTCTCACACTGTAAGAGTAAGACTAAATAAAGTATTTTATATAATGTATTATCATAATTTTTTTTGAAACTGGGTTACTGATATTGCTCTGAAAACAATTTTAGAGCTATTCTCAATAGTAGAGAATAGCTTTCTTTAAATAATTTAAAGACATTGTTAAAAGAAAGCTATTCTCTACTGTGGAGTTATTAAGCATTTCTTTTCAAAATATTGTGGTTATAAAAGTTTGCAATGTGTCTGTGCAGGTGCGTTGTCTGTCTTCAACTAATTAACAAAATTAACCAGGTCTATGAGTCTTATGAAGACATCCTTAAGGCAGACAGATGGCAGTTTCTCTAGGTTAGTGCTATTGCTCTGTTTAAAGCACGTGCACAAAGGCATATTGTCAACACTCTTTCAACCCAACAAACATAGTAATACATAAACAATGGGCCTTCAATAAGGATCTACTAATAGATCCTTAGCCTCTACCACATTCGTAACTCTGTCTTACTCCTTCCATAGCTAATAATGATTCAAGGATTCAAATATTAACAAAAAGTAAAGAGAAGGACAAAGTAAGAAAGCTAGTAACAATTACAGCATGCTGGAAGACATAGAAAAGTCATGGAAATCAGTGACATGAAAAAATCAGAGAAATTGTCAAAGTGGGTATCAGAAAAAGCTTATGGGAAAAGCTGAATGTTGTTGGTTGGACTTGACTAGACTGGAGAATGAAACTGCAGCTGTAGGTCCAGGCAAGTAAAAGCAAATATGCAAAGCAGGCCAGTATAAGACATAATAGACAGTGATGGAGACAAAGACAACATGGAGAAGGGCAATCACTTCTCTTTCCCAGCAGGTTGTCAAAAGGTTGCAAAGAACCTCTGTTGGCAGGTCTTGGGTTTTCCAATTCCATTTTTTTGCCTGAAGACAAAGGGGAGTCATGGCTAAGACAGTGATGCCAATTGATTAATTGTAATTATAGAGTACTAGCTCCTGTGTCAGACAGGGATCCAGTTGAAAAAGCATAACTGCTAAGAGATATGATTTACTATGGGAGTTTGGCCTTATGTAATTGTCGGAACTGATTACCTGTCGATTTGTTTTTTATTTCTTCAAAAAGGGGAGATACATGTGCAGAATGTGCATGTTTGTTACATAGGTATATATGTGCCATGGTAGTTTGCTGCATCTATTGACCCATCCTCTGTGTTTCTCCACTCACCCTGACCCCCAAACAGCCCATGGTGTGTGTTATTCCCTTTCTGTGTCCATTTGTTCTCAATGTTCAACTCCCTCCTATGGGCAAGAATATGTTCTGTTTAGTTTTCTGTTCCTGCATTAGTTTGCTGAGGATAATGGCTTCCAGCTTCATCCATGTCCCTGCAAAGGACATGAACTCATTCCTTTTTATGGCTGCATAGTATTCCATGGTAGTGGGAATATAAATTAGTTCAACCATTGTGGAACACAGTATGGTGATTCCTCAGGGATCTAGAATCAGCAATCCCATCAATCCCATTACGGCATACATATACAAAGGAATATAAATCATTCTACTATAAAGAAACTTGCACATGTATGTTTACTGCAGCACTCTTTGCAATAGCAAAGACATAGAACTACCCAAATGTCCATCAGTGATAGACTGGATAAAGAAAATGTGGTACATAGTCGATTTCAGGCTATTGTTCATTGTTTCTGTGTCTGGTGCTGGAATCGGAAATTCAAAAAGTAGGACGTTAGGAAGGAAGCGTAGACATGAGAGGAAAGCAGGGAAATCTGGAAACTTTGAGGCTGAACTGAAAACCACAAGGAAGAACTGAAACCTGCAGTGGCTTCCCACTGCTCCCAAGCTTCCAACTTCAGTGAAAGAAGCATCCTGCAGGAGCTGTGGGCTGGGTTGCTGCCCTGCAAATCAGCTGAGTTAGCATATAAGCAATAACTTGTGCTTTGGACTCTTCCATGACTTCCAAACATAAAAAGTAAGATACCTACTGCAATGGCAGCTGCTACCCGACCCTCTCTCAGCTCCCCTATTCCTCTGACAAATGTGTTTAGCTTCTTGATGAAAGGTGCCAGTTCTCCTGCAGAGAACTCCCATCATCAAAACTGGGGGCTTGGAAGAGTCGAAGAAACTTAGATATCTAAGATGATAAACAACTTCAGTTCTGGACTTTACTCTTTGCTGGAGTAAGTGATTCTAGGCTAGCCACATAACTTCTCTGGGCCTCAACTTTCTCATTAATAAAATGGAAGAATTAGGGTTGCCTCTAAGTTGGCAAGCCTAGAAAAAAAATGCCTGTGAAGAGGAAAGTAATATGCAAAAATTGCACTGGGAGAGGCTACTTACATCTTTGCATGGGATATGTAAAAGTGCCTAACAAAAGATCCGAAATTAAGATCACAAGCCGATTCAAAGGCAACAAAATGAAACAGAGAAAGATAAGAAGACAAGAGTATCGTAGAAAAAAGAGGATTAGGAGCTGAGAGACCCGGACTCTTGTCTTGACTTCATCACTGACTGCTTGACCTATAAACACAGTCATTTAACTTCAAAGGGCCTCAGTTTTCTCCTCTGTGAACTAAAGGGATGAGGTGGTATTGCTCATCACTAGCTGCACGATGGAATTCCCTAGGAAGCTGTAAAAAAAGTTGATGTGCAGATTCCATCCCTGGGGATCCTGATTTAATTGGTCTGTGGTGTGGCCCGGGCATCCGGATTATTTAAAGCTCCCCAGATTCTAATGTGAAGCTAAGCCTGAGAACTCTTTGTTAGGGACTGCTTGGAAAATGGCAGTATGATTTAAGGGTGGTGGGAAGACTTTCCCTCCCCCCACCACACACATACATGTCAGGCTGCATGACATTTCATCCTTAGAGATTCACCCCATTGAGTTTTGAAGGCTCTTCATTACTTATTAAAAATTCGTATACTCCTGGTAGATGTGACACCTTGAACTTATAATAAGTATATCTTACCCAGAATCAGAAAAACTAATTTGGAAAGAATTTCAGAGGTCACCAGTTCAAGCTGGCAAGTATTTTTATTGTGATTTTTTTTTAGATAAGAAAACTGAAACTCAGATATGTCTTTCTCCAGTGTTAGGCTTTTCTGTTATCATTCATTCATTTCGGTGTGTATGTGGGAAGGGAGTTTAATTAATGACATCTTTCTTATATAACCTTTTTTTTTTTTTTCAAAGAGTTTTTGGATTGTGCTTTCTTACTTGTGTGATTATGTTTTTTTTCCTTTTTCTTTCTTTCTTTTTTTTTTGAGACAGGATCTCACTCTGTCACCCAGGCTGGAGTGCCGTGGTATGATCACAGCTCACTGCAGCCTTTAACTCACTGGTAAGGACTAGATGCACACCAGCATGCCTGGCTAATTTTTATATTTTTAATAGAGGCAGGGTTTTGCCATATTGCCCAGGCTGATCTTGAACTCCTGGGCTCAAGCTGCCCACTGGCCTAGGCTTCCGAAAGTGCTGGGATTATAGGCGAGAGCCACTGTGCCTGGCTGACCATGTATTTTTAAAAGCCATATGTGCTCTTATCTCAACCTATTTTAGAGTTTTAAATTCTTTCTAGATGGGAGTCACCATGAACGACATTTAGCCTTTAATATGCCTCATTTATCTAAACAAGCATTTCCTGCTCTGTGTTATCATTCTGTAATTGATCCCTGTGATCTACCTTTTACTCTTTCTACCTTTCATCTTGATCCATGATATCTGTTATGCTGGCAAAGAGAATAAGTCGCTGCAAATTCAGAAGCAGAAAGATTTCCCCTTTGTCAAAAGATATAGACAGCTGGCATGCAATGTACATGTTATTCTCAAAGACATGTTGGGCATTTTGCCTGTCTGGGAATTGTTTAGGTTTCCATAAGGTGAATGGAAACAAATCTATAAGTTTGTAAAATGTTAAATAAATCAATCCTTAAAAGTAAAGTTCTGATCTCTTTAAGCTTTGGTTATGCTAATTGGAGGACACCCTTTCTCTCCCCTTTCATTAGCATAGTTCTGTCTAAATCAACCTGTCTGAATCAAATCCAATGTATCTTTGTACCAGATGCTGGTGAAATGATGTTTGCAAAGGCATGACCTCATCAAAGATTCCATTCTATAGGAAGGGATTCGGGAGATTCACACAAGCAGGAAGTTATGTGCAATATATTTATTATTCTTTGTGACCTAAATTATAATTGGAATAACACAAGCCTCCTTGTCAAAATTCCATTGCTGGTTTACGTCTCCAATGGGAATTTTTTTTCTGTACAAAAATAACTGCAAACAGTTAAATAATTTTTAAAATTCTCACTTTTGATGTTTCTCTCACTTTAATATCTACTCTAAAGCATAAAACTGAGTTTAACATTTGAGTATATTATGTGTTGCTTATGTTAAGACATCTTATTTACATAAGGGACATTGCCATAATATGTTGAGTTGAAAAAGTATTTGATATGTTACATGTTCCATCCTGAGAGAGAAGGAACCTCTTAAGATGTTTCCTAGATGTGACTGTCATTCGCTAACTTACCAGTCAAGTGCAATCATGTTTCAAAATAACTAAACAAGAAACAAAAATTTTCACTAATATTTGTCCAGGAAGAAAAAAAACAATATAGTACTTTTACTTGGAAAGTTGCTAAAATGATCTACTTTTTTAAGGCTTAATATTTTTGAAAATCTGAGAAACTGGGAATTTTGGAATTTATCCATATATTAATGACTTTCAGGATGAATTTAAATTTTCTCTTCTTCATTTTGACTCAAATGATATGAAGAATGTTTTAATAAAATTTGTTCTGTGAATCATGCAGGATTTTAAATAATAACACAGAGTGATATAGTACTTCTGAACTCTAGCCTTTACTCTGTCATATATACTAGTTGTGTAAAAATTAGCAAAGCTACCTTTTAAAAACCAGTGACACAGTATTATCATTTGTAAAATTCATGTGTGACGAAAAAATGCCTGACAAAATAGCAGCTACTTGAGAGAAAAAAGCACCTTTGAAACAAATCATGATTGTCCATGGGAGGGTTGTTCCTTAACTAGTGATCTCTATTCATTAAGGATTCCATCACATTTCATCTTCCCCAGAACGACACTCCCCAAGACTTGCCGAAATCTGCATCTTGCCACTTTCTTCTCATTCTTGAGATCTCTTCACACTTTGCTACTTAAATACATTCAATGTGCCATTATAGAAATTTTTATTTTTGTTTAATATTTTCATAGAATCATGGTATTTAACATTAGAGGAAGTTGATGAAATCGTCTACTTCTACACAGAAGGATGTGTTGTATATTTGTGCATTTGTGCAGCTTTTGTAATAAGGGATGTAAGTATTTAATACATGTAATTATTTTATTTACATATAACAGTTTCATTGATACATAATTCACATACCGTATAGTTCATTGATTTAAAGTGAAAAATCCAGTAGCTTTTTGTATATTCAGAGTTGTGCAACCATCACCCCCATAAATTTGAGAATTTTAGTATTACCCTGAAAGAAATCCCATACCCACTAGCACTCACTTCCCATTTTACCCCAGTCTTCCCATTCATGAACAATCATTAATCACTTTCTGTCTCAATAGATTTGCCTATTACTGACAGTTTATATAAATGGAATTACATACATATATCTGTGTGTATGTGTGTGTATATGTATATATATGTACATATATACATATATTTACATATACATACACACACCACACACACACACACACACACACACACACATATATGACCATACCACATTTTGTTTATCCATTCCTCAGTTGATGGACATTTGGGTTGTTTTGACTTTGAGGCTATCATGAATAATGCTGCTATGGATATTGATGTAGAAACTTTTGTAAAGATATATTTTCATATCTCTTAGGTATATTCCTAGGAGCAGAGTTGCTGAGCAATGGGTAACTCTATGTTTAACCTTTTAAGAAACTGCCAGACTGTTTTTCTATTTTATCATTTTGCATTCTCACCAGCAATGAATGAGTGTTCTAATTTTTTTTACATACCTGCCACTACTTGTTATTACCTGACTTTTAAAAATTAAATCCATCCTAGTGGGCATGTGGAGGTATTTCATTGTGGTTTTCAACATATCCTATGTTCCCTGTTGGATAATAATACCGAGCATCTTTTATCTGTGTTTGTGCATCATCTTTGGAGAACTGTCTATTCAATTTCTTAATTATTTTATTGGGTTATATCTTTTATTATTTAATTGTAAGAGTTCAGGCTGGGCATGGTGGCTCAGCTTGTAATCCCAGCACTTTGGGAGGCCAGAGTAGGAGGATTGCTTGAGTCCAGGAGTTTAAGACCAGCCTGGGCAACATGGTGAGACCTCATGTCTACTAAAAGTTTTAAAAATTAACCAAGTTTGGTGGTGCACATCTGTAGTCCCAGCTACCTGAGGGCTGAGACAGGAGAATTGCTTCAACCCAGAAGTTTGAGGTTACAGTATGCTATGATCATGCCATTGCACCCCCACTTGGGTGACAAAGCAAATCCTTTTCTCTTTTTTTCTTTTTTCAAGAAGGTTGCTTTACGTTAGAAATGCAAGTCACTTATCTATGAAATATTTTCTTGCATTATGTGGGTTGTCCTTTCACATACTTGATAGTACCCTTTAAAAAGCAAAATATTTTAATTTTGATGAAATATTTATATTTTTTGTTGCTTGTGTTTTAAACATCATATTTAAACAGAAGTCTTTACCTAACCCAAGTCACAAATATTTACTCATATTTAATTCCTTTAATAATATTTTTACTATTTTTTAAAGTTTAATAGTTTTACTATTTTTACTATTTTTTAACCACTTCTCAGTGGTTACTTTAGGGCTTACCATATATATCTTAACTTAGCAGAATCCTCTTTAGATATATACTATTAATAACTCTACTCAAATTAGATATAGAGTTGTGACTCCTATATAGCTCTTTTCCCCCCTCCTTTTTTTAGTGCTATTTTTGCCACACATAACATATATATATGTTAGAAAGCCAACAATACATTTTTTAATTTATTATTTTGCGTTATGTGTTCTATAGAGGCTGACAGAATGAAAGAGAGCTAGTTTTTATTTATGTCATTTGTTAAGTTATATTACTTTAAATTTTCTTATTTGTTCTTTTTTGATGTCTTCATTTTTTTTTCCATGGATTCAAGTTACCATGTACTGTGATTTCTTCATTAAATGTGGGTCCCCCTTCCAAATTCTTTGTGCTAAAATTGTCAAATAGGTTACATTTTCACATATAGACCAATAACACAATTATGTACATTATGTTTTATATAATTTTTAGACCCATTAAAAGAAAGAAGGAGCAATAGGTAGTTTTTACAATCTTTTATGACTATCTACATACTGTTTTTGCTACAGTGCTTTATTTTTTTACATGGCTTGAATTACTGTCTGATGTCATTTGCTTTTAGCTTGAAAGGACTTCCTTTCTAATTTCTTGTAATGCAGGCTTCTAGCAAAAATTTTTTAGGTTTTGCCTATCTTGGAATATCTTTATTTTGCTTTCACTTTTCAAAGAGTCTTGCTGGATATGAGATCATTAGCAATTATAATATGGTATCCTACTACTTCCAGCCTTGATAGTTTCTAATCAGATATCAGTTGTTAGTATTATTATTCTCTTGTGTGTGATGAGTTGTTTTTCTCTTATAGCTTTCAGGATATTCTGTTTATCTTTGGCTTTTATCATTTTCTCTATGATGTGTCTGTGTATGGATCTTTTCCATTTATCTTAGGGGGAATTCCTTGAGTTTCTTGAAGTATAGATTAATGATTTTCAGCAAACTTGGGTAGTCTTCTTTAATTATTTTCTCTACACTTTCCTCTTTCCACTCTGACTCTACTAACAAACATGATGATGGCAAGCTTAGTGTTGTCCCACCTTTCTAATTTCTCTTTATTATTTTTTCTCTTTTCCTCATTAATTTTTCTCTGTGTTCTTCTGATTACATCATCTCTCTCTACCTGTTCTTTAAGTTTGTTGATTCTTCTGGCAGTTTAAACTACTGTTGAGCCCCTTGAGTAAATTTTTCATTTCAGCTGTACTTTTCAACTCCAAAATTTCCATTGGTTCTTTTTATATTTTTTCTCTTTCTTGATATTTTCTATTTGTTGAGACATTATCATATTTTTCTTCTTTAATCATAGTTTGCTTTAGTTCTTTGAGCATGTTTGTAATAGCTGCTTTGAAGTCTTTGTCTGTTAAGTCTGACATATGGGCCTTTTCATGGTAATTTCTGAATGTTTCTCCTCACTCCCCTCTTCACCCACAGGCATATGAGTCAAACCTTTTTGTTTCTTTGCATGTCTCATAATTTTTGATATTTTAGATAATGCAGTGTAAAAGCACTAAATACTGACCCTCCCTGCTCCCCATACCAGATTATTGTTGTATTTAGCAACTTGGCTGGACTATTTTAGTGATGTCTGTATCTCTAGCAGTATGAAGCCTCTGATGCTGCTCCTCAGAAAGCACAGACTTGGGTATGTGCACAGTTGCCCTGCTATGATAGTAATTTCAGCAAAGTCTCTCTTTGTCTTTTTCCCTGATCTCACTTAACTATCTGCTTCTTTAGGTATCACACCCAGTTGCTAGCTTCTATTTATTGCTATCTGATTACTCTATAGTTTTCAACAATTCCCTGGTGCTACCTCAGTCTAATCCAATTAAATTTGAGTGTCTTCGAAGGGATACCTTTTGAGGCCAGACTTGGAGGTTAGTTCTGAACCTGAAGAGTACTCTTTTTAGCTGCTTCTGTTCCTGGTTCTTTCTAATAAACTAGCTGGCCTTATATAATGTTTGGTTTGTTGTTCTCATGGAACTACCAGTCCCCTTTATTTCTTACCATCAAAATCTCATGGTTTCCGAAAGTATTGTTAGGCTTAAACTCGCCCTTCATCTGTTCTAAATAAAGTCAGTTCCCTGGGGAGAGCTTTAGGGCCTCCTATCATTATGGCTACTTCTCCCTGCTGGGCAAAATCTCCAAACTTCAACAGGATGGAGTTATAGCCCTGGTTTATGTGCAGGACACCCAGCAGGGACAGTGGCATCTAGTCTTCTCAACTTACTTCTCAGGACTGAAGTTTTTCTCTGCAAGTGATCTTGGATGAGGTAGATTGGGGCCCCAGTTATTCTTGGCCTGCCACCCCTGGGGTAGAGCCTTCACCCGGAGAAGGGCTTGGGTGAAGAAAACCGTTTTCCACCCTCTTGACCCCACTCACCTAGAATATAGCACAAAATTGAAGGGGGTAAGAAATGCTGGTTTCCTGCCCTACTTGAGGAGATACCATAGCTCTCAACTGGGAGCTTGGGGCACAGCGAAGGAATCTTGAGTTCTTGGCTATACTGACTTATAATGAAGCTCCCACACATTGAACTGACAAATTGATTCCTACAAAATAATTTCCATTAATAATTTTTCTTTTACAATTAATAGGGTGAAAATATCTCTTTTATTATTTTTTACCACAATATGACATTTTTATTTATGTTACATTATAACTGATATTGAAAATATTTTCATTTCTCAATACTGATTAGTTATTTGTGCATGTCTATAGAAACTATTGAGGCTTTTCTTATTTTTATGAGGTATTATACGATATAATAAACATGAAGGGGACAAATTTTCCGAAGTACTATTACTTGTTTTTCACTCTTTTCTTTGCACACATTTTGACTAAGTAATTTGTATGCAATCACATTTATTAAGGAGAGCATCTATTTGATTTTTTTAGATGGGAGAAAAGAGGTCCATAATGACTTATCTTAGAGGTCATAATTCTGAAAGCTCTCAGTTGATTTTGAGCTATGAGGCACTTCCTGGTGAATGGCTACCCCATAATAGCTGTAGCAGCAATGTCTAAACTGAGATGCTTGGGGCTGGTTAATCCTCTCATGAACATCGCATCTCATCAGTTCACTCTGTCTGAGAAGCTCTCTACCAAGGACCTGTGCTCAGGGTCAATTCCAGTGGGCTGGGCAGATCAGTTCTCTCCATTACTGCATTACTGTTATTTATTTATTTGTTTCCCCAAACATATTGAGAGACATGATATTCTATATTGTAGACTTCATTTTTTTCTTCATCTTGGAGACACATCTTTCCACCCCCTCAATGGTGTGATCTGGGGAAAATAACCAGATAATGTAAAGAAAAGCACGTTTCTCAATTCTAATTCTTTCTCTCATTCATGTGATTGAATGAGAACACATTCATTCATCTTGACTAAGGTAATTCATCCTGCACAGTAACTATCTCTCAACTATTCCTCTGAGTAGGAGGGCACTAGCAAGTACCCTCTAAAATGTGTAGTTCACTGTCAGTTAAGAATCTTAATTGGCCGCACACTGGGCTCTGTAGAGACAGCATTCAGGCACTTGAGGGCTGGCCGTGCATTGAGCGACTCTGTGCCTCGCTGAGAAAAGATGACTAAGCCTCAGCAAAGGAGATCCTAAGAAGCTGAGAGGCAAAATGTCATTATTTGCATTCTTTGTGCAAAGTTTTCAGGAGGAGCACAAGAAGAAGCACTCAGATGCTTCAGTCACTTCTTAGAGTTTTCAAAGAAGTGCTCAGATAGGAAGAAGACTATATCTGCTAACAAAAAAAGAAAATTTCCAGACATGTCAAAGATAAACCAGACCTGCTAAGAAAACGAAATGAAAACCTATAGCCCTCTTAAAGGGGAGAAAAAAAAAAGTTCAAGGGTTCCAACATACTGAGGAGGCCTCCTTCAGCCTTTTTCTTGTTCGGTTCTGAGTACTGCCCCAAAGCAAAGGAGAACATCCGGCCTATCCATTGAAGATGTTGTGAAGAAACAGAGACGTGGAATGACCCTGCTGGAGATGACATGCATGCTTATGAAAAGAAGCCTGCAAGGCTGAAATAGAAATGTGAAAAAGATATTGTTGCACATGGAGCTACAGGAAAGCTTGATACAGCATAAAAAAAAGTCATCAAGGCTGCAAAAAGCAAGATACAGTAAGAAGATGAAGAGGATGAGAAGGAAGATGAAGAAGATGATAATGAATGAGTTGGTTCTGGCATGGTTTTATTTCCTGTCTATAAATAATTTAATCCTCCTATACACAACTCATTCCTTTTAAAGAAAAAAATTAAAATGTGATTCTCTGTAAGATTTATTTTCAAACTGCAGTGTCTTTATTTTGCATAGTTAACACACTAACAAATGTATCTTTAGATAGCTCTGTCCTAGTGGTGATTTCAGTAGACACTAACCTTGCCTGGTACAGTATGGGAATTGTAAATTGTCATGGAAATTTAAAGCAAATCCTTGGTGCACAACACCAATTAATTATATACAGGGATGGGGACTTTTATATCCCCAGTCATCTCAGATGCACTGAAATAATTATATGAAAGTAATCATTCTGTTAAATGAATACTACTCTGTAGTTGCAAAAAAAACAAAAAAAGGTGTAGGTGATTTTTTGACATTCTGAATTCTTCTAAGTAAATATAGGCTTTTTTATTTAAAAATAAAACCTTTATTCACAAGGTTTTCTCAGACAACATTTTCAACCTATTTAAATGCCTCTATAAATATCTGTTGTTTTCCTTTCAAAGGGTAGCCATAATTAGTTGAACTTCCCAGATTTTCTAGCCTATGGGCTACAAGAAATTATGGGTGGCATAAATTCTCAGGTAACCAGAAAAAAAATTAAATTCCAAAGTGGCTGGGAGTTGAAAGCATGATAGGCAAATCCATATGTCAACTCTAACCGATCTAACTAGCAATGTCACAAAACTATAGAGTCATTAGAACACTCCAGGATGGCTGTGGAGACAGATAACTGCTAATGGGTAACCCCTGCCTTACCAACCAAAATCCAAACAGGAAAGTGAAATCATAGGCACATACCCTGCAAGTTTCCAAATTTGTATTAATTTTAAACAGGATTAGACAACTGTGATATTATTTTCTTAAAATATCTGGCTGGTAGTAGTTTTAATAGAAAATACTGACCAAAGTAAATAATATTCCAGTTCATTTGGGAAAGGAATCAACATCTATCAGATAATAATTTTGCCCTATGCTCTAAAATAATATGGAATTATATTAATTTAGTCCAGAAATAAGTTGAAATTATGTGTTACTTCCCATTCTCCCTAAATGTATACCATGGACTAGAATAACTTGCCATTTTTTCCTTCTGCCCTGAAAGCAAATGTTTTTAACTGAAAGCTCAGGAATCATATAACCTATATTTTATTGGCCGAGGGGGGAGGGGTGTCTTAAAAATGAAAATTCCAAACTGGCATTTTCTCCAGAATGCTGCTCAGGCTCACTTTTCAGATGTGACCTTATCCTGAACTTCTCTGAAATAGCACAGTCAACTGAGTACATTTCTATGACCCTATCATTTTACTGGAATTTGAATATATCTATTTATATATGTATATCTGCATATATCTATGTCTACAGAGAGAGGAGAGAGAAAAGGGGGTGGGAGAGAGAGAGAGACCCCCCTCCCAGTATTATCAGGGAAACGATACTCCAAAATTTCAGGTAATCAAAACGTCTTCATATGAAAATCTGAATGTACTGTGTTACTAATGGAAAATATTTTGCCCACTATTATCTGCCCCTGTGTGAGTCTTCCCATGATAAGCAAAAACCTTGGAAGATCAAAAAATATAAAACATAGTAGCTAATGTTTAAATCCCCAGAGTATGTTGCTAGCCTACATCTACTTTGGGTAGGCAAAAAGAAGTCAATTGCCCATTATGTCTCAGGGAATTGCTATGGCCACAGTTGGCAGGAGAAACAGAAATTCACAATGCAGCATTTTTTCCTCAGTGAATTTTAAAAAATGATGATGTGACAAAGGTCCCACCCAGTAGCACCACAACACACCGTGCCATGCCAACACATTCTTACCAGAGTGTTATTCTCAATGGCTCAGAGGAAAAAAAAAGTAGAAATTCCTCTGAGCAAGAATATGAGCCAGCAGGCCCCAACCTAGTGAAGAAAGTTTATGTTTGAAAGGTTCAGCTTCTTCTCCAATAAAACACCAAATGGCGGATGACGCCGGTGCAGCGGGGGGGGGGGGGGGGGGGGGGCCCGGGATGGGGAACCGCGGTGGCTTCCGCGGAGGTTTCGCAGTGGCATCCGGGGCCGGGGTCGCGGCCGTGGACGGGGCCGGGGCCGAGGCCGCGGAGCTCGCGGAGGCAAAGCCGAGGATAAGGAATGGATGCCTGTCACCAAGTTGGGCCGCCTGGTCAAAGACATGAAGATTAAATCTCTGGAGGAGATCTATGTTTTCTCTCTGCCCATCAAGGAATCTGAACTCATTGACTTTTTCCTGGGGGCCTCTCTCAAGGATGAGGTTTTGAAGATTATGCCGGTGCAGAAGCAGACCCGTGCTGGCCAGCGCACCAGGTTCAAGGCGTTTGTTGCTATTGGGGACTACAATGGTCACGTCGGTCTGGGTGTTAAGTGTTCCAAGGAGGTGGCCACTGCCATCCGTGGGGCCATCATCCTGGCCAAGCTCTCCATTGTCCCCGTGCGCAGAGGCTACTGGGGGAACAAGATCGGCAAGCCCCACACCGTCCCTTGCAAGGTGACAGGCCGCTGTGGTTCTGTGCTGGTGCGTCTCATCCCCGCGCCCAGGGGTACTGGCATCGTCTCAGCACCTGTGCCTAAGAAGCTGCTTATGATGGCTGGTATCGATGACTGCTACACCTCAGCTAGGGGCTGCACTGCCACCTTGGGCAACTTTGCCAAGGCCACCTTTGATGCCATCTCTAAGACTTACAGCTACCTGACCCCCGATCTCTGGAAGGAGACAGTGTTCACCAAGTCTCCCTATCAGGAATTCACTGACCACCTTGTCAAGACCCACACCAGAGTCTCCTTGCAGAGGACCCAAGCTCCAGCTGTGGCTACAACATAGGGTTTTTATACAAGAAAAATAAAGTGAATTAACATTAAAAAAAAAAAAAAAAAAAAAGAAAGGTTCAATGTTTTTAGTAAAGTGGTTTCATTGGCCTTATTATGCATTCATTCATTTTGCTACTGATATTTTTAAGTAAATATTTCACGAATTTAATTTATAAATCCAACTTTTGACAAGTGTCACCAAAATATAAATATACTTTTTTTTAATATTAAGGCCTCCAAATAAGAAACATGTCCATCTTTGGTTATGAATATTCATAGCCCAAAAGTATCCTATACAGAATACTATTTAGCAAGCACCCTTGGCCCACACATCTGTGCTCTATTGTGTTTTCCTGAACAAATGAACTCATATAAAAATGTATGTAAGGAAGACACATTTCCCTTTTTAAAAGTTCATTCATCCATGGTGAAGCTGTTAGAAGTAGTTCAAGTTAACAATAAAGAACAAGGCATAATTGTGTGCATCTATCTATGTGGTGGGAAGACCCAGACATGTAGTGAGGTTAGAATGCTGGAGATCCAGACACCAGACAGACCACAAGGATGTCCTCTGGGGGCTTATTTGAGTAGAAATAAAGAGTAAGAGAGCTACACAGATGTGCCAAAGACTCATGGTAAGCAGCTGGCAGAGATTCCATTCAGTGAAGAAAGTGCAGTGCTAGCGAGTGCTGGGGTTAGAAGAGGAGGGGTGTGGCAGGACATGGGAATGTTGCTGGAAAAGAACGAGCAGCCCCAACACAGAGACGTTAAGGAAGATACCAGGGAAGTCAGGACACAGGAGGTGCAGCTGTGGCGTGTACCAGGGGAGGTGTGTTCAGGAGTGAATCTCTGACACGTTTGTGGGTCCTGATTCTGGAGAAACTGAGATATTGGAGAGGCTCACAAAGCAAGAATTGCAGCACAAGTGACCCTCCTTCTGACCTGAAAAGGATTCTCAAAATGGGAAGGGGGCAATTCTCCTTGGCAGTACATCTGAGAAACCGATCAGAGTAAAGGCAGCCCATTCACAAATTATGTACTTCTACCCCATCCAGCTTCCATTCTACCGTGATATGCCATTCTTACTGATAGAAACGCATCTCGTTGTGAAGGAATGGTGAAATGCTGAAAATGAAAAATAGTAGAATGCTGAAAAATCATTGAAACAGGAGCTTCGTCATAAAAGAACCAAGTTAGGGAGCCTAATTCTTGAGCACAATGTCAGGAATAGATTTGAATTTAGGTCAATCATGATGCTGAGCTGTGAGCACCAGGCAGCTGGATATTACAGGAAGATCATGCACTTTAGAGTCAGAGTGGCCAGGGTTCAATTCCCAGCCCATTGCATACCATAGGCATGTTTTTACATTCACTTACTCTCGTTTTTCTACTACTGTAGATCCTCATGGCCATATTATTTTTTTAAAAATACACAGCACATTTGCTATACTTTTGCTCTTCAGTGACTTACAATATTCCTCCCACTACCTCCTTTAAAATCTGTCCCTTCCAATCCAGCTGGAAAATGAAGGGCAATTATCTCTCCAATCTAATTTTCTAGGGCAGGGACTCAGACAGAGGATGCCAGAGAGGGAAAGTGAAAAAGAATAAATTGAGAGGTGAGTAGGGAAGTAAGGATCATGAATATGAGCTCTTTGTGGCGCAGAGGAGGAAGGCTGAGGAGAACTTGGGGCCATCTGGTGTAAAACCCAAGAAGCAGCCGCTCTGTGCATGTCCAGAGGTGTTTGTGTTCAACACTCCCTTTGTGTTATCAGGTTCCTGGCCACCACTTGCCATCTGTGACAATGGTCTCTTTATCCCTCTTCTCTTTGGCTCTGAAAAATGAACTATAGTTTCAAACATAAAAACCCACAAATATATAATTATAAATTAAGTTAAGTGCTAAGTAAAAAAAAAAAAATAGAGAATGAAATGAGAAAGTATAATAGGGACCTATTTTAAGTATAGGGGGTTGGATTTGAGAATTGGTGAAGTAGAATAAGTAGAAGGTAAACATGTAGAAAGTAGGAAAAGGGGGGTTTCTGGGCAGAGGGAGGTGCAAAAGTTTCATTTTAGCATCACTTGTGTTAATAACTCTAAAAAGCGGTCATCAGTATCTATCGCTGTTATTCAGAAACGGGCTGGGTTTCAGAATCAAATAATCTATGAATGATTTGATGCTTATAAATGGAAACAAAAACAACACTTAAATTCCTAAAGAATGTGACTAAATAAGCAATATAAAATAAACAATTAAAATCAATAGTAATTACATGGCTCTAGCCATTTCCATTTTGACCCAAAATGGGACTTTTCCCAGTTCCCAACAGAGAGCAAGGGGAAATAAAAGCTTAGAAATCTCAGAGAAGTTCCAGGTTGTCTTCCCCACAATTCTCCAAGCTGCCACTAATGTTTAAGAAACTTAAAACTCTCTCAAATGCTTCTAGAAAAGTTCTATAAACCTCCTACAGACTAGCTTCCATGTGCTCCATGGACTAGGACTCTTGACTTCTTTCATTTTTCTTCCTCCGTCTATGCAACCTAAAGATGCAGCTTTCCTACATTCTCACCTCCATTCCTGCTGGGGCTGGCCAGGAACTGATAGGCACCAAAGCGGAGAAGGGTAGGTATTGCCAGCCTGCCATAGCTGTCTTGAGAGAATTGATTTCTTACTTCAAGGGCTCCACTGACTGCACCTAGAGTAACTGCTATCATTTCTAGAAGCTTCTGGCACTATTTTTCATCACTGCAAGAACTCTTGAAAGTTTATGGTCTCACTGTTTCACAAAAGTTACACTGTAAATTAGACTAGGTTTCACTTTTTTTCTTTAGCACTGAATGAGGATTTAGTCCTGAGTCCTTCACATAGCACTGAATGAGGATTTAGTCCTGAGTCCTTCACATAGCACTGAATGAGGATTTAGTCCTGAGTCCTTCACATAGCACTGAATGAGGATTTAGTCCTGAGTCCTTCACATAGCACTGAATGAGGATTTAGTCCTGAGTCCTTCACATAGCACTGAATGAGGATTTAGTCCTGAGTCCCTCACACGTCTGGCAGAAAGACAAGCCCAAATGATCAGCATAGTAAGGGTAAACAAGATGATGCCTTACATATTATTATATGTTTTTCCTTTTGCCTTTCTGAATACAAAATCCATTTACCAAAAGCATGTATTAGCCTCAGGGGACATTTGGATATTATAAAGAGAAAAGCAAAGTAATACTCAACCTCTAAGATCAAAACAGGCTGTTGTTAAGAGCAGAGAATTTTCAGATTCCGTGGAGGCTTTATTCCCCTCCCTTTTAGGTGATAAAAAGTAAGTGTGGGGACACACTGTGGTGTGGAAAACGTGTTTCATCTGGGTTAATTGAATGTAAAGAGAAGATGTGATTTGAGAGAGATGAAATCCTCAACACTTTTCAGGTCTAGGAATTTGGGGCAAGGAGAAAAGAAGAGAAAAATGAGTGTGAGACGGATATTCTCTTTAAGAAGGAGAAGAGAGAACATTTCAGAAGGGTGAGGGAAACACTGATGGCAGAGAAAAGCTATGGCTGTTCCACACAAAGGCCTCCAGAAAGAGGCTACCTCTGAAAAATCCCCCAGTCACAAAGCTGGGATGTGGCCACGCATCTGGGTGCCATGCAGCAGTCAGATGGAGGAATGCCTCAGAGGTTAATTTTCTGGAACCACTCTGAGTTTTAAAGCAACTGAGACTGGCTGGGGAGCTTGTCGCACTAGTTGGACAAGAAGACTTGTATCAGCGTTTGCTGAGCAGAGGACAAGGCTGAAGTTTGACAGAGTTAGACCCCTGCAGAGTCTCAACACAGCAGAAGCCAATGCAAGTCTCGTTGGCCAAGGCACAGTACTCAACTCTGACCATGATGAGAAAGACTCATTCAGATATTTTGTCAGCTACAGGCTTCAGTGGCAAATGGCAAGACAACCAGCAGCACCAGCTGGAGGATGGATGTTGCCCTAGAGCTGGTCCCAAAAGATAGCACAGAGCCTGAGGACCCAGCATTTCCCATTAACTGAAGGTTATGTGTGCCACACTCCATCCTTACGTGCTCAGACTAACCCAGGACACTAACTTAGGGAGAGAAAGAGTGATGAGATATTTGAATAGCTATATATATATATTGTTTCAAGAAAGACCTAACACTTAAAGTAATAGTCATATCAAACATTTATTTTTATCATGAATATTTGATTTAAGAAGATGGTAACTTGTGTCAGCTCCTTAAGTTGAAGGATCATGCTTTTTTTTTGTTTGTTTTTGTATTTCTGCATATCTTCCTGTACCGATTCCATGGCTCTGCATGTAGAAAGAGCTCCAAAAACCCCTGTTAAATGAGTTATGTTTAAAAAGATAACAGTTTTAGCATTTTAATGGTTCACGAAACCCTAGAAAGCAGCAGAGTGTCTTACAGTTTGTCCCCTGTTTCCACACCTCCCTAAATCAGTGCTCCAGAGATAAATTATCTTGAGAAGAAACTACTCATATGATTGGATTTCAAAACTTGAAGATTTTTTTTTCTGTTCCCCAGTAATTTTTGTGTTGGGAGGGGGCGATCACATCAAGTTTGTGAAACTCTTGCTATAAGAGATTTTCGATCAACACACAGAGGTTTAGAGGTTGTTCCTTCCAATGATAATCTCCCAAGGCCTCATTCCACAGTACACTGTTTCCCAACTTCCCCATGCAGAAGTCAGCAGAAGGCCGGACACAGTAAGGAAGTTACCTCTGTATCCAGCCTGCTGATTTGGCAGGACAAGAGCCAGTGCGCAAAGAAGGTCTGTCTCCATTTGTTTTCCTCATACTTTTCCTTCTTTCAGAGCAGTGAGCCGTACATAGAGAGCTATGGAAAAGGCTGGGAAGAATGTGTGGCCGACTGACTCCTTCTTCTCGCAGTTCCACTAATTATGGAGAACCAAAGTTTTTGCTTAAACTGACGGGACAATTAATGATCCTGACCACTGGACACACAACAAACATGGACTTCTGTAAACTTCACGCTGCGGAGAGAGGCCTTGGAGTCTTCACTCCCTATTTCATTTTCAGGCTCCTTCCAGCAAAATTAAGAGTAGAAACAACAGCTATTTGATGACTCATTGCCTTTGTTTCCCTGCTAGATCCTCAGGGATGTTCTGAGGACATTCTATTTTGAGTGTCATAGAAAAAGCAGTAAAATAACTGTCTGGTATCTTAAGAAATCAGCATTCAAGACTTAGCTTGTGATAATGGCATGGATAAACCACTTTCCTCCTGCATGACAATGACCGGGTTCTTTTCCCTCTCTGGTTCTAAATTTCCATCCTTAAAAGAGACCTTGGAGTAGTGTTTGAAATTCTGTCATATAGTATTTTATTATTATTATTAACTAGATAAAATACCTTGACACTTTAGCCTGAGTTACACTTTTGTTTTTGCAAGAATCATTTTAGGTGATTTTCTAAATTTATTTATTGAATTTACTAGCTTGAATTAGTAAATAAAAACTTTCCTTCACAAGCCATTTGGATACTTAAGATAAAATTCATATAGGAAAGGTAGGATAACTATTTTTATTCTTTCCCGTTATTACACATTTTATTATCAAAGCCCAGAGAGCTGTGATTTATAGAGTTTATTTGTGATTTTTCTCTTTGGAGTTCTGAGTAGCTGCCTCTTGTAGATAACCATGTTTTATGCTAAAAGATGGAGGTTAGGCCAGGTGTGCTGGCTCACACCTGTAATCCCAGCACTTTGGGAGGTTGAGGCAGGTGATCACCTGAGGTCAGGAGTTCGAGACCAGCCTGGCCAATGTGATAAGACCCTGTCTCTACTAAAAATACAAAAAATTAGCCGTGTGTGGTTGTGGGTGCCTGTAATCCCAGCTACTTGGGAGGCAGAGGCAGGAGAATCACTTGAACCTGGGAGGCAGAGGTTGCAGAGATCTCGGTTTAGCCGAGATCTCACCACTGCACTCCAGCCGGGCGATTCACTACTTGGTGCATATTTGTAGGATTCAGCAAAAAAAAAAAAAAAAAGGTACTTTCTGGAACCAGCCTTGGTCTAATTACTAATTTTTTGAATTTTATAAAAGCTATATTAATCAAAGGACTCTCATGCTTTTAATTTTCTTCCTGGACCATAACTATGTATTCAGATAATATAGGTAGTCTCAATAAGAGAAATAAAGTTTTAATGAAGAAGAAAAATAATGCGATATTGAGATGGTAGCTCAAAAATGAGGACTTCAGGTTAACAAATGTCTTGAGAAAGAGGTTTGCAACATGTATTCAGAAATATACATGACAAAGTGACCAAACAAAATTATTTCCACAAATTTTCACTGAGAAAACAAAATAGATGTCAATTTATTTAAAATTACATAGGTGTTAGAGGAAGGGCATGATTTTATGTATTTTAACACAAGCATGCTCTTTAGGTTTTTAAAAATACTGGCTTTTATGTGCTCTAAATCTGCAGTCCCCAACCTTTTTGCACCAGGAACTGGTTTCATGGAAGGCAGTTTTTCCATGGATGGATAGATGGCAGAGGGGATGGTTTTGGAATGAAGCAGTTCCACCCCAGATCATCAGGCATTAATTAATTAGCTCTCATAAGGACCATGCAACCTATGTCTCTCACATGCACAGTTCATAATAGGGTTTGCGCTCCTATGAGAATCTAATACCATCGCTGATCTCACAGGAGATGGAGCTCAGGCAGTAATATTAGCACATCCAATACTCACCTCCGGCTGTGCAGCCTGGTACCTAACAGGCCACGGACTGGCTCTGGACCACATCCTCAGGGTTGGGGACCCCCTGCTCTAAATATACGCCTCTGTTCTTATCAGTAACCATGTGGCAAACCAAGTATAGTTTTATTAAGTTCTCAAGAATTTCTATGTTAGCAACCTCCCACATCTATACTCAGGTCAAACAAGTACCAATATCTAACAGAAAACAAAGAACATGACATGTGGAACCATTGCTTTTTCAGTTACAGGTGATTATATTCAGGAAAGAATGCAATAATTCCTTTAATGTTAACTCTACTTAAATGTCTGTTTTCCACCTTTGTGTCTTGCCAGAAGCACAGTAATCATTCCAGACCTGAGCTATGTAATAAAGGTCTGGGAATAGTTTACTTGCTTGATCTGTTCCTCATACTAAGACATGGAACATGTGTTATTCCATCATCTGGGGCCAGTATTCGTAACTCTTCCTAGATCTCCACAGTCATATGCTCTGAAATACAATAATACAAATAATAATAAGGTATTATTTCACCTTTGGCTCAACCTATTATTCAAAGAAGCAAATTAAACTTTTCATTTGAAGTAGGTTGTTAAAATGCTTTGTTGGAAAATAATGCAGAAAGTGCATTTGTATTTTAAATTTCTAAAACAATTACCAAAGTATTAGAAGTTTACAGCCTGATAGTAATCCTCAAACAAAAATCAAGTTGGGGGGGTTTAGAAATCAAATGATTACATTTTAAAATGCAACAGGGAAGGTGATGAAAGCATATTAAGAATGGAAAAAAAGTAAAATACTAACAGATGTGGAATATTGTACAAAGTCCAAACCCAATAGCCATCCATGTAGAAAATAACAATGAAAATGAAAAGCTGAAAGAAGTTTCCTGAGTTGGTTTTAGCTTGTTTTCAAGTAGATTGGGCTCCGTTAAATTTGCCTAGAATTTTCCATTTCCCTGCCAAACTGGATGACTGATAAATAGATCTTAAATGCATAGATAAATCATCACCCAGTGGGTAGAAGTATGGACGGGGAATAAAAGGTGAGACATTCCCAGTGCCAGGAGATACATACTGTATAGATTACATTCCACAGTGTTCTCTTGAAAATGCAAAAGCTGACTCTTCTGGGTACTGCTCTGTGGACAACAGTCATGAGAATGGACTTCCTGAGTTTCTCCCTGACCCTCACCCCAGGTTCAGGCCAAGCGTGTCTATACATACTCTACCAAGGTAAGAATTTTGGTGACTTTTCTGGAATTATCATTTGGGTCTAAGAGTCTATCACTAGAGTTCTCACGAGGTCACTCCTCCCCAAGACCTTACATTGTTCTTCAGGATTCTGTTACGACAGGCCTCTCATGTGATCTGGCCTCAGCTTCACTTAGTAAGCTCAGTTGGTGAAACTCTGCTATCCCACAGCTACACTGGATTTCAAAAGGTCTTTTCAAAACACACAAGCTCTTTTCTGATCTTTCCCTTTATCTCTGCCTGAAATGTTTTCCCCCAGGTTTTCTGCATATTTGAAGTGGCCTTATTCTACTGTCTGTAACAGCAGCCCTTTACTCTCCTCGTTATTACTGTTTACTTGTTTACTGTGGGTTTTCCTCACCAGAATATAGCTGGGCAGGGAAAAGGTCTGTCTCATTTATTGTCCTGTCCCTACTGCCTAGCACACCTTCTGCAACATGAGAAGCCTCAGAATAACATTATTAAATGACAGAAGAATGAAAGGTTTTTATAGTAAAATGGAAAAATGGAAGGAGGATAATAGCCATCCTAACTGAGGCAAGACCGTATCGCAGTTTTGATTTGCATTTCCCTGATGATGCATGACGTTGAACATTTTTCATTTATCTTTTGTTCATTTGTATATTTTCCTTTTTCCTTTGAGAAATGTCTATATAGATCCTTTGCCCACTTTTTAATGGGATTGTCTGTTTGTTTTGCTTTTGAGTTCCTTGCGTATTCCAGATACCACTTTTAATCCCTTCTCTGATTAATATTTTGCCAACATTTTCTGCCACTTAACAGGCTGGTCCTTCCCTCTGTCAGTTGTCTCCTTTGCTGTGTAAAAGCAATATAGTCCCTTTTGTCTATTTTCTTTTTCTGTGCTATTGGGAACTTGCTTATAAAATCTTTGCCTAGAATAATGTGCTAGAGTATTTCTCCTGTGTTTTCTTCTAGTAATTTTATAGTTTTAGGTCAATGACTATTATCAAAAAAACAAAAATATAAAAAATGCTGGCAAGAATGCAGAGGAAAGAGAACACATACACTATTGGTAAAAATGCAAAATTAGTACAGCCATTATGGAAAATAGTATACAGACTTCTCAGTAAACTAAAATTACCTTATAATGCAGCAATCCCACTGCTAAGTATTTATGCAAAGTAATGGAGTTCTGTATATCAAAGGGATACATGTACCCCATGTTTCTTGCAGCGCTATTCACAATAGCAATGATATGTAATTAACCTAGGTATCAATCAACAGATGAATAGTAGCTATAAGTGAGAACTTGAAATCTTCTCAATACATAGAAATAATACATGCTAATGGTAATGGATATCATTAATATCCTTATTTTATCATTACATTCTATACATGTAACAAGATATCACATGCAACCCATAATTATGTACAAGTATATATCAATGAAAAAAGAAGGAGAGAAGTTCATATAGATGGTGAAGGAGATGAGAGTATTAGAATTAGGGTGATAAGTTGCTTATTTCTTGTGACTCTGTCTAAAGTTTCTGTTGTTTTCCCCAGAACTTACATAGACAAGATGAAGTTGTTCTTAAATGTAACCCTGGACCCTTTGGGGATTCAATAATGAAGTCTGACTTCACAAAGAAAAGGAAAACCAGAGAAAAATAGCCAAAACACCATGAAAACAAGTCTTCAGATACTCTTTAGGGGCTAATTGAATCTCTGGATGCACTCCTATTGGTTACCTTAGCCATTTACCCTGTATGTAAATTGAGAAATTGAGCACTGCTAGAAGATAAATTTCAAACATCTTAAGTGTGTTAATTCAAATGGTTAATTAAAGATAAAAATTAGTATATGATATGTTAGAAAAAGGCAAAAGACAGAAAATACTTATATTCATAGTATGAAATTGTTGGGAACAGTGTGAGATTGGAGACATATATGTGAGAAGGTGAGTAACATTAAGAATCAGATCAAGAATGCAGCCAAGAATAACCCTGCAGTGATCCTTAGTCAGATGCCCTCTGTGACAAAACGCCCACTGTGTTGGGTGGTTCACAAGTTCAGTGACCTTCAGTTAAGCTGTATTGATGCATGCAATGTACTGGTGAGAATAGATGTTTACACTGCTAGTGAGGATGGAACAGCTTTTTTCCTGATGTTTGCTAAGTAGAACTTGGACTGTAAAACATCAGCGATGAAGAGAAAATAGACAACTGAAGTGTTTTCCCATAAGCACTCACTCGTCTCTCACTCGTCCCTGCCAAGGGCTCCAAGTCAATCTGCATTGAACAGCGAGCTGAAACCCCACTGAGCTGACAGCTGCTGCTGGCCTGGAGCCCACTGTGGACCTGAGGAGAGTAATGCTCTCCACTTCACTCAGGGCTTAAAATAAAGCTGAATCACCACTTTGGAGATACACAATGTGTCCTCCTGGGGAGGGAGGCCTTTGCCTATGATCTTCCTGGGTCACACAAGAATAGCAGCCTTCTGAAAATATGTTAAACATGCCACGAACTGAATCACCAGAGTTCACCAATTTGCATTATTTTCCTGTTTACGATGCAGAATAATAATGCATGGACTTTCCAAAATTATTTTTGCTTCTCCACTCATTTCAGAAAATTGAGGATAACTTTCCAGATCTTGAAAAATAATTATAAAATAATGTTTTCTAAAGAAATCACAGAGAACTCTTAGACCAGGGTATGTGTAGTCCAAAGTAGCAGGATGTTCAAGCTCAAGGGCCATTGTCAACCATTCTTGCATTTCTTTCCCTTTATGCTCCAAAGTGATGGCAGAACTTTAAGAAATAGATTTGAAATATATTTTCGCAAATGATTAGAGAAGAAATTTGTCAACTAGATAAAGGATGAAACCGTCCATTTGAGAAAATCCAAATAATAAAATTACAAGGGTTTCCTGGGATAATGTTTCTGAAAATTCATCTTCCTTTTTGACAAAAGATTGTTAAACAAATATAATTATTCACCATATACAAAAGCTTTGTGTCATCAGAAACAATTTACGAAGCAGTAGAAGGTTGTGGCAATATATTGAACACTTCTCAAACATAGGTAGCAGGGGTTTTTAAATATGCAAATAATTTAAGTTTTCTATTAATCATCTCATGAATTTCAGAGAAAAATGGATATCATATAAACAGTGTGGAAGCACCAGAAGATGCTGAAACGTCTCATTAACACATCTAAGAAACTGGAGCATATTCTAATCAGATGTGTTTCTTATAATCTATTTCTTTAAAAATTGGTAAACTACTTCTGTTTTTAACAGAGGAATTTAGATGAACAAGCATAGTCCCTTTCCGTTTTTTAAATCATTCATTTTCTACTATGTCCCAGGCACTGTGCTAAGCACTAGGTGTGTAGGAATTAAGAAAGCATTTTGGGAGGCTGAGGTGGACAGATCCCTTGAGTGCAGGAGTTTGAGACCAGCCTAGGCAATATTATGAAACCCTATCCCTACCAAAAATACAAAAAAAATTGCCTGGTGTGTTAGCATATGCCTGTGGTCCCAGCTATTGGAGAGGCTGAAGTGGGTGAATTGCTTGAGCCTGGGAGACAGAGGTTGCAGTGACCCAAGATCACATGACTACACTCTAGCCTGGGTGACAGATGAGACCCTATCTCAAAGAAACAAATACAAATTTTTAAAAAGGAATTTAAAAGAGAAAAGTTTCATACAACTAGTTATCAAAGGCAGTAGACTAATTTTTATATTTAATTATATAATTATGTCTGTGAAAAGTTCCCCTCAAATGAAAATAAGTGGCATTAAAAGAACTTATAATATGATATCCTAACTTCGTCTGGAAAATCGAATAAAAGTTTTTTGAGGGAGTGATGTTAATATGATGTATGAAGTGTGGATTATAGTAGATAGCATTCCAGAGAAAGGAACAGCATGTGTGAAAGAGATGAGATGGGAAAAAGTTTAGCAAGTTTAATAACTGAAAGAACCAAAGTGTCTGGAATCTCAAAAGCAAGGGGGAGGGTAAAGGGAGATAAAGGTACTAATGTAAGCAAATTCTTACAAAAATTTTATGTCAAACGTTAGAGATTTATCTTAAGAGTCAATGGAAACTTTTGATGTATTTTATACACCAGGATGCTGTGTGTTTTTAAAGATTAATTATTTTTGGCTATTTTTAAAAATGAATTGAAGAGAGAACAAAGTTACATGGAAAGAAAGGCATTCAGCAGCTATTACAAAAGTTCCAAAACAAGAATAGTAGCATGAAATTGGACAGCACAATCAGTAGAAATGAAAAAAAGTAGATAGATCTGCAGTGTAATAGAGAACACTTGATTTACCTGGTACAGAGTGGAGTTCAATAAATATTTGTTAAATGAATGACTGATTAGTTTTGCATTTAGGAAGAGAGAAGAATCAGGAATACTTCTTCCACTGGTTTATTTGAAAACTTATTATGCATAAGAGTGTTTTCTGTTCAAAGAGTTTTCCACAGACCAGCGGTATCAGCATCATTTGATAATTTGGTACAAATGCAGAATCTCTGGCCCTCCTCTCAAAACTATAAGGAATGTGGCTGCTAATGAGATCCCTCAATGATTTGCGTGCACTTTAAAGTTTGAGGAGTGCTCTCAGGTAGGGCATCATTGTGTACCTGCTTAGGTACACAGTTGAAACCGAAAGAAGGAAATGCAGGGTGTATTTAAATTATACATGGATTGAAGATAACAGCCTATTAAAGACAGACTTTAGTACATAATTAGGTGAGATCAGTTATGGAAACTTGTCACCAAATTTGCCCAATTGAATCTTCAAAATTGTAAAAGTCATAAAACAATGCTTGTGATAAGACTATTTCTCCTTAAATGAGTAATAATAACTATAATAACAATTGTGGTAATGACAACTTAAGTGTTACATTGTGTTTTATCACTAGCTTATGCATTTATATATCTTTCCTGTTAGGGAAATTTACATGAATGAAAAACCTTAAGAGTAGGGGGAAGAAAAGACTATTGTAGAGTATGCAAACAAATGTTAAAATTCTTAATTACATTCAAGAATTTTGACAGAGGCTAATTTAAGAAAACAAAGATAGATACTAAAGCTCTACATAATCATAACATAAAATCTGTATGCTATGTGTCTAAACAAACTATGTCATGCTATTCATACAGAACAAGCCCAGATATACTGGAATATAGAAAAGATGTGTATCCAGGATTGCTGTATCAATATGAATCTTGATAGGAGGAAAATGCCAAAATAGTTCTGAGTTGCACTCTAACCCAAAGTACCATGCAACCAAGATTACTAGGCTGCTTACCATTATGTACTGGATTAGTTCCATATACCCCCAAAGTGGAGGGGCAGGTGAGGGAAGCAACAATATTACATGTATACTTAATATATTGCCAAAAATAGACAAGGTTCAATTGTGCTCAATGGCTCCTAGGTTACAGAACATCATTCTTTCCTATAGTCCCAGCAGCCAGTTAATTCCCCGACTCTCATCTGCTCTTTTGTGTTTATTTTGTATTCATGCACATGACAGTGGAGTGAGTGATTTGGCCTGTGTCATCATGTTGATATTGTGTTTGGGAGGGGAGGAAGCATAGGACAATTATTAGATCAACAATTGTATAATTCAAAGCATTCACTTAATATTAAAATCATATGTATATAACTTGAAGAGGACACAGAGAGGAGCAACAAGAATGTTACAAGGTATAAATGTTCAACCTGCAAAGAAAGAATAAAAGCTATGACTTGCCTTGACCTTGGAAACAGGAGGCTGGGGAAAGAAATGAGAAGCCTAAGAATATACGACAGGCTCTAAAGGTGGAGGTGCTGGCACTTGGTCAGTAGGGCAACAGAACAACATGATGGAAATGGCCACACGGGAAGTTTAGGATAAACCTTAAAGGATGAGAAAACCCTAGCATCATGGTTGAGAAAACCCTAGCATCACGGTTGAGAAAACCCTAGCATCATGGATGAGAAAACCCTAGCATCATGGATGAGAAAACCCTAGCATCATGGTTGAGAAAACCCTAGCATCATGGATGAGAAAACCCTAGCATCATGGTTGATAAAACAGGACTTTGGATTTTAATATCCCTGGGTTTAAATCCTGGTTAAGACAAAACTGACCAGAAAGCTGTAGAAATAGAGAAACTATGAACTGTTATTTCTGTAATAGTTTAAAGAGGGTGAGTGGGTGGGGTTTAGATTATTTTAATCTTTGTAGGGAAGATTGAAACATATAATCTTAATCTCTGTTTTGTAATTCTGTCAATTGTTCAACTGTTTTTAAAAAAATTGTACCTTTTCTCTCTCTCTTTTTATTTATTTATTTATTTTTGTTTTAGAGCACCAGCTCTAAAGTCACACTGCCTAGGTTTGAATATTTACCAGTTATTTACCCTCTTGAAGTTTGGGGTCTCATACTTGCAAAAGATAAATAATAATAATGGTACCTATGTTGTACGGTTTTTAAAGAATTAAGTGATGCCTTTTGCACTGCTTGGGATATAGTGAACATGTAATAAATGTGAGCTCTTTTTATTATGATTCTTGGCTTATATACAGGACTAAGTACCTATGAAGAATTCAAAGATGAATCAGATAATGAACCTAATTCTAAGAGCTTTTAGAATCGAGTAGGGAAAATAAGACATGCAGTCAAGTGGCCATAATAAAGACTAAATCTGCCTCAATAGTTACAGGTAAAATAAGATGGGCATTTAAAGCAGAGAACTGACTTTAAAAGAGAGGAGAGGCATGGGAGGAATTCGTGGAGAAGGTGGTTTTTAAACTGGATTTCGAAAGACAAAACGAGTTTGACTGACTGAAGATGGGAGTGCTTTGGAGTAGTGGGAAAATTGTGAGAGAATGCTTTGCCAGGTAAGGGAATAGGACAAGTATTCATTTTGCAAGGTTTTCAGATTCCAATGCTAACTTGAAAATATGTTTCTACAAATTTTCCTTTTAAGATATTCTAACACTCTGCTGAACTTTCAGTAGTAACTTGGCCTGCACGTACCAGTCCCAAAAGCTGTGTTACCTGGTTTGTTAAAGAAGCAATAGGCATTTCAATAAAATTCCATAGCCTCACGTGGGGTACAACCCTTATGAGTTGTCATTGTGATTCCTTTATTAAACTCGCTTCCAAGTTTTATTATTTAATCGTCCACATTTGTGCTAGAGCAGTAGTTTATTCATGATTGTTAAAAGAAAAACCTCAAATAATCTAAACAACCTGCTTAAATCTTGAGTACAAAACTCAAAGTGCATCTTTTTGGAACTAATGTTCTATTTCATACTTTGATTCGAAGAAGTGTAGAAAATCATGAACATAAATACATTAAAGAAGTTGGAAAAGAATGGATTCATTTTCTGAGGCAGATAGAACATTTATTGGGATGAAAATACTAAGGGAAACATTCTTGGCAAAATATATTCATGATTTTTCTTCAGGCCATTAATTCGGAAACTTTTGCGTAACTATGAGGGAATGACTCCTGGGACTCCTAGACAAAGCTCTCTCTCCTCTCCTTCCATCACCCCTGCCCCAGCTTATGAATATGCTTTTTAATAATATATATTTCTATAAATGCATATCTGTTGTATTTGTACATTTCAATAAAGACACAAATTGTGTAGCATGAGGACTTAAATTCTCACCTCCACTAAGGGGGCTTTATCTTCTGAACCCTTGTTGGCATTCAGTGGTTCAGAACTAGATACCAGGAAGGGAAGATGCCATCACTTTACCAACTTGACCCAGTCAATTCAGGCCAGCTGAGAGCAAAACAGAAGCAGGTACAGATTACACTGGCTCACCCTGGGGAATGTTCACATCCTTGGCTGAGGTGTCCAAATGAATCCATATGCTTCCCTGACCTACACATAATGGCAAAAAATTGAACTCAGGTTCACCAAAGAAACTGTTAACTTTGGCTGTAGCAATGGCATTTCCCCATTCTTTAGAATGAATTGAACTAAAGGTTCTTCTGAATCATAAGTTCCTCAAAATTAAATTTCATGTAAAATCACATTTTCTATAAGAAAAAGCAAATTTGCAGTTTCATCAGAACTGAGATGCATAGACTTGAGTTCAATGTGGAAGGAATCCCCTGATTGTGCTATATTTCTACTAATGATAATATAGCACCGTCTTTCCTTTCTAATTCTGAGACACTATTTCATTTTTCTTTTTTTTAATAAAAGGAGTTCAAAGAATGTCTTAAGTAGAGTAATGTCCAGATTTATGGGGAATATTATGTCTTGAGAAATACATTTTGTTGTAAACATTTTTTTTAATTCTTCTAAGAGGTAGACTGTGTATTGTGGGAAACGGAGGGCCTCCTCTCATCTGTGCACCATATGAACTGATAGTTGAACAGCTGTGGTATATACACACATTTATGCACAAATTAAAAGTGATAGCTACATCTGAACCCACATTTTCTAAGGAAAACCACATTGAGAATCATCACATTGTAGCAGCTTACTGAAGCTTATCTATCTTAGGTGAGGACAAAATCCTTCACTGGAGAGTTTATTTTAGAAAATTATCAATGAATTCTAATTTCTAGGTCATGAGAAATGCCATGTACTGAGAAAGGAATGCTTTCCCTGTATGTGTCAAACAGAAGACACAGTGTATTTTTTTAAAAATGCACGATTACAGGAAGGCAATATGGTACAGTGAAAGAATGTGAACTTCATAATCAGAAATAGCTAGGTTTGAATCTCAGCTCTGCCACTTAAGAGTCCTGGTTTTGAGTGTGTTGTTTATTTCTCTGAGTTTCAGTTTCTTAAATATCTAAGGTAGAAATGATAATGCATATCTTGCCAGCGAATTGTGGGGGAATCTTAGATAAGAGCGTTTGTGTATCCCAAACAGACTTCTTGAATTTATAGGCACTGTTGGGTCTTATTGACAGTAATAATGCAGACCTTAGTGTGTTTTGCCCCTTCCCTCGAAATGGAGGATTTACAGTTTAGCCAAGTTTCACCTAGTTATTTCTTGACATTACAAGGTAAACCACCTCAGTAGTATTAGTACCCTAATGCTTTCCTTGGCAATGTTCTCTTAGCCTGAAAACTTTCCTGTGCCAACGCTGTTGATGCAGTTCATGAGAAGGCTAAGAGATGTTCTAGGACGTTGGCTTCCAGTGCTGCCCAAATGGAACACCCTCAAGGTGTTTGAGCCACTGTCTTACCCTAAATCCTCACTGCACTGAAGCCAGGATGAGGCCTACTCAGAAATGAAAAGAAAGTCTCTTTGTCTCTTACTCTGTGACACACTACTATGTCACCTGAGCCCAAAACCTACTTGTGCCACCCTGGTTTTCAGCGTAACTCACACAATCAGTTTCTTCACCTTTTGCCTATAGCTTCCCTCCCCTACAAAGCTCAGAGTGATAGAAGCCATAGAGACCTGCTGTGTGACCTGGAACAAGTTACTTAACTTTTCTGTATCTTGATATCCCGCCATATAAAATAAGCATTATAATAATATGTAATCAGTAGGACTGCTTTTATGACCATGTACTTCAAGTATACAAAATGCACATTGTAAGTATTACAGAAGTGTTAGTGGGTAGCAGAACTTTTATCATCCTCAGAATTATTCTAGAATGTAGGCCCTGGGAACAAAGAAATTGTTGGAAGAATTATATGTTGACTGAAACCTTTTAATTGAAATATGAAAATGAGAAGTGATTAATGCTGTGCCCCAAACTGGTACAATTATCTCTAATCAAAAACTACTGTGTCAAAACAAATAAGTATTCTGGGAACATAGAGGAAAAATTAACTTGTCCTGTGAACCTAAGACTGTAATTCATAGTGAAATTAATGTTTTCAAAACGTGAAAAATTTTAAGTGATTTTAAAAGAAGAGGAGATGGTAAAGCCAGATTAATGGTATGTCATGACTGTGCAGATGGCATGGAAACCAGAGATATTTGAAAACAGTGAGTGCTACACAGGATAATGGAAATGAAAAATATGGGCATTCCAGTTTGAAAAACAAGCTGAGAGTAGGGATGGCATTGAATGGCATGTTCAGAAGTTTAAATTTCTCTTCAAGCAACAAAGGAACACCATAAGTTTTTGTAAATAGAACCCTCAACTATTTTAACATTTTCAAAGAATGCCACTTTCAAACATGATTCTTGAAAACCCACAAATTGCCTATTATATTCTAAATTTGGATCTGATTTGTTGGTAGTGCAAGTTGTGTAATTTGCAGGTGTGTCAGCATCTTAGCACAAATTTTTAAATTGTATGTTTTATTGCATTTTACCCATATTATCCCAACAGAAAGGAAATTAAGGTGTAGACACAGGTGAGAAGCAAAGACCTCATGAACTGAACAAACTTGAGATGAAGATGGAAATCATCACACAGAGAATGTTAACCTTCAGTTTCATACTCATTGAACCTAAGTCTGTTGACTGCATGAGTAATTAGGAATGAGGAGAACAAAGTCAAATAACATATGCAAAATGCTAATTATAAACTTTCAAGATGATATCTAAAAGGTGAACTATAATGAGGAGCTTTGGATCAACTTTTTGTACTTCAGGAGTTTTTTCTTAGAATATGTAATTTCACTGGTGGCTTGCACATATTTGCCTTTGGTAAGTTTTCAGGAATGTTGTTATGTAAGAAAACAGGGAACTATTTGAAGCTGATGTTTTGGAAAGATATCTTGGAGAACTCTGTGGGTAAGGGAGGAAAGCTTTGTTATAGCTCAAATTAAAGATGATGGTGACCTAAGGCAAAAGCAGAGAGCATGAAAGGCGATTCCACAGCAGCTGCTCAAGAGAAGAGAAAGGAAGGCCCGAAAAGAAAGGAAATTGGGAGACAGAATATCATCTAACTCTCTCTAATATGTTCCATGAAGTTTGTATAAGCCTGAGATCAATACCACACAAAGACAAACAAAAAGGAAAATTATACCTTGTACTGTGCGTATGTAGACAGAAAAGTTCTAAAAAAATATTTGCAAGCCAAAGATAACAATGCATAAGAAATCATGACCACATTGGATTTATTCCAGCAGTGAAATGATGGTTCAATATTAAAAAACATTAATATATATTACCACATTAACATAATTCTAAAAACGCATCATGATTTCAACTTGTGGAGGAAAGGACTTTAAATTCAGTGCCCATTAATGATATTTATAATAAAGTCTCTAGCAAAATAAGAAAAGTGACTTAACCTGGTATATCAGCATGGGTCTAATCAGGAAAGGAAAACCACAGAGCATTATGAATAGGAAAAGTTTAAATATTTTTTTAAGCAAAACATATTATTAGAGTTGATGAGAAATTAGCTACAGCAAATATAAAATGCCACACTACCACTGGGACTGAGATACAATACCCAAAGAAGACCTTCTCCCCATTCCAGATTCAGAACTCCTTGGAGTGGGAGATGGTAGAGATATTACTATGGTGCCATGCCACTGGAATTTGATGACAATCTGTCCTCAGGAAATTGCAGGAAACCTACTCTGGGGTTTTGAGGGAAAACTGTTCGTAGAGCAGTACTTTCCTGGAGGAACTGTGTGCAATGAAACAGTAGGAGAGAAATGCCAGTGGAAGCTACTGTTCACTGGTGGCTTCTACCCTCTAAGCACTCTGGTTGCCTACCACTAAAGAAGCAGTTTGTGCTGTAGGAGCTGGACACTGGGGAAGCTGCCCATGCTGCAGGAGCCTGATCTTGGAGAAGCTGCAATGCTTCAAGAATAGGTGCTAGAGGAGCTGCCTGTGCTGCAGGGGCTAGGCACTGGGCAATCCATATGAGCAGCAGCATGCACAGTTACCACCCCAAAATCAGGAAAGAAAACCCTTTCCTCCTGCAGGCTCTTTCTACAACCCACTACTGGCAAAGTTTAACACTATGCCAGCTTTCAAAGGAGAAATCTTAAAGGGCCCATCTCCACTTACACAGGTAAGCAATGAAGAGTGTATTTGGAGTAAAGAGGTGATAATTTGATACTCGGTGCAGCTAGTAATAGAAATCAGCCAAAAAATACAGCAACTATTATAATTTTATATTATTTAAAAATATTTCTTTTTAGAACAAGAACAGGACACAGATTCTAGCTATTACTTTTTCTATTCAACATTGAATGGAAAGAACTAGCCAGTAAAATAAAACAGAAATGAAACAAAACATATAAGCATTGAAATCAAAGGAAAAAAGAATTGTATTTTTATGAAAAACATAAGAGACTACAGATAAATAATTAAAATTTACATCATTTTTAACCCAGGCTGCCAGACTCTGAGCTCATATTTTTAATCATCTTTGTATGTGGTCCTCTGAATTTTTCAAAGAGAAGTGTGCCCAGGGCAGTGGCTCATGCCTATAATCCCAGCATTTTGAATGACCAAGCCAGGTGTATCATTTGAGCCCAGGAGTTGAAAGCAGCCTGGGCAACATAGCAAGACCCTATCTCTGAACAAAAAAATTACAAAAATTAGCCAGGCATGGTGGCCTCTGCCTATAGTCCCAGCTACTCGAGAGACTGAGGCAGGAGGATCACTTGAGCCTGGGAAGTTGAGGCTGCAGCGAGCTGACACTGTGCCACTGCTTCCAGCCTGTGTGACAGAGCATGACCCTGTCTCAAACAAAAGACAGCTTTTAAACATTTGTCTATGGCACATTTTTAGGTCCCAGGTACTCCGTGATGCTTTGACTAGAGATAACACTGTGTTCCCACAAATAGAAATTAAATCCCTTATTATGCAAACACACAAACACATATATCCACACAGTGCTCACACACAAACACACATGAATGCAAAGGAAGAACTAGGAAAATGGATGGCATGATCCATGGACCGACCATGACTTGATTTTCATTTCATCTGGATGTCTGATACAGAGCTTATTTTTACGCTTGATATCCAATGTGCAAGTTCAAATTCAACCAATATTCACTTGTTATGGGTTAGGTAATCTAAGTTGCTGGAAAAAGCACTAAAAAGATAAAGTCTTTGCTCTCTCCAAGTTAAACTCAGATAGGAGAAGTTCCGTGGAGAAAGTAAAACAGGGTAGTCTATATACGGTATCTTGGTGAGCTCAGCAAAGATTCTTCTTCCAACAAATCAACTCAACAGATGGGGCACTAACATCAGTCTTACAAGTTTAAGTACTGATTACAAAACTAAATTTCATAAAATGTCTTTGCCTAGTAAACACTCCAGCCTATCAATTTCAGGGTTATTTAATGCCTAATGAGCTCTTGAATAAGGTGAATTTGTAAGCTAAGTTTCAAATTACTACTGGTAAATGGTAGTAAATATACCATTTACTGTTCATTAGGTATTCATGATACCTCCAAAATGGAGATAACATATAATATATATATTTATATCTCAATACATAATGTTATGTGTAATCACATATAGTGGTTATTAGGACTGAGTAAAACTAAAGTGCTGGACACAGCTGGTTAGCAGGCAGTATTCAATAAATATTGATGAAATGGTGATTATTTTAATTAAAAACATATTTAATATAATATAAAATAATATAAACATTTTATTATGTTTTATTTTTATAAAAGCCATATATCTTAAGTTATCCTATCAAATGCAGTTAATCAAATGGCATACCTATAGGACAGTTACTGAGCTGAGTGAATAAATTTGTTGGTCTATATCCAACTAAGATCTTAAGGGCTCTTCTGTTAAAGAAATCATTAAAGCTAGGGAAACAGAGTTCTACACATTTCTCACCATTGGGTGTAGGCAGTCCAGATTTAGTGAAAACACATTTGTGGGCAAGCTTACATAGAACTGTAGTTTAGATTTACACAAAACTGTACATTTTCAAAGCATGTAATGATTATTTACCATGTTGTTATGACAAAGAGCCAAAGCTGTTAGTCAGCCTTGTATGACAAATGCTTACAATTACATGCACAGAAGAAATTAAAGGTGTTTACAGAAGCTTTAAGAAAAAAATGCAGAAAACTCTGTATAGTATTTTTATTTTTGATGAATTGCTTTTTCTTTTTTTTTTATTATACTTTAAGTTCTGGGATACATATGCAGAACGTGAAGGTTTGTCACTTAGGTAGACATGTACCATGGTGGTTTTTGTATCCATCAACCCATCATCTACATTAGGTATTTTCTCCTAATGCTGTCCCTTCCCTTGCCCTACACCCCTGACAGGCCCCAGTTTGTGACGTTCCCCTCCCTGTGCCCATATGTTCTCATTCTTCAATTCCCACTTATGAGTGAGAACACGTGTGGTGTTTGGTTCTCTGTTCCTGTGTTGGTTTGCTGAGAATGATGGTTTCTAGCTTCATCCATGTCCTTGCAAAGAACATGAACTTAGTTTTTATGGCTGCATAGTATTCCATCATGTATGTGTGCCATTTTTTTCTTTATCTAGTCTAACATTGATGGGCATTTGGGTTGATTCCAAGTCTTTGCTGTTGTGAATAGTGCTGTAATAAACATACATGTGCATGTGTCTTTATAGTAAAACGATTTATAATCCTTTGGGTATATACTTAGTAATGGGATTGCTGGGTCAAATGGTATTTCTAGTTCTAGATCCTTGAGGAATCACCACACTGTCTTCCACAATGGTTGAACTAATTTAGACTCCCACCAACAGTGTAAAAGCATTCCTATACTATGAAACTACAGTAACCAAAACAGCATGGTTCTTGTACCAAAACAGATATATAGACCAATGGAACAAAACAGAGTCCTCAGAAATAACATCACACATTTACAACCATCTGATCTTTGACACACCTGACAAAAACAAGCAATGGGGAAAGGATTCCCTATTTAATAAATGGTGTTGGGAAAACAGGCTAGCCATGTGCAGAAAACCAAAACTGGGCACCTTCCTTACCCTTTATACAAAAAATTAACTCAAGATGGATTAAAGATTTAAACATAAGACCTAAAACCATAAAAACCCTAGAAGAAAACTTAGGCAGTACCATTCAGGACATAGGCATGGGCAAAGATTTCATGACTGAAACACCAACAGGAATTGCAACAACAGGCAAAACTGACAAATGATGAATTGTTTAATCTTTTGAAGTGATCCTTTGAGTGAGATATGTAATCAAGATTGGTGATGTTACCTTGCAAGTCTTTTGCCAGTAACAGATAGCAGAGATCTGATATTGATGTCAAAGATAAAAGAAGAAAAGGGGGAGAGGTAGCAAGAGAAGTAGAAAGGCTTTAAAGGAGGATGAAAGAGACAGAGATCTCCAGTTGTCACAGTGATTCATTTGGTATTTTCTACTTAAAGCTGTTGCTAAGGCACGATTATAAATGCAATTCTCTGCTGTTCCTTCTCATTCTCCAGATTTTCTCTCATTCATCTTTCTTACCCTATGTTTTCTATATCTTTTGACTCTTCTCAAAGTCAGGTTTCTTCTGTTGGCTCTAACATTTCATTTGATTTCTATTTGTTAATATAAAATAATGATCTATTCAAGTCAGCAGAGGAACTGAATGACAATCTTATGCCCCTTTCCCTTATAGAAATAACAAAACTAAAGTTTTGTATAGCAGGAGGCATTAAGTAAATTTTCTGAGACGTTTGCTTTTGATGGAAGGAATAGTATAGAGATTGTTTCTGTTATTAATCTTCAGAAAGAGTATACAGTAATATTCCCAATACCACATTAGTGACTTCTCTAGCCCAAAGCAATATTATATATAAAATACAGAATCATAGAATTGTTAGTGGACCTATGTCATTTTTTATCTATCCAGGAGGTCTCCTCCTTCCTAATCCCTCCTTGGTGTCTGTCAAAGAAGTCATCCTTTCCCCATTGTATGTGGTCTCAGTAGGAAGTAGCATCTGCTTCCTATCACAGTCATGGGGTCAGATGCTCCCTCTCTGTGTTCCTATGCAGTCAGTTGAATGTGATCTGGACAAGAAAAAATGAGACCCTTCTCCCTGGACCAGAATGATAAAGGATGTAAGTAATGGTTAGAGCTTATTGATTATAACTGCAGTGGTGACATGCTACCTAAATTCCTGCTGTATGTCATTCCTCTGTGATCACCAAACGTGATCAAAATGATTCCCTTTTGCTTAAAGTAGCCAGAGTAGATTTTTTTGTTACTTACAAGCAAAAGCTGAATTTTAGAGTCATTGATTAGAAGAGACCTTGGAAGTTCCATTTTAGGAAAAAGATTAAACAAGATGAGAGTGGTCACGTATAAATGAAGGTTCAGAGAAACTAACCTTATCAATGACCATCCATCACTCTCCCAGGAAGATTGACAATGGATCTGAAACATCATGCAGTAGTTTTATCTATAGAGGGACACTCAGAGATCAGCTAATGTGAACTGGGCTCACTGCTTTGGAAAAGGGATGTCACACAGAACAGGGAAAAAAAAAGTAAATTCTCAAAAAAATAGACCTGCAAATACTAAGCAAAAGGTGTATATGATAAAGGATTTTTGAGTTTTTGAAGCCTAGCTTTGGTTGTCCAAAACCCAACTTATTGTATAAAAACAATAGAATTGAGAAGAATGTTTATAAGAGTTAATTTTTCTATCTTGACGTTAATTTAAAAAAAAAAAAAAAGCCTAGGAGGGAGAAAAAAAGCCTAAGAAGAGAGCAACAGGAGTAGAGGTTGGTGAGGGGCTTTATGCCATCTTCTCCAGATGGTCCTCACTCTAAAAGAGGTTTACTATAATATGAGAGTAGGTTAAATGTGCCTAGCCTCTAAGTGAGCCTAAGGAGACAGAAAGCCTTTCTGAGATCCTCATATTCAGGGGTGATTGGCAGTGGAGGAGAAGGCACAGTACCTTGGTGCTTCACACTGAATTCACACTGGTCAGCTGGCTCTGAAATTACTTCTCTTATCCTCTGTGCTTTGCTTCTGGAAAAACTAATTGGGTGATTTAATAAACAAGTTGGCTATTAAGAAACTGATCCTTGCTAGGTGGGCTGAGGATGCTCAGTTCTGAACGTAAAAAGCAATGATTGACCTTGGAATCCATGACTTAGCCAAGACATTAGCCCTAGAAGTCCAATCAGTGGCTGTGGGAGCTTCCTTTACATTTACTGCTACAGTACTGTGCATATTTGAGAGAGTTGTTAGGCCGCAATGGTGATTTATGAGTGCTTATAAAATATTTTACATCTATTTAATATTGTTATATAACCTTGATCTGTTGAAAAGATAACAATTAGTTCATTCATGAGGAAAGATTGTAAGGGCTCTCAATGAGAAAAGACCTCAAAGGCATACTTTTCTCATTCTTTATAAAGCAGCTGTGACATTTTATGATGTTTGACCAACAATTTTATAGTGACTGCTGTTGAATTTTTGTAATGCACTTCAAATCCTATCTCCCATTTTCTTTAATACTTTTACAATAGTTATGGTCTGACACTACTCATCATCTGGAAATAAGATGAATTTAATAGAAAGAATGTTCCTCATTTATTCTTTAAACAATTTTTATGTTAACCAACATTATAAAGGTGGTGGGTATATTTATTACTTCCCATTGAGAATATCACTCTTCTCTTATTATAGACAACTTCTTTCCCTTTCTTTGGGCAAAACTTAATCCTTACTGAAATGAGTTGCAGCTGTTGTGCAAATTTACATTTTTATACTGATAGGAAGCAGCCAGACATTTCAAATATTCAGTTTTGTTTAAAAGTAAGTTAACAGTTCAGTTAACTGTTAAGAGTACATCCATGAAGGAATTGTACAAGAATGTATTTGTGGCCAACTGGATGTTTGTCACTTAAAATACTTGTGAAGGCAACACAGCTAGACTTGAAAGAGTTATAAGGCCCTGCAGACTGGACAAATTCATTGAGGGAGAATCTACTAACTCTTGAAGTGGTAGCTTTTGACTTCTGGCACTGTAAATACCAGCTAAATGAGGCACAGACTACATTTTTAAATGAACTAACCCTTACAAATTTCCTTTCCTTAACAAGTCCATAAGGGCTGCAATACTTAGCATCTGACATAACAAGATACATTTATTTTTATACCAATCTCCCCTAAAAATCAACCAGTCTCTCCTTATATCTCTATTCTTGACTCAGAACAATATTGATTTCCTTTTCTGAAAACTTGGAAAGTATTAAGAAAATCAGCATTTGATACACTCTCTCTACCTTGAATTTCCCACTAGCAACTCACACCTTATTTGGTCTTATGAAATAGTGATTATAAGCATGAGCCTGAGATAACTAAGCAGCATCAGGATCCAACTAATGTAAGCCTATTAGAAAGTAGCCTCACCACTTAACAGCTGTGTAAGTCAGGGTAAATTAAGTAAGTTTTCCAAACCTCACTTAAATCTTCTGCATAAAGGAGATAATATTGTCAACTTCATAGAATCTTGAGGGGTACTAAAGAAAATAATCTATGTGTAGTACCTAGTATCTACTCTATGGTTCATCAACAGAAACTCCAACAGTTAAAGGAAATATTAAAAGGTTAAGTTACCACCAAAAAAAGAAAAGGTTTCAGCTCCTACCAGCTTGTGTTAATTAAAACTAAATCAAATTAATAATAATTCAGAGTAATACTAGAGCTTCTTATATAACTCAGGATAGGGATGCTACTGGTCTCAGGAAGAACTGGAGGAGAAACTTCAAAGCCAACAGAATTCTCTGTCTTTCACCTATTCACATTTCTGAATATCCACTTTGTCCCCTCTTCTCTGTTTTCTCTCCCTTGTCTTGACCATGTGGTAGAAGTCATGACCATTAACAACTTGCAAGAACTGTAAGTCGAGCCATTTAAGAAGGAAAATTACTTGTTATTTACATGCCAAATCCAAATCCCTGATCAAAAGCTTCACTAGTCCACACTGGCTCAAGAGCCCACTGCTGGTCCAATAACTGAAGTCAGAGAGCCTCTTGGCTACCATCATCGTAATAGGAAGGGTTAGTAATAGAAGGAATTATTTAGTTTCTTGGAAAGGGATTTCTTGTGTGGTCATGAAATTGCCAGTCTTTTCCAATTCTGTCCAGCTCTCCTCTTATGTTGGGGCATGTGTCATCTTGGAGATTCTGGCTTCTTGTTGCCAATGCCATTTTTCTCCCAGGTGTGGAATCCTTCTATAGTATTTCTGTTATGAGCACAGCTACTAACCTTGTTGCAAACGGTTCAGATTCTTTAAAGTGCTTACCTAATCTGTGTGCCCTTTTTCTCTCCTTCTCCAGATGGATTATGGAATCTCAGCACATCAAAGTGAAATTAGAAAACAGAAGGCACACATACATATACACACATTTTAAACATGAGAAAACTGAAGCCCAGATAGGTGAAATGCTTAGCGTTATAGAGCAAATTAATAAATTGTGACCAGAAGTCAAGTCCATGGACTTACAGATTAGTCATCTTCTTCCTAAATTAATCTGGTTACTTCTTGGTCACCAGTCACCACTCATAATCCATTTCTTTGTCCACAAGGTACAGATTGTTTCTGTGTCTGGAGCACTGCTCTTCAACAAGAGTAGCTGCGTCCCTCCCTGCACCCTAATGATAATGTTGCTGATTATATCCAACTTCAGCAAAAGCAGCTGCTGCATGCAATTATGAACCTTACTTGCTGTTAGCTTAGAGGCAACAAAATATACTCGTATAAATGATAGATTGTAATCATTATCTTTGTTACCCATGTTTTAAGTTCCTTGTTATTGGTGCATATATTAAGTACCTGAGTATCCCATTAGTGACTATTTTGAAAAATATTTATAAGTGGACAGAAGAATATGTATAATAGTGAAGAGTTTGGACATTGTGAGACTTACTGCGAATTAGGTTGGGCCTTTGAGGAAATGTGGATGTTTTGTATACACTTCTAAAGAAAATGAAGTCAGTTGTTTCTAGAAAAAAAGATCAAACACTTATAAAGACAGCCTGAAGCAAAATTATTTCATCTACTCTTTGTTCTCTAGATAACCCTAAATATTATGTATCTAATAAAAAATGAATAATCAATAATTGCTGCCTAAAGTAAAATATTTCCAAGATTATATCAAGATGTACTGAGTTTCATGATTTCCATTTATATTATATGTATACTCCTTATTGACATATCTATATATTTTTCCTCATGTCATATTTACTTCATATTGATTGCCTTGGGATTCTCAGAATGTCATTTAATATTTTCCAAGTCCCCCTTTCTCCACTCTAGTCCATGTGGTTTAAGAAGTTGGGTCTACCCTTAGATCCAAGGAATGGCATGTCACTAAGATACAGCCAAGTAGAACTCCCAGGTCTCCTGTCCCTGCTAAGGAATAAGCATGTGTCCCAGAAAAAGACAATGAGACATGGATTTATGACATTTGTTTAAATCATTGGGTAGAATGCTAAAAAGATAAATTGTAAGTTAAAATTCTGGGCAACCACTAGGAACAAAAATCTTTCTCAGACTTAAGCCAACACAAAAGCCAAACTGAAAGATGGATAGAGTAAGATGGAGTTCAGCTGATATTTGACCCCTAGATCTAGATCTAGCTATGTATGAATTTTTTTTAATTTAGGATGGTTTTAATTATTTTTGTCTGTCACTTGCAGGTGGAAAAATCCTGACCCATTTGATGTAATAAGTTCTTTCACAAATCTGTCTCTCGTATAATCACTTTTCTATATCTAGCCTACTTTTAGAAACGTGGAACTTATTTAAAAGTGTAATTGCAAACATTGCAAGATCCTTCAGTAAATTATGGTATGTTTTCCAAAAGAAAGGGAAATGACCAATAATTGGTAATAATGGGTTGATGCTGGAATTTGATTTTTTCTAAAGTAGAATATAATAAGATGAGATATAATCACACTTTTAGTGATGAAGGTGGAGAGGAAGAAATACACATGTAAATATTGAAAAGGAAGAAAAATCAGCACTTGTTAATAATATTTACCCTCAGGTTTTGTGCTTTGGGTAATAGGTAGCATGATTCAGTGCATTTGGCAACTGGGGAGGAGCAGAAATTATGAAAGGGAAGTTTGCTGTTTTATCTCTGCTGAATTTTCTTTGATCTGGCACCAAAACAGCTTGTTTGAAAAGTCTGAGGCTTGGATCATAGATAGATAAATCCATTTGCTTGTCTTGTGTGTAGAGAAACTTGTTTAATGAGAGTAGGAGGAATTAGTTACATGTTGTCCTGCAGAGATTCAAGCACAAGGTCTAGGCTGGAATGCCAGAAGTTCACAGACATTGTGAAGAGAACTGTGTAGAACCTGCCATGGGGAATCCCAAAGATAGGGGAGGTAAACTGGAGAAAGATGCAGATTTTCTATTTGACTATTTGAAGGGGCCAAGGAAGACTAGCTAAAAGCAATGTTCTATCCTATGGCCTGTATATTTAAAAGAAAATCCATATTTTAACATACATTAAGGGAAAGAAAATGGGAATCCTTGAGTTCTACTTTAATGTGAATTTAGCCAGATACCAATAGACATTTTTTATTATAATAATGTGGCAGATTAAAACACTCAGATATATGTTCAGTGTAAAATGTGACACCAAACACAACATTGTGGTTGCTCTCTTTTTATAAGATACCATGTTTCCAAACTACTAGATTTATGGTAATTTACCAAGTGGGAAAATGCCCTTCCAAAATTTTAGTATAAATGTTTAATAATAGCTTATGATTTATAGTATGTGATGTTAGGAAGGCTTAAATCACGCTTGTTCTGTTAAAAAAATCTTTATACTTAAGCAGCACCTTAGCATAATTTAAATAACTGAATATACATACATGTTAATAATCTCACTCTCTATATAGAAAGTGTATCTATCATTTGGAGCAAAGAATAAACATACCATATTACTTTATGTTCTAGGAATTATTCAGAAATATACCACTATTCATTTATATGTGTGGCTTGCTTGAGTTAATATATCCTGATACATTTCGAAAAGCATTTTACATCATCAATAGAACATTATGCATGGGATTTTGTATGACTCAGGAAACAATTGTGAACGTTATATTAATATATAATGCTAATGGATTTTCCAAACATGCTTCCTATACTTTACAGAGTCATGCAGTTATTAACCATTTACTCATCTCTTATCTAATAAAAACTAAAAGATAGGTATTTAGGGATCAACAAATTTGAACTTTCATAAGAATACAAGCATTTTTTGTCTTATTAAATTTTGCTTTATTGTGCTTCACAAATATCGCATTTTCTATAAACTGAAGATTTGTGGCAACCCCACATCAAGCGTATGTATTGGTGCCATTTTTCTAGCAGCATATGCTCATTTTGTGTCTCTGTGTCACATTTTGGTGATTCTCACAATAACTCAAACTTTTTCATTGTATCTGTTATGGTGATCTGCAATCAGTGATCTTTGATGTCACTGTTGTACTTCAGGGAGGGCACCATGAACCATGCTCATATAAGATGGCAGATTTAATTGCTAAATATGTGTGATCTGACTGCTCCACTAATAGGCCATTCCCCATCTCCCATTTATGCTTGTGCCTCACTATTCCCTGAGACACAATGACAGTGAAATTAGGCCAATTCCTACAAAGACTTCTAAGTGTTCAAGTGAAAAGAAGAGGCAGCTCTCTCCCTTTAAATTAAAGTTGATTAATAGGTGTAATTACACAGTTTGATAAAAAGAAATAAGCCCTAGTAGTATTGGATAGATCTGTAGAATTTCTATAGTTTACAATAATATTTTGTACATTTCAAAGTCGCTAGAAGGGAAAAATTCAAATGTTTCTAGCATAAATAAAAAACAAATATTTAGGTAATGAATAGAAACTTAATGTTTCTCAACATCTTCCCCCTTCTTTGTTTCACAAAGCTAGGTAAACAAGTATAGCTCTATCTTGGTGAACCATTTCTCAGAGGCTTCTGGATCTATACTTGCAGACTACACAAAGAGAAACAAAACAGATTAGTAACATAATCACAACAGCAATCATAGATCCTCCAAGTATTTTCATCCAAATTTTATGGCTGCCAATCCATCAGCAGCTTCCTCAAGCACCTTGGAGCCTAACTGCCTACTCTGACATATATCCCTTAAGGAGTTGGGACACAGAAATTTTTTGGGAAATAGGACGGAGGTCATTCTTCTGTAAGTGCTTCCTTCTGAAAAGGGCCATTGAAGGTCTTCTGGGTCCCTCTTCCTTACTTGCTGTCTAAGACCTTTCCAGGTGATTGTTTTATTCTCCCCTGATCATGTTCAGTCTCATTACACCTTTAAAGTTAATAAAGTCGGCCGGGCGCGGTGGCTCAAGCCTGTAATCCCAGCACTTTGGGAGGCCGAGGCGGGTGGATCACGAGGTCAACAGATCGAGACCATCCTGGTCAACATGGTGAAACCCTGTCTCTACTAAAAATACAAAAAATTAGCTGGGCATGGTGGCACATGCCTGTAATCCCAGCTACTCAGGAGGCTGAGGCAGGAGAATTGCCTGAACCCAGGAGGCAGAGGTTTCCGTGAGTCGGGATAGCGCCATTGCACTCCAGCCTGGGTAACAAGAGCAAAACTCCTTCTAAAATAATAATAATAATAAAATTAATAAAGTCAATTCTCAACTTTCACACCACCACAAGATACGGTGGGTTTAACATAGCTCTGACTCTAAAGAGTTTTATTTCTTTTAAACTTCTAGTGAATAAGAATTAGGGCCTGATTCTCTATTATATTTTCCTTCCCAGACTTTTATTGGTTTTAAGGCTATAGTTTTAAGGCCATTTTAACTTTTTCAAAGTTCATTTTATTCAGCTCTTATCATCGGCCATACTATATTTGGTGATCTCAGTATGTATAAATTCTAAATACTGTACTTCTTTATCCACCATCTGAATTCCATGTTCCTACAAGAGGACTGACCAGTGCAATCAATGTTAAGAATCCCCTTAGAGGACCAATAATAATAATTCCATAGGAATTGCTGTGCAGCACCTCAGCCTGCATCACAACACACAGTCTCTCCAGATTAATCTTTTTAACTTGGGGGACCATTCCTTATTTTATCTGCATTCAGGTCTTGATGGCCAAAACACTGTGATTTTATTTCCTAAATTATTATAAACAATAAATGAAGGAAAGAATATATGCGCCGTGTGTGAAACTTTCTTTCACTTCTATCCCAGCTCCAGAAATGCTCCCTTTAATCGTGATAACCATTATTATGATTACCGTAACAGACTGTCCTGCTTTTTTCAGGTTTTCCTCCACTATTTGTGAAAGCTTTATAATTTGACCCCAAGTAGGTAGTGATGTTTGGCGTGTTCTCCCTGTGGGAACAGCACTCCACCTCGATGTTAGTCTCACCATCTCTGTGACTAGGGGGTCCTCTGCAAGCCTCTTTTTTGGTATCTGGCTCAGAGTACACCTTTAAATGTCTGGATGGTACCCACACCAGTTGTTCATTTGGACCTGCAGAAATACAACCAAATCCTCTCCTCTAAGTTATTATATTACTTCTTTCCCAATTTTGTGTGAGTGGAAGCTGTTCCATGGCAGTATTAATTGGAGGTTGAACAGTAGCATTTATATTCGCTTGAATGTTGGCCCCGTCAGTCCACCAGGTCTTAAACTGCAAAAACTGAGAAGGCAACAAAGTTTGGGTTAACGTATCCCAGTCTATTGGAATCAGCCAGTAAGAAGAAGCTACATTCTTTAATAATCCTAGCACAAACGGAGACCCAGGCCCATACTGGCTGCTCATCTGTTTAAACTCCTTCAGTAATTTGAAGGGAAAGGGCTCAAAAGCAACCCATACTTGCCCCTGCTGATCTTGAGGGTGTACAACAACTAGAAACTGCCATGCCTCCAAATCTCCCTCTTTTCTTGCTTGTTGAATTCTGGCTTGGATGGAACCAATTACCGTAATTCTAGTAGTACAAATGCCTCAACTGATTACCATAGTTCTAGGAGTACAAACAGCAACAGAAGCAGAGGTAGAAATATGGGGAGGATCTGGCCACCCGTCGAGAAGATACTGAGCAGGGGTTGACAGGCACACGCTTCCCTCATATGACTCTTCATTCTTTTGCTCTATGATTTCTCTACATACTTCATCACACTTTTTCTCCTCTCCTGAATCCTTTTTCTCATTGTCTGTCTGAAAGAGCTCCAAGGCAGAATGCACTAGACCACACCAGAATAGAAGTATCCTTTACTCCTTCTCTTTGTACCTTCCTTAAAGTAGTACCCACTTTTACCCAATCTTCCATGGTCAATGCTTCTTGCTCAGGAAAAAATTTCTTAACCACATAAGAAAAACTGTGTTAAACTGTCAGCACCAGCTTCAATTCCTCCTCTTTTAAGCCGCCGACAAAGCAAGCCAGAACAAGCCTCTTGCTTGCTCAACTCTTGTCCCATGTTACCCCTATATGCCCAGCTTCCCCAGCTCACCCTGGGAGATTTTTTCAAGAGTTCTCAGTCTACTTCTGGGTTTTCCCTAACTTACCTGAAAGATTCTTTCAAAAGTTACTGGGCTATTTCTGAGCTCCTCAATGTATCCCAGGAATTTTTTCCAAGAGTACTTGGGATACCTTCAGCTTAGCCTTGCCCCTCTCCATTGCTCAGGCCACTCCTCATCCCTGGTTGGAGTCCCCACACTTGGGCACCACTTACCGAGTACCTGCTTGGTCAGGAGACCCCCACCCAGGTGGCACTAAAGGTAATGAGAGGCAAACACCCAGATAGAACAGCAAAATGGATCTATCGGTGGGGGAGGGGGGGTGGGCAGCAGCCTACTGAGCCGAGAGCCTCAAGGGCTGACAGCATTTCAGGTTGAAGGTACTAAGCAGATTTTCATTCATATATTTATTCTCTCTTAAATATGTGGTTCTTATTAATAAACAGGTATTTTGTATTTACTCATAACTCAAAATATACCAAGTAGGCAGCTGTTATCAAATCACCACTAATTACAAAAGGTATTCTCCACAAGAGAGCCACAGAGGGAGGACAAACTTAATGTTTCTTGACATATACTTATGGCTTTTTGTCAGGCTATATCTGGGAAAAGTAAATTGAAAACATTCTGGAAAGGATTTATCATTCTAAATGCCACTAAAGACATTCATGATTCATGGGAGGAGGTCAGAATGTTGACATTGACATAAGTTTGGAAGAAGTTGGTTCCAACCCTCATGGATGATTTTGAGGAATTCAAGACTTCGGTGGAAAAAGTAATTGCAGGTATAATAGAAATAGCAAGAGAACTAGAATTAGAAGTGAAGCTGAAGACGTGACTGAATTGCTGTAATCTCATGATAAAACTTGAACAGATAAGGAGCTGCTTCAATGGCTGACCAAAGAAAGCGGTTTCTTGAGACAGAATCTACTCCTGGTTAAGATGCTGTGAACGTTGTTGAAATGGCCACAAAGTATTTAGAATATTACATAAACATCATTGATAAAGCAGTGGCAGGGTTTGAGAGGATTGACTCTAATTTTGAAAAATTTCTACTGTGGGTAAAATGTTAGGAAACAGCACTGCATTCTATAGAGAAATATTTCATGAAAGGAAGAATCATTCAATGCAGGAAACTTCATTGCCTTATTTTATGAAATCGCCACAGCCACCCCTACCATCAGCAACTGCCACTCTGATCAGTCAGCAGCCACCAACACCAAAGTAAGTCCTGTACCAACAAAAACATCAGAACTTGCTGAAGGTACAGATGATTGTTAACAACTTTGGCAATAAACTATTTTTTAAAATTAAAAGATATACATTGTATTTTTAGACATAATGCTACTGTACACTTAATAGATGACAGTAGAGTGTAACCATAACTTTATAGGTACTGGGAAAACAAAAAATTCATGTGACATGTTTTGTTGTGATATTTGCTTCATTGTAGTGGTATGGAACGGAACCTGTCATATCTCTGAGGTATGCCTGTACGTTAACTTTCCAAAAATGTTACTGGACAACTAACAGATATAAATTATATGCTAAGCTTTTTAATACTCCATGATTGCTGTTTTAAATTACCTTTATACAATATTTATGCTTAAACCCACCTGTGTCCAAACTTCCATACCTATGTTCCTAGTTTAAAAGAACCAAAAAGAAGAAAACAAGGAAGAAGGAGGAGGAGAAGGATAGAAGAATAAGAAGAGGAAGAAAAAGAATATTAGCATACTTTCCTTTCTCTTTAGGTCTAAAGGCAAATCTAGTTTTCCTTCTGTAAGATGACAGGAAACTTTGGAAGGATAAAGATACCTAGGTTAAAATCAGAAAATACCATTTGACCTTGGTTGTCTACCAGTCTAGAAATCCTTAAGAAATTATCTATAGGACAACTCTTGGTACTAGAAGGAAATAATACAGATCTGTTTTTGAGGTGAGGACAAGAAGATTCTAGCTACCAAATTGTTTTGCCCCTGTATTTGACTCGCTGTTAGAATTGTCTGCCACACACGTCCTATGCCCCTTTTTAAAAAATTCCTTGAAGTCTTATTTCATCCACAAAGTCCTTCCTGACAATTTCTCCCCTGCTATGGTCCCAACTATTTTCACACAACAGTCATAAAATGAAAAACACAGTTTAAATGACCAAAACTCTTACCCACCATATCTTTAGTAAGACTGAAAACGTTTTACTATTTGATGCTATATGGGTCATAGCTTTTCCTTGACCTGTAGTTTTTATTCAGGCTCTACAATTTAGGCCTATTTTGACACACAGGCCATATTATCATCTCATGGAAGGATTTTTTCCTTTTGTACTTCTAAAATTTATTTTATATGCTCAGGAGTTTGACATACTGCCTCTTATAAATTCCAATGTTTATTACTATCCCAAATGGACTGGAGAACATTTTATTCAAAGAATCTAACCATGAAATTGTCTAGTATAATCCTTAAGACTTGTATTTTTATGAAGGTCTGTGCCTTTCTAGGTTCCTTAGAAATACTTGAGCAAAAGGCTAAGCAAATTTAGCCATATGTCTGACAGAGTGTATTTGTATTTGGAAGCACAAATATAAGGGCTGCAGGCAATAATTTGAATGAATCACATAGCTTCATTTATTTAGTAATTCAGTAGTCTAGATAGAATAACCTCCCTGCAGTAGTTATAGATGGAAGTGAAGAATTAAGTAGTAGTAATGACAGAAGTATCATACTTCATTGTTTCATGGTTTTTCTGCTTTCTGTAAACACCCAGAAGCTACAACAAGCACTTTGGTTTGTGCCCTACTTAGTCATTTAGATTGTGTATTTTAGAACCTTTATTGCATTTTCTTTACGTATTTCAAAAGGAAATACAGGATTACTCAAAATATATTCATATAATTTTAAACACTAAAATTTAAAAATATCTGTAATGGAGTTTTGCTCTCTACGTCTCCAGCGTTCTTCTTCTTGTAGTATTTATCCCAGATTTATATGTGGGAATCTAAATAGGAAAGGCTAGCGGTTACTTAGGCCTAAACTGATCAACGTGTACCAGACCATTTTTGTTTTGGTACCATACCTTGATATGAATGATTGGGTCCCAGATGAGCACTGTATGTGTCTGTTCTTGCACTGCTATAAAAAATACCTGAAATTGGGTAATTTATAAGAAACGAGATTTAATACGCTTAGGGTTCTGCAGGCACTATAGGAAGCATGGCTGGGGAAGCCTCAGGAAACTTACAGTTATGGCGGAAGGTAAAGGGGAAGCAGGCACATTTCACACGACTGGAGCAGGAGGAAGAGAGTGAAGCAGGAGGTGCTAACACTTTTAAATAACCATATCTTGTGAGAACTCACTTGCTACCATGAGAGCAGCAAGGGGAAAAGCAGCCCCCTGATCCAATCACCTCCCGCCAGACTCCTCCTCTAACATCGAGGATTACAATTTAACATGAGATTTGGGTAGGGACACAAATCCAAACCATATCAAGCACTTCAATGAAAAGTAGCAAAATGCGATGGAATTTTTCTGAAATGTTGCAAGAGAGATTTCTCTTTTTAACCGGCATTCTGTCTGGGAGCATGTGAAGAGATGATTCAGTTACCTTGTCACCACGATGGAAAATCCTGGCATTCTGGGGTTATATTATTGAGCCTCAGAATAAAACAAAAATAGGAATAGGAAGGACTGATAAAGAGAAACTGATAACATTTGAGCCCCAAATCTATGTTTGTTGGCAGCCCTACTTCTAAAAATTTGTGATGCTGATAAATGTATTTGAACTAATTGAAGTCTCTTTACTGTTTTTGGTCCCTTACAGTTGGAGTTGTTAAAAGATACACAGACCTTGGTTAGCATAGGATTTCTTAAAGTATTAGCCAAACTGTTTTCCAATATTACATCAGAAAATTTTTCATTAAAATAAATTTTCATGGTCAATACATTTGAGGAGTACTAAATACAACACTGTCTTTTTCAGGAAAATGATATTTTAAACACCAGTTCCCTCCTTAAACGTTTTTGCACTTAGAATAAAAATCATCATTCATATGATCTATAAGATTCTGCATGGACTTACCCTTAATTATTTCTCCTTCTTCATCCTGAGTCTTTCAAGTTTGCTGGACTCTAACCACATTGGCCTTTACTTTCCTCTTATATAGCAAACTCTTTCTTGCCTTGAAGTTTTAAATTTGCTTTTCACTCTATGTAAACACCCCTCTTTATCAGGCTAATTCCCACTTCTTGCTTCGGTTTAGATCTCCCTTTTTGTGGGAGGACTTTCCTATATCCCTCCAATTAAATTGATACCTATTCTTCATTCTCAGGGCATCTTGCTTTTTTTTCTCCATAGTACATTACAATTCACTGCCATCTAAATATTTACATCTTTATTTATTTAATCTCTATCTTCTCACCACTTTGGAAACCTTGTGAGGACACAAACCATGTCTGATTTCTTGATGTTTCTTTCAGCAAAGCATAGTGCCATTCCTGGCACACAGTAGGAACTAGATAAATATAGAGCTGTGAAGCATCTTAGCATATTACAGTGTTTTAATAAAGAATCCTGTTTAAATTTGTTTAACCAAGATTTCTCAATTATTTTTAAAAACTATTTGTGTTTAACATATGCTAATATTTTTACAACTATTGTCCTATAGCTCAAATTTCAAAAAACACTGTTTTACATTGTTTAAATCATTTCTAATTTAACGACTCAAGTCTAAAAGCCTGAGCTTATATTCTTATGCGCATTGGATGAAACTAAACTTCAGAGGCTTAAATAAGATAAAGCAATAATAATATTTGAGGACATTAACCCCAATCACTTTAGCAGGCATTATATAGCATGCATATGTTACTTTTCTTATGCATATGCTGTTTTTCAGGGAGAGGATGTAAAATGTGCATCTTAAAGTTCCTCAGCGCGGAGATTTTTATGATATTAGGCTTTAAAGAGCTGGTGCATACTCCATTCAAATTTTAAAAATTACTAAATCATTGTTCATTGAGAATATATTTTAGCTTATTAGGCATCTTTTAAATTAAATAAAGACAATCAAATCATTGTTTTGGGGATTAAATACTATGGTGATTATTTTATTCATATTCTCATTTATATTTGAAATGTGCATTTTCCTAATACAGATAATTTCATATAAGTGTCCTTTAAAAAAAATCTCTGAAGAACACTTAAAGCTGGCACTTGCATTACTTTGCCTTCAGAATTTAACTTTCTGAGCTCTGCCAAAAGTAGATGAGATGGGTCCAAGAATATTTCAAATGACCACATGCATCAAGAATCAAATCTTCAAACCCAGTTTTCTAACTCCAGAGCACAATAGAGTGCAGAAAACATGGAAAATGTCCATTATGCCGAGCAGGTGGAGAGTGAACTATTTTTGCTTAATCTGATGGAAGTCTGCCCACAAGCAGAATTCTCTCCCAAGCCGCAGCTCCTCACTAACCAGAATTCTCTCCCAAGCCGCAGGCTCCTCACTAACCAGAATTCTCTCCAAAGCCGCAGGCTCCTCACTAACCACATGCAAGAATGACTTGCTTAAGGAAGGGCTGAGAAAATATCATCTGCTAAACCTTGTTGTCATCTTTGCTTCTACCCAACTAGATCTACTTTGTCAATTTTATTTTAAACCAGTGGATTTCAAACCAAAACTTACTAAGGAAGGTTATGATTTTCCACTTATGATTTGCCCAACACCATCTGTAGTGGTTTTTTGATGTGTTCAATTTAATTTTCAACCGCTGCAGAAGTAACAAGTTTTTCTCTCTTTATCCCCACATTGGGACATAAAACACACCCATCACCTTCTGGAACTTGCATTTAGAAAGCCTTGACAATGAAGAAGAGGCCCTTTTCACTGTACCTGAGAGCAAGATAAGAGATAGAGGGTCTCTCTAGTGAAACAGTACTCAGACGTCCTGCAAGAGACAAGCCATCCTAGCTGTATCAAAATCTGTTTTGCCTCTAGATAATTGACAATGAGATCAGTAAGAATTGTTTTAATTATCTCCCTGAAAATGTCCTCAACCCTTCTTGCATTTAAAAGCTCTCTAGTTTCACATAGAGAAAAGGAAAAACTATTGGAACTGCACGACAGACATCCCCATCTAAAGGAGAAAGAGAAAGGGTAGGGCTATGGGAGGAGGAAGGGAGTGATGTGTGAAAGTAGACCTAGAATGCCAATAGAAAAGGGGTGGAGAGGAGCTCTCAAAAGAAACAGGCTCCTTGGGAAGTAGGAGAAGTAAAGAATTTGCCCAGGAAAGCATAAAGGGTGAAAATGGGCTGCTGTGAGAGGCCAGTTCTGCAGAAAGAATTGTCCTGCACATTGTTATGGATGGCTTATGTGTGTTTTATCAGCCAGCACTGAGTTCTATCAGTGGCAGATTATACTGTCTCATTTGTCTAAAGGTAAGGTTGGGTTAAGAAAAATTATTTTTTGTAATTTCAACTTTTAGATTCAGGGGATGCATGTTCAGGGTTGTTAGGCATGATGTTGATGTTTGGGGTAGGAATAATCCCATCACACGGGTAGCAAACATAGTACCCAATAGGTAGTTTTCAGATTTAACCCCTTCTCTACTTCCCACCTAGTAATTTATATTGGGTTAAAGACATTTTTAACAAAATCTAAAAACAAATACCTCATATAACAAGCACATTCAGGAATAAATATATTCAACTGTTGCTGGTAGAATAAATGCCTATTTTAGGACAAATTATACAATATCACTTTATACAATATCAAATATACAGACACCAAGACATATATATATATAATTCCAGGCATATATAAGAAGCTCAATGCATTACATAAATTCTTGAAAGTAGCTGAGATCCTACACACACACACACACACACACACACACACACCCATCATTGCCTTAAGAATCCTGATTCTACTTTAAAGTTTACTAATAGCTCATATTTGTTCTGATGCTGCTTTGAGTTCTTAAAATGAAAGTGGTAATTTAAAATATCAAAACTTACTTTTGAACTTTGATATTGAAATGAGACCAAAGAACAAAACATTTGTATTTCTGCAAGTGCAAGCCAAGTAATTTTATATATCAAGGACATCACTTTTTTTTCTGGGGTCAATAACAGTCTCATCAGTGGTGGTCAACATTTCTCATGAGTTGAATATTATTTTACCAGACTTTAGCTGCAATTCGATCACCATGGGTCTTTACCGTCATTTGAGGAAGGGGAGTAGATTAATTAATCCTTACAAAGCATTGCGTAAGTTTAAATAAAAGTTGAAACTAAAATGTGCTCAATGCAAGACAGACTGAATTTCATCAGCAAAATCTTTAGTCCATTAATTTTTAAGTATATGAATAGGGTTAGGAAGCCAAAATGCCAAAGAAAGTCTTAACAACACTGAAAAAAGGATTTAAAAAAAAGGCCAGAGAGTACAAAAATTCCTCAAATGAAGGAAACAGAAAGAAGAAACAGGTATCAATCAACTCAACTTTTAAAACCTGAAACCACAGTCATCTAGAAAATAGAAAACAGGAAATTAAGAAAACAAGAGAATTTTTTTTTTAATTGTGAGACGAAACCATCAAGAAATGGAAGAATTAGGAACCTAATTATTTTTAAATTACAGGGTGGAGATTTAAGCAGCTAAATAGATGGCAGATGTTAGAGAGATTTAAGGATAATAATACAAACCTTTGTATTTAAGTGTAAAGTGAATTAACAAAAGAAATGCAGCAAAGGAATAGAGTGCTATATTAAAATAAGAGTGTAAGTCATGCTGTTTACAAGGCCCCAGCTTATATTTATATCCAGATCTCCAGACTGGGATTTCAGCATGCTTGGATATGAAGACAAAGTTTTTAGGAAAGAATAGCTACCTGGAAAAGAAGAAGAAAACGACAGGCATTTGCTATTGGCCAGTATCATCACATCAGTCATCTGTTAGGCCTCTTGGAAAACAGTGTGGTTCTTATTTAACATCTGCCATATATTGGACACTCCCAGGACCCCAAAAATACTATCTGCAGCTGAGGCTCATCCACTATTCACCTCCTCCTTCCCCTTTCTCCCTTCCCATCCTCTCCATGAGTGTGTCTCAGTTCTAAGGAAAAAAGTGTAATCATATTAAAAATAATAAAACAAGAATCAAAAGATGTTTCATCTCCAAATTCTTGTGGAACCTCTTTGCTTTGCTACCAGTATAACACAAAAGAATAAGAAAAAAAACACATGTTCCTTCCTTAGTAGATAACACACCCTGGATCTCTGTAGAACAACACTTGCCACTGACACAAGAAAAGCACCTCAGGGGCCTGGAAAACAGGAAAGTCTGATCGAAGAATGAATATCAGCTTCCTGTGCAGTGCACACAGCCAGCAAGTGGTAAAGTGAGTTGCTCTCATAAGGGTTTACAGATATGTGAGGCCCAGAGAAGGCAAATATCTTGGAAAGAAAACGGCACCTGCCGCATGATAGCAGAAGTAACCTGTTTATGAGCATAAATGAGATGTTCCCAGAGGCCTCCCAAGGAATAGTAGAGAGACTCTCATAAAGAAGCTGGATTTCTGCGAAGTTTTTTGGTAGAAAGTAGAGCAACTTGTAGCCCCGCCTTCATTGGCGACTCCAATGGTCTATAAAATGGACCCTGTAATTCAAAATTATAAAAGCATGGAACCACTTTTATGAAGGTGTGATTACCCAGAGATACATAATAGTTTAACAAGAAATATATTTACTGAGGACTATACTTCCAACTGAATTGGATGATTTGAAAGTCTGGATGAAGTCTGCCATCTGCAATCAAGACCTGTGTTCAAGAAATCTTTTTTAATGCCATAGGAAGTGACAGTAACACTTTTGGTTTTGAAACTCCATTATCACAGATTTTTCTCATTCACCTATATTTGAGAAATCCTCCCAAAATTAGTGACTTATGAATGGTTTAGCCCTCTGGAACAGAAACTATGATGGATAATGATTAAGGGCCACTGCTCCAGTATTAGTCTGCCTGTATACACATCACACTTACATTATTTAGTAGATTAAATGCTGTAAACTTTAGTATACCTATCCATTTTATAGACTTTTAAGCACAAAGCCTGAGTTCATGTCAAAAGTATATGTGCTATAATGACGTTCTCAACTAAAGTTTTATTTATTGGGTTAATGCAAATATAATTGTGGTTTTGGACCATGAATTTCCAATCAATTTAATAGGCTCAAACACATCTTTATTAATCAAAATAGAAAATGATATAGTTTGGCGGTATCTCCACCCAAATCATCTTGAATGGTAGTTCCCATAATCCCCATGTGTTATGGGAGGGACCAGATAGAGATAATTGAATCACTGGGGGCAGTTTCCCCCAACCTGTTCTCATGATAGTTAGTTCTCACAAGATCCAGTGGTTTTATGCAATAATTAATAGTTTTGTATGGAGAGCCCTTCACTGGGCTCTCATTCTTCTTTCTGCCGCCATGTGAAGAAGGATGTGTTTGTTTCCCCTTCTACCGTGATTGTAAATTTCCTGAGGCCTCCTAAGCTATCCTGAACTATGAGTCCATAAGCTTCTTCCCCTTATAAGTTACCCAGTCTTTGGTGAGTCTTTATTAGAAGTGTGAGAATGAATTAATACTGAAAATCAGTACCGGTAGAGTGGGGTGCTGCTATAAGGATACCTAAAAATGTGGAAATGTTTAACAGGCAGAGGTTGGAAAAATTTAGAGGATTCAGAAGAAAATAAGAAAATGTGGAAAAGTTTTGAACTTCCTAGAGACTTGGAGGATTCAGAAGACAGGAAGATGTGAGAATATTTGGAACTTCCTAGAGAGTTGTTGAATGGCTTTGACCAAAATGCTGATAGTAATATGGACAATGAAGTCCAGGTTGAGGTCTCATATGAAAATGGAAACTTCTTGGGAACTGGAGTAAAGGCCACTCTTGCTATGCAAAGAGACTGGTGGCATTTTTTCCCTGCCCCAGAGATCTATGGAACTTTGAACTTAAGAGAGACGATTTAGGGTATCTGGAGAAGAAATTTCTAAACAGCAAAGAGTTTACGAGGAAGCAGAGAATAAAAGTTCAGAAAATTTGTAGTCTGATGATGTGATAGAAGAGAAAAACTCATTTTCTGGGGAAAAATTGAAGCCAGCTGCAGAAATTTGCATAACTAATGAGGAGCTGAATGTTTATCTCCAAGACAATTGGGAAAATGTCTCCAGGGCATGTCATAGCAGCCTATCTCCTCACAGGGCCAGAGGACTATCAGGGAAAAATGGTTTTGTGGACCAGGCCCAGGGCCCCCTGCTCTATGTGGCCTTGGGACATGGTGCCCTGTGTCCTAGCTGCTTCAGCTCTAGCCATGGTTAAAAGAAGTCAAGATACAGCTCAAGTTGTTGCTTCAGAGGATACAAGCCCCATGTCTTGGCAATTCCATGTGGTTTTGGGCCTATAAGTTTACAGAAGTCAAGAATTGCAGTTTAGGAACCTCTGCCTAGATTTCAGAGGATGTATGGATATGTTTGGATGTCCTGGCAGAAGTTTGCTGCAGGGGCAAAGCCCTCATGGACCTTCTGCTAGCACAGTGCATAAGGTAATTGTGGGGTTGGATACCCCTATATAGAGTCCCCATTGAGGCACTACCTAATAGAACTGTGAGAAGAGGGTCACCATTCTTCAGACCACAGAATGGCAGATCCACCAATAAACTGCCATGTGCCTAGCTGCTGACACTCAATGCTAGCCTGTGAAAGCAGCCAGGAAAGGGACTGTACCCTGCAAAGCCACAGGATCAGAGCTGCCCATGACCATGAGAGTCCAGTTTTTGCATCAGCATGACCTGGATGTAAGACATGGAGTTGAAGATTATTTCAAAGCTATAAGATTTACTTACTACCTCATAGAATTTATTTATTTAGTTTTAATTTTTTTTAATTTACTTATTATACTTTAGTTTCTCGGGTACATGTGCAGATTGTGCAGCTTTGTTACATAGGTATACATGTGCCATGATGGTGGTTTACTGCAACCATCACCCCTTCATCTATATTAGGTATTTATCTTAATGCTATTCCTCCCCAATCTTCCCACCCTTTGCTATGCCTCACCTAGACTCCTACCTGCCTGGCCCCGGTGTGTGATGTTCCCCTCCCTGTGTCAGTGTGTTCTCATTGTTCAACATCCACTTATTAATGAGAATATGTGGTCTTTGGTTTTCTGTTCTTGTGTCAGTTTGCTGAGAATGATGGTTTCCAGTTTCACCTATGTCCCTGCAAAGGACATTAACTCATTCTTTTTATGGCTGTGTAGTTTTCTATGGTGTATATGTGCCACATTTTCTTTATCCAGACTATCCTTGATGGACATTTGAGTTGGTTCCAAGTCTTTGCTATTGTGAGTAGTACCACAGTAAACACAGGTGTGCACGTGTCTTTATAATGGAATGATTTTTAATCCTTTGGGTATATACCCAGTAATGGGATTGCTGGGTCAAATGGTATTTCTATTTCTAGATCCTTGAGGAATCGCCATGTTGTCTTCCACAATGGTTGAATTAATTTACACTCCCAACAACAGTGTAAAGGCATTCCTATTTCTCCACATCCTCTCCAGCATCTGTTGTCTCCTGAATTTTTAATGATTGCCATTCTAACTTGTATAAGGTGGTATCTCAAATGTGGTTTTGATTTGCATTTCTCTAATGACTGGTGATGATGAGCATTTATTCATATGTTTGTTGGCTGCATAAATGTCTTCTTTTGAAAAGAGTCTGTTCATAGTTTTTGCCCACTTTTTGATGTTTTTTGTTTTGTTTTGTTTTTTTCTTGAAAATTTGTTTGAGTTCTCTGTAGATTCTGGATATTAGCCTTTTGTCAGATGAATAGATTGAAAAAAATTGTTTCCAATCTGTTGGTTTCCCGTTCACTCTATTGAAACTTTCTTTTGCTGCGCAGAAGCTCTTGTTTAATTAGATCCCCTTTGTATATTTTTGCTTTTCTTGCCATTGCTTTTGGTGTTTTAGTCATGAAGTCCTTGCCCATGCCCATGTCCTGAATAGTATTGCCTGGGTTTTCTCCTAGAGTTTTTATGGTGTTAGGTCTTATGTTTAAATCTTTAATCCATCTATAGTTAAATTTTAGTGTAAGGTGTCAGGAAGGGATCCAGTTTCAGCTTTCTACATATGGTTAGCAAATTTCCCCAACACTATTTATTAAATAGGGAATCCTTTCCCCATTGCTTGTTTTGTCAGGTTTGTCAAAGATCAGATGGTTGTAGTTGTGTGGCATTCTTTCTGAGGCTTCTGTTCTGTTCCATTGGTTTGCATCTCTGTTTTGGTACCAGTATCATGCTGTTTTGATTACAGTAGCCTTGTAATATAGTTTGAAGTCAAATAGCATGATGCCTTCAGCTTTGGGTTTTGTGGTTTGTTTGTTTTGTTTGCTTAGGATTGTCTTGGCTATGCAGGCTCTTTTTTGGTTCCATATGAAGTTTAAGGTGATTTTTTTCTAATTCTGTGAAGAAAGTCATTGGTAGCTTGAGGGGGATAGCATTGAATCTATATATTACTCTGGGTGGTATGGCCATTTTTATGATATTGATTCTTCCTAATGAAGAGCATGATATGTTTTTCCAACTGTTTATGTCCTCTCTTATTTCCTTGAGAAGTGGTTTGTAGTTCTCCTTGAAGAGGTCCTTCATATCCCTTGTTAGTTTTATTCCTAGGTATTTTGTTATCTTTGTAGCAATTATGAATGGATGTTTACTCATGTTTTGGCTCTCTGTCTATTATTGATGTATAGGAATGCTTGCAATTTTTGCATATTGATTTTGTATCCTGAGACTTTGCTGAAGTTGCTTATCAGCTTAAGAAGATTTTGGGCTAAGATGGTGGGGTTTTCTAAATATACAGTCATGTCATCTGCAAACAGGGACAATTTGACATCCTCTCTTCCTACTCAAATACCCTTTATTTCTTACTCTTGCCTGAAGGCCCTAGCCAGAACTTCTAATATTATATTGAATAGGAATGGTGAGAGAGGGCATCTTTGTCTTGTGCCAGTTTTCAAAGGGAATGCTTCCTGTTTTAGCCCATTCAGTATGATATTGGCTGTGGGTTTGTCATAAATAGCTATTATTTTGAGATACAATTTATTGATAACTAGTTTATTGAGAGTTTTTAGCATAAAGAGCTGTTGAATTTTGTTGAAGTCCCTCTCTGCATCTATTGAGATAATCATGGGGGTTTTTGTCTTTGGTTCTGTTTATGTGATGGATTACTTTTACAGATGTGCAGATGTTGAACCAGCCTTGCATCCCTGGGATGAAGCTGACTTGATCATGATAGATAAGCTTTTTGATGTGCTGTTGGATTAGGTTTGCTAGTATTTTATTGAAGATTTTTGCATCAATGTTCATGATGGATATTGGCCTGAAATTTTCTTTCTTAGTTGTGACTCTGCCAGGTTTCGGTATCAGGATGATGTTGGTCTCATAAAATGAACTAGGGAGGATTCCCTCTATTTTTGTTGTTTGGAATAGTTTCAGAAGAAATAGCACCAGTTTCTCTTTGTCCTCTGATAGGATTTGGCTGTGAACCCTGCTATTCCTGGACTTTTTTTGGTTGGTAGGCTATCAATTGCTTCCTCAAGTTCAGACCTTGTTATTGGGCTGTTCAGGAATTCAACTTCCTGGTTTAGTCTTGAGAGGGTGTAAGTGTCCAGAAATTTGTCCTTTTCTTCTAGATATACTGGTTTATTTGCATAGATGCATTTGTAGTTTCTCTGATGGTAGTTTGTATTTCTGTGAGATTGGTGATGATATACCATTTATCATTTTTTATTGCATCTATTTGATTATTCTCTTTTTATTAGTCTGGCTAGCAGTCTATCTATTCATTGACCTTTTCAAAACACCAGCTCCTGGATTTATTGATTTTTTTGAAGGGTTCGTTGTGTCTCTATCTCCTCCAGTTCTGTCTCATTGATCTGTCTAGTACTGACAGCGGGATGTTAAAGTCTCCCACTATTATTATGTGGGAAGTCCAAGTCTCTTTGTATGTTGTTAAGAACTTATTTTATGAATTTTTGTGCTCCTGTATTGGGTGAATATATATTTAGGATAGTTAGCTCTTCTTGTTGCATTAATCCCTTTACCATTATGTAATGCCCTTCTTTGTCTCTTTTAATCTTTCTTGGTCTAAAGTCTCTTTTATCAGACTAGGATTGTAACCCCTGCTTTTTCTTGCTTTCCATTTTCTTGGTAAATCTTCCTCCATCCCTTTATTTTGAGCCTATGTGTGTCTTTGCACATGAGAAGGGTTTCCTCTTTGAATCATGAGATGGTTTCCACACTAATGGGTCTTGACTTTTTATCCAATTTGCCAGTCTGTGTCTTTTAATTGGGCCATTTAGTCCATTTACACTTAAGGTTAATATTTTATGTGTGAATTTGAACCTGACATTTTGATGCTAGCTGGTTTTTTTGCCCGTTAGTTGATGCAGTTTCTTCATAGTGTCAGTGGTGTTTACAGTATGGTATGTTTCTGCAGTGGCTGGTACTGGTTGTTCCTTTTCATGTTTAGTGCTTCCCTCAGGAGCTCTTGTAAGGCTAGCTTAATGGTGATGCCATCACTCAGCAGTTGCTTGTCTATAAAAGATTTTATTTCTCCTTTGCATATGAAGCTTAGTTTGGCTGGATATGAAATTCTGGGTTGCAAATTGTTTTTTTAAGGATGCTGAATATTGGCCCCCACTCTCTTCTGGCTTGTAGGCTTTCTGTCAAGAGATCTGCTGTGAGTCTGATGAGCTGCCCTTTGCAGGTAACCTGGACTTTCTCTCTGGCTGCCCTTAGCATTTTTCCTTCATTTCCACCCTGTTGAATCTGACAGTTTTGTGCCTTGCGGTTGCTCTTCTTGAGGAATACCTTTGTGATGGTCTCTGTGTTTGAATGTTGGCCTGCATTGCTAGGTTGGGGAAGTTCAACCTGGGATGTTCAAGCTTGGTGGGGGCAGGGCTGCCCACCATTGCCGAGTCTTGGTATGTGACTTTCAACATTGCTTGTGTATACAAAGCCTTGGCAAGTTTACACAGCATCTGTGGAGAGCCCAGCATGGCAGCTCAGCAAGACCCCTGCAGGCAGACTGTCAAGTATTCCCTTCTTTGTGGGCATCTCTGAAAAAAAATGACAGCAGCCCCTCAGGGACTTACAATACCCCCACCTTCCATGGGACAGAGCACCATGGAAGAGGGGCCGTTGCTGGTTCTGCTTCAGCAGACTTAAACATCCCTGCCCAGCAGCCCTGAAGGCAGCAGCAGATCTCCCAACACATTGCTTGAACTCCTTTAAAGGACAGGTTGCCTCTTCAAGTGGCTTCCTTACCCACTGTGTATCCTAACTAGGACATACATCATACAGGAGAACTCTGGCTGACATCTGACAGATACCCTTTTGGGTTGAAGCTACCAGAAGAAGGAACAGGCAGCAATCTTTGCTGTTCTGCAGTCCCTGTGAGTGATTCCCAGGCAAGCAGGGTCTGGAGTAGACCTCCAACAAACTTCAGCAGACATGAAGCAGAGGGGCCTTATGTTTAAAAGGAAAACTAACAAACAGAAAGAAATAGCTTCAACATTAACAGAAAGAACATCCACTCAGAAACCCCATCCAAAAGTCACCAACTTCAAAGACCAAAGGTAGTTAAATCCATGAAGATGGGAAGGACCCAGCACAAAAAAGGCTGAAATTGCTGAAAGTCAGAATGCCTCTCCAAGGGATCACAATCCTTCACCAACAAAGGGAACTAAACCAGATGGAGAATGAGTTTGACAAATTGACAGAAGTAGGCCTCAGAGTTGGGTGATAGCAAACTTCTCTGAGCTAAAGGAGCATGTTCTCACCCAATGCAAGGAAACAAAGAATGTTGAAAAAAGGTTAGATGAAATGCAAACTAGAATAACCAGCATAGAAAAAAAAAACATATATGATTTGATGGAGCTGAAAAACACATCAGGAGAACTTTGTAAAGCATACACAAGTTTCAACAGCCAAATCAATCAAGAGGAAGAAAGGATATCAGAGATTGAAGATCAAGTATATGAAATAAAGCAAGAAGGCAAGATTAGAGAAAAAAAGTGAAAAGAAATGAACAAAGCCTCCAAGAAATATGGAATTATGTGAAAAGACCAAATATATGTTTGATTGGTGTACCTGGAAGTGATGGGGAGAAGAAAACCAAGTTGGAAAACACCACTCTTCAGGAGAATTTTGGACTTGCTATAGCCCCTTTGTTTTGGCCAATTCACCCATTTGAAATGAATATATTTAATCAAAGCCTATATCCACATTAAATCTAGGAAGTAACTAACTTGCTTTTGATTTTACAGGTTGATAGGCAGAAGAAACTTGCCTTGTGTCAAATAAGACTTTGGACTTGGGCTTTTGGGTTAATGCTGGAATGAGTTAAGACTTTGGGGGTCGTCAGTTGGAAAGGCATGACTGTGTTTTGAAATGTGAGTACATGAGATTTGGGAGAGGCCAGGGGCAGAATAATATGGTTTGTCTGTGTCCCTACCCAAATCTCATCTTGAATTGTAGTTCCCACAATCCCCATGTGTTGTGAGAAAGTCCAGGTAGAGATTATTAAACCATGGGGGTATTTTCCCCCTATTATGTTCTCATGATAGTGAGTTCTAATAAGATTTGATGATTTTATAAGGGAGTTCCCCCTTTGCTGGGATCTCATTCTTCTTTCTGCTTCCATGTAAAGAAGAACGTGTTTGCTTCCCCTTCCATCATGATTGTAAGCTTCCTGAGGCCTCCTGAGCCAGCTGAACTATGAGTCAACTAAACCTCTTTCCTTTATAAATTACCCAGTATGGGGTATGTCTTTATTAGCTATGTGAGAAGAGACTAACACACAGTCAACACGTTTTTGCCAACAAGGAACAAATTTATTTATTGCTGTAGTGTGAAAATCCTTGTTTGGGGATTCAATGAACTCTTGGAAAGCATTTTCCACATCCTGCTGGTTGTGGAAATATTTTCCCTGCAAAAAAGTTGTCAATGTTCTTGAAGAAGTGGTAGTTTATGAGAGGTCAGGTTAATATGGCAGATGAGGCAAAACATTTTCACCCAATTCTTTCAACTTTTGAAGTGTTGGTTGTGCCATGGGCAGTTGGGCATTGCCATGGAGAATTGGGCCCTTTCTGCTGACCAATGCTGGCTGTAGCCATTGTACTTCCCAGGGCATTTCATAAATTTGCTGAGCATATTTCTCAGATGTAATGTTTTTGTTGGGATTCAGAAAGCTGCAGTGATTAAAACCAGCAGCAGACCACCAAGAACATGTGACCATGACTTTATTTTTTTTTATTATTCAAGTTTGACTTTGGGAAGTGCTTTGGAGCTTCTTCTCAGACCAGCCACTGAGGTGATCTGCTGAGTCTGTCCCACAGACTCCAGCTGAGTGCGATAGATAAATGGAGTTCACAGACATAGGTATTTTGCCTTGTTAGCAGAGCTAGGGGACTGCTAGCAGACTGAGCAGTAGCAGCTCTGATAAGTTGGCAAGGCTCACGTTTATTTAGTACAGATTTAATGACAAAGGCCTAGAGCCAGCACCATTTGTGAGTAATTAACATGGATGGCCTCCCAAGTAGGGGGCAGTCCTGTGCATGGATGATCAAAGGTTGGTTTCTGAAAAAACAGGTAAACAAACTTGTCTAGATAAATTTGCACTCCCTTGTTATCTGCCTTTTGCTATTAGCTCAAGGTAAGAGGATTAGACTGCCTTCAGCCATAACCCTTACCCAAAACTTTTACAAAACCTCATGGCCTTCCAAGAAGGTTTGTATCTTTTCTATAATTTTTCCCACCACCCTGACTGATCTCCTACATCTTCCCCTTTTCTGTTTTTTGCATCAGGTTTTGTTGCTTGAAGAGTACAGATGTGTACAGCAAAAGGTTTGTCAGATGTAGCAATTATAACTCATATTCTGGCTTTTCATCCTAAAATTAGTAAATAACATAAGACAAACAGCATAATCAGTAACATTCTTTTTCTTGGCAACTCAGTTCATTGTGTGCCATTAATGAGGGACCCCACCAGGGATATGTTCATGTTTTCTAGCCAAGCAGTCATGTCCTTAGAGACTGGAAAGGGATTGTCTGCCTAAGTAACAGACAGAAAGAAGGCAGATTTAGAAGATGGGCTCAGTAGAGTTTAGCAGGTACGGGTAGAAAGCAAAGTGAAAGAATAAAAAAGGAACAGATTATCTGGAGTGAATGGTGTTTGTGTTTGGAGCAGGATTTACTTAGCCTTCTGAGTTGTCTTCTTCAGCATTCCCCAGGCAATGTCTGGGGCCTGTGTCATCCACTGAAGCTGCATTATCCACTGCTGCAGGTACTGCAGGGACATTTCCTTCCTTTCTGGCACCAGGTTGGGTCCTAGCCATGCTATGATATGGTTTGATGTGCCATGCTGGAATTCAAAGAAGACCTGAGAGGGTGTGAACACAAGCAAATTCTCTTCCTATGTTAGCAAATCATTTGGATCACACCGTGTGTTACTATTCACATCTTTCCATAAAACTGGGTTTTATGAATTGAGAGGTTTTAGCAAAGTGCTTTTCTATAGCCGATCGAAATTTGTCATCTAAATTTAAGAAATTAAGGATAAATAAGGCTTGTGCTAGTACTCTTGCAGGGTCCTTACTCATATTTCCCCTTTCTTGTTTTCTGAGCATATTTTTAAGGGTAGAGTGGGCACATTCTACTATGGCCTGTCCTTGGGATTTATACAGGATGCCTGTGGAATGTTGGATGTTCCATGTGTGACAAAATTGTTGAAATTGTGAGCCGACGTAAGCTGGGTCAATATCAGATTTAATTTTCATAGACCACCTCATAAACGCAAAAGTTAAGAGTAGATGTTCAATAACATATTGGGTGGGCTCTCCGTGAAAAGCATGTGCACTAATTAGGTGAGAGTTGGTATCAATAAATATATGTACATATTTTAGTTTTCCAAATTCAGGGACATGTGTAATATCTGTTTGCTATAACTGATTAGGTTCTAGTCCTTTAGGGTTAACACCTGTAGAAGGAGGGGACGTGCCTGTGAGCTAGCAATCTGGGCACTGCAGAATAATTTGTTTAGCTTGTCTTTGTCTAAGCCTAAATTGTTTAGTTAAACTTCTCCAATTTTGGTGGAAAAATTGATGTGACTAGGCTTGGTCAAGCAGTCATGTCATAACCAGCAGGTCTGCTTGATTATTGCCATTAGTCAGTGGGCAGGCAGTGAGCTGTAGGCTTGACTATGTGTGGTGGAAATAGAATGTGTTTGTAAATCTAGCAATTACTTAAGTTAAAGAAAAAGGGCATACAGGGTGGGCTTTAGAGTAAACTTAATGAGGGCTCTCTCAACTTTCTGCAACAAATAAACAGAGTAAGCAGAGTCGGTAACAATATTGATGGGCTGAGCAGAAAAGCTTTCCAGGGCTAGTATTAGGGCTCCAACCTCAGCTCTTTGAGTTCTAGTAAATCCAGATTGAGTTAGGGAATTATGTGGCTTCCACCAGATAGACACTTTTACATTTTTATGGGAGCCATCAGTTAGGTATGGGGGAGTGAACCACTTTTGTAGGCAAAACTACAGGAGTAAGAGGTAAGAACTGAAGTAGTGGCCGGGCGCGGTGGCTCAAGCCTGTAATCCCAGCACTTTGGGAGGCCGAGGCGGGTGGATCACGAGGTCAACAGATCGAGACCATCCTGGTCAACATGGTGAAACCCCGTCTCTACTAAAAATTACAAAAAATTAGCTGGGCATGGTGGCGCGTGCCTGTAATCCCAGCTACTCGGGAGGCTGAGGCAGGAGAATTGCCTGAACCCAGGGGGCGGAAGTTGTGGTGAGCCGAGATCGCGCCATTGCACTCCAGCCTGGGTAACAAGAGCGAAACTCGGTCTCAAAAAAAAAAAAAAAAAAAGAACTAAAGTAGTTTGTCAGCAGGAGGGCATGATCTATATGGCCTGCATAATCAGAGAGTGCTATCTGAAGATTTAGAGATCGAGCAATACTGCTTCAAATTGCTTTATACACAAAGGAATTCTTATGACATCAGGGTTATAACCTAGCAAGAGATTGCATCGTCTGGACCCTTTATAGATGAGTTTAATAACCAGCTGGATATGGGGAGACAGTGTTATTGTCCCAGTATATGGGCAAAGAAACCCATTCTAGGAAGTGTAGCCCTGGGGCAATCTGTCTGAGTAATCCTGTTGGGGAATGTTTACTAGGAAAAACAAACAATTGAACTGAATATTTTGGGTCTGTGTGATCTAGTTGCCTCTGAGAAATAGCTTGTTCTATTTCCTCAATTTCCTTTTTTGTAGCAGGGGTTAAATACCTGGGAGAATGTAGATCTGTATTGTCCTTTAGGATAGAAAACAGGTTTGTTATGCTCATGATGGGGCAAAGCTAGTTAATATCACCGAGTAATTTTTCATAATCATTGAAGGTGTGTACGATGCTAGTGTTTAATTTAACCTTATAGGGTCTTGCCGACCAGAATATTAGTATGTATCCCAGATATTTCCAAGGAGAGGACATCTGTATTTTTCAGGTGCTATGATTAAATCTCTTAACTGTACATTCCTTTGGACAGAGGCATATAAATGTAAAAGTACTGGCTCCATTGGGGTTGCTAACAAAATATCATCTATAAAATGAGTAATCTTGCAATTAAAACATTTTCTACTGAGGAGCAAAGCCTAATTTACATGATATTGACATATAGTAGGGCTATTCAGCATTCCTTGAGGAAGCACTTTTCAAATGAAATCTGGGAGCTGACCTTTCATTATTGATAACTAGTATTGTAAACCCACATTTTTCTCTGTCCTGTTCTGTTAGGGGAATTGTATAAAAGCAGTCTTTTAAGTCAATAATAATTATAGGCCAATCTCAAGGAATTGCCACGGGGGAAGGAGCCCCTGTTGAAGAGCCCCCATAGGTTGCAGATTAGTATTGTCATGCAAAAGTCTTCATTGGCCAGACTTTTTGGGAATGACGAAAATGGGCTAATTCCAAGGGCTGTTACATGGCAACATATGGCTGGCTTTTAATTGCTCCTCAGCTAATTCATGGGCTCATTGTGATTTCTCTCCCCTTTAAAGGTCACTGTTCTACCCAAATAGGATTTTGAGAGAGCCACATTAGGCGTAGGGGAGGAATAACCATGGCCATTATTAGAAAACAGTTTGCCGTTCACATAATTTATTAAATTCTGCCCTTTAGAGGAGGTACTGACTGATCATTAAAGTTGTTTTAGCTAGCACTGACCAGTCCCATGGGCTCATATGGAAATTATTTGCTATGGCTTTAATTAATCCTTTTGTAAATGGGCTAGCAACTCTGTTTTCTCTAATGTTTTTCTCTTATCTCTTTATAAGTATCAAAATAAATGGATTTATATACCTGACTGACTTGTCGATCTTGCAATACAAGGCAGACAAAGAGCTCTCCTTCTAATGCCACTTGCCTAAGACAGGATCCCATAGCTGTACTGTCCCTCTTGTCCTTTTTCCAATTTATTCGGGAAGGGGGCTCAAGGGAAGCCTCCATTCCCTCTGTGACACTTTTACCCAGTAATTGCGGGTCTGAGGGAAAAGGAAGAGGTGGTACAGTAGGATGCAGTTCCTCCTCCCTTCCCTTTTTAGGCTCTTCTGTATAGAGCAAGGCCAAAGCAACCCTGACTAAGGCTCATTATGTTAAAGATGTTACTGGGAACTGTTGCCTTTGCACATGATGCTATTTAAGATATCTCCCCACTTATTTCTAGAGCTCTATGTCTAGTGTGCCACCTTCTGAGAACCATGGGTTATGGGAAACAACAGTTTGCATTAGGTCCCTTAATTGAACCTGCAAAACGAAGGCACCACTAGCTTTAAGCAGCTGTCTCAATACTTTGATAAACTTTCTGTTGTGCTGATAACTGTTGTCCCATGCTGAAACCCTAGCTTGAACAATTTCTTCAAACTTGGATATCCCAAGTGGGCACCAGTGACTTACTGACTATACAGTCTCTTCACCTTCATTTTCAAGGTTCCATTGTGATTCATTGCAGCATTACTCACGTAGGGGCATCAGCTGCTGAGGTCTGTCCCACAGACTCTGGCTGAACAACAGATGAGTGGAGTTCACAGACATAGGTATTTTGCCTTGCCTTGTCAGTGTGGCTAGGGGACTGCTGGCAGAGAGAGCAGCAGCAGCAGCCCGGATAAGCCAGTGACACTCACATTTGTTTAATACAGATTTAATGACAAAGGCCTGGAGGAAACACCATTTGTGGGTAATTAACTTTGTTAACCCCAGGAGTAGGGGACAGTTTTGTGGGAGGATGATCAAAGGTTGGTTTCAGGAAAAATAGGTAAACAAACTTATCTAGATAAATTCCTTTGCACTCCCTTGTTCTGGGCCTTTTGCTATTAGCTCAAGGTAAGAGGATTAGTTTGCCTTCAGCCATAATCCTTTCCTGAAGTTTTTGCAAAACCTCCCAGTTTTCCAAGAAGGTTTATGTGTTTACTGTAATTTTTCCCACCACCCTCATGGATCTCCTATAGTGGTCATTGCCGGTTGTCATATAAAATCCCTTTTTCATTGAGTACCACAATCTGATCAAGAAATGGTTTGTTATTGTTGCATAGAATAAGATAAGATAGTTCTTTCTTCTATATTTTTTTCTTTTCTTTTCTTTCTTTTTTTTTTTTTTTTTAGATGGAGTTTCACTCTGTCACCCTTGCTGGAGTACAATTACATGATCTTGGCTTACTGCAATCTCTGTCCTGCCACTACAAGGGATTCTCCTGCCTCAGTCTCCTGAGTAGCTGGGATTACAGATGCCTGCCACTGGACCTGGATAATTTTTGTATTTTTAATAGAGATGGGGGTTCACCATCTTGGCCAGGTGGGTCTTAAACTCCTGACCTTGTGATCCACCCAGGTTGACCTCCCAAAGTGCTGGGATTACAGGTGTGAGCCACCACACCCGGCTAAGAGATGATATTTCAAAGCAACATTATTTTTTTCTTTTTGGTCAGCTCATGAGGAACCCAGTTATAAAGCTCTTTCACATTTCCAATCTGCTTCAAATGCCAAATGACCATAGAATGGTCAACTTTGAGTTCTTGGGCAATCTTCTCATGTAGTTGTAAGAGGATCATCTTTGATCATTGCTCTCAATTGTTTGCTGTCAACTTCTGATGGAAGGCGACTATGCTTCTCATCTTCAAGGCCCTTGTCTCCTTTCCAAAACTTCTTGAACCACCACTGCACTGTAGGTTCATTAGCAGTTCCTGGGCCAAATGTGTTGTTGATGTTGCACGTTGTCTCCACTTTCTATAACCCATTTTGAACTCTGTTAAGAAAATTGCTTGAATTTGCTCTTTGGGTAACATCATTTCCATTATGAAAAATAAATAGAAAACAAGTAGTAATAAATCATTAGCAAAAAAGCAAGAAATGTCCATTAAAATAATGTATAACATAACCACATTTATTTAAGAATGTATTCCAATATCAAACAGAAAGTTCCAACAATGCAAAAACCACAATTACTTTTGCATCAATCTAATAATTAGGTACCATTACGGAATTAGACATCATTAAAAAAAGGGTATATTCTCTTGACTAGCTGCTCATGTGAAATGCCATGCAATTTACATAATCCACAGTATTAACCACTAAGTTATTCAGATAAAAAATCAACACATTTTATCAAGTTTTTAAGGTTACTATATTACCATTCATTTCATCAACAAATATTTACAAAGTGCTTACTTCCTGTCAGGCTTTGTTCTGGAGCTACAGGCATAGTGATAAACAAGACAAAATAAATTGTTTCCTTCCTACATTTTAGATTCTAGCAGGGAAGTCAGCCAATAAGCAAGGGAATAAAAACATAATATTATGTAAAGTTAGGGTAAAATATGAGGAGATGGGAGAGTGCTAATTTAAATAGACTTGAGGGTCAGAAAGGCATCTTTGAGGAGGTGATAGTGAGGAACGAACAGGCTGAAGGGAGACAGTGAGGCTTGAGGAGGTATGAAGTCATGTAATTCCAGGCAAAGGCAAAAATAAATGCAAAGGTGCTAAGCCAGGAAGAAGCTGGGTATATTACAAAAAGAGCAAGAAGTCTGGCTGGTGCAGAAAGAGCATGGGGTCAGTAAAAAAAGATGAGATCAGAGATGTATGCTGCAGCCAGATCAGGCTATGGTAAATACATTGACAATACCTCATTTGTGTGTGGAGGGGTGGGGTGGGGTGGGGGCTCTGTAATCAAAACTCCAGAGCTTAATTGTAAATATAGAACTAATAGATTATTATGCAAGTAAAAATGAGGAAGGCAGACAGGCAGGGTTTTAATTACCTCAGGTTCTGTGTAATAGCAAAAAATTGTACAAGTCAAGGACCATGAGGTATTAAACTTCAGGTAAGGTGTAACAGAATGGTCTAGGGTCACTTGGGAGGTATGAGAATGGAGAATCCAGACTTGACAAGAGGCCATATGACTCATACTCTGGGAGTCATGATATAGGCTCCCAGTTTGTTATTTCTTAGGAGAGAAGATCTGACAGTCAATATAAATGAATGAGAGAACCTGCCAGAAGAAGAAACACAAGGTTTACTTACCTTAATATTGGATTTAATATAAGATAAAAATAGATGGTGTGACTTGAATTTCTATTTCTAATAATATTTTAGACTAGAAGGTCTCCGATACTACTCCTAGTACAGCATAGCTGAAAATGCTATAAGGGGACTCTTCTGTTACAAGATCCTTCAGGTGTTGCTTTACCAACCAGAAAACTCTGTGGCCAGTGGTGCCTTTGCCGGAGTTTTGCTGGTGCCTGCTGTGCTCTTTCTGCCCACTCAGCCTAGCAGGCTGTGTTTGGCTTGTTCTACCAGTCCAGTTCCCATGCCTGCCAAGGGCAAGCTACTTATGGAACAATGAGGGGTGGGTGAGTGAGCCAGCAGGAAGTCTAACCACTGAGTACAGCCAAACATGCCACCTGCAGTGGGGCAGGCAGCTCCAAAGGCCCACACAGGTGCTGGCTCCTTGTGAGGCTGTGGCTAGACCAGGTGTACCACTGTGGGTACCAGGGAATGCGGTGGCACCCAGAAGCTTGAAGATGCCAGAAACCACAGAGCCCCAAGAGGGTGTCGCAGCCCTGGCTTGTGGTGCTCCTAGGTCTGTGATCCCTGAAGGGCTGCAGGTCTTCTCTTCTTCTTTCCTTTTCTCCTTGTCACCTACAATGTGGTGAGTAGACCAGGGTGGGGGTGGGGGTGTGTGGGAAGGGAGTGTGTGTGTTTCAGCCCTGTTTGTGTTATAGCTCTTTTAGTCCCTCCATTCTATGGGTGCTGAGTTCTTGTACCATGTCCAGAAAGGATAAGGTACATGGACAACTGGAGGGTGAGCAAGGTAGAGAGGAGCTACAATAGCTCTCAGGAGACCTACTTTCCACAGGCAGGTTGTCCCAAGTGTGCAGCTCTTAGCAGAGAGGAGACCTGAAGTGAGTAGCTCCTTTCCATACACAGGTTATCCTGATGAGTGTGCAGCTCTTAGCAGAGAGGAGACCTGGAGTCTGTAGCTCCTATTGGCAGGCAGGTCGCCCTGTTGTCTTTGAAGCCTTCAGCCAGAGGAGACTTTTCTGCCCAAGATCCTGTCTGCCTCCTGCTGCCATCAACCTGCTGTCCATGGTGTCTAGACTGTTCCTGCAGATGGGTGCCTTCAGGACCATGCTGAGTCACCCTCAGCCCTACCTTGGCTTCCCTCCCGTGCTCTGGTACCCAAAGTCTAGAGTGGCCTGAGGCCCAGGGGGCTTGCCTATGGCACCACCCTAAGCATACACGCATCCAACTAGATCACAGCAGTGCTGCACTTGGCCATAACTTTGCTCTAAAATTGAAGCAGGCACTGGGAGTGAGAAGACAGGCAGCAGGAACAGGCTCTTCTGTGGGGGCAGAGGAGCTTCCTGGTCCCCAAGAGCCCTGGGATGCCAGGGTCCACAGCCAAGGCTAGCGGGCTGCAGCTGCCTCTGGGGAGCGTTGGGCTTCTACTCCTAGAACTCAGAAAGGGGCAGGGCTCCTGCACTTTTGGGGCTCCTGTAGGCTCCAGGGAGCAGGCAGCTCTAGCTGCACCTCCCCCACGGCAGCCGGCGTCATGGCAGCTGCTCCAAACAGGGCACTTCTGCCAACACTTCCAAAAAGCGATATCCTCAATTAATAAATTATGAAAATAAGCAAAAGAGAAAAGGCAATAGGGAAACATATCTGTCTTTACTATAGTTCTGAGTAAACAGTGAAAAAATAAAAATGAAAATAGTCTCCCTTATGAAACTAGCCAAAGCCATATAGTCACATGGTTTTGGTGTGGGAATTTATACTAACCATATGGTGGGGGAAGGTCTCACAGAACACACACACACACACACACACACACACACACGAGTCTGGAGAAATGTACTTAAAAGCCAGATCTAAGGATAATGCAGAATGCAGAGAAAAAAGTAACTGATATTTAAAATTCTGTATCCAGTAAAACTATTTTTAAAGAATGAGGTCAAAATAAAGACAACTTCAGGCAAACAAAACTGAAAGATTTTATTACACAAAGATCTTCAGTAAAGTAACTTTGAAAATATATCCTTAAAGAAAAAGATTTAAGATGTAAGGTGAATGAGCTAAGAAATGTAAACATATAAAAATAATAGGAATTTATGAATGGTAGTAAGAATGAATAGTTTGTGAGATTAAAAGTTCAGGATTGAATTAACTGAAGCATCTACTATTACCTAAACTGAGTGATCGGAACTGAACCACTCTAAGGAGTTTGTATTATTCAGGAGAAAGAAAAAAAGATACACACACACACGCACACACACACGCACGTATATATAACCTTTAAAATATATTACTTGAGTATTTTTATATTTCTAGTATAACCACTAAAAATATAGAAAAATGCTTTACATCTCCCAAACTATCAGAGAAAATGTGAAATGGTGAGAGAAGAAAATATTTGATTAATCACAACACCAGCAAGGAAGAGAATTAGAGAAGTGAAAAAATAGAAAATAGAATATAAGATGGTGGAAATTAATCCAAATATATCAGTAGTCACAACATAAGTAAAAGAATGTTTTTTTCTTGTAAAACAATGTTAGCATTGACAATAAAATCCAATTTTGTGGTGTTTACTAAAGACAAACATTAAAAACTTAGAACAAAGCATGTTTACATAACTATGTAAATATAAATCAAAACAGTCTTTTTAGCTACAATAATAACATAGGTAATACAGAAATTTAATTTTAAGGCAAAGCAGCATTAGTAATCTTTGTCTTTATGAAATCAGATACTGATATATTATGTAAATATAAATCAAAACAAGTCTAGTTTAGTTATATTAATAACATAGTTAATACAAAAAATTTATTTTAAAGCAAAAAGCAGCATTGGTGATCTTTGTCTTTAGGGAAATCAGATATTGATAAATTTTCTAATTCTGAAAAATGATATAACAAGTCTAAACTTGGATACAATTATAATGAAGCTGTCAAATATAAGGAAAATATCAATATATCTACATAATAATTGACAAATCATCTCTAATTTTAGACTTTCTAGTACTGCTTCCTCAGTATTCTCTCAATCAAGTAGACAAAAGATATCAATAAAACTATAGAAAATTTGAACAATCCAAAATAAACAAGTTTGATTCAAAGGACATATACAGAATACTCACCCAACTGTTGCAAAATACACGTGTTTTTTTGTCACCATAAATACTTATAAAATTTTATTTTCCTTTATTTTATTTTTTGAGATGGAGCCTTGCTCTGCCACCAATACTGGAGAGCAGTGTTGCAATATTGGCTCACTGCTACCTCCGCCTCTTGGGTTCAAGCGATTCTCCTGCCTCAGCCTCCCAAGTAGCTAGGATTACGGGTGCACGCCATCATGCCCGGCTAATTTTTGTATTTTTAGTAGAGACTGGGTTTTGCCATGTTGACCAGGCTGGTCTTGAAATCCTGACCCCAAGTGATCCACCAACTTCAGCCTCCCAAAGTTCTGGGATTATAGGCGTCAGCCAGCATGCCTGGCAAAAACGTATGACATACAAGTCCATATGGCATTTTAAAACAAATTTCCGACATCTTTATGTACAGACATATTTATCAATCCAAAATGCAGTTTTGTAAATCTAAAACAGTAATATAAACTTCAAAAATATTAACATTGATGTGCCAAAGAAGATATAGTACTGAAAATCAGACAATACTTAGAACTGGTCATTATTTTGTAATTATAAAAGTGACATTATTGGAGATATAGCAAAGTCATAAAAGATAACATAAACAACTTTAACGTGTGTATAAAAATTTAGTTGAAATAAAGAAATTTCTAGATTTAAAAGTAACAAAATTATTAAAAAACAAAAACAAAACACCTGAGATCTACAACAGTGTAAATATTCTGATCAGTGGCTTAAATGTTTCTCCCAAACACTATGTCATAGCTTTGATATTTGGTTCACATTACTATCCCCCAAAAATGTCTTTTTTATAAACAGAGAAAACCGTCTCCTGTACTATAACAAGAATATAAAAAATAAATTAAGTATATAAAGATTTTAAAAGAATAAATAATATTTTCATGATTATTAAATACTGTGATTATCTACATAACAAATCCAAATTTCTAATGGACAAATTATTAAACTAACTGGAGATTTCAGCAAAATGGATACATAGCTAATACCTAAGAGTCCATTGTGTGTCTTTACATTAAAAGAAAACATTAGAGAATATTTTTTTAAAACCATTTGCAATAATAACCAAAACCAAAAGCACCTAGAAGTAAATACAGAAACTGATGGACAAGACTTCTTTGGAGAAATCTACCAACCTTTTAGAAAAGATTTTTAAGAAGACTTAATAAATAAAAGTAATGATGTGGCATGATCCTGGAATAACCCACAATAGCTAAAAGACACGAATTTTAAAAATTAATCTGTAAGTTTATGTAAAATCTAACTAAAATCCCTATAGGTTTTTTAATATGAATGTGAAATTTATATAAAAATTAAAAGGCCAAGAAAAGCAAAAAAAAATTCCCAAACAGTAGCGAGGGCGAAATGACTTATTAGATATCAAAACTTTTTAAAAGGTATAAGGATGATGTTCTCCAGATTCATCCATGTCCCTACAAACGACACAAACTCATCATTTCTGATTGCTGCATAATATTCCATGGTGTATATGTGCCACATTTTTCCAATCCAGTCTATTATCAATTGGCATTTGGGTTGATTCCAGGTCTTTGCTATTGTAAACAGTGCTGCAATGAACATTCGTGTACATGTGTCCTTATAGTAGAACGATTTATAGTCATCATCCTCAGCAAACTGACACAAGAACAGAAAATGAAACACCGCATATTCTCACTCATAGGTGGGTGATGAAAAATGAGAACACATGGACACAGAAAGGTGAGTACTAAACACTGGGGTCTATTGGGGGGAAAAGGGGAGGGCCAGTGGGAGGGGGAGGTGGGGAGGGATAGCCTGGGGAGAAATGCCAAATGTGGGTGAAGGGGAGAAGAAAAGAAAGCACACTGCCATGTGTGTACCTACGCAACTGTCTTGCATGCTCTGCTCATGTACCCCAAAACCTATAATCCAATAAAAAATTAAAAAAAAAAAAAGGTATAAGGAACAAGACACTGTAATAGTCAAAGAGAATTGGAAAAAATTTCTAATTAAACCAAATAGAGAGCTTAGAAATAACAGTGGGGAAAAAAAAGGAGGCAAATCAAATATGGCTTGCAGAGAAATAGGAATTAAAGGAGTACTTGTTAAAAAAATGGTACCGAAAATGGGGTATCTGTATGGGAAAATGGACATAGATCTTTATTTTACAATATAAAACAATTTCAAAATGGATTAAGACTTAATTCTGACAGACAAAACCTTATAACTTTCAGAAAATTATGTAGGAGAATAAATTTTTAAGCCTGTAGTTAGGGAATATTTTCTTAGACTCATTAAACTGAAAGATATTTCTACAGATCTGTAAGAAAAAGAACCTGAAAGAAATATAAGCAAAGACATAAACAGACATTCATTGAAAAGGAAATGTAAGTGACCAATAAAAATGTGAAAAATACTAAACTTTGCTAGTAATGAAATAAAATTTCATATTAACCTGACTTGCAAAAACTTTAAATGTTAGGCCAAGTGTAGTTGAGATTATAATCATATCCTTCACTATTGGTGGGTATGTATAAACAGGGTCAACTTCCTTGTAAAACAGTTGGGCCTCACTTAGCAATATAGAAATGAAATTGTCTTAACTCTACAACAGCTTTTTGACTCCTAAGGCATATACCATAGACAACACTTGCATATATTTATACATAATTACACAGAACGTGGATGGTGACAATAGAATTGTTCATATTATTTAAAACATTGCTGACAAACTAAAAGTCCATTAGAGTAGAAATGATGTTCAAAGTGGCAATTCATACAATACAATAAAACATTATACAGGAGTAGAAACAAACCTTAGCTATGCACATCAATGTGAATGAACCTCAAACACACAATGAGCAAAACAAGTTATAGAACAAATGCATTGTCATTCCACGTACATAAAGTTCACAACAAGGCAAAACTCAATACTGAACACTTTTGGGATATGTATGCATGTGGGAAAACAACAGGAAAGGCAGGGAGGTGATAAGTGCTAAATTCAGGCTAGTGGTTATTACCTCTGCTGGGTAAGAGGGGATGAAACGGGGGTCAGAGAGTGATTTGAAGATGTTAGTAAAGTTCTATTTTTCAAGCTTGTTGTTGGGTTCATGAATCTTCATTTTATTATTGTTTATACATACAGGTATATCATATTCACTTTTGTATGCACGATATATTTCATTTCTTAATTAAGATTCATATATTGAATTTATGGTATGGATTACAATATTTTTTTAAAAAAGGCTTAAGGGTCCACTATATTCTCCCTCTTCAGCTTGGCGATGTTGAAGCAGAGCAGCTACACATCATTAGGGTGCTTGCTAGAGCAGTCAGCACAGCCACAAGAGAAGCATGGGTAATTTTTTAAAATGGTACTAGTTCAAGGATATGAATTCCAATCATTGAACAAACAAGGGCACAAGGATAATTAGCACAAAATTGACAAGGAGGAATACCTTAGCCACTCATGAATGTATGAGAAATACCAAACACTATTTAAACTGGAGGAAAAAAACATTTTAGACCATTTAGGTTTTAGTGTTATTGCTAGGAATTTGTTGTAGCCAGAAATTATTATTTTATTTCTGGTCTGCAAGGCACAACAGGCTGCAGTGGCCTCAAGAAATGTAGAATAAATACACAAATATAATTAAATTAAGAAAAAATTGTTTTCCCCACTGAGTTATATAACGATTCCAGGTTTTCTCAATTACTAGGTCCTTTGTGTTTTAAAGCAAACTCCATAAGACAACCTGTATTTGAAAAAGTAAAAGTCTATGTAGGTCACTTTGAATTCTGATATTCTTGTACAGAGCTAAAATTAGCATGTATTGCACTGCTTCTTAAGTGTGTTCTGAAATTATTAACACATTCTCCAAGAGGCTAAACGTCTTCCGGGAACGCTCTTATCTCAGAAGAATAAAGCTTTTCTGTTTTTTCCTAAACAGCTACAAAATAAGACCAGTATTTCCTGCCTTCCTCAAGACATGGTAGTAGTAATTCATTGCTGAGATGCTTAAAAAGAGCTAAATGGTTCCATCGAATAAAGGACAAGTAAAGCATTATTATGTCTGAACATTTTTCCCCTAATGAACTCTTCAGATTTGGGGGTGTTGGTATCATTCCAACAATTATAAATTGGGAAGAAATGTGTTTTCTCCCAATGTGCAGTTGAACTTTGTTCAGAATGCTTAAGAAAACATCCGGTAGGATGTTTGCTGATGGAGCTATGTCAACTCATCTTTGAGATTCCCCTCTAGAATAGTACAACAGTTATGAGTGCAAATGCCATGAATATTTTATTATCACTGAGATCTCATCTTCTAGTGGTCACAGAGTGGTTCTAAACAGCTACCACTGGATGCCTGGACATGTTGTTTATTCAAGAACAAACTGAAGGTTAAATGATAACATAAAATTTTAAGAGTTAGCATTAGTCCCAGGAACTAGAGACATTTTTAGCCAATGAGAAATATGTGTGTGTGTTGACTTCAATTCTTCTTCATTGAGAAGTATTTAAATATTAAACAGTTAACAAATAAAAATGTCTAAGAAGATCTTTACAAGAGCTGAGCCATAGAGTATTCACTTGATGGGATGATTTGACCCTGAGACTGTCTCCTGTTCCTCATGTCTTGCTCCCCTCCAGGGCTGCAGCAAGCAAGCATCTTTCTGATTGAGAGATTCAGAGACAGGAACAAAGGTCATGAATGTGTGACTCTATAGAGAGAAGAATTTAAAAGGAGATTACTCACATAGTTCTTCTGTTCTTTTGATCTCTTAATCAAATTATATTTAAAAAGTCATAGTTTCAGGCATTCTAGAGCAGTCTTGATTTATGTTTCTTGATTTAAATCCTTTTATAAAATATAGTTGAGAGCTCATGATAAGCAAATCTCCAAATAGAGGCTAACCACAATCTTAAAATATAACCATAATCAAATGTAAATCTGAAAAATTTAATGTAAATCAGAAAATTGAGATGATTCACTGATTTATAGATAGTTACTGATCACCTACTATGTGCTCAGTACTAAGCTGTGGACTGGGGGATGTAATCACACATATGGAACTTATAATATAATGGGATGAGTTGTTTCTATAGCCACATATATCATCACACAAATGTGATGATAATTAATAACTATGCACGCTATGCCAGAGTGCTATAATAACACATGTAGCTGGGGGACCTTGAAGATCACACACACACACACACACACACACACACACACACACACAGCCGTATATTTCTCAGTGGCTAGAAATGTTTCTCATGTTTTGTTTCTGTACCTAACTCCAACTTCTTACAATTTTATGTTATCCTTTAACTTTCACTTTGTCCTTGAATAAACATGTCCAAGCTCCCAACAAAAGCTGGTTGGAACAGCTCTGTAGCCACTAGGAGATGAGATCGCAGTGATTAATAATAGAATAGTCATGGCATTTGGACTCATAGCTGTTGTTCTGTTCGAGCGGGGGAGTCTTGAAGGTGAGCTGACATATTGACATAGCTCCATCAGCATGGAGGAATTTTTGGCCATTAGAAATGCAGAATGGCTGTGTAGTATTCCATGGTGCACATATACTACATTTTCTTGATCCAGTCCGTGGTTGATGGATACTTAGTTTGATTCCATGATTGGATATCAGAGAAGGATTCCAAAGGAAGCAATGGTTGGTCCAAAAAGATCAATGGAAGTTAGCTTGGCAAGGGACTGAAGATGAAGGATGTATGAAGACAATTTCAGGCATTTATATATATTTTTTCAAAGTTCAAAATCAAGACAGACTTTATGTTTCTAGAGAGTTTTAAAAATATATTCACTAGAGTCACTCATCCTCACAAACTAAATTGAATATACTCTAGGCTGAGAAAGACTGATGGCAGAATCACTAAGCAGTGGCTCCATATCTGGTCTAACCACACCTCTAGGCAAGGTAAGCCACTGGTTACATGGAGTGATATGTGAAACTTTGTAAGACCAGGTGAGCTCATCCATCATGACACATTGTCATCTTTTCATTCTATACTTTATCTTATTTCATATTCAAAGACTACTGTATGCATGATTGTTACATGGGTGTATTGTGTAATGATGGGGATTGAACTTCTAGTGTACACATTACTCAAATATTGAACATTATACCCAAATGGTAATTTTTTACCTCTTACTCCCCTTCCTCCTTTTGGAGGTCCCATTGTCTATAACTTACATTTTTTTTTTAAATTTTTTATTGGATTATAGGTTTTGGGGTACATGAGCAGAGCATGCAAGACAGTTGCGTAGGTACACACATGGCAGTGTGCTTTGCTTTTCTTCTCCCCTTCACCCACATTTGGCATTTCTCCCCAGGCTATCCCCCCCACCTCCCCCTCCCACTGGCCCTCCCCTATTCCCCCAATAGACCCCAGTGTTTAGTACTCCCCTTTCTGTGTCCATGTGTTCTCATTTTTCATCACGCACCTATGAGTGAGAATATGCGGTGTTTCATTTTCTGTTCTTGTGTCAGTTTGCTGAGGATGATGTTCTCCAGATTCATCCATGTCCCTACAAACGACACGAACTCATCATTTCTGATTGCTGCATAATATTCCATGGTGTATATGTGCCACATTTTTCCAATCCAGTCTATTATCAATGGGCATTTGGGTTGATTCCAGGTCTTTGCTATTGTAAACAGTGCTGCAATGAACATTCGTGTACATGTGTCCTTATAGTAGAAGGATTTATAGTCTTTTGGATATATACCCAGTAATGGGATTGCTGGGTCAAATGGAATTTCTATTTCTAAGGCCTTGAGGAATCGCCACACTGTCTTCCACAATGGTTGAACTAATTTACACTCCCACCAACAGTGTAAAAGTGTTCCTTTTTCTCCACATCCTCTCCAGCATCTGTTGTCTCCAGATTTTTTAATGATCGCCATTCTAACTGGCGTGAGATGGTATCTCAATGTGGTTTTGATTTGCATCTCTCTGATGACCAGTGACAATGAGCATTTTTTCATATGACTGTTGGCCTCATATATGTCTTCTTTCGTAAAGTATCTGTTCATATCCTTTGCCCACTTTTGAATGGGCTTGTTTGTTTTTTTCCTGTAAATCTGTTTGAGTTCTTTGTAAATTCTGGATATCAGCCCTTTGTCAGATGGGTAGACTGCAAAAATTGTTTCCCATTCTGTTGGTTGCCGATCCACTCTAGTGACTGTTTCTTTTGCCGTGCAGAAGCTGTGGAGTTTCATTAGGTCCCATTTGTCTACTTTGGCTTTTGTTGCCAATGCTTTTGGTGTTTTGTTCATGAAGTCCTTGCCTACTCCTAAGTCCTGGATAGTTTTGCCTAGATTTCCTTCTAGGGTTTTTATGGTGCCAGGTCTTATGTTTAAGTCTTTAATCCATCTAGAGTTAATTTTAGTGTAAGGTGTCAGGAAGGGGTCCAGTTTCTGCTTTCTGCACATGGCTAGCCAGTTTTCACAACACCATTTGTTAAACATGGAATCCTTGCCCCATTGCTTGTTTTTGTCAGGTTTATCAAAGATTGTATAGTTGTATGTATATTGTGTTGCCTCCGGTGCCTCTGTTTTGTTCCATTGGTCTATATCTCTGTTTTGGTACCAGTACCATGCTGTTTTGATTACTGTAGCCTTGTAGTATAGTTTGAAATCCGGTAGTGTGATGCCCCCCGCTGTGTTCTTTTTGCTTAGAATTGACTTGGCTATGCGGGCTCTCTTTTGGTTCCATATGAAGTTCATGGTGGTTTTTTCCAGTTCTGTGAAGAAAGTCAATGGTAGCTTGATGGGGATAGCGTTGATTCTGTAAATTACTTTGGGCAGTATAGCCATTTTCACGATATTAATTCTTCCTAACCATGAACATGGAATGTTTCTCCATCTGTTTGTGTCCTCTCTGATTTCGTTGAGCAGTGGTTTGTAGTTTTCCTTGAAGAGGTCCCTTACATTCCTTGTAAGTTGTATTCCAAGGTATTTTATTCTTTTTGTAGCAATTGTGAATGGCAGTTTGTTCTTGATTTGGCTTTCTTTAAGTCTATTATTGGTGTAGAGGAAGGCTTGTGATTTTTGCACATTGGTTTTATATCCTGAGACTTTGCTGAAGTTGCTTATCAGTTTCAGGAGTTTTTGGGCTGAGGCGATGGGGTCTTCTAGGTATACTATCATGTCGTCTGCAAATAGAGACAATTTGGCTTCCACCTTTCCTATTTGAATACCCTTTATTTCTTTTTCTTGCCTGATTGCTCTGGCTAGAACTTCCAGTACTATATTGAATAGGAGTGGTGAGAGAGGGCATCCTTGTCTAGTGCCAGATTTCAAAGGGAATGCTTCCAGTTTTTGCCCATTCAGTATGATATTGGCTGTTGGTTTGTCGTAAATAGCTTTTATTACTTTGAGATACGTTCCATCGATACCGAGTTTATTGAGGGTTTTTAGCATAAAGGGCTGTTGAATTTTGTCAAATGCCTTCTCTGCGTCAATTGAGATAATCATGTGGTTTTTGTTTTTGGTTCTGTTTATGTGGTGAATTACGTTGATAGACTTGCGTATGTTGAACCAGCCTTGCATCCCCGGGATGAATCCTACTTGATCATGATGGATAAGTTTTTTGATTTGCTGTTGCAATCGGCTTGCCAATATTTTATTGAATATTTTTGCATCTATGTTCATCATGGATATTGGCCTGAAGTTTTCTTTTCTCGTTGGGTCTCTGCCGGGTTTTGGTATCAGAATGATGTTGGTCTCATAAAATGATTTGGGAAGTATTCCCTCTTTTTGGATTGTTTGAAATAGTTTTAGAAGGAATGGTACCAGCTCCTCCTTGTGTGTCTGGTAGAATTCGGCTGTGAACCGTCTGGACCTGGGCTTTTTTTGTGTGGTAGGCTCTTAATTGCTGCCTCAACTTCAGACCTTGTTATTGGTCTATTCATAGTTTCAGCTTCCTCCTGGTTTAGGCTTGGGAGGACACAGGAGTCCAGGAATTTATCCATTTCTTCCAGGTTTACTAGTTTATGTGCATAGAGTTGTTTGTAATATTCTCTGATGATGGTTTGAATTTCTGTGGAATCTGTGGTGATTTCCCCTTTATCATTTTTTATTGCATCTATTTGGTTGTTCTCTCTTTTATTTTTAATCAATCTGGCTAGTGGTCTGTCTATTTTGTTGATCTTTTCAAAAAAGCAGCTCTTGGATTTATTGATTTTTTGAAGGGTTTTTCGTGTCTCAATCTCCTTCAGCTCAGCTCTGATCTTAGTAATTTCTTGTCTTCTGCTGGGTTTTGAGTTTTTTTGATCTTGCTCCTCTAGCCCTTTCCATTTTGATGATAGGGTGTCAATTTTGGATCTCTCCATTCTCCTCATATGGGCACTTATTGCTATATACTTTCCTCTAGAGACTGCTTTAAATGTGTCCCAGAGGTTCTGGCACGTTGTGTCTTCGTTCTCATTGGTTTCAAAGAACTTTATTTCTGCTTTCATTTCGTTTTTTACCCAGTCAACATTCAAGAGCCAGTTGTTCAGTTTCCATGAAGCTGTGCGGTTCTGGGTCGGTTTCTGAATTCTGAGTTCTACCTTGATTGCACTGTGGTCTGAGAGGCTGTTTGTTATGATTTCAGTTGTTTTGCATTTGTTGAGCAGTGCTTTACTTCCAATTATGTGGTCAATTTTAGAGTAGGTGTGATGTGGTGCTGAGAAGAATGTGTATTCTGTGGATTTCGGGTGGAGAGTTCTGTAAATGTCCACCAGGTTTGCTTGCTCCAGGTCTGAGTTCAAGCCCTGGGTATCCTTGTTGATTTTCTGTCTGGTTGATCTGTCTAGTATTGACAGTGGAGTGTTAAAGTCTCCCACTATTATTGTGTGGGAGTCTAAGTCCTTCTGTAAGTCATTAAGAACTTGCCTTATGTATCTGGGTGCTCCTGTGTTGGGTCCATATATGTTTAGGATCGTTAGCTCTTCTTGTTGTATCGATCCTTTTACCATTATGTAATGGCCTTCTTTGTCTCTTTTGATCTTTGTTGCTTTAAAGTCTATTTTATCAGAGATGAGAATTGCAACTCCTGCTTTTTTTTGCTTTCCATTAGCTTGGTAAATCTTCCTCCATCCCTTTATTTTGAGCCTTTGTGTATCCTTGCATGTGAGATGGGTTTCCTGGATACAGCACACTGATGGGTTTTGGATTTTTATCCAATTTGCCAGTCTGTGTCTTTTGATTGATGCATTTAGTCCATTTACATTTAGGGTTAATATTGTTATGTGTGAATTTGATACTGCCATTTTGATGCTAAGTGGCTGTTTTGCCTGTTAGTTGTTGTAGATTCTTCATTATGTTGAAGCTCTTTAGCATTCAGTGTGATTTTGGAATGGCTGGTACTGGTTGATCCTTTCTATGTGTAGTGCCTCTTTTAGGAGCTCTTGTAAAGCAGGCCTGGTGGTGACAAAATCTCTGAGTACTTGCTTGTTCGCAAAGGATTTTATTCTTCCTTCACTTCTGAAGCTCAGTTTGGCTGGATATGAAATTCTGGGTTGAAAGTTCTTTTCTTTAAGAATGTTGAATATTGGCCCCCACTCTCTTCTGGCTTGTAGTGTTTCTGCCGAGAGATCTGCTGTGAGTCTGATGGGCTTCCCTTTGTGGGTGACCCGACCTTTCTCTCTGGCTGCCCTTAGTATTCTCTCCTTTATTTCAACCCTGTTGAATCTGACGATTATGTGCCTTGGGGTTGCTCTTCTTGCGGAATATCTTTGTGGTGTTCTCTGTATTTCCTGCAATTGAGTGTTGGCCTGTCTTGCTAGGTGGGGGAAATTTTCCTGGATGATGTCCTGAAGAGTATTTTCCAGCTTGGATTCATTCTCTTCGTCCCCTTCTGGTATACCTATCAAACGTAGGTTAGGTCTTTTCACATAGTCCCACATTTCTTGGAGACTTTGTTGATTCCTTTTTGCGCTTTTTTCTCTGATCTTGGTTTCTCGTTTTATTTCATTGAGTTGGTCTTCGACTTCAGATATTCTTTCTTCTGCTTGGTCAATTCGGCTATTGAAACTTGTGTTTGCTTCGCGAAGTTCTCGTATTGTGTTTTTCAGCTCCTTTAATTCATTCATATTCCTCTCTAAGGTATCCATTCTTGTTATCATTTCCTCGAATCTTTTTTCAAATCTTTTTTCAAGGTTCTTAGTTTCTTTGCATTGATTTAATACTTGATCTTTTAGCTCACAAAAGTTTCTCATTATCCATCTTCTGAAGTCTAATTTTGTCATTTCGTCACAGTCATTCTCCGTCCAGCTTTGTTCCCTTGCTGGTGAGGAGTTTTGGTCCTTTCTAGGAGGCGAGGTGTTCTGGTTTCGGGTGTTTTCCTCCTTTTTGCGCTGGTTTCTTCCCATCTTTGTGGATTTGTCCGCTGGTCGTCTGCGTAGTTGCTGACTTTTCGTTTGGGTCTCTGAGTGGACACCCAGAATGTTGATGATGAAGTATTTCTGTTGCTTGGTTTTCCTTCTACCAGTCTAGCCCCTTCGCTGTACGACTGCTGAGGTCCCCTCCAGACCCTGCTTGTCTGGGTTGCACCTCTAGTAGCTGTGGCACAGCGAGGGATGCCACCAGTTTCTTTTTCTGCTGTCTTTGTCCCAGGATGATGCCTGCCTGATGTCAGTCTTTTGGATATAGAGGGGTCAGGGAGCTGCTTGAGGAGACAGTTTGTACTTTATAGGGGTTTAATTGCTGAGCTGTGCACTCTGTTGTTCATTCAGGGCTGTTAGGCTGCTGTGTTTTATTCTGCTGCAATAGAGCTCATTAAAACCCCCCTTTTTTTTTTTTCTCAAATGCTCTGTGTTGAGGGGTTTGGGCTTTATTTTTGGATGTCCGATCAGGTGTCCTGCCCAGCTAGAAGGCAGACTAGCCACTGTTTGGCTGCCGAGGCTCCGCCCTGCTGTTGTGTGATTCGTGCTGTTCCTGCCGGCTCTGCTGTGGTCTCCGCCACGCCCTTCGGCGGAGTCTCTTTGTTGTAGCGTGTTGACTCAGCAAGGGCAGGCTGCGTCAGCAGTGGGCGTGTATCACAGTAGGGACGGGTTGCCTCGGCAACGGCTGGCTGCGTCAGCAATGGGCGTGTATCTCCTTTGGGGCGGGTTGCCTCGGCAACGGCTGGCTGCGTCAGCAGTGGGCGTGTATCTCAGTTGGGGCGGGTTGCCTCGGTAGTGGTGGACGCCCCTCCCCCACAGAGCGTCTTGGACCGTCTGCTCGGGATAGTTTGAAATCGCGGTTTTGTTCCTCCCACTGGGTATCCCAATTCCTGCAATCCCCTGGGCTGGGCTACTGTCCAAGTCTCGTTCAGTCTCAAGTCCAGCCCTCTCAAGTCTCAGGTTGCCGGTTCAACAGGGCACCCGGACAAGCGCGCCCTGTGGGGATTGCTGGGTAGGGCCGGCCGCCGCCGCCCCGGCTGCCGGCTTAGCCAGGCAGACCTACTGCCTGGCGTTCCGTGTCTATTTTATACTTGGGAGTTTCCCCGTTCTGTGGGCAACAAAGATCAGTCTGGAAATGCCGGTCTGACTCACCATTTGCAGATTCAACGAGAAGAGCTCCAATCCTGGGTTGTTCTCACAGCGCCATCTTGAGTCCTCCCTCATAACTTACATTTTTATGTCTTTGTTTAGCTCTAACTTATACGTGAGAACATGCAGCACTTGATTTTCTGTTTCTGCCTTAGTCACTTTGGATAATGGCCTCCAGCTCCATTCATGTTACTACTAAGAACAAAGCACATGATTCCATTCTTTTCATTGTATAAAAGACAACTGAACTTCTATGTTTATTGCAGCAATATTCACAACAGCAAAGTCATGAAACCAACCTAAGTGGCCATCACTGTTTGGATAAAGATGTGTTATACATGCACTGTGGAATACTGTGCAATCATTCTGCATTTCTAATGGCCAGGAATTCCTGCCATTAATTTCATTCCTTTAGATTACACAACTTCAGTAAGGAAGGGCATTGTCCTCTATAAAGCCATTTGTCATGATTTTTCAAGACCTTGCGTAATCTGGCACTTGTCTCCTCCCAACCTCACCTTCCTTTCATGTTCTTTCCCCTATCCTCAGTATAGCCCTGCCACTCTAGCCTCTCAATTTATCTAATATACCATGTTCCTGCCCACCTCAGTCTTCACAGATACTCTTCCCTCTGCCTGATGGGCTCTCTTCCCTTCATTTTCTAATTTTGCTTTTCAATTTAGATCACAATACATTTATCAACCATATTTTCTTCAGGAAAGCTTTCCCTGACCCTCTGGCCAGGCTACTTTCTTACTCTTTACTGTTTTAGCAGCCTGTACTTATATCATTTATCACAACTGAAATAATAAATTGAAAAATTAACTAGTCTTTGAAGGCTATCCTCCTTACTAGAATAAATACTAAGCTTCAGAGAAGCAAGGTTATATCTGTTTTATTTATGACCCTTTTAGCAATGACTAGCACATCTTAACACTATTGAAGGGAGAAGTAAGAGGAAATGAAAAGAGAAAGACAGAAAAACACATGTGTCCCCGGATGTTTGTCTGCCCACTACCTTAATTTAAAAACTACTTGTAATTCCATGTGGCCCAAGCCTACCCATACCCCTGGTTGCCATGATTTAGTCAGGGTTGTGCATGTGGCTCAAATTGGGCCAGTTCGTCTTCTTTCCCAGATTTCTTATCACAGAGCTTTTGGAAAAAAATGTTCTTATTTCCTCTGAAATCACAAGTTTAAAAGAAAATGCAAGTGAAAATATTTGCAGTTATTTTCATTTGCCACATGGAAGAAGCAGTCAGTTACAGAAAGCCGTCACAGCAAAACTCAAAATCTAGCACATGAAGACCTGGGACAGAGAGGATGTAAACACAGACAGCAAGAGCAAAACAGCAGGCTCTAGAACATCCTTTGATCTCGGTCCCGCCACTTTTGAAGGCTTGGCTCCCTAGCCACAGATTTTCAGTCATACAAATTGATATGGTTTGGATCTGTGTCTCCACCCAAATCTCATGTTGAATTGTAATTCCCAAATTTGAAGCCTGGGCCTAATGGAAGGTGATTGGATTATGGAAGTGGGTTTTTCCCCTTGGTGCTGCTGTCATGATACGGAGTGAGTTCTCATGAGATCTGGTTGATTAAAAGTGTATGGCACCTCCCACTTCTTTTTCTTCCTTCTGCTCCAGCCGTATAAGATATGCCTACTTCCCCTTTGCTTTCTGCCATGATTGTAAGTTTCCTGAGGACTCCTCAGATGCCAAGCAGATGGTCAACATCATGCTTCCTGTATAGCCTGTAGAACTGTGAGCCAATTAAACCTCTTTTCTTTATCAATTACCCATTCTCAGGTATTACTTTAGAACAGTGTGAGAATGGACTAAAACGCAAATCCATTCATTTGCTTTAGGTTTAAGTAGGTTTCTGTTACTGTTTGTAAGGTGGGTTTCTGTTACCTAGAAAAAGAAAACAAGTTATGTCTGTAATCCCAGCTTTTTGGGAGGCCCAGATGGGAGAATCATTTGAGGTGAGGAGTTTAAGATCAGCCTGGACAATATAGAGAGACCCTGGTTCTACAAAAATGAAGCAAACAAACGGACAACTACAGAAGTGAGTGATGTGTTATAAACAAAAATTAAACCCTTCTCCCAGTATACATTAATATTTTTGTATTAGTCTGTTCTCATGCTACTAATAGAGATATACCTGAGGCTGGATTATTTATAAAGGAAAGAGGTTTAATTGACTCACAGTTCAGCATGGTTGGAGAGGCCTTAAGAAACTTACAATCATGTGGAGGGGGCAGCAAATACACCCTTCTTCACATGGCAGCAGGAAGAGAAGAATGAGAGGTGAACTATGGGGGAAGCCTCTTCTGAAACCATCAAATCCTACTAGAACTAACTCACTATCAGAAGAACAGCATGGGGGTAACTTTCCTCGCGATTACCTCTCACTGAGTTCTTCCCAGGACACCTGGGAATTATGGGAACTACATTTCAAGATGAGATTTGTGTAGAGACACAGACAAACCATATCAATTTTGTTCTCAAAAAATCCCAAGTGCCAGGAGCAGTGGGTAGCATCTGAGAGGCAACTAGTAAATATCTGTAACTGACTGATAAATGGGTGAATAACCTAACAGTAACCATGAGTATTTTCAAAGGCACAAACTAACTAAGGAAACAAATTGAGAGAATACAATTTCAACATGAGATACAGAGTTATTGGCTAGAAGATGAGAAGTTCAATCTGAATAACTATGATGGGCAAACTAGACCTCAATTATTAAGCAATAAATCTGTACTTAATTGGGACACAGAAGACCCAGTTTTCATCTCAGCTCTATTTATTCACTGCTGGAGAGTTGTTAAAAACAAAATGGAATGAACACAGAATTGAACTAGTAAAGAAAGTGCATGAATCTAATCAAGCCCTTGAAAATGCACACACACACACACACACACACAGAAGAAGTAAGGTATAAGGTCAGAAATAGATTACAATTTCAATTGAATGCAATGGGTTTGATGATGCCTAATGGGCAGTACTAAAATAATTGCTCCAACCTTCCAACTGTGGTTCTAGGAGGACCACATGGAAACATTTTACTGTCAGGCCCCACATTCTAGGCTCTGATCCCTAACTGAGAAGTGGCTATATTATGGCCCTGAGTTAATGGATTGACAACCTAAACATGTCTCAGATAGTAACTCTCCTCCCTATAACTGGGCAATTAAACTATAGGAACACTTAGAAATAAAAATCAAATTAATACTACATTGAATAGGAGCGGTGAGAGAGGGCATTCTTGTCTTGTGCTGGCTTTCAAAGGGAATGCTTCCAGCTTTTGCCCATCCACTATGATATTAACTGTGGGTTTGTTATAAATAGTTCTTATTATTTTGAGATACATTCCATCAATACCTAGTTTATTAAGTGTTTTTAGCATGAAGTGGTGTTGAAGGTTATCGAAGGCCTTTTCTGCATCTGTTGAGATCATCCTCTCGTTTTTGTAATTGGTTCTGTTTATGTGACGGATTATATTTTTTGATTTGCATAGGTTGAACCAGGCTTGCATCCCAGGGATGAAGCTGACTTGATGGTGGTGGATAAGCTTTTTAGTATACTGCTGGATTCAATTTGCCAGGATTCTACTGAGGATTTTTGCATCAATGTTCATCCAGGGATATTGGCCTGAAATTTTCTTTTTCTGTTGTGTCTCTTCCAGGTTTTGGTATCAGGATAATGCTGGCCTCATAAAATGAGTTAGAGAGGATTCCCTCTTTTTCTATTGTTTGGAATAGTTGTAGAAGAAATGAAATGGTACCAGCTCCTCTTTGTACTTCTGGTAGAATTCAGCTGTAAATTAGTCTGGTCCTGGCCCTTTTTTTTTTTTTTTTTTTTTGGTTGACAAACTATTAATTACTGCCTTAACTTCAGAATTTGTTATTAGTCTATTCAGGGATTTGACTTCTTCCTGATTTAGTCTTGGGAGGGTGTATGTGTCCAGGAATTTACTCATTTCTTCTAGATTTTCTAGTTGATTTGCATATAGAAGTTTATAGTATTCTCCGATGGGAGTTTGTATTTCTGTGGGATCAGTGGTGATATCCCCTTTATCATTTTTTATTTTGTCTATTGGATTCTTTTCTCTTTTCTTCTTTATTAGTCTGACTAGCAGTCTATCTATTTTGTTAACCTTTTAAGAAAACCATCTCCTGGATTCACTGATTTTTTGAAGGTTTTTTTTGTGTATCTCCTTCAGTTCTGCTCTGATCTTAGTTATTTCTTGTCTTCTGATAGCTCTTGAATTTGTTTGCTCTTGCTTCTCTAGTTCTTTTCATTATGATGTTAGGGTGTCGAATTTAGATCTTTCCTGCTTTCTCCTGGGGGTTATTGATTGCTATAAATTTCCCTCTAAACACTGCTTTAGCTGTGTCCCAGAGATTCTTGTGCATTGTGTCTTTGTTCTCACTGCTTTCAAATAACTTATTTATTTCTGCCTTATTTTTGTTATTTACCCAGTAGTCATTCAGGAGCAAGATGTTCAGTTTCCATGTAGTTGTGTAGTTTTCAGTGATTTTCTTCATCCTGACTGAGTTCGAATTTGATTGCACTGTGGTCTGACAGAGTGTTATAATTTCTGTTCTTTTGCATTTGCTGAGGAGTGTTTACTTCAAATTATGTATCTCAGCACTTAAAGTATAATAAAAAAGTAATAAAATTAAAAAAGAAGTTATTACTGGTTCAAAAAAATCAGATTAAATCCTTAGTATAAAACATCATGTTAAATTCAGAATAATCTGTGTTTTCCATGTATTTTTATTTGTAATATTTAAGATAATCTGACATAATGGTTTTATAATTTTTAAGTGAAAGTTTTTAGAGAATTTAAGTTAGTCAAGAGTACTAGAATATCTAAGAGAACTTGGTTTACTATACTGATGAGTTAGATATAGTAAGTTTGTAAGAGTTCTGACACTTATTAGCTATGTGACTTTGAGCAAGTTACTCAACACTTCAATGTCTTAGTTTCCTCATCTGTAAAAGAGAAATAAGAATAGTTAGCTACTGAATGGGAATCTTGTGCGAATTATGTAAGTTAATATTAACATACATAAAAAGCTTACAAAACTATCTGGCATAGAGTAAGCACTAAACAAATATTAGCTGTAAGGGTTTAGAAAAGTTTTGCAACTTAGGGGTACAAGTCTACCCTGTCATACATTTGGATCATTTAAGAAAATAAAATAATTAAATTTGTAAGTGCAGGTAAAATATTTACAGAAATTTAACCCACAAAATTTTAAATGCCATTGATTATTTAAGGCGGTTTAGTCTGTTCAACTTGAGTTCACTGATTGCTATTTTGATACATATAAAAGTGATTTTGTTTTTATATCTTAAATAGAAGATATATTGATAGAACAAATATTAAGATCTGTATGTTAAATTGAAAGGCTAAAAGAAAGCTATATTTTAATTTTTTTTTCAAATTTAATATATTGAATATTAATTGAGATCTCAAGTAACTATAAAAAGTTCTTTTGCTCATCAAAAGTTATTTCTGGCTGAGATGGCTTACACCTGTAATCCCAGCACTTTGGAAGGTTGAGGTGGGCGGATCACTTGAATCCAGGAATTTGAGACCAACCTTGGCAACATGGTGAAACCCCATTTCAAAAATAAAAAAAAATTAGCGAGGTGTGGTGGTGCATACTTATAATCCTAACTACTTGGGAGGCTGAGGCATGAGAATTGCTTGAACCTGGAAGATGGAGGCTACAGTGAGCTGAGATCATACCACTGCCCTCCAGCCTGGGCAACAGAGTGAGAACCTGTCTTAAAAAAAAAAAGTTATTTTTGCTCCCAGTATTCCCAATGTTAAAAGAAAAATTACCTTGACAAATACCAGTTTCTCTTAGTGCAAAAGTGAAATGGAATCTTACATGTAAAAATTTATTTAACTATTTTCCAATACGTGTTAAGAAACTACCTGTGCTATCTGTCACTTGAAGGGTCACAGTGCTTATTAGGCTGTTGGTAAACCTGCTTAAATTTATCCAGTATATATTTTCTAGCAGCCATAGAACATTTTATTTTTGTACATCCATTATCTTTTTGTGTAACATTTTTTGAGCTTTAAACTGTAGGCCAACAATAAATTTATAAATCAGTAACTTCAGTGTGTCTGAGATGGTAGCTCTCCTCTCACATAGTAACAAAGAGGGCAGGTGCCTGGTGGGCTGAAGGGGAGACACAACAGGAGGAAGAAGAGAAGTCTGCTCGAGAAACTGAGAGGCAAAGGGGGACAGTAACCCTGGGACACCTTGGGTTTAGAGGCTCCTGGTAAGGCCATTCCACCCTGATTTATTTTCCTGTCAACCTTTCCATGGACAACAAGATGATAGAAATTCATTCCTCCTCAGCCCTTTCTCCCAATATCTTTTACTTCTGGGGAAAGAAAACATTGTAAAATATTTTATTGATAGTTTTTTTTTAATTGGTGGTTTCAACAGTGTCATTTCAATGGTTGTTATATGGAACTGTCAAAAAATTTGCCTGACACTGCAAAATTCTGATGCACATGAGTCAGACTACCACAGCAGAATCTGGGAACATCTTTTCCCCACTGCCTTCACGCTTTTCCAATGCTCATGCGCTGTTACCCAGAATATTTCTCTTCTGGTGTTTATGGTCTCCACATGCATATGGCTGATGCTCCCTCAAGTGCACGTTAGTTATGCTAACATAGGACCTGAAGCCTTTCGCTTCTCAAATCTTAAGTATGTCCAAGGAAAGACAGATTTTTTTATTTGCTTGAAGTCCTCAAACCATTTTTTTCTCAAGTGTCTTTCACTTTCCCAAACCTGAAATTTGTCATTCTCATCTTCCTGTGAAAGCTTTCTCCTCCAGCCAATCTCTACTCTTTATTTTAGGGGCCCTCCCATGATGTGAAGTTGCAGGTATGGTATGCTGTTTTCTGAAGCACTACATTTTACATAAAAATTTTGTCTCTAGCTTGTGTTTACCAGATAAAATTGGTTCTTTTTTAGTTTATGTGTATGTGCATGTGTGTGTGTGTGTGTGTGTGTGTGTGTTCTTTGAAATTGCTCTAATTACTTGTTGCTCTGACTTTGGTGTAGCTGAGGTTAGCCAGAGGAAATGCATGACCCAAAAAAGGACTGTCTGAAGAACTGTTGTTTCCTGTCTGTTTTATTCAAGGTACTGCAAAAAAAAAAAAAAAAAAAAAAAGATGAGATTCGCTTCAAAAATTTCAGAAATGAAAGGCAGTCAGGGTCTTTATTGGAGAACTATACTTTAGAAATTGAATATAGCTTCCGTAATCTAAACAAAACTTCTGCTTTGAATGACTGTTTAAAGTTACCTTAAAGGGTTTAGTCACAGTCAATATATGTCTTCAGATTTACACGTCAACATTTATAACACATATAAACAAAATATATACCCCTGGATAAAATTATGCTGAGCTTCAAGCAATCTACAAGGTACAACATTTGTACTGACAGCTGCCACTGACCTGCTTCATCTCAATCACATGTATCCAATGGAGGCGATTTCAACCCCAACAGGGCCAAAATTGGTTTTTGAGAGGTGAAAGTGATCTTAGATATTACAATGGTTTGCAGTTGCATATAAATAGATACATCTATTATATTAAAATTTCATGGGAAGTATGAGAAGTGTTAGGAAAAATGCTCATTATCAGGAGAATGATAATAATATAAGGTTGAGAAACAGTAATCTAAACTGAGATTGCAGTGAATTGGTAAAATTACTGAAGATATATCTTTCCATCATTTATCAGTCCTTGCTCTGGAATTTATGCTTCACAAACAGAATCTGCGGACTGTATGGATCTTTCTGCTTTGATGCTGAAGAATTGTGTCATTTCTCAACAGCCAGGCAATTTTTGGTGTTTCTTAGATGACATGTTGGGAGAAGGCTATATATGTGAAATTCAAAACTACATTTTCTAATGGCTCATTTGACTGAACCAAAACTGCTTTCTGTATTGGCCTAAGAAAACCTTAAATGATTGAATTTAGTAAAATAAAAAAATTGCAAGTAAATTCTTGAAAAATTTTTAAAGAATGATTCGACTGCCTTGCCATATGTCACCACTCATAATTTTTAATTACTTGCAATTTACAAGACTTACAATTTCCATACCTACTCAATCTTCAAGAGCCAAAACAAGCACCACTCTTTTGTTGAAGCCTAAATAGAGCTTCAAGGTCCACAGAGTAATTATTCCTTCTTCTAGCTGGTAGTACAGAGCATATATGTCAATTATGATACTAAGCACTCTGAATTATAATCATTTGTTTCTGTATCCATCTCACTGTCTACACTGAGAGCCCCTGGTGACTGGAGAGCAATGTTTAATCCATTTCTATATTCCTAGACCCTAAATACTAAGCAGCAGATGGGATGTGATGCACAACAATTGACCAGCTGTTCAAACCAGAAACCTGGGAAGTCTAACTTGCCTCACTCCAATCTACATACTATGTTGATCTTGTTTCTGCCTCCTTAATATTTATTCAATTCTTCTTCAACTTCTAGTGTGACAGAAAACAGCTTTATATATATAAAAAAAGAAAACAGCTTCATAAAAGTATATCCCTTCATTGATTGAAGTGTTAAATTTGCTATCATGCAAAGACAGTTTTTTCAAGCTCTGTTGTGGGGAGAAGGTGATGGCAGTTGCAGTGCTATAGCTCGGTAAAGTTTGGAAAATAATATGTTTGGAAATACAGGGATTTTAGAATCAAATGGTGGCCATTTTTATTTTACATAGGAAGGAACAATTTAAGAAAAAAGCTGGACTGCTTTTGTAGTAATAAAGGATATCTTTAAATTGAAGAGACTTCTCCATCACATGCACACACACACACACACACACACACACACACAAACTATACAATAGCCTAATGCTGTTATATGCATACCTCTATTTTTACAAAAAGTAGTTTAAACTGAATATAGTTTCTAAAACTACTTTTTCTGTTTTTAAACAATTGTAAACACTCCCTGATAGCCATACTCCTTTCACACACATTATTTAATGTCTCTATCCCATTCTAGTCTAGTCTATATGAGGAATCTTGCATTGTACAATATATTTTTCAAATGTATCATTATATATAATACTTTGAAGGACAACCATGCATGAATGTTAATATATATCATTGAAATTTTTTTCCCCAAAATATTCCAGACTGAAATTGCTGAGTCATGAATGGTAAGCATTTTTAAGTTTTTTAATGGGCACTGCTGCATTTCCCTCCAGAATGGTTGCATTGATTCACATGCAAAATATATTAAAGACAATATTTTAAAACCACAGCATGACCCACCTTCACAGCATAGCACAGATGTGGGATTCCAGGCTAGACCACAGCAGATAGAATGGCTTGCTTTGTGGCAATAAGGAAAGCTCTCTTCCTGGAAAAATTTGAGGCAAAGTTACAGAGTCACTAATAGCAACAGCCTTGATTTAAGGTTCAAGCCATAAACAAGCATTAATTCCTACCTTACATGCTGGTTATGCCAACACATTTTTTTTAACTTTCCCAGTAAGAATAGTAGTATCACTTTTAGGATTGTGTTTGAATCCTATAGGACAACATAGGCATAGCAGAGAAGGAAATAAATAAAAATATACATAAAGCTTTCCAAATAGACTCTGAACTAAGATTCAAAAAGGAAAGTACAAATTATGCCTATCTCTGTAGATGGTCTCTGCATTTATGTGTCAAATACAGTTTAATGCCACACTGTGAAAACATTTAGAGACTTACTATTAGTCTTGTCAGCCATTTCTCCCTCAAAAAAATGACATATAAAGACAGTAGAAGCCTTGGACTTTATAGTGCCACTTCTTTCCAGTGCTCAAAGCGTTTCACGTAAGTGGCAAATGCAATCATTTGTTAATGCTAGATAATATTGCTTTTATCTCCATAGTATAATTACAGCTGCCTCTTAACATATCTTTTCCTGATAAACAGAAACATGTTGTATAATTCCTTTTCTGCTTCCACTGTTGATAATGATAGAATATCCAAATGGGGAAAATGTTCAAAAGCAGAGATCCGACTTATAGAAGAATTAATGTCATCATCGACTCATGGCCCAGGGGTCCTTGCACAGACACGGCATTCTAATAGAAAATGGGTGATGGGACACTGTTGAGGGTAACTGGACCTCAAGCGACAGAATCCATCAGGCCAGTCATTCTGCACAACTCAATTTATAGACAAGACTCATAAAATTTTACAGTCAGGAAGGAAACCTTCAAAGAGTTTCATCTCTTTAAAGGATCAATTTTCATAATTAAGCCCACAATTTAAGGCAGCAAAATACATTTAGTGGGAATGAGGCTTGGTGATTATCTGTACAAAATAAGCAGCTCTCAACACAAAAAGGAATTTGCACGTGCACACTTCTGTTGCTATAAGCAATCTCCTACTTTGCACATGAGGCCATATATTGTGCAGACACGGCTCCTTAAAATGTTCTGGAGCCTCTGTGATTTAGCTGGTTGGTATTCACCTAATGTCAGCAATTAGGGTACAAGTGCTGACTAGGGACCAATTCAAGTTCTTTACTGTTTTACAGCTAACTACATATATTTTAAAAACCATAGTAATTTGAACATTGATAGGTTTATAGTTAAAGTATTCAAGGAGAAATACTCAAAAAATCTAACCTCTGTAATAGTAAGTTTACCTATGACTTGATTCTTTTTAGGTTCCCAACTCACAAACAGCCAATGGTCAAGTAATCTAAATCTGTCAACAATTGCTCCTTTTCACCCTGCTTCTAAAATACTTACTAAAAGGACTGCTGGGAACACCTACTAAATACTTGTAGGAAATTTGTTGGTTCAAAACTGAAAAAAAGAATAAACTGTGAAAAGCAGAAATCATGAAGAGTGACTAATTTTAAAAAATGGTTATTGGCAAAACTAGGTTTGGTATGGGCATGTTGAACAGAACTCTCCTCATTCCACACAGGGCACTGGAATGATTTTATCCTTTAATTTTGTCACTTCCCTTTAAAATAAAAAACTAGAGTCATATTTTTGGAAAGTTTCTTCATAGTGCGAAGGGCTCTGCAAACCTCTGTTCTTCAAAAACCTCCACATTTTGTAAGGGCTACATATTAAATAAATGAAAATGCTTTTTAACCTTCGAGGTAGTTTATCGATGTACAATCCCCTCTACTATTGCCTAGCAAACCTAAATTATTCCTTTGCTCCATTTTCATGATGTGAGAACTTGATGTCTTACACATAAAAAGTGCTTTAAGAGTTGTTCAGACTTAGAACTACCAACTTGATCTCCTTGCTGAAATGTGGCAACATATATGCCAAGTGTGCATATACAGGGTGCACTTTTAAAAATGTCCGTGAAAACAAAGGCTGATTAAAAGACCTAGTTATATCCATGAAATTTTAGATTAACAACCTCAGCAACAGTAAATTGGGAGCAGAAGCAGTGGTGCAAGGGTATAGTAAGTCTTTTTAAAACTTTAAATGGCTTTACAATAAAGAGGATGGTATATTTTCTTAGAAAACAGTTTTATTTAATTGTTTCTTCAAGTTCTAGTGACAGATATGATTATTCCCAAGGCAAATTAAAAAATGATAAATGAGAAAAGGCAAAGATAATAGCTAACAGAACAGGGCACTAAAATTTATCATCAGTAATAAGTACAGCTCATGAATCAAGACGTTAATGCTTTATATCATACAGAAAACAAATAGTGTGACTTACTGTTAATTCTGACACAAAGCAAGAGACTTTCATGCATCTTCCCAAAGTATTTCTAATACACTTTTTTCTAAGTAGCTAAAAAGGAAACATATGATGAATGGTTGAAGCAATGGGGACTTTTTTTGCCTGAGGAAAATAAATGTCCAAAGGGCAGCATTAGAGCATCAAGAAAGAACAACAACAACAAAAACCCGCTTTCAATTCGGAAGGCAGAAAATGGTAGAAAGCACAGAAAGACAGACTTCAGCAGATCCACATAATCTAAGAAAAAACATTTAGCAACTACAATTGACTAACAGTGAAATTGATTCCTTATAAAGTTGTGTGTTTCTTGTCACAAATGTTCTGTGGTGTTTCAGCAGAGTCTGGATGAAGTTGTAGAATGGCATCACATGGAAGTTGTATAATGGCATCTTACATATAACTTTCTGCAAATGTACTGAGTATGATAAACAAGGCATTCTGAATTATTAGAGCCATGTGTTACTAGAAATGGAAATTTATTTTGCATAGTACTTGACACATAAATGCCACCTCCCACCTGTATTGGGAAAGGTGGTTAAGCCTAAACTTGGGCTTGACTACCACTAACCCTCAACTCTTGCCAATCCTCAGAGTGCTGGGATGCCAATCCAATATATGGCAGATCAAGACCTGCCTTTGAAGCCACAATATGATGTATTTCAAGGAATTGACAATTTGATGCGCTAACATTCTGGCTGAGTGATCATCTCATGAACATGCTTTGTGTCTGCTAAGAGCTGTTATTCAACAATACACAACCGTTTTCTTGCTTGTGAAACTATTTAATATGCACAATGTTATTTAACACAATGCCATGCAAAATGAAGACTGATGGTACTTCTACTGTGCTTTATGGCAGACACATCTGGGCTTCACTTGTGTTGTCTGTCACCTCTTCTTTCCTATTTATCTTTGGTATCACCTGGTATAGAATCCTATCATCCTGGTGACCATATGTTTACCAGGGTCAGTCTTGATTTATACCTTTTGTCCCTGTATAATAATTAATAAAGCCTATTTCACTCTCAAACCAATCCCAATTTAAATGATAAATTGTATTGCTACCTACCTACGACCCACTACATACTAGAGTAACTACATGTAGTCCTTGCTTTGCCTGGTATTTTTAGTGGGAACCCATGCATGTCAGAACTGTTTTTTCTTTTTTGCTTTGTACAGCGAAACCATACAAGATGATGAAACTATTTTGGTATGCACAAGTGTTACTTAGGCCGTGCAAAGTGAAGACTGCCTGTAGTCAGATATAAAGACTCCGGTGCTTTGTATTCGGCATTTCTGAAGCAATTATTTCTGGCAAATTGGGATTACAGGTCCACTCAAACCCTTATTCTAGATATTGTCCAAACATTTGAAACACTAAGGAGACTTTTGCAATTAGTATGCTAAATATTGTGCTTCACGACGCAACTGTTATTTTGCAATTGATCTAGTATCCTAAACAAAAGAACTGGAGCCCCTGATCCAATATGGCTTTCTTGGTCCTCTATGTAGTTAACAATACTAATTAGCTTACCTGTATTAGGGAATTGGGCATCTACAAAAAGCTGGCTTTTGGGGATACATATAAACTTCTCTAGGTACACATCTAGGCCAATTTAGACTTCATGATGTCATAAGCTGTACATAACATTGTATCTCATTACTTAAAAAATTGTTTTAGTCCATGAATTCTTGCCCTGGGAAACATTTGATGTAGTCTATAATATATTTAGATGATATTCTAATACAGTATTCAGATTTTCCTACACAAATCTGCAATCTACATAGATTTCAGTCATCGCCATTTTACAGCAAATTCCAAGTAATGTATTGTTTCTATTCAAGCAGTGGACTTCCTGGGCTTAATTTGTCAGACAGTTTTTATTTATTTTTTATCATTTTGAAATAGGGTCTTGCTTATTCACCCAGGCTGTGGTGGTATGATCATATCTCACTGCAGCCTCAGACCACTGGGCTAAAGCCATTCTCCCACTTCAGCCTCCCAAATAGGTAGGATCTCTGGCATACACTACCACACCTGACTAGTTTTTATTTTTTTGAGACGGAGTTTCGCTCTTGTTACCCAGGCTGGAGTGCAATGGCGCGATCTCAGCTTACCGCAACCTCCGCCTCCTGGGTTCAGGCAATTCTCCCTCCTCAGCCTCCTGAGTAGCTGGGATTACAGGCATGTACCACCATGCCCAGCTCATTTTTTTGTATTTTCAGTAGAGACGGGGTTTCACCATGTTGACCAGGATGGTCTCGATCTCTTGACCTCGTGATCCACCCGCCTCGATCTCCTTATGTTGCCCATGATGGTCTTAAACTCCTAGGCTCAAGTATTTCTCCTGCTTCAGCCTCCCAAAGTGCTAAAATTAATAGGCATGAGCCACCACGCCCAGCATTTGATGCTTTTATCAACATCTGTTTCTATCCTCTTGGTATGTCAGGCTCCCTAGACTACGAGCACCAAAGTTTCTGAGGTTTCAACCAAACTCCAGATGTTCCAAGCTCCATTTCTCTATCCTTTATGTTTTGTTAAGGAATTCCTTCAAAGGGGACCCCCCCAAGTCATGATAGTGTTTGCAGGAGAAAAACCGAGGGACCCCAGTAGAAGTAGTAAAGAGCACTTTATTTTAAGTGGACCCAAGTACCAACTGCTTTTACAAAAAGTTGGTCCCAGATATGGTAATGCATGCTCAGAAAAGATCATTAAGTCCACATTCACAATTCAAGCATCCAGTAATCCAGGTTTGGAGAAGGTCTGACACATCCAGAAAATCTTCTATGACATGATGTACCAGTCTTTTAGGATCAAGTAGGTCTGGGTTGAATTACTTCAGTCTAGTTTGCCTAAAGCCCTTTCACATAGAAACCATTAATAAAAAATATATCTAATTACTAAATCTAAGATCCAATGCTTTTCCATGTGTCTCTGCATATTCTTGGATGTCTTAACTTTTTTTGTCACTTTCACAGGCTTTTCAGGATTTTGTAAACCAATATGTCTAAGTTTATATCCACCTTATTTTAAGTACTTATAATATTTACAGAATCTTAAAAGAAAAAGTGTTATTTTGTTCCCTTGTAGGCATTCTTTCTTCTCTGCCTTTGGGAACTTAATAATATAGTAGCCACATTAAGAAGGAAGCTTGGTATATATTTTAATAGTTTTATTTTACTATTTTTGACTGCTTTAATGAATCCTTAAACACAAGGGACTCCAATTTTAAGCTTGCTAATCATTGAAACATTAAGTCAACAGTGGTATTAGTGAAGAAGTGAGTTTGTTTCTTAAATTGGTTGGTTTTATTGTTTTTCTCCTTTCTTCCTCTCTTTTCCTTTTATTTTCTTATGTTTCTTCTTTTTTCTTTCTTTCCTTTTTCTATAGCAGAGATCCAATATCATTAGACAGCTTTCTGCTTTGAAACCTATAATAGTAAATGGAAAGCAGAAGCTTTTCCACTCAGAGAAACCCCTGTTGAGGCTCAGAAACTGATACCGTGAAACATTGAACACCCTGAAGTATGGTGCTTTGACATGCTGAGCTGAAGAAGCAACCTCAAGGTCTTGCTGACCTCCTGCCTACCCGCCCTTGTCTCAATCCTCTGTCTTTCCCAAAACACAGGATAAGGCTGTTCTCTGATGTTCCCTTATTTACTTAGAAACACAAACAAAATTTTTTTTGATCTCTTCCCTGAAATGTTATTAACCAGAGAAGATTAAAATTCCTATTACAAAGGAAGACGCTAAAACTTAAAATATCATACCTAGAATGCAGATGAACATTGTCCCAAACTATTGTCTGTTCTTAGATCCCATTCAATTCCCAAAGAGAATCATTTACAAACCATTTTATAGTTTTCAGGCCCATGGTTTTACAGCGACCTCCTCCCAGCTCCCTCCCCGCCCCCGTACCCACACACTTGCTTCTTCCCTTCCATGAAGAGGGTGTTTAAGCATCACCATCTGGCCCTTTATTTCAGTTTTTAATATTTTGTATGACTCCTGTGCACATAATACATTTGTTATGCTTTCCTCATTAACCTGTCTTTTGTTAGAGAAAAATTGGCTGTTACTCTTTATGATGGAGAGAAAAGGGATTTCTCTCTTTCTGCATCTAAATCCCCAACTTGCTGAAACTTTCCTACGACAGATTAGCTGAAGCTGGAATCACATAGGCAGGACTGATGCTCTTATGTCACTGTGTATATATATATACACACAATGCTATGTCCATTCCAGTTGTCTATAACTGGTATCTTTCAAAATTGAGCCAGCATCAGGAATGATTGGTTGGTACTTATGCTATATTAAACCTTACTATACTTCTGCACTGAGAATAGATCATTATTACTATATTGGCTTTCATGACCACTAATTTCTCCATAACACTGTACATTAGGGTCCCCAACCCTCAGGCTATTGACCAGTACCATTTCATGGCCTGTTAGGAGCTGAACCACACAGCAGGAGGCAAGTGGCGGGGAGCAAGCATTACCCACCTGCACTCTGCATTCTGTCAGATCGGTGGAGGTATTAGATTCTCATAGGAGTGCGAACCGCATTGTGAGCTGTGCATACAAGGGATCTAGATTTTGCACTCCTTATGAGAATCTAAATGCCTGGTGATCTGAGATGGGACAGTTTCATCCCAAAACCATTCCCCCACTCCTAGCCCCCTAAGAAACCGTCTTCCATAAAACCAGTCCCTGGTATCAAAAAAGTTGAAGACTGCTGCTGTATGTCATTACAACACTGATTGTGAGCTGGAAAAATTGGCAGGCCACACAGTGATATTCTAACACACAATCCAATGCACCAACAAGTAATACAATTGTAACTGAGTACGCTATTTTTTCCTCAACAAATAAGATTTTATTTATTTTTAACTTTTAAGTTCTGGGTACAAGTGCAGGTTTGTTACAAAAGTAAACTTGTGTCATGGGGGTTTGTTATACAGATTATTTCATCACTCAGCTATTAAGCCTAGTACCCATTAGTTATTTTTCCCAATACTCTCCCTCGTCATACTCTCCATTCTTTGAAATGTGTCCATGTGTTCTCGTCATTTAGCTCCCACTTATAAGTGAGAACATGTGGTATTTGGATTTCTGTTCCTGTGGTAGTTTGCTAAGGATAATGGCCTCCAGCTCCATCATGTCCCTGCAAAGGGCATGATATTATTCTTTTTTATGGCTGTATAGTATTCCATTATGTATATATACATAAAGAATATTTTCTTTATTCAGTCCATCCTTGATGGACATTTAGGTTGATTCAATGTCTTTGCTATTGTGAATAGTGCTGCAACGAACATACATGTGCATGTGTCCTTATAGTAGAATGATTTATATTCCTTTGCATATATATCCAGTAATGGGATTTCTGGGTCAAATGCTATTTCTGTCTTTAGGCCTCTGAGAAATCACCATACTGTCTTCCACAATGGCTGAACTAATTTACACTTCCACCAACTGTAAAAGTGTTCCTTTGCTCTACGACCTCTCCAGCATATGTTTAAATTTTTCTGTCTGCCTTCCTTTTTCATCTTCTCTTAGTAATGAATTCATAGCCTTTGCTCCTTCTTCACATCAGGCATCCTCTGAGCAATGTTTCCCGTATCTAATTATATGCTTCCTTCAAATACATTCTGGGGACTGAATCTCAAAACAATCTGAACACCTATGGAATTCTCCCCTACTAGAGGATGACCTCAAGGATTTAGTTAATTTACAGCCTGATTATGCCCAGGAGGACACTATCCCACTCACCAGATGGGATAATAACTCAAGATAAGTCCTTGGAACAAGTCTCATAGAATAGTACCTCCTCACCCCTCTCACGTGCTCCATATTCCAAGCTCCCCTTTTTAACTCTGTGTTTTTTGTCCAAAATTTGAAACAGTTTCTTTAAGGCGGGAGCCTGGACCATTTCCCCACTGCTAGCTTTGAAAAGTGGAGTCACTTTTCTTTTGCTGAACCTCATCCTTGTTACTTGGTTTTGTAAATGTTGAGGGACTGGATCTGCATTTGGCTACACAATCAACATAAGCCATAGAGAAAGGACAAGCATGGACTATCAGGAAAGACATTGACTCAAAAACTGCACGTTATAGAGATAACATTAAGATATCAGTAAATATCATCCAGACTCACTTTTCACTTGTTATGTGAATATCATTTTAAATAATACAGTAACCCCTTAAAGTCAATACTGTTATTATCTCAATTTTACTTATGAAGAAATTGGCATTCAGAGAAGTTAAGAAATTTGCCTACAGATCTGTTCACTGAAGCTTCTTTTCTCAGCTTTTCTCAGTTCCCATGACTTCCACTAATCTCCATCAGAACATGTGCCATCCACCCCTGCTCCTGCTGCCCAGCATGCACTATGAGGGCAGCTGTCATCTTTTACTTTTTAAATATTCTTTCTAAACATCTCTGACCAATGAGGTTTGGCTTTCAGCACATTCTGATCCTTTCCACTTATCAGTAAGCTAGCTCTTGTTGCTTTTGACATCTTTAACTCAGCACTTGAGAATTTCTCTTACTCTTCACTGTAGCCTTTACTAGATCAATCTTGATTCAAAAGGGTTAAAGATCCAGTAGTCAGAAGATTAGTAACTAGGGCATTACATTAATGAAGTGGTGGATAAAATATATTTGAGTGCCTTCAAAGTACAAATAGAAAGTACCTTGCATGTTCTCTAATAATGTGTGTTGGTATTTGTGTATAAATATGCAAATAAACATATCTGTATATCTATATATGAATACACATATATCTATTTTTAGGATTGGAACATACTTTCGGGGAAATAAAATTTACAGATGGGAAGACTTCCCATCTATTTCACTGCTATCCTAATTTATAACTCTCCTTACTTAATGGCATTTATTTATTTTGGGAGTTGTGAGATCTTATGTATAACCCAATGTCTCAGAACACACAACAGAGTGCCATTTTTTAAAGAAAAAGTAAGAAACAAGTATAAAGCAGCACATTGATGACAATAGACCTCAGTCTAGAGTGATCTCTCGTTAGCCATCTGTCAATTTAAATAAAACTTCTTGCACAACAAATTTTATTTAGGCAAAGACTTGACTAAATAGGTTTGACCTTTCCTTCTTCCTAGCCACTTACCATTCACTCTGAAAGTTTAAGACAATTGATTTGACATTATGAGCTAGGTCCTCTAAGTTGCTATTATAGATAAAGCCAAAGAAAACAAAACACCACTGACAAGAGTTCTTTTTGAAGATAGCTTATGAGATTTTTACATACTCCAATCCAATGATAAGAATAGGTAAATCCGGGTTAAAGCATATGTAAAATATTCAAATATCATTGCCTCTGTCTTATAGTTCATAGCCACATTCCTGCCATATCACAGCAGTGACAACTCATAAAGAGCCAAGGTAAAATAACAATGAGATACCACTACCCACCTATTAGAATAGCCAAAACCTAGAAAACCGACAGCACCAAGTGCTAGGAAGGATGTAGAGCAACAGAAACTTTCATTCATTGTTGGTGAAATGCAAGATGAGACAGCCACTTCTGAGGACAGTTTGGCGGTTTCTTACAAAGCTAAACAGACTCTTTTACGTGATCTAGCAATTGTGCTCCCTGTTATTTACCTAAAGGAGTTGAAAACTTATGTCTACACAAATCCTGCACACATATGTTTATAGCTTTATTCAGAATTGCCAAAACTTGGAAACAACCAAGTTGTCCTTCAGTAGGTAAATGGATAATAAACTGTCGTACATCCAGACAATGAGATATCATTCAGCACTAAAAAGAAATGAGCTGTCATCTATGAAAAAACAAAAAGGAAACTTACATGCATATTATTATACTAAATGAAAGATATCAATCTGGAGAGACTGCATGCAATGTAATTCCAATCATATGACATTCTGGAAAAGGCAAAAGAGTGGAGACAATAAATAGATCAGTAGTTGCCAGAGGTAAAGGGGTTGGGGAGAGATGAATAGGTAGAGCAGAAAGGATTTCTAAGGTGGTGAAAATGCTCTGTATATTACAATGGTAGTACATGTCATTACACATTTTTCTAAACCCACAGAATGTAGAGGAGTGAACCCTCATATAAACTATGGACTTTGGGTGATTATGATATGTCAATGTAGGTTCATCAACAGTAACAAATGTACCATTCTTTGAGGGGATTTTGATAACAGGGGAGACTATGTGTTAGTGGGGACAGAATGTACATAGGCAATCTCTGTACCTTTCACCCAACTTTGCTGTGAACCTAAAACTTCTATAAAAATTAATCTTAATGAAAAGGTCAAGGTGACACTTCTGTGTGCATGTCTATTCCCACGCCTTGGATAAGGTCTCGACAGCCCATTGAGTGGAGTCTCACTCAGTTATCAACCGGCTGTGTTTTCAGCATCACATAAAATGGATTTGATTGATTCTTGCTCGGTGAATTAGTCAAATTATTTAGCTGGTTTAGTATAGGCTTCTGGGTCTAAAGTGAAGTCTGACAGAAGCAAATGTCCTTGCAATTTATCCTTGCTTGGCTAGTGGTTTAAGAAAAGCTGGCCGATCATCTGTGCACTGATGAATGTTCTTAGGTACTACCAGAAAAGTAAAGTAAGTTAAAATAAATGACAAAAATTTATCCAGAATGTTGAACACTAAGCATTTTACTTCATCAAAATCTTTGAAAGCAAGAAGGAATTCTTGCTTAATTCTTTCAAAAAAATTAAAACTTTAAATAAGTGAATTAATTAATTTACCTATAGTAATGACACCTATTAACAAAAGTGAATAACACCTCTGAAATATTTCCCAAGCATTCTGAAAAGTAGTAACTCTTGATATATAAATATTGAAAGCATGTTAGAAACAACTTAGTATTTTTTAAAGGTAAGGGAAATGATACTTTTACATAGATATGTTGAAAATTCACATCTTTTTTTTTTAAGTAGTGGATTATATTTCCTTACACAAAATTATCCTGTCAAAAAAAGTTTGAATATTATTAATACATGTATTTATATTGAATTCTTACATCTTTTCAATCATTTCCTTGACAGAGTATCAAGTACAAATGTTTTTTTACTTGATAATTTCAGTGATCTTTAAGTCACTGTTACATATATATTCATAAATGTACTTTTTAACACTTTCACATATAAATATGAATTTAAAGATCAAAGCCCTGTAATTATAAGTATTTATATGATTTTATGTGCCTGTGTGTATTATATGTGTGTGTGTTTATAAAATTATGTTAAAGCAGGTTTTCTTGTTGTTGACAATCTAATGTGATTTGGGCTCTTTTTTTATTGCTTCATGTACTGGAGAGGCCCAAATAAAAGACAAATTGTCTTGTCTCCATTGCTTTAACTTTCCTATTATCTCACTTATGGTACTCTGTTTGAAATCTTTCTTCCATATGTGAATAGTAAAGTCTTTGGACTTTCCTGCCCAGCCAACTTCATATCAAATACAGGAGCAATTATGTAGGAGTTCTGCTGTCATTTGTCTTCCTCACAGCCTCAACTGAGCTGGCTTTGGGACAGATTTCTTAGGCTCCTGATGATGGTGGCTTGTTTGGGATTTTCTTTTTGGTAACCTTGCACTTTTATGTGAAATTGAGCATGGGATATAGTTGATTCTTCTAAAATCCTCCTGAGAGCCACTATCTACAGATAATTTTTCACAGAGAGTCCTACAGCTCACAAATCTTTTGGACTTCAATTTTGATACATCCTTGAATTACTATTTAAATGAATCAGCCAAAGATAGATAAGCTCTTCAATGTATTTGCTAATAGTTACTGAGCACCTATGTTTTTACATAGTACAAATGGGAAAACTAACATTTGTTGAGTACAAGTGTTTTAGATGAGTATCATTACACTTGCTGTGAGCCTTTGAATTAATGTCTCACTCATTCGTAAAGATGAGCACTGAGGCTGAGATAAGTTAATGAATGACCTTTGTGAAGCTAGTAATGGTGTCAATATTTAAATTTTAAGATTGCATGTTCTAAAATCAATGCATTTTTATGCACAGTATTCCAAAGGATAAAATATACAGTGTCTGTCCTAAAGAGTTCTGAAAATAGATGCTATTAAATGATAGCCCAAGAATTAGTAAAATACATTACATAGAAAAGTATAGATATAGTTAAATGATAGCCCAGGAATCAATAAAATATATTACATTAAAAAGTATAGATATACCAAAAAGCATCAGTAGGTTAAATGCAAGAGACTGATATAATGTAATGGGTGCTTGGGAGTAGACATTACGGTGGTTTGAAATTACCAGAATGGAGGTGAGAGTGGAATTGAACCTAGAAATAAAGGTAAGTAGAAAGGTTACACAAATTGAGAAAAGGGACAAGACTTATGATATAAGGATAATTAAGAGAGATATCATAGAAGCAAGAGTCAGCAGCTTTATTTTAAGAGACAGTGAATAACATACACTTGCCAAAGAAAAATGTAAAAAACAAATAGTGGCAGATTTGATTTCAAAGGTAATTTTATGGTTGGTTATGTGAAACTTTTAAGACCTAATAGTAATTTGGACACTATCAATTATATAGGGAAAAAATAGGGAACCACTGAAGATCGGTGAGTATGAAAAATGACATGATGAGAACAGGATTGAAGTTAGTCTGGAATAGATGTGCAAGACATAAAGAAAGGGAAAGAAAACTAGAAGCTAGAACTTGAAGTCAGGAAGCAGGGTAGTACTATGTAGGAGGTAGTGAAAACATGTATTGGGGAACACATGAAATGTTTTTTCAGGAATCTTTACACTGATACCAATACATGGTCTATACTTAAAGGTATGATGGTTTCATAAGTAATTTTAATGATGTTTTATTTTTAATTGACTAGCACATTTATTAATTATAGATTTTATAGCAAACACAACACAATCCTTTATGCTAACCATAAAGTAATTATAAACTAAAATGTATTTTCAAGGTTTTATTAAAATATAAGTTTTTATAACATTTTAGATATACTTGAAAATAGCAATTTTTTTTACTGGTTTCTTGGAGGAGGGGGCTAGAATTAAATAACATATATCAGTATTAAATTTGGCCCAAAAAGTACATATCAGCAGACTTTAAAAATAAAACATTAAAAGCACACATTATTTGTATTTTACCACTGTCACAGACAATTTATTTTCCAAAATAGATCCTGTTTTAAGACTACTAAGGTTTCAGCTAAATAATGTTACATCAGGGTCTTTGGACGAAGTAATAAATGGATTCTTTGACCTACAATGTTAAATTGTGAGTTACTATTTATTTTACTACCACAAGAGAAATATTAATTTTTGAATGTAGTGATAATTCTCATTATCAAGATAATCCCCTCATATATAACTGACTGTAAAGAAATGTTATTCCTGAATCTATTATATAAGACTCATGATCTGTTCTTAAATATGTTTTATGCTCTTTTTTATGAGCTTCTTATCATTATAGTACTCACATTTTAAATCATGTTTGTAATTTGAACTTCTCTGATGTAAATGTGACTCTGTGAAGTTGAGGCTCTGTGATCAGAAACAGGCACATGTCTGCTTCCTTGAAATTTCATCAACAGTAACAAGTTGTGTATCAGTTATGAACCTTAGCCAAATTTCCGGATAATGTTAAATCTCAATTTATATATAACTACTTCATTAGATAAGTAAACTTCTTGGAAGCCAGATCTCTCAAACTAGCACTTGTAATAAAGAAAAAGGGGCTGTTAATAGTAATTCCCTCATTGTTGTTTGCAGTAGCATTTTCTATTTATGTTTGTTTCTTTTGTTGTTGTTTTTTTTTTGTGTGTGTGTTTTTGCACCAGCAGAGCCAGAAGATATTTCTAATAATGAAATGGAGAAAAGGAATATAAAAAGTTCAGAAATAAGGAAAATCATTTACTCTTTCTCATTTAAAGTATCTATAATCTAAGTATATAAGCCTAAGAGTATTTTTTTAAGTCTTAAGTTGTATTATATCTTACCCATTATTATTCTGAATAAGAATGACCAGCAATAAAATAATAATATTGAGGTGGCTGATGATGATGATGATGATGATGACAATCAAGTAATGAAACATATTTATTTTCTTTCTTTTTTTAAATTTTTAATTTTTTTATTGCATTTTAGGTTTTGGGGTACATGTGAAGAACATGTAAGATTGTTGCATAGGTACACACATGGCAGTGTGGTTTGCTGCTTCCTCCCCATCACCTATATCTGGCATTTCTTCCCATGTTATCCCTCCCCAACTTCCCATGCCCTGCTGTCCCTCCCCTATTTCCCAATAGACCCTAGTGTGTGATGTTCCTCTCCCTGTGTCCATATGTTCTCATTGTTCAACACCTGCCTATGAGTGAGAACATGTGGTGTTTGATTTTCTGTTCTTGTGTCAATTTGCTGAGAATGATGATTTCCAGGTTCATCCATGTCTCTACAAAGGACATGAATTCATTGACAAAACATATTTAAACATATTTTTAAAATATTTTTGATTGTAAAGATAAGGGAATTGAAGTGCTAAGAAATGATGAAATTACCAACCAATAACAATGCTGGGAGTATTATATTTTGACTCGGGAGTGTGAGGAAGTTTAAACCTATGTATAAAGCCAAGAGTAAACCATTGACTTTTCAGAAAAGAAAAAAAAAAATAGAAGATATGATTATTTTTGTCCTTCTTTCCAACAATGATTTCCAGAGAGCAATTTCCTCATGATATCATTTTCGCTTATCTTACCTACAATATTACAATTTGGAAATATCTTTATGATGCTTTGTTTTAAAATATAATCATTGTTGGTCCAGCCATTACAGTAGATGAGATGAAATTTATTATATCATATATTAATAATATCATACTCTGATATATATTGTTAGATGTGGAGGAGGTACATTCTTAAACTTCCTGGTGGGGAAGCTCTCATACACTATCTCTTTTTCTCCAAAAGCTTGATTCTATCAACTATCCACATATATGTGGAGACAGCCTGCCTGAATCCTGGTCTTTGAGAGGCCCAAGTGCCTGCCTCTCAACAGAGGTCTAACACTTAGACCAAGAAAGAGATGTGATTCTTCACTGAAAGTCAAATGCCACTGAAAATATGGAACCCTGACCATTAGATCTCAAGATACTGAAAGCCTGGTGATCTGATGACAAAATTTTACTTGATATTGGAAAATATTATTTCTCAAAATATTTCTTGGAAAGAGCATTATATGATTGTTTGCTGGTTTTTAACATTTTAATTTGCCTCACTGAGTATTCCTGAATGACCCACAGACACACAGTATCTGTGTCCTTTTCAATTTTGCTGACCACTAAACCTAATATGAGGGTTATGAGCTTCCTACACAGAGTAGGCAGGTGAGTATGCCTAGCATCCACGAGCACACACATTTTCATCAGGCTTTGAGTTTGCACCTTAAAGTGAGTTATTACTGAATCCAGGCACTTTAGAAGGTCCTTATGAAATAAAATGTCCATTCTACATGTTGTAATACATAAGATAAAGTTAGAGTTCTAACTGTTCTGTAATCAAGGACAGAAAGCAAGTTTACTTTCTAGATTCTTAACGGACCTTCTTTGAAACACCTTGATCTTTATTCAAAGTTACTAACAAAGTTGTTGAATGAAGAAATCATCCCCAAATCTCTTAAATGCAGCATACTATTTAGAATATGTTGGAACTAGAAATCTAGTTCACAACATTATTAAATTGGATGCCAAGAGATAGGAAAAAGTGATTATGACATTCAACAAATTATTGTCTGCCTTTTTGTAACAGACAAGTAAGCCCAGATACCTCATAACCATGTAAATGTTCAATATAACCATAATAAATCCCCTGAAGCTTAATTACAATAAGAAAAAGCAAATACTAAAATATCTAATTAAGAACATCCCTTAACATCTGTTCCATGAAATAGAAATTTGCTAATATATATATTGTGTCTGAATTGATAGCTCTATTATCTTGTCATACCAGTAAACATTAAAATCATTCAGTGCATAGATTTTGTCTTTATTCTTTCAACAAAGGTATCTATTTCTATTTTTCTTAATGCTTAAATGAACAGTACAGAGTATATAAATGAAGCTCAATAGTCATTATTAACTAGGGTTGCCTTTATGACATTGTACTAGGCTCAAACAATACTTTCAAGGAATGACATCTGTAATCAAGGTGTAGTATCCCACTTCAGGAAATGCATATTATTCTTTATAATGCTTTAAAAGTCTCAAGAAAATGTGTGTTTTCTTCATTATTCTCTGTGATGGCTATTACTTCTACTCATAAATATTCACTCAACTGCTTCAAATATGTTCTTGAGTAATTCTCAAAGTTTGTGAGAACAGTTTCTTTTGTTCAGTTTTTTTTTCTAGAGCTCGCAAATCACAAAGAGCTTCGCACAAGTTGCCTCTCACAGCAGGAAGTTCTACTATGTCATATAGAGAAAAAAATAACAGTGCCAACCAAAGACTTGACCACACTCTTAGCTGCAAACAGCAAAGCATTTGACCAAAAATGAATTGGCCAAAGCTGGAGCAATTTGAACAACAAAATAAATAATAATAATACTGTATTACAACCCAAAGAATAAAATAAATATCCATTAATATATACTGATGTCAATAAATGATTAAACAACAAACTGGGGAGGTGGAATAGCTACTCCTTAAAGAAAAAATCTAATTTAAAAATGTTAAATACATGAGGGAAACAGAAAGTCACTACTGAATAACTGCAGTAATACAGCTGCAAGCAAGATTTACTGAAGAATGCTAAATTAAAGAGAAACAAAGTCTCCATAGCCTCAAATATCTCCCTCAACATATTTATTAATTATTGTGGTGATTTTTAACATAGCAACATGTTTTATGACACACAAATCCTTTGATGTTCCTCTCTAGAGAGTGAAGCTAAATCCTTCTCTCTTTGAGTATGGGCTGGACTTAGTGATTTATTTCCAAAGAATATAGTACAGAAAAGGAAAAATAGTGACTTCACAGTAGCAAAACCTAGCAGGTACAACCAGATGATAAAGGTTAATATGGCTTATAATAAAACACTGATATCAGGGACCTTTTTATAGGATGAGAAGAATACATCATCTCTGTGTGTTTTTTCCCAAAATTCATAACCTCAGTCTAATCATAAAAAAAGTCAGACAAACTGCAATCAAGTGACATTTTACTAAATACATGACTGATACTCTTTAAAAGTGTCAAGGTAGTGAAAGGCAAGAAAATGCTGAGGGACTGTCACAGATTGAAGGAGATTAAGGAAACATGATCACCAACTGCAATGTGATATTGATGGTTGTATACTCAGGCAGCAAAAGGGCATTACGGGAAACCTGGGGAAATAGGAATAAAATCTTTAGTTTGGTAAATGGCATTGTACCAATGTTAATAACTTGGTGTTGACCATTGTAACACACAAAATTTGCAAGATTAACTTCAGGGGAATAAAAGAGGTCTCTGTACCTTTTTCGTTTGTTTGTTTGTGTGAGATGGAGTTTCACTCGTTGCCCAGGCTGGAGTGCATTGGTGCAGTCTCCGCTCACTGCAACTTCCACCTCCCAGGTTCAAACAAATCTTCAACCTCACCTCCTGAGTAGCTGGGATTACAGATCCCTGCCACATGCCTGGATAATTTTTGTATTTTTAGTAGAGACAGGGTTTCCCATGTTGGCCAGGCTGGTCTCAAACTCTTGACCTCAAGTTATCTGCCCACCTTGGCTTCCCAAAGTACTGGGATTACAGGCATGAGCCACCGTGCCCAGCCTCTGTACCATTTTTATGACTCTTCTAAAGACTAAAATAATTTCAAAATAAAAAAAATTAAAAGTTTTTATAGGAATCTTAAGTGAAAAATTATTCAACACCCTCTCTTCAGGCAGATAATATGTCATTTATTGAATCATTTATCCCTAGAATGTAAACTTCATGAAAGCAGGGAATTTGCCAGTTTTGTTCAGCACAGTAGCCCCAGCGTCTAGGTGTGACATATCGTGAGGGGGATTTTTTAAAAACTGAGCTATAGCAAAAACAAAAACAGAAATAAAACACCATTTAATAAAGTTGACTTATCCTTCTATCTTAAAAGTGAAAAATAATTACCATAACAACAGCAATAAATCACAGGTATGAAGGGTGTTCTTAAACTGTCCCTATTTTTTAAAAAAGCTATCAAATTCTCATTAGACATTTCTCATTGTCCTAGTTTTGAGGAGCTGAGATGAATTTACTGACAAGGAATCACCCTGCACCTTGTTTCAAGGCGGCTTAATCATGAAGTTAGATATCGCCTTCTGAAGATTTAATAAATAGCTACAGTGGCTTGGGGCAATAGACAACCAGTCAGTATGGAAAGTGATCTGGAGCTTGTTACCGATCACCAGGAACTTGTTAAATGATGTACTCTGTGACTGATGGAGGCTTTTGAGTTAACACTCTGCAGGAAGCTGACAGCACAGGTTACACTCCACATTATCTCCAAACAGGTTTTAGGAGGAAGGAAAAATAGGACGGAGATTACAGACACCTCTGGTGAGAATTCCTTAAATGTGAGAGAGTTTCACCCTGCTGTCAGAAAGCTTCATTCCTCACACTTTCCTCTATCTAATCAGAATCATCTTTGGAGCGTAAAAATGACAGGATATGGCTTTTCAGTCAGAGAAGGGGTAACTATTGGTGAAGTGATTTAATCCCTGTAACCTGACACAACAAGGAAAAAATAAATAAATATTCTGACCCATATTCAAAATGTGCTACTTTGGAGCCAAGACACAAATAATATATCTGCTTAGCAAGTGAATTGGCCAAAGTAAATAATATTTTCTCTTCTGCTTTTTACCTCTCCTTAAATTATATGTATATGTATATACATATACATATAATTCTTGCTGAAAACCAAAAAGAACATACCATATGATTTTTTTTTTTGCTAATCTCATAAAATTACAAATGAAACTTTCATAGAATCATAACATCTGCTGTAGCAGTACTTTGGAGAAAAGCCATCTCTGCAGAATCACATGAGGACATACAGCTTAAAGTGCAACTCGCCTTTCACATTTGGCATTCACAGTGTCTTTGAGAGAGCTTGGAGAACATTAGCAATAAATACCAGATGAGGAATATAAAATCTCTGGACATAAGAAAACTTTTGCTTTATGTTACTGATAGTATTATCAAAATCGAAGTATAGTGTTATTAATTTGTTCTTAAGACCTATGCTAAGGCTTTTTAATGCACGTTTTCCTATGAAACAAATGGTATGACTAAATGTACAATGGAATGTCCAAAGAGTTTGACCTTTGTTTTTAAGCTGTTTGTTTTAAGAGCTTAGTGTACCTTATGCCTTTCTTCTATCACCATCTCTACTTCCAGAAAGCCCGATCAGACCTAAATATTTATCACATGTAGCCATGTCATTCCATTCCAATGGCTACCACCCATGTCCAGGTCTTCATTTTTCCCATCTCCAGTCTTGCTTGTATCCATCCATTGGCATTCTGGTAAATGAGCTTTCCAATGACAACAGCAACATAAAAACAGTAACAACAAAACATTTACTTGTGATGTTTGCCCATTTCCAATATATAAACAGTCCTACAATGGCCAATTTCAAGCCACCAACAATTTAACAACCAGGAAGTTTCCTAAATCTTTGAGAGTTGACTCTCCTGTGGCAGCTCAACACACCACTTTCTCAATGCAGTACCCAATGCAGCCAGTCATCTGTAATCTCCTTGCTTAAGAACCTTCAGTATCTCCCACTTGTTTTAGCACTATGTCCAAAATTCCTCTCTAAATTGACAAGGCCCCTACAATCTGACCCACATCCACCTCTTTTTTTTTTTTTTTGAGATGGAGTTTCGCTCTTGTTACCCAGGCTGGAGCGCAATGGCGCGACCTTGGCTCACTGCAACCTCCGCCTCCTGGGTTCAGGCAATTCTCCTGCCTCAGCCTCCTGAGTAGCTGCGATTACAGGCACGCGCCACCGTGCCCAGCTAATTTTTTGTATTTTTAATAGAGACGGGGTTTCACCATGTTGACCAGGATGGTCTCGATCTATTGACCTCGTGATCCACCCGCCTCGGCCTCCCAAAGTGCTGGGATTACAGGCTTGAGCCACCGTGCCCGGCCCCACCTCTTTAATCTAATTTGCTGTCCCTCTTTTAACCACACACCAACCACACTGTTTTGTTTTGGTTTTGTTTTCTAGTTCCTTTAACTTATCCTGGTATCTCTGATTATTGAGCCATCTAACCTTTGCTCCCGGTTCTCTTCTTGTTAATTCGTTTTACTTCTTAGGTCTCAGTTTAAACAGTCAACATCCAGGATGACTCTAGACATCCTAAATCAGGTAAGTATTTTTCTAATGTACACTGGTACACTTTCCTCATATCATAAAACTTCCCCAAAGTCCCTCAGGATTACTTGTTTTATCACCTTTTCACTCACAAATCTAAAAGGTCTCAGGAGCCATGTCTCTGAGATCATTACACTATTTTCAGGGCCGAGAAAAAGTGCCTGGTACCTAGTACATTTTTACCTTTTTATTAAATGGTAAGTAAATGGGGATTTTTATCTGATATACCTGATCCTTAGTACAGGGTGTATTTATAAATAAAAGAAATTCATAGCTATATTCACTTATATTATACCTTTAGCCATTTAGAGTCAAGCACATTCCAAAAGAGAGGTTTTCTACATTCTCCCCACAAAAATATGGTTTAAAATGTAATATATTCTGAAAGCTGAGGTCTTATGAAATCAAAGTTATACGGCTTATGGTGATGACTACGGAATGCCACTCTTAAAGAGGATTTCTGAGTATAAAACAGGAACACATTCTTCCCTACTCCAGAGCACACGCTTTTGAATCTTGGTTCAGGGCCTAGAACCCAGAGATGAATTTTTATAAACTTGTCAAAGCTAATAAACAAGAGATCTCTGTATTAAGAAGGAAAACAGACCAGATGATCTTCATGTTTGCTTCCAATTCAAGGGTTCTAAGAATACATAAAATAAATATGGGTGGTAGGTGATGGTAGAATAGTATTCTCTTCTGCCTCTACTTAGCCTTTTATCCTGGCAAATTGGCAGTGACCTTGAATGTTAAGGAGAAACTGTAACTGCAAATAGCCACACACTTCCACTGAGCAGTGTCCAGAGAGAAGAAATAGGGTGGCATAGTGAGACTAATTTTGTTTTGCAAACCATCAAGCTCTTCCTTAATGTTGGTGTTGAAAAAAAAATTATCTTCAGAGATTCGAGGAACTAAAGATGTACGTAAAAACAAAACATAAAATTCTTAAGACATCGTGAATGTGTGTTCTTAAACCTTACTGATTCCTAGATGTGGTTTCCCACAGAAATCAAACGAAAATATTAGAGCAGTTTATAAAGAATGCCTTGTAAATACTACATGTATTTTTGAAAGCTCAACTAAAATTATAACTCCACAAATAAGAAACAGCCCTCTTTCTTTCAGGATATAAGTGCTGAATACCTCCTATTGGGGGTCTAAAATTAGCTCTACAGGTGGTGTTGGTGGTGTTCATCTGACTATGATATAGTCTGTGCCCTCAGGATATGCACAATGTAATAGAAGAGACACATAGTGGAAATACTTATAATTCAGAGTGATGGGTACTGTCATAAAGATATGTATAAACTACTATTCAGGAACAGGGAGTGAATGCCATGTGTTTCCTTTTAATTTGTTCTTTAAAATGCCATAGAATATTTTCAAATAGATATTACATTATATTATACATGTCCCTCTCAAGTGTTAATATACCAGATGCCCTAGTAGATTAAATTAGCATATCAATTTTAAATTGAATAACATTTTCAAAAAACTTTAAATGTAAAAAAATGTATTTGTATAGAAGTAAAGAGATAATAAAGAGAAGAAAACTAACTTCAAAATGAAAGCCAAATTCTTCTTAGATCAATAATTCTATTAATAAGGAAATATTATATTGTAAATATATCTGATAAGTGATATGGTTAGAAAAGTATATTTTCATCCAGTGCTTAGGTTTTGGCTGGGCAAATTTCGGGATAGCACTCTATAATTTAAGGAGGGATTGAAAAGACAGTTTCCAGGACAAATTCATTTGTGAGAGAAGTAAAAATAAAAGGAAAGAAGGATAGAAAAGTAGGGAAACACTGATAAGAATATTGTGAATTATTCACCACGTTCAACCTAATCAACATATACATCACCTCTCATAACCTTTTTTTTGGTGATAAGAACATTTAAGATCTACCCTTTTAGCAAATTTCAAGTGTATAATTCAATATTGTTACTCAGTCACATTGTTGTACCTTTTAAATAGTTGCTATTTTAAAATTATATATAGATAGTTTTAACTACATATAATTTTTAAATAGTTAACTATAGCTCAATGAAGTTGGGAGAAAAACTTAAAGCACTGTGAGCCATGTCCTCTAATATATAGGAACCCAGAAATTTTCATCTTGAATTTTAAAAGAAAGGACTGGGGAGCATAATAAAATGTGAGATATAGACAAGGCTGGGTTCATGGGCATGCAACTATATGATCACCCTACATATTGTTTAATGCTGTGCTGTTGTCAACTTAAAATTCCTAATAATCTTTGGAGGTGTATTTTGTAGGTGAAGTCCAATGAGACCATGGAGCATGTGTATGAACAGAGGAGATACAAGCTATATGCACATCTGCCATTTTTGCTGTCTTATTTACATGCAGCAGTTTTGATGTTGCACGAGTGTGGCAATCCCGTGGACATACCCTGCATGGGAGTTCAGCAAGACTCAAAGCGTGAACAAAGTATGCATATTATGTCTACTCTTGAGCAAGTAGGGCCATTGACAACCCTTAGAAATCACATTGTTCAGTCAAACCAGAACTTGCTTCAAATGCAGAAAGAGTGCAATAACACTTCAAAAAATACAAATGATCAAGAAATCTATCATATCATTTCATACTTGCATTGCTTCTCTGTATTAGCTGAACCTTATGCTAGAAATGTTAACATTAAGGGAAAGACAGGCAATACATAGTTCCTTTTCAGTTCTTTTTTATTCATCAGTAAGCCTAAGATAGAGAGTGTTAGTAGAATGTGCACACATCAAGAAACAAAAATATGAGTTAGTTCTGTCCATCATTTCTGTAGTTCTATTAATACTTACATATATATGCATTGATGAGTTGTAAAACACAAATTGTGTCATTTTAGTGATTCTACCTATAAATGATGTAATATTGGCATTAAAACTGGAATTGTATAATGTAAAGATGAACAGTAAAACTTATTCTAATAATTAACAATTTTTATTTTCTTTACTTAGAACAACGATAAATAACAAAACTACCATGACCAGCAGAGAGAAAAACTACAGAGATGAGGAAACTTTGACATTCTACTGTGTTTAACAACTTTTTCCCTGCTTTATGTGTTTATTTTTCACTAGGTCTCAAAATTACATAGCAAACCTTGGATGTATAAGGTGAAAGAAGGGAAAGAAAGAGGGAGGCAAAGAGATAAAAGGAGAGGTCTAGACATTTTCTGGACACATACCCAAAGGAAAAATGGAGGATTACTTTCCAGGTTCTCAGATGACTTCAGCTCAGAATTTACATGTGCTAAATCACTATATACTAATAGCAATGTAAACTTATTATAGGCAGGAGCTATATTTTAATCCTTATATATGTATATTCTCTTAACAATGTTGTCATAATTAGAGATTTTTTAAAATATTTAACTTGTATCTGTTGAGTCTACCCTCAAGATATGTCCAGAATCTCAACATTTCTCCCAACCTCTACCTCTACCAGGGCTGGCCAACTACCATCATAGCTATCTGGATTATCACAGCAGTGTCTTAACTGGTTTCCTGGATTTTGCCCTTTCCCCCATTATATATCATTTTAACACAGAAACCAGAGGAATTATTTCAAAATTTAATTAATAGATTTAATGCAGTCCTTATCAAAATGCTAATGAGATTCTTCACAAAATTTTTTAATCCTAAAATTCCCAGAGAACAATGAAAGACCTCAAATAATTAAAGCAATCCTGAGCAAATAAAACAAAGCTTGAAGCATCACACTACCTGACTTCAATTTATACTTCAGAGCTATGGTAACCAAAACAGCATGGTACTAGTATGAAATAGACACCTAGCTCAGTGGAACACAACAACAACAAACAAACAAAAAACAGAAATAAAGCTACACATTTACAATAAATTTGGCTGTGTCTCCAACCAAATCTCATCTTGAATTGTAGTTCCCATAATCCCCATGTGTTGTGAGACCTGGTGGAAGGTAATTGAATCATGAGGGTGGTTACCTCCATGCTGTCCTCATAATCGTGAGTGAGTTCCCATGAGATCTGCTGGTTTTATAAGGGGCTTTTCCCCCTTTTACTTGACACTTCTCCTTGCTGCTGCCATGTGAAGAAGGACATGTTTGCTTCCCTTTCCACCATTATTGTAAGTTTTCTGAGACCTCAACAGCCCTGCAGAACTATGAGTCTACTAAACCTCCTTCCTTCAGAAATTACCCAGGCTCTGGTATATCCTTATAGCAGCATGAGAATGACGAATACAGTAAATGGGTACCTCAGAGAGTAGTGTGCTCCTATAAAGATACCCAAAAATGTGGAAGCAACTTTGAAACTGGGCAACATGCAGAGGTTGTAACAGTTTAGAGGACTCAGAAGAAGACAGAAAAATGTAGGAAAGTTTGACACTTCCTAGAGACCTGTTGAATGGCTTTGATCAAATTGCTGATAGTGATATGAAAAATGAAATCCAGGCTGAGGTGGTCTCAGATGGAGATGAGGAACTTGTTGGGAACTGGAGCAAAGGTCACTTTTTCTGTGATTTAGCAAAGAGACTGGAGGCTTTTTGCCCCTGGCCTAGAGATCTGTGGAACTTTCAACTTGAGAGAGATGATTAGGAGTATCTGTCAGAAGAAATTTCTATGCATTAAAACATTTAAGTGTAGCCAGAGCATAAAAGTTTAGAAAATTTGTAGCCTGACAATACAGTAGAAAAAAATTCTCTGCAGAAAAATTCAAGCTGGCTGCATAAATTTGCATAAGTAATAACATGCTGAATGCTAATCACCAAGACCATAGAGAAATGTCTCCAGGGTAAGTCAGAGACCTTCATGGCTGTTTTTCCCATCACAGGCCTGGAGGCCTAGGAGGGAAAAATGGTTTCCTGAGTTGGATTTAGGGGACCCCTGCTGTGTGCAGCCTCAAGACTGCATCCTAGCCCCTCCAGTGGGCAAAAGGGGCCAAGGTACAGCTCTGAATGTTGCTTCATAGGGTGCAAGCCCTCAGCCTTGCCAGCTACCATATGGTGTTGGTTCTTTGGGTATGCAGAAGATAAGAACTGAGGTTTGGAATCCTCTGTCTAGATTTCAAAGGATGTATGGAAATGCCTGGATGTTCAGAAATAAGTCTGCTACAGGGGTGGAGTCCTCATGGAGAACCTCTGTTAGGGAAGTGGAAGGGAAATGTGGGGTCAGAGCCCCCGCAGAGTCCCCACTCAGACACTGGCTGGTGGACCTGTAAGAAGAGGGCCACCAACCCACTTCCAGCTTGCACTGTGTACCTGGAAAAGCCATAGACAGTCAATATCAGTCCATGAAAGCAGCCAGGAAGGAAACTGAAAAGTCACAGGGTGGAGTTGCCCAAGGCTGTGGGAGCCCATCTCTTGCATCAGCATGCTCTAGATATCACACATAGAGTCAAAGGAAATCATTCTGGAACTTTAAGGTTTACTGACTGCCCTGTTGGATTTCAGACTTGCATGGGGCCTACAGGCCCCCTTTATTTTGGCCAATTTATCCCATCTGGAATGGGTGTATTTACCCAAGGCCTGTACCTCCATTGTATCTAAAAAGCATCTTACTTGCTTTGGATTTTATAGGATCATAGTTGGAAGAGACTTGCCTTGTCTCAGATGTGACTTTGGACTTGGACTTTTAAGTTAATGCTAAAATGATTTAAGATTTTGGGGGATGGCTGGAAAGGCATGATTGTGTTTTGAAATGTGAGGACCTGAGATTTGGGAGGGGCCAGGGGCAGAATTATATGGTTTGGCTGTGTCCCACCCAAATCTCATTTTAAATTGTAGTCTTCATAATCCCCATATGTTGTGAGAGGAACCCAGTAATTGATGATGTAGTTGAATCATGGGGTGGTTACCACCATGCTGTCCTCATGATAGTGAGTTCTCATGAGATCTGATGGTTTTAAAAGGGGCTTTTTCCCATTTTGCTTCGCACTTCTCCTTGCTGCTGCCATGTGAAGAAGAATGTGTTTTCTTCCCCTTCCACCAAGATTATAAGTTTTCTGGGGCCTCCCCAGCTCTGCAGAACTGTGATTCAATTAAACCTCTTTCCTTTTTAAATCACCCAGTCATAAATATGTCCTTTTAGTAGCATGTGAACAGACTAATACAACAAATTCATTCTCAACAAAGGAGCCAAGAACATATATTAGGAAAAGGATAGCCCTCTTATAAATGGTGCTGGGAAAACTCAACACCCATATGCACAGTGAAACTTGCTCCCCATCATTCACTATATACAAAGATAAACCCAAAATGGATTACATACTTAAATTTAAGTACTAAAATTTTGCTAGAAGAAAACATTAGGAGATATGCTACAGGACATTGGTCTGGGAAAAGATGTTTTGGGTAAGACCTCAAAAGCACAGGCAACAAAAGCAAAAATAACAAATGAGACTACATCAAGCCAAAAAGTTTCTGAACAGCAAAGAAAGCAATCAACAAAGCAAAGAGACAATCATCCTAACCACAATAAACAAAGTAAAGAGACAACTACCTACCCCTGTCCATGTGGCAAGGGAGCAATAACAAGAATATATAAGGAACTCCAATGACTCAATAGCAGAAATACAAAATAACCCAGTTTTAAAATGGGCAAAAACTTAAATAATTTTCAAAAGAAGACACAGAAATGGCCAACAGGTATAGGAAAATATTTTATCATTATTAATCATGAGAGAAATACAAATTAAAACCACAATAAGCTATATCTCACACCAGTTAGAAAGGCTATTATCAAAATCAACAGCAAATGATAGTGAGGATGCCAAAATAAAGAGAATGTTCATACACTGTTGGTGGGAATATAAATTAGTACATTCATTATGGGAAACAGTATGGAGTTTTTTAAAAAAACTAAAAATAGACCCACTATATTATCTAGCAATCCCAGTGCCAGGTATATATCCAAAAGAAAGGTAATCAGTATATCCAAAATATATCTGCATGCATTCCATGTTTGTTGTAGCACTGTTCACAATAGCCAAGATATTGAATCAACCTAAGTGTCCATCAATAAAAGTAGATTTAAAATGTGGTATATATGCACAATGGAAAATTATTCAGCCATAAAACGAATGAGATCCTGTCATTTGCAACAACATGGATATAACTTGAGGTCCTTATTATAAGTGAAATAAGCCAGGCATAGAAAAATAAATTTTCCTTGTTCTTATTCAAATTGGGAGTTGAAAAAATGGATCTCATGGAGGTGGACAGTAGATGGCAATTACCCAAAGCTTAGAAGGGTGGGGCTGGGGGTTGATGAAAAGAAGTTGGTTAATGGATACAAAAATGCAGTTAGATAGAAAGCATAAATTCTACTATTTGATAGAACAATAGGGAAATTATAGTTAATAATTTATTATATTTTTTCAAAACAGCTATGAAAGAAAAATTAGAATATTCCTAAAACAAAGATAAATTTTTAAAGTAATGGATGTCTCATCTACAGCCATACCATCCTGAATGCACCCAATCTAATCTGATCTCAGAAGCTAAGCAGGGTTAAGCCTGCTTATTACTTTGATGGGAATAATAGATATCCCAATTACCCTGAATTGATTATTACACATAGTTGACATATATTAAAAAGTAACACGTACCTCAAAATACGTACAACTCTTACCAATAAAAAAACTCCTTAATAAAGGATTTAGTATCAAAAAAATTTAATTCATATTATGTTGCTCTTCTGCTGAAAACTGTTAAACAGTTTTCCTTCTGTGCAGAGTTGAAGCCCATTCCTTAGATTGACTCCAAAGTCCTATATATGATCTGGCCCCTGCTCCTTTTTTGAATGCATCTTTCCTACCTTCACACTTTTCTCCAGCCACATTGAGTTTTTCGCTTCCTTGCTGTTTCCTAGCACACCAGACACACAGTTGTCTGGGGACTTTCGCAATGGTTCTTCCCATCTCTTTGAATACTCTTTCCCCAAATACCTCAGAGCCTTGCTCCTTCACCTCTTTGTTAAGCCATTCTCATTTTTAAAGTACATCTCTGTTGCCAACCAAAGTATTCCTTATTCCCTCTTCTATGCAGTGTGATTCCCCACAGCACTTAGCCCCAGCCAGTCACTATGTATTTATTATATTTATTTTAAATTGCCTCTGCCCAGAATGTAATCCCCATGAGGGCAAGGGCTTCTTTGTATTGTGCAATGCTCTATCCCCAGCATTTACGACAGTAACTGACATTTATTGAGAATCCAATAAATATCTGCTAGATAGATGACTAAATGAACACCAGATGATTTACTAGCATGCATGTAGGTGATCATGAGACTCAAAGAAGACTGTGTTCCTGGGCTTTATACCTTTGTGAAGATAAATGTTTAGTACCATATGTCATGATAAATTGCCATTTTTCCTAATTGTTTTTTTTAAAGAAATTTACTTCCTTTAACATATTCACCTTGATTGTAGTAAATCCCTTGTCACCAGAAAGTGGTGAGGTGTAGAGTACCACACTGCAGATATGTCAGAGATTCTAGAGGAGCTGTCAGGGACTTGTAATCTGGCAGCTTAGTCAAGCACTTGCCCTGATTAACACCTTTGAACATCCTCAGCATGTCTATGGTTTCGTTTTTGGTGTTGATGTTGACTTTTCTTGGGATTATTAAGCCAAGTGGCCTCTTCTGCTGCTGAGGTGCATTTAAGCATAAGAACTAGCTATGCAGCTCTCATACGAACATGTTTCTCATGATGCAAGCAACTCTTAATCCCACTTTATATAGCTATGAATACTAGAAATGTAAAAATTAAAAAATAGTCTGGGCGTGGTGGCTCACGCCTGTAATCTCAGCACTTTGGGAGGTCGAGGCAGGCGGATCACCTGAGGTCAGGAGTTCAAGACCAGCCTAGCCAACATGGTGAAACCCTGTCTTAAAAAAAAATTAAATATTATATATATGCTTTCTAAAATACAGTTGTCTTTAGAAAATTGTCAATGTGCAAAAAAACCTATAGTTTTTAAAAATCTTCATAATCAAAGTATTTTCTTCTAGAAGCCAAAATGTACGTTTTCAGAATCTTTTTCTTTGCAAATAACAGAAACCTGTCTCAAAACAGATGAAGAATAAAATGATGAAGTCTAGGAATAAAGGTGGCTACTGGAGTATCTGTAGTGAAATAATGCTGTATGACTCTCTCTCCATACAATTCTCTATTATGTAGTAGGAGAGTAATAGTTTCACTAACACTTACGGTGAAAAGCTAGGGAAGAACTGTTCTGACTGCAATTACATGCCACTTGTCCATCCCTTAACCAATGTCTTTAGTTAAAGGGAGAAATACCTTGATTGATTGGATCTAGAGTTTATGACTAGCCTTGTAATTGATGAATGGAGTGAGTAGGGCTATCTCAACCCTAGCCACATGAAAAAATGCTTATACTGGAAAGGCCTGTCAAAATTCTCAACATAATCTGTCATAGGCCAATCAGCTGAATATTATTTACAATACTATTTCTAGGCAAGTTTCATGGTTCAGATTTTCAGAAAAGAAGAGGCTTTCAGGAGTCAGGAGGTAGATAAGGTGGTGGGCTGGGTATACATACATGGTCTATTGAATGCCTTCTATTTGTAATAGACAATGCTCTCCATCCCTAGAGCTCCCATATGTTTTTTCTCTTTAATCATCAAAACAACTCTGGGAGTCCTCATTTTGTGGTTGGGAAAGTAAATTACCCAAATTCACAAGCTTGGTCACATAAAAATTAGAGCCCAATTCTGAACTCAGATCTAATTCTGAAAACCATATGCTTTTTGACATAAGGTAATATTCTTAGTTGGAAAATGTTGATGCCTTGACGAAAGTAGCGGCTTTTATTTAGTTTTCTTTCTCTTATTTTCCTGTTAAACAGAACATGTTACCTGTCAACTCTGAGAAAGTGGTCCATTTCTAGGGTACAGGAGCTTGCGTCTCAGAAGGGCTGGTAGATCATTAGCATTGAAAGCAGCAAGAAGGATAAGAAAGGCTTTCAGGTGATTTCAAGATAGAAGATAGCTTTTTCCTCTATAATCATAATATTCAAGGGATGGGAATTTGGTAAGATTTTTTACTTCCATATGTAATTGATAAGTGTATTATTTGTCATGGATTTTATATTAATTAGTTGGTATGGAATGAAAGACTGTGTTATTCACTTAAGAGACTACTATTGCTGAATTTTTACTATGGGTTAAGCATAAAAAAAGAAATCTAAAGGCATAAAATATCTAATGAAGCAATAAAGACATAGACCAGTACTAAAGATAAAAAAGAAAGGTACAAAGAAAAGACCAAAGCCAAAGATCGTCTAGGCTACCTTGTATACTTTGACCATTCTCATCCTCATAAATGTAAAGAAAGTATGTGTTATGGCCAAGTTCAGCTCTTGTTCCTTCTACGAAATTACAATACACTATGAACAGTATGGTTTCTGTCCAAGTGAAAACTTCCCACAATTATGGTTCTGGCATTTTACTATTTGAAAAGAAAAATCTAATTTCTCTACAGAAAAACATGATTTCCAAATTAAACCTGGAAAAGTGAATAGTTCAAAATACATATTCTCTTCGTTATTTGGAGTGGCCTTCAAGGATGCTTAGTTGGAGCCACTAAAGAGCTAAGATTTTATTTTTAGTTTTTCATTTTTAAAAAAGTATGTATATATAAAGATCCCAAAACCCCAAAGGGAGCTTCATAGCATTGTCCAATCCAGAATAGCCATCGTCAGTATCCACAAATATTTATTCACAGAAACCTTCGCTTATTCAATTCCTACAGGATTAAGTCCTAAATCTTAAATGGCTTACTTGGCTTTCTGCATTCGGGTTCCTGCTTACTATTATGTCTGGCTTAAGTCACATCTTCTCCCTCCTTCAGGAACCAAAGGCTTATTTGCTATTTTCAAACTGTTGTGGGTAGTTTTCCTTTTGCCTCTATGCATTTATATACATTTATCCCTTTGGGTAAAATGTCTGTCACTTTTAGAACTAGGAAACTCTAATAATGCACCCTTCAATTTTTAACTCAAATACAACTCTGGATGCAGTTACCAGAAAAAAGAAAATCAACCTAAGTGTCTGTTCTCCTAAAAAAAATGTTTGTCATATCTCTAGGACAGATATTTTAGTAAATTATTTTACATTAAATTAGATTTAATTAATTGCATTTAATTGTGTCATATTTTTCTTTAATTTAGAACTATTAATCTGCAAGTTTTTCAAAAGCACCATTTTATTATTTATTATGCTTTCAACAGCTAGGGGTGCTTTTCTATGAGACTAATTACTAATTTAATAGTTTGTTAATTAATTCATTACTTTCCTGAACTACTTGCAAAACATTATTTCAGTCAGTCAAGATAAAAAGAGATAAATAATGCCTCTGACTCCAAGAAATTTGAAATCTGCTTGCATTTGGAAGGTACAGAAAGTAACATTAATGACAAAATAAAAAGTATCGATATAACACATTATCATATACCAGGGACTATTTGAAGTGTTTTAAATGTATTAACTTATTTAATCCTCATAATAGTACCTATAAGGTAGATGCAATTTCACCAGTGAGAAATCCGAAACACAGAAAGAATAGGGAATTTGTCCAAGGTAAGCAATGTAACTGAACAAAATTCCAGGCAGTCTGGATTTAGAGTTACTTTCAATCTACATATTATACTATAAATGACCTAATAATACCAAGAGTTAATTATTATTAAAATGACTTTAATAGTAAAACTACACATTCAACTATTAACACAAGCAAAATATCCATACGAAAATATTCCATATTTTAATTCGAATCAAGACTGTGTCATCATCCCATGTATTCTCTCCAACACCATTAAACCTGTAGAAACTCCTAATAGCTCCTTCTTAGAGTCCCTCATTGGTACCAACTGCCACCTACTTCAACCAGGGAAGCTCTGCTTTTTTAAATTGATACATAACAATTATATATATTTATGAGGTACATATGATATTTTGATACATGTATACAAAAACATAATGACCAAATCAGAGTATTTAGGATATCCATCACTTCATGATATTTATCTTTCATTTGTGTTGGGAACATTTCAAATCATTTCTTTCAATTATTTTGATATATACAGTAAATAATTGTTCAATATAGTCACCCTACTGTGCTATACAACAGTAGAACTTATACCTTCTATATTTTATATACTGGGGTTTCATACAGGATTTTGCCCACTGATCAAGTAAAAGGTAGTGTCATATCTAACATATATAAGTATATGGAAGACTCAGGACTAGCCTCAGATAGAACACAAAAAATGAGTAGAGTGTGCCTTCTGAGATCACACAGCTCCCTTCAGCTCCAACTCCCCATATTGCCAACAACAGTACCATGCTCCACAGTCACTACCAACTGCATGTGTGGCTAAGCCAACCTTTCCTTGAACTAGATGGGAGACACTCCCCAAATCTTGCCTTTATTAACCATCTATGTTCTGAACTTTTCAACCCATCTCCCCGCCTTCCCTAGTCAACACCATTTTCATATCTGTACTTGATTCCTTCTTTCTTCTCTACTAACCCTCACTTAACCTTGGAGTTGATGCAAAGCACATGCTTCCTTCAACTCTCTCTACTCTGGTCTTGTTTCCCAAATCATTCCAAGTGTCCTGGCCCAGGACATCGTGCTGGTACCAGCCCAGGTCACCAGTATTCAGAAGAAAATAGAAAATCTACAGGGTCTTGATGGTGCTACAGCATTTGCTGATCAGAGATGTCTCAGGTTCTGTGACTTTATATTTTATAGGTTCTTATAAAGTAAAAAATTGGATTTCTGTTGATAGTTTGAAGCATTGCTGGAAGCCTGGGTTCCAGAGGCTTACCATCAGAATTGATTTTTCTGACCTGCCATCTCTTCCAAACTCATGCAAAAAGAAACTATAGTGTCACCTACCTCTTCTATTTTATCTTTTTTTTTTCTGCTACAGTGTTTGTAAATATAAGGCTATATTTATATATGGTACTGTTCCAGGCTCCAGAAACCATGAAAAAATGGGCTTTGAAATAGGGCTGCATAAGTTAAAATACAGACAGAAAGTAGAATATCGAATCAACAAGACCTTCAATCCCTTATGTAAGATTAAAAGACAAAGTCTTATAGGAAATTAAAAGTACCAATAGGCTGACACAGGTATCATAAGTAGCATCATATGTAGTCTTTTAAATAACCCTTAACAACATTTTATGTTTAAGGTAAAATAGAATGGCCAAGAACCTAGCTATTTTAGTATTTCTGAAATCAGGTTTGTGGCTTGCAGAAACACATTTCCATTGGACTTAGTAACTGAGCAGAAGGAAGTGCTGCTAGATGGTAAATAAGATAGATTGATGAATATAAAATGTGTAGAAAGGGAGAAAGCTGGAAAAGAGTCACAAAGTAAAAGCTGAAATTACATGACCATCAAATTCTAGGAAGTCAATCCAGTAGACATCCTATTATAATGCTGTAAGGATGATGACAATCTTTTTGAGCCAGGAATCATGTGGTCCCTAAGGCAATTAGGTAGTTCAGTAAGATGCAAAGACCTCTGTAAACAATCCCAATGTATTAGAGCAATTCTGATGTACACTGGAGAAAGATTAATCACATATATATCTGTAAAAAAACAGAAGATGGGAGGAAATAATCTCAGAAGGAGTATCTTCTCATACAGAGAACACAAACAACATGCTTAATACTTGTTCAATTTTTTTAAGGAAAAATTTGAGAGCATCTTAACAGGTCTTGGGAGTCACCCATCTGACAATATTCATCTTCTTGCAGTTATTTAAAGGTAACTTATTTCCTTCTTTTCTTCCTTCTTCCCTTAGTGCCCCCCGACACTTGCATCCTTCCCCTTCATCTTTCTTCACCAAATATTTATTACATTCACACTCTATGTCAAAAACTTTGCTGGACAGTTCATATCTTTATGTAATGGGTCTTGAAGCCATTATAGCCTAGGATTGAATCCAACTGTGTAGCCTTTAATAAGTTGCTTAATCTTTAAATTGCTGTAGCTTCATTTGTAACCTAAGAATGGTAGTTACTTATATATCTCCTAGATTTGTGGGAACTATTAAATGAGATAATCCATGTCAAGGATTTAATATTATACTTGGCATATGGTAATATTCAATAAATCTTAGCTATTATTATTTTTAGGATTCATTGTGGACTCACTATGAGTTTCTCTAGGGTTTTGTAGCATCCTGTGTGTATGTGGTCCATACTGTAATGCACCACCCAAATTCCCCTATAAGAAAGGACTTGCTTATCAGACTATAAGAAGTGTAGTCATCAGGCAGCCTTCAAGTGTCAGCTTCATGGTCTGCCTCAGCTACAAAGAGTGACCTCAGTCTCACCCAAGGCCATGCCTTCCTAGGGCAGCCCACATCCAGCCACTGAGTGAGACAAAAATTTCAAGGCCCAGGCTGACACTGGACATCTCTGATGGGCGATACTTGCTCCAGAAGTCCCCCATGTTGCCCAGTGCTTTGGCAGACCTGCAGCACATTTTAACTTTTCTCCCTGCCCATTTCTATTTCCACCTCCATCTTTTTACAGGTGTTTACCCCTAATAAACATCTTGCATCAGTATCTGCTTTCTGAGAATGTAATCTGGACCACACCATAACTGTGCTCTGTTAGTTGGCTTATTTTTTCTCTGATTCATTGCCTGAACTGTATGATACTTGAGGACAGGGAAAATCTTATTTAGTTTTGTATCCCCAGCACCTAACAAGTGATAATTAAATAGAAAACACTCAATCAGGATTTGTTCACTGAATGAATGAAAAAGTCAGCTTGAGGGGAAATTTAAAACAAAAACAATGTATTGAAGAAAATTGAGCCATCATACAAATAATTAGTATGTTTCAAATTAACTAAAATGTTTCCCAAGAATGAGGTAGCAGTTCTTTTGTAAACTGCATAAACAATGTTAGAGGAAGTAATTTTATCAGTAAACTCAACACTGGTCTGGACAGAATCCTCTTAACAGCTACAGCAATTCTTTCTCTTTCCAGCACTTACTGCATGTACTTGGAGAAATCGAATAATGAACAATGTATGTACGACATCTGGTGGCTCCCAGATTATGTTACATCAACCTTGCCTGGAGTCTGAGCCACAGAGGTTGGTGATTATGTTAGCCTGAACCTTTTTGTGTATTGAAATCCTGCACAGCATTAACATGAGTCAGTCTGCCTGTGCTAGGAAGAAGGGAGCTGTTAAGTTTGTCAAAGATGCCGGTTGTGATGAATGTCACAGCCCAATTTTAAGATCCTTTTATTTAATCTTTAGAATTGATAATCACTCATCCAATGAAATGATCTTTGTCTGGGCCTCTGGCCAATTCTGTCATTGAAGGCGATAAGACCTATTAGCTATACGCCTTATATCAATCAGCATCAGACCCAAGGTAAGTATGTTGTCCAAATGGGCCACTCCCTTCTAATTTCATGATATCATGACTGATGCTAGCAAGTATCTTCATTACATTGCTGCTGTTATGGTCTGCAGAAGAGATTTACGTGTTACAGTTAAGACTACAGAACAAGATCTCATGGTACTTTTTCAATCACTGGAGAATTAAATTTAGATAATTTTAAAATCTATGCAAATATTATATGACCTAACTCAAACTTATGCAAACATAACCATCTAGAGGTAGAAAGAGTAGAATATCATCAGCAGCATAGAATTTTATATGCTGCTGATGATATTATTACAGTGACATACTCTGGTGACCAACACGTTGACTTCATTTAAAAATACTCTGATGGAAAAAGATAGGAAGATCAAACTTTTGTTATTAACAAGTTGCAGGTATAATTGTCTTGATTTGTATCATTCAGATAATTGACTTTATTCTACCCTTAATTTTGCATGTATTTTTATAACTTGTGTTGACAAAATATAAACATGGAGATGTAGATTATACACCAAGAAAACTAGAAGAAAAATCAAATGAAATGTAGGAAACATTCAGTATCCATGTTTTCTTCACGATGCAAAATAAATCCACCAAATCTAGGTTTGGTGCAGTTCACATGGGTTGGAGCATATAGTATTTTGTAGTGGGCTAAACTATGGACCTTTCTTTGAACTACAAATCCACAAAAATAAGAACTCATGAAAAGGGTCAGTTAAAACACCATGGAAATACAGGCAGTTTTACACTCTCCACTTTCAAAGTTGACAAGTGTCATTGGGTTGAGGTCAACATTGGTGTTCAAATAAGAATGCATCTACATTCCTTATAATGAAAGCCTAATAAATATTTTTAGAATATGTTATTAATAGAAATATCAACATACCTTCAATCTTTTAATTTTTCTTAGACTGTTAATAAACATGGGAACTTTTTTTCTAACAACAATACTAGGAAATATTTCTTTATTAGTTTTCCTCTAAGCACATGAATCGCCTAAATTAGAACTACCAGAATTTGTTGATTGCGGTTCAGAGAAAAGCCAGGAGATTTTCTGGATCGAGTTAACTCACAGCTTATTTTATTCCACCTGATTTACAATGACTTGTATATAATCTCATGACTACACAGTTTACCACAAGAGTTTGATTAGTCAAGAAGGATATGAGATCATTTTTGTTCTTATTGCCTGTTGCCTGCTAAGGACTATGTTATCAATTCATGGATTAGTAAACGCATCCAGATATGGAGTGCACACATGAATCTCTCTAATTCTGTTTATTTATCATTCCTGTGTTATCATGCCTATATACTTACCATGCTTATTGAACTTTGAACTTAAAATCTTTCTCAAATTACTGTCATTGGTTCCTATTATAGAACTTAAAAAGCCTAAATTTGTATATGATTCTTAAATCCCAAAATTGTACCTTAAACAAAATTTTAGTGAATGAGTGAAAATAGACTTTTAAAATAGGTGATAGATGACCTCATGAAAATCAAACCATAATTCTAATTTTATCTTAGAAATTCTAAAAATTTGGAAAAAAATATATGGACACAATTTTTGTTTTATATATGTCTACATTTTATGTACTTTTTCTGTTTTAATTATAAATATTTAAGGTATATAACATAATGTTTTGATATATATACACACAGTAAAATGATTACTACAGTCAATAAATTTATCCTATCTATCACTTTCCATAGGGCCTTCTAGTTCTCACGGTGTACATTAGATCTCTAGAGTTATTACTCCTACATATCTGCAAGTTTGTGCCCTTTTGTCAACATCTCCCAGTTTTCTCTCCCTCTCCCTCCCTCCCCTGGTAGCCTCCATTCTAACCCTCTGTTTCTATGTATTCTACTTTTTTATGGACTACACATATATAGTAAGATCGTGTAGTATTTTTTTATCTCTGTTTCTGGCTTATTTCACTTAGCATAACCTCCTCCAGTTCACCCAGGCTGTTGCACATGGCAGAATTTTCTTCTTTTAAAAGGATGAATGATCTTTAACTGTGTATGTATACGTCTGTCTATGTATCACATTGTGTGTGTGTGTGTGTGTGTGTGTGTGATATCTCACATATCTCACATTTCTTTATTCATTTGTCAGTGGACACATGGGTTGTTTCCATGTTTCTGCTATTGTCAAAAATGTTGCAATGAACATTGAAGGGCAGATATCTCTGAGGTGCTTAGCATATATATCCAGGGTCATATGGCAGTTCTATTTTTAATTTGAGGAACAACATGAGGAAACTCCATATTGTTTTCCATAATGACTGTACCAATTTACATTCCCATCAACAAGGTACAAAGGTTCTCTTGTCTTTTTGCCCTCACCAGCATTTGTTATCTCTGGCTTATTTGATAATAGCCAACCTAACAGGAGTAAACTGATACCTCATTGTGGTTTTGATATGCATTTCCCTGATGATTAGTGACGATAAGCACCTTTTTATGTAACTGCTGGCCATTTTTATGTTGTCTTTTGAAAAAACGTCTATTCAAGTCTTTTGCCCATTTTTAAATTATGTTATTTTAGGGTTTTGCTATTGAGTTGTTTGAGTTCCTTACATACTCTGAACCACTATTCAAATACAGTTTACAAGTATTTTCTCCCAATTCATAGGCTGCCTTTTCATTTTGTTGATTGCTTGTTTTTCCGTACAAAAGCTTTTAGGTTTGATACAGTCCTAATCCTTCATTTGTGCTTTAGTTGCCTGAGCTTTTGGTGTCATATTAAAAAAAAAAATCCTTTCCAAGACCATATTTTCTGTATCTTTTCTTCTAGGAGTTTTACAGTTTCAGGTCTTAAATTTAGGTATTTAATCTATTTTGAGTTGATTTTTATGTGGTATGTAAGATAAAAGTCCAGCTTCATACTTTTACAGATAGATATTCAGTTTTCCAACATCTTTGATTGAAGAGACTTTCCCCTTTGGGTCCTCTTGGCAGCCTTGTTGAAAATTAGTTGATCATATATGCTTGTAGTTATTCTGCATTCTCTCTTTTGTTCCGTTGCTTTATATGTCTGTGTTTATGCTAGTATCATACTGTTTTAATTACTGTACTTTTGTACTATAATTTCAAATTAAGATATGTAATGGCTCCAATTTTGTTTTTTCCTCAAGATTTTTTTTTTTTTTTGCCTATTTCATGTCTTTTGTGGTTCTATACAAATTTAGAACTGTTTTTCTATTTTGTGAGAAATGTCATTGCAATTTTGATAGGGATTGTGTCAAATCTGTATATTGTTTTGAATAGTATAGGCATTTTAACAATTTTGTCTTCTAATCTACAAACCTGGAATATCTTTACATTTATTTGTGCCTTTCTCAATTTCTTTTATCAAGGTTACATAGTTTTTATTATACAGATCTCTCACTTTTTTGGGTAAATCTATTCCTAAGTATCTTATTCTTTTTGATACTATAAAAATGAGATTATTATCTTAAAGGACACAATTATTTTTAAAGTAACACAAAAAACCTTCTCTTATTTTTAATTCTAATAAATTGTCATTTTATAAAACAGAAAATCTACAGCACCAGAAAATTATCAATAGACAAAGACATGGACCTAAAGAAGAGGAGGAAGAACTTTAGCATAGTAATCTATATAGAGGAGAGTCCATGGCAGGTGCAAATAGGCCGTGAAAGGAAAACTGTATCCATACTTACAAGAATGGGAGCCTTCTGTTAACTCTAGGTCTTCATCTGGGGTCTTGTTCGTCTGTTTGTGAAATCACGTGATTGTAGGCAAGTTCTTAAATACTTCTTTGCTTTTATTTTCTCATCTCTAAAATGGGGACACAAAGTACCAATGTCTTGGAGGATTAAATATATTAGTTCTCATAAGGCACTTAACAATTCAGCCAACAATTGACACATGATACATGTTTGCTAATATCATTGTAGAAAGGGGTTTTTGATAGAATCAGATGTTGTAAAAAGTCAAGAAAAAAAAATATCACAAAATACCCTCAGATATTATGAGGTTAAACAAGATGAAATTTCACATGCTAAAAGCAGAGTGATAGACTTTCTTTGAAATTAGGGGAAAAGAATGTGTTGTTTCATGGATTAAATGAACACTTATACTATTTTAGTGCTTGGCAAATGAATCAACAGATGCTATATATGATTATTAATAGTAGTAATGGCAAATTAAATTTTATTTGGCTAAAGCTTAAACAAATTACCGAAGATTTGGACTTGGAAAAAAAGTAAAATTCTTGTTGGGAAAAAAAAAGGAATAAAAGCCAGTCTTTCTTCGAGGTGGATCTTCCTTTCGATGTGAATTAAGGGAAAATATTTATCATCCACTGAGAAGTTTGCAGAGAAGTGTCCAGATTTAAATTATTTTATCAAAGTAGAAAATTATTTAAATAAATTAGTGAGGAAGGGGATTGTTCACTGTGGAATATAAATATCAAAGAATGTGTAGAAAATGACAAATGTTGTCACAGTCAGGGGAGAAGTAAAAAAAACGAGTAAGGAAGAACAGTACTAACAAAGAATGGAGAGTAAGATGAAGGAAAGGCTTGGGGAGAGACAGTAAGAGGCTTCTACAGAACTAAATCATCACAAATGTTCTAAATTTAGTGCAAATTATATTGGCTCTGAAACTGGCTGAGCTTTACGGGAACTACCTGGGTTGGTCTCAGGGAGATCGTGGAGGATCAGAAAGGGAGTAACCAACTGCATCAAATGCATATAGCCAGTTAATGTGGCAGCAACAGTGGTATGTGCTCCCTAAACCCCATTTTCCTTTTCTCCTGACCACAGAGCCACGTTCCATTTTCATTATGTTTAGCAGTTAGATGTGGCAATGACACTGAATTAGGCCTAGTGGAATGTAGCAGTTATTAGGCATCATTTCTAGCACTAGCCCCTTTTAAAACAGTAAACCTTACACCATTTTCTTCTCTTTTCTCTTCCCTCATCTGCCAGCTGTATGCCAAGAATCCAGGGGATGACTCTAGGGCTCTAGGGGATGGTGGAGTCATTGCTGAGAAAGGGCTAAATCATACAGTGGTGGTGTGGAGCAGCCCTCCTACTCCAACCTTCATCTGACACTGGCATGAGCAAGAACTAAACTTTCATTGTGCAAAGACGTTCAGATTTCATGAACGTCAGTAAACATACCCAGATGAGAACACTCCGTTGATCTTTTGGTACAGTGTGTGTAATTGATAACCTTGAGCTAAGTTCCTAGTAGAATGCCTAGAATGAAAGCATGATGACAATACATTCGAGAGAGAGTGTCATAAAAGAATATAGAGACATAATTAAGGAGTTTTCCTGTAAAAGTAGGAAAAGGGTATGTATATATAAGTAGACAATGTAAATGTATAATGAGGTGTGTGGCTGGCAGAATAAAGCCGCCTCAAAAAGTCCACATCCTAATATCTACAATCTGTGAATATATTAGGTTACATGGCAAGGGCAAATTAAGGTTTTAGGTAGAATACAGGTGCTATTCAGATGACCTTAACACAAGGAGGTTCTTCAGGTGGTCCTAATATAAATTTACAAATTCTTAAATGGAGAAGGAGAAAGAGGAATCAGAACCAGAGAAATGGTATCACGAGAACAGCTCAACTGGCCACTGCTGGCTTTGAAGATCGAAGGGGTCAGCATCTGGGAGCTATAAAAGGCAGTGAAATACATTCTCCTTTAGAGCCTCTAGAAGGAACACAGCCCTGCTGACATCTTCGCTCTTAGCCCAGTGAGGCCCCTTTTGGACTTCTGACCTCCAGAAATGTAAGATAATAAATTTGTGTTGTTTTAAACCACTAAGTTTGTAGTAATTTGCAACAGCAACAATAGAGATCAAATAAAAGAAGAAAGCTCGTTGTTTAAAAAGCAACAACAAAAATGGCACATCTAAGAATATACTTTATAAAGAATATGTTCATATATGGAGAAAATTACAAAATCTTACTGCATGTTATAAAAGAAAATCCACATAATTAGAGAACCATAATCTGCTTCCGAATAGGAAGGCCAAACACTAAATGTGTTTAATGTTCTCAAGCTAACGTATGGATTTAATGCAATAATCCTCATATTCTTCAAGGCCTAATGTATTAGTTAAATATTAAATCCAGCTTGACGCAGTATGTTTTAAGTGGTTTTGTTTTGAAAAAGTTAAGGTAGAAAGCATTAAAGATTTGGATGTTATTTGCCTCTCTGTTTCTCTCATCAAATTAATTTCATTACTTTCCACCAGAGTTAGGTTTTTTTCACACTCTAGGGTGAGGGGGTGGGGAGGTGGGGTATGATATGTCTGCAATACAAAATCAGTAAGCTGATTGGCTCAGTCTGTGTCACAGAACTGCTCCGGAGTGAGTTTGTGTGGTGAAAAGAATGGGTATCATAATTGGCCCAGTCTGAGACATATGCCAGCCAGTCTTGTAGACAGAGGAAATGAGTATTTTGCCATAATAAGGAGGGATGCATAGAAACAGGGTAGGTGCTTAATATAATAACTTTATTTCTAGGAATCTATTATAAAAAACAGATGCAGAAAAATGTTTATGCAAATGTTTTTTATCGTTGTAGTATTTATAAAAGTTAATGAAACAATTTTTAAAATCCAACCTAAGAGGTAGTAAATTAAATTATGGCCTATCCACATGATGAAATACTTTGCAGTCATTAAAAATATTTTCCATGAGTTTTTAGAACTGATAGATAGAATTCAAAATCCATGGGAAAATACTCAAAATAATAAACTAGCAAAACCAAAATGCAAAAGAATGTATAATATGGCCTAATGTTACAAAAAGGCATATATTTATACAAGTTATCAAAATACTAACAATATATCTAAATAATATTAAACCTTTTCTGTTTTCAAATAAATAGCCCAAAGTGGCAGATACCTTAAAGTGTAGAATTCCACATATAAGATCGTTTTTGTAAACTGCATAAATATTCAATTAGTGTAGACACATCTCTTGCCATGGTACCCAGTGCTTTAGTCCAGCAGTTCTGAAGCTTGACTGTGCATTTCAATCACCTGGAGGGCTGGTTAGGCCATAGATTGCTGAGCCTCATCCTCAGAATCTGACTCATTAGGTTTGTGGTGGGAGCTGACAAATTACAACCCTAAGAAGTTCCCATGTGTTGATAAGGATAATGGTTTGAGGAGCACAGCTAGACAGCTACTGCTCAAATTCTGTCTGACTAAATAAAATGCCTTCAACACTCTTTTCAGATGCACCTCTGAGCCTTCATCTAGCTTCTCCTTCTCCAGGCACCAACCCCACTACCATGGTTTCTCACCTGCGGAAATCCTCCCTGTTCAAGAATCAGCTGAGGCATCATCTCTCCTAAGAGGTATTTTCCTAACTTTCTAATCAAAATCATATGGCCTTCCCGTCTGCTCTCAAAGTGTCTGGTGGTGACTTCTGTCAGCCTCTCAGGGAGTCTACAAGCCAGTATGCCCTCTACCATAGCTTTTAATAGATAAATGAACCTATTATCTTTTTCTATCTATAATTATGTAAGGTGGTAGTTGTTATTCAATCAAATTGTACAAACAGGTAAACAGATCCACAGAGATTAGTTACCTATCCAGGGTCAAACAGACAGGGAGTGATTAGCAGGGTCAAATCTCAACTCCAGTTTTTCCTGAATGCATAGAGAAAAACAGATGCAAAAAAATGTTTATGCAAATGTTTTTCATCGTTTGTAGTACTTATAAAAGTTAACGAATGCAAGTTTCATCTTTTCTATATTCCATGCTGTCCTCCAATCATATGTTAGGTATGCTATGCATATAAAACTTTTTTCCTACTACCTACTACTGCTATGAGATAAATTTGGTTCACAATGGATCTGAAGGCTTCATCTTTGCATCCTTGAAGAGCCACCAGTAGCAAGAAAGTAGAAGGTAAGGGAACTGATTTTTATTTAAAAAAAAAAACATTTCCCTCTGTTTAGCCAAATTGGTTTTTTGTAACAGGTTTATTGAGATTTTTCACATATAATAATTCACCTATTTATAAACTTCAAATAATTCACCTGTTTAAAGTATATAATTCAATAATTTTTTTAGTAATTCCATTGTACAACCATCACCACAATTAATTTTGAAACACATTCATCACCTTCAAAAGAAGCCCATATCATTTAACTTTCATCCTCCAAGTCCTGCTTCCCCTGGCCTCAGGAAACCACTAATATCTCTCTCTGAATTTGCCTGCCATGGTCATTTCATGTAAATAGGGTCATGTGGCCTTTTGAGCCTGGCTTCTTTCAGTTAACAGAATGTTTAAGGTTCATAACACGCTGTAGCATGCACCAATATTTCATTTGGTTTTATTTCACTTAAGAGATACTATATTTTAACATTTGTTCTTCAGGTGATGAACTTTTAGGTTGCTTCCACTTTTTGACTATTCTGAACAATGCTGCTCTGAACATTTATGTATAAGGTTTTGCATGGGAATATACTTTTGTGTATCTTTGGATATATACGTAAGAGTTCAATTGCTAGATCATACAGTAATTCTATGTCTAACCTTTTGAGGAACTGCCAGACTGTTTGCCAAAGCGGCTGTACCATTTTACTTTTTTAAATAATGAACTTAATTGATAAATTGTATTTGTTCTGTGTAAAACAACATTTAAACAAAAATATGTACTTTTCATTCAGTTATTCATCGTCAGATCAAAACAACTGACAGTCTCCCGGGTCTCTCTGAGAAAGGATCTCTGAAGAATCCCCACCCACTTCACTTGTCTATGCCACTTTGTCTGGTCCATCTGTTACTAATCTGTAGCTAATTTATTATTTCACTCATTGCCTACCTCCCAGTCTGGCCATTTCTAGAATCCTGGAATAAGGCCTAATTGATTCAACAGGTAACCTGTGGTTTCATGTAAGGAAATGAAAAAAGAAGTTGGTAAAAACATGTGAATTTACTCAACCAGCAGACAAGATTTGGCCCTGATTGTTTCCCTACTAATTATTTTTAACCTCTTGATATATTTCTGCTGAACTCACAGAAAGTACCATGCCATTGAAATACTAATCAAGATGTCTGTTTCCCATTTCAAAAATATTTATCTGTAATCTCATATAGGCTGTTTTTTTATTCATGTTTAAATTAGGCTTTTCCACAATCAGAGGTAGGTCTCCTTTTAAAAAGAAATGAAATTTACAAAATGCTCAAATTAGGAAAAAAAAAGAGAGTTGTAAAGAGGGCAGCCTGTAAGCCTACTGCATTAAGTTTACAGTAATTCTGAAAATGAATAAGCCATTGAAATTGTGATATTTTAATTAATGAGTAGTTGGTAATACTCTGTGGGATTTTAATATTTCTCCAACAACATAAACATCCTATGTTTCAGAGCACAGGCTTTGGAGTCTGTAGCCTCCAAGCTGAGTGACCTTAAGCATGTAATTAAATCTCTCTAGTGTCACATTGGTAAAATTGGACTATCAAAAAGATTACCATCCTCTTACAGGTTCTTTGCAAGAATTAAGGCTGTTAGGTGGCCAAACTCATTGCCTAGTCCTTAGAAGATAGCAAGTACTCACATATGTTAATTATTATTTTTATATTACTGCTACTAAAAAGATGAAAATCTTGTCTGAAAGAAATGTGGTACAACTCATTTAGAAAAGTTGTACCATTTAACTACTAAACTATTAAACTGTAACAAATAATATAAATAATGTCTGTAATGGAAGACATCAAAGGATGTTTTGCCTTCAACCAACTTCTCAAAAACTCTCACAGTTTTTAGAGTTGGTTTTAGTACTGTCCATCTTCAACAAACTCACCTGCTTTCAAGCACTAGTTGAGTCTTCTTCCAGGCTATTGCAGCTTTTTTTTTTCAGCTGGCTTCTTGCCAGTTTTCCTTTCTTTCTTTACCATATCAGTCTTCAAATAGTTTCTTCCAAATGGTGCCTTCTCTTTAAGCTGTGTCTTCATTACCCTCTCTTGAAATTGGTTCACATCTTTCTTATCACCCTATTTTTATCATTTACTAGTTCTACCTCCTCTTTCCCCTTTTTAGTTTGAAAATTAAGCCTTCAGAAAGATTGCTAAAATAGTCTGATGAATACTCAAACACCTTCACCTAGATTCTTCCATTGTTAATTTGCCACATTGCCTAATTCTTATGGTGTGTATTTTTTCAGGATCATTTGAGAGTTCAATGTAAATATCTTGATATTTTACCCTAAATACTTCAGCAGGTATCTCCTAAGAATAATTATTATACTTGGGAAATTTCACATTGTATCATTTGATTACCTAATACATAATAAACTCCATATTTAAACTCCTCCACAAGTGAGCCATTGAAGTTGTCTATTAAATGTCATTTATTCTCAATCTAAGTTAAAGGAGTCACTATCCATCCATTGACAGCAAGTTTACAAACCTTGCAAAACATTTAAGGTTTTTTCTTTTTGCCCAGGAACCCCATGTTTTGCAACATTTTGATTCCCAAATGTAGTAGTTAATAATAAACTTTGAACTGTCCACACAAAGTTTCGTGTACAAATCAGCACAAGTTTTATTTTGGGTAAATATCTGTTATAACTTTTATAGACTTTTTGAAATGTTGACAACAGTATTTAGACTCCTTCCCACACCTCTGGAAGGGATGCATGAACCCCAAATTGAGAACCATTATCTCACTAAATAAATGTGAAACTAACCTGCCATGTAAATCCCTTACACTGTATCCCGTCCTGCCTCTGGCCTAATTATCCACCTCAGCATCTCAATGATACTTTGGAACTCGCTGTCTTAATAGTTACTTAGGAACTATTGAAATGCAGGGAAAGAGACCTTAGTGTAGAATTGGGCTCAATTCTGAATACAACAAGGACAAATAAGAATTTACAGCCAAGAAGCAGGTTTTTATGTTGTTTGCTTGGGGGGTATGGAATTACTAAGAGGAGACATTAAGGGTAGGGGACCTTCTTACTAAACTGACCTAAGAGGATTCTTGCTGAAGGAAGGTCAGGGTGATCAGCTTTCATCTCAGGAATAGTGAGGAAATGAGGAATTTGATCAGATATCAACGACGAGGGATTCTCCCTAAATAGACCAGTCAGAAGTCTTTCTAAAACTAGGATATACAGTCCTGAGTTCAAGGGCCAAGGAAAATCCTATTGAGAAAAGGTCTATTAAGTCTATTAATAGACCTAGATCAAGTCTATTACTCCTATTAGAGGAGTCTGGTTACAGTTTGGTCAAGGAGAGAGTCTGTCATTACCTGCTATACTCCAGCCATTTTTGCTGTCCCTCCAAATATTACACACTTACATCCTTTCTTTATCTTGTTCTTAAAGCTTGGAATCTTCTTGCCTCCTTTTTTATCTGTCAAGACATGGGTCAAATGTCATATTCTCTGTAAGGACACCTCTTCTCCACAGTAACGCTCCTGGTATTATTTGAATGACTTCTCAATAATTTGATGATCTCTCTATCATAACCATTCATTCATTCATTCATTCATTTGAGATGGAGTCTTGCTCTGTTGCCCAGGCTGGAGTGCAGTGGTGTGATCTTGGCTTATTGCAACTTCCATCTCCCTGGTTCAAGAGATTTCCTGCCTCAGAATCCTGAGTAACTGGGATTAACAGGCCTGAGTCACCATACACAGCTAATTTTTGTATTATTTTTTTAATAGAGTCAGGGTTTTGCCCTGTTGGCCAGGCTGGTCTCAAACTCCTGACCTCCAGTTATCTGTCCACCTTGGTCTCCAAAAGTGCTAGGATTACAGGCATGAGTCACAGCTCCTGGCCTATTATAGCTTTTATCACATTCTATTAGAATTACTGTTTTGTCTCCCTTAAGAGATAGTAAGCTACTAAAATACAGAGCCCCTTATTATTTTCTTCTGTGACCTTGTACTTGGAGATGCTTAATAAATATATGATTAATAAATTAAGCAACTAACTTTTGGGCAGTTAGTGAAGGTACAGGGGCAATTAGAGTACCTTGGCGATAAAATGGTCTATTGATTCTCAAGCATTTTGGGGTTTAGAACTCCTTGGAACATCATATACAAGTTCAGAACCCACTCCCCACGATGATGTTTACGTAAACAGCCATGTAATATTTCTTACAATGTTATGTCAGTGGACTTGGTCTCAGCTCATAACTTCTGCTGTCTTCAGAGAGAAGGATGTTCTGTTCTTCTGATTATAGGGTGGGTACCACTTACGCAAGGGTCTTATGACCTATTTCAGGGGAAGAACAGAAAATTCTAAGTTTTATGGACCACTTAAGGGAAGAAGGATGAAAGATGGTCAGAGACCTTCCTGCTTCTGCAATTTTCTCAAATTCCTTTAACTTAAAATACTCAGTATACCAAAGTGCTGTACTGGGGTAGTGTGTTCTGAATCCATCAGGAGAAAGGGTAAAGAAATATGAAGAAAAGGGACACATTTAGACTAATATTTGTTGTCTTAATCCAACTAAAATTAATGTAATTATTTCTTGAAATAACACTGATGTGAAAGATGTACTACATAGATTGAAAAGAACTAGAGGGTAAGGAAAGAGTGTAGGAGGGAGAGGCCATATCTCCACCAATATTGCTTTTATTGTTTTCTATTGCTATATTTAAAGAGAAAATAAGCAGTAGGGTAGGATATCATTTTTCTTTTAACTGTGGTTAATGGTCACAAATAAAAAGATAAAATGTGTCTGAATAATGCCTTTGTAATTAGTGACTGAGTATGTCATTGCAACAAAGGATGGTAATATCCTGAGTTGGTTCAACTTCAATTGTGATGAATTATGTAAATGAAAATACCGGAAGAATTAACTGAATCAAATTATTTTTCAAAAAATGGATGAGAGAACACACTTGACTGTAGCAATGTACGAGTATACTAGCAAAATTTCTTCTAGTGCTTTGGAGTTGCTTTCATTATGCACATTTCCATTTGAAACTGATTTAATTATTGAGTCCTTTAGAAATCTGTTATAATGAGATTTTAGAAACTTATAGTGGAATCAAGTTGCCATTTGCACTGCACTGATAAAATCATTTTAAACAAAATTGTTGCCTACAGATAGTTCAAATATGTGGAATGCCATCAAGGAAACTATGTTTGCACTAGATATTAACAATTTTACAACTGCCTCTATTTACATTGTAAAACTGCCTCTTCAAATAACTTCTCTAAAGTGACTTTTTCTTTACATGGTGACTTTCATAAAGTTTAACTATCTTTAAAGAAAATCTGTTTTCTGTTAAATAACATTTGGGTAAACTTCCCACTATTTTATCTCAGTTATACAAAAAAGAACAAACTAAAAATATATTAATGCCCATTCCTGCTTGTTTATAATACCTTCTTCAATTATCATTTGTGAAGAAAAATGCTGAAAAGACTGAGCACCATAAATTAGATGTAAAAGACAGAGACAGGGAGAGGAGTTCATCCCTTCAGCTACTATTGTTAATAGGAAGAATGTGTAATTGATATCCAAGTTGAGACACTTTACAGAGTGGAAGTTGCTATTAATAATTATGCTGGGACAATAGGTATATATTTAGGCCTTTCTCAGATGAACTGGATCATATGTTAACCCTAATTAATTAAGCATCTGTTAACATGTCAAACATAGGGATTCTTTAACAACAAAAGAAAAATAATAATTGTGGCCCTCAAGGGTCTCACAGTCTAACAGGTGAAACAGTAAATCAATCCAAAACAGACCACAGGAAGGCACTATCCTCCCAGCCTGCTGTGCTCCCTATCACCTCTCTCACCCCCGGTTAATGTAGGTTTCCTACATTACAAGAAGGCTCTGGCTGTCAGAATTGTGCATGCCGCAGAATGCTTCAGCCAGTTCTGAATGTTAGTTCTCTCTCTGAGGATTTACGATATAAACAGCATTGATCTTGAATCTCTACATTGACACTTGCAAGTAGATAACAGTTTTCTCATTGTTTACAATATGCTGGGGACTGTTCTATATATTGGCTTCCACACATGTATTGACCCACACAATCTTCAAAGCCACTGTGACATTGATCCTATTGTTATCACCAATTTACAGATGATAAAACATCGTAGCGTTTTGTACCTCAGAGAGGTTAATTAACTTGTTCCAGGGCACAGCTTATAAGCGTGGAAACCAGGATTGAAATCTAGAAATGTGGCTCCAAGTCCGTTGTCTATAATCAGTACGCCTTACTGGATTTAACAGAATACCAGGCTCAACTTGGAATTGACATATATGAATTAATAATCCTTATGAGTTGAACTGTAATATAAGTAGGCTTAGTGTTATTAATCTGTTTGTATAGCTATATGTGCTTTGTTCATAGTTGATTATCTTTCCCCAAATATGTATGCTTAAAAATAAGGTAGTCTAAGATTGCTTGGAAGATACACTATCCTTTCACAAGATAAATATATACTAATGTTATTGAAGAAAGGCAGCAGTCCATGTTTTAAGGGTCAAAGAAAAAAGCGCTATTTAATCTCCAAAACCCACAGGAAACCACAATCCTTTATCCAACAGTGCAATCAGTTGAGTGGTCCAACTATCCATCATTCCAAGTATATCTCCCCAAAGGCCAAATGAAGATGATTGGTTCAATCAAAATCTTCAGTCAGAAAAGCTTTTTTTTTTTTCTAACATGCTGATCACATAAAGATGACTGGCTTGTACCTATACTTTGAGTAAGCTAGTTTAACTGACATTTCAATTTCTGAACTCTCTAGTTTCAATAATTAAAATAGTTTTAGATATCAGAAGAACATGAACAGGATTCTCATGTCCTACCATCTGCATGAAGTAGGATTGCATTCTATCAGGTTATTCTAAGTACTCTGCATAATTGGGTTTATTATTATAAATGTTTGCTAACAGAATCATCTGGAGTCCTCTTGCTTTTGACCTAAATAACTGAAAAACATTCTAAATGGCATTTGTTCACAATGCTTTCTTTATACATATAGGCAAACACTTATACATACAGACACAAAGATGTCTCCACCAGTTCTTAATGAGGCAGTATGAAACAGTAAACTTGGAATGCATTGGGTTCAGTTGCTGTGTGCTCCTGCAGCTTAATCATTATTGAATGTATTAGTCTGTTTTCATACTGCTACAACAAACTGACTGAGGCTGATCAACTTATACAGAAAAGAAGTTTAATTGACTCACAGTTCTGCATGGCTGGGGAGGCCTAGGAAAATTGCAGTTTACAGCAGAAGGCGAAGAAGCAGGAGCAGGCACCTTCACAAGGCAGCAGGAAAGAGAAAGCAGTCGGGGAGCTGCCAAACACCTAATTCATCAGATCTTGTGAGAACTCACTATCAGGAGAACAGCATTGGGGAAACTAAAGAACTGAAAATAACCAGCCTGAATGCTGCCCCCAGTCCCCATCACCTCCTACCAGTTCCCACCCTTGACATGTGGGGAATACTATTTGAGATGAAATTTGGATGGGGACACAGAGCCAAACCATATCATTGAGGAAAAACTTGGCAGTTTAAGCCCTGGTTTTCCAAACTATAAAATGAGATGATTTCCAACCTATTTAATTTTAAAGATTGGTTCAAAATTAAAATAGTACAATATATACAAATATACTTTATAAATTATAAAGCTCTATATGTTTCATATTAGTATGAAATATGGGTTGCTGGACAGTATGAACAGATCCCAAGGTATAATCTGAAAGTTGAGAGATTTCTGTCTCTGATACTTTTTTCTTACTGCATTTGACTTCCTGATACAATAATCTACAATCCATATTCCTATTTTGTCAAGGTAATGTCCTTTGTAATGTTTTTTCCTCCCTTCAATATGTATTACAGTCAAGAATTACATATTGCACTTAGTTGCCATATCTCTTTAAGCCTCCTTTATCTAAAAAACATTCTCAACTTTTATCTTTCATGACATATTTTAATAGTATATATAACTTATTTTTATAAAAATCATATTCAGTTTCAATGTGTCTGATAGTATCTTGTGATTATGTTCAGATTGTCTCTCCAGCCTGAATATTACAAAGATGATGTTGCTGCCTTCTTTTGTTGTTACATCCAGAATGCGTATAATATCCAGTAATTTCTCACTCCTAATATTTAGCTTAAGACAATACATTTGTGTAATATGACATACTTAGGGAAAAACCCTTGCACCTGTAAGAGACTGTGGGGAGACATTAAGGACCATGTAAATATCCTGCTCCTCAGCTCCCTTCCAACTCTCTCCCCCATTTCCACATTCCCTTCCCCCTCTTCTCTACCTCCCCCTTCCTATCCTTCCTCTCTGCCCCCTCCCCCATTTACCCTTTGCCCTCTATCCCACCTCCCTGCTCTATACCCCCTTGCTACTACTCCTGCCCCACCCCCACCCTGCGATCCCCACCCTCACCTGCCCCTGCTGCTACACACACACACACACACCCCAGCACATTCTCCCCTGACCCCTGCACACGCCCACCCTTTCCATCTTTTTATTTTTCCGTAAGTGACTGGAGTACAGGTAGTATTTGGTTACACGAATAAGTTCTTCAGTGGTAATTGGTGAGATCCTGGTGCACCCATCATTCAAGCACTGCATTTGTTGTCTTTCATCCCTTGTCCCCCTCCTACAAGTCCCCAGAGTCCATTGTGTCATTCTCGTGCATGTGCATCCTCATAGCTTAGCTCCCATACATCAGTGAGAACATACCATGTTTGATTTTCCATTCCTGAGCTACTTCACTTAGAATAATAGTCTCCAATCTCATCCAGGTCATTGAAAATGCTGTTAATACATTCCTTTTTATGGCTGAGTAGTATTCCATCTCATATATATATAATATATATATATATATATATATATCTCACAGTTTATCCACTTGATGATTTATGCACATTTGGGTTGGTTTTACAATTTGGCAATTGTGAATTGTGCTGCTGCTATAAACATGCGTATGCAAGTATCTTTTTTGAGTAATGACTTCTTTGCCTCTGTATAGATACCCAGTAATGGGATTCATGTATCGAATGGTAGTTCTACTTTTAGTTATTTAAGAAATCTCCACACTGTTTTCCATAGCAGCTGTATTAGTCTGCGTTCCCACCAGCAGTGTGGAAGTGTTCCCTGTTCACCACATCCATGCCAACATCTACTGTTTTTTGATTCTTTGATTATGGCTGTTCTTGCAGGAGTAAGATGATATCACATTGTGGTTTTGATTTGCATTTTACTGATCATTAGTGATGTTGAACATTTTTTATATGGTTGATGGCCATGTGTATATTTTTTGAGAATTGTCTATTCATGTCCTTAGCCCACTTTTTGATGGGATTGTTTTTTATTACCAGTTTGAGTTCATCATAGATTCTGGATATTAGCGCTTTGTCAGATGTATAGATCGTGAAGATTTTCTCCCATCCTGTGGGTTGTCTGTTTATTCTGCTGACTGTTCCTTTGGCTATGCAAAAGCTCTTTAGTTTATCTAGGTCCCAGCTATTTATCTTTGTTTTGATTGCATTTGCTTTTGGGATTTTGGTCATGAAGTACTGCCTAAGCCGGTGTCTAGAAGGATTTTTCTGATGTTATCTTCTAGAGTTTTTATAGTTTCAGGTCTTAGGTTTAACTCTTTAATCCATCTTGAGTTGATTTTTGTATACAGTGAGAGATGAGGATCCAGTTTCATTCTCCAACATGTGGCTAGCCAATTATCCCAGCACCATTTATGGAAAGGATATCCTTTCCCTACTTTATGTTTTTGTTTGGTTTGCGGGAGATCAGATGGCTGTAAGTATTTGGATTTATTTCTGGGCTCTCTATTCTGTTTCATTGGTTTATGTGCCTAATTTTTTTCTAGTACCATGCTATTTGGGTGACTGTAGCCTTATAGTTTGCAATCAGGTAGTGTGATGATTTGTTCTTTCTTAGTTTTGCTTTTGCTGTGTGGACTCTCTTTTGGTTCCACGTGAATTTTAAAGTTGTTTTTTCTAACTCTGTGAAGAATGATGGTGGTGTTATGATGGGGATTGCATTGAATTTGTAGATTGCTTTTGACAGTATGGTCATTTTCATAATGCTGATTCTACCCATCCATGAGCATGGGATGTGTTTCCATTTGTTTGTGTCATCTAGATTTATTTCAGCAGTATTTGGTAGTTTTTCTTGTAGAGGTCTTTCTACTCCTTTGTTAGGTATATTCCTAAGTACTTGATTATTTTTTGGGGGGGGCAGGTATTGTAAAAGGGTTTGCCTTCTTGATTTAATTATCCATTTGATCACTGTTGGTATATAGAAGACCTATAGATTTGTGTGCATTAATATTTTATTTGGAAATCTTGCTGAATTCTTTTTATCAGCTCTAAGAGCTTTCTAGAGGAGTCCTTAGGGTTTTCAAGGTGAATGATCAGAGCATCAGCAAACAGTGACAGTATGACTTCCTCTTTACCAATTTGGATGCCCTTTATTTCTTTATCTTGTCTGATTCTGTGGCTAGGACTTCCAGTACTATGTTGAAGAGAACATCCTTGTCTTGTTCCCATTCTCAGAGGGAATGCTTTCAACTTTCCCCCATTGAGTATTATGTTGGCCATGGGTTTGTCAAAGATGGCTTTTATTATATTAACTTTTGCCCCTTTTATACAGATTTTGCTGATGGTTTTAGTCATAGAGGAATGCTGGATCTGTTGAGATGATCATGTGGTTTTCATTTTTCATTCTGTTTATGTGGTGTATCACATTTATTGACTTGTGTATTTTAAACCATTCCTGCATCCCTGGTATAAAACCCACTAATCATGGTAGATTACCTTTTTGATATGTTGTTGAATTTGGTTAGCTAATGTTTTCTTAAGGATTTTAGCATAACTTACTCCAAGATAGACTATATGCTAGGCCATAAAATGAGCCTCAATAAAGTTAAGAAAATTGAAATTACATCAAGTACTCTTTCAGGCCACAGTGGAATAAAACTAGAAATCAACCTAAAAGGAACCTTCAAAGCCATGCAAATACATGGAAATTAAATAACCTGTTCCTGAATGAGGATTGGGTCAAAAACAAAATCAATGTGGAAATTTAAAAATTCTTCTAACTGAATGACAATAATGACACAACCTATCAAACCTCTGGGATACAGCTAAGGCAGTGCTGAGAGGACAATTCATAGCCCTAAACACTTACATCAAAAGTCTCAATGCACACAAACAGACAATCTAAGGTCACACATCAAGGAACTAGAGAAAAAGAACAAACCCAAACCCAGCAGAAGAAAGGAAATAACTGAGATCACAGCAAAACAAAATGAAATTGAAACAAAAAATGCAAAGATAAATGAAACAGAAAGTTGGTTCTTTGAAAAGATAAGTAAAATTGATAGGCTATTACCAAGATTAACCAAAAAAAGAAGAGAGGAAATCCAAATAGTCTCACTGAGAAATGAAACAGGAGATATTACAACTGATGCCACTGAAATACAAAAATCATGCAAGACTACTTATGAATGCCTTTACACACATAAACTAGAAAACCTAGAAGGTGGATAAATTGCTGGAAAAATACAACTCTCCTAGCTTAAATCAGAAACAATTAGATACCCTGAACAGACCAAAAACAAGCAGTGAGATTGAAATTGTAATTGAAAAGTTACCAAAAACAACAACAAAAAAACTCCAGGACCAGTCGGATTTACATGAGAATTCTACCAGACATTCAAAGAAGAATTGGTACGAATCCTTTTGACACTATTCCACAAGATAAAGAAGAAATCTTCTCTAATTCATTCTGTGAAGCCAGTATCACCCTAATAACAAAACCAGGAAAGAACATTACCAAAAAAAGAAAACTACAGGCCAATATCTTTGATGAACATAGAAGTTAAAATCATTAACGAAATACCAACCCCCTTCTTTTTTTCTTAAAGACAGTTTTGCTCTGTTAATCAGGCTGGAGTGCAGTGGAACAATCATAGCTTACTGCAGCATTTAACTCCTGGGATCTTCTTGTCTCAGCCTCCTGATTAGCTGGTACTATAGGCACACATGCACTACCATGCCCTGTTAATTTTGTTTTTGTGGAGACAGGGTCTTGACAAGTTTCCCAGGCTGGTCTCATGAACTCCTGGCCTCAGGCAATCATCCTACCTCAGCCTCCCAAAGTGCTGAGATTACAGTTGTTAGCCATTGCACGTAGCCCCTCTGCTATATGTTTGAACTTAACTCTATCATAAATTTATATACTTACTATATGTATTGTATTTTATTTTCTATGATTTTCATTACTGGATATGTCTTTACTTTGTAAAGAATTTTCTTTTGGAATTTATGAAGGTTAATATTTTTAATGGTTACTTTTGTATTAATAGAATTCTTAACCCTTCTTTTCTTACATTACCCTTTTAAATGCTGTTTAAAAATATTAATTTTTGGCCAGGTGTGATGGCTCACACCTGTAATCCCAGAACTTTGGGAGGCCAAGGTGAGTGAAATAACTTAAGGTCAGGAGTTCAAGACCACCCTGATCAGCATGGCAAAACCCCATCTTTACTAAAAATACAAAGATATAGCCTGGGTGGTGCTGTGCACCTATAGTCCCAGCTACTCAGGAGGCTGAGGCAGGAGAATTGCTTGAACCTGGGAGGCAGGGTTTCAGTGAGCTGAGATCATCACTGCACTCCTGCCTGAGTGAGACTCCATCTTGGAAAATACATATCCATGTGTGTGTGTGTGTGTATGTGTGTGTGTGTGTATATGTACATATATATACACACACACACACATATATATACACACATACACATACTTATATAAAATTTTGACTCCCCTCCATTACCAATCAACAATGGGTGGCCACAATTCACTTCTTTCCCCTTTTTCTGTTGCAGTCTATTCTATAAGTACACATAACATTTGCTTATATTTTTCCCCGTCTTCCTACGTGCTTGTCTTGTCTTCATAATTATATTGTATGCTCATAATATAAATGTTTTCTGCTCACCATCAGTTCTTTTGCTGAATTTTTTCCAGTTATCATAGAGTTGCATAATACATATTCACTAGTAATTTCCTCAAGAGGTACACTTCTGAATAATATTTTCTGCTTGCTTACATGTTTAAAACTGTTTTCTCTATAGCCCTGATAATTGAGTATAGCTTGGTTGAATAAAACTTATTGTTGCTTCATATATAACTTCCTTGAGCTTTCTTAAAAATTCTGGTCTACTGGCACTTGTATTAAAAGTTGCTCAAAGTCTGATAACCAGCCTAATTATTTAATCTAATTAACAATTTGTTCATTTTTCCTGGAAGCCCTAAAGATATTTTTAATCTTTCAAATCTAGTAGCTTTTATAGGTAAAGAATGGACCCCTTTTGATTTGTAGATTTGTCTTATTTCTATGTTTTCTTGAATTATAACATTAAATATTAGTTTGTTACATTCCCCACCCACCGCCCCCAGCCAGGGACCTCAATTATGTGTATGTTGAAACTTCTTAGGTTGACTTTCTTTTTATCACTTTCTCTGTGACCTTTATTTCTTTCCTTTTGTATTTCTTCTTTTATTTCATTTTCGTTTTCTTGGATGTTATCATGCATCTTTTCAGTATTCTATATTAAATTTGTATTTGAATCTTTTCTCGCTTGTGCATCTTATTTATTATTTACTTCTGAGGCAGTTTGGAGTTTTCCGTTATTTTTTTTCCTGAAATTGATCAGCCATGATAGCACTTTTTCTTTTTTGTTCATTTCTATTTTGTTATTAAATACCTGATTCTAGTTTCCTTTCTTAAATCTCCAAATGCTTTTTTATGTATACTAAACTACATTTGTAACATGTTACACAATTTTTCTGCTTCATAATTGTTAGGGAAAGGAGATTTTTATTACTTAAAATGTTATAATTTGCCTTTTCAGTTTATTTGTCATAAATTTCCATGGATTTTTTTTCTATGTTTTCAATTGCTTTCTGACAAGCTCATGCTCTTTAGCAAGTTTGAGACCAGCCTGACCAACATGGTAGAAACTCATCTCTACTAAAAATACAAAAATTAACTGGGCGTGGTGGCAGGCACCTGTAATCCCAGCTACTCCAGAGGCTGAGGCAGGATAATTACTTTAACCCAGGAGGTGGAGGTTGTAGTGAATTGAGATCATACTCCTGCACTTTAGCCTAGGCAACAAGAGCAAAACTCTGACACACACACACACACACACACACACACACACACACACACACAGAGTAGTTTCTTTAATGAGTAGCAGTGATGGTGCTGGTGGGTAGTGATTGTATGAAATTAGAAGGGGCTAACGTCATTTTTTTCTTTCTGCAAGGTATTTTATTTTACCCTTTTTCTTTCTTCTTTGTCTAAACCTACCACTTTTCTGCGAATACCACCCTTGTTTATTTAATTATCTTATAGAAGCAAGGCTACTCTGAGGTTGCCACTCTTGGTCTCACTCACTTTTAAGTTCTTTACCTGTAGCTGATTCTGCCAGTTATCAAGTTCTAGTCCTGAGTTTAATATTTTGGAACTGGTTTTGAACTTATCTTTTGAAAAGGGATTTTATCTGTGTTTCATCTATATCTTGTGTACACTTTCAACCCTGACACACAGAAGTGAACAGCTCTCCTTCCCCTACTCGCAAAGGCCTGAAGCATCAGGAAGAGCTCTTTTGAAAATTAGTGTTTATTTTCTTTTTTAATCAAAAAAATGGAAACTTCAGAGAATTTTGTGTCCTCATAGTGTAGAAGACAGGCCATGTGTGATTCAATTGGTGCCCTTTATTTTTTTATTCTACAATTTTCGAGATATATGTGTGAAGTCACTGGATTCAGGTAATACCATTATCCTCCAAACCAGAAATTTGGCTTCATTACTGATTAATGATAAGTGAAGGGAATTTTCAAGGGGAAGAGAGGGGGAAAAGAATAGAAAAATGACTGGAAAGGATAATATAATCAAGAAAAGATACAAAAAAAAATAGAGACTGATAAGGAAAGAGATAAGGACAGGTGGAAATACAAAAGGTGAGAAGACAGCAATTAAAAATCAAGACTGAGAGTGACAGAGGAAGATTATACACCCATATGCATACACACAAACATGTACACAAAATTATTATATGTGCAAGTCATTAAGGAAAAACTAGTTATATGACATAGTAGTTCTTCATCTGTATAACAGGAATAATTAGGAATTATGTAAGAATTAAAGGAATTATTTCATGTAAATAGGATATTAGTGTATTGTAAGTACTCAATAAATGTTAACTTATTATTCAGAGAGAAAACAAGAATGCAAGCTTGCAGAGACTGATTAGGCAAATGCATATTCACGGAAACAGAAAGCTACAAAGAAATCAGACTTTCAAGTGAAAACATTTTTATTACATTATTAAAGAGAAAAATTCCTCTTGATGGAGGTGCCATGACTACGATAAAGCCTGGAAATTCAAAAGGTAAAACTTAGGTATATAATGAAATCACTCATTAATAAATATTCACTTTAAGCTCAAACATGTTTTAATACACTGAGGAGGACTATGTCTCATGTTCGTATTTGAAAATATAAATTGAACTATTTTGAAAAGTCTTAAATCATAAAAATACATTTAGAAATAAATTTTAAAAGCACAAAAGGCAGATAACCTTTAAAAAATGTATGCCAAGTTTTCTCTTAATCTTTTTTGTTCTTTATAAAATTATTTTTTTCTGTGATTACATTGTATTAATTTTTCCCATACTATCATATTTATTTTTGTCATTTTACCAGGTACAAATATTTTTAAAGTGCTTTACCATAGGCTCATAAAATGTTATGCTTGAAAAAGAACTTAGAAATGAGCTTCTCTTCTCTTTCATATATATATATAATACATATTATATAAAACATAAAGCATATCTATATATCTATATAAAATATACATATTTATATTATACATATAAAGCATATATATTATTATTTTTTTTTGAGATGGAGTCTTGCTCTGTCTCCCAGGCTGGAGTGCAATGGCACAATATTGTCTAACTTCAACCTCCACCTCCCAGGTTCAAGTAATTCTCCTGCCTTAGCCTCCTAAGTAGCTAGGATTCCAGGCCTCTGCCACCACACCCAGCTAATTTTTGTATTTTTTAGTAGAGACGGGGTTTTGCCATGTTGGCCAGGCTGGCCTCGAATCCCTGATCTCAGGTGATCCACCTGTCTCAACCTCCCAAAGTGCTAGGATTACAGACATGATTGTTCATATATTTTTTAATGTCGAAGAATTAAAGACACATAAATATCAATAAATTTCTTAGTACTACCTTATGTGAAGCTCTCTTCTAAGCCAAAAGATTAAGAAAAGGTGTAAGATATATCCCAATCCTTAAATGAGTTACAATAGGTACCTTATTATCCAGGTAAACTATTATTTTATACCAGTGCCATCGTACATCTATGTGGCTAAGCCTTGAAATTAAATCATGTTAATTTGATTTAATTATAAAGAAAGCCTGATATATTAACATCACCATCACAGGAGATTTCATTTTTATGAAACAGCTTATGTCACTAGAAACTAACTTTTATAAAAGTCATCATTTAATTGTCTCTTTCATCTTGACCTCTGCCAAAAGGAGCATTTGGCAGTGTCTGTTGCTGCTGCTTGCAATGCTTGCATTGCCAAGCTTCCATGACCACACACTTGCCTGCTTTACCTCTCTCCTGACTCTATGATAATGGTTCTCAGTGTTAGTGTCTGTCAAAAACACCTAAAAAATTTACAAGTATTGATGGTGCCCACTGCCACAATGTGATTCAATGTGTCTCAAATACAGTCCTATATTTGATCAAATACAGTCCTATATTTTGATCAAGTTCTCCAATGACGACAATGAGGTTATTTGTGGGACCACACTTTGGGAACTATTGTTCTATAGAATTTTTCTGTTCCTTAATATTTTGAAAATGTGTCTGAGAAAATCCAATTACTTCTTCTTCTTATGAATTTTCAGAGAGGAGAGATCTGTCCTATATCATAATCATCTACTGGCCACTTTAATTAGAGGTTGCAGGTCTCTACAACATTAATAACTGTTCATTATGATAAGATACTTGTAGAGGCTTAATTTCTTAAGCCTTTATGTGGTAATCTCATTATCTGTCTGATAAGAAATATTATCCCCACTTTAGAGATATGAAAACAGTCACACAACAATAAGTAAAGCCAAAAGTCACACAGAGATCTGCTTGACTCCAGATAATGAGCTTTTACTCCCTCCCTACCATTTCCTTTGAGATAATAAATTTGGAAAGACCGAAGATGCGTTATTCTGTTATGTGTGGTACAATGTAATTAAGCAAGGATAATTAATAATTTAATTGCATTTACGATAGAATTTTTTTTCTTTTTAAGACTAAACAGTATTCATTGTATATACATAATACATTTTATTTATTCATTCATACATTAATGAACACTTGGGTTGATTCCATATCTTGGCTATTTTAAATAATGCTGCAGTGAACATGAGAGTAAGTGCAAGTACCTGTTTGAGATGCATCCTTTGAATATACACCTACTAGTGGGATTACTGGATCATAGGATAGTTCTATTTTTCATTTTTTGAGTATATACCTGTCTCATTACATTTTCACGCTGCTAATAAAGACATATCTGAGACTGGGTAATTTATAAAGGAAAGAAGCTTAAGTAACTCACAGTTCAGTAGGGCTGAGAAGGCCTCAGGACACTTACAATCATGGTAGAAGAGGAAGCAAACACATCCTTCCTCACATAGTGGCAGGGAGAAGAAGAATGAGAATTGAGCAAAGGGGAAAAATCCCTTATAAAACTATCAGATCTTGTGAGAAGTTACTATCACAAGAATAGCATGGGGAAAACCACCCCCATAAGTCAATTACCTCCACGAGATCCCTCTCATGACATTATGGGAACAAGTCAAAATGAGATCTGAGTGGTGACACAGTTAAACCCTATCAACTCCATACTGTTTCTTTGTAACTGATGTACTAACTCACATTTCCATTAACAGTGTACAAGTGTCCTCTTTTTTCCACAGCCTTGACAACACTTCTTACCTTTTGTCTTTTTGATTATAGCCATTCTAAATAGTGTAAAAGAACATCTCATTGTGGTGTTAATATGCATTTCCCTAATAAGTTATGCTAGCAATTTTTTCATATATGTGTTGGCCATTTGTATGTCTTCTGAGAAATGTCTATTCAGATTTTTTGATACATTTTGTGTCAATATTTTATTATTGGTTTGAGTTATTGGTATATTTTAGATATTAATCAGTTATCAGATATATAATTTGCAAATACATTCTCCCATTGAAGTGAATGTTGTCTCTTCACTCTGTATCCTTTGCAATGCAGAAGCTCTTTAGTTTGAAATATTCCCATTTGTCTAGTTTGCTTTTGTTGCTTGTGATTTTAAAGTTTTATACAAAACATTATTACCCAGATCAAAGTCATGGAGTTTTCCCCTATGCTAATAGTTTTATAGTTTTAGGTTTCACATTTAAGTTTTACTCAATTTTGAGTTAAATTTTTTTAAATATGATGTAAGCCAATGGTCTAGCAGCAGAAGTAGCAGCAGTGGGAGTAGTAGTAATATTGGTAATACTGCACGTGAATATCAAGTTTCCCCAGTATCATTTGAAGAGAATGTTCTTCACATTGTGTGTTTTTGGCACCTTTGTCAAAACTTAATTTATCATAAATGCATGGGTTTATTTCTGAGTTCTCTCATCTATCCCACTGGTGTATTGTCTGTCTTATGTCATTATCATAATGTTTTAATTATTATAGCTTCATAATGAATTTAAAATGAAGTAGTAAGATGCTTCTGGCTTTGTTCCCCTTCTTGAGGCTTGATTTTTGCATTAAGGTCTTTTGTGATTTCATACAAATATTAGGTTTGTCTTTTCTATTTCCATGAAAAATGTCATTGAAATTTTCATAGGGGTTGCATTAAATATGTAGATTGTTTTGGGTGTTATGACCAATTTAACAACATTAATATTGGGTTGTATAACCAAATTAACAATATTAATATTAACAATATCAATTTCAATCCTTTAACTTGGGATATCTTTCCATTTATTTGTGTCATCTTTAAATTTTTTATCCATATTTAATAGTGTTCAATATGTCTTTCACCTGTTGCTTATATATATTCCTGAGTAATTTTGTAGCTATTATAAATGGGATTGTGTTCTTAATTTCTTTTTCTAATAGTTCATTACTAGTGTATACAAATGCTAGTGAGTTTTGTACGTTGGTCTTATATCCTGCAACTTTATTGAATTTATTAGTTTTAACTTTCTTTATAGAGTCTTTAGAGTCTTCTATATAAAAGATTACGTGTAAATAAAGACAATTTAAATGCTTCCTTTTCTATTTGGATGCCTTTTGGTTTTTTCTCTTATCAAATGTCTCTGGCTAGGACTTCCAGTACTATGATGAATGGAAGTGGTAGGAATGAACATCCTTCCCTTGTTCCTGATGTTGGAGACAAAGCTTTCAACTTTTCACTGTTGAGTATGATGCTTGCTATGGTCTTGTTGTAAACGGTTTGTATTGTGTCAACATACATCTCTTCTATACCTAATTAATTGAGAGTTTTATTGTGAAACAATGCAAACTTTTAAAAATGCCTTTTATATATCTATTAAGATTATGGTATGGCTTTGTCTTCATTCTGTTAATGTGATATATCATATTTATTTAGATATACTGAACCATCCCAGGGATAAATCCCACTTGATCATAGTGAATAGTTTTTTTTTTAATACTTTAAGTTCTTGTATACATGTGCAGAACGTGCAGGTTTGCTGCATAGGTATACACATGCCATGGTGGTTTACTGCACCCATCAAACAGTCATGTAAATTAGGTAATTCTTCTAATGCTATCCCTCCTCTAGGCTCCCACACCCGACATGCACTGGTGTGTAATGGTCCCCTCCCTGTGTCCATGTGTTCTCATTGTTCAACTCCCACTTATGAGTGAGAACGTGTGGTGTGTGGCTTTCTGTTCCTTTATTAGTTTGCTGAGAATGATGGTTTCCTGCTTCATCCATGTCCCTGCAAAGGACATGAACTCATTCTTTTTAAGGCTGCATAGTATTCCATGGTGTATATGTGCCACATTTTTAAAATCCAGTTTATCATTGATTGGCATTTCGGTAGGTTCAAAGTCTTTGCTATTGTGAATAGTGCTGTAATAAACATCAATAAACATAGGTGTGCATGTGTCTTTATAGTAGAATGATTTATAATCCTTTGGGCATATACTCAGTATTGGGATTGCTGGGTCAAATGGTATTTCTGGTTCTAGATCCTTGAGGAATTGCCACATTGTCTTCCACAATGGTTGAACTCCCACCAACCATTCCTGTTTCTCCACATCCTCTCCAGCATCTGTTGTTTCCTGCCTTTTTAATGGTCACCATTCAAACTGACATGAGATAGTATCTCATCATGGTTTTGATTTGCATTTCTCCAATGACCAGTGATAATAAGCATCTTTTCATATGTTTGTTGGCTGCATAAATGTCTCCTTTTGAGAAGTGTCTGTTCATATCCTTCACCCACTATTTGATGGTTTGTTTTTGTTTTTTTTTTGTAAATTTGTTTAACTTCTTTGTAGATTCTGGATATTAGCTCTTTGTTAGATGGATAGATTGCGACAGTTTTCTCCCATCCTGTAGGTTGCCTGTTCACTCTGATGATAGTTTCTTTTGCTGTGCAGAAGCTCTTAAGTTTAATTAGATTCCATTTGTCAATTTTGGTTTTTGTTGCAATTGCTTTTGGTGGTGTTGTCATGATGTCCTTGCCCATGCCTATGTCCTGAATGGTATTGCCTAGGTTTTCTTCTAGGGTTTTTATGGTTTTAGGTCTTATGTTTAAGTCTTTAATCCATCTTGAGTTAATTTTTGTGTAAGGTATAAGGAAGGGGTCCAGTTTCAGTTTTCTGCATATGCCTAGCCAATTTTCCCAACACCATTTATTTAAGTAGAGAATCCTTTCCCCTTGCTTGTTTTTGTCAGGTTTGTCAAAGATCCATGATTGTAGATGTGTGGCATTATTTCTGAGGCCTTTTTTCTCTTCCATTGGTCTATATATCTGTTTTGGTACTAGTACCATGATGTTTTACTATGGGCTTGTAGTACAGTTTGAAGTCAGGTAGCATGATGCCTCCAGCTTTGTTCTTTTTGCTTAGGACTGTCTAGGCTATACAGGCTTTTTATGTTTGTTTCATATGAAATTTAAAGTAGTTTTTCTAATTCTGTGAAGAAAGTCAGTGGTACCTTGATGGAGATAGTATTGAATCTGTAAATTACTTTAAGCAGTATGGCCATTTTCATACTGATTCTTCCTATCCATGAGCATGGAATGTTTTTCCACTTGTTTGTGTCCTCTCTTATTTCCTTGAGGAGTGGTTTGTAGCTCTCCTTGAAGAGGTCCTTCCCATTCCTTGTAAGTAGTATTCCTAGGTATTTCATTCTCTTTGTAGCAATTGTGAATGGGAGTTCACTCAGGATTTGACTCTCTATTATTGGTGTATAGAAAGGCTTGTGATTTTTGCACATTAATTTTGTATCCTGAGACTTTGCTGAAGTTGCTTATAAGCCTAAGGAAATTTTGCTCTGAGACATGGGGTTTTCTATATATATGATCATGTCATCTGCAAACAGAGACAATTTGACTTCCTCTCTTCCTATTTGAATACACTTTATTTCTTTCTCTTGCCTGATTGCCCTGGCCATAACTTCCAATAGTATGTTGAATAGGAGTGGTGGGAGAGAGCACCCTTGTCTTGTGCAGCTTTTCAAAGGGAATGCTTCCAGCATTTACCCATTCAATATGATATTGGCTGTGGGTTTGTCATAAATATTTCTTCTTATTTTGAGATATGTTCCATCAATACCAAGTTTATTGAGTGTATTTAGCATGAAGGGGGGTTGAATTTTATTGAAGACCCTTTCTGCATCTATTGAGATAATCATGTGGGTTTTTGTCATTGGTTCTGTTTGTGTGAACCAGCCTTGCATCTCAGGGATGAAGCCAAGTTGATCGTGGTGGATAAGCTTTTTGATGTGTTGTTGGATTCAGTTTGCCAGTATTTTATTGGGTATTTTTGCATCAATGTTCATCAGGATATTGGCCTGAAATTTTCTTTTGTTTTGTCTCTGCCGGGCTTTGGTATCCAGATGATGCTGGCCTCATAAAATGAGTTAGGGATGAGAAACTCCTTTTCTATTGTTTGGAATAGTTTCAGAAGGAACAGTACCATCTCCTCTTATACTTCTGGTAGAATTCAGCTGTGAATCTGTCTGATCCTGGGCTTTTATTGGCAGGTAGGCTACCAATTACTCTCTCAATTTCAGTACTTATTATTGATCTATTTGGAGATTCCACTTCTTTTGATTTAGTTTTGGTAGGATGTATGTGTCCAGGAATTTATCCATCTCTTCTACATTTTCAAGTTTATTTGCATAGAGGTGTTTATAGTATCCTCTGATGGTAGTTTGTATTTCTGTGGCATCAGTTGTGATCTCCCCTTTATCATTTTTTATTGTGTCACTTTGATTCTTCTCTCCTTCTTTATTAGACTGGCTAGTGGTCTATTTTGTAACTTTTCAAAAACCCACCTCCTGACTTCATTGATTTTTGAAGGGTTTTTCATGTCTCTATCTCCTTAATTTCTGCTCTGATCTTAGTTATTTCTTGTCTTCTACTAGCTTTTGAATTTTGTTTGCTCTTGCTTCTCTAGTTTGTTAATTGTGATGTTAGGGTGCCGATTTTAGGTCTTTCCCACTTTCTCCTGTGGCCATTTAGTGCTGTAAATTTCCCTCTAAACACTTCCTCAGCTGTGTCCCAGGGATTCTGGCTTGTTGTGTTTTTGTTCTCATTGGTTTTAAAAAGTTTGTTTATTTCTGCCCTGATTTTGTTATGTACCCAGCTGTCATTCATGAACAGGTTGTTCAGCGGTTTCCATGTAGTTTTGTGGTTTTTGAGTTAGCTTCTTAATCCTGAGTTCTAATTTGATTAAAATTAGTGGTCTAAGAGAATGCTTGTTATTATTTCCATTCTTTTCTGTTTGCTGAGGAGTGTTTTACTTCCAATTACGTGGTTAATTTTAGAATAAGTGAGATGCGGTGCTGAGAAGAATGTATATTCTGTGGATTTGGGGTGGAGAGGTCTGTAGATGTCTATTAGGTTCACTTGGTCTAGAGATGAGTTCAAGTCCTGAATATCCTTGTTAATTTTCTGTCTTGTTGATCTGTCTAATACTGACAGTGGGTGTTAAAGACTTCCACTATTGTTGTATAAGTGTCCAAGTCTCTTTAGGTCTCTAAGAACTTACTTTGAGAATCTGGGTGCTGCTGTATTGGGTGCATATGTATTCAGGATAGTTAGCTCTTCTTGTTGTATTGATCCCTTGACCATTATGTAATTCCCTTCTTTGTCTTTTTTATCTTTGTTGGTTTAAAGTCTGTTTTAGAGACTAGGATTGCGACCTCTACTTTTTTTTTCTATTTTCTTAGTAAATATTCCTCCATCCCTTTATTTTAATCCTATGTGCATCTTTGCATGTGAACTGGGTCTCCTGAATACAGCACAGAAATGGGTCTTGACTCTTTATCCAATTAACTAGTCTGTGTCTTTTAATTGGGCCATTTAATCCATTTTCATTTAAGATTAATATTGTTATAATTTGATCCTGTCATTATAAAGCTAGCTGGTTATTTTGTGCATTAGTTGATTCAGTTTCTTCCTAGTGTCAATTGTCTTTACAATTTAGTATGTTTTTGCAGTGGCTGGTACCTGTTTTTCCTTTCCATATTTAATGCTTCCTTCAGGAGCTCTTCTAAGGCAGGCCTGGTGGTGACAAATCTCTCAGTATTTGCTTATTTGTAAAGGATTTTATTTCTCCTTTCTTATGAAGCTTAGTTTGGCTGGATATAAAATTCTGGGTTGAAAATTCTTTAAGAATGTCAAATATTGGCCCCCACTATCTTTTGGCTTGCAGGTTTCTACAAAGAGATCTGCTGTTAATTTGATGGGCTTCCCTTTGTGGGTAACTCGACCTTTCTCTCTGGCTGCCATTAACATTTTTTCCTTCATTTCAACTTTGGCAAATCTGATGATTATGTGCCCTGGGATTGCTCTTCTCCAGAAATATCTTCGTAGTGTTTTCTGAATTTGAATGTTTACCTGTCTTGCTAGGTTGGGGAAGTTCTCCTGTATAGTATCCTAAAGAGTGTTTTCCAACTTGGTTCCATTCTCCCCATCACTTTCAAGTATACCAATCAAATGTAGGTTTGGTCTTTTCACATAGTCCCATATTTCTTGGAGGCTTTGTTCATTCCTTTTCATTCTTTTATCTCTAATCGTGTCTTTATGCTTTATTTCATTAAGTTGATCATCAGTCTCTAATCTTTTTTCTTCTGCTTGATTGATTTGGCTATTGATACTTGTGTTTGTTTCATGAAGTTCTCATGCTGTGTATTTCAGGTCATTTATGTTCTTCTTTAAACTGGTTATTCTAGTTAGCAATTCCTCTAACCTTTTTTTAAGATTCTTAGCTTCCTTGCATTGGGTTAGAGCATGCTCCTTTAGCTTGGAGGAATTTGTTATTACCCACCTTCTGAAGCCTCCTTCTGTCAATTCATCACACTCATTCTCCATCTAGTTTAGTTCTCTTGCTGATGAGGAGTTGTGATCCTTCGAAAAGAAGAGGTGTTTTGGTTTTTGGAGTTTTCAGCCTTTTTGCTCTGGGTTTTCCTCCTTTCATGGATTTATCTACCTTTGGTCTTTGATGTTGGTGACTTTTGAATGGGGTTTCTGTGTTGATGTCCTTTGCGTTGATGTTGATGCTATTCCTTTCTGTTTGTTAGTTTTTCCTTGTAATAGTCAGGCACCTCTGCTGCAGGTCTGCTAGAGTTTGCTGGAAGTCCTCTCCAGAACCTGTTTGCCTGGATATCACCAGTGAAGGCTGCAGAACAGCAAAGATGACTGCCTGTCCATTCCTCTGGAATCTTCATCCCAAAGGGGTACCCACCAGATGCCAGCCAGAGCTCTCCTCTATGAGGTGTCTGTCAGCCCCTTCTGGGAGGTATTTCCCAGTCAGGAGGCATGGGAGTCAGGGACCCACTTGAGGAGGCAGTCTGTCCCTTAGCAAAGCTCAAACACTGTGCTGGGAGATCCACTGCTCTCTTTAGAGCCAGCAGGCAAAAAAGTTTAAGTCTGCTGAAGCTGGGCCCATAGCTGCCCCTTTCCCCATGTGCTCTGTTCCAGAAAGGTGGGAGATTTATCTATAAGCCCCTGATTAAGGTTGCTGCCTTTCTTTCAGAGATGCCTTGCCCAGAGAAGAGGAATCTAGAGAGGCAGTCTGGATACAGCAGCTTTGCTGAGCTGTGGTGGGTTCTACCCAGTTTGAACTTCCAGGTGGCTTCATATACACTGTGAGGGGAAAACAGCCTACTCAAGACTCAGTAATAATAGGCGCCCCTCCCCCCACCAAGCTCAAGTGTCCCAGGTCAACTTCAGACTGCTGTGCTGGAAGTAAGAATTTAAAGCCTGTGCATCTTAGCTTGCTGGGCTCTGTGGGGTGGAATTCACTGAGTTAGACCACTTGGTTCCCTGGCATCAGCCCCCTTTCCAACGGAGTGAATGGTCCTGTCTAGCTGGCATTCCAGGTGCCACTGGGGTATGAAAAAAAAAATTGCAGCTAGCTCATGGTCCGCCCAAACAGCCACCCAGTTTCGTGCTTGAAACCCAGTGCCCCAGTGGCATAGGCACCAGAGGGAATCTCCTGGTCTCCGGGTTGCAAAGATTATAGGAAAAACATAGTATCTGGGCTGGTTCTTCATGGCACAGTCCATCATGGCTTCCCTTGGCTAGGGGAGGGAGTTCCCCAACCCCTTGCACTTTCTGTGTGAGATGACACCCCACCCTGCTTCTGCTCACCCTTTGTGGGCTGCACCCTCTCTCTAACCAGTCCCAATGAGATGAGCCAGGTACCTCAGTGGAAATGCAGAAATCGCTTGTCTTCTGCATTGGTCTCACTTGGAGCTGCATACCAGAGCTGTTCCTATTCAGCCATCTTGCCAGCCATCTCCATGAATAGTTCTTTTGTATGCTAATGAATTTGGTTTGCTAATACTCTGCTGAAGATTTTTACATCCATGTTCATCAGTGACATTGGTCTGTAATTTTCTTTTCTTGTAGTGTCTTTGCTTGGCTTTGGTATCACGGTAGTATCAGCTTCATAAGTTTGGAAGTTTCCCTCCTCTTCAATGTTTTGGAAGAGATTGAAACAGTTTGGTATTAGTTCTTCTTTAAATATTTACTGAAATATAGCTAAGAAGCGGCCAGTTCCTGGGCTTTCTTTGATGGGAGACTGTTAATTACTGATTCAATCTCCTAACTTACTCTTAGTCTGTTTAGATTTTTTATTTATGATTCAGTCTTGGTAAGTTGTATATGTCTAGGAATTTATCCCTTTCATCTAATTTATATAATTTGTTACTCTATGATTGTTCACAGTAGTCTCTTTAGATCATTTGCTTTCATCTGGTATCAGTTCAAGTGTCTTCTTTCATTTCTGATTTTGAGTCTTCTTTTTTTCCTAGGTTAGCTAGAGGTGTATCCATTTTGTTTCTTTTCAAAAACTCAATTTAGTTTTGATATTTTATATATTTTTTCTAGTCTTTGTTTCTGCTGTGGCCCTTATTTCCTTCTTTCTACTTTCTTCAAACTCAGCTTGTTTTTTTCTAGCACCTTACAGTGTAATGTTAAGTTCATTCATTTGTTCATGTGTGAGAAAGTCATCTATTGCTATATACTTACCTCTTAGAACTTATTTTTCTGCCTCCCATGTTTTGCTGTGTTGCCTATCAATTTTTGTTTCTCTGCAGATATTGTTTAATTTATCCTTTAACCCATTGATTTAGGAGCTGTTGTTTTGTTGGGATTCACTTACATGAAACTCCCCACATTGTTCAATTGTTACATATTTGTGAATTTTCCAAAATTCTTCACTGAATTCTACTTTCATAACATAGTGCTTAGAAAAGATACTTGATATGATTTCAATCTTTTAAAATTTGTTAACACTTGCATTATGGCCTAACATATGATCAATCCTAGAGAAGGATTTTTGTGCACTTAAGAATGCATGTTCTGCTGCTGTTGATACAATGTTCTGTGTGATCTGCTCTTTTTCTCTTGCTGCTTTCAGATCCTTCTGTTGTCTTTGATTTTTGACAGTTTAATTATAATATATCTTAAAGTTGTCTTGTTCTGATTGGAGATCTTAGACCTTCCTGTACCTAAATTTTTATCTTAGAGTTAAAAGTTTCTTGCCTTATTTCTTTAAATAATCTTTTTTCCTTCTTTGCCTCTCTTTTCCTTCTTAAATTCCTGTTACTTAAATACTTTCTCTCTTAATGCCATTCCAGTAATTCCATAAGCTTTCTTCATTCCTTTTTATTCTTTTCTCTCTTCTGTATATTTACAAATAATCTGTTTTCTAGTTCATGGATTCTTTCTTCTGTTTGATCAATTCTGTGTTGACATTTTCTATTGCATTTTCCATTAAATTTATTGTGGTTTTCAGCCAGAATTTGTTGGCTTCATGTGGAGATACATATAATTATACATATATATATATACACATATATATACATATATTTACATACATATATACATATATATATATAATGTTGATATATATGTATATACACATTGAATTATTTTGGTAATTTATTGCTTTCCTAATTTTATTGAATTGTTTTTCTGTTTTTTTTGAAATTTGCTATGCTGCTTTAATTATTGTTGAATTATTTTTCAGGTAATTTGTTTATCTCTATTTCTTTCGGTTCAGTTACTGAAAGATTATTTTGTTCTTTTGATGACATTGTGTTCCTTTGGTTTTTAATGTCTTATTATGATATCTGCATATTTGATGGAAAATTCACTTCTTCCAGACTTTCTAGGCTAGTTTCACTATGGAACGACATTCCCTTATAGGGTGTGTGTGACAGCATTACTAGGGTAGGTGCAGTGGTTTTTACACTCGTGAAAATTCCTTTTGTGTGGTCTCTGTGCAAGTCTCTCAGCTGAGGTCAGTATTGATGAAGATTTTAGGGATCCTCAGTAGCTAGAACTGTGATTTTCAAAGTGGCAGTGAGGCTCATTGAGGTTCTTTAGTGGTAATGGCTGCTAGTGTCTTTCCCATATCTTTTTCTGCCACAGAAGTGGCTGAAGAGATAACTTCTTGGCACTGAGTCTGGTTTGTGGACTTGTTTGCAGTGGACATAGCATTGGTGTGTGATCAGCAGTATCCATTAAGCCAGCCAGAGATCTGGGGCCTAAACTTAGATGTGTTAATCAGAAATACGTGAAACTAGGTAATTTATTTTATTTTTAAAAAAGAAGTTTATTTTGGCTTATGGTTCTCCACACTTTACAGGAAGCATGGTGCTGGTATCTGTATCTGGTGAGGGCTCAGGAAGTTTACAATTATGGTAGAAGGTTAAGTGGGGAGCAGATATGGCACATGTTAAGAGAAAGCAAAAATAAGTTGTTGTTCTGGACTCTTTTAAAACAACCAGATCTCACGTAACAAAGAACTCATTCATTACCATGAGGACAACACCAAACTATTCATAAGGGATTTTCCCCGATGATGCAAACACCTTCTGCTAGGTCCAAATCCAACACTGGAGATCACATTTTAACATGACATTTGGAAGGAACAAAACATATAAGCCATATTATTCTTCCCCTGACCCCGCTCAAATCTCATGTCCCTCTCCCATTATAAAAAACAATCATTCCTTCTCAATAGTCCCCCGAAGTCTTAACTTATTTCCACATTATCTGAAAAGTCCCAAGTCTCATTTGAGACTCAAGGTAAGTTGTTTCCACCTATGAGCATTAAGATCAGAAGCGAATTATTTACTTCCAATATACAGTGGTGGAATGTGCATTGAGTGAACATTCCTATTCCAAAAGGGAGAAATCAGTCAAAAGGAAAGGGCAGCAGGTCCCAACGCAAGTCCAAAAACCTAAGCATTGAATAAGTAAAAAGATTCCTGCTTTCTGTAAATGGATGAATCCTCCACTCAAACCTAAAGTACAATTAATTGCCAATTTATCTTTTTTAAGGAGCAAAAAATCTTTATTACTCATATATTACATGATAGTATTCCTATCAATGAAAAAAAAAAAAAATATTTGTTTCCCTTTCCAAAGGGCTGCCCAGAGAAAGTAGTAAATTTACTGTTAGAAATCACTGGAAAGCAAATAAAAATTAAAATCTTGATTAAAACCAAGATGTTGAAAAATCCTTGACCAAACTCCAGGGCTAAAATCTATAAATTTGAGGGATACAGATACCAAAAAAACTTAATGTAAAAACTAGTGTTGACAGGGAACCAGCAGGGCAAGATCATAAGAAGCAAAAAGCATGTAATTAGATATTTGACATGTGACATGTTATAGTTAAGTCAAAATGATCTGATCCAAGTTATGGCACAGTTTGAAAGGCTTACGATGAAGCCAAAAGCAAAGAACAAGAGGACCACATGGACAAAGAATCCAGAGCAGTAAATAAACCAAGACACGCTCTTGAAGCAGACTAACGTCTCTACTGGGTGAGGGCCTGGGGGTTACCATGTCTCAAGAACTATCACATCTGAGAATAACTTTACAAATTTATAGCTATACAAGTATTCTATATATATATATGTGTGTATATATATATATGTATGTTGTGAAATATGTTTGTTTTCTTTTTTACCTATGACTTTAACACGTTCACAAGTCAGATAAATTATAAATTCACCAAACACTAAGCTACCCCATGCTTAGAACCTGAAGATTTCTGTTGTCCTTACCCAGGCATCATAAACATCAAACTCTAGGATGGCAGAGAAATATCAAAAATCAACCTGAATGTACATTAATCAAAGAATAGAGAAAAAATGTGGTGCTCTATCTCTACAAGAGTCAAAGCTTTGCTCAGGTGAATTATAAGCCAAAGTCTGAAGCTTCCAACCAATCCTTTGTGACAAAGCATAAAATTCCAGGATGAATCTAAAGAAATATGAAAAGCATTTCATTTTTACCAAATCAGTAAGTGCGATGTAGTTACTGACCTGATTATTAACAATACTTTTAGGGTTTTTAAAATTCTATTCCCAGCTGATTTACTCAATATCTACTTCAAAAAATGTAATTGTTCCCAGAGTTTAGGCATAGATCTAACATTAATTAAAGAATTGGGTAGTAAAGCATTACTCCATGGTCAAGATTTGATTTAGTGTAAAATAAGTTGAAAGGATGGGTGAAAAGGGAGGAAATATTTAAGTGCAACTGATGTATTTTTATTTAAAATTTTAACACATCATTGAGATTATGAAATTATGAAAAGAAGTGAGGGGAATGAATCAGACTGGAATATATGGAATTTTTGCTGTAAGTTTAATTAGCTGTGTGAATTTAAGCAACTTTCATACCTTCTCTGGGCTTCACCTTGCTAACCTCCAGGATTAAGATATTAAATGTCACATAACAGATATGAGATAACATATATAAAGGGCCTGATTCAAAGTTTATCATATATCAAAAGCCCAGTAAATTGTGCCCAGAGTGAGATTTATCATGCAGTTGATAAAACTTGTGCTTCTGGTATATCATTGGTAAGATGGAACCCAATGAGTTCTCATTTGATTGGAACTCCTAGTTTCTGGGAGAAGCCCTAGAAATCTGTAATTTTTCTGGTATACATCAACCTTAATTTTTAAACTTGTGTTTTATTATATTATTGTAAATAAATTTAACTTCAATACATTTGTCTTTGTAATATTGTATGTGTACTATTTCTTTCTTTTCTTTTTTTGAGACTTGGTCTTGCTCTATTGCCCAGTTGCCCAGGCTGTAGTGCAGTGACACAGTCTTGGCTCACTGCAACCTCTGCCTCCTGAGTTCAAGCGATTCTTTTCCCTCTGCCTCCTGAGTTCAAGTGATTCTTGTCCCTCAGCCTCCTGAGTAGCTAGGATTATAGGTGCCCACCACCACACCTGGCTAATTTTTATATTTTTAGTAGTGATGGGGTTTCACCATGTTGGTTAGGCTGGTCTCAAACTCCTGACCTCAGGTGATCTGCCCACCTCAGCCTCCCAAAGCACTGGGATAACAGGCATGAGCGGCCACACCCGGCCTGTATTCTTTTACTTAAATTGAACTTAGAGTCTCACAAAACCTCTATCTACCTATAGCTGTGCCATTATTATTATAGTCACTTCAGTGATAATTAGTGGCACTAAAATTAAGAATAATTTGGCTGAATTTCCTAGTTCAAAATAAGCAAAAGTTTACTTTTCAAGAAAATAAGTATGTGAAACTGAGCTCACAAGTGCATATAACAGTTTATTTTTTAAGTACTGTCAACAGTGGGTTTGTAGTTTGAAGACAGTGACTCAATGTCTATGGGAAATTAGAAGCCAAGTATTCTTTCAAGTCTATTGTCTCCAAATAGACAGTTGTCTTATTGAGTTAAGTCAGGTGTAGCTATGAAAAAGTTTCACTGTCAAACTTCAGTATATTTGGAGAAGGAAGCAGCTCCTGTTGTTTTAACCTCTAGAGATGGAGAACAGATGCTTGGTGTTAGGAGGAAGGGGGCTGGATTTAAATGATATTGGATGAAACCCAAAATTGTCAAGCCAGGTAGGATGTTTACAGAGGTCATGTCCACCCAGAGCTGGAACTTCAACATCAGAACTTTAGAAATAAACAAAAGAGTCCAATTCTCAATATGTAACTTACTCAAATATAAAAGAGTGAAAGGAGAGAATGGGGAAGAAGACAATGTGGGAGAAGCCATCCTCCCTCCCCAGGATGAGCCAATGCCTCTGAGCGGCAGGTGGGAGGAGTGAATCTGTTGTCCTCCTTTGTTTGATCCCATGAGTCTCTTATATTGAAAGCATGTTATTGTCTAGTATCTCAAGATACAAAGCACATAACATTCTGGTATTACCTAAAGAAACAGCTATCCTTCACCGTGGAGGAAAAACTGCTTGCGTCGGATTTACTGAATGAGAGAATGCCTGGATATGCTTAGACTAAGGGATTTCATGGGTGATTTTCATTATAAACTATTTTGCTTTACACCTGATTTGAGAAACTAAGAAGTGATTCTATTATACCTCAAGATAGGATTACTTCCAGTCAAGCTTCTACAAAAGAAATGGGAAGAATGCAAGTATAGAATATCCGGTCATGACATTCAGATATGCAAAAGATAATTTGCCTCCATAGTTTTCTTCAAAACAACTCAAACCCTCATCCTACCTGATTTTAGTTTATTCTGATTAGCTTAAATTTGAAATGACTAATTTTAACCAAGAGATTCCCTTCTGTACTTTGCTTTCCCAGGTTCATGGGTTCTTACACAACTTTGTAGGAATTAGTGTATGTTGTTAGGGGAGAGACTACTGGTTGTCGTTAGTCAGCACCTGGTCACTTGCTTACACTTTCACCCTCTCTGATCTGGCATCTAATCATCCCAGGCTGACAATCATGGAGATCCATGATCTGATTGGTCACAGTCATTGTTCCACAAAGCTGTGTTTGAGATACACTCAGACTGAGAGGTCTTTTCTGATCCTTCATTCAGCAACTTTTTTCTTCTACTCTTGGGGCTATGGGATAGTTTGGCAGTTTTTCCTGTACCCTTTTGTGCTCATAGGAAAATGTCTTGTGGGACTGTCTCAAGTCATGTATTACCACCATCTCTACTCTACTGCACCAAGGTAATGTAGTACAGGAAAAATCTCAAACTTTGCTGGCTTTATTGAGTTGCACCTTAAAAATAAGTAAAGGTCCCTCTTCCCCCTTAACAACAAATTTAAATGGGAGAATGTAAGATGTTCATTCATCTGCCTCTAGTTGGAACTAATGAGGGAAAACATGGCATACCTATTCAAATCTCATAGACTTACATCCAGGATTCACTCTGTTGTACTCTTTTTTCTATTACCACCTTAAGTTCACTTAAGGAATCTTTGTCAAGACTGAGAAAAATGTATCATTTTTTTACAATAGTTTTAACTTTATGCTCTGAATCTGTCAGTTTCCACTTCTAAAAAATATAAAAACCAGGATCCTACAATTCAAAATTCCTAAATATTATTTTATTTGCATTGAATTTCAAAAAGCTATTTCAAAATGCTAAAGCTAAATATTCATTTATTTTTGTCACCCACCATGTATTTCTGCAATAACTTCTCTACCGTTAGAGTAATAAGCCCAGAATGACTTAGCTACTAGATTAAGGGAAAATAATCAATGACATTCTGAGGAAGGAAGCATACCAGCTGATGTGACACACATCACCTCAAAAAAAACTTCATCTAGGAGGAAAACTATTTAAATGACAACATCTCAGATCCATGCTGAGAAGACCCATCAACTTCACTTAGTGGAAGAAATTTCTTACATATTTTTTAATTGGACTTCTCCACAAAACAGGAAGGAGACAGGGACTTAGAGCTATGGTTGACAGCAGAGATTTTGATGGCAAAGAAAACTGAGTGAGTCCTACTGAACATTTTTTCTAAAGCCTCTTCAAATGCCAAAGCAACTGGAAGTCAAGGAATTCTTTATGGGATAATGTAACTTTTTATTTGCTATAATTCCACAATTTAAACGTATCTGTACAAATCAGTATAACTGTGTGTAAAATCTCTCTTCCTCCCTCATTTTCTCCCTCCCTCATATCCAACTCACTCTTTCTCCATAAATGTGTAAAAAACAAGTAGATATGGGCACAAGATGCATCATTTGCAAGTAAAACAAACAAAACAGGTCGGATCAGTTTTATTTCACGTTATATTTTCCTTCACTATCATTTGTAATCTCTTCATTTATTGTGTCTCTCATTTGCAATACTGACTCTAATAGTAGTAAATACCAAATTAAAAAAAATAAAAACAAAGGGAAGTAACTTAAAACTGGGAAAATTGTGGATTTATTTTTCTAGAATCTAGTAAAGGCTCTGCTGTTTTTTTCTGTAGGAATTTATTCAGCTCAAACACCAGTGTTTTACACAGTATCCTGAAACCATCTGATACTATGATAATAACCTATTCTTGCTATATCTTTTCGTGATTTGGATGCAGCTGGTTCCTACAGCCTATCTCTTCTCTACACAGATTGCAAAGAGCCTAAAGTAAACAAAGAGCAATTTTGACACTCATTTTTATTTGCTATAATAAAATGTAGTTCACATTTTATTGAAAGTAAAACTTTAATCTATGGCCTCTTGTGGATACAGTGTTTCAGGGCAATAGGTTCTTTTTGTTTGTGTTTTTATTTTTGTTTGTATTGGTTTTTAGTGAAGGACAGCCAGAGCTATGAAGAAAATAGATTTTAAAAGAATTTCTATCTTGAGAAGATATCTCTCAGCAGCTCTTAGTCCAAAAAATGTTATACTTCCTGCCAAAATGTATTCAAAATGTATTTCAGCCCTGGTGTGGTGGTTCATACTTGTAACCCCAGCACTTTGGGAGGCCAAGGCAGGAGGATCACCTGAAATCAGGAGTTTGAGACCAGACCAGCCAACATGATGAAACCCCACCTCTACTTAAAATACAAAACTAGTGGGTGTGGTGGTATATGCCTGTAATCCCAGCTACTCGGGAGGCTGAGGCAGGAGAATCGTTTGAATCTGGGAGGCAGAGGTTTCAGTGAGCCAAGATTGTGCCACTGCACTCCAGCATGGGCAAAAAAGCAAGGCTCCATCACAAAAAAAAAAAAAAAAAGAAATCATTCTCATTACTTGAGAGCATTTGGAAGGAAGAACACACAAGAAAATGTCCATTGTGCAGCTTCTCTTTTGCAGTGATTTGAGCAAGATTAGATGGAGAAGAGGCAGTAGAGTTACAATTGATAGAACCCATGACATTCACACAGAAAGCATCTTTCCTTCACAGGCTGAAATTTGAACAACTGCAGACAAGCATCTACTGCTCTCAACAATGAGCCCTGGAGACAGAATACAGAAACAAACCATATGAGCCAGACACAGAAACGTAACTAAGATAAAGACTTAGAACAGACCAACATTCAACTGTATTATTCTTACCATACCCAGCTAGGGACTTCCCAGGAGCAAGGAAATGGGCGATAAACAATTTTCAACTCCAGAACCTGTTCAGATAATTGGGTAGCAGTTGCTGTAGTGCTGTTAGGAAATCTCACCTCATTTCATTCTGTATAAGCTCTATGTTTGAGCCCAATGGCTGTCCATAGGTGATACTTAAAAAGTAACACTTGTGCTGTAGGTTTACAACCCCAAGCTTAGAAAAATACTGCATACAACCTGCAAGCAATTATGTATTTAGGCCTCTATTAACTATAAATAGAATATTTTAAAGAAAGGATTTTATATTTCAAACAATTCTTTGGTTGATGTTATAAGGTATCCCGTTGAAAACCTTATTTAGACTTTGTTTAGGAAGCGCATGTGCATGAGAAGACCCCACATGAAATTGCAGTTACCATCCCGGGTCACTGACAGATTTAAAGAAATGGTTCCATCACAGGGAAACATGCCTATTGAAACAAGTTAGTAAGTGGTCTCCTTTTGAAATGTATCTGAAAAGAGCCCAGATGTTTAGAAGCCAGCATGTGGCAAGAAAATATGCATAACTGCATCTTTAAATAGAAGACATACATTTAATAATTCTGAAGTAAGTAATATCATAACATCGATGTAGTTGATAGGTTTTTGCTGAACCACTGAATTGGTAATTAAACTGACCTATTATTACAAACTATGGCACCTTAAACCTCATAATATGACAGTAGTTTCATCATCTTATCAAAATGCTAAGTCCAGCCTTTATCCTGGTATCTTTAAACAGGAGGCTGATTAACCTAAGCTTAGGTGATCTGTATAAGCCTGTGATTCAGAATGTGATCAATGTGCTATTATGGAGAAAATCCACCAACTAGAGGTCAAATGACCTGGACTTCATTTCTGGCTCTATGCTTTATGAACTTACTAGAATCTAGTCTTCTATTAATAGTAAGCTTTGACTAGGTTATGTCTGTGAGCTCTGCCAACTCTAATCTTGGCTTTTATTAGTAAGCTTCAAAATATCCATAATACAAGAAGGATTGATATTTATAACAAATCATTTATACTTAAAAACATAAATGTATAAATTATCAAAATTAAACTCTCCTCAGTATAATCTTAATACTAGATATATTTTTTATTTTCAACTTTAAATTGGCCATCTACTTATAGAGAATGAGCTTTTTCTTAAGTAGAATTTATTATTAACTAATTAACTACAATCTGGTTAAATAAGCTAAAATTTATTTTTAAAATTTTATAAAGTTGATACAAGCACAGGCTACCACATAAAAACAGGTGAGATTTACATGATTATTTCTAAGTAAAAATAAGGTAGGCATATAGCATCATTATAGATTAATCACTAAGTTATATTTAAGTAGTTTTCATTCAAACTAAGAATCTAAGAAGAAGCAGGTATCAACATTTTAATGTATTCATTATACATAAGAAAACACAAAGGACTATCTCTGAAGAATTTAGCAAATGTAATCCCCCAAATCTGAAATTCACAGATAAATCCCAATATGCTTATCATAGACTACAGCAACAGCTTGGTTTTTAATCCCTAAATGACAGTAAACCCATAACCGTCACTTAGCAGAAAAACATCATTAAAGTAGTATTGAATTCATACTTTGTTATTTGGAGAGGCCTGAGTAACTTTTTGTAAAAGCTCCAAGAAGACTGTAACAAAAATAGAAATATTGGCATGGGATATACTACTTCTTTGCCTGCTTTATAAAGAGGTGTCAGTGACAACATTTATTAACAGGGAAAGAAACATTAACGATACCAAATTCTCAATTAGCTTGAAACATGCATTTCTCTGAATTAAATATCAGTTACACATTGTCTCTCACCAGTGACCATTTCAAACAGTGTTTTAGCAACACTGGTGCATCATAGTCCAATAATATGTTTTCATTCCAAGCACTAACAGTTGTACTTGGAAAATATTAGTAACTTGCCCAAAAAAGTCATTTTAAAAAGCTATTATAAAATTATGAGACAGTACAACAAGGGAATTCTTAAATGTGAATAATATATTTACAAAAAATTTTATGAGGAAAACATCACAATCTCATGTCAGTGAAAATTCATAGTACAAAGCTGTATGTATAGAATAATGTCCACCATATAACATCTATAAATAAGAAATTTATTAAAGTGAAAAAATTAATTTTTAAAATTAGCTCTGGACATGACCTTGGTTATGTTCCTTCTTTTCATCTTTTTAATAGCGTAATTAGCAGGTGAAAATTCTATGTATTCATGGTGTGCAGCATGATTTTTTAGTTTATGTTTACTTTGTAGAATGGCTAAATCAAGTGCCTTAGGGCATGCATTACATCACATACTTATTTATTTTAAAATAAGAAAACTTAGAACTTGGTATCTGAGCAATTTGCCTATGTACAATATATTGTATTAAACTGTAGTCACCATGATGACAGATCTGTTGAATTTATTTCCCCCATCTAACAGAAATGTTGTATATTTAGCCAAAATCTTTCCAATCTTCCCATTCTCCAACCTTTGGTAAACATCATTTTACTGTTTTTATGAGTTCAACATTTTTATAGTTCATATATAAATGATAGCATGTGGTATTTGTCTTTGTGTGACTGGCTTATTTCACGTAACATAATGTTTTCCAGGTTCACTCATGTTGTCATGATAACAGGATTTCATTCTTTTTTATGGCTGAATAGTATTTAATCGTGTATATAGGCCACATTTTTTAAAACCATGCATCTGTTGATGAACATTTGGGTTAATTCCACATCTTTGCTATGGTGAATAATGTTGCAATGAACACAGGAGTACCTGTGCTTTTGGAGTCATATCTAATAAAAACAAAAAATCATTGCCCAGAAAAATGTCAGAGTTTTTCCCCTATGGTTTCTTCTACTAGTTTTACAGTTTTATATCTTACATTTAGATCTTTAATCCATGTTTTAACTGAGTTAATTTTTAATATTGTGTAAGATATGCATCTAATTTTATTATTTTATATGTGGATATCCAGTTTTCTCAGTACCATTTATGGAAGACTCTGTCCTTTCCCCACTGTGTGTTCTTGGAATTTTCATTGAAAGTCAATTGACCATAAATGTATGGATTTATTTCTGGGTTCTTTATTCTGTTTCTTTGGTCTCTGTGTCTGTTTTTATGCCAATATTATGCTTTTCTTCCACTTCTGTTTTAAGTCCAAGATGTCCTTGTGTGGGTTTGCTACATGGGTAAGTTTTGTATTGCTGCATCTTGGTGTACAAACAATCCCATCACCAAGGTAGTTAGCATAATGCCCGATAGGCGGCCTTCAACCCCCATCACTCTCCTACCCCTAACAAAGAAGTCCCAGTGCCTACTGTTTTCATTTTTGTGTCATGTGTATTCAATACGTAGTCTCACTTTTATGTAAGGACATGCAGTATTGGTTTTCTGTTCATTTAGGTTTTGTTCATTTTTTTAAAATTATTTTTGTCTGTGATGTTTTAAAGGAGAACTCTTCAGGTTCTGAGAGTCTTTCCTTAGCTTGGTCTATTCTGTTGTTAATGCTTCCAACTTGTATTTTGAAATTCCTGTAGTGAATTTTTTATTTCCAAAGTGCCGTGTAGTTCTTTCTTAAAATGGTTATGTGGGCTTTCAACTCTTTGGAAACTTTGAAAACAGTTTCACTGTTTTCCTTGGATTGGATTTCAACTTGCCGTTGTATCTCTGAGCTTCTTTGCCATCCCGATGCTGAATTCTACCATTTCAATCTGGTTGAGAATGACTGCTGGGGAGCCAGTATATCATTTGGAAGTAAGAAGTCAGTGTGGCTTTTAGAGCTGCCAGAATGCTTGTCCTGGTTGTTTCCCATCTGTGAGGGCTAATGTTTTGTTATCCTTTGAAGTTACTGCCAAAGGGGTTTTTTGGATGAGGCTTTTTGTTTTTAAACACTCTTTATTGCCCTTGAACATTTGACCACAGTACAAGTTGGTATAGTTGAATGCTTCATTTCCAGGTGCTTTGAGATCCAAGGTTCAGCTTTGCACTTCTGGGCTACATGCTCCAGGACCGGGGACTAGGTCTGTGGCTTGTCCTCTTGTCCCTTGACAAAGGAACTACCAGACCCACTGGCAACAGCACTCTCTAGTGGAGGTAGGGGCAAGTGAGTATAAGTGTTTCAGTGGGGGCTCCACGGAAAGGAAGCACACCCCAGCAGGGGTTATGGAGGCACTGTGGGTGAACATTCTCTGGAGAGGTGGCAGTGGGGTCACTGGCAAACACATTCTGATGGGAGGCTGTCAGTAAAATCACTCCAGTGGGGCAGTGGTGTCCTCTGGCAAAGCACTGTGGTGGATGATCCCTGCCAAAAGCGCTTCAAATTAAGGAGTAGCTGAGGCTGCGCTGCATACAGGCATGGCCAGGCAGAGACTCTAATCGGGGCCAGCAGAGAGCAGGGGCACAGATTAGACTTGCCATAGTCCCATGGGATAGGTCATCCCTGTTCTCTCTACAAGTATGGCAGATTACACAGATCATGGCCTCTCCTTTAGGAGCCGTTCAGGGCCTGAAATGCATCTCAGCGCTTGGCAACCCCATGCAGGATTTCCAGCGTACTCCCACTTCAGCCCTGGTGTCTAGGTCATCTCTCTAACCTCTCTCAGTGCCTTCTCTCAGATGATCTGTTCCAAGTATGCCAGTTTACTCAATATTCTCTTCTATCTGGGTGGAAGTTCTAACTGGCTGTGTCTAGTGGGCCATCTTGCCTAGGTCTCTATATTATGCTGTTCTCATTGCTAGCAATTTGTAGTGGATTTTGAAATGAGGTAGTGTGACACTTTCAGCTGTGTTCTTTTTGCTCAAGATTGCTTTGGCTATTCAGGATCTTTTATGGTTCCATAAAAATGATAGTTTTTTTTAAGGTTTCTTTGAAAAGTGTCATTCAAATTTTGATAGGATTTCATTTAACCTGTAGATCGCTTTGGATAGTATGGACATTTTAACAATACTAATCCTTCTAATCCATGAATGTGAGATATCATTCCATTAATTTGTATCAACGTATTTTGTCGATATTTTATAGTTTTCAATTTACTGGTCTTTCAACTCCTTGGTTAAACGTGTCCCAAAGTATTTTATTTTTGTAGTTATTATGAATAGAATTGATTTATTGATGCCTTTTTTGGATAGTGTATAAAAACACTACTTATTTTTGTGTGTTGATTATGGTATTCTAGAGCTTTACTGAATTTAACAGTTTTTTTTTAGTGACATCAGGGTTTTCTATATGTGGAATCATGTCTGCAAGCAGACATTTTATATCTATTCTTTTTAATTTGTATACCTTTCTTCCATAATTGCTCTGGCAAGGACTTCCAGTACTATGCTGAATAAAAATGGTGGTAATAGGCATTCTTGTCTTGTTTTGTGTCTTAAAGGAAAAGTGTTAAGCTTTTCCCCATTGAGTGTGACATAAGCTATGGGCTTGTTGCATATGGCCTTTATTGGGTTGAGGCACATTTCTTCTATTCTTTTTTTTTTTTTTTTCTTTCAGATCACTTCAGTTCAGGAGTTTGAGACCAGCTTGGCCACATTTCTTCTATTCTTACTTTGAGAGTTTTTAATCATGAAATGATGTCAAATTTCATCTAATGTCTTTTCTGCATCTGTTGAAATAATCATATGACTTTGGGCTTCCTTTTACTAAGGTGGTGTATCACACTTATAGACGCACATATGTGGAATCCTCCTTGCAATCCAGAAATAAATCTCACTTGATTGTAGTGATTGTAGTGTGTAATGTGCTATTAAATTAGGTTTGCTAGTATCTTGTTGAGGATTTTTGCATCTATGTTTGTAAGAGATAATGATCTATAATTTTCTTTTCTTGTAATGTCCTTGTCTGGCTTTGGTATCAGAGAAATGCTGACCTTATAAAATGACTTTGGAATTATCCCCTCTGTTTAATTTTTTTGGAAGTATTTGTGAAGGATTTCTTTTTTTTTTTTTTTTAATATGGGTAGAATCTGCATGGAAGCTATCAAGTCCTGGGTTTTCCTTTGACAGGAGACTTTATTACAGATTCAGTATCCCACCCATTATTGGTGTCTTCAGATTTTCTATTTCTTTATGATTCAGTCTTAGTAGGTGATATGGTTTGGATATTTTTCCCCTCGAAATCTTATGTTGAAATGTGATCGCCAATGTCCAAAATAAACTTCTTTATAAATTACCCAGTATCAGGTATTCCCTTTATAGCAATATAAAATGGATGAATACAGTAGGTTTTATATTCCTACAAATTTATCCAATTCTTATAGGTTATCCAATTTGCTGATGTGTAATTGTTTATAGTTGTCTCTTACAATCTTTGGTATTCCTTTAATATCTCAGTTGTAACATCTCTTTCATTTCTGATTCTTAAAATTTTGGTTGCTCTTTTTTCTTAGTCTAAGGTTTATTGATTTTGTTATCTTTGAAACACTTCTTAGTTTTGTTCATCTTTTCTAATATTTTCTCATATCTGTTTCATTTATTTCTGCTCTGACTTTTATTATTTCTTTCTCCCTACTACTGTAGCTCAGTTTGTTTTCTTCTTCTGGTTCCTTGAAGTATAATGCTAGGTCATCTATTTAGGATCTTTATTCTTTTTTAATGTAGGCATTTATTGCTATAAGCACCTCTGTTAAGACTGCTTTTGTTGCATCCCTCTAGTTTTTGTATATCATGTATCCATTTTCATTTCTCTGAGTAAATGTTTTAATTTTCCTTTTTCCTTTGACCCATGGGTTTTAGGAACATGTTTAATTTCCATATATTTGTGAATTTTCTGATATTCCTATTATAGATTTCTAATGTCATGCCATTGTGGTTAGAAAAGATACTTGATATGATTTCACTCTTCCTTGTTCAATTTTGTTATGACTTACACTGAGGCCTATCACATGATCCATTCTGGAGTGTGTTCCATGTGCACTTAAAAGTAATGTGTATTCTGTTGCTATTGGATGGATGTTCTATATATGTCTATTAGTCCAATTGGTCTAAAGTGCAGTTAAAATCCAATGTTTCCTTATTGATTTCTGTCTGAATGGGCTGTCCAGTGTTAAAAGTGTGTTATTAAATTTCCTATTATTCTCGTATGGCAATCTGTCCCTCCCTCAAATTTATTAATACTTGCTTTATGTATTTTTTATATGCTGATGTCAGATATGTATATATTTACCATTTTTATATTCCCAGGATGAATTGACTCTTTATCATTATATGTTGACTTTCTTTGTCTTTTTTAAAGTTTCTCACTTAAACTCTATTTTGCCTTCTATAAGTACTGCTACTTCAGCTGTCTTTTGGTTTCCATTTGCAGGAGATATCATTGTCCCTTTCTTCAGTTTCAGTCTATGTGTGTCCTTATAGGGTGAAGTAGGTCCCTTGTTTGCAGCATGAATTTGCATCTTGCTTTTATTCATTCAGTTACTCTATGCCTTTTCATTAGAGGAGTTAATCTGTATACATTGAAGGCAGTTATGATAGGTAAGTATTTACTACTGATATTTTGTTAATTGTTTTCTGGTTGTTTTGTAGATTCTTCATTTCTTCCTCTCTTGCTAACTTCCTTTGTGATTAGATTATTTTCTTCAGTTGTAGGCTTTGATTCCTTACTTTTTATCTTTTGTATATTCACTTTGTCTTGATGGTTACCATAAGTCTTACATAAAACATGTGATATTTATAATATGCTATTTTTAATTAATAACTTAACTTTGATTGCATAATACTGTACTTTTAATCTGCCCTTCCCATATTTTTATTGTCACAATTTATATCTTTTATATTGTATATCCCTCAACAAATTATTGCAGCTATTATTTTTGATAGTTTTGTCTTTAAGCCTTCATACTAAAGATATAAATAATATAAGTGATTTATATACCACCATTAAATCTTTACTACAGTATTCCATAAAATCATTACAGTATTAGGATATCTTGAAGTTGGCTGAATACTTTTACCGGTGAGTTTTATACTCTCATATGTTTTTGTGTTACTATTTAGCATTTTTTTCATTCAGTTTGAAGAACTCCCTTTAGCATTTCTTTTAAGACAAATCAGTGGTAATAAAATTCCTCAGCTGTTGTTTGAGAAAGTTTTAATGTTTCTATTTCTAACATACTGCTTTGCCAAGTATATTATTTTTGTTTGCCAGATTTTTTTTTCCTTTATCACATCGAATGTATCATTCCATTCTCTGCTGGCCTACAAGATTTCTCTTGAGAAATACACTGATAGTTATTGAATCTCCTTTTTATGTAATCTGCTTTTTAAAGTTTTGCTGCTTTTTGAATTCTTTTAGTTTTGGCAGTTTGATCATAACATTTCTTAAGGTAGTCTTGTTGGGATTAAATCTCACTGAAGATCTTTGACCTTCCTGTACCTACTTTCCTTAGAGTTGTAAGGTTTTCTGCCATTATTTCTTTAAATAAACTTTCTAATACATTCTCTTTCTTAAGATCCGATAACTAGAATAATTGTTCTTTTGAAGCTATCCCATAAATTTCATAAGATTTGTTTATTTTTCATTCTTTTAGTTTTCTCATGGCTATATTTTTAAATAGCCTGTCTTTGAGTTCATAGATCCTTTCTTCTCTTTGATCAGTTCTGCTGTGGTGGCTCTCTATTTGTACTTTTTCATTTCATTCATTATCTATTTCTGCTCCAGAATTTCTGGGGTTTATTTTAAAATGTAACTTCAATCTCTGCTAAATTTCTCATTTTGGTCATTTATTGTTCTCTCTCTCTCTTTTTTTAATTGTTTCTCTGTATTCTTGAAGTTTTCTTAGCTTCCTTAAAAACAATTATTTTGAATTCTTTGTCAAGCAATTCATGTATCTTCATTTCTCTAGGGTCAGTGGTAGTCCTTTATGACATGTTTCCCTGATTATTTTTGACGATTGTGGCTATGTGTTGGTAGTTATGCATTTAAAGTAGACTTATTTCAGTCTTTTAAAACTGGCTGCTTCTAGGAAAGCCCTTCACCAGTTAACCTGACCAGAGATTCTGTAAAGGCTGTTTAGTGTGGTCCATAGGCAGACATGCTGCTGGAGTCCTGGGCAGGCTAAATTGTGCCTGGGTCAGCAATTTGACTGTAGTGGCCTCTGAATCTATGGGTTTCTTTCTGGAGCTGATAGGGTGGAACTAGAGCCTGAATTTACATGGGTCCAGCCTGAGACCTAGGTCTACAGGTACTACGTGGCCTTAAGACTGAATCTGCAGAGACCATCCAAGCACTGGATGGGCCTAGTTCCTGGGTCCACTGGTACAAGCCTGGAACCTGGGTTTATGAGCCAGCTTGGTGCTAGGCAGGCCTGGATCCTGAGTTCCTGAGAATAGGCTCATATCTAGGGTCCTTGGCAGTTGGCCTGGACCCTTAATGCTTGATGGTTGACCTGGCACCAGGTCCTACTGGAGTGGGCCTGGATCCTAAACCCCTTGGAGTTTGGAGCCACAGGAAACTATCTGGAGCCTGGGGCAGGCCTGGTCCTAGGGTAGGTTGAGAGACTGGGACCATTGAGGGTAAGCACATGGGATCTGTTCTGGAGGTTGGGTCCAAGAAGGCTGGCCTGGATACTGGATCTAATTTGGAACCTGGATCCACTTGGATCCACAGCAGTGGTTCTAGAGCCTGGGTCCACTGGGTGCTAGCCCAGTGCTGGAATCTACTGGGATAGACCTGGGTCAACTTGAGTTTGGGGTTGCAGTGGCCAGCATGGGAACTCCCTAGGGCTCCAGGAACTTGCCTGGCCTTGGGAAGGCCTGGAGCCTGTGTCCCCAGGTGCTGACCTCATTCCTGAGGCCAGGAGTATTGATGGAGACCTGATTCTGGGCTGTCTTAGAAACTGGAGTATGCTTACATCCTGTGGTTGCAGGGGCAGGCCTGGCACTGAAAAGGCCTGGTCCTGGAGTGGGCCAGAAACTCAGGACTCCCGGAGCTGGTTCAGTGTTGTAGTCTTTCCATAGCCTGGAGCTACTGGGATTGGCTTGGCTGTGGGACAAGCCTGGAATCCGAGATTGTGTAATCTGGCTGGGTAGCAAAGAGGCTCTAAAGTTTGAGGCCATGAAGGTCTGTACTGTGCTGGTTTTTAGTTGGTCAGGCCCAGTGCTAGGATCTGAGGCAATGTTCAGTACTTACTTTACTATCCCTCCCCACGCAGAGAGTATTTCTCACTATCCTGTTCTGTCTGTGGGTGAAAGAGGGATGACATAGCTAATGTAAAACTGTCCTTCCTACCCTCTTAAATGCCTATTTTCTTATTTTTCTGTTATGCCCAGGTGCCGTAGTCTCTCATCTGTTTTCATTAGCTCTCATGAAATATTTTTGTGCATGAATAGATCAAATTGATGCTTCTATGGGGAACTAAAGCTGGAAATCCCTATTCTGCCATCTTATTAACATCCTTTCCTGATTATATTATTTATACTTTCCTATATCTTTCAAATTATCTTTATTTATGAAAAGGAAGGATGGCTAAGGATATAATACAGAATTAAATGTTTTTTGTTATTATAAAGGTCAATAGCCAGAATGATACAAAACAAAAGTGAAATCATTATTTTAATTTATTTTTGAAACAGGGTCTGGCTCTGTTGCCCAGGCTGACATATAGTGGCCAGATCTCAGCTCACTGCAACCTCCACCTCCCAGGCTTTCACAATCCTCCTATTGCAGCCTCCCAAGTAGCTGTGACTACAGGTGTGTGCCACCATACACAGCTGATTTTTTTTTTTGTAAAGACAGAGTTTTGTCATGTTGCTTCCCCAGGCTGGTCTCAAACTCCTAAGTTCAAGCAATCTCCCTGCCTTGGCCTCCTAAAGTGCTGGGATTACAGGTATGAGCCACTGCGCCTGGCCTGAAACCATTTAAAAGGGGCAAAAGAGTGTTTCCATACTCAATTCAAATAAAAAAGACAGAATAAATTCCAGATTAGAAGAAAAAGGGTTTTGAAAATTCAATAACTAATCAGAGAACAATATCTTTAGTAAAAAATGCTTTTTTCCCTAGTAAAAGAAAGGAGTCATTGTCTATATTCAGAACTGGGACTTCAGTCTTTTTTTCTAGATATCTTGTGTTTCTTCTGTTTAATGTCTACAATTCAGTGTTTTTGTTACTGAAGTCTGTGTCATCTACTCCATTGTTAAATCATATTTGAGACCATGTTATAACAGGTTTATTATGAGACACCAAGCACAGACAAGTCTTGAGTCAGACACCTATGTTCATATCTTGCCTTCAGCACCTTTTTTGAATGCTGGCCAGTTTCTTAACTTCCATCTCAGTTTCATCTTCAAGATGTAGATTATAACGTCAAATAATTTTAAGATGATTAAATAATATGTGTAAACCGCTGATAATCTCTTCCATGCTACTCTGAAACCACACCCTTCCCATCTCACTTCCATTGCTCAGGTCCAAATCCAGGCCCATCCTAATCCCTCTTTTCTATCACACCCACATCCAACTTGTCAGCAAATTCTGCTGTCTCTGCCTTCAAAATAAATGCAGGTTCTGATCACTTCTCACTATCTCCACTGCCACCAACTAGGTAAAAACTGCTGTCATCTCTTTCCTGGATTATTGCAGCAGCCCCCTATCTCCCTCCCTTAATTCCTGTGATATATTTGATATATTCTCTGCAAATATTGATGGAAGCCATGTCATGTTATGCCTCCACCAGAACCCTTCAATGGACACCTATTCTTGCTCAGAGGAAAAAGTAAATTCTCAACCAAGGTCTAAGAAGGCCTACAAAATCAGATACCTCACACTCTCTGAGCTTAATTCCCACTAATTTTCCCTGTAACACTTTTCTTCAGCCATTCATGTCTCCTTACAGTTCATCTAAGACAACAGACATCTTGCTTCAGAATCTTTGCACTTGCTGTTCCCACTCATGTCTTGCTTCTACTCTAGATGATCCATGGTTTGCTCGCCCTCTCCTTCACATCTTCACTGGAAGGTAATCATCTAAACAAAGGCTTCCCTATTTAAAATTGCTAATCCTCCTTTTGAACTCTCCATCCATTTCCATGTTCTATTTTTCTCTTTGACATGTAGTATTCTCTATCTTATTAATGTTATTTATGCTATTTAGAATACCACTCCATGAAGGAAAGAATTTGATGTAACCCTTGGACCTAGAACAATGTCCAGGATCTAATATTTAAAAAGCATTTTTTAACAAACAAATGAGTACATGCCTTCAGAACAGAATCTTAAAGATAGCAGGTACCATATAAATTATTAACTACTTTCATGTTTTGTGAGGATACCATGAAATCACTCAATTAAAAAGAACAAATGCTTTAACTAATCTAAATTTTTAGAAGATGATAATCTGACCTTTATGTAAGCTCTTTCTCAACAGGGCATTTTCTACCAAACAGAGGAGCCAGTATCATTTTTACACCATTCTGTTTCTTAGCCAATGACAGGCTGAAATGTGTCTTCTGAGATGTTCTATTCATTGATACTATGGTTACACTCTGCAACTGCACTAAGTTGCAGAAGTTGGATGGACTCATCCAGTTTCTACGTAAGAGAACATTCTGAATATGTAAAGTCTTCCCAAATGGGAAGACTTTCTTTCTGGAACTGATAGGGTGGGACTACAGCCTGAATTTACATGGGGCCAGCCTGAGACCCAGGTCTGAAAAAACTTCAGACAAATTAATTTAGCATAGTTTGAGCAAAGAATGATTCATGAATCAGGCAACATCCAGCACCCGTAGAAGCTCAGGCAGCTCTGCACAGCAGTGTGTGCAGTGAGCTTCATGGAAGCAGGGTAGGGAAATCACCTCACTGGCTTCAGCTAGGCATCTGACTTATCCGGGCATGTAGTGATGACTGCCTGTGATAAGCTGAAACCTGGCTGTTTGTCATACTCCTGATTTAGGTTGCTGTTTGTTATGTATGGAGGAACTCAAAGTATGGAGACAGCTTCAGATTTATGGACTCCTATTCAATATAACACTTCCCCTTTTTTGGTCAGCCTCTCAATTTTGAAAGATTGATCCAAATCTTAGGCATTGCTGCCACTCTCTCATTATAGACTTGTTTGGTCTCAGTATGAAATCCACAAGTATGATATCGGAGCAGTTGAATGATTATGTTCTCTGAATCTGGTGTGTGGCCATTTGATACAAAGTGGATGAGCATGGTATGTCTTACATACAAAAGTATGTAAGACCCCTGATGACACAGTACACCAGGGAGCTACTATAATAGCCATCAGAAAGTGAATACTAAGACTGAAGTATATTCCTTAACAGAAGGCCCCATGAACGAAACTAATTAAAATTACACGAATTTTATAAAATGAGCCAGAAGAGGAATCTACTTGTCTTAACCAGGTAAAATGCATGTTGATTTCTTGGAACTGAGTTTCTACTATACCATACACATTTATCCACATGCAGCAAGGGATGTCAACTATCACACTATACCCTCTGTTTAACCAATTGGTAATGCAAAGCAAACGTGATTTAAAATGATGTTAGTAAGAAAAGTTAAAGAAATTTTCTAGGCAACTATAATCGTTGCAGTAGAGTCAGCTATAGTGATTAATGTTTGAGACAGATTTCTAATTATGTCCTCACTTCAATTTATGCCAAGTCAGGTAAGCATTTTACTAAAAATGCTTATTTAGTGAGATTTCTGCCTGCTGTAGCGTAAATTAAGAAGTATAGACCAATATTCAGTTTCTAATTTGTTATGGAGTGGCAGTGTGGCACTGTTAGCATCTCTAATTCACATTAACCCCTTATTTTCTACTTATTTACAAATTGAGTTTACCATGCATATGACTGGTTGTTCAATCCTGCACAGGAAAAAAAATTCATCTTATAGGAACACAACAGACATGCTCCTTATGGGGTACCTTGTACATAGGGGTCACTGGTATAAAAGGAATAGTAATACTTATCTAATGCTCCATTATCTGAATCACTGAATTGTTAGATGGTATGGTAATTGAGGAATTAGAGTTTGTGTTGATCTGTTTTGTGTTGGTATAAAGGAATTCCTGAGCCTGGGTTATTGATAAAGGTGTATTTGGCTCATGGTTCTGCAGGGTGTGCGAGAAGAATGGTGCCAACATCTGCTTCTGGTGAGGGCTTCAGGAAGTTCCCAATCATCGCAGGAGGCAAAAGGGGAGCAGGCATGTCACATGGTGAGAGAGGGAGCTCTAGAGAGATACCATGCTCTTTTAAACCACCACCTCTCACATGAACTAACAGAGTGAGAACTCAGTCATTACCATGGGAAGGGCACCAAGTCATTCATGATGGATCTTCCCCCGTGACCCAAACACCATCTACTAGACCCCACCTACAACACTGGAGGTTACATTTCAACATCAGATTTGGGTAGGGACAAATATCCCAACTATATGAGGGATATAAATTTATCTAAAAGCTGTCAAATTATCTCTCCTGTAAATTTTGGTTTTTTTCAATTTCTGGCACAAGTTAACTCAAAATTTCACTACAGGGTTTCCCTACTGTTAGATTTAGGCAAGGAATCTGAACATCTAAATGGAAAAGCCTAACTTTCTATAAAGAATTACATGTGTAATTTGAACAAACAGTCACACTGGGGATATCACATGCAATTTGTTACATGGTGAGCTAGAGAATCTAGACACGTAGGGATTTAGTTTTGACATAACATATCCAACATTCAGTTAAGTTCCCTATGGAAGTTATCAATTGTGAAATCTTAATTATCACATTATTTTTCCACTTATAAACAGAAAAGAAACACAGGGAAAAAGGGAAAAAGGATAAGTGTTTCCTGATGAAAACAAAATAAAAAAACAGAAAAGAAGACTTTGTCCATGATTTTAGAAAAGCTTTCTTTATCTTGGATGTCATCTGCTTCTGAGTAGAAACCTGCCTGGTCAGTTTTATCTTGAGATCACCAATGGGTGTAAAGTTACAAAATTCTGAAGGTACCCACTTGGGTTGAGAGATTCAAAATCCAAGACCAGAGGTCCTGATGTTTTGCTGCAACACGGGTGTGAAAATAATCCGGCATGGCCTTCCAACAGAGCTCAAGGGTAGCCCTTCTCCTGTGGTGTTTCCTGCAACACGGGTGGTGAAAATAATCCGGCATGGCCTTCCAACAGAGCTCAAGGGTAGCCCTTCTCCGGTGGTGTTTCCAAAAGGCCCAATCTCTGAGTACTAGATGATGAAAGTTATGATTTTTCTCAGTTGGCAGCTTCCTTTAGTTGGTAAAAATACAGTCTAACATAATGCATTAAAGCCTTGAAGTATTTAGTCATAAGCAGAGATGGTAAGCACAAGAGATACATGAGGTTCTATTACTAGGTACAAAAGTCTCCCACTGACTATTTTATTGGGGTTACATTAGGAGTAGATCTGATTGCCATCCAGGCCATTGGTAGCCAAAGTAATCTAGTTGATTTAATTAGCTTTGTCAATTTCAGGGTTTTTTTTTTTAACAGTTTCTTCTTTCAATACATTTTTGGGGAACAGATGGTATTTGGTTACACTACTAAGTTCTTCAGTGGTGATATCTGAGATTTTGGTATATACATCACCCAAGCAGGGTACACTGTACCCAATGTGTAGTCTTTTATCTCTCACCCCATCCCAGACTTTCCCCTGAATCCCCAAGATTCACTGTATCATCCTTACACCTTTGAGTCCAAATATAGCTTAGCTCCTACTTAGGAGTAAGAACATATGATGTTTGGTTTTCCATTCCTGAGTTACTTCATTTAGAATAATGGTCTCCAATTCCAACCAGATTGCTGCAAATTATATTATTTCATTTTATGGCTGAGTAGTATTCCATGGTGTGTTTGTGTATATGTGTGTGAGGGGTGTGTGTGTGTGTGTGTGTTTAATCACATTCTCTTTACTAGTTGAGCATTTGGGCTGATTCCATGTTTTTGCAATTGTGAATTGTGCCACTAAAAATATGTGAATGCAAGTATCATTTTCGTGTAATGACTTCTTTTCTGCTGGGTAGGTATACAGGAGATGAATTACTAGATCAAATGGTAGATATGCTTGTAGTTATTTAAGAAATCTCCACCCTGTTTTTCCATAGTGGTTGTACTGGTTTACATTCCCACCAGCAATATAAAAGTGTTCCCTTTTTACCACATCCACCCAATGTCTATTGTTTTGATGTTTTTATTATGGCCATTCTTGCCAGAGGAAGCTGTTTTCACATTGTGGTTTTAATTTGCATTTTCCTGATAATTATCTTGAGCATTTTTTCATGTATTTGCTTGGCCATTTTTATATCTTCTTTTGAGAATTGTCTTTTTCCTTAGCCTACTTTTTGATGTGATTATTTTTTCTTGAAGATTTGTTTGAGTTCCTTGTAGATTCTGGATTTAGTACTTTGTTGGACACATAGATTGTGATTTCCTCCCACTCTGTGCGTTGTCTGCTAACTCTGCTGAATATTTCTTTTGCTGTGCAGATGCTTTGTAATTTAATTAAGTCCATCTATTTATCTTTGTTGTATTCTTGGTCATAAAGTCTTTGCCTAAGAGCCAATGTCTAGAAGAGTTTTTCTTATGTTATCTTCTAGAATTTTTATGGTTGCAAGTCTTAGATTTAGGTATCTGATCCATCTTGAGTTAGTTTTGTATAAGATGAGGATCCAGTTTCATTCCTCTATATATGGCTTGCCAATGTGCTTTCCCCACTGTTTTTGTTTGCTTTATCTAAGATCAGTTGATTCGAAGTATTTGGCTTTGTTTCCAGGTCCTCTGTTTTGTTCCTTTGGTTGATATGCCTGTTGTTACACCAGTAACGTGTTGTTTTGGTGACTCTGGCCTTAGAGTTTGAAGTTGGGTAATGCCTCCTGATTTGTTCTTTTTGCTTAGTCTTGCTTTGGCTATGTGGGCTCTTTTTTGGTTTCATATACATATTAGGATTGTTTTTTCTAGTTCTGTGTAGAATGTTGGTGGTATTTTCATGGGAATTGCATTGAATTCATAGATGTTTTTGGCATTATCTTCATTTCACAATATTGATTCTACCCTTCACGAGCATGGGATGTGTTTTCATGTGTTTGTGTCATCTGTGACTTCATCAATATTTTGTACTTTTCCTTGCAGAACTCGTTGACCTTGGTTAACTATGTTTAAGTATTTTATTGTTTTGCAGCTGTTGTAAAAGGGGTTAAGTTTTTTTATTTGATTCTTGGCTTGGTCACTGTTGGGGTATAGCAGGGTTACTGAATTAGGTATACTAATTTTGTATCCTGAAACTTTCCTGAATTCATTAATCATAGGAATCTTTAGAACTCCTAGGGTTCCAAAAAATAGTAAAATAACTCATCTTTTTGGATGAGTCTTTAAGGTTTTCTAGATATACCATCACGTCATCAGCAAACAACAGCTGTTTGACTTCCTCTTTACCAATTTGGATGTCCTTTCTATCTCTTGTCTGATTGCTCTGGCTAGGACTTCTGGTACTATGTTGAATTGAAGTAGTGAAAGTGGGCATCCTTGTCTTGTTCTGGTTCTCAGGGAGAATACTTTTGACTTTACCCATTGAGTATAATATTGGTTGTGAGTTTGTCATAAATGTCTTTTATTGCCTTAACATATGTCTCTTCTAAGCCAATTTTGCTGAGGGTTTTATTAGCACCATGCTCTAACCAGCTGAGCTAACTGGCCGATATCTTGCTGAGCATTTTAATCATAAAGTGTTGCTGGAATCTGTCTAATACTTTTCTGGGTCTATTGAGATGATCATGTGATTTTTAATTTTGTTTTTGTGTTTTATCACATTTATTGACTTGTATATGTTAAACCATCCCTGCATCCCTCGTATGAAACCCACTTGATCATGATGAATTATTGTTTTGATATACTTTTGGATTCAGTTAGCTAGTATTTTCTTGAGGATTTTTGCATCTATGTTAATCAAGGAAACTGGTCTGCAGTTTTCTTTTCTTTGCTTTTTTTTTGTTGTTGTTGTTGTTATGTCCTTTCCTGGGTTTGGTATTAGGGTAATACTGGCTTCTTAGAATTATTTAAGGAGAATTCCCTCTTTCTCTATCTTTTGAAATAGTGTCAATAGGATTGGTACCAATTTTTCTTTGAATGTCTGATAGAATTCAGCTGGGAATCTGGTCCTGGCCTATTTTGTTGGCAACTTTTTAATTACTGTTTAAATCTCACTGCTGGTTATTGGTCAGTTCAGAGTTTTCATTTATTCCTAGTTTAATCTAGGAGGGTGTATATTCCCAGGAATTTATTCATAACCTCTAAATTTTCTCGTTTATGGGTATAAAACTATTCACAGTAGCCTTGAATGATCTTTTGTGTTTCCATGGTATTGGTTGTAATATCTCTCATTTCACTTCTAATTGAGTTTATTTGGATCATCTCTCTTCTTGGTTAATCATGCTAATGGTTTATCAATTTGATTTATCTTTTCAAGGAGCCAGCTTTTGTTTCATTTATCTTTTGTATTTTTTGTTTTATTTTTTTCTTCTCTTAGTTGTTTCTTTTCTTCTCCTGGGCTTGGGTTTGGTTTGTTCTTGATTCTCTAGCTCCTTGAGGTGTGACCTGACGTTGCCCATATGTGCTCTTTTGATGTAGGCATTCAGTGCTAAGAACTTTCCTTTTAGCACCACCTTTGCTGTATCCCAATGGTTTTGATAGGTTGTGTCACTATTATTGTTTAGTTCAAATAATTTTTAAATTTCCATCTTGATTTCACTGTATACCCAACAATTGTTTAGGAGCAGGTTATTTAATTTCCATGTGTTTGCATGGTTTTGAGGTTCCTTTTGGAGTTGAGTTCCATTGTTATTCCACTGTGGTTTAAGAGAGTATTTAATATAGTTTTGATATTCTTACATTTACTGAGACTTATATGGTCTGTCTTGGAGAATGTCCGAAGAGCTAATGAAAAGAATGTATATTCTGCAGTTGTAGGTTAGATTGCTCTAAAGTCCATTTATTCCAGGGTATAATTTAAGTCCATTGTTTTTTTGTTGACTTTCCATCTTGATGACCTGTGTAGTGCTGTCAGTGAAGAACTGAAGTCCCCCACTATTACAGTGTTGCCATCTATCTCATTTCTTAGGTCTCGTAGTAATTGTCTTATAAATTTGGGAGCTCAAGTGTTAGGTGCATATATAGTTCCTCTTTGTCTTTTTTAACTGCAGTTGCTTTAAAGCTTGTTGTTTCTGATATATGAATAACAGTTCTTGCTTGCTTTTGCTATCCATTTGCATGGAATATCATTTCCACTCCTTTATCTTAAGTTTATGTCAGGAGAGTCTCGAAGATAGCAGATACTTGGTTGGTGAATTCTTATTCATTCTGCCATTTAATCTTTTAATTTGAGCATTTAGGCCATTTACATTCAATGTTAGCATTAAGATGCGAAGTACTTTTTTACTTATTGTGCTTTTCATTTCCTGAATACTTTGTGTGTATGAGTGTTTTGTTTTTCTAACTAAGTTCTGGGATACAAGTGCAAAACGTGTTGGTTTGTTACATAGGTTTACATTTGCCATGGTGATTTGCTACACCTATCAACTTGTCATTTAGGTTTTAAGCCCTGTATACATTAGCTAGTTTTCCTAATGCTCTCCCTCCCCTTGCTGCCAACTACTGACTGGCCCCAATATGCGTTGTTCCCTTCATTGTGTCCATGTGTTCTCATTGTCCAACTCCCACTTATGAGTGAGAACATGCAGTGTTTGGTTTTCTGTTCCTGTGTTAGTTTGCAAAGGATGATGGCTGCCAGTTTCATCCATGTTCCTGCAAAGTACATGATCTCATTCCTTTTTATGGCTGCATAGTATCCTTCATGTATATTTGCCACATTTTCTTTATCCAGTCAATCATTGATGGGCATTTGAGTCGGTTCCATGTCTTTGCTATTATAAATAGTGCTGCAGTAAACATACATGTCTGTGTGGCTTTATATAATTATTTATACTTCCTTGGGTATATAGCCAGTAATGAGGTTGCTGGGTCAAATGATATTTCTGGGTCTAGTTCCTTGAGGAATCCCCACACTGTCTTCCATATGGCTGAAGTAATTTACATTTCCACCAACAGTGTAAAAGCATTCCCATTTCTCCACAGCCTTGCTAGCATCTATTGTTTCCAGACTTCTCAATAATCACGATTCTGAATGGTATGAGATGGTTTCTCATTGTGGTTTCGATTTGCATTTCTGTAATGATTGGCAATGTTGAGCTTTTTTTTTTTCATATTTGTTGGCTACATAAATGTCTTCTTTTGAGAAGTATCTGTTCATATCTTTTGCCCATTTTTTTCTTACACATTTGTTTAAGTTGTTTGTAGATTTTGGATATTAGCCCTTTGTCAGATGGATAGATTGCAACAATTTTCTCACATTCTATAGGTTGCCTGTTCACTCTGATAATAATTTATTTTGCTGTGCAGAAGCTCTTTAGTTTAATTCGATCCCAATTGTCAATTTTGGCTTTTGCTGCAGTTCCTTTTGGTGTTTTCATCATGAAGTCTTTGCCCATGCCTGTGTCCTGAATGGTATTGCCTAGGTTTTCTTCTAGGGTTTTTATGGTTTGGGGTCTTACATTGAAGTTTTTAATTTTTATATAAAGTGTAAGGAAGGGGTCCAGTTTTGCTTTTCTGCATATGGCTAGTCAGTTTTCCCAGTACCATTTATTAAACAGGAAATCCTTTCCTCATTGCTTGTTTTTTGTCAGGTTTGCCAAAGATCAGATGGTTATAGATGTGTGGTATTATTTCTAAGGTCTCTGTTCTGTTCCCTTTGTATATGTGTCTCTTTTGGTACCAGTACCATACTGTTTTGGTCACTGTAGTCTTGTAGTATAGATTGAAGTCCGGTAGCGAGATTGTTCCAGCTTTGTACCTTTTGCTTAGGATTGTCCTGGTTAAATGGGCTCTTTTTTTGTTTCATATAAAACTTAAGGTAGGTTTTTCTAATTCTGTGAAGAATGTCAATGGTAGTTTGCTGGGAATAGCATTGAATCTATAAATTACTTTGGACAATATGGCCATTTTCACAATATTGATTCTTACTATCTATGAGGATGAAATATTTTTCTATTTCTTTGTGTCTTCTCTTATTTCCTTGAGCTGTTGTTTGTAGCTCTCCTTGACGGGGTCCTTCATATCCCTTGTTAGCTTTTCTTCTAGGTATTTTTTTTTTTTTTTTGAGACAGAGTTGCACTCTTGTTACCCAGGCTGGAGTGCAATGGCGCTATCTCGGCTCACCGCAACCTCCGCCTCCTGGGTTCAGGCAATTCTCCTGCCTCAGCCTCCCGAGTAGCTGGGATTACAGGCACGCACCACCATGCCCAGCTAATTTTTTGTATTTTTAGTAGAGACGAGGTTTCACCATGTTGACCAGGGTGGTCTCAATCTCTTGACCTCGTGATCCACCCGCCTCGGCCTCCCAAAGTGCTGGGATTACAGGCGTGAGCCACCATGCCCGGCTGGTATTTTATTCTCTTTGTATCAATTGTGAATGGAAGTTAATTCATAATTTCTCTCACTGCTTGTCTATTGTTGGTGTACAGGAACACTTGTGATTTTTACATACTGATTTTTTTGTCGTGACACTTTGTTGACGTTGATTATCAGCTTAAGGAGTTTTGGGGCTGAGATGATGAGGTTTTCTAAATATACAATCATGTCATCTGCAAACAGAGACAACTTTACTTCCTCTCTTCCTGTTTGAATACCTGCTTATTTCTTTCTCTTGCCTGATTGCCCTGGGCAGAACGTCCAATGCTGTGTTGAATAGGAATGGTGAGCAAAGACATTCTTATCTTATGCCAGGTTTGAAAGGGAATGCTTCCAGCTTTCGCCCATTTAATATAATGTTGGCTATGAGTTTGCCATAAATAGCTCTTATTATTTTTAGATATGTTTCATGAAAACCTAGTTTATTGAGTTTTTAACATGAAGGGATGTTTAATTTTATCAAAGGCCTTTTCAGCATCTATTCCGATGATCAAGTCATTGGTTTTTGTCAGTGTTTATGTGATACATTACATTTATTGATTTGTGTATGTTGAACCAGCCTTGCATCCCAGGGATGTACCCAACTTCATCATGGTGGATAAGCTTTTTGATGTGCTGCTGGATTCAGTTTGCTGGTATTTTATTGAGGATTTTCACATTGATGTTCATCAAGGATATTGGGCTGAAGATTTTTTTGTTGTGTCCCTGCCATGTTTTGGTATCAAGATGTTGTTGGCCTTATAAAATGAGTTACAGAAGAGTCCCCTCCTTTTCAATTGTTTGGAATAGTTTCAGAAGGAATGGTACCAGCTCGTCTTTGTACCTCTGGTAGAATTTGGCTGTGAATATGTCTGGTTCTGGGCTTTTTTAAGTTGGTATGCTATTATTTCCTCTATTTCAGAACTTGTTATTGGTCTTTTCAGGGATTCAGCTTCTTCCTGGTTTAGTCTTGGAAGGGTGCATGTGTTCAGGTTATCCATGTCTTCTAAATTTTCTAGTTTATTTGCATAGACGTGTTTATAGGTATTTATAGTATTCTCTGATAGCAGTGTGTATTTCTGTGGGGTCAGTGGTGATATCCCCTTTATCATTTTTTTGTGTCTATTTGATTCTTCTCTTTTTTAGTCTAGCTAGCAGTCTATTTTGTTGATTTTTTTTTTTTTCAAAAAAAAAGCTCCTGGATTCATTTTTTTTTTTTTTTAATTTGAACAATTTTTCATGTCTCTACCTCCTTCAGTTCTGCTCATTTTGGATTTGTTTATTCTGGCTTCTCTAGATCTTTTAATTGTGATGTTAGGGGGTCAGTTTGAGATCTTTCCCATTTTCTGATGTGGGCATTTAGTGGGCATAAATTTCCCTCTTAACACTGCTTTAGCAGAATCTCTGTGTCCCAGAGATTTTGGTACATTGTCTCCTTGTTCTCATTGGTTTCAAAGAACTTCTTGATTTCTGCCCTAATTTCATTATTTACCCAGGAGTCTTTAAGGAGCAGGTTGTTCAATTTCCATGTAGTTGTGTAGTTTTGAGTGAGTTTCTTAACCTGAATTCTAATTTGATTGCACTGTAGTCTGAGACAGTATTTATTATGATTTCTGTTCTTTTGCATTTGCTGAGGAGTATTTTACATCCAATTATGTGGTCAATGTTAGAATAGATGTTATATGGTGCTAAGAAGAATGTATATTCTGTTGATTTGGAGTGCAGATGTCTGTTAGGTCCACTTAGTTCAGAGCTGAGTTCAAGTCCTGAACATCCTTAATTTTCTGTCTCATCTACTATTGATAGTGGGGTGTTAAAGCCTCCCACTATTATTGTGTGGGAGTCCGAGTCTAAGTCTCTTTGTAGGTCTCTAAGAACTTGTTTTATGAATCTGAGTGCTCCTGTATTGGGTGCATATATATATTTAGGATAGTTAGCTCTTCTTGTTGAATTGATCCCTTTACGATTATGTAAGGCCCCTCTTTGTCTTTATTTTTTTTAATCTGTGTTGGTTTAAAGTCTGTTTTATCAGAGACTAGAATTGCAACTCCTGCTTTCGTGTGTGTGTGTGTGTGTGTGTGTGTGTGTGTGTGCGCTTTCCATTTGCTCGATAAATTTTTTTCCATCCCTTTATTTTGAGCCTGTGTCTCTAAATATGAGATGAGTCTCCTGAATACAGCACACCAGTGGGTCTTGACTCTCTATCCAGTTTGCCAGTCTGTATCTTTTAATTGGGGATTTTAGTCCATTTACATTTAAGGCTAATATTGTTATGTGTGAGTTTGATCCTGTCATTATGATGCAGGCTGGTTATTTTGCACATCAGTTGATGCAGTTTCTTCATAATGTCATTGACCTTTATAGGTCCACTTGATCCATACCTGAGTTTAACTCTTAAATATCTTTGTAAATGCTTCTTATCAGAAAATTAACACTCTATTCTCTTTGAAGCCAGCCATCTGGAGGCTTCATGTGCAGGACAAAACTTTGATCTCCACAACATCTTATCACAACCCAGACATTTCCTTTCTATTGACCTCAGGTCTTTAGATAAACTCAACCAATTGTCAGCCAGAACATTTTAAATCTACCTATAACCTGAAAGCCTCTACTTCAAGTTGAAGTCTTATATTCCCTAAATGTATAAAACAAAACTGCACCCTGACCATCTTGGGCGCATGTTCTCAGGATCTCCTGAGGGGCTCTGTCATGATGAATAAATCTATTCAAATATTTTACAGAGTTTGACTCTTCGTCAACATTCAGACATACATAAACACATAGAAACTGATCTTATAGCTTTTATTTTATAATTTTAGTGATGTGTCTGGTACAATAATACAAAGCTCACTAATTTATTAAATAAGATCTGAAGCCAAATTTTATTTCTACATAATCAAATAAGACTTCCTGATGGCTAAAACTGTTTACCAATATTTGTGGGAAATCTTTATTTATCCAATTTCTAAATATCTATTTGTAGTCCTTCTAATGAGTCATCTCCCCTAAATGTAAATTTTAAAGGGATAGCTATCAGGTTCTAGAGTAGACAAGGTAGAACATTTATATCTCAAAGGCACAGAGCTTAGACTTCAGGCTTAAGTACTGCCATTTGCCTAAACCATGAAACAAGAGTGTAGGTAAAGGTCCCGTTAAAATAAGGTGGGCTGGATGCAGTGGCTCATGCCTGTAATCCCAGCATTTTGGGAGGCTGAGGCAGGCAGATCACTTGAGGTCAGGAATTCAAGACCAGCCTGGCCAACATGGTGAATTTCTGTCTCTACTAAAAATACAAAAATTAGCTGGGCATGGTGGCACATGCCTGTAGTCCCAGCTACTCATGAGGCTGAGGCAGGAAAAGCACTTGAACCTGGGATACAGCAGCTGAAATGAGCTGAAATTGCCCCACTGCACTCCAGCCTGGGCAACAGAGTGAGACTCCACCTCAAAAACAAACAAACAAACAAACAAACAAAAACCTGTGGCCAGAAAAACATCTTTAAACCAAGGAGGATAAGGCTTGTTATGTGAATTTAAGCTAATGCCTTCTCAATTGTAAGAGTTTCTAGTCAGTCAGTCTCTCTTTCTACAGTATAAAGAAGACTCTCTTATAAATGGAGATTTCCTTTATAGATGTAAATTTCTCTTATACAAGGGTTTCAAAATAACAAGCTAAAAAAGTTCTAATGCCAGAAAGGCAAATTTTAGAGACTAATTCAGCTGGATCAATGGTTTCCCTGCCCAAATTGTGCTTTTAACTAGATAACTAAGTTCAGGGTTGAGTCTACTAATGAATAGAACAAGCAGTTTTTCTATGCCTGCACTCAGCATGGATACTTCTAATCTTGCCTTATTGTCAGAGATGGGTTACTTTTTGTTTGTTTTGCAAGAAAGGGTTTTGGGGCATAGCAAAGATGATGATAACTAGAAAGCCAGTGTTGGCAGAACATCATTTGTCAGAGAGGTTCCCAGGGGAGAACAGGATTAGAGAAAACAGAGGACTAATTTTTATAAATGCTTTTCTGAAAATGAACTTCATTTGAAACCCCAATTGCAGAAATATTCTTCAGTTTTTTTGTTTTGTTTCTTGGAGGGATTGGTTAATTATTGTTCTGGGAATCAAGCCCTTGGGAGCTTCCTCTAGTGGGGAAATAGTCCAGGCCAAAGGAAGAATGTCTATCAGATGGCCATTGTAAGCATGAACAATTTATTTTCTAGTGGCCTGGCTATTTACAATAAAGGAAGACATCTCGGAGAATAGGGCATAGTTTGGGGCATTTTGGTTTGATTTAGAACAGTGGTCCCCAACTTTTTTGCACTGGGGACAGATGTCATAAAAAATAATTTTTCCACAGACAGGGTGGAAAATATAGTTTTAGGATGAAACTGTTCCACCTCAGATCATCAGGCATTTAGTCTTATAAGGAGAGCACAACCTAGATCTTTCATTTGCACAGTTCACAATAGGGTTCGCAGTCCTATGAGAATTTAATGCCACACTGATTTGACAGAAGATGGAGGTCAGGTGGTAATGCTCACTCGCCCACCACTCAACTCCTGCTATGCAGCTCAGTTCCTAACAGGCCACAAACTGATCTCAGTGCATGGCCTGGGGGCTGGGGAACCCTGGCTTAGAATGCATACATGGAGGTCCTCTTGGTCCCTGTAGCTGTTGTAGCTATAAAAATACATGTCTGTTTGCCTTTTGCTAGGAGTTTCTCTACTGTAATTCCAAGTTATCTTTGATAAGGTCCACTCATCTCAGTAGAAAAGCACGTTTTGGGTCCATAATTCTTATACATGAAATTGGCCAGAATTCCAGATTGAGGAGTTATAGATTCCTTGGATCCAAATGAATTAATGATTCCCTGTCTTCTAGTAACCTTCTCTGCTGAAGGTCTCCTAGTGGTCTCTGTCCATTTTCCTTATTGGATCTAATCCAATCCTGAACCCAGTCCAGTCAAAGAATTGTCCAAATAAAGTCAGAACATTAAACAGAAATTCGCAGAGCTTGAATCTAAGAAGAAACTTACCCATGACCTCCAGTTACTGTGAAAGAATGATGGGTCTAGTGGAAACCTTCCCTGGGTCACTGAAAATCTCCTTCATATCCCACTTCTGATGCCAAACTATGAAGAAGCAACTTTAGAGAAATTAATTTTAGCAATATTTATTTGAACAAAGAATGATTCATGAATCGGGCAGGACTCGCAACCAGAAGAGGTTCAAAGAGCTCTGCCCAGCAGAGTGAGCAGCAAGCTTTTATAGGCCAGACACAGAAGCAAAGTAGAGAAATCACCTGATTCTTTAGTTAGGCATCACCTTATTTGGGCATGGTGCAGTAAGTTGTCAGCATGTAATTGGCTGAAACTTGGCTCTTTGTTATATTCCTAGGTTAGGTTGTCGTTTGCTACTTAGGAACTCAAACTATGTAGATAGCCTCAGACTAATGATCTACTCAGACTAATGATCTACTAATTATTTAACATCTTCTTCTCAAAGATACAGTGAATCCTTTCACATCCTCCACTTGACTCCAAAATGAACACAGAAATGGTCATACCAATATACCTCCATTATTGCCTGCCAATATTAATTTTATCCAGTGTGCTTACACCATTAGCTCATGTTGAATTTGTAGTGACATAAAATGTTGAAATCTTGTAATTTTTTTTATGTTAGCTTCTTAAGGTAGTTCTTTTCCATTCTGTTCTATGCCTTTCTCACAAACACAACTAAATCTTAATTGAGGCCCTATCCTCTTAAGTTTAGAAATAAAAGTCATCCCAGTGAGATTCTAAGGCTTTGAAAGAAAACAGTAATTTTAGCTATCCACTAGAAACATTTGCTGTAAAGAATTTCCATTAAAATTTTTCCTCACCATGTTATTTTCTGCCAAAATTATCAGAATTTGCAGCTAAGAAGGATCCCATCTTCAAGGCATCCACTCAAGCATCTCTTTCTCTGTCTACCACAAAATTCCAAAATTTTAAGAAAACTTCGAACTGAAAAATGACCCCATCTCCCAAAGCTTGTGTCATTAAATAAGTCTCCTAATGTAGAATAAAAATATTAAATAGAAACTTTAATTTGGTAAATAGCATCCTAACTCTATGATTTTTTTTGTAACTTCATTGCTCAACCCCATTATTATTAAAAGTATGACCATAGCACAATATCTAACAATATCAACACAAGAATCAAATAGCATTAATTGATGCTTTTCTAATGTATTTGAACTCCTTTCAGGAAACATTATAAGTATTTGAGTTAAAGCATAAATGCCAGCAATTAAAAATTGTTTAACAGTAGAACAGCTTATTTCCTGTACCAAAACATATTAGAATCCTCCCCAAACCAAGCCTCAACATGGGTAATAGAAAACAGGCTTTATTCTGCCCTCAAAATTTACATACATGTTGAAGTACAAAACAAATTAGTAGCCAGGAAGATGGCAAATACTACATACCCAGAAGAAGCACCATGCCCATTGCCATCAAAACAGATTTGATGAACAGTTACCTAAAGTAGGTAACTGTTCATCATGAAAGGTATTATACATTTACATACAGGAAACCCGGCAGATAAGGAAATGTTCATCAAAGTATCTTTCATTGGCATGTACAGGGCTTTGGCTGAGATAAAGTTGCCAAATTTAGCAAATAAAATACAGAATACATAAACTTGAATTTCAGATAAACATGAATAATTTTTAGTCAATGCATTTTTGAATAGTGCATGGGACATGTGTATATTAATAGTTCATTGTTTATCTTAAATTTAAATTTAAATGGATGTCCAGTATTTTATTTGGAAATCTTAGTCTAAGATCAAAGTAACATGACTGTCATTGGAGGTCACATCAGTGTAACTGTGCGTTCACTGCAGGTTTTGGCCCAGACAACTAAAGGGAAGGAAAAATATTTTTCCTTCTTACCATCTTAGGTTCATGCCTGAGGCCCCTCTAACAAAAGACAGATTAGCAAGAAAAATGCATACACATTTATTTAATATAAGTTTTATGTGACACAGGAGCTTTCATAAGGAAATGAAGACCCAAAGAAACTATTAAACCTGAGTGTTTTTTATAGAAGGTGTGATGAAGAATGGAGAGTTTGGGAACAATATGATAGAGCAAAAAGAGTAGGATCTAATAGTAATCACCTGGGGGAATCTTAGCAAGCCCTGTTCAGATTATCCTTGGCATCTCTGTATTTGGAGGTTAAGATGCTTCTTTCCTTTGGGTAGAAGGAGGGCACCTCTCACATGAGTGTCTTGTCTGCTTCAGGAGAAGGTCAGAAAAATCCCTGGTAGATTTTATGACCTGCCCCAAGAGGCAAAGGGTACAGCAGAGAGACCTTGATGATTTTGCTGTTTTCTCAAATCCCTTTGGCTTAAAATACTCAAAATGCCAAAGTGCCATTTTTGAGGGGTATCAGGTCTTAAACTTCATCACAAAGATGCTACATGCCAAAGCTAAGGCCCAAACAAAATGCAGGATTCACAAATAAAATATGCAAAAACTGCTTCCAAACTTGAGCTTCTAAGATAGATTAAGGATGTACTAAAAAGCAACAGGCCGGCATTGTGGCTAATGCCTGTAATCCCAGCATTTTAGGAGGCCGAGGTGCAAATCAAGAGATCAAGAGATGGAGACCATCCTGGCCTACATGGTGAAATCCCATCTCTACTAAAAATATAAAAAATTAGCTGGGTGTGGTGGCATGTGGCTGAAGTCCCAGCTATTAGGGAGACTGAGGCAAGAGAATCACTTGAACCCAGGAGGTGGAGGTTGCAGTGAGCCGAGATCACGCCACTGCACTCTAGCCTGAGCAAGACTCTCTCTCAGAAAAAAAAAAAAAAAAAAAAGTGACCATATGCACGGAATGAAATAGAATGTTGTGGGAAAGGTTTCTGTAGGAAAAGCTGGGCTTGAGCCTCACCTCTACTCCCCAAAAGTTGTTGCCCACACATCTCAATGCAAGTAAGGGCTTCACTTGAGGGGCTGATATTCTCTGCAGGGGAAACAACATGGACTGAGAAAGTTAAATGGCTCATGCAGGGACAATAAAAAGGAGAGGCCTGTGTTTGTGATATAACTAGATTTCCACTGGTAAAAATCAAAGATGTGTGCTTCCCATGGACCAGATGTGGGCATGTTGGGGAGAGAGCTTGCCCAAAGCACAAAAGGACTTGGGTCAGCCCTGAGATGGAGAGGGTCCCAGTACCAGGGCTGAGGGGGGAAGAGAGACATTACCTGTGCTGTGGGAGCTGCTGCTGGACAGAGTCAGTCACAGGTCTTCAAAATAGTCACAAGAAAAAGCATTAGTTGCAAACACCTACAGAATTAGGAGTCAGATTATGACAGTGCCTATCATCAGGAAAGAACCTCCCTCTTTTTCTCCCTTCTTCCCTGGCAGAATCTAGAATTACAGCTAGAGAATACAGGCCGAGTAAAGGGGTGCTAATAAGCTTTTCTTCCTCCTCTGCAAATCCCCCAGATGGCCATCTACAGAACTCGAACCTTTTACTCTTGATTGAAGTGCTAATTAATATCCTCCTCTGAATTATTTTTTTAAATTATACATTAAGACTATATCTTATCTCTTAAAGTAACTACATACCTTAAGTGTGAGCATAAACATTTTGGAATCTGCTAAATTTTCACCTAATAGAGGAAAGGTCTCCCCAACTAAAGTTAAAAGGAGTGATAGGAGATAAAACTGTTTAGATTATGTCCAATCATTCACATGTATTAATGCATTGCTTATATTGAGACAGAGAGTAAAATTAATTTTTTGTGTGTGAAAACCTGGTTGACTGGAACAACTTTCACGATAAACTCATCCGTTTATAATTGATTAGGCGAAGCAAAATAAAAGCTACTGTACTGGCCACTTTTGCCAGGCTATGCTTTTAATGGTCAAACATAGAGCTAGCTTCAACTTCAGAAGTCTGTATAAGATGCTTTTTATGCACTTAAAAGCCTACCATTGAACACTGTTTTGTTTAACTTGTGATTCTCAGCAACAATGGAAAGAGATTATATATAAAAATATGTCTATATTTGTCTGCAATTTTTCATACCTAAACAAGGTTTTCCTTTGAGTCAATTTGTACTTTTCTCTCCAAAAACTTCATTCAGCTCTCTAAAAGAAAGTGGCAGTTTTATTAGACTCTCAAGGATTTCTAGATTCCTTTCTACAAGAAAAGGAACGATGCGAGACAGATTAACCTCCTGAAACTGAGAACAAGAAAGACATATAAACATATCTGGAATCAATAACAAAATCTATTGCAATAATGTATAACAAGAAACTCCTGATGCAGCCAAAACGTGATATTAGCCAAACATTGCACAATGCTGAAGGCAGCAGTCAAATTTGAAAGTAAAAATAGTTGATAGTGTCAGCATAGACAGAATGTACAAATTCCCATAATATAATTATCTCACTGGGAATGCAGAAAAAGAAGAGCAAATGCAGTAACCTGATCTGTTACATGTGTCTATCTTCAAAAAGTTTCAAAGGTCCAAAATGCATAATCAGAACTATCCTGTTATACTTTGTTATCTTTCATAATAAAGAATAACTAACTTCACATTTGGAAAGGGAGGAGATACTTTTAAACCAAGGTAAAATTACATATAGCATCTTGCAAGTCCATGAAATTTACATGTACATATCCAAGTATTAGTTTTCCTAAACTTTATACACACACACACGCACACACACATACATACTACATACATACATACATATACTAAAAGCCTAGTTTTAGGGCAAAAACCAATAACTGATATTGATGGGGTTTTAAACATTTCAGAAGAGCTATGCATTAATAACAATCAGTCCTTCAGAAGACCTTTAAAAAATATGTTAGTGGGTCACAAATTAGAAGCCCTGGCTGTCCTCTCCTGAGAGAACCTAAAGAAACCTGGTGTGGGTACACACACACACACACACACACACACACACACACACCATTGCTTTTGGACCATAAACAGTTTTGCAAAGGAGTAGTCATGCCAATGAGTAATTCTACCTTGAGGCCATGGCCTAGAAGAGTCTCTAATATAAAACACACTTGTCTGTAATTTTTCCTCACTTCCCACCCCCACCCGTTTCCAATACAATATTAATTTTTTTCAGTGGAATAAGCAAGATGGATGCAACCTGACCAAAGATTCAGGTTAAATTTCTGCTTGCCCATGCAGGTTAATCACAAAAAAGTTTTTCAGCCAACTGAGTCAAAATAAACCAAGCTGTGCTATATATCTAGAACATTTATTTATTTTAGGTTCTATTATGGGCTTTACTTTGAAATCGATTCCTGTAACAGCTACAATAGGAGAACATTAAATTACATTTTGGAATTTTGGGGACTTGACTTTGGCTTTCATGACATTGGGTTGAAGGGGCTTAGGTTTGTTTATTAGTTTCCCTTTCTGACAATTGAATTTACACTATTGTCATTGCAAATAACTTCCTTAAGTTTTTCATTTGAAACATTAACAGACATTTGAAAATTCATAAAAGTAGAAACAAAGCAGCGAAAACAATTTTCCTACCAGCTACCTTCAAGTATTTTTTTGCTAACAACGTGGTCTTTGTCTTCTAATCCTTTGATTAAAAAAAAAGTGCACTTTAAAATATATATATTTGTGTCTTTATATCTTAAATATGGCATACATGATTTCATGTTCTGTTCTTTTCACTTACTCTTACATTAGTAGTTGCCATGTTATTACATTATCTTTGTCAATACTTTTAGTGGCATTTAGTATTTTATTGAGTGGATATACCATGGTTCATTTATTTAGGATTGGATATTCTGTTTCCAGTTTTTCACAGTTATTAATGTTGACCCTCTAAACTTCTTTAGCTATAAAGCTCTTTTCAATATTTGGGATTACTTTATTTAGGTAGATTCTCCAGGGTGAAATTACTGTCCAGAGAACATCAGGTTTCTTAGACTTCATACATACTGATAAATTGCTGTCCAGAAAGGTCATACTGATTAACTCTGCCAGCAGCAATAACTGGCGCATTCCATCACACACTTACTAGTGTTTTCATCCCAGGCTTACTATGTCTCTGCTAATTTGAAAGGCAAAGTATTGGATTCTGTTCTAACTTTTAGTGCATATTCTTTTATCAGAGACATATATGCAGACGACTGAAGGTTTAAAAATTTTACAAGGACTTTCATAAAAAATGATAATCCCTTAAATCCCTGCCCAACTATTTCCCTACTGCACAGAGGCAGTATGTTGCAGCCACTGATGCTGCTTTATCTTTTAACAGTAAGACCACATGGGTACAGGCCTGAAGCAGCGTGACATCCTTCCCTCCCTATTCTAATTTCTGATCTGACCATGCACATTAGCATGATAATGAGCCAAAGAGTGTCTTTATGTTGGTGTGCACTAAAATGCCACACACATAAGGTCAGGATGTTAAACAACTTTTGTCTTGGTTCTTGCTCCTTAACATGTTTCACTCAATAGTCTGCTGCCAGGTCATTCTGCCAGCCTTATGCTAATAGCCAAGCAAAAGATTAATGACAGGGTCAATTGTTTTTACTTGTCTTTCCTGGCTCTGCCCATGGAGTTGATTTTCTCCATCTTCAGTGGTCCAATTACATTCACTTAGTTACAGGATTACTTACTGCTACCTTCCTCTAACGCAGTGGTGGCCAACATTTTTGGCACCAGGGACCAACTTTGTGGAAGACACTTTTTTCACAGATTGTGCAAAAGTGCTAGATTGTATGTGCAGGGATCTAGTACTTACATCCATTAATCTTAATATTTAGAGTATGTGCTCTTATGAGAAGCTGATGCCACCGCTGATCTGACAGGAGGCAGAGCTCAGGTGTTTGGAGACCCCTGTTCTAAAGAGTATCTTGCGGGTATTGAGCTACTCCATTGCTTGCCTTTACCAGGATAATTTCTCAAATAGCAGAGCTGAAATCAAAATGGAGAAAAATAGAAGAGGGTGGGGTAGAAGTTCTAACCTCTATCATTCTCTGGTGCGACCTTACTGCCACTTACTGGTGGGACCTGGGGCAAGTTCCTCAATCTCTGATTCCATTTTTAATATGTAAAATAGAAATAATAATACTTATCTCCCAGAGTTATTGTAATGATAGTGTGTGTGCGTAGCTCTTAGAAAATGAGTGTCTCACACATAGACATACCATATGTGCTAGCTCAGTTTTATTCCAGTTAATTCTTGCCATCTAAAACGAACATCTTGCATTCTGGTTTGCTCGCTGCTGACCTTTCACACAACCTATGTCATGCTTCAAAGCATGGTAAAGAACCTGGCCACTGCTATTCACATCTTCCAGTTTTATGCTCCTGCCAGGCAACCTCAGGGATTCAGTGCAGAGATTTTCTGTGCTCTGTCACATACTTACTGTTAAACTGTTCTTACTGATGTTTAAACTTCTAGGAGATAACCAACTGGATTTCAGGACTACTAAATTCTTAACTGCTTTTAGGGAGAATTGACACCTGTACTATAGTTAACGTTCTTAGTTTACAACATGACATGTGTATGCAATCTCTGGCATCAGACAGAATTCTATCAGAGAAGCAGAACCACCACATGTAAAATAAGGGACGTGGTATCAGGATCGGATCTTACACAATCATGGGAGCTGGCTCAGCAGTGTTTGGAAGTCTGTTGTCTTCCATCTGATGCTGGAGCTTGAAGTCTGCAGGGCAAAAAGTTGGGGACAGAAAATAGATGTAATGCAGGGAGATCAAGGACAAGCTAGAATGCACAAGGAGGAGCTGGAACCCATGAGGAAAGAATAAAACTCACACCAATTCTCACTGCCTGTGATCTTGATAATGTAGTGGTCTGCACAGAAAGTTGGCACCCTTCATGTAGCTAGACACACACCTGCCAAGAGGAGGAGGAGGAGGAGGAGAATCCAGGAGAAACAAAGCTGCAAACCCAGTTGCTGTCCAAACCAAGATCCAAAACAGCCCCACTGTGTATGAACCACAATGGTTTCTGTTTAATTTCCACTCCCCAAACATCCTATGAACATTCTCTAGTGGCCCACTCTAACAGGAAATATACAAGAAAGGGAATTATGGGAAATATTGTTGAGCCTAGCCAAGTTGATAGATTACAAACCCACCCCATCTCCCAGAATTTTTAATGGATTATAATTTCACGCTCATAATTGTTTATTAGCATATTACCACCATTAACATGATCTTTATATACCATACTTACCATATGGTTGTAAATACCCTAAATCCTTTTTCTTCTTTCTCTTTATCATATTATTTCCAATAACTCAAACCTCCTTGTCCAACACTGTTCTCTGTGCACTAAAGTAGCTGAATAGGGCTAGAATCAAACCTGAAACCATGCTGAACAGTTCACCTTTATAAATAAAAATCCTTTCTAAGCCCTCAGAACTGCCTGCCACACTTCCTGTACGTTTTCCTAGCCAATTAACTTCACTATTCTCCTATATCACTTTTACATATTTTCTCCTAAAATCTCCAACATTTCTTCTTTTTTAGTCTACTTAGGTTGGCATAACAAGATATCACAGACTGGGTGGCTTAAACAACAAATTAATTTTCTCACACTTCTGCAGGCTTGAATTCAAAGATCAAGTTGCTGACTAATGTGCTTCCTTGGTGAGGACCCTTGTACTGGCTTGTAGATAGCCTCATCCTCCCTGTGTCCTTACATGGCAGAGAGAGGGCAAGTTCTCTGGTGTTTCCTCTCTTAAGAGCACTTCATCCAATTATGAAAGCCCATGCCTCATGACCTCCCTAAACCTAATTATGTCCCAAACACCCCATTCCAAATACTATCACAATGGAGGTTAGGATTTCAATATACAAAATATTTGGGAGGGATGGGGGTCTCCAACTTAGTTCAGAGCATCTCCGTCTTTCTGAATAAACTCTTCTATTTCATGTAGAAAATATAAATAAAAGAGAATGTGTGCATCATCACACCTACAAATCTACCAACTCACCCACATCTGAATTCATATGCTCTGTTCCTCTCCTGTTACAATAGCTAAAATTAAAGTATACACACTTCCTTATGTGACCAAATGTTCCACTTAGGCAGTAGCCTGCATGCTTTCTTGTGCACTGAAGAACCTCACTCCAGGAAATTACCTTCCTTCTCCTCCAATATTGATTTTTCAATATATTCTCTGCTGAATGAGTCTCATGAGTATACAAAGACATTATAATATCTCTAATACTGAGGAAACATTTCCCAACACCTTACTTCCTCCAATAAACAATTATCTTTAGAACACAATTCAGGAGTTGACTATACCCACTTTCTCCATTCCTTCTGTTTTCTCTTGGACCCGTTCCAAACAGGTTTTCCTTGATACCAGTGCATCAAAACTATTCCAGTCAAATGTACCAGTGACTTCCTCAGCAATAAACCTAATCACTAGTCTCCATCCTATGTGGTCCACTGGCAGCATTTAATAATATTAACTCCTTCTACCAAAACTCTTCTTCACTTTTGGGACACAAGGCACTACAAGTCTTTTACTTTCTTGGCCACTTTTCCCCAAGATCCTTTGCTGGACCCTCTTATTGCTCCACCTTCTGAAGGTCAGAATGCCTTGGTAACCCTCAGCGCTCTGCTCTTCTCATCCAGGCCTCAGTTTTAAAATCTTTCATGATCTGGTGGTTCCTAAATGTGCAGTTCCAGTCCCAATCTCCAGACTCACACATGCAAGTATCTACTCAACTTCTGCACTTACATGTCTAAAAAGCACCTAACACTTGCCATGTTCAAAACTTTGATTCTCCTTACCTTCAACATGGTTTTCTCCCCAATATTCTTCTTAGTAAATGGCAATTTTATTCATCCAGTTAGGCCCAAATTTATAGAATTATCCTCTTTTTCTCACATGCCATAATCTATCAGAGAAACTCATGATTCTTTCTTCGAAGTACACCAAAGATGTACTCGCTTCTACCCAAGTGGTAACCTGTTCCGAGTAGTCTTCATTCCGGAAAGTTGTACAACCCACCTAAGTAACCTCTCTGCTTTCAATCTTGTAAGTCTAGAGTCTGGTTTTTAAAAATTCTTAGAATGGGCCTTCGTTAGATTATGTCAGATATTCGGAAGTCTAATAGTTTCAAATGTAACAGTGCTGTTTTGCATAACATACCTCTAAGCCACTTAAATTAATACACCTAAGTTTTAATCATTTTTGTGCTCTGATGCTTCTAGGTATCCAAGCATACCAATTTCGAATATTTCCTTATTTTCCTATATTTACTATCAAAATGTATGCTTTATATCCTTTCTGATTGGAAGTTTTATAATAATGACCCTTACTGTTCCTCCATCTCAATTTTAAGAATACCTAACAGTAGCTACTGTAAAAAAAGAAAATATCAATTTACTAGATTTCCTTTTTAGTGTGGTCAATTAAGTTCTTTCTTATTTAACCTGATAAAGTGGTAAGAGTTTGTGTGCGGCAGCCAACTGTTGCAATCTAAGCACACGGACCTTGGGTTCATACAGAGATAAGTTCAACTCCCAGCTCTGACTTCCCAATCCAATGACTTTGAACAGATCATTAAATCTCTCTGATTCTATTATGTTCTTACTTCCTCAAACAATCGCTGTAATAATTGAATAAAACAAAGAAGATAATATACTTGAATTGATTAACAAATAACCTAACATATACTATATACTATGTGCTAAAAATGTTAAGTATCTCTCTTCCCTTCATTCTAAAGAACCATTTCCAAACACTTATGTTTATTTATGTGTCAAATGTTTATACAAAATTTACGAAGTATTAGCATTAATCCAGCCACAGGGATAGAAGTTTTCCACAGTCTGGTAAGAAATAGATCATTAAACAAATAACTATAATGCAATAAAAACTGGGCAGGTGTTCAATTAATGTTTAGTAAATAAATGAAAAAATAAGTAAAAAGCTTAACATGTAGTTCATATCTTTTTCTAGAGATTTCATCTTAAAGTAATATATCCTTTATTAGTGAAGGCTAAAACTTTCAGTTTATGAATACATTAGCACAGTATTCTCCATATATGTCTGTGGATAAATGGGGAAGATGGTCTAGGTGATATAGAGTATGTAGTAACAGTAAAATGACACTACGATTTTGGTGCCTCAAAAAACATTTCAAAATAGACGAATCTTCAGTATTTATTTTCATGAATATCCAGCTCCATCATTACCAGTATATTCAAACAACAATCACATTAAAAAGTGCCATCTGCACAAAATGAGGAAATTCATATGACTTCTAAATACCCTTGAAGTGATTTCTTTTCTGAGTTTTCAATAAGCACTTAATTGTGAGATAAGGCTTAAGTCCAAAATACCACCCTGGTATTTTTCTAATTCCAGAAAAAAATAGACATCGTTAAAGTTAAACCTAAAATATTATGTTCACCTATCATCATCCATCTTTACTCAGAAAACAATAGTTGACTATGCAAACAGAGAGTTTGATTGATCCTAGGTTCTCAAAACACAGATGAATGATTTTGGACAGACGCTTCATCAGTGACAAATTGGCCTTGAGGGAAATATGACCACCTTGGAAAAATGCCACATATCCAACTACTTTTTGTTTCAGCAGTACTCATTTGAAACTATTTTCTAATCTTAAATTTCTAAGTAAACTTTTGTTAAAATAAATATTAAGGGACTCCATTTAAATTAGATTTAAATAAATCCACTAAAGGCTAAGATTACAGCTTCAAGTAACCCACTAATCAACTCTCCAGTTTTTATGGCAATAAAATTATTGGCAAGATTTTGCAAAGCAGTTGATGGCATAAACCCATAAAGCTCTGTTTATAACTACATATTATCACATTAGGGGCACACTGTTTTGATTTTTAGAGAATTCCATTGAAGTTCTGACCTTGAACTGATCTGATTAATGCTTTTTCTTGTAGTGGTCGTACTTTGATTTTGACAACAGTCAGTGGGAACAGAGAAAAATTTCAACTTAAATTCTCTAAGTATCTGTGATTAGTGCTGTTAGCACCGGAAACTGTGAAATTATCTCCCAGATATTGTTCAGAACCTAGGGTGAAAGAAATATCTGTAGTAGATTTAGACAGTGCTGTCAAGAGGAATCCAAGAATTTCATAGCTAGGTAGATCACTGATGACTGAGCTGTTTCTGCTGAATTTATATTAAGTGTTCTCTAATCACACAATTAGATGCCCACAAAAAAAAAAAAACACCAAATACAATGAGGGGTGTTTATGTTATGTGATTGTTTTGAATCTACCCACCCTATCTTTGTTGTTGTTGTTGTTTTATTATTTTATGATATATTTGTAGCCTTCATTATCTTGAAACCTCTTTTCATGCCATGTTCAGGAAATCAAATGATCAAAGCTTAAATGCAAAGAGCAAACGCAAAAACAAAGAATGTCTAAGATTCTCTTGACCTCCTACAAGTGGGTCTACGGATATGTATTCACATACACATAAATACTTGTACACTTGTATGTACACATGATGATTTTGGGTCAAATATTTGATCATTTATATGCTATGGAAAATATAACAATTTCTAGAGAGCTTACCACTCCGCTTGACTTAAAAACTTTTATGTTTCATAGCACTTATAGAATATTCTCACAAGTGACAGAGGATGAGTTGTGATAATTGGGTTATTGTCCTCCCTACACAGTAGTTTAGAGATGCTATAGCCTGGTAAAAATGACTCTCCTCACTACACCCCGAACCAGGGCATGAAAGATTCTCTCTCCCTCTGCTAAAGGAGATTAATATTCCTAAGATCTTACATTCAAGAAGAACACTATAAAAAGCCATTGACTCAAAGCTAGCAAGACCCTTGACATAATCAAGTCCAACATTTTTCACAGTTGTCCCAATCAATGACCTGAACTCTCCACCTCTTCACCAGGCCTATCCCTGCCCATCCTGAGTCTCTCTCTGGTTTCTGCTCCTCCAGAAATTAGATTGGCAAGCACCTTTCCTGTGATTTCACTTGGAATTCTTTGTATACCTCTATACCTCTCTCAAGGTATTTACCAAACAATATTGTATAATCCAACTGTCAACCGTGTCCTCCACCCAGTAGTCAAATTACACTTCTACAAATAAAAAAAAATAAAAAAATAAAATCAATCACAAAATAGGCTTACATCACACACACTACTACTTGTAACTTTAAAATTCCACTTTTGCATCTGTCTTTTTCAAAGTTTTTTTCTTTACCATTCTCCTTCTGGAAGAAGCATCCTGGCCTCCAGGATTCCCTGGTTCCCATCAACACAGAACAATTCCACTTTAAAGCATACCAGATGCATTTTAATGATTGACAAAACCATGTCATGCAAAATAACAGTATCAACCCTCCCTAGAGAGCAATCAAACATCAATCTAGTCTAGTGTTTCTTCAGCGTACTCTGAAATCTTCCCTCCTACTTGAAAAAAAAGCAGAAGTATTGCACCATCAGGACTCTGTAGTTCCTTGGACCAGTGCTCTACCAATGTGATTCAACTTCCCTTTAGGTTTCTGCTTTGTCTCCCATTCTCCATTTCTTCAAAAATTGGCCTTGTTGCTCTACGCTGCCGGCTTGCCATTTTTCCACCTCAAGATTGCTGCTAACTCATAGAATCTGGCTCCCTCAAAACTCTAGCCTGTACATTAGATCATCGTGGCCTCTTAGCTTCTGCTTCCAATGTGGTCTACTTCAAATATCCAAATTAAGAAATTTGATTGTCCCAGCTCACCTTTGAAATCTGGTCTTACCATAAGTCATTGCTCAACATAGGTACTGACTGATCTTTGAGGCCTACCCTGGTCCTCAAGCCATATATTGTTTTGATAATCCCATGGTAGAAAAGTGAGCATCTAGACCTACCCACTCCGCAGCCACTGCTGAAAATTTAGGTCATGTTAGATTGGGCCAGAAGGAAGCAACTCATGGCTTTCTACTATGCCATTTACAGGCCTTTTTTGTCTATCACAATAGCATGTGATCCATAAACCCTGTCCTCATCATGAGGCAGTGCACGCACTCCCAGCTGCTGTGAGTATGACTCCCTCCCTTCTCTGGGAACTGTCCTCAGCTGATGGGAGCTGCCTCAAACCACAGGGTACTGCCCTTTCCCCTCTAATTCACCTTCCCGCTCCTGCTTCACTTCCTGTCTTAGAGTTGTTTTCCTGAAGAACACTCCCTCAATAAATCTGCATCTAAATCCTTGTCTCAGCCTCTGCTTCTAGGGAACATAAACTAAGAATTCTGTTAAGTAAACCAGGTTTCTCTTGTAACTCTATTGGAAACAAGCAATTCTGCCAGCTACTTTTGAGAGTAAAAACTTTGCATTTATTTTTAAATGTCTAGAATATAGATTGTTTTGATTGCAGACATAGTATCATTCAAATGGAGACATAACTGTGTAATTCATCTATTGAAATAATTTCAGGAGTTTGTGAAGGTAAACAAAATGAAGTATAACAAGCTTAGCATTTGTATTTATATACATCATATATTTTTTAAAATCAAATTTCCAGGACTCAAATTTAATGAAATAGGCTTATGGGAAATAATATTAAATCATTTGTAAAAGAAATTAAAATGAAAACCTTTTTTAAAATGGATTTGGAATAGTTCGCCTTAGGAAGGAAACTTTTTTTTTTTTAGACATAGTCTCGCTGTCACCTGGCTGGTGTGCAGTGGCACAATCTGGCTCTTGGGTTCAAGTGATTCTCCTACCTCAGCCTCCCAAGTAGCTGGGACTACATGCACATGCCACCATGCCCGACTAATTATTTTGTATTTTTAGTAGAGATAGGGTTTCACCATGTTAGCCAGGATGGTCTCTATCTCCTGACCTCGTGATCCACTCACCTCAGCCTCCCAAAGTGCTGGGATTACAGGCATGAGCCATTGCACCTGGCCAGGAAGGAAACTGTCTTCCTTGATAAACAGTAGACAAGGAAGAAAAAGGAACCAAAAAAGAATTTCACCTTATACAGATAACAGAAGTTGGTATTATATTTAGTCTTCAGTTCTCAAAAGCTAACTACTTCTTCAAAAATAAATGTTTTGTCTCTTGTACTCTGCTTTACATTTATTTTTTTAATATACATATATATATTTTATTGCATTTTAGGTTCTGGGGTACATGTGAAGAACATTCAGGATTGTTGCATAGGCACATACATGGCAATGTGGTTTGCTGCCTCCATCCCCATCACCTATATCTGGCATTTCTCCCCATGTTATCCCTCCCTAACTCCTTAACCCCACACTGTCCCTCCCCTAGTCCCCCCTGACAGACCTCAGTGTGTGATGCTCCCCTCCCTGTGTCCATGTGTTATTATTGTTCAACACCTCCCTATGAGTGAGAACATGCAGTATTTGATTTTCTGTTCTTGTGTCAGTTTACTGAGGATGATGGTTTCCAGGTTCATCCATGTCCCTACAAAGGACATGAACTCATCGTTTTTTATGGCTGCATAGTATTCCATGATGTATATGTGCCACATTTTCCCTTTCAAGTCTATCATCAATGGGCATTTGGGTTGGTTCCAAGTCTTTGCTATTGTAAACAGTGCTACAATGAACATATGTGTGCATGTGTCCTTACAATAGAACAATTTATAATCCTTTGGAATATATACCCAGTAATGGGATTGCTGGGTCAAATGGAATTTCTACTTCTAGGTCCTTGAGGAGTTGCCACACTGTCTTCTACAATGGTTGAACTAATTTACACTCCCACCAACAGTGTAAAGGTGTTTCTGTTTCTCCACATCATCTCCAGCATCTGTTATCTCCAGCATCTGTTGTCTCCAGATTTTTTAATGATCGCCATTCTAACTGGCATGAGATGGTATCTCAATGTAGTTTTGATTTGCATTTCTGTAATGACCAGTGATGATGAGCATTTTTTCATATGTTTGTTGGCCTCATATATGTCTTCTTTTGAAAAGTGTCCATATCCTTTGCCCAATTTTGAATGGGTTTGTTTGTTTGTTTGTTTGTTTGTTTGTTTGTAAATCTGTTTTACTTCTTTGTAAATTCTGAATATTAGCCCTTTGTCAGATGGGTAGATTGCAAACATTTTTTGCCATTCTGTTGGTTGCTGGCACTCTAATGACTGTTTCTTTTGCTGTGCAGAAGCACTGGAGTTTAATTAGATCCGATTTGTCTATTTTGGCTTTTGTTGCCAATGGTTTTGGTGTTTTACTCATGAAGTCCTTGCCTATGCTTATGTCCTGAATGGTTTTGCCAAGGTTTTTTTCTAGGGTTTTTATGGTGTTAGGTCTTATATTTAAGTCTTTAATGCATCTGGAGTTAATTTTAGTGTAAGGTGTCAGGAAGGGGTCCAGTTTCTGCTTTCTGCACATGGCTAGCCAGTTTTTCCAACACCATTTATTAAACAGGGAATCCTTTCCCCATTGCTTGTTTTTGTCAGGTTTGTCAAAGATCAGATGATTATAGATGTGTGGCATTGCCTCTGAGGCCCATCTTCTGTTCCATTGGTCTATATCTCTGTTTTGATACCAGTATCATGCTGTTTTGATTACTGTAGCCTTGTATTATAGTTTGAAGTCAGGTAGTGTGATGCCTCCTGCTGTGTTCTTTTTGCTTAGAATTGACATGGCTATGCAGGCTCTCTTTTGGTTCCATATGAAGTTTAAGGTGGCTTTTTCCAGTTCTGTGAAGAAGGTCTTTGGTAGCTTGATGGGGATAGCGTTGAATCTATAAATTACTTTGGGCAGTGTGGCCATTTTCATACTACATTTATTTTTAATAAAATTGTTTGAGATGGCTAGAGTCCAATTAAAAATAATTCCAAGAAAAAAACCTCCTTCATGAGGTATATGTCCTTGTTATTCCAATAACTTGTTTCTGGCAGAAATTGATTAAGGGGCACTTAGTTTCGGGCTTAAAGACCTATATAGCCTTACATATTAATTTTCATGTTGTTGTCAATTTTAATTAGGTTATTAATGTTACCATTTCTGAAATCTCTAGAAGTTTTTCACTTTTACATAAATAACTTCAGCATTTTGTTGTTGCTAACTTGGTATTTCCAATATTAATTTGGCTTCTGTACACTTGAATAGTTTGCTTTGAGTTACTCTTATATTCCCTGAACTACTGATGGTTTCCTGGTTTAATCCGAGATATAACACAAGTCTGGCAGTTTTCAACAAGATATCCTTCCATTCTTTTCAGTTTCTCCATACTATAAGGTTGGTAGACCTTAATTTCTACACTTTGAATCACTCTGCATGGAGTCAAAGTGATTGACAAATTCCCTCCAATTTAGATCTCATTTATGAATTTAAGAAAACTTTTTGTCAAATACTATAACAAAAAACATAAATGTTAACACTCATCCAGTAGGGTAAAACACGAATTATCCAGTTGGTATGTTTTAGTGTTGTTATTTTATTCACATTATCAAATATTTACCTAAAATTATCCTCATTTTAATAGAAAATACGTCTCATGGTTACTGAATACCTCTCTGATAAGGAGAATTGGCTTACTGGTCTTCTGTTCCCTCTGCTTTCTAAAATATGTTTCCAAGTCGTAAACACTGAAAAACTAAAATATTATATTTCAAACTCTCTTGCAGCTAGGATGATAGATGCCAAGCAGGTTCCACACATGAGATCCACTCATGCAAGGTGCAGAAATTAGAAGTGGGGTGGAGGGCAATAATCTACTTCATAGCTGTCTTCTGTGGGCCATAGCCAGAGACACTGGGTCTTTCGGAAACGGTGCTCCAGTGCCCATCACTGCCACCGTGCCCAGCAGCAGTTGCAGAGTGCACTGCATGTAACCTTGTGATTCCTATCCTTTACTATGGTGGAGGGAGCAACTCTGCTGACTGACCGTTTCCTCAGTATTGTTCTGAGGGAGGGTCATTCCTGAAGGACCTGCCTAGAAGCTTCTCTTGCCTTGTTTTGAATCCTATTTTGCTTCAAATAACAGAATTTTTGTTTCTTGCAACTGTAATCTTACTGATACTGCCTGTGGAAGAACAGCATAGAAAAGAGCAGCTGAGGTGTATTTAAAGTAAATTATTTCCAAGAAATTCAGCCATTGAAGCACTTCATGCCTCATACCTTTGGTGGGCAGGGGCAGGTAATAATTGATTGATCATGCTGATAGGAAGTATAGCTGGGTGCAAAAAGCATAGGCTTTGAAGTCAGACAAGAGTGGTAAGTCTAGTAGGTTCGCAGAGCTCTGGTTCCCAGACTCTTTTGCCAGGCTGGCAAAAGAAATGTGGCAAAATCAAAGAAATTCATCCTGAGGTAAAAGTTTCATGGTCGTCACTGGAAGATAAGTGTCCCATGCCTGGGAAGGTGACCTACCCTGAGCTAGACGTGGTAGACAGACCACAGCAGAGTAAAGAAGAGTGAAGACTTTGGTAGGCAGCAGTCCTGAGGTCTTCCATGAGCTTTGCTACATACTGGCAGCATGATCTTAGGTATTTTGCTTAATTGCTGAGCTTCTGTTTCTGCAACTTTAAATGTAGATTTAATACCATGCACTTATAGTATTTTATTAGTAATAAAGTTTGCCAAGCCTCTACACTGCAGGGCACTAACAGGTGTTCAGAATGATAATTGTCTTTCGCTCAGCTTTTCATTTAATAGCAAATCCAGCCTTGTTTTTACAGAAGCAGAAAGAATAAGCTATGAGAATTAAAACAGAAGAAAGTATTAAGATAAACAGCAAGAAATAGAGCCAGAAGAACTCATAGAGTCTCATGGGCTCTGAGACATAGGGAAAAAGGAAACATTCTCCGATGGTGAGAAGAAAGGAAATAAAGTAGTCTGGAGACACAAAGAATCCAGGCTAGGGCCCTCCCGCTGCATTGACACTGGGTGACTATAAAAACATGAGGTCTGCTCTCAGCAGCAGAGGCATGCATAATGCTTTCTATTATAACTTTGCTTTCACTCAAAATTTGCTTTTGATGTGAAACTTTGCAGTATTTTCTAATTATTTGAAAGTAGCATGAAAAGATAGTGGAATAAGAGGCACAAAATTGCATGATACTTCTTGTAAAATGTTAACTGCTAGATTGTCCATCTGGATCATTAAAAAGCACTTTTTTTTTTTCATTGAAATTCAGCATGTGAAAGGGCTTTACAGTGAAGGGTTCTGCACTTTTAAAAGTTCTAAATATGGGCAATATTGACTAAAACAAAAATAATGTGAACTTCATGATTCTAGCAACCACATTCTTTGCTTATTTGGACTAGCATGGCTAAACATTTACTGTGTCCACAGCCTACATAAAACAATTTCTACAGCCAACACAGTACAAAAATGACTAGTTCATTCAGTAAAATCAATCAAACTATTGGATAGTTCAGCGAAACAAAACATGGCCCTTGTTTTACCATGCAAATCAAACTTGTTAGTGTATACTGACAGATCTATAATCTTCTAGTTAATTTAAATTCCTCCATTTAAAGAACCATGTCCAAATAGCGTAGTATACACGTATCATTATCATAAAGTCTTTATGGATTCAACTATACTTTTTGGAATGACTAACCGTATTCAATGAAGTTTAGTCTTCATCTGGTGCCATGTTTCTTTAAGAAAGTTTACTTTGATCAGGCAGAGGTAGGTGTGAAAAGTACCACTGTCTTGAGCTTGACCCAGAAGAATGATGCTCCCTGAGCATGTCAGGGAGGGATCAGCAAGTGCTCCGGGCATGTCAGGAGGGATCAGCAAGTGATACAGGTAAAATAGACACAACTTGGAGGTGTGGCTTCATTCAGAATATAGTACCATGCAGATATTTGAACAGAAAGGAATTAAAGAATAAGACACAGATACTAAACCTTAATGGGATTGAGTACCTGGTCACTGACACTCTTCAAATTAGCAATCCCTTTGAGACAAGAGGAAGGTGCTATAAAATCTCCCCACTCCTGGATACCAGCCCCAGGTACTACCCTGTGCTTACTGACATGAAGTTCAAGCCCTCAGAGGAACTTCCAGCTAAGGATTTGAACTTGCCTCTGGTGGAAGCAATAGACTTCTCCCTTTCGCAAGCCAAGGTTTCTCTCCAGCCTGGCAGTTTCAGTCCACTGTTTCCCTTGAGCTACTCCACAGACTATTGCAGCATATACCCCTTTAACAAGAATCCTGCAGCATCTGTGTTGCCATTTTAAGCAAGAATATCTGCCATTCTCTCTCGAGGGCTCCTGCCCTGGCTGCTTCACATCGTTCTAGCAGCCAATAGGTTATTATTATTATACTTTAAGTTCTGGGGTACATGTGCAGAACGTGCATGTTTGTTACATAGGTATACATGTGCCATGGTGGTTTACTGCATCTATTACCCCATTGTCTACATTAGGTGTTTCTCCTAATGCTATCTTTCCCCTAGCCCCCCACCCCAACAGACCCCATTGCATGATGTTCCCCTCCCTGTGTCTGTGTGTTCTCATTATTCAACACCCACTTATGAGTGGGAACATGCAGTGTTTGGTTTTCGGTTCTCGTGTCAGTTTGCTGAGAATGATGGTTTTCAGCTTTATCCATGTCCCTGCAGAGAACATAAACTCATCCTTTTTTATGGCTGTATAGTACTCCATGGTGTTTTTACATTGTCGGTGGGAGTGTAAATTAGTTCAACCATTGTGGAAAACAGTGTGGCAATTCCTCAACCATCTAGAAATAGAAATACCATTTCACCCAGCCAATAGGTTTTGTATGCAATTCATACCATCTCCTCAGTCAGTCTAAGGTAGATGGCGGCATACAGGCCATCCTGGCAGTGGTGAGATCATTGTTTTCTGTGGTATAGGCTCTATGGCAGCTATTGCTTTTTCATTTATTGGGAAAAGTGGCAAAAATACTAACACAACAATGTACTTTTTCTTGTCCTCCCCTCCCTTCCTCCTCCTTTTCAGGTCTCCTTATCAGGTTTCACTCTTAACTTTCTAATCCATTCTAAAATCCATTTTGTATCTTAATACTGAATTAAAATTTCAAAAACTTGGTTTCATCCTGATTCTGCTCTGTCAATTTTTACTTAAAACTTAGGTCCATAACATGAAATTAAATTTAGACTGGTGTAGACTGCAGAGAAGATACAGGTCCGAAACATTAAATAGTTCGTAAAACGCATCTATTATGTTGCTGAAGTTGTAATATGACTTGAGAATAGAGAGAATAATAGTAGTAGTAGTAAAATGTATTTGATATATACTGAACTTCAGATACCATGTTAAGTACTTTCCATACACAAAGATGGTATAGAATAATGGTTCAAATCTTCAATCTAGTATCAGACAACATAGATTTAAATCTCAGTTTCACCATATACTATCTTTGTAAACTAGGCAAATTAATATTCCAAAGGCCTTCAATTTTTTTCTCTATAAAATGTAAATTCTACTAGTATCTGCTCCAGGGCTATTTTTGTTACAGGTAGTCAGAAAGGCATGATCCACGCAGGAGAAGGCTCTCCTTGAATTAGGAATGTCAAGTGCTGGTTTGACAATTATCACACTGCCTCTCTAAAAATGATAATTTAACAGCCCACCCAGGGATCCAGGGAGAGGCCATTTCCTGATGATCTACAGCTATTAACATTAAAGCGTTGATTGAATGCAGATGCCAAGGAGAAGAAACTTCCTGGACATGTGCACTAGGAGACAAAATGGTGAAATGTGACCTTCCTGGTACACTCCTCAGGAACAAAGAAAAAAGTCTCAGATAGGCATGCATATAACTTCCTAAACACACTGTGCGTGCTCAATTCCCAAGGGTAAGGAAGGCACTGCACATGCGGGAAGCTCATCCTAAGGGAAGAATCATAGGAAAGAGAAAACCTATAAAGACCCAGGATCAAAGTTAAATGCCTCTTTTATTTCCTTTAATGTTCACATGCCTGCCTGGGTCTCTTCCAAGTGCACCTTCCTACCTTTCCTGTTCTAAAGCCTTTTGAATTAAACTTTTGCTCCGGCTCTGAAACCTGCCTCAGTCTCTTTTTTGGCTTTATGCTCCTCAACTTCTTTCTCCTGAGGAAGCAAGGACTGAAGTTGCTGCAGACCCACATGGATATGCCACCTGGGACTCGGGGTAACTTGCAGCTCTTCCACCACTATATTTAATCCTGATAGTATAGCAAGGATTAACTGAGATATTGGATGCAAAACTCTTAGTGAATATCTGGCACTTACCAAATCACAAATGTAGTGTGTGAGCTATTACTGACACTAGTAATTTTTTTTAATCGAATGAGGATGTCATGTAACCCCACTATGTAGATGAGGAAACTAAAGCTCAGAAAAGCAGAGTAACTTGCCCAAGATTATGTTGCTGCTGTTTGCAAAGGAGTTTATTTCTAGTCTGTCCATAGAACCTGGGCTGTGACACACATATTTATTGTTCTTGCCTCGTGTTCTTTAAAACTGCCCCCGTGTATCCATGGGGATTCACATTCATGAGTTTGCTGCAGCTACTCACAGGTGGCTTTTTATTATTAACCAATAATACTGATGACAGCTACACCAAGTACACTGACTCTCACCTACAGAAGAGCAGCAAAGCCTTCCTCATGGTATGCTTTGATTAGGATACAATGAGAACAAGTATATGAAAACTACTTAAAATCTCGGGAGACCAGCTTCATGTCAAGAGTGATTATTTTCCTAATTATGAAAATGGACAAATATAATTCTTAAGGATAAATGCCTCAAAAATTATTTTTTGTTAGGCAAAAAACACTGTACCTAGCAATAGGAAAGCTCATGGAAGGCCTCTCAGCAGGCAAAGTGGCTCTGTGTAAATTTTACTCTGACTCTGAAAATTCAGAAACTTTTCAGATGTTAAAAAAAAACAGTTTTCCCTGAGACAGAACAAGAATCCGATCCTCTGGGGTGACTCCACTGTGCCCCCAGCTGATCTTTCCATAAGGAGCCAGCTGCTGCTTTGACTCTGCCCTCTCCTACATCTGTCACTGTGCCTCCTTTACTCCAGTCCATCCTTTTCCTCTTCTTACCCACTGCTTCTATTTTAAACCAAGCTCTTGCTAACTTCCCTCCTAGAATATTTTCAGTTTCTAACTATGCTCTTGAACCCATCATTTCTACACACATACCATAACTCTGTTTTAAATCCTTTTTCCTAACTAAAGACAAGTTTCCCTAGTTTGCTAGTCCAGGATTTGAGCTGCTTCTAGCACTAACTTTCCATTTCTTTTCCCCCTACCAAGCCCCATGCTTTCTCTCATTCTCTGCCATATTTCTGCATTTTCAAGCCCTGTCCTAATCTCTGAGTGGAATTCAAAAGCCAATTTCTCCGCAGCTTTTCTGGTTCCCCCAAGCAAATGTGCTGTCTCTCACCTGTGAACTCATGCCAAGTGTTACTATCCTATTTCTACTAATTTTATGGCACTATAGAAAAGGAAAAAAAAAGAATCTGCCTCTACTCATCTTAGGTTCTCCAGCCTGGAGGACTATAAATTGAACTGGCCAAAGACAGATTAACAAGAGAAAAAAAAAGCTGCATTAATATTTGTATCACACAAGTACACATGGGAGCAACCAGTAATGAGTGACCCAAAGAAATGATTAGAACTGTCATTGGGCCACTGCACTCCAGCGTGGGCAACAGAATGAGATCTTATCTCAAAACAACCCCAAAAAGAGTATAATAAAATAGAGTAATTACAACATACTGTACTGTGACAGAACAAGTGACAGAACTGCTTTAAAAGTTATATGAATGTGGTCACACTTTCAAAATACCTTACTGTACTGTACTCACCCTTCCTGTGAGGATGTGAGATGACAGAATACCTGTGTGATAAACTGAGAGGAAGTGAATGACATGGGCATTGTGCCATAGCGTTAGGTTGCTACTGAAGTTCTGATAATACATCAGAAGGACATCATCTGCTTCAGATGATCCTAGGTCACTGAGACACAATGATGTTGATGGTTGGGCATCAGGAGAAGATGCCAATGACCAATGGGCAGGTCATCTTCAGTGTGGATATGCTGGACAAAGAGACAATTAATGTCCTGGGTGGGACAAAGCAGGACAGCACAAGATTTCCTCACACTACTCAGAATGACGTGCAATTTAAAACTTAGGAATTGTTTATTTCTGAAGCTCCACCTCTTATATTTTCTGATCACAGTTGACCATGGGTAACTAAAACCACAGATAAAGTGGAGACCACCATACCTGCAAACATCTCATCTTGTCTAATGTTACTGTATGTGGATCATCCTGACACAGATTAAACTTGCAATCTTCCTCCCTTCTCTGCCTCAGCAACAAAGATACTTTTAAAAAGGGTAAAAAAAAAATAAGGAAAAAATGAGTCCTACCTTTTTTGGAAGAGGCTGGGTGGGTGACTGGGGTTGGAATCTTACACTCTGGAAACACCAACTCATCACTTATATTTTCCAGAGAGAAAAGTACTTGGAATCACTAAAAATCATCATACTTAAAAAAGACTGGTGTGACTGGGTGGCCCCACTGTCATTGGGGAAAAAAGCAGAACTAAGCCTTTTCTGTTTTTTAGTTTAAAATCAGAGGACTGAGACTGTTGGCTCTGAGCCTGGGAGCTGTCAAAGTAGATGTGCATCTCAATCCTGACCCATGTTCTGAAACTGCCCTGTAGCCAGGGCAGTGACAGAACTGCTTTAAAGAGGCATCACCCTCATGTACCTGATGGTATCCTCAACAGAAGCCCCAGTTTAGCCCCTAAGCTCACGAGTACCTGATGACCCTGCCTAAGAGCTCCAGAAGAGGATGGACCTTAGCACTCCCAGGGAATGCATGCTCTGGACATCAGAATTTCCTCTCTGAGGCACCTTTTCATTTCCAAGGGCAGCACTCGGAGTCTGGCTCTGAGTTGTTAGCCCTAGGGGACCTCTTATAAAAGGATGATTTTGGATTTGCTGCTATTCTTAATAGATAAGGAGAGGAGTGTCCATCATCTTATCCTATGGATGGACTGGAGACCATAGTAACACTCCTGAAATACTGAGAGAAGGCCCACCCCAGTTACAATAATAAAACCACTCTAGTAGATGACCTCTGTCATATCCACAGACGTTCAATAACACCTTGCACACCAGGTGTTGAGGTTACTCAATAAAAGTTATATAGATACATTTTGGTAATTGGTGTTTTCTTTTCTTAGATATGCTATTCATCTCACTTGGATTTGTTGCTAATAAGTATAAATGGCAGGTTTTATGTCATAAGATATTGCAAAAGTCCTTCAGTTTAGATAATTCTAAGACATTGTTTACACATTCCTTCATTTAATAAAAAATATTCGAGCTCCTAATACGTGTAAAGAAGCATGCCTGATACTAGAATAATCAAGAGGCAAAACCACAGCCCATGAGCCTAAGAAACTGACAATATATTTAGATAGGCATTCACCAAACATTTGTACATCCAACTTCTATTTATTTGGTGCAAACAAAAAAAAATGAGCATCTTCCTGGATAGGCCCTAGTGACATAGTCCTTCCCTCAGTATAGCCACTGAATAAGTAAAGAAAAATTTAATATGTAACTATAAACTATGATGAGCACTATGAAGGAAACAAATAAGGTAAAATAATTGAAAACTACCCACATAGATAAAGGACAGAAGATCTCCAGGAAGAGATGAGGTTTCAGCTGAAACCTGAAGGTCAGGAAAGTAATAATTGATGGTAACATCAGCCCAAACAGAGAATAGTATACTGAAGGCTTTAAAGAAATGCCTTTTAGACTGATCCAGCAAGACATTATGAAGGCTTAAGCTGGTATAATATTAAGAATATTCATATTCTTTCAACAAGTTTTTAATGAGTGACTGTAATGATCTGGAAATACAGTGGCGAATACAGACACAAGAAGGTTCTGCTGTTTTGGAACTTGCAACTGGGTGAGAAAGATGGACACTAAGCACATATTGAGGCTCAGAAAATGATACCCCAACACAAAGGGCTTGGAAGCGGCAGCCTCAGAAGCAAAGTTTCTATTTTCTCTGCCTTCCTATCTCTCACCCTGCATTTTCCACAGAGGTTAGCCATAGAAACTGTAATTCCTCTTCCCCATGGTGAGCCATAAAAACCAGAACCCCATTTCCCCAAAGCTCATAAAACCTAAAATTATGACTCCAACTTTCCCCCACCTTTCTGTGTAAGAATTGGCCATAAAGAAATTCTCTGGCCTACCTTGTTTGATTGTAGGTCATAAGACCCCCATTCCAAAGAGGGCCCTGCCCCATACTCAGAAAAAAGGAATGCTGCACAGAGAAGAATCCAAACAAACATCTTGCTGGGTTTTCCACCACTCATTCTATTACTATTAGATCACACCCTTTTCATTTAATCATATTTCTATACGGCCGGCCATGCTTCATCTACCTAAGTATAAAAACAGATAGTTCACTCTGGGTCTTTGGGGGTCTTCCATCTGAAGCCTCCTATGTCATGTAAAACTATGATCAAATAAATTTGTGATGGCTTTTCTCCTATGAATCTGTCTATTGCCAGTTTATTTCAACAAACAGAAATCTCAGATCTTCAGGGGAAAAGTTTGAAATTCCTGACACATGTAATGACAGGTATGATGAGGGTCATGTGACAGAATCATAAAGATATAGGTTGCAAGTGGATCTTAACAAGCCTAGAAGGACTTGGGGAGTTCTTTCAGAGGAAATACCTAAACCTCAAATTTTGAAAGACAAATAGGCATCGACTGGATAAGAATGCCTGGAGTCTCAGGAAATTGTCCAAGAAGAAACAACAGTCCTTATCTGCTGGTTAAAGAATCTCTGAACATGGCAACAAGTATATCTGTTATTTCAAGTAGAGGATTGATAGGAGTTTAGAGGCAGTTTAGCTTTGGATGATAGAGAAGGAGGTAGTGAACCTCCTTTGTTGAAAGCAGAAGGGATAAAGTGTTGTTCATGCCTGGATAAAGAAAGGAGTGGAAGCACATTTGAGCTGATGGCCCATTAGTTTTTCACTGAAAACTGTTTGTGTAAGATTAGCCTAATATTTTCTGTTATCCAGTTACTACTGAACAGTTTCTTCTACCTCTGAAACCATGCTATTAATAATAGATTTAATTCTTTTCAAAATTGCTGCCAATAGGGCATTTAGGCTCTTCTTAAGGTGTAAGGTTTTTTTTTTTGTGTGTGTGTGTGTGTGTGTGAGTGTGTGTGTGTGTGTGTGTGTTCCTACTTGGAGTACATTTCCCTAAAGGAAAAGGTAGAGCAGATTTTATGAGAACTAAAGTATGTCACAAAACAGGTATGTGCTTTCCCCCAAAGGCTTCTAAAGTAATTTTGAACTCAGAACATTTCTGATTTTTTTCCTGTTCACAGCATTAGACATGAATGAGAGCAAGAAAAAGGTTGTAAAAAGTGAATGCATTCCTTCACTGGAAAGCACATTTTGTGGGAATACTAAAATATTTATTGTTTTTTAAGAGCTTTACCAAAGGATGGCAAGACTTTACTATTACTAATCAAGAATCAAGATTTTACCATTGTGACACCAGATTGTCAATATACTTTAGTTTTTTGATTTCAGAAATTGCTATTCTAAATATAGTTTTATGGCATGACAAACTGTCCAATTATCTATGGAACTTACCATACTATGGAAGCTGTATTATAAGAGCACAGCTAAATGCAACTTGTAGAAATAACAGATGGAGAACTTGAGCCCTGTATCTCCTACTCCATGAAACCTTCCCATGCTTGTTGAAATCCTGATAGTTTCTGTACTCCTCCTTTCATTCCAGCAGTTATAATTGATTGCAGTTATTGTTCACATGACTGTCTCCCTTGCTAAACTGAATCATCAAAGGCAGGGACTATTATGTGTCTTTGTAACTACATGAACTGCATATAGTAGATGCTCAAAAATGTATTTTGCAACTATAAATGTAAGCGACGTTTCAAGATATATTACTGAGGACATCAAAAATCAGGTTTTTGTCTTAATGTGGATAAAACTTAAAAGGAGATGTTCATTTAAAGAGACTTCCTCTCCCCCACAAGTGAACCAATATTCAACTATCCCCTCAGCCATTTTGACACCTAGTTCTTTTAAATGTTTCCCTTCCTTGCATGTATTCACTTTTATGATCCAGTGAGCCTAGGAAACACAGCCATGCTGAAACATCTGGGATTCATCATGCTGGTTCTGTTAATCAAAATTTTCTAGATCAGTTCCAGATGTTGACTGACTAAGCTTACACAGCATTGCTCACATTTTTAACTGCAATCAGATCTACCTTTCCATATCTTGAAAGTGGCTTAATTTGTATAGTTACACTCTGTCCTATTTTTAAAAATTAACTCAATACAGACATAAAGCTGATAGGTTGTCCTAGAAGTGAAAAAATATCAATGAAAAATTCAAGATATATTTTTGTAAATTATACATCTAGTCATATAAACTCATAGATGTCATGAGAAGGAAAGAAAAATTAATTCTGTGCAAGTATCTACTAAGTGCTGGACACTGTGATGGGTAATTCCACAGGTATGATCTTGTTTAATTGATTTAAATATCATAATGACTGTTCAATTATCTGTATTATATAGACGAGAAAAGACAAACTCATTGGAGTTAATTACCTTGCTGAAAATCATATGCTTAGTGTCTAAACTGAGATTACAGACTACTTTTTCTGACCCCAAATTCAGTATTTTTTCCACATGTTCCCTTTCCCTGTAATCTTAGACAACACAAATTTGGAAAAGAGAAAATATATATATACAACTAGGTTGTAAAACATTTTCTCAAGGAAGACCAAAAATGTAAAACCTATATTTACTTTTCACATAATTTAGTATTTTTGTGCATATTTTATTAAAATAATTACTTTAATTATCTGCTAACATAATTGGATTTTCATGAAGCCTGAAGAAAAATCTGGCAGATGAGGAAAATAAAGTGAACCAATCTAACTCCAGTGCTGGAGACTCCATAATAAACACCTTATAGCAATCCAGAGATGCTGCAGGGCTCTAAGAGAAGCCTGTGTGCTGTCAGTAATAATAATGGGCTGACTTCCGCTGTTAGTAGGATTATGAGATAGATGTTCCTAATGGCCCCTGGACGGCAATGCAATTTGATCCTGCATAAATACAACAAACTTATTTTTTAAATAAGTGTTGCGCTAAAAAGAAAAAAAAAAACTGTAGAAACCACACAAGCTGAAGACAAGGAAAAGACATGGGAAGGAGAAAGTAGAGAAAGAAGACAAACAGGGAGCTGTACCTTGAATGATGCCAGTAAAGAAACACAAAAGCCAAGGTTCCCTGATTCTAAGAACAGTCCCTGGCTCAGGAGATGCCTCGGCCATTCTTTAAGGTCAGGATGCGTAGCATGAAGGCAGGATCCTCCACACAAGTTAAAGTGACTGTGGATCTGCACTCCTTTGGCTCCAGTAAAAGCAAATGTGCACTTTAAGTGGCAGAAAGCTACGCTACACATTAGGCCTTCAGAATTCTCAAAGATTGTGTGTAGTTAAAATAAGCTCACAATTATTTTTTTAATCTACCTAACAATAAATAAAATAGGCTACCATGAGTGAGAGTCAGCAGAAACCACAAAAGAGCTACCAAATATTAGAGACGTTGGAATGAGCTGGTGGTAAACAGAAAATGATCACATTCTAAAATAAGAAAATTTTAAAATAGTAAAAGTCAGTGAGGAACAAGAAATTATTAAAAATAACCAAACTGATTATAGAAAGATGAAGTAGAGATTTTTAGAAATAATAGATTTATTGAAATTAAAAGCTCAGTGATATATTAAATAACACTTTAGAGCCAAAGAAACAATGAACTAGAGGTAAGAGTGCTAGAGCTTGCAGCACTGAGAGACAAGGACATGAAAATATAAAACAGGTTAAGAGCTATTAAAGACAATAAAAATGAGAAAGTCAAACATACATGTAATTGTACTCTTTAAAAAATAATACAGAGAGAATGGAAAAGACAATACTGGAAAGACAGAATTAAGCTGAGAATTGCCTGATTCTTTGGATAGGCACACATCTGCAATGGAAAATGCACAATGTATATGCCAAGCAGATCAAGCAAAGAAAAATCCACAAGTAAAACATAGTAAAATTTCAGAGCACCAAAGTTAAAGTATCTAAAAGAGAGCCAGAGAAAAAACTAGAGTACCTAAAAGGAGGATGATTTAGTCTTAACAGATTTCTCAATAGCTTCAATAGAAACCAGAGCTCCTAGAGTAATATATTCAAAATACTGAGAGAAATAACTATCAACCTAGAATTGCGTCTTATTAAAAATTATATTTCAAGGGCATTGTCAAATACATGTCCAAAATTAAAACCTGAGTTTACCATCAGAAAATCTTTACTAAGGTACATTCTAAAAGATGTACTTAAGGAAAGATTGTAACAAGTTCTAAAATGCAAGAAGAACTGTTGATCAAAGAAATTGTTAAATATATAAATTAATCTAAAAAGAAATTGTAAAATAATACATAATGAAATGACTAACTTCTGAGTTTATAAAGACAACAAAAATACTATCCTGACACTGTTCAATACAGAATCTACTAGCCACAAATTGCTATTGAAATTTAAGTACAATTAAGTTAAAAATTTAGTTCCTGAGTCACACTGGTCACATTTCTTGAGATCAATAGCCATATATGGGTAGAGGCTACTATTTTGGATAAAACAGATATAGGACACTTCTGTTATCATGGGAGGTTATATTATACAATGCTGCACTAAACAATATATACTTGTAATTTGGTATGTATTAATCAGAGGTACATGGTTCTAGGGTCCCTGTGTTCTTTAGAATAGTTAAGATATTGGCTCTCTTTAAGACTTTGAAATCACTAAATACACCTAATAAAATGTTTACAGTAATCACAAAGGAATAAAAATAGAGTAGTAAGGTATGGAGAAATCAAATAAGGAAAAAATAAACCCAAAGTAGAAAAAAAAGTAAAACAAATAGCACAAAGGAAGGTGGTAAAAACCATTTCAAACATAGCTGCACACAATCAAATGCAAATAGACTGAAATTGCTAGTGATGAATAAATAATCTCTTAAGATTTTAATAATCTTTTTTTGTTAAAAATAAGAGGTTTATTAATTTAAGTATGTAATACAATGAACAATTTTATAATACAGATTTGAAAATTGAGAAAAAATGGAAAAGTTTCTGTAGCAATCTAACCAAATAAATGTGACTAAAACCCAAATATCTACAAATAAAATTTGCCAAACTATATGCTATCTAGTGCTGAGTAGCAAACCACTCCAAAACTTATTGAATTAACATTTATGTTGTTCGTGGTCCTTTAGTGTGAGCAGAGCTTAATGGAGCTGGCTCCTCTCTGCTCAACTGACATCACCTGGAGCAGCTCAAAGGCTGAAGGCTGGAATCCAATGAAAGTTCAGTCACATATCTGTGGTTGGTGCAGGCCATTGTCTTGACATACCTTAACTGGGTATGTCAGCCAGAACACCTACATGCGACCACCCCATGTGGCTTGGAATTCTCAACATGATGGCTTTGTTCCAAAGGTGAGCTTTCCTAGGGCAAGGCACTTTACATTTCATCACTTAGCCTTAGAAGTCATGACACATCACTTCTGCCTCACTCTGCTTGTTGACACAGTCACACAGTTCCATCAGGTTTTAAGGGAAAGGAAAATACACTTCACCTCCTAAAGGGAGTAGAAAGGTCCTGGTGTAAGTTGCGGGACTGAAAAATTGCTGTGGCCATTTTCAGAAAGTACAATCTGCCACATGTTTCAATAATTTACAAAACTCATCAGAAATTAGGAAAAACGGAAATATGTTCTTAGCTGTTTTGTGAGTTTAGTTTTACCTTGAATATAAAAATCATGCAAATCTAGCAAAAGAAAAGTAGAGACCAATCACATTCACATGCATGAGAAAATATTAGTAATTCAGCAGCCATTCCACTACTGGGTATGTATATACAAAAAGTAAAAATAAAATCAATATGTCAAAAAGATATCTGCACTGCCATGTTTATTGTGGCATAATTTACAATAGCCAGGATATGGAATCAACCTCAGTGTCTTTCAGTGGATGAATGAAGACAATGTAGTTTATATACACAATGGAATATGCAATGATATGTTCAGCCTTAAAAACAAAATCCTACCGTTTGTGACAACAAAGATAAACCTAGAGGACATTATGTTCAGTGAATTAAGCCAGGCACAGAAAGACAAATACCCCCATGATCTCACTTATTTGTGGACTCTAAAAATGTTGAACTCATAGAAGTGGAGTGTAGAATGGTAGCTACCAGGGACTGGTGGGGGAACGACATTGGGAAAATATTGATCAAAATACCAAATATCAGTTAGCATGGATGACTAAGGCCCAGAGATCTATTGTACAATATGGTGACTCTAATTAATAACAATGTATTATAATCTCGAAAATTGCTAAGAAAATAAGTTTTCAGTGTTCTCACCATGAAAAATTAGTATGTGAGGTAATGCATTTGTAAACTAGCTCAATTTTTCTATTCCATAAGGTCTAAATTTTGAAGCCATTATGTACATGATAAATGTATAAAATTTTGTCAACTTAATTACTTTTTAAAAGATAAGAATTTATTAGGTACCCAAATATAGCCAAGTGTTATGAAACAGAAGACGTTAGGTTTACCTCAATAATCAAAGGTGGTTTAACATTAAAATTTTTAAAGTATAAACCACTATATTTCCAGGTTAAATGAGAAAAAGTATAATCATCTCAATGGATGTGGAAAAAGGATTTTCTATAATCCAACACCCTTTTCCAACAAAACTAAGTCCTTAGTAAAGCAGGAATAGAAGACAGTTTTTCTTTTCTGATAAGAAGTATTTACAAGGAGAAAAAGAACCCATAGCAAACATTAATAATGTAATGGAGGCATTCATTTTAATATCATGAAAAAGGAAAGGATGGATACCCCAATCACGACTTCTATTCAACATTATACTAAAAATCCTATAAAGCTTGTAAAAGAAGAAAATACTATAAATATAGAAAGAGGCCAGACTGTCCCTATTAAAAGGTGATTTGATTATCTACATAGAAATTCAATCTACCAACAAAATACGAGAATTAATGTGTATTTAGCAAGGTGTCTGACTATAACAATATCCTAATTTTATTGTGTTAATATACAACTATAAAACTAGAAAACATTTTAGAATTATTTGTAATAGCAAAAATATATAAATACAAGAAAATAGATACTTTTTTTTTTTTTTTCCCCCGAAACGGAGTTTCGCTCTTGTTACCCAGGCTGGAGTGCAATGACGCGGTCTCGGCTCACCGCAACCTCCGCCTCCTGGGTTCAGGCAATTCTCCTGCCTCAGCCTCCTGAGTAGCTGGGATTGCAGGCATGCATCATCGTGCCCAGCTAATTTTTTGTATTTTTAGTAGAGATGGGGTTTCACCATATTGACCAGGATGGTCTTGATCTCTCGACCTCGTGATCCAACCGTCTCGGCCTCCCAAAGAAATAGATACTTTTAAGAGGATATGTAAGAAACTAAGGAAGAAAGACTTAAAATTTTTTGAAAGCTATTTTTAAAAGACATAAATATAAGAAGAGAAATATGCCATGTTCATGGGATGGCATAACTCAGTATCATAAACACGTCACCTTAAATTGATCTATAGATTTAATTTATTTCCAATATCATAAAAATGTCTCCTTAAATTTCTCCTCAAATTGAACTACCAATTTAATTTTTTTTCAATCTAACAAGATTTTTCAGAAACTTGACAAGCTAATTCTAAAATGTATTTGCAAAGGTGAAGGCTCAATAATGGGTAAAAATTACTGAAGAACTATGGGAAAACAAAATTGCATTACCAGATAACAAGTTTTATTATAAAACTATGTCAATGAATACAGTGTGAGATCAAGTAAAGACCAATTGGACACTAGGACAGAATTCCTAATAGAATAGAGAACCCAGAAACAGATATATGCATGACAGAACCTGTTATATGGTAAAGATGATATTATGATCATTAGAGAAAGGAACTAAACTAATAATATTAAAAACTAAATACAGATATTTATTTATATAAGAAACAATATTTTATATATTATAATATATATAATCAATTCCAGGTAGATCAAAAATTTAATGCAAAAGAGAAAATATTTAAACTTTGAGAGAAAAATATAGAAGATGATCTTTGTGAACTCTGAATAGAGAAAATATTAACTATACATTTTTAATGCTAAGCTCAACTACATTAATAGGAAGAACTTCTGTTTCTCTAAAGCCACCATAAAAAAGTAAAAACACAAATGACAAACTATTTGTAACTTTTAGAGTCAACAAAGAATTAGTAATCATTAAGTATAAGGAACTCTTATGCACTGAGAAGAAAACGACAACTTCCTCTCTCCCCTCAGAAAACTAGTAAATGACCAAACCGGCATTTCAGGTCAGAGAAAGTGCTAATGACCCAGCCTCTTCAGTAATCAAAGTACAAAGTATTATCATAAGGAGATACTTTTTTATTTGCATTATACTAAAATTAAAAATAGAGATAATATGTATTGTTGGTAAGAAAATAGATTGGTGAAAAAGATATACAGCCCTAGTATAGTATACAGCATAATTGGAAATATCTTATTTGAAAAACACTTATCTTACACACTAAACACTAACGTATCTATAGCCCAGAAGTTTTACTCCTAGAAACAAAACCTAGAGAAATTTGCATGTGAGATCCAAAATATATGTTCCAGAATGCTATCATTATCAACAACTGTTATCAATAATAGCAATAGAAAAAATAGAAAAAAATAGATAACAAAAATCCATTTACAGAAAAAACAAATTGTTACATAGTCACCTAATATTATAGAACTGTGAAAATGAATATATTACAGCTACTGGCAACAAAATCAATAAAGAAATAATGTTGAGTGAAAAGTCAGTTGAAGAAAATTGTATCATATATGAAATGACATAATATATATAGCATATACATAATTATTACATGTTCTCAATTTTGGACATGTTACCTGTTTTAGAAACTGCCCTTATTTAGGAATTGCTACATATTTGGTAAATTTATTGTACAAACAAAGAGAAAAATAAATACATCAGTTACTTCTGGAAAGGTGGTAAAACAAAGGAATAGAATTTTGGAAGAATATGCACATAACTCAGTGATGTTGATAATGTTCCCGTTTTTAACCTCAACAGTGGGCTCACCAGTGTCAATGTTATTATGCTTTATAAAGTCTCACAAATTATGTATATGTATTGGATATTACGTAATAATGCTTAATCAGAGCTTTCATGTATTGTTTGATATTGTTCATAAATTGTTTTGCTAAAAATAGTAAAGAAGGGTTCATTCAATAAATTATATTATAGATGAGTAATCATAATAGAAGAATAAATTTGGAGCCAGATAGATCTGGACTGGAATTTTTGTTTTGATGCTTCCTAGCTTGAGCTACATACTTATGGACCAGATACTTAAGACCTCTGGATATCGGTTTCCTTCAACAGTATTTACTGTAAGTCCACTATGTGTAAAGCACCATTCAGAATGCTGGAGATACAGTAGTGAACAAAATAGACACCATCGCCAGGCGCTACAGAAGTATATGCAGAAGAGGTCGTATAGGAGCCTGCAGAGGACTAACCACCAAAGAGCACAGTACTTGGTATGAGATGTATGTCAGTACCCTCTTACATAAATTTCTGAGGAAATTATGACATAAGCCTTTTCTAACTCGTCATATGCTATTCTTACAACTTGTGCAACATTTTTCACAATACTGAGGAATTTTGTGCAACTGTGAGCAAAGGAACACAATGAAATTTGGCTATCTATTCAGAATATATATCCTAGGAATATATGAAATATAGGTGGGGACATTGTGCAACCAACTAATATGAACATAAAATACTATCAAGTAGTTTGCATAAGAGCTAACAATCTGCTCTTTTGCCAATCAAATTATGGTGTGAGTATGGTACAGTGTACAAGGAGTTGTCTCTGTAGAAAAGTCTTTATTATAACTTCTTCAGATGCTAATAATCCCTGAGGGCTCTAGTTGTGTGTTTTTCCTATTTACACTATCACTGCCTTGAATCTTCCCCAGTGTCATCAGAAAGAGAAGAATTCACTTCCTCCCAAATTACTTTTGCAGACATCAGTATTACAGTTGTCCCCACTCCTATCTCACTTTCTGTCTGCTCTCACTGAGCTCCTAGATATTCAACCTGTTTTAGGGCTACTGTAAGTGATGCTATGTGGGTATCAATAACTGGCTATACTCAAGGAACATTTGCTCCAAAAAGGCACATGGCCAATTTGAAAGCAGAACACATTTCTATCTTCATCTGCAAGGAACCTAAAAATATATATATAGTGATAATCCGATACCAACATCATTACTATGGAAATGAAATTTATGTGATGTTTATAGAGATTCAATAAAAAGCCCTCACATTTAGCAAGAAGACAGCTTATGTGTCACACAAAAAGCCTACCTGAAACCAGCAGTAAATTCTTGGAGAAGGGCAGTTAGCTAAAATAAATTTGAATATAAAAGAAGCATGGAGACAATGATCATTAAATTCTCAGCATCTGAAAAGAAAGAGGAAGAAGAATAAAAAAAATTAAGTCAAGGACCTTTTTAGCAAGTAATAGTTGAAGTTTCCCACAATTCTGAACAACGCAACAAAATGAGACTTGCATATGTATTCAGATAGTTATTGATGGAAAAGAGAAAAAAAGCAAGAGATGAGATTGTAATTACTTAATTTCCTGGGAAACATCGTTAGAATAACACATAATAGAACTCTGTCAACCCAAAATTCAGGTGATAACATAAGCCTTCGAGAAAGGGTACTTCCCATTCTTAAGCAGCTGAAAGAGTAAATGAACAAGGTAATCAGACCACAGATGAAACTTTAAATATCAGAGGTTAATTTTTGATTGTTTGCTTCTTTGTATTGTTGAAGCTCAGATTTATACTCCAAAATAAGGCCCACTGACATGCTGCACCATAAAAGCAGCCTCAGGGTCTCTCTGACTTTCCCCAGTCCTCACTGTCTTTCCCAAAGAAGTTGATGTTTATCTTCCTAAAGTCCAGATCCACCAAAGGGAACAACTGCTTTTCCCTCCCTTCTCTGTAAGACCAGGAACGTAAGACCACACCTGAACAGACCCTTTCACTGTCAAAGAAAATTGTTTACCATCTCTTCCCAGATCCATTCATTCTCCCTAGAATTGCCAATAGAATTCCTTTTCCCCCCTTCCCATAACCTGTTTTATCAGGATAATATATAGGCTTCTGAACCATGTTGCAGGGTTGCATCTTTATTCTGAAGGCTCCTGTGTATACACATTAAATACATCTATATAGATTTTCTCCTATTAATCAACCTGCCTAATGTCCGTAATTGTTAACCAGGCCTCCAGGAAGCCAGGGCTTTGGCCCCCACAGAGTCTTGGAGTTGTTTTCTTTCTGTGGCAATATCTAAAACATAAAACTTGCCTCGTTCACAAACGACGCATAACACCTAAGCAAAAAAAAAAAAAAAAAAAGTACCACTCTATACCACTTTTTTTTTAGTTATACTTTAAGTTCTGTGATACATGTGCAGAACATACAGATTACTTAGATCTATGTGTGCCATGGTGGTTTGCTGCACCTATTGACCTATCCTCTAAGTTCTCTCTCCTTCCTCCCCACTTCCAACGGGCCCTGGTGTGCGTTGTTCCCCTCTACGTGTCCATGTGTTCTCATTGTTCAACTCCCACTTGTGAGTCAGAACATGCAGTGTTTGGTTTTCTGTTCCTGTGTTAGTTTGCTAAGGATGATGGCTTCCACCTTCAACTGTCCCTGCAAAGGACATGATCTCATTCCTTTTTATGGCTGCGTAGCATTCCACGGTGTGTATATACCACATTTTCTTTATCCAATATATCCCTGATGGGCCCATTATACAACTTTTCTAAGCAGTTAATGATTTCCAACCCATGGAATTAGAAAAACCTACTAGCCATATCCTCTTTTAGCTATCTCTGCATAGAAGAACAGTGAACATTCCATTACTATTATGGGAGACTTGAATTTCTTAATCTTATTCTAATAAATGGGATTCTGAGCAAGGGTCAGAAAATCTGAAAAGCATAAGATCCAGTCGGCACTCATAGGTCTCTCAAATAACTGAGATGGATTTTAGCCTGCACAAAATTTACACGATTTACTTATTCTAATAGCAGGTAGTAAGAACCTTTAGGCAAACTGTGCTTTTCTCTCACTTGTGTTCTGTGTTCTTTGTGTTATTCTAAATAATTAAGCAAACCCTTGAATATATTCATTTAATTCATCTAATACTTCAATCCTTTTGCTGTTTTTACTAGTCCCAGTGGTATCTCCCAGACACAGTTCTAGTCCCTCGAGTCAAAGTATATTTTTTTTTTTATTAGGATGAACAAAAGAGGCTGTTTACATCTGGGTAGTGTGTAGCTTCAGATTTTTGTCAAACAACATTGGAAAATGAAAGGTCACAAATCCTTTTCTCAAATGAAAATACAAATCGGTTCCTACTTTCTATCCAGGCAGACAACCTACAATGAGGGAAGGCACATGTCCATATTTGAAAGAAAGGTGCCTACGTAAGTAAGGATTTCCCCTAAAGAACAAAGTTAACTTTTTTGTTGGTTTTTGGTACACGATGGAAATGTAACGGCCAGATGATAAAACTTTAAGAATATTTTCCAAATAGCTTGAGGTCGTTTTGAGTTTTTGAAAAAGAAGAAACATCAAGATAAAAGAGCCATAACCTTCATTAAAACTGACGAATACAAAGAGGGCAGCTATGGTATTTAAAGGTTCACCAGTTTCCTTATACTCAAGCACATCTGAAACTTGTTCCTAGTTATTTTTATCCATGTTCAAAAGAAGAAAAATCTCTGACTAAACAGGAGAGAGCCTGTAAAACTGCCCACCCTTATCCCCTTCCTGATCTTCATCTGTGCTTAAAGATGATTTTACACACTTCCGCGCACTTCAAGTGGATTGATCCTAACATCTCCAGATTGGGATGAGACTAATGCTCTTCCAAACAGGTAGTTCTTAACTGGGAGCAATTTTTCCCAGAAAGCATTTGGCATGTCCAAACTTTTAATGGCCACAATTGGAGTGGAAGGAGGTACTAGTGGCATCTAATAAACAGAAGTCAGGAATGCTCAAAGCATCCTACAACACTCAGGGCAGCTCCTTACAAGAAAGAATTCTGGCCCAAAACACAAGAGTAAAGGTTGAGAAGTGCTGTTGTAAAACAAGGTCCCTGGATCAGCCAATCTGTGAGAAAAGGACCATAAAAGGTCCTTTTAATGGACTGATTTCTGAGCTAGGAGGCCTGCATGAGAAACAGCTATTTAGAGATACATTCCTCTTTTGGCTATCTATTGTGTGCAATTTGTGCAATTTCTCTTCCTATTTCTGAGCTGGGAGGTCCTCCTTGTAAGTAAATATTTGAAGCCCTTAGCACGCACAGCTGCTCTCTTCTAGAGGTTCTGGCTGTCACATTCTGTCCTGCTGTGGCCTAAATAGGAAGGCAAAGAAGGGAGGCTGGAGCTATTTTATTTAATAGCTGCTATTCTGTGGCTTTTCTTAGCCCACCTAGAATATTCTAAATTAAGCTAAAAGACAGATTTTGCTTCCACCTTTAGGTCAAACAGGATGTTTAACCAACTCTAAACAAAAATGAATTTCAAGAAGAGCTTAAGCTGGGCACAGTTGCTTACGCCTGTAATCCCAGCACTTGGAGAGGTCAAGGCCAGTGGGTCACCTGAGCCAGGAGTTTGAGACTAGCCTGGGCAACATGGAGAAACCCCATCTCTGCAAAAAATACAGAAAAATTGGCCAGGTGTGGTGGTGAGCACCTGTAGTCTCAACTACTTGTGAGGCTAAAGTGGGAGAATCACCTGAGTCTGGGAAGTCAAGCCTGCACTGAGCCATGATTGTACCACTGTATACCTGCCTGGGCCACAGACTGTACTACTGTCTAAAATAATAGCTTAGACAGTTGGATTCTATTTCACATTATACTTTTCTATGCATAAGTTCCCAAATATATTTGAGAATACAATTAAAGTACCGCATAACAAAACATAAAATGTTTAAAAAATTGTCCTTATTTGAAAAGATTTAAATATATGACTTAAAAAAATCAGTCCAAAGTGGCCAGCTTTCTTTTCTTGAAGCAAAAAAAAATATGTTGGCATGATATGCCTTAATGTTAAAATGTTACTTATTAAATGACAGTGCTATATAGGAATTGCCTGTTATTTTTTTGATTGTGACACTCTTTCTTAGCAAAATAGTAAGTTGGAAACTGTTCTTTAATGATTAGTTGTCACTCAGTAACAGGGGATTGGTTCCAGGACCCTTTATGTGTCCCGCAATCCACATGTAGAAATGTTTCTACAGAACCTGTGGATTTGAAATATCAGCCCTTGGCATATGAGGATTTCATAACCTACCAACACTGTATTTCTAATTTGCATTGGGATGTAAAAAAATCCCCATTGAGATACAAAAAAATCCCATGCAGTTTGAGCGTCAACTGTAGTCATTTGAAGTTTTGCTGGTCCATGAAACCCCAAATTCTGGAATCACTGCCCTAGTCTAGACAACAATAGCTAGTAGTCAAGGTTTTTGCTTAGGAAACTCCAGTGGTGAGAAGACACTGCTTTCTGAGGAAGACCACGTGGTATTTGGCCAGTCCTATTAGAAATGTATTCCTTAAATTGAGGTAAAACATAATGTTTGCAAGGATTTGCGATTTCCATCACTTGGCTCTTGTTCTACACTTCAGGCCACAGCAAACAGGCCCAATCTTACCTATACAGGACAGCAATAAGCAATGATGGTTCCCACGTCTTCTCTAAGGCAAGCATTCCCTACTGCTACACATGACGCTGCTCTGAGTTCTTCTCATCATTCTGGCCACTGTCCTCTAAACAGCTTCCAGTTTCTACAAAATTGAGGAACATAAGTTCTGATTGCTACAGAGTTAAATAGCAATTTTTATTTTAGACACTTCACATATACTGTTCAACTTTAAAACAATTAGATTTGTTGGCAGGCCTTAGTAGTGTTGACACATGAAATTGTAGTCAAATCAAATCTAGATATTTAAACAAATTGTCCTTTTAACCCACGTGCCCCCTACCGCATATGCATCCAACTGGTGGAATTTCTATTTGATTCAAAATTGGAATTTTTTTTAAAGTCCCTCCCTCTTAAATTTTAACTTGTTATTGTCAGCACATTGTTCTTCTACCCTGCTGAGATATCTAACAATATTTCACCTATAAAATATTTCAAACATGTGGAAAATTAGACTAATATATGAAAATCCATATGCCCAAACCAGATTTGATAAATATTAACATTATACCGTCTTTTCTTTAGTGTATTTTCTTTATTAGAAAACCAAATATTAACTATAATTGCAGTCCCACTGATGACTCTGAAATCTCATGTCTTTTCCTCTCTCTTCAGTAAAACTACATCTTAAAGGTGTTAGGTGTTCTTCTCATCCAAGATTTGTGTGTCTAACCCTGTATAAGCAGATAACTATAGATTATATATAGGATAAAAACTTTAAGTACATGGTATCAAAGGATATGAATCATTCTGTAACTTTTAAAAGAATTTATTTTCCTTTTTAACACTTATCCTTGTTGAAACATGAGGCCACAGTTTTTTCCTTTTCATCTTGTCCATTTGTTTAGTTTCCTATTTTCTCCATTTCAAACAATGAATATTCTTATGCACACCACATCTTTGTGTAACAATGGCTCTAGAACAGATATCTAGAAGTAAAGTTTCTGAGTTATAATCATGTATCATCACTTTGAATAGGTACTGTCAAATTGCTTTTTAAAGCAACAGCAGTAAGTTATGTTCTCATCAATAGTATATGATAGTTTGCGTCACTCTGCGTTCTTAGATTGCTAAGGTATACATGGTATTATGAGTTGAACTGTGTTCTCTTCCAAAATTTTTATGTTGAAGTCCTAACCCCCCATTACTCAGAATGTGACCTTATTTGGAAATGAAATAAAATGAAGTTGAAATTGAGAGGGCAGTATATTGGACAGGGTGAGCCCCTAATCCAATATGATCAGTGTCCTTATATAAAATAGAAAAGGAGAGCAGCACACAGACAAGCATACAGGGAGAACACCATGTGTGGATTCAAGCAGAGATCAGAGTGCTGCAGCAAAACCCAAGAAACGCCAAAAACTGCCAGCAATCCCCCAGATGCAAGGAGAGAAGCAAGAGACAGTGTTCCCTTTATAGCCCTCATCAACAACCAATTCTACCAAAACCTTGATCTCAGATTTCTAGGTTCCAGAACTGTAAAACAGTAATTTTCTATTATTCAAATCACCCAGTTTGTGGTACTTTGTTATGGAGATCCTAGAAAGTCAATACACTTGATAATGCCTGATTTTTCAAATGTTTGCTAATCTGAGAGAGATAAAGCAAGATCTTTTTATTTTAATTTCCTTGACCTAATAATAGTGAGTTTGCATTATTGGGTTTCTTCTTCAGAGAACTACCTTTTTATATTTTCACTTACTTTTTTACTAATTTATCATTTATTTTCATATTTTCTTTTGCATATATAATTTTTAAAATTATTCTATATTTCTGGCTGGGCACGGTGGCTCACGCCTGTAATTCAGCACTTTGGGAGGCTGACACAGGCAGATCACTTGAGGTCAGGAGGTAGAGACCATCCTGGCTAACACAGTGAAACCCAATCTCTACTAAAAATACAAAAACGTTAGCCAGGTGTGGTGGCAGGCACCTGTAATTCCAGCTACGCAGGAGGCTGAGGTAGGAGAATCACTTGAACCCAGGAGGCCAAGGTTGCAGTGAGCCCAGATGGCGCCACTGCACTCCAGCTTGGGTGACAGACAGAGTGAGACTCCTTGTCAAGAAAAATTCTATATTTCTTTATGTAATGGACTCTTGGTATCATGATTAAAGATATTTTCTGCCCTGTGGCCTTAAATTTCTTCTACAAATTGTTGTAAAAGTTTAAACTTTTCACAATTGTTTAGTCTATCTGGACTTGGATTCTGTATATGGAATGAGACAGGAATTTAATTTATTGCTTTATCTATTTGGATAATCAATTGTCCAAGATGCATACGTAATTATGAGCTCTTTGTCCATTAATTTGTATTTCCAAATGTTTCATAATCTGTGTTCCCATATATGTGGAATCAGGTTTCTGGGCTCTATATTCTATTCCGTTTGTCTGCTTATCCAATACTCTTCCAATTCTATGTTATGTATCATAGATGTATAGTAAGGATTTCCATGTTTTTAATGACACAAAAAACTATCATTTTCTCTATTTCTAATAGTATTTTCTAAATATCATTGAAGTAATTGCTAAATAGCTGATGACAGCCCAATCACCACCTCAAGGACAAATATGTAAAAATTTAGAAAAGTGAGAAGAGAACATTTTCATGGTGAAACTTTCTCAAGTATTGTCACATTTTCCCCACCCCACATAGGGGAAAGAAAGAGATGCTCCCCTTATAATTTATAAGGAGCTTTAAGAAACCACTGGGGAGTTTGATGCCACTCTTCTGGAGCTCAAATAGCAAAGTTATTAGTCAAAAGAAAGGGAGATTTACCATTAAAGGCAGCAGAAGCTGGTGTGGAGGGAGCAAGTAATGAGCAGCCCGACAAGGAGGAGCTGCCTACATCAGGGAGTTAGAGCCAAGTGGAGACTCTGTAAGGAACCCTTGGAACTACCCTCAAAAGAAACATTCAGACGACCTAAAAAGAGTTAACATTAATCCATCTCAAACTCTTCCAAAATCTAAAAGCCAAAGAACTACTTTCCAACTCATTTTATGAGGTCAATATAATTATGATCCCAAAACAGACATAAAAGAAAATTATACAAATTAATATCCTTTATGAATAGAAATTTTTAAATCTTCAACAATTACCAGCAAACCAAGTCCAACAGCATATAAAATGTACTATACACCATGGCCACGTGGATTTATTCTAGGAATGTAAGGTTGGTTCAATATGTGAAAATCTATCCACATAATATACCATAGTAGTAGGAAAAAAGACAAAAATGCATTATCATTTCAACAAATGCAGAAAGGCATGTGACAAATCCTTTTTTATGACAGCATTCTTTATTGTCAACAAACTAGGAATAGGAGGGAACTTCAACCAGGGCATCTATGAAAACCTCACAGTTAACATATTTGTGAACAACTGAGAACTTTGCACCTAATACTAGGAGCAAGAAACACATGTTTGCTCTCAAGACGTCTATTCAAATTTGTATCAGAGGCTGCAGTCAGAGCAATTAGGAAGAAAATATAAAAGGCATCTAGATTATTAAGAACTCTTACAAGTCAATAATAAAAAGACAACCCAATTAAAATATGGGCAAAGAAATTATAGACATTTATTCAAAAAGATATATAAATGGCTAATAATATGAAAAAGTTCTCAACAATATTTGTCACTAGCAAAATACAAATTAAAATCACACTGAAATACAACTTTTTATTTACTAGGATGGCTATTGAAAAAATAGGTTTTGCCAAAGATGTAGAAAGTCATAATGTAAATGAAAAAGGTGCAGCTGCTTTTAAAGACTTTGGCAATTTGTTAAAAAATTCAACCTATCAGAGACAAGGATTGCAAGCCCTGCCTTTTTTTTTCTCTTCATTTGTTTGGTAAGTCTTTCTCCATCCCTTTATATTGAGCCTATGTGTATCTTTGCACATCGGATGGGTCTCCTGAATACAGCACACTGATGGGTTTTGACTCTATCCAATTTGCCAGTCTGTGTCTTTTAATTGGGGGCATTTAGCCCATTTACATTTAAGGTTAATATTGTTATGTGTAAATTTGATTCTGCCATTTTGATCTAGCTGGTTGTTTTGCCAGTTAGTTCATGCTGTGTCTTCACACTGTCAATGGTCTTTAGAATTTGATACATTTTTTTTTAGTGGCTGGTAGTGGTGGTTCCTTTCCATGTTTAGTGCTTCCTTCAGGAGCTCTTTTAAGGCTAGCCTGATGGTGACACCATCTCTCAGCAGTTGCTTGTCTGTAAAGGATTTTATTTATCTTTCACTTATGAGGCTTAGTTTGGCTGGATATGAAATTCTGGGTTGAAAATCCTTTCTTTAAGTATGTTGAATATTGGACCCCACTCTCTTCTGGCTTACAGGGTTTCTGTCAAGAGATCCGATGTGAGTCTGATGGGCTTCCTTTTGTGGGTAACCAACTTTACTCTCTGGCTGCCTTTAGTATTTTTTTCCTTCATTTCAACCCCAGTGAATCTGATGATTATGTGCCTTGGGGTTGCTCTTCTTGAGGAATATCTTTGCAGTGTTCTCTGTATTTCCTGGATTTGAAAGTTGGCCTGCTTTGCTAGGTTAGGAATTTCTCCTGGAGAATATCCTGAAGAGTGTTTTCCAACTTGGTTTCATTCTCCCCATCACATTCAGGTACACTGATCAAATGTAGATTAGGTCTTTTCACATAATCTCATATTCCTTGGAGGCTTTGTTCATTGCTTTTCACTCTTTTTTCTCTAATCTTGCCTCCTCGATTTATTTCATTGAGTTGATCTTCAATCTCTGATATCCTTTCTTCCACTTGATGATTCAGCTATTGAAATTTGTATATGCTTCTCAAAGTCTCGTGCTGTTTTTCAGCTCCATCAAGTCATTTATGTTCTCTACGCTGGTTATTTTGGTTAGCATTTCATCTGACCTTTTTTCAAGGTTCTTAGTTTCCTTGCATTGGGTTAGAACATGTTCCTTTAGCTCGGAGAAGTTTGTTATTACCTCCCTTCTGAAGCTTGTTTCTTTTCAATTTGTCACTCATTCTCTATCCAGTTTTGTTCCTTACTGGTGAAGAGTTGTGATCCCTTGGAGGAGAAAAGGCGTTCTGATTTTTCGTGATTTCAGTCTTTTTGCGATGGTTTCTTCCCATCTTTATGGATTTATCTACCTTTGGTTTTTGAAGTTGGTGACCTTTGGATGGGTTCTCTGATCAACGCCCTTTCTGTTGATGTTGAAGCGAATTCTTTCCGTTTTTTAGTTTTCCTCCTAACAGTCAGGGCCCTCTGCTGCAGGTCCATCCCTGACTGCTTGCTTGGGAATCACCCACAGGGGCTGCAGAACAGCAAAGATTGCTGCCTGTTTCTTCCTCTGGTAGCTTCATCCCAGAAGGGTACCCGCCAGATATCAGCCAGACTTCTCCTGTATGTGGTGTCTATCAGTCAGGATAAATAGGTCAGGAAGCCACTTGAGCAGGCAGTCTGTCCCTTTTTAGAGCTCAAGTGCTGTGCTGTGAACTCCATTGGTCCCTTCGGAGCTGCTGGGCAGGGATGTTTAAGTCTGCTGAAGCAGGACCCAGACTGCCCCTTTTCCCAGGTGCGCTATCCCAGGAAGGTGGGGGATTTATTTATAAGTCCCTGACAGGCTGTTGCCTTTTTTCAGAGATGCCCTGCCCAATAAGAAGGGAATCTAGTCACAGTCTGCTGGTAGAGACTTTAAACCAACAAAGATCAAAAGAGACAAAGAAGGACATTACATAATGGTAGAGGGATCAATGCAACAAGAAGAGCTAACTATACTAAATATATATGCACCCAATACAGGAGCACACAAATACATAAAGCAAGTTCTTCATGACCTACAAAGAGACTTAGATTCCCACACAATAACAGTGGGAGACTTTAACACCCCACTGTCAATATTAGACAGATCAATGAGACAGAAAATCAACAAGAAAATCCTGAACTCAGATCTGGACCAAGATGACCAAATAGATATCTACAGAACTGTCTACCTCAAATACACAGAATATACATTCTTCTCAGCACCACATCACAATTATGCTAAAATAGACGACATAACTGGAAGTATATCACTCCTCAGCAAATGCAAAGGAACGGAAATCATAACAAACAGTCTCTCAGACCACAGTGCAATCAAATTAGAGCTCAGGATTTAAAAACTCACTCAAAACCACACAACTACATGAACAACCTGCTCCTGAATGACTATTAGATAAATAACGAAATGAAGGCAATAAGAACCAATAAGAACGAAGACACAATGTACCAGAATCTCTAGGACACATTTAAAGCAGTGTCTAGAGGGAAATTTATACACTAAATGCCCACATGAGAAGTGAGGAAATATCTAAAATCAACACCCTAAAATCACGATTAAAAGAACTGGAGGAGCAAGATCAAATAAACTCAAAAGCTAGCAGAAGACAGGAAATAACTAAGATCAGAGCAGAACTGAAGGAGATAGAGACAGAAAAAACCCTTCAAAAGAATCAATAAATCCAGGAGCTGGGTTTTTGAAAGATCAATAAAATAGATAGACAACTAGCCAGATTAATAAAAAAGAAGAGAGAGAAGAATCAAATAGGCTCAATAAAAAATGATAAAGAGGATATCACCAACAATTCCACTGAAATACAAACTACCATCAGAGAGTACTACAAACGTCTCTATGCACATAAACCAGTAAATAAAGAAGAAATGGATAAATTCCTTGACACTTACACCCTCCCAGGCCTGAACCAGGAAGAAGTTGAATCCCTGAATAGACCAATTACAAGGTCTGAAGTCAAGGCAGCAATTAATAGCCTACCAAAAAAAAAAAAAAAAAAAAAAAAGTCCAGGACAAGATGGCTTCACAGCCAAATTCTACCAGAAATACAAAGAGGAGCTGGCACCATTCCTTCTGAAACTATTCCAAACAACACAAAAAGAGGGAATCCTCCCTAACTCATTTTAAGAGACCAACATCATCCTGATACCAAAACCTGGCAGAGATAAAACTAAAAAAGAAAATTTCAGGCCAATATCCATCATGAACATTTATGCAAAAATCTTCAGTAAAATACTGGCAAATCGAATCCAACAGCACATCAAAAAGCTTATCCATCACAATCAAGTAGCCTTCATCTCTGGGATGCAAGGCTGATTTAACATACACAAATCTATAAATGTAATCCATCACATAAACAGAACCAAAGACAAAAACCACATAATCATCACAATAGATGCAGAGAAGACCTTTGTCAAAATTCAACAGCCCTTTATTCTAAAAACTCTCAATAAACTAGGTATCGATGGAATATATCTCAAAATAATAAAGGCTATTTATGACAGACCCACAGCCAATATCATATTGAATGGGCAAATGCTGGAAGTATTCCCTTTGAAAACTGGCATAAGACAAGGATGCCCTCTCTTACCATTCCTATTCAACATAGTATTGGAAGTTCTTGCCAGAGCAATCAGGCAAGATAAAGAAATAAAGGGTATTTAATTAGGAAAAGAGGAAATCAAATTGTCTCTATTTGCAAATGATATGATTGTATATTTAGAAGACTTCATCATCTCAGCCCCAAATCTCCTTGCTGATAAGCAACTTCAGCAAAGTCTCAGGATACAAAATCAATGTGCAAAAATTACAAGCATTCCTATATACACCAATAACAGACAAACAGAGAGTCAAATGATGAATGAAGTCCCATTCACAATTTCTACAAAAATAATAAAATACCTAGGAATATATCTAACAAGGGATGTGAAGGGCGTCTTCAAAGAGAACTATGAACAATTGGTCAAGGAAATGTGAGAGGACACAAACAGATGGAAAAACATTCCATGCTCATGGTTAGGAAGAATCAGTATTATGAAAATGGCCATACTGCGCAAAGTAATTTATAGATCTAATGCTATCCCCATTGAGCTACCACTGACTTTCTTCACAGAATTGAAAAATCCATCTTAAACTTTATATGGAACCAAAAGAGAGCCCACATAGCCAAGACAATCCTAAGCAAGAAAAACAAAGCTGGAGGCATCATACTACATGACTTCAATCTTCACTACAAAGCTACAGTAATCAAAACATCATGGTACTGGTACCAAAACAGAGATATACACCAATGGAATGGAACAGAGGCCTCAGAAGTAATACCACACATCTACAACCATCCAATCTTTGACAAATCTGACAAAAATAAGCAATGGGGAAAGAATTCCCTATTTAATAAATAGTATTGAGAATACTGGCTAGCCATATGCAGAAAGCTGAAACTGGATCTCTTTCTTACACCTTATACAAAAATTAACTCCAGATGGATTAAAGATTTAAACATAAGACTTAACACCATAAAAACCCTGGAAGAAAACCTAGGAAATACCATTCACGACATAGGTATAGGCAAGGATTTCATGACTAAAACACCAAAAGCAATGGCAACAAAAGCAAAAATAGACAAATGGGATCTAATAAAACTTAAGAGCTTCTACACAGCAAAGAAACTATCATTAGAGTGAACCGGCAACCAACAGAATGGAAAAAAGTTTTTGCAGTTTACCCATCTGACAAAGGGCTAATAACCAGAATCTACAAAGAACCTAAATAAATTTACAAGAAACAAACAACCCCATCAAAAAGTGGGCAAAGGATATGAACAGATACTTCTCATTTATGCAGCCAAGAAACATGAAAAAAAGCTCATCATCACTAGTCATTAGAGAAATTCAAATCAAAACCACATTGAGACACTATCTCATGCCTTTAGAATAGCGATCATTAAAAAAATCAGGAGATAACAGATGCTGGAGAGGATGTGGAGAAATAGGAACACTTTTACACTGTTGGTGGAAGTTTAAATTAGTTCAACCATTGTGGGAGATAGTGTGGTGATTTCTCAAGGATCTAGAACTAGAAATACCATTTGACTCACCAATCCCAATCCTGGGTATACACTCAAAGGATTATAAAACATTTAACTATAAAGACACATGCACATGTATGTTTATTGTGGCACTATTCACAATAGCAAAGACTTGGAACCAACACAAATGCCATCAAAGATAGACTGGATAAAGAAAATGTGTCACATATACACCATGGAATACTATACAGCCATAAAAAAGGATGAGTTCATGTCCTTTGCAGGGACATGGATGAAGCTGGAAACTATTATTCTCAGCAAACTGACACAAGAACAGAAAACAAAACACCTTATGTTCTCACTCAAAAGTGGGCATTGAACAACGAGAAGACATGGACACAAGGAGTGGAATATCACACACCTGAGCCTGTCTGGGGGTGGGGGTTTAGGGGAGGGATAACATTAGGAGAAATACCTAATGTAGATGATGGGAGTAACGGATGCAGCAAACCACCATGGCATGTGTATAACATTAAAACAAACCAGCACATTCTGCACATGTACTCCAGAACTTAAAGTATAATACAAATAAATTAATTAATTAAAAGAAAACTTTAACTTAGAGTTACTTTATGACTCTGAAATGCTGTTCTTAAGTATGTACCTAAAAGAAATGAAAGCACATATACATGCAAATACTTGTATCCAAATGTTCATATTAGCATTATTCATAATAACCAAAGAGTAGAAACAACTCAAATCTTCATCAATAGATGTGTAAACAAATGTAGTATATCCCTGCAATGGTATATTATTCAGCAATAAAAAGAATTGGAATATTGATACATGCTACGTCACAGATGAACCTTGAAGACATTATGCTAAGTTAAATAAGCCAGACATGAAAAGCCACATGTTGTTTGATTCCATTTATACTAAATTCCCAGAATAGGCAAATTCATAGAGACAGAAAGCAGCTTGGTGGTTGTGAGGGGCTGGTCAGAAGGGACAAGGAGGAATAACTGATTAAAGGGTAAAGGGTTTTCTTTGCATGTGTTTAAAACATTTTTCAACAAAATAGAGGTGATGATGTCACAGATTTGTGAGTATTCAAAAAAAATACTTAATTATACACTTTAAAAGTAGAGAATTTTAAAGTATATTAATTACATCTCATTTAAAAAATGATCAATGTAATAGACCATATAAAGCAGGAAAAAGTAATGTAATTGCTTCAAGGGAGACAAAAACATTTGAAAAAATTCCAGGTTCATTTATAAGAAAAAACTGGATGGGTACAGTGGCTCATGCTTGTAATCTTAGCACTTTGGGAGACTGATGTGGGAGGATCACTTGAGGCCAAGAGTTTAAGAACAGCCTGAACAAAATAATGAGATTCTGTCTTTACAAAAAGTAAAATAAATAAATTTTAACTAAACAAAAAAACTGATTACAAACTTGAAATGGAGAGAAACTTCCTTAACTTGTTAAACTTCACATTCACACACAAAAAGAAAGAAAACCAAAAATGCAACTATCTATGACTAATTATATACTTAAGTGGAATAACTAAGTTTTCCATTAATAATACCCACCACCACCAATGTTATTGAACATAATACCAGAGCTCCTGCCCAATATGATGAATACTGATGATGATGATGATGTAAACCTTACAAGGGAAGATCTTTAAATGTTGCTTACAAATAATATCACCATCAACCTAGATTAAGACAACTAAATTAGCAAACATTAAGAATTAGTAGGACAGTTTCACAAGACTACTAGAGATAGAATCAATATATTTATCTGGATAAATGGAGATGTATTCTGCGGATGAGTCAACTTAACATTATAAATATATAAGTTCTCCCCACTCTAATATATAAACTCAATTGAATCCAATAAAAATTCCACTTAGAATGTTTTAAGAAAAACCTCCAAACATATTTGGAAATGCACATAGACAAAGAGAAGCATACAAATAACTGTCAGCCTGGAATAATGGTTTAAATGGATAATCATCTCCCGTAGACAGTGAAAAGGCAATAGATTTTTATCTTGCTTATCTCAACAGTTAAGAGAAATGTTTGTTTCAAAGGGGAATCAGTAAGAATATATTCTCTGACCATCATTATTTCTTGTTTTTCTAAGTATTCTGGCCAATTTCAACAAGAAATTAGAAAACATACATGTGACAACATGGAAAACAGAAGAAAAAGTAATTATTTTATAATTTTAAAAATCACTGATAAAACTCGAAAAATTGACTAAAAATTTACTAGCATTAAAAGTTCACTTTAGTAAAGTATCTGAATAAAAATGAAATATTCCCAAATGAATAATCATTCTGCTAATTTAATGGAAATAAAATAACAAAATTAAAAGATAACCATAAATGACCTCAATAATATGCTGTGTTCTTAAACAACAAAGTTTCCCTAAAGAATAAAAATTATATGAAATAGTGACAGTGCCAAATATTGTAAAGATATCCATTTTACTAGAATAAGATTTTAGTTAAAGCCAAAGATAACAAAGAATATATTTAAATTTTTCTTGATACATTTGAATTTAAAACATCTAGATAATAAGTGTTTTATCAAAAAAAAACAAGTAATGAAAAAGGGTACATCCTACAGTTTATTCAAATTGAGTTACAATAACTAAAATAATGTAAGCTTAAAGTCAAAAACCAATCAAAGAGTATGCCCCGGACACAAAGTTTTAATATATGATAAAATAATTATTGTACAATGAAGAATAAATGGGTTATTCTGTTTCAAGGGAGTTGGAAAAAAACTGACTTGTAGAAAATCAGTTGGGTCATACTGTACCCCAAAATAAATTTCATATATTTATTTGAATATGTTTCAGGGAATGCCCAGGAACTAAGTGTGGGTTAGATAGGGACAATTTTTCCACCCACCACTCATCTTTCTATAAATGTGGACTTCCTACACCCTGACCCAGAGCACAACACCTAATTATGTCAGTTTCTCTGTGAATCTCTCACATCCTCTTCCAATAATTCGTTTAATAAACATACATAGCAGAAAACACAGGCCCTGACTCTGATGATGAAAAACTCTGGCTTTTTGTGATTGAACTGAGGATTTCAAAAAGGTAGCTCATGGAGGAGATACCCCTACTTTTTACAAGAAGTTTATTGTTTATAAAATATTCATGAATAATCCAGTATTTGAGCAACAGGTCCTTAACTGAAAGGTAAACTTTGAATATATGGATGCAATAACAGGGTAGTCCATTATAAAGGAATAGCAATGGAAAAAGGCAATAAATTGGGAAGGTTTGGGAACACAGGTGGGGATAACAAGAGTAGTTGGAATGAGCGAAAAGATTAGGAGGTATGTTCATCTGACAGGGCGACAGATACAAAACACCAGAAACTGACTTCACAATAGAAACTGATAGTCTCGATTCTGGAAGCTAGAAGTTCAAGATCAAGATATGGTCGGGACCATGCTTCCTCCAAAGGCATTGAGGAAGAATCTCCAGATCTCTCTTCCAGCTAGGTAGTTGTGGCAGAGCTTGGTTGTGGCAATGTATTCCAATATTTTCAATATTCACATGGTGTTTCCCTGTGTCTCTTTTTTTTTCCTTTTCTAAATTTCCCTTTTATATAAGAACACTAGTCATATTGGATTAGGGCCCAATCAAATAACCTCATTTTAACTTTACCTCTATAAGATTATTTCCAAATAAGGTCACATGTTGAGATACTGGCAGTTAAGACTCCAACATACTTTTTTTTGTGGGGAGTGGGAGGCACAATTCAACCCCTAGAGTAAGCAACAGATCGGGGGCTTTATTTTATAGGCTAGTGGGGTGAAGTACTGATAGACAATATCTGGTAACAATGTAAGTTAAGTGATTTTAGTTTGATGAACAAATAAAAATGAGAGGAAGAAAAGAATCCAGTCATCCAAAGCAAGAAATTTAGTGTAGGTAAAAAGGTTAGAATAAGCTACAACAGTTTATATAGGCTCTGTCATTTCTTTCAGAAATTAGGAATTTGTAGCTCAGGTCAGGGAAGAAGTACCCAAAACACAGATTTCAGCAAAAACAAATACTGGAGCTACCAAGAAAAGTTGAACCAACAGTCTAAAAGAAAAAAAAAATGGAACGTAACAAAGAAATCTGCTGGAGGATATACAATCCCAGGAATTTTGCACGCCCTAACAATGAACAGCAGACGGTACTAAGTCCAAAGAACATTAGTAAATAAAATAGCCAATGGTTTCAATCAGTTGAAAAACTGGAATGTTAACTCCAAATCCTGTGTAAACCAGTTTGCACACAGAAACTTGTTTTTTCTTTTTAAGTGAAAACATATTTACATTTTGATGGCACATTTCTTCCACGGCTTTCAAAGCATTTCCATGGGTAAGTCTGCAGCTTTATGGGTCGCAAAGGCAGATTATTTTTAAATTGGTATTGTGGGGTTGTTTTCATTATAAAGGGTGTGTTTCAGGTATATTGTAGTTTCTAGGGTTTGGAGGATGGCTTTCCTGGGAAGGGAACCATCATTTATAATGATTTTTCTATGTGAAAATGAGTATAATTGTATGAACAAAGTACAAACTACGTAAGTATAAGCAAACCAGGAAATAAGGGACTCACATATTGCCTTGAAATGCATCCAACTTAGTACTAGTCTAAGCTGTTTGTAGAATGTAGAGATGTTGGCACAAATCCATGAATAGTAACTCATTATGCAAAAATTAATCTAACTCATAGAAAACAATTCACATCAGCACCACAATGAAATCTCTAATGGGGTTATGTTCCAAAATTAAGTACATGAAAAAAAATTCATATTGTCATAATTACCCTCAGTAACCCCCTAAACCACCCATAAAGTACATTGTGGTTTTGTACAGTCTTATCACATGGAATAAAACTGCTATTTTGTTTCTGGTTTTTGGGTTTTGGATGGGCACCAAGCAAAGATAAAGTAGCTAATATAGAAGGTCCATATTTAATAGATTTTTAAAGGCATGCGTCGGTTATTTATGTTGAGTGCTGTCATTCCGTTTGGATAAGTGATGTGACAGCTCTACTTTCCCCTTAAAAATATTTTTCATGATTAGGGTTCACTCCGTTTCTACGCAAGTCCATAAAGTATCCTTAGGCCCTGACCTAGCGCTTCTCTCCCTCTTATTTTCATTGCCTGTTTCTCCTTCCCTTGGATCCCACAGGTCCAACCAATTCTTGCAGGCATAGTGGGAACAACAGTACTGGAGGCTGTGTCAGCCTTAACCAGACTCTGCCACTTACTAATTTTGAGGTCTTGGATCACTAAACCTTTCTAATCATTAGCATCAAGTCAGTATTAGCATCTAATTTATATGGTTTGGGGAAAATAAGATATAATTTATAGACGAACAGGTAGCTGTAATATACGTGTAAAATGGCTCCCATTTTACAGACAAGGAAACCGGAGCTCAGAGACATTTAGCCCAAGATTATACTGATATGAAATTGTAATTGACTATTTTAATTCAAGCTTTTATAACTCAAGAGCCAGAGTTTAACACTCTATCTTTCTAATACAAAAGCCATATATCCAACAAACATTCCTCAAAAACTGAAATACTGCAGTCAGACTTAAAACACATTCACATAACAACCGAGAAACTCAAGCTCTTTTCTCTTCTGCATTCTGCCATCTATTTAAATTGAAGATTCTGTGCCAAAATTGCCACATTCTGCAAATTCCCCCAGCTACTTCAATCAGATGTGGCTCACAGAAAATACTTGAGAAAGAGCTAAAACATACCACATGGTGAATCAAGATTTCCACTCAAAAATATCAACAAAAACAAATCAGCTATTTGTTCCATATCTATATCATAGAAATGTTAAGACAATTTTTTATAAATCCCCTTAGTATGCCTTCTAAAGAAGCTTCATGTGAATTTTATGTTATCTTAGACATTCTCTTACTTTAGTAAAATGAAAAGTATAGTATAAGTGATAAAAGTCAGAATCAAACTTAAGCCATGTTCTTAGTAATATCAAGCACAGATAAAAGTAAAATAAATGCATACCAGAGGTAAACTTAGACAAAAAAAGCTCTAATGTAAAAAGGAATAAAAATTGAAATGTGCTATTTCCTTTTCATTCCAACTAGCTTACTTTTGCTTATAATAATCTTTTAGAATATATACAGAATTTTCCTGGGTGAGGAAGCATTCTGAATCTATCAATTTCACTTTTTGATCTTCGTAAGTACATATCAAAGAAATATAAAAAGATGAGAAATATTGAGATGCTGGATGACCCTGAATTAGTAACACTCTGTACCCCCATTTGTTAACATCATTCAGTATTGATCCTTAGTCCAGATATTCACAATTCCAAACATTAAAAAGAATCACTAAAATACATTTATGAACTTTTTCTGATCATAGGATGAATATGCATGCCTTTCTTGAAAAATTCTACATTTAAAAAATATAGCAGGAACAGTAAAGTCTTCCATAACCCCCTTGAGATAACCTCTATTTCATTTTAAAATGTAAGGTATTATGGTTAAATAAATAGGCAAATACTTGATTAAATTTGGTTCTAAATTGCAACTCTCAAATTTTAGAGAAGTCTACATAGAAAATATTTGTTTAGGCCAGGCACGGTGGCTCATGCCTGTAATCCCAGCACTTTGCAAGCCAAGGCAGGCGAATCATGAGGTTAAAAAGATTGAGACTATCCTGGCCAACATGGCGAAACCTCATGTCTACTAAAAAAACATAAAAATATGGTGGTGCACACCTGTAGTACCAGCTACTTGGGAGACTGAGGCAGGAGAATCACTTGTACCAGGGAGACAGAGGTTGCAGTGAGTGAGCCGTGATTGTACCACTGCACTCCAGCCTGGTGACAGAATGAGACTCCATAGCAAAAAAAAAAAAAAGAAAGAAAAAAGAAAATATTTGTTTAGGTCATCAGTTAAGATAGAGGTACATGTTATCTGTTCTACAAATCTTTATTTGATTCTTTATTCAACAAATTCCATTGGAAATATATCAAATGCTTCCTAAATTTCAAGTAGTTTCATAGGTGATAGGAATCAACCAAGCACATGTAACTTTCTGCCTTCACAGAAAAATTACATTTTATTAAAAGGGAAGAAATCAAATAATAAATATAAAATATTTATAATATATTTATTATTATATGTATATTATATATAAATATAAAAGAAAATATTTTACAAGAAGCTAAATACATTAAAGAAAAATAAAGCAGAGAAGGGAGAAAGAGCCTGCCAAAGAGTAAACAATGTTGTAACTTTAAGTTAATGAGAAAAATCTCTCTCCACCAAATCTGAAAACAGGTAAATAGATGCCAACAGTTTTATTACCAAAGATGCCAGCAAGCCATAAGTCAGTTTATATATATCGGCAAATACTCACTTTGAATGACCTTAGCAGGTCTTGGTAGCAGAGGAAGCTCCTACTGGTACATTCAGCATATTGAGGATCTCCTAAGGAATAAATTCCCTTTGCCAATTATGCAGTCTAACAAAGGAAGGGCTAGCATGTTCTACTCAAAAGGTGAAATTTATCAAATAATTATGACCTGGGCTTCTGAGCAATGACAAACACAAATCTCAAATCAAGAAAACAAAGAATGTATTTTTGTAGCTTCTCTGACTCGTGGGTAAAAGTTGCCCAGAGTTTTTAATCTGGTAAAAGTAGGCATTTCAAGAGTTCAACACTTACGGTGATTCTTCCTGGGAAAAACAAGGACAAGACCCCAACGCTAGTCTTTTAATGTGAAAGGGCTCCCCTACTCAGGGACCAGGATCAATTTTACAAGATGGTGCCGAAAGCAGCAAGTTTCCTCCAAGAGCTCCACTTCAGTACCACCACCGTTAATGAGATTTGTTTGACAAAGTCTTTAGCCTTATCTCTTGGATGTGCTTTCTAAGAATCAGGGATTTGAGAGTCATCTATGGCTAACAGCAAGGCTGAGAACAAACAATTCTAGTCTTTAAAGGGATCTCCCTTTGTCTCAATCTTCCAGTGGTCCTCCTTCTACTAACAAATTGCTCTAGCTCATAAATTGTCTTCGTTATATCCTATTAGCCTGTTCTTTGTACTTTCTTTTAGCTTCCTTTGGGTTTCTATATATGAACAAACTTCTTTGCATCTCTTCAAGTTTGAGAAGCCATCATTTCCTCTTTGTCCATCTCCCTACATAGGAGCCACAGTCACATTGTTTGGTGTGAGATAATCTCATAAGGCAGTTTTTGGCCTACCACTCAATCCCCTTCTTTATCTTTATTTCTTACTGTTTTGATCAAAAACATGAACTCTTTTTGAGGGTCCTTTGTCTCCATTAACTCCAGCCTAGAAGAATCATCTCATCCCCATTTAGACACCCATTCCAGGTGTTTTCAGATCAAGCAACCAGATGGGGCTTTATCATGCTGTACTGGTGTTTCCCCCTCAGGGCAGATTTGCTGCTCCAGGGCTGCAGTAGTCCACAGACCCCTAATCACTCCCTTGCTGGCATCTCAACTTACCCAAACAGTCCTCCATTATGTCCAAAGGGAGATATTTCTCCCATTTAGGAGTAATATAACATCTTGGACACTTTGTAAAGGTTGTATCATCAGGACTAGTGGGGCTTGTCCTGCATTAGATTTCACTAGATATGCAAGTAGAAGGGCAGATATTACAAACAACCTATGTGCGGGCTCACAGAAATGTGTACCTTCTGGGGTAGCAGGAAAGATTTGACTTGATATCCCAAGGAGAGGCACACTTGGTCAGCCATAACTAGTAACTCAGTGGATTTCCTCAAGGAGATGGACCCACATCCTTGTCTCCTCCCACTTACGTTGGGGAGCTTGGAAGGGGGCAGGATCATCTAAACAATCTGGCCTTGGTGACATCAGAAGTTTCTTGTTTTCTCACACCAATGACATGGAGAGGAGAGTTAGGTATGAGAGGTCTGGCACAGTTCCTTACTGAGCCACAAGGCATCCAATAGATACATTTTTTTGTCTCTCTTGAGTCCACATCCTGGTCTCAGTGGCTCTTGAAACACAGCTTTCATATCAGAAGACATATTAGTTGCTAATGTTGTGACTTGTTTGTACCCTGAGCTATTGCCTGGCATGAATCTGAGAGGCTATTTGAAGGAGCTTCTCCATAGCTATACAACGAGGGGAGAAAGAAAGGATCATTTGCCTTGTAACCACCACATGCTGCTACTTGCTTTCTGGAGCTGGAACGATTTCACCCCAAAGTCTGTAGCCCATGACAGAACAAGGGGACAAGTGCAAGGTTTTTTGGTCCTTGGCTGTCACTCACTTGACTGGGTTATGTCTAGCCCAATTATGTCTCTTATATGGGATGCCAAAATTCTGGGAGGTGATGTGTATTTTGATAGTCTGGCATTTAGAGGTTATGTAGATTGTGTCTCTTGTGGTATTTATCCCATCCCTTATCAACCCTAGGAAAGATAAAAACTACTTTGCATGGTTAGCCAGGGAAGGTCTCAGGCAGAGTTTTCCACAGCCCTGGTGAGGTCCAGGAGCAGAGGTGATTGCTAAGCTTAAATGGGACAGTAAGGTAGCTAACTAAACACAAAGTCTGAAGAGGACTTGTTAGAAGCAAGAGATACCTTCGTTATGATCTGTGTGGACTAGCCTGGACCAATGAGTAGAAAAGGTGACTCAGCCAGGCATGGTGGTTCATGTCTATAATCCCAGCACTTTGTGAGGCCAAGGCAGATGGATCACCTGAGGTCAGGAGTTCGAGACTAGCCTGACCAGTATGGTAAAACCCTGTGTCTAATAAAAATACAAACATTAGCCAAGCATTGTGATGTGCACCTGTAGTCCCAGCTACTCGGGAAGCTAAGACTTGAGAATAGTTTGAACCTGGAAAATGGAGGTTGCAGTGAGCCGAGATCCCACCACTGTACCCTAGCCTGGATGACAGAGCAAGACTCCATCTCAAAAAGAAAAAAAGGAAAGAAAAGAAAAGAAAAAGATGATGCAACAGATGCCATATCAAATAGAAAAACCTAGTCCAGCCTCCTTCAATGTCCGTGAATTTTACAGATTGTAACCCAGAAGCAACTGTGGGAAAGTAGGAAAGTGGAACTGACTGAATTTTTGCCATCATGTGAAATAGGAGCTGAATGAAAAACCAACTTGACATAAAGAAAACTAAAACTAGTGGGTTCTGCTGTGTAGCAACCATGAATTTAATGACTTAAAACAAGATCCACTTATTAAGCCACAGTTCCACAGGTCATAAGTCTAGCATGGCATGCCTGGGTTTTCTGCTCAGGGTATCAGAGGGCAGAAATCAAACTATCACACAGTTTGAATTTTTGTCTGAAGGCTCTAGGAAAAAAATCCACTTCTAAATTTATGCTCATTGTTGGAAGAATTTCATTCCTTTTGGTTGTAGAATTGAGGTCCCTTTTCCTTGCTGACCTTCATGCAGGGCCTTTCTCAGCTCCTCAAGAACACTCAAGTTCGTTACCACTTGGCTTCTTCTAACTTTAAGCCATCTTCCTGTCCCTCAAATTTATGACTTCCCATCTCTGGTCCCCAGGGACAGAGGGACCTAAGAGGCTCATGTGATTAGATGAGGTCTACCTGGACAAACTTCCTTTCTTAAAATCAATGGCTCCATGTAGCATAACTTAATCATGGTATTTCTATTCCATTATATTCACAGTACTCAGGGATATTGCCAGGCGTGCATGCCAGAGGGTGTGAATGAGGCAGACTTCTAAGATGTCCTCTAATCACAAGTACATATTTTCTGTGTCCTTGATTAAATGAGCTGACAGACATTTGTGCTACATGTATATCTAGACTGGAAGGCCCTTGGAACCCGCAACTGTCTTTATAAACAGTAAAGTGCATGTTAATGACATACAATGCAGGGATAATTTGGTCACTTGAATACAATGCAAGTACTCTAGATAGTTAGCAAGAAAACAAAGCAGCATGTTCCACTATATACCATGAATAACTTTATAAAGTTTTATTCAACTGTTAGTTCTTTTAGTTCCTTTTTCTCACCTTCCTACTTCATTCCTTTTTTACCTCTTCATTCTTCCTTTATTTTCCCTTCTCTTGCTCCTGCCTAAGACCCGTCATCTGTGGTTTGGGATCAGAGGACCATTCTAGCTCTGTCAAAATATGGGTGGCCTTGGGCAAGTCTCTTAACTTCTCCATGGTTTGATGCCTTCATCTGATGGTTGTAGGGAGAATATAGAGGGGGTGAGTGATATTAGCAAGGCTGTAGAATAAAATTGAACCACAGGGGTTAGAATCAGGCTTCCTTATGTGAGCTGTACAAAGCATACAACCAATAGGCTGTAGAGGCAAGACCAGTAGGTTGTATGACTTCAAGCAACTCGCATGATCTAGCTAGTTCTTAGTCTTAGTACTGCAAATGACAGTATCTCAAATGTCAGGAGTATTTTCATTATTATGCATATAAGGTGCTTAACACAATGCCTGTCACATACTAAGTTACTAATAAAGGACAGCCATTATTAAATTAACATGTAAATATGCATTATTATTTTACATTTCTGATTTTATTCATAGCTAAAGTTATGAATGATATTCTTCCTAGGTCCTTTGCAAAATATACTTAGTAACTCTGGGAAAAAGCATCATGGGAGTTTCATTTTTTATTTACCAGTTTGTCTCACCACCATGCATTCAATGTCATCTTCTTTTGGCAATTAAGAATTTCTGCCTACATTAGCATTTTATTTTCCTCCTTGTATCTGACTAACTCATCTTTCTCTTGCTCATGCCTGATTAGGTTATCTGTTCTTTGGCAATCACACCAACTTGCAAGATTAGATGTTCTCAAGATTTATTTGCTGTGTAATCTTGCCCTTGAGTCAATCTAATACATATTTAATAAACTCCTGAAGCCTCAATAAAGTGAGGGGGGGCAGCGTAGACTGAATAAAACACTAGCATGTCATTTCTATCTAGCTGCAGGTGACCAGCTAAAGGTAAGTGGCCATGAAAAGCAGAAAGAGAAAGAAGAAACATTAAAACATGGAGTCAAATACAACAAAGAAATAGAAGTAGGTCTAAAAAGTAGACAAGTGAAAGCTGTGGTAGGCAGAATAATGCTCCCTCCTCAAGGATGTCTATGTCCTTTTCCCTGAACCTGCAAATCTGTAACCGTACATGGCTAAAGGGACTTTTCAAAGGTGATTAAGGATCTTGAATTGGGCAGATTATCCTGTGTGATGCAGGTGAGCTCAGTGTAAGCTTGGGGTTCCTTGTGAGAGAAAGAGAGAGGCAAGACGGTGACTGTTGGAGTGGCACAGCCCTGCACAGCCTGAGAAGGACACTTCCAGCCACTTCTGGCTTTGAAGATTCAAAGGAGCCATGAACTAAGAAATACAGGCAGCTTCTAGAAGTTGGAAATGGCAAAGAAACATTCTTTCTCAGAGCCTCTCAAAGGAATGCAGCCATGTGATACCTTCATTTTACCTAGTGAGTCTCATTTCAGAATTCTAACCTACAAAACTGTAAGGTAATAAATTTATGTTGATATAAGCCACCAACTGGGTGGTAATTTGTTATGACAGCAATAGAATGAATACTACAAATGACACTTAGATGGGAGCCAGTTCAACAAGAAAAATCAGCATAGGCATTAAAGGAGATGTTTCAGTGCATGTGTTGTTTACTAACCCCTATCCACTGGGTTGGGTTCCCAAAGGCAACTGTGGTTGTAACATTTTACTGCCACCCCTGTTTATTACAGCGAGAAACAAACATCTGGCCAGATATGGGCCAATCAGAATCCATTTCCTAGAAACAAGAGATGCCTGGCTTTGCGGTGGACATTGTAATATATGAACTGGAATGCCATCAGTGATCATTTTCTTCTTACCACCAGTACTGATAACAAAGAAAGCCAGCCTAGAAAGGAGACTACAACCCTGCAGAAAGGAGGGTGTGTGTGTGTGTGTGTGTGTGTGTCTGTGTGTGTTTGTGTGAGAGAGAGAATTAGAGAGAAAATATTCCCTAGGCTTCCTACCACCTTCTAGTTTCTGGCTCAAATTCATTCTAAGGTCAAACTGCATTCCTGCCTTTCAATTCCATGCGAGTTCTCATTCATGAACAGCTGTGTATGCTGATTTCAGGTGGTTTCTTTTAGTCAGAATGCAAAAAGTCTTAAATGTCGCAGAAAATAAAGAATACAACAGGAGAAAGGATGGATTAAGACTTGTATCTAAAAACTGCAAGCTAATGAACTATAGCTGACTTACTATAAGAAAGGATTGGTGACCTGGATAGTAAAGTATGTCACATGGTATCATATTTAAACTTTTGTTGTACATTCACACATATAATTTTGTATGTCAGTTTTAAATTTTTGAAAAGTAAATATTTGAATGTCACAAAGATAAAAAATAGAATTTTACAAAGTAAAATGCCAAATGGAAATGCAGCACTTACAAAAATAGTCAAAACTTAGTCCAAGATCCTTTGGACACCATGGGCAGGAGGAGGATATAAAAGAGGTCAAAGACAATATGAGTGTAAAGAGGCACTTCTCTGAAGAGGACTTTAAGATAGTGCCCAGAAGGCTGAAAGACCTACTCCCTCAAAGGAAATATTGTGGAACCTAGCCACCTACCTCACAAGCTGGCGAAGAAAGATTCCAATCAGACTCCACAGAGAGCTTAATCTGAAGCTTAGGGCATTTGTAAATTATGGTGCTAATACAGGTAAAAGACAGCAGAATATGGGGCACAGGGCTAGACACTGTTTTGTGCAGCGCAAAAACTAGAAGGTGACTTAGTGCTTTGGCTGCAGAGCCAGGACAGTTGCCTTGCTACTGGGGTTGGGCCCATCGCCAGAGTTTGTTGAAGCAAATAATGTGTGAGTGTTTTCCATGTGTCGTGATTGACAAAGAGCTAGTCAGGGGCTCCTCTGGTGTTTTAGAAAGAGCAAAGAGATCTTTCAGCAGGAGGCTAGAGATGAACATGAGTTCCTGGAGGCCACAGAAGGAAGCCCAAGTGACTAGTTAGAATGAGCAATCTCCTGGGTCAAGGGAGCAGCTAAGTGAGAGGTCCCTTATGAGATTTTCAAATGAGCCTATGGAAGGCACCACAAGAGAGAGAATGGGCATTAACCATGCCCAGCCCAGAGAGCATAAAGCCATTCAGCCCAGAGACACGTGTATCCCTTCTGGCCTCTGTTCTCTCCCCAAACCTCAACCCTGGAGGGGTATAGAACATCCACCGGGGGATAGAATAAGAAAGGGTACAGGTAGTGAATACACCCCAGACCTCAGCTGGGAGGAGGTGAGATGCCATATCTTTCAGTAAAGACAGAAGCATTCATTAACAGCTCAGACTAGATGCTCATAACTCTTGAATTATGACTGTGTTTTAACACATAAATTGACTCTGGGGCAGTCTATTATTTCAATAACTCTATCAAGGAGCTGAGGAAAGTCTTCCTCCACTGAGTGGAGTTGGAAAGGAGAATGGGAGACAGAGCTTTTATCCATCTTATGAGTCATACATTCAGTGCATCAGTTACACATACCTACTATATATAGGTAATCTTCATTACAAATGTTGTGGTTTTCAAATTTTAAGACATCTGTAAATAATTGGGCATGCTTAACTTAAATGCTATAGATTTGATCTTACCCATACATTTAGTATGTAATGAGCTCTCATTAAGGAATGGATGGTTCTAAGTCTGTATAGAAACAGTGTAGCCGATACAGCTGTTGTTCCGCCCTCTAAGCACTGAACCCACCTGAATTCACCTCCAGGCAGGGGGAGAATTCCCCACAAGCTGACAGTTTCCCTCCTCACAAGGGTGCTGCATCATTTAGTGGTATAGAGATAATTAGCAGGAAAATGTAAAGAGACTTTGTATAAAAAGGCAAAAATGGTTCCGTCTGGGGAGTAGGATGGAATAGAGAAGGGAAGAACAGGTGATGGCTTTCCTTATGAACGCCTATCTCCCTTTAAAAAAATTATTTAAAGCATTTATCTGTGTGATATGGTTTGACTGTGTCCCCACCCAAGTCTCATCTTGAATTCTCATGTGTTGTGGGAGGGACCTAGCAGGAGGTAACTGAATCTTGGGGGTAGGTCTTCCTGTGCTATTCTCACAATAGTGAATAAGTCTCGGGATATCTGATGGTTTTATATGAGGGAGTTCCCCTGCACGAGCTCCCTCTCTTTGCCTGCCACCATCCACGTAAGATGTGACTTGCTCCTCTTTGCCTTCAACCATGATTGTGAGACCTCCCCACCCATGTGTAACTGTAAGTCCATTAAACCTCTTTCTTTTGTCTCTGGTATGTCTTTATCAGCAGCATGACAGCAGACTAATACACTGTGCACAATTTCCAAAAGGAAAGATATACAAGATACATTATTAAGTTATAACTACAAGGTGCAAAAAATATATAGCTGTCCAATTTCAATAGAACGAAATGCATGCACACACACAAGCACACACATACACAAACACAAACACACTCAAAGGACATAAACTTTTGGCAACTTCTCTTAAAATGAGCCAACTTCTTTTGTTTCAACTTGACAGCTATTAGATCCAGAGAAAGTCAAGACAGGACAGATGGTATCCTAGAAGTGAGAAGGAAATATCTTCCAAAGCCAGAAGATTGCAGAAAGAAAAAGGTTTATTAGTGGGGAGTGGTCAAGACCTCCTCTTTAGTTTAAGCCAAAATCTTAAGTTGGGGTAGGAAGCATATTGGATAGGTTGAAGAAAGCAGAAAGTGGGAGGGCTTTTTGCCAATTTTCCATTTCGTCCTGTGGGAAGACTCTTGCATGGAGTGGACACCACATACCAAACACACAAACATGGTGCAGTGAAGGAGAAGTTGGGTCTGAGTTTATCCTTCTAGAACTTCTGCCAATAGCCTGCACACTATGCAGAATGTATCCACTATGCAGAAAAAAGTTCTTAGGTGCCCTGTGGAGGGAGGACAGGACTTAACTAGTTCTGCCTGAGAAGCCGGACTGGAAGGAGAAGATGGGGGGAAGGTATGGCAGAAAGGTTGGGTAGGAAGAAGAGAGGAGAAGCAGCTGACCCTAGTCTCCTTACAAATACTTTTGTACACGTGTGCTTTTAATATGCTCTCCAGCCTCAGATTTCAGCCAGCAGGGTCAGCAGCGACCTTGTGGACAAGAGTCATCAGGCTGCAGAGTCCAACAGGGAGCCAGAAAACAGCTCTGGGACTCTCCTGCAGATCTGAAGCCCTCTCTGCTCACACCCGCCTCCACCACCACTGGCACGTGGCAAACTGCCCTGTCTACGTCATCAATTTTGGAAGGAGAAGAGGTAAGACAACCTGAAAAACCAAGCATTTCTTCATGAAGGGCTCTGGTACACACACAAAAAAGAGACTTCCACTAACGTGAAAATTTCACAAAATTTACCCCCATTTTTTTTTTAGAAGAAACTGTCAAAAAATGAGTCCAAACATGAAACATGATGATTCATCAAAATGCAGTGTGAGCTGTGAACTTTTCTTTTCTCCAAGACAGTGTAAAATGTACTCAGATTTTGTTAGAATAAAAAGGAGAATGGAGAGGATGAGGTGTCCTCTTAGGGAAAGATCTCCCATCCACTGCCTCCTGGGAGCCACTGGTCCTTCCCCACCCCCACAGCCCATGTTGTCCCAGATTATACATGCACATCAAAATTGGCTAGTGTGAAACTAATTAATCACAAGCACATAAGGTTTACATCAGGCTAATTAACTTCAAAACAAACATAAATCTTGAAAGCATGTTCCACATAATAGTAGGAAAAAGTAGAATAAGATACTGTCACGGGACCCAGCTCCCACTCTAGCTTTAACACCTCACACAGCCTTGCCATCACTAACAGAAGATGACCAGGTTTTACTTTAAAACTATTATTTTATACTTGATGACATAACAATGACCTGAAAATTAAGATACACAGTAAGTCAATGAGCCACTGCCCCATGCTAAAGCTTTATTTTTATAGCCATGTTATGCAATGTTTTTCTCACAAAATTAAATGAAGTGAAGATGGTTTCAGCGTCACAGACACCCCTGAGTCGATGAGTTGAGTTAGGATGAGAAAACCCATCCCTGCTCTCATTAGAGGTGCCACTGCAGAAGGGTATACAGGTAAATGAGCCATGAGTGATTTTCCCACAGGTTATAAAACTGGACCCAGAGGCAGCTTTGCTTGGAAATGAAGCCATCTATGTAGCACAACATATTAGAAAAAGCATGGACTTTACAGACAAACAGGTCTTAATTAAACTCTGATTTTATTCCCTCCTTGATGAAATCAGATTAATATTATTAAATGACTTAGGTTCTTAGATGCAAGCAGCAGACACTGACTATGGTTTATTTTAGAATAAAAAAAAAAAGACTTGATTTGAAAGATAACGAGTGGCTCACAGGATCGCAGGGAAGACCAGAGAACCAGGCTGAGGTTAAAGAACTCCACCGGAACCCCCAGGGGCAGGTGCCTCAGCTTGCCTCTCAGATGCCAGGGCCACATCTGGAAAATGGATGACTCTCAATCCCCACTGCTTCCGTCAGTCACCAGCTGAGTTTTGTTTTTCCATGGTCTCTGCTCTATCAGAACACCCCCTTCTCATTCAGAGTCTGAGGCCAATGTGCCCACACCTTAGCTAGGAGGGACACAGAGAAAATGGAGTTGAAAACAGCCCCTGCTCATCAATCAACCACAAGTATTTCTTTTGAAAAGTTGCAGTAAGGTTGAAATCACAAAAACAGGTGCAAATTCCATCAAGGAAGAAATCTTGACCCTTAATTTAAGGCTGGCACACAATGAATGCTCAATAAGAGTTGTTAGAGTAATTTTCAAAAGGAAGGAATGGATGAACAATATGGGTAAAAATTCTTATTCTGTGTGGAACATAATAGACAAGTAAGTAATTTTCTTCCTATTTTTTAGTCTTATGTCACTAACTTCTCTGGAAACCATATTTTATACATTCTTTATGTTTGGCAATGAGAAAATAAGTTTTCTGATATATGGCTTAGTAAGTTTAAATAAGAACTATACATTATACAAATTATCAATTTTAAAATAACTAGAATGAAATAAATGCACTAATTGCCAAAAAGTTTTTTCATCTTCAGAAAGTTCTGTGGCAGGCAGGCATGGTGGCTCACACCTGAAATCCCAGCACTTTGGGAGGCCAAGGCAGGTGGGTCACCTGAGGTCATGAGTTCAAGACCAGCCTGACCAACATGGTGAAACCCTGCCTCTACTAAAAATACAAAAATTAGCTGGGTGTGGTGGCTGGTGCCTCTAATCCCAGCTACCTCAGGAGGATGAGGTAGGAGAATCACTTGAATCTAGGGAGGTGGAGGTTGCAGAAGCCAGGATCATGCCACTGTCCTCCAGCCCGGGAGACAGAGTGAGACTTCATCTTGAAAAAAAAAAGAAAAGGGAAAGGAAAGTTATATGACATTACCCACTGGACATTGTTTCTTATATCTGTAATTAATATTCTGATAATAAAAATAAATGTCACATAGATTTCTGAATTTTAGATCGCCTCCTAAATCAACTTTTAAATAAATACTTTTCTTAGTGACTATAATTTAAAAATATTAAAACTTTAAAAAACATAGCTTAAACGCCTAGTGACCTTTCTTCAAATAATATAATTTCCTTTTCAAGAGAAAGATATGTTGTTTTCTAACATGCAAAGTAGTTTTTAATGGCCTCATTTATTGTCCTTCATTTGTGCTATGAAGTGTTTGTCCTCTAAATAGTATTTGCTTTACTACTGAAGAAACCTTTATGATGAGCCAAATTCTCACCCTACTTAGTTGTCAAAATTCAAAAACTTTATTATAAATAACTTATCATTTTCTAGGCAAGGCACTGAAAAAGTGGAGGGGAAAGTAATTTCCCATAGTAACTCTGAATACTTTTATCTCTCTACCTCTGAAATTTGCAGGCTTAGAAAATTACAAAACAAATACAAAAGTAATTCAAGATGTTCTGAACCATAGTAAATCAGTGTTAAACAGTCCAGGCAGCAAAGCTTTACTCAGCATAGCATTTTTGGCCATGTGGATCATCTTTAAACCAGACCGGGCAAAATGATGAAACACACAGCAGAAGGACCAAAGCCACATGCAGCAAAGTTTCCACCTCTCACCTGTGCATTATGTGTGGCCCCATTGCTAGAAATGTCCTAAAAACCAAAGGTTCAAAAATGAACTGACTTTCCACAAAAAGACTTTTTTAAAAAATCAAATATATGTTAAATGAAAATGCAAATAAACAAAATCAGAATGAAATTCATTATAATCCTACCAGCAGAAATAATCACTGTTAACATTTTTGTGTATTCCCCTCAAATTTTGCGTGCATATATGTGTGCATATGTGTGTTTAGATGTATATCTACATTTTCACTAAAAATGAAGTCATACTGCACCTACTTTATGTAACTTAATTTCCATACCTATCAATATTTCCAGTCTCACAATATTTCATTGCATGGAGCTACAAAATTATTGACCCCATCTTCTCCTTGGGTATTTATTCTAATTCTTTTTCAGTATAAATATAATCATGATGAATATACTATAATAAAAAATCTGACTTCCTTTCTGATATTATACCACCTTTCAAACCTCATCCCTTATTTTCCCCTACTTGCCCCACTTCTGGGCAAGCCTATAAGAAAGCCTGGTGCTGCTACTCCTGGCACAGAGGAGAACTTCAAACCCCACAAATCCTGCAGGAACCCTCACCCCAGTTCCAAGCCCCAACTGCAATAAAACTCAAAGCCATTTATTTTTTATTTTTTCCAAACTATTCTAAATAATCCTGTTGCCTGAGTTATTAACACTTTTCCTATCTCATTACTGCATGTGTGGCATCATCAGTCTCAGTATCTTTTTTGAGAGAAGGGTTAATCCCACCATCCACTGGTAACCACAGCACAATTGGCGCTACTAGCAGGAAATTCTAGGTGATGACTCCCACTCCCTGGGTCTTTCTTCTTTTGCCTTTAGCTTGCCAACTGGATGATTTGTGCTGCAAACATGCCCTTTGACATGCTGTCTGCTGACTTGCTCAAGCTTTGAGCTACATGGCTGGATGCTGTCAAGCTTGCATTTTGAACATTCCCATGTTCTGATCCATTTGTAGAGTACTCCAAGCATAAGTCACATGTTTCAATAATTAGCACTTAGGGACAGGAGTATGAAATTGGGACCCACTTTATAGTGAATTTGGGTTGTATGTCTTGGCCAGGACCTATCCATCTGTCTCAGGTTGAATCATGTCTCAGTCCCCCCATCCACAGTAAATTAAAGTTGGCCCATTATGTCATCACTGACAAATTGCCCCATTTTGAATTTGGGTCCTCTACCAAAAAAGAGGGGGCAAGGGGGGCAGTAGTGTGTGGAATCCATCCTGATTGCTATGCAACAGGTACTCCCATAAGTGTTGCCAGACGCCCCTTCCTGTGAGGCTTTAGCAACCTGCTCTCGGGCCTCCTGGAGTCACTGGAACACCCACAATGGCCATAGCTGGGAATGTGCTTCTGATGCAAGAAACTGCCCTTCCCAGCCCAATGCAACATTCCAGTAGAACAGCAATTTTTGGCTTCATACAAGTTCCTTCTGGAGATGAAGTCTCCCACAAGCCCTGGGCCTATGACTCTCCAATCTCTGCTGATTGTTATGTCTCCAGTTCTAGGGACAGAACTCTGAAGCCTTGGCATGGCCAATGATCTCCTAATTAAAATGAAAGTTGTGCTTCCAGATAGAGCCAAACCTGAACCCTCTGGCATACTCTACCTGTAAGAGGAAGCATCTTCCCCTGTCCTCATTCCCTTGTCATGTACAATGACATTAGAGGAGGGTGTCATCCCTCTTTGGGCCCAATGACCTCTTAGGAAGCTGTCAGGAGTCAAATGAGTGATCAGAAAGGAGGTTCATGCACTTTACGGATGTCACATGAGTTGAAGCTCCCTGGAGAGATTTTTCTATCTATCCCTGATCAAAGACAAGATCCAGGGGTTACAACAACTGACCAAACTTCAGTCACCTTAGTCATAGTCAACATGATGACTTGGACAATAAGAAGCTTCTTCTGCACATTTTTGTAGACCTCTGGGCTATGGACAATGGTCTGGCTAACTGATCCAATTAATACGGACAGCAACAGTCCTTTCTCTGAGGTTACCCCCATTAAAGAACTCTGGATATTATTTGTCTCACAGATATCCAAAATACACATCAAAGTCACACCTGTCTTTCTGTGCCCCAATGCATGATACCAGGCCTCACCAAGATACTCCTTATACCCTTTAGTTCTAGACATTATTGATGGTGACCAAGGCACTCATTTTATTTCTCAAAGTAGAAAATACTGGGCCCTTCACCAAACTGTTAATGGAAATTTTACCTTCCTTACCATCCTCAGGGTGCAGGCCTCACACAAAGCCAGAATAGCTTACTTAAGTTCAAATTTTATCAAATGAGACATGGCACATTTCTATCACCAATCAAATATCAGGAATGAATTATAATAAAGAGTCTGACTCCAGTTTTGGTGTTTGTTCACTGACAGCTTTTACATCCTGCCACTCCTCTTGCCCTTTTGCCCTACATCTGGGAAAGCCCATAAGAAAGCCTTTTGGTGCCAGCAGGAAATTCAAACCACACAAACGGCTGGTCCTGCACAAAAACACTCACCCAGCTCCACTCCCTAACTACAATCAAACCCATCACCTCCTACCTCTCTCTTCACTCAAGCCTTTGCAGATCGGCTTGGGTTTCTGCTGTGCTCTCCCAGAAAGTCCTATTATGTGAATTATAAGCCTTTCCATGCCATCTTGGGGTGTGTGTAGCTTTATCAGTCTGCACATTCAAAGCAATTTTGGATGAGGGGTTGATTCCACCCTCCAGTGGCAAACACAAAACACATACCTATAACTTTGCCACTTGTCTAATTATTTCCATAGGAAAAATTCCTAAAATAAAACACTCATGGCTTACAATTTTTAAAAGTTTACTCTTTACCTAGCAATGTAATTTGAGTATCTGTTTCTTGTAAATATCAAAGATACTCTTTATCTTTGCCAGTCTCATAGATGAAAAATGTATCTCATTGTTTAACTTAAATGTATTTGATTCTTAGTGGTGTAAAACACATTTTTTGAATCATTTCCTGTAGGATTTATTTATATTTTTTATTTTGTTTACTTTCTATTCATATAATTTGTCCTTTCTTCTTATTGGAGCTTCTTTTTATTTTCTTTAACTCTGAGGAAATTTGTATGCTGATATCCCTGGTATAAATCTTACAAACACATACAAATATATACAAATTGTATATACAAAGTATAAACAAAAAATGAAAATATAAAGCATATTCTATGTCACACATATATGCAAAATAATGTTTGTCAGTTGTCTCACTTTATCTATGGCTTTTTGCGTTAGAAAGTTTTTAAAGTTTTTATATTAAATTCACAGTCTTCTAGTGTCATGTACTGATACATTGGTAACCTACAGAGAGATTTCTTTTTTATAATGAGTTAAGAAAAATTTAAGTTTCTGTTTTGTAGTCAGAGAAGAGATGGCATATTTGGATTTACTGTGATTGCTATGAATTTCCTTTAACTATTGAGAAAATGAGATATCATACAAGAAGAAGAGATCCTTAAATATGACAAAAAATTCTCATTGGTAATATCCACATTTTAAAAAATTAAGATCCTTTGAGTTATAGAAATACTGTATGATCTCTCTTGCTCTCTCCAATGTACACTCAAAATAGCAGCCAGCATGATTCTGTTAAATTTTACATTGGATCTGCACCCTTCCCTTCAACGCCTCCCAGTGGTCTCTCATATCACTCCGAGCAGTGGTTCCCGACTGCGGATGGTTTCGTCCTGCAGGAGATATTTAGCAATGTCTAGAGAATTTTTTTTTTTATTTTCACACTGGGGAAGTGCTAATGTAATCTAATGCATAGAGGCCAGAGATGCTACAAAACATCATGCAACACCCAGGACAAGCCTGTAATAAAATGTCAGTAGTTTTTAGATGTGGAAGCCCTGAGTTAGAGTAACAGCCAAAGTCCTTCCCATGACTTGCAAAGTTCTACAGTATCTACTTCCTGTCTCCAACTGTTATTCTCTAACTCATCTTGATCTTCCTCTCCCTTGCTCTACTCTACCCATGCTGGCCTCCTTGCCTTCCATTTCACTGGAAGCCAATGATAGAAAGGCACAAACACTGCAATGCATTGCAGTTCCTTTGTCTGGGAACCCCTTCTCACATTCCTCAACATGATTTACTCCTTCCCTCCCAGCATGTCCCTCCTCAAATGCCACCTTCTTAACAAAGCCTACTCTGAACACAGGCTCTAAACTTTGTCTTTCTCCAATGCTTTCTTCTTGTTCTCTTTAGTGTTTACCACTAATTAACAAGCTATGTGTTTTTTTATTGCATACATTGTCTTCCTAATTAGAATATGCTATGGTCTGGCTGTGTCTCCATCCAAATCTCATCTTGAGTTATAGATCCCATAATCCCCACGTCATGGGAGGGACCAGATGGAAGATGATAGGATCATGGGGGAGGGTTTTCCCATGCTGTTCTGGTGATAGTGAATACATCTCATAAGCTTTAATGGTTTTATAATGGGGTGTTTCCCCACACTTGCTCTCTCTCTTGCCTGTTGCCATGTAAGATGTGCCTTTGCTCCTCATTTGCCTTCTGCCATGATTGTGAGGCCTTCCTAGCCATGTAGAACTGTGAATCCATTAAACCTCTTTTTCTTTATAAGTTACACAGTGCTGGATATGTCTTTATTAGCAGTGTGAGAACAGACTAAAACAGAATATAAGCTCCAAGAGAACACAAATTTTGTCCATGTTTCTTTTAGTTTTTTTCCCACTGCTGAATCTCCAGTACCTAGAACACTGCCTGGTGTATAGTAGGTAGTCAATAAATAACTGCTAATTAATGGATTAACAAATGTCCTAAAATATTTAACATTATATATATTTGCTGTATCCCAGAAACTCTACACCATCCACAATACATAGTGATAGGTTTTTCGTTTGTTTTCCAATGTTAGTTTAGGTGATAAGAGAATTTAAGGAAAGCATTTTAGTTATTTAACTGTAGATTCCAATTTTCCTTCAATTATTTGGCTATATCTGAAAAAAATTTGTTTTTATCTCAATACTTCAGAAATTATAAATTTAAACAAAGGATTGGGGGCCAGAAAAGATGTAGAAAAACTTACACTCCCACCAATGACTTTCCTAAATCTACACCAAAAATTCTTTGAAGTTTTCTAACCATTTTCTAAGAAGATAATTTCTTGTATAATTTTGAAGATGAGCATAGAACAATTGCTTCACATTGTATAAATTATTTTAACTATATTACTTTATTTCCCAAGACTCATTTTCTACTGTTCCATTTAATTCTAAGATAATCCTTAGAATTATGCAATATATACCTTCTAAAAGTATTCAATCCCTACAGACATCAAAAAAAGGAGATAAGATTTGCTGTACAAATATAACCTATTTGTATACTAGCTTCAAATCTGCACTTATATTCTTGGATCTAATGTACACTACTATCTACATGAAGCAAATGAAGTTAGAGCCACAATCAAATACTCATGTCTTGATTCTAAATAAATTGAGTTCTCCCTAGACTATGTCAACAGGTAAATATCACAGACTATGTACAACTTAGAAGGCCTATGTCTATCAAAGGCTTCCATCTCTGTTAACCTGTCCTAGTATAGATTGAAAAGACAACTCCCGAAGCTATTATGTGGCTAATTCAAGAGTGAAAAAAATTCTATGGACTTTAAAAATGTAGAGTCAAAGCAAAATGTGAATCTGAATCTCATAAAATTCTCTGCCTTTATCAGTCAGCCAACAGATCAAATAAAGCATATACCACCCCTCCCTTCTCTCTGATTTTAGGTCAACAGTTTATTAATGCAGGTAGAAATTTTGCATGGCTCAGTGATTTGTATAGATTTGATTTAAAAACAGGAAGAGGGCCATAGTTTCATTTTGGCAGGAGGACTGAATATCAAGTGAAATACTCATCTCAGTCCCAAAGCCCAGACTCATAAATGTGAAGGAGAGCTTTATTGAATCAAACTGTGCTATCAAAGATACTTGTCCAAGTATCCTAAGTTCACAAAGCTGCGTATTCCTTCTTAAAATATAAATTTTAGTCCACATTCTGCTAAAGCTTTTTTTTTTTTTTTAAGATAGAGTTTTGCTCTGTTACTCAGGCTAGAGTGCAGTGGTGTGATCTCAGCTTACCGCAACCTGTGCCTCCAGGGTTCAAGCAATTCTCATGCCTCAGCCTCCCGAGTAGCTGGGATTACAACAGATACATGCCACCATGCTCAGCTAATTTTTGTGTTTTTTAGTAGAGACGGGATTTTGCCATGTTGGCCAGGGTGGTCTCAAACTCCTCATCTCAGGTGACCCCCACCTCAGCCTCCTAAACTATGGGGATTATAGGCATGAGCCACTGTGCCCAGCCAATTTTTATTTTGTTTATTTGGGGGAGGGGAAGCAATGTACAAAACAGAAAGTAGTTGGGAAAGTAACCTCTTAATATTACAAAAAGAAAGATTTCAGGTCAAGCATGGGATCCAGAGATGGTAAAGTCTTCTCCCAAGTCAAGCAGGGTTGATCAGCAGTGAACATCAAGAGAGCTGCACTGGGAAGGGGTCTGAGGTGGCTGAGGGGAAGCACATCTAGGTCATCTAGTGACATAAGCTCTCAGTTGTGACAAGGCTTTAGAGTCAGAGAGATGTGGGTTTGAGTCTTGTTCCTGCCCATTACTACTAGTTTTAACCTGGCCTCATCATCTGTAAATGGAGATAATGTTTCCTACATCAAAGAATCTTTGTGAATATTATATAATATTCATAAAATGAGTGACATATGCACACAATACAATAAGTGATAGCTGTTATTTTAGCATGATCAAGTCCTCATTCAATTGTTTATTTATAACCTTATTCCAAAAAGGACAAGAGAACATTTCAAAATGATATGCTAAGTAGTGGTAAAAGTTTACCTAGAAAAGAAAAGTTGGAGTGAGGGCAAATCATGATAAGAACATAAGGAAAGTAAGAGGGGGTCAGGTAAGAGAGATCAGCTCCTGAAGTATATGTGAAAGGTTTTTAATTCTGCTAAAGTTCAGGTAATAAATGACTTTAAATCTTGTTACAAGTAGCATGAGAAGGAAACCTGAACACATTAAAGACTCACAGGGCTCAAATGTAAAAACCAGTTAGTTGTTCAGATGAAGCAAAGCCATTCCTAATTTAGCATTTGAAATATTCATATGGTTAATAGAACAATCAGTTTTACACAGATCTTCTGAAAACAAGTTTCAAAATAATTCAGTGCAATTAATGCTAATTCAGTAGACACACACACACACACACACACACACACACAATTCCAACAAAACTTTTCCCTCACATTCTGAAGGAAAGGAACAATATATAAAGACAAATATGCTCAGTTCCATGGGCCGCAGAGAAGAGAGGAGATAAGTCCAAAGAAGCATCCTTTCTTTCTGCTGCATTTTATAATAAGATTTTTCTGCCCCAGGAAAATGCCACTTCGCTTCATGAAGAGGCAATTTCATGAAGGGTGGAAAGAATAAATAAAATAATGGGAGGAGGGGGTTTTCAAGATAGCACAGTAAGAACAACTCGGGATCGCAGCTCTCAGCAAATGCTCAGAGGGTGAGTCAGAGCCGCATTTCCAGACGGATCTTTGTTGCCCACAGAATGGGGAAAGTCCCAGGTGTAGGAAAGACACAGGACGCAAGTGCGGCCGGTTCAGCTGTTGTGGCCTCTTCGGCCAGTGCCGCAGCGCAGACACTCCCCAACAATCCACACAAAACACACGGGCCCGGGTGCCCTGCTAAACTGGCAATCTGAGATTTGGGAGGGCATATTAGCATATCCATCTGATTAAACGGGACTTGGACAGTGAGCCAGACCAGGAGATTCCTGGGAAGTGGCGTTTGAGCCAGCGCAGTGGCTAGCTGCACGGGAAATCACACAGATACTGGTGCTCTAACAGTGGGTGACTGAAACACCTGGGAGAGAGCCATCCATTCAACTTAAAAAAAAAAAAAAAAAGAAAAAGAAAGGCGCTCTGAGGCAGGGAGCCAGGCAAGCGGGCTTGGCAGGTTTCACCCCAACAGGGACAAACAAAACGGCCACTCGAAATGCTCCAGGTAGAGAGTTTCACTGCAAGCACAGCTGAACCCAGGACGGTGCAGCTCGGTGGGGAGGGGCGTTCGCCATTACCGAGAATATCCACGCCTATGGAGGTACACTCCCATTGCTTATGCAGCCTGCCATTGCCGAGGCAACACGCCAAAACAGAGAGACTCTGCTGCAGGGCAGAGCTGGTGGCAGCACGGCGGAGCCCACGGCTGCAGGGCAGAGCCCGTGGCAACAGGGCCCACACCACATCAGCAGGGCAGAGCCTCGGCAGGCAAACAGTGACTAGACTGCCTCCTAGCTGGGCAGGATAGTGCCACGGATACTCGCAAAGAAAGCCCCAACAACCCTTCTGATAAAATAGACTTTAAAGCAACAAAGATCAAAAGAGACAAAGAAGGTCATTACATAATGGTAAAAGGATCGATACAACAAGAAGAGCTAACGATCCTAAGTATATATGGACCCAATACAGGAACACCCAGATACATAAGGCAAGTTCTTAATGACTTACAAAGAGACTTAGACTCCCACACAATAATAGTGGGAGACTTTAACACTCCACTGTCAATATTAGACAGACAAACCAGACAAAAAATCAACAAGGATATCCAGGGCTTGAACTCAGACCTGGAACAAGCACACCTGATAGACATTTACAGATCTCCCACCCCAAATCCACAGAATATACATTCTTCTCAGCACCACATCACACTACTCTAAAATTGACCACATAATTGGAAGTAAAGCACTGCTCAGCAAATGCAAAACAACTGAAATCATAACAGTCTCTCAGACCATAGTGAAATCAAGCTAGAACTCAGAATTCAGAAACCAACTGAGAACTGCACAGCTTCATGGAAACTGAACAACTGGCTCTTGAATGTTGACTGGATAAACAATGAAATGAAGACAGAAATAAAGAAGTTCTTCGAAACCAATAAGAACGAAGACACAACATGCCAGAATCTCTGGAACACATTTAAAGTAGTCTCTAGAGGAAAATATATAGCAATAAGGGCCCATATGAGGAGAATGGAGAGATCCAATATTGACACCCTATTGTCAAAATTGAAAGAGCTAGAGGAGCAAGATAAAAAAAACTCAAAACCTAGCAGAAGACAAGAAATAACTAAGATCAGAGCTGAACTGAAGGATATAGAGACATGAAAAACCCTTCAAAAAAAATCAATAAATCCAAGAGCTGGTTTTTTGAAAAGATCAACAAAATAGACAAACCACTAGCCAGATTGATAAAAAAGAAAAGACAGAACAACCAAATAGATGCAATAAAAAATGATAAAGGGGAAATCACCACAGATTCCACAGAAATTCAAACCATCATCAGAGAATATTACGAACAACTCTATGCACATAAATTAGTAAACCTGGAAGAAATGGATAAATTTCTGGACTCCTGTGTCCTCCCAAGCCTAAACCAGGAGGAAGCTGAAACTATGAATAGACCAATAACAAGGTCTGAAGTCGAGGCAGCAATTAAGAGCCTACCACACAAAAAAAGCCCAGGTCCAGATGGGTTCACAGCCAAATTCTACCAGACACACAAAGAGGAGCTGGTACCATTCCTTCTGAAACTATTCCAAATAATCCAAAAAGAGGGAATCCTTCCCAAATCATTTTATGAGACCAACATCATCCTGATACCAAAACCCGGCAGAGACCCAACAAGAAAAGAAAACTTCAGGCCAATATCCATGATGAACATAGATGCAAAAATCTTCAATAAAATATTGGCAAGCCGATTGCAACAGCAAATCAAAAAACTTATCCATTATGATCAAGTAGGATTTATCCCGGGGATGCAAGGCTGGTTCAACATACGCAAGTCTATAAACGTAATTCACCACATCAACAGAACCAAAAATGAAAACCACGATTATCTCAATTGATGCAGAGAAGGTATTCGACGAAATTCAACAGCCCTTTATGCTAAAAACCCTCAATAAACTCGGTATCGATGGAATGTATCTCAAAGTAATAAAAGCTATTTACGACAAACCAACAGCCAATATCATACTGAATGGGCAAAAACTGGAAGCATTCCCTTTGAAATCTGGCACTAGACAAGGATGCCCTCTTTCACCACTCCTATTCAATATAGTACTGGAAGTTCTAGCCAGAGCAATCAGGCAAGAAAAAGAAATAAAGCATATTCAAATAGGAAAGGTGAAAGCCAAATTGTCTCTATTTGCAGACGACATGATAGTATACCTATAAAACCCCATCACCTCAGCCCAAAAACTCCTGAAACTGATAAGCAACTTCAGCAAAGTCTCAGGATATAAAATCAATGTGCAAAAATCACAAGCATTCCTCTACACCAATAACAGACTTCAAGAAAGCCAAATAAAGAACGAACTGCCATTCACAATCGTTATAAAAAGAACAAAATACCTAGGAATACAACTAACAAGGAATGTAAGGGACCTCTTCAAGGAAAACTACAAAACACTGCTCAACGTAATAAGAGAGGACACAAACAGATGAAGAAACATTCCATGTTCATGGTTAGGAAGAATTAATATCATGAAAATTGCTATACTGCCTAAAGTAATTTACAGAATCAACGCTATACCCATCAAGCTACCATTGACTTTCTTCACAGAACTGGAAAAAACCACCATGAACTTCATATGGAACCAAAAGAGAGCCCGCATACCCAAGTCAATTCTAAGCAAAAAGAACACATCAGGGGGCATCACACTACCGGATTTCAAACTATACTACAAGGCTACAGTAATCAAAACAGCATGGTACTGGTACCAAAACAGAGATATAGACCAATGGAACAAAACAAAGGCATTGGAGGCAATACAACATACCTACAACCATGCAATCTTTGATAAACCTGACAAAAACAAGCAATGGGGAAAGGATTCCCTGTTTAATAAATGGTGTTGGGGAAACTGGCTAGCCATGTATAGAAAGCAGAACCTGGACCCCTTCCTGACACCTTACACTAAAATTAACTCCAGATGGATTAAAGACTTAAACATAGACCTGGCACCATAAAAACCCTAGAAGAAAATCTAGGCAAAACCATCCAGGACATAGGAGTAGGCAAGGACTTCATGACCAAAACACCAAAAGCATTGGCAACAAAAGCCAAAGTAGACAAATGGGACCTAATCAAACTCCACAGCTTCTGCACGGCAAAAGAAACAGTCACTAGAGTGAATCGGCAACCAACAGAATGGGAAAAAATTTTTGCAGTTTACCCATCTGACAAAGGGCTGATATCCAGAATTTACAAAGAACTCAAATAGATTTACAGGAAAAAAACAAACAAGCCCATTCAAAAATGGGCAAAGGATATGAACAGACACCTTACGAAAGAAGACATATATGAGGCCAACAATCATATGAAAAAATGCTCATCATCACTGGTCATCAGAGAGATGCAAATCAAAACCACATTGAGATACCATCTCACGCCAGTTAGAATGGCGATCATTAAAAAATCTGGAGACAACAGATGCTGGAGAGGATGTGGAGAAAAAGGAACACTTTACACTGTTGGTGGGAGTGTAAATTAGTTCAACCATTGTGGAAGACAGTGTGGCAATTCCTCAAGGCCTTAGAAATAGAAATTCCATTTGACCCAGCAATCCCATTACTGGGTATATATATCCAAAGGACTATAAATTGTTCTACTATAAGGACACATGCACATGAATGTTCATTGCAGCACTGTTTACAATAGCAAAGACCTGGAATCAACCCAAATGCCCATTGATAATAGACTGGATTGGGAAAATGTGGCACATATACACCATGGAATATTATGTAGCAATCAGAAATGATGAGTTCGTGTCATTTGTAGGGACATGGATGAATCTGGAGAACATCATTTTCAGCAAACTGACACAAGAACAGAAAATGAAATACCGCATATTCTCACTCATAGGAGGGTGATGAAAAATGAGAACACATGGACACAGGGAAGGGAGTACTAAACACTGGGGTCTATTGGGGGGACAAGGGGAGGGCCAGTGGGGGGCGGAACTGGGGAGGGATAGCCTGGGGAAAAATGCCAAATTGGGTGAAGGGGAGAAAGGAAGCAAAACATACTGTCATGTGTGTACCTATGCAACTGTCTTGCACGTTCTGCACATGTACCCCAAAACATAAAATGCAATAAAAAATTTAAAAAATAAAATAAAAGACAAATATAAATAGGAAAGTATGGTAGTTTTGAAAATATGTCCACACACTCTCCAATTCTTCTCTCATTATTTGATTCCCCTCTCTTTGGGCAGAGGCTGGACTCATAGATTCATTCACTTCTAATAAGTAGAATAAAGTTAATCTGATGGTAAAAATATTTCAGAGATTAGGTCACAATAAGGGAGGTGTCTATCTACTAGCTCTTTCTCTCTTGATCACTTGCTCTAGAAGCAGCAGCCAATTAGCATGACATCAGCTGCCCTGTGGAGAAGTTCACATGGCAAGAAACTGAGGTCTCCAACCACCAGTGATAAACAAAGGCTTCCTATTGACAGCCACATGAAGTACTTTGAAGTAAACCTCCAAGCCCCAGGTGACTTTCTGATAACTGCAGCCCTGGACAACATCTTGACTACAACATCATGAGAGACCCTGAGCTACAATCTCCAAGCTAAGCTGCTCTTGAATTCCTGACCCACTGAAATGGTGAGATCATAAATGTTTATTATTTTAAGCTGCTAAGTTTTAGGGTACTTAGTTATAGAGCAATAGGTAACCATTGTGACTACATTGATAGACAAAGACTAGAACACTTAAGCTATTTGTAAATTAGTAGAGAATCACAAATATTGGTTTCCTATAGATTTTTTTTTTTTTAAGATTTTGACTCTCTTTTAGCAGGATGAGAACAAATGGACTACAAGATTTGCAAGCTTATACTTGTGAAAAAATTTAGACATATGAAATTAAGTGAATCTAAATTCAATACATTTTGAGTAGTTTTTCTAGGTCAAAGTGTATTTTGTTTTTTCAAGTTCCAATTTCATTTTCAGAGCCCCTTACAGTAACCAAAATTATTAGAAGATGATTGGATTAAAAGGCTTGATTAAATGTCATTATTTTAAAAATAATACATACATAACAGTTACACAAAGAGAATGACTTCTGTGCAGCCATAAATCTGTTGCAAAAAGTAAATGTACTAAATGATCAACAGATATCCCTCATTGGCTTATCCTTTTAATAAAAATCATTTATTGACTCTATGTCTTATGTGTTGAGCTAGACAACCCTGGTATAGACATTAAAGTCCCAAACTTGAATCTTAACAAAATACTATAAACTAGATGACCCGCTCCCTTGCCTATAACATTATTCTGGATATCAAAGAGGCCTTCCCCACTTTTAGACCCTAGTTTTTTTTTGTTGTTTGTTTTTTTTGCTTTTTTTGTTGCCTGACTGTATAGCATGTGATACCTATGGCCTTCAGTATGTTATTTCGGCTTTTGTCTTATTGTTTCATCTGGACCATACATTTCTTGAGCCTAAGGAGAATATCTTACTAAATATTTAAGACAGAATAGGAACTCAGTATTCATATAATTCAACAACTGATGCTGGTTTAACACTATGTAGATATAAATGAGAGAGTAGCAAAGGAAGATAGTAAAAGAGATAATAGCGAGATGGAGATATATAGTGTATTACATTTCTTCATTTTCCTTCTAGGTAGGCTGAAGTTACAATGGAAAGAAATTTGGAAAATTACTTCAGGAAGGACTGTTATGATTTAGCACACATCAATAAATAATACCTAAAATCAGGAGATAAAGAATAGTTAACATATAATCTGTACATCTCTGTCACGTAGACACATTCACTTCTCTGAAACAGTCTCCTGAATGCTACATGGAGACAATAGAAGATATCTACCAGTAGGGCTGCTGGAAAGAATAAAGCAAGGACACATGTAAAATACTTAGTTTAATTCCTGGCACAGAGTAAGGGATAAATAAATGCTAGCTTGTGTTGGTACTCCCCTGTGATGATGCTTTGCAAATTGCATTTAGAAAAATTCAAAGATGGAAATGATCTGGTGGTGAGAGCTCTCTCCTCTTTACCTTGGACTATGTCTTTTTTCCAAGATTCCCCGCAGTGATACCTACTGATCTCCTTGACTGATGATTCCTTGAAACAGGAAGTACTTAAGCCCTATCTTGAGGGGATTGTAGCATTAGGTTATCCCCAGCATGAAAAAGTGATATCTCATTATTCTCAACAAACTAACACAGGAACAGAAATCCAAACATTGTATGTTCTCACTCGTAAGTGGGAGTTGAACGAGGAGAACACATGGACACATGGAGGGGCACATCACACACTGGGGTGGGGGGGTTGGAGGGCAAGGGGAAGGAGAGCATTAAAGACAAATACCTAATACATCTGGGACTTAAAACCTAGACGATGGGTTGAGAGGTACAGCAAACTACCATGGCACATGTATACCTACATAACAAACCTGTGCATTCTGTACATATATCCTAGAACTTAACATTTAAAAAATATTTAAGAAGAAAAAGTGGCATCCACAGGCTTTGTTCCAATTTACAACCTGTTCATTACTTTTTTATGCCCACTCATAAGGCACTTTTGCCTGTCTTCCTGAGACTACATCATACAAATTTACCCAGATTCACAGCTTTGGATTTCTGATACCATGTTCCACTTGTAGAAATCTCTCCCAGGTCTCAAATTCCTTGACCATACTCCCAAGTCTCTGAGATCGTCTTCACTCTCTCAGTGTTCCCTGGCTGTGAGGGTTTAGTCCTACTATACTTGGATGTCCTACAAATGACCGTGCTCCACATACCTGTGCTCAATCTTGGTCCTCCCACCTCTACGATCCTGGGACTGCACACAAATGAATACTGTTTTGAATGGTCACTGTTCTTTAAAGAATGCATATAGTTAGCACAGCAAATTCAAGTCTGAGGATTTTAGTTTAGTACCTCTTGCAGACCTAACACACACAGAAAAATAAGGAGTTAAGATAAAATTATTTCAGCAACAAGTACAGATGAATCGTAACAGTTTGTTTTTCAAGTTGGCCTATGCAAGATTCATCATGCATTATATGATTATATTACTTCTAGTTTAACACCTCATCAGCTAAATGCCTACACACACGTCTGCCCTGCCTCAGTCTAACTAGCATTTTGTTTCAAAGCAAACAAAATCTTCCTAGCAGCACTCTCTCTACCCCCTGAAGTGTAGTGTCCTGAGTCAGGGCAGAGAAAGTAGTTATGGCAATGAGGCAGGGATTGTATAGTTACATGTAAGAGCTGAGTCAGGACTAGGAGTTTAGCTACATGGAGTGAGGCCTAATGTTATCAAAGTAAGATGTTGAGAGACCAAGCTGAGTGAGGTCAGAGAATGTCCCAACACCAGAAAGATAATTTTCTACACACTCCTTACACAACTTTCTATGGAACTTTCTAAAATGCAGACACCTTGGCCCTAATCTTAGATGTTTAGAATCTGTAACTATGTAAAGGAGGCTGGAAATGATTACCAGGTTCTGATTTAAAAAGAAAGTGAGTTTGTTGCCCATACAGTCATCAATATCATTGCATTACAGATTGAATATTTATTATAGGGCAGAAACTATCCTATTTATGGGGAAAAAAATAAAGCTTGCCTAAAATTATACAACAACCAAAGGTCAAAACTGAGATTTTGATAATGAAACTCCTAACTCCAAAGTCGTTCTCAGGTCCTACTCTACACTACTTTGCAGTGTCTCTGACTGTTGTTGCTCCTCGCCATTTACACAATTTAATCTTTGGGACCTGGTCAGGCACGGTGGTTCACACCTATAATCCCAGCACTTTGGGAGGCTGAGGTGGGTAGATCACTTGAGGTCAAGAGTTCGAGACCAGCCTGGCCAACATGGTGAAATCCAATCTCTACTAAAAATACAAAAATTAGCTGGCATGGTGGCATGTGCTAGTCTCAGCTACTTGGGAGGCTGAAGCATCAGAATCCGTTGAACTCAGGAGGTGGAGTTTGCAGTCAGCCGAGATCCCACCACTGCACTCCAGCCTGGGTGACAGAGCAAGACACTAAAAAAAAAAAAATCTTTCAGATCTTGGAGTCAGAAACACTTCAACAGAAGGCTTAGCTCAACTATTTCTCCAAAAGCACTTGGCCTAAATGTAACCAAAACAAGAGACAACGTACATTAGGTCAAAAACCTGTTCAATTCTTTCTCCATGTCAACTTGCAGTAGGGAAATAGACTTTGACACAAAAATTACCCCAGGGCTGTTCTCCCAATAGGATGCTGACATTTCCCTACATTTCCCACAACATTCTTATAGCAGCCACATAAAACACTAGAACAAAATGTTCTGAAGCTCAAACTAGCTAGGTTTGCTGTTTGCTGATACTGTGTTACGGTATATGTAGGGGTGGGTGTGTGTGTGTGTGTGTATTATAAAGGGTTTTTTTTAACCTAAAGTAAATTTAAATCCATAAAATCAAGGCAAAACACCACAAAAAGCTAAAATTTGAAGTAGAATTTGTCATAATTACCTTCTTCAGAATTCTCCAGTTTGGAATGGTTGTTTATTGGTTTGTTTAAATTCGAAACAAATCATATTTAAGCAGGTACTACAGAAAGAGGGTCAACTACTTATAGTGTGGCCACTCAGATTTCAAGGACCCTAAATACATGCACAACCTAAGCAGAGAAGAATTCTTCACCACTACTGCTCCAACCCATGAATATGTATCATATAAATTGGAAGGTAATCAGGACTTTTTCTCCAGCCATTAATGGGATAAACGTATGTGGTGAATTGCCTGAAAGAGACGAATGAATGTACAACATGAGAAATGTTAAAACACTCTTGTCCCAAATTTATGCTGCCCCCTGTATCCATCCACTCCTGAAGTGAGATGTCAAGACAAACATGCCAGTCTTCCCTGGACATTGCAGCAGCAGCAGCAGCACTATGACAATCCAGTAGTCTAATCTGTTCAACTTGACCATGAAGCAAAGCCTCTGGGGCTTCTCCCAGGCCCATGTCCTAAGCCTGTCTCATCTCCATTCGTGATCACATTTCCCCTGTCTGTGAAACCAAAAAAAAAAAAAAAATCCTGTCTTTTTGTTCTGCAATGATGACATGATGATTAATTATTTACTATCTATCTGTCAAAGGAGCATCAACTACTCTAGGGAAAATATCCCAAACTATTATGAATAGTAATATACAGAAATATGTCCTTCTGTTCTTTTCTTTCTTGGCCAATTGGCAGCCACTGAAAGATTAAGGGCTTCAGAAAATATTGCCCCAAAGCCCCAGCATTCCAAAGATGTGCCATCAAAGCATAAAATATTTCATTTGGTCTTTGGTGTGAATACAAATTCTTATTCTCTTTCTCTCCAAAAAACCCAGTGCATGGTGGATCCTATATCTCTAGAAATAGAACATCTCCAAGTGTGTCAAGCAGTTGTTTAGAAATTGTAAAGAAACCTTTCAATAGTTTGAGAGTGTTTATTAAACTTCCCACCATCAGTAAGCTTAGATTCTCATGGGCATAGAATGCTTCAGGAGAATAAGTTGGAGATAGGAGTATCCCCCTTGACTACTGAATGATGTTTCCTCTTTTACAGTCTGACACCCTGCTCTATTAGTGTGATACACAGTGTGGAAGGCTCATAGGGCTTAGAGGCTGTTTGAACATGCTTTACGTGTGAGCACAGACTCCAAAAGACACACTGCCTCGCCTATGAAATTCATGTTTAAATCTGTTTGTTTGTTTGTTTTTAAGAATAGTTTAGATACACAGGAAAATTGAGAAGAAAGTATAGAGCCCCCATATACTCCTGTTCTCACCTGCCTCCCTACCATCTCCCACACACACAGCATTACTCACTATCAACATCCCAACCGGGGTAGTATATTTGTTACAGTCAATGAACCTACATTGATGTCATTATAGCCAAAGTCTATCATTAACATTAGGTTTCACTCTCAATCTTATACATTCTTATAGGTATAGATAAATGTATAATGACATGTACTCCCCAGTATAGTATCAGAATACTTTCACTGCCCTAAAAATCCCCTAGAAAGAAATCTCTATTCCTCCTCACCAACCCCTGCCAACCACTGATTGTTTTCATGTCTCTGGGGTTTTGAATTGTATAGAACATCTCATAGTTGGAGTCATAGAGTATGTAGCTTTTTCAAATTGGCTTCTTCTTAAGTGACATGTCAAATAGCATGCTTTTAATGATCTATTTCTTTTCATGGCCTGATAGTTCATTTCTTTTTAGTGCTGAGTAATATTCCATTGTCTATATGTCCCATGGTTTATTTATTCATTCACCTACTGAAAGACATTTTGTGTACTTCCAAGTTTTGGCAATTATCAATAAAACAGCTATAAATATCCATGTGAAGTTTTGGGCAGACATAAGTTTTAACTTGTAAGTACCAAGGACTCTGATTGCTGGATTGTATGGTAAGACTATGTTAAGAAACTGCCACAAAGTCTTCCAAAATAGCCCTCATTTCTTTTTTACCTACAGGAAATTTGTTTCGGGTCTCCAAATTTCTCCTTTTTATTACACCATCATCCTCAAAGAATGCCTCTAAACGGAGGTGGGCCCCTGGCTGGAACACTTCTGATATGGTTAGGCTCTGTCTCCAACCAAATCTTATGCCAAATTATAATTCCCAATGTTGAGGAAGAAACGTGCTGGAAGGTGATTGGATTATGAGGTTGAGTTTTCCCCTTGCTGTTCCCGTGATAGCGAGCTCTCATGAGATCTGGTTGTAGAGAACGACTTCCCCCTTGGCTCTCTCTCTCCTGCTCTGCCATGTGAAGAAGGTGCTTGCTTTCCCTTCGTACTTCCACCATGATTCTAAGTTTCCTGCGGCCTCCCCAACCATGCTTTCTGTACAGCCTGTAGAACTGTGAGTCAAGTAAACCTTCTTTCTTTGTAAATTACCCAGTCTCAGCTAGTTCTTTACAGTAGTATGAGAACAGATTAATACAACTTCCATTTCCTTCCTTCCTTCTCCCATCTCTGAGCAAGGCCTCTGGAAGAAGATGCCAGCAATGAACAGCACCACAATGAGGTGGTCAAAAATCATATCCAGAAGCTTCCATCATCTGTTTCAAGTCAGGAAGAAGCTGCATCCTAATCACAGTTCAGTCCATGTGTTGTATTTACTGGCAGAAGTTTTTCCTATACCCAAAGCAACCTTTCAGCTTAAGATTTGCAAAAACTCTTCATCAGTTTGCCGTTGGGCTTTCAGGTAACTCACCTATTGGTAGCTGGTTATCGTCCACCAAGCTCTTCGGGATTTTCTCAGTGTGAGAAACACTTTGCTCTCATCAGCTACATAGAAGGGTCTGGAGCCAGAAAAAAACTCCAGTTCACTATCTGTGGATGCAAGCCTCCATATGTTCACAAATTCTTAATCAAATAAATAAATGGATGAATAGAGTCACTCTCCATCACCATCCACAACACACAGGCATGGATGTGTTTTCCCTTTAGAGATCTGCATACCTGTGAATTCTCTTATGCACTCCAAGAAGCTCCACTGAGCCTGACAGTCTCATGAACAAGGACAAAGAGACAAATCATTGTCACTTAGACCTGCCTAGGATTCTGCTAAACATAGATCATTGCCAGAAAATATCAGCATGTTAATTTCACAGTCTAAAGAGATAAAGGACTAAATTTGGGAATATTCACAGTAATAATACACTGTAGGTTATAAGGTCCACATCATGATTAGATGCCTCCTGATTATCCGCAAATAAAGCAAGATGTAACTCTGGAAATCAGGATGAGTAAACTTTAATTCTTTGGTTGTCCTAGATTGTGAAAATGTAAGGTACAACTGTATTTGATGAGAATTGTTTTGAGACCTATCTTGTTGACATAAGTAAAAAAGTCCTGTATTAAAATTGCATTTGTGAATAATATCTAGAAGTTTACAGAACATGGCATCATTCAGGGGCCTAACAGTAACCATTAGGCACATCATACTAGACATTGATGAAAGCTCACTAATGAGTTGCGATGTACAGCTCAGAGCAGAGTGCAGTAGCCAAGGGCTATAGTGAGGCCATTACCACTCATAAGCTAAAAGGTGCACAGGAAAGGGGAGGTTACTGGAATCCAAAGAGAGATGTATATAAAGAGGCTGCTGGACAGAAGTCCTTGACTTCCAGGGACAAAAAGCAGCAACCTATGGCAATAGGTTAAGGCGGAAGCTGGGGAAATAAATACTCAAAAACTCACTCTCCTCCAACCTTCAATACCCTGCCACTGCTTCTCCTGGTAGAGCCTAAAGGATAACAGAGAGCAATGTGGCCTGTGATAGAGAGGTTAGCCATAAGGAGAAATTGTCTTATTAAGTTGAAATCTACATGCTCTGTTTCTTATTAGCATGATCAAAGCCCCTCACTTTAATATATAACTGCTTAACTAACCTTTTGATTTAATCACAAAAGAATGGAATGTTTAACTATAAAGCTTTTAATAACCACAAACTTTATGAAACATTTGTTATAGACAGCCACACTCACCCATGTCAATAAAAAATGTTTGTTGTCAAAAGGTAAAGTTACACCTTTAATTTGTAAGTATGCTCACCAGCATCACCCTTATAATCAATCCAGCCCTCTGCAAATGAACTCATCCTTTTTGTGGATTCTCTTTTAAGCAGGGGGTTTTCTGGCTGACTGCCTTCTCTAGCTGTAGAAACAAAAAATCCATCTCACCTCAAAATTCATCTAAATATATCCCAAAGTTAATTTGCTTTTTTATACCAGATAATTTCTTATGTCCTGGTTAGAGCTTGTCTGTCCTTTGATATTTATGTAAGTCACTGTCATAATTACGAGACCTAGAAATAGAAAATATTCTAAATTACCAAGATTTTATATGCTATATTATTTCTTACTTACAATCACCCACATAAAAGTGACTCCAGGCCTCCACAGGATATTCAAAGCAATTACCTGGGGCTGGGGAAACAACAGGAAAATCTGTATGTATATCTTTTCAAAACTTATCTGCAGGTAGGAAATGTCAGTGAAGGGATGAAGTACAGATCCCAAGTGTTTGGTGTGTACTGCTGTTCTCTTTACACTCTACCCTTGGGTCTTACATTAGCATTATGATACCAGGACTCTGTAAAATTGACTTAATAACACTTCTTAATATATATTAATCTTGGACATTTTGAAAATTTCAGGCCTTGAGACAACCCAACCAAATATTATTGGAATCAAGCATCTGTTTTTACACTTTAATTTTTTAATGCTATTTTCAGTTTTCTTCGTATACTTACATACAACAAAATTAAAAGGAATTTATTCTCCTAAGTGGGGTGGCTAAGCAGGCGGCTGTGGGTTAGTTCTAGAACCTTTTCTACGGGACTCACCCCGAGCTTTGACGGCATTCTCCAATGTCTCCAGAATCCAGGGCCTATATCCTAAGTTTTAGGAAAGAGCTGATGGGCGTTTTATCAATGCATTTGCCCAAAGTCAGCTGTTATTGAAACCTCATTTTTCTTCCTCCAGCCTTATCTGCACCTGATCCGGTACCAGCTGCCCTAGTCCCTTCTAGGTAGCCGATACTAAACACCAGGCTGCAGCCTTCCACGTCTTTCCTTTTGCTCATAGAATTACATATACACATGCACATTCAACATACCTAGGGATAGGAGATATTTTTACAAAAATTATTTTCATATTTTCTCTAAATCTATAATTTCACACATAGAAATCTCTTTTTTCTCAAGAGAACTGACAGATTTAACTCATTCTTTGGTCACATATACATATTTGATGCATTTAAATTCTACCCCATCTAATGATACTGCCATTCTGTCTTTCTGTTGGCCTTTGTCTGGCTTCTCCTGTCTTTTTAAATTTTCTTCATAACTTTCAGTGTTTCATTACTGACAATATCTGGGTTTTTTATTTTTTTTCCTAAAAAAAAGAGCCTCTCAGTTTCAATTTTTCAATAAGAGAATTTGGCCTAAGCATATTTAACATACCTTTTTTAAGACTTGGTTTCATTCTTTGCATCTTACTGTTTACGACTCTTTTACTTTGTGGTTGCTGCTTCTTCATTATTGCTTACACGAACTTGTTTTCTTGCTTTTGGTGTTTCGCTATTTATTACTTCTTTTCCTTGGCCTTCAGATGAAATTCTGTACTCTTCCATTCTATGAGTATTTACTTTCTCTTTTCCAACTTCTTATATCTCGTCTCTTTTTATATGAAACCAGAATAACAACTATTTTCCCAACTGAGATGTGCTATTTCCCCACTGCGGTGGTGGTGGTGGTGTTTCTTCTTCCTTCCTCCCCCTCCTTTTTCTTCTTTCTTCATCTTTTCTTCATCTTCCTCCTCTTCTTTTTCTTTCTTCATTCTTCTTTCTTTCTTTCTTCTTCTTCTGCCACTAAGAGACTTTTCTTTCTCTATTCTCACTCTTGGTGATGAACTCTTTAGAATGCGCATCTGTCCTAAGTTTTGGTGAACATTTAGTAACGGCAGGTTTTCTTTCTGTATGTCCATTCTGTTTCAACAATTTGTATTTAGCACTTAAAACATGCATTCCTTATTATCTTATCACTACTATTTATTTATAAACATTTTGTATCCCCTTGGTTATATATTTTTAGGTACATTTTATACATTTTAAAGTTTATTGCTTGCTATTCTTTTTTCTATTTATAGTCACCTATGTGAAAGTTTCTTCTTTTTATTTATTTATTTTTGAGACAAGGTCTTGCTCTGTTACCCAGGCTGTATTGTATAGCACAATCAAGGCTCACTGTATCCTGACCTTCCCAGTCTCAAGTGATCGTCCCACTGTAGCCTCCCTAGTGACTGGAACCACAGGCATGTGCCACCACACCCAGCCTGGAGTTTCCTTTTGATGAAAGTGCTTTTATCTTTTGATTCTTTGGGGTATATACATGACATTTTCTCTGAATTCTCACAAATCCACAAATATCTTTCTTTTCCTTTAGCAGATGAATGATATCCACATTCCCAGATTGTAGCTCTCTCTTCCTACTGGTCTACAGCCAGTTGGTCTACCATCTCTTTGCTTCCAGAAATCTAATCTCATTTTTTTCCATTGTAAGTAACTTATTATTATTATTATTTTGCCTCTTTGGAAACTTGCAAGATTTTCTTTGCATCTTTCACCTTTTCAAAAATTTTATAGGCCTATTCTTCACATTTCTTAGCTTTTTCTATTATCTTTTACATTTTCCTGAATTTCTTCTAATTACATGGTAAGGACTATGTAATCCCAAACTAAGTTTTTTCTAATTTTAAATTATCTTTTGCTTATCCTATTCTTTCTGCATGTTGTCACACTCTTTCTATTCTCTTCTCACACTTCTTAAATGAGAAATATGCAATTGATGTCTTCACTTTCATCCACTGACCAGTACGTGGTAAGTGCGAACTGTTTCTCATGTGCTCTTCCAGGGACTGGGGATTCAGTCATACATTTTAAAAAGATGAAACTCCTTGCCCTTATGAAACTTGATGTGTTCATTTCATTATCCCCATTCACTCTTCTACCTAATGAAATCTGCTTTCACCCATCTCCCCAAGCAGGGCTAATCTAGCAAAGATGAGATAGAACTGCAATTGCCAAACTCATGCCTACCAAAGGTTTCTGTGTCATTTGACACTTTTCTTAATGTCTTATTTCAACATGTCCCTTTTTAATTGTATATATTTGAGGTATACAACATGATGTTTTAGATACATACACAGCAGAAACTTCCATAGTCTTGTGTGTGTGTGTGTGTCTGTGTGTGTGTGTGTGTGTGTGTGTGTGGTAAGAGCACCTAAAATCTACTGTTATATCAAATTTTCAATATGCAATACAATATTACTAACTAGATTCCTGATGTTGTACATTTGCATCTATCAGGATGATTTCCATTTCAAACAAAAAAACTCAAATAAAATTGGTCTAAACAATAACAACATATAAGTTAGTGGAAATGAAATTTACAGATAAGGCAGAGGTCAGAGCTGATAGGCAGCTTGTCCAAGGACCTGTTTTTGTTCCTTCTATTCTCCATCTCTTGTGTCAGTTTTATCCTATATTGCAACATTTGTGAACTTCACATTAACATGTCACACTTTTCAGAATGAGCAGATTGTCTTTCAGAGATATTTCTTTTTTCCCAGAAACCTCCATCCAGCAAATTTCCCATCATGTCCAAATAAATATAATTAGATATTTTACTGCTCCCATCTTGAAAATGCCACATTACTTAGGCTTGGTTATTTGAATTAATCATTATGGCAGTGGTACAATGTTAGTGTGAATGGCTGTATAAACCATGGTCATCCCTAGAGCTGGGTTTGAGCCAGATTCCTAGGGAATCTCAGCAACATAATGGGAAAATGTATAGATACCCAAACAAAAACCTAGGCACAGTTAGGAAGGGGAGAAGGAGAAATTATTGCTCAGCTGACCATAGACAAATGCCAATCATTATTACTCTCTCTCTCAGCTCCCTTCTTGACCATGAAGTAAATTTTGTGGCTTTCTGGAGCTTCATATACAGCAACTTTGGGTATTTTCATCCACTACTCCATGGCTATACCAGCTCTATGATGGACATTCTCAAATCTTTATCTGAAATTTCAGTTTCTGCCCTAGAATGAAATACAAATTTCTAACTACAAAACAATTATCTTGGCTCATCATTACATCAGACTTAACTTGTTCTATACCTGTAACAACTTCGTCAGTAATCCAAGACACAAGCCTCACAATAACCTTTAACTAATAATCATCTTTTCTGTTGGTAATGCTTTCTCCAAAACTAGGGAGCTTCTTACTATCTGCACCAAATACTTGAAACTTCTTTATCAATGTACACCTTGCCTATCCTCATGTTACACTCACTCCAGCACCTGAGACTTTCATAAAGAGGAAATTTAATGTTGAGCCTCTGCTCCCGACTATATCTTTTGTCCTAAAGCTCCATCAACTTTCACAATATCAAGGCCAATTTTAGTAGTATGGGAAGGTTGATGTCATTACCCTTTGTTACTCAGCTTTCCTTGGAGTCTTGACCAGAGCTCATCAACTGGAAATACCTTCCTCTTTCATGTCTTTAAGTCACTGTCTATTCTCCATGCCTGAAATTTCTTTCTGTTTGTGCTCATATGTGAAGTCTTCCTTGACTCATCCCTGATGCTAACAGAGTTACTGACTCTCTCTCTCCAGGTGTCTTACACAGACCTAATCGTCTATAATAAACATTATCTACTATTGTCCAGATGCATTGCATCAACATTATTCAGTTTTGTCTATCTTCGCAGTGGATAGCAATATCCTTGTAGGGTAAGTATAGATAAGTAAAGATGCAAAATATATTTTTAAGAATGGAAGAAGGGAGGGAAGAAGAAATGTGTTGCATAAACAGTTATCTATGTTGTGTCCCTTGTAATATTTGCCTTCAATTTTCAGCAGATTGATTTTGTGTGGGAAGAAAAAATGAATAATTTCAGTATAAAACAAGGATCTGAATCAAAATTCTTCTATTAAGCACAATGTATACTAGAATGCCCAGAAGAGCCAGGTCCAGCCTCAGTGATTTACCAATGCAGACAATTTTAATCAGTCAGAAATTTTAGGTTGGCTCTGAGCACTATGGAATATGCAGTTCACTGAAAATGTTGCAACTCAAATGAAGCATGTTACATTGGTAATATACACCTGGATTCATGTGTCACAGCACAAATCTACATAGGCACTAAAAGACACGTAAAAAATCACAAGAGGATAGCAGAGATCTTTTTGCCCCATTTAACAAACACAACTTTTTCTTGTTTCTTGGAGATTGAGCTCTTGTTTCACTTTCTTATTGACTATCAATCAGCTTGAGAAGGCATCTGCAATTGTATTTCGTTCATGAAGACATAAATCCTGGCAGCAGCAGCCTACACACATTGAAAAGCTCCATTCTAAATTACCTTTGTCAGACTGTATAGAATATAAAAGGCAGATTTCAGTCTTATTTGATTAAACAGGGGATGTACCAGCTAGCCTAAAAATGGAAAATCCTTTTCATTGACATCCTCCATTAACTGCATTTCACTGAAAAAAATAAATCTCAGTGAACTTCTTTACCTCTCTACTCCTCTAATTGCTATTTACAAATTCTTTTCTCTAAATCATGTTTTCTCCCATAAATCGAGAAGCAAAAGGTTTTGCAGCCGAGTCCCTAGCTGAAATTTAACATGATATGCTGCAATGCCACGATCATGCCAAAAAACCAATAATATACCAGTGCCATGGGAACCAGGGCATGAAAAGGTGAAAGTCCTCCCTTACACAAGATGGGTGGGACTTCTATGGAGCCATGTGCCCCACCAACATCATGAGCCATACCATTCTGGCAAAATTGCTTAGACTCAACCAATTCCCAATCCCAGAGAAGTATTCTTCCATCCTTCATTTCCTGATATTTAACTTGCAATTGGTCCACACCTCCAAAGGAGATAAATTACAGGGTAATCATTCATATTACAAACAGATTCTTCATTACACATTCACTCACAAGAAAAACAGCATATGACAAAATATCAAAAGACCAACTTACAAAAGAGATCAACTGAGAGTTATTACTACCGTTAAATCAGTATATTTCACTTTACAAAAGCACTCACTGACCTCAGGGCTCTATTCTGTACTTCCCAATTCTTATGGACACATTCAATATTGATTAATTTCAAAGTTGAAAAATGTGGTCACAAAAAATTAAATATTTCTATAGCTATAAAGCAGTAGGAAGGAATTATTTTATTTTCCAAAACATTACTTCACATAGAGCTTCTGTGATAAGGCTTGTTTCAGTGAGGAAAACCTATTCTAGCACATAGATTCATACCTATGCCCTCTGCATACAAGGAAGAAGCTCCCATATAATTCTGTTCTCCAAATATTTCTTGCTCAGCCCTCTCCATTTCTATCTTATTTGCTCTGCTTTGGCCTCATGCAAACAGAAAATTTCAATTATAAGGGAAAAAAATTGGATTTCTACCATAAGGAAAATATTTTTTAGAGGAGAAGGCAAAGAGAACGCAGAGGACAACACTAAAATGATAATATATAATGACTTTGGAGAAAAGTCAACTCAGCTGTACATATGGTTTTACATGATATGACTCATTTATTTTTCTGCAAAGTTTTGTCCATGATTTCAAGAACTGAGCTGAAGTTCTCTTTTGTCATAGTTCTATAAAATTTAAAGTAAAATTGGTGCACAAATGTATTGCTGGTTACCAGAGTAGACAAATATTTATCACACATGTTGATTTCATTGTGATGCAAATTATTGCTAACAGTCTTGAGTTCATTAAATTTAAAACATATTTTATGGAATATTTTATTCCTTCAATTTGAAAACCATGTGTGCTTTAATAAAAAATTTAGTTCAAGAGAGTTCAATGCCATCTGAAATTATTAACATTTACATGAATTTCTTGATGTTGACCAACAGAGTCAGCTAAACCTGCAGAATAATGTTGCATGAGATGTTTTGCAGTTAATGGGAGGCCAGAGTTAGAATTAGTGTCTTGTTGAAGGAGTGGAAACATTCGTCTATATACGCCAACACAGTAACCATGTAATTTTGGAAGACAATGGTGGATTAGAGTGCAGATTTATTGCAAAGGGTCTTCAAACAATTTGGCACATTTATTTTTCACTTTTTGTAGACTAAATAAATACATATGTCTCTCACATATATCCTTTCTAGTTATGTGTGTGTATGTGTGTCTATGGGTACATGCATTGTTATATTAATAAAATGTAAATTCATCTAATAGGATAGTTTGTAAACTGTTTTTAAAGTAAATTATTTCTTTACATGACTGTTCAAGTTTCAGCTGGGCTGTAAAGATAGCAAAATATATTATGATGAAAATAATACTAATACGATAATATTTATTGAGCATTTACCATGTGCCAGATATCCCGCTGTGACTGCCTACAAATCATTCCATTTAATCCTCAAAACAATTCTGAGAGGTAAAACCTCTACCATACTTCAGATCTTTACCGAGGTCATATATGCACATATATATGTATACACACACACACACACAAAGGTTGATGCAAAAGTAATTGTGGTTTTTGCCATGGAAAGTAATGGCAAGAACTTTTGTACCAACCGTGTGTGTGTGTGTGTCTGTGTGTATATACTTTCTATTTATCCTTTAGAAAGCAGTTTAGAAAAGAATGAAAAAAAAAACAGGCCACACGGAGCGATTTTTATTTCTGATTTTATCTTCTCAAAGAATAGGCATCCTAGAAGATACAAGGGGAGAGAAATGTCATCTATGTGTACCAGAGTCGAGTCTAGACAATCTATAATTGTGTATGCTAGAGAGTCAAATTGTCTAGGCATTAAACATTGTACCAGGCCCAATCAGGCAAAACAGAAAACACAAGAGGTAAGACCCTTTGCTTGCAAACAATGTGATATATTATTTATTCAAAATATTCACTGTTCCTCAGTGGGAGGATTATATATCCTATTCTGCTGATAACAAGTTCAGCCATATGACTTGCTTTGGACAATGAAATGTGAACAGAAAGTGATACTTCTCAACAGAAGTTTACAATTCAGCACACTAGTCACCATGTTTTTACTTCCCCTCCTTTATGAGTCTTGCAATATCCCTGACAGAATCTCCATCAAGCTGGGTCCAATTTTGAAGTCAACAGATGGCAAAACCTCAGCCAGCCCATGGTGAACATATAGATGCAAATGAGAAATAAGCTTTGATAGTTTAAAGCCTCTACATTTGGGGGTCATTTATTATTACATATTAACTTCCTACACCCCAGCAAATACAAACAATATAGGACAGGTCTTAAAAGAATGAGATAAGCAAACTGCCTGGCCTCTAATCTAAATTCTATGACTGTAATTTATGCTGTTGTTATTTGGTTCCAAAACCCTGACCATTGAATTAGCTAAAGTGAATGTATAACAAATTTAATTTGATTCCTTAAATAATCTCATTGGCTAATATGGAAAAACAAGTAGGATAATTTAATATAGGGTTTACATTAAGCAAAGTAGATTACAAAGCTCATACATCTCAAAGCTATCTGTCAAAGTTTTTCCTATATATATGTAACCATTTAAAAATTTTAAATTCTGGCTCTGATGATCCAATTTTTTTCTAATAACACATATATAATAGCATCTGTTCAATATGTGAATTATCAGTTTTTCCTCCCTTTCCATTATTAGTATAACAACATTAAGATTTTTTCATTTCTGATCTTCAGACTTCAGAGTCCATATTCAAACAGTAATGGTAAGTGACTTTCTGTATGTCATTTTGGCATACTTGATATTCATTCCTTTTAACTGTTTACTGCACTTATAAACTTTGATAAGAAAAATAAAACATTTGTTGATGTAATTATACCCTGCATGCTTTCGAAATGATTTGAAGTTTCTTACAGCAATATAGATAATGCAACAGGCTCAAAAACAAACCTAAGAATGGGTACAAAGGAAAATAAAGCCTGGCCTATTAGATACATTTAGTACATAAAAGTGAATTCCACTGGATATTACATGGTTACTAACATGCTTTTCAAATTCAGCTTTGATATTCATAGTGTCCAAAGCAGAAAGAAACAAAATCACTTATCAAACACATAATGTCCAAAGAATTTTAAAAGGCAATCGTTCAAGAGAAGAATAACTTTTCATGTCATGGAAGTATGTCAGACATTTCTTCTGTGGGTCAACACAGAAGAGAGAATGTGGCATACCATCCTTAGCAATGTCTTTATCAATATCCCACAAACACAACAGCAATGTGTCTATCAGTATCTCTACAAACACAATAGCAAACATACAAGAAACTCTTCACTCTGCATTCTATTGGAGTTGCAGTTCATTTATGACTTAAGGAAATATTCAGTCCAAGCTGATAAATTCTTTCATGATTTTCCTCTACATTAAGCTTATGCAACCATATCCACAATGTCAGATTCTTTATGTGTAACATTCCAAGCTGCATTTCTGAACCAAATACAAAAATTAAGATTGGAACATCGGTTGTTGTTGTAGATACTCTGTGTTCTATGTACTACAATTTACTAAGGCCTACATGTTAGAAAAACATTCTGATTTATCTGCAAAAGAGCTTTGAATAAGCAAGACCATATTTTTATTCAGTCCAACAATCTCTACATTTCTTGCCCTCATCATTTTCTATTGTCATATACAATTCCTTAGTTGCTTTTTATCCAGATTTTCTGTAACCAGTCTTCGTTTTATACCTGCCATCACTTGTTTGTCACTTCAGTTAAGGTGACAATCACGTGAAACTAGCACAGGATACCATGTTCCTAAGTAAGAGTACAACTCCTTAGGGAAACACCCCACTTAAATTAACATAGGGATTTCACAATGATATTGCCATTGGCACTTCTCTGCAGAGTCCCTTGCTTCCTATAACGTTTCCTTGGCTTTGCTTGTCTGTTAGGTAGATGCAAAAGTAATCACCAATTTCATCATAAAATTAGTTCTTCACTAATTAGTACTTTTTGTTAGAGGCCTAAATAAAGCAAACTACAGTTTTAGATTTGCCATGAAAGAAATGGCAAAAACTGTGATTACTTTTGCACCAATCTAATATATAAGTCAATGATTATTGTAGTAAAACTAGGCCTCATTGAAGAGCATTGACAAGTGCTGTCTAGAAAAAGGAAAAAACAAACAACAAAATAATGAATTGACTTGAGTAGCTCTTTGAGATTTCAGATCCAAAACTTGAGAAAAAAGGTTTCAGAAACCATATAATGCATTGATAGAAAAAAAAAAGTCTTCATTTAAATTTTGTAATGTCATTTTGGCTTTGCTATTCATTTCTAAATAGATAAAGATTTGTAACACACTTCATTTTTAAAACTAGTATCGGGACATATTGTTCATATTTTAATTGTTTGACACAGAGCAAGTATATTGATCTCCTGCTTCTGTTTCTTCAGCTTTTAAATAGAGATTATAATAGACCTACTTCGTGGACTTGTTATAAGGATTACATGGATTAAATTCATAAACCACTGAGAGCCCTGCTGGGCACAGTGTGAGTACTATAAAGTGCCTGTTACAATCATTGTTCCCGACAAAAATCTAATTCCCTATATTTTTTCTTCAGCTATTCAATAGCATGAAATGATGGAAATGGGCACCATGAAAATTAAACATTTTTAAATGAATTCCAGTTTCTACTTCATTAGAAAGAAATGAAGCTACACGCTTTCACCTCCTTGCACACACTGTTCTAATCAACAGAGATCATGACATTTCAATCAGTGATAATTCAAGAAAGATTTGTTATTACTAATGTTTCCTCACTAATTAGTACTTTTGTTAGAGGCCTAAATAAAGCCAACTACAGTTTTAAATTAAAAACAAAAAAAGACTTTTTCCCTTCCATTTAGCTTGTCCCTAAAGGTCCTCTTCACTCATCCCTGCTGGCAGCAGATTACAATAAAAAAGAGCACTAGTCCGGAAATCAAAAACTTGTCCTGAATTGGCTGTGTCACTCCTAAGTTCTTCAGATTTAAACAAGACATTGAAGACATTTTCCCTCATTTAATTTAATTTCCTGCAGGGGCTAAATGAAGATGATCATTTTGAATTATAAAATTCTATAATTCTCAGAAGCCTTTTATATCTTATCTACATATGTTGGACAATGTAACATGAACTTCTCTAAAATTATACACCTAAATGTATACAGATTATCGTTTGTATCATTCATACATTATCCGGTTTTATGCTTTCTACTAGGAAGGAAAAATAGTTCATATTTAAAGGTAATTATTACTTTAATAATTAGAATATTCTTAACAGCATAGGGATTATCTTTTCTTTCATTCCATTAAGCAAACACACAAATTTGACTGTACTTTTCTTTTTTAATAGACAGGGTCTAGTCCTGTCACCTAAGCAGGAATGTAATGACGTGATCATAGCTCACCGCAACCTTGAACTCCTGGCTCAAGGGATCCTCCCACCTCAGCCTCCCTGGTAGATGGGACTACAGGTGCACACCACCATGCCCCACTAACTCTTTTTTTTTTTTTTAACAAAGAGGAGATCTCCTTATGTTGCCCAGGCTGGTCTCCAACTCCTGGACTCAAGGGATCTTCTCAACTCAGTCTCTCAGAGTGCTGGTATACAGTCATGAGCCACTATGCCCTGCCAGTACTTTTTACCTTTCCAATATTGACAAATTTCTGGCTGCTGCTTCTTGTTAGATGATCACAAATACAAGAAAGAATTGTCAACCTTTGTCTCTCAAAATATAAGACCTTAAATATAGTTCTTTTACTTCCCATTACAAACATAGCTACCTTCTGGGATTGCCACTTGTACATCAGAGTGCCAAGACACCATCACCTTGTTTTTACATCCAGGGTCTCTACTATTTAAAAGGTATGAGCAGTCATTTTATTCATAACCAGAAAAAAAATATTGAAAATCCTTGGAGACAACTACTGGTGTCACCAAAGGTAGAAAATATTTACTGGAGTCACCGCCACCACCACCAAAAAGAAAACAGACAAGCCAACAAAGGATTGCTAATTCCAGGACTTCCAGGAGACTTCCAGAGGACAGAGTCTGGGTCAGACAGGATACAAAGCTGAAAACCCTAAAGCCTTCAGGAAAAACATCCTGAAACCCAGCCCACAGAACAGGGGAGTCTGGTCTAAAGCAGCAGTGAGTCAGAGCAGTGGGCAGCCAGAGGGCAGTGAGCTGGACTGAATCAGCAGGTGCCCCAGGGAAGTGGTACCCTGAGGGAACAATGTTGTAGGGATAGCATCAGGAGGGAAATTGAAGTCTCAAGCCCTCTCCTGAGTCCTAACTGAAAAAACAGCAACTGCAGTGTCTGGGATAAATCGCCCACCAGCCGAGGCAGAAGCAAGTCCTTCTTGAAGGAAACTTTCCTCAGGTAGGGTGAGTCTCCTACAGATTAAAAGCAAGCATGACCTTTCAAACAACAATTCTCAAACATACAGAAAATCAAGCTACTATGTGTGAGAATCGTCAGACAAAAACAAAGATTTAAAGTGAAGGAACTGTAGACCTTGAAGCTGACATAATAGAAAACAGTTATGCATGAAATTTGTAAAAGAAAAGTGAAGTTACAAAGAGAAGCATAGAGTAAAAATCATGAGAAATAGGCACACTGAGCCGAAAAGCCTGTAATTACAGAAGTAAAATATATAATTTTTGAAATTAAAGGCTCAATAAAGGACAATAAGTATATTAGGTAAGTAGCAATAATTTTTTTAAAAGAATAATAGATTATGTAATCCCAGCACTTTGGGAGGCCGAGGTGGGTGGATCACCTGAGGTCAGGATTTCAAGACCAGCCTGGCCAACATGGTAAAACCCCATCTCTACTCCAAATACAAGAAATAGCTGGGCAGCATGGCAAGCACCTATAATCCCAGCTACTCAGGAGGCTGAGGCAGGAGAATCACTTGAACCCAGGAAGTGGAGGTTGCAGTAAACCAAGATCCAGCCACTGCACTCCAGCAGGGTGACAGAACAAGACTCCACCTCAAAAAACGAAACAAAGCAAAACAAAACAAAAGAAAATAATAATAGAACAGGCCAGGTGGGGTGGCCCATGTCTGTAATCTCAGAACTTTGGGAGGTCAAGGCAGGCAAATCACCTGAGGTCAGGAGTTCAAGACCAGCCTGGCCAACATGGTGAAACCCCATCTCTACTAAAAATACAAAAATCAGTTGGGTGTGTTGGCAGGCACCTGTAATCCCAGCTACTTGGGAGGCTGAGGCAGGAGAATCACTTGAACCCAGGAAGTGGAGGTTTCAGTAAACCAAGATCCAGCCACTGCACTCCAGCAGGGTGACAGAACAAGACTCCACCTCAAAAAACGAAACAAAGCAAAACAAAACAAAACAAAAGAAAATAATAATAATAGAACAGGCCAGGTGGGGTGGCCCATGTCTGTAATCTCAGAACTTTGGGAGGTCAAGGCAGGCAAATCACCTGAGGTCAGGAGTTCAAGACCAGCCTGGCCAACATGGTGAAACCCCATCTCTACTAAAAATACAAAAGTCAGCTGGGTGTGTTGGCAGGCACCTGTAATCCCAGCTACTCGGGAGGCTGAGGCAGGAGAATTGCCTGAACCCAGGAAGCGGAGGTTGCTGTGAGCCAAGATGGCACCATTGCACTCCTGCCTTGGCAACAAGAGCAAAACTCTGTCTCAACAAAAGTAATAATAATAGATTAGGGAAGACATAGCTAAATAATTTATCCACAATGTAGCATAATGAGACAAAACAGGACTCGGGGGCCATTTTGTGAAGAGACGAAGACTGAGCGGTTGTGTCCACGTTGCCGACCTCCAGCAGCAGTCGGCTTCTGCACGTAGAACCCGGGAGTAGGAGACTCAGAATCAAATCTCTTCTCCCTCCTCCCTCCTGTTTTCGGCTTTGTGACAAACCTTATCATCAAACACAATGGCCAGCAACGTTACCAACAAGACAGATCCTCGCTCCATGAACTCCTGTGTGTTCATTGGGAATCTCAACACTCTCGTGGTCAAGAAATCTGATGTGGAGGCAATCTTTTCGAAGTATGGCAAAATTGTGGGCTGCTCTGTTCATAAGGGCTTTGCCTTCGTTCAATATGTTAATGAGAGAAATGCCCGGGCTGCTGTAGCAGGAGAGAATGGCAGAATGATTGCTGGCCAGGTTTTAGATATTAACCTGGCTGCAGAGCCAAAAGTGAACCGAGGAAAAGCAGGTGTGAAACGATCTGCAGCGGAGATGTACGGGTCAGTAACAGAACACCCTTCTCCGTCCCCTCTACTCAGCTCCTCTTTTGACTTGGACTATGACTTTCAACGGGATTATTATGATAGGATGTACAGTTACCCAGCACGTGTACCTCCTCCTCCTCCTATTGCTCAGGCTGTAGTGCCCTCGAAACGTCAGCGTGTATCAGGAAACACCTCACGAAGGGGCAAAAGTGGCTTCAATTCTAAGAGTGGACAGCGGGGATCTTCCAAGTCTGGAAAATTGAAAGGAGATGACCTTCAGGCCATTAAGAAGGAACTGACCCAGATAAAACAAAAAGTGGATTCTCTCCTGGAAAACCTGGAAAAAATTGAAAAGGAACAGAGCAAACAAGCAGAGATGAAGAATGATAAGTCAGAAGAGGAGCAAAGCAGCAGCTCCGTGAAGAAAGATGAGACTAATGTGAAGATGGAGTCTGAGGGGGGTGCAGATGACTCTGCTGAGGAGGGGGACCTACTGGATGATGATGATAATGAAGATCGGGGGGATGACCAGCTGGAGTTGATCAAGGATGATGAAAAAGAGGCTGAGGAAGGAGAGGATGACAGAGACAGCGCCAATGGCGAGGATGACTCTTAAGCACATAGTGGGGTTTAGAAATCTTATCCCATTATTTCTTTACCTAGGCGCTTGTCTAAGATCAAATTTTTCACCAGATCCTCTCCCCTAGTATCTTCAGCACATGCTCACTGTTCTCCCCATCCTTGTCTTTCCCATGTTCATTAATTCATATTTCCCTGCGCCTAGTCCCATTTTCACTTCCTTTTTGACGCTCCTAGTAGTTTTGTTAAGTCTTACCCTGTAATTTTTGCTTTTAATTTTGATACCTCTTTATGACTAACAATAAAAAGGATGTATGGTTTTTATCAACTGTCTCCAAAATAATCTCTTGTTATGCAGGGAGTACAGTTCTTTTCATTCATACATATGTTCCGTGGTTGCTTCCCTAACTGCAAAGGCAATCTCATTTAGTTGAGTAGCTCCAGAAAGCAGCTTTGAGTTAGAAGTATGTGTGTTACACCCCAACATTAGTGTGCTCTGTGGGGCAGTTCAACACAAATGTAACGATGTATTTTTGTGAATGAGAGTTGGCATGTCAAATGCATCCTCTAGAAAAATAGAGTTATAGTCTTAATATTTGTTTTCTAAAGTTGATACTGTGGGTTATTTTTGTGAACAGCCTGATGTTTGGGACCTTTTTTCTTCAAAATAAACAAGTCCTTATTAAACCAGGAATTTGGAGAAAAAAAAAATGAGACAAAACAAGTAAACATTAAAAGCTATAGAGGAGGCCAGGCATAGTGGCTCATGCCTGTAATCCCAGCACTTTGGGAGGCCGAGATGGGTAGATCACTTGAGGCTAGGAGTTCAAGACCAGCCTAGCCAACATGGTGAAACCCCATCTTTACTGAAAACATAAACATTAGCCAGGGGTGGTGGCACATGCTTGTAATCCCAGCTACTTGGGAGACTGAGGCACAGGAATCCCTTGAGCCAGGAGGCGGAGGTTGTAGTGAGCCAAGAACGCACCACTGCACTCCAGCCTAGGCAACAGAGCAAGACTCTGTCTCAAAATAAAATAAATAAATAAATAAATAAATAAAATAAAATAAAAGATATAGATGACATAGAGGACAGAATAAGAAGGCTTTGGATTTTGTTGAAGATCCAAACAAATATATAAGAAAGAATGAAAATGAGGAGAACAAAAGAAAGGCAATAATAGCTGCAAAATTCCCAGTAGACATGCAAAATAGGAAACCACAGATCCAGGACAAATAAAAATACAGCCACATTTGATAGGTCATAATAAAATTAAAAAAAAAAATCTTAAACCTGTTATAGTAAGCCCCTACTTACAGACAAAATGCATTCCCTGTGGCTAACTGAGGTGCTCAGAGATAAAACAGGTGGCCATGGTTGGGTGAGGGAGCAATCATATAATTTGTCTTCTCAGAAAGACATCATAAACGTTATCACAGGACCTCCCTTTCTAGAACCAAGGCAGACCAGTTCCCATTGCGTCAAGATAAACTGCTGCCAGAAATCCTCTGACACCTCGCATTTGAAAGAAGCATCTGACAGATTTCTGGTTTGAGGGTTGGAAACCAACCAACCGGGGCTTGTTTGTCCTAGTCCATGGGCTGAGCTACATCAACCAATTAGGGCTCAACCGTATTAACCAGTTATAACTAAGCAAAGTCCAACTCTTCTTTTGCATGAGTGAACTGGGTTGAGAACATAGGCAGGAACTTTTGCTATAAAACGCAAACCCTCTGTTTCTGGCAGGTACTTTGTCTTACACCGCTGTGTCTCTCCTGTTTGCAAACTGTTCACTGGAATAAAGCCCCTTTCCTCCAAAATCCTTTCAAAAGAACTCTTGGTCATAAAAGCAACTAGAGGAAAAGCACAATTCATATTTTAAAAAAGAAGAACAATTAGAATGACAGTAGAATTCTTTGTTTTAGTTGAGATGGAGTCACACTCTATTGCCCAGGCTAGAGTGCAGTGGCATGATTTTGGCTCTCTGCAACCTCCACCTTCTGGGTTCAAGCAACCCTCTTGCCTCAGCCTTCCAAGTAGCAAGGACTATGCCAGCACACCAAAATTAAAAATAATTTTGGATTTTTAGTAGAGACAGGATTTCACCATGTTGGCCAGGCTAGTCTTGAACTCCTGACCACAAGTGATATGCCTACCTCAGCCTCCCAAAATGTTTGGATTATAGGCATGAGTGCAGCCAGCAGAATTCTTAACTAAAAGTACAGCCTATAGATTACGGAATAACAGCTTCCAAGTGATGAGAGAAAATAGCTGTCAACTTAGATTATTGCAAAACAATAAGGACAAAATTAAAATATTTTCAGATAAAAACTGTCAGGGTTTTATCACCACAAGATCCCACCCAAAATACTGCCATTTCATTGGTTGGGAAGGAAAGATCAAACCTAAAATGTCTTAATGTAAGTTTATCATATAGGAGAGGGAACAAAATAGTGTTTAGCTTTAAGGCTCTATTGGATTAAATGTATACAATACAATTATAAACCTAAGGACTAAAGAACATAAGTTACATGTATAAATTCTAAACAGAAATAAGAAGTGAGAAAAGGAGGATAAAAAGAAATGAAAACTCAATCACAAAAAAGAAAGAGAGAAAACATAAGAAAAAACATGAAAACAAGTTTTAAACAGTAGAAATAACTCCAAATACACAAATAATCACAAAAAATATAAATGTATCAGAATCTTCCATTAAAGGACAACATCAAATTAAAAATGAAATGTAATGTATTGTATTAAAAACTAAGTATTGGGTCCTTGTTTCCAGTCCCTGGCACACAGCTCCTAAAACATGTGGAATCTGCAGAAAGAAATGAGTGTCACTTGTATGCTAATGAGATGACTGGTGGCTGAGGGTCTATAGTTAGCTTTGGGATTGGAGCGAGGCAACAGGAAGACTAAGACATGATGGAAGTATTAGAGCTTTTAATTTCTGGCCTGCAGGGAAGGCAGTGGGGCTAGAGATTGAGTTAATCACCAAAGAGTAATGATTTAATTAATCATGCCTATATAGGCGGGTGATGAAAAATGAGAACACATGGACACAGAAAGGGGAGTACTAAACACTGGGGTCTATTGCGGGGAAAAGGGGAGGGCCAGTGGGAGGGGGAGGTGTGGAGGGATAGCCTGGGGAGAAATGCCAAATGTGGGTGAAGGGGAGAAGGAAAGAAAAGCACACTGCCATGTGTGTTCCTACGCAACTGTCTTGCATGCTCTGCTCATGTACCCCAAAACCTAAAATCCAATAAAAAATTTTAAAAAAAATCATGCCTATATAAGGAGACCTCCTTTAACAATGGGGTTCAGAGAGCCTCCAGGTTAATGAACACACTGAGGTGCTGGTCACACTCTGAGAGGGCATAGAAGTTCCACACACCTCATCCCTACCTGGCTCTATGTATCTTTTAATCTGGCTATTCATTGGTATCCTGCATGATATCCTTTATAATGAATTAGTGATAGTAAAGTGCTTTCGTGAGTTCTGTAAGCCATGCTAGCAAATTATGGAACTTGAGAAGGTGGTCATAGAAAACTCCAATTTATAACAGACGGTCAGAAGCAAAGATGGCAACCTGGACTGGCATTTGTCATCTGAAGTAGGCAAAGCATTGTGGGATTGAGCCCTTTAACCTGTGGGCTCAGTGCTAACACTGGAGAGTTGGTGTCAGAATTGACTTCAACCATAGGACACCAAGTTGGTGCCTGTAGAGTTGGAGAATATATTGGTATGGGGAATAACTACAAATTGGATGTCGAAAGTGTTGACAATAAAAATAGGTCAGGAAAAAAAAGCTTTATTTTGCTTAAAATTAGATACACATAATAAAAAGACCATTTAGCAGATTTGGAGCCCAAGCTACAGCCCTGGCACTCACCGTTCCGGTCATTGCCTCAGGGCTATTGCTCAGGTACCATGTAAGACAAGTTGAAAATGCCTGGCAGTTAATGCCCTATGCTTTAGTCTGCTTATTTTCTGTGGAGCTATATTACCGTTCACTACTCCTATTTGTTTGTCCAATTGGCTAATAAATGCATCTGTTGATGAATTAATTTCAATTATTGAATTTTTCACTTCTAGAATTTACATTAAAAAATTTTTTAGATGCAGGGTCTTGCTCTGTTGCCCAGCCTGGAGTGCAATGATGCAATCACAGCTCACTGCAACCTTCTATTCCTGGTCTCAAGGGATCCTCTACCTCAGCCTCCCAAGTAGTAGAATTTACAGTTTTAAAATAAGGTTTTTTTTTTCTCAAAGAAAGTATCCATTTTGTCATCTATTTTGCAAACATGTTAATCACTATTATTTTGAAAGCCGTATCTGGTAACTCCAGTATCTGTGTCATGTTTGAGGCTATTTCTGTCTTCTGCTTTGTATGGGAGTTTTGGTGTGCCTATTATTATTATCAAATAATGGAACATTATATATGAAAACTTATACAATCACTGGATGATGCTACCTTCTTTCACAAATGCTTTGCTCTGTTCTCTGGCAAATGGCAAGATGAAATAATAACCACCTCAATCCATCAGCAACAAAACTTTGTAGTAAATAAATCTTGGCCTACTTCTGATCTGCCCCACTACCAGATTGGTCTGTGAACTCTAAAGAGTCCAGATGATCACCAAAACCCTATTTTGGTAGATTGTCTCCTCAGCACTAGGGTCTTTCCAAAATTCTGCTGTCTCCCTTGCTGCCTCTTAGTAGCTATTCTTTTCCTGTCTTCTATGGCTCCAGCCTCATGTGTCATTTTAAATTAGCAATCAATTAGAAAGAATCTAAATGGCCATCATTAATAGAATGGATAAGATTAACAGAATTATATACAATATATCAGTGAAATGAAGGAACCATATCTGCAAGACAGATACTAAATTTTAGTTAAAGTATTAAGTGTAAAATAAAGTTAAAAATAGAAACATGATAAACTTTATAAAAAGTACAAAAACAAGTAAAATAATATATCATTTAATTATATGCATATGTGCAAAACTCTTTTTTTTTTTTTTTTTTTTTGGAGATGGAGTCTCACTCTGTCACCCAGGCTGGAGTGCAGTGGTGCAATCTCAGCTCACTACAACCTCCGCCTCTTGGGTTCAAGTAGTTTTCCCACCTCAGCCTCCTGAGTAGCTAGGACCACAGGCACTTGCCACCATGCTCAGCTAATTACTTTTTTATTTTTGGTAGAGACAGGTTTTCACTGTGTTGCCCGATCTGGTCTTGAAATCCTGAGCTCAAATGATATGCCCACTTTGGCCTCCCAAAGTGCTGGGATTACAAGTGTGAGCCACTGTGCCTGGTCTATAAATATTTTTTTGTCAAAGAAAATATAAGCATAAAATTCAGTTTAATGTTTACCTCTGAGAGAGTGGCCAAAGACAAGTTGGAGAGAAGGCATGGGTAGAATGATTGGCATTGTTATAATTCCTGGTTTAGATGATGAACTCAGAATGAATACTATAATTCAGAATGAATAAACAAATAAATAAAAAAGAATTTGAGGGTCCTGTATGGAGCAATAATTACAGTGTCATTGCTCTCATTCCTCTGCAACACCTAACCTTTTTCATGAGCTACCAAAAGGAAAGTTTCCTTTCTATTTCAAGAGAAATTGATTTCTTATATGAGACTTGGGAACATATCCGAATTAAATAATCTGCATCTTATTTGAAATCCTACCATTTTATCCCATAATACCATCCTCTCTTCCTCAGGACAAAAAGAAGAAGGAAGAAGGGACAATCTGGAATTTATTTATTCAATTTTTTACTTCAATACTATATTTGCATGGCACTGCTTCATGTCTTGAAAACGTACATTCAGTCACTTTGACACTAAACAGCCAAGAGTATAATTGTTTTCATTGCACTGGCTGATTGAATTAACAAAAAAATCAGCCTTGTGTTTGGTATACTTAGCATAAATAGAGGTAGAATTCATTTTTCCATAACGTTTTTTAAAATGTAACTAATTAAAAGTATTTTCATCACAGAAGCCACAATATTCCCAATATTTCTTATTTCTCTGAAATCAAAAGTAGTTATTCTGCAGATAGAAACTTGAAGAGTCACAGAATCTTACAAGAGACCTATGGTAGACAGAATAATGGACCCCAAAATGTTTATATCCTAATTCCCAGAATATGTGAGTATTACCTTATGTGGCAAAAGAGGTTCTGTGAATATGATTGAAGTCATCAATTTTGAGATGGGGAGATTTTGCTGGATTATTACACTGGGCCTAATCCAAGCACATCAGCTCTTAGAAATAGAGAGCCTTTCCTAGTAATGGTCAGAGAGATGTGATGACACATAAAAAAACAGGAGAGAGAATCCAGGAGAAGGATGACAACCTGCATTGCTGGATTTGAAGACAAAGGGCTGACAAGCTAAGAAATACAGGCCCTCTAGAAGCTGAAATGACCACCAGCTGAGAGCCAGCAAAGAATGGTACCTTAGTCCAATAACTTCAAGTAAATGAATTTGTATTAGTCTGTTCTCACACTTCTAATAAAGACATAGCCAAAAGTGGGTACTTTATGAAGAAAAGAGGTTTAATTGACTCACAGTTTCACATAGATGGGGAGACCTCAGGAAACTTATAATCATTGTGAAAGAGGAAGCAAACATGTCCCTCTTCACATGGTGACAGGAGAGAGAATGAGAGCCAAAGGGGGAAGCTCCTTATAAAACCATCAGATCCCATGAGGACTTACTCTCTTGAGAACAGGATAGGGGAAACCCCCACCCCCACTATGATTCATTTATCTCCACCTGGTCCTGTCCTTGCACATTGGTTTTATCACAAGTCAAGATGAGATTTTGAGTGGGGACACAGAGACAAACCATATCAGATCCAATTTACTCCCTATAGAGTTAAGAAATAATACACGTGTGTTGTTTAAGCCAATAAGTTTGTTGTAATTAATAAGGGCAGCAATAGAAAATGAATATAGAACCTTAGTTAGTGAACTAAGATGTGATTTGCTCAAACTCTACAACTACTAGGAAAAACATTAGAGACAGAATACTGTACTATTAATTTATCTGTTATCTTTAAATTTACTCTTGGGAGAATTGGAATATACCCATAGTTTCCTGGTAATAATTGCCAAACTGCTTCCTAATGTACATTAGCAAATCGACAAATGTTTTGAAAAGATGCAGACAATGATTTTCTTAAATTAACATCAATTAGTTTTCAAGGAAAAAAATTATAAAACTTTTTTGTTTTGGCTTAGAGGGATGAAAAATATTTCCATGTTGTAAAAAGTTGTCTCATGTACATCATTTTAAAAATGTTAGCTTTCATAGATGTATGCTCTGACCACTCCTATTCCACATAGTACTGGAAGCCCTAGCCAGAGAAATCAGGTAAGAGAAAGAAATAAAAGGCATCCAAATAGGAAAAGAGGGGTCAAATTATCTCTTTTTGCTGACAGTATCACTTTGTATCTAGTAAACCCTAAACACTCTGCCAAAAGGCTCCTGGATCTAATAAACAACTTCAGTAAAGCTTTAGGATACAAAATCAACATTAAAAAGTTAGCAGCACTTCTATATACTGGTGATGTTCAAGCTGACAGCCAAATCACGAACACAATTTTTATAATAGCCATACACAAAAAAATAAAATACATCTACCAGGGTGGTAGGCGATCTCTACAAGGAGAACTACAAAACACTCCTGAAAGAATCCATAGTTGACACAAATAGGAAAACACTTCATGCTTACAGATTGGAATAATCAATACTGTTCAAATTAACCATATTGCTCAAAACTATCTACAGATTCAATACTATTTGTATCAAATCACCAATGTCATTTTTCACAGAAAAAAACTATTCTAAAATTCATATGGAACCAAAAAAGAGCCCAAATAGCCAAAGTAATTCTATGCAAAAAGAATAAAGCTAGAGGGATCATAATACCTGATGTCAAACTATACTACAAGGCTACAGTGACCAAAACACCATGGCACTAGTACAAAAATAGACACAGATCAATGGAATAGAATAGAGAACACAGAATTAAAGTCATATACCTACAATCAACTGATCTTCAACAAACTCAACAAAAATAAGCAATTGGAAAAGAACTTTCTATGCAATAAATGGTGCTGTGAAAACTGGCTGTTTGTAGGAGGAAGAAACTGGACCCCTACCTATTACAATATACAAATATGACTCAAGTTGGATTAAAGACTTAAATGTAAGACCTCAAACCATAAAAATTCTAGAAGAAAACCTAAAAAATACCCCTCTAGACGTTGGCCTAGGTAAAGAATATATGACTGAGTCCTCAAAAGCAATTGCAATGAAAATAAAAATGGACGACTAGGACCTAATTAAACTAAAGAGCTTCTGCACAGCAAAGGAAACTACCAACAGAGCAAACAGACAGCCTAAAGAGTAGGAGAAACTATTCACAAGCTATGCATCCAAAACAGAACTAATATCCAGAATCTGTAAGGAACTTAAATCAACAAGGAAAAAAAACACATAACCCCATTAAAAAGTGGACAAAGGACATGAGCAGATGCTTCTCAAAAAAACACATACAAAAGGCCAACAAACATGAAAAATAGGCTCATCATCACTAATCATCAGAGAAATGCAAATCGAAACTACAAGGAGATACCATCTCACACCAGTCAGAATGGCCATTATTAAAAAAGTCAAAAAATAACAGATACTGGTGAGGTGACAGAGAAAATGGAATGCTTATATTCTGTTGGTGGAAATTTAAATTAATTCAGCCACTATAGAAAGCAGTTTGGAGATTCTCAGAGAACTAAAACTAGACCTTCCATTTTATGCAGCAATCCCATTACTGGGCATATATGTGAAGGAAAAGAAATCATTCTACCAAAAAGACACATGCACTCATATGTCTGTCACAGCACTATTCACAATAACAAAGACATAGAACAGACCTTGCTGTGCATCCACAGTGTACTGGCTAAGAAAATGTGGTACATATATACTGTGGAACACTACACAGCCATGAAAAAGAATGAAATCTTGTCTTTTGCAGCAACATGGATGCATCTGGACGCTATTATCCTAAGCAAATTAATGCAGGAACAGACAACCAAGTATCACTTATATTGTCACTTATAAGAAAGAGATAAACCTTGGGTACATACAAACATATAGATGGGAACAATAGATAATAGGAATGCTAAAGATGGGGGAAGGGCTGAAAAACTTCCTATAAGGTACTATGCTGACTATCTGGGTAATAGGATCTATAGAAGCCCAAACCTCAGCATCATGCAATGTACCCTTGTAACATATCTGCACATGTATCCTTGACTCAAATTAAAATTAAAAAAGAAATGTTTATTTTATTAGAAACAGAACTCATGTAGATTTCCAATAAAAAGGCTGTTTGCTGCAGTTCTCAATACTTCAAAAGCAGCAGCCAGGATCCCCGGAGAGTTCAGGATGGACCACCATGTAAAGTATTGCTTTACTAATTCAATAAAACATGTATTTTAAAATATTACAAGAAATCAAGAAAAATATCAAGGGAATTTTAAAAAAGAGAGACAGATTGCAGAATTTATCAATGGGCCATAGAGAACTTTTTTAACTTGGAAAGCCATCAAATTGTAATGAAAATATCTTAAATTTGGGGACAAAACATTTATCATCATATGGCCTTGGACAAAAACCCCTCTAAGACTCAATATCCTTATCTGTAAACAAGTGGAGGACCAAATGCTTTTCTGCCTGAATGATGCCATATTATTTTAAGAACCAAATGATACACTGCAGATGAAAGTGATATGTAAAGAGAACAAAAAAAAATTACTCTGGACTAGGAGCCAGAAGCCCAATATGCCACATGGCATTGTATTCAATAGCAAGCCACTTCATCCTTCAACACTTCAGTCCTATAATCTGAAAAACAAATAATATTACACTGCCTTTGAACATCACAAGATGCCATATTTGATATTATTTTCAAATAGTAAAACTGTAATACACCTGAGACTTTTTAGACATAAGAAGAATAGCTCATTTTCAATGAGTCAGATCCAAAGAAATCTTAATACTCTGAGTAAATAATGAGATAATGTGTTATGGATGGAGTTGTTGTCCCAGATACATACATTCGTGATTCCTGGACTGCTATATAAAACTACAAGTTTGGATTAATTCCCAAAGAAGCTTAATCCTTAAAGGAAACCCTCTTTGAAAGGGGAACATTAAGTACATTTGCAAGATTAATGGAAGAGGGACCTATAGTGAAGCCAAAAAAGAAAAGGATTATAAATCGTTCTACTATAAGGACACATGCACACGAATGTTCATTGCAGCACTGTTTACAATAGCAAGGACTTGGAACCAACCCAAATGCCCATCGATGATAGACTGGACTGGGAAAATGTGGCACATATACACCATGGAATACTATGCAGCCATCAAAACCGATGAGTTCGTGTCCTTTGTAGGGACATGGATGAACCTAGAAACCATCATTCTCAGCAAACTGACACAAGAATAGAAAATCAAACACCGCATTTTCTCACTCATAGGCGGGTGTTGAAGAATGAGAACACGTGGACACAAGGAGGGGAGCATCACACACTGTGGTCTGTTGGGGGGGAAATAGGGGAGGGATAGCAGGGGTTGGGGAATTGGGGAGAGACAGCATGGGGAGAAATGCCAGATATAGGTGATGAGGAAGAAGGCAGCAAATCACACTGCCATGTGTGTACCTATGCAACAATCTTGCATATTCTTCACATGTACCCCAAACCCTAAAATGCAGTTTCAAAAAGTGAAAGGCATTGCCCAGAAACTTTCAGGAAGTCAAGAGGTAAACAGTAACAGCATTGATATAATGAAGAGGATTGCCATATATTACTTCATGAAGAGAGGATTCAGTCTCATGTGTTTTCAGAAATACCTGAAAGGGTTATATAATATCTCAGTAATGAGAAATACCACACAAGCTAGGCCACTCGTCTGTTTGTATGGACTCTGGAGTCTAACATGTCATTACATTAAGAATGTAGACCAGGCATGGTGGCTCACTCCTGTAATCCCAGCACTTTGGGAGGCTGAGGCGGGTGGATTACGAGGTCAGGCATTCGACACCAGCCTGGCCAACATGGCAAAATCTGGTCTCTACTAAAAATACAAAAAAAATAGCCGGGCGTGGTGGTGCATGCCTATAGTCCCAGCTACTCAGAAGGCTGAGGCAGGAGAATTGCTTGAATCCAGGAAAAGGAGGTTGCAGTGAGCCAAGATTGTGCCATTGCACTCCAGCCTGGGCAACAAGATTGAAACTCCCTCTCAAAAAAAAATAATAATTAAGAACATAAAAATAGATGACCATTTTCTTTTTAGGTATTTGCTATGCAATTGAGACTCTTTTTCTTGCAAAGATGGTCAGAATACACTAATATTTCTGATTAGAACACAGTTCCACCAACCTAATCATACATGCTCAGATGGGCCAGGTATCTTATTTCTAATATAAATTATGAAAGAAAATGTGTGTTCTGTTCAGGTGGATCAGAATCCAAAAATTCCAACAATTACTCATTCATTGTACTTTTCACTGTTGAGACCAAAGATGATGACCTGCTGTTAAGAATCCTTCCAGAAACCTCTCTGAGGCTGACATACTGTTTCTGAACAAGTTATGATTATTTATCCCTCTATTCTTGTAGTTGTTTACAAATATCAAGCTTCTTATTCTGAATTAAAATTTTAATTTCTCCCAACAAGTAGTAGAGCAGCACTTGGCAAATCCACAGTATGGCATCATTTTATCTTCATGAAAGTTAGGATTTTTAATAGAATGACTAGATCATCAAATAGAAATGTAATGGTAGAATATTAACATTTTTAAAGATACTAGTTCAGAAATAAACCAATTATAATTTAATCGTAAAGATGAACAACAAAATTGTAACATGTAAGAGTGTTACTGTATGGCTCTTTAAAATCCTCACCTTACCTTTAGAATCACTCAGACCTGATTTAAATCCTCTCGCGCTAATTCACGTGAGGAACTTAATCATCTTAACCTGTTTATATTACCGTATGCTTGGTAAGACTATCTAGTTTATAGGATTGTGGTGAAAATTAAAGAAGGAAATCTGTGTAAAGCTCCTACCAGAATATATATTAAAGCATCAATGAATAAATGGAAGATATTCCTCTTTAATTAGTCCATAACCATAAAAAGTAGAGAAAATAATTCCAAGTTAGAAATCAAAGCTCCGCAGAGATAGAATGTGGAAACCACTTTGGTGACACCGGTGTAATAATCTGAGCAACCTTTTATAATTGTATACAAGTTTGTTATTTGAAACACTTTTAAAGTATCTTATTTGACACATATCCATAGCAATCGCCAATTCATACATTTTTAGAGAAGAGAAAATTGAGTCATAGAGAAATTAAGTGACTTTTTAATAATCACTGTTATTGTAGTAGATATATTTTGGCTGCATACCATTTTTCTTTGTCCTAAAACATGTTCTGCCCTCTGCTTCATTTAAAGGGTTCCTGTGAGAACCTCCAAGCCTCCAATAATTCCATTTTCTGTCTAGAGTTGACTGGCTCATGAGTGGGAAGAAAACTCAAATAGGGCAATAATAGTAGCCTGCATTCACAGAGACCACAATTGATTGGTCCAAGAGTAGATATCTGACTCAATCTGAGTCAATGGGTCCCATCTCAATATTTTTTGGAAGTTCTCTCTGATGACAGAAGTTTAGTATGTTTAAATCTGGAGCTGTTTGTTGGCTTCTGTGACTTCTGTAGAATGTGAAAGATGATTCCGAGCAAGGGAAAAAAATAAACAAATCGAAGTAAAGATGAAAGAGAGCAAGAGAGTCCCTGTTCCACTTTTTCATGAGATGTAGGCTCATCACATTCCTGTTCTTGGGTTCCATGTGGCACACCAGTATCCTTGTGCTAAATTCCATGTTGGATGAGGCCAGTTCATATGGTTTCTATAACTTGGAGCCAAGTGAATCTAAGAGGAGGTTTTCTTATACTAAATTTGGTAAACTTTTCACTACATAAGACACTAATAACTATAACTGTCTTCCAAATACCTCCTTTTGCCATTTTCATTTATTTAATATTTTGTGCTAAGTAGGAAGTATGGTGGGATTGAAATTCTATGCATGCATTGAATGCATTACAGTATATATAAGAAAATGACCCAAAAGATAGAGGGAAAGACCCATGCTCTAAAACTGATTCAATTCATCCAGTAGAGCTGGGCGCGGTAGCTCATGCCTGTAATCCCAGCACTTTGGGAGGCCGAGGTGGGTGGATCACGTGGTCAACAGATCGAGACCATCCTGGTCAACATGGTGAAACCCCGTCTCTACTAAAAATACTAAAAATTAGCTGGGCATGGTGGCGCGTGCCTGTAATCCCAGCTACTCCGGAGGCTGAGGCAGGAGAATCGCCTGAACCCAGGAGGCGGAAGTTGCGGTGAGCCGAGATAGCGCCATTGCACTCCAGCCTGGGTAACAAGAGTGAAACTCCGTCTCAAAAAAAAAAAAAAAAAAAAAAAAGAATTCAATATTCATTAGCTGAATTGAGTGTATACTGGATGAATTTTATTATTTCTATTTTTATATTTTTTTGAGACGGAGTTTCGCCCTTGTTACCCAGGCTGGAGTGCAATGGCGCGATCTCGGCTCACCACAACCTCCGCCTCCTGGGTTCAGGCAATTCTCCTGCCTCAGCCTCCTGAGTAGCTGGGATTACAGGCACACGCCACCATGCCCAGCTAATTTTTTTTATTTTTAGTAGAGACGGGGTTTCACCATGTTGACCAGGATGGTCTCGATCTGTTGACCACGTGATCCACCCACCTCGGCCTCCCAAAGTGCTGGGATTACAGGCTTGAGCCACCGTGCCCAGCTGAATATTGAATTCTTTAAACCTGCCCTTCTCCATATAACCCCAGTTCATTCTATATGTTTGTTGTTTGCTTGCTTTTCCTGCTCTTGATACTCTCAACCCCCAAACTACAACCTTGACAGCTGTTTACCTAGCAAAGTGTTGCTCGAATCTCAGCAGAGAGAGAATTAATTTCAAGAATTGTCTTTCCTTAATTTTCAGCTCTGGGTTCTGTGCACCTCCTCATGCTCTCTGAGCATCTGTATTTCATCTGCTATAACTCTTATTTCTCTTCAGTAAAATTGCCTGATAAAGTCCACCAATGTAATGTGAGTATAAAGTGCAATAACTACCTATTTCAATCTGCACTTTTGGTGGCTAGAATATTGTATAATATGTAGTGGGCACTCAACAAATATTTGTGAGAGTCACTCTTTGTGAATAAACTTCCTTGGAGGTTTTTAACAACTTCAAAAGTACCCCCATGCAAACAAATCACTGATGAGGTTATCTCCTTACTGATCAAAGCATTTGAGATTATTCATTTGTATTGGGATACACATTAGATTGAAAGCTATACAATTTTAGTATGCCTGAAGTCCTCTTTGGAAATCTGATAGAACATTCAAGTCAAATTTAAATGGGCACTGATAATAGAGAATAAAATATTAATATATACATTTCCAGCAAAGGACAATGAGAATACCAAATATTGTCCCCACAGAAAAGCAATTTCTGACAGGTTAAATTGAGAATTATCTAGTGGTTCTCATCTAACTGGCTATTGGCTCATATTTTGGCTCTATTATTGTAGACTATCAATCCTCAACACTGGGGAACACTATACCACCATAAAAAAGGATGAGTTCATGTTCTTTGCAGGGAGATAGATGAATCTGGAAACCATCATTCTCAGCAAACTGACACAAGAACAGAAAACCAAACACTGCATGTTCTTACTCTTAAGTGGGTGTTGAACAATGAGAACACATGGACACAGGGAGGGGAGCATCACACACTGGGGTCTGTTGCGGGGTGGGAGACTAGGGGAGGGATAGCAGGGGGTGGAGAGATTAGGGAGGGATAACATTAGGAGAAATACCTAATGTAGGTGACAGGGGGATGGAGGCAGCAAACCACCATGGCATGTGTGTACCTAGGTAACAATCCTGCAAGATCTGTACATGTACCCGAGAACTTAAAGTAAAATTAAAAAAAAAAGTTTTGCCATATGTGAGTGGACAAAATTGTGTAACCAAATCTCTCTCAGACTCTATTAGAAATGACAGTCATTAAATAAAATAACACAGTTAAAGAAATATGTATGCTACTCAGATTCCACCAGCAATTTAAATGGTATGAAGCAAATGACCCCCTCGCTGGGTGACATCAATCTGACATATACAATAGCACCAGGAGAGAAACATACCTAAATATACTCCTGTCACAAAGACTTAGGTTGAAGAGAGGCAGAGAGGAAGTCCAATGTTTTAGTTTCTATCAACTGTTTGACACAGTGTTTTCATCCTACTGCTGATCTTGGCCCACCACTGTTTTTCTTAGGATTTCTAGAAATAGCACACCTCAAATATACAAGACCGTTCTGCATTCTAGGCAGGAGAATGGCAGTCCCAGGTAATGTGGTATGACTAATATCATGCCTGGCACATACTATGTGTTTAATAAGTACCATTCAATAAATCAAAGAACAAAACTAGCCAGCTTATTACTTGGATATACACTTTAAACTTATTTATTTTGCAAATGTTTTTCAATTTTTAACTGATTTCTAACAACAAAAGAAGAACCTTGGGTTGTACATGAAAGCTAAGCAATTTTGTTCATAAATAGAATAGACAGCCTCTAACGCATCTTGAGTTTAAAGCCTCTCCCAAAGTATGTCTATGTCTGTCATTAGAGTCACTTTCAGTTGTTTATAGAAGCACACTAGTTAAATCAAAATGTTTTCAATGGGTCAAGTGTTTGAATATAAACACACCTACAGCTCTTAACAAATGGGAAATGAGCAATTTCTACATTTCCCCAGAAAGTATCTTTAAAATCAGAAAAATGACAAATAGTATATTAATATTGTGCCAACATGATGAGTAACCTAACTAAAACAAATTCTTGCAAATATAGGCTTAGTCCCTCAAGAAGAAACAGAAAACATAAAAAGTCCATAAGCCATTTATGATGGTTAATACTAAGTGTCAACTTGATTGGATTGAAGGATGAAATATTGATCCTGGGTGTGTCTGTGATGGTGTCGTCAAAGGAGATTCACATTTGAGTCTGTGGGCTGGGGAAGGCAGACCTACCCTTAATTGGGTGGGCACCATTTAATCAGCTGCCAGTGAATATAAATCAGGCCGAAAAATCTGAAAAGGCGAGACTGGTCTAGCCTCCCAGCCTACATCTTTCTCCCATGCTGGATGCTCCCTGCCCTCGGACATTGGACTCCAAGTTCTTCAGTTTTGAGACTTGGACTGGCTCTCATTGCTCCTCAAGCTTGCAGACAGACTATTGTGGGACCTTGTGATTGTACAGCTTGATAGTAAATAAACTAAAAATAGTGTGTGTATATATATGTGTGTGTGTGTGGGTGGGTGTGTATATATATATTTTTTCTGTCCCTCTAGAGAACCCTAATACACCATTAAAGAAATTATATTAGCAGTTGAAAATCTACCCAGATCATTCAAAGGATTTCAAACTGTATTACAGATAAATTATACTAAATATTTAAAAAATTATTAAAAACTTCACAAACTCTTCCAGAGAAAGGAGGAAGAGAAAAAAGATGCTGTGACTTTTCTGAGAACAGTATCACCTTAATACAAACATTAGAGTTTGAAAAGGAGGCTTCAAGCTAAAGATTTTATGAACAGAATTGAAAGAAATGAGTAATACATGTTAGATTTATTCTATGAATACAAGATTAATTTTACAATAGAAAATATTATTCACCACTTAATAAAGTAAAGAACATTCAGATAATCACAGAAGCAAGACAAGCATTCAGAAAAATTCTACACCAATTGACAAAACTTTTATAAAAATCAGTAAGATTAGAATTTCAGTAAATTCACCATCTCATGTGATATTTAACTTTTATCTATATCCTTTAATTTTTTCAGATAAAAAGGATCAAGATAAAACTTATAAAAATATTCCACTAGATGATGAATCAGTAAAAGCATCCTCTTTAAATTCAGGAATGGATAATATCTGGAATTATCACTTTTAACTCACATAGACCTGAAGTTTCAAGCCATCAGTAACATGGAAAAAATAATGTTTGAAGGAATAAAGATTGAAAAGGAAGAAACATGGGTAATTTGTGAGATGAAAAGAATCCATCAAGATTAATGAACATAAGATGGTCTTTTCTTAAGTCTCCTTTTCATACACTAGCAACCAACAAAATAAAATTTTAAAAACAGCTATTTAAATTAGAAAACACAGTAGATAGAAATAAATTTCAGAAAGAGCTTCATGGAGAAAAGTATATAATCTTACTCTAAGACATTTTTAAATACCTGGCTGGATGAGTCCTTTGCAGGGACATGGATGAAGTTGGAAACCATCATTCTCAGCAAACTAACACAAGAGCAGAAAACCAAACACCTCCTCTTCTCATTCACAAGTGGGAGTTGAATATGAGAACATAGGAACACAGAGAGGGGAACATGACACACCGGGGCCTGTCAGGGAATGGGAGGAAAGGGGAAGGATAGCATTAGGACAAATACCTAAGGTAGATGATGGCTTGATGGGTGCAGCAAACTACCATGGCATATGTATACCTATGTAACTAACCTGCACATTCTGCATATGTATCCCAGAACTTAAAGTATAACTTAAAAAAAAAACCTGGATAAGTGGAAAGAAATAATAAAATGTGGTATTTCTCAAACTTAGCTGTGGCTGCTCACTGGAATCATCTGGAGGATTTTAAAATATGCTGACCTCTGGGCCCTACTCCCAGAAATTATGATTGAATTGCTTTAGAGTGCCAGCTAGGCTTTGGAAGTATACAGAGCTCCTCAGGTGATTCTAATATGCAATAAAGGTTGAGAATGAATATTCTAGTGGATGCTGTGGTGCCCACCCAGATACACACATATGAAACACCATTCTCCCAGCTGCTGATAGTACTACTGGCAACTGATAGCTCTCAGGTGACTCCCATTTTCAGAACTCACCCTCAAGTACTTAAGCTGAAGACAGTAGAATTGAAGCCTCTTGCATACCTTTGCACCACCACATCTCTTTATTAACTGCTCTAAAGGTAACCACTACCCTTCATTAGGTGTTTCTTATTCTCATGTATTTATTCTTTTGCTATGTATGCATGTGTCCCTAAATGAAACACAGTACTGAATGATATCAGTACAGTGTGTCATATATAACTGTATACATTCTTCTTGCTTTATTTGTTCAACTGTTTGCAAGTCATTCACATTAATAACTGCAATTGTAATTCATTCATTTTTATTGCTGCATAGATTAACATGGTATGCATATACCATAGTTTATACATATGTCTTGTTGATTTACTTTTATTTAGGTTGATTCAATTTTTCTTAAGAAGGTGGCTATAGGATTTGAAGGTGCCTGAAGCAATTCATAATTTTTTTAATATGTAAAGCAAGGAATAGAAGGTCTGGGTAGGGTGGAAAGCCAATAAATATGGCATTATAGAAGAGAAAAGAAAGAGAAGATATTTGAAAGAGTTAAAAAAAAAAAAAAAAAAAAAGGGATGAGACTACAAAAGCTACCTGAAACCTAGGTCTCTAAGGGACCCAAGTCCAAGGACCATTTTCTTACCTTTTTTTTCTTCCTATCAAACTTTCATCTTTATTATTTTTCTCTTTATCACAACTATCCTAAGACACTTTTCAAAAACTTTCATCTCTTTTCTCCCAGCTCTAAAGTTACATGAGGCAAGCTGTGTCCTGCTGTATTTCTTTTCTTCCTCACCCCATGTTATCAGTTTTTTTCTTCTTGCACACAGAATTGTAATGCTATCACATTAATAACAGTAATCACAGTATCTGTGAATCATGTCTGGACTGTGTAGAAGTTGAGAGCCCACATTTTATCATCAGAAGACGTGGGATGTTTTGCTATGTGAGGGAGTTACGTAGCTTCTCTGGGTTTCTATTTCCTTATTTGAAAAATAGAAATAAAAGTTAAAATAAAATACTTTTGTGAAGTCTGTACAATGCTAGATCCATGCCTGGTCCGCAATAAGTATTCAGATTTTTTTAAATTGATCTGTATTCCTTATAAACTCTCACATCCACTGTAACTATGGGTGATCACCAAGCTGTGATGACTGCCAGGAACAAATGCCTCTGGTAGAGAAAGTTTTTTTTTGTTTTTTGGTGTTTTTTTTTTTTTTTAATCAGGACATTGCTGACTTCCTGATTTAAACTTCTGATTTATGCCTCCCAATTAATCAGCTAATCAGCCCATGATACACATACACAAATGTGAGCTCAAGGTATGTGACTTAGAGTCACACACATTTTGTATATTACCTGATCCATAACAGTTTGATCATGGCTACTTCAGTAGATTCTTAAGTTATATCCTCCCACATTTATTGCACTCTTGAAAGAAGTTACACAAGTCTATTGTACTTATGGCAGGAGTTATAAATTCCGGGTTCACATTTTCATAGGTGGTTTCAAGAAAACTGAAACTCCCCTAGAATTACATGCAAAATTTACTGTGTATGTGCATCTTCTGAAAAGCATTTAGGTTTTATCAGATTTCAAAAAGGATCCATGAATTACAAAATTGAACAGATTCTGGCATATGTAAACCAAGTTCATATGGGTGATTTGCAATGATGATCCAGTTCTTCCCTCTTGTGCTGGCCCTAACAGTAAATGATTTCTCATGTACTTGTACATGCACAGCATTGAGCTGTCACCTGGTTTACCTTATGACACAGCACATCCCTTCCCTTGTCCATCAGTCTCACTAGAGATGCCCTGAACCAAAATGATTTCCACACCATTATAACTAGGATGACATTTCATTCTCATTTGCCTGGGACAATCACATTTCATACCTATCTCCGAGTGTAATTATTAATAACACCCTTTTCACTCTCAAAGGTGTCCCACTTTGAATGGTAAATTTTCAGATTACCAAAATTGTAACGCAATTTTATGTTTCCCCTAAATGAAATAGTTGAAGACAGGCTTTTGGGAAGGAAACTTAATCTCTTAAAGACACTGAAATGAATTTTAAACAAACATAGCCATTCTCTCCAGCAGTCAACAGAGATGGCTAGCAACCAGTCTTACCAATATTCAGAAAGTCCTTGCCACAAATACAGACTACAGGTCACTACACCAGATGTTCATTAAGAAGATGGAATGGGACTAGGTAGATGGAAATAAGCTGTTCTCCATGCTGCCTTTTGCAGGAGAAAGAAATGGTTCTCTGACAGCATGACTAATGATCACTTGTCCCATTGCCCTTTCACTGGCCAAATCACCTGACCTCTGAACTGACACAACTACTTTTAGAATCCAGATTCTCAGAATTCTTAGCAACTTGTCCAGATCCCAAAACTAACTTCATAATTCCCAGAAAGAAAACATGCTGTGAAAAATGCGTGTAATACCGCCAGTAGTTAGTCCTAAATACATGCCTTAAGTGAAAAAAAGTATATTTTTATGCCTATCTTTGATACAGTAATGCATGAACATTAGAATGGCAGCATTAAAAGTGCTTTCATGATAATAAAAATGTTATAATAAAATGAAAGCTGAACACAGCATTGTTTTACATATTAAATGGGGCCGCAAAAATGAATTAAATTGTACGTTAGTGATGTGAAACTTTCAGTGATGTACAATTCCTCAAAAAAATGAGACCATCCCAAATTTCCAATCTACTTGGAATTTCCAATCTAATTGTCACAAAGGCAATTTATAAATATAATAAAATAAATATGAATATGAAATAAATGAAAATACAAAATTATATATGTATATTTAGGATTATATAAAACAAAAGTATATGCTAAGCAGAAAGATCCTTTATCATGTGAAAATCTCCCCAGAAAAAAATTCCTTTCTTTTAGAAAATTGCCAGAGGTCTAAGTAAATTGAATTAATGTGAACAACTGATACCAGTGAGGGCTAGATAAATATTACTGGAATCCACCTGGCTTAAGGAAAAAAATTCTCTGGTTGAAAGTATTTTATTAACGGAAGAAAATCATTCAACCATATAATCTCCAAGGAGAAATTTCCTGAGGAACAAGTATCCGTCCCACAAAAAAATTGAATAGGACCTAAATTTTGTTATAAATGCTGATGGTCTCGTCGAATGTTCTTATGCTGCTGAGATTTCTCCTACAGCTTGAAATGAATGAAAATTCAACCATAATTGGCACCTAGGGACATGCTTCTTGTTCAAAAATCCAGGCTCGCCAAGTGAAGTAAAACCCAGTGTATGTCAACCTTGAAGGGATGGGTGTTTTTATTTGGCTCAAGAATGTGATATGTAGAACATGAGCTGGGAACACAATTTAACCCAGTTCCCATCTCAAAGCCTAAATCCAAATGAATCCCTCCCGGGTTTTATCTGCCTGGTACAATAAAGATGCTGTCAAGTTAAAAGAAAGCTGTGACATGATGGACCAAGTGGACTCCTCCCACAGCACTGAAGCCAGTGCCAAGGAACTGGAATGTCAGTAGGATGAAACCATATCCTGGCTGGTTAATCTTCATTTATACCCAACTGTTTCTTGTTTGGCAATCCGAAGCTATTCCAAAAGGGCATAGCATACTATTCTATCAACAACAGTGTAAGCAAGGTTGTTTACAAACACCACCTACAAACTTACTAGCTTTTGAAACTTCCACGTGCTTCCATGCCATTAGGCAATGCTGCTTCTCATTCTATTAACAAAGGCCAGTGTCTCTGGCAAGTGTAGGGAGTTTAGACAGATGTCTTACACAGGCATCCCTCCCACCACTGAGCTAACCCTAGATCATCATTTTGAATCCCTGGAAAAAGCCAAAGCAAGAAGTGCTTCTGAAACAACCTCAGGTTCATGTCAAGTCCATAGTTGTACAAGAAGCAGACATACTTTTTAAATATCCCCAACTAAAGTTTTTGTAGCTGAGAAAAAGCTTTTTAGTCCTCAGTATACCAGTGAGAATTAGGTTTTGGACCTCAGCATGGACCTCAGCTTGGACCTCATAGAAACCGGAAATACGTGACTTTCTACTTTCTCTAAATATCTGTTTTAAGCCCTGTAAAACTTAGGGAATGTAAGGAACCCAGTGACTGCATGAGGAATATACCTTCTGCCCCTTTCAGGTGCTTATTAACTGCCCTTTGAATATTTTAAGCTCTCTAGACAGCATAGTAAATAATATACTTCTAAAACATCCTTCATAAAAAGTAGTAATAGCATCAGTGAAAATCTGTTTATAATACATAAAGGTACTTATTCATATCAAGTGTCTAGTGATCAAATATATAAGTAACAAATATAATATGTTTACATGATTGTATGTCTCCTCTTTAATTGAAAGTTACCTACTTAGGTTAGCCATGCTCTGACCTAAATTGAGAAGGATTTTATTTGTAGTTAGCTCCCCTTCTACCACAATATGATGATTAAATTTATCTGTCAATTTATCGGGCCTCAGGTGCTCAGATAGCCAAAAATCATCACAGTGTCTGTGATGGTGTTTTTAAATGAGATTGACATTTGAACTGGTAGACTGAATAAAGCAGATTGTTCTCCCTAAAGTGGGTGGCCCTTATTGAATCAGTTGAAGGGCTAAATAGAACAAATAAGCTAGCTCCCCCATGAGTAAGAGGAAATTCTTCCTGCCTGACGGCCCTGGCGCTAAAACATCAGTCTTATTTGCCTTTGGACTCAAAATGAAACATAGGCTCTTCTAGGTTCCCAAGCCAAAGTGGGTTTTGGACTAGAACTTATACCATTGGCTCTCGTGGTTCTCAGGCTTTCAGACTCAAACTGAAACTACATCATCAGCTCTCTTGGGTCTCTAGGTTGCTGACTGCAGATCTTGGGGTTTATAAGTCCCCATATTCATATGAGCCAATTCCTTATAATAAATAAATATATCCTGTTCTGTTTCTGGAGAACTCTGACTAATACACATGAGAAAAACCACCGAAATTATTACCAAACCGCCAAAGAGTTACAAAACTAGACTTTGTAATTCAAGTTCAGTTAAATGAACAAATATATTCTTCAGTATCTAGTGAATCAGAGCTGCTCTGGGCAACACTGAAAAAAAACCCAGTAGACAGTCTCGTGAAGAAAAGATGACATAGTCAAGGCTAGGAAAAGATATACTTATTATGTAGATAAGAAAATATCTACACATGAAAAGCCAAGTAAAATTTCCATGAAAAAAAATTTAATCAAGGGATAGACAGTGAAGAAAAGAGTTTCTTTAATGTCACAAATAGCCCTGGGTTAACTAAAATTATTATTGACATAAAATTCAGTTCTCTCACATCTGCATTTAGCATTTCCTGCTGTATCTACATTATTTCATGTCCTCTTGAAATTTGGGAACCTCAGTCATGTACATTATATTACATGTCAAGTTGCAGAGTAGGAAAATATAGCCTATATATAGAGAAAGGCTATTTATATATAGAGAGAAACTATACATATATACCCTATATGTAAAGCCTATATATAGGGTATGTGTGTGTATGTGTATGTATGTGTATATATATATATATATATACACATATATATACACATACATACATATATATACACATACATACATATATATACACATACATACATATATACATATATATATATGTGCTACATATTGTCAAGAAAATACTAATTAAAACCATAATAAGATACCACTACAAACCTACTAGAATTACTTAAATTTTAAAAAGTTGACGTTGCCTGATGTTAGCAAGGCATGGAGCTACTGGAACGCTCATACACCCTGATCGTGGAAATGTAAAATGGTACCAACACTTTGGAAGTGATTTGACAGCTTCTTATAAAGGGAAAAGTAAATTTATGTATTATCTAAAAATGTATCCCTTCCCAAAGATCTACAAGATAAATAAAAATACATGTCTATACAAAATCTTCTCTTAATGTTTATAGCAGCTTTAGATGTAATTGTGAAAAACAAGAAAATCTGAAACAAACTAAATGTCCATTTACAAATGAAAGGAAATACAAACTAAATATTTTCATGTAATGGAAAATTACACAGCAGTGAAAAGCAATGAATTGTTGAGATACACAACAAGAGGATGAACCAAAAATTATTCTAAGGAAAATAAAACAGATACAAAGAAATATATATTATATAATTTCATTTTTCTAAAACTCTAGAAAGATAAATCAAACTATAGGTATAGAAAGCAGTAAATTTCTGGGGCTAGGGGTGAAGTGTAGAGATTGACTAGGATAGGGCAAAAAGAAAGTTTTGGAGGTGTTGGAAATGTTTTATTTTTGTTGGTGATGGGAGTAACATGGAATATATATTTATCAAAAATCATCAACCTCTACAATTACAATTGGTGGATTTTACTGTATGTAAATTATCCCTCAATAAAATAGATTTTAAAAATCCAAAGAAAACCCAAAGTCAAGTCTAATGTCCTTCTAGATGCTCCCATTTGCCTCCTTTTAGTCTCTGTTCAAAGGTCATCTTCTCAGTGAGGACTTCTCTAACTACTGTATTTAAAACTTCAACCCTGCTTTCCAATTCTTAACCCTTCTTCTACTCTATTCCCTATGGTGCTTAGCATCAGCTAATATACTATGTAGTTTACCTAGACTGTATACGTCATTATTGTCTGCTTTCTCAAACTAAAATGAAATTGCCATAAAGCCACATATATTTTATATTTATTTTTATGTTTTCTTCACTAATGCAACTGTACTGGATAAATGAATGAAGTTCCAAAGAGCAAATTTTTTCAGAGCAATCCAGTTTTAGCAAGCCACTAGATGAAATGTATTGGGATACCTTTGAGTAATCACATTTCTATGTTGTCATATCTAAACAGTGTTTCTCAAATATATTCTCAGTGTTATTGGTTGACTCTAAGTAACAACTGACACATAATCTTGGCATTAAACAGGAGAAAGGCTGAGAAAAATATTTTTTAAAGGATGTGAAGACCATGGTGCCAGAGTCAATGATACAACAAAAAAAACTGACATATCCTCTGTTAAAATATCACTTTAATCACATTTACTCTTAGGAATGCTTTAAAAGTTAATTTACTCTTAGAACCATTCAAGCAGGTTTACTTGCCTGTGTCAAAGAAGGTTTATTGTATTTACTTTAATCAAGTTATTTAACTTCTCCAGATCCATTTTCTCATTTGTAAAATGAATAGGGTTTTCAGAGTAGGTAGAATCACTGAGTTTTGAAGAAGCTTCTGAGAGATGTAAAGGGTGTTTTGGGCAAGTACAGTTGGGCTTAGGCAATTAATGAAAAGTTTTGGAGCCGAGTCATCAAACATATTAGAATGCTAGAGAGAAAATTCACAAATTCCAGCTGATTCTCTACTTCCCCAAAGCTAAATTGCCCCACTCTTTTTTTGATTCAGTGAATTACCACAGGGTTTCTCCAATAACCTCAAACCCTCTTTTAAAAGTACGTTGACCAGAGTCATTCCCTATCATTTGTCACTGCGAGTTCTGACTGATAAAGAAATTGGTCGTTGGTAAACTGGGGTATGACACGTGACATGCTAAAATGTGAAAATAACATAATGAAGTTTAAGTGAGAAACATTAAGGGTTTCTTGGATTAAAAGTTGAGAACATTTTAATTCTTGCTAGTTTAAATAGAAAAATTGTTTGATTAAGCTGCCATTTGTCATATTTTGAGCCCCAGATCAAATGACTAGACTGCACTTACAGGATGCTGATAGAAAAGGTCAGTATGCTGAAGTTGTCAGTTACTTCTTTCAAATTTTCATAAAATATTACAAGAGAGCAATGATCCATTGACACAGCTATATGTATAGACTTTACCACGAAAGTTCATGTGAAATAATTTCTGTGGGTTTCTGTAATTTTTACTGCATTTTCTAAGTGTTTGTTGTAATTGTATAGAATTATGCTAGTGAAAAACTAGTATATTTAGATTATAACAAAATTTCAATTGTAAATCACATTACTTTTCTGTGTTCTCTGACATTGATCCAGGTACAGTACAGAATGCTATTAATATAGAAGAGCTTAGCTAATTGTAATGCAAAAATTCAGATCTTCCCATGCATTAAATATGCCATGTTTATATGACTTTATGAGCAAACTTCTTATTGTGTCTTACTTTTTGTAATTGTACCTTTAACTTTCCTGTTTGACATTAGAAAAAAAACTTTATAATCCTTAATTGTAGATGTATCTTTCTACCAATCACATCACTGTTTTGTTGTGACAACCAGACAAAACAATTTTAAAGAACTGTAAACAAAGTTTCATCATCTTATACTTGCATTTTTTTTCTTTAATTAAGCCAGTGCAGTTAAGCTAAAGTTTAAGAAGATATTCAGAGTCCTAGTTCTGTTCTTAAGAAATTATTTTTTTACTAATACACATACATAATGTGCTGGACACTATTCAAAGTGAACACAAATACTAACTCTTTAAATCATGATAACAACATTATGAGGTTGGTACTGTGATTATCCACCATATTCCACAGATGAGAAAGCTGAGACACAGAGAGGATAAATAAGTGTACCTGATCACACAATTAATAAGTAGTAGAGCTGAGATTTGAACCCAGGCAGTCTGGCTTCAGAAAACATTTTGGTAAAGGCCATTTTTATATTTATGTAAATGGAAATTTTTATACAAGATCTCTATGTACATAATCTTTATGTACATAAAGGACTCCATTTACTAATACAAATATATACGTTAAATTATCTGATGTATCGAATTATCCTAAGCACTTAAAAACTCAAAATAACATTTGCAAGATTAACCAAGCCCCAATGCAAATATTATAATTCAACAACATTTTTAGTATTGATTGTTTGATATCAGAGTATTCTAAAAAGAAGACCAAAGGACTGACAGTAGTTGCGTTGTCAGAATAAGGCCAATTCTGAAAGCAGTCTATTGTTGTTTGATCCTGGTAACAACCTCTTGGAAATGGGTGAATAAGTTTTTATCTACCTGCCAAAATATACTCTACCAATATCCACTTACAGGAGACCATCGAAAATTAGTATTGGCTCCCTCCAGCCCAAGATCACCCAGAGATACCCATAGTCAAAAAGAAGTTGGCATGATTGACTAATGTTACATAAGAGAGAGCACACACCATGGAGAATCAATGGGCAGCAAGAGAGGTTTAGAAAATATTCAAAACAGTGTTTTGGCTTCCGTTAGATGATCTGGGGTGAGGTACATGGAAGGAAGGCTTGCTTTATTTTCTTCAGAAAATAAGGGTAAATTTCTAGTTATCTTGAGTTTTATCTAGAAGGTGGGAAGAATGAGGTGAGGCTAAAGCTATAATTGGGGAAAGAGTTGCTGCTCACAGTAGCCAGGAAATGGGATGTTAGGTTATTTTTATGGTTTGGGCAACAATCTTACATTTTTCTGTGGTTAGATGTGATTATAAAGTGGTCTTAAACCACAGCACAACTGAGTTTTAAGAAATTACTTATTGAATTTTAGTGCTATAGCAAAGAAGAATATTCACAATTATCTAAAAAGGCTAATAAAATGCATCTTCCTTTTCCAACTATATATTGTTTTGAGGCTGGATTTTGTACAGATCCTTCAACCAAAACAATATATTACAAAAGAGTGCAGAAGCAGAAGGAACAATTCATTTATCTTCTATTAACGCAGACATTGAAGAGATTTGGAAAGACACAAAACAATGGTACACTTCTGATAAATTCTTTTATTTTGAAATATATAGTTTACTCTTCATAAAAATGTTATTTGTAATAACATAATAGGTTCATGCTGTTACATCAGAAATTTAATTTAAGTTTCACATATTTAATTTCCAATGTGGTAGACGTATAGCCTATGTCAACAAAGGCTCTTTGGGATTCTCAGTAATCTTTATGAGTTTAAAGGAATCCTGAGAACAAACAGCTTGAGAATTCCTGATCTGGGCAAAGGAGCAATGTGTGCAAAAGTTCAGAGGTCATAAGGAATACAGCCTCATTGCAAGAACTAAAAGAAATTCAGTATGGTTTTATCACAGAGTATGAGGAAGTAGGAAAAGATGGCAAGAATTGAGGAAAAACATCTGTCAGAATGGTACAAACCTCTCAGGACCTTAGCATCTCATGGTCCGTCACAAAGGCCCAGCATATTTTCTTATTAATTCTTTGATTTTTTTTGTGAGCACCCATTAGTGATAAGGAAATATCATTGTGAGATCTACATTTAGGCAAAAAATCACAATAATAATAGTAATAATAAAAATTACTTGGAAAAATTCCTTTCCTCCTCCTTGCCTCAATTATTTGAAAGTAAACAAAAATTAAGACTTCTCCCAAATAAGGGGTTTTGGTGAAGGGCAAGAGATTGAATGAGGCAGAAATCTTTATTGCCTGCTTTTTAATAATCACCAGCTAACCATCATGATAGTATGCAGCATTAATATATATCTGCTGTTAGATTTCATGTCATGCAAAATAATGATTGAAATACTTTTAAGCTAAGCAACTGATAGCCTGAAAACTTACCCCCCACCGCCATATTTTTATTTTGCATTAACTTAGGCAGGTACTGGGCTTGTCTCTAAATAAATTGTGAAGAGAGAAACTTAAAGCCTGATACCACTCTAATGGAAGTGGCGGACCGGCCTCTACATTTGAAGATCCTTTCAATATGAAAAGCTGAAGATACTTCATTGTACTCTAGAGTATAATCACCTAGTTTTCCTGTAACACAACCTAGATAAGTTTGAGCAATGAATTTTAGTCATAATATATTTTACTCAGGAATAGTACATCATGAATTTGTTATAATTACTGTTTTTATATTAAAGCACATGACATTGAAGCTGATAAGAAACTAAGATCTACGAGGTTAAAATAACTCACATGACAAAGCAGCACAACCTTATTCATATAAAAAAATCAACACAGAAAATATGTTAAAGATACTAACTTTTAACAGAGTAAATTTACTTGATCAACAAGATCTACGAATTTCTTTAACTAAAATTATTCCTATTGTATTAATTCTAATGATAAAGATACACAATATAATCATGTCTTAAAATTAGTACAATTGGAATTATCTGGCATTTATTTGACAAATAATTGCCACATTATTGTTTAGAAACCAGATTTAAAATATGCGCAAGCTGATCTAATCTTCCAAATGCCTTTTCTGTTGCTTTAGTTGTCCTGTCATATTTTTGACCAAAGTCAAACCCCATCTTCTTCTGATAATTCCCATTAATCTTCTTAGGAGAAAGAATATAGCTTCTGTTATTCACCACTAATATGTCATATACCTCAAATATAATAAATTCACTGGAAAATGTATTGAGAATGTTTTTCATACACGCGACACATTAAAATCACATAATGGCTTTTTAAAATACTTGTATTTGGATCCTACTCAGAAATTATGATTTAATTGCTTGCTGTAGGTAGGTGGTTACATATCAGTACTTTTAAAGCAATATTTCTTTCTCAGCCCCTATTTCATAGAAGAATTACTTAGTAGACATTTAAGGCATGTAATACCAAGCCCAACCTCAGAACAATTGGTCAGACTTTGGGGGTGGCACGAGCCATAGTAGTTTTTAAAAGTTCACATGTATTTATAACTGGCAGCCCAGGTAAAAACTTACAGTAGAATTTTTTTTTCCTACAAAATGAATGAGAGATGACAAACTTGCCCATAGCAGGAGATCCTATCAACACATCAACTCTGGCATTATGTCAGCAGAACATACTGTGTTGCACAGGTCTGTCAGCATGAAGCTGCATTGTGATCCGCTATACAGAATATAGTGGGGTTTTCTTATCTGTACAACTGGACAAATTACAAGCCCATAAGATTTCAAAACTCAGTGTTAACACATTACATAAATATCATCATTTTACAAAGAATCGAGAAGACTGAACATTCCTAAGGAAAGGCCAGCAGTTGCTATACACGAAAACCAAATATATAAAAACAGTAATTCAAGAGATAAATAAGAAAGAGATCTTAAGAGGAATGTAGTTGAGGCATAGCCAAAAAGGGCTGAATCAGAGGACTTAAGGCTACATGACCATATGCGCAAAATTTCACTTAGTCTTTATTTCCTCATCTGTAAAGGGGGTTCATATCTATTCTATGTAGCTATTGGAGGATTCCATGTCAACCAAGTGTGATCCTGGGACAAACAGAATCATGTGGAGTTTTGTTAAAAATGCAGAATCTCTGGCCTCACCAGAAACATCCTGAATTAGAATTTGTATTCAATGAGAGCCTTCAGGTGGCACGTATGCACATACAAGTCTTAGAAACTGACCTCTGTACACCATCACTGATGTTTCTACCATTGAAGTCAAATATAATATCTCAAATCTCGAAATTTAAATCATTTTATACGGGAAGCAAGGATTGCAATTTGAGGCATACACACAACCAGGTGGTATGTCCAAAGAACAAAGAGAAGGTTGAAGGTCCTATACAAAGGAGAAATGTTACAAATTGTTTTGCAAGAAAGTTCATTGTCACCAGTAAAGTTTCAAGGAGCTAACAAGCTCCAGCTGATGGCAATGGGGAAAACTCCTGTTTCAGTAGCTGTTAGATAAAACCGGCTTCAGGTTACAACAGGCGGTTTCAGCAGCCAGAGTTAGATAGAATTAGTTCTTGGAGCAATGTTATATGCCCTGAGGGCTTTCCCCTGCTGGCCTCTGAACTACTCCGTTGTAGTTGGGTATGACAAAAATGACTCAATTCTTATGATCAACTTTCACATTACTAAAGAAGCCATTTGGGGATGCATTTAACATCAGATCCTCTGATACAGATTGAAACACAAAAACAAAATACATGTACATAGACAACTTTCCAATTACACAGATTTTGCTGAAGCAGAGAGCACCTATGAAGCGCTGAGTTATCCGCAAACATGTGCTACAACCTTGCAACTTAATAGTGGGAATTTAGTTGCCTGGATAGTCAGTCATTAGAACACCTGTTCTGAGTCAGCTTTGAGGCTTCTGCTCATGTGACCATGACATCTTAGTAAAGAGGGTAGCTTATGTTCAACTGTTTTACATTCAGTTGCCTGAGAAAAACTCTTGTCCCTTGTATTCCGGACAAACACAGAAGATCCAGAAATCCTTTCTAAGGTTAACTGGAGAATGATACCAGGAAGTGGGACTGTATTATATCAATTTTAAAAGATAGGAACTTGTTCAGGAAAACAACAGATAGGGGATCTTGAAGCTTTACAGAGAAAAAGAAGTTAGACTCTTTAACCGTTAACTATATCTCATTTCTTTCTTGTCACAGGAACCATGTTTCCCAGCAGTGAACTGCAGTGGCTAAGCTGTATTTTGGTAGGCAAAATATCTTTTTTTTTTTTTTTGAGACGGAGTTTCGCCCTTGTTACCCAGGCTGGAGTGCAATGGCATGATCTTGGCTCACCGCAACCTCCGCCTCCTGGGTTCAGGCAATTCTCCAGCCTCAGCCTCCCAAGTAGCTGGGATTACAGGCACACGCCACCATGCCCAGCTAATTTTTTTTATTTTTAGTAGAGACGGGGTTTCACCATGTTGACCAGGATGGCAAAATATCTTTTGAGAGTAGAAACAGAAGTTGCCTGGATCTGACAGAAGCTGTTTATCTTGCTATTTGATATAAAAGATGAAATACACTACATTGTTATGTAAGCATCCATTGTTTCTCTGAATAAGAGAAGAAACATACACACACTCTCTCTCCCCCCGCCCCCTTGAACCACATACAAATACAACATGTGTCAAAAGTTAAACAAGTTACTATTTTTGGTTAAAATATCTATATGCAATGGTCATATGACCATTCTCACAAGCCCTAACAAAAAGTGGGCATGACAAGAAAAAAAGAAAATTTTCAAAAAATGTAGTAATTCAACATATCATTGGAGACTGAATGTCCATGTGAACATTCTCAAGAAATATTTTATCTATAAACATTTGCCGCGCCCCAGACAAAATGATAAACTCTTGTTAATGCCTGTCTTGTTAATGTCTGTCTGATGATACATCTGGATGGGAATTTTCAGTCTGCTTTGCTTGTAGGCACACTTTCCACTACTTGACCAGCCCATGAGAAATGGAAATACAATTACACACAGAATGAGGAAAACAAAAGCACTCAGCAGTTTTTCCCTTCAAATAAAGACAATTTCAATATCTATAAAGACTGGAAATGTTGGAACAAAATTAAAAAAAAAATACAAAGACAGGAATAAGCTTTTGTCTAAGGTGTTTTATTTAAATCTCTAAATATTTTTCAATTTTAACCATTTCTCACCAGTAGCTAATAGTAACATCTTTATGAGCTAGCATTTAAATATTTTGCTTACAGGTAGATATTAGGTATATTCTCCAACTGCTCAGTGCAATGTTTTGTTTTGTCATTGGATCTAGTTTCTTAATTACTGTTCAAAATCTACCATGTACTTAACTGATTTTTGGTTTTTTAACTGTTTCTTTTACTAGGTACTGAAAGAGGTATGGTGTATTCTCCCTTTTGATTATAGATTTTTCCATTTCTCTTTGCAGTACAATTAATTTCAGTTTAGAATTGCTCTTTATTCCAAGTAAATCAAAGACTTTTTTTTCATTATGGGGTGACTCCATAAAGAATAAAGTAATCTTATCTTTTTAAAAACTTGCCTTTAATATGTACCCCAAAACCTAAAATGCAATAAAAAAAAAACTTGCCTTTAAAATTTATTTTTACCTTAAGGTCTATTTTGCCTATTAATTCAGCATCATTTACTTTCTTTTGGTTTCCTTTCTTTTTCATTTTACTGTCCTTTTATTTTAACCAAATCCCTTATAAATATCACAAAATTAAATTTTAAAATATATGCTTATAATTATTGCATTTTAATTGGAGAGTATATTTCATTTACCTTTATTTTGGTTGCCATAAGTTTTGGCTTTTTTCTGTCCTATTTGCACTTTCTCATTGTCTCAATTTTCCTGTTTTTTTTTTTTTTTCCTCATAGCTTGGCTTCTTTTGATAGGAATATTTTGTTTTCTCATTCTGAATCTATTTATCCCCTCTATTAGTTTCTGAATTAGGTTAATTCTTTACTGCTAACTCTTTGAATTATTTCATGCATAACTCAATCTAGACCAAGAGTCATGTTAATAAAGATCCTTACTCACCAGCAAAGCATTATAAGGGTCTCAGAACACTTTAATTCCGATAGCCCCTACTAACTCATATGGGATTGTTTTACAGCATCTTAATTCTCTTTAAGGGAAATTATTTTTAAATTATGGAAAAAATCAAAAATAGAAAATTAGTTATATTTTGGAGATTTTTTTTGACATTTTGGGGGTTTTCTCCAACTTACTTTTTTATTATACTTTAAGTTCTGGGGTACATGGGCAGAACACGCAGGTTTGTTACATAGGTATACACATGCCATGGTGGTTTGCTGCACCCATCACCCCGACATCTACATTAGGTATTTATCCTAATGTTATCCCTCCCCAATCCCTTCACCCCCTGCTATCCCTCCCCTAGGCCCCCAGGCCCCCAATAGACCTCGGTGTGTGATATTCCCTTCCTTGTGCCCACGTGTTCTCATTGTTCAACACCCACTTATGAGTGAGAACATGCAGTGTCTGCTTTTCTGTTCTTGTGTCAGTTTGCTGAGAATTATGGTTTCCAGCTTCATACATGTCCCTGCAAAGGGAACTCATCCTTTTCTATGGCTGCATAGTATTCCATAGTACATATGTGCCACATTTCCTTTATCCAGTCTATGATTGATGGCCATTTGGGTTGGTTCCAAGTCTTTGCTATTGTAAACAGTGCCTCAATAAACATACATGTGCGGAGCTCTCATTGTGTCCACGGAGAGGTGAGTCTAAGCTGCATTTCCAGACTGATCTTTGTTGCCCATGGAACGGGGAAATTCCCAAGTGAAGAGGAGACGCAGGACACCAGGCAGAACCTCCGCCAGGCGAAGCCGGCAGCCAGGGTGGCGGCGGCCGGCCCTACCCAGCGCTCCCCACAGGGCGCGCTTGTCCGGGTGCCCCATTGAACCGGCAACCGGAGATGTGAGAGGGCTGGACTTGAGACTGAGCTAGACTTGGACAGTGGGCCAGCCCAGGGGATTGCAGGGACAGAGCGTTAGGGGTGGCCCAGTGGGACGAACAAAACTGCAATTTCAAACAAGCCCCATGCAGAAGGCCCAAGACACTCTGAGGGGGAGGGGCGTCCACCATTACCAAGGCAACCCACCCCAACTGAGATACACGCCCATTGCTGACGCAGCCTGCCATTGCCGAGGCAACCCGCTACAACAGAGAGACTCCACCCAGGGCGTGGTGGAGAACACAGCAGAACAGCAGAGCCAGGGCGAGCCTCACAACAGCAGGGCGGAGCCTCAGCAGGCAAACAGTGGCTAGTCTGCATCCCAGCTGGGCAGGACCTCAATGGACATCCAAAAATAAAGCCCAAACCCCTCAACACAGAGCATTTGAGAAAAAAAAAGGGTTTCTTAATGAGCTCTGTTACAGCAGAATCAAACATAGCAGCCTAACAGCCCTGAATGAACAACAGAGCTCACAGCTCAGCAATTAAGCTCCTATAAAGTACAAACTGTCTCCTCAAGCAGCTCCCTGACCCCTCTATATCCAAAAGACTGACATTAGGCAGTCATCATCCTGGGACAAAGATAGCAGAAAAAGAAACTGGTAGCATCCCTCGCTGTGCCACAGCTGCTAGAGGTGCACCCCAGACAAGCAGGGTCTGGAGCAGACCTCAGCAGTCGTACAGCGAAGGGGCTAGACTGGTAGAAGGAAAACCAAGCAACAGAAATACTTCATCATCAACATTCCGGGTGTCCACTCAGAGACCCAATCGAAAAGTCAGCAACTACGCAGACGACCAGCGGACAAATCCACAAAGATGGGAAGAAACCAGCGCAAAAAGGAGGAAAACACCCGAAACCAGAACACATCGCCTCCTAGAAAGGACCAAAACTCCTCACCAGCAAGGGAACAAAGCTGGACAGAGAATGACTGTGACGAAATGACAGAATTAGACTTCAGAAGATAGATATTGAGAAACTTTTGTGAGCTAAAAGATCATGTATTAAATCAATGCAAAGAAACTAAGAACCTTGAAAAAAGATTCAAGGAAATGATAACAAGAATGGATAACTTAGAGAGGAATATGAATGAATTAAAGGAGCTGAAAAACACAATATGAGAACATTGTGAAGCAAGCACAAGTTTCAATAGCCGAATTGACCAAGCAGAAGAAAGAATATCTGAAGTCGAAGACCAACTCAATGAAATAAAACGAGAAACCAAGATTAGAGAAAAAAGCGCAAAAAGGAATGAACAAAGTCTCCAAGAAATGTGGGACTATGTGAAAAGACCTAACCTACGTTTGATAGGTGTACCAGAAGGGGACGAAGAGAATGAATCCAAGCTGGAAAATACTCTTCAGGACATCATCCAGGAAAATTTCCCCCACCTAGCAAGACAGGCCAACACTCAATTGCAGGAAATACAGAGAACACCACAAAGATATTCCGCAAGAAGAGCAACCCCAAGGCACATAATCGTCAGATTCAACAGGGTTGAAATAAAGGAGAGAATACTAAGGGCAGCCAGAGAGAAAGGTCGGGTCACCCACAAAGGGAAGCCCATCAGACTCACAGCAGATCTCTCGGCAGAAACACTACAAGCCAGAAGAGAGTGGGGGCCAATATTCAACATTCTTAAAGAAAAGAACTTTCAAGCCAGAATTTCATATCCAGCCAAACTGAGCTTCAGAAGTGAAGGAAAAATAAAATCCTTTGCAAACAAGCAAGTACTCAGAGATTTTGTCACCACCAGGCCTGCTTTACAAGAGCTCCTAAAAGAGGCACTACACATAGAAAGGATCAACCAGTACCAGCCATTCCAAAATCACACTGAATGCTAAAGAGCATCAACATAATGAAGAATCTACAACAACTAACAGGCAAAACAGCCACTTAGCATCAAAATGGCAGTATCAAATTCACACATAACAATATTAACCCTAAATGTAAATGGACTAAACGCACCAATCAAAAGAAACAGACTGGCAAATTGGATAAAAATTCAAAACCCATCAGTGTGCTGTATCCAGGAAACCCATCTCACATGCACGGATACACAAAGGCTCAAAATAAAGGGATGGAGGAAGATTTACCAAGCTAATGGAAAGCAAAAAAAAGCAGGAGTTGCAATTCTCATCTCTGATAAAATAGACTTTAAAGCAACAAAGATCAAAAGAGACAAAGAAGGCCATTACATAATGGTAAAAGGATCGAAACAACAAGAAGAGCTAACGATCCTAAACATATATGGACCCAATGCAGGAGCACCCAGATACATAAGGCAAGTTCTTAATGACTTACAAAATTACTTAGACTCCCACACAATAATAGTGGGAGACTTTAACACTCCACTGTCAATACTAGACAGATCAACCAGACAGAAAATCAACAAGGATATCCAGGGCTTGAACTCAGACCTGGAGCAAGCAAACCTGATAGACATTTACAGAACTCTCCTCCCCAAATACACAGAATACACATTCTTCTCAGCACCACATCACACCTACTCTAAAATTGACCACATAATTGGAAGTAGAGCACTGCTCAGCAAATGCAAAACAACTGAAATCATAACAAACAGCCTCTCAGACCATAGTGCAATCAAGTTAGAACTGAGAATTCAGAAACCGACCCAGAACCGCACAGCTTCATGGAAACTGAACAACTGGCTCTTCAATGTTGACTGGGTAAACAACGAAATGAAGGCAGAAATAAAGAAGTTCTTCGAAACCAATGAGAATGAAGACACAACGTGCCAGAACCTCTGGGACACATTTAAAGCAGTCTCTAGAGGAAAGTATATAGCAATAAGTGCCCATATGAGAATGGAGAGATCCAAAATTGACACCCTATTGTCAAAATTGAAAGAGCTAGAGGAGCAAGATCAAAAAAACTCAAAACTCAGCAGAAGACAAGAAATAACTAAGATCAGAGCTGAGCTGAAGGAGACTGAGACATGAAAAACCCTTCAAAAAATCAATAAACCCAAGAGCTGGTTTTTTGAAAAGATCAACAAAATAGACAGACCACTAGCCAGATTGATTAAAAATAAAAGAGAGAACAACCAAATAGATGCAATAAAAAATGATACAGGGGAAATCACCACAGATTCCACAGAAATTCAAACCATCATCAGAGAATATTACAAACAACTATATGTGCATAAACTAGTAAACCTGGAAGAAATGGATAAATTCCTGGACTCCTGTGTCCTCCCAAGCCTAAACCAGGAGGAAGCTGAAATTATGAATAGACCAATAACAAGGTCTGAAGTTGAGGCAGCAATTAAGAGCCTACCACACAAAAAAAGCCCAGGTCCAGATGGGTTTACAGCTGAATTCTACCAGACACACAAGGAGGAGCTGGTACCATTCCTTCTAAAACTATTTCAAACAATCCAAAAAGAGGGAATCCTTCCCAAATCATTTTATGAGACCAACATCATTCTGATACCAAAACCCGGCAGAGACCCAACGAGAAAAGAAAACTTCAGGCCAATATCCATGATGAACATAGATGCAAAAATCTTCAATAAAATATTGGCAAGCCGATTGCAACAGCAAATCAAAAAACTTATTCATCACGATCAAGTAGGATTCATCCCAGGGATGCAAGGCTGGTTCAACATACGCAAGTCTATCAACGTAATTCACCACATAAACAGAACCAAAAACAAAAACCACATGATTATCTCAATTGACGCAGAGAAGGTATTTGACAAAATTCAACAGCCCTTTATGCTAAAAACCCTCAATAAACTCGGTATCGATGGAATGTATCTCAAAGTAATAAAAGCTATTTATGACAAACCAACAGCCAATATCATACTGAATGGGCAAAAACTGGAAGCATTCCCTTTGAAATCTGGCACTAGACAAGAATGCCCTCTTTCACCACTCCTATTCAATATAGTTCTGGAAGTTCTAGCCAGAGCAATCAGGCAAGAAAAAGAAATAAAGGGTATTCAAATAGGAAAGGTGGAAGCCAAATTGTCTCTCTTTGCAGACGACATGATAGTATACCTAGAAGACCCTATCACCTCAGCCCAAAAACTCCTGAAACTGATAAGCAACTTCAGCAAAGTCTCAGGATATAAAATCAATGTGCAAAAATCACAAGCATTCGTCTACACCAATAACAGACTTAAAGAAAGCCAAATCAAGAATGAACTGCCATTCGCAATTGGTACAAAAAGAATAAAATACCTTGGAATACAACTCACAAGGAACGTAAGAGACCTCTTCAAGGAGAACTACAAACCACTGCCCAACGAAATCAGAGAGGACACAAACAGATGGAGAAACATTCCATGTTCATGGTTAGGAAGAATTAATATCGTGAAAATGGCTATACTGCCCAAAGTAATTTACAGAATCAACGCTATCCCCATCAAGCTACCATTGACTTTCTTCACAGAACTGGAAAAAACCACCATGAACTTCATATGGAACCAAAAGAGAGCCCGCATAGCCAAGTCAATTCTAAGCAAAAAGAACACAGCGGGGGGCATCACACTACTGGATTTCAAACTATACTACAAGGCTACAGTAATCAAAACAGCAGGGTACTGGTACCAAAACAGAGATATAGACCAATGGAACAAAACAGAGGCACCAGAGGCAACACAACATACATACAACTATACAATCTTTGATAAACCCGACAAAAACAAGCAATGGGGAAAGGATTCCATGTTTAACAAATGGTGTTGGGAAAACTGGCTAGCCATGTGCAGAAAGCAGAAACTGGACCCCTTCCTGACACCTTACACTAAAATTAACTCCAGATGGATTAAAGACTTAAACATAAGACCTGGCACCATAAAAACCCTAGAAGGAAATCTAGGCAAAACTATCCAGGACATAGGAGTAGGCAATGACTTCATGAACAAAAGACCAAAAGCATTGGCAACAAAAGCCAAAATAGACAAATGGGACCTAATGAAACTCCACAGCTTCTGCACGGCAAAAGGAACAGTCACTAGAGTGGATTGGCAACCAACAGAATGGGAAAAAATTTTTGCAGTCTACCCATCTGACAAAGGGCTCATATCCAGAATTTACAAGGAACTCAAACAGATTTACAGGAAAAAAAACAAGCCCATTCAAAAGTGGGCAAAGGATATGAACAGATACTTTACGAAAGAAGACATATATGAGGCCAACAATCATACGAAAAAATGCTCATCGTCACTGGTCATCAGAGAGATGGAAATCAAAACCACATTGAGATACCATCTCACGCCAGTTAGAATGGCGATCATTAAAAAATCTGGAGACAACAGATGCTGGAGAGGATGTGGAGAAAAAGGAACACTTTTACACTGTTGGTGGGAGTGTAAATTAGTTCAACCATTGTGGAAGACAGTGTGGCGATTCCTCAAGGCCTTAGAAATAGAAATTCCATTTGACCCAGCAATCCCATTACTGGGTATATATCCAAAAGACTATAAATGGTTCTACTATAAGGACACATGTACACGAATGTTCATTGCAGCACTGTTTACAATAGCAAAGACCTGGAATCAACCAAAATGCCCATTGATAATAGACTGGATTGGAAAAATGTGGCACATATACACCATGGAATATTATGCAGCAATCAGAAATGATGAGTTTGTGTCGTTTGTAGGGACATGGATGAATCTGGAAAACATCATCCTCAGCAAACTGACACAAGAACAGAAAATGAAACACCGCATATTCTCACTCATAGGTGGGTGTTGAAAAATGAGAACACATGGACACAGAAAGGGGAGTACTGAACACTGGGGTCTATTGGGGGGAAAAGGGGAGGGCCAGTGGGAGGGGGAGGTGGGGAGGGATAGCCTGGGGAGGAATGCCAAATGTGGGTGAAGGGGAGAAGAAAAGCAAAGCACACTGCCATGTGTGTACCTACGCAACTGTCTTGCATGCTCTGCTCATGTACCCCAAAACCTAAAATCCAATAAAAAATAAAAAAAAAAACATACATGTGCATGTGTTTATATAATAGAATAATTTATAATCCTTTGGGTATATACCCAGTAATGGGATACAGAATCTTAGAACTTGTTATATCCATTCCACCAGTCCAGATTGAATGATATATAATCAGCTGTATCTCACTATTCTTTTTGCCTCTCGGACTTCTAAATTTTCTACATTCATATGTGATCCAGAAAACTTCAATTATACACATCAATTTTTTTCACAACAAATGTTTATTTAGACCTGTATCACACAATTACTTATAACTGATTTACCAATTCTCACCTCTTAGAGCTTACCTATAAGATAATTCTTCTTCTGCTTTAAGTATATTTTGTCGAATATACTCTAGTGTGAACTTACTGATAAGTACTCTGAGTTATTATTGTCTGGAATTGTCTTTATTTTACCAATACTCTTAAATAATATTTTCACCAGATGTACAGTTTTAGGATAAGAGTTATTTTCTTCAGCATTTTGAAGATAGTTACTTTTCTTCTGGCTAGGGCTTTTAAGAAGTCAATCATCAATCAAATTGTCACATCTTTGTGGTAATCATTTTTTCTGTCTGCTATTAACATCTTTTCCTTGTCTTTAGCATTCTATAGTCCACTCTGACTCATCTAAATTAGAGTTTCTTTTTATTTATCCTGCTGAATGTTGTATTTTATTCTTGTATTTCTTTAGTCAAAGGATTAGTATCTTTCCAGAATTCTAGAAAATCCTTAGTCTTTAGCCTCTCTATTATTGCTCTTTTCTCAGTCTCTCTGATTTCTTCTAGACTTCTAATTAAATATATTTTAGAAAATTACCTTCTCACTATTCCTTTTTTCTCTTACTCTGTCTTTTACATTTTCTGTCTGTCTATATGGTCAAAAACATTCAATGATATGCTTACAAATTTCTCACAGGATTCAAAGTGGTTATGCTTGATATATTTTTGGAACAAACAGATCACATGAATCCAGGCAGTAAATCTGCAAGAGGATTAAGTTGTGGTACAAATAATCAGGGAGATATTTTCTTCTCCCAGTCTCTGTCAGTGTTATGCCTTCCTCTGTGTGGCAGGGTCATTTCTCATCCTCCTGCACATTAAAGTGTGGGTCTTTGACATTCCAGCATCAGCAGCTTTCGCTGTTAACATCTTAGTTTTGCCTTTGGCATTATATTGTTCACTCTCACTCATCTAAATTATAATTTTTCTTTATTTATCCTGCATACTTTTGTATTTTATTCTTGCATTTCTTTACTCAAATAATTGATATCCTTCCAAAATTCTAGAAAATTTTTAGCATTTAGCCTCTCACATACTGCTATTGTATTTTTCACATTGAGAAGGTCCTAGACTTTATCCCTGGACAGCAAGATCTATGAAACTTTGGAAATTGGGATTCAATTATCTTCCGCTTTCCTTCCTTTCTCTTTTTAAACATATAGTGACTTCTTTTCTTCATCAAAAAGCCATTGAAAAATCCTGAACTTGGTGGTGTACTAGAGAGGAAGACTCGTAAGTGGGTGGGGGTGGATTAACCACCAGCAGAGTGTGAACATTGGCCACACGCAGGGAGACTGAGCCAATGGGGACCAATTTTCTTATTAGACTAGGGGAAATAACCCTAACAAAGGAAAAGCTAGAGTGAGACTTTTGTTGTTAGACTAGAACTGGAGATATCAGTATGAATTCATGGCTTTTTGCAGATATCTAGGTAAAATAATCAATGTGAGTGTATCTTTTGTGAATGTGTGTGTGTGCACATATATACATGCATATATTTCCTAATCTGTCCACTGAGAGCATGGGAGGAATGACACCCCAGTATCAACATGCACAGCTCCTACCCAGATACTGCTTTCTGAATACCTTTCTCCACTAAATGGAACTAAGGGTCCTTGGAATAATAGGTTAATCAGGGGCTTGTGCACAGGAAGGGAAAGGCAGTAAAGACATATACAAATAATGGAGACATGGCCAAAGAACTCAGAAGGAAACTTGAAGGAATTCCCATTGGCTAAATCAGGGAAAATAAAAGCATCAAAACAAATAGTGGTAATAATATATTATTTCCCACCTAATAAAATAGGAGCTCAGAAGCCCAAACTAATACAAATTAATTAAGTATAGAGAAAAGAAACTTCTGAATCAAGACACCAACTAACAAATGTTGAAAAAATGATAGTATTATTTTTGAAAATCACCATTTGATAACCATACTAGTGGTAGTTAATTCAATCAAGAAACATTAATTGATGCTAAAAGTTAGTTGGTTAAAGTTATGTAAGACACAGGATTTTGCATAGTCTTGAAGTATCTCACCACAAAATAATTATTAAAAAGGGAGGGGTGCATGGGAGTAACTCTACAATGGAGAAACCTGGCAGGTATCACCTTTTTTAAGTCATCATATATAACACAACCAATAATGGGACAAATAGACATGCACCATTCAATAGGATTCAATGGTATTCAGATGAAAAAACAACCTGGCTATAAAAGGCTATATTACCTTTATAATCAGAGGGGAAAAAGCTAAAAACAAAGTTTTAAAAAATACATGAGACTGTAAGGCAGTACAAGACTAGCTCAAATTGAGAAACATTCTACAAAATGATTAGCCTAGAATCTGCAAAACTAATAATGTCATAAAAGTTAAGCACTGAGGTGTTGTTACACATTGAAAGAGACAGAGAGACATACAACTAGTATAAGGCCTAATCCAGGATGGATCCTTTTCTATTTAATAAAAAGAAAACATTATTAGGATGCTTAGCAAAGGAGTCTCTGGAAAAATGATATTTAGGGATTCTTTGTGATATTTTACATCTTTTGTTTAGTTTCACTATGTCAAAATAATAACGACTCAAACAACCTGAAGCTCAGCGTCACTTACAGTAGAGCAGACATCCTTGGGGCACTTCCTCGCCTCCCAGTATTCCTGCTTTCACTTTACTTACAGCCTTTGTGGATTTATTTTCTTGTCAGCTCAGTGATACATCTTAAAGACTTTTTAAATTATATTTTGCCCAGAATTTTCCATTGTTTTAAGTGGAAGAAATATTCAGAGTATCTAATCTACAATACTTCCAGAAGCTGTAGTCTCATATCGATTTTAATATTTTTGTTCCATTTTTCCCTTCTGTTAAGAATATCTATGTGTGTGGTATCTCCTTTGCCTTTCTAACACATTCTCCCTATTTCTTTCGTTTGTTTCTCTATGTTCTTTTTATTCACTTTGTTCAATTTCTTCAGATGTCTTTAATATCTCCAATTTTTAGCAGCATCCAATATTCAGTTTTCTTGTCAATTCTGTTATATTTTTAATTTGTGAGACACTTCTGTTCGTTTCTCTCATCTCTTTCCTGAGCTCTACCAACTTATTATTTTTATTACCTTCTCTTATCCTATCCCTATTTTAAGAATTTAGGTCTTATCTCTATTTTAAGCATTGATTTCAGGGTAGTCTCTACTAAAATAACTTTATAGAGACTTTCTATCCTAATTTAACCTGTTTCATGATTTAAAAAAATTTATATATACCAATTTTCAATCCTTTGTCACATTTTTGTCCAGATATTTTTATACAGCTTTAAGAGTTCTATCCTAATTACATTTTTTACTAGCCTTTAAATGAGGCTGTTCTTTTGTGCCATCTGTGTCACTGAAAGACGGTCAGTAAAGAACTTCAATTTCAATGAGTTGTCTCTGTACACTTACTTCCTCACCAGCTCTCTGCAAGAGGTTTCCACTCTAGGAGAACAGTAATGTTTTCTGGTTACAATGACACCCCTAATTTACAAGCCAGTATGTAGTAATTTAGTCTTCTTCTCTTTAGCTGACAAAACTCTACAGCTGCAAAACTGAGTACAACCGGCTGTGTACTGATACGGCAAAAGAAACAAAGCAGGAGCAAAGATGGTGTATCACTGCATTTGCCTTTTCTCGTGGGCCCCAAACAGTCTGCAGTGTCACACAGGGATGTGCATGTAGCACATTAAACACAAACCTGTAGATCACACTAGAAGTGCTGACAATGGGTGAGATGACATCAGAGGAATAGGCAGTGGCCAGCTCTCAGAGAGGTCGTGGGGAGTCCAGTTTGAAGGGTATTCTCCTAATCTAAAAAAGAAATTGAACTTACTTGACAGCAGTGAAAAAGGAGTGAAGTGGATGGGTGCATAATTTGGGAGATACAACCATTAAGACTTGCTAATGGATGAGATATGGAAGGAAACAAAAAAGAGGACTCAAAGATGCATCGTAGTATTTTTTTTCTAAACAAAGGGGGTAATGAGGGATTATGAGTAAAACTAAGAGGAACTATTTTAGAGGGAAGGTAAATACTCAGGGTTAGAAATAAATATTAAATAAATAAAGACACATCAGTATCTGCCCTCAAGAAGCATATAATCCCCAAGGGGAACATAGAGAAGAAAGGAGGAAACATCAATAAAATGTGGTAAGTGCGATAATTAGGAATATGTAGAGCACTACAGAAATACATAGAAAGGGCACCTAAACCCTTCTTTCCAAGTCAGGGGGGACGACCTGGAGGATGTTACTATCACTTGAATGAAGATCAGGAATGAGAAAGAGCTAATGATTTCAGAAAGGCTCAGGATGGCTGAGACAGAAAGCAAGGCAGGAAATAATTAGAGGAGGGCTGAAGCGGTAGAGGCAGACAGACAGTGAGCAAACATTTAAACGATGATCAGAGTTTGGTACTTATCCTGAGGGAAATAGGACATCAGGGCAAGTGACATGCAAGCAGGGAACATAAGTACTTCCTTTCTGCTCTCAATTCATTGGCAGGAAGTGGTCACTGGCCTCACACCACTGCATGGGCAGGAGAATGAGGTCTCCTGCCGGTCCAGGGAAGAGAAGAAGGAATACGTGAACACTAGCAACCTCTACCACAGAGGGACACCATTCACTGTGTGGATAGGATGTTAAATACTAGGTATCCAAACCATTCTTCTTCAGTAGAAAACCCACAGGGACAGGAGTTTTTAAAGATAAACTATTAAAACAAAGTTTCAGTCTATATGAATATTTTTCTATTGCTATGATATATGAATAAGGATATATACACTGTCACCAAATCTTACAATTGATTTTTAATATGAGCTCTGTACCAAACACCTGAACTGCTGAAATGGGACCAAGGACAGCCCACTATGGCTGCCAATTGGAAGAGATTTCCCAAATATGTTAATATACCACTGAAAGAGAAAACTGTGGTTTCAAATCTTATCACCACACAGAAAGCCACATACAGAGAGGCCTCAGACTGCTGTGAAATGATCAGACTTCTTCTCCCTGTGGCTGTCTGTGTGGCCAGGGGAGAAAAAAAGCAGTGATTGGTTTTCATTAATGGTTTTGATTCCCCAGAACCTGGACATTTTGCTTAAATAGTAGTTCTGTAAAACATGAGGATAAATACAAAAGACGTGTAAAAAGACTCTATCAACATCTATGCAGATTCACCAGGTTGCTAATATGAGGAACGAAAGAGCGGAAACGAACAATAAAAGGGAACTCATATAAGGCTTCAGAGAGCAGTAACACTAAAGCAGATAAAGGAACACAGTCCTTGAAACACTGAGGTTTGGCTAACCAGCGGTTCACTAACTAATGTATGCCTAAGGTTCTTTCTTTCATTCTATTCCTATTACTTCTGCATGTGTGCAGGGAGAAGGGCCAGAAAAGATCAACTTCCAAATACAAGCTGAAGGGTAAGAATTTACCTTTGTTCTCATAGTTCTCCCATTATGATTTGCAAAGTTTCATATCTAGCCTCTCTTGCCAGGTGAGCATAGAAACATGTAAAAGAGTAGATGGAAAGGAAGGTAAGTGAGTGCACAGGAGAAACAACACACACACTTTATCAAGAGATGACTTTTATCCTAACTTGGTCCCTGAGGGAATGTGTGTCTTCAGTAAGTTACAGTGTGGAACTGTGGCTTCATTTCCTAATCTGTAATATGACAAGGTTGACAGTTGACCTCTTGGTAAATTACCATACATCCCAGAACAATCCAGCCTACACCTGTTGACCTAAGGTTATTATAGCATTTCCTCTCACTCTCAGACGTGTTCTGGTTTGAAATGATATGGCCTGCCCCATTCACTTCAGTTGTCTCTTTTAGCTCTAAAATTATATTAATTCTTCTACTCCTTTATTCTGCTAAACCTGGAGCATTTATATGCAGCAAGGCTGTCACCATGAAAATAACAGCAGGCACATATTCAGCTGTCTTGTGAAGTAAGTTAGAGTAACTGTTCCTTCCACTTAGGTCCTGTGGCTGCAAAATCTCTAGCTCTTTCAGCTGGAGTCTTGGTGAAAGTTCAAAATATCACCCTCTTGTAGAATCAAATTCTGAAAAACCGAATTTGCTTGAACTTCTCAAAGAGATAAACAAATGCTAAGTATTTACTTTGTCAATAAAATTCATCATTGTATACCCTATAGCCTTTCATGGGTTAATAAATTATAATGATAAAATTGCCTTTTTTTTTTTTTTGAGAGAGAGTCTCACTCTGTCACCAGGCACCAGACTGGAGTGCAGTGGCACAATCTCAGTTCACTGCAACCTCCGCCTCCCAGGTTCAAGCAATTCTCCTGCCTCAGCCTCCCGAGTAGCTGGGACTACAAGTGCATGCCACCACGCCCAGCTAATTTTTGTCTTTTTAGTAGAGACAGGGTTCCACCATGTTGGCCAGGATGGTCTCAATCTCTTGACCTCATGATCCGCCCACCTCGGCCTCCCAAAGTGCTGGGATTACAGGCTTGAGCCACCACTCCTAGCCAAAATTGCCATTTCTTAGGCTGTGCAGTGCTTCCTATTTACAACTGGTTAATACACTTTACAAAATTCAGGATTTTTAGATGATAAAAGTCACTGAAATATACATATACAATGCCACTTTTTGTGGAAGTTTTTTTTTTTTTTTTTTGAGACAGAGTCTTGCTCTGTTGCCAGGCACCAGGTTGGAATACAGTGGCACAATCTCTGCTCACTGTAACCTCCACCTCCCAGGTTCAAGCAATTCTCCTGCCTCAGCCACCCAAGTAGCTGGGACTACAGGCCCGTGCCACCACACCCAGCTGATTTTTGTATTTTTTTTAGTAGAGACAGGGTTTCGCCATGTTGGCCAGGATGGTCTCTATCTCTTGACCTCGTGATCTGCTCACCTCGGCCTCCCAAAGCACTGGGATTACAGGCATGAGCCACCGCGCTCGGCCTTTGTGGAAGATTTTTAAAGGAGAAAACAAGTTCAAAAACTACTCTGCCCATAAATACATTTAAATAATTTTAACATCTTCTTTCCAAATTAAGGACTATACTGATTTGTTACATATGTTTTAATATGCCAACAAAATTCTATTAAAATTTTGTGTCTGGATTTTTAAAATCTAAATCTCAAACTTGCAATTAAAATATATTTTATCTTAGCATAGCCTCAACCAAGCAAATCTGTGTCTTGGCCCTCTTATCCACACTTGAGGCTCTTCCTTGGAAACCCCAACTCCCTCTCTTCCTTCTCCTTTTCTTTGGCAGCCGTGAGTGTTTTTGGGGACTCTCCTCCCTCTGTCTGGGCCTCCTCTGACTGCCTTGATTTGTCCTTAGCCCTTTTGTGGGAGCTGCTGGTAATTTATAAAGGTGATGGCTGCTTTCCGCAAAGCTGAGCTTTAAATGTTAATGCAACATGTGTTTGGGGACATCTACAGGCTGCCTTCACGGGGAACTCAGATGAATTCTTGGATTAATTAAGGTCATCTCACTTTCATACCTTGCACTCTCATCTTTCCTCCACCAATTAATCTTCACATTTGTCACCATTCCAAAAAACGACTCAAACACAAATCTTAATTTATCATCCACATAAACCTACAAACTCAAACCTGTATTTATCAATGACTTTGACAATAACTTCCTGGAATGTTTATGAACTCTCCCCTCTATATATGTGTTCCAAAAATATTAAGTGACTGATTTTTATACTTCAAACGGCAGAATATTAATAGAATTTGACAAGTTATAGTTCACACTTAAAGATTAAAATACTTTGGAAAGTCAACAAAAAATAAAACATGCTTTCAGATAAGATTAAAAAATAGATAAGAAATGAGAGTTTAATGTTTATATAAATTGTATATAACGTTTACAAAAATTTGTATGTATCAGTCCCAGATTTAAGCACTATTTTTGTTTTCGAGATGGAGTCTCGCTCTTGTCACCAGGCTGGAGTGCAGTGGCATGATGTTGGCTAAGAGCAACCTCCACCTGCCAAGCAATTCTCCTGCCTCAGCTTCCCAAGTAGCTGAGATTGCAGGCATGCACCACCATGCCCAGCTAAGTTTTGCATTTTTAGTAGAAACAGGGTTTTGTCACATTGGCCAGGCTCGTCTCAAGCTCCTGGCCTCAAGTGATCCCCCCACCCCAGCTTCCCAAAGTGCTGGCACTACAGGCGTGAGCCACTGCACCCGGCTGGTTCCAGCTGTTTTAAGCACTTTCTGTTGTATAAACTTATATAATCACCATAGCAATACTATGAGTAAACTATTTCACAGATGAGAAAACTAAATCAAACAGAATAGGAATGAATTCCCAAGGTTCTCCCAGCAAGTAGCGAAGATGGAATTTCATTCCACTGACAATTTCATAGTCCTGGCTCTTAAATCATTGTGCTCTTCTACATGGATCAGTGATTGTCAACCCTATTAGATCAAATATCCACTTAAAAAATATTGTGGGCCATGTGCAATGGCTCATGCCTGTAATCCCGACACTTTGGGAGGCTGAGGCGAGCAGATCATGAGGTCAGGAGTTCAAAACCAGACTGGCCAACATGGTGAAAACCCATCTCTACTAAAAAATACAATTAGCTGGGCATGGTGGCTTGTGCCTGTAATCCTAGCTACTTGGGAGGCTGAGGTAGGAGAATTGCCTGAACCGGGACCAGGGAGGTGGAGGTTGCAGTGAGCTGAGATTGTGCCACTGCACTCCAGCCTGGGCTACAGAGCAAGACTCCAGCTCAAAAAAAAAAAAAAAAAAAAAAAAAAAAAAATTATGTAACTCCCTTTTCACTACTATAAAATACAATTTATAGAAAATATAATCTGCCTACAAGTATAACTTTTAAAAAACACAGAACACCCTAATTATATAAAAGAAAAGAAAGAAAGCAATTTGTAGTAAAATAATAGAAGCAATAATGATCTAAACAGCCAAAAAATGCAAGCTTATACAAGTACATTGCATTTTTAACTCAAATATCACAAGCAGCATTGTCATTAGTGATGACATTTACCATAATAACAGACAATTCTTGGTAGACTTCCAAATCAAACTAAGTAAAATCTTTCTCTATTTCACAATAATTGCATTCTAGCAGGGAACAGCAAATTGAGTTAATAAACTGCCTTTTAAGAAACGTGTTTATATGTGAAAACAGAATTTGGTTCTTTCTTCGGATAGTTATAAATTATTTGCATATGTAAATGTCCGGGGGGACTTTAGAAGTCAACAGTACAGGCTGGGCACAGTGGCTCATGCCTATAATCCCAGCACTTTGGGAGGCCAAGGTGGGCGGATCACTTGAGGTCAGGATCGAGATCAGCCTAACCAACAAGGTCAAACTAAAAATATAAAAATTAGCCAGATACGGTGGCGGGTGCCTATAATCCCAGCTATTTGGGAGGCTGAGGCAGGAGAATGGCTTGAACCCAGGAGGCAGAGGTTGCAGTGATCTGAGATGATCCCACCACACTCTAGCATGGGCGATAGAGTGAGACTCAGTCTCAAAAAGAAAAAAAAAAAGTCAGCAGTACATAAGTTGATTAGTTATTATGTAAGACTCTCCTAAACATGGTTCATCATCCAGCTTCCCAAGTTTCCTACTGTCTAAATAACAATCGTGCATTTCAAACATTGGGACAAAAACAAGATACCCACACAGATCACACAGATTTCTAAAACACTGCTTAGCAGGGGGACTGGCCCTAATAAACACCACTGCTACACATGAAAGAACAGATGATTCCCTTAGAGCACAGAAGGCACCACCTCTGTAAGAGGAAAGTCAAGCAAAAGAACAAATAAAAATGGAAAAGTTTTCTTTAGAATCTACAATGTAAGGAAAACTGAACTTGAACTTTAAATGGATCCTGAAAACAGGTCTTCCAGGGTCACATTTGGTTTTGACATTTTCCTCCCACCTCCCCAGCAAAAGGCATCCCACCTGGCACAACTGAGGGCATGCCTCTGGGTCTGGTCCTCTTCCAAAAGATCTTGGAATGAGCCCACTCTACTCCAAAGCTTATTTGCTCTCTTTATTCTCTTTCAGTCAAACATCATTACCTTCTCGTCTCTCTGACCTCTCTTTCCTCGTTATTCCTTTCAGATGCTCCCAAGAAACAGAGAGGAATAGAAATGAGCTCCAAGAATATTTTTTTGTGATAAAGATATTAGCTGATACAAAAGGGGACTATGACTCTTCTAGAAAGTATTTGATTCATTCATTCAACAAATATCATTAGTCACCTTTGCTATGCTAAATACTGGGTTTGGAAGATAATCTCCCTCTAAAAGGAAATTACAACCTAGGGGGAAGGCAAATAATAAACAGGCAATTTTAAGAGACTATCATAGGCTGGGCATGGTGGCTGAAGCCTGTAATTCCAGCACTTTGGGAGGCCAAGGCATGCAGATCACAAGGTCAGGAGTTCAAGACCAGCAGTGGCCACATTAGAAAGTTATGAGGGACAGAGGAGTGGATAGGACTAGGCAATTGTCTGAATCGGAGGGGTGAGGATGGGTTATAGGAAGCTCTCTGGTCCCCTCACCTCAGTGGACAATGGTGCCACTGACTGATATGGAGACCACAGAAGGAGCACATTGGGTATAATGAGAATGCTGAGGGTGGAGTTTGAGGCACAACGTCCACTTGCAGCTCTGTTACTAATGCACCTGATTGGCTCAGAAACCAGCTTCTCTATTTAGGGCTATTGACTATGATAATAATAGAACCAAAGAAGGCTTTGGATGTAAGCAATCTAATCTCACTTTAAAAATAAACTGGGTACAGACTAGGAGAGAAAGCAACTTAATCCCAAAAGTACAGCTAATTGATTAATATAGAGTGATATGATGAGAAAAAGACACAGAACTAAATCCCTGACCTGCTACTTGTCAGCTATGTGATCTTTCCAAGTTTCTTTCCCTGTCTACCCCTGCTTAGTGTTACAAAAAAAAATAAATAAATAAATCCCAGATGCAAAATGTAGCCTAGTGCTTGGCTCAGAGCAAGTACTTAAAAAATATTTTCCTTCTCATTTCAGAGAACAGATTATTAAATGAAGTCTTCTCTAAGTAAAAGGGAAAAAGTACGGTTTTCCTAAAATTTATTTTTCATCAGTCCTCTACTTGAATATTGGAATCAGGCACAATATGATTTAAATACAGTTTCTGATATCCATTTACTAGACAAGCTACTTAAACATCTTAAACTGCACATCCTTATCTGTAAATATGAAGATAACATCTACCTGGCAGGTTTTTCCAAAGAGTGCATGAAATAACACGTACATGAAAGTATCTAAAAGATTATCTGTCACATAGTAGTTGCTCCAGAAATCCTTCAAAAGATACAGAGATGGAGGAAATTTCAATATAGCTGTTAATATATCAGGATGAGAGCAGTTGGGTACTCTAAATAGTGATAATAGATATAAGATTGAGATTGGGAAGAAATGCTAAAAAGGGAGAAATCTATTAAATCTAAAGGAGATCCTATATTTAGAGAGGAGGGAGAACGAAGGGTCAAAGAAAATAGAACCAAAGATACAGCATAACAGTGTAGAGACAGAATTCCAATTAAGCAAGTAGTAAAAGAGGCAGAGATGTAGGTAATAAGAGGTGCTAAGAAAAGACTATAAAACATGGAAGCCAGTTGTGAAGGATAAGAACATTTAAAAGAGCAGTTTCAATTGACATTATTACAATAGAGTGAACCATTACAAAGAAAAGAAGTCCTTTTGGAGGCCAAAGCAGGTGGATAATGAGGTCGGGAGATCGAGACCATCCTGGCCAACGTGGTGAAACCCCAACTCTACTAAAATATAAAACATCAGCCAGGTATGGTGGTGCATGCCTGTAGTCCCAGCTACTCAGGAGGCTGAGGCAGGGGAAACACTTGAACCCAGGAGGCAGAGATTGCAGTGAGCCACTGCACGCCAGCCAGGTGACAGAGATTCCGTCTACAAAATAAAAAAAAAAAAACAAGGAAAGAAAAGGAAGTCAGTAAATAGTAAATACAGTAAATATGTACCGTTCTTCAAATATTAATTTCCAGGGGTGTGCATCATTTTTCATTTCGGGTTAATTGTGGGTTTTTTCTTGTGGAGGGGAGTACTTGCATTATAGTTAAAGGATACTGTCTGCACCATTTTTGCTTTGGAAAAGTTGTTGTACATACCAGAATCTCTAAGATACAGCTAAGGTAGGGTTAAGAGGAACATTTACAGCACTAAATGACCGCATCAAAAAGTTAGAAAGATCTCAAGTTAACAACCTAACATCACAACTAAAGAGAACTAAGGAATCAAGAGCAAACAAATCCCAAAGCTGCCAGAAGACAAGAAATAATCAAAATCAGAGCAGAAATGAAGGAGACTGAGATGCCAACACATTCAAAAGATCAATGAGTCCAGAAGGTGTTTTTTTGAAAAAATTAATAAAATATACCACTAGCCAGACTAATAAAGAAGAAAGGAGAGAAGTTTCAAATAAATACAATCAGAAGCAACAAGAATAAAATACCTAGGAAAACAGCTAACTATGGAGGTGAAAGATCTCTACAAGAATGACAAAACACTACTGAAAGAAATCAGAGACGACACAAAGAAATGGAAAAACATTCCATCCTCATGGAGAGAAGAATCAATATTGTTAAAGTGGCCATACTGCTCAAGCAATTTATATTCAATGATATAATTATCTATTCCTATTAAACTACCACTGACATTCTATTCCGAACTAGAGGAAACTATTTTAAAATTCATATGCAATCAAAAAGCCTGAATAGCCAAGACATTCCTAAGCAAAAGAGCAAAGCTGGAGGCATCACACTACCTAACTTCAAACTCCACTACTACAGGGCACAATAACCAAAACAGCATGGCACTGGTACAAAAACAGATACATAGACCCAATGGAACAGAATAGAGAATGCAGAAACAAGTCCACACACCTACGATTATTTGGTCTTTGACAAATCTGACCCCAAAAAAAGCAATGGGGAATGGATTGCCTATTCAATAAATATTGCTGGGATAACTAGCTAGCCATATGCAGAAAATTAAAACTGGATCTCTCCTCTCCCTGACACCATATACAAAAATTAAATCAAGATGGATTAAAGACTTAAATGTAAAACCCAAATCTATAAAAACCCTAGAAGACAACTTAGGCAACACTATTCAGGACATGTTAATGGGGTCAACATCATTTTTAATTTCTTTGTGCCTGACATATCCTTGCCATTTCTTCTATTCTTTTTTTAAAATTTTTTTATTGCATTTTAGGTTTTGGGGTACATGTGAAGAACTTAGAAGATTGTTGCATAGGTACACACATGGTAGTGTGATGCTCTGCCTTCCTCCCCATCACCTATGTCTGGTATTTCTCCCCATGCTATCTCTTCCCAACTCCCCACCCCTCGCTGTCCCTCCCCTATTTCCCCACTACAGACCCCAGTGTGTGATGCTCCCATCCCTGTGTCCATGTGTTCTCATTGTTCAACACCCACCTGTAAGTGAGAACATGTGGTGTTTGATTTTCTGTTCCTGTGTCAGTTTGCTGAGAATGATGGTTTCCAGGTTCTTAATATTTTTTGTTGTTTCACTTTAGTTGTGTCCTTTGGAAACCGTATATATTATTTGACTTTGGTGTTTCCTTTTTTTTTGACAGAGTCCCGCTCTTTCACCCAGGATGGAGTGCAGTGGCACAATGATCTCTACTCACTGCAACCTCTGCCTTCTGTATTCAAGCAATTCTTCTGCCTCAACCTCCCTCCCAAATAGCTGGGATTACAGACACATGCCACCATGCCCAGCTAATTTTTGTATTTTTAGTAGAGACAGGATTTCACCATATTGGCCAGGCTGGTCTTGATCTTCTGACCACAAATGATCTGCCTGACTTCAAATGATCCTGCCTCAGCCTCCTGAGTAGCTGGGATTATAGGCGTGAGCCACCACGCCTGGCCTTCTTTTCTTTTTTATATAGAAATAGAATGTGTTCATGTGGATCAATTATATTTTCTCCACTTTTATTAATTAAAAGTTATCTAAAGTGCCTTCTAAATGTGTTTGAAATCATCTTCTTCATTCATCAATATCAAGAATGCAACATCTCTCCTACATAAATAAGAAATTAGCATGTTTCTGTTTCCCTTAATTCTTTTCTACCTACTTGGAATTTTTATAAATAAAAACTTATATTACATGTCTTTTATTTATAAAATATATCTTTTTTAGTCCAATATTTTATATATTTTCTTTGGACATGTATTTATGTTTAAACTATTTTTGTATTTGTTTACAGCAATAACTTAGGCTTATATCTATGTGTTACTAGTTTCAGTATTTAATATCCATCTTTTTATGATCTTATTTGTCCTTTTTTAGTTTACTTGCCTCATTCTAAAGCATATTTAATGTTTTTAAAGAGATGGGTGGTATGATTTTTGAATTTTTGATTTTATGAGACTTTTTAATATATTTTATATTTCATATATTTACATTTTCACATTTCGCATATACCTTGGATAAATAGAGAAAAACTGAGTCACAAAGTTTTCCCAGGAGTGGATATAAGGGTTGTGCCTTTTTTTTAATAGAGATAGTCTCACTCTGTAGACTAGGCTGTCCTGAACTCCTGGCCTCGAGCAATATTCCCACCTCAGCCTCCAAAGGGGTTGGGATTACAGGCATGAGCCACCGCACCTGGCCTAACACTAATGTAAAGAAGTGTAGGCTGGGCACAGTGGCTTATGCCTGAAATCCGAGCACTTTGGGAGGCTGAGGTGGGTAGATCACCTGATGTCAGGAGTCCAAGACCAGCCTGACCAACATGGTGAAACCCCATCTCTGCTTAAAAAAATATATATTAACTGGATGTGGTGGTGGATACCTATAATCCCAGCTACTTGGAAGGCTGAGGCAGGAGAATCACTTGAACCCAGGAGGTGGAGGTTACAGTGAGCCCAGGTCACACCATTGCACTCCAGCCTGAGCAAAGAGAGCAAAACTCCAGCTCAAAAAAATAAATAAATAAATAGAGAGAGAGAGAGAGAGAGAGAGAGAGAGAGAGAGAGAGAGAGATAAGTATGAGACCAGTTTCATTTCAGTTCATTTCTAATTACTCTCATATGCTTCTGTGTTGTTTCTTCTAGTATAAGCAGGGGTTGTTTTAATCAACTTCATTTGTTATTTGATGAGCCTATTTTACTTACAAATGATGTTTCTTAGGTCAGCAAAGCATCCCATCGCATCCCATCCCATCCCGTTCCGTCTTGTCCCGTCCTGTCCCGTCCCAACCCATCCCATCCCACAACTTCTGACTCCCGGGTTCAAGTGATTTGATTCTGTGGTTATTTTTAATATTTATTATGTCCTTCATTGCTTCTATTGAAAGTATAAATCATGTGACCCCATTTACATTTTTGTATATGATTTGATTACATATATATAAGCCACTCCTTTTTTCTTGTCTTATATGTATATGCTAGCCATCTTCTTATACATTTTTTCTGTGTTTTACTGAAAATCTAAAACAGTTTATAAATTTGGCTTTAGTATTTTTTAAAGATTTTTTTTCTCTACAATTTGAAAAAAAAGTTCTCATTCTTTAGACTGCACATATTTTCTTAAGTCCAATATTTATCTGATTTCTTATTTTTAAAATAGGAGCACTCTATTCAGGTCAGCTGTTTAAAATAAAAAAGAAAAAATGACGACATGAGAACATTCTCCTTGAGATTCTGAACTTGGCATTCAAGTTAATGTCCACAGCCTCTAAAGAAATTATTGATGCCTAATACTCTTTCAGCGTTAATGTTAACTGTGCTCACTGGAGCATATTAGATCATTCTAAAGCCAATGAAGCCTATAAAACGTTCCTCTCATTCCAATCCCAAGAGGTGTTCACCAGCAGCAAGCATCTTGATACACCAGAGGATAATGCTTCTGCCCATGAATTCTGGGGCCCAACTGCCCCAGCTCAAATCTCCTTTGGCTCCACCCCTTAGGAGTACTGTTATCTAGATGCCTAACTTGGAGAAGGCCCTCTAGGGCTATGGTGAAAGAAGATTTTCATATGCTCTAATAGTCTCATCTCTACAATAGAGATAATGTTAGTTTTTCCCTCATAAGGCTCTGAGCATAACTTTCTCTCTGTAAAGCACTTGAAACAATGCCTGGCATGTAGTTACGTTATACAGCATGGTGGCTGTTTTTAGGAAACTTTAGCTTTGAAAGAGATTGTGAGATTGGCAGCCTCAGCATTTGTGCATATCTAAGCCCTGTCAAATAGGAACTGAAACAACCAGAGCAACATATTCACCTGGTGAGCAGATGATCCACTCCATACTGAGGAAACTGCCTCCACAGAACTGTTTTCTCACTGGCTGTTAAAACATGATGACGTCATATTTTAACAACTCTATGAATCCCAGGTTGTATATTCATTCCCATAATAATCCTCCATGGAAATTGAGTCCATAATGATGTAAGTATCCTTACTATCTGGCTGGCAGTGAGCAAGAAGGGGACAAAAAGACAGCTATGTTTCTGGAATTTGAGACCTCTGGAAGGATAAAGGAGTGCACTGAAAAGGCAAATGAGACAGAAGATGGAGAGATGCAGGGCTGTGAGCCAAGCAACGAAACAGACTTGAAGTGAACTGACTGTTCCAGAGAAATAGACCTGTGACATTTCAAAGGACTCAGTAAAGAGAATGCAGGTTGCAAAAGAATAAAAATGCTAAGGAGTCAACCGCCCCACAAAGGATGGTAAGGGACAGGGCGGAGGTGCTACCTCACTTAGCATTTACACAGACAGCATTTACTGTGTGCAGAACAACACAGATGCTCAAGGCATCACCAGACATAATCGATGGCTTGCACGGTGGGGCACACCTGTAATCCCAGCTACTTGCTAAGCTGAGGCAGGAGGATCTCTTGAGTCCAGGAGTTCAAGCCCAGACTGAGCAACAGAGCAAAAACTGTTTCTTAAATTAAAAAAAAAAATCAATAGTGAATACAGAGAAAGGGATTCTCTGCCCCTATATGTATAAAAGATTCTGAAAGGGAATACAATTAAGAGTGGTGCAGGCTTGTGTCGATACAGAATGACAAGGAAGAGGGGGAAATAGTTATGCTCAGATTTATGTGTCCACAAACACAGCCCATGCCATTCTGCTACTGTGATGTTTATACAAAGTGAAAATGCCAAAGGTGAAGCATCTATGGACTTTATACATATGTGTTTCTCTACCTGATCTTCACTGTTTACTATCAACAGTCTTTTTTTGTTTCAGACCTAAGAATTATAGATTTTAATGATTTATAGATTTTTTAAAAAACTAAACAAACTACCTAAAAATAGATTTTGACCCACAGATACTGAAGAAGTTAAGAAAACGTCATAGATTTGTGTTCTTCCACTCTAACCAGATCAAGTATAGTTTTCTGGTAATTTTGTTTGAAATTGCTTCATTAATTTACAAATTTAGGTAAAAACTTACTTTGATCTTAAGCATCTAAATAATTGTCTCAATTCATGTCCATATTTAAAACGACAATACTTCCTCCTTGATTCAATACATGGCTTTGCTATAACCTTGAGCAGTCATGGTTCAGATTGAATCTGAAGCAATTCTCACTATGTCCTCAAGATGGCAGGCAGGGATTTAGACTGAGCTTCAAGGTTCTAGCAGCGCTTTCTATAGCCTTTTTCCACTGAGTTAGGTCTCCTGTTACTGAATCTATCAATAAATCTTTCTGGAATGCCTATTATGTACCAAAGACTATATGAGATTTTGTTGGGCAATATGATCTGGTTTTTCAAAGTGTCTTCATGTACCATATGGTTAAAAAAAAAAAGCACTGGGTGTTTTCGGTTTGTGGGAGAAAAGGACTTTTGCATAATGTAATTATACTGTGCACAGGATGCTGCCACTAAAAAGCATGGATGTCAAGTAACACATAAGACAATAGTCAGCACATGATAATTGCTGGGAATACCTAGAACATTTTTTTAAACCTATCCGGATTACCACAAAAATCTGGAGATTGGCTTCAAAATCCCAACGTTTTTTGGTTCCCAAAAATAATTCCTTTGGAATTTGTTTACAATAAAATTATAAAATATTTTTTCAGATATCAATGTTAATCTTGCTTATTAATTACAGTTTGAATGGTCAATACTAAGAAATCAGTCTTCACTATATTACAAAAGTCTATAAATAGAGCCATATTTTAAAATAAGGGAAATCTGAAGCTTCAAGAGATATTGGGAAAATGTTCCCTTTCCAGAATCTTAAAATTTAAATGAGATAATTTTTCTTTCTACCATACCGATACGAGGCAACCTAGATTTAAACAGAATGGAAGTCACTGAAAAATTATGCGTAATATAGCTTATTTTTTCACATTCGTGTTCATTTTCTTAGCATTCCATGCTGTTTAACATCATTAATTAATTACAATTATAAAAGATAGATTTTAAGATTCGTATCCAAGATTAGGGAAGGCTAAATAACATGACCAAATGCAAAATGGTTTTATAAATTCAATCCAGGAAGAGAAAAATGGATGTTAGTGGTGAAAATAGATGAAATCTGAATAAAGTCTGTAGTTAGTTAATAGTATGGTATCGGGCCAGGCGCAGTGGCTCACACCTGTAATCCCAACACTTTGGGAGGCCTAAGTGGGTGGTTCAGGAGGTCAGGAGATCAAGACCATGCTGGCCAACTCGGTGAAACCCCGTCTCCACTGAAAATACAAAAAAATTAGCTGGGCGTGGTGGCACATGCCTGTAGTCCCAGCTACTCGGTGGCTGAGGCAGGAGAATCATTTGAACCCAGGGGGCAGAGGTTGCAGTGAGCCATGATCGCGCCACAGCACTCCAGCCTGGAGACAGAGCAAGACTCCATATCAAAAAAAAAAAAAAAGAAAAAGAAAATAGTGTGGAATCAATGTTAATTTCTTAGTTCTGATGAACTATGGCATGTGACATGTTAATATTAGGATAAGGGGAACTAGCTAAAGGTTATATAGACACTTCCTCTATTTGTAGCTTTTCTATAAATCTAATATTATCTCAAAATAAAAAGTTAGGTTGGGCACTGTGGCTCACACCTGTAATCCCAGCAGTTTGGGAGGCTGAGGTGGGTGGATCATGAAGTCAGGAGTTTGAGACCAGCCTGGCCCATGTGGTAAAACCTCGTTTCTACTAAAAACACAGAAATTATCCAGGCGTGGTGACGTGTGCCTGTATTCCCAGCTACTCGGGAAGTTGAGGCAGAAAATCGCTTGAACCCAGGAGGCGGAGGTTGCAGTGAGCTGAGATTGTGCCACTGCATTCCAGCTTGGGCGACAGAGTGAGACTCCATCTCAAAAAAATATATAAAATAAAAAATTAAAATTAAAACAATATTAGTACCCAATCTATTCAATATCGTTGAGCACCTCCCATATACCAATGATCTGGATGCTGAAGATCCACATCCTACCTAAGCTGTTGAAAGCCTAGTAGAAAATTTATATTAATAAGTTACATCACACAATATGTCTTTACTAAACATTTTGAAAATTCACCATTCTTTTTTTTTTAATTTTAATCTTTTTTAGAGAGAGGTCTCACTGCGTTGCTCAGACTGGTCTCAAACTCCTGATCTCAAGCAGTCCTCCTGCCTCTGCCTCCTAAAGTGCTGAGATTATGCGTTCTCTCAAAGTACTGGGATTATGAGCACAACTGGCCAATTTTCTTTGGAAGAAATAAAAATATATCAAATAATGTGAGAGAGAAATGGTATAAAAAGCAAAGAAGGGAGAGGTCAAGTAGAGAAACAAAAAGAATCATGGCACAAACAAACAACAAAAAAAAACAGTTGTATTGATGAGGTACACAATCTGGTGTGGTGGTGGAAATCCTCTCCATAATGCTTTACCTGTAAACTTGTTTCTTATTTTAAATATGCAATTATTAAATAGCTACAAAACAAATATGACTGATAAGGCGCCATTCTCATGGGTAATTTCACAGATATCTTGTTTTACATCCTATCATTCAGCTTGCATGAACGGGGCATGTGTACCCCATTCTCCTAACAATATGTTTTGTAGATCATGAGGAAAAATAGGTTGGAGAGAGAAGAAAAAAAGCACAGGAATAAAACATTGCTGAAAATGGTGAGAAAATAGAAAAGTCAGGGAGGGAAATGGAAAAAGGAAAAGTCATCTTCAATCCAAACAATTTTCTCTAATTCTTTAATATTCAAATAATCTAGCTCTTAAAATTTTAAAAAGATCCTTTTGAAGACTTTATTTGGGGGGTAAGTTCAAAGATTGAAATATTTTTATTTGCTTATTTAGAGATGAAGACTCGCTCTGTCACCCAGGCTGGAGTGCAATGGCATAATCTTGCCTCACTGCAACCTCTGCCTCCTGGGTTCAAGTACTTCTCCTGTCTTAGCCTCCTGTCTTAACCTTCCAAGTAGCTGAGACTGCAGGCCCACACCACCATGCCCAGCTAATTTTTTTTTTTTTTTTTTTTTTTTTTTTTTTTTTTTTTTTTTTTTTTGAGACAGGGTCTCTCCCTGTCACCCAGGCTGGAGTGCAGTGGCATAATTCTCAGCTCACTGCAATCTCTGCATTCCAGGTTCAAGTGATCCTCCTGCCTCAGCCTCCTGAGTAGCTGGGACTACAGGCATGAGCTACCATGCCTGGCTAATTTTTGTATTTTTAGTAGAGACAGGGTTTTGCCATTTAGTCAGGCTGGTCTCAAACTCCTGACCTTGCGATCCGCCCGCCTCAGCATCCCAAAATGCTGGGATTACAGGCCTGAGCCACTGTGGCTGGACAGTTTTTTTAGATTTTTAGTAGAGGTGGGTTTCACCATATTGGTCAGGCTGGTCTCAAACTCCTGACCTTGTGATCCACCTGCCTTGGCATCCCAAAATGCTGGGATTACAGGCATGAGCTACTGCAGCCGGACAATTTTTTGTATTTTTTTTTTTTTAGTAGAGATGGGGGTTTCGCCGTTTTGGTCAGGCTGGTCTTGAACTCCTGACCTCAGGAGATCCACCTGCTTCAGCCTCTGAAAGTGCTGGGATTACAGGTATGAGCCACCATACCTGGACGATTGAAATCTTTATATTGAGAGAGAGATGTCTTGTTTAAAGAAAGTATTTTTAGCTTGCCTTTCTATTCTATGGTTTCATTGTGTATAGATGGAGATTCTGATTTAGAATTATCTGTATCAATTTTGATAACGTATTTTCTTTACAATCTCACTAAAATAAAATTTGCTTTCAATATAAAAAAAAAAAGGAAAGGCATCCTGCCTCATCCAAAAACTCAATCTTGAAATATTGAAATAAACAAGTCTAGTACATGCTGAGCCAACCCTACTCATGATCCAGCTATCACCAGGAATCACCAACAGATGGCCCAGATAATGAACTCTATGCTGAAAGGATGCAGGAGCTCTGAGAAGGGAGGCTGGCAAATTCTGAGAATGTCACATTTTTACCCCTCCTTTACAAATTGGTAATAATTTAGCCTCCTCTTATATCTTTTCAAAAATTGAACCATTCCATTTCATCGAACACGTCATTGTCTGTAATGAAGAATACATCAGTACCAAAGAACATGGGATATGATATGGGTAAAATGTATACATTCAAAAATTGAGCTGACCGGCCACCTTGAATTTTACAATAAATAACACAACTATTTTACAAGAAATCATCTCTCATGTCAAAAACTCAAAGTTCATAAAATGGAAAATGTTCAGAGAAGAGTAACCAAAAAGATCAGAGGAGAGAGGATGCTGACAGTTTGGAATGTGTAGATTTATAAAAGGCAGGCCTGGAAAGGGTACAGGAAAATAAATAAAACAATAGCATGGATGAACAGAGTCACTCATCACATTCTGCAATGTGAAAATACTGTTTGAAATCTGAATGAAGTAGAGCTAGAATATATTTAAATATTCATTCTTTAAACTGGTTAAATTTTGCGACTGAGGGGGTGATAAAAATCAGAAATTTGTAGAGATTAAATCAAACTTGGTTTGAGGAAAAGAATTTTGACTATAATATGCTAAGGGATCATTTTGTGATGGTTTGCCCAATGTCCCTCCACAATCTGTGTGGTTCTTGTAAGAGCTTTCAGGTATCAACATGATTTGTCCAGTGGTTAATGAGTTTCCTTCCTTTTGAAAATCTGAACCTAAGTCAAGAGAAGTGGGACAGTCTATGCCCGTGCTGTCATACACAAACCCTGGGGATTGTGGCTGTGTTCCACCACGCAGACCGAGGATCAAAAACGCCTGTGTATAGAAAGAGGAAAATGTAAACCCAAACACAGTAAGGAGCAGAAAGAAGCCAGAAGGAGCCTTAATAGGGGTTCAGATCCTGAATCCCTAAAACGAATTTCCAGAGGTGCAGAGCATGTCTGTTCTTTGATTCTATGATATACCCAATAACCTTCTAGTGAAATTTCTTGCTGAAATTTAAATTGGATTCTTCTCCTTTTAACCAAAATAATCCCAACTAAAACAAAAGATATATACCACTGTCTCTCTCTCTCTCTCTGGCCCTTATAACTGGTATTGGTACCTTCATAAACGAGACTTCAGAGACTCTCCCTTCCATGACGTGAGGACATGGTGACAGGATGGCTATCTATAAACCTGGGAATGGGTTCTCACCAAATACTAATCTGCTGACACTTTGATCTTAGGACTTCCCAGCCTCCAGAACTGCGAGCAATGCATTTCCATTTATAAGCCAGTCCGTTTATAGAATTTTGTTCCAGAGGTCTGAGCAAACTAAGACATGTCCTCTCTTATATCTCCAGTTCCTCTATATATAAACAGCATGTATAATAGAGAAAAAAACTATTAAAAGCAGTAACATCCCTACTGGTTAGCAAGTAGAGAATTTTAACCACAGCCACAGCTACTTGGGTTTCAGGTGGGTGCAGTGGGATAGCATCACCTGATAATGCAAGCCAACAAAAGAAAAACAAACAATTACTTTTAGTGATGAGTCTAAGTCTGAAGTAGTACTCAGCCTAGAAGGTTTCCTCATCTTGCTGAACACAGCAGGGGTCTTTAAAACCTCTTCCACTGGCACCACACTATCCAGAAAGATGGCATCATGCTTAGGTTGCATTAAAACACTTAAGATAAATATCATGTATAAAATTTAGCATTTATCATAAATAGGAACAGAAATATACAGTCGTAGAAACAAGGTTGTTGAAAACCCTAAATAAATATGGCAGTTAGTATATCACTTTAGGCTCCAGAAAAGAAAGCCAGTAGTGTGATCACAGAGGGCACACCCCGGTCCATGGATCACTGATGACTGACGAGGTGGAAGTGGTCTAACTAGTACCTAATCTACTCAGCATCACTGAGCACCTCACAAGCAAGAATCAGGACCAAAGTTTTATTTAGGTTTCAATCACAAGGCTTTCACCAGTCCCCTGGGCTACTAAGGAGAGAGTTCCCTTGCACTGACAGGTCTCAATTCTAGGAGGAAGCAAAAGTTCTAGCAAATGGGGCTGCTTGGACTACATGATCTGGAATTTTCTCTCTAGCTCAACATGCTTCTATGCTTCTCATGTTTCTAAATGTGAAAGCACTTTTTGGTAGACACCACTAAAAAGCTATTTGCAATGACAGAAGAAATGGTGACAAGACAGAGGAAATTTGTGTGATAAAAAGCCATGTATTTCATCAAAAGAGGATTTTTCTTGTTAAAATGTTTGAAGTACTTAGAGCATGTCAAACTCAAAATATCTCTGGGGAGTGGATGTCATGATATATAAAGCTAGACAGACACCAAACTGACTCATTTTATTCTCATCATAGATTCACGTGCATTAAGAAATGAATCAAATATATATATTTTCACGCAATATCTGAGTGTCTGTGTGTGTATATACTGAGTATGTATTTTTTCACACTTTTTCTACTTTGACACAGCAATATAGACCGGCAGTCTTCTCTTATAGAAAAACCTTAATATTAGATTGGAAATCAAGTTATTTTGGAATAAGTTAATTCTAGAATAATTTTATTTGCAATCTCATATTGAGTTTTTTTATTACTCAGTAACTTTTCTTGAGAAGTCATTGTGTACCAGGCACTTTTATACATGCTTTATGTATATATAATCCTCATTGTACATCTATGTGTCAAGTACTGTAATTATCAGCACCCTTTTATAGATGAATAAACCAAAGCACAGAGAAATCTAACTTTTTCCATGACCCACATCTAAGAATTTCCAGTGTTGGGATTTGAATCCAGACCTACAGTCATAACCCCCACATAACCCAGCTTCTGAGAAGACATTAGGGATAAGATCATATGTGTAGGGGCTTGGTGTGGGCTCTGCAGAGCTGTCATAGGTCAGTGCCCCAATTCAGTGGGTGGGGGAGGAGCTGATACAAAATTGAAATGGACTGTTTGGAGAGGGTGCAGTGGACATTTATTGACTCTGTAGATAAATCACATGTAATAAAAGACCAAGTACAAGTTTAAAGTTTATTCTACTATATTCACTTTTCGTTGTAGGAAATGACAGAAACCACAAAAGGAAACATCTGGATTGCTCACTACTTTGCTCATATAAAATTGAAAACTATTATGAGGTCATCAAGACCACCAGCATACACCCCCTTGGATCATTTAGAGACTGTTCCACTCGCTCACTCATTCACCCACGTGAGAGCTAATACAGCAATATAAATGTCCTAATGGGACTTGCCTTCTTTTAAATACTGCTTGCTGAATTTTTCAAAGTATTTAATAATAATTTTTGGTAAAGTTTTTTCACATAGCCTTTTAGAATTGGAAATTCTATGACAGTTACTTGTAGAGGGTTAAAAAGAAAACTTTATGTAGAAGCATAGTATATAAAAAAAATACTAAACGTATGTCAGCTTCATTAAAGGAGCTGCAGAGTTCTGGACTCCCACTGTCACTCCCAGCATCACATACACACCCTCAATCTTTGTGTCACTCTCCATCCCCTAAAGGAATCCATAAAGGTCCCTATGAAACTCATAGGCCTCCAGATTACAGTTCGAAAAGCATTGGTGTAACTGAGTGAGAAACAAATGGGAAGTTTTCCTGAATTCTAGAGGTAATGTATACTGCTTTCTGAGGACCAGAGATATCATGTTTTGGTGACTCTGGCGAAGTGATTTAGTGCAGTCTATTTCCCAGAGGGTCTCCATGGAAATGGTAGTGGTGGGGAAGATAGAACTTAAGCTGTTCCCTAGAATTCTGAAATACCCAAGCACATATGATAGACCAGGCACGAGCCCATTTGATTTAGGATTTCAGAAGTGTTTTTAAGTCATTCTAAAGAGAGAAGGAGTCAAGCTGAGAAGATTTCATGAAGGTTATTAGTGCACATAGGGCAGGAGGAGAGTGAAGGAATAAATGGCTATGGTCAGAGGCAGAATGTCAGTCTGATATGTTAGTGACAAAAATGCTTCCCGGTAGTAGTGATAAGGACAAAGAAGAGTCACTGAAGTAAATTTGAAAATGACTGCTTGAAAGTGAGAAAATTGAGGAATGATGCTAGATTGCTGCCAAGATCATCATCAATATTGATGGAAAGAAGAAAATGACAGGGAGTACACTGGAGAGAATAAAGTACATTTGACGGAGAATCAACTGCTGCAAGTATTGAGCAACATCTTGAAAAGTTCAAAAGGTTCTTAGTAAGCAAGGGTGAGACAAGCACCATATGGATGGAAAGCACAGTCACAGGTGGAGGTGGAGGTGTGCATCCCAATTGAGGAGCCGTATGATATTTGTGTTAAATTTCATCTTGTTACAACTTTGGCTCTGGCTAAGATGCTTTTTCAATTATATGTCTGTTAATCCAAAATTTTACCATTTCTTCCATCTTAAATTCATGAAATCATATTAGTAGGTGTTAACCAGCACTTTTAATGAAATAAAATAGAATAATATATTAAATGCATTTCACACAGTAAGAGTTAGTATTGTTTTGTGAGATCTTTTTATTAGTTAAGTATGTGTGCATACATTTATTATGTGTATAAGAATATGTGTGTGTTCTAAATTACAATATACAACTTGTCATTTCTTACTGTTGGGTTATATTCAAGATAATTTGGAAAGCCACTAGATTAGGCAAATTTTGGTAATGATGGGGTGGGGGGAAAAGGCATTTTCATAAGCTGTAATAGAGAACACGAAGCAGTACAACCATTTGAGAGGGGAATTTGGCAACAGGTATACTGAAAGACTCAACGTTGTTCAGATCTTTTGATCTTGTAATTCTGCCATTCAAAATTCAGCCTAAAGAAGTATTTGCTTCTTAGGCACATATGTTCTTTCACAGCAACGTGAATAATAATGAAAACATGAAAACAACTAAGGTCAAAAGAAGGAGGAACACCATAAACAAATTTTGTGGCAGGTATATAACATACAACCAAAGTTGCTAATTGTCATTTGCCAATGTGGAAAGAGATTTATTACAAGGTAACATAATACAAATGGCATCATCCAGTTTTTATGGTTTTCTAAATTTGTGTCCATAGAGACATTTCTGAAAGGATCTATATGCAAAAACTAAAAATCAGTAATTCTGTGGGTGGTGGGGAGGCATTATGAATAAGTTCTATTTTTCCCCATTTCGATTATTTCCAATATGCTTTTTTATATGATGAATATGGGTGTCTATTTTAGAAACATTGATAATTATTCCAATCTTGTTCAATCTGAGATATGATGACTTTCAGACCTTAGCCTGGAGACCAACCCCTGATGCTCAGTCCAAACAATTTCCTGAAAGGTTATTTGGACTTATATATGTTATACCCTAAAGTTTGAAGACAGAAATCAAAATTGTGTATAAAGGAGACAAGAAAGAATTGATTCAACTAGAATAGGAGATGCTTTTCATAAATACATTATAAGATTAGGTAATAAAAGGAAATCAATATAATATCAGGACTTAAGGTTTAGGATTTGCAATATGGACTTGATCTTTGTAGGGTAACGTGGAGGTCATTTAAGAGGAAGGCACTGATGATGTTTTACCAAACAGTACACCATCATTTCCACTTAATTAACTTTCATACTCTCTGTGAAAAGTAGTTCTGGAGGTCAGTGTGACCTCCAGTACTGCAAAGTGAAAGTGATAGAGTATGGAATGAAAAGTGAAAGTGAAGCAGGAGGGTTCTTCAGGGAACTTTTTTCTCACAAATATTCTATTCCAGTTCCTCTTGCAAGCACTTACATTTTTATGACAAGCTTACATTGCATTTATACATCTATAAATGGCATCTTGAGTCCTAGGATTAATATTCTACTTGATATCCCCTCCATTTTGCGGGAGAATGATCTTTAAAGATTGCTTCTTTGCAATGTTTCCAGAATTACATTTGGAAAACACCATGCCCTAGTGAAATAAGACTTTATGTTCTCTAAGAGAAATAACATAAGCTCTATTTAGTATTTCAAAACAAAAGACCACATATACATTTTACACTGGCTAAGCCTCTCTCTACAAGTTGGCAAGCTTTCTGTAATGGGTCAGATAGTAATTATCTTAGGATTTGTGGTCTCTGTTGCAACAGGAGCCACAGACATTGTATAGACAAATGGGAGTGCCGAGTGTTCCAATAAAACTTTATTTGCAAACTTTGTTATTTGCAAAAACAGATACCAGAACCTTTTTTTGCCCACAAACCAGTTTTCCAACCCCTTACTTAGACGATATGTAGTAAACTTTACCAAAACACAAATGTATCCACATTCAGAAATTTACTAAAAAATAACTAAGTGAACAGGATATTTGATCATTAAAGAATGATATATCCACTAGACTTCATGTAAAGTAAATCACTATTATATAAATTTAGTGATTTTCTAAAAGTTTTTATATTGTACAAAATTCAACAATATAGAAATGGACATCAGTTCTCATCTTTAGAAACTTAACATACTTAGAATTTTAAATTTAATGAACATTGAAATTAGTATAAATATGTTGGAATCTGCATGGATTTTAAGTACATGCTTGGCTGTGCAAAAATGTAGCTGCCTTCTCTATACTGGAAGCTGACTAACTTCATAGCCCCCTTTTCTGCTGATGGTGGAAAATTAGCCAATTCTTGATAAGTTCTCAGTTCAGCTCAAATACTCAGACAGTTCAGGCCCATGGTACAGTCATATTATAGCTTAAAATTCTCTCCCAGATTTTTGGGATGTCTCTTTTATCCAGTTCCTGGATTGACTCTGTAGTCCTGTACCAGGGAGGTGCTGATATCAGCTGCTGAATTTTTGTCCCATATCTTCCTGGGGCACAAGCGAGGCATGTTTCTCCCAAATCGTAACCTTAGTGTAACTGACTCTGCTTCCTTCCTCTTCCCTGGCTTTTGAGATCTCATGGAATTGTAACCAAGTTTTTGGATGATACCTGAGATAAACTATGTATCACACTCTCTCCTGCTTCTGTTCATGGCCACCTGGTAGAAGGCCTAGGAACACTTCTTCTTGCACAGTCACCTTCTGAGAATCTCCCAGTTCTCTGGAGCACCGAGAAAGTCAGATGGGAGATGAGACAGGGCAGTCCCTGACCTTCTGTTGCTCAAATATATCACATTTACATTTTTAGCTCTCTCTCCCCCCATACTGAGTTCAGTGGTATGGGGAGAAAAGGTATGGCTACTACTGTTCAAGCTCTCAAACAAGCAGTAGGCGACCCCCATTCTGTCTCCAGTCCTCAAATCCTGTGGGAGTGGAGAGCAGAGGGTATTGAGGCTGGTGAGCCAAGGCACCACACCTCACCAACTACACTCTAACTCATTTTATTTCCACAGATAGCTCTTTACACCTGGTAGAATGTATCCTTAGTTTTACACACAAAGTTAAGATTTTGAGGCCCTTTATTTTAAATTGGTCTGTCTTTGTCAACTCTTTCTTAGTGGATGGGGTGGGTGATGGGGTGACAGGCAAAACAAGAAAAATGACCTCAGGAATGGAGCCCAAGATTCTTGGAAATCTCCTTAGAATAAAGGCTTCATCTCTAGTTGTCAACAGCCCAGAAACCCATGGGTAACAGCAAGTAAGAACAAAATTCTTGACTGGGAAAAGGAAGTAGGAGATTAACAATTAAAATATATTTATTCCTACTGGAGGCTTAATTAAATAAAAAGTAAAAATAAATTTTAAAAACAATGAAAATATATTCTATGATTCTTACTTGTTAACACATTTTCAGAAGAAGGCAGGGATATGATATAAAGCCATAAACTAGTAAACTGAGGACGAGGTATTTGAGGAGAAGTAGGAATAACAGGAAATTCGTACTGAAGAAGTAACTTACAGAAGTATAGAATATGAATTTAATACGCTATTGTATGCTGACTCAGCATCAGAAACACCCGCTTCAGAATGTTTAGTTCCCTTTACCTGTTGTCTTGATGAATTTCCAGCTGCAACCCACGGCCAACCACTCCACTGGTACAATGGAGCCTTATATTTCCTACTCTTGAAAGATTTTGCTTCTGAATAGACCCCCTTTCTCTTCTACATTGTCCTTTTACTGTCTTGATTGGGTCACCTCTATCAACATATTTAGGTGCTGTAATATTTGCCGTCTCCCAAAAGACCCCACATCTACTGTATTAACGTGGTCTCACACTGCTGATAAAGATATACCCAAGACTGGGTAATTTACAAAGGAAAGAAGTTTAATTGACTCACATTTCCATATGGCTAGGAAGACCTCACAATCATGGCAGAAGGTGAAAGAGAAGCAAAGGCACATCTTACATGGCAACAGGCAGAGAGCTTGCACACGAGAACTGTCATTCATAAAACAGTCAAGTCTCCTGAGAGTTATTCACTACTGTGAGAACTGTATGAAGAAACCCACCCCCATGATTCAATTATCTCCACCTGGTCACACCCTTGACACATGGGAATCATTACAATTCAAGGTGAGATTTAGGTGGGGACACATCCAAACCATATCATCTACCAACCCTTTTCTCTCTTCCTATTTACAGAAACATTTCTCAAGATTTGGTCTGTACTCACAGTCTCCATTTCATGACTTCCCTTTCTTAGAAAGCCACTGGCTATGCTTCAATTCATTCTAAACAAGCATTCATCCTAACAACCCCATGGAAACCTCACTTGAGATCACCAGTGGACAATCTGAGGGTCAATTCTTAGAGCTCATCTACTAAAGCCATTTGGCATAGCAGATTATTTTCCCCCTTGAAACATTGTCTCCAGTTGTTCTCCAGGATATTACATTCTGGGAATATGGCTCCTATTCTGGATCCATCTTTCTCAGTCTCTTTTGCTGGCTTTGCTGGCTCCTCTTCCTCAGCCAACTCTTCTCTATCCTCACTTTCCCTAATGAGCCCTCTCAATATTCTTGCTTTAAGTGCTTTAAATATCATTTGTAAACTGAAGATTTAAAATCTTTAGCTCTGTTCTTGACACCTACTCCAAGATCCAGAAAGGCTGCTCTGCATCTCTACCCTAATATGCAATAGGTACCTCAAATTTAATTGCCCCAAATAGAACTCAAAATCCTCCCTCAGTCTAAAGATGAAAACAACTGCAAACAAATACTGAATTCAAACAGATTATTTTTCATGATAATATGAATTAGCAATTCTAAAACTATTTTCTGTATATTCCAAGACTGAGCAAATTATTAATATGTTGATAATTATGGGAACCAGATATCCCTGTTAGAAAAGAAGTTACAAATATGGGAATGGTAAAGTCTAGACTGGAATGGAAAGCGTTAGTATGAACTATGGTGTTTGATATAGATAGTAGATAGTATGTAAATATCGATACACACACATACACAGAGCTCTTTTGGCTGAAAAAACAGTAGCGCTGACATGCCAGGAGCAATGACCTCACCTAGCATATACATTTTGATTTCAAAATACCATTCCTCACAATAAGAAACCAGGGAATTGGCTGGGTGTGGTGGCTCACATCTGTAATCGCAGCACTTAGGGAGGCCGAGGCAGGAAGATCACTGGAGGCTGGGAGTTCAAGACCAGCCTGACCAACATGGAGAAACCCTGTCTCTATTAAAAAAATACAAAATTAGCCGAGGTGGGCAGATCACGAGGTCAAGAGATAGAGATCATCCTGGACAACATAGTGAAACCGTGTCTCTACTAAAATACAAAAAAAGAAATAGCTGGGCATGTTGATGTGTGCCTGTAGTCCCAGCTACTTGGGAGGCTGAGGCAGGAGAATTGCTTGAACCTGGGAGGCGGAGGTTGCACCACTGCACTCCAGCTTGGCACCTGGCAACAAAGCAAGACTCTTTCAAAACAAAAAATTAGCCAGGCATTGTGGCACATGCCTGTAATCCCAGCTACTTGGGAGGCTGAGGCAGGAGAATCACTTGAACAGAAGGCGGAGATTGCTGTGAGATGAGATTGCGCCATTGCACTCCAGCCTGGGAAACAAGAGCAAAACTCTGTCTCAAAAAAAAAAAAGAAAAGAAAAAGAAAAAGGAAGAAACCAGGGAATCTTGGAAATCATGGAGCACCAAAAGTACATTATAAAAAATTAGCCAGAAGTATCTTGTTCTAGAACGTAGATAAACCTGGAGTATCTTGTCCTAGAACGTAAGGAATTGCTCAAAGAATAAAGAGAGCATATAAAAGGCTCAAGAATTAGCATGAAGATGCTCTCAATGGCTATATTTCTTGGGAAATTGAAGCATCAAAATAATTAATGAGACTAACAGATAATAATCCATTGAATAATGCAAAAATCCATAAACCAATACTAATATAAATACATAAATGACTAAGTAGTATATGCAGGCGAAAGTACAGCTTTATCTTAGAGTTGAATGACAACTAATAAGTGTAAAAGTAATGACAGAGGGGGAAATATAATTTTGCAACCACCTTTATAAGAACTGATTTAGGTAAAAATCACCAATGGAGTGTTTGATGAGGAACAGCATATTTACATAACCTCTAAGTATCTGACAAAGGGAAATATAGTAACTTAACAGTGAAGCAAGCTGGTGGACACTACCTTAATACAGAAATTAAAGTTAGTATCACCAATAGTAGATACTTTATCAGATTCTTTCTGATTTGATGTACTGAGAAAGACATATTATTATTACTATAGTTTCCCTGCTGAAAATATATAAGTGAGTCAAATCATGAGAAAGCCATAAACCTAAATTGAAGGGAATTCTAGCAATTAATTGCCTGTTTTTTAAAATATTTAAAGCTCAAGAAAGACAAAAAAGGCTGAGAAACTGTCCTAGGTTAAAGGAGACTAAAGATATGGGGAAACTACAAACAAACCATCATAGCAGAACGCTAGGCTGGGAAGAAAATGACATTATTGGGGCAACTAGAAATTTGAGTATATCATGTGAATTAGATAGAGATATTTAATATTTGGTATCCTGATTTGATTTTACTGTAGTTATGTAAGTTATTATTCTTAAGAACTGCACCCAGAAAAATTTAAGGGGCCAACGGATGCTTTGCAACTTAATTTTAAATAAATCAGAAAAAAAAAAAGAATGAGAAAGCAAAGAAGGCAGAGTGTAAATAAGTGCTGTATCTGAATATGGAGAAGGAATTTGTTTGTACTATTTTTGCAACTTTCTTATGACATTGAAATTGTATTAAAAGTCAATTCTTTTTAGAAGAACTGGGAGCAGTAAAGATGTCATAAATAATACCAAAAATAATATCAAGTTCAGCAAGAATAAGAGAATTCAAGTGTATGCTAAAAAGAAAGAACTTCAGAGTTTTACCTCATAATGGAAGCTATTTCAGAAGAAGATACAGTCTAAATGATGGCTTTACTTATGGTAATAGTTGATTTTATATAACAATTTGGCTGGGCTAAGGAATGCCCAGATAGTTGGCACATTATTTGTGGGTGTGTCTGTGAGGGTGTTTCTGGAAGAGATTAGCATTTGGGCAGGAGATCGAGTAAAGAAGATTGTTCTCATCAATGTGAGTGGGCATGATCCCATTCACTGAGGGCCCAAATGGAACAAAACGTCAAGAGAGACAAATTTGCTCCGATTGACCTGGGACATCCATCTTCTCCTGCCTTCAGACATTGACACTCCTGGTTCTTGGGCCTTCAGGCTCAATCTGGGACTGGTGCCATTAGCTCCTCTAGTTTTGAGGGCTTCCAGACTTCAACTGGAACTACACCACTAGCTTTCCTGGGTGTAGCCACAAGTTGGCAGATCATGGGACTTCTTAGCCTCCATGACCATGAGTCACTTCCTCATAATGAATCTCTTTCTATTTAGAGTTGGTTCACAGTATCCATGGGTTTTGCATCAGTGGATTCAACCCACCATAGATCAAAATATTTAAAGACTTTAAAAAATGATACAATAAAAAATTAAAATACAATATTAAAAATACTTTAACATCAACTAAATAATTGATATGCTGCATTAAAAAACAATATAGTATATCAACTATGTAAGTAGCATTTACATTGTGTTAGATATTATAAGTAAACTATAAATGATTTAGAGTATATAGAAGGATGTGTGTAGGTTGTATGCCATTTTATATAAGGCACTTGGGCATCAACAGATTTTGGTATCCACAGGGGTCCTGGAACCAATCCCTCAAAGATACTGAGGGATGACTGTGTGTGTATTCTACTTCCTTCTGGTTTTGTTTCTCTGGATAATCCAGACTAATATACTGACAGTTTTGAAAAAGGAAGCTCAAGATCTTGGCATTATGAAAGTCCAGGAAGAGAGGCCAATCATCAACATAGTGTTTGAATTCTACAAAGATGATAACAGTGATTCAGCTGAAGAGGAAGACTCATCTCAAGTTGTTAAAATCTTTAGGATGGAATTAGTGGATCATAGTGATGAGGATTGAGAGAAGGTAGTCTAAGTAGAAAAATACTGGACATTTAGGGAAAGGCACCAAAACCATATGAGCTGGGGCACAGGGAGGGAGGAGCAGAAAATGGGAGCTTAACATGTATGATCTTTACAGGAAACATGAGAAGGTAGAAAGAAATTTTCTATTTAAGAGGGTGGCCAGGAAGTGATATATCATCAGGGAGAACTAAAGTTCTTTAAACAAAAGGAGTAGAAAGTATTCCAGAGAAATGTTGCAACTATGGGGTTGTGTATTAATCTGTTCTTGCACTGCTATGAAGAAATACCTGAGACCAGGTAATTAAAAAAAAAAAAAAAGAGGTTTAATTAATTCACAGTTCCATGAGGCTGGTGGCAAGGCCTCAACAAACTTACAGTCATGGAGAAAGGGAAAGGAAATCTGTCCTTCTTCACATGGTGGCAGGAGAGAGAAGTGTTGTGTGAAGGGGAAGCCCCTTATAAAACCATCAGATCAGGGCTGCATAGGAACAGCTGCATAGGAACAGCTCCAGAGCACAGTTCCCAGTGAGAAAGAAACAGAAGGCTCGTGATCTCTGTATTGCCAACCGAGGTACCAGGTTCATTTTAGAGGGACTGCTTGGACAGTGGGTGTAGCCCAAAAAGGGCAAACTGAGGCAGGGTGGGGCACTGCCTCACCAGGGAAATGCAACTGGCCAGAGGATAAGGGATTTTTCCCCATCTGGCACTCTGGGTCAGGTACTGCATTTTTCCCATGGCCTTTGCAACCCACAAACCAGGAGATTCCTGCTCATCTGAAAAGCACCACAAGTTACCAGCACAGATCTGAGTGGCAGCTCTGGCTGGCATGGCAGATTGTCAGCATATATCAGGGTGGACATTTTGAGTAGTGCTGAGAGCGCCTGTGGGACGGAACTACCCACTCCCCAGAAAGAGGGGGAGCTGAAAGCAAGGAGATGGGTGATATGGCTTGGCAGTTCACACCCCCACAAAGACCAACAAACTTAAGGCCTCTCACTTGAGAGTTTTGCAGAAAGCACATCAGTTTGAGCTCGACTCTGGACAATCGAGCTCAGTGAGGGGAATGGCATCTGCCATTGTGGAGGTGCTTCTAATCTCACCTGTGTAAACAAAAGCCAGAGGAAGCTTACACAGCAGCCAGACTGAGTCCCTGGCAGCCCAGCAGCACCTCTTCAGACAGACAAGGGACAGACTGCCTTCTCAAGCAGCTCCCTGATATCTGTTTAACCAAAGTATGTCTCATACAGTAGAGCTCTGGCTAACACCTGGCAGGTACCCATTTGGAACCAAGCTACCAGAGGAATGATCAGGCAGCAAATCTTGCTGTTCTGCAGCTGCCACAGGTGATTCCCAGGCAAGCAAGGTCTGGAGTGGACCTCCAGCAGTCCTACAGCAGAGGGGCCTGACTGTTAGAAGGAAAACCAAAAATCAAAAAGAAATATCTTCAATATCAACAGAAAGCACATCCACTCAGAGACTCCATCTGACATCACCAACTTCAAAGATCAAAGGTAGATAAATCCATGAAGATGGGAAGACACCAGTGCAAAAATAATAAAATCACTGAAGACCAGAATGCCTCTCCTCCTCCAAGGGATCACAACTACTCACCAGCAAGGGAACAAAACAGGATGGAGAATGAGCTTGATGAATTGACAGAAGCAGGTTTTGGAAGGTGGATAATGACAAATTTCACTGAGCTAAAGGAATATATTCTAACCCAAAGCAAAAAAAAAAAACTAAAAATCTTGAAAAAAGGTTAGATGAAATGCTAACTAGAATAACCAGCTTAGGGAAGAACATAAATGACTTGATGGAGCTGAAAAACACAGTACAAGAACTTGGTGAAGCATACACAGGTCTCAATAGCTGAATTGATCAAGCAGAAGAAAGTATATCAGAGATTGAAAACCAACTCAAAATAAAATGAGAAGGCAAGATTAGAGAAAAAAGAGTGAAAAGAAATGAATGAATCCTCCAAGAAATATGGAATTATGTGAAAAGACCTAATCTACATTTGATTGATGTACCTGAATGTGACACAGAGGATGAATCCAAGCTGGAGAACACTCTTCAGCATATTATCCAGAAGAACTTTGCCAACCTAGCAAGGTAGGCCAACATTTAAATCCAGGAAATACAGAGAACACCACAAAAATATTCCTCAAGAAAATCCCAAGGCACATAATCGTCAGATTCATCAGTGTTGAAATGAAGGAAAAAATGCTAAGGGCAGTCAGAGAGAAAGGTCACTCACAAAGTGAAGCCTATCAGACTCACAGCGAATTCCTCAGCAGGAATTCTACAAGCAAGAAGATAGTGGGGGCCAATATATAACATCCTTAAAGAAAAGAACTTTCAACCCAGAATATCATATCAAGCCAAACTAAGCTATATAAGTGAAGGAGAAATAAAATCCTTTACAGACAATCAATTGCTGAGAGTTTTGTCACCACCAGGCCTGCCTTACAAGAGCTCCTGAAGGAAGCACTAAAACATGGAAAGGAACAACCAGTACCAGAGACTGCAAAAATGTACCAAATGGTAAGGACCAATGATGCAAAGAAGAAACTACATCAACTAACGGGCAAAACAATCAGCCAGTAACAAAATAACAGGATCAAACTCACACATAACAATATTAACATTAAATGTAAATGGCCTAAATGTCCCAATCAAAAGACACAAACTGGCAAACTGGATAAAAGGTCAAGACCCTGTATTGAGGAGAACCATCTCACATGCAAAGACACATATAGACTCAAAATAAAGGGATGGAGGAAGATTTACCTAGCAAATGGAGAGCAAAAAAAGAAAAACAGGGGTTGCAATCCTAGTCTCTGATAAAACGAACTTTAAATCAACAAAAATCGAAAGAGACAAAGAAGGACATTATATAATGGTAAAAGGATCAATGCAACAAGAAGACCTAACTATCCTAAATATATATGGACCCAATACAGGAGCAACCAGACACATTAAGTAAGTTCTTAATAACATACCAAGAGACTTAGATTCCCACACAATAATGGTGGGAGACTTTAACACTCCACTGTCAATATTAGGCAGATCAACGAGACAGAAAATGAACAAGGATATCCAGGACATGAACACAGATCTGGACCAGGCAGAAATAACAGATATCTACAGCCCTCTCCACCCTAAATCCACAGAGTATACATTTGACCCAGTACCACCTAGAACTGACTCTAAAATAGACAACATAATCAGAAGTAAGTCACTCCTCAACAAACACAAAAGAACATAAATCATTAACAGTCTCTCAGACTACAATACAATCAAATTAGAACTCAGGATTAAGAAACTGACTCAAAACTGCACAACTACATGGAAATTGAACAACTTGCTCCTGACTGACAACTGGATAAACAATTAAATGAAGGCAGAAATAAAAATATTCTTCAAAAACAATAAGAACAAAGATACAACCTACCAGAATCTCTGGGACACATTTAAAGCAGTGCCTAGAGAAAAACTTACAGCAATGAATGCCCACATAAGAAGTGAGGAAAGATCTAAAATCGACACCTTATTGTCAAAATTGAAAGAGCTAGAGGAGCAAGATCAAACAAACTCAAAAGCTAGCAAAAGACAAAAAATAACTAAGATCAGAGCAGAACTGAAGGAGACAGAGACAAAAAGAACCCTTCAAAAAGTCAATAATTCCAGGAGCTGGTCTTTTGAAAAGATCAACAAAACAGATCACTAGCCAGACTAATAAAAAAAGAAAAGAGAGAATAACCAAATAGATGCAATAAAAAATGATAAAGGAGATATCACCACCTGTTCCACAGAAAAAAACTACCATCGGAGATTACTACAAACAACTCTATGCACATCAACCAGTAAATCTGGAAGAAATGGATAAATTCCTTACATCCTCCCAAGAATAAACCAGGAAGAAGTTGAATCCCTGAATAGACCAATAACAATGTCTGAAGTTGAGGCAGCAATTAATAGCCTGCCAACCATAAAAAGTCCAGGTCCAGACAGGGTTACAGTCGAATTCTACCAGACTTTTAAGAGGAGCTGGTACCACTATTTCTGAAACTATTCCAAACAATAATAAAAAAAAGGAATCCTCCCTAACTCATTTTATGAGACCAACATCATCCTGATACCAAAACCCGGCAGAGACTCAGCAAGAAAAGAAAACTTCAGGCCAATATCCATGATGAACATAGATACAAAAATCTTCAATAAAATACTGGCAAACTGGATGCAACAGCATGTCAAAAAGCTTATCCATCACAATCAAGTAGGATTCATCTCGGAGATGCAAGGCTGGTTCAACATATGCAAGTCTATATATGTAATTCACCACATAGACAGAACCAAAGACAAAAACCACATGATCATCTCAACTGATGCAGAGAAGGCCTTCGACAAAATTCTACAGCCATTTATGCTAAAAACTCAATAAACTAGGTATTGATAAAATGTATCTCAAAATAATAAAAGCTATTTATGACAAACCCACAGCCAATATCATACTGAACAGGCAAAAACTGGAAGGATTCCCTTTGAAAGCTGGCACTAGACAAGGATGCCCTCTCTCACCATTTCTATTCAATATAGTATTGGAAATTCTAGCCAGAGCAATTAAGCAGCAAAAGAAATAAAGGATATTCGATTTGGAAAAGAGGAAGTCAAATTGTCTCTTTTTGCAGATGATATAATTGTATATTTAGAAAACCCCATCATCTCAGCTCCAAATCTCCTTAAGTTAATAAGCAACTTCATCAAAGTCTCAGGATCCAAAATCAACATGCAGAAATCACAAGCATTCCTATACACCAATAACAAACTTAAAGAGAGCCAAATCAAGAACAAACTCCCATTCACAATTGCTACAAAGAGAATAAAATACCTAGGAATAGAACTAACAAAGGATGTGAAGGACCTCTCAAGGAGAACTACAAACCACTGCTCAAGAAAATAAGAGAGGACACAAACAGATGGAAGAACATTCCATGCTCATGGTTAGGAAGAATCAATATCGTGAAAATGGCCATATTGCCCAAAGAAATTTATAGATTCAATGCTAAGTCCATCAAGCCATCGTTAACCTTCTTACAGAACTGGAAAAAAAAAAAAACACTTTAAACTTCATATGGAACCAAAAGAGAGCCTGCATAGCCAAGACAATCCTAAGCAAAAGGAACAAAGCTGGAAACATGATGCTACTTGATCTCAAACTATACCTCAAGGCTACAGTAATCAAACAGCATAGTACTGGTATCAAAACAGAGATATAGACCAATGGAACGAAACAGAAGCCTTGGAAACAACACATCTACAGCCATCTGATCTTTGAAAAACCTGACAAAAACAAGCAATGGGGAAAGGATTCCCTGTTTAATAAATGGTGTTGGGAAAACTGGCTAGCCATGTGCAGAAAGCTGAAACTGGACCCCTTCCTTACACCTTACACTAAAATTAACTCCAGATGGATTAAAGATTTGAACATAAGACCTAACACCATAAAAACCCTAGAAGAAAACCTAGGCAATAACACTCAGGACATAGGCATGGGCAAGGGCTTTATGACTAAAACACCAAAAGCAATGGCAACAAAAGCCAAAATGGACAAATGGGATCTTATTAAACTGAAGAGTTTCTGCACAGAAAAAGAAACAATCATTAGAGTGAACCAGCAACCAACAGAATGGGAAAAAAATTTTTGCAATCTACCCATCTGGCTAATATCCAGAATTTACAAAGTATTAAAGCAGATTTACGAGAAAAAAAACAAACCCATTCAAAAGTAGATGAAGGTTATGAACACTTTTCAAAAGAAGACGTTTATGAGGCCAAGAAACATATTTTAAAAATGCTCATTACTCATCATTAGAGAAATGCAAATTAAAACCACATTGAGATACCACTTTACACCAGTTAAAACGGCGATCATTAAAAAGTCTGGAGACAACAGATACTAGAGAACATGTGGTGAAATAGGAACACTTTTACACTATTGGTGGGAGTGTAAGTTAGTTCAACCATTGTGGAAGAGTGTGGTGATTTCTCAAGGGCCAAGTGGAGATAATTGTAATTGTACTTTAAGTTCTGAGACACATGACTTGTGCCCCATAACTTAAAGTACAATTTTTAAAAAAAATCAGATCTCGTGAGAACTCACTATCATGAGAACAGCATGAGGAAAACCACCCTTTGATTCAATTATCTCCACCTGGCCCTGCCCTTGACATGTAGAGATTACTACAATCTGGGTGAGATTTTGGTGGGAACACAGAGCCAAACCTTATAAGTTGTCTCTTCAGCAAATGTTGCTCAGTATACTGAATATCCACAAGAATGAAATTGGTCCCTTACCTTACACTGTATATAAGATAAACTGAAAAGGAATTAAAGGCATAAATACAACAACTAAAAGCTATAAAACTCTTAAAAGAAAACAGAGTAAAATCTTCCTGACACAGGATTTAGCAATGATTTCTTAACTATGACACCAAAAAGCAACAAAAGAAAAATAGTACTTTAAATGTTACTTTAAAAGACAACTGTACTTCAGCACAATTTAAAACTTTTGTTTATCAAGGACACTATCAAGAGAATGAAAAGTCAACCCACAGACTGGGAGAAAATATCAGCAAATCATAAGTCAGATGAGGGTCTAGTATCAAGAATACATAATGAACTTTCACAATTCAATAACAAAAATAAAAACAAAACCCAATTGTGTGTGTGTGTGTGTGTGTAGATATAGATAAAATATATGAATATATATAAGTATACATATAAATTATCCCCAGATTGAATACATTTATAATTATGTTATGTTTATACATAAATTGAATGTTATCTTGTTGAGACTTCTATATATATTCTAAATATATATTTAAATTCACATATATATGAATTGAAAACAGGTGTTCAGAAACTTGCATACAGATGTTCATAGAAGCTAATCGCAATAGCCAAAAGGTGGAAACATCCAAAATGTCCATAATGGATGAATGGATAAACAAAATGTGGTATATACATACAGTGGAATACTATTCAGTGATATGAAAGGAACAAAGCACTGATACATGCTACAACACGGATGAATGTTGAAAACATTATGCTGAGTAAAAGAAGTCACACACATAAGGCCCTATCTGTATTATTCCTTTTATATGAAACATTCATAAAAGGCAAGTTCATAGAGACAGAAAGGGCTGGTATGTGGAGGAGGAAATGTGGGGGTATACTTCATGGGTATGGGCTTCCATTAGCAGACATGAGAAAAGTTCTGGAACTAGATAGTGGTGATGGCTGTATAACATTATGAATGTACTTATTGCCCTGTATTTTACACTTTAAAATGGTTAAAATAGGATATTTTATGTTGAATACACTTTATCACAATTTTTAAAATCTGGAGTTCTTTCTGGGGACATAGTAGAGGGCACTAGGAGGTGTGAAGTTGTATCAGGTGTTGGAGGGACGGGGAACAAGCTGATTGGAGGAGGAGTTACATAAAGACACCAGAAAGGAAATTTGGGACCAAACTGGAAGAGGCCTGCACATTGTATGAATTTGCATATTACCCTAAAGACTATAATGAACCATTAAAAAATTTTAAGCAGCAGGGTAAATGAATCTCGCAGTTCTAAAGTTTCTGTAATACTCTTTTGAATGGAGTCCTGGTAGGGTATCTAAGCAACTATCAAAAACTCTTTTACTGAGAGTTTCATTAGTAAACATAATTAAATTATTCCCACCCTCTTCCAGGAAGCCAGGGCTAAAATGTCCTCTTCTAAATCTTTCTGAAACTGTAACCCAGAAGAAGCAGCCAGACTGGTGACCATCTCTAACAAGGTTTTAATACCTCTCAAAGAATACTTTTTGTAAAAGAGTATGAAGACTAATACCTCCACAAACAATTAGTGGATTAAAGGCCTAGGCCATGTTAAAAGGAAAAAAAATTAGCAAAAATGTTTCCTCTGCTCCCAGGCAGCCCTGAAACTTCCTCCCAGATGTGGGATGATCCTTTGTACGTAAGCACAAAAGCCGAGTCTGTTAATATTACAGGGCAGAAAGTCAACTCTGCCGCCTGCAAGTCTGGCATGTAAGGCAAATAGATCTATCCTTAATGAAAACCACAAGCAGCTGGTACTTTGGGCACTCCAAGAATGCAGGCAGGAATTCTCTATGATCCAACCCTGGCCATAAGTGCGCATGAACACCTTATGCTGAAAGCCTTGGTAAGATCCAATGTTAAGTCTACTTCTCTCATTCGTCTAAGTAGTACCCTATTTAAGTTAGATGAGTTTGTAAATCCTATACAGAGGCCTCATTACCATAGTTCCCCATTTGCGAGCCCTTACTGGGCTTAAGTAATGTTATATAGTTTCAGATTCAAATACCCAACTAAATAATAATTCTTTTGTTTTAAAAACCAGCCACATGTTAGCCAAGGTTTATTCAAGATTCTCCTTGAGCCACTTAGAGTCATTCTATGCTTCTAGACTCATCTCCCTCTGCTCCCCTACAGAGCTCCAACTCTTACTCACTTATCTCATTAACTGTGTACCTACTGATGTGCTGCGTGCTGGAATACAAAGATGAATAAGATATGGTTTCTGCTTTCAAGGTACTATCATAGTCCAATAGAAAAGCAGACATAAGGCTATTGCAGGAACAAGGTATCTTTCAAATGTATCTCTCCAGTACTGTTTTAGTGTCTGCGAAAATTTTGTGCAAAACATTTTAGAAGCTTTACAAAATTAGGGTCGCCTCCCCATTCTAGGCAGAACCTTACTTTGCATTACTTAATCACAATGAGACAGAAATGTAGGAAAACTAGAGAGACTAGCCAAATGGGCTTTAATGTCTCTTTATGCCTGATAAAGAGACACTACGCCAAGCAGTACTTCAATAATACTATCTTTGCCCCTGCTCTGAGAATGAGGGTGTCACCCCTACCTGTTCAATTCAGAACTCCTAGGCTATGCACACATTCCACAGCCCGATCTCGTGGCCTTGACCAGGTCGATGGCATCAAAAGATGGGAAAGTGCTACATTCTCTTTTATTATCTCCTGAGCCTCAAACTGTTCTATCTAATCACATCTTTCACTTGTATTTGAGTCATGAAGGGACAGGTCTCTAACATGTTCTAGAAACATTAAAGAGCATGCAAACTGGACAAAGAGTTTTTCTCTCAGACATTTTGTAAGATCAATATGTTCACTCCCCTGTGCAATACGCAGAATACAGTGACTTAAAAACACTAAACTGTGGGTACAGTTAATCCTATTTGTTTCCCATGAAAACATAAAAATAACTGTTATGCACCAAATATCAGGGGTTTTGACTAATGAACTCACATAGCAAACATCAAGCATGGGCTGGGCGCATAGTGTAGTATGTATTTGTTGAAGCCATGGACGCAAACAATAAACGATAAAGGTTGTCTGGAAACATCAGAAGCACACTGCCTGGAAATAGGCCTGGTTTTGGTCCTCCTTTGCTGTTAATGACCTCAAATGACTATGAGAAAATCCCATCACTTTTTGTGGTTTTGGCTTCCTCATCTGAAAATTAGAAACTGAGCTTAATTTCCAAGTTTCTTTCAAACTCTAAAAAACTTACCATTTTGTATTCTTAATCCAAATCTCCCACCCCATCCTCAGTCTTTCCTCTAAGATGTCCAGTCATTTTAGTCTGACCACTGGAATATAATGAGTTCCATTAAATCTTAATATTTTATAAAAGTTCTAATTTCTAGTGTATATTAGGCACTCAGTAAATTTAATTTCATCTTACTATAGAAAGATAGTAGTTTTAGACCTAAATGTGGGCTTCCATGGAAAACTGGTAGGTACTTTTCTCCCAGTTTAGCAGTTTCTAATTAAATTTCTAAATACGAACTGTTTTTCAGTGCCTATTAGGCCCATCCTATTTGCATGTAGGAATTCTACATAATCATTAATAAATTTTTATCACTTGTCCCCCCACTTTGCAAACTAAAGTCAATCTGACATTTTTCATCTAAAGTCATTAAGGCAGATAGCTTTTTGCCTGTCCGATATTTCCACCCAACACACACAGGGACAACTGTGAACTTCATATGCAGTCTTTGGATGAAGACAAAAACTATTGTGGGATACATATTCACCAGGAATGAGTTTTCATTTTGGCCTAAATATGTTGTAGGATTATTGTTCTAAGACTACTATAGTCTTGATGCTGAAGCAAACCCATATGGGAACATTTCTCCACTCCCTGCACTCCCACCTGGCAGTAAGGCAGCTGGAGATCCTCCAAGTAGTTAGTAGAATCAGGACACTGTATGTTTTGCAGACCCAACCTTCTCCAGGGCCAGTTCAAGGCCGTTTTGATGGAGGTAGTGGGAAGCCTTTAGCATTGCATTCATTACCATGAAGGGCATAGGAAGCCCCAGTGTGGAATTCATTACCAATCAGGGAGCCACGTGCTTTAGGGTAATAAAACTAATAAATTTTATTTGATTTATCTGGATCTGTTTTGTACCTGTTAGTACCCAGAGCAGAAGAGAGGTGATTCCTTGGTACCGCAGAACGCCAACAGGTTTAGAAGGCCGTTTCTACATTGGCTCAATTTTACTTTTCAGTACATATTTTTATAACTTTGTGGACAAAAGAACATAGAATCAGAGTGAACACTTGAATTCTTTAGCTCTAACTCTTCCTCTCTCTAAATATATGCAAAGTCTATAGCTCAGAAGGCATATCAGAATGCAGAACACCAAACAAATCTATGCATCTCCAATTCTCTCTCAAACAGCAAGACAATCTATTAAAGGGAAAACAATAAGAAATATGAGAGGAAAAATATGGGTAAATAGCCATAGAAACTAGCAAACAAATTCACCTTTGGCAAAAACGAAAATTCTAATATTGAGGACCCATAGCAAAGAAATGAAACTTATCGCTAGAAATGCAATGTGAAAGCTAGGTGGCCATGTCAAAGGGATCCAGACGAGATGCACAATTTGAAAGAGAAATTAAAGATTCTCTGAGAAAAAAAAAAAAAATAGTCAGAAGACACCAAGCTGCTGTCCAGCGCAAAGCACAACCTCGAATGGCTGTCTTTCCTCACATAACATAAGAGGCCACCAGGTGTCAGTGAAAGCTAGAAAATAAAAACAAGGCTTTGGGCGTTTTTGTTGTTTTATTTTGATTGAAAATAGCTTGCCTAAATTTACATGAGGAGAGAAACTTCTGGACATGTTTGAGATTTAACAAAATAATAATGAATCTCAAATATAGGAAATCTCAAATACAGAAATTCACAAATATCAAAAAAAGTTTGTTAATAGATGGAGTGCAGTGGCTCGCGCCTGTAATCCCAGCCCTTTGGGAGGCCGAGGTGGGCAGATCACTAGGTCAGGAGATCAAGATCATCCTGGCCAACATGGTGAAATCCTGTCTCCACTAAAAATACCAAAAAAAAAAAAAAAAAAAAAAATTAGCTGGGTGTGGTGGCAGACACCTGTAGTCCCAGCTACTCGGGAGGCTGAGGCAGGAGACGCTTGAACCCAGGAGGTGGAGACTGCAGTGAGCCGAGATCATGCCACCCACCGCACTGCAGCCTGGGCGACAGTGCGACACTGTCTCAAAAAAAAGTTTGTTAATAAATATGATATACTCCCAACTTTTTTTTTTTTTACATATCAGAGAATGTCCATCTTACTTAACCAATGACATATTTGGGAGGAAGAAACAAAGTTTTCAATTGGTTAGAGACGCAGCAGATAGTCAAAGTATTTTAATAAACTTGACTGTCAGACACATTCCCACCCAGGAAAAGCGCAAGCATCATGTGAAAGAGGCAGCTGTTTGAGGATCCCGGCTATTGATTAAACTCCAAGGAATTTTAGCTGGCTTTCCACACCACACAGCCCTCCGCCAAGCTAATGACCTTGCTGCAGATTCTTAATGACAATTTAGAGAAAGTTCTATTTCACGAATTGTTGTACAACAATCTAAGGCTAACATATTCCCTTCCCCCACCCCCATGGATCTTAAACTTACCATGCTTAGAATAGATAAGCATCTTCTAGAAAGCAATTTTCTATCTTTCTACTTTAGAAGCCAATAGGTCCTTGATAGGTCTCACCTGTGCTTCAGATTAGCTGCGTTCTTAAGACTCAACTGCCTCTCTGCCTCAAAATTGAAATTATCCCTGAGTAAATAAAAACTAGCATTTTTTATCTCACTTTATACTTACAGGACAACACATTCACTCATGTTACTTGATATTAGCAGCAATTCTATTTTGTAGGGAAAATAATATCCTTTTTTTGTAAATGAGATTGAAACTAAACAATTCATCCAAGTTTGCACATTAGTTTAACTTCTTAGTCTCAATTTCTCATCTGCAAATTTTTCTGACTCAGTTCCAAAAGCAAATATAAATACAGAGCCCCATGTTATCAAAAATCTTTTCTGTTTCCAGAGAAAACCATTTTACCAAAGTAGAATAAAGAGACAAACGTGAATCTGGTTATCTGACAGAAAGAAAAATATTCAATACTGACAACAAGAGCAGTATTAGTCCAATTTTAGAAAGGAGAGTAAATTTCTCATGAGATTGTCACACTACAAACAAAATAGAAAATTGTTACATATTTGCTCATGTCTAGCTGAAGCAGAGTGAGTTGTGAGACAAACACTGTTTATTTAAAAGGCTAAATTTTATGTTTTTCAATTTTGTTGTTGGGAAACTAAAAGAGGCAGAAAAGTAAAAGTTATGAAAACTTAAGAAGGAACGCCAATAATTTAAACCATTTACTCACCTGGATACTGAACTGAGATAAACAGAGAGGTCAGGCAGAAGAGGCTGGAAACATCTTCTTTATCCCTTATGAGCGGTGGGAGAAGCGGGTGTAGGTGAGAAGCAGCAGGGTTGCCTAAATAATGGTCTCTAAACAGATTCACCTGAAGCAGAACCCAAGCCAAGGATTGGACTACAAGTATTTCATTTGGGAATTAATCCAAGAACGGGAGTGGGGGAGTGAGACAGGGAAGTGAAGAAAGCCAACAAAGAGAATATTCTAAAGCCAGTTATTGCTGTGGGCAGCCTGAGCTCCATCCATCTGGGGAAGGCTGGGAGAAAGCACAGAACACACCTCAGAGTTATTCTGAGCCTAGACTCCCGGAAGCTGGCATATTTATTCATTGACTCCTAGGCTGTCATTGTTTGAGGGCTACTTCTAGCAACATGAATTCTTGAGCACTTACAGCCTGTCTTATGCATGGGCCAATAATATTCCTGTGGCCAGGAGAAAAAAACCACTCCAACACAAAGTGCAACTGTTTGTGATAAATAAACACTCTCTATGTGTAGAAGTGAACACTGGGAGGAGAAGGATGGAGATCCAGCAACATTTGTTGTTCAGCAAATCACAGACAGAGGGCCTGGCTCGGTGATTCACACCTGCAATCCAAGTACTTTGGGAGGCCAAGGCAGGCAGATCACTTGAGACCAGGAGTTCAAGACTAGTCTGGGCAACATGGTGAAACCCAGACTCTACTGAAAATACAAAAATTAGCCAGGTGTGGTGGTGCATGCCTGTAATCCCAGCTACTCGGGAAGCTGAGGCAAAGAATCCCTTCAACCTGGGAGGCAGAGGTTGCAGTGAGTCAAGATCATACCATTGCACTCCAAGCTAGGTAACAGAGTGAGACTCTGACACTGTCTTTAAAAAAAAAAGTCACAGGCAGAACTGGCCAAAAGCAGAACCCCATCCCACAACACACACACACACACACACACACACACACACACACACACACACAGCAGGAACTTCACTCTAAGCTTACCGCACAGCCAAGGGCAGACAGATCAGATATTTGGCGTTTCTGAGCGAAGAAGGAGCAACTGAGCCACACATACTCAGGTCTTCGCCCAAACTCATTGCTTAAATCACACTTCTCTGCTGAGGGGAATGAATGGGGAGATCAAGGGGCCAGAGGCGTGTTCTGATGGAACAGGGAAAAAAGGGACTTCCCAACAAGGGTAGTTCTGGCTGAGAATTACAGCAGGTGAGGAGTATCTAGAAAAATCACTCAGATTGTTTTTACGCACCTTTTTACCTCTTGTTTCTGACTAAAAAGAAATTCTGAGAAAACTGCTTTTTCTGGTGTCACATAGGTTTCACTGAGGTGTTAGCACATCTCAACAAATGACGGAAGGTATATTTTAGGCAGTAGAGATCCAAAATACATACATTTAATAGAGAGTCAATGGGCATAAACATTACTTTCAGACATTAATATTTTTCCTCTAAGGGAGAATTGAAAACTCTAATCCGCTTATTGGGCAGTAAATCAGGCTATCTTAAAGTATTCCTATAACTCCCAGATATCAAGTAAATTGACTTAAAAAGGTGAGAAGAGAATAGGCAAAAATAAATAAATGCTATGAACAGCAAAATAGCCTTCTTTATAACTTGTCAGAATTTTGTTTTACATTTTTAGAGGATTATAGCATACTTAGCCTAGGACCATTTAGGTAACATATGGATGTGGCAGGCCAACACAAATCACCTAATTATTTTATTGGAAAGGGAAGACTTTCTGATATAAAACATATTTGGCAATATCTGTAACTATATATAGATGTACACACACCTATGTAGGGTGTGTGTGTGTGTGTGTGAATGTATTTATGTGTGTATCCCACTGACTTATTGGGTATAAATTTAAGTAATAGCCTTTGGCAATTTTCAATCCCATAGAAAGTTGAAACAATCAAAAGAGACCTATAAGTTTCTGAAAACAAAAGCAAGTATGTGCTCTGATAGACAATGGACTGCCTTTCATGGCCAAAGACAACTTATTCATTCAGCATTGACCAAGAAAGATTGTGGCAAGGACAGAAAGAGATTGTATTAGTTATCTATTGCTGTGTAATGAATTCACCTACAATGTAGCAGCTTGGAACAAAAACAGTTGATCATCTTACAAAATTTATAAAGGTCAGGAGTCTGAGAGTGACTTAGTTGAGTCTAAGGACTCTCATGAGGTTGCAGTCATCTGAAGTCTTGGCTGGAGGATTCACTTCCAAAGTCCCACTCGTGGGACTTTTGGCCCTAATACTCAGTTACTCACTGTACGTTCCTCTGCCTAGCACTACATGGAAGCCAGCCTTTATAGAAGCATGTGATCTAAGAGAAAGAGAGCAACCAAGAAAGATGCCACAGTATTGTTTACAATCTCAGAAGTGACACACCCCCACTCTTCCCACATTCTACTCATCCCAAAGACCAGCCCTGGAACAGTGTGGGAGGGAACATGTACAGATACCAGCACCTACATTCGCAGGCAGGGTCACTGGGGGCTATCTGGGAAGCTGGAAGAAAATAAGTACACGTGGGCCTTGGAGCCTTTCCATCACAGCCAAAGAGATGAGAACCTCAGTGAAACCCTTCTGAAGGATGAGGTCTTGATGCAAGAGCCAAAAGATGCTCAGAAAAAGCCTGAATAATTGGAAAAGATAGACTATTGCAAGCTGATAAGATAACATAGAGAAACATTTCTAAGCAAAATGTTGGTTCTCACTTTGGAACTTTTATTTTTTCCCTCACTTTGGAACTTTTATATCTGATCCTAATAAGAAAAGAAAAGATGTCCTGGGATTTTCTGGGTTTTGTTTTTCTTTAGTATAATCCTTCATGTGTCATGTATTTCAAAATGGCCAGCCCTGACTCCCAGCTAATGAAGCCCCACAGGTAATCCTCAGGCCCACAGAGGTGAAAAGGAGAAAAATCCATCAGATTCAGATGAAAAAATAGTTCTGAGCAGACAGAATACAATTGTCTCTCCTAAGATCATTACCAGCAACTTCCACAGCGCAAACCATGTATAGAACAATGATGCATAAAATGTCACTATGGAGAATGTTAGGCTCCAGAAATTCATACAATACCACACACCTGCCATGGTACTAAAGGCAAATTTGTTTCTCATGGCCACAGATCTAAATTACAGGCTTTACTATGACCAAGCATTTGAGGTTTGTTTTTTTTTTTTATTCTAAGAGCAAGCCCTTTAAAAAATGAGATGAGTATGACTCTGTGGTGGTTAAAACGTGCCCACCAATGTTTGGCATGTCTCCCAACAGAGGTAGGTCTTAATCCTTCTTTCCTTAAGCATGGGCCAGGCTTACTAACTTCCTCCTAACAAACAGAACGTGGAAGAAAGGACTTCCAGGGCCAGGTCATACAAAGCAGTATGACTGCTACTTGGCTTGCTCTTTTTTTTATTTGAGACGGAATTTCACTCTGTCGCCCAGGCTGAAGTGCAGTGGCACGATCTTAGCTCACTGCAAACTCTGCTACCTGGATTCAAGTGATTCTCCTGCCCCAGCCTCCCAAGTAGTTGGGATTACACGTGCCAGCCATCATACCCAGCTAATTTTTGTAGTTTTAGTAGAGACGGGGTTTCACCATCTTGGCCAACCTGGTCTTGAACTCCTGACCTTGTGATCTACCTGCTTTGGTCTCCCAAAGTGCTGAGATTACAGTCGTGAGCCACCATGTCCAGCCACTTGGCTCACTCTTGAGACATATGTGTTTGGAGCCCTGAGTCACCATGTAAGAAGTCTGAAACAGCTGGAGGCACCATGCTGAAGAGATCCCTTGGAGAGGCCACAGAGACTCAGAGAAAGATGCCCCAGGAGACCCAATGTGGTAGCCCCTGGTCCACAGCAGACCTTTGAGTGTGGAGGCCTTTGAGAAGACCCAGCCGTAGCCACTGTAGGACTATGGTCCCACAAGAGAACCTGAGCAACAGCCACCTACCTGGACTTAGCCAAACCTCAGCACTATCAGAGATAATAATCATTAGTGATCCTTCTGGCTTTAAGCCATTACCTGTGGGAGTTTTGTTACACAGTCATAAATAACCTGAGACAGACTTTATTAAAAGTAAAAAGTCTTTCAACCACAACTAACCAGAAAAGGGGCTGAGAGGGATTATTTGTATTGAAAAGGACTTCATTCAATGTGTTTTAATCAGGTTTAGTGATTTAATTCTTACCGCTTCCTCTCTTCCTCGTAAGTGCAGGCCTCTTACAGCACTTTCTCTCCTGCAGAGTTTAGCTGTCAAACTTTCCCAGGACAAAACAAGTCACTTTCTAATCCCTCTGCTTTGAAATTCTAGTGGCCATCACCCTCAGAAATGACTATTTTAAGGGAGAAAATGACCAAACAACTGTGAAGAAATGATATTTTACTGGAAGATGACAAGATCCTAAGGGTAATTTTCAATACAACATTAGTATTTGCACTAGTCTCTTTTGTTGTTGTTGGGTTTTGTTTGTTTTCTGAAACAGAGTCTTGTTTGTCACCCAGGCTGGAGTGCAGTGGCACTATCTCGGCTCACTGCAACCTCTGCCTCCCAGGTTCAAGCAATTCTCCTGCCTCAGCCTCCTGAGTACCTGGGATTACAGGTGTGTGCCACCACAACCGGCTTTCATGTTTGTAGTGAAGACAAGGTTTCGCCATGTTGGCCAGGCTGGTCTTGAACTCCTGGCCTCAAGCAATCTGCCCGCCTCAGCCTCCCAAAGTGCCAGGATTACAGGCATGAGCCCCCATGCCCGGTCTATTGTTTTTTTCTAGGTGACATATAGAGCATTCATACATTCACAGGTGGCTTCTTTTAATCACCACAGCAGGAAGTGTTGTGCTGATTGAAAGACATCCAACACAGGAAGTGGACAGGCTGCATTTGCTTGCTTCCCAGATCTAATTTAGAGGATGCTAGAAGTCCAGGCAAGAAAGCCGTCTCGGGAATGACCACTGCAACACTTGCCATTGAGCAACACTGCAGGAGTCCCAGGAAGGAAGGAAAGTCAGGGTGGAGGGCAGCCAGTGAGCAAATAAGAGGGACTGGGGGGATAGGTGGGTGGGATGAAGTGAATACCAGAGCTTCTTAGTCAAAGTAACATCAACTGTGTCTGCTACATCAGCGGCACCTCTTCTACATGGAATCAGTGTTGTCACATAGGGCAAATACGAATTAAGTGGCCCAGGTCCTCCTTTCTACAGATGCAGAACATCAACATCAGCTTTGTCTGAATGTCTGATTTGCTCTGTAGGACTCAGTGGCCTTTGTAGCAGATTTTTGACATTTGCATACTGGCCTTGAACCTTGGGGCAATTCTACCATTTATTACAAATGCAACATTTAAATGTGGCCATGGAGTTCCTTTCTGGAGTCACAGTTACTCTGCATGTTAACTCCCAGATGCTTATATCCACCCAGAAAGCTTCCTTGAGTTGACAGTCTTTATTTCCCAAAGAAGCACTAGACGTGGGCTTACTTGTGATATATTAAAGTAACTGAATCACAGAAGGGTGTTGGAGAAATTGTATGAGTTCTCCACACAGGTGGTTCATATGACTGCGGCCTTCATCGGCATGCTTGGTGGTGATAAGCTCTACAATAGTGGTCCTCAAGTTTGGCAGCACATTAGAATCACTGGGAGAGTTTTTAAAAAATACTCATGCCAAGTCCTTCCCAGACCAATTATATTCAAACTACTAGGGGGAGGACCCAGGCATTAGTATTTTTAAAAATCTCTCTCATGATTCTAATGTGCAGCTAGGTGAATTTCTGCTTTATATAATTTTTATCTACAATTAATTCTTTTGGTTTTCAGAGTAAATAATTGTTTTCAATGCCTTCTGGTGCTACAGGGCTGTTCACCCCATCATTCACCTTTAAATATTGCTACAATTGATACTAAAAATGGCCCTAAATCCTTGTTTAAAAGAAACATTGAAGACTATTAGGAAAGACAGAGCTCTGAGGAGAAATTGATGCTTGAAAGTGAAGATCTGTGCTCAACAAGATCCTGCATCTAGTCATTTTCCTAAGGACTTGGCAATGGCTTCCAAGAATCTTACATAACCCACGTTAAACTGGGTACCCTCTAGACCAGAATCAGCATAGTATTGCATCCACAAGGCAGTTCAAAGATACTTCCAAAAAGCCTTAGTGGATAGTATGTCTTTACTTAGATTTCTCAAAAATTGAGAGAGAAAACTATGTAGCAAAATGCGTTTTAAAATACTGTCACCCCAAAATCCTACAGTATACTATAGAAAACGCCTCTAATATTGATTCCTTGCTCATTCTAAACACCCTGTCTTTCAAAAGCTTAGTGTACTCAGGATTTTTTGTTTTTCTCTCTCTTCCTTTTCAAATCCATTCCTTTCTCCTATGAATAGCTTTATGTCTCTTTAATATTTCATCACTCATCAGTATCTTTTATATTTCATGCCCAGCATCCATTTCTTTTTTTCCCCAGATGAATTAAGGTATAATGGACAAATTGTATACATTTATGGTATACAATATGCTATTTCGATCTCTGTATATATAATGAAATGATTAAATCAAGATAATTAACATATTTATTGCCCCTCATGCTTATCTTTTTGTTGTCAGAACATTTAAAATTTACTCTCATCAATTTTCAAGTGTAGACTATTATTAACTATAATCACCATGTTGCACAGTAGGTCTCCAGAAGTTATCATCTTAACTGAAATTTTGTACCCTTTGGCCAACAGCTCTCATTTCTTATTCTAGTAAGGATAAAGGCACTTTTCTTAATCAACCTTGCCTCTCTTGAAAGTGTTTCCAGTGTAGCTGACCAAGCCTGCCTCGAGGGCCAAGAATGAGATCTGGTCAGTCATCTGCACCCCACAGTGATCTGTTTAAGATGAGCAAAACGTCCCAGCAGGGCAAATTAAGGGCAATGGAACAATTCCAAGATTGTTTATATTACTAGATGAGAAACGTGCTTTCTCCTGACGATACTAGCCTTAGGAGTAGTCCATAACTGCTGAAAGTGACTATGAGAATTCTAAGAATGAAGTCAATGGCAAGGACATAGAATTTACAGGTAGAAAGAAAGTGCACTGGATATGACATAACTCTCGTAGGTTAATCTCAAACCTACTTAGCTTTTGATCAAATCCAGCTGTGTTTCCAGAAAAACTATCCTGTGTTACACACATAGAAGACAGGAAACTGTTTTAAAGTAGACTGAGTTTGGTTTCTATTACTTGACACTGAAAGAGTTATATCTAATACAGAAACCAGTACTTGGAAATAAGGTGTTAGAAATAAGCCCATAAAATGTGGAACTGGCTGAGCTGTGATATGGTAGATGGCAGTAAAAATACCTATATCCTTACTAAGTTAAGGATTTGGAAATGTTTGTTACAAGGTGCTTAACCTGTCACTTATTGTACCTTGGGATACAGATAATGTGCCTAACATGGCTAGAATATTAGAAAACTTGGCAGAAAAACTCTAGAATATAGGAACACATTGGTTACTCCTTGCAGACTTCACTGAAGTCCAGCAAGAGAGAGACTGTTTATGAAGAACTTATATGCATGCTAGCCTATCGGAGACAGAGAGGGAAAACAGTAATACTTTGCTGAGAAACACCCTTCCTGTCCACAAGTAATTGAAGATGCTTTAGAACCTCTTCATCTTTTTACTTGCAGGACTAGAGATACTAAATTCTCTGCCCTAGACTGAAGTTAGAATTGAGGCTAAAAGTGGAACCGGACATAAGATAGCCACCCAGGAGGAAGAGTCAACACCTTCCTCCATCGGGCTTCTAAGCACCTAGCCCTATGAGCTCTCTGTCTACACAGGAGATAACCCCAAGGAAAAAAAGCCCATCATTGGAATGCAGGTTGGCAATAAGGGAAAGATAAGACAGAATTTTTGAACTGTCTTGAGACAAAGCTGAAATTGGAAAATATAAAGATGGTCACTGGTCAGATGTGCAGAACTCTCCCTAGGCCCCACTGTCCAGAATCTAAATTCTGAGACACTGACTTGACAAGATAATGAACCTTATCAGGACTAAAATGGACATACCTACCAAACTTTTTTAAGTGACGTGTTTTCAGCTAATTCTCAGTCTGTTAAACGAAGGTCAATATGTGTATCACTTTATATGTGTATCACATATGTGCAGCTTTTCTTCTTTCAGTTACTGATAGGTTATATCTTGGAGAAAAGTCTATACTAGTGCCTACTATCTTAACTCTCACAATTTCTGCAAATGGTATTGCATTGTATAATTTGTCAAATTTACTATTTCCTTTATTTTCAAGTCCACTATTGCTAACTGCAATGGCTATCCAATTTAGGTATCTCATAAAGAATGATCCAACAGATATACTTTACTGTATTTGTGGAAAGAAATTTTTCCTTAAGTCTCAAACCTGGTACTATTGGAAGGGTCAGCATTTCCTAGCTGACAACTTCTTTAACCTCAAAAAAGCATTTGTTCAATAAACAAATTGATGACTATCATTATTACCATGAGTGTCATATTTTATTCCCTCATCTGGATCTTATAAATATCCTCCGTAATACTCCAACCAAATACCTCATTGATGGAAGGGCAAAGTGCCCAATGGACAGTGAGTTGAGGTCCTGGCCTTTAGGGGAGCCCACCAGCACAGTCTCCACACCAGAGTGTCTCTCTGTTCTTTTTTCCTAGTTGGTTTTGATAAAGTCCCATGGTTTCCTAATATGCCAGCAGTATGTTTGTTTTTCATTTGCTTGTAGGTTATTAAAGCCACAGATGTGGGTGGGTGGCAGGAACTCAGCACTTTGCTTCCTTAGCGATAAGTACTGCCATCAACTGCACACACATGGCTCCTATTAAAGTCAATGGAAGCCACGTGTCTAATTTGGAGGGCGAAACTGGCAAAGCTGAAAGAGCTGTAGCTATTGACCCTCTGTTTTGAGTGGGTGCCACATGAGGTGAATAGTTCAGTTCCTTCTTCTAACCTGTTTATATGACTTCCTCATTGCATAATGGCCAACTCTTTCTACCTCTGTTCATATACCCTGGGATTTTCTCTAGGTTTTTCTTGGTTCAGCATTCACTTCTTTCTTTTTCATTATGAAAAAAGAAACCCAGGAAAGCCATTTTGGATCAAGTCTATGAACACCAGTGACAAACAAAACCCTCTAGTGCCAAGAACATGGCTGACCAATTGTTGAGACATTTTAGAGGATAACTAAATATCTAATTGGAGCAATGGGTTAAAGGTAAGTCTCCTTTGCCCTCGATTTTTCCATGATTCATTGAACATTGGCTAATTTCATGAATATTTTTTGAACATTTCAACATGCTAATTACTGGTAGAATTGGGACACATAACAAAATAAAGACAATTTTATATACAAAAATTTTACATTCTAGGAAAGACCACCAAAAAAACATTGCCTCCAACATGAAATCATGAACAACTTAAGGGCAGGGAACCTATGCCATCACCATCATGTTGTCAGTACTCAAGAAATACTTCTTATTCCTATTAATAAAATAATTGCAATGTGTGGGAGGTCAACTAAAGACAGTAGAGACAAGGTCTGAGAGTTAAAAGAATGATTCAAACTTTGGTGGAGCATTATGAAGCATCACCACAGAGGTTATAGAGAAAATGTCAAAATGAATGGGATTGATCATGTGAAGCATGGTCAGCTTTGGAGCAGCTGACCCCTCTAAGACAGAACAAGAATAGGAGTCATCAGAACAGACAGAGACGTAGGATGAGAATCTGTAAAAACTAATGTCACAGAAGGCAAGGAAGAGAGAGAAATATCCAAGAGAGTATGGATAAAGATAAGAAAAATTAGAGTACATATGTAAAATGCAGACTAAAAGTCTATGTTTAATAAAAAGCATTTAAAAAACATTAAAAAGTGAAAACCAGGCCAAAACTGTAAATAAGAAGTAGATGAGAGAAAGGAAAGCATAAGCTTAGAGGAAGAAGGTATTCCTATGCCCGTTTTTATAAATAGAAGCTTCTTTTGAACCCCTCCACAGAACCCAACACACAGATTATCAAAGTAGACGTCTATGAAATTCAGATACATTTCAAGGCTAGGGGCAGTGCCTTACACCTGTAATCCCAGCACTTTGGGAGGCTGAGGCAAGCAGATCACTTGGGGTCAGGAGTTTGAGACTAGCTTGGCCAACATGGGGAAACCCAGTCTCTGCTAAAAATACAAAAGTTAGCTAGGTGTGGTGGCACATGTTTGTAATCCCAGCTACTTGGGAGGCTGAGGCAGGAGAATGGCTTGAACCCAGGAGGCAGAGGTTGCAGTGAGCCAGATCACACCACTGCCCTCCAGAGTGCAGTGGGTGACAGAGTGAGACTCTGTCTCAAAAAAAAAATATATATATATAGCTGGGCAAGGTGTTATATGTCTGTAAATCCAGCTTTTCAGGAGACTGAGGCAGGAGAATCACTTGAACCTGGGAGGTGGAGGTTGCAGTGAGCTGAGATCATGCCACCGTGCTCCAGCTTGGGCAATAGAGTGAGAAAGAAAAAAGAAAAAAAGAAAGAAACAAAGAAAGGAAGGAAGAAGGAAGGAAGGGAAGAAAGAAAGAAAGAAAGAAAGAAAGAAAGAAAGAAAGAAAGAAAGAAAGAAAGAAAGAAAGAAGGGAGGGAGGGAGGGAGGGAGGGAGGGAGGGAGGGAGGGAGGGAAGGAAAGAAGGAAGGAAGGAAAGGAAGAAAGGAAAGCCAAGGAAGGAGGGAAGGAGAGAAGGAGAGAAGGAGGGAAGGAACAAAGGAAGGAAGGGAGGGAGGGAGAAAGAGAGAGAGAGAGAAAGGAAGGAAGGACAAAAAAAAAGAGAAAGAAGTTCAGATGCATTTCAAGATTTCAATTTGGACAAAAGGTATTATATCACAATAAAATTAAATACTGGCAGTTTTTCTCAATTTGCAAAAAAAAAAATAACAAATGGTGATATGTTGTTAATTTCATTTGTCTCATGTATTTGTGTTACATTTTTGGCATCCACTCCATACTTCTGCTATCAACCGATAAAGGATGAAAAATAAAGCACCAAATGGCAATCAATATTAAAGAGGGAAACCTGGGAAGAATTTAACCATGTTGGTTCGGTGACTTTATTTCATGGAGTGTTCTGCTCAAGATTGTGATTTTATGCTACAAACTTAAAGTATGCTCTTAATACATAGGATAGAATTAACTAGTGCTTTTTTCCCCCCAAGGCAATCTGAAAAGTATCATAAAATCTGAGCACCGTATCTCCTAAAACAATTTAAGAACCATTGGCCTAACACATTAATTGGCATAAAGTAAGGAAGCAAATTTCTAAACTGCCATTTATCTACATTTCTATGATAGCAATCAGAGAAATAATGGTGCAATAGTGTCCTGAAACTGAAGAAGTGATGGCCCAGGTTAGTTTTGCCTTTTGCCACATATATTTCTTGTCAGAAGTCTCATAGTGAGTTCGGTGTGGTATGCACGCTCTGGTAAGAAACAGCTTTCTCTTCTGGGCCTACAAGAAGATGATTATTGCCAAGAATGTGGAATCTTCTAGACTGGGAAGTGAGACTATTGGGAGAGATTGGAGAAGCTAGATAATTGAAAAGAATTGATATTTTATAAGTATTACCGTATCCTATTGAAACGGGAATCATTCCCTTGTCCCCGTTACATGGCATGTGATGAGGGTGTCGCTCACTTCTTTAGTGCCCGCAGCTTAAACTTCTAGGGGAACACACAGACGGGCAGGCTGTGGGGCTCCGACCCCACCGTAATATCTAGGGGTGAATGTTTACAGCTCCTGAAGCCCCAGTGGGCGTGCGTTACAGGGTGCTCTTTAAGTTTTGCTCTTTTTATTTTGCCATCTATAGGTGGTTTGTGTTAACCAGCTCAGTTAGACCCTCTACCTTGATGCAAGGACAGAGGACTTTCTGTATCCCAGGGTTTGTTGCCTTGGTGCACTGGAAGAATTGGATCACATGGGGGCTTGGAGAATGACAGCAAAGTTGTATTGAGTAGAAGTAGCCCTCAATGGATGGGGGAGCTAGAAGGGAAACGGTTTTCCCTGGACTCAGGCCGCTCCACAGCCAAGGCTCTCCTCCAACTGCCCGGGCCAAACTCCACGTCTTTCCACCGGTCAGTGGCCTGCCGGCCTGCTGGTGGCTGTCGGTGTGCTCTTCTGCCATGTGTTCCTCTGGATGCCCTCACGACTTCCAGTGGCTATTGTTCTTCCACCGCTGATGTGTTCCTCTTACGGTCCGGCAGCTTCTGTCTCTGCCTTGCCAGGATCTTGGGTTTTTATAGGCTCAGGATGGGGGCATGGCAGGCCAGGGTGGTCTTGGAAAACACTTTTGGGCATGAAGGCAGAAGTGCCTGTCCTCACCTAGGTCAGTGGGGGTAAAGCCCTAGCCAAGGACCATGCCCTCCTCTACCCAACACTTCCCTTCCCCAGTTCTGCATCATTTAAAGGGATGCTCTTCCCTTCCCAGTACTCCCATATCACTGTCTTCATTCCTATTAATATTCTCAAAGTAGCACAAATACTTGAACTTTTTTCCTAGATTCCTTCTGAGTGTCTGTATTGTGGGTTGTTTTTTTTTAATGTAAAACTACCACTTAAATGGGTCTACCTGAGTCTCTTGGTTCAAACATATTACACAGAGAATTTCAGGTCCAGTGGGGTCACCCTGGCAGGTCTCCAGGTTTAACAAGCCTGACTTCCTGGGTAGAAGACTTTATTGCCAATGATACATTGATGCATACATTCTCTTTGTATTAATGTAAATCCTGGGCAAAGGGCTCTGTCCACCTACCTTGCTTTAATTTGTTACTAATTTTAAAACCTAAACACCTTCTGTTTATCAGCAGCATATATGACCTACTTCCTGTTAGTATCCAAAAGAAGCTGGATACCATCACCAATAAAAGGAAATGTTCTCTAAGACCTTCAAGTAGACAGAGCTGAAGGAAAGACATTTGAATACTATTGCTATGGTTGGTCTAAATAAAAGAGTCAGTCTCTTTGGCCATGTTCAAAGCTTGTGATCTTTAATATTATACACAAAGAGGTGACTGCACATAAGAACCTGCATTTAGAAGAAATTGGTGTCCCAGTTTTAATCAAACCTGTGAAGTAGAGAAACCAAAGTCTTGTATCCCATGGTGAAAATTTACTACTGCATCATTGGTCGGCTGTCATTTTCCACACAATCACCAAATGAGCGAGAGGACATTCCCATTTTCTCCACCCTTGGGAGAAGTTGCTGGAAGAAATAGACCTCAAACTGCTTTACAGTTCTAGACAGCTTTCCCACCCACGTGAGGAAGTATTTCTCATAGGGCTTTTCTCAGCTGTTGCCTTTTCCTGACACAAGTGTCGAACACTCTGGCAGGTCAATTCTGCATCCCTTGGTGTCCTTGAGTGTTGGTATTTGTAAATCAGTATATTTCTGTCATAACCCACATGCCAAAGCTCGGAAGAAAGCCACATGTGCATTGGAGGAAAGACAGCTGCCTTGTACCTGGAGGAAAATGCGCTTAAGAAACCTTTCACCACACAGCCTCAGCTGAGCTAAGGGAGTTCACATGAGGGGAATGGACTCCCTGGGACCAGATATATGTCCCTGATCAAGAAGCCTAAGCAGACAGCAAGGTAGAACAAAAGGGTAAAATATCTGGGTCCCATCTTATTCCTCATTTTACCCAAACCCTTGTCTGACACAGCACCCACAAACTGCTTCCTTTGATTCTGTATGGCAAGGCACCTAGGATGAAATTAATTTCCATGGCACTTAATATTTTGTAAACATAGCATAAACTGATTCAAGCAAAAGGAGCCAAATCTACACAAAAGAGTCATCTACCCCAAGCCTGGTTGCCTGTCAGGTGAAACATCTGACACTTTACTGAAAGACAATTCTTTTCTACTTTGTCTAACAATAAAGAGAGTAAATAAAACCATCACAGGGTGCAGTGACACTTTAAACCTTGAAAAGATTATAGAATGTTAGAGAAAGAAATTACCTTAGAATTAAAATTTCCAACCGTCTCATTCTGGATGAGGAAACCGAGTCTCAGTAAAGTGAATTCACCAAGTTTAACCAGTTGCTTAGTGAAAGTAGTAAACTTGATATGGTTATTTAACAAACAATAATTTAGTGATTTTTTTCCAGGCTGATGGCTGAGGGTACAAAGGAGAAATAAATAACACTCTGAGTTCCTTGAGGTCAGGGGCTATGGTTTTCCACTGGGGAGGTCAAGGTTAAAGTATTACACCAAGAATCATCCAGTCTTGATGACAGATAGAGGATGAGTTCATTCAGATTCAATGTGCAAAGAGGAAACAGGGGACTCACAACCCAGTCTCCTCCTGAGCAGAGTCCAAGGTCTTTTCCACAAGGTCCACCCCAGCCAATATCTTCAAAGAAAAAAAAAGCCATCCCTGCAGCGTCACTTTGTAAAATCTTGCGACTTGAGAGAGTTTTCTCTGAATCAGGAATGTCATATTTATTACTAAAATGCTCTGATATCTCATACTTGCAAATATCGGTGCCTTACACAAATAGCCCAGACTTCATAATCCCTGAGGTCCCACTTTCCTTTAACACACAAGTCCCAATAGTTGGAAGCTTTTATCCTTCTAATATTCAGTCTTTTGCAACACTTTCTGAATATTCCAGTCTCTGGTGTGTCCCCTGTATTAGTCAGGGTTCTCCGGAGAACAGACCCAATAAGAAATATATAGATGTGTAAGGGAGATTTCCTAGGGGAATTGGCTCACAAGATTATGGAGACCAGGACATGTTGCCATATGCTATCTTCAAGCTGGAGGACCAGGAAAGCCAGTGGTGTAATTCAGTCTGAGGCTGAAGGCCTAAGAACCAGGAGCTCTAGGGTGGTGGGCAGAAGACGGATTTCCCAATCCAAGAAGAGAGAGCAAATCTGCTCCTCTTCTACCTTTTGTTTTGTTTTGTTTTGTTTTTCTTTACCATTTTAGTCCTCAAAGGATTGAATAATGCCTGTGCACATTGAAAAAGGTGAAGCTTCTTTACTTAGTCTACAAATTCAAATGCCAATCTCTTCTGGAAATAGCCTCACTGGTACACCCAGAAAATATGTCTTACAAGCTATTTAGGCATCCCTTAACCCAGTCCAGTTGACATATAACATTAATCATTGTATTCCCCAGCCCCCCTTCAGCTGCCATGTGATTCCTGACTCTGTAGATTGCATCTTCCTATTAAGAAAGCCATCTTCAAGTACAGCAGAGTCTATTTTCCTCCATTTCTGACAGCATTGCAGAAATAAGATACTTTTTGAAAAACTAAGACTTTTCCAAGATATTGCACAATCTCCACCCTCTTCTACGTCCCTTTCAAAGTAAGTTGATATCATGTCTTCTGTCCCAGGACACTTGCTCAGGCCCCGGGGTTTATCCTACCCTCAACATCTATATATGCTCTTGGTTCCTTTCTCTTCATGTCTAGGCTAAGGAGCCCAGGCCTTTGGAGAGATTGTTTCCATCACCCTTTCTAAGACTCACACAGAAATGACTTCTTTCCAAAATGATTGACAATTGAAATATCCACTTCCATTAGAGGCAAACTTACTCCTATCCACAAGGCTGCAGCTATGCTGCTCCCAGGAAAATTCTATGACAAGTGATATCAACATGTTTCCCAAAGCCTCTGTTCTTTAGTTTGTCCCAGTTTATAAGACATCAACAGCCCAATGGAAGTTAGCTGGTGCCAAAATTAGCCTTAATTTGGAATAGGCAACATAATGGCTCCCAAGACTATCTACATCCTAATCCCTGCAACCTCTGTATATATATGTTATCTTACATGGCAAAGGCACGTTGCAAATGTGATTAAGTTAGGGACCATGAGATGGAGAAGTAATCCTGGGCTATCTGGGTGGGCCCAGTGTAATCACACAAGAGTCCTTAAAAGCAAAAAGCTCTTCCTGGCTGTGAACAGGATATGACTACAGAAGAAAGGTCAGGTAACTGCACTTTACTGGCTTTAATGTGGAGAAAGAGGCCACAAGCCAAGGAATGCCAGCAACCTAGAGAAGTAGCATAGGCAAGGAAATGAATATTCCCCCGGAGCATACAGAATAAATTCTACATTGCCAACACCCTGACTTTAACCCAGTGAAATCTGTACCAGGCATCCGACCTACAGAACTGTAAGATCAAAAATCTGTGTTGCTTTATGCTTCTGAATTTATGACAATTTGTTATGGCAGCAATAAAAAAATAAAATGTATTCCCTTTCAGCCTCTCTACATAAAGAGCACCAAAGGCATGGAGGAGCAAGTCTCACCCAGAAATACCCTGTTACACTTGTAATGTGGGTTCATTTGGGATATAGTTTAGTGGGTTTTGATCAGCAGTTCTTTCCTAACCCCAGTCATTGTCAGATTCAAGAAAACCATCTAAATCAGTCAATAAGGTTGAAGTCAATAAAGAGAAATTTAAATAAATTAGAAATAGATTCTCTAACTTAGGAAATACTCAACCTTGGCACTATTGACATTTTGGACCAGACAATTCTATGTCAGAGGTGGGGATGCTGTCCTGCTTATTGAAGGATTTTTAGCAGAATTCCTGACCTCTACTCACTTGATGGCTGTAGCAACGCTTCATTGGTGGGAACCAAAAATGTCTCCAAACATTGCCAAATGTCCCCTGGGGGCAAAAATCACCTGTGGTTGAGAATCACTGTTCTATCCCAAAAATCTCTTGAGAAAAGCAAGGAAGCTGTCTTATAAAAATAACTTGGATATTTCGGGATATGAAATGTTTACTTGAGAAGTAAACATTGGTAGGATATGTGTCAACCCCATAGGTCTTTATATTTCCAGTACACGACACAAACAGATTCAGGGACATAAATATCTATTTCCAAGTGATTTATGTTTCAAGACATTCTTGAATAAATTCTCTGTGCTTTCCTCCACTTTTAGTACAAGGTTTAGCTCCAAGAGTCAATCATTTTTCCTGGCAAAATGACTCGGAATGGCATTAAATGAAGCTAGGCACTGTGGTTTCACTTGTCAGGACATGGCATGACTTCTTAGGATATCACACACCAACACAACCAACTACAGGTGGCTTCAAGTTACACAGCAAGGTCAGTAGACAGTGGGTGGTGTCACCATAGAGCAACCTACTAAGAGAGGTGGAGGCCTCGAACATAGCTAAATTAACTTAGACTAAAAGTATTAGGTGGGGTCTATTTCCAGAAAAAAAAATTCAGTTGAATTAGATGTCACAACTATAACCAGCCACATACTTTCATTCCATGAATGAGATTTAGCTACAATAGCCCTAAATGCTGGCACCTCAAGCTGCCACATGCCTAGGAAATCAAAGGTTATTTATTCTTCTCAAACATGGTAATGATCTAAAAATAGGGAAGTGATTTAGGAACTAAACAAAGCAAGTGAGTTAATTGTTTATAACCTGTAAATAAGTCAGTACATGAATTCAACTGACAGTAATTTGAAAAGGAAGAATTCAACCTCGATCGAAATGTAATCTATCATCACAATCATATTAACCAAATTAATACATTAATGGAATAAATGATGCAAGGTTCGAGTCCATAGCAAAACAGCTAAGGATCTGGGTCACGTTCTTTTCAAACCAATAACAAATTTGTCTGAATCTCTTTTGTGGGATTGAGACTCCTTAAAATTGGGATTTTCTGTAAAGTACATTTCAAGGTCTATTACATTAAAGGGAAAATAAGTCCTTATGTATTTCTCCAGAACTAGGACCCATGAATGGAAGTTTTAGAAAATCAGGTTTCAGAACAAAATAACAAAAAGCATTGTTATCCTTGTTGCTGAATAAAAATTGCTTAAGAACAATCTTTTGCTTAGATTGAGCTCTATTGTCAATCAGTTCTTCTAGAAGGGGCTGCATCATCATTTATTAAAAATGGTGGCTGAGTGTGGTGGCTCAGGCCTGTAATCCTATCACTTTGGGAGGTCAAGGCAACTGGATTACCAGAGGTCAGGAGTTCGAGACCAGCCTGGCCAACATGGCAAAACCACGTCACTATTAAAAATACAAAAATTAACCAGGCGTGGTGGCATGCACCTGTAATCCCAGCTACTTGGGAAGCTGAGGCAGGAGAATCATTTGAACCTGGGAGGCAGAGATTGCAGTGAGCTGAGATCGTGCCACTGCACTCCAGCCTGGGTGACAGAGCAAGACTCCATTTCAAAAAAAAAAAAGTGCATGTGAGAGCCCTGATTTAAATGAGAAGTTAGACAGTTAGACTAGCACCCTAATGTGACCTCTTCATGCTATTGGGATTTGCACTAAGGTAACAGCATCCAAGAGGTGGCTGTCATTGAGGGCTTCCAGGTCCTGTGTTCTGAGATACCAAATGACCTTTCCCTGCCCCAAAGTCCCAGAGGAACCTGCCACTGCCCCCAGGAAAATCAGTGACAGAGAGGGCTTGTCCTAGCTTCTATGATGAAGCCACTGTATGACTGAGCACATAACTTGGTCAATTTGTACAGGTTAGCAGGGGATGAGGAAAGGCCCATCAGCCTCTCTCTTCTCTGCTTCTTACTCTTCTCTTCTTGACAATATTTTTTTGGAGGGGAGGGTAGTTCAGTTAAGGCTTAAACCCTAATAATTTAGTTCCCTTATTGATGTTTTAAAGTTGGCTCAAAATTTCAGCTCTGACTTGTTCCCTTTTTTATATTATAAACTGAGACCATTCATTCAGTAAATATTCATTAAGAATCTCCTCATGTTGGATACTGTAGCAAGCACTGGAATTACAATGGTGAGCAATATAGGGGTGGTCCCTGCCCTTCCAGGTGTTAACAGTCAACAGAGAAGATATGACAAGGAGTAGGCAGCAGCAGCAGTGAAGTGTATGAGGGGCAACAGAGGACCCTAGTGGGGTGAATGGCAGCAGCCTCTCACCTGCTGGAGTGAGGAGGGGCTTGCTAGAGCCCAGAGCCAGGGCCCTTTAAACTGAGCCCTGGGGAAGGAGTGAACATTAGACAAAGAATAACTGTTCCGAACAGAGAGAAAAGCATGAAGCAGTTAAGCGAGCTATGTGCTTTTAAGAAGGTGGTAGGAGCTGCCCGTGGCTGAGATGCAGAGGACCTGGAGGGAGCCCTGAGCAATGAGGCTGGAGAGGTGGGTGGATGTCCTTCTTCCCTTTGGTAACCATGTGGTTAAGCCTGTTATAACTAGGAAAACACCACCCTCCAAGTGCTATAAAACAACTGTCTGTGTCCAAGCAACCCCAGGAGGTAATTTGTTCTGGACACACTTTTCCTCCATGCAGCCTAGAGATGACACTGATGGTGGAGTCAGTGACTGTCCCTCTGCCCCAATTCTCCACCATTCCCACCAAAGTCTATGCATAAGCTCTCCCCTCTCCCAGAGCAGGCTTACTGGTGGAGTATACTGCACAGCACAGGCTCTATGTCCACCCCATCTCCCCAGTTCCGGTACTACCCTGCAGGAACATTTCCTGTAGGCAGGCTGGAGCAGGGGCCTCTGTGGGGTGTGTCCACCGATCAGCGTTGTTCTCAAGGCACAGCCTCACCTGGAGAGGGAGGTTGGTGAGGAGAGCGTTAGGGAGACAGCATGTCCCTTCCATAGTGAAGGGTTTCCTCTTTGCCTTCCTTGCCAGGGTTGATTGGAAAGGTCATTCTGGAATGACAGATACTAGCCTCTCTCCTGCACCCTTCTTCCCAGGGTACATAATGTGGGAGGGTGGGGAGACTGAGTAGAGTTGGCTGAAAGCAATGAGGTCTCCCTCATCTAGAATTTGGGTCTGCCCACTACTGTGTGTCACTAAGCTTACTAACAAGGAAAAAGAAACCTTGCTCGATTCTCACACTTAGCTATTACTGCTGGTTCAGTGTCTCATGGGTGAATGTGGATTTTCAGGGCCTGCCTGTCCCCCTTTTCTCAGAGCTGGCAGCTCTCCTGGGCCTTGGCACTCAATATACTCAGGGAATGCCCTGAGCGGATCAACTGGGGTGCCTAAGATTCTTGTTAGGCACAAAGTGGCCAGCTAGCAGGTGACCACACAGATTCACAATTTGTTCTAGAAATAACACCTGGAAAAAAAAAGCCATGGTTTTCTGAAGTTAAAAACATGATTCATTTGGTCCAATTTGGAACCTGACTGATTGAACATGATGTTAAGAAAATATTATGTTAGATATGATCATGATATTATAGATATATTTTTTAAAACAAGAGATAGATCTTATCTTTTAGAAAAATGGGCTGAACTATTAATCAAATATGCTGTCAAGGGTTTATTTGAATAGAATCTGTAGAGAGAAGGTGGGTAAGTGTGTAGATGAGGCAAGTTTGGCCATTAGCTTATGAGGCTGGGTGATGGGGACTTGGGGTAAATCGAATGTTGTATGCTATACTCGGTACTTTTGTTTACATTTGTAATTTTTTTTAATATGGAGTTTTAAAGGATATAATTAGTAAATACATAGGCTATTTAAATATCTGAACTCTTTTAAAATACTTTAATTAATAACGTTTCACCTGATGAATAAAAGAAGATAAAGCCTTCCTAGCATACATTGTATTCAACAAATCAGAGACTGAGTTTGGAAAACCTCCTACTGCAGATTATAGGTAAGTGAAAATTATAATTAGACCACATACAAAGAAACTAAAATTAGTAGAGAGATTTTAAATATTTTGTTTTTTCTTGGCAACAAAACTATTGGGTTTACTAGTAGATGATCAGTATTGAACAACAACAAAAAAATTATATACCTTATGAAAAGTTTTGAGTCTGGTTCTGCCTAAGGACAGCGAGATAGTTCCAAGTAACCTCGGATTTCTCAATTGAGTTTCTGTGTAAATGACACATAATATGAACTCTCTCAGAGACATTCTTTATGTTCTATTGAGGGCCCATTTCATCCAAAAAAAATAGATAGAAGTTTTATTATAAAAGCTCAAGGAATTAAAGATGCCAGGTTTTAAAACAATGGTGTAGAGAGATGTGGCAAAATTCAAGTGGCTCCTAACCCTACAGGTTGGGCTTGCTCTCAAATGTAGAAAAAAGAGACTACTCCAGTGAGCCGGTCATTTCATTCTAACTTAGAATTCAGGTGTGTGTCATGATCCAAATTCTTCATGCTTTATTCAGTAAAAACTCTGGCAAAGTTTTATGTCACACTTCAACTGCCACTGGGGAACTGTATCAGGGGACAGACAGACATTGACCACTTGAGCCAGTGCCCAGACACTTTCAGATAGGAACGGAGTTTAACAATGAACTACTGAGTACTTGCTGGGTGCGAAGCCTTTGCCAGAATTATCACATGAAAACCTTTCAATGCCCTTATTACTGTCTTCTCAATTTACAAATAAGGAAACCAAGGCACAGAGAGATTCAGAAATTCACCAGAGATCATACAACTGAAATCATGGTGTCAACTGATCATAGAGAAGCCTGGATTTAAAAGATATGAATAACTCTAGAATACATATAATTCACCAGCACACAAGCCTATTTATTAAATACAACAGAGATATATAAAATATATCAGACACCACATTCTCTCTGGCACTGATCGAGTAAATATTAACACATATAGTTTTGTTGATTCATCAGACAAGTCATGGGCTGTGTCCTTTCTCCCTCGCTGCAACTAACCTCCAGTGCTGTGAAATTCCTTTCCATGCAGAGGCTCACGGAGCTCCAAACTGGGGTATGGCAAAGAGCCACTCATACAACAAAAAGTAGCCACTTATTTTTTTGTACACACACACCCTCTCCACTGATTTTGGTGAGTTCAAAGAGATGAAGACAAAAGAATCCCTGAAAATGATTGCTGAGTAAAAAATAACTTCTGATTAGAATTCAGAAGTGAGCCCAATCTAAGGTGGACTTGACCTCTCAACTTGCCAGCGAGTTTATTTCCTACCCTGGGAGAAAATAAATCTGGACCTGCAAGTATATGGGCAAGAAGGTTAGACACGACTTGAGAAGAAACCAGGAAAGGAGTCATTCATCAAACACAGTATTTCTTTTGTTTTTCATTTTATTTTTATTTATTTATTTTATTATTATCATTCTTTAGGTTCTAGGGTACATGTGCAGAACATGCAGGTTTGTTCCATAGGTATATGCATGCCATGATGGTTTGCTGCATCCATCACCTCATCATTTACATTAGGTATTTATCCTAATGTCTTTCTTAGGAGTAATGAGAAAGGCTCTTATTTTCTCTACAAATGGATTTTAAGTGGATCCGGTTACAAGGTCCTTGTTAACCCTAAAGAACAAGTTACTTGGCAGAAAGGCTGAACACAATCCTCACTTTTGAGAGATGTAAATGTTTACCTCCCTAATATCACTTGAACAACAATCTTGTGGCTGGTAATATCCTTCATGAAAAGATTTACCACAGTACCCAGCACAGTACAGCTGTTAACTAAATGACAGCTTCTCCATGACATAACATTTGTACCACCTGATCAGAAGCATTTGAAAGTAAAACAAGATGCCTGGTTTTTGATGCTCATTTGGGTTGACTATATTCATAAAGTCTTTTTTTAGAAGGGGTGAGCATCATATTATGTGTTTCAAGAAGACCTATTAAGTTTAGCATTCTGTTGTACTTTGTGTTGAGATTTTTCATGAATGGTTGTGACCAATTTTTTTATGAGGTTTGACCATAACACATTCATAGATGTAGTAAATTCCTTCTTTAATGAAAACATGAAATGGACAAATTATTGCCCAGACTCATGCTCTCCTTAACAGACATCCCATAGTAATGAGATGAAAAGCACAAAATAATATCTAATTTCATTTAAGAAAACAAATATTTACGCGAATGTTTTTTAAAGCAGAATCATGGTTATTCCTAGAATGTCACCCTCATTGGCTTATATTTTATTTAATTCCATATTTTACTTGACTTTAACTGACGAAATTTTGTGCAAGATGGATTAAACAAACAAACAAAAAGGAACTTATTGACTAACAAACCGGAGTCTCAGGAGAGTTACACCTTTAGATACAGTTTGGTCAAGATGATACAGCAATGTCATCAAGAATCTGACTCCATCTTTTGACTTTGCTTTCCTTTATGTTGATTTAATTTTTATGTAGGCTTTCTCCACGAACTGGCAAAACAGAGTAACCATTATTTAGCAAGACCCACAGAAAAAAAGTCTCTCCTTCACAGTAATTCCAGCAAAACTCAGAGATTGAGTCTCAATATATCAACAGAGTCATGTGATCTGATCATTCCTGCCTCCAAGGGGGATAAGAGATGCTAATGTCTTAATCCAGTGGGAGGGGAAGAACTGGGCACATGGGTTTTCAGTGCCATTCAACTACATAAATAAGGAGTAAGATGATTTCCCAAAGAAAAATTGAGATGCTATTTCCAAAAAAAAGAAAAATAAGAAACAAACAGACAAAACCAACAGTAGTTAACTCCATAGGGAGGGTGGAGTTTTAGCAAAAGCATTCGTGAAATGCACGTACAAGACAAGCCTATCTTTTTTTTTTTCTGACTCATAATAGCAGTAGCATTTATAAGTTACAGTGGTACTTGTGGGTTATAATTTCATAACTCCTTTGAACTTGTTTTCTCATTTTATCAATAGATAAGCTTTGAACAAGAAAGAAAGGAAGGGAAAATGCAGAAAGAGTAAGTAGTGTATCCACATCTATATTGACTCTGATGCATTCATGCAAATTTTGCTTAAACTTACATCCACATTTTTTTAAATGCTCTCTATCATATGTGTGAAAGTAGATTAAACTTTGAGAGCTACCTTGAAACCTCTGGAGAATAAATCAGAGGTTTGATAACTATGTGTTTCTTTGACATATTTTTCTAAAGTGCATTATTTTCTTTAGTAGCTGAATTAGCATATATATCTGGATCATAAACACACACAAAAAAATAATTAAATTACTATGACTCAAATCAGTGGCAGCCTCAGGGCTTATGTCTTACTCAAGTTTGCAAGGATTGTTAGCCAATAGATTTGATTATTTCAAACTCACCCGTTACTGGAATTGTGTCTGATGTGGCCTCTGCCATTGCCAGATGGTCAACTGAGGCGTCTTCGTGTTATATCTTTTCTTATTGTGGTTTCCAATTTGTTGGAGAAGGAATAATACACAATTGAGTTTGTTAGAATTTTCTTTAAAATAAGAGTACCTAGATTTCACGTGATCACATAAGGAGTTAGTTCTATAATGAATAAGGTATAACAGTTTCAGTGCATTGGTTGTGTTTTCATAAACTACTGCACTCTAAAATTGAAGATAGCAGGGCCAAGTCTACCTTCTTAGAACCTGAGAGAGTGCCTGATATATAAACATCACTAAATAAAAATGTATGGAATGACTGAATTTTTAGTTTAGCATTTATTCTGACTGTCTGAAATTTATCAATGCACTTGTATATTCTTGGCTTTGTTCCAGACGGTAAAGATTTAGATAGGTGGATTCTGCATAAACTATTATTAACAGTTCATATGAAGTGAGAAAACTTGTACAAAAACCACCTAGCTTAGTAATGGACATGTAATATAATGGGTGCTCAAAAATATTTGTTGAACCAGCATTTTCCTCACCTAGGATACTCTTTTGTTTGTTTTTAAACTTGACCTTCATTGGTTACACAATTTTTAGAGTTTGCCTGGCATATCAGGAAAACCAGTTAATCAGGTGTCAGAATACCAAGTTCAAGTCCTGCCTTTCTCACATATTGTTTATCTGGCAATTAACATCATTTCTTTGAACCTCAGCTTCTTCATATGTAAAACAGAAGTAATGATTCAACCTAACAACATATATTGAACTCTAGTCAGTGTTAACATATGCAGGATTCAAAAATGATTTATGTTTTTCTACTTCACATGGGTTCTTGTGAAATTCAAATTAAATAACCTATCATGCATAAACTATTAATCAATATTCAAAAATCAAATATCATTGGTATTATTTTTTTATGAACTCTTATATTTGCTGCTAAAAATCATCGAAATCCATGAGTTTCCCCCACTTCACTGTATTCTTCTAAGACAAATCAAAATCAGTAATATGTGGTTTAATGAAAGCTTGTCTTTATTTGCAATTAATCTGATTTTCCCAAAGTCCAAGTTCTAGTTTGCTTTTCAATTTGTTCCGTGGGATTCAGCTAAATATTTTATAAAAGTTTGGGGAAGATTAGGAATGAATATTTGTCTAGAGTTTCTTGGGGAAATGTTTGCGGCATTTTACTGAGTAGATTTGATTGATTTAGGGAATCTACTTTCTGTATTGATTTAACAAAAAGCCAAGGAATAAAATATGGAAGGGGATGATAAATAGTTTCTCTGAGATCAGCCCTTTTCTTTCTTGGGTAGAGATTCTGGGTACTGTGCTAGGTTGCCAAATTTAACAAATAAAAATAGAAAGCAGTTAATTGGAATTCCAGATAAGCAATGAATAAAATTTTAGGGTTAATGTTGCTGAATATTGCATGCTATATTTTCTGTGTCAATCCTAGGTGAGACAGTGCCTTTAAGATTCTTAGAAGGCTTCTTGTCTGGTTGAAAGGGTCTGAGTTATGACCTTCAATCTTTCAGAAGCCTTAACAAATCTGTACCCTTCAGATGATCTTCACCTTTTTAAAAAGTAGGGTAATTTTGCCAAATGGATAGAGGGGTCTGTTCTTTGACTAGGGTCATCTGGAAAGTTCTCTTTAGGCTCTCTCATGTGAATGCAATGATATGGCTGCTGAGGCTGGGGATTTCTGATTCCTCAACTGAGGATGACATCTAAGAGAGCTCACTCACAGAGCTGACTCAACAGTGAACAGGGGCTGGGTGATGAACAGGAGCTCAGCTGGCAGCTATGAACCAAAGTGTCTGTATATGGCCAAGCTCCATGGCTTGGGGTTCTCCCAGCACTATAGCTGTGTTCCTAGAGGAAGCATCTTAAGACTGAATGTTCCAAGAGCTGAATCCTTTTCCTTGGGCTTCATACTAAGAAAACTCACTGGATTTGGTGATGCCACCAGCACCTACTTCTTATAGATAATTGATATTGTTATGTGGCTTGTTACACAGCGTCTACTCTCTAGGAGAATATTTATTTCAACGACTAGGAATAGAAAGACACAGAGGAGAGATCAAAGCCTAGGATGTGAAGTGAGGATGAACAAGGAGTAGCAGAGGGACTGGGGAGGCAGGCATCCTCCTAAAATTCATATGTTGAAATCCTACCCCTAAGGTGATGACACTAGGAGGTGGGAATTTGAGGAGGTCATCAGGTCACGAAGATGAAGCCCTCATGAATGGGATTGGTGCTCTTATAAAAGGACTCCAAAGATGCCCTTGCCCCTTCCACCATGTGAGGTTAGAGAGAGAAGATAAAGCAGGTCCTCGCCAGACCCAGTATCTGCATGTGTCCTGAACCTGGGCTTTCCAGCCTCCACAACTGCAGGAAATTAAATGTGTGTTGTTTATAAGCTGCCAGTTTATGGTATTCTTTTACTAACAGCCTGAACAGATAAGATAGCAAGTTCGTAAAGCAGATATGCAGTGTTTGAGGAATAGCCACCTCTGCTGCATTAGGGCATTATGTAAAGTGGGAGAGTTACGGGTTACATTGGATTGATACCTGGATTTTCTAGGATAATTCTGAGAACAAAGAGAGCAGATTCAAGAAATAAGTTGGTCTCTGAGGAATAAAAACTGAGAACCTAGAATACACTTTTTTTTAAAAAATATCAGTCTGCCTAAACATTGGGTTTAAAACATAAGAGGTTCATGGTTTATCATTTAAAAAATTCTCATTTGCTTTTATTTATACTTTTTTTTCATTTAAGTCTATACCTGGTTGCTTTAAAAGAAAAGGTTATTTGTACTTAAATACATTCAAAAATGGCAATTAACCAAAGGAACTTGCCTCTGACACAGATCTTGGCTTATATCTTGAATTGTATGTAAGATTTGGTGCACTGCTATTTCCTTTCCGTATCTCATGGATGTCCCACATGTAACCTGAGAGTCCCAGAGGCACCCAGGAGCCTGAGTGAGTATAAATCCCACACTACTGAGGTTTCAAATGACAAGTTCTTGACATGCTTAAGACACATTGGATGTACAGAAAATGTCTGACTGAAGCTCACGATGGTTGTAGGTTAGCCCCAGAGGTTACTTTAAGCTAAATAAGTAGTCAGTCTGTGAGAAGGGCACCTTTTCGAACCACAGCATAGCTGCCAGAAGTTGGTAGCTAGAAAAGCAATGAATAAGAACATATCTGCCTGTTGTTATGATATGTGAAAGGTGGTAGCTGATAGCTCAATTTGCTCCAAGAGACCTTGAAGAATAGAAAGGTCAAGCAGCTCAGCTTTATTTTTAGACTAAAATGAAACTGAGTTGTTTCACAAAGCTTAGTCTAGTGGGGGGATGTAATAAAAGGGAAAAATGAGATCATATTGCCCTTCTATGAACTGAAAAGACAGGCATTGGTCTTAGGGTCTGCCACTGTATCAAAATTGTCAAGATTTTACCAATATCATTCAGTTGTGGGACCTGGAAAGCCACTTGCATAGGGAGAGAAAGGTCATGGGGAGTGTGTATTTCACTAAAGCAGAGTGCAGGTGCCCCTGGAAAACAGTAAAATAAAACTGGTCATCACAATATATACATCTGTGAACGTGGGCTGGCCATTACCAACTAAAATCAAGTTTTGCTTGGAAAATGGGGATTAGGGATGCAAAAGAATTAAGCTCATAATAAAAAAATAATCGGTTTGACTCCATAGAGAATACAGGTTGAAATAAACCTATCCTAAGGTGGCATTTCTGAACAACCTTTGAGATGGACACTGATGTCTAAATATTTAATCTTCAGTCTGCTTCCCTGTGAACTAGTCTTGACTTTGGAGCCATTTAGATATGTTGGAAAACTAAGGTGAATGTTTACTACATGAAATGTTGCTTTAACCTTGTCACATTACTGCAGCAGAAAGATGAGTGATTCATTTATAGGTATTTGAAACTTCAGTTACCAGTCATCCCTCACTTAAAGAAAAATAACTCATAAGTTTATCTAATTCAATTCACAGACTGTCTTTGCTTATCTCCTCGAGCAGATCAAACTGTTCTTTATTCCTATGTAATTGAGGCCAACTTATCATACCAGCAAGGTTTGCTTCTATTTAGCCAAATCCTGGCATTCTCCAAGAAGTCATTCTGATAATATTTTTGGTCTCATCAGATTACCATCTTAAAGCATTCAGAGGGACTCCATTTCTTTTCTATCTTCCTTTCCTATCTTAGCAAGGGATTTTTAGGAGCTCCATTGAGGTATTCATTTTTCCAAATATCAGACCCCATGAAGAAGTTTTCCAGGTTGGAACTTTACAGAGCAAAGGCAGATTAGTGGACATTTTTAGAGTTTGAGATGAAAAAATAAGGAAACATGCTACAACAGAAAGAAGAGCCAACACATCACAATCCTTTGTAATACTGCTCTAGGTCTTAAAAAAGTGAATCACTGAAACTTGGCCAGCATCACAACTAGTTTTTAAACAATGCTGTCCATGGGACAGCCTGAGCACTGAGCTGAAGCCGACTCTTCAAGATGTCACTATGCACCAGGTATGGACCTTTGATTGCTGGATCTGGGGTGTCCAGGTGGGCTGTTGAACATGGGTACATATTTTAACACTTTAAGCAACTATGCTGGCTGTGACTGTGTTTACCTGAATCATATTATTACTATTTATGTCACATGTTGCCCCCCAATTTGTTTATTACAAGAAACAAGCATGAGAGTATAATCTAGACTCTGTACCTTTGTTGTGTTTTCTTATGTGATTGCACAATTTACTTAATCTCTTCATGTCTTAGTTTCCCTCGCATAAGATACTTTTTCCCACCCTAAGTCAAGGCATTGTGAAAATACAATGAGAGTGAAAGCTTTCTGAAGGAAAATCTGTCATTTAAAAATATTTCTATTACTTTCTCGTATAGCTTGTCATTAAAAAGTTCTTTAGGAATTTAAAGTCTTGTAACTTTCCTAACATAGTCCATTAAAAATGCCTACATACAAAAGAAGGTCTACCCATTATTATCAATATTATATCATCATTATTATATTGTGTGTGTATTAGATATCTTCAGCCTCTAATAATGCTATGAAGAAAAGTTTATGTTCACTTGTATCACTATCACCAAATCACGTTCTTTGTTTGCTTTTGTTTTTTGGGATGGAGTCTCGCTCTGTCGCTGGACTGGAGTGTAGTGGCGTGATCACTGCAACTTCCACCTCCTGGGTTTTGGTGATTCTCCTGTCTCAGCCTCCCAAGTAGCTGGGACTACAGGTGTGTGCCACCACACCAGCTAATTTTTGTATTTTTTTAGTAGAGCTGGGATTTCACCATGTTGGCCAGGATGATCTCAATCTCTTGACCTCAGGATCCACCCGCCTCAGCTTCCCAAAGAGCTGGGATTACAGATGTGAGCCACTACGTCCACATCAAGTATTTTTAAGTAGGTTAAAAACATACTCCATCATGGATTTTGTCACCAAAAAAAAATCAAAAACAAAAACCATAGTTAGTGATATTTACTTCTTATATTAGGAATCCAGGGACTTTTAATACAAGGATGTGTTAGGTTGGTGCAAAAATAATTGGCTCATGCCTGTAATCCCAGCATTTTGGGAAGCCAATGTGGGTGGATTATCTGAGGTCAGGATCAGCTTGGCCAACATGGTGAAACACCACGTCCACTAAAAAATTAAAAAATTATCCAGGCGTGGTGGGGGTTGCCTGTAATCCTAACTACTTGGGAGGCTGAGACAGGAGAATTGCTTGAACCCAGTAGGCAGAGGTTGCAGTGAGCCAAGATGGTGCCATTGCACTCCAGCCTGGGCAACAAGAGCGAAACTTCGTCTCAAAAAAAAATTGCAGTTTTTGCCGTTAATTTTAATGGGATAAACCACAATTACTTTTGCAAAAACCTAATGAATACATATTTATGTATATGCAGACACCTATAACCTGTATATTAATTGAGACATGACTTGTAAATATCAAAACTAGCACATTAATTAGTAAATATGAAATACATATATATATATACACATATGAATACAGTCTATTATATTATGCACATCTGAGGACAACATATGATTTCACAGTTCAGCCACTTCAGCAAGCAAAGTTGAGAATAACACATTTGCATTAGCAGCAAAACCTAGAGCTTTAGCGGATAAGAGAATGAAAACTAAAACATGTACTTCGAGAGATAAACCTGCTTCTTTATCATATCCTTTAGTGGCTTAAGAAAGATTTCTGTGGGAAGAAAAGGTTGTGGGAATTTGATTGCACATAGCGAAGGATGATTTATGAAAGTTCAATTATAAAGTGACCCCATCTGTGGTATTTGCCAAGAACCAAACGTAAAGTAGGACAAAAAGCACTCCTAAATGAATATTGAGCTTCAAAACAAAGAGTAATATCACAGGAGGCTGCCAAATACAAGTATCTTGAAAGGGTATGATAATTAAATATAACTAAACAGAATTCCAAATACAACATACAAGGACATTCCAATAAGAAGGTAACCCAGGCATTGACAAAGAATGACAGGGATCTTAAGAATGTAGGTGACTGGTTCATGTAGAGGCTAAAAAATTAAGTGTCAGAAGAAAAGATTGAATTCATCTCCCATTCTAATTTTATTGTCGTGACAGCGGTTGTGCTGCCACTCAAAGGCTCAGAGACCTGCCCTCACTTCCGCATCGTTGATACCTGCAAGCAGTGATGTACAATCAGAAGGAACACTTTGCAAGTCTCCAAAGTTTCTGTCAAAGAGAGAAAAATGAATGCTGCCTGATTGGCAGGTTAGAAGGAGTAGACCCAGAAAAAAGACACAAGAGCTGAAATTTGCCCTGAGAGATGTCCATCCTCCACTTTAATTTGTCTTTTGACACATGGCAAATGGCTTATGATGTTGTGAGAATCCAGGCATGAATCAAGACGCAGGACTTCAATTCCATTTATGCAGTGAATTTCCTCCAGGACATGCACAAACCCTTTCCTCTGCAGCTCCACCCAACTGTCTATAAAATGAAGATAATGGTACATATTTTCCCACTTTGGACTGTAACCAAGAGATGCTTCAACAGATTCTTTTAGGTGGAGAAGCCTGATACAAACAGCGACATAGACTTTAGCAGGGCTTACCTAGATCTTTAGTGAAGCTTATTCAATAGTCACATTTGCGTTTCATGTCCTAGAAGCTCATATACATGAAATGCAACATAATTTTTTAACCTTCATTCATTTTTCCCACACTACTTCAGCTCCTTTAAAAAGCAGTGTTTGAAAGGCAAATAATTAAACCATGTAATTCTTTGTATCAGATAAATGCTATAATAATACAATTTATTGAGTACATACCATGGGCCAAGCACAATTTTAGGTATTTTACACATATTACTCATTAACCTGTAAAATAACCCTATGGCTAATACTAATTTATCCTCTTTTTATATTTAGACAAACCTGTCAAAAGCAGATAAATTGCCCTAGAGGTACTGGTTTTCTATTGCCATGGAACAAATTAGCATAAGTTTAACAGCATAGAACAGGATTCATTTATTAATTATAGTTTCTGTGGGTCAGAAGTCCAGGCATATCTTAACTGGCCTTTTGCTCAGAGTCTTACAAGACTGTAACCAAGTTGTCAGTTGAGCTACATTCTCATCTGTAGGCTCAACTGGGGAAAAATCTGTTTCTACACTCCATTAGGTTGCTGGCAGAAATCCTGTCTTTGCAGCTATATGGTGAAGGGCCCCGCATTTTGCTGGCTATTGGCTAGAGGTCACCCTCGGGTCCTATAGGCTACCAGCAGTTCCATGTAGGTTTCTCTAACACAAAGCCATTAATTTATTTATTTTTATTTATTTATTGTAATTTGAAACTATGCTTTTTATTTATCAATTCAAAAGTATCTATTGATGCTTTTATTATACAAAGGATTCAGTGTTACTTAGATATAATTAAGGCATAATTCCAGCCCTCAGGAAACGTATTTGGTCAAGACAAATTTGATCAAGAGACAAGCTTTACAAATAGGTAAACAGTTTGCAATAATGCAGAGTGTTACAAGTAGAAAAATATTTATTAAAGAAAAATAAGAATTATGGTTATGAAGCATGCACATTTAGCCTCGTCTGGAAAAAGGTTATGTACAAGGTGATACATGAGGTCTTTTACATTAGATAACTTCTTAGTTCTCTTTCAGGTTCTCCACCTGGAATGACACAGCCAGTTTTCCTTCTCCAAGGGTCAAAATGCTGCTAATCCAACAACTACCACTAAGCATAAAGCATTAAACATTCATTATCACTTGTACTTATCATTTACACTTAGTTGTGTATCTTATAGACAAAACGGTAAGGCCTTAAGAGCAGAAACTGCTGAAGTCATCTCTGTATCACTGGTGACTAGTGAGGTGTCTTACACAGTGAAATAGGTGAATGATAGGAATTGGAGAGAAGGTAGGGATCTAGGCTAGGCTACAAAGCCATTTATTTCATCAAGTCTGAAAGGAGAGTCTCTCACCTCAAAGAAGGTCCAGTCCCTCTTTTAAAGGCTGTTCATGGCCAGGCATGGTGGCTTATGCCTGTAATCTCAGCACTTTGGGAAGCTGAGGCTGGCAGATCTCAAGGTCAGGAGATCAAGACCATCCTGACCAACATGGTGAAACCCTGTCTCTACTAAAAAATACAAAAATTAGCTGGGTGTGGTGTCGTGTGCCTGTAATCTTAGCTACTCGGGAGGCTGAGGCAGGAGAATCACCTGAACCTGGGAGTCAGAGGTTGCAGTGAGCCGAGATTGCACCACTGCACTCCAGCCTGGTGACAGAACAAGACTCCAACTCAAAAAAAAAGCTGCACACTTGATAAAGTCAGGCCTGTACAGAGTACTCTCCCTTTAACTCAGAACCAACTAATTTGGGAGGTTAATTTTATCTGCAAAACCTTTTCACCTTTGCCCTCTTCCACTGGGTAGAAGCAAGTCACAAGCCCACCCATACTAAATGGGATGAGTACACAGAGGCGTGAACAACAGGAGGCAGGAATTACTGGAGGTCACCCAGGGTATTTCTGTGACACTAGGTTAGTGCTCCTCAAACTTTAATGTACCTACAAATTATCCAAAAATTTTGTTAAATGAAGATTCCAATACAGTAGGTCTGGGATGTGGTCTGAGAGTCTACATTTCCAACAAGCTCCCACGTAATGCTAAGGCTACTGCCTTGTCTGGGAACCACCAACACCACATCAAGTTGGGACTAGAACCAGTTGTTTCAGCTCCAGGCCAGATACTCTTAACCACCTCCCCTATACTTGTCAAATCTCCCAGGACTTCATCTAATGTTGTTATCAATAATGGATATAGTTTTATTTTTGTTCCGCATTTATCCTAAGGTAGTCAATGTGGTTGACATCTGATTGTCTCTTTTCACATCTATGGGGTTTTACAGAACAAGCTTTGCACAGTCAACATGGCCTTTCAATCAAAGCTCAGTCATTTTCCAGCTGCCCCTAATGCCCTCTATCCCTTTCCTCAGACAAGTGAGCATCTGCCCTGGACCAGGTGACACTCCCTAGGGGGAAGATTTGCCTGCTCTGGAGGTCCCATGGGTTTTTTTTTTTTTTTTTTTTTGAGACAGAGTCTTGCTCTCTCACCAGGCACCAAGCTGGAGTGCAGTGGCACCATCTGGGCTCACTGCAACCTCCGCCTCCCGAGTTCAAGCAATTCTCCTGCCTCAGCCTCCCGTGGAGGCCACCATGCCCAGCTAATTTTTGTATTTTCACCATGTTGGCCAGGATGGTCTCCATCTCTTGACCTTGTGATCCGCCTGCCTTGACCTCCCAAAGTGCTGGGATTACAGGCATGAGCCACCGTGCCTGGCGAGTCCCAGGTTTTACTTGCTGAGTGTTGAAAAAATGTGTGCTTTGGATGAAGAGACCTTCCAAACAGGCTTTGTGTGAGCAACATGGCTGTTGATTCACCTGGGTGCAGGTGGGCTAAGGTGGAAAAGGGCATTAGCAAATGGCAGTGGGATAGGAGTTGGTTTTATAGGTTTGAGTAGTTTTTTGGGGGTGGGGGTGTTGCAGAGTAAGTTCAGTTACAATGGTGGGGGAAAGGACAAAGAGTATACATGACCACAAGTTCAGTTACAATGGCAGGTTTGGGTGAGAGGTATTTACATTATCATAAGAACAGTTAAGGTGGCAGGGTTGGGTGAGGAGCTTTGAGGCTGGGCAATTAGGGACAATTAGGGACAATTAGGGACAATGGCAAATGCAGGTAGGGGGTGGGACACATCAGCCTAGGCAAACAGGACTTCAGACTTTCAGGCTCCAGGCCTGCATATAGAGACCTGACACTGAGGAATATTGGACAATGTCTTAAGCCATCACTTCCTATCCCTAGATGGAGGAAATTTCTTCTTTTCAAATTGATTTTTCATTATATATATTTGAGATATATGTACAACATGATGTTTTGACATGCATATAGTAAAATGATTACTACAGTCAAACAAATTTACATATTCATCAAAAGAAGTTTCTTCTTGATTTAGAAATTGGGTCTCTTAGGGACTTTTCATTTGACTTGTTTTTACCAGAAAAATATTTCCTTCTTTTTTTAGAAAATAAAAGAAGCGAAGGTTTTAAACACTACTTGACTTTTGAAGAGAATAAATATTTACTTTGAAGAAAAGACTTACTTAACTAGCTACCAACAGCTCCTCCCTGGACTGTATGTAGGGGAGAAAATCATTCTCATCAAAGGAGTAAGGAAATGTTGAATCAAAGTTTCCCTTTCAGTAATCTCTCCCAGACAGGAAGCTGTTATCTGACTTGTTTTAAAAGTGCTGCTTATACCCTTGCAATTTAAATTTAGCTCTGAGGCAGCCTCTCCTTTCTCCCTGTGGGGTACAAGTGGTGCTAAATGGCAGACAGATGTTAACCAAAGATACCATCCCACACAGCTTCCTTTGACTCTTTAAGTAAACTCCAATCTCTACTTTTTAAGAAAATTGCAAGATAAGACTGTCAGAGGGTTTGAAATTAACATGATTCAGACCTCCTGCCTGTGTCCTAAATCCTAAAATAGTGAATTACCAATTGTCTGCTAGCAAGCTGCAAGGCTTTCAAAGCAAAGCCAGCGTTCTAAGATTGGAGTAAGCCCTCAATGCTTACCTTAGCGCTGGGAACCTGAAGGCAGAGGAACCAAGATAAATACTTCCTTGTATAACTTATATAACTACACATTGAAATCATATCTTCACATATTTATTGAGCTGCTCTAAGAACTTTACGTTCCATGCCTCATTCAGTCCTTACAACAATCCTGTCAAATGCTTATTTACAGCTTCCATTTGGATGGACAACTCAAGCAGAGAGAAGTTAAGTAACATGCCCAAGGTCACACAGCTAGCTGCTAGGTTGAATTTGATGCGAAGTAAAGAAGATTAAAAGCACAATAGGATGCTAGGAGAAAGGGGACACTTGCTTTCTTCTGAAGTGGTTGAATAATGTTCCCCTAAAAGACATGTCCACATTGTAACTCCTGGATTGTATGAATGTGACCTCATTTGGAAAAAGGATCATTGCAGATATAATTCATTGAAAAATCTCAGGATGAGACTATCAGAAAGTTTACGTATATGTTTATTTATTTTTGTATTCCTGCATAACCTATTTGGGTAGCTACGTAGTAGTTCATTTCATCTTTTCGATAAGAGAATTTAGGCGGTTTTCATTATTTCAAGAGATGTTGTAATGCCTAACTGTGTACAAATATCATTTGAATCCCTTAGATAATTTCCTAGAAAAGGAATTTCTTGGTCAAAGATACCTGAATAAATTATTTTGACAAATATTGCCAAATTACCTTCAACTGGGGTTTTACTAATGTCTGCCCCCCCAAAACGATGAAGAAGAGTTCCTGTTTCTCACAGGTTACCAACAGAATATGATGCCAAACAAAAATGTGTGGGGTTTCTAGCCATTGTGATTAGAAAAAAAATGATAATCTCACATAATTTTAAATTTTCATTTGTCTTATTTCAAATAACAGTCAACATTTTTCATTTATTTAAAAGCCATTTTTATTTCTTTTCCAATAAACTTTTACTTATTTTTTTTCCCAATGTAACTTGTAAACAACTGGGAAGCTGGTCTTTCTCTCATCAATATTTATGTACTTTTTACACATGGTGGAGATTGTTCTGTTTAATAAATTACAATTTTTTTTTCTTGTGTGTTGTCTTTTTAAAAGTTTTCTTTTCTCCTTTCTCTTTGTTTTCTTACAGATTTTTAACATATAGTAACACTTACCAATTTTTTATGGCTTCTGGATTTTTAGTCATATTTTAAAAGATTATACTCACCCTAAATTTAAAAAGCAATTTTATTTTCTTCTAGTAGGCTTATTATTTCTGATTTTACATTTAAGTTTTTGATCTGTTTAGAATATATGCTGGTACACAGTGTGAAAGATGAATCCAACTTTTCTTCCAGGTGGCTCTCTAGCTTTTGTTTGTGACCATTTTTTCGAATGGTTTATTTTCCCTAATGATTTCAGATGACACCCTTATCATATATTATGTTATTATATGTTGTTGGGTTTATTTGTTTATTTTCTATCTTGTTCTGTTTTCTGTTTGTCTGTTCATATGTCAATACAATACTGTAAGATAATTTAGCTTTCTTCCTTTTAAATGTTTTCTTGACTATTTTTGGTTGTTTCATTTGTTTATGTAAACTTTAGTATCAGTTTGTCTCTTTCTAAGGAAAGAAAAAAATTGATACTTTTCAATGGAATAGTTTAACTCACCACAGACAGAAATGGTGTTTCAACTATGTAGAATTCTACTATCTAAGATTACGGCTTTATCTTTTCTTTGTTTGATTGAATTTAGTATCTTTCAGAAGTGCTTCAAGTATTCTTCACACAGTTTTTGAACATTTACCAGTGAGTTCATTCATAGGTATTTTATTTTTATTCTGATATTGTAAATAGATAATTCCTTTCATTATATCTTCTAAATGATTTTGCCAAATATATGGATAATATTTTTCTGCATTCTCATTTTCTACCCTCCTATTCAACTAAATTATCTTATTGATTTTAATTTTTGGTTTATTATTAATATTATTATTTGAGGCAGAGTCTTGCTCTGTGGCCCAGGCTGGAGTGCAATGGCACAGTCTCGGCTCACTGCAACCTTCACCTCGCAGGTTCAAGGAATTCTCCTACCTCAGCCTCCCGAGTAGCTGGGATTACAGGCATGCACCACACTACCTGGCTAATTTTTTTTTTTTTTTTGTATTTTTAGTAGAGATGAGGTTTCACCATATTAGCCAGGCTGTTCTTGAATTCCTGACCTTGTGATCTGCTGCCTTGGCCTCCCAAAGTGCTGGGATTACAGGCGTAAGCCATCATACCTGGCCTGGTTTATTCTTTTGGTTTTGGTGGTTTTTTCTTTTTTTTAGAGTATCTTGGGTTGATATTATACTCTGAAAAAAGTTTTCATCATTGAATGAGTTAACTTTTTCCGGACTAGTCATTTAAATAAGTTCCCATGGCAAAGGAAGAAGGACCAGAGTAGCTTCCAGGTGTCAAACTAAATAACCTTCCACTACAACCACACAGACAGCTTTTCCACAAATATAACACATCCATGTCATGCATTGCGTGATTTTACTGCCTCTTCATCTTCAAATCCACTGCTTTTCAAAGGTGAAGCTCAGGAGAATTTTTATCTCGAGTCATTTTTTTTTTTTAGACTTAGTTTTGCTCTTGTTACCCAGGCTGGAGTGCAATGGCGTGATCTCGGCTCACCGCAACCTCCGCCTCCTGGGTTCAGGCAATTCTCCTGCCTCAGCCTCCTGAGTAGCTGGGATTACAGGCACGTGCCACCGTGCCCAGCTAATTTTTTGTATTATTAGGAGAGACGGGGTTTCACCATGTTGACCAAGATGGTCTCAATCTCTTAACCTCGTGATCCACCCGCCTCGGCCTCTCAAAGTGCTGGGATTACAGGCTTGAGCCACCGTGCCCGGCAGGCCACCAGATTTCTTCACTCACTGTAGCAAACAAGCCGTGCTGCCACTAGAGGGTGGACCGCTTCCTTTCAGAAAATGTGTTTTTATAAAATCCACCAAAATCCATCACTTCCAGGACCTCTGAGTCCTGCTTTTGACTTCCTTCTAGATGAACTCTAACCAATCTGTTAGTTTTAGTGGTCATTGTTAGAGTCTGCAGATTATCTGTGTCCTATTTTACTGAAGATGGAATTTGAGAGTTTTTTTTTTTAATTCTCCTTATTATCTTTGTATGGTTACCAGAAGAGGAGAAAAATCTGATATACAAACCCATGTGCAATAGGCTATCTCGACTACTCAAAATGACATCCCTGAACTGAAGGGATACTTCTAGCACAATCAGTTTCAGGATTGGGAGTAGATGATAACCAGGGAGGAAATATACATGCTCATGTGCGGGCTGCATGAGTGTGGCATAAGCATGATTGTCCATTTCCTTCTGGTTTTATGAACTTTCAGTTTCTACCATGAATCCTTCTCCCTGAATACACACACATAAACACACACATGAGTGTGTGTGCGTGTGTGTGTGTAGAAAAGGGCGTGTAAAAAATATCCAATACTGTACTGTAAAGTTAAAATAAGTGAGAACTAAAAATCCTTTTGGATTTGGCAATAAGAAAGTCTGTGTGACCTTGACTAAATTGAGTTTGTAGGCAGAAACCAGAATTTCTAATGGAGTGAGTTGAAGGGTGAGCAGGAGGTGATAAATTAAGGAGTGTAGACCACTTTTGCAAAACTCTTGGCTATTCAGGAAAGGACAATTTTATGAAATCAAATAGAAAGTCATTGCTGAGAAACTCTATATTCAGATCCTTGTTGTAAGAGGCTGGTTTAGAGACTGATGTCATAAGCTTGTAAAGTCCTGCCCTTCAAAGTGGGGGTAGGGAGCAAGGAGGAAGGAAGGAATTTGTGTTGGAGCACAGTTGTTAACAGCCCTAAACCTAGAGCCACAGTGCCTGGGTTTGATCCCTCCATCACTCTTTTTTCATATATGTATGTATGTATATACACACCACACACACACACACACACACATATATGTACATAAAAGGAAATACATATATATGTGTGTGTGTGTATATATATATTTTATTTTTCATTTTTTATTTTTTTGTTTTTTTGAGACAGAGTCTCTCTCTGTCACCCAGACTGGAGGGCAGTGGTGCAATCTCCTGCTTACTACAAACTCTGCCTCCCAAGTTCAAGCAATTCTCCTACCTGAGCCTCCTGAGTAGCTGGTATTACAGGCCCCCACCACCACGCCTGGCTAATTGCTTTAGTAGAGACAGGGTTCTGCTATGTTGGCCATGCCGGTCTGGAACTCCTGACTTTAGGTGATCCACCCGCCTCCCAAAGTGCATGAGCCACTGCGCCCGGCCCCTCCCTAACTCTTGTTGGCATATGACTTGGCATGACTTAGTCATTCTGATCCCAAACAATGCCCTAATCTATGGAATACCTCAGATCTTTTTCTAGTAGAACTTCAATCCCTGTCTACTGGATAATTTCCCATGGTTGTCCTACAGGTACCTCTGAGTCAATATGTCCAAAATATGATCTTATATTTTGTTCAATCCCCAAGCTTGTCCCTACCCTTTGTATTTTCATTCGTTGTGAATAAAACCACCACTTACCTAGAAACCCAGGCCAGGATGAACATATTCATCCCAAATGCCTTCATTTCTTTCATATCTGACATCTAACTGTGACTAGTTCATATCAATTCTCTCTTAGTTTCACCTGTAGGATTATGTCCTCCATTCCAACTTTACTGCTACCATTTTAGAACTGGTTCTAATAATCTCCTACCCAGATTGGTGCTGTCACTTCCTAATTCTTATCTCAGCTTCTACTCTTGCCCACACATTATTCCTGAATCATCTTCTACACCATCAACAGAGTGAATGTATTAAAGTTCTGTGCTCATCCTGCCACTCTGCAGGTTAAAAACCTATATTTCTTATCAGGACATTAATGTTTCTCAACAATCCTATTCTAGCTATACGACTCTCCAGCCTCAAACCACACTGTATCTCCTTACTCAGTCTCCATTGCAGACAGACAAAAGAAAAGAAGGCATAATTCCACCCCCAAAACCCTATTCTACAGAAAAGAAAGCATTCCTCCTATGAGGAGAACTTCCCTTGTTTGGAAAAAGATTTTAACAAGTCTTTTGAATATGCAGGGGCAAGGATGCCAAGCCTGGTGGGGAATAAGGAGATTAAGGGGCTAGAGCAGAAGTCCCTAAGCAGGTGCCAACTTGGAGATCAGTATGACTGGGGCAGGACAAATAATGGGGCGGAGGAGGTGACAGCAGAGATAGAAAGTCAACAAGGGGAAGGAGTTGCAGGATTTTACAGACCATTATGAAGGTTTTGGCTTTTACTCTAAGTTAAATGAAAGCCATAGAAAGGTTTTGAACAAAGTAATGTGATCCAACAATGCTTTACATGATCTGGCTAACGTTGGAAGCAGCCTGTGTGGATAAGAATCGAAGCAGGGAACCAGTTAAGTAGACTGTGCAATAATCCATGCAAGGCTTGATGTGGCCTGAGCTATGGATGGCCAGGTGGGTGGGGTGGAAGATGGTTAATGGTGGTAAAGATGGTGAAAAGTAGTCAAATTCTGGATGCATTTCAAGGTAGATCCAGGATGTAGTTGCACTCTATGTGGGATACGTTAGAAGAAAAGGAGTCAAATATTATTATAAGATTTGTGACCTGAGCAATGGGCAGAACAAAGTTGACTCCAGGCTGAAAAGGAGAATGCTATGAAAAGCTCAAGCTGGAAAAAAGATTGAGAGTTCATTTTTGCGCGTATTAGGGTTGAGCTAGACATTAGGCAGATATCCTACAGAAATACCTAGCACGTTGTTTAGTATACAAGTCTGAATATAAAGGACAGGTCAGTGTGTGGGAATTGTCATCATAAAGATGGTATTTAAAGGCTGACCCCACCAAGGAAGTGAGTATAGATTGAGCAATAAGAAAATGGAGGCTCAGCCCTGCCTGCCCCAATGTTAAGAAGTTGAAGAGAACAGGTAATGACAAAGGCTGAGAAGGAGCATCCAATGATGTAGGAAGAAAGCCAGAGAGCTTTGACCCAGAAGCCATGTGAATAAAGCATTTATAGAAAAGGTAAGTGTTCTCATATGTCCAAATACTGCTGATAGGACAAGTAAATTTAGGACCAATAATTGATCATTACATTTAGCAATGTGGAAGTTATTGCTGATAGGACAAGAGGAGTTTTAGTGAATTATGAAAGTAAAACCTGTTTGGATCGGGTTCCAAAACAATTGAAGCAGGCAGTACACACAATTCTTCCAGGGAGTTTGCTGCTGTGGGTGGGGGGAGAGGAACTGGATGGTCCATGGGGTCAAGGGAGTGTAGTTTTTAAGACAGAAGAAATTGCAGTATTTTTGTCTGATGGGAAAGATAAAGATAGGTTAAATTGTGATGAAGGAGAGCAAAAGACTTATTACAGCAGTGTCCTGATGGGGGAAGGGGATGTGCCAATGTGAGGATGCCCTTCATCAGAGCTCTGACCATTCAGCCATAACATCAGGACTAAAGGCAGGCTCCATGGACACATTCAGGAAGGTGGGTAGGCTTCAGAGTGGGAGTTCTGGGGTGCTCTTGGTTCTATGTGAAATGGACAGCGAACTGACTAGCTGGGAGTGACGATGATAGAAGCAGCATTGAACATTTAGAGAAGGGAAAATGTGAAATAGTCATCCAGGACGCTGGAAGAATGAACGGACAAGGGAAATACAGTACCGAGCTGAGCAGCCTCTGAGGTTGGAGGTCAACAACTGTAAAATGAGATAGCAAATTTCCATGTGTCTCTCTAGTCACTTATTCAGTGTGTGAGTGTGGGCATGAAGGATGTGGTACCACAATGGGTGTGTTGTGCTGTGCAACTCAATGAGAAAAGAAATCAGAAGTCAGCATAGTGCGGGTTTAAGGCGTTCCTTAGTATTATGAGATACACATTCAAGTTAGTGCAGTCCACTGGAGTTAACTGGGCATAATGAACCAACTTAGTGTTCCTAACATAGCGAAGGCTAAGCAACTGCTACTGAAAGAGTAGTGAGTTTGAGTCATAGTTACAAGACCAGCTTCTGAGACACCATTTTTTCAGTTTAAATTAGGTATGCCAAAAAATTATGTGTTCATTTCCTGAATTAAGTTAATGTGAGTATATTTTGATAGACCACGGGATCTTGTGGCATTTGTTCCCTGACATTTTCTTTAGGCTCTGACAATGTATGTTAAATGGCTGTTGTTTATAACAGAAAAGTTTACAATGCATTATTCATACTGAAGTTTAGTATGATGTCTATGAATCTAGGTCATTCATTTACAAAGCGGCATCATTACCCTCAATAATAGCATAAAAGACAACAATATTAATAGCTTCCATGTGGTGCTCCTGTAAAAGTATTAAGCACCAGGCTTGTCGTCACCAACATGGACTCACATAAACCTGAGAGCAACATGTTGTGAGGAGGAGGTTGATATGACTACTATTTTCAGGTAAGTCAATCAAGTATCAGAGAAGTTAAATAACTCCTCCAAGGGTAGACACCTTCTAGAAGAATATCCAGAATGCAAAACCAATCTTCCTGAACTTACGTCAGGCTACACTCTTGAAAGCTGCATGTCAAGTGTCTGCCAGACCCACAGCACTCCAGCAGCTGGAACCGTGGTTCTCAATCCTGCTGCTATGTTTAGATCAAGCTGGTGCCAGAATCACATGCAGGACTCATCTCCAGAGACAGCATTTTACTATCTGTAGCTCTGAAAGTGCCACAGTGATCCTAAAGTGATTTAAGATCTCAAATTCTCAGTGATCCCCAGTGACTGGAAACCACTGAGCTCTATATTCCAGGAGGTTCTAGGAGAGTCTGTGTACAACACTCCAAGTAATTGAGACCTTATCTGACCTCATCCACCAAGCAGAGAGAAACCTTTTAGACATAGCCTTAAAAGCCACACCATAAATTACCTTAAAATAAAACACTATAAATAAGTTTTCCCTTGGTGCCTCCAGTCCCTACAGATGACCCTACATGACCTTCCTACCTGAAGACTCATCCCTGCTGGGTCTGGTGTAACTTTGTCCTTGGCCATAGAGAGTTTAAGCAGTCTTACTTTGCTACTCCCATGACTCAACATCAAAATATTAATAGTAACCACGTATCAAGAGTCAACATCTGCCAGGAGTGGAGCTAAGTGCTTAACACGTATTAACTCATAATCCTCATACAGGCCCTATGAGCTAGGTGCTCTGCTAATGCTCATTTTACAGAGGAAGAAACAGAAACTTAGAGAAGTTAAATAATACACCCCAGGTCACTGTGCTAACCAGCAGAGCCTGGATTTTCCCTGGTTCTGCCTGACCACGTGGTCCAGGTTCCTGGTTAATCTTGCTACTTAACACCTCTGCATGCGAGTCCCAGAGATTCCCCAACTCAATAGGACAACTTTGCCCTCTGGCCACAAATCTTCTTCCACTGCCCTCTCCCTGGTGTCACCTAACTCAGAAGCTTCTGGATCACCACTCACTGACCCCACTCTTGGCGACTTACCAGTTTCTATGTCATTTTGGTGTTCTTTGCAATGGCTCTCAGATCTCTTCTTTCAGACCTTTATTTGTTTCTTTGCAAGATTATTTTAGTAATTCCTGTGAATAGTCTTCCTATCCTAGTCTTACCTTTTTCAAATCCAAACCTTACTTTGCTGGCTCTAGATTGATCATTTTGATAACACAAATTTGATACCACATCCGGGCTTAAAATCCTTGAGTTATTCAATGAGCCCTACTTGATAAAACACTGATTTCTTAGCAAGATCCTCACAAAATAGCTCCAACCTACCTCTTTAGAGGTATCTCTTACCACTCTCTGTTCCTTGTCCTTACCCCATAAACACTACATTCTCCAAAGGTCATAAATGGGGAGCACACAAGCAGGATCCAGCCCAAAGACATGCCACTCAATACCAGTGCACACGTGTGTGTGCACAAGTGTGTGTGTGTACACATGTGTGCACAAGTCTTATCATTTAAGTAAGGAATGGGATCACTCAGGTAAAAATACACATCTCTTACTTCTTTGAAATATTGTTTTATCAGCTGTCCACAATTCTTACCATGCCCTGCTGTGGCTTCAACCCAACTCACTTTGCATCTTTAAGTGACCTGCTTGACATTTGAGTCTGTGATCTCTACTCTGGACCAATAGAAAGCCTCTAAGTATACCAGGTATCTTCATACCTTTGTAACATTTTTTGTAGTATTTCTAATGTAGCTGTCGCCTGAATATTAAAGGTAGTTATATGGATGCCTTCTCCTGGCTAGATTGGGAAAAGTCATGAAAGTAGATTCTGTTTTGTTCATCTTTATATCCTATCCCACATTGTTTACTATCAGGCTTCACCCATTGTATACATTCCAGGAACACTGAGCATAGTAAATTCTAATGCAGCAAAAAGCTCTTTTTACTTTCTCTATTAAAGTCTTTTCATGACCAACTGTATGAAACTAAACAAGTTACTTGTTTACCAAACAAGTAAGTCCAAACAAGTAAAGGACTTATTTACTTGTTTAAGGACCTCATATTAGAAAAGATTAATAAAATTATTCTTTCTCAAAAAACATTAGGAAACAGAATTCAACAACACATCAAAAAGGTTATACATGGTGATCAAGTGGGATCAGTCTCTGGCATACACGGCCGATTAAACATATGTACATCAAAGATACATCACATTAACATAATGAAAGATTACCACATTCTTGTCTCAACCGATGCAGAAAAAGCATTTCCCAATGCTCATTGCCTTTTCTTGATAAAAATTCTTAACAGTTTAAGTGTAGAAGGAAAGTTTCTCAACATAATAAAGGCTACTTAAGAAAAATCCACAGCTTACATCGAAATCAACAAGGACCAACTGAAAACTTTTCCACTAAGATTCAGTACAAGGCAGGGATGCCCACTATCACCATTTCTATTCAACATAGTAATGAAAGTACTGGCGAGAACAATCAGACAAGAAAAAAAGAAAAAGGCACTCAAACTAAAAAAGAACAAGTAAAATTATCTCTGTTTGCAGATGATATTATCTTATAGGTAGAACCCCAAGGTTCATAAAAAACTATTAGAACTAATAAATAAAATCAGCATACAAAAAGTAGTAGCATTATCTATACACAAATAACAACCTAGCTGAAAAAGAAATCAATAAAAACAATCCCACTTATGATAGCATAAAGAATGCACGAAATAAATTTAAACAAAGCAAGTGTAAGATTTTTACCATGAAAACTATAAAACATTGCTAAAAGAAATGGAAGAATACATAGATAAGTGTAAAGATATCACATGTTCATATATTAGATGAAGTAGGATTGTTAAAATGTCTATACTACCCAAGAATATACAGATTCAATGCAATCATTATTAAAATTCCAATGACATTATTCACAGAAATGAACAATACAATCCTAATGTTTTTAAGGAACCACAGAAAAACCCAAACAGCCAAAGCTATACTAAGAAAGAAAAATAAAGTTGGAGGCATCACACTTCCTGAATTAAAATTACACCACAAAGCTATAGTAATCAAAACAGTATGTTAGTGGCATAAAACAGAAACAGACCAATGGAACATAATAGAGAGCTCAGAAATAAATATAAATATATACAGTCAATGAATTTTTGACAAGGTCACCAAGAAGACACAATGGGGAAAGAGTAGTCTCTTTAATAAATGGTGCTGGGAAAGTTGGATTTCCATCAAATTAGACCCTTATGCCATACACAAAAACCAACTGAAAGTGGATGAAAAACCTACATGTAAGATCTAAAAGAATAAAAATCCTAGAAGTGAACATAAAAATAAAACACCTGGACATTGACTGCCCTTGGCAATGGTTTTTAAAAAATATACTAAAAGCTCAGGCTACAAAATAAAAAATAACTAAATGGGACTATATGAAACTAAAAAGGCTGAACAGCAAAGGAAACAACACAATGAAAGGGCAACCAATGGGTTGGGGAAAATATATGCAAATTACATATCTGATAAAGAGTTAAGTATTTTAAAGTCATACATAAAACACAAGTCAATGGCAGAAAGACAAATAACCTAATTTAAAAATAGACAAAGGACTTAAACAGACATTTATCCAAAGAAAATATAAAAATGGCCAATAGCTGTATGAAAATGTGCTCAACATAAATAATCACCTCAGAAATGCAAACTGAAACCACTATGAGATAACACCTCATCTCCATTAGGATGACTATTATCCTTAGAGTCAAGAGACAACAAATGTTGGCAATGATGTAGAGAAAAGCACACTGTTGGTGAAAATGTAGGGCGGTGTAGTCATTATGGACAACAGTATGGAGGTTCCCAAATAAATTAAAAATAGAACTACCATATGATCCCACAATCCCTCCTCTGGGCCTATACTCAAAGGGAACGAAATCATTACCTCATAAAGATATCTGTACGCTCATATTCATAGTGATATTTTTCACAATACCCAAAATATGGATACAACCTACATGTTTGTAGATGGACAGATGGATAAAGAAAATGTGGAAAATATATATGTATGTGTGCATATATATCATATTTAATATACATATTATATAATATGTGTGCACGCATGTGTGTGTGTGTGTGTGTATACGTATATAAAGAAAGAATGGAATATTATTCAGCCCCAAAAATATGGCGTCCTGCTATTCGCCACCACATGGATGGACAAGAAGGACATTTTGTTAAGCAAAACAAGCCAGATACAGAAAGAAAAATATTGCATATTTTTTTAAGAAGGTCAAATATAGAGAGTATAAAATACAAAAAATTAGCTGGGCATGGTGGCGCGTGCCTGTAATCCCAGCTACTCAGGAGGCTGAGGCAGGAGAATTGCCTGAACCCAGGAGGCAGAAGTTGCAGTGAGCTGAGATTGCCCCATTGCACTCCAGCCTGGGTAACAAAAGCGAAACTCCGTCTCAAAAAAAAAAAAATAAAAAATAAATAAATAAATAGAAATAAAATAGTGGTTACAAGAGTCGGGTTGGGCGATGAAATGGGAAAGGATAGGTCAAAGGATACAAAGTAGCAGATATGTAGGATGAACAAGTCTAGAGATTCAATGTACCACAGAGTACTATAGTTAATAAAATTACATTAGAGATTTTAAAGTAGATTTTAGCTGCTCTTATCAAAAAGCAACCATGTGAGATGATAAATATGTTACTTTGCTTTCTTCTAGTAATCATTTTGCTGTGTATTTAATAAAATCATGTTCTAAACTTCAAATATATACAATAAAACTTAGCTTTAAAAAAAAGCTATTGTGGCCAGGCACAGTGGCTCATGCCTGTAATCCCAACACTTTGGGAGGCCAAGGCGGCTGGATCACCTGAGATCAGGAGTTCGAGAACAAACTGGCCAGCGAAAACCTATCTCTACTAAAAATACAAAAATTAGCTGGGTGTGATGGCACATGCCTATAACCCCAGCTACTTGGGAGGTTGGGGCAGGAAAATTACTTGAACCCAGGGGGAAGAGTTTGCAGTGAGCTAAGACTGTGCCACTTCACTCCAGCCTGGGCGAAAGAGTGAAATTCCATCTCAAAAAAAAAAAAAAAAAAAGTAGCTATTGTTTCATATAGCTTTAAGCCAATGTACGTTTCTAAAGTCTCTTTAAAAAGACTATACAGCTGGCTATGAGAGTTGGCTCTACCTAACTACTAAGTGTATCATGCAGAAAAATATATAAATACATCTCCTTCCTCTTTCTAGTATTATTCATATGATCAAAATATAATAAATATTATTTTCAAGATACTTTCCTACTTATGACAAACTTCTTAGGTGATAATGACTTCATTAATCAGGTCTGCATCTTCAAAAACCATTTCAAGATTTCACAGAAAACCCCGATTGTAAAACACCTATTTTATTTTTGTCTTTGAGATTTTATTTTATTTATTTATTTTTGAGATGCAGTCTCGCGCTGTTGCCCAGGCTGTACTGCAGTGGCACAGTCTCGGCTTACTGCAGTCTCCGCCTCCTGGCTTTAAGCAATTCTCCTGCCTCAGCCTCCTGAGTAGCTGGGACCTCAGGTGTGTCCCATCATGCCCATCTAATTTTTTTGTATTTTTAGTAAGACAGGGTTTCATCATGTTGGCCAGGATGGTCTCGATCTCCTGACCTCGTGATCTGCCCATCTCAGTCTCCCAAAGTGCTGGGATTACAGGCACGACTCACTGCACCTGGACGAAATTTTAATTTGATTTCTAATATAAGTTAAACAGGAAAATCTGGAACTCCCAAGAATTTGAATTTCGATTGAGACAATGAATATAACATTTCTATAGTCATCAAGATGTATGAGAGGTTGCATACAGACCTTGCTTTAGGGAAGAAACGTTGTGAGGAGGAAAACGATTTTACACTCTCTTCTGTAGAGTTATGAATGAAGGACTGCAGTTGCCACGGAGGCTGAATCTCAGAAGGAATGACCAGCTTATTTTAGAAGCTGCTTCTGTTTTTCAGCCAAGACCATCTGCTGACAGTCCCAAACCCCAGTAGCTGACTGCAATGCCAGTCAAGACGTCAAAGACTGTTAACATTTGCTGTCTCCATTTCTTCTCCCTCTACCAGGACTGAATCTGGGGCAGGTGTGGACAGGAAAGCAGAAAAATCTTGTTGAAAGCTGTGAATTATCCTGATTCTGGGCTAAGCATATGAGCGTCTTAGAGGAGCTCCTTTCTTTCCTAAGGCCTTCCAAGTGGGATGAAGAGATTCTGATAAGAACCAAACAGGCTGCAGTGAATCTGCATTGCTGGGAGGAATGCCAGAAATTTCAAGCTCAGATTGAAATCTTTGTTTAATAGTTTTCTTTCCTTGTGAGCCAATTTCCTCTTAATTAATCAAGAGGGATTTTTTTTCTCAGCATTTCTGGCCCTCAGTAAATGTTATCAGATGTGGTTGAACTCTGGAAACACCTCTGACAGATTTGTAGATCAAGTATTAAATCACTTCCCAATTATTTTTTTAATCCTAAGAGGTAAATAACCCACACGATGAAAAACTATCAGCTAGTTTTTCCAAAATAAATGTCTATCTGAAATAATTAACTTTTATACCTTTCTGTGCTCTTAAACAGCAGTTTTCAATCAGTATGGTTAACTGCATGCAAGACTGCAGGAAAGGAAATAGTTTTAAAGCCAACGGAACTGTTGAATGAAAACAATTCTGTCTTACTTTAAGAAATTTTTCATTGCTGAGCCCTGGACATTTTTATCTGGTTTAATACACTGCATAGATGTTTCTTTTTCTGTCTACATTTTTTCTTTCCAGTCGTTTTAAAAAATATTATCTTTCAGTCTCCGGAGTTTGAAACCAGCCTGGGAAACATAGCAAGACCTCATCTATACCACAAACAAACAAACAAACAAAGAAATAAACCCCAAAACCATTGGCCAGGCATGGTGGCTCAGGCCTGTAGTCACAGCTACTTGGGAGACGGAGGCAGGAGGATTACTTGAGCCCAGGAGGTCAAGGCTGGAGTAAGCCGTGATCACACCACTGCACTCCAGCCAGGGGACAGAGCAAGACCTTATCACAGAAAAACAAAACAAAGAAACAAAAACAAAGCAAACCAAAAACCAGAGGGCAGGGGTGGGCAGGGGTGAGGACGAGAAGGGAGCTACCCACAGCACTCACTTATTCAATCCAGAGAATTCTGTCCTTAGATGATCTTTTGAAACAAAATATTTGGAAAGATGTGTTCAAATAATAATTTCTAAAATACAGTGTGTATGTAGGTTTTAAAGACATTTTTAAATGATTGGACCAAAATGTTGACTGCCTTCTTATATTTTAGTATGCATTATCTATACAATAGCTCAAAGCTGGGACCAGAACGTAATTAGTCTCTATCTCGACTTTGGTCTTTCTCTTATTTGGGCTTCAACTTTCTCATCTGAAAAATGAAGGATGGATGAGTACATTTTCTAAGATCTATTTCTAATGAAGTTGAATGAAAAAGAAAAAAAAGTAGGATCTTTGATAACTGGAATAAAAGGAGGGAAGAGCTTTGAATGGCGCCGATGTGGATTTGAATCTCAGATAGTATTAGCTGCAGGAAGTTAGATTTTATTTTATTTAGCTGCAAAGTGGAACTAATTAGGGACTATACCTGTTGGGGTTTAAATGGGAACAATCCAATAATGTTCCCAGCATAATGTGTACACATATTGTATGCACCTAGAAATGGCAGGACCACATTAAGGTCAGAAAATCATAAGGCTGAGCACATGACTCGATCTAATAATTTCCACTCTGGCACTTGGAGGAGAAAGAAAATGAGCATATCACTGTCCCTTATGAGCAGAGATGTCCCTCTGCTGTAATGAACTGGAGCTGTCATGATTTATAAAAAGAACACCATCAGGGCAAAGGGGCCACATCTTGGCAAGAAATGCTTCACATAGTTTCCATCGTCACCAAGCTCTCCTTCCCACCCCACACCCTGCTTCTATTTAAATCCCAGGCACTCTACTAGGCCACACTGATTTTAGCCAGTGCCCAGGCTATCAGCAGAGAAAAGACAGGTGGGTAGCATGGCTCCAGGCGAAAAGGAAAGGGAGGGCCCAGCCAAGAGCGCCCTCCGGAAGATACGCACCGCCACCCTGGTCATCAACTTGGCCCGAGGTTGGCAGCAGTGGGCGAATGAGAACAGCACCAGGCAGGCCCAGGAGCCTTCAGGCTGGCTGCCGGGAGGGACCCAGGACCCACCCCAAGCTCCTAAACCAATCACATGCCCTACTCCACACCAGAAAGCTCGGAGTGTCCCAAAGTCACCACCCCGAACGCCAGAAGGACATGGAGATGGACAAAGCTCAGAGAAAGCCCCTGAGGTTTCTCACATCAAAAAGAAAGAGGTGACCAAAACGGTGGTCAGCAAGGCTTATGAGAGAGGAGGGGACGTGAACCATCTCAGCCACAGGTACGAGCGGGATGCTGGTGTGCCTGAACCAGAGAATGACATTGACAGAATCCTCCACAGCCACGGCTCCCCAACACGGAGGAGAAAGTGTGCCAACCTGGTGTCTGAGCTAACCAAAGGCTGGAGAGTGATGGAACAGGAGGAGCCCACAGGGAGGAGTGACAGCATAGACACAGAAGACAGCGGCTACGGAGGAGAGGCCGAGGAGAGGCAGGAGCAGGACGGAGTACAGGTGGCCGTGGCCAGGATCAAGCGCCCCTTGCCCTCCCAGTAAGTGATTGCATCCTTCCCACTCCTTCTATCAGGATCACTACTGAGCCCCAACCAACTCTGTAAATCCAGGCAGCAGGCGACGTCCTGCCAGAGTTAGAGTGAGTATCTCAAAGACCGGGCAGGCAGTGAGTTCCGTAGAGGACGCATGTCCCTGCGCTGGAGGTCAGTGCCAACCTTAGACATGGGCTTTTTGGTCAGGGCCTGCGCTATTTTATTTCTCCTTTTTCAGTTCAGTTTTGAACTGAACACCCAAGTCTTAGTCTCAACAAAGATGAAGCCTTCAGAGAAGGATGTCTGTTTTGTGTGAATTCTTTAAGTCATTTCTATAATGAGTAACAAATCGGCTTATTTCTTTAGAGATAAGAGTGGTTTCTGGTACACTCATTGGGAAAATTTTACCTTGTCCCAACTGTCTATGCTATTATCAGGAGATACATCTGCTTCAATAACACCCATGGAATATAGATCTCTATGACTCTAAACAGGTGGCAGGCTGCTGTCTAATTTGAGAGCAGGCTCTGAATGAACTCAGACAGATTCAAGTTCAAATCCCAGTTCTGCTCCTAACTAGTCCTTTTTAAAGCTGATTTCCTTGACTGGGCACAGTGGCTCACGCCTGTAATCCCAGCACTTTGGGAGGTCAGAGGAGGGCAGATTACCTGAGGCCAAAAATTCAAGACCGGCCTGACCAACATTGGTGAAACCCTGTATCTACCAAAAATACAAAAAATTAGCTGGGCATACTGTTATGCATGTGCAATCCCAGCTACTTGGGAGGCGGAGCATGAGAATTGCTTTAACCCAGGAGGATGAGGCTGCAGTGTGCCATGATCATGCTACTGCACTCCAGCCTGGACAACAGAGCAAGACTCTGTCTCAAAAAAAAAAAAAAAAAAAAAAAGCTGATTTCCTCATTTGTAAAATGACAGCAACAGTCAGCTTTTGGGAGAAGTTCTGTTATACTGGGACATGTAAATGAGATTAGGGTTACCAAGCACAGAGCTTGTCACATGCTTAGTACATGAAAACCATTATTATTCACATAGATTTGGTTACTTTGCAACTTTTCAAATTTTCAAAAACAGTTTGTCCTATTTGTAAACAAAGAGAAATAATTAAAATATCTAGATGCTAGATACACATATACACGCTCACACACACACTGATGCAAACTGAAACATTTATATAGATAAGAAACATGCTTTTTTTCAAGACAGTAACTCCATATAGTAGAGTCAGGATTTCTTATTCCACAGTGCAAGAGTATCAAAATATAAGACGTAAGTGTCTGATGCCATTACACTTAGAGACTGACTCCCATGGGAACAGTTCGATGTAAAAATGTGTTTTTGAAGTCTTGTGAAACAATAAGAAAATAAAGAAAAAATAATGGTTACCTAATTTGACAAAAAGCTGTTCTTTTTTTTTTGAGATGAAGGCTCACTCTGTTGCCCAGGCTGGAGTGCACTGGCATGATCTTGGCTCACTGCAACCTCTGCTTCCTGAGTTCAAGTGATTCTCTTGCCTCAGTCTCCTGAGTAGCTGGGATTACAGGTGCATGCCACCGTGCCCACCTAATTTTTGTATTTTTAGTCTAGAGATGGGGTTCACCATGTTGGCCAGGCTGGTCTCAAACTCCTGACCTCAGGTGATCCACCCACCTTGGCCTTGCAAAGTGCTATCCCAGCTGGCGTGAGCCACCACACCCGGCCTAAAGAGCTATCTTATACTTTGAGACTGTAAAGGTGTTTTGAAAGAATTAGAACTACTACAGTGCAAGCTTTCAAGAAAAATAAAATGGCAAATGGATAATTACAATAATCTGTCATGTGTTTAGTGTGTGCTATAGGTGTTTAAATGCTTTGTCTCTTCACTTCTCCTAATTTTCTGAGGTAGCTATTCACCCATTTCAGGAATAAAAACACCAAAGCTCAGAGGGGAAGTTTGCCCAGCAAGTTAATGACAAAGTTAAGACTTGCCCTACTCCAAATGCAAGTTAATGGCAAAGCTAAGACCTGCCCTACTCCAAATGCAATGTTTTAAAACCAGACATGGTGCTAACTCTCATGCAGTCTCTTGAGGATGCATTCAGAGGTCTGGAGTCGTGCTTAAGTTAATATAGTAGTTCATGATCAGAAGTAACTATGCTATCAGAACATGAGGAATAACATTCCAAATTCTGACCTTGTGGATTTTGGGACATGTGTGCCACAAATGGAGTAATGGAGTCCAAAAGAATAAAGCCTGAGAGGGCACAATGACAAGATCTTTCTTTCAGCATATTTTAAATTAACCAGAGGTAGGGAGGTGACAGCTGGGACTGATCCTGAATGCATAGTAGAGCTAGACATTTTTGGGCACCTGTCTAAGCACTTTTCATATATTTATTTATTTACTCCCGCAATATGTGCATATGATAGTTTATAACCATCATCGCTGTTTGTAGATGGAGACATGCGATGAAGAAATATTAGGGAATTTGTATGAGATTTTATAGTCCATGAGATTTGAACTCAGTCACTCTGGCTCTGAGCAAAGTGTCTCACCTAAAAGTGAGGAATGGGATATAGGACCCTTCTCAGGGTTCCACAAATCAGTCTGGTACATGGGCACCTTCTTAGCGTGTTGAAGTGTCTATGAGTTGAATAAGTGACGATTTGATTTGAATCATGGGCACTTAGGTAATCCTGAGTCTCTGTGTACTCACCTAAAAAACAGAGGTGATATCTGATAGTTCACAGGGTTATTTATTTTTTATTTTTTGAGACGAAGTCTTGCATTGTCACCTGGGCTGGAGTGAAGTGGCACTATCTTGGCTTACTACAACCTCCACCTCCCAGGTTCAAGCGATTCTCCTGCCTCAGCCTCCCAAGTAATTGGGATTACAGGTGCCCGCCACCACACCCAGCTAATTTCTTTATTTTTAGTAGAGATGGGGTTTCACTATGTTGGCCAGGCAGGTTTCAAACTCCTGACTTCATGATCGGCCCACCTTGGCCTCCCAAAGTACTGGGATTACAGGTGTGAGCCACTTTGCCCGGCCTTCATGGGGTTATTTTTATATTACCTATGTAAAGTGATAGACTCAGAGGAGGTCGTTAGTAAGTTGTACCCATTATAATACAGGGAGCCAGGCCCGGTGATCCCAGCCCTTCAAGATGCTAGGAGCTTGGCTCTGTAGGTTCAGTGGCAGTGGTGGCTAAATCTCTTCTTTCCTTTTTGGCTCCTTTCCCTCAGTCTTGGAGTACATAGGGTACCAGAATGTTGTATGCAGCAACAGCAGCTCTTAATTCCAGTGGTAATCCTAGCTGTGCTCAGGAAACTTCAGCAGAAGCCTCATGGAAATTTTTGACCAATGAGACTCTCAAATATTGCTTGAGAAATGAAAGCAGCATTACTAAGCCAATTTGGAAAGACTTTTTGTTCACTTATTTTAATTATAGGCACCATTTGCTCCCTGTATCTGCCAATAAGGAGACAATTATGTATCATGGATATTTAGGTGGAAAGTTTCTTGGTGGTTAAGATGTTCCATGGATAATAGAAACAAACAGATCAACTGGGAAAAGGGTAGATAAATTCTTTACCAACAGTGGTTTGTCTAACTGGGATTTCACTATAAAAATAGTTTATATTTTGTCTCACTTTAAAAATATTTAGTCTTTTGATTGCGTGTGACTTGTTCAATTCAGTTCCTTTGGACAAAAGAAATTAGATCTCTCTCCCATAAACATGCAAGACTAACGTACCAATAACTTATCCATCCTGTTTCCCATGTTTAATTCAGTGAAAATAATAGCAGTTGAGCAGGTGTCTGCCATTTTATAAATAAGGAAACCGGCACACAGAGACATTAAGAAACGAATAATCCAAGTCACAGAATGAGGAAGTGATGAAGTTGGGAAGGCTGATGCCAGTGCTTGTGTTCTTAACCACTGTACTAGACTGTCTCTCTCAGTAGCGAACAGACTCAAGGAATAAAGTGGAGATCAAAACGTTGACTTAATTAATAAAATCCCAGTAACTCCCAAAGTTCAGGGGTTTGGTGCAACTGTATTGAAGGACTTCTGCCTATGCCCAATTCTAGGGCCATGAACCCTTTCCATAGACTCTGAAGACAGTTCAGTCCGCAAGGAGAATCACAAGCCTGGCTCTCAAACGGAACTGATAATGACAGACAGAAAAACTGCTGAGCAGAAATGTCCATATTGCCTTTTGAATGCTGTCACCCTGCTTCTGACAAATGTGCTCCTCTTGATGTCATGCTCTCAGTAATCAATGGCTTAAACTGTCTGTAGGGAAGGACAAGCAAACCAATGCAGCATTTCTCTGAGAAGTCCGAAAGGGTGAAGAGGTTCTTTGCTGTATTGACGGGAGGGTGCCTGTGTGAGGAGGCGAAATGCTCCCTCTACAGGAACATCTACGGAGTTGGAAATGAGAGCCCATCTTCACTTTCTCCAAACAGACTGGAGACAGAAGAGAAAAACTCTAGGCCCCCAGGCATTTTGAAGCTAGTGATTCAGGTGAAGGGCAACCACCAGAAAATGTTTTCAGTGCCAGTGAAGTTATTAGACTTGAAATATATCTTTTAGAACTCTTATTTCCTGTGGATTTTATTACATATATGACAATTTACCCATATAATTATTACTCCAAAACACAGAATTATGATAAAATTGGTTCCCATCATCTCCTCATGCTGTTGAAGAGTCTCATTGAGATAAAAAATAAATTTCAGAGTTTATTTCAGTAAATGAAGCTAGACTTTCCTAGACAGATTAGTTGTAATGTCTTGTAGAATTAGTTACGTTGAACATAGCAGGACAGGGGATACATTTTTATTGACTATAAGAAAGTTTGTTTACTAATAATGAAGAAACTGAGAAGATGGGTCTGGATTTAGTACTCCTATCCTAAAATATGGGCAAGATGTTAGTCTTTAAATATTGCTTTGCTTTCTTTCAATTTATGCTAGGTTAGCTTTCTAAAGCTCAATATAAACTATCATTCACATTTTTCCCTGAAAAATTTAAAAACAACATAATCTGGCATTGATTCTTACAGTATTTATTGAACAAAAAAATATTCAGTGTATAAGACTTTCTAAACCTGACTTAAACACAATATACTTTCAGACCTTTTAAAAATTGGAGATATAAACACAATACAGAATGTTTATAAAATAGAGAAAATTAGATGCCATTAAGATGAATTTCCTTCTTTTTTTTCTAGCCCTATTTTCTAATTCTTCCTTATAGGACTAACTTTCTTTGGTTTTCTTCCCTCCAATAAGATGGCGTTACAGTTTGAAAATATAACAAATAGGCATTAATATTTAAATGGTGCTTGTGTTAGAAGATATGTATATCATATATATGTATGAGATTCATATATATATATGAGATATATATATCAATCTCATATATATATATATATATAAATGGAGGCTCGCTCTGTCACCCAGCCTGGAGTGCAGGGTAGTGGCACCATCTTGGCTCACTACAACCTCTGCCTAACAGGTTCAAGAGATTCTTCTTCCTCAGCCTCCTGAGTAGCTGGGACCAGTAGCTGTGCCACCATGCCAACTAATTTTGTGTTTTTAGTAGAGATGGGGTTTCACCATGATAGCCAGGCTGATCTCAAACTCTTGGCCTCAAGTGATCTACCTACCTCAACCTCCCAAAGTGCTGGGATTTCAAAAGTGAGCCACTGTGCCTGGCCTAGAAGCTCTTCACAGATTTATTAGCACACACCAATCCCAGCTCTTATTCCAAATGACACTGAGTTTCAGCAGTTAGGAAATCTAAGTAGCTAATTAAAAATTAGAAGGAAAAAAAAGCCTGTATCAAAGACTCAGAGTCCCATGTAACATACAGTTTAAATAAATTACCTCTGGATGCAAATTTGAGTATTTACCTTTTTTTTTTTTGCTTTCTTTGTTACAAAATCAGTATAATACCAACGTTAAAGAGAATTTTGAAAAATGAAAAGTACTCTTACCTGGATACCAACGTAATTATTTTCCATCATGCAAATGGTATTGAATGCTTCAGCGTGGTGCTTATGCCCTTTACAGAGTTGTGATTGTACCATAAACCCAAATTTGTATTACTCTATTTTCATTACAAAATATCCAATAGGTACCTTAAAAAGTGCCTGACACACAGAAGGCATCATAAATAAATAATCAAACCATGGGAGGGACGTAAAAGTGCCCCAAAACTCTTTAAAGGCAGGATGTATTAGGATTTACACAATAGGGCAGAGCCACATTTGGTGCTCAGGAGACAAACTATGAGTTAATAAATTGCACTGTTCACTTGCATTTGAGATACTTCAAGCCTCTTCTCTGGCAGGACACTTCAGCTGTTAAGTCTGGCAAGAAATTTAGGCTCTGCCAAAATGGCCATGGACTTGCTATTGAAGAATATGCCTTTGATCAGTCGTTGATTATCATGGCTCCGAAAAGACAGGGTGTTTGCTCTCTTTTAATAATGAGATCGAGGCCAGGCATGGGTGGCTCACCCCTGTAATTCCAGCACTTTGGGAGGCCGAGGCAGGTGGATCATGAGGTCAAGAGATCAAGACCATCCTGGCCAACATGGTGAATCCCCGTCTCTACTAAAAACACAAAAATTAGCCGGGCATGATGGCATGAACCTGTAGTCCCAGCTACTTGGGAGGCTGAGGCTGAAGAATTGCTTGAACCTGGGAGGCAGAGGTTGCAGTGAGCTGAGATCCTGCCACTGCACTCCAGCCTGGCACCTGACAACAGAGTGAGACTCTGTTTTAAAATAATAATAATAATAATGAGATTGAGCAGCCCACACTGAGGGCAGCTGAACAGGGAAAGCTGATGGAGAGGCAGAGGATCAACTGACGAGGGCTGAGGGAAATCCATTACACTTCAGCCTGGTGAGCTCCTAGCACTTTTTCATACATATATTTTATAAAGTTGTAATGATTGTGAATATGGTTGTTGTGTGCTGTTTTTTTTTTTACTAATTAACTTTGTCATACACTTTTATCTATATATGTATAAAGGATAGTGGTATTATATGTAGTATTTCCAATTCCAATTTTATTGTCCTATGAAACAATGTAGCAAGCATAGGACTTTGGGAAACACCAAGCATAAGAATTAATGAAAGTTCGCCATCTAGTGGATGTCATTTGGTTTTTGAAAACAATCTAAGGTTGTAACCGCCCTGTCCATATCTGTTTGGTTCCAGCTTTCGGGGAACCAGATCTCAGGAAGTGAGTTTGGATGGTGAGGGACACCCAAATCTGATTGGCTCCTGGGTTCTGAATAGTAAATTGTGAGAGTTCGGATAGCTCAGGCATGCCATTCACGCAGGTACTTCAGCACAACTTGAACATCTCCAATCCCAATGCTTCCAGGTATTAGGCCACTTGGTGCTGGGAAGAAAAAGGGAGGGTGGGACACTTGCAAGGGTGAGGAGTACAAATCTCTTTCAGAGAGTCCAAGAGTTTGTGTTTTACCTGTGAAGGCAAAGAGACTGAGGGAAAAAGTCTAGGCAATTGGAGATAGAGTCTTTTGAGGTTCTGGGATACACATGCAGGACATGCAGGTTTTACTGCGTAAGAAAATGTGTGCCATGGTGGTTTGCTACCCCTATTAACCTGTCATCTAGATATTAAGCCCCACATGCATTAGCTATTTATCCTGATGCTCTCCCTTCCCCCAACCTCCCAACAGGCTGCGGTGTACGTTGTTCCCCTCCCTGTGTCCATGTGTTCTCATTGTTCAGCTCCCACTTACAAGTGAGAACATGTGGCGTTTGGTTTTCTGTTCCTGTGTTATTTTGTTGCCCCATCCTAGTATTAGGCTGCATTCTCATGATACTACTACACTTTCCAGAGTTGGTTTTTTACTGTTTTTTTTTTTTTATATAAGAAAATGCATTCTGAATTCAAAGGATACATACATTTAAAAGGCAACATATTCCTTTATTAGATACTCTATGGGCCTGCTGAGTGGCATCACTGCATAGTAGGAAGAGTATTGACCTTCATCGCAGGCAGTCTTGCATTTGAATCCTTCCCCTGCCACCTATTTAGGGCTGTATTTTATAGTTAAAGAGAGGCTCTGGAGCCAGGTTACCTTTGTTTCAAAGTCTAGTTCTACCACTTAACGGTTTTGTGACTTTAAGCAGTTACTTCATCTCTCTGGCCTCAATTTCTTCATTTGTGAAGTAGGAATTACTATCTCAGGGGATGGTTGTGGGGAATATTAATAAAAAGTGTTTAGAAGAATGTCAGTACATAGTGTTCAGTAAATGTTACTATTGCTAGTGTTTTCTGTCTGTACACCTTAACATTTCAAAGTTTCTAGTAGATCATTGATACTAGTCTATACATGCTATCACTAAAAAATCCACATTTGAAAATCTGTAGGACTAAATATTAAAATGCATGTGTAGTGGTATAGTCTTTCCCTGTGAGAAATAATTGGTTTCAGAGGTCCTCTAAGAACTAGGTTCCCCAGAAAACCTAGTTTTTTAATTAGAACAATTCCAGTTCTAAAATGTCACTAATACTCAACTGTAAGATATACACATTTGTGTTAATTTTGTGAGGCTTTTTCTTAGAGTTTAATATAACTATAATGCTTAAAATATCATTCATAGAGAGAATAATCTAGAAACTGTGCACCAAACTAAGAACAATGGTGGGACTATGTATGACTTTTCTTCTTTTATTTCTAATTTTTTGTATTATCTTTTGTAGTGAAAAAATTATACTTATGTTAAAAGATGCGTATGTGTGGGAAGTACAAAGGGAAAGCAACATTTAGTGTTAAAATATCTGTATCTTGATTGTTCACCCTCTCTCTACTTTAGGGTAAATAGATTTACAGAGAAACTCAACTGCAAAGCCCAACAGAAATATAGCCAAGTGGGCAACTTGAAAGGGAGATGGCAGCAGTGGGCTGATGAGCACATACAATCCCAGAAGCTCAATCCTTTCAGTGAAGAGTTTGATTACGAGCTGGCCATGTCCACCCGCCTACACAAAGGTGACGAGGGCTACGGCCGCCCCAAGGAAGGAACCAAAACCGCTGAAAGGGCCAAGCGTGCTGAGGAGCACATCTACAGGGAAATCATGGACATGTGCTTCATTATCCGCACGATGGCTCGCCACAGACGAGACGGCAAGATCCAGGTTACATTTGGAGATCTCTTTGACAGATATGTTCGTATTTCAGATAAAGTAGTGGGCATTCTTATGCGTGCCAGGAAGCATGGACTGGTAGACTTTGCAGGAGAGATGCTATGGCAAGGCCGAGATGACCATGTTGTGATTACGCTACTCGAGTGAAGCTTCAGAAACAAAAGCCAAATTTGGCCCACTATTGTCTTAATGCTAAATGCTCATGTATTTAAAAAGAAAATGCAAACTCTCTGTAATAAGTTAATAAATATTAAACAATTTTTACATAAGTGACTTTCTTGCATTCTATTTCTAGAAGGAGGCAATTTGGGGATTTTGAGAAATCACACACAAAGCATTTCAGAAAGCACATGTTATTAACATGTAATAATAGTATTAATGGTTGAAATTCCACAGGGTTTTTTTTTTTTTTTGAGACAGTTTCTCTGTATGTCACCAAAGCTGGTCTTTTAACTCCTGGCCTCAAGTGATCCTCTCACCTCAGACTCCCAAGTAGCTGAGATTATAGGCATGAACCACAGTACCCAGCCACATATATTTTTAGGCAAAATATTTAGCTATTCATTGCAGAAACTATGAACGTTTTTAATTAAATGTTAAATCTAAGAATGCTGATTTTAGTTAAATATCAGCAGAACATGTAATAATGTGTCTTTATTTGGAAAAAAGAAAATTCCATTAAGTTTGGTAAAACTAAACAAAATTTTTCAGAAGCTTGACTTTGTATTATTGTGTATATCATAGCATCACTTACAAAACAGGCGCATATATAAAAAGTTAAGTTGTGAATATGTTGCTGAAATTGTTGAAGTTCCTCTATGGGCTTGTATTCTAACAGGTTTCCAGTAAGAGTTCACCTTCCTTCTGTGTGATTTGAGCAAATCACATAAAAAGTCAGTTGCTGTCTTAGCACCAACAAAGAAGGCAACCTTCACTAAACGTAGAGCAGAGGTGAGAGATTCAGTTTTACTTGCCTTTGTAGGATTTCTTGGAGAAGTTTATTGTTTCATTACAAATTATTTATATGTCATCATATAAATGACTTATGCTGCTTGCATTTATATCAATGCACAATGGAGAAATACAGAAAATCTATGAAGTGGAATATTCAGTATTAGACGAAGCCCATAGAGTCATTGGTGAATTAAAAACTGTTTTGAGACAATTTAATTTTCCTCATACTGTAACAAAGAAAACTTTATGAAATGTCCAAAAGTCATAAAACAGCTATATTAGTTCTGCCAAAGTAAAAAATATACAGTTACTATGATGGCAAGGAGAAAAATCATTTGACATAAATGTGTGGTCTATTTTTTTCCTTAATAGATTTAATGTGTCTATATGATCTTGAAAACAAATGGAACGGAATGTGAGACTGCAATTCTTACTGAATTCAATGAAAGTTACTAAAATGCATTGACAGTATAGCACTTTGGTGTTAAATGTAAAAGTTAAGGTCAAAATATGATACCTTAAAATAATAGGTATTATTCTGCTAGAAGAATTACGTTTGTTTTCATGTATGATTCTCTTTCAAACTGAAGGTTCTGATATTAAGAAAGTATGTATATTTTGTTTCCATGCCATAGTTATAAAGCTACAAATTAAGGACCAATATTTTTAAGTAGGATTTCATATAAGATGCACATTTCTATTACAAGTGAAACCTATGCCAAATTTTAAAGACAAATTTCACAGTAAAAGATGTATTCTTATATTTTCTGTTCTCGTTTTTATAGTATTTATGGGTTATATTTCACATACACTTTCTTCTGTTTGAAATACAATAAAATTACAGTGTGCAACTTAGGTTACAGTATCAGTAGAATATTAAAAATAGATGAAGGTTTCAAGAGTCTCCTCATATTCAATTCTGAATAGTAACAATTTATGCAGGCACAGACAGATTATTCAAAGTTCAATTTGTTTGAGTGTGAGGATGGAATAAAAGGCCTCTTTTCAGACACCCTCTAAGACATTAACTAACACTCTTCTGCATAAGGTCCTGCTGTAAAATTAGAAAGCTACATTCCTTAGATAAAAACAACTGCTGAGAAATAGGCACACTTTAATAAGCACTTTGTGAGATAGACATCATCATAAGAGGTGTCTTGTGATACTAGCTTGCGGTTTGTAGACATTTTTCTTACTTTATTGTGTATTCTTCTTTTGGTGTTTTAGTTAAGGCCATTTTTTATCTTAATGTTTCCTGAATAGGGATCCAAAAGTATCTTCTCAACCAAATGATTATTATCCTGAAAACTCCATGACAGGAATATCCACAGTTGAAAAACTTAGGCTATTTTGACAAAAAGTAAAATAACAAAAGAACTCAGGTGGAAATGAGGTAATGAAAATCTTCATATTTTTATAGTCACCAAATAATATATGAAATCATATATTTTTATCATTGATAATTCTAAATTCTCAATAACAAACATACAATTAATTTCTCAATCTTCAGGATTTTCCTTTTCCAAACTTTTCAATCTAGATGTTCAGAGGGTTTCCGTGCTGTACTTTATTACCCCTTCTAGCTCATAACTTGAAGTTGTGTAAGTTCACCTCATCACTCTGCTCATTACACTTCAAGGAGGGAAGTTCTGAGCATGGGCTTCTTTGTTCCCACACTTGCAAGATGAGGCTGCATCTATATTCTTGATTTGCCTTCTGCTTTTTCCTTTCCCCTCCCAAGCTCTACTTCCTTCTTTTTCTAATCACTACTAACTAATAAAATGTAAGAATACCCAGTGCTGTTTCTCATATAATATAGAAACAATTCTGTGTAAACTACAATTGTATGTCAATGGGAACGCATACACTGGAAAAGATGGTTGTACCTTCTCTATTAAATCACTGGTCAGGGCTTATAAGAGGAGCAGACCATCAAGTCCATAATGAAGTGACCCCTGAATGTAGATGCCCCCAGGATTCCTATTAGAACATTCTAATTTCACTCACAGTACCTAGGATATATTTTTAGTATAAGAAGCACACAGTCAATTTCTGTTACTTAATTTAAAAATGTGCTCTATGACCTAACCTCTTAGCCTAGAGGTTTTGAGAGTACTGTGATCCATTCACCAGCTATCATTCCCATAAGGATTATCTAATTATACTGTGTGCCCACATTTGGGGGCCATGCAGTATCTAACAAAATTACACTGCATTTACTTTTTTTTTTTTGAGATGGAATTTTGCTCGTTGCACAGGCTGGAGTGCCATGGCGCGAACTCCACTTACCGCAATCTCCACTTCCTAGGGTCAAGTGATTTTCATGCCTCAGCCTCCCAAGTGGCTGGGATTACAGGCATGCACCACCGCCCAGCTAAATTTTGTATTGTTGGTAGAGACGTGGTTTCTCCATGTTGGTCAGGCTGATCTTGAACTCCCAAACTCTGGTCATCTGCCAGCCTCAGCCTCCCAAAGTCAAGAGTACTCCCAAAGTACTGGGATTACAGGTGTGAGCCACCACACCCAGCCGCATTTACTTTTGGACCAATAAATCTCACCCCTAAAATTTCCATGGAAGATAGAATTCAAGGAACATAAAAATATATATGCATAATGCATCATGCCTTTTTAACCTAAAATACTATAAACAACCTAAAACATACAGGAAATCATCAAGTATGACATGCACACAATACATGCAACTGTAAAAGAAAATCTTTTAAGAAGTGAAATGGAATTTTCAGTGTCCATATATGTGTACATATACATTATACACAAAATCTTTTCCTTTTTTAGACAGAGTCTTGCTCTTTCGCCATGCTGGAGCACAGTGGCACGACCTCGGCTCACTGCAGCCTCCTTTTCCTGGATTCACGCAATTCCCCCGCCTTAGCCTGCTGAGTAGCTGGGACTACAGGCACGTGCCACCATGCCTGGCTAATTTTTTGTATTTTAGTAGAGAGGGAGTTTCACCATGGCCAGGATGGTCTGAATCTCCTGACCTCATGATCCACCCACCTTGGCTTCCCAAAGTGCTGGGATTACGTTGAGCCACCGCGCCTGGCCCATATACACGAAATCTTATATACACAAACATACACACTGTATTATATATGTGTGAATGTTTACAATGTTTATATATACAATCTATATTTTAAAAATAGAGGGTAACCAGAAATAAAATCAACTTCCTGTAGGGGTAGGTGAAAACTAAGTTGAAAGACACAGAAGAGGGATATGTTTCTCAGAGTATACCTCTTTATAGGGTTTTGACTTTTGGAAATGTAAATATTATACATGCAATAAAGTAAAATTCAATAAAAGTAGGAGAAAAAATAAAATTGGAAATAAAGCAAATAAATTCAATTCTATTTTTATTATTAAAATAAGCAGGAAGAAAAAAGAAGTGTACCTAACTTTTGAATACTTTTCGATTAAATACTTTGTCTAAAGGTACAAAAGAACTACAAAGAAATATCAAATTCTACTTAATTGTGGTGTTTGTGAGAGTATAGGCATGGCAATTCTGAAATTATATGGTCTGTATTATAAAATTAAGCAAGCAAGTAAATATACTGATGTCCTTACTGTGCGGGAAGAGACAAACAAGAACTCTGTGACGTGAGACTGGAAGGAGGGGTATCGGTGTGAATTCATGATGTATTTAGTTGTCTCCTGAAAGGCCCTAAAGCGATACCATCCTAGTAGCAACAAGTGCGCTGATTTCAAAATATGCTTCTCCTGCAAAGAAAATATGCTTCCTTTCACAAACAGCTGATTCTAGAATTGGTACAGAAAGTACAGATAAATCTAAAACACTTTTGTTACATGAGGAGAAAGCAAGTGCTCAAGAAAATCGAAAAACTCACAGAAGTAATAAGAGTGATGGGATATCCCCCCTGGTTATGTCTAGGATAGGAATTGATTATATAACCTTTTGAATTAAAGAAATAATTCATTAGTTCATGCTGATAATACATATTCATAAATGATGGAGAAAGGAAAGCTCTTCCTTATATATAAATGGCAATGGCAACTAATGTGTTTGGAATTAAAGAGTTTAAAAATATGCATCTCTCTATATAACTTACTAATTACACAAGGAAAACTAGTAGCAGGGGAAAAACATGATAGATACTATCTAATCAAGTAATCAAAGCTAATATCACCAATAAGGGGAAAAACATACATTATATGAACCCTGATTTGATGCAGACGACACACTTCTGTGGTTTTCCTACCCAAAATGCATAACCAAAATTTAAGCATCAGGAATAATTCAGACAAATCCACATCAAAGGACATTCTACGATCCTGAAATTTTTTAAACACACAACTGTCATGAAATAGTGAATAATGGACTCTTCTAGGTTAAAGGAGAATTGTTTTTTTAAAAAAGGCAGAAAGGGGCCGGGTGCGGTGGCTCAAGCCTGTAATCCCAGCACTTTGGGAGGCCAAAGCGGGTGGATCACGAGGTCAAGAGATCGAGACCATCTTGGTCAACATGGTGAAACCCCGTCTCTACTAAAAATACAAAAAAATTAGCTGGGCATGGTGGCGCGTGCCTGTAATTCCAGCTACTCAGGAGGCTGAGGCAGGAGAATTGCCTGAACCCAGGAGGCGGAGGTTGCGGTGAGCCGAGATCGTGCCATTGCACTCCAGCCTGGGTAACAAGAGCGAAACTCCATCTCAAATTAAAAAAAAAAAAAGGCAGAAAAACTGAATGCAATGCAGGATCTTGGATTGGATCATGAATCAGTTAAAATAATGCTTGAAAGGATATTATTAGGGTCATTGGTGAAATTTGAAATGCACTGCCTATTAGATATTGTATTAATGTTAAATTTCCTGAATTTGATCATTGTACCATGGCTATTTAGGAGGACATCCCTGTACATAGGAAATGCATACACATCTTTATAGGTAAAGTGTAACAGAATGAGATGCAGTAAAATAATAGGTAGGCTGTGTGGGAGAGGATGGAAAGTGAAGACAGCAAGCACATAGTTCTGTAAATATTCCAGCACATCTCTTGGTAAACAAATCTATACATTACTGCTCGGTACATACCAACAAAGTAAATTTGCTGGTCAGAGTCATGTGTATACTTAGCTTTACTGGATACTGCCAGAAACATTTTCCAAAGTTGTTCCATTTCACATTACCTTTTAAAACAGCTTTCATAGTTTTGGGTTTTACATTTAAGTCTTGAGTTGATCTGTGTGCATGGTGTAAGGAAGCTGGGGTGATTCTTCAAAGGGCTACCATTCACCCTAGCATTCCCATTACTGTGTTTCCTAGTAGAAACACAAATACACCCAGAGAAACATAAATCTTTCTACCATAAGGACACATGCATACACATATTCACTACAGCACTATTCACAATAGCAAAGACACTGAATCAATCTAAATGCCCATTAATGACAGACTGAATAAACATGTGATACATACACATCAAGGAATACTATGCAGCCATAAAAAATGAGATCATGTCCTTTCCAGGAACATGAATGAAGCTGGAGACTATTATCTTTAGCATACTAATGCAGGAACAGAAAACCAACACCACATGTTCTCACTTAAAAGTGGGAGCCAAATGATAGAAACTTACGAACAAATGGAAGGAAACAACAGACATGAGGGTCTACTTTAGTAGGGGTGTGGGAGGATGGAGAGTAAGAGAAGATAATTGTTAAGTACTAAGCTTAATACCTGGGTGATGAAATAATATGTACAACAAACCACTGTGACATATGTCTACTATGTAATAAACTTTCACATGTACCCCCAAACCTAAAATAAAAGTTGGAGAAAACAACAGCTTTCACTCTTATTGGGCACCTTCTCACTTTTAATGACGTCTTTTGATGAAGTGCTTAAAGTTTTCATCTAGCATAATTTATTGTTTTCTTCATATTTAGTGCTTTTCGTGTCCCACTAAAGAAATACATGCCTATTCTAAGGTCACAAAAATATTCTCCTATATCTTTTCACAATTATTTTTCAGTATCTAATTGTTTGGGGTGTAAGATGAGTCAAGGCTTTTTGTTCCGTATAGATATCCAATTAATCTACCACCATTTATTGAAAAGATCATCTTTTTAAGAAATCAGTGTGTTTCTGAACTTTTGACCAATACACTCTTTCTTTCTCAGCTTTCTAATAAATCATGATTATCTAGTACTGAAGACCACATGCTCAATTCTTCTATGCTGCCTTAGCTATTCCTTGATTTTACATGTCCACATAAACTCTAGAATCAGTTTAATTTCTATAAAAATAAGTCTGGGTGAGATTCTCACTGTCACAATAATTTAAGAGAACTGACATATTTTAACCAATATGATCTGCCAATAATGAACATGGTATATATCCTTCCTGTTTGGAGCTTCACTTTCTTGTTTTATATCTAATATTTTCAATGGTATTACAAATGATAATACATAAATTTCATATTTGTTTGTACACAAAAAGTGAAAGTTTTTTGATTTTTAAAGTTCATTTTTCAGAATAGTATATAAAATGTCTCACCCCCAAAATGTTTATTCTCCTGTTTCTCACATCATACTATAATAAAGTCCATGACTAATTTCATTTTGCAATCTGCTGTTTTTCATTCCTCTATGTACCTTGTGGGACACTGACCACCACCTGTGGCGGTCTGGCTTGCAGACTCTGACCCAATGACGGATGAATAAACTCACTTTCACACCGTAACAGTGATTCAAATGGGCTAGGGATGGTCATTGGGTGCTTTCAGAGGGCAAAATGCCACCAATAGACCAAGACTCCTCTCCATCATTACATTTATTCAGTAAAAGATTTCATAACAGAGGTTCTAAGTCAACACACTTGTGGATAATTACATGGTTAAAAAAGTGGTCATACGAATGATAAAAGCTTTAGGTTTTGGGCCCAGAGTAAGCACTATTAATGGGTAATTCCCTTTTGAACTCCCCCTGAGAGACCCATCCAGCACAAAGTTTACATGAATAAACAGAAGAGAGACAAAGGGATGTGGGGTAAACAGACTTAAACTGGGAAACCCTCTTATCATCACTGTCCTCTCCCTAGCTAATGTACCTACTTGCCTTCCGCCTTCCCCAATAAAATCTTTCAGCCTTCCAAAAGATTTGAGACTAATCTATAACTTTTCCTAATATTTCTTTAATAATTTGACAGCCACCCCAGGTGAATCTCAACCTTGAGCATCTTAATAAATAATACAGCTAAATTCCTAAATCAAAATCCTGAGAGCTTATCCTTAACTTTTTCTGATATCCAATTAATAATCAACTCCTGTTCAATCTACTCATAAATCCTTTCCAAATCCATGCTTCCTTATTACCATTGCCACTATTCTTATTCAGGCCTAATCATTTTTTTCCTGAACTTTACATAAGGCTTGTTTTCCCCTCATCTCTAGTTCTTCCCTTTACTCATCTATTTTTCACAGATATTTTCCTAAAGTATATACCTGATCATGTCATTCCTCCTCTCAAATGTTAACTGATCCTATAAGATAAAATATATCAAAATTTCTTGGCATTGCAAACAAAAAACTGTTTATGACAATAGACTTAGCTTGTTATGCATTCTCTACCCAAAATGAAAACAATGTGACTTAAAAAATAACAAATAACTAGGCCAGGCGCAGTGGCTCAGGCCTGTAATCCTAGCACTATGGAGGCCAAGGTGGATGAATCACGAGGTCGGGAGATTGAGACCATTCTGGCTAACACAGTGAAACACTGTCTGTCTCTACTAAAAATACAAAAAAAAAAAAAAAAAAATTAGCCAGGTGTGATGGCATGCACCTGTAGTCCCAGCCACTTGGGAGGCTAAGGCACGAGAATTGCTTAAACCTGAGAGGCGGAGGTTGAAGTGAGTGAAGATCACGCCGCTGCACTCCAGCATAGGAGACAGAATGAGACTCTGTCTCAAAAAAAAAAAAAAAAAAAAAAAAATCAAATAACTTGAACTTTCCCATGTGTCAAGCACCCTCTCCCATCTATCTCTATTTTAACAACTGTAGTGCTCCCTCTAACTGAACTCATCCTTCCATCACTGTTACTGCTAACACCATGACCACCACCACCACAATGTAGGCAATTAGAAGCATTTAAAAGAAACACATAAAAGATAATAGTAGGCTTAATCAAAGACTTGTTAAGATATGAAAACAAGTATTCAATGAATCCAAACTCGTTTGTATTTCTGTATTTGATTTTATTTGGTATATGCCACTATGACCTTATTGTAGTTGAAATCCATTACAGGATCTTTTTATAATGATTAGTCAACTCCACAAAGACAATAATACTGCTGTGGAAGACCAAAGGGAAAAAAAATCAATATGTTTATTTACAATAAACCTAAATTGTAAACATTTAATCTATATATTATTACTAACTTATGAGACAAGGAAATGATGCCCTGTATTTCTATTAATATTCAGCAATGGTATATTATAATAGAACATCAGATTTTCTTTTCCATTAGCATTATGCTTTCTTTAAATAATTATCTAAACTTTTAGAAGAACTAAATATGTAAGTGCTATACAGCTAAATCTACTTAAGCCAACACATTTGGCTTATAATTTCATTTTTAGAATAACTTAAAGTGCTATAAGCAACCTGGCAATCAACACTTTCTATAAGAACAAAACTATCTTTAAACATTAATTTACAAGATATACAATGTTTATCTGGAATAGCTGAAATTTCAGCACAAAGTCACTGTCACATGTATAACAGCAGGATTCTTTTTTGCATAACATGAAGCTTTAAAATTAACTGATGAATTATTGCCACAATGGCTATTATTGGTTTCCTACAAAAGAGGATAAGAACTACTAGTGTATTCTATCTTTTCATTTTTTTGAGGTCACTTGACAGTAAGTTTGCATATTCAACAAGTCTACTGAGTTACAATATTGTCTACTATAATCATTGCCCTTTATAAGAACAAATGCTAATGGTAATTAATAACATATACCACTCAAAGAAAATCACAAGCTTTTTTTTTCCTTTTGAACAAGAATAACCTATATTTTGGGAGCTGGTGTGCAACAAGGCTAAAACAACCAAACTATAAAACAGTATACCTAACATAGTATGTTGAAGAAATATGCAACTGTTTCATAGCTTTTGTACTTACGATAATGCCTTACTAAGCTACACATATGTAAATAGTATGTTTTCTTGCTTAATATATTAAATCCAATAGAATCATTAAGTTCTCATTCTCCTTTGTGATTTGTAACTTTATCAAATAATTTAATGATGAAAGCATATGCCCAAACCTGCAGATCATGTGTACTATCATCTACTACAACCAGAATTCTCCTCAAATTCCATTTTTCTTAAAAGGAAATTGAAAATAACCTGCAACATCGTTAAAGAGAATGTTGTGTGAATAAAAACTAGAACTCAGTGGTCTATGAAGTATGTGATATTTTGGCATGTGATTTTTCCTTCATAAGAATAAGATGAATACGTCCAAATGTCACCTGTGCCAACTTCACAGATACATAAGTATCTAGTCTTCATTTCCTCAATGCCCCAATTAGATTGTTTTAGTAAATGAATCAATATAGTTAAAAAAATAATAAACCAATACAAGTTCAACAAAAGAGCACCATCCTACTAGGAGACTGAGATAACATGTGAAAATGAAGTCATTTGCCCAAATTCTAACAAACCCAAGCTGTTATACTAGTACATGGACCCAGTCCATGGTGTTAACCTAAAGAACTCTGGGACAGAAATAGGATTTGAAAAATAAACTCCAAACTTATACCTGTAATAAATGGTGATACAGACAAATTTTAAAGCACAAGTGACATGTTACACTGTATTGCTTCTTGAACTTTCCAAACAATGCTTGTCCATGTCAGGTTTGGGCCATTCTCCTGCTAAAACAGAGAGTACTGTATTTATTCAAAAGCCCAGATTTCAATATCTTGGATAAAGAAATCTTCCTTCTTAGAAAGCGTACGATTCCCAAACGTTTTACAAGAATGGCTTCTTCCATGGTAGAGATCTCCATCAAGCCAAAGGGCAAATTCTCCTCTGCAATACATACATAATAATCTGTTAATATTTATGCCCTAAGTTGTAAAATAATTTAAATGAGACTTTGAATATCTAACAAGCCTAAAATTATTAATTTTATCAAATCCTTTCCTATTCTTTTCCGCATTAACACAATTTTGGTTTATTCTAATTCCATTAAAAATTTATTTATGATACAGACCAAGGAATAGAGTCCTCTAAAATAGGATTAGCTTTTGAGACAGGTACTACACTCTATAATTTTTTGCCTGGTATTTTTGGGTATATTTTTAGTATTTTTTTTTTGTGTGTGTATGCTACGTGTGTATCTTTATAGTATGGTTTTAACATATTTAACATGACTTTCTGAAAGGCACAAAAACTCAGTATCATCTAAAATAAAATTTGGGGATTAATGTTAAGAACCTAGTAAACAACTCTGGTTTCCTGTGTAGAAAGTTGTTTGTAAAAGAGCTCAATTTGAAAAACTTTAAATGGGTAAATATGTGATGCTGAGATTCAAGCAGAAGAACTAAGATATAATCTAGGTATAACAGGAACTTAACACATAGATTATAATGTCCCATTTATCCAATTATCTAATCCATTACCAAGAGGGGAAAAAAACAAGTTATGAGAAAACTACTTTCTACTCTCTAGAAAATATTTTCCTAACTAACAGAAAAAGAGAGGGGGCAAAGACTGATAATTAACAATATTCAGAGAGATATCCCTTGGGATTCTCTAAATCTAAACTAAGATATCAAGTCAGCAGAATTGAGCCAGAGTTTAGGAGGGGAAGACTTTAAAAAAAAAATATGGCAGTTATATTTCAGTGAAAGGAAAAAACTGGTCTGGGATCAAGACTTGTCTGTCAACTCAGTGGCCATTATTTATGTCAAACTGAGTTAAGTCACTTAACCTCTCTGGGGTAGAATTTGTCAACTATATAAAAACACAAAGAAAAAAAGAAAAGCATATTAGGTGATCTGTAAAGACCTACACAACTCTATAATTTGAATGGCTATAACCTCTGACCTTCAGGCTTACCATCAGATGTCACATGGGATCAGAGAGTTAACTGACTTGTGTGGGAGAGGAACTGATCTATTTTTAACACCATCTTAGGACAAAAGAAAGGAACTATTTATTTATATTCTGTAATAAAAACCAGTATCAAATATACAGTTAATGTGTATTAAGTAAATTTTAAGTCTAGAGATGTGTTTCTGTTCAAGTAGAGAAGGGTGGCTACAATGACCACGTAGGATGGTTCCTTTAAGAGTTGGGGCTGTCCACGGTGGCTCATGCCTGTAATTCCAGCACTTTGGGAGGCTGAGGTGGGTGGATCCCCTGAGGTTAGGAGTTTTCAACCAGCCTGGCCAGCATGGCAAAACCTCGTCTCTACTAAAAATACAAAAATTAGCTGGGTGTGGTGGAGGGTGCCTGTAATCCCAGCTGCTTGGGAGACTGAGGCAGGAGTATTGCTTGAACTTGGGGGCAGAGGTTGCAGTGAGCCAAGATTGTGCCATTGCACTCCAGCCTGGGTGACAAGAATGAAACTTCGTCTCAAAAAAGAAGAAAAAAAAAAAAGAGTTGGTACTTCACAACAAAACAGAAAAGACTGATCAGTGTAGTCATTCACAATGACCAGGTACAGAGATCAGCCAGTGTCATTCAAGAAGAGAGCTGATGGTACAAAAGACTGTAATGGTATAACCCACAGTGATGAGATTCTGATGAACCTCTTCTACAAATGAAAATGAGACTTTGCTAAGATATAAGATCACCCTGAAACTCACTCCAATCCAGAGTCTATAATACAAAAGCACTGCAAAAAATAGATGGTCCCCAAAATGCCATCTGCCCCATGAGGAAGTCATCATTTTTTAAGGTTCAAACTGAAATTCATATTTGACTGATTTGTTCAACTTTAAATGTGCATTTATCATGTTTTAGGCACTGGCGCTGGAAATCACAAAGATGAATTAGAAACTAACTTTGAATTAAAGAGTTTATGGTCTTATGACAATAGACTTCTAAAGTTTCTAACACTAATGGCAACAATATGCCTTTAAAAGAGATATCTGAACTTACGTGCTTTTTAAACTGCGAATAGACTATCATAGCCAATCTATTAGGAGACTATGAAAGGGTCAGATTTCCTGGTAAAATCCTTCTTTTGCTAAATGTGAAATGTGAAAGGGTTAATAAAAAATGATCATACATTTAGTTGTAATCTCAGATGACTACATCTAAGAAGTACCTCAAAACTGACCTTCGAGACTCATTAACGACACTGATGCTGCAATAAGTTTTATTACCAAGTATGAATAGTTTATTCCAAGGTTACCTTAATTTTCTGAAGCCCTGAGTAGAAGCTTTCAATGTTTTTGACAATTTTGTAATACCACATATAATATTTGACTTGTATATTCATTTTAGGACAATGAGTGCCTCTGCATTTCAAAGAGGTGTGTGATATCCAAATATTTAAGTAAATACATTTAAGAGGTTACAGATCTGTCCCAGGTGAAATACCCAGAAAGGCAGAAAGTGTATTTTTCTATGAGCAATGCTTTCAAAGATGACTCATATGACTTTCTGAAAAAAGAATGGCTAAGGAAGTGGAAGGAATAAAAGTAGTCTTCTAAATATTTAATGTCTTATAGTTCATGCAGCCAATGATACTGCGGGCAGAAGTCTTACTGGTATCAGAAGAAAAAAGATTATGTTGGATGAAAGAAAATGAGTAAAAGTGGTTATCAGTTGTCGAGTACCTACTATGTGTTAGATACTATACTAGGATTTGCATAAAAATTGTATCCTTGTGAATTCTTTACAAGCTCCCTGTAAAACTGATTTAATCTCCAATTTATAGGTAAGAAAGTTTAGACTGGTTAAGGAGGTTGCTCAAGGCACTACATATAGCATACCTTGAAGTGAGAATCTGAATCAGATCTATCTGACTCCGAAACCTACATTAAGTCCACTACATCATTATTTTTCTTTTGGGGTGTCTTTCCCTTTGAATTCTGGAATATCAAGTCCCTGTAGTTTCTCTTCTCTGAATCTGTACTCTCCTTCCAACCCTGAAACCTCATATTTTTTTATTACCAAATAACCCAATGATTACTTTAGCTTGGTGAAATAATATTGTACAATAAATCTAGTTCCAGCAGACATCTAATGACATTGTGTATGTCATTTCTGAAGACTTAAAGCACCCATAAAATCTTGAAATTATAAGCCACTACCTTGAGTGGACTTCTTGGAGAGCTAACAGAATCACATGTAAGACTATTCTTTAGGGGAGGGCTGAATGACACCACCACCAAAGGTATAATTGGACCATGCAAATATATGCTGAGTCTAACAACTAAAAATAACAGAGAGAGCTATAATAACCATGATCACTTTTTATTCACTCAAATTATATCCTCCAAACACCTACTTACAGAGAAGTTGTAGGAAAATGTGTTAATAATAGAATAACTTGGGATGATGAATATTCTTTGGTGGTCCAAATAAATTATCATTATATATCCTAAACTGTGGGATACAAATAATGTAACACTTGTAAAAGTCTGAAAATTATTTAGCATACCTATTTCTAATACTGAAAGACAGAAATACCAAAGGAAGGAGTTGATCCTTGCTAAGACCATGCTAGGTGGGACCAGAAAAGGCTACCTCCAAACTGTAAAGATTAAAGAAGGCTGAGATACCAAATAAAAAACAAAATTCCTCATAGTACTTGCAATGCCAAAATAATTAAATTATTGTTTGATTCATAATTGTTAAAAACGAGCAAGCCAAAAACACTTGAGGGGTCTCTAAAATTTTATGCAGAAATATCCATTTCTACTATTGTCTAAATATCATTCCAAATGGTCTCCAGTGTTAGAATAACACGAAGACACCTGGACCTGTGCTATACATTGGAAGAAATGTAATAATATTCCATCATAGTTATTTAAAAATTAGAGAAGTTTAAAGGTACTGGGATATTTCCCTTTCTATTATCAAAGAGCCACTGCGCTCTAAAGAAAAAGATGGGCTTCAATAAACAGTTAATCAACTGAACAGTATTTTAAAATAAAGAAACAAACACCCCACCAATAGTTTCACATACTACACTTGAGCACATTCTTGCAAACATATTATACTCTCTTTCTCATAATATACAAATTTGAAATCTAATGTCAAAACGTTCTAAAGAGAATTTAATTTACAATCCAAATGCATTTTTAAAGTTCCTCAAAAATCTCATAGTGAAATGTTCAAGAGACTTACCCTCCACCACCGAAAGCTAGTGAATCCATGTCTCCTTTGATAAAAAACATATTATCTCCTGTCCATTTAAATACCTATATAAATTTAAAAAAAGCTTTAACTATATAGATGAAAATGGTTATTACACAGAGTTAATTATCCAAAAGAGTTAACAAAGCCCAGATTGACAGTATAGGAATAACACCACCACTAAAAAGCTTGGCACAGTAGGATCTGTTGGTTTGGGTTTCAGTGTTTTTATGACTAAATTTGAAAGCACACACTCTATCACATAACGCTCAATTCCAGTTTTTGAAATCTTGTTAACTTTTCACACATTTCTTTCTCCTGACTCTACAGACACCAAGAATTGAATGGTTAATCCATCCTGGTCAACATGGTGAAACCCCGTCTCTACCAAAAATACAAAAAATTAGCTGGGCATGGTGGCACATGCCTGTAATCCCAGCACTTTGGGAGGCCGAGGTGGGTGGATCACGAGGTCAAGAGATCGAGACCATCCTGGTTAACATGGTGAAACACCGTCTCTACTAAAAATACAAAAAATTAGCTGGGCATGGTGGCGCGTGCCTGTAATCCCAGCTACTCAGGAGGCTGAGGCAGGAGAATTGCCTGAACCCAGGAGGCGGAGGTTGCGGTGAGCCGAGATCGCACCATTGCACTCCAGCCTGGGTAACAAGAGCGAAACTCCATCTCAAAAAAGAAAAAAAAAAAAAAAAAGAAAAAATGGAAGAAGAAAATGAGTTAAAAAAATCAGACACAGATGCCATTAACTTTAACCATTAAACATAAATGTATATTGATTTGATAATATTTTAATATAGGGCTGAGGCCTTTTCTTTGGATATTTATTTACTGATCATAGTTGTTAAATAAACCATGCCCATAATGTGTATTTATGATTTCCAGCTTCAATTTCTTTAAGCAACAGTGAAAACTTAAAATCATTTGAGAAGTTCAAGGGCAAACTAGACATTAATATTCTTAAGTATCTTTCTCCAACCTTTTATGGGTGTTTTAGCTAAACCTAACATAGTAGCAATTTCTAGTAACTTATGTTTATCAAGTTTTTCAAAAGTGTTCATTGTAGTTATAAATAAAACTTTCTTTTAGCACTCATTTTTTAGTTACATAACATTTAATTAATTACTTTATTACAGTTATCAGGTAGCACTAACATAAAAAGTTGGAGAATAGCCACAAATGATGGTTAGAAAATCTGTAATAACTAAAAGTCTTCAATTAGCTGTTGTTATCAGTTGACATATTTTATGGAATTAATGAAAAGCATTGGTTATTCTGGTGAGCTAGTTAAGTACAAGTTTGTTAAAAGAATCTCTATTGTGTTACCAAATCATTCCATTTTGTTCACTAGTTTTTACAACCAATGGTGTGGTTTCCTATTCTTGACATTAAAATAGAATTTTATTTCTTAGGGAAGGTTTTATGTGCCAGACTCCAATGTGCCCAAAATACTAATATTGCACTCAAGGTTTTAAAAAAAGTCACACATTCACTAAAATTCATTTATATCTTTACATTATAGATTTTATTGGCATTAGAATATATTCAATTTATGTTAGTCAAGCCACAGTAAAGCCACACAGGTTAAAAAAATAAAAAAGAAACCAGTTAATAACTTTTTATTTAAATCCAAATAATTGATTTTTCATGTTTTCAAGACTTTCATCATTAAGCTTAGTCATTAAACGTTTGTAGAAATTTCACAATGACAGTTTATAAACAGAATAGTAATGATAATGTATATTTCTTACTGAGTCCATAATTTGTGTTTGGTATTATATATAATACCAAACACCTCCAGTATTATATATAAATGATCTTCATTTAATTACTAAATGACCAGGTTATATTTTATGATTCCTCATTCTATCTACAGGAAAGTTGAAGTTCAAAATGGTCAAAGAAAAGTTAAATTACCAGCAGTAAAAGGCAAAAATAGGATTAAATGCAACTGTGAATGACTCCAAAGTCCATGTTTTTTTTCATTTATGCCATCTCTTTCGTTTTATTTCAAGTTCAGGGGTACATGTGCATGATGTGCAGGTTTGTTACACAGGCAAACGTATGCCACAGTGGTTTGTTGCAAAGATCATCCCATCAGCTAGGTATTAAGCCCAGTATCCATTAGCTATTCTTCCTGATGCTCTCCTCTCCCCACTCCCAACCCTCACCCCTGACAGATCCAAGGTGTGTGTTGCTCCCCACAACATGTGTCCATGTGGTGGTTGGTTTTCTGTTCCTGCATTAGTTTGCTGAGTATAATGCTTCCACTCCATCCATCTCCTGCAAAGGACATAATCTTGTTCCTTTTTATGGGTGCATAGTATTCTATGGTATACATGTACCACATTTTCTTTATCTAGTCTATTATTGATGGGCATTTAAGTTGATTCCATGTCTTTGCTACTGTTCTTTTTTTTCTTTTGAGATGGAGTTTCACTCTTGTTGCCCAGGCTGGAGTGCAGTGGCACAATCTAGGCTTACCGCAACCTCCATCTCCCAGGTTCAAGCAATTCTCATGCCTCAGCCTCCCAAGTAGCTGGGATTACAGTCATGTGCCACCACACCCAGCTACTTTTGTACTTTTAGTAGAGATGGGTTTTCTCTATGTTGGTCAGGCTGATCTCAAACTCCTGAACTCAGGTGATCCACCTGCCTTGGCCTCCCAAAGTGCTGGGATTAGAGGCGTGAGCCACTGTGCCTGGCTCATCTTTGCTAATGTGAATAGTGCTGCAATGAACATTTGTGTGCATGTATCTTTATATTAGGAGGATTTCTATTGCTTTGGGTATATAGCCAGTAATGGGATTGCTGAGCCAAATGGTATTTCTGCCTCTAGGTCTTTGAGAAATTGCCACACTGTCTTCCACAATAGTTGAACTAATTTACACTCCCACTAACAGGGTAAAAACATTCCTTTTCTCTGCAACTTTGCCAGCATCTGTTGTTACTTGACTTTTTAATAATAGCCATTCTGACTGATGTGAGATGGTACCTCATTGTGGTTTTGATTTGCATTTCTCTAATGATCAGTGATGCTGAGCTTTTTTTTTTAGGTTTCTTGGCCACATGTATGTCTTCTTTAGAGAAGTGCCTTTACCCACTTTTCAGTGGGGTTGTTTTTTTTCTTGTTTGCTTAAGTTCCTTGTATATTCTGAATATTAGACCTTTGTCAGATGAACAGATTGCAAAATTTTTCTCCCATTCTGTAGGCTGTCTGTTCACTCTGATGATAGCTTCTTCTGCTGTAAAGAAGCTCTTTAATTAGATCCAATTTGTCCATGTTTGCTTTTGTTGCAACTGCTTTTGGCACTGTCATCATGAAATCTTTGCCCATGCCTATGTCCTGAATGGTACTGCCTAGATTTTCTTCTTGGGTTTTTAGAATGTAATTTGGAGTTTGATATTTAAATATTTAACCCATCTTGAGTTAATGTTTGTATATGGCTTAATGAAGGGGTCCAGTTTCAATCTGCTGCACATAGCTAGCCAGTTCTCCCAGCACCATTTATTAAATAGGGAATCCTTTCCCCACTGCTTTTTTTTAACAGGTTTGTCGAAGATTGGATGGTTATAGGTGCACACTCTTATTTCTGAGTTCTCTATTCTGTTCCATTGATCTATGTGTCTGTTCTTATACCAACACCATGCTGTTTTGGTTACTGTAGCCTTGTAGTATACTTTGAAGTCAGGTAATATGATGCCTCCAGCTTTGTTCTTTATACTTAGGATTCTCTTGGCTATTTGGGCTCTTTTTTCGGTTTCGTATGAATTTTTAAATAGTTTTTCCTAATTCTGCGAAGAATGTCAATGGCAGTTTAATGGGAATAGTACTTACTCTATAAATTGCTTTGGGTAATATGTTATGTCATCTCTTTATAAACAAAATATTGAAACAGTGGTCCTTACCTCAAACTCTGGACAGAACGTAAAAACAAAGGTCTCTCCAGTACCATAAAAGCCATCACTCACTTTAAATGGCTCAGATGCTAATGCACCAAAAACCTAAGGATAAAAATGGCATATTCAATGACATGACTAATAATATATTTCAGTAAGCATTATTTCATATGTTTAAATAAAAATGCAAAAATTAGCAATTTGATATACTTTAATAGTATTTAAAAGGGAAAAATGGCCAGCTGTTAAATAATTTACATCACTGTCAACTACAAAGCATATTGGTTTTTCAATGGAAAAACAGATTTTTTCCTAGTTTTTAAATTTGGGGATTTTTTGAAAGTAATTAAACATACAATTTTAAAAAGTGGTTAACACATTTCAGGAGGACTTACATGTATAATATGTATGATATGGATAACATGATGCTATGGGATTGTGGCACCTAATAAAACAAGTCCTTCAGTATAGGTAAACATCTATTACCTCTAAAATATCCTTTTTTTTCTTTATCATTATACAGTAAATTCTATGAGGGCAGTGTTACTTGTGAATTGTTTTGCCTTTTAACCTAGTGTATGACCTTGTACAATACAAGACACAGAGTACCCTAATGAGAAAACTGATGAATAAGAGACTTGACCTAGTCACTTCTGTGTTCTGGGTCGAAGTTTCCATCTCAGAAATGGGAGTGCAGAGAGTCTGATAGATAATTTGTACAGTCACTGTCTATCCTGACATTCTATCTTTATAGTCTTAATTTTTAAAGGAGTTCCTTATTGAAAGGTTACTTTACATATACATTATAACAGAGTACACAAAATATAAATGTACAGCTCAATTTAGAATTATCACAAGGCAACGTCCCATGCAACATTCATGCAGACCAAGAAACAGAACACTATGAGTTCTAGAAGCTCTCTTTGTGCTTCCTCTCATCAATAGTCTCACTGAACTAAAGGAGCTACTAGCCAAACTCCACTATAGATTCATTTTGCCCACTGATGAACTTTCTATAAATGAAATCATCAGAAAGTTACTCTTTGTTGTTTGATTTCTAATTCAGTATTATGTTTGTGCCATGGCATGTAGCAGCAGTTCATTAATTTTTGTTGGTGCACACACTTTTTCTTGGGTATGTATGGACCTTGGGCAAGTTGATGAACTTGTTATGTCATAGTTAACTCATTTTAATATAGAGATAACAGTATCAATCTTATAGGGCTTTGATGATTAAATAACATAATGCATAAGTGATTAGTCAAGTTCCTGACACATAAACACACTAAAGGTGTTAGTGGTACTAGTGTTTTGTTGTGTTTTAATATTGCTATTTTACCTTCTCTTTAGTTTCCAATTATATCTGACTTGAACTTATTGTTTGCAGAACAAACTACTTCTCCTATTTGTGCTTTTGTTCTTGCTATCACCTTCACACAATTAACTTTAATTAAAACTTTACCCATTATTCAAGATTCTGTTGATTTCTACCTTTTCCATGAACCTCATTCTTATCTCCTCACTTTTTCTAGCTTCTTACTAAACCTATGATATTTTTGCAGCATTAGAGATACTGGTGTGTGTAAATGTTCTTTTCTACCACACTATAATCCCTTTAAAGGCAGTAATTCTTAATTATCACTCTCATCCATCCTCTGTAACACTCAGCATTGCCCTGCATATTAAAAGTACCCAATAATTATTGGGTCAACAATAAAATGTACTAATAAAGTATTTTTTATCAAAGAAATATGCTAAAAGTTACTGTTACTGTAACCTCTTAAAGGATAAGCAATCTATACAGTTAGTATTTCATACCTGTCCATCACTGTCTTTAATCACCATCAGCACTGGGGTGTCTAAACCTGTCATTGTTCGATAAAGAGTTTTCAAACTTGTGCCATGCTTTCCAGTACCATAAACAAGAGTCCATGGATAGCCAATTGTTCTTGGTGGAAGATGCTTGGTAAGCTTTAAAAAACAAAATGTTAGTATTTACTTGACAGCTTGTTGTCCACTATGTAGAATACTAATGCCAGCTGGAATTTAATGTTGCTTATAAAATGTAGGCTACAAAAATAAATTAACAGTAGAAATTGTTATACTCAAAGATACTAAGATGATTGAAAAATATTACACATTTCTCAGCATAAAATATTAGTTGTCTATTAGGAAAACAAAGAATCATCCTGAACCAGACACAGATTAGAACAGAGATAAGAAACACGGATTATGTACTGCTTTTGCCTTCTTTATTGAATTAACACAAATTCTAGATAGACTATTAGCTTGATTATTAAAACACCTCTCAAATAATGGGCTAGGGAGATAGGCTGTTGTTCAAGTTAGGAATCAAGCTTTGATACTTTGTTGCTTCGTGACCTTGAACAACTTAATTGGTCTATGCTCCTAATTTTTTAACTTAATTAAAAATGTGCATAAGAGCATAAAATTTCTGCCCCTCTTGTAACAACTACATGAAAAAATCCACATAAAGCAAGTAATGAGCACACAACAATAAAACAAATATTGGCTATCAAGTGTCTCACCTAAATTATTATTTATTTTAGTGTCTGCTTACCTAAATCTCCTAGTACCTTCTATTAACACTAGTTGCTATGTTTTGCTTACTTTTTCTTTTCATTGGAGTGGAATAGTAGTAGCATTAACACTGTTGCTTCAGAAACAACTAAAAAGGGGCTGTTTTACTCTTGTGGGTATAAACTCACATTTAGAAATGCACATATGTGAGCATGTCATACCTTTTCAATTTGATCTGGCAGTAAAAGTTCACTGGGATCACTTAGGTTTGGTCGAAAAGATTCAGACTCCAGGTCTGCTTTCACTGGAGCAACCTGCTTTGAATTTATGTCTTCCCTTGTAGTAATCTAAAAAAACAAATAGCAATAGTATATTGATGTAAACTTGGGATATGCTTTTAAAATTGTCAGACTTTTCAGATAAATAAAGCTTTACATCTTAGAAAAGGTGGATAAAGCTTTAACCTTTGGATTTTATAGGGCAAAAGATGCCCCATATCTAATATCTATGATGTAGCCAATGTAGAAAAAGATTTTATAGCAATATCAGTAGACATTTTTTCATCCACTACATGAGGAAGGACTGGTAGGAATGATAAATCTCCATATTTTCTGTGTAAAGGAGATAGTTGCATGCATCTTTAATTTAGCCCTTGAAGGGCAAAAGTCAGCTAGCTGGCTTGCTGTGTGTGTGTGTGTGTGTGTGTGTGTGTGTGTGTGTGTGTATGTATGCATGCTATTTAAAATAGAAATTTTCTGCTAAATATAAAATTTGTCAAAAATAAAAAAACTAAATGGGTACCAAAATTTTAATGTAAAGAATAGAATAAAAAGTATAACTTTATTTTCCATGGGGTGTGTGTACATTTATTTGCTTCACTGAAAAAGTTATTTTTAAAAAATGCTTTCATTTTTTAACTTTCTAAATATATTTTTTAATCTACTTGGAACAAACAATAAATTTTGCAATAATTTGTGCATAAATTTATTTTAAAAATTAGATGAATCTGGTACATTACAAAGAATATATGCTTTTGCTTGGTAGAAATGATTTCACTGCTATTCTTAAAATGATGAAAATGTTAACTAAAAATAGAGGTTACTACTGCACAGTATATTCTATTGGTGCTTACTTTTTAATATTAATTTTATTTTAATATATAAACAACATTAGAAAATAAAAGAAATGAAACATTATGAAACTTTTAAATTGGCATATATGCAGAATTCTATAGGAGCAGATAACTAAAATACAGCAATGCTCGGCGACTGTGAATTCTATATGGGAATGAAATCTTGCGAAATTATTGTTCCTTTAACAGGTTTCTTAACAAAGCTGAGCAGCATATATTTGCAACCAATACATGTTCTAGAACTGTATTGCTTTTGACAAGAAGCTAAAAACTCATTCTTTCATATCATCATGTTTCACCCTTATTTTGATGATGTGAAAGGTAAAAAGAAAAAGAAAAAGAAACCCAAGGCAACAGCATTAGAAGCATTAAAAGAAAAAATCTAGTAGGTCTAGCAAAGCCATGAAAGCATATCCAATTACGAAGAGGGAAACATACTATAATAGACAACACTGAAAAATGAGTTTTCCATTACATTGCTTTCTTGTTTCTAAAAAAAAAAAAAAAATCAGAAAGATTGTTTCACAGAATTTTAAATAATTTAACAAGTTCTGTGTCTAAACTATACTATTCCAAAGTAGTTCTAATACCAACCAAGAATGCCTCAAGAACAACACAGTTTGAGATATTTGATGTGATGCTGATACAAATGAAATAGAAATATTTAAGCCTTGCTATTCAAAATCTTTTAATTTGCCTATAGTACCATGTCTTTCAGATTTTGTTTAGAAAAGATTCAATCTCAAAACTAATACCATTCTTCCAATGTTAAATGAATAAAAACTCATCGCTGAAAGAAACACAATACTGAGAATAATTCTGAAGTGACAGAACATTCTTCAGAATATTTTTCAAATGAAAACAAAAGATAATCCCATAGCTCTTAAAGGGAATATTGCAACCTTTAATTCAAAAAGGAATTTTATTTTAGTGCTGCAGTCAAAGCAAATTCTTTGAATGTGGGATTGGCCATGACAAAAGACACTAAAAATCAGGAGTATTTAGTCTCTGGAGGGGTTTAAACTACTGAAGGGGGCACCTGGAGGCGTCTGCAGAGTGTGCGCAGTTCTTCAGTATTTAGAGCATCGATCCTGCGGTGATACTCAGCCACTGACACTACCTAAATATGGAGACAGGAAGACAATAATTCCACTGACAGTTGAGAAAAACAAAAAAAAATTATAATAAAGAAGAGGAGAAATTAAAATGGGAAAAGAGGACTATAATTAGGATTTCTTTTCCCACTCCATGCTGAAAATTCAAGAGATTTATATATCAAACTAGAGTGAAATACCCATGAATGATTTTCACTACTACATCCAACTGGTTGGTAATATAAGGTTTACTTTATGGACTATTCTATATATACTCAACTTAGTAAATAGAAATCATAGTTTTTTTTATACAGGAAATACTATATAAAACAACATACTTTGCTAACATCAAAGATAACATCTGAAAACTAAACAATCTTGCAGTTACAAAGAAAGTGGTAGTTTCAAACACCCTCTCCAAATCAGGTGAGCTCAAACATTATATCCTAATGGCCATGCTGGAAGAATTTCTTCTAGGCACAGGTGACAAACATACCTATCTATATCAGAAAAAAAAAGGGGAGAAGAGCAACAAAGCGATATAGAAGTACATTTAAAAACCTATGGGAATAAGTAAAATAAGCTCTAGAAAGGAGAAAATTAGATTTTTCCAAAGTATGTCTAATCAAAAGTACTTTCTAAGCATGTCTGCTTTATCCTTTTAAATGACTTTTTTTTCTAGTTTTTGCCTCTCTTTTGTTTTATTTCTTTATGGATTTCACTGTGTCACTTATTTGTGACTAAAATTTAACAACTTTCCTACGTTCTAACTTCCAAAGGAAAACTTTCTATCTTCTATAATTGCCTAGACCAGGCTCCTGCACAGTATTGAATTTGAAAGCCATAAATGACAGATAAACACAATAACAGAAAGCCCACAAAAACAGGTAAATTTACTCAGGTTGACACAACAGTTACACCTTTTTCAGATCATGACATACTTCTAAACACAGTTAGCATACTACAGTGAACACTGTGGTGTCATAAACATGTACTGATTCTCCTGAGCTATGACTAGTTCCCCTTGTAATCCATCAAACAGATGTGCAGAGGCTCTGGCCACAAAATGCAGTTAAACCAACTGGCTCATAGAGAGTTTAGATTTCGAACAGAGTTTTTAAAAGGCGTTTTATTTAGCCAACCAACAGGAACTGGCTACCAGTAAACATCAAGGTAACTATGAAAAGCTATGTGAACTTGTTGAAAGTTCTGAATGACATGAGAATAGAAAAAAGGAAAAGAGACAAGACAGATTTCATTCTGGCCATTATTATTATATTGAATTTTGTGAAGCAACAAAGCATACAATATGGTAGCTGATTATGAACTTAGAAACCAGAAGCAGTTATCCTCTCTAGCTTTGGGGGAGAGGGGTTAAATAAACCTGGGTTCCACACCACCCGACTATCAATTTCATTATAAAATAATGAAAATAATAAAAGTGCATATCGAATCTAGTTTTTATGTAAATTACATGAGGAAATGCATATTAAGGACTGAGTATAGTGCCCAGAACATATTAATGAGAGTTCCTATTATTAATATAACTTTTATTTGAGTACTTTTTACTAATTACCCTGAAGACTAAAGATAACGGCTGAAGAGCCTCCTTATTTATTTTTGGTTTTTATTCTGAATAAAAATATTTCAGGTTTGATATCTCAACTATTTTTAATATTTAGATTATTCAGATTTTAATTTTTATATTTCAGTATTAGATAAAAATAATGGACTTTCAATTATTCAATTAAGAACAACAGGATTTCAATAAAGATTAAAGAAAAATTAGGAACTAAAAATTAAAAAAAAAATCATAGGCTTGCTTTTCTATGCCCAGCAGAACAGGTCTTTACAACTAATTAATGGCCAATTAAATTTTTCTTTCTTTTTTCATGACCTTCAATACAACAGTTTCCTAGACAAGAATTCTCAAATCATATAACTTATCTATTCCTCTGCTATCCTTCTATCCCCCCAGTTAACATTGATCTTATACCTATTTTCTAAAACTCCTTTATTTATTATATTAAACACACTTCCTGGGTGGAAGTGAAATTAAATTATGCTCACAAAAGAGATCATTCATAACCTAATTGTATTAGCATTGCTGAGAGTAGGAGTTACTAATAAGAGAACAATAAACTGCCATCATAAGGCTAAGCTTATCTTAATAACACTTGATAAAGTCAGTTTCTTTCACGTCATCAATCTACTTTTTCAAATTTATTTTTTTCAATTTAATTTTTTTCTAGGACTTAAAAACTTACTGCTTTCTTAACAATAAACATTTACTCATGCCCTGATGGGTGAAGATACAGAAAACTGTCAAAAAAAAAAAAAAAAAAGCCTATGAGTTAATAGAAAAAATGGATTTGAATTTGAGTACAGAAATATACTTTCTTATCTCAAAATAAACAGATAAAAGAACTATATATTCCCAGTATGTATGAGGAAAATAGAATTAGTCTTAATTTTTACACCCTTGATAAACCATACTCCATGTATAGAATTTATTGCTTTACCCAAAAGATTAAACCTAAGTAAAAAATGAATACATTTCTCCAAAATATCCCATATTTCACTCTGAATTATTAGGGCTACACAGCTGAGAAAACCAAGACGTTCCAATTAAAAGCGCATTCACTGGCTATAAAATTGTTTCTTGACGAATTAAGTATTTGAATATACTGCTAAGTCCTATCTGTAGGAACTAAGTACCTTGACTTATACTCTGCAGAATTAAGTACAACTCTCTAACCTTTTCAGTCTTTGACAAAGCACCCTCACACAGAGAAAGTATTTCCCTAAGCCTTGATTTCTACAGAATTACCAATAGAATGGTAGGGGTAAATCCACCTATCACTATTACACATGGACTAACAAAAACAGAAACTAGAGAAAATTTGTAGTTGCTGCTAATCCAATGAGTAAGAGCATGTTCATCTCTTAGACATAAAGAATAATACCTGAGGCCTAAAAGTCCTCTTTCCCCACGATTACTCCAAAACAAACCCCAAATCTCCCTTCCTTCAACTGTCTTGTACACTAACAAAAATCTGGTAGTTATATGTCAATGTGCCATTTTTATACCTTCTCGGTAAAAGGAAATGCAAGAGAAAGAGAAATACTACCTAATCAATGCCACTTATACTTTCTGGTACCCAAAAATATGTTAAAGGAGAAGGAAATATAATTCTGAGCTTCTGTAGCCAAAAAAAGAGAATACAACAGCATCCTTGGAGTCACATAAGCTGCTGTTCTAGTACATTTTACTATATATAGTAGTATATATTATATATTTTATATCATAAAAATATATATTTTATCTTTATCATGTAGTAAAGACTATTGTCTTTACTACAAAATAAGATCTAAATTATGTTAAACTTTGCCCCATTTTGCCCAAATTAAAACTACAGCTTTCAAAAATAACATTCCATTTTGAGACCAGCCTGGCCAACAAGGAGAACCCTTGCCTTTACAAAAATACAACAAATTAGCCGGGCCTGGTGATGTGAAGTGGAAGGATCACCTAAGCCTGGAAGGTTGAGGCTGCAGCAAGCTAAGATCAAGCCATTGCACTCCATCCTGGGCAACTGAAATCCTGTCTTTTTTTGTTGTTGTTTTAAGACAAATGTGGAATGAATTCCCATAGTAAAGTTTGATTTGAAAAAATCTGCATTTAAAATCACTTCCTAACTGTCTTTCATTAATATTGGGAAAAGGAAAACAGGGGAAGGAAGATAGGAGCCATATCTTAAACTACACTAAAAAAAGTGTATTGTAAATTCTAGAGCAGCCATTTAAAAAAATTTTTTTAAAGCATAACTGAGATGCAAAGAGATGAAAGAATATGGAATCAAATTAAATCTGAAGCATAGTAAAATAAAATTAGAGCATAAATCAATAGATTAAAAACAAAATCCACGGAAAAACATTAATGGAACTAGAAGCCTCTTCTTTGATCTTTGACAAGGTCAATAAAAATGATGAACCTCTACTTCTGGCCAGGATAAACAAGACAGAGACAGAGACAGAAAGAGAGAGAGAGAGAGAGAGAGAGAGAGAGAGAGAGAGAGAGAGAGAGAGAGAGAGAGAATGAATTAATATCAGAAATGAAGAGGGGTCATCATTACTGATCCCATGGATATTAAGAGAATAATGAAGAAAAACAATAAACTGGACACTCAATTATCTGATAATCTAGATGAAACAAACTAATTCATTGAAAGACACAAACCAACAAAAGTCACACAAGAAGAAACAGGTAATGCATGCCTATTATCTCAGCTACTCAGGAGGCTGAGGTGGGAGGATCACTGGAGCCTATGAGCTCAAGACCAGCCCAGGCAACATAACAAATCTCCAAATGAAAAAAAGAAAGAAAGATATGTATTTTTAAAAATTAATCAATGATTAATACCTTTCTAAAACAGAAAGCACAAAGCCCAGACAGATTCACTGATGAATACCACCTAACATTTAAGGAAGAAATTATACAAATTCTCCACAATCTCTTCTAGAAAACAGAAGCAGAAGGAATCCTTCTTAACTAATTCTATGAGGCCATTACTCTAATAAAAGGCAAATTATTCTAATAAAAGGCAAATAAAAACATTACAGAAAAAAAAACCCTACAGGCAGTTATCTCTCATTAACATATATGCAAAAATTCTGAACATAACACTAGCAAATTGAATTAAGCAATGTACAAATGCACAGCATTATATACAATGACCAAGTAGAACTTACCCCACTTATGGAAGACTGGTACAAGGTTGAAAATCAATTGATATAATCTATTACATCAAAATGGTAAAGAAGAAATATCACAGGATCTTATCAACAGATACAAAAAAAGCACTAATCAAAATCCAACACTAATAAAAATGCTCAGGAATTTAGGAATAAAGGGGAACTCCCTCAACTGGATAAATAACATGCATATAAATAATTCACTTAACATCATATATAAGAGTGAGAAACAAGATCCTTTCACACTAAGACTGGGAACAAGGCAAGAATGTCCCTTCTCACTAATCTTACCTGACATTATGCAGGAAGTCCTAGCTAATGCAATAAGACAAAGGAAGAAAATAAAAGGTATATAAATAAGGAAGAAAGAGATAAAACTGTCCTTGTTAGCAGATGACATGATTGCTGGTATTAAAAAAAAACCTAAAGTATCAACCAAAACACTACTGGAATTAAGTGATCATGGCAGGCTTTCAGAGTGCAAGATTAATATGCAAAAATCAATGGTCTTCCTATATATCAGCAATGAAAAATTGGAATTTGAAATTTAAAAGAATACCATCTATATTAGCATTATGTAAATGAAATACATATAAATCTAACAAAATATACAGAAGATCTATGTGAAGAAAAGTAGAAAACTGTGATGAAGGAAAGATTTAAATACATATTCCACATTCATAGACAGGAAGATTCAATATTGTCAAGCTGTCATTTCTTCCCAACTTGATGTATAGATCCAACACAATTTCAATCAAAATTCTATCAGGTTATTTTGTAGGCATAGGCAAACTGATTCTAAAATTTATAGAAGAAGTTTATATGGAAAGACATAGAATAGTTAAGACAGCAATGAAGAAGAGAACAAAGTTGGAAGATTGATGCTATTCAACTTCAAGACTTACTATACTATAAATCTATAGTCATCAGTACATCAAGGTTTCAGCAAAAGAACTGACAAATAGATCAGTGATACACATAAACTACTCAGAAATATTCCACATAAATATGGTCAACTGATTTTTGACAAAGGAGTAAAGACAATTCAGAGGAGAAATAATGGTCTTTACCCCAAATGTTACTGGAACAACTGGACAACCACCTGCAAAACAGTCAATTGAGACAAAGTCGTTACACCAAATGGACTACAGAGAAAAACACAGGACTATGAATCTCCTAGAAAATAACATAAGAAAAAAAATCTTGGTGACCTTAACTTTGAAGGTTCATTTTTAGATAGAATACAGGTACAATCCATGAAAAAGAAAATCATTGGCCAGGTGTGGTGACTTGTGCCTGTAATCCCAGCACTGTGGGAGGCTGAGGCGGATGGATCACCTGAGATTGGGAGTTGGAAACCAGCCTGACCAGTATGGAGAAACCCCATCTCTACGAGAAATACAAAAATTAGCTGGGCATGGTGGCATGAACCTGTAGTCCCAGCTACTGGGGAGGTTGAGGCAGAAGAATTGCTTGAACCCAGGAGGCAGAGGTTGCAGTAAGCCAAGATTGCACCACTGCAGGGCAACAAGAACGAAACTCCGTCTCAAAAAAAAAAACAAAAAGAGAAAAATAGAATTATTAAATTGAATTTTATTAAAATTAAAAACTTCTACTGTGTGAAAGACAGTGTCAAGAGAATGAAAAAGACTAGTTACAGACTGGGAGAAAATCTCTGCAACATACATAAATGATAAAGAACTGTTATCTAAAATATATGAAGGAATACAGATAGGAAGCTCTATGTTTATGTAAAACATAATAATAAGATCAAGCAAGCTAATTAAACATGGACAAAAGATATTAATAAACATCTCATTAAAGAAGATATGCAGCTGGGAGCAGTGGCTCAGGCCTGTAATCCCAGCGCTTTGGGAGGCTGAGACAGGCAGATCACATGAGCTCGGGAGTTCAAGACCAGCCTGACCAATATGGAGAAACCCTGTCTTTACTAAAAATACAAAATTATCTGGGTGTGATGATGGGCGCCTATAATCCAAGCTACTCAGGAAGTTGAGGCATGAGAGCTGCTTGAACCCAGGAGATGGAGGTTGTGGTGAGTCGAGATTTAAGCTGCTGCATTCCAGCCTGGGCAACAAGAGCGAAACTTCATCTTAAAAAAAAAAAAGATATGCAATGGGAAGTAAGACTATGAAAGGATGCTCACTATCATATGTCACCAAAGAAATGCAAACTAAAATAAGATTGAGATATCACTACACACCTATTTAAATAAAGGTTAAAGTCCAAAGCATTGACAACAGCAAATATCAGCAGGGCTGAGGAGAACAGGAATTCTCTTTTTTTTTTTTTTTTTGGTAGAGACAAGGTTTCACTATGTTGCCCTGACTGGTCTCAAACTCCTGGGCTCAAGTAATGCTCTGACTTCAGCCTCCTAGTGTTGATATTACAGGTGTGAGTCACCACACTGGCCAACTAAACATACTGTTAACATAGGACAGAGCAATCATGTTACTTGGTGTTTGCCTAAATCAGCTGAAAACTTGTGTCCACACAAAATTTACATCCAAAAGTTTGTAACAGTTTTTTTCATAAGTGCCAAAAGGTGGAAGAAAGCAAAATGTCCTTTATCAGGTGAACGGATAAACAAATGGCTACAACCATACAACAGAATATTATTCAGCAATAGAAAGAAATGAGCTGTCAAGCCAAAAAGACATAAATAAGTCTTAAATAAAAATTGCTAAGTGAAAGAAGCCTATCTGAAAAGGCTATGTACTGTATGCTTCCAACAATATGACACTCTGGAAAATGCAAAGCAGTAGAAAGACCAGTGGGGGCCAGATGTTCACTGGAAGGGAATGAGTGATAAATAGTGTGGCACAGGGAATTTTTAGGGCATTAAAATTATACCATGTGATTCTACAACTAGATACATGTCATTAAACACTTGTCAAAATCCACAGAATATGGAACTCAAACAATGAACCCTAATGTAAACTATGGACTCTAGGTGTCGATATAACAATACTAGTCCATACACTGTAACATATATCACACTAATGTCATATGTGAATAATAGGGAAAACTGTGCTTGGGGGAAAAGAGAGTATATGGGAATTCTCTATACTTTCCATTCAATTTTTCTGTAAATCTAATACTGCTCTAAAAAATAAAATCTATTAATTAAAAAATGTCAGGGGGATAATAAAACATAAAATGCAGAGAAGTGGTTACCAACTTGGGGGAAATATAAGATGAGATAAGAAAAAACACATAGGAAAATGTAACTACATTAGTGATGTTCTAGTTGGAATACTGGGTAGTGGTACATCACAGATGTTTGTTTTACTATTATGCCTCATAACTTGCATAGATAAGAGATATGCTTTTCAACTACTGAGTTGGTGTTACAGCTTTTTAAGAATTTCTCTTGCAGGTTTTCCGGTCTTCACCGGAAAGACCCTTATGCTATTAAAATTTTTTTAAATGAAAAATAAAAAATGATTGATGCAAATAAATTAAGAAAAAAAATTCAACACTGAACATATATGTATACTTTTTTCAACTAGGTTGTGACTGGAGAGCTGATGTTTCACTTACCACAAAACATACATAAATACTAGTTAATATCCCATGACTATCTATTATAGGTAGGCATTGTAATTGAAGAATATTGGCTTTGGTTTTAGACTGCTATCTTAATCCTAACTCCGATTTTTATTAGTTTTGTGAACTTAGGGAGCATCATTTAGTTTCTCCATTTCTGATTCTTCAAATGGAAATACTTGTGTATGAATAAATAATACATATAAAGTATATACAAAATAGGTTCTGTTACATTAAACATATGAAATAAATAATTATCTTCCCCTTGTTATATTTTGAAGATTTTTGAGGGCAAGTATGGCAAAGAGTTTAAGGGCATGGGCTAGAGCCAGAATGCCTAAATTAAAATATCAGCTCTGACTTGCACTGGTTGTAGTATGATTTCCATGCTCCTCTGTTTTTTCATTTGTAAAGTGGAGATGATAAAGAAATATTCCACAGAGTTGTAAGGATTATATAAGCTAACTCATATTAAGTATTTAAAACAATATTTGGTATACAGTGTCAGTATAAGTAATTATTTTTCTCATTATTATTTTTATCTCAAGCTGAAGTCACTGGAAAGACTTTTACAATTAATTTAGCTCTTCCTAAAATTCTACTGTTGGCTAATTCTTGCACAGACGTAAATAACTCAAAATATCCACTTTTCTCCTGTGTTTTCATATATGAAAGCCTAAATTTAAAAAAAAAGTCTGTTCTTTCATATGTGATGGCCTAAACTAAAAAATGATAAAATCAATGATATCTGAAAAAGGTAATAAAACAATGATGCTATTTAATAATTTGTGACTTGGAATAAGACTAAATTCATATTGTAAAATGGGCTTATAACTTCAAGCAAATCACAATTTATTGACAGACACTAACAGAATATGGCACATGAATATATCGAATACTTTAGTAGTTCCAAATAAATGAATGATTAGAGATCAAAGTTTAGGCTATCAGAATAAACTATAAAACAGCCTTAAAAAAAAGAAAAGATAAGGAAACTTAAGCATGCTTGATCAATATGGCTCTCATTGAAGCTAACTGGCAAAAGGTTAATTTCATGCCATGCATTTTGTTAAGAGAGTAGAATACTTATTAGTTATTAATGTATTTGTGATGTAAATTAACTTGTTTATAAAACAAAACAATCTCCAGTTAACACACAGGGATACTGTAAGGTCAAATGTGAAATAATACACAAGAATTTGGAAAATTGTCAAGGTATCTATAGATACTTCAGTGATAAACTCTCTTATAGAGGTCATAATAATATGGCCATATTATTTATTGGATAAAGACACAGAAGTCTAAAAAGCTGCACATTACAAAGTCCAAAAAGTCAAATTTCATTTGGTCTAAAATACTGATTATTCTCTTAGATATATGCATTTCTCAGTTTAAAAGCATAAGAACCCCTTCTCTGGCAAAATCTTATAGGGATCCCAATCTACAAAACAGGTAAAAGAACCACTATGTTTTTATTCCAATTTTCTTAAGAGCTACCTGATCTACAGCTCCTAGAAGCTTTAAAGCAAAGAAAACAACTGGAAAATTGGGACTTCACCTTGTCTACACATCAAAACACATCATACTGTACTATTTCAGAAAACCCTCAAAGTCATCCTGGTGAACTAAAGTATGCGCTTGTCAAGCTGTCTCTGTACTCCATGACAACTTAGTTCAGTAACCACTCTATGCTTTAATTAGTGTTCAAAATGGAAAATAATTCTACTAGACTTTCAGGGTTACTGTGAGGGTTCAATTAAATAACATATATGTATGGGCAGAGCCAATGACCAATGAGTGGAAAGCATTCTTGCTCAGGCATGAGATAAAATATCTGACAAATTATACAGCTTCCTGTAAGTAGGAACAGGACTTGGCTGGGTGCAGTGGCCTGTAATCCTAGCATTCTGGAAGTGTGAGGAAGGTAGATCTCCCAAGCTGAGCTCAGGAGTTCAAGTTCAGGCTGGGCGGCATGGCAAAACCCAGTACTACAAAAAAAATACAAAAAAATTAGCCAGGCATGGTGCTGCATGTTTGCAGTCCCAGCTACTTGCAGGGCTGAGGCAGGAACATCACTTGAACCCAGGAGGTGGAGGTTGCAATGAGCTGAGATCTTGCCACTGCATTACAACCTGGGTGACAAAGTGAGACCCTGTTTCAAAAATAAAAATAAAGAATGAACAGAAATTGGATGCGGTGACTGTAATAAGTGTAAGTGTTTGATGCACATTAATTAGACCGACCTATAAAATTCAGAATATCCATGATTTATTTTGCCTCTATTTGTAATAAACCATACTGAAATCTTTGCAAACTAAGAATAAATGATTATTCAAACTTCAAATAAAAAATTTATAAATAGCTTCATTGTTCTTGTTTTAAAGAAAAAAACGGGCCGGGCGCCGTGGCTCAAGCCTGTAATCCCAGCACTTTGGGAGGCCGAGGCGGGTGGATCACGAGGTTAAGAGATCGAGACCATCCAGGTCAACATGGTGAAACCCCGTCTCTGCTAAAAGATACAAAAAATTAGCTGGGCATGGTGGCGCGTGCCTGTAATCCCAGCTACTCGGGAGGCTGAGGCAGGAGAATTGCCTGAACCCAGGAGGCGGAGGTTGCGGTGAGCCGATATAGCGCCATTGCACTCCGGCCTGGGTAACAAGAGCGAAACTCCATCTCAAAAAAAAAAAAAAAGAAAAAAATGGTGTTAACTGATTAAGCTGGTAAATCTAATCACAAATTTTAAAAATGCAATCATTTCACGTGCCTAAACCCCTCTGTGCTGATGTTACAAATAAATACATTTTGAATTATAATTAAAAATAAAACCTTTTAAGATTTTAATATTTTGACAGACTTAACATTTAAGAAAGGCAAGCTGCTTTGGGGGCATCTTCCAAAGTCCTCGTTGGATTTTAAATCATCTACAATTATAGTAAAAATAAAATAAACATTCATAAGGCAAAATATAATCCTGAATTACCACAAAAAGAACAATGGACCTTTTATAACAATGTACACCTACAGAAAAATAACTAAAATTCTTACAATAGTATGGTTGACTGAAATTTTCCTTACTAGAATATCTTTTAAAGATTTGTATTAGGTAGCATTGCCTGGAAACTTTTTGAAAATCTTAAAAACCCTTTTCCTCAGATTCTTCAAATTATAGCCTTAAACAATATTATAAAAAATCTGGTTTGAGATCCAGTCAATAATAAATTTACTCTGTTTTATTCAATTTAGTTTTAAGCAAGAGAAAATTCTGAATATTTTTCTACAAAGTTAAGCTGAAATAAAAAACATTAAGGCAGCAATTAAGATGTGGTATATTTCCTTTGGTGTAGAATAGAATACCCAAAACACTTAATATGAAACAAAATTACAGTCCCTTATTAATATCCCTTTTTGAAGATATTCAGAATTAACAGAAACAACTTCAAGGTACTTTCTGCAATCAAAATTTTATATTCTATAAATATTCCCTAGGCTTAAACTTTCAGAAATTGTGTAATTTTTCATACTGTCACCATGAAAAGAGTAGTATATATACAAATTAAAATAATTGACTAAGATTTACCAGAGTGTATTTATGATTAATTGGTTGATGTCTTCTCCCTTTTTTCCCATACCAGAGACGAGACATTTCCTTTCCAGGGCAAATTAAGTTACATAAAATCACGTAATAACTGTTTTCAAAAGCATTCTTCCTCTGTCAAAGATAAATTTCCAGCACCAGAGCCCTACTACAGTGACAAAACAGTCTGCTAGAGACAAAGATTTGATTGACAAGAGAGAGAACTAATCACTAAGGAGTATCCATAGCAATGATAGTCCTGAGTGGAGGCTGTAAAGCTGGGGAGGGAAGAGAGAATTTCCCATGCTTAAGTTTGGTTGCACTGTACCCAAATGTGCAAAAAAAGGGCTCAAAAGTTTAAAGATACAGAGCCTATATTTCCAAACATCAGTACACGAAGAAATATATACTAAAAGTATCCCAGTAACAAAAAAGTAGTAAATATAATTTACAGTCTCTGAAAGCACACAAATGATTTTAATGAACATTTTGTTGTTTGTTCATACAATCATAAAATTATGTTCCTTACCTACAGCTAACAGTACTATAAAGTTGCGTCTTTTATGTGAACATTTTTTAAGCAGTAAGATGTCCTTTGTGGACACTTCCACCCTCAAATTTTACAGAATAACTATGTAAAAACCAAGCCAATGTGCTACAAATAAATCCTACCTAAACATTCAAAGTGACCTGAAAATTCCTTTGCCTGTTACAGTCTGTTTTTAAATTGCATTTTCTAACATCTAATTTCTTGAAAAGGTAGCTATATTCACTATGTCTATATACACTTCACTATCCACTTAGTTTTAATATAACCAAAGAAATGACTTTTTAAAAAATATCAATTACATATATAAACTACAATTATCTAGAATTTTAATTAGAGTATCAATGTCATGATAATACATTTGAGAACTTCTTCCATTTTAAGGTAAAGCTGCTCCTTCCACTTTGTTGTATGTACACACGATGCCACCTCTTCACATACACACCACCTCTTTAACACACAATACTGCATCCCAACCAATCCCCCCCATCTCGTTCCTCCATATTCCAAAATGCACTCACACATGGCACAGCACACCCCACAGTGAACACCCTACCTCCCCCACATACCAGCCATTTCCCCTATTCCTCTCATTTAACCCCACTACACTTACCCTAAAATCTCTCCCACAGTCCCTCATAGGCACATCATCATTATCTTCATACCAGGCTTAAAGTTCCCTTGTACATACAGTACACTGTGGTTATACTACACCCCTCCATCACAGAATCTCCTAACAACCATCAGCAATATTATATAATTTGGTAGTGGTGGTGGTGGAAGCAGCATTTTGAAAGCTTGTCATAACTTCCAGGTACATTTTCTAAAATAACAAATATGATATATGTTCCAAAATAGGTTTAAGTAAGATATCAGAAACAAAACAAAAAAACACCAAGCAAGGCACAGTCTATTCTGTTGGTTGCCTAGTCAACATCCACTCTTACACCTCCTTCCTAAAGCAGCCTTTATTTTGCTCAAGTATCCTTCCAGCCATGTGTTTTTGAGGAGGCTGGCTCTCATCTCTGAACAGAATTAGTCTTTACAGACCTATATCAGTGGCTCTCAAATTTTAGCCTGCATCAAAATCACCTGGAGTATTTGTTAAACTAGAATGCCGGGCTCCAAAACAGTTTTTAATGAATCAGACTGATATGGGGTCTGAGAATTTGCATTTCTAACAAATTCCCAGGCGCTGCTACTGCTGCTGATGGTCTGAGAATGACACTTCGAGAAACAACAGGTTTAAGCTATTCTGAGTGTGGTTTTCTGTTTCTCAAAGCCATCCAAATTTACAAACACAGTGTCTGGCAAACATAAAATGAGCTCAGTGTCTCACTCTTGCCCTTTCTGTTTTTGTAGTATTTAAAACACATATGCTAAGTCATTTAAATATGCCTAGAAATCCAAGAGTTTGAAGTGAATATCAGTTGCTATTATTATAGCATGACAGGATACAAAACAAAGCACCTTTGAAAACATGAATTGAACGTGTTTTCAGTTTACAAACTGAACATAATCTGTTCTCATAATTTAGGTATTCAATTTAATAATTCTTTTCCTTTACTTTATTCAAACTGAAGTTATTAAATTACCTTATATCTCTTCCTATTTGAGTTGGGAATGGTATGATAGATGCTATAATATACAATTACCCTACTTAATATTTATTTTATACTAGGTGAGACCTGTAATCCCAGTGCTTTGGGAGGCTGAGGCTGGAGAATCACTTAAGCCCAGAAGATTGAGACAAGCCTGGGCAACACATCAAAACTCTATGTCTACCAGAATAAAATAAAATAAAATAAAATAAAATAAAATAAAATAAAATAAAATAGCTGGATAAGGTGGGACATGCCCGTAGTCCCAGCTACTCAGGAGGATGAGGCAGTAGGGCTCAAACTTTTGAGCCCAAGAGTTTGAAGATGCAGTGAGCTATGAGTGTGCCATTGCATTCCAGCCTGGGCAACATAGCAAGACCCTTTCTCAAAAAATAATAAATTAAAAAATAAAGTACTATTTTAGAATTTTCATACAATGGCATGATCTCCACTCACTGCAATCTCCATCTTCCAGGTTCAAGAGATTCTCCTGTCTCAGCCTCCTGAGTAGCTGGGATTACAGGCACACACCACCACGCCCAGCTAATTTTTGTGCTTTTAGTAGAGATGGAGTTTCACCATACTGGCCAGGCTGGTCTTGAACTCCTGACCTTAGGCGATCTGCCTGCCCTGATTTCTCAAAGTGCTGGGATTGCAGGTGTGAGCCACCATGCCCAGCCTTAAGACTTTTTAATAGAAATGTTAAAGCTCATAACTTTGGGCTAGCAGTTGAAGAATATTATTAACGGGAAAGAAAAGCACTGGTTCAACACTCTCCTGAGGTCGATACATCTTTAAAATAACATCATCAGCAGTCAAAATAGATTATATTATGCATAAATCCTGGGTGTCAAATGCTAATAAGAGAAAACGTGAATAGTCTAAAACTTTCATTTATAATTATACAGGTTCTCAACATAGAAATATACTCATATATCACATAATAACAGAGATATGTTCTGAGAAATGCATCTTTAAGCAATTTCTTTGTGTGAACATCACAGTATGTACCTATATAAACCTAAATAGTATATATAGCCTACCACATAACTGGGTTATATGGTATAGTCTATTGCTTCTAGGTCACACCATATAGCACATTACTGTACTGAATTCTACAGGTGACTGTAACACACTTGTAAGGATTTGTATATCAAAATATATCTAAATGTAGAAAGAGTAATGTATTGCACTATGATGTTATGACATCACTAAGAGACGGCTCCATTATAATCGCAGGGGACCTACTAAAATGTCATTATGTGGTGCATGACTGTATTATGAAAGTCAGTACCTATAAACTTATAAATTGTATCCTTCTGATTTTTATCTTTTTCAGATTCATTAAATTTCTTCTGGAGTTATAATTTGTAATACCATTTGATTATTTGATCACTATAAAAAATTCCCTTTATCTGAGAAATGTGACTTCTCTGTGTAGTGACTTTAGACACAGAATTCCTTCACTTTTGGACAAAATTAATTCTATGTGGATTTTGCTGGCTAGACTGAGAAGAGATGAAGGTTTTGTGTGTTTAATGTATTAACTCAGTTTTAATTTTGGCATTACTTGTACCTTAATAATAATAAAAAATATGTTTAATAAAACAAACATCAGAATACTTACTGCCTGTCAGCTTAAAAAATAAGATATTAACCAAACAAGGGAAGTCTCCTGCTAAGGTGCTTCTTAGGAGTTACAGCAATAACCACGGTTATATAAAGTTCCTAATGAATGATCCTGACCACAACTCTACTTAATGACAGCTGTGAAAACAGAACTGGCTCCACAAGACAATCACCACATAGTAGTGAAAAACCAAATCCAACAATGTCATAATATGATAAATGTTATGGCCTAAAATGCTAAGAACAGGTTACAGATTGTACATTTATAAAACTAAAATGAACAACACTAGATATTAAAATCAAAATGGAAAGACTATAAATTATTTTTCAAAATATCTAAGCTGAAAGGCAGATTCCAACATATTTTTAATTAATGGTATAGAGTTTTATATAGTAAGGAGTTAACATATTTACATTTATACTTAAGTAACCTAAACTTGAATTATTGAGAAATGTTACTAATGCCATGCACCTAAAAAGACACAAGTTGTTTCAAAACCCCATAATTGTACAGAATGTCTTTTTATCAAAACTTTGGCAAAAGTGAGAAGCAAGAAGGAAGCCAGAGCAATTTTATTCAAATGCCAATAATTTTAAGAATGAAAAATATTGTTACACACTCTACGGACACACAATCTTAGTAAATTCATTCTTAAAATTTATTCAAAAAGTAAATGTGTAAGAGATTAAATAAATCAATGAAATCTGATTTAACAAAACCAGTTTCTTAGTTGTTTTTATTTATCATCCTTGGAGAACTTGATGCTTTGATTAGGTTTGGAGAATGAGAGATAATGAACTACATGTTGTATAAAACTGGAGATGAAAAATTTTGGAAAGCTTTCTCTGCCAGCTCTTATTCCAAAAGGAGTGAAAAGTCAATCCAAAGGAAGAGGGCCAAAAAGCAATTTTAGCATTAAAAGCTCCACCTCTGAGGCCTGTGGGGTCAAGCAGCAAGACTGGCACACTGAACACGTGATACAATAAACCCCTCACTTTCAGAAAATTCTAGTATAGAGCCTTTAGAAGTTGGTACTTGGGGCGGATGCTGATATTGTCCAGTGGTATGGTAATGTCTTATGGTAAATGATAGCAGGATAAAAGTGAATCAACTTACAGTATTATCATTTTGACTTCATGATAAAAAATTCCACATTTATTTTTATATTATAACAAACAAATAATGAAGCTGAATGAAAAGGTTTACAGGAATCTTGGACTTCAAAGATAATTTGAGCTTACTGTGGTGTTCACTCCTTTAGGCTATACCACTGGATGCTTGGGCTTGGGGACTTGTCAAACATTAAATTTTAAAGGGTATTTGATGGACAAAGTTGAAGACCAAGCTCAAAGATCACTAACTTACAGCCTGGTGTGTTTTTTGATTTCCCTCTCCTTGTTCTGTCTCTGAATACACAACATGATGGAAGTCCTGTGGTATGTAAGGGAGCTATGCCAGCATTAATTGTATCTGCATGGCTGCTACTGAGGAGAAAATATATTTTCTTAAAAATCAAGGCACCAAATGATTAAACAAACCTTTCTCCACAGTGAATCAAGTTTATGTTTTTGATGCAGCATCACAGATAAGAGGAATATGACAAACATTTTATATAACTTGTATGACAGGGACTTAAAAATTGAACTATATTACAATCAATATAGTCTAAAGACTATTCTACAGTCTTAATATTGTATATGTTTAACACAACACCTGAAGTTGTGGCATGGCATAGTATACTAGTTTTCCCACTTTGATTGCACAATGTAATTACCTAGGTAGTTTTAAACAACACTGATAACTAGGTCATATCCCCAATTACTCTGATTTAATTCATCTGATTTGTGACATTGGCAATGAAATCTTTGAAAGTTGGCTATCATGATGCAAAGGTTCTGCCACAGTTGAGCACCTAGTATGGTGGAAAAGGTATAGGCTCTGAATTAGTGATTAACCACTATTATTTACTACTATGAGAATTTTAGCCTAATAAAAAACAAGTTTAGAGAAATTATCTATAAAATAAAGATGATAATCTATATTTCAACGCATTGCTCTAGATCTAATAGTTATTCAAGAGGTAGAATGACATGTTAATAGACACACTATGGGGATGCAAACAGCAAACTCCAGGCTATGTGACATTCTACAAAAAAAGTCTGATTTCTTAAAAACTGAAATAAAAAAGCAAAGCAAAGCAATGCAGGAGGAAACTACATTTAGAGAGACTTAATAGATATGTTAACTAACTGCAACATTTGGGAACTTAGTTGGATGATGACAACATACAAGTTGTAAAATTAGAAACTGTATATATTACATGTATTTTAAATATTTTATGATATTTGAATAACAATGAACGATTGGAGAAAAGGAGAGACATAGAAGAAATGAGTTTATAAAGGTGAATGACTGGTATACGTGAATTCATTTTAATATTAACCTTTTATTTTTGTATATTTATTAAACAAAAGTGTTATCATCAGGAAATAGCAGATGTCAATAGACACTCTGCCTAATCTTCACCTCAGGACTTGCCTGACAATTTGTTAAAATGCCATTAGAGCACTTCTATTTTTCTGTGAAAAGGCATAAAAACAATCTGTATCAAAAAAACAGAAAGTGATTTTTTTCACAGAACTGAAAAACTCCACATCAAACAGTATCCTCACTGCACAGGATATACTTACTGACTTCCTGTGTTGAAAATGGCAGAAATCAGGGAGACTCTGTAATAAGTAATTCCTTCTCGGTTATAAGGTAAGGTTATCGGATCCCCAAAAGCACAACTCATAATGCACATTTCTTTTATTTGAGTATTATACCAAAAACATAAGTTTGGTTCACAGTAGAGAAAGGTTTCTTTAATCATTTTGTGTCTTAATTTTTTAAAAACATGTTTTTTCATCAACAGCAGCCATGCCGATGAAATTAATTCAGGCATAGCTCCTTTACCCCAAAGTACTCTTTATCATGTGGTATATGAATTGATACTACAAAAAGAGGAAATGCAGTCCTCTACACATCTTGAGTATTATGAGAATGGTATTTCTCAGATCCTTTCTCCCCAGGGCCTGTCAGGCAGTGGGGGGCTAGGGGAGGGATAGCAAGAGGTAGGGGAATAGGGGAGGGATAGCATTAGGAGAAATACCTAATGTAGATATGGGGTGATGGATACAGCAAACCACCATTACATGTGTATACCTATGTAACAAACCTGCACGCTCTGCGCATATACCCCAGAACTTAAAGTATAATAATAATAACAAATTAAAAAAAAAACACAGCTCAAGGATTTAAAAAAAAAATATGTAATTACCCAAGGAACCACCACCAAGGGTAAGATATAGAACATCTCTAGAACTCAGTAAGTTCCCTCCTGCCCAGAGCCACCCTGTCACACTCCAGTATCCAGTAGTCTGATGGATTTTTGACTAGTTTTGCCCTTTTGAAATTCGTGTAAATGAAATTACATAGAATATGCTCATTTGTGTCAGGCTTCTTTTACTCAGCATATTTGTAAGATTCATCCATGTCATTGCCTGTACCAGTAGATCTTTTTTATTGTTATTTGGAATTCTGTAAGTATTCAAAAATTTATTCATCCATTCTCCTGCTAATGAGTCTTTCCAATTTTTGGGCAATTATGAATAAAGTTGGTATAAAGATTGATAATGATGGTTTAAGTATTAAAATAACCCAAAATATATGCTCAATATGTTTCTTCTTTCCCTCCCTTATATTGGAGACAGCAGAAACTGATGCTGTATATACTACACAGAATGAAATTAGACACATTCAAAATCAAGTCTGCATTTTAAACAAGACATGCCATGTATACCTTAAATTATTATACATGTTAAGTGCATGCACAATACATTGACACCACATTAACAACCACAAACATTAACACCAAATGAATAACAAAATTTGATTACATTTATTATCACATTTTAGCATCTGCTCTATATTTTCTAATGCATCAAGAAGAGATTAATCTAGGCAACACCAACATATATTGTCACCCTACCAACCCTACAAGATAAAGCATGTAAAATGTAATATGTAATCTTAAAATATATCTAAGAGGAGTTACAAAAAGTTTGTATTACTTTGGACCATTTAAACAAGTTCAGTAAATTTGAGCACATAAAGTTTCTACTACTTTGTAAAATTAGCACCTGCTTATTTCCTTAAAATTGATATTGAAAAATTTAAGTCAAGATAATGTTTAGGTCTAAAATCTAGAAAGGAGTAGTAATTTGTGTAGATGTTATGCAAATACTATGCACAGATGTGTTAAATGACTGCTGTACTGCCTCCATGAAGGAGGTATTTCCTTCTTTGCCATAATGTTAATCTATCCTAAACTAAATATTCCATAATATTCTCAATAAAAGTTCATTTTATTGCTGATGGGTTTTCTAGTATTTTAAAGCAAAAGCAGAATGGCAAATACAGTATTAAAGTTAATATTCAGATTCATTCAATAACCACGTATACACATGGATAAACCTTTAAAAAATCCTCTTTTGTATAAACATCACTTAAACTTTATACTACCATAAAGCTAATAATTCATATAAACTCAAAAGATTACTGAAATCTTGATATATTTCTCCTTACCTCCCATTCTCTGGCTGCTGCTTGATTACTAGAATCCTCAACTGTTTCAGACTCCTCAATCTTTTTTACTACTATGAATCCAGGTTCTCTTGTATATTCGCCAGTATCTTCTGCATATATTTCCGGACTCCACTGAATGAAGAAGGCATACAAGTGATCTGTCCTGTTAGGAGAAGTGGCTATTAATACATCTAGTATTTTGTGCTGCTAGAACTACAAAATTACATTTGTAAAATATCTTAATAAACCTTGAAGACTTAAAATGTACACAAAATGTACTGTTTTATATTAATACAAAATGATATACTATCAGGAAGTCATTAACTTAAAAATTTTATTTGGCTATATTCAGTCAGGTTGTTCTTTAGAAAACTATATTAAAATTTTCCTTTGCATGTTTTTGAGTAGTTCACATGCTGTATATAATAATGCTTTACTTCTTTAAAGACACTAGTGATGGAAAAGAAAATAAAATACACAACTTTGACCTCTTTTGCAGTAATCTAATGATCTAAAATACAAGTAATTTGTTAATGGCCTATATTGAAACATCATACAGAATTTTTGCAGTTAATAGAAATGTAATGTCCTTAACTTTTGAATGATACTAGGAATATACAATGCTGAAGGATAGATGATCTAATCTTAGAAACCTGTGTTCTCCTTTTCAATGTTTTGTTTACTACTGTAAAGCCAGTTGTTGCATTCCCTGTAAAACATATTTGAGAGTCACACACATATTTCAAATATCTAGGTTTTATTGGTTTTAGTTAACATGTTTTTGAAAATTGATTACATAACTCTCAGCTAACACACCAGTTAACAACCACAGTTCTGGAAATTATATTTTCAATATAATAATTTTTTAAATTGCCATTCCTTATGTGGCAGCTAACATATTTAAAAAATGCTACATTTTACCTTTCAATGTAACATCTTATATTTTTATCAATTTCTTACTATCTAAATAGCAATTTTTCTAAGTTTTATGTCTACAATAAAGATCAGAATCCTAATAATATTAGTTTGTAATGAATATTAGCCAAGATACAAGGATGAATATTAAAATAGGAAAGTACATATAAACATTAAAATAAAATGAAGAATAATGAGAAAAACTAAATTTTTGTGTCCATTTTAACTTAATATAGTTATATTTTTCATTGCAGTGATTTCAACATCACTGGAAAGTTTGAAGATCTGGTTCTGTCCTTTCCAGGTATTCATCAATTATACAAATCATATTTTAAGATTAAGCCAGTGTTGTAGAAGACACACATTGTACTTATTGTACATTTGGTGGTGTGGGAAGAGGGAAAGGATCATTATCATTTCATGCCTAAAAGCAGTAGTCTTCCAAAGCAACATATAAAGACTTTCTTAGAGGCACACAAACACGTAAGATGGTGCTAAGGGAATCAATTTGCGTATCTCCAATTTCCATATGTTACTCATAATAATCTACCTAAAAATAGTATGGTCAAGATATTTTACAGAGTCCCTATTATTTGCTTTCATTAAAGCACTTTTTCTAATTTATTAAAGAAGGGTGTATCTTCTTCACCTATTCAGAATTTACAATGGTACATGCACTACAGTATAAAAACTTCCAGGCTGCCCAAGATTGGTGTTGAGACAGGAAATGATTATAAAAACTGGGTAATACGTCCTTCTGTATGTCAGGTGGTTTCTCATTAATTGATTTCCACAGAACTAAAGGTGTTTTCAATGGAGTTGTTCACTGATGATCACTAAAAATATTCTGACAAAAACGACTAATTTTTGAAATTATATAGAAACAAGTTTAAAGAATTGATGACATTATTAAAATAAAATTCTCTCCAGTCTTATTGACTTTTCTATGAACAAAGCTTCTCAGTACTTACTAAGAAAAATAAAAGCGAGAGGCAGAACTGATGCTGAGTCCTATCTCATGCTTTTAATGAAACATATTCATCTATCAATGGATATAGAAAAGGTCCACCTATATCTTTAGACAAGCATTTCCTATGATATTTTACTTTTTATGTGTAATATCTTTGTTCAGCAATATCTTTTCAAGTATGTTAGCGTAGCATTATCTTAGAAAGCAGAGATAGTCATCTTACTGAGAAGGAAAGGGTAACCAGGTTTAATGTCCATTATAAAAGATTCGGGTTCCCTAAACTTATGGTTCCTCTTCTGTAAAATAACCCAAGGCATGTGCAGCTGTCACTTGGCCTTCTTCACATCCTTTGTGGGAAAGGAGGTACAGAGAACTCACACAATTGCTGATGATCTGATTACCGTATTTCTGTGCTTCCTCCCAGCATGCATCAAATGGAGGCAAACTAAGTTGTTGGCTTGCAAGTAGCCTAAAACCTTAAACCCTTTACTATTTTTACAACAATCACAGAAAATTTTTTAAAAAATGCAATTTCAGTATACACACACACAGATATGTAAATGTGGTAAGTATATGTAGTTTGTTGCAAATAAATATAAGAGAGGATAAACATATAGTATCTTATAATGAGATTGTATAAGGTGGTATTATGAAAATACAAGTTTAAGGAGAAAAAGTAATGATGCAATGTCTAACTGGTAAAGTAGTTTTTAAATGGATAATGGTAGAGGAAATGTTATGATGTTTCATTTTCACTGGATAAAAGTAAGTTTTTACCCAAAATGTAAAAATTTACAAGATAGTACAACAGACATACAATTGCTTAAAACTTACGATGAAAAATTTAATTGTGCAAAGAGTATACACAATATTGTGAAGACTACTACATCCTTTTAGTAGCTAATTTGGTGTCATGTATATAGAAGGCATTTAATGAATATCTGAGGAAATTTTTAACATAAAGGAATTATATACCATTACCTGCCTTCAGGAAGGAGCTATATCAAATAATATTTTGATGAATCTTCTTGCTCCATGGTATCTTAAGTTTCTTTACTACCCAAACTGGATATTTGTTCACATTTTTTAATAATAAACTACAAAAGGGAATGCAATTAAAAATGGGGTAAATTATAAAGTAGGAGCAAAATTATTTCAAATAGACTTATTATCTACTTTTAATCATAAACTATGTTTCAATAGTTTCTCATTGGTATTTTGATAAACAAATTAATTTTAGTTCAAAGAATCTCAATAATGTTCTCAAGTTGTTGTATGGGTTTCTTACCTTTCTTGTGGCACAGCAAACCAATATTCATGTTTCTTGTCTCTCTGTGCATACTGCTGCATTGTGGCACTTGCTTGAGATACAAATGTTTTCCTCATTGGTTTTCCAACTCTGAGACACAAGAATTTATGTAATCGGTGCCTTCTCTTTTCTTTTAAAAATGCAGGACCTAGAATTCAGATGCAAACTATTTATTCAATATTCATACACCAAGTTTAAGTAGTTTAGGTAATTTTACCTTCAAAATTCTGACAAATAATTACAGAATAAAACCTCGCTTTACTGGTACTAAAGTAAATTTTCTTAAGTAACTTATATTTTTTCCTTCAAAGGTAAAGTCACAGATACAACACGACTACACTTAACAAAAGAGCCAAGTTAATGAACAAAAATTATGTCTAAGAACATTAAGAAAAAATGTAAAAGTTTAAGAACATTATTACATTTTCAACAGCCATACTAATACACACACATATTATATATATAATTTTCTACATATTCTCTATCAGTCTTTTAGAATGACATCTAAATAACTGTAGAATTTTTAAAGGCATACTTAACATGGCTGTTACAGACAAAAAAGTAATGAAGTTTCTAATGCTTTTACATTTATACAAAATTGTAATAAAACTTTAGTCAACAATATATTAGATTCTGCCACCTGTTTGGACAGTTAATTAAAACTGAATTAGTTCTAACTCTTCTAACCAGAGATGCTGATAAAGAGTATACTGAGGTCTAAATATATAGGTGAGTTGAGGAACCCAGATATTAATTAGCTTACTAAGGCAGCACACTGTGGAAAAAAGAGCACTTAAAGTAAGGCGATCTGGGTACTCATCATGGCTTTTTCTCTGGGCAATATTATACAAGGTAGATAGTCTATGGGAACCCCACTGTTTTCATGTGGTTAAAACGATGAACTTTCACCATTCTTCTCACAATGGTACTAGACAATTTTATATTTATTACACAATTTTATTATAAAGTCATAAAGATCAGAAAGTTTGAATATTTCCCTATTACAGAATAACAAGTAACTTAAAACTACCCCCCCAAAAAAGAAACCAAATGGACAGTTTAAAGATGTCTGTTTAAAAACATCTACCAGGCCAGGCTCAGTGGCTCATACCTGTAATCTCAGTGCTTTGAGAGGCCATGGCAAGTGGATCATGAGGTCAGGAGTTCAAGACCAGCCTGGCCAACACGTGAAACCCTGTCTCTACTAAAAATACAAAAAATTAGCCAGTTGTGGTGGCCTGCGCCTGTAATCCCAGCTACTCAGGAGGCTGAGGCAGAAGAATAGCTTGAACCTGGGAGATGGAGGATGTAGTGAGCGGAGACTACGCCACAGCATGCCAGCCTGGGCAACAGAGTGAGACTCCGTCTCAAAAAAAAAAAAACCTACCGATTTTTCTCCTTTTAATATTTGGTTCTAATAGAACCTCCTCATCCCCATTAAACCCTCAACCCCCACAAGAAAATTAGTCCACCACATTATCAAGTTAAATGGAGTATTATCTTTTTTCAAAGTTTCATAATATAAGGCAACTATCATGTGTAGTAAAAGATGCAGTCAAAGATCTTCAAAATATAAGGTAACTGTCAGATGCATCTTCTGTCTTTGATGTTTTGAAAAATGCTGGACAGAGTTCTTTAAAATGTCTTAAGAATAGAGACTATTAATAACAACTGGATGTCTTAATATGTAAATGGCTAAATAAATTTTAGGGTCATTAAAGCCATGTTTTCAAAGAAGTGTAATGACATACAAAAAGGCTTGTGACATTAAGATGTGAAAAAAGTAGGATACAAGTATTATTTTGTTCTATAAGAAAGATAAATATATCAAATGTTAACAATGATCATCTCCGAGTGATGAATTCCACTTGTTTCCTTTTTTTTTTCAGACGGAGTCTCGCACTGTCACCAGGGCTGGAGTGCAATGGCACAATCTCGGCTCACCGCAACCTCTGCCTCCTGGATTCATGTGATTCTCCTGCCTCAGCCTCCTGACTAGCTGGGATTATAGATGCACACCACCACAGCCAGCTAATTTTTTGTATTTTTTGTACAGACAGTGTTTCACTATGTTGGCCAGGTTGGTCTCAAACTTCTAATCTCGAGATCCGCCTCCCCTCAGCCTCCCAAAGTGTTGGGATTACGGGTGTGAGCCACTGCACTCGGCCTCCAGGTGATTTTTATAAATTTTCCAGAACCTTCCTACATTTGCCAAATGTTCTTTACTGAACATGCACTAGTTTTGAATTAAAAAATAAGTATTACAGAAGAAAAATATTCAATCTTTTTTAGAAATTGCTTCAAGTATTTACACACACACACACACACACACACACATATATATATATATATATATATATAGAGAGAGAGAGAGAGAGAGAGCGTGAGCCAGAGTCTCGCTCTGTCACCCAGGCTGGAGTGCAATGGCACGATCTCAGCTCACTGCAACCTCTGCCTCTCAGGTTCAATTGATTCTCCTGCCTCAGCCCCGCAAGTAGCTGGGACTACAGACACACACCACCACACCCAGCTAATTTTTTGTATTTTTAGTAGACAAAGGGTTCCACTATGCTAGGCAAGATGGTCTTGATCTCCTGACCTTGTGATCCACTTGCATCGGCCTCCCAAAGTGCTGGGATTACAAGAGTGAGCCACTGTGCCTGGCCATGAAGTATTTTAATACCTACTAAACACAACCCTTAGGTTTTCAGGGTATCTCAATAGGATGATGAGAAGAAAATTTGGTATTTTAAAAAGAGCCAAATCTTGTGCACTGCTGTGGGGAAGGTAAAATGGTGCAGCCACTACGGAAAACAGTAAGGTGGTTCTTCAAGAAATTAAACATAGAGTTACCACATGATCCAGAATTCTACTTCTGGGTATATACCAAAAATAATAATAATAATAATAAAATAAGTAAATATATATATGTGTGTGTGTATATATTCAAAGGAGAGATTCAGACATATTTGTACACTAATGTTTGATGAAGCATTATTTACAATAGCCAAAAGGTTGAAACAACCCAAATGTCTATCAAAAAATGAAAAGACAAAATGTATACATATTCAATAGAATATTATTCAGCCATGAAAAGACAGAAAATTCTGACACATGGTATAAAATAAACTTTGAAGGCATTATACCAAGTGAAATAAGCTAAACATCAATGAACAAATATTGTATGACTCCACTCACATGAAGTATTTAGAGTAGTTAAATTCAGAAACAGAAAGTAGAATGTTGGTTGTCAATAGCTATGAGGAAGGGAGAAAAGCCAAGTATTGGTTTTTGAAAGTTTTTTTGTTTGAGACAGGATCTTACTCTGTTGCTTAGGCTGGAGTGCAATGGCCTAATCATGGCTCACAGCAGCCTCAACCTCCTGGGCTCAATCAATTCTCCCATCTCAGTCTCCTGAGTAATTGGGCCTACAGGTGTGCACCACCATATCTGATTAATTTCTGTAATTTTTTTGTAGAAACAGGGTTTTACCATGGTGCCCAAGCTGTTCTCTAACTCCTGGGTTCAAGCAATCTGCCTGCCTCAGCCTCCCAAAATGATAGGATTACATGCATGAGCCACCATGCCTGGGCAACTTACTGTTTAAAGAGTTTCAGTTTTGGAAGATGGAAAAAGCTCTGGAAATGAACAGTAGTGATTGTTTGCATAACAATGTGAATGTACTAATGCCACTGCATGGTAGATATAAAAATGGTTCAAATAATAGATTTATGTTATATATTACCACAATTTAAAAAAGTTAAATGGTAAATTTTATTTTACGTATATTACAGCAAAAGAAAAATCTTTGAATTTAAAAAATGAAAGAAAAGTTCATATGCAAATTGGATTATTCTGAGACCAACATTCTAATAGAATTAATATTAGAAATGTTAGCTAAGTTACTTGAGTTGTACCCCATTTGACCCATAATGTATTAACAGGACTACAGTATATTAGAAATGAAAGACTATTAATATAATTTTCAGAAGTAAACAGTCGCAGAAAACTGAAAGATAAAATAGTGTTTTCATTTATCCTGAGAGCAGGTTTTTAAAGAAAAATAATCAGATGATGATGAAACTTCTCGATATGTGGAAAAATTCTATAAACACATGTTTATGTTACCTGTATTTTTAATAAAAGATGGGATTATGATTTTGGCAATTAAAACGTTGTATATAAAAAAAGACATTTTTAATGGTAACATTCCAAAAACTTTTTAAGAGAAAATGGAGTGATCAAAGGTATTATACAGCTTGTGTGCACTTTTAAGAAGTAAATGGTTTAACGATAGAATGTAGTAAGCCAAGAATGTTTTAACATGGTGGGTAGCAATGATGTTCATTATGTGTATGATCCACCTGTAAGACAAGTAAAGACAGTAGACACTGGAGACTGTATATACTTGTCCCTGGAAGATCACCGGTCAAGCACCACTCGATTATCCTTCAGGCTGGCCTAAGGTACAGCAGCTTTTGCGTTAGTGAGGAAAGAAAGAGACACCATACAATCAGATGAACTAACTTTATTTACTCCATAACACTTACTTTCTATGTGTCCATCAGCAGATGTAATTTTGTGCTTAACTTCTTTTTGTGACACTTGTTGAATATTTTCCCTTTGCTGTTTTGTTTGTTGCATAGTATGGGTTTTCCAGAGTTTGCGTAGCTCTTCTACCTCTGTCTCTGAGTTCTGATTTTGCACCTTTCCTTGTTTTCCTTTGTTAAGAGTTTGCTTTTGTTTAAATCCTGTTGTTTCCCCACAAGGCATATTTTCTTTTTTATTCTCTACTTGGTGTAGAGAATTCTCATGAAGAAAAGAATCCTGGTCTGAATTACCTTTTATACTTAGGCTGTCTTCTTTAGGGCCTGATACTCCTTGAAAGTTATCTGCAACCTGATCTCCTTGCTTAATGGCCATTTCAAGATTATTTAAATCAGTTTTATGAGATAAAGTCCCAACTTCATTTGTAGAATGTTCAGTATCAGATCTTAAGTGACCAGGAGTACTAGTCAATTCTGATTTGACTGTCAGACTTTCTACTTCAGTCTGATTGACAGTTTGCACAGATTCTGATGACGCACCAGAAGACTTATCTTGTCGCAGTTCATCTGAAGAGACAAGTTCCTCTCGTATAGGGGAAAGTTCTGATTCTGTGAACACATCTTCAGAAAGAGACTCCTCAGTGCTCCTAGGAGCAGTGCTGGCACTATCATTACCTGCATCTCGAATTCTTGAGTCTATTTCCTGAGTATTACTTCCTGTCATTTTCTTCGAATGGCAGAAATCCCTTCCTGATAGCTGATCTATTTCTCTGCCATTAAACAAAATAAAAAATAATTAGACTTTTAAAATTGTCATGTTATTTTCCACACACTGAACACTGAATTAACATCACTAAAAATATTTTTTAACCAAAGGGTGTAGCAAGTATCTCCATTGAATATAAAAAATCTGATTTACTCATGACCAAATAAGTAAGTTTATAGACCAAGTAATTCTATAAATTAATTAACTACGTCAAACTTTTACATCAATTGTTTAATATTTGGGAAATATCAAAGTAAGATTTCCTTGCAAGTAATCTACTTGAAGGGAACTTGATGACGTAAGTTCTGGGTAAAGCTAAAATTCTAAACTAAAATTTACTCATTGATGGAATATGGAAAATAAACAGATCATTTTTTTAATTAAAACTTTAAACCTCCCAATAAAGTAAAAATAAGTTGATTTCCATATATACACACACATACACATATGCAGTGCATATTTACATTCAAATAAAGTTTAAAATATATGGCTCAAATGTAAGGCTTAAAGCCAATCTGAATAGAACTCAAGCAAAAGTTTTAGCGAAAATCTTCAAGCTAACAATTATACCCTTTAACACCTCTAAACTTACTCAGGTAAAAAGTTTAGAAATTAGACAAATGAATGGTTCCTAACTTGGTCTAGACTTTCATGTTTAATGACATTTGTGTATGTAAACACTAATGTTCAAAAGTTAACTTCTAAAAAGAGGGAGTTTTAACCCCTATACCATGAATATAAGTTGGTAATTTAAAATGACGGTTACATGAAGTTTGTGATAAATAAAATTATATGAATTCTTAATAAAAAAGTATTAATATTTATACATATGTAGTTTGAGAACCATGTAAAATATGCTGAACAGAAAAGACTGGAAAGTAAGACAACACAAAAATAATTGGCTATCTTTGAATGGTAAAGCTGGGTAACTCTTTTTCTCTTGTTCTGGTTTTTGGTATTTTCCAATTTTTCTGTAACAAGTGTGCATAATTTCTATAACTAGGATGGATAATTTTTTAAAAGTATGAATTAGTTGAAGCCAATTATCTCTGCTGCCTTTGTATCTGATTCACCTTAAGAAACACAAGAATCTAGTTTGCTATTAAATATGCAATAGTGTCATCTACTGGTGATGCACTCAAACTGCATCTACAGGGTGTTAGAACAGGGCAAAAGTTTTGAGAAATTTTATCTGTACACTTAAAAAATTAGAAGACGCTTAGGTAAGAGATAAATATAACAACCGTGACAGGATGTATATTTAGGTAAGTGCCATGCCCTTCAGACTTAATATGCTAAAAGGTAAAACATTTATGCCAGTGATACTGCTATTGTTGAATGTAATTCCAGACTAATACCTTGGAAATCAATCTCCCAAGGAACATAAGACAGAAGAAAACCAATCAAATCTTATACCTCATTTTTGCCATACATGACATTACTCTGCAAAACCACCAGCTTTCTTTATCTGATTTGGTGCCAAATATTGTTTTTAATCAATCCATAAGGCAGAATTTAAAGATATTTCTTTTAGAATTTCTTTAAAGAATTCAAAGAAATATTTCTTTTTAAAGAAATATCTTTAAATGATTGTATCAAATCCAGGAGATACTTTCCAGGGAATAATAAAACAGTGATTTGAAAGGAAAGAGCTCTACAGCATCGTTGTATAATAGTTATGGATTGTTCAGAATAAGAGAATCCCAAAGTACCACATTGCAAATGGAAAAGGCCAGGTGCCGTGGCTCATGCCTGTAATCCTAGCACTTTGGGAGGCCAAGGCGGGTGGATCACTTGAGGTCAGGACTTCGAGACCAGCCTCACCAAAATGGTGAAACCCCATCTCTACTAAAATACAAAAATTAGCTGCACATTTTTCAGAATAAGAGAATCCAAAATTACCATATCACAAATGGAAAAGGACAACAAGGCCAGGTGCCCTGGCTCACACCTGTAATCCCAGTACTTTGGGAGGCCAAGGCCAGCATATCAGTTGAGGTGAGGAGTTCGAGACCAGCCTGGCCAACATGGTGAAACCTGTTTCTACTAAAAATATAAAAATTAGCCAGATCTGATGGCAGGTGCCTTTATTCCCAGCTACTGAAAAGGTTAAGGCAGGAGAACTGCTTGAACCCAGGAGGCAGAGGCTGCAGATTGTGCTACTACATTCCAGCCTGGGTGGAAGAGTGAAACTCCATTGAAGGGAAGAAGGGAAGCGAGAGAGAAAAAGAAAAAGAAAAGGAGGACAACAGAAAGAGAATCTCACTAATGACTCTCTCTCTTTTTCCATATCTATATTTATATAAAACTTCCTTCATCCTTGAATCTAATCCTTTACTCTTTTACCTTTGTCTCATTCCACTATCCACCCCCAATAATCCTTATTTGCTGAAACTGGCCTTGGATGATGACCCGCAAATATAACAAATGTAACTAGTAGAGAGGATAATAACACCTTATAGGAATTATCTGCAACTCTAAAGATTAGTCTATTATTTGCAAGTCAAAATAATATCTGTTGGGTGGAAGGTTAAGTAGAGACTTTTTGAGTAAAGTGTTTTATTTTGTCACAGATATTCTATCAATTCATTTAGTCTTCCTCAGAAACAAAACCAATGTGTTCCTTTTTTCCTTTGCAAGTTGCTCTGCCCCACAAGGGTTAATTTTAAAACAGCTATCATTCACAGGGATATAAATATCAGCATCAAAGTAAAGATAATTTTAAAATGTTTAATAGCCATGTATGAAGGAATGAGGAGGTTATTTCCTAGTATATTATTTTCTTCCTTGGTACTTCTCCTTCCTTTCTTTGTATACCCATCTTTGATCATTTTCTCCTTTTATTTCTCATTCCTCCTTTTCTTTCTGGATATTACTTTGGACAAGCATATTACTTTTAAAAGCTGTGTCCAAACTGTAGTCTCACAGCTATTTCAACATATCACATAAATCCCCTGACCAGTATATTCTAAAGTTAACTCTTTATATTTGAGCAAGTTGTAGGTTTTCTTCCCTGTACTTTATACTGTATATTATACTAGGAGAGAACAGTGCAAACATAGAAATCAGCAAATGTTTTAAAAAGCTGTCTGGCCGACAGCAATGTCAGATCTTTGCTCATGTGGTCTCTCCAAAATCCCACCTCTTGAGTCACTTCACTATCTCGACAGTGACTACTCACTGGGATAATTTAGAAGTCTGGAAGCTGTGTCTGAATAAAATGGACTGGTAAACACTGAATGAAATGGGCACTATAGGTTACTTTTCAAATATCTGGTTCTCTGACAACATATACAAATAAAAATCTAAGATAATTCCTAACTATCCCAGGTGCAAATCAAGAATAATCTTCTCAGTAATGCACCTATTTTTGTTTCATTATTGACAAAATAAAAGGCAGCTATAATAAAACTAATAAAAATTGTTAAGGTGTAAGACAAGGGTCAACTATCTAGATACAATAAAGTTGCAAAGGAATATAAATACCACTCTTACATGGGTAAGGATTCCTTTATTTTGCTATCCAAAATTTCTTTGTACATTGCAGCTGACATCACCTCTTCCATTGGACACATGATGCCATATTCCTCACAGCCATTCTCTTGAACCAAAGGGTCAGTTTTATGTGGATCAAACATTATATTATTTGGTGTAACTAGCAGCACACCACTGACTGTGCCCTAAGATGAAAAAAGAAAGTAACATTTAATCCTCAAGGTTGAAATTTCAAAAATTGTCTATTTTTACTAATTTTTTTCTGATGTTAGGCTATATATCAAAATAGTATACTCAGGAACCTTGGCATTCGCACGAAAGCATTTTTATTAAAACCCAAGTTTTCCCAGTAAATTCTCTTCTTTAGGAGAGGTAGAATATTATATTTCCCCAAAGACAATCAAGTAAGGAAATAAAAATTTCAAAATGAGTAAAACACTGAGTTACCTCATATCAGAAAGATAACTTCAGTAAGGTAAGAAGGGACTGTAAAGTTGTGCAAGGCATGCACCATGTTTTATGTTAATTTGCGTACTGCTTACTGTGTTATTCCCTCACTGCAAGTACCAAATACAGTGTCACGTATACAGTGCAGACTCAAAAATAATATGTTTGTTAATGATCCAATCCATTATGTTATTTTTAAAAAGATACTTTTAAACATCTGTTTAAAAAATCTGTTTCCACTTGACTCAGCTACTACCTAGATTTGTGATCTTGGGTAAGGAGTCTCTGGGCTTATTTCTTCATCTGTAAAATTAGGTAGATTACATGATATCTAAAGCATATAGTATATACACTTTTAACTTCAAATGAAAAGCTATGACATTTTAAACATATTTATGTAAATAGTGATATAGGGCAGGCACAGTGGTTCAAGCCAGTAATTCCAGCACTCTGGGAGGCTGAAGTGGGGTGGATCACTTAAGGCCAGGAGTTCGAGAACAGCCTGGCCAACATGGTGAAACTCCATCTTTACTAAAAAACACAAATTAGCTGGGCATGGTGGCATCTGCCTGTAATCCCAGCTACTTGGGAGGCTTAGGCATGTGAATTGCTTGAACTCAGGAGGCAGATGTTGCAGTGAGCCGAGATCAGACCTCTGTACTCCAGCCTGGGCCAGAGAGTGAGACTTTATCTCAAAAAAAAATTAAATAATAAATAAATAAATAAATGGTGATACAAATTGGCAAAGTTCAACCTTCTTATTTTATAAATGAGCCAACTAGGGTCCACAGGTAGCTGATCATAATATGAATATTTATTGAATACTTTATATGTATCATGCTTTATATGCATATTGCTTATTTGATCTTCATAATCATAGCTCTGAGATTCATAAAACCATTTCCGTTTTACAGATGGAGAAGCTAATTTTGAGAAACATCTGGAAACTTGTCCTAAAAAGCCAGGATTTGAAGTCCAAGTAGTTCATGCTTCATGCTATATATAATCCCTCTGTATTCAAGTCACAAACTATAATCACCTCAAGGGTACAACATTCCTTAATTTCATTTTCAAATTTTCAGTCCACTATATATCCTGTAAATGTAAAAATGAAGAACCAGAAAGAATTTTAAAAATAAACTAAATAGCTTCTTATCCAAAGGGAAAGAAAAACTCAAATCCTGATTGATTTGGCATCACATCCTCCTCCCAAGTCCATATAAAGCTCTGTGAATTTACTGGTTTAAGAATACAAAAATTAAGTTACGGCCTATATTGCCTTTAAAATGATCAAATAAAAAGTAAATCTACTAAAATGGTCATCCAATCACAAGTGAAAAAAAGCTACTGCAAATGTTCAATATCATATACAGTAAATGCAGCAATATTGAAGAGTTTATATGTATGTGCAGTTTCTTGAGGGAGAAGGAATCAATACAAAACTCTAAATAGCACCTCTTTTAGTTGAGGACATGGACCATCTAAATAAGGAGTAACTTTATATAAATCGCAGCCTATTGTTCCTTCAATTAGTATTTTAATGAGATCCATACACATCAATTTGTATTCCTGTGTCACGTACCAACTCAAGTCAATGAGAGATTAAAGTATGTAGTAGAGAACATTTACATTGTCAGGGACAATCCAAGATGTAGATAAACAGAAATCGAGTACCCGTGATGCAAAAAAAAAAAAAGTTTAAGGTTTCTGATCTTTCATAACTTCCTCTCTCTCATCTTCTGTAAACTTATGTAAAAAACAAAAACAACAAACAATCAACTAAAAATAAAAAAAATCAAACTCTAAATTCTCTGAAAGACTTCAGGTTACTCATTTCAAAAATTTCACATTTGCATTAGTTTTAACTGATTATTTGGTTCACTAGCATAATATTACATTTTGTCTTTTAGAAAGATTTTCACAAAGTCAGTGATAACTAGCTATGTATGATAGAAAAGGCCCGGTATAGTGATAATGCTTTTAATTCTCAATATACATAACATTACAATCTTAGTACTGTAACTATATAAGCCATTTGAAAAGCATCTCAAAACCATGCTTTTACTTTTTGGATTAGAAAGGGTTTGAAGCCCTATCCACTAGATTGATCAATCTGCTAGTTACTTTCCAGGAATCTTCCTTATGTGCTATTATTGAAAAGACACACTGACATATTCTTCAAGTTTCTTTCCCTCTGCTACACAGTCAAAGTTCCCATACAGCTGGGGTCTTCTGAGGTAATCTGTCAGATGTCATTCTCCATAAACCAAAAGTTGGCCAAGAGAAACACTTCTTCAACATAAAATTCATGAAAATGTTTTGAAAAAGTAAATTCTCAAATTCATTTGACCAAGCTGAAAATCGTAACTCATGCTAAAGCACTCCCTTCTCATTATTTTTAAAATGTTTCATAATTCCTACATATTATCAGCATTATATTAAAACTATTATAAGCAAGATATTTTCAATTAAAGTATCTACTTAATCCACATGACCTTCAGAAACTTTAAGCATAGATTATCCTTTTGTATTAACAACTTCCATTTCCTTATGTGCAAATACCTGCCTAATCTTCTAAGGAAAAATTATTTCTATTAGAAAATAAAGTTAAAAAAAGAAAATAAAGTCTATCTGCGAAAGAAAAATTACCACTTCAATTACAATATTTCTGTAAATACTAACAGATAAAATTACTATAATCTGGGAATCCATCCTCGCAAAGAGAAAAGCATGTACTGATATTTCTTCAGTCTTACATCCACAATAACTTAACCATTATAGTTACTGTTGAAAAGTTTCCATAATTGTTATATAAATAATATTTACTACAATCACTTGTGCGAAGATGAAAAAAGAAAAACTTCCATGAAAAAAGCACCACTTCCTGCTTATTTCCTTCTGTGCAGCAAAATACACAGAGCCAGCCTACAACAAGGGATTATGTTCCAAAAACATTAAGCTGCAGATCATTCCTAATCCTGTCAATAACCTTATTTTTGCTTTAATCCTTAAATAAAATTTTTATCCAGATATCAAATAAACTCCTGCTTCTAGCCAAGAACTAATGCTGCCTAAAACTACTATAAACACACATACACACACATATGCGAGTGAAATAACTGTTTTCAGATACTGGAATGCTAGGCAGTGATATCTGAATAAAGGGAAAAACAAATATGATCAGATTTTTGATTATCCAAGCACACTGAGTGGATAAAGTTTTCAGTCCACAGGCAGAGTAAAAAAAGGCAAAATAAATGAACAACCCAGAAATGAGCACTGTCCAGTGAGAAAGCTTTAGAGGTCTAAAAAGCTTTGCCTTCAAGCTCTGAACTGAGTACTGATTACCACCTACCTGTATAGCAGCTATCGAAGGATAAGAGAGTACTTGAAAGGAGCAGAAGAAACAGTACTCAGTGTCCACAGAGCAAGAATAGTTCGTGGTCTCACTAAATATGAGAACAAAAAAATCTTGTATTTACAAAGCCTCAGAATACTTACAAGTGTATTGTCTTAGTAAGGGGAAAAATTAGGTACAGACTAAAGGCCACTCTGGTCCTGTCTAACAAAACTTACAAAGAAGCCATTACCAAGTGATCATCAAAGGAAAAAAGGCCATGATAGGATCAAGAAATAACTGTATCCCAGAAAAAAGGTGCAAGAATATATATAGGAATACAAAAATATTCAGTATCCAGTTACACAAAATTCATGATGTCTGGTAGCCAATCAAAAATTACCAGGCATGTAAAGAAAAAGAAAAAACTGAATCACATTAAAGAGAAAAATCAATGAAGACAAACAGACCTGGAAGTAACAGAGATGAAAGAATAAGTATAAAAAAATTAAAATGATTATTAAAACCATAGCCAATAATATAGAAGAAAGATCGTACACAGAAAGTATGGATATAGGACCCAATATGAACTTACAGGGAGAAAAACTGTAATGTGTGAGATGAAATATGCTGGATAGGATTAACAGCAGATTAGCCATAGCAGAAAAAAAATAGTGAATTTAAAGAGAAGCAATTAAAATTATCCAAAATGAAGAAGAGGGAAAAAAATGAGGGAGGTGTGAGACATAATGTCAAGGAGCCTAAAATACGCAAAATTGGAATTCCCAAAGAAGAGGAAAGAGAGGATGGAAGACAAAAAATATTTGAAGAAATCTGGCCAAATATTTTCCAAATTTGATATGAACTATAAACCCACAGAACCAAGCTAAACGAACCCCAAGCAAAAAAAACCAAAAAAATATACCAAGGCACATACTAATAAAATTGCTCAATATCAGTGATAGAACATCGTAAGTGCGACCAAAAAAAGACACATATTTTAACAGTACACCAAACATAAAAATAACGTAAAATCTCACTTCAGAAAAATGCAAGCCAGAAAACAGTGGAGTAACATCTTGGAAGTTCTGAAAAGAAAGAAACCCAGCAACTGAAAATTCTGTCTAGTGAAATATCTTCCAAAAATGAAGAGGATATCTGGGTAGAAAATTAGCATATAAGAAGATGCTCAATATAATATGTCATTAGGGAATTTCTAATTAACAGCGTGAGATACTACTACTACAGATCTATTAGAATGGCTGAAATCTAAAACACTGAAAACATCAAATGTTAGTGGAAGCTGTGGAATAGGGATTCCCATTGCTTATTGGATACAAAATAACACGGGCTCTTTAGAAGAGAGTTCATCAGTTTCTTAAATGATAACAATGGTCTTCATATACCATCCAGCAATCATGATCCTTGGTATTTCCTGAATGAGGTGAAACCTTACCACAGAAAACCTGCATATGAATGTTTAGAGTAGCTTTACTTATAAGTGCCAAAACTTAAGAGTAATCAAGAGGTCCTTTAGTAGGGGAAAGGATAAACTACAGTATGTCCACTCAATGGAATATTATTCAGTAATTTAGTAAAAAGAAATAAGGTGTCAAGCTGCAAAAGATATGGAGGAACCTTAAACATATATTTCTAAGTCAAAGAAGCCAAAATAAATTCATACAATCATACTCTATGATTCCAACTATATGACACTCTAAAAAAGGCTATAGAGACAGTAAGAAGACCATTAGTTACCAGGAGTTCAGGGAAAGAAAAGGAAGGAGGGATGAAAAGATGATGCATAGAGAATTTTTAGCCCAATGGAACTAATCTGATAATATTGTAATAACAGATAAATGTCATTATACATTTGTTAAAGCCCACAGAATATACAACATGAGAGAATCTTAATATAAACCATGGGCTTTCCTTGGTGCCTGAATACTGGTTCATCAATTCAAACAAATATAGCACACAAAAGTAAGATGTTAATAAGGGAAACTGAGGAAAGGCGGAGAGTGTAAATATGGATTCTACTTTCTGCTCAATTTTTCTGTCCACTTGAAACTGTTCTACAAATGAACATATATTAATTTAAAAATATTCAATGGACCAAAAAGGGATAAAGTGGCATAAAATTAAAAAGTTAGGGATCCTTTTTTATAAATAATTTTGAAAACATACATAAACATGATAGTAACATTTAATAAAATAAGAAAAAATACAGGCTTTTTCAAAGCAAATAAACACTGAAAGAATTTATCACTAGCTGACCTACACTGTAAGAAATTTAGAAGTCCTTAAATAAAAGGAAAAATGATACAAATGGAAATCTGGATCTATAAAAAAGGAATGACAAGTGTAGGGAATAAGTAAGTAGATAAATACAATAGACTTTACCCTTATTTAAAAAATGAATCTAAATTAACTTTTTAAAGCAAAAATAATAATGTATTGTGGTGTTTACAGTATGTAGAAATAGAAAGTGTTACCATAAGAAAACAAGGGCTGGAAGGGGGAAATAAAAGTATACTGTTATAAGGTGTGTGAACTATATGGAAAGTGACATATATAATATCATGCTACTTAAACTGAGAATGTGACATATTAAAGACACATATTATAAACTCTAAACAGACATTAATATAAGAATGTTACAGCCAACAAGCCAATACAGGAGAAAAAACTATTTTTAAAATCTTAATGTGAAAGCAAGCAGAAAGAACAAACAAAAAAACTAACAGCAAGATGGTAGATTCAAACCTAACCATATCAGTAATCATACTAAATTAATGGCAGAGATCTAACTATATGCTAACGACAAGAAACTCACTTTCTAAAGACACAGGCTATGAATAAAAGAATGGAAAAAGATAAACTATGTTAATACTTATCAAAAGGAAGCTGAAGTAACTATTTATTAGTATCATCGAAGTACATTTCATAGCAAAGAATATTACCAAGAATAAAGAGTGTCTTTCATAATAACAATGAAGTCGATTAATCAAGACAACATAAGAATCTTAAACATTTTTAAACCTAATAACATTTTCAAAATACATTAAAAAGCTGATAGAACTTAAAGGCAAAAATAGATAAATCAATAATAATAATGAGGTAGTTCAAAATTCTTCTGTCAATAACTGATAGAACAGGCAGAAAATCAGAAATACAGGACAACACTATCACTCAACTTGATGTGACATTTGTGGAATATTCCATCCAATAACAGCACCCAAAGACAGCACATTCTTTTAAAATACACACATTACATTTATTAAACATATCATAGTCTAGACCATAAAACAAGTCTAAATAAATTAAGCTTTCAAATAGTAGTATGTCATCTGATCACACAGAATCAAATTCGAAATTGGTAAAAGAAAGTTATCTAGAGAAATGAAACATTCTCAAATGGGTCAAAAAAGAAACGAAAAGAAAATATTTTGAAGTGAATGAAAATGAAAATACAACATATCAAAATATTGGGATGCATCTGAAACAATATTTAAGGGGAAATGCATACCACTAAATGCTTATATGTAGTTCAAATACTCATAAATTTATGAATTAGGCCTATAGAGAAATAGCTCTCATTTTTGACTTCTAAAGGCAGTATCATGTTATACACATTTTTTTGAGCAAAACCTGAAGTTTATTTTCCAACTCTATCTCTTTACTGTATTTATATTCTCTTTTCAGATTAAAAGTTTCTGCTTAGAAAAGCAGCAAAGTACAGTAGATAAAATAGATTCTGACAAGGTTTGAATTCTGGCCATTATAGAGAGATCTTGGACCTATTAACCTCTCCTGTTTTGTTTTTCCCTGTGGAAAGGAAACACTACTGGCTGATTTCACAGGATTGTTTTGAGTTGATAAAATAATTAAGACATCCTCAAATAGTTTCCAGCATACAGTTCGTACTCAATAAATACTAGTTATCTTCTTATTTGTGTGTCATACTAGGTATGCAGAAGTTCACACTCCACACAGTACCCAGTAGAGGTCATTTTATTCATGCTTTTGAAATACCTTACCAACAGTAAATTAGCTGTGCCCTACTCTAGTCAATTTACTTATATCCCATTACCTTTAACAATTACAATAGATACCAGACTCTAAGTTATAAACAACATCCATACTAACCCAGAATAATAGTATCCTCAATACCTTTTTTTAGTATTCAAGCATTTGCTAACATTGATGACTTAAAATGTAAATGCAAAACTATCATATGTTAGTAATAACTGAAGCATGATTGAAGGTTTTCTCTAAAGTGTCATTATTTACCTTGCCACTGGTAATATATTTGCAATTAATTTTAAGAAATTTCTCAGTAAATGCTTCCTCCTCCTCAGAAGTTGAAGATACAACTCGTGCAGGTCGAATACCAGTCAAAGTAGATGAGGGAGTTGTTTCTTTTGGATGGACATCAGGATTCTTTTTTTTAAAAAAAAGGAAAGAAAAGCAGAAAACAAAATAAAAATGATCACATTATTAAAAAGTCAAATGAATAGCTTTCCCCACTAAGTGTTCTTCCATCTCACCACATTCTGGAAATCAGTCCAAAATATTATTACGTAAAAATTATAGAAAAAACGTGGCACTGTTTTCATATTCAATAAAGATCACAAACATAGGTTAAACTTACATTTATAGTGTTTTTTAATAGAGAGATAGATACATATATCTGTCTTTCTATATATTTTAAAAAGTAATCATCTGGATAACACTGAATACTACGTCTTGTACCCTCACCCAATACCTACACACATGTGCACACACACTCAGATTCTCTGAATTAAACCATTGCTTTTGATAAGACCATGTAATATAATATCCATAAGGTAGTGGGAGCAGAAAAAAAATGTTGAAAGCTTGCCTTTAGTACCTAAGTATACAGAACTCATTCACTGGAAGAACCTTTTAAATCTCAAGCTACAGTTGATAAATCCCATTCCACTAGATCACAAGCTTCTTAACTTTTTTTGGTGCCACTGACCATTTTTGTAGTGAAGCATATGAACTAGCTTTTCAGAATGTTTTGGAATGATCAAAATAAAATACAGAATTACAAGAAAAACAATTAAATTGAAATAAAGTATCAAAACATTTTTTTAAAACAAACAAGTTTTATATATATATAATTATAGATATTTATGCTTCTTTATTAATACATTAAATAACACAAGATTTAGTGGTGACTCTGGACTCTGATAATTTTGAGTTTGAATGTAAATTGTAATATAATGGCCATGAGCAACATTTTGCATTCTCGATAACAATTCTAGGGTGATCTGAAAATATCTGTAAGTCCTACTGAGGACAAAGTCACAGGTATGCCAGCTATACCTGAAAAGGGCTATCAAATCTGAACATACCATTTTCTCTCCTACTAAATGCATATAATTCCTTCAACCCATATAAGGGCAGAATTTTTACACCTGCTTTCATATATCCATGTAAAATGTAGGGCTAAATCCCTAGCACTGGGGCAGATATGTAACAAGTATTACTTGAAGGAAGGACAGACAAATGCAAAATACTGCAAAACAATGGTATTTGATATCATTCCATTGTTTTAAAAAACCTAAAATGGAATGAGATTTTAAGTTTCATGACACTGTTCAATCATTAATATCTATTAACAAAATTTTCTTGAATCTTTTTGTTTTAAAATACAAATTAACTTTGTATTCATCTTGTTGTCTTTGGTAGTTACTATATCTAATGAGAGTTTTGTATCATATATAAATTCAGTTAGTACAAAGAAGTGTGATATTAATAAAAATCTCAATGATATTTATGAATACTTGTTATTTCTAAGTGTGTTATATGGACTCTCATTTAATTTTTAAATCACTCAGATAAAGTATTTAATCACTCATATGAAGTATTTTCTAAGGAAAATTATGCTTAGCCAAGTTTGATAACTTGCCAAATGAGTAAGAAGACAAGATGCAAATCTATGTTATCAACAAATGAACTAGTGAGCTTAACTTAAGCTATCAACAAGTTTTGTGATTGCTAAATTACCCCAAAATTGAGTTAACAAATTATTACATAGCAGGTAACCACATTACACACACAAATATTTATATTTATATATATACACTACATCTCTTGTACCCCCACCCAACACATACATATATATGCACACTCAGATGCTCTTGAATTTAAAAAAAAGGAAAACAGAAAACAAAAAAAGAGCATATTAAAAAGTCAAATGAATATATATATTCATATAAAAACATATTTTAATAGGTAGATACACATATCCATCTATAAATTTAAATATGAACATAGTGTATATGATTTATGTGTTATTTACACATTTGTATAGTATTTATATTTATAGTTTTATTATAATATATAAGCTTACATTTAATATTATATGGTAAGGTATGTATAGCACAAGTTGTATATTATTATATTAAAATTTAAGTCTAAAAGCATTAAAGTTAAAATCGTTTTATATATATATATATATACACATACACACACACACACACACACACACACACACACACACGGTCAAATGCTTTCCTTAAATGAAGATATGCCTTGTTGAACAATATATCCTCTGAGGTTACCTAAAAGTCTCAACTCAGTATCTATAGCAATACCAATTTGTCAATGTAATCCTTTTAAAAAGAATACGAGTTTAGCAAATGCTCAAAGCAAAGCATAAAAAGATGATTACTTTTAAAAATGATCTAAGTTGTTCTGAGGAATTACCAGACCTCATTGTAACTTACATAAATGTACATTACTCAAAGTATTAGTATCCCCATGTATATGGTTTTGACTGCTATTGGTAAACTGTGATTCTTAATGCAGTGGTGTTACAGCTTATCTGAGGACTTTCTGATGCTTCTCTATAATTTTGTTTTAGCCACCAGAGAAGGTCCTTAAAAACACAGAAATATAAGCATCTATATCTGTCTGTCTAGCCTCATTATTGGCCCAAGTGTTCCAGTGTGAAAAAGCAAAGCATTGCTGGGGTAAATGATTTATAAAAAGTTTAATCATCACTTAGAGTCATCTTTTTTTTGCCTATATTATATAATGTGATTTGTATTTTATTATAAATCATCATCATAAATGAATCAACAAATCTAAACTGTCCAGTTCCCCTCTTGCCTTGGCTTTATGTATAGTATTTTCGCCCTTTTGTGATTGAAAATTTGTAGAAGGTAGGTGGAAGTCAAAGGGAGACTGAGGAGGAAAAATCACACAGGCATAGAAATATCAACATTTGTATTTACTTCATGGAACATACATACAATATACCCTTTAAAGAAAACTTCTACTTTTATACCAGTGTATATATATATTTTTTCTTCAATTCAATATATATGATGATGGCCATTTACTGTCTATAAATTATGTTTAATCATATCTTAGAATTTAAATTCTACTTCTTGGAAACAAGAACTCAAGATTGTTTAAAATCAGATACAGAATAAAATAATAAAATTAAAATATCAGTGTAAAAATGGAATGCAGTTGTAAAGAAAACCATTACTGTTGCATTGGGGGTTTTGAATTTGGCTCTGAGGTTTTTAGCAACCAGGTTAAAAGCAAAGCAGGATTAAATTTTAATTCTACTTATGGAAATAGTGCTCCCAACTGGAATCTAGAGAAAAAAAAAACCCTCTCACCCAGTAATTCACTCATTTCTTGTGATGTTAAAAATACAGATTTCTTCTATATATTTGTTTCCTAAAACCTTCACAAACACTAAGTCCTATTATAAAGTTCAATTTTGCAGATACTAACCATAAAATGTTGTTCTGAGAATATAAGACCAAGGTATAATTATAGCATAACCTATTAAAAAGTACATATTAAAAAACAATTCCTAAGTTATTTAAAATTAGTTTAATTTTTATAATTAAATTAAATTTAATTATATTTTTATGATTAAAAATTATAAATTTATTAAAATTAATTATATTTATAATTAAATTTTTTATAGTTGTAATTATAATTTTTTATATTTTGTAAGTTATTTAAAATTAGTTTAAAAGCATCAAAGCAAAATTATATGTACTAATATGAACACAGTATATAAGATTTGTGTTATTTACATATTTACATAGTATTTATATTATAATTTTATTATAATATATAAGATTACATTTAATAATATATAATAAGGTATATATAGCACAAGTTGTATGTATTTATATTAAAATTTAAGTCTAAAAGCATTAAAGTTAAAATTGTAATTTAGGAAAAATTAAAATTTATATATTCTATAAAACAGATAAAACATGTTTTATATATATTTTATGTGATAGATATTAGTGCATTTAAGTTTAAATATATGTATACTCAATATATGCACACAGAGACAGAGAGAAAAGAGAAGTATGTTTTTCAATTGTTTAAGGATGTCATATGTGAGAGCAATTCCTGAAGCACAGGAAATATTTAACCTTTTAAAATTACTTTGATATTCCTAATTAAAATTGTTTTAATTTCTTGCATGTCTGCTACTACTTGTAATTAATGTCTATTTTCAGGTACACAGTCATACAACTTCAAGATGCCAACTAATTACATGACTATCATAAGTTTTTTAAAACAAGTTTTCACAACATTTTACAAATATTCACAAGCTCCCCAAAACTCTATGAGAAATTAACTTCACCCTCTGACACATTTATAAGTGAAGAAAATTCACTAAATATCTCTTAAAAAATCTTACTTAACTAGAGTTAGAAAGTCTTCTAAATTTCCCCTTTTCTTCAAAGATAAAAAATATAAAATTCTTTAATATAAAGAAAATTCTATAATATAAATTCTAAAATTCTAATTTTATGAGGCAATGTTAGGGGTTGACTGTCTCCCCCAAAACGATATGCTAAAGTCCTAATCTGCAGTATCTCAGAATGTGACCTTATTTGAAGAGGATTTTTCAGATGTAATTATTAATTTAAGCTAAGGTCATACACGAGTAGGGTGGGCCCTTAATCTGATATGAGGTCTCTTCCTTATATAAAGAAGAGACCACCTTGTAAAACATACATACAGGAAAAAGATGGCCATGTCACAAGCAAGGTAGAAAGTAATGATATATTTACAAGATAAGGAATACCAATGATATCTGGCAAACACCAGCTAGAAGAGGCAAGAAACAGTTCTCCTCTACAGGTTTCAAATGGAGAATGGGCGTACCAACAGTCTGATTTCAGACTTCCAGCCTCCAGAACTGTATGATAATAAATTTCTGTTGTAACCCAACCAGTTTGTCACCCTTTGTTATGAGAATACAAAGAAACTAACATAGGCAATTAATAATTTTTAAGTTAACAGTAGAACAAAATATTAAAAAGTCTAATCTTAAATATTTTGAGTAGAGGAGAAAAAGGAAATGCATGGCTTTTTTTCACCTTTTCATCCTTTTAAACATTTCTAATTTATCTCCTATATTTTTATTTTTGCTTTGGCCAAGCAAACATTTCATGCATTACTTCCACACAGTTTACTACAAATTTTCGAGTTCCTACAAATTGTGACACATATATTTTAATTGTCTCAGTTACAGAGTACCTGCACTTGCTAGTAGTCATCATTTCATTACTTAGGCAGTACAAAAAGTAGTTAAGAACACAACACAGAATCTGAACCTTGACTGCCAGGTTTTGAATCTCAGTTCTACCACTTATTAACCATGTGACCCTGTGTAAATTACTTATTCTTTTCTCTATGCCTTACTTTCCTCATTTCTAAAATACAGACTGTGATTATTGTACCTACCTCATGGGGTTATTTAAAAATTAAAGTTACAAAGTAATTAAAGTGTCATTTTAAAGTTTAATTAAAATTATAAAACGAAGAGAGTAAATACATAGTAAGCACTCTTTAAGTAAAAAAATAAATAGCCACTGTAGCAGTATAATCACAGCGTATCCTTAAAAAAGATATAATATGCCTACATTCTATTGCTATTTTATATTTTTTTCCTCTTTCCTCCTTTAGGACTTCCTGCGCCATCCCCAGAATCTCTTAATAGTATTTTTTTTCAAAATTATATTGTCTTATAACCATGTGTATTCAATTGTTATTAATATTCTACTTTTATCATACTTTAGACTGATTATTCTATTGTGAAGTGTTTTATCGTAAAGAGAATATGACTATCTACATATCCCACCCCTCAATAGTGCATATTAATATAAATATAAGTACTTTAAAATAATTTGCTTTCTATATTATTTATTTTAAAATTCTTCCTCTGAACATCATCCTAAATATATCACATTAGCAATTTTAACCTAAAATGGCATTAGCATAACGGGTCGACTTAAGGTACAAAGGAGAAAAACCAAGGGAGTACAAAACAAAAGAGGGTTTCTATATTTATTTTTAAAATGAGAGATTTAAAGAATCTTAGGAAGACAATAGTGCAAAGTGGTAGCTATTACTATACACACTTTTTTAATGATTAAATACTGCTTAACTCTTTGGGTCCAATTATTTATTGAGCAAGAGTAGTGTTTCTGAGTTATCACTTTCCGGCTATAAAGTAGTAACAAAAAATATGGGCTCTGAACCGAGCCTGTCTGGGTTAGAATCCCAGCTCAGCTACTAGCTGAGTGACCTTAGACACAAAATAGTTAAATTCTCTTCCTCAGTTTCCTCCTCTATAAAATGGATATAGTTATTGGTCAGGTACTAGAAAAAACAAATGGCACATCAAAATGAGCTTTTTTTTTTTGAAACAGAGCCTTGCTCTGTAGCCCAGGTTGAAGGGCAGTGGCACAGCTCACTGCAAACTCTGCCTCCCGGGTTCAAGTGATTCTCCCACTTTAGCCTCCTGAGTAGCTGGAATTAAGGCGCCCACCACCACCACACCTGGCTAATTTTTATATTTTTAGTAGAGGCAGGGTTTCACCATGTTGGCCAGGATAGTCTTGAACTCTGACCTCAAGTGATCTGCCTGTCTCAGCCTCCCAAAGTGCTGGGATTACTGGTGTAAGACACCATGTTTGGTGGAAACTGAGTTAAGAGGATTTAATTATGAACTATTCACAAAGGTACACATGATGTACAAAAACCTAGGGTAAATAATAACAGAAGACTTATACCTAAAGAGGTAAGAGGGAGAAACAAATGTCTAAATTTAGAGAAAGTTCAATGGAAAGGGCTGACAAAAGATGCGATGAGATGCTGAAGAATGTGTTCACTCTGGGGTAACCTTGTAGGAGAATAAATAATCCCCCATCTTATTCTCTCTTCCCTTTCCTCTTATCTTCTGCAACTGCTTTAGAAAGACCAACTTCAACAGAAGCAAAAGGGCAAGAGAGAGTCCACTGATGTAGTCTACCACCCAAAGGACAATATAGAATATAGAGTAAGTCTGGAGGGGCAAACACAGACAGCCAGGCCAAGTGACTACCTCATAAATTTGAGGTCAGGAATAAATGATAATACTTTTAAAGTGCTCTGAATTATACCAGTTGCAATAGTAAATTTTAGCTGTTTTTATGATTTTTACCAATACTTTGGTTCTAGGTCCTTTTATGTTTCTTCTTCTATATATGAAGAAAAACGTGAAAAAGAAACAAAAAATTGTTTTACCATCGAAATTCCCAAAAGACAATATTTTTAAGTGAAGACAAATTATTCAAAAAAAAACTATTGAAAGTCGTTATGCTGACAAAGCCAGGAATATATGCTTAGCCACACAGTAAACCACTACTGAGCTGGACATTCAAAAATTCATCAGTGGTTGTTGGAAATATAAACTGATAATTTCTGGTAAAAACATATAATAACAATACTAATAGACATCATTTTAATTAATGTAATGAAAACATAAATTATATCTAAACAACATAATATCCTTACTTCTAAAGAATTTATATAGCACGGGAGACATAAAACCCAATAATTATAATATAGAGGTATAGGCACTTGAGATATGCAGGGAGTCATAGAAATATTCTTGGATCTTGGTAATAAATATAATTCTCATTTAAAAAAAATAGAACTAAAATTTACAAAATCACTTTTGTAAGAATTATTTCTAACTATTGCCCATAATCTCTTTGATGGCAGGTAAAGACTATTATTCTGTGTAAAGGGAAGTTCACAAACTCTTTTTTTTAAAAATTATTTTATATTTCATTACTTTTTAGGGAGCTGATAATGTTTGGTTACAGGAATAAGTTCTTTATTGGTGATTTCTGAGATTTTGGTGCACTCATCACCTGAAGAGTGTACACTGTACCCAATATTTAATCTTTCATCTCTCACCCTGCTCCCACCCTTTCCCCAAAGTTCACTGTATCATTCTTATGCCTTTGCATCTTTATAGCTTAGCTCCCACTTATGAGTAAGTACATCGATGTTTAGTTTTCCATTCTTGAGTTACTTCACTTACAACAGTAGTCTCCAATTCCATCCAGGTTGCTGTGAAAGCCATTATTTCATTCCTTTTTAAGGCTAAGTATTATTTCATAGTATTTATATATACAACCTTTTCTTTATCCACTTGTTGACTGACGGACATTAGGGCTAGTTCCATATTTTTGCAATTGCAAATCGTTCTGCTATAAATATGCATGTGTAAGTGTCTTTCGTACAATGACTTATTTTCCTCTGGGTAGATACTTAGTAGTGAAATTGCTGGATCAAACAGTAGATGTACTTTTAGTTCTTTAAGGAATCTCTTACCTCTTTTTTTGATCTATCCCAGGGACAAAGAATTTACTCATGTCACTGGTCAAATTAGAGGAAGTTTTTTGGTCCATCTTTGAAGGTAGCTAAGTCACTGAGGATTAAAATATCATTCACATAACTTTATTCTCTCCATCTCTTTCAGTCAAATGGCAAAAGTAAGAAGGAACACATTTTCACATAGGTTGAGGCCTAGCCTTGTTGTTCCCTTAAGTTTCAACATTTTCTTTTCTTTAATCTCATACCTTCCAAGAAAGCCAACAGACAGGCAGATATGAGTTAAAGTCGAGGAATAGGAAGTGATCCCACAGGTTTCTAGTCAGGCATGATGCTACAGCCTAGATTTTCATAATTCTGCTTTAGGGTTTGAAAAACAGGCTCAGTTAACCTATGGCCACATAGTTACTTTGTCATTGCCTCTTATGAGTACATCTCTTTCTAAGTCCCATGGGGAAATGGCATAGCTAAGTATAAAAAGGTATTCTGTGTCATTTGGTAAGTAATACCTACCATTAAAACCACACTTCAATTCTTATCAATGATGAAAACAAATGTAATATATTCCTTTCATGTGACTGTATTCTAAAGTACAAAATTGCTGTATTTACATAAATAAGATATCCAAGAAATAAATGAATAAGACCTCATTTTTCTCTCTCTTATACACACACACATGCAGAAAATAATTCCTGGTCAAGAGGAAAAATAGTTATCAATATTATCATGTAATTTATTCCATGAAAAAAGTGGTACACTAGAGCTTAGAAGTAATTGTAGGCAAAGTAACATTAAAAATTTGTTTTGTTGGGGGCCGAGGCGGGTGGATCATGAGGTCAAGAGATCGAGACCATCCTGGTCAACATGGTGAAACCCCGTCTCTAATAAAAATACAAAAAAAAATTAGCTGGGCATGGTGGCGCGTGCCTGTAATCCCAGCTACCCAGGAGGCTGAGGCTGCAGTGAGCCGAGATCGCGCCATTGCACTCCAGCCTGGGTAACAAGAGCAAAACTCCATCTCAAAAATAAATAAATAAATAAATAATTTGTTTTGTATTAGTTTGCTTACCATCTGGTATCTTAAGCTTTGAGTGCAAATTGAGGCAAAGAAAAGGCTGTATCCTCAAGTCAAGAGAACAACACAGAAGAATCTCCCACAGGAATCTAGCCATTTAATGAAGAAGTAGTCTTTTACATGTAAACATTAGTTGTTATAAAAACAGAAAATTATGATTAGCATTAACAGTTAATTTATATAAAAAGGCAAAGAAATATATAATTCCTTTCAGAAGATTTTAATCAAAATTATTAAATAAAGTTTAGTTCCCTGAAATTCATTTGTAAAATGTAACTTATTAGAACACTCATTCCTTAGAAATGCCAGATAAATTAATCTACTATGTTAATTCTTGGATGACAAAGATGATAAATTATTTTTTTAAAGGCAGTGTGTCAAAAATAAACTCAAGAGTTCTGAGTACTATATAAATACTTATTTATTTATAAATGAAATAAACAGCAAATTGGACATGAACTTCCTCTATTGTGATAACATCATGTTTGCTGTGTAAGACTCCTTTGTAAGTTAAATTATACACGTTCTTTATAAAATAAGAGTTGATGAGTATTGTTGGACCACCACCACCACCTACAAAAATAGGTCAATTTAAACTATATAGTTTCATAAGAATGTCTTAGTTTTAAAGCTGAGATTTACAAACTTAAGCAACAAATAAAAAGGAAATATTTCATTCTAACCATAGTCAAAGTGGAATGAAAAAAACATGATGGTCAATGTGGAAGTGAGATTTCTTCATAGTCATCTTTGCAAAGCAGAGATACTTACAGTGGTCTTATCAAATTCAGCCTCAGATGATGTTGGTGACAAAGGACTTATGGGGCTTAAAGATGGAGAGCTCTCAACACTGGAGACATATTCAGGATCAGGAACATATAGAACCTGTAAGAAAACATTCACACAAAGATTTAGTTAAACGGAAGTGTTAATAATCAGATGGTGTTCTATAGACAAGAACTATTAACAGTGAACTTGTTCTATAAGTAAGTACTGTTAACAATGATCAATTAAATGGGAAAACAAAAATTTTCGAATTATAAGAATATAAGAACATTTTTAAGAAAGAACATTTAAAATAAACTTAGACACACTTGATAATATATACTGCTGAAATAGTGTGGAGAAACATTTTCATATACTATAGGTGATACTCCTGAAGGACAAGTTGGCAATAGCTAGCAAAATTTAAACTGCACATATCCTCTGATATAGTAACTTTACTTCTAAGAATTCACCAGATATGTACATGCATGTTTACTACAGCAGTACTAACCTTAGCAAAAGAATAGAAAAGTCTAACGCTTATTGTGACTAACTAAACAAGTATGATGTATCGATACAATGCAATACTATGCATGTGTAAAAAAGTTTGAACTACAGCTGTGATTAAATAGAACATTTTCCAAGAATCAAAGCTACATTAAAACACAACAACAACAAAAATAGGCTAGATTATTCTTGGAAGAAATGCAAACTGGCAACTGGTTGCTTCTGGAAAGGAAATTAAAAGTTTGGATGGAAGGATGCCTTACTTTGACAAAGGCTGGAATTTTTTATCATATGCATATATTGCTCTAAATATTTTTAAAAAGCTCTTTATAATAATACTTAAAAAGAAAGAGTTACAATTATTTTCAGTAAGTATTAAAATAGAAACTCATACAGACATAAAACAGTTAACTTTCTCTTATGGCCAATATAATTCGTTAAAAGCACATATAAAATTATTCTCAAATTTTCTGTTTTAACTATAGTACCATGAATACTTTCTGCCTTTCTATTTATTGTTTCTAAACATCAGCACATTAAAAAAAAAAGATATTACCTGTCCAGTAACAACTGCTCGGGAGAATAACTTATTTAATTGAACAAGTTCATTAGGTGTTGTATCAAACTTCAGAGCTATGCTATTTAGCGAATCCCTTGATTCAACCTGTTTTAAAGAAAAAATAAATTATTTTAATGATGAAAACTGAAAAACTAAACTCACATATTTAATGAGCATTAGTACATCTAGGGACCAACTTACATTTGATTAACAACTGGTACTATCATCTTTGAAAATAACTGTCAAGAAAAACTGTGTTTTGTTAACAAATGATCTCAATCTATTATGATACAGAGCATAGGCTTTATGACAATACATTTACATGTAGGTCTCTACTTCAAGTAATTTCAAAATATAAACATAATTTAAAAATCAAAAACATTATTTTCATTTTACAAAGGTATTAAAATAATACACTATTCCTTTGAATCATTTCTAAAATATATGCAACTTTCAGCAATATGCTAATTTTCATTTTAGCAAAGTACACCTGTATTAAACTCAAAATGCTACTTTAATAATCTTTATGCATATATTCTGCTACTGCACTTATATAAATTAGAAAAATATTTGAACCAAAGTTGAACAATTTAGTTCTGATTCACATACTTTCATGATCATATGTATAGCAATTATAAATATTGAGATTTTACCAATTAACCTAAAGGAAAATGTCATTTGGTCAATATAATATAACTACTTAGACTTTCCATTACACAAGGCATTAAGAGTGCTCTGAAGAAAACACAACCAAGTGCAACTAAAATGGTTTTAGTGCACAAGGAATTTACAATTTAGTTGGAAAATAAGAAAAGGTTATGTAAAAGATGAAGAACAATTTAAAATGGAACAACGAATGTAATAGAAGTTTTGAGTATGAATAAAAGCACCATGTAATCCAAATTTTCCAGAAAAGACTTTATAGAAATGATTTAAAGCTGGGTCTTGAAGAAGTGGTGGGAATTTGAGAAGTAGAGAGAAAAGAATGAACTTTCAAAGTGCAGATAACAGGACTGACAGTTAAGAGACAGAAAACTATAAAACATATTTGTGGGGGACTGTTCTCTTCCTCCCAAACCATCCAGAGTAGACTCATGAAGTACAGATTTTTAGGAAGGTGATTAAATGGAAGATAGGTCTCTAAAAAGGATAGAGTTAAAGAGGCATTTACATGGTAGCTAATGCCTGTGATTCCAGCATTTTGGGAGGTCAAGGCAGGTGGACTGCTTGAGCCCAAGAGTCCAAGACCAACCTAGGCAACATGGCAAAACCCCACCTTGACAAAAAATAAAAAAAATTAGCAGGGCGTTACGTTGCATGCCTGTAGCCCTAGCTACTCAAGAGGCTGAGGTGGGAGGAACACTTGAGCCTGGTAAGTTGAGGCTGCAGTGAGCTGTAACAGCACCACTGCACTCCAGCCTGGGTGACAAAACAAGATCCTGTCTCCAAAAAAAAAGGCATTTAGAATTAGATTATGGAAGACTCTGAAAGTCAGGAAAAGCAGGTGTGTGTGTATGTAAAACAATAATATACATATTTTCCTTAATGGCTTTATAAAACCAAATTTATGCCAAATATTTAGGTTAATATAATAATAATCTAGTGCTGCCTACTTCCTTCTATGCAAACTTCCCCATCTACACAATGCACTGATATAAAACATATGTTATTGAGATAATATACATAAAAGCTCTCTGTAAACAAATAATGTTTTGCAGTAACATCTGTAAAATTACCAAGTACTTTCCTATTAATAATCACACATTTTATTTTCACACTGATTCTATTAAATGAGATGATAAAGGTAACAAAACAGGCCAAGCAGCATCTCACATTAGTGGCATCAGGGCTAGAATTAATAGAACAAGAAAGAGAATGGATGCAGAAAAACAAATACAATACTAATGCAGTAGATAAGGTTTACAGTAATAAAAATGTAAAGAAATAAATTAAGGTATAAGATTTCAACTAAGATTCAAGAGAAGACATTCATGGATTAAATGGAGTTGTAGTGATAGCAGTAGCCATAGATCAGGGAAGCAAATGTGAATGAACAAACTGATGCTGACTCTAAAGACTGCAACCTGAATGAATAACAAAATGAAAGAAAATGAAAATGAGAAAATCAGGCATTATGGAATGATGGGGGAAGAAGAATTGGTAAGAGGTTTGCCATAATTAATTTAATATAAAGTGATAATAGGAAATGCAAGCAACTAGAAAGGTAGGAATAGATAAAAAGTTTGGGTCTCAGTGCACATAGTTTATGAAGTTCTTAAGCTCTCCAAGTAATAGAATGTCAACAGAAAAGCTAAAAAAAAACAAGGGACCACTCACATGTGGAATTAAGAGGAGGCAAACACCCAGCAAAAGAGACAAAAGATACAATCAAAATAATAACAAGGGCAATGAAGCATAATGATAGCAAAATATATTACAATTAGTTTCAAGAATAAATTAGAGTTCTGGAAAAAGAAAACAGAGAAAGGAGGAGAAAATGCCATTGAAGACAATTACCAAGAATTTTTGCAGAATTTAAGGGTGGCAAGATTTCTTAGACTGAAGAAACACAATAAGCATAATAAAAACATGTTTCAATCTAGATTTCTCATATTGGCACTGCAGAATTGTAAAAATGAAGAAATTTTAAAGGTTATCTATTAAAAAACTTATTTGAACTTATTTTCTCAATTATGCAGATAAGGTACAAACACAAGTAATTTGAGTTTATAATATGCTATGAGATTATCTTGATAATAGTAAATTTATTCCATCCTAAATTATCTGATGCCTAACCTTTTAAAAATATTTAAAATCTTGTCTGGGCATGGTGGCTCACGCCTATAATCCCAGCACTTTGGGAGGCTGAGGCAGTGGATCACCTGAAGTCAGGAGTTCGAGACCACCCTAACCAACATGGAGAAACTCCATCTCCATTAAAATACAAAAATTAGCCAGGCATGGTGGTGCACATCTGTAGTCCCAGCTCCTCAGGAGGCTAAGGCAGGAGAATTGCTTGAACCCGGGGGAGTGGAGGTTGCAGTGAGCCGAGATTGTGCCACTGCACTCCAGCCTGGATGACAAAACGAGACTCCATATTAAAAACAAAAAAAATTAAAATCTCAAACTGTCCATTATATATTAATAGTATATTGAAATAGAGTATAACTCAGAAAATTCATAATTTGTTCAATTTTAAAGATGCATGGAAAATAACCAAGATTCAAACCAAGACTGGATGGTTTCATAATGACACAAATGCTAAATTAATGCTTAAAATTGCTATTCTCAATACAGTTATATGAGAAAAACACAAAATAATAACGAAATTAAGCTCATTTAAAAGTGCTTTATGGCTGGGTACACTGGCTCACGCCTGTAATCCCAGCACTTTGGGAGGCCAAGTGGGCAGATCATGAGGTCAGGAGTTCGAGGCCTGGCAATATGGTGAAACCCCATCTCTACCAAAAATACAAAAGTTAGCCAAGTGTGATCGCACACGACTGTAGTCCCAGATACTCAGGAGGTTGAGGCAGAAGAATTGCTTGAACATGGGAGGCAGAGGTTGCAGTGAGCTGAGACTGCATCACTACACTCCAGCCTAGGTAACAGGGCAAGACTCTGTCTGAAAAAAAACAAAAGTGCTTTACAACATTTAACATTATCTAAATAAACAATCTTTACATTCAATCAAATAGGCAGCATATCATACACCAAAGCTGATTTCTCACTTCAGTTTCCCAGAGTAAACAGAAATGTGAAAAGCTAGCTGACTGCAGGGAGATTTGAGGTTCATTTCAAGAATACAAAAAGAAAAGCTCAATTTTCATAGTGAAGGCAGTTAGCTATAAATAAATACAAATGATTTAACGTGGGAGGTTATACTGGAGGATATACATCAACTTGCCTTTTAAGTATCCCATCTGCCATTATCATTATCATAAGCACTGCTGGGAAAATAATGAAGATCATATTTCTAAAAAGATAAATATTTTCCTAAAAGCCTAACCTAACAAAAATTATTGGCCCATATGAACTCTCTCAGTAAATTATCACCTATACTAATATAAATTTTCTAGAATAACTACCTTTGTATCTGAGTCAAATTTATCTTTAAAGAAAAAAATCCTAAAATACAACTAAGAACTTAAGTATTATTATTAATAAAAGTTATCCAAAGTATAATACATATTTTTAAAAATAAGGCAATTAACAATGCTCATCTTATTTATAGTGTAAACAGAGAATGTCTTAAAGAAGACTCTTACATAAGATCCAAGATCGCCAATTAGGAGCAGCTCAGGATTGCAGCTGCCAGTGAAAGTGCAGAGGGTGAGTGGACACCACATTTCCAGATGGATTTTTATTGACCACAGACTAGGAGATTCCAAGGCAAAGGAGCCCCACAGGTTGCCAGCGTGGCTGTTTCAATACAAAATACACTGGTCTGGGTGCCCCTTTAGCTGGTGATTGGAGCTCCAGGAAGGCAGAGTGGCCCATTCATCTGATTAAAAAGGGGACTGAAACAGAGAGCCAGGCCAGGAGACTCCTGGGATAAAAAGCACCACAAATCTTAATGCCGCTGTTTCAGCTGTTTCAGTGGGTCGTCGCGTGGGAAATCACACAGATCCTGGTGACTTTTCAACAGGCAACTGGAACACCTGGGAGAGAGTCCACTGTTCAACTAAAAAAAAAAAAAAGGCTCTGAGGCAGGGAGCCAGGTGATCAGCCACGGCTGGTCCCACCCCCACAAAAAAAAAAACAGCAATTAGAAATGCTTTGGGTTGAGAGTTTTACAGCAAGCACAGCTGAACCTGGGACAGTCCAGCACTGTGGGGGAGGAGCGTCCGCATAACCGAGGTACTCAACCACTACAGAGGTAGTCCGCCATTGCTGAGGCAGCCCGCCATTGCTGAGGCAACCCGCCATTACAGAGAGAGTCTGCCATAACAGAGATGGGCCACCACTGCCAAGGCAGTTCTAACTACACCCATATAAACAGGACTGCAGGGAAGTTCACATGGCAGCTGGGCGGAGCCCATTGCAGCTTAGCAAAGCCTCTGTACGCAGACAGTGACTAGGCTGCCTCCTTTCTGGGCAGGGCAGCCCTGAAGAAAAGGCAGCAGCTCAACAGAAACTCATAAATAAAGCCCTAACTCCCCGGACAAAACACCTGGGGAAAAAAAGGGGTTGAGTTCTGCTGCAGTAGACTTAAATGTACATGCCCAGTAACTCTGAATGAACAACAGAGCTCACAGCTCAGCACTTGAGCTCCTATAAAGGACAGACTGTCTCCTCAAGTAGCCCCCTGACCCCCATATACCCAAAGAGTCACCTCATAAAGGAGAGATCAGACTGACATTTGGCGGGTATGCTTCTGGGACAAAGATAGCAGAAGAAGAAACTGGTAGCAACCCTTACTGTTCTGCAGCTGCTGCAAGTGATCCCTAGGCAAGAAGGGTCTGGAGTGGACCTCAGCAGTCCTACAGCAGAAGAGCCAGACTATTAGAAAGAAAACTAAGAAACAGAAATAACTTCAGCATCAACAAACCGGACGTCCACTCAGAGACCCAATCTGAAAGTCAGAAACTACAAAGATGACAGGTGGATAAATCCACAAAGATGGGAAGAAACCAGCGCAAAAAGGATGAAAACGCCCGAAACCAGAAGACCTCTCCTCCTACAAGGGATCACAACTCCTCACCAGAAAGAGAACAAGGCTGGATGGAGAATGAGTGTGATGAAATGACAGAATCAGGCTTCAGAAGGTGGGAAATAAGAAACTTCTGTGAACCAAAAGCACATGTTCTAACCAATGCAAAGAAACTAAGAACCTTGAAAAAAGGTTTGATAAAATGCTAACAAGAATGGACAACTTAGAGAGGAATATAAGTGAATTGATGGAGCTGAAAAACACAAACTTTGCGAAGCATGCACTAGTTTCAACAGCCGAATTCACCAAGCAGAAGAAAGGATATCAGAGGTCGAAGATCAACTCAATGAAATAAAACGAGAAGGCGAGATTAGAGAAAAAAGGGTAAAAAGCAATGAATGAAGTCTCCAAGAAATATGGAACTATGTGAAAAGACCTAATCTACATTTGATAGGTGTACCTGAATATGACGAAGGGAATGAATCCAAGCTGGAAAATACTCTTCAGGATATTATCCAGGAAAACTTCCCCAACCTAGCAAGGCAGGCTAATATTCAAGTCCGAGAAATACAGAGAACACCACAAAGATATTCCTCAAGAAGAGCAACCCCAAGGCACCTAATTGTCAGATTCACCAGGGTTGAAATGAAGGAGAAAATGCCAAGGGCAGCCAGGCAGAAAGGTTGGGTTACCCACAAAGGGAAGCCCATCAGACTCACAGCAGATGTCTCAGCAGAAACCCTACAAGCAGAAGAGAGTGAGGGCCAATATTCAACATCCTTAAAGAAAAGAACTTTCAACCCAGAATTTCATATCCTGCCAAACTAAGCTTCATAAGTGAAGGAAAGATAAAATCCTTTGTGAACAAGCAAGTACTCAGAGATTTCATCACCACCAGGCCTGCTTTACAAGAGCACCTAAAAGAGGCACTATACATAGAAAGGAACAACCAGTACCAGCCACTCCAAAAACATACCATATGGTAAAGAGCATCAACACAATGAAGAATCTGCATCAACTAATGGGCAAAACAGCGAGCTAGCATCAAAATGGCAGGATCAAATTCACACATAACAATATTAACCTTAAATGTAAATGGACTAAATGCCCCAATCAAAAGACACAGACTGGCAAATTGGATAAAAAGCCAAAACCCATTGGTGTGCTGTATCCAGGAAACCCATCTCATGTGCAAGGATACACAAAGGCTCAAGGATGGAGGAAAATTTACCAAGCAAATGGGGAGCAAAAGAAAAGCAGGACTTGCAATTCTCATCTCTGATAAAATAGACTTTAAAGCAACAAAGATCAAAAGAGACAAAGAAGGACATTACATAATGGTAAAGGATTGATACAACAAGAAGAGCTAATGATCCTAAATATATACGGACCCAATACAGGAGCACCCAGATACATAAGGCAAGTTCCTAATGACTTACAAAGAGACGTAGACTCCCACACAATAATGCTGGGAGACTTTAACACCCCTTTGTAATATTAGACAGATCAACCCGACAGAAAACTAACAAGGATATCCAGGACTTGAACTCAGACCTGGAACAAGCAAACCTAATAGACATTTACAGAACTCTCCACCCCAAATACACAGAACATACATTCTTCTCAGGACCACATCACACCTACTCTAAAATTGACCACAAAATTGGAAGTAAATCACTCCTCAGCAAATGCAAAAGAACAGAAATCATAACAAACAGTCTCTCAGACCACAGCGCAATCAAGTTAGAACTCAGAATTCAGAAACTAACTCAGAACTGCACAGCTTCATGGAAACTGAACAACTGGCTCTTGAATGTTGACTGGATAAACAATGAAAGGAAGGCAGAAATAAAGATGATCTTCGAAACCAATGAGAATGAAGACACAACATACCAGAATCTCTGGGACACATTTAAAGCAGTCTCTAGAGGAAAATACAGAGCAATAAGTGCCCACATAAGAAGCAAGGAGAGATCTAAAATTGACACCCTATCGTCAAAATTGAAAGAGCTAGAGGAGCAAGATCAAAAAAACTCAAAACCTAGCAGAAGACAAGAAATAACTAAGATCACAGCAGAACTGAAGGAGATAGAGACACAAAAAAACCCTTCAAAAACATCAATAAATCCAGGAGATGGTTTTTCAAAAAGATCAATGAAATAGACCACTAGCCAGATTGATAAAAAAGAAAAGAGAGAATAACCAAATAGATGCAATAAAAAATGACAAAGGGGATATAACCACAGATTCCACAGAAATTTAAACCATCATCAGAGATTATTACAAACAATTCTATGCACATAAACTAGTAAACCTGGAAGAAATGGATAAATTCCTGGACACTTGCCTCCTCCCAAGCCTAAACCAAGAAGAAGTTGAATCTCTGAATAGACCAATAACAAGGTCTGAAGTTGAGGCAGCAATTAAGAAGAGCCTAACACCCAAAAAAAGCCCAGGTCCAGATGGATTCACAGCCGAATTTTACCAGACATACATAGAGGAGCTGGTACTATTCCTTCTGAAACGATTCCAAATAATCCAAAAAGAGGGAATCCTTCCCAAATCATTTTATGAGACCAACATCATCCTGAAACAAAAACTCGGCAGAGACTGAACAAGAAAAGAAAACTTCAAGCCAATATCCATGATGAACATAGGTGCAAAAATCTTCAATAAAATACTGGCAAGCTGACTGCAACAGCACATCAAAAAGCTTATCTACCATGATCAAATAGGATTCATCCAGGGGATGCAAGGTTGGTTCAACATACGCAAGTCTATAAACGTAATTCACCACATCAACAGAACCAAAGACAAAAACCACATGATTATCTCAATTAATGCAGAGAAGGCCTTTGACAAAATTCAACAGCGCTTTATGCTAAAACCCCTCAATAAACTCGGTATTGATGGAACGTATCTCAAAATAATAAAAGCTATTTATGACAAACCAACAGCCAGTATCATAGTGAATGGGCAAAAACTGGAAGCATTCCCTTTGAAATCTGGCACTAGACAAGGATGTCCTCTCTCACCACTCCTATTCAACGCAGTACTGGAAGTTCTAGCCAGAGTAATCAGGCAAGAAAAAGAAACAAAGCTTATTCAAATCCCATTACTGGGTATATATCCAAAGGATTATAAATTGTTCTACTATAAGGACACATGCACAAGAATGTTCATTGCAGCACAGTTTACAATAGCAAAGACCTGGAACCAACCCAAATGCCCATTAATGATAGACTGGATAGGGAAAATGTGGCACATATACACCATGGAATATTATGCAGCCATCAAAAAGTATGAGTTCGTGTCCTTTGCAGGGACATGGATGAACCTGGAAACCATCATTCTCAGCAAACTGACACAAGAACAGAAAAGTAAACACCACATGTTCTCACTCATAGGTGGATGTTAAGCAATGAGAACACATGGACACAGGGAGAGGAGCACTACACAGTGGGGTTTATTGGGGGGAATAGGGGAGGGACAGTAGGGAGTGGGGAGTTGGCGAGAGATAGCATGGGGAGAAATGACAGATATAGGTGAAGGGGAGGAAGGCAGCAAATCACACTGCCATGTGTGTACCTATGCAAAAATCCTGCATGTTCTTCACATGTACCCTAAAACATAAAATACAATTAAAAAAAAAGAAAACTCTTACAAAGAAAAATGCTTTTTCAAAAGCAAATAACTTACAGTATATTCAATAGTCCCTTTAGGTTTCTGAAAAGACATTCGTCTCCCATCTTTCTTGTCTAAGGTCTTCTTTTGGCCAGTGTCTGGAAAAAAAAGGCAAAATTCCTATTAAATTCATCTTCCTTTCAGAGTAATGTCAAGAACTGCTGAATAGAGCTCTATCGGCAGACGTCTAATTTACTAGTAATATAACATACTTCCTGGGATTCTCTGCTGTACATACTTCCTGGGATTCTCTGCTGTAAAAAACAAGCTACTGTCAAAAAATGGAACTGGGCTGGGCGCGGTGGCTCACACCTGTAATTCCAGCACTTTGGGAGGCTGAGGCGGGTGGATCATGAGGTCAAGAGATCGAGAGCATCCTGGTTAACATGGTAAAACCCCGTCTCTACTAAAAATACAAAAAATTAGCTGGGCATGGTGGTGTGTGCCTGTAATCCCAGTTACTCAGGAGGCTGAGGCAGGAGAATTGCCTGAACCCAGGAGGCGGAGGTTGTGGTGAGCCAAGATCGCGCCATTGCACTCCAGCCTGGGTAACGAGTGAAATTCTGTCTCCCCGCCCCCCAAAAAAAGGAACTGTACTTCCAACTTGTTTGCTTTAGGAACTGACTAGCATGAACCACTAGAATAACTGCAAGCCAATGCAAAAAAGGAAATCATTATAAACTAAATTACACACCATTTATTGCAACATATTTAACCTGATTATAATTTCAAGATATATTACAGTATTTTTAAAATACGTATTTCGAGATATATGGTATTAATTTTAGCCAAATAAGAAAATGTTAGTTCTCATAGGAAAAAATTTCTCTATAAGTCATAAGAGAAAACAGTCTTCTCTATAGAATTATTAACTTTCTTATTAACATGCCATAAGGTAAATCAAGGTGTACTTTCATATATAAACATATGTTTGCAGATTTAATTTCAGATTAACTGTCATTATTAATATTTTTCATTCACTTATCAAGACTTCCCTTGATCATTTCATTATTATAAAGATTAAGGAAACTGTTTCACTTTAAATTTTTCATTGGTGTTAACCTTCTCATCTACACTACACTGAATTGATAAAATAACACTTCTACCTACACATAAAAGTTATTAAAATGAAAATCTCTAAAAAACTAAATGAATCACAAAATTAGATAGTAAACATAGAAAAATGCTATGTTGACCCTCAAATTTTTCCAAAATTAAAAACTATATATAGTTTTCAAGGAAAATTTAGTTCAACCTAAGACCATATAATGTAGAAAATATCTATTTCATTGTTCTTCCTCTATTTAAACTTAAATTACATTTTGACCATATAAGAGATTATGTTGACCTAATTATATCAGCTGTTGGGTAAATGGTTCTAAAGAAGCACTGATAAATAATAATATCAAAATGCTCAAAAAGGCCAGTTACTTCTGCAATGCTTTTAAAAACTATCCTAAAACCTTCCTGATCACCCAGCTAACTCAAGTCTCTGTTACTAGTCCATCGCATCTTTATGTCTCCTTCACAGCATCTAGTACAGTGTTAATATTTGTGTTTTAAATCTCTTCCACTAAATTGTAACCTCCAAAACACTGCCTTCATTCCACAAAGCCTCCTCAGTGTCTAACAAGGGGCCTGACACATGGCAAGCATCTAATAATGTTCTGAAGCAACTACTTGAACTGTACCTTGAACTACCAAAATTATTATAAACTGTCATTAATTTTTCATAAAGAAAAGAAACAATTATGGTTCATCCATTACAACTGTAGGAAAAAAAGTATGTAGAAATACAAACACACAAAAACATGTACACATTCTACTTTTGTATCCTAAATATTTAAAGAATTCTTAAAAACTTAAGAGAAAAAAATGCGAGTGAAAATATGGGCAAAAGATATGATTAGACAATTCATAAGAGGATGTAAAAATGGACTTAAACATATAAAAATATTCAATCTCACTGACAACAAGTGATACGCAAATTGAAACTATACTGAAATATCATTTCGCACCTGTCAGACCAAAAGAAGTTTGGTCACATACAGTTTGACAGCAGTAAAAGAGATATTCTTCTACATTCCTGATGACAATGTGATATGGTACAGTTTTTATGAAGAAGATTATTTTTGCTTATTGGACTTTTCTAATTCTTCTACATTGAAGAGTTCATACATAAATTTTCTTCTCTAATGAGAAAATAAAAACATTAAAAGTATTTTAAGATAAAATAAATTTGAATGTACTTATTTTTAAAATACATTCAAATTTACTGTAATAAATTTTAGGTTATTTATAAGTTTTAAATAATTTTTAAGTGATTTTTAAAAATATCAGACAGAACCAAAAACACTCCTCATTTTGCAATTTAAACTTCTCAAGCAATGTAATACACAATTACAGATTACTTTTAACTAATAATACACCATTCCTTAATTAATTTTAGGAGTAACCCTTAGTTTGTATTTACTTTGCCTAATAGTTTTTCAATTTGTTTCATAACATCTCAAGAGTTCATTAAACATGTTTGTAAGTTAGCAATTGCTCTACAATTTTCTAGAGCTCACCACAGAATGCAGTTCAGAGCAGGAAAACTAACATATCAACTTTCTACAGCTTAAAGTTTGAAAAACAAATGGGAAATATTATCTTTACTAATTAAAAATTATATAATAATTATATATTATAAAAATAGTTCTAAATTTTAATAATATTAAAATGTTTATACACAGATATAAATACCAAAGCACATACAACTAGCTATTTATTTTTTTCCATCAATATGAAAATACAATCAAATAATCAAACATTTGAGAGTAGGTAGAGAAAAAGGCCAGGTCACCTTAAAAGAGAAGTCCATCAGACTGACTGCAGACTTCTCAGCTGAAACCCTACAAGCCAGAAGAGACTGAGAGCCAAAATTCAACATTCTTAAAGAAAAAAACTCCAACCCAGAATTTCACATCTGGCCAAACTAAGCTATACAAGAGAAGGAGAAATAAAATCCTTTTCATAACAGCAAACGCTGAGGATACTGGTTACCACCAGACCTGTCTTAAAAGAGCCCTAAAATATGTACAGGAAACACCATTACCAGCCACTATAAAAACACAATGAAGTACCCAGACCAGTGACATTATAAAGCAGTTACACACAAAAGTCTGTAAAATAACCAGCTAACATCATGACAGTATCAAATCCACACATAACAATACTAACCTTAAATGTAAGTGGGCTAAATGTCCCAATGAAAAGACTCTAGTGGGAAGCTGGATAAGGAATCAAGAACATTGGTATGCTGTCTTCAAGAGATTCATCTCACATGCAATGAAACACATAGGCTCAAAATAAATGTATGCACAAAAATCTACCAAGCAAATGGAAAACAGAAAAAAGCTGGGATTGCAATTCTAGTTTCTGACAAAACTAGGATTGAAATCTAGTTTTAAGCCAAGACTTGAAACCAACAAAGATCAAAAAAGACCAAGAAAGTCATTCCATAATTGTAAAGCATTCTAAGAAAGATCTAACTACTAGATATACATGCACACAAAACAGGAGCACTCAGATCAGTAAAGCAAGTTCTTACAGACCTATAAAAAGACTTATATTCTCAAACAATAATATTGGGAGACTTTAGCACCCCACTGACAATATTAGATCACTGAGACAGAAAATTAACAAAGATATTCAGGTCCAGAGCTCAGCATTGGATTAAATGGATGTGATCTCTACAGAATTCTCCACCCAGAAACAACAGAATATACATCATCACATGGCACATACTCTAAAACTGATCACATATTCAGAAGTAAAACACTCCTCCACAATGCAAAAGAACTAAAATCATAATAAACAGTCTCTCAGACCACAGCACAATCAAAGTAGAAAAACTAAGACATTCACTCAAAACCATATATTTACATAGAGATTGAGTAACTTGCTCCTGAATGACTTTTGTGTAAATAATGAAATTAAGGCAGAAATAAAGTTCTTTCCAATTAATAAGAACAAAGATAGAACATACCAGAATCTCAGGGACACAGTTGGCTGGGGGCAGTGGCTCACGCCTGTAATTCCAGCACTTTGGGAGGCTGAGATGGGTGGATCACCCGAGGTTGGGAGTTCGAGACCAGACTGACCAACATGGAGAAACCCAGTCTCTACTAAAAATACAGAATTAGGTGCATGCCTGCAATCTAAACGACTAGGAAGGCTGAGGAAGAAGAATTGCTTGAACCCAGGAGGCAGAGGTTGTGGTGAGCTGAGGTCATGTCATTGTACTCTAGCCTGAGCAACAAAAGTGAAACTCAGTCTCAAAAAAAAAAAATGTAGTAAATGTCTCATATATGCTTGAAAATAATGTATACTCTGCACTGCAGGGGTTAGTGTTTTATATATGTGTATGCATACATGCACACATATTTATCTATGTCCATGAGATCAAGTCTTGTGTTGGTCAAATTACGTTTGTTTGTGTTTATTTTCTTTTGTCTGATTATTCTGTTACCAATGGAGGTTTTAAAAATCTCTCACTCTAATTGTGGCTTACTTGTTTCCTAGCAGCTCTCCCTATGTTACTTTTTATAAATTGGGACCATTTTATTAGGTTCAAACAAATTGAAAATTGTTATATCTTCCTGAAAAATTGAACTTTTTCTCACAATACTATTTCCCCTAAAGTATGCTTTGTCTAATATTAATGTACCAATTTTCTTTTCATGAGTCTCTGCTTTTTCTTTTTATTCTCAATATTGCTGTATCCTTATGTATTAGTCTGTTCTCACACTTCTATAAAGAACTGCTTAATATTGGGTAATACAGAAAGGAAAGAGATTTAATCGACTCACAGTTCCACATGGCTGGGGAGGCCTCAGGTTAAGAATTACAGCAGAAGGCAAAGGGGAAGCAAGACACCTCCTTCACAAGGCAGCATGAACTCAGGAGGAACTACCAAACACTCATAAAACCATCAGATCTCATGAGAACTCACTATCAGGAGAACAGCATTAGGGAAACCATACCCATGATCCAATTACCTCCAACTGGTCTCTCCATTGACACATGGAGATTATGGGGATTATAATTCAATATGAGATTTGGGTGGGGACACAAAGTCAAACCATATCATTCTGTCCATGGACCCTAACAAATTTCATTTCCCTTTCATATTTCAAAACTAATCAAGCCTTCCCAACACTCCCCCAAAGTCTTAATTCATTCCAGCACTAACCCAAAAGTCCAAGTCCAAAGTCTTATCTGAGACAAGTCAAGTTCCTTCCACCTATGCGCCTGTAAAATCAAAAGCAAGTTATTTACTTCCAAGACACAATGCGGGTACTGACTGGGTAAATGTTCCTGTTCCAAATGGCAGAAATTAGCCAAACCAAAGGGGCTACAGGTCCCATGCAAGTCTAAAATCTGGTGGGGCAGTCATTAAAGTTCCAAAATAATCTCCTTTGACTCCATGTCTCATATCCAGGTCATGCTGATACAAGAGGTGAGCTCCCATGGTCTTGGGCAGTTCCACTCCTGTGGCTTGGTAGGGTACAGCCCCCCTCCCAGCTGTTTTGACTGGCTGACATTGAGTGTCTACAACTTTTCCAGGTGCACAGTGCAAGCTGTCAGTGGACTTACCATTCTGATGTCTGGAGGATGGTGGACCTCTTCTCACAGCTCAACTGGGCAGTGCCCCAGGGAAACTGTGTGTGGGGTCTCTGACTCCACATTTCCCTTTCACACTGCCCTAGGAGAGGTTCTTCTATAAGGGCTCCATCCCTATGGCAAACTTCTGCCTGGACATCCAGGCTTTCCATACAGCCTCTGAAATCTAAGCAGAGGTTCTTGTCCCAAACCTCAACTTTTGAATTCTGTGCACCCACAGGCCCACCAACACGGCTTAGGGCTTGTGTCCTCTAAAGCAATGGCCTGGACTGTACATTGGTCCTTTTTAGCCAAAGCTGAGATACAGGGCTCTGAGTCCTGAGACTGCACAAAGCAGCAATGCCCTGGGTCCAGCCCATAAAACCTGTTTTTCCTCTTAAGTCTTCAGGACTGTGATGGGAGGGGAAGCCACAAAGGTCTCTGACATGCCCTGAAGCCATTTTGCCCATTGTCATGGTGATTAACATTCGGCTCCTTATTACTTAAGCAAATATCTGAAGCTGGCTTGAATTTCCCCTCAGAAATGGGTTTTTCTTTTCCATTATATTGCCAGGATGCAAATTTTCCAAACTTTTTGGCTCTGCTTCCCTTTTAAACGTAAGTTTCAGTTCCAAACCATCTCTTTGTGAATGCATAAAACCAAATGATTTTAAGGTCACCCAGGTCACCTCTTTGAACACTTTGCTGCTTAGTAATGTCTTAAATCATCTAAAATACCCCAAATCATCTAAAATACCCTAAATCATCTCTCTCATGTTCTACAGATCTCTAGGGCAGGAGCAAAATGCTGCCAGTCTCTTTGCTAAAGCATAGCAAGAGCCACCTTTATTCCAGTTCCCAACAAGTTCCTCCACTCCATCTGAGACCATCTGAGCCTGGACTTCATTGTTAATATCACTATTGGCAATTTGATCAAAGCCACTGAACACGTCTCTAGGAAGTTCCAAACTTTCCCACATCTTCTTGTCTTCATCTGAGCCCTCCAAACTGTTCCAACCTCTTCTGGTTACCCAGTTCCAAAGTCACTTCCACATTTTTGGGTATCTTTATAGCAATACCCAACTCTCTGCAGTTCCAATTTACCGGATTAGTTCATTCTCACACTGCTATAAAGAATTGCCCAAGACTGGGTAATTTCAAAAGGAAAGAGGTTTAATTGACTAACTGTTCTACATGGTTGGGGAGGCCTCAGGAAACTTACAATCATAACAGAAAGCAAAGAGAGAAGCAAGGCACCTTCTTTACAAGGTGGCAGGAAGGAGAATAAATGCAGGAGGAACTACCAAACACTTATAAAACCATCAGATCTCATGAGACCTCACTATCACAAGAACAGCATGGGGGAAACTGCTTTCCATGATCCAATTACCTCCAACTGGTCTCTCCCTTGATATGTACATGTTACAGGGATTTTAATCCAAGATGAGATTTGAGTGGGGACACAAAGCCTAACCATATCACGTTATGTTTCTGACGTGTATCTAAGCAGGTCCTTTTTATTTATTTGTTCTTTTTTTTTTTTTTTTTAGATGGAGTCTCGCTTTGTTGCCCAGGCTGGAGTATAGTGGTGTGATAGTGGCTCACTGCAACCTCAACCTCCCGGGTTCAAGCGATTCTCCTGACTCAGCTTCCTGAGTAGCTGGGACTACAGGTGCATGCCACCACACCCGGATACACACACACACACACACACACACACACACATGCACATATGTATAAATTTTTTTTTTCATTTTTAGTAGAGACAGGGTTTTACCATATTGGTTGGGCTGGTCTTTAATTCCTGACCTCAAGTGCTCCATCCACCTCAGCTTCCCAATGTGCTGGAATTACAGACGTGAGCCACTATGCCTAGCCCATTTGAGCCACTATGCCTAGCCCTGGGATTTCACCATTGTTCTATTTTCTGTTTGTCTATCCGTTCTTTTAGACTTCTCTCCTTTGTTGCTTTCCCTCAATTCAGTTTTATTAAGTCTTTTTCTCCCCCACTCATCTGAAAATTATATATTATTTTTAACATTCTTTTAGTGGCCATCCCAGGGATAAAAAGTCTAAGTTATGGACTTCTCACAGCCTAATATTCTGGGAATATTATCCCAGGGATAAAAAGTCTAAGTTATGGACTTCTCACAGCCTAATATTCAGTATTCTGAGAAGAGGTACTTTTATCCTCTTCCCAGAAAATGCAAGGATGTTAAAAATTGTGTGTGCCACTGCCAAGATATATGCAACACTTTTATACTTTAAATACATGTATATGTATTTTAAAAAATCATAAGACATTATTTTTAAGATAGTCAACATTCATTTAGTTTTGCCCTCATTATTTATTATTATTGCATCTCTGGAAAATTTCACAGGCCACAGAATTATAGGTGGCAGGTACATTAATATTTTAAATTTTTAAGTTCCCAGTTTTTTAGTTTTTACTATGTTTGTTGAGAAATCCATGTCCATCTTAATGCTGTATGATTGAAAGTAGAAAGACTATTTTTTTCTGATTGTTTTAAACTTTTTTTTTTTGGTCTTAGGTGTGGTTTCCACTAGAGATTGACAGGAATGCTTAAATCTGAATTTAAGTTTTTCAGTTTTGACATTTTCAGCCATTCTCTCTCTCTCTCTCTCGTTTTTTTAATGAGACAGAGTCTTACTCTATTATCCAGGCTGGAATGCAGTGGCACAATTTTGGCTCATTGCAACCTCCACCTCCTGGGTTCAAGCAATTCTTGTGCCTCAGCTTCCAGAATAGCTGGGACTACAGGCACATACCACCATGCCTGGCTAATTTTTATAGTTTTAGTAGAGCTGGGATTTCACCATGTTGGCCAGCCATTCCCTCTTTAAAAAATGCTTTTGTCCATTCTCTCCCCCATCCACTTTAGGAATTCACATGTATATGTACATGTTTATATTAGAACTTCTCACTGTATCCCGTATTAAACTTACCTTCTCCTATATTTTCCTTTCTTTCCTCTGTTTACTCTGGACATTGTCTTCTGACTTACCTTTCAGTTAAGGAATTCTTTCCTCTGTGGTGTCTAATTTGCTACTAAATCCATCCACAAAGGTCCTAATTTGGGGGATTATATTTTTCAGTTTTAGAATATCTATTTTTCTTTTTCATAGTTTGTATCTTTCTACAAAATTCTTAATTGGGTCAAAATTCTCAACATAGCTATTTTAAATTTGATAACTACAATATCTAGAATTACTGTGGGTCTTTCTATTCTCTGTTGTGTCACATAACTTGTCATGTGCCTATATTTTGTGTGAAGACAAAACTTGTAAAATTGTCTGGACATGTAGAAATTGATAATTCTCCAGAGAGAATTAATGTTTGCTTCTGTTAAGTGCCTGAGGACACTAATAATACCAGATTTTATTAATTTATAGAAATTTTGATAATTTGAAGCTGAAATATCTTCCTAGGAAAGCCTAGCTACTTCAATTTATCTTTCTCCCTAAAGTACAACATTTTGGGGTCCAAAGTGAGAAGAGATGACTAGGGCCACAATCCCCTGTGATAGGCCTTGCACTCTGGCCCAATCCCGTTATACATACAGCCTGTCAAATGCACCTTTTGGTCTCTCAGTTCCTGTTTCAGGAATCAACACATCCCCCAGGAAAAAAAAAAAAACAATCTCAAATTAGAGATCTCCCTCCTTAGAACTCTGTCCTCATTCAGATCCTATCCTACTGATACCACTTTGCTTTCTGATACACTTAATAAAATGTGTTTGCTTTTTGTCCAGCTTTTTAAATTGTTCTCAACAGGATGGTCTGCATTACCTACCTTGCTATTACAAGACTCAGAAGTCTTTGAAGCAGAGAACTAATAAAGCAGTATAAAACCTTTAAAAAATCATGGAAAGGCATACTGGAGAAAGCAAGTCTGGAAATCATCAATGAAACTACTATGAGATCAGTTAATATAATAAAATATTCCTATTATAACTGAATACTATAATATTGATAATAGCTATGTATAAAAAGTTTGATGATTTAAAATATTGCGCTGCAAGTCAGTATTTTCCAAAATAGTAATAGATATATTAAAACTTCAAACACTTTAAAAAGGATCTTCTAAACAAACAAACAAAAAAGCTGATTGTAGCTTTTCTAATTATTCTCTCTATAATGAGACCGTAGAAAAAATCTGTATTTCAACATTTCCACTATTGACTCCTCATCCATGATCAAAACGAAAACAAAGCCCCTCAAATCTAGTATTATCTTTTTCGAGATACTAATCCATTTCTCTGCTTCTTTTCAGTTAATTTTTGAAAGCAGAAATCTACTTTTACTGCCCTTACTCCATTATCTCCTATGGAATCCATGATGTATTATAATATCTTCTCTTCCCCAGTTCACAATCCCTACACTGAAACTAATAAATTAAGTGGCAGATTTGATGGGCTTTTCCATTTTTATCTTATTTTATTCCTGAAACATTCAACAAATTTCTTCTGCATGTTGCTCTTTCCCTTTATTTGAAAATATTTACACCCCTCTTGGTCTCCCTCTTTTCTTTATTTGAAAATATTTCACACTCCTCTTGGTCTCATACCCATTAATGTTCCTCTTTAGTGCCCCCTTTCCTCCATCTAGACTTTAAAATTGGCTCTCTTCTAAGTGAAAAGATCTATGAAATTAAAGAGCTATAGAGCCTTGCTACTTAAACTGTGTTCCAGGGACCAGCTGCATTGACATCACCTAGAAGCTTATTGTGAATCTAAGATCTGAGGCTTAGTCCAGAGCTACAGATTCACTACTGAGTTGCATGCACAACACATTTGAGAGGCTACAAATAGAGCTTCTGAAGAGATCAAAGACCTGCAGTATGAGTAAGTGACAAAGAAATGGGCTTCCCTACATAACTTCCTATTTGTGACAGTTAACACAGCAGTTTTGAAATCTCTGTCAAACTAATACAATGGCTTCTAAATTAGTTGTTGTGATAGACTATATTATTGTTACTAAGCCTGTATTCCCTGTTGAGGAATATAAAATATCCTTCACCTTCCTACTGATATCAGACAGGGCCAACTTGCTTTGCCTATAAAACATATGTGTCTTCTAGGTAGAAGTATTTAGAGCCATTTTAACTGTCTTTTCTCACTATCTCAAAACCACAGATCTTCCATATAGTGGCTGCTCCATCAACGTGTATTTCAGAAGGAAGATGTAATTTCTAAAAGATTATTCCACATACACACATGTGGGCACATGAGTCAGGCTATTCCCAATTCTACTCTTGGTTAAATTATTACGCCTTGGGAGACTAAAAAAAAAAAAAAGAATTATTCAACAATTCACGCATAAAAAAGCAAATCATCTACTAGGGGAAATGGAAAAGAGTCTGGCTTGCATGAGTCTTCTCTACTGAAACATTATTCAATGCCACAAGACTGAAATTACGCCAATTATATCAAAGACTCCAGAATCGAGAAGGACATTCTAAAAGAATTACTAGGGAATATAGAAAATAAGTTATAAAAAATGTGGTTGAAAATCTAAATGTACATGTTACAAACATGGACAATGTAAAAATAGTAAAATGAATAAATATTAGCATTTGAGAAGAAGATAAATGAGAAATCAAACTGCTAATGTCATATCAAAGCATGGTTAAATATATCTTACCTAAAACTGAAACAAGACTGTAATAACAATATCAACCTGAAATTTTTTTTTTTTCAGAATCTGCTTAAATTTAGAGACACTCCTTAGGAATTAATCTCTTGCGGTGAAGACGTATTATCTTACATTCTGTCACTCCCTCCTTCTATCCATCCATCCTTCTTTATGTATATACACATAGACGAGATCTCGGCAGTAATGCCTACCCAAATATTAATAATATCTCTGGGTGACTGGATTAGAGGTGATTTTTTAAAGTTTAGTATTTGTAATGCATGACTTATTTATATTTAGTATGAATCAGGTTTATTTTAAAAATTGATGCTTTTTTCTTATAAAAGACTGGAAGCAAATATTCCACAATATTAATGGTTCCTTAATTGTGGTATGTGAAAAATTGTAATTATAATTCTAGTGATTTAGAGTATTTATTGCACAAGGACATTGCCACACAGTCATTTCATCTTCAGCATCTTTCTCTCAGCACATAAACATGCCTTCCTTTTAGCACCTTTTCTTTGTAAGTCACCTCAACTTTCCTAAGGTCTCAATCCTATCCAGAGGTTGGCAGAAAAGTTAAACTTAAACATACATTTTTTTAATTAACCTGCATCATAAAACAGGTGCAAGCCCCAAGTACTTGTGAAGAAAAATAAAAAATAAAAACCTGTTAAATTGATCACGAGTTTGATTGAGAGAAATATCACTAAGGAAAACAGAATGATGTCTTTCACATCCTAAGTCAGTGGTTTTTAACACTAGTTACATATTAGAATTCTGTAAGAAAGTTTGAATTAAAATCTTAGAGATTTCATGATAAAATCTTTGATTATAATATTTTGGCATCAAAAAATTTTAATGGCTTCCCAGGGATTCTAATACATATCCAGCATTGAGACTCACTGCTATCAATGCTGTCCAGTGAAACTTTCTGCAATGGTAAAATGTTTTATATCTCCCTTGTATACTATGGCAGCCACTAGTCATGTGTCTTTTGAGTACTTGAAATGTGTCTAATGAGACTAAAAACTGAATTTAAAATTTTACTTAATTAAATTAATTTACATTAAAATAGCTACATGTGCCTAATCACAAGGATTCCTTGCTTAGCTAAATTTTAATCAGGCTGCTGAACCTTCTCCTAGGCCTATCTGTACACTTCCCTATAAAATCCAGTTTCAGCAAGAATCATGTTGAGTCATTTTAGCAGGACCCTCCCCCCACCCCCGCCCCACACCTCCCATCCTGGATATCTGATTACCTTCCATATCTGATGAGTTTTCTCATCCTCCACTGTCCAGGTGAAGTGTGATTACCCTGGTCTGTCTTCAGCAAGAATCCTGGTAGGTCCGTTTCACCAGAATCCCCTTTATTTCTGAGGTTACCTCCTAACAATTTTCCATTCATCTACCCCTACTCTACTCCTTGGCTATAAATTCCCACTTGTCCATTTTGTATTTGGAGTTGAGCCCAATCTCTCTCCTTAACCACAAAATCTCATGGCCACAGTCCCTATACCTATTGCAATTGTCTAGGATAAAATTTGTCTTACCGAAGTATTATCAAAAAATTTTTTCTTTAACACAAGTTACTACCATAATAGACAGTGCAAATACAGAATCCTGAATCCAAATTTCACAATTCAGTTCCTCATTTGCATTAGCTGCATTTCAGATAGTCAAAAGCCATATTTGCCTAGTGGGTACCATACTAGACATCACAGATGCAGACCACTTTCATCATCTCAGTAAGTTCTATGTAGTACTCTCAAAAAAATCTAAAATAGAGAGTTGTAACTATCTAAAAATCTACAGTTTAATATTTAAAACCTACCCTCCGTTAAAATGGACTGTTAGATAACAGCATATTTGGATTGCTTTGCCCTGTACGGAACTGTTTTTACTAACTTGCAGTTTAAAGCTACGCCACTGAACTATTTTCAAACTATATTTAATGGGTTTTAAAAAAATAAAAATAGACTTTTGAAGATAAAGTCCATACTCACTATAAAAATAAGCTTTTTGGTTTGTTTTATTTTATTAGAGTTTCATGAGAATTTTTTTGTTATATTCTCACTGTAAGAATAACTGTGTTTCTCCTGGCTGCCTAAGTAACTTACCTTTATCCTACAGACACTGATTTATTTCTGATTACGTTTTCCTTTTTCATTGACTGCTAGAAAACAAAAGCCAATTTTTGTCCTTTTTAAAATATGTGTATTTGACCTTAAAACATGTTCTTTTTGTACTACATTGAACAAAATTAAGAGTCTCTTAATGTAAGCTTCCTAGTGGCCATGAAATAAGCCTTCATACACAGAAAAACACTATCTGCAGTTGTTTTACTTTTAATGTTAGATTTCTGGAAGTTAAAAATATAAAAACCTACTTTCTCTTAAGTCTTCTACCATAAAAATGCATTCTATTTATAATCTAGCAAATTTTAACACTGTCTACAGTGCTTTAAATAGCTGACCAACTCAAACTGGAAAATTAAATGTCCCTAAATAATCCTATTATAAACATGGGTAACTAAGTTCTCTTATACATACAGCAGGTCCTTGAATAACACTGTTTTGTCATCATTTTTTTATAACTTTGATGAGAAAAAAAATCAATTCCTAGTCAAAGCCACTGAGTGGCATTTTACACATTTTACCCACATCTGTATAGGTTTTCTCTGGGTACTCCAGTTCCCTCTCACATCCGAAGACGTGCACGTTAGCTAATTAGTGTCTAAACTATGCTAATGTGAATGAGTGTGTGTGTTTGTGTGCGTGCGCCCTGAGGTGGAATGGTGTCCTGTCTAGGGCTGGTTCCCAGCTTGTACTATGAGCAGGACAGGATCCAGCCAACAATGACTCTGACCTGGAATAATTTGTAAATAATTATTTTACTTGTCTTTATTAATCTTTAATGTTTATTTCACATTTATTTCAATGTTTAATAATGGAAGTGCTTTGGGTCTTTGTTTAGAAGTTTGCTGATGTTTTTGTGACCCAAAATATGTGGTAGGAACTTAACTCTTCTTTACATCAATTAGCTTAAGGTGAAATTGGTTTCCTTATACATTATTTGGCTTCAAAGTTACAGTTTCCACAAACCTATTAAAGTGAGGACTTACTATACTAAACTGCATTTATATATTTACTATATTCTATTTTAAACACATTAATTGCTTCTAACAAGTAAACCTCCTAAGAACTTAAATATTAAATAAAACCTTATAGTAAGTTTTAAATATAACAAATGTTAAGTTCTTAAGCATTCCAGTAGTTTCTAAGTTTAGCCAAATTCTTATATCTTTCAACTTAAAATCACAAGTCAAAAAACAATTACACAAGTATGCATTTAAAATTATATGACTAATTTGCATGCACTTTTATAAGTTTAATTTGCTGAAACATAACAAATGCCTTAAAGACCAAATACACTGATTATTCCTAGACTTAAAACAAAAATATTAATATAAGCATTTAATAAATTTTGTCATTTTATTTTACTTCTAACCTTCCCATTGATAAAAGACTTATCCACTAAGAAAAGTGTGGTTCCCAGACCAGCAGCATCAGCAATACTTGAGAACTTGTTAGAAATGCAAATTATGAGCCACACAGAATACACAAATTCTAGGAGAGGTATCCAACAATGTTTTTCTAACAAGCCCTTCAGAAAATGATTCTGTTGCATGGTGAGGTTTGGGAACCATCAGCTTATTTTAGAGGCAGTTTTGTTCTAGAACAAAGATAATACAGGATTTCCTATCAGCTATCCAGTGAGATGAGCAGCAGTTCTAAAACAGGCAAATCAATCTCATGCCTGAGGACCACTGAACTAAATGAAACACTATTAAGAAAGGCTAACTAGATGGGAGTTACCATTAGAGCCCACTGAGGTTGCTGATCAAGTATTCTCTTCCTCCCACCCCGACTTTAGGAAAAGAGATTAAGACTGGAGCCAGATAGGGTTATCTTCCACCAACACTGTGAGATTTTTGTTTTGTGATGGTGGTGGTTGTTTTAAATAGATACTGTAACAACTGGCATTCCAGGTCCCTTAGAGCAGTGGTCCCCAACCTTTCTGGCACCAGAGACCGGTTTCATGGAAGACTATAGATGTGGGGGCAAGGGGTGGGGGATGGGGAGAATGATGGTTTCTCAATGAAACTGTTCCACCTCAGATCATCAGGCACTGGACCTTGCATGTGCAGTTCACAGTAAGGTTTACACTCCTATGAGAATCTGATGTCCCCATTGATCTAACAGGAGGCAGAGTTCAGGAAGTAATGCTGGCTCACCTGCTGCTCACCTCCTGTTGTACAGCCTAGTTCCTAACAGGCCATGGACTAGGGCTGGGGACCCCTGTCTTTCCTTGGCTCAAGATAAGCCATTATGTAACATTCACTTACTTATTTACTTTATTTATTTATGGACAGAGTTTCACTCTTATTTATTTATTTATTTAGAGACGGAGTTTCACTCTTTCACCCAAGCTGGAGCGAAGTGGTGCAATCTCCATTCACTGCAACCTCTGTACCCTGAGTTCAAGTGGACTCTCCAGCCTCAGCCTCCTGAGTAGCTGGGATTACAGGCGTGTACCATCATGCCCGGCTGATTTTTGTACTTTTAGTAGAAACAGGGTTTTGCCATGTTGGCCAGGCTGGTCTCAAACTCCTGACCTCAGGTGATCTACCTGCCTTGGCCTCCCACAAAGTGCTAGGGGTGTGCCACCGTGCCTGGCCAACCATTATCTAACTCTTAATATATCATCTGAGGTGGCAATTTCCAACCTAAGACATAAATGATTTTTCTCACACTCTCACTAAATCTTGCATTTCCAGCTGTCATTTTACTATCTTTCTAACCCTAAAGAACCTTCAAGGATAATCCATCCCATCCTTACAATCTTAGGTAATTTAATTTTTAATACCTTACATGACAGGATTTTAATTTTTCTCACATTTTTTTCCCCTATCTTAAGGACTATAACTCTTGCAAATGCTAAGAAAACACCTAAATAAATTCTGAATCTCTCCTTTCTTTCTTTGGCTCATATTTTTCTTTTTTTTTTTTTTTTTGAGATGGAGTTTTGCTCTTGTTACCCAGGCTGGAGTGCAATGGCACCATCTCGGCTTACCGCAACCTCTGCCTCCTGGGTTCAGGCAATTCTCCTGCCTCAGCCTCCAGAGTAGCTGGGATTACAGGCACGCACCACCATGCCCAGCTAACTTTTTGTATTTTTTTTTTTTTAGGAGAGACGGTTTCACCATGTTGACCAGGATGGTCTCAATCTCTTGACCTTGTGATCCACCCGCCTCGGCCTCCCAAAGTGCTGGGATTACAGGCTTGAGCCACCACTCCCAGCCGGCTCATATTTTTCAAAAGGAAAAAGGATAACAATAACACTATCTCATCAAATTTTTATTAAGATTACATAAAAAACATTTACTCACAGCCTGCCCCATTACAGCTATTATTTTTGCGATAGGTTGAATAGCATTTATCTGAAATGCTTGGGAACAGAAGGGCTTTGAATTTTGGATTTTTTGAATTTTCCTAAAGGATAAGATGGATTTGGAATCTGTGCATTACTGACTGAGCATTCCAAATCCAAAATGCTCCAAAGAGCATTTCCCTTGAGCCATGTAGGCCCTCAAAAAGTTTGATTTTGGGTTTTCTGATTTGGGATGCTCAACCTGTATTACTACTTCTGTTATTACTAAAAGTATTATCATTATCATCATCATCCCATTTATTGAAATAGTCATTACCCCAATCCAAGAAATGATTTTTTTATACCTCCCAATATTAAGTACAAACCCTTATTATACACTCCCATAGTATATTTTACTTTCCCATGCCTAATACCCAACACCGTTATAAATTCCTTATCCAATGTCTATTTTCCCAACTAGAAAGGATCATTAATGGACCCTTAGTACCCTCACCAGTAAAAATAAAAACGCTAATATTAATTACCTCATAGGGTTGTTGCTGAGGGTTAACTTGTGCTTAGACACAGCAATCACCATATGTGTTGCCTATTATAATTATTATTCCATGTCTTGGTTTACTTATTTTCTATGATTACCCAAAGTGAACCAATAACAAAAATAACAATCTCAGGCTTCTGAACTCTTCTCCTTCAATTACATACATTCATCACATGAGATTTTCTTAATGTAAACCTAAAATGAAATTTTAGCATCAGGTATAATCATTTTAAAATATTATTATTAAATAGGCTTTCCTTGACATGTCAAATAATTCAGGTCATAAAAATGTAATATGTTTCCACTTAACTTCATTTTCCATCAGCTCTTTTCGTATATACACACATACCAGTAATATATACGCTATGAGGCAGAGCAGTTTTAGGTGCTCAGTTCACCAATTTGCAACTAAGGTCTATGGTTGGTATTACAAGTTGTTAATGTCCCATATTCAAAGTTGAAAGTACTGTTGGCTTCTGTGGTCAGCACTTCTGCAGAGGAATAGCCATTTTAATAGAACTGTTCCATCACTGTTTCCACTACTGCTATCCACCACTGTCATCCTCCCACCAAGGAGCCAAGAAGGACTAAGACAAAAAAGGAGACCCCTGCTTCTATTCCTTCTCACAACCCAACATTAGAGGAGTTATGCATCAAGAAAGGGTGGAGGGAAGTTTGTGACAGCTAGACCACATCTCTTCTTCACTACAAACCTAACCTGGAAGGGAAACTGAGGTTGAGATAAATGGAGGTTGAAACTGAATATGAGACTGAAATTTCTAAATAAATGTACCCAGTCTTAAATAACTGTAAGATACTGTTTTAACTGCAAAAAATAAAAGAAAAGAAAATGTATAAGGACTGAGCTGTGCTCAAAGAATCCTGTCACCAAGTGGGAAAATGAGGTAGATATAATAGGACAGCTTATGATGAACCTATTCCATGTTTATATTACAGTAAGTTGAGAATCCACACTAGTAAAATTTATCTATATTTATTACAATATAATCTAGTGAAGTGAGTACTTTCAAAGATTATACATTATGAGTTATAGTCATACCCCCAACCAAGAGCTATATTTAAAGTTCAAAACAATTTTTTAAAATAAAAGCATAAGGTACCCTTTAATCAGGAACAAGCATTATATTTCAAGATGTTTCCTTTGTAATTGTTATTAACTAGATCAATGGTGTGATAATGTCTTTAATATGTATAAGTCTCAATTATGATTTTCCTGGGAGAGCTATAATGATGGAGCCAGCAAGCACTAAAAGCAGGTAAGGGCAAAAGCAGCCACCTTGGAGAGAAGTAAAGGAAGGAGAGACACTAACAGTCTAGAAAATGGTTTGTTTATAGAAAGGGTAAACTCAGAAACATTTAACCAAAGTTGTTGTTTTCTTTTCTTTTTTTTTTTTTTTTTTGAGATGGAATCTCATTCTGTCATTCAGGGTGGAATACAGTGGTGTGATCTTGGCTCATGGCAGCCTCCACCTCCCACGTTCAAGCTATTCTCCTGTCTCAGCCTCCCGAGTAGCTGCAATTACAGGAGTGCGCAACCACACCCAGCTAATTTTTGTTTTAGTTTTGAGACAGAGTCTCATTCTGTGGCCCAGGCTGGAATGCAGTGGGGCAATCTCACTGCAACCTTGCATCCTGGGTTCAAGCAATTCTCCTGCCTCAGCCTCCAGGGTAGCTGGGATTACAGGTGTACACACCATCACACCCAGCTAATTTTTGTATTTTTAGTAGAGACAGGGTTTCACCATGTTGGCCAAGCTGGGCTCGAACTCCTGACATTGTGTTCCACCTGCCTCGGCCTCCCGAAGTGCTGGGTTTACAGGCGTTAGCCACGGCAACCAGCTGACATTTGACCAAAGTTTTATCTGGTCTATCCTTAGTCTGTCAATGGCAAAACTATCCTATCAACATCATTACTGAACATCACTCCCCTTCTACTCCTTTGTGATACAAACTCCTCTGACGTTGGGTTGTGAGAAGAAACAGAAATAAGGTTCCACTTTTTCATCTTAGAAGATGAAAGGAGGAGTAAAATAAAATCACTAACCATAAAGGGTTTCCTGGAATGCAATCATTCCGTATATGTAAAAGCATCTGTAACAAGAAATACTCCTATAATAGACAGGACTTTAAAAAGAACTAAAGAAAGAATGATAGCGGGAAACTTAAGCAGCAATTAAAAAGCGAAATAAGAGTAGTGTCAAGCAAAAAGAGCGAAGAAATCCTTCAAACAGACTGACAGATACTCATTCTGAAGGACACAAACACAAAGAACCCTAGAGCCAAAATCCATCTGATAAGCAGCTGCAAAGCACAGAATTCCCCTTTCAAACAAAGGCTAGCTGGAAATACTTGAAGAATCATTTATTTTTTGCTTGTATATTTACATGTTGCTTCTCAAAAGTCAGCAAGTTTTTACTATTTCTGCTCCAAATGAAAATGCTCTAGGACAGAGAACTATTGAAATCGCCAAATCCAACCGCATTTACAAAGAGAAAATATAGGCCCAAAGAGACTTAAGTAACTTGTCCAATTTCTTTTTTTGAGACGGAATTTCGCTCTTGTTACCCAGGCTGGAGTGCAATGGCTCGATCTCGGCTCACCGCAACCTCCGCCTCCTGGGTTCAGGCAATTTCTTTCAGGAAGTTAATGCTAGGATGTACCTACTCACATGACTGTGGTCATACTTTGACCTCACAAGGCCTCTCTAAGGTGTCAGACATTTGGGGCCACTACGAATATTAAAGAATTTGCAATGAATTCATAAGGCAGCTTCAACAGAAGAGGAATACATATCACTTCTGTAGTGCCACTTTGAAGGAAGATGTCAGATATAGCTGTGTACTACACACACACACGTGCACACACACACACACACACACACACACCAGCCTCCTGAGCAAAGTAGCTGGAACTAGAGACAAGTGCCACCAAATGAATCGGTACATGTGTTCGGGCTTATTTATTAAAATACTAACCATATTCCTTTTTAGTTAAGTTACTCCACATACCTCTGAATTCTCCATCTATCTCAAGGTTGGTCACGTATCAACTGTTTTCAATTAGAGTACTGAAAACTCGTTTAAAAAAATCCTTGCTTCAAACACTTTAAAGTCCCATTCCTATGTCTGGTCCCACCTTTAAGAGGATTTCTGCATTTGGTTAACGTCCTTCAGAGCAGAAACAAAAAGTATATCCCTCCCCTTTTAATATCCTAATTCCATAAACAGCAATTCTAAAGACAGAAGATATTTTGTGTAGAGTAAGCATCCTAAAATGAGATTTTAATATTTCTTCAAAGCTGAAATTACATACCTACACACATAGATCAATAGATGTTCTTACTGTTTTACTGCTTTAAAGTAACTGGCAAGGCCCAGCATGGTGGCTCAGGCTTGTAAACCCCAGTACTTGGAACGGCTGAGGCAGGAGGATCTCTTGAGGCCAGGAGTTTAAGACCAGCCTGGGCAACACAGCGAGACTCCATCCCTACAAAAAAAACATTTAAAACCAAAAAATGACTGGCAGGATGTGGAATTATAAATAGATTTAACATACTTGATGCCTATCTCTATTTTCTAAACGAATGCTCATTTATTTTCATAACCCTAAAATGTTAAAGCAATTAACAAAAACAAAATAAGACATGGCTAGGGTGTCTGCTACCTGTTAAAGGAAGCCAAGGACACTGGAAGTTACCCTATGTATTATGCTAAAACTGTTCAGCAGCATTTAAAAATATTCTGTAAGTTTTCAATATCACGTCGTTACAACTGACTGTTTTAAAGAATGGCATAAAGCCACTGCGGTGAAAAGAAAAAAAGAAACATCAACACAACACAAAATAAACAGGAACTGAGAAAGTTCTGCCACAAGACAAAGCGCAGCCTTTCAAAAAGTTCACGATGCAAAAAGTCAACTAATTTCCAATGTTAATGAAGCGTTTTGTTTTACAAAGAAGGATCTGGCTTTTTATGTTTCGGTTAGGAAGTGAATCCTGACAGCTGACAAACAACAAGACTGACCCAAACCCAAACCAAAGCCGGCACAGCGCTCTTCAAGAATCGAAGACTGAAAACATGGACGTCATAACTGGTTCAGTCTTCACCTCCCAGTGGGAGGGAAAGAGAGCATGGATCGCACCCTTGAAATACTTGGCGGGGAAAGAAAATCCAGTCTAGGTGAGGAAAGCAGGAAGAGCAGAGCAGGAAGAGCCGGCACGCAGCTGAAAGTCTTCCGACCCCAGAGCCTAACGAGTCCTTCCTTCCTCGCACCCGGCAGCCGCCGCCCCAGCCGCGTCGCCCGCCCGGGCCCAGGCACACCTGCCAGGCCATTCAGCGACCCACGCCCGGCGCCACTACCGTCACCTCCCCCCAGCCCTCAGCCTGGGTCGGTCGCGCGGGAGGGAAAGGAGGACGGGCTCACCAGGTCCCTCCGGGCTGGACGGCGCCGGGGGCCGGTGGGGCGGAGACCCGCAGCCGGGGTCCCCCTGGGCGGGTTCCCTCAGGTAATCCTCGAAGCGCACCTGCCGGGCTTCGCCGCCGCCCGTGAACCCCCACAGGCGGTTGGCAGTGCCCCGCAGCAGGCGCCCGCTCTTCCCGGTGAACGTGGTCAGGTAGTCCATGCTGCCGCCGGGCCAGACGCGGAACGTGGACCCAGGAGGTCAACAGTTTTTGGGGTGGCGGCCACCACAAGCGCGCCCACCCGGCAGTGCGACCCGACCTGGGGTAGGCGGCTCCGCGCGCCTCACAAGAGGCGGGGAGGGGGAGGGGGGCGTTCCTCTCCCGGCCCGGGGACGGACCATCAGGAAACCATGAGTCGGGGGAGCAGAAGACGGACAAAAGTTTTTGAAAAGTTTTTCCTCCGGCTTTCAAGTGCGAAATGAGGCAGAACTTAGCTTGCCAAATAGGTATATTCTTCCTGGAACCGACGCAGTGTCAGAAAGCTGGTCGCTTTTAAGCAAACTGGACGGGTCCTCTCCGCGCACCCCCCATTCGCCTGGCGCCAATGGAGCTGGCCTGCCCCGCCCTGCCCCTCCCCGCCCCGTTTGAGCTCCGACCGAACTTTCAGGACTGCGGGGGGAAGACGTGGACACCCAGCCTTCTGCCGAGGTCAGAGAAGGAGATAAAAATGGCCTAGGGGAGACTCTGCTGGAGTTGCATGGAGTTCGGGAGCCTAAGAGGAGTCTGAAAATAACTGTCAAAAAGTTTGAAGGGTGTGTGTGTTGGCGTGGGGGAAAAAGAGGGTGGAGTGCATCACATAAACTTTTGTAGCTAGTATTTACTTTTTTTTTTTTTTTTTAGATGGAGTCTCAGATTGGAGTGCAATGGCGCAATCTCGGCTTACTGCAACCGCTGCTTCCCGGGTTCAAGCCATTCTCCTGCCTCAGCCTCCTGAATAGCTAGGACTACAGGCGCCTGCCACCATGCCCGGCTAATTTTAGTATTTTTAATAGAGACAGGGTTTCACCATTTTGGCCAGGCTGGTCTCGAACTCCTGACCTTGTGATCCGCCTGCCTCGGCCTCCCAAAGTGCTGGGATTACAGGAGTGAGTCACCAAGCCGGCCTTCTTTGTTGTTGTTGCTAAGGGCAGTGGAGATACTTTCGACACAAGAATGCAGTCATAATTAAAACGTGAATAGTAACATTTTAAGTTCGTTGTGCCATTATGAACTCATGTTGGTGTTGGACATTCTATGATCCCTGTCCTGTTGAAGCAACGTAATTGAGGGCTTTAGTTTTCAGATCTGCCTTTCAGGGACAAAAAATCTACACAGGGAAGGAGCAGTGACTTGACAGACATTTACAACCCGATTTTGCTTCCTGTGAGATCTGGTTAGTCTCTGTCTTTCACATCTGTTTGTAGCTCTTTTAGTTTTTCCAGGCATTAAATAAGTAAACCCTCTTTTTTGGAATCACTACTCTATCAATATATTGAGGAGAAAAAAAGATTTGAATTTCTTAGGGAGTTGAAGAAGTACCCACTCTAACAATAGAATCCAGAAAATCAGGCTTAAGCTTTTGGCCAAACTACTAAAGATTATCCCTCCTGACACATACCCTTTTTTTTTTTTTTAACCAGTTGACTGATCTTTTTCTCATCACTATTTTCAGCTTAAATTCTTACTAGGTTGGATAAATTTCACCATTTTAATATCAACATCACCATTATGCCTGGTGAAAAATACAGAATATCTGGGCTGCACCCTAGAGTGTCTAATTTGGTGTTTATAGGAAAGGGGGCCAGGAGAATCCACGTATCCAGCAATCCATGATTTCAGGGTTGTGTCTTGGGAAATAACTGCTCCAGACTTCCATACTTCCTAAGGACCTATTTTGATGTTGCAATGTTAGGAATGTTTGTGCTTTCCCGCAAATTCGTATGCTGAAATCCTAACCCCAATGTGATGGTATTAGGAAGTGGGGCCTTTGGGAGGTAATTCATGAGGATAGAGACTTCATTAATGCAACTTGTGTCCTTATAAATAAGGGACCTAGAGAGCTGTCCCCATCTTTCTGCCATAGGAGGACACAAAAACACATCAGTTTGCAAAGCAGAAGAAGGTCTTCACCAGAAACCAACCATGCTGGCACCCTGATCTTGGACTTCTAGCCTCCAGAACTGTGAGAAATAAATGTGTGTTTATAAACCACTCCTCTGTGGTCTTTATTATAGCATCTGTAAAGAACTAAGACAGCTACTAAGTAGCATTCCATTTGACAAGCCTTACCATGCACTTCTTCTGAGTTCAATGAAAAAGAGGCTCTGTAGTTTTAAAAATCAAATTTCAATGGCTTAGTCTAATCCTCATTAACAATTTAAATTTTTTTTCTAAGATATATTTTACGTCTTCTCGGAATTTATTGGTTATAAGCATAATGAATGCTTGAGATTTTACCTCATTAGATCTGCACTTTTACATCCAAAATTTGCAGGAACCTTCATTCTACCAATTCAAATACAGATTTACAGGTAGTTAACCTATATGTATTTTTTTTCCTGCTATTTCATAGAAGGCTAGAGCTACTGGAAAAAAATGTACAACTTTGATGACTGAATGCCTTACAATCTTTGATTTAAACTCAGCGGAGTCTTAATGTCTCTAAAATCCTTTTATTCATAGAGTCAGTGTTCTCTTTTATTCTCTATATTTGTTGTTTGAACTGTCATCATTCTCCTAAAGTTACCAAATTCATCACTTGAACATGTTACTTTGCCTTCTACATGACTCAGAAAATCATAGGCCATCAATATGAACACTTGTCCTTCCTTTTTCTCTTCAATCTACTTCAAGTTGCTCTCTCTCTACGTTGTCTTAGAAGAAGGTCTTTATTCCTGTCTATATCTTTCTTCCAAATTTTCTTTGGATAGTCTAATTATGTTGTCTGTGACTTACCAGCTTTATTATTCCTCTCTGTTCCTTTTCACTATATTTCCTTTCCTCTTATCCTTCCTCTATCAGACACATAAATCCCTCTCACCCTTAAAAAAAAGCTTTCTTATATACCATGCCTGCTTTTTCAAGCTACCTTTTGCCTCATTAAAAAAAAAAAAAACTTTATTGATATGTAATTTATGTACTGTAAATTTCACCTGTTAAAATTACACAAGTCACCTGGCAACAATTCAGGGTTATAAAGCCATCATCAAAATCTATTCTTTGAACATGAACATTTCCATCACCATAAAAAGTAACCTTTTACCCAACTGTAGTCACTTCCCAGTCACACTTGCAGCCCTAGGCAACCACTTGACTATTTCTGCCTCTGGATTTGCCTTTAATAGACATTTCATATAATACTTGGTCTTTGGGGTCTAGCTTCGTTCACTGAATGTTTCTGAGGCTTACTCATGTTGTAACATGTACTAGTACTTCATTGCTTTTTACCGCCAAGTAACATTCCATTATATAAAATATAGAATGTTTTATTGATCCATTCATCCGTCGATGGATATTTGGATTGTTCATACCTTGTGGCTATTATGAATAATGTTGTTAGAAACATCTATGTAATTAAGTTTCTTTGTTGACCTGTTTTCATTTTACATATATAGATAGGAGTGAAATTGCTGGGCCAAAATGGTGGCTTTCAATGTGCAAAAAGGTTTAATTTTGATGAAGTCCAATTTATCAATTTTTATTTTTGTCACGTCTGCTTTTTGCATTGTAGCTAAAAAATCATTAACTAATCCAAAGTATGAAGATTATTATGTTTTTTTCTATGAGTTTTATTTTATTTAGCTCTTATTTTAGGTCTTTGATCTATTTTGGGTTAATTTTCAGGTTTGGTGTGAGGAAGTGATCCAAATTCATTCTTTGATGTTTGGCTATCTAGTTGTTCCAGCACCAGTTATTGAAAAGATGATTTTTCCCCATTGTCTTCACATCTTTATCAAAAATTAACTGACCTTAAATATAAGGTTTCTGGACTATCAATTGTATTCCTAAACCCATGACATTACCAAGCTATCTTGATTACTGTTGCTTCCTAGTAAGTTTTGAAATTGGGAAGTGTGAGTCCTCTCATTTTGTTCTTCATTTTCAAGATTGTTTTAGCTATTTTGAATCCTTTTTATTCCATATGAATTTTAGGATTTAGCTTGTCAATTTCTTCAAAGAAAAAAAGTCAGTTTTAATTTTGATAGGCATTGCATTAAATCTATAGATAAGTATGGAAAGTATCGCTATATCTTCCATAAACAAAAGAATGTCTTTCCACTTACATAGATCTTAAATTGTTTTTAACATGTTTTATGTTTTTCATTGTATGAATCTTGTAGTTTTTTATGACCTACATTAATGTTTTAATTTTGTTGGTATTGTGAATAGAATTTTTTTAAGATTGTCGTTGCTACTATACAGAAATAAAATTGATTTTTGAATACTATCTTTGTATCGTACAACATTGATGGACTTACTAATAAATTCTAGTTGTTGTTAAGTGAATTTCTTAACATTTTCTCTATATAATTACATGTTACCTATAAATAAAGATGGTTTTGTTTTTTTCCTTCCAATCCAGGTGCCTTTTCTTTTCTTGCCTAATTGCTCTGGTTAGAACTTTCAGTACAATATTAAATAGAAGTTGTGGGAGCCGATACCATTTTATTCCTGAATTTGGAGAAAAAGCATTGAGTCTTTCACAATGAAGTATGATACTATCTGTTGTTTTTTTGTAGATGCCCTTACTCAAGTTTAGGAAGCACCATTCTATTCCTAATTTCTGATTTTTTTTTTGTCATAAATGGATGTTAGATTTTGTCAAATGCTTTTTCTGCTTCTGTTGATACAATATTGTGCTTTTAATCCTTTAACCTGTTAATATAGTGTTTATATTAATTAATATTTGTATATCAAATGAACCTTGCCTTCCTTAGATAACATGTAGAAAGTATAATATGATGCTTGATTTGGTTTATTGGTATTCTGCTGATGATTTTTTCTCTATATTCACATTACATATTATATTGGTTTATACTTTTCTTCTCTTGTGATATCCTTGTCTGGCTTTGGTACTTGGGCAATACTGGCCTCTTATAACGACTTGGGAAATATGGCATCCTTTTCTAATTTTTTGGAAGAGTTTCTAAAGGATTGTTACTAATTATTCTCTAAGTGTTTAGTAAAATTCACCATTGAAGCCATCTGGACCTATATATATATATATACATACCTCATTTACCTCATATATTTTACTTCATATATATAAAATCTGTAGATCAGTATGGGAAGTATCGCCATGTCTTCCATAAACAAAAGGATGTCTTTCCACTTATGTAGAACTTCAGTTGCTTTCAGCAATGTCTTGTGCTTCTCATTGTATAAATCTTGTAGTTTTTGTGACATACAATTAATGTATGTATGGTTTTTTTTTTTTTCGGTTTCTACAAATTATTTTATTAGAACGTCAAACTCAAAAGGAACTACCAGGAACATGCCTGACATGACACCTACTGTCATTGCATCCAGAATGTGTTTTATATATATGTGTGTATATATATATATTTTTTTCTTTCTTTTTCAGATTTTCTATTTCTCCTTGCATCAGGTTTGGCAGGTTTTGTCTTTCTTAGGAATTTGTCCATTTAACCTAAGTCATCTAATTTGTTGTTCGTAGTATTCCTTTATAATCCTGTTCATTTCTCTGATTTATATTAATATCAGCTCTTTATTCCTAATTTTCAAAATCTGAGTCCTGTTTTTTTCTTGCTCAGTTTAAATCTTTGTCAATTTTGTTGTTCCTTGCAGCGAGCCAACTTGATGTTTCATTAATGAGGTTTCTCTAATGTTTTTCTATTTCCTATTCCATTAATATCCATGCTAATCTTTATTATTTCCTTCTTTCTATTTGCTTTGTGTTTAGTTTCTTCTATTTCCCCCTCCAACCTCCCTAGTTTCATAAGGCAAAAGGTTAGGCTATTGATTTGAAATCCTCTTTTTTCCTAATATAGATTTTTACAGCTACATACCTCATTAGTTCTGTCCCACAAATTTTAGTATATTGTATTTTAGTTTTTAATCTCAAAGTAATTTTCCTTATGACTTATTATTTGACTCCTTGGCTATTTAGGAGTATGTTGTTCAACTTCCCACTTATTTGTGAATTTCCCACATTTCCTTGTGTTTTTTTTACTTCTAACTTAATTTAACTATAGTCAGAGAACATACTTGGTATGATTCCTTCTTCCTTTCAAAATCACTGAGTCTTTTTTATGGCCTACTTTATAGTCTATCCTGAACAATATTCCATTTTCCCTCATTTTTAAGCCTTCCATTCATCAACGAATTTCTTGAAAATTCACATTTGCTGCTTCTCTTAAGCTGCTACCCAAGCTCATTCTAGGCAATTTGTCAACCATTCATTCAGCTTTAATAAATGCTTATTCAGCACTAAGATAGAGAGAGTCCCTATTTCTATGGCAATTTCAAGCTAATGTTAGACTCCCAAAGATCACCAGTGCCAGTACAAGATATTTTTGTATGATTAGAAAGAGATACCCCTGCAAATAGACACATTACAAAAAGGTATCCCTAATCCAAAAACACAATTAAGAAAATAATTCCATTTATAATAGCATCAAAAAGACAAAAATACTTAGAAATAAATCAATCCAAGGAGGCGCAAGACATATACTGAAAAATACAAAACATCATTGAAAGAAATTAAAGAAGATCTAAGTAAATGAAAAGACATCCCATATACATGGACTAGAAAACTTAGTATTGCTAAAATGGCAATTCACAAATCAATATACAGATTTAATACATTCCCTTTCAAAATTCCACTGCTTTATTTACAAATATGAAAAAGCCCATCCTCAAATTCATGTAGAACTACAAGGAGCCCTAAAAAGCCAAAACAATATTTAAAAAGAAAAACAGAGGTCAAGGACTCATACTTCCCAATTTCAAAACTTTCTTCGAAGCTACAGTTAACAAAAACTGTTGTACTGGTGTAAGAATAGATGTACAGATCAATGAACTAGAATTTAAGGTTCAGAAGTAAACACATACATTTTGGGAAAACAAACTGATTTTCTTTTTTTTTTTTTTTTTTTTTTTTTTAGACAGAGTTTTGCTCTTGTTACCCAGGCTGGAGTGCAATGGCATGATCTCGGCTCACCGCAACCTCTGCCTCCTGGGTTCAGGCAATTCTCCTGCCTCAGCCTCCTGAGTAGCTGGGATTACAGGCACATGCCACCGTGCCCAGCTAATTTTTTGTATTTTTAGTAGAGACGGGGTTTCACATATTGACCAGGATGGTCTCGATCTCTTGACCTCGTGATCCACCCGCCTCGGCCTCCCAAAGTGCTGGGATTACAGGCGTGAGCCACCGCGCCCGGCCCAACAAAGTGATTTTCAACAATGATGCCAAGGCCATTTAATGGGGAGAAATAGTGGCTTCAACAAGTGGTGCAATAACAACTGCATACTCACATATGAAAGAAGGAAATTAGACCCTTAGCTCACACCATAGACAAAAATGAACTCCGAGTGTATTAAAGACTTAAGTGTAAGGGCTAAAACTATTAAATTTTTAGGAGAAAAGTGGGTAAATCTTCATGATCCTGGAATTGGCAATGGACTCAGAGATGACACGAAAGGCATAAGCAACAAATGAAAAATGCCTCATTACTAATAAGAGGAATGCAAATACCTGCCAATAAATACCATTTTCTTCTATCAGGATGGTGCAGGTCAAAAAGTTTAAAGTCATTTTGGTAACAGTGGGTGAAAACTACCACTTTCATATATTACTAGTAGGGGAGTGAAGAATGGTCCTATCATTTTGCAGAATCATCAAAGAGGGCCATTTTGCAGGATCTATCAACATTTTTAAAGCACATACCTTTTGACTCGGTGTCTTCAGTTCTTGTTATTTATCCTACTGATGTATGAAATGCAATTTTCTATTTGCAATAGCAAAATGTTGAAAATATCCTAAGTGGTGGCTAATAAATGATTAAATAAAATATGACATGTCCATATAATGCAATATCATTCAGCCATTAAAAACAATTAGTTCCTGGTATAACTGATTATGAAAAAATCTTGAAAAAGTATTTTTAAGGGGAAAAGATACAGAATACCACATATGGTATGCTTCAATTTTTGAAAACAATGTAAAGCATATGTAGTTATCCACATACAATAAAAGATTTGTGTTAGTATATATAAGAACTGTTAGAATATACATATATAGCATATGTTAGAATATATATATATGACAACCACTATATATATATGTTGTCTTCTGAGAAAAGAAGTGGGTGGCTTAGGGTGTGATGAGAGGGAACTGTAATTACTTTCACTGTGTGTATAACATGCACGTATCACCTATTCAAAAATGATTTTTTAAGTTGAAAAGAACTTTTTTTCATAAACCCATTCTATATTCTAGGAGCTTGCTAGACTGTCCACTATAAACTTGACTGTCATTCAACTCCCATGAAAGGCATTTGAGATAGACAGCATTTCTTAATCATCAGTAAGAAAAATGTGATCTTTCTTAAGACATCTAAGAGTTACAGGCATATCAAGTTAGGTCACCTGCAGTCAGTGTAACTGAGGTATGTCTCATCATTAAGAACATGAGCTATGAGTCTAACTTCATATCCTGCCACTTACTAGCAGCATAATGGGAAAGTAACTGACTTAGCCTCTCTCTCCCTCAGGTTCCTTACTGGTAAAATAGAGATAATATAGAGATGTTTGGAAGATTTCATAACATTGTGCAAGTAATGTGTCTACAAAAGTGCCTTTCCAAATTATTATTTCCTTTTTTCTATTTGCTTTGTGTTTAGTTTCTTCTATTGGTAAATGTGAGCTATAGTGCTTCCTATAAAATACATTATCAAGTTATACCATTAAGTTTATATTTTAAATTTTTCTTTCTTTTTTTTTTGAGATGAAGTTTCACTTTTGTTGCCTAGTGCTGGAGTGCAATGGCATGATCTCAGTTGACTGAAACCTCTGCCTCCCAGGTACAAGCAATTCTCCTGTCTCAGCCTCCCAAAGAGCTAAGATTACAGGTATGTCCTACCATGCCTGGCTTTTTTTTTTTTTGTATTTTAGTAGAGTTCAATGCAAGAAATAATTGTGTGAGGAACTGATGCTGAAGACATTATTCATTATGTTGTTAGTTAGTGTATTTTAAAATATTTTTGACAGATATTTAGAATTTTATATCAGAAAAAATCCTTATGAAGACAGTACAGCCTTTCATTAACCAGATAATACATGACCATCTTTTGTTTTGTTTGTTTGTTTGTTTTGTTTTTTTTCAGAAAAGTAGGACTACCTTGCCATTTCCTTTGATTAGTAATTTCTGGTGTAATTGGAATTATTATTATTTTTACTAGATGTTTAAATTAAAAGGACAGTATATAACTTCATACATACATATGGGAAAACAAAACTAAGAGTCAAATAGTACAGAAGGTTATATAATAGTAAATTTCTCACATCCTTCCCAAATCAACCTCTATAGCTTTGTGTATATCCTTCTGGAAATTTTGTATGCATATATTTATATAGGGGTTAGTATGTGTATATATGCATGTGCCTATCCTTTTAAAAAAAACACACAAATGGGAGCATATTGTGTTCACAGTTTTGTTGTTGCTGTTGTTTTCTTGTTTGACATAGGGTCTTACAGTTGTGTAAGTGTTTATAGTTTTGTTGTTGTTGTTATTTTCTTGTTTGACACAGGGTCTTCCTCTGTTGCCCAGAGTGGCATGCAGTGATACAATCAGGGCTTATTGCATCCTCAACCTCCTGGGATCAATCCATCCTCCTGCCTCAGCCTCCTGAGTAGCTGGGATTACCGGTACATGCTACCACACCAGCTAATTATTGTAGTTTTTATAGAGACGGTTTTGCCAGGTTGCCCAGAGTTTTCTTGAATTTCTGGGCTCAAAGGATCTGCATGCCTCTGCCTCCCAAAGTGCTGTTATAAGCGTGAGCCAAGGTGCCTGGCCCATGTCCATGGTTTTGTATAAGTATTTTTACTTCACTTTGTCTTATACACCTTTCCCTATCAATTTCTATGAGATCTCTCATTCTTTTTGCAGTTTCAGAGTTCTATTTATTGTTATCTGTTGAAAACGCCTGTTGTTGTTAGTTGCTAGAATATTTAATTATATCACATTTACTTCCAAAAAATTGTAGGAGCTAAAAACTCACTGGAAAGGACATTGTTAATTAGTTGGAAACTTGTATGCTACTGTATGTAGGTTACTTAGTTAAACCACTTCCCAAAATGTTTTAAGAAATTCTGCCCCCTGGCACTATTCCTTAAAGGAAACATTGTTCTTTTAATTGTAGAAATAGTGCCAATGCAATATTTCTTGTTTAAAGCAAATTAATGACATTTTAAAAAGAAAAATTTCAAATAAGAAAATTATTGCTAAAAATCTGAAGAAAAATGACATGAAATCTAGAAAATGGCTCTGATTTTATTTATATACCAAAAGAATGATATAATCAGTAACCTAAAAATAATTAAAACCAGATTAACAAAAAAATTGGTTTGTAATGTTTATATTTTCTTAATAGTTAGATAAATTAAATTATTCCTATTTTAAGGGGACTATTCTTTGATTGTTTACATTGGCCAATGACTGAGGTTCTGGTTAATGTTCAGTTTTCTCAAATTTTTGTTCCTGCCTTACCTCCCATCTCTGTCAGTCATACTATACACCAAACTCTTTGAATTCAAGCTCACTTCTTTATCTTTTTCTGAAGATACATCAAATGGTTTTTCTACTATCATACATTCCCTGACATACATCCTGGCTCAGTAAAACTATTATGAGTAGCCACAACATTGTGTTCATTACTTTTTGAAAATACTTTTCAACACATCTAAAATTATTGAATTTTAGGAAGTAAGCAGAACTATAACATCCTGAGAAAACACAGAGACATCAAATATATGAGCACCACCATGCATCTGCAGATCTTTAAGCAAAATAGTAAAAGTGAAATCTGTGTCCTCATTATAAGGCTAGCTATATTAATAAACTCAGAAAATAACAGCTAGATCTTAAAAGAACAAAATGAAAAAGTAATTTTGTCCCATAATATGTTATATCTTCCTGTCAAACATTTTATAAGATAGAAATATTAGGGTTGGCTCACACCTGTAATCTAAGCAGTTTGGGAGTCTGAGGCCAGAGGAACACTTGAGGCCAGATATTCAAGACCAATCTGGGCAACATAGCAAGACCCTATCCCTGCAAAAAAAAATTAAAATTACTGGACATGGTCATGCAATCCTGTTAGTCCTAGCTATTTGGGAGGCTGAGGCAGGAGGATCTCTTAGCCTAGGAGTTGGAGGCTGCAGTGAGCTATAGTCACACTATTGCACTCCAGCCTGGGTGATAGGACAAGACTCTGTCTCCAAAAAAAAATCACTCAAATTTCTAATATGATAAGCAAAACCACTGATGGGATCAATAAAGCAGACTGACACACTGATATTAAACTAAGCAAAGAGATTGTAAGTTTAGAAACTAGGGGATCAATCTACTATACCATCACTACATCTGCATCTGCCAATAAACCTAAAGCTTAACTTTATAGATAGCCAAATTTGTTTTCCTTAAAATGGACCATTTCTTTATTTACAGCAGTTGTGTATTTTTCTCCACTAAAATGGTTATGCTAGCATTCAAATTCCTTATCATATATGAGACTTCCACCTGTGTCCCAAATGACCACAAAGAGGAAGAATGTGGGTTAATGTTTGAATACAACCATGATCACAGCATTGAAGAGTATATGACAGAGATTTAATATGGCCTTTCAATAGAGTGGGACAGAGTCTAATATTAATTTTCTAAAAAGTTCCTCTCTAGGAAATATCAACCTTGGATATAATAATTGCATACCCTACTAAAAACCAAGTAATATTTTCTCAATTCTGAAAATTGTCCAAAAAGTGTTAATTTCCTCACTTGTCAGAAAAACACTACATGGCAGTCAAGCCAAACAAGGACTCAGCAATACCATGGTTAAGAATTATAATTGAAACTTAGGTCACAATAAATCACACCAACTTACCATATAATTATTCCAGTTCTATTTTTAATCCTATTAAAGACTGTAATTACAATGATATAATTACAGCCCCCAAATACTCCATACCTGGAATGTGGCAGCTTCTGGAGCTTTTGGATCAATTTCACTCAGCTCACTGGACAAGTGCCAACTGGTATTACCAATGGTATCTAAAGTTGTGAAAACTCAACAAAGCTTTAAAAACCTTTAGAAACAATAGCTCATCAGGATCTCTAAAGAGTAATGTTACATCATGAAGACAAACATTCTCATTTGCTTTCTACTGCAGGTTTCTTTTACTGCCTGAACGTTCATTGAGGTTGCAGTAGAGTGTGTGTGTCTATAGAAGGTACTGTATGCATAGCTATGAGGAGGTCTTACCCTCTGTCTTTTTATCTTTTTGGGCCCTTCCTCTCTACCCTTGTTCTTCCTCTTCTCCTCTCTTAATTCTATAATGGGTGTCCACATGTTGCTCCATCTTCTCATGTTAATTGAATAGAATTTTGATACTTATTCTTAATCTGAAAAACTGATAAGTGAAAACATTTGTTTTATAGTATATTAAGTGCTTTATTCAACTATATTAATTTCACATATTTTAAAGTTATATAACTTTTAGCTAAATTTTTAGAGAGTTTTTAGGTTAGAATTGTTTGAAATAATTTCCCTATCTTTTATTAAAGATAATAGGGCCAGGTGCAGTGACTCACACCTGTAGTCCCAGCCCTTTGGGAGGACAAAGCAGGTGGATCATGAAGTCAATATTGAGACCATCATGGCCAACATGGTGAAACCCAGTCTCTACTGAAAAATACAAAAATTAGCTGGGCATGGTGGCACATGTCTGTAGTCCCAGCTACTTGGGAGGTTCAGGCAGGAGAATCGCTTGAACCCAGGAGGCAGATGTTGCAGTGAGGCAAGATTGCACCATTGCACTCCAGCATAGGTGACAAAGCGAGACTATGTCTTAAAAACAAATAATAATGGAGAGAAAAGGAAACAAATAGGCAGAATATTTGGGAAGAACGTAAGTCTGTGGCTAGCAAGTTTCCAGCTTTAACCTGTAACCGGTGGTTAGGCAGTTTTTTTGTGGTTGTTGTTCTGTCAGGGGAATGTTTGAACCTGGGGACTGTGTCAATACAAGACAAAATGAAGTACGACAAAAAAAAAAAAAAAGACAGCCTACCTTCAAGTTCATCCATCTCAGAAAAAGTGCTGGGCAGCAATGCCAAATTTTTATCAACTGTCCAATTGCTTCAGCCATGATGCATGAACAGCAAACTCCTAAGTGCTGCAGGTAACGTTTGAAAGTAGAACTTATTCCTCTTCCCAAAGTAGATGGGAGTTCCCTAACTCCCCACTTCCCTATACCAAACACGATCTTGGAAAGATGCCAATCACCTGAGGTGAATCAGCCCAAAGGCAGTCAGCATATAGGAAGAGAAACTCAAACCTAGATGGTCAATCTTTATGATCCAGCATTGACTAGACAGGTTTAATTTTCAAACAGAATCACGCACTGGTCATTTTCTCCTGTTGCAGGCCTACTTTTAATTCCCAAGTCTTCCCAGAAAGCAGCAGACACAGCAATACAACCAGATTCAGAACTCAAATCTGTGCTGCTCTAACAGGCTTGAAGGTGAGTTGGATCATATCTAGTTGCCTCTCAAGAGAGAAGCAGAGCATGCTGAGCCACCTCAGCCCCACAGAGTCTCATATGGATGCTAAGCTGGCTGTAGAACCACCACCAGCAGTAGAATTTATCAAATGCATTGAACAAGGACTGATTGGGAGCCACATCTTACCTACCCTACTGGTTTTCTAGGAGTTAGGAAGGAACTGGTGGGGATAAGATTCTTAAAATATACAGACATCAACAACATTGTTAGGCCCTCAGATTGAGCTGGTTCTGCTAACACACTGCATGATATGTAAGCAGATGTATTGATGTTTGCTCATTAAAGCCTATACATTATGTACTAAAATGAAATCTCCCAGCTTAGACTTTACCCCCACTTTAGTCCTTCTCCAACATTGTAGCCAAGGTAATCTGAAATTCACCATCTAAGTATTGCCTTTTCTCTGCTTTAAAAACACTCCTTGTTCACAGCAGCAGCTTCCTGTTGATAATGAGAATCAGCTGTGGAACTTCTTTAAAAAATTCAAATTCTCCAACTGTTCCCAGAGATTCTGACTCCATGGTTGTAGGGTGGAGAACTCAGGAACCTGCATTTTTAAATTACAGGCCATATTTGAGACCTGCTGCTTTATAGTTCTTCCAAATGCTTTTTGCATATTTACTTCATGTGAGTCACACACTGACTGCTGATAAAGGTCCGTGAGACTACATCTGGTAATCACTGAGAAGTGATGTATGTGTTTCATACACGTGTGCAAAGAACAGGCACTGTTTAAAGCTGCCAGTGTTTTATGCTCCAGATGCCTTGGCCCTTGCCTCAGCAGCTAAGGATATAACGTGCATGGGATGTACAACTACAAGATGGTGGAAGCTCCATCAGTCAGGATACCTGAGTAACTATATGGATCAGAGCCCCTGCTCCCAATACGACCCAGAATTGGATATGTAAGATGAACAAGAAATACATCAAGAAATAAACACCTATTTCAGTAAGTCACTTAGGTTTCGGGGTTCATTTAGCATCATAACATAAGCTTAGTCTATCTTGACTGACAGGAGGTTTTGCAAATGATTAAGTTACGTTTTTAATGGTATATTAATATACTAACAACCATTAGATTTGTTAATGACTTTGCTTTTCAATGTCTCTCACCATGTCTCTATTCTGAAAAGTATTCTGAGATTTCAAAACTATTCATTTACCTTTTGTGTATGCAAATAAGGATTTTCTTAATATAATACAACCAGAGGAAAAAACAATGAAAGCAAAATGGGGAGAATGCTGAGTTGCTAAAGCTAAAAAGAATATCCTGATAATTTATACTCCCAGTTTAAAAATTTAGTTTCCTATCAGCCTTATTCTCTCAGTGAGTATCTTTATAATCAGAAAATGTAAATTTGAACTTGCAAAACACATGTAGGTTCATAATTGCCATTTTTATGGATATATATTATGTCTCCCATAAAAGTACACTAGAAAATGGTTGAAAATAATTACTTTTAGAGCTACAAAGAATACATCTCAATTGTCTTTCATACGATACCCTTAACTTACTACTGTCAACCTTAACCATAGGATGTGAGCGGGGCCTTGGTGTTTATCTAGTGAAGCCTTTCATTTTTATAGATTGGGTAACCAAGGCCTAGAGAGGTCAAGTGTATCTCTCGAGGTCACATACTGGGAAAAGAACAGAGCCAGAACTGAGGATGTGCCCATGGGAAATGCTGCCACATGAAGTTTCCCTCCATCTTTTACTCAAGCAATTAACTTACTCTCTCAATTCACCCAAACATTTGGTTAAAGTGGCATGATGTCCCACAAAGCGTTTTCCAGCTGTGAAAGCTAGGTCAAACTATTTACTTATTTACTTATGTAGCTTTCTTAGTTTATTATTATTATTATTTGGAGACAGAGTTTCACTCTGTTGCCCAGGCTGGAGTGCAGTGGTGCAATCTCGGCTCACTGCAACCTCCACCTCCTGGGTTCAAGCGATTCTCCTGCCTCAGCCTCTAGAGTAGCTAGGCCTACAGGTGCCTGCCATCATGCCTGGCTAATTTTTGTATTTTTAGTAGAGGTGTTTCACCACATAGGCCAGGCTAGTCTCTAATTCCTGACCTTGTAATTTGCCCACCTCGGCCTCCCAAAGTGCTGGAATTACAGATGTGAGCTACTGAGCCCAGCAGAAATGTAGCTTTCTAATTTGTAAAATAACAGCAAATAGTGCTTAACTTGGAGTTCTTCTATGATTAGAAAGGAGATGACATATGTACAGTGTTAGGCCCATTGTTCCATGGCCTTAAATTTAAAAAATTGGATTTATTCCCTTCAGATTTCAGCCTGTTCTTCTAGACCAGGGAACAGCAAACTATGGCCTGTGAACCAAATGTGGCCTGCCACCTGTTTTTATAAATTCTGTTTTATTTGAACACAGCCATGCCCATTCATTTGTGTATTGTCTATGGCTGGTTTGGGACTATACCAGCAGAGGTGACTAGTGTGACAGAGACTTTATGGCCCAAAAAGCCTAAAATATTTGCTCCCTGGCCCTTTTTCAGAAACATTCTGTTAGACTATATTCTAAACTGCTGAGGTCATTTTGATTCTTTCACCCACAGTGTCATTCAGGATCCCTAATTACTGGGTCAACCACAAATTTGCCTCTTTTAAGGTTGTTCAGAAAAAATATTTAATGAGACATGGTCAAGGAAAGTCACAAGACACAGGTCAAGTGACTACCTTCGAGGTTGACAATGAATTACAGATGTGAGCTACAGATGTGAGCTCACTGAACACATTAATCTAAAGAAGTATGAATCCACTAAATGCTACTATCACCCAGAACTCATTTATCAACAATGCCACATATTAGTTAAATACCTTTCTAATATGCAAAAGATGAGGTACAGACTCCAAATGATCACTTTTTTCCCTTCTGAAATGGTTTCAAGTCTATGATGTTTCCATATCCTTTAACTCCATTTCAACCCCATTTGTGAAATTTGGATTAACCACTTAACTACAGATTTCTGGCAGATCTCTCATTATCCAGAATGAGATACAGAATGGCTAGCTGTCACCAAACCTGATTCTTCTTTTTTTCTGGGCATATAGTGACACTATATTTCCCAGATTCCTTTTTGAGCAGCGGTGCTCAAGTGACCATTTTTTAGCTAATGGAAGGACTGCAGAAATGATGTGTGCTATTTCTAGGCCTGGCCAAAGAGAGCTCCCATTGTGATCTCCATGTTCTTTTCTTTTCACATACTTGTAGCAGATAAACATGGTGACTTGAGAAGCATTTATTAAATATGACAGAGCCTTGAGATAGAAGATCCCTGGGTCCTTGAATCCACCCTTAGAGGAAATCCACCACCACCTAGGAGCTCCAAATGTAGGCTCAAACAAGAATCAACTTCTCTTATATTTAAGCCATTTTATATATTTTGAGGTTTGTTACAGGAGGGAGTATAATTGTCAAAAATATACTATGATTCTGATAAGATTATTGCCAAAGGTTTTGTGACCACATAGGAAAATACTCTGGTTTTATGGACCAAGAGGTTTCAATTCATGTAAAGTAGATGTAGGTGTTCTTTCACTGTATCCCTGTGTGCCTTAGCCTATAAATTTCTATTTTACAGTATTTCTTTTGTACCTCTTGTAGTTCATTCTTCTTAATTGAGAAAAATAAAGCAAAACTGAGGCTGAATGTGACTGTACACATCTGAAGTCACAGCTACTTGGAACACTGAGCTGGGAGGATCTCTTGAGCTCAGGAGTTCAAGCCTAGCCAGGGCAATATGGCAAGACCCCATCTCTAAAAATAAAAATAGCTAAATAGGCATTAAACTTACTCTGTCTTTTAATAAACCATTAAACAACACAAGCCTGCCCATCCCTCTTGCCTTTATTGTAGGACTTCCCTTTTCACTAGTTTTTTTAGTGTTTCTATAACCTCACTCTGTGTTTTGTTCCTGGTAATGTGTTACTCTGTTGTTTCTTATAAGAACAAAGTTCAGAACACAACTTGTCAGATCACACTGGTTTCTCCCCACTTTGCTTTCTAAAATTATTCATGGCCTTCTTTGCCAGAGTTTGATTTTTTGGGTATGTAACCAACACTCACATTAAGAAACCCTATTCTAGTAGATGTGGAGAAAGATTCCTCACTCCCATAATCACCTCAGGCCTCTGGCAACTTTTGTAGTCTGTTTGTAAAAAGCCTTATTTCATCCTATATCTAGACACAATATTCAATATTTTTAACACTTGTATTTTAGTATGCTGTACGTGGAGATAACATGCTTCTATTGATCCTGATCCCTCTCCATCTTATTTACAGAGAAGATGCAAGGCAGGCTGTTGACACTTCCTGACATACCTTTCTGGGCTTGCTCTTTCAGCCCAACATTTTCACTTACTAGCTTCAAAGGCTATGAGGTCCCAATCAAGACACCCTACTCTGTAAAGTCCTCTTTATGCCAGTTTGACTTAGCTTCAATTGGCACAGAAAAAAATTGGAAACTGAAAGATGTGATTGTAAGCTTATATGGCAAACAGGAGAAGATAGCTGTGTGCAAAATAGTTCATGGCTAACAGAATGATGTTTCTTTAGCTAGCAAATTTGTATGTTGTGAATGCCATTAGCATGATGGCATGTACTTGACAACTTGTAGAGTTATACTGCCATCTATGTAGATGCTTTTTTAAAATTTTAGTAAAAAATACAGAAGTGAGTTTTACCTCAGTGAATTTCTACAACATGCAAATTAGCTTGTCATAAATAAATAAAGTAAATTTACTTTATAATATGCATATTTTCTAGTTTGATTTTGGAACTGGTAAAAAGCATGCTATGTATTCTTTCAAGTATTATAATCAAACATAGGATATATTTGTTAAAAACAAACTTGGAACTATTTCTGCAAAATCTGAACATTGAATCACTGACAAAACTTGAATTTCAAAATTTTTAATTTGTCTTTCTCAGATGTAATTTAAATATAATCAGTTTAAGATGTTTCTAAAAAGTGATTTGCAAAGAAACAAATGTTATTTTTAGGCTATCAAAGTTACTTTCCAAAGTAAAGATTATGTGTTATTCACACTTTAAATATACATACTTATTTATATTATTTTTAAATAGAGGATTTCTCTGCCATTCTCACTACTTTCTCCTCAAAAGAAGAGACCATATGTTTTAGATAAAATAAAAAGAGCTCTATACAGAGGCCTGCTTATCCTTAAGGTCTCAATGAAGATAATGTGCATTAGTAAGGGAAAAATTATAAGTATCATGAAAATATAAGATATAGTTCATTATATATGTGTATATATACGTGTGCATTATGTATGTGTGTATATATATATATAAACAAATATGAAAATATATGTGTTGGTATAGATGCACAAATATATATATACAAATATACAAACGTATATATTTGTATATATGCAAATATATATATTTTTTTGCATTGGTTGTATGATACAGTAAGTCTTTAATAAATATGAACTATTTTCATTCCCCACAAATTTGATATTGAGCGTTCACAAGATGAAATATGTGAAAGTAGTCTTTGTTTGTATTATTAACACCCTCAGGTGTTAACAGTATAAACAAAGAAAGAAAACGAAACAAGGAGAAATATTTCCTTGTTAAATATCATTGCCTTTTCCTTGATATACCAGAGATAAACCAAAGTAAGATATTCAACATCTTGGAATTCTTGGCAGTGGCAGATGGCAGGGCGGTTATAAGATTTTTACTTGCTCCCGAAGGACACTGTGACTACCTTGATTATACTTATCTTAACATACTAATTTTTTGTTTATGTGTCTGTCTCTGAGAATGGAAACCATTAATGTAGCTGTCTACATTAACATGACCCTACACTCACTCTACTGTCTCCTAGTTTATTCTATGAGCTTCTGGACTTCTTCAGTATATCTAGTGTAATTCTAGAATTGCACTAGAATCTACTGTATAAACTATTGATTAATGCTTTCTATTGAATATAAATTCTTCACTTGATATTATTGACATCAATTGATTTTCTTCAATATCAATTCTGTAGTGTCTAGAGTACACTCTTAGGGATACCTGATTCTGATTTGATAGGAGCTAATTGACAACTCTATAAATTATAAAAGCTGATAGCAAGGCAAAACAATTTTTGTCTATAAACAAATACATTCTTGTGTAGGCAAATTCTTCCCAATAGACTGAATTGACTCTTTTCCCCAACATTGGAAAAATGTACTTTTGTCTGTACTTTCATTTCAATCATCTTAAGCTATAAATATGTCTGGTTTTTGAGTTCTCCCTTGAACTATCTGTAACATCTTACTGGTTCCTTCATTAAGGAATTTTATAAAATATTTAACATATGTTAATTTTTATGTCTTAATTTTGTGTTTTTTGGGGAAAAGGTTCCTTAAATGGTACTTGTTTTATTTCACTGTAGAACCCATTTTGGATATATTTACACACACACACACACACACACACACACACACACACATTAAAGCTCTTTCTTCTGACATAATATAATTTTAAAATAGCAAAAGGGAATAAAATTGTTGCTATGTTTATTCATTGTTTTGGATACAGTGCATCATGGTCCTACAGTAGTAGAAGAATTTTAGGTTTCTTGAAATGTTATATTTTATAATCACAAACAATCTTTATCAGTAGCAACAAGGTTAGGAGTAACAACAAATTATTTTAATTATAATTCCCTAGCCAAGGATAATAATATTGTACTGTAGCAAAACAAACAAGCTGAGAAGCAGAGGGGTATGTGGAACATGTTTGCGGTATGCCAAAGGAATGATTACGATTTGACTACCAGGTTTTGTTTGTACTCACTGAGGGCTAATGAGCAATGGAGAGAATTTTATGCAGGAGCTGCTCTTGTGGAGGGAACAGAGAGAGACTAGGTGACTAGAAGAATAAGGAAAAGGGAAAGCAAACAAATATAATCATATCCATCTAAGAATGTGGCTTCCTATAAATAGGGAGCCTGTCACCATGGGCATATCTAAATGACAGGAATGTAAAGAGCAGTGTCTGAGTGTCATTTACTCTGCTTCATAGTTGAAACCAAAATTCCCTTCACTAGCCTATTCTACTCACTTATTCTTCCTAATATGTATTCATCTAAAGAAAAACAGGATCATTTGGATTATCCCATGAAGCCCAAACAAATAGACAAAAACATAGTAGCACATAGGAGAAACTACTTGTATTTGAAATAGAAAGGTTCTGGAAGCAAAGTTTTTCTGTCCCAAATACAAGGCATCTACTTTTTTTTTTATAGTCTCGCTCTGTTACCAGGCTGGAGTGCAGTGGCACAATCTCGGCTTAATGCAGTCTCCACCTCCTGAGTTAAGGTGATTCTCTTGCCTCAGCCTCCTGAATAGCTGGGATTACAGGTATGTACCGCCACATCCAGCTAATTTTTGTATTTTTAGTAGCGACAGGGTTTCACCATGTTGGGTCAGGCTGGTCTCAAACTCCTGACCTCAGGTGATCCACCCACCTCAGCCTCACAAAGTGCTGGGATTACAGGCATGAGCTATGATGCCCGGCCACGTGGCATCTACTAAACCAGTCAGGAATCAGTAGATCATCAGCAAACAGGTAGTGTCTACCTTTGGGGATGTTGGCTGAGTTCATTTTAAGTCTTTGAAAACTATTCTTGGTTTCTCTAGGAAGGAACCATAAAATGTAAGACATACTGGCACAAATACTGCCACTTAGTAAGTTGCAAAAAGGTTTGGCTGTTAATAGCTCGCAGAATTCCTGTTTGCCTTACTTTTCCAGAAGTAATGAAAAAATTGATATGCTTTACAGTGAGTAAGTACAGTAAGGGGTTCATATGATGTTAAAAGGAATGCCTTTCTATATGACAAACACATACCAGCTTAAAGGGTTTCCTATTGATCACAAAACATCAGAAGGCCTTAGTCTGCACTTATAAGAATGAGATCAGTACAGGACTCTATTAAATGCTTGATTTGGATGAGTTGGTAGCTCAGCATTCCATCAGTCAACCATTAAAATGAACTGCCAGTGACGAATGCCACGAGAGTTAAGTACAGAGCTAGAACTGCGCCATCATCAACTCCTGTTAAAGAAAATCATAACTAAGGAATTAAATCTGGGGCAAATTGCCCAAAGTATTCACAAGTATAACATCTACCATAGAATCATTTTTGGGAGAGATAACTTGACATTTTTTTTGTCTTCTGGCTTTTGTCAAGACTATATCTAAAACTGCTGCACACCAATGAATTTGTCCTATTGTAAAAAATCATTTAGAGAATGATTTTCTGGCATCCATTTAAATGATTAATCACTCATACTTTAAGAAACTTCTTTCTTATAGTTATTTCTAAAACTTGAGGCTGGGTGTAGTGGCTCATGCCTGTAATCCCAACTCTGGGAGGCTGAGGGGGGCGGCAGATTGCTTGAGCTCAGAAGTTCAAGACCAGCCCGGGCAATATACCAAAACGCTGTCTCTACTAAAACTACAAAAAATAGCTGGGTGTGGTGGTACATGCCTGTAATCCCAGCTACTTGGGATGCTGTGGCATAAGAATCGTTTGAACCAAGGAGGCAGAGGTTGCACTGAGCCGAGATTGTGCCACTGCCCTCCAGCCTGGGCCACAGAACGAGACTCTGTCTAAAAACAAAAACAAAAACCTTCCTAAGGCACAAACCCATTTCTTTTCATCTTTAAAATAAATTTACAAAAGGCTCTATAATATACTCAAAAATAGAAGGGTAGAATGGCCAATCACATATATGCAACAATTTTCAAGATTTTCCCATATTTGCATCTATTTTCTTTGATAAAACATTTTAAAGCAAATTCTAGACATATATACTTCACTATGGATGCCTAAATTTTAAAAGATTTTGACATTCATTTCTATCCATTAGGCAACACTATCACACCTAGTGAAATTAGCAGTCATTCTTTGGTGGAATCCATGAACCAAAATCTCCTCTCTTGGCAAAAATATCTTTTTGCAGCTGGTTCTTTAAATCATTCAAACAAGGCCCACATATTATAACTGATTAAATCTTTAGTCATTAAGACCAGTGCCTCTCAAACTTAAATATGTAAATGAATCACTTAGGGATCTTAAGATTCGGTAGGGTCTAGGCAGGACCAGAGCTATTGCATTTTAACATCTCCCAGGTAGTGCCAATGTTGCTGGACTCAAAGTGGACCACACTAGCAAGACCCTAGCAAAGACCCATTTGTTTTGTCTTGTTTTGTTTTGAATTCCAAGAGCTTGTTATAGGAACAGGTCAGTTATCCTGGTCTAGATTTGCATGTTTGCTTCCATGTGGTATTACTGAACTCATTCCTCCTTTATTACCCTTAATTTGTAATTAAGTAAATGATGTTAAGCCTAAAAACTTGAATAGACTCAAGCTCACCCTTTTTGGGGAATAATTTATTGAGGAGATACGTGATCATTTAAGTATTTGATCTGTAGGAATATCATCCTTATACTTCACAGTAATTATAGTGTTAAAAAGAGGGCTCTACAGTCAGATTTCTGTTAGTTCACATCCACCTCCATCACTTACTACTTGTATGACTTCAGCAAGTTACTTAATTTCCCTAACCTCAGTTTTCTCATCTGTAAAATAAGTAAAATAATTATAGAACACATGACGAGTGATCAGTAAATGTATGCTATTATAACTTGATTTTGTAACATTTTTACTCTGAGACAAAATATTTTGGTTGTTGAGACGTTTCTACTAAAACTAACTTTTTGGTCCTATGTTCATTTGAGGCTACCCTATAAATCAGCTATAGGTTTGCACGGAACTAGGCAAGACCCTCAGAGGGAGCATATTACTAGTTTTTGGAGGATTTTCTTTTCATATTTTAACTTACCTGTCAGGTTATAATGGCTCATAAAGCCTAAAAATAAGACTTTAACAAATCTTATATTAACTCAACCAAGTAAGTCTTTCAAAGAATATTAGTTCTTGGTAGTTTATCATAGAAATTTTGTAACAAAATGGTACTAAGTAAAATGTTTCAAAATCATCCTAAGGTGGATATTAGAAAACTAAGGGAGATTATCGTTGATTCATGGAAATCCCATATGAATTATATAGCCTTTTTGTATGTCCTTATTAATAAGTAAATTGCTAGAGTTAAGTATATGGGACTTCTGATATTTCCTTATCTTTGTTTAATAAGCTTCTGCAATTTGGAATGAATCTCCAAATTAAATTGACACTTTAGGAAATCTAAGAAGCTAGAGAAGGAAGCCTAGAATGATCCAAAATAGCAATGTACATTATGAGTTGTCTTATGACTTTAGGAGCATAGCAGATGATTTATGTGAACATGAAGTCTACAATTATAAGTTGAAGCCATGACTAGTAAATTATTCCTCTCCTGGTAATAAATTCCATCAGCACAGAGTAACTTTTAGCCACCTTTCAAAAGAAGCAACTGCTGGCCCAGATGATCAGGGCCAAAAATAAATTAGGTAACAAGCCCAACATCCTTCTACACGTTGGTCTTTTCTTTTTTCCTTTTGAGCTTGATTTATTCATATGTCTTTCCTAGAAGACTATGACTTTCAGAGATATATTATCTTACTTTAATGATACAGAGATGGTAGAATTGACAAAGAATACTAGGACAAAAGAAAAATAATTCAAGGGAATATTTTGAAAGTCAGCAACATTCTAAGTTATTTCTAAGACAGCCATATAATAGCAGCAGAGTAAAGTAGTGCTATTACCATAATTTTGTAGTATTTACTATTATACAATATTTTGTTTGGCTAGTTGTTTTTGAAACAGGGTCTCGCTCTGTCACCTAGGCTGGAGCACAGTGATGTGATCTTAGCTCACTACAACCTCTGCCTCCTGGGCTCAAGCAAATATCTTACCTCAGCCTCCTGAATAGCTGAGACCACAAGCACACACCACTATGCCCAGCTAATTAATTTATTTTTTTGTATTTTTGGTAAAGACAGGGTTTTGCCAGTTGCCCAGGCTGGAATATGCAATATTTTAAATCATACTATTTACATTGTGATGCAAGGAAAGCATAACTAGAAATTATATGACAGGTTACAAAATTATGTCTAACTTGACGAAAGGCAGAAAAAATTGAAATAAAAGAAAAGAGGTATATAAACTGTTTCCTTTTTTTGAGTGCTTGGACCAAAATTAATGTCAACACAGAAGAATCATTGGCCAACAAGAAAAACCTATTAATTATTAGATAGTAGAGCATTTCATTTGACAACTTGTTTGATTTTCAGACATTTAACTGCATTTAGCCTGAAACTACTGATTAAAAACCAAACATAAAAATGAACTAGATGAAACAAGATTATCCAGAAACAATAACATTTTAAAAACCTGTTCTAATTTTAGGCCATAGCAGCTTTCTAAAAATTATCCATATAAAGATAAAAGACACAGAACATACTTTATGTGATTAATCACTTGAATAATGGATGATACTGCAAAACTAGATACGTACTTGTAAGACATCACTTGGAGGTAATGTTTGTTTCACATTAAGTTTGAAGAACACAATTTTTTTCCTCTCTAAATCTTTTATTAAAATCTGAAGGGTAGCTCTAACTGGATCACGTATCTTTCTTCATTTTGAATCTAGAAAAGGTTCTGTCTTCCTAATCTATATTTAGGTTTAGGGAGCATATTAACATTTTCTCAGTGAGTATACCCTTTTTGGTGTCCTTTTCTAGGATAATAACTAAAATATTCCTAGGGCCTCTGATTTTATTTCAGTTTCCAAACTAAGTATTTAGCATATTTTTTGTACTGTATCTTGATGAGGCATATAGTAGTATATAAGGTGCTATAATAAATAGCAGGCATAGCAATTTTCTTAGAACTTTACTGAAGGGATTTTTTTCAGTTGGCAATTAAATCACTATCTCTGCAATATTTTCTGCAAGTAAACTGTGCTAAAGATCACAGAACATCTGTATGACATTATTAGAATCAAATCTTTCTTAGTAGGTTGATTATGATTCTTTACAACATGATCTAGTTCATTATTGGCATATAGTAACCATTTAATAAATATCTGTTAAATAAATAAATACATACTAACAGAATGCAATGAAAACATATTACATATTCTCTTATTGCTCTCAATATAGGCTTACATTGTAAAATATTCTACCTTTAACAATTCAATTTACAATAACTTAAAAATTAAGACCGCAAAAACATTTTGCTAGGGTTCTTATGGCAGCTAAAGAAAAGACTAATAGATAAATTCAAAGTGAGATGCTTAAACAGTTCAAGGGTGAATATTTCTAAAGACTTTACATTGCTACCTTAATTTTGTGTTCTATCCACATACATGTAATGCAACAGGTTAACATCCTCACCTAATGCTATCAACAGCCACCACAGAATAGTTGCTAGCTTTTAGAAAACCACAAGTGATAATGTAATATTTACACTTATCTCTATTTATAGATAACATATTTATATGTTTGTATTTATATTCTATTTATATAGATGTGGAAATTAATGTAATAAAGGAAGAAACTAAGATATAAGGAGTATTAGTAATGATCAAACATACACAGGGTTAAGTCAGCTCTTACTCTGATCTAAAAAGCTTCAAGCACTTCCACTCTCTTGGTTTCTTTTTTGCCTTTCATCTCTCAACCACTCACATATTGGTCTTTCTTACCTTTCATTATTGAACGAGTATTTGACATGTTTAATCAATATTTTCTCCTTTTCCAATTATCTTTGTGCCCAGTAACTTCTCCTCGTCTCTCTCTGACCAACTCCCCGAATGTCCCTTACATTTTCTCCCTGCACCTTCTGCCCTCAGTCAGCACAGGCAGCAACACAGCATGAAGCAGGGTTTTGGTGCTCTTTGTCAATAGCAACTGAGCCCTAGAACTAGAAGGGTTAGAACCAGAGAAAGCAAGGAACGTGTTTTTGATAATTCTATACACTAAAAAGAATACTTTTAGTAGATATTTTAATCACATATACAAATCTGGCTAATTAAAAGTTTTTCACTTTTTAATTTATGTTTGGCATGCTGTAAACCCCCTAGGAAATATTATGCCTTGTACCTTCCTCTTTGCTCATCTGCTGTCATGGTACTTTGTGTAAATAACCTACTTCCCCTTCCAGATCACTCTACCATAGTCTTTACTTCTTGCATGTGTTTATGAGTTCTGCTGTGCCTGTTAAGTGAAAAGACAAAGAAACCTTACAGTGACACAACAATAAAACACAACAAGAAAGCACAGAATCTAAAGACTTGGTTTCTAGTTTTATAGTAGATGTATAACTCACTGGCCAAGTGTCTTAGGCAGGCACGACCTTTACCATTCCTGTGCCTGTTTTCTTAGCTGAAAAATGGTGAAGTTGAAGTCCAAATTGTAAGAGTCCTTCTCTGTTCAGAGACTGAATGAGGTAAGCCCTATTTACACCTATGTCATTCATCTCTGCAACAACCTTGATGGGAAGGAGAGTAACATTATCTCCACACTGCAGATAAAGAAACGGAAGCTAAAGGCGATTGTAGGACTATTCTACGGTTGCACATTTGTCTGGTAGCAGCACTAGGACCCAAACCCGGGCTTTATTTGCCTTTTATATCTACAGAGAAAGCTAAGCCATAATCTCCGTATATAAAGAGGAGACAAAGGGAGTAAATTGGTGAGATTTTAATGTTTGTCTAATAAATGTAAAGACAGAGGCAGCAGTTTCTCTTAAGAAAGAGACTATACTTTATGGATAGACTGCATTTAGATCACATTGACCATTATTTTGTTTTACATTATTACTCTTTTCTCCCAGAGTACCAAATCTGCTTTGGACTTTATGGTTGTTGAACCTCACTCACAGATGGAGAATCCTACCACACAAGTTTTTTTAAAGAGCAGTTTGTTAAAAATAATATTTGCTCTCTTCCTTGGCAGAATAATGCAGAATGAATATTTATGTGCTTTATTCTATAATTTATGAAATGTCTTTGTGGTGATATTATGTGGGCTCTCTGTATTTAAGGACATAATAAAAATTATAAAAGTATTTCTGTACTGGTGGTTTTTACATATTATATAATAACCAATAGCATATATGCATTAATGAGCTTTTAAATTATGCTATTGAACATGAAAAAATAGAACATGGGCAGTAGCAATGATGATTATTTACTTTGTCAGTTAGGCCATCTGCTATTTTTACCACATTCTTCAGGGAACATGGCAGTAGCTGGATGACTAGGACCCTGGACAAGTAGTCAGAAGATCCAAGCTCTATTCATAGAACTTACACTGACTCACTTGGTGACCATGTGCTCATCAGTTGATCTCTAGTAAGTTCTCAGATGTTAGAATTTGGGAGTGTTTCCTCATTTGCCAACCTCTCAGAAATGCCATGAATGTAGGTTTGTCTGTGTTTGCAAAATATTGTTAAAAAGGATCAGGAGGAAAAAAAACAACCAGACTTGAATAGCAGACATAGCACATGGTATAACTAGTCTTTTAAAAGAGAATTTAAATGTTATTTTACTATCTAAGCATAACTTTTCTCTCCTTCAACTTTGTCTCTTTCTTATCTGGCAAGGAAATCCCTCAGGTTTGTGGGTACAGGAGAAGACTGAAGTAAAAGAGGGTGATTTTGTCTTTTCTTCACTCTCTTTTACTCTGTTACCTTCGTAAGTCTATGCTCTTTCATAATCTAGCTGAGTGTTGGTTGAAGTGTTAGTGCAGTTAAACATTAAATGGAAGCAGAAATGCAGCATGTGTGATAAAGGAGAGAGCCCAGATACTTTACAATTATCTTTAGGGTATGTTTCTTTCCTTCAATTTTCAACAAATATTGAGTGCTGAACATCACGATGCTATGCCCTGAAGATACGAAGACAATGGAGACATAGTGCCGCATTCATGGAAGTACCAGCAGATCAGAGGCATTAGATATACAGGCAAATCATTACACTACAAGTATGATAAGTGTGAAGATGTAAGAGGATAGCAGAGAGGGGATGGGCATCTAGAAAGAGTCCCAAGAAGTGAGGTAGCAGCTAATCTTGGAGGGCAAGGAAAGCAAAACCAAATATTTTTTAGATACTATAAGTTTTATAGTAATGGTTTTTAAAAAAATGAATATTTAATCAAATGGAATTGTAGACAAGGCAGTGTGCCAAGCAACAGTAAAATCTATAAAAGCATCAATTTTAGAGTTCGAGTGATAAAATTCAACTCCATTCCTATCTATAGGTGTGACCTTGGGAAAGTTACCTGACCTCTCAAAATCTGTTTCTTCATTAATAGAATGGAGTTTTCAAAAGCATCTACATCTCTTGGGGTTTATGAAGATTAAATAAGATAATATGTATAAGTTCCTTACCCAGTCCTTGGCACCTGGTAAGATGTTAAAGGCTCAATAAATGCTAGTTATTATGAAATATTTCTACATATTTTCTCACTGAACCTTTGTAGCCATCCAATGGGCAGGCATTCCTAATGTCAGCTCTTTGGGAAGAAGATATAGAAAACAGGAGGTTCTAGGAATATAGGTTACAGACCCTGAAAGACCCACGTGTGCCATAGGAAGGAGTTTGGACCACATGGAGAAGGCAGTAGGAAATCTTCAAAGATTTTTAAAAGAGAAAACCAATGAGTTTTATGTTTTAGAAAGATTGTTTTATATATATATATATATATATATATATATATATATATATATATATATATTGCACTTTAGGTACTGGGGTACATGTGCAGAACATGCAGGATTGTTGCATAGGTACATACAAGGCAATGTGGTTTGCTGCCTCCATCCCCCGTCACTATATCTGGCATTTCTCCCTATGTTATCCTTCCCCAACTCCCTACCTCTGGCTGTCCCTCCCCTAGTCCCCTCCAACAGACCCCAGTATGTGATGCCCCCCTCCCTGTGTCCATGTGTTCTCATTGTTCAACACCCACCTATGAGTGAGAACCATGCAGTGTTTGGTTTTCTGTTCTTGGGTAAGTTTGCTGAGAATGATGGTTTCCAGATTCATCCATGTCCCTACAAAGGACATAAACTCATCGTTTTTTTTTTTATGACTGCATAGTATTCTATGGTGTATATGTACCATATTTTCCTTGTCCAGTCAATCATTGATGGGCATTTGGGTTGGTTCCAGATCTTTGCTATTGTAAACAGTGCCACAATGAACATAGATGTGCATGTGTCTTTATAATAGAATGATTTATAATCCTTTGGATATATGCCCAGTAATGGGATTGCTGGGTCAGGAAAGATCATTAAGACTGCAGTGTGGATAATGGATTGGAAAGGCAGGGAGGAACCGGAAAGATGGGAGTCCAGTTAGGAATTCTATGTAGTAAATCTCTCTGTGTAATAGTGGCATGGGAAATCTCCTAAATGCAATCATACAGACCCTGAGGAAGGGTGGCTAGCTGATGGATCCCCTGTGCCCTTAATTTTCACCTATTCCCATATCAATCCTGTCATGCCAAAGGCTTTAGGACTCACTTCCAAAATGCTTAATGCTTTCCACTCTGAATCCTACCAGTAATGGTGGTCTCTTTATTGCTAAGTGGCATGAGGTTTAAAAAAAAACCAGTAAGCTTCCTGCTGGAAATGAAAGAAGTCAATGTTAGTATAATTGTTTCTTGACTGCAGGGAAGAAGTAGAAAGGTTCCCTAAAAACATTTGGGTAGTTTGGTAGATGAATTGTTTTTGTCATCTTCATATGTTCATGATGTCATCATTATTATGCTACTACATTGATTCAAGAGTAAATCAGACATAATAGTAGAGTTGAGGTAAAATGCAGATATAGAATATCTCAGTTTACCATTTTTAAGCATCAGATAGATATTGTTTCATCTTTTTTCTTTCAAAATGTTGATTTTCCTTATCTCAACAGCATTTATTATTTCTACTATAAAATACTAGCCCCTTTCTGCTATTTTTGCTAGAGATTCTACATATTAAAATGTATACATTTAAAAAGTAATTAATGCAAGGGAAGTTTGAGACATGTTGAAGGCTACTCTTCTCTCAGAAAACCAGAAACTAAATAACTTGTAAAGAGTGCTTTGTTATGTAACAACATCTGAACATATACCATGAGAAATCTGTGAGTAACCAAGTTTTCTTATGAAATATCACTGTTCTATCCTGAATTCTTCCCTTTATGGATGTGCCTCTGATTCAGTTTTGCTTAGTAGCATGTGCTCTTTTTGCCTTAGTTGGTTTGCATAACATATGCATGTACTTTGAGATACGTGTTGTTGAAGACATGAGATGTTAACTATGGAGAAAAGCATCGAAACATAATAGAGGAAATGTACCCAAGCATTTCATATTTTTTAGGACTTGTATCTTTTAAATAATATAAGAAAAGTGTATCTAGCACTTTATAAAAGTTCTTGAGCACATTAAAATCATGATGCATTTAAATCATGCTAATTATCATATATATTTAAAAATTAATTTGAAATATTTATTACAACACTAGTGAATAATAACCACAAGATTTTTTTTCCTCAAGTTTAAGATCTGGTAGAACTGATTTGTAAAAAATTTTTACAAAGATCTACAATGTTAAACCAGGAAAGCAGCTTTGAGACTTGGCAGAAAAGTGAAATAATTTTTTTAAAGATATTCTTAAACACATACCTCAAGCTTAATAAATGTGTAAGTGTTAAAAAAAAGAAAGCCTAAGAAAATGAGCTACATTTAAGGTGAAAAATTTTACAAATGAATTTAATAATCCAGACAGGGAAGGTGTTAAGAAACCAGCAGACCAAAGCAAAACTAAGTAAATTAATGTAAAAATATGAAAAGGACTGCATGAGAAGTGAAAAGCCACCAAACTTCAATCACGGCCATGCCATACAGAGAATGACGTGCAGAAATACAAATAAATAACAAAAACAATAAGAAACAGGAAAGACAGGTTGTTTTTAGAAAATTAATTTTAAAGATACCTTCATCTTATCAACTGCACAGGGTGAAAAGGGTTTTTAGTTAATAGTTGAGTCAGTAAATAATATCCATCTATATGATATATTAAAAATTTTTTTAATAAGGAAAAACACAATTAGCTATCTCTTACCTCTAAAAAGTGGGCTTTATAGCTTCAACACTGGAATATTTTTAATGCATCTAGCTTGTTTTCTCAATTTAAAAAATTTTCTTTTTTCTTGTAAGAACTTATGCTATAACACACACACACACACACACACACACACACACCCCAGAACAGAGCACCATAGTACTTCTTGATAGAAAATATTATTTTTAATTCTGAAAATTATGTATTAATATTTTAAAAGATATGAAATTAAAAGCAATTTGTAAGCATATAGAGGAGAAAAATTTATGCATTAAATATAGCTGAAATGCATATGATAAAAAGACATAAATAATCTAATATACTTTTACAATAAAGTAAACATGTGAAAAGTAACTATAGCTCACTTCTTTGAATTTTTAAGTGCCATCACATGTGAGGTCATTTCAACAAGATTGGGAAACATTGCTTATACAATGCAGAAACACCTTAGTGACTAAGATGGCTAAGCTAGGAGACCTAAACTATCATTGCCCTCGTTTGGATTGTCAACATTTCTCATCAGGCCTAAGCTATCCTGTTCTCCTCAGATTCATGTATCAGAGAGAATTACTTAAAACTTAAATCTGACAGTGACCATCACATAAATTATAAACTAGCCACCCAGGAGAATCAATGATGTGGCTGAACAGAGAGCGTAAATTCTTGCTCTACACACGTGTGCTATTAGAACAAACCAACGTTACCTATTTTTAATTCATTGCAGCAATTCTTTTTGTTTCTCTGTTTTGAGCAATGATGAGCCTTTAGTTATACCAAAGCCACAAATCCATTTTCTATCCACGGTAAAAGGCAGTTTGGACTTCCTGAAAATTTCAATTTATTTATGTTTATAGAGAGTGTGGTTTCACCTTGTTGTCCAGACTTGTCCTGCACTCCCAGCCTCAAGTAATCCTCTTGCCTCTACAAACTGTGATTATAGGGGCACACAACTGCTCCCAGCTTGAAAATTTTGATTTAGTCTAGTGAGTCAAGGATAGCATGTCAAACACATGGGGTACGGGGGAGAGAAGTGGGATTGTAGGCCTTTTTAAGACGTTTTTATAGAATTCATGTAACATTTCGGTATCATAATTTCCTTATCTATAAAACAGAAATAACATTAGGCTTGGCCAGGTGCAGTGGCTCATGCCCGGAATCCTAGCACTTTGGGAGGCCAATGTGAGAAGATTGCTCGAGCCCAGCAGTTCAAGACCATCTTGGGCAACGTGATGAAACTCCATCTCTACAAAAAGTAGACAAATTACCCAGGCATGGTGGCACATGCCTGAAGTCCCAGCTCCTTATGAAGCTGATGTGGAAGGATCAATTGAGCCCAGGGAGGTCAAGGCTGCAGTGAGCCATGATTGCACCACTGCACTCCCAGGCCACAGAGTGAGATCCTGTCCAAAAACAAACATTAGGTCTGCATACTTCAAAGTGATGTTACGAAATGTTAAATAAAATGAGAATGTATGTCAAAGGTTTTTTACAGTGCAGAGCAATGTCAAGTTACTTCCTACAATAAATAATGGTAGATTTGCAACTGGGACACACCTGAAAAACAGCAATTCCAGTGCTTGTAGACATAAACGAAGGTCAGCTCTGAGTGTACACCCAGCTCTCAGCTATCTCTGAGACCTCATTTTTGTACCCCTACCACTCTTGCCCATGTTACTGGCATTCGTTCTGTTCCTTGAACAAAGCAAATTGATTCCCACCACCAGGCTTTTCTCTCTATCTGGTTAGCTATTCTTTCCGATCCTTGTTTGTCTGGTTTCTTCTCATAATTTGGGTTTCTATTCTAATGACACCTTCTCAGAGACAACCCCATCGTTATCCAGGCTAATTACACCACTGCTCTATCCTATTCCAGTCTCAGGAGATCACATTACTCTCTTATTTTCTTCTTAATATTTGTTATCTAAATATCTTACTCTTTCTTTACTTCCTTATTTATGGAATGGCCACCATACAAGGGCACTATGCCCTCTTATCAAAGGACCTGACTGACCCAGCAGTCTGTCACTAAGCTAGACAATATTGCCAATGGTTTGAATGAAAGAAAGCTCAGAGTGACCTTGTCAAATAAGGGAAGTAATCAGTTGAAAACCTTTCCTTTACACATATGTAAAGGAAAATACTAAACAGATACAGGATAATGTGTGTGTGTGTGTGTGTGTGTGTGTGTGTGTGTGCTGTAGGAAGCTGAAGCTGACTTAATGTGTTAGCGAAAATAACAATTTGGAATGCAGAATTTCTTGTGCTGGTTTGTCAGAAGGAATAGATTGAGGCAGTCTGGGGAAGTGAACCTGAGAGTGGTCTCACATGATGCATCTGGATAAGTAATGATACCCTTTTACAAGTTAAATTCAACACATTATTTCTATAACTGATTTGCCTGTAATTTCTATTCTATGGCATATAAAATGTTATTTAAAAACCTTCTCCCTTACAAAGTCCCATCCTCTATAGGAAAATAGTGAGGCAAGTCACATTGCTCTTTGCTACTTTCCCACTTCCTCTTTCAGAAACTGTTTCTTCAGTCTTCAGTTCTCTAATCCCTTTCCACCACTGTTATTCACCTGCCCCACGACTTACTCTGCCAAGCCCCACTTTCAGCTTCAGAAGATCTCTGGGGTTTCTCCTTCGAAACTTCAATTTAGAGTTTGTCTGACTATGTGTCTGTCTCATTAGATTCCATGTATAATACCAAATATATCCTCACAGTGCCAACTTACTACAGAACACAGTAGGCATTCAATGCACATTTTCATTTTATAGTTTTCCATGTGCTTTTCTTTTTACCATTGGGTATATGTTAACTTTATTATTACTACTTGAATGTCCACATGGGTGGGATTAGGGTTTTTTTTAATATGTATTTTCCATTTTTAAAAAAGTCTCATACTTTTTTAACAAAAAGAAATTAAAGAAGAATGGGAAAAAGGAGCTTTACTATATATGACTGTGTTGTCAGTAGCAGATGACACTCAGCTTTTCCAATTAGCTGGATGGAAAGCATATTGAAGCAAACCTCAGGGAATAGAGAAATCTATAGGTAGCTCTCTTCTTCTAATTAATCTACTCAATTAGTGATCTGAGCATATATTTTAGAGCCAGGGTCTTGAGTTTTACTCTTAGCTCTGACACTTGCTTAGCTTGTTTAACTTTGAAGAAGTTTCTTAATTTTTCTGTCTTTTAACTTTCTTATCTGTAAAATGGTAATAACTGTACCTATTGAGGGTACAGGGTTAACTGAGGATATATTCAACAAATAATTTTTGAAGACATTCTATATATCAGGTCCTGCTCTTTGTATAAAAGATTGAATATGGAGAAAAAAAGACAAAAATTTATTTTTTCTAATGTTTGTGTTCCAGTAAGGTAGATAAATATATACATACCTATATGCATTAGTGTTAAGGAGGAAAACAAAAAGCAGAGAAGAGTGTATGTGAAACTGTTGATAGGCAGAGGATTTGAAGTTTTAGGTATGGTGGTCAGGGAAGGACTCCCTGAAGACAATTTTATAAGAACCTGAAGAAAGTGAAGGAGTTGGCCATGTGTATCTCTAGGAGGGGAGCCTTCAAGTTAGAGAGCACAATAATTATAAAGTCCTTGAGAAAGAAGCAGGAGTGGTGTGTTCAAGGAATAGCAAAGAGGCCAGTGAGGTCAGAGTGGAGTAATGTTTGGGAAATTGTGTGAAGTAAGGGGTGTGTGTGTGTTGGGAGTGATCAGTTAGGGCCCTGTGGGCCATGATTAGGACTTTGGGTTTGGACAAATGAATGATGCAATGAGATTCATGTCTGCACCGCATTCTTCCCAGTTGCCTGACAGACAACCGACTGGGGCTGGGATTGGGGAGCAAGAGCAGAGGCAAGGAGACCAGTTAGAAGGCTCTTGCCATAGTGCAGTCAAAAGATGATGGTATTTAGACCGAAGAGGAAGCAGTGCAAATGGTAAGAGCTGAACAGATTCGGAATTTATTCTGAGAGCCAAGAGGATCTCGGGCTGATTAGATGCAGGGTCAGTAAGAAAGAGAAGGTCTAGAATTACACCAATGTTTCTGGCCTGAACAGCTAAGAGAAATGATGCTTCCATTAATGGAAATAAAAATGTAGTTTAATGTATGAATAATATATTATTATGATCAAATGTGTTAACATGTTAATGAATTGGTATATGGAAAGCACTTAGTATAGGAGTTAACATCAAGTAAGTCTGATGTGTTTGTTGTTATTAATAATACATTGAAATGGGAACATTTTTTAAACTCCAGTATATGATTAAATGTTCATATTAAGAGTCACAACTTGTGGTCTTTAGAAATAAAGTGACTTAAATGAGATATTAAAATATTCTCCACTGGCAGGTATAGTATAGGAGAAAAACAGAATTTTCAAATAATGACTAAGAATTCCCTCTTGTTCAATTCCTCTTTTAACCTGCACATGCCTTTACTACAGTACGTCCTTCTTTTCTTTATTCCTGCCTTTTTGAAGTATCCCTATCTCAAAAGTAACATATACACTAAGTATATTAACTTTTAATGGACAATCTTGTGTTTTATAGTTACTATGGCAATGGAATTTCTATTCAGCAGTACGATTTCAAGTACCATTGAAGTATCCTGTGTTTTAAAGATGCAATAAGTTTTTTTTTTTTAACTTTTATTGTATGTTTTTGAAACTGTGAAAACCAATAAAATTCATTTTTGTTTTTTGGTTTTTTTAGAGACGATATCTCACTCTGTTATGCAGGCTGGAATGCAGTGTGCCGTCAGAGCTCACTGCAGCCTGGAATGCCTGGACTCGAGCAATCCTCCCACCTCACTCTTTTAAGTAGCTAGGACTACAGACATGCATCACCATGCCCAGCTAATTTTTGATTTTTTGTAGAGACAGGGGTCTCACTTTTAAATGGAAAGAATCAAGACAGGAAAGAATTGGGGAATCTAAGTAATCTCTTTTATTTTTCACAACACGGAGGTACTGTGGATTGTGGCTTGCTAATTCAATAAAGAATACAAACTCTCAGAGACTGGCATGAATTCAGCACTGGAATTCAGAACAGACAGGACTCCTAAATCTTAGAAATAATCTGAAGATAGATTTCGTGGTTCTCCTCTAAATTCAGAAAGCTAGTTAATGGGTCATATCATCATTTCCAATGATTATTTAAAACTCTCTAATTTGGTTTATATAATTTTTCCTTCTTTCTTTTCTCTAACTTTCTACTCACATATTTCTAACAATGTTTCATTTAATGTTGATCCTTTAATGGTTTATAATTTAACATTACTTCATGGCTTAAAAATATTCTCATAAACATTTGATTTTCAATATTTTTACTGGTAAAATATTTTTTACTAATTGTCTTAATAATATACAGATGAAGAAATGATTTGTACTATTTCCTCTTTAGGTGTGTAATTTGAAGCTCTGGGAATAATTATCACATTGCCAAATACACATAGCTTTTCATGAGCAGAAATATAACTTGAACCTGGGTCTTCAGTTTTAAAAACTTGTTCCCTGTCCATTTCATTACAGTTGAATCTTGGTAATTACTAATAAAATTCTCTGAGTATTTTCCAGGGAGTTCAATCAAGACAGTGGCCTAAGAACCACAGTGCTAAGAAGCCAGAGTGGAAGAATATAGTAAGGAGAGACCAAAAGTGGCCATGGATAAACCACATAAGAAAAAAAGAAAACTTTATGAAGTTCCAAATATATGGCCTTTAACATATTGTATAAATCACAGACTTAAGTATATATTCTCACTGCTGCATTTCATCTAAGACACCACTGATTGTGAGATGCATGACCAAGAAAGAAATATTTTTAAAAACCTGTCAATTAAATCACAATATACCTTGATTACAAGGTGCTTTTAGATTTAAAAAAGTTGAAATATGAAAAATGTACATTTTAGAATCAAAGAAATATAGTACTAGTCATTTCAGAGGGTATGAAATTCTCAAAATCAGTTATAATACAATCTCACTAGATAATCAATAAACACTTATTAAGTACCTATGGATGGGTACAAAGAAGCAAAATGCATAATCTAGATGAAGAGGCTTAAGTGCTATATATGAAATATTCATTGCTATCCTTCAGTTTCACAACAATGCCACTGTTGAAGACAGCAGATCCACTTGTAGAAAATGATGTCTTAGTGTAAAAGTGCCAAGAGGATATAAGGCATAGGAGGGAGGAGGAGAGAGAGGAGTACAGAGGTAGACGTAGCTGGGGGAAGGAAGGATGGGCCGGGGAGAGGTAAGAAAGATGGGAAGAGGTATCTAATTGATCTAGGAATTTCACTGAAATTCAGAAGTGGTCTGAATCCTGCTCATGTCAAATCTCCTGATCTCATTAAATATAAATGCTGTTCTGTATATGAAATCATATTTTAAAACATCAGCTTTGAAAAGGGGTTCATATATTTTTATAACATTGACTGCTCCACGTTTAATACCAGAAAATTTTCTCCTTTCTTGTGTATTTTTTAGCACAAAGACAATTTTAGTGCCTCTCAAATTTGAACTAGATATAATTGATCAAATATTTGGCATTGCTTAAGAATTAAATTTTGTTATGACTGGTTATCAACCTCCTCAATGACTTAAACGTTTTAGAATTTGTGATTAAAATTAAAAAATTGTTTGGGGTCAAACCAATCACCTACATATTTCACTTGGACTTTTATATAAATTAGGATTATCATCACAGTATCTGCATGCTGAACTGGAAAAAATTAAATTAGATTGTTTATTTCTAATTAAAAACGTTTCTGTTTCAGCAATGAGAATTTCATAAGTTGCCTTATGATATGAAATAATTGCTTTTGAAACTACTCAAAAAGAAAAGATACTCAGCCTCTCAGCTATGCATTATGCTCATAAATTTATTACTAATTTAAAAGGGATAATACTCGGCAACATCATTAAGCCTCATGACTAAGTAAGTGGTAAAGGATATTATACATTCTGATACTGTCACACAGTTGCTGGTGACTGAGAAAAAACTAACCTAGTAATGGTAATTACTTCTTTTGAAAGGCAAAACTATAAATAAATAATAATGCAGAGCAATTTTATTTTTAAAAGTCAATAATGAATTCCATCTGCTGCATGCCATTAAAAATCAAAGAGGTTACTTACACGCCTCAGTTCTTTTTATATCTTTATTCCTTCCATTTAAAAGTACAGGTCGATCCTTAATCATAATATTATTTTGGCTTATTTGACCAAAACTTCAACAAAAAAAAAAGAAAAGAGGAAAAAAATCCTCCTGTTTCTCGCCTCAGTTTTTTGGAGCCTAGACAACTTAACGTAAGACAAGGCTAATGAAGAACAAAGACATTTAAGCAAATGTTTAAGAGGATGGTTTGGAGCGTCTTAATGAAATGAATTACAGGTCTTTGAAACCCAGAATACAGTGGTGATAAAAGTGAGAGCATGTGACTTGATCTCTGCCATTACCTGAGTTAGGCACAATTTTTGAAGAATAAGGTCAGGCAACATGGAAATCTTAGTAACAAATGTTGTCCTATGAATGAATAAAAGATAAATCACAAAGGACTTGTTACAAATGGCCATTGGACACAAATAGACTCAAAATCACTATGTCTGAATCTATTTCTGGGAGTACTTATGGAATCATAATTAGCAGCAGTACCTACAGTAAATCCTAGAGAAATAATCTACAGAGACATAAAGTCTTTTTAAAGAGATACTCTATTTAGATTCAGTGTTTTGACAGAGTTTAATCCCTCCTAACCTCTCCAACCAAATATTCATATTTTGGAGGCAGTAACAATAGAACCTCCAGCTGCATTGTCATAGATCCATACAGCTCATCTGGACTTTGAAAACGCAACATAAAATGAGCCCTTTAATGTCTGCTGTATCTGACTTTCCAAAATAACTTATTTAAAGCCACTAAGAGAGCCCTTACACATACCTTTGCGCTGGCAGAACATTTCTGAGGTCCTTCCTTTGAACCTTGCTCAGCTAGCAGTGAGCTGCTTTCAAGAAGAGGAGACGGGAATTTTGGTTCCTGTGCTTCTCAGGGTAATACAACACTTCCTTTCTGCCAGAGTGCCTTCTCCTCCAGCCCAGTCCCTGACCCCTGGTGGCAGTGTGCAAGATTCAGAGGTTTCTGTTTCTGCACACAGGAAATCCACTGTACCTGCCCTGTGACTGTGGACTTGCTGTTGGCTCACTGAACATTTTAGAAACAGTGATGAGGACATGCTCTGTATGTTACTGAGTTGACCCTGTAAAGTCTATCATGGAGTGAGGTCACAGGACTCAATATCTAACCTCTGTACAGTTTCTTATCATAAAGTAAATAAACGGCATGGTCACCTTTAACAAATCTCTATATCATAGTCCTAATAGCACCAACAGGTAGATTTCATAAGCTGAGTGTGAACCAGGCTGGTGTTTTGTACCTTTATAGATATGTAAATTCTACTAGCTATTGTCAGAATATAATTTTGATTTTTGGCACTCAGAACTTCCAATTGAATCATAATGGATATAGTGCACAGTGCTTTGCATTATAGTTATTTATTTTTGTCTTTTTTTCCTAGTAAAGCAAGAAGAAAGTCCACACAACAGCGCTAAATGCTTAGTAATTAAATGAATTGATAAATGTAGTAATAACTTCCTTCTTCGTACTGAGCACAACCCCCACTTTTTTTTTTTTGAGATGGAGTTTTGCTGTGTCACCCAGGCTGGAGTACAGTGGCACGATCTCGGCTCACTGCAATCTCTGCCTCCCAGGTTCAAGCCATTCTCCTGCCTCAACCTCCCAAGCAGCTGGGACTACAGGTGCACACCATTATACTCGGCTAATTTTTGTATTTTTAGTAGAGATCGGTTTTGTCATGTTGTCCAGGCTCATCTTGAACTCTTGACCTCAGGTGATCTGCCTGCCTTGGCCTCCCAAAATGCTGGGATTATAGGCGTAAGCCTTTAGCCCCCTTTTAAACCACATTCTCTGTTATCCCAATTGAAGCAAAAAGCAGCACACTTGGCTGTTTCTGACTTACTGTTCATGTTCTTAAACTGCAGAATCCTAGAGAAGACTGTGGTGGAAGTCTACCTTTCATTCTTCCCTGTTATAACTGTTGTTTTTTTTCTGTGATGGAATCTTGCTCTGTCGCCCAGGCTGGGGTACAGTGGTACGATCTTTGCTCACTGTGATCTTTGCTCACTGCAACCTCCACCTCTCAGGTTCAAGCAATTCTCCTGCCTCAGCCTCCTGAGTAGCTGGAACTACAGGTATATGCTACCATGCCTGGCTAATTTTTGTATTTTTAGTGGAGACAGGGTTTCACAGTGTTAGCCAGGATGATCTAGATCTCCCAACCTCGTGATCCCCCTGCCTGGGCCTCCCAAAGTGCTGGGATTACAGGCGTGAGCCACTGCACCAGCCGTCATCACATTTTTATGAGACCCTTCAATAGCAACTCACTGAGATATAGACATACTGTAACATCATATTTTATTTGAGGGCAGAGATCACAACCATTGAGAATAGAAAATGTCAACTCAGTGAGTAAAGATCTTTGTGAGTCTGAGAACCACTGGATGCCCAAACAGGTGGGCTTCAGGGGTAAGTTTAAAAGACACACAAATGTCAAAAACCACGTGCAGAGTTAGTACAAGGCAATGAAATGACAATGATCATGACGAAAATGGAGTTCATGTTGCCACCAGTTCACAACGCTGATGTTCTAAGAATAGTAATAATACTAATGTTTTGCATGTGATATACAGATTATAGTCTTGGCCAAATTCTAACAGCTCCATCATAACTAGTCATTGACTAGTAAAGTACGTGACCAAGCCAACAAGCTTTTACAGGAAAATTATATAAATTGGCAAGATGATTCATTCTCAAATGAGAATTCATGATGTCTAATCTTCTCTATGGAGCTACATATGTATTCACTACAAACTCTATTTGGTTCCTTGAAGAGTTCCAGAATTCCTTATGAATGCTATTCAATACATAAGATAACCTATGTAAAACTTTTGGTTAAGTTCCTGGTACTCTGCTACAAGAAGGTGTTTAACTGGATATTGATTTCCATTCCCTTCCTTAGTGACACGACTGGCTTATTCCAGTCCTAGATTCCATTCTACTACATTAAAGTAATGCTAATAATAACAATGACTTACTATGTGTGATGTTTTATCATTTACAAAGTGCTTCGACTAATATTCTTATGTTATGCATGCAGCCACTCTGGGAGATATTGCTTATTCTCCAAGATTTGCCAAACAAGCTATGGATAGAAAATTAGTGACACAGTGTTTCCTTGTAGCTTTTTATGGTACAAAGAGCACAAAGAGAAAAAATGTTTTCAAGATGCCTTGATGTTCATGTTCAAATAATTCAGCATAGCTGCAAACTTCTGGGAAACAACAGCAGCAGGTAGAAAGCAAGAATGAATTGGCTTTCTTTTCTTTTCAGACAGGTTCTGGCTCTATTGCCCAGGCTGGAGTGTAGTGGCATGATTTAGGCTTACTACGACTTCTGCTGGGCTCAAGCTATCCTCCCACCACAGCCTCCAGAGTCTCTGGAGCTATAAATGTTGCCATCATCCTGGTGATTTTTTTTTTTTTGAGATAGAGTCTTGCGCTATTGCCCAGGCTGCTGGAGTGCAGCGGCGTGATCTCAGCTCACTGCAACTTCTACCTCCAGGATTCAAGTGATGCTCCTGCCTCAGCCTTCCGAGTAGCTGGGACTACAAGCATGTGCCACCACACCTTGCTGATTTTTGCACTTTTCGTGGAGATGGTATTTCACCATGTCAGTCAGGCTGGTTTCAAACTCCTGACCTCAGTTGATCCACCCGTCTCAGCCTCCCAAAGTGCTGGGATTACAGTTGTGAGCCACCGCGCCTGGCCTATTTTTCCCCATGTTGCCCAGGCTAGTCTCAAACTCTTGAGCTCAAGTGATCCACCAGCCCCTTGTCCTCCCAAAGTGCTAGGATGACAGGCTTGAGCCACCATGCCCAGCCAAATTGGCTCCTTAAGCAAGACTTCATGTAGCAATAAAACTCATACACACAGAAGCAGCATCCTAAACTAAACATAAACACGTGGTTTTTAGCATCGCAGAATATACAAAGGAGGGCTTTTACAATATTGACATCTCACATAGATGATATAGTAATACTATCTACATTTGCATTTGTGTCTGAATATGAATAACAGAGTTATAAAACCATATGCATATACACCACCATATCAAACACACCTATGGTCATATGACAGTAATAAATAAATATGTATATCTATCTATATGTCATATCTATATAAGATACATATTTTGCAATATTTCATCATTTGTTCTTTATTCTTTGCTCTCATTAGGAATCTGATAGGAGCTAAACTTGAGTCACTGGTCAGTTAAGTTTACTTCTTTCAAGGTTTTGTAAAACCAAATCAACCTTATAATCGTGCTTAGAGCTGTTCAGTAGGTATACAGTCAACATCATTTCCGACAAATATTGGCTGTCTACCACTTTTGGGATGTGGGCTGCCAAGAAGCTCTGATTTATGGCAGTCAGGAATGCTATAGCTTCTATATCTCTAGTTTTTATTCTAGATTCTTTTTCTAGTTTATTTATTTTACTCTAAGTTGGTACTTCATTTCCTAGTTGACTTCTTTATTTTCCTTGTATCTGTTGTCATACCATGTAGATTGACCAATTTGTGATAATGTGACTTCAAATATCTGGGTTTATTGATCTATTTTTATGAGATTGAAAGATGTGCTTGAGAATATAATTAGATCTTGATCAAACTGGACCTTTTTTAAGATGGTAAAAATAATAGACATTTTACAAAAGAAAAACATATGGCAAAAACAAGTCTTTCCAAGACTTGGGTAATTTTGAAATCATGCAGTTTCCCTAATTACAGATGTGAATTTTTGGCAGGTAGGATTGTAAAATTATTTTGATAGTATCACATTGTAATGCTGAGGGCATAGTCTTAGCCTAATATGTGAATTTCGCTTGTAGTGTGTAGACATTCCTCAAAATGCACTCTGGGGCCTGGCACGGTGGCTCACGCCTGTAATTCCAGCACTTTGGGAGGCCGAGGCGGGTGGATCACGAGGTCAAGAGATCGAGACCATCCTGGTCAACATGGTGAAACCCCGTCTCTATTAAAAATACAAAAAAATTAGCTGGGCATAGTGGTGCATGCCCGTAATCCCAGCTACTCAGGAGGATGAGGCAGGAGAACTGCCTGAATCCAGGAGGCGGAGGTTGCAGTGAGCCGGGATCGCGCCATTGCACTCCAACCTGGGTAACAAGAGCGAAACTCCATCTCAAAAAAAAAAAAAAAAAAAAAAATGCACTCTACAGAACACCAAAATAAACACTTTCCCCCTGAGAAGTGCCAGATGGGGAAACAAATGCAGTTGAGATGCCAAGCCATATAAATGGTGTCAGTTCTAAAACAAGGCTCTCCAGGGGATGGCTGCAAGGGAAAGAAGTCCAGAGAAAACATCTAGTTTTTCTGTGTGAAAGGTTACTTAATAAGTATTTAACTCATTTTCAGGGGAAGAAAGCAGGTGTTTAAGAACAATTTTTAAACTACTATAGTAGAGTTTTCAACTACTTATACTAACAATTACGGTTGGCTGATATATATAGGAAATATCAAGCCAGGCACGTGGATCATGTCTGTAATCCCAGTACTTCGGGAGGTCAAGGAGGGTGGATCACCTGAAGTCAGGAGTTCGAGACCAACCTGTCCAACTTGGTGAAACCCCATCTCTACTAAAAATACAAAAATTAGCCAGGCATGGTGGAACGTGCCTATAATCCCAGCTACTTGGGAGGCTGAGGTAGGAGAATCACTTGAACCTAGGCGGCAGAGATTGCAGTAAGCTGAGATTGTGCTATTGCACTCCATCCTGGGAAATAAGAGTGAAACTCTGTTAAAAAACAAAAACAAACAAACAAACAAAAAAACACAGGACATATCAAGTATGTTAGGTTTTGTGGAAATTACATACATCACAAAATTTCCCTAAGTTGGCCAGGTGCTGTGGCTCATGTCTGTAATCCCAACACTTTGGGAGGCTGAATTAGGCAGATCGCCTGAGGTTGGGAGTTCAAGAACAGCCTGACCAACGTGGACAAACCCCGTCTACTAAAAATAAAAAAATTAGCTGGGCATGGTGGCATATGCCTGTAATCCCAGCTACTCAGGAGGCTGAGGCAGGAGAATTGCTTGAACCCAGGAGGTGGAGGTTGCAGTGAGCCAAGATCATGACATTGCACTCTAGCCTGGGCAACAAGAGTGAAACTCTGTCCCCCCCAAAAAATTCCCATGTTTAGATTACATAAAAGAACCTTCACTAAACCAGATCACGTAGTATGTAATGAAAATTAAAGTTTATTGAGCAACTATATGTTTGAGGCCAGCCTACCCTAAGCACTCGGGTTAATGGTGATTTAGTCATCAGATACAAACAGCCCTTTTCCTTTCCTCCTCTTTCCTCCTGTGTGAACATATTTTCTTCTGACTAAATAAAAATAGTCAAAGTTCTGTTTTCCCTAGGGAAAAATATCTCATATTAGGTAAGAAGCATGTTTTCCATTCTGTTCTTCTCTTCTCTTACATTTCTCAGCAATCTGCATAAGTAGTCAGTTTGCCTCCTGCTTTCCCTGTGCTGCACTGGCAAATGCTTTTCTGAAAGCACATGTTGCAGAGTGATGAGCAGTTAAGATTCTGAAGATAGTTGACCAGGGTTCAAATCTCAGTTCCTTCACTTTCTAACCTTGAGGTGTAGGGTAAATTACTTAACCCATCTGCCTCTCAGTTTTGCCACCTGTAAAACTAGAATCTTAGTATTCGTAGGGCTGTGTGAGAATTAAAGTATTTACTACATATAAGATACTTAGAATAGTATTTGGAATATAATAAATAATAAATGCTACCTTTAAAATTTTCATGAAGTAAGAGTCATAAAAGTGGGTGTAGGTATTTCACATATTGCCTGCTCTGTCAAAATAAACAATGTTAATACAAGAGTCCTCATCATATAGAAATGCATTAGGATGAACTCCTGAAAACAAAGATTTTCTTAATTATCTCACTTAGAAAATACAAAATTTTCATCAGAGAAGAGATGCAGAAAGGAAATGAATTAAAGAAAAAAATGTCAGATCATAATGGAAATGAGTTTTGAGCTTGATTTCAAGCTTCTGTAAAAAGCCATCTGAAGAAAATGAATGATAGTTACATATGTAGCAAGTTATATATGAAGGTTATTATACCCTAAAAGAATTATATAAAGTTATTGTTTAAGTATTTACATCAGTCGTGCTTTGGAGACTGCTTAATAATGTATAAGTTTACCCTGCACCGTTCCACTGGACTTAAACTATATGCCTTACAACTACTGTTTCATTTCCATATTATTTTCTTCTCCAGTTTCCCTTGTATTTTATATATGTATTTACATTTCTTTTACAAAAATTTGAAAGAGTATTCCTATCAGAATAATATTTTTTCTACAAAAGGTAGACAATGTTTAAGATATGATCATGAGAAAAGGGAAAAAGCAAAGGTGGCATACAAAAAAACTGAAGGAGAAAATTATGAAATGAGTAGAGACTAACAAGCAAAGAAAATGAAACAGCTACCTTTTGGAAAATAATTCAAGCTCTCTCAGTTATACAGATCAATCCTGGAAAGAAGGCAGTTCTCATGAAAATCAGAATGACCTATTATTTTTTGTTTTTACATGTTTTTACTATATAAAGGTATAGAAATTAAAATTATGTAACATTTGTTCTATTTAGGCCACTGTGCTGAAAACAAATGTAAAAACTGAATTTATCATTTTATTGTTGTAAGCAATGTATTATACTTCCTTACAAAGGTCACTGCTGTTACTTACAGGCAACAGGACTCTCCATCCCCACCTAATGCTGGCAGAGAATGAAGATGTTGGCTAAGTTAATTTTGGAACAGTCAGGGATGAATGGGGGAGGGAAAGGGCAGAGAGGAGAGATTAGATGCCAAGACCAGCACTGCCAGTGTGTGTGGGACAAACACTTTGATCTAGTTACTTCTACCTTTCAGGCGTCACCCTTCTGGTTCTCCAGGGTCTATCCAAATCTCAATCTTTAACCCTTAGGGAAATAACTTTGAACTAGAGATGCTCTCCTTTGATCATCCTTGACCCCCAATACAAAATGCGGCCTGGTTTCCATTCACTTACAAAGTTATTAGGACAAATGAAATCCATACAGAGTAAACTGAACCTGACAGAGCAGATTCACTGCTCAACACTCCAGGTTCTAGCCTTCAGGACTCCTTTCTACCAACACCCTCTTGTTCACCAGGTTGAATAAAGGCAGGCCTCTTTGATGGTCCTTAAAAGCACCAAGCATGCTATTGTCCTAAAGCCTTTGCACTTGCAGTTTCTCTTTCACTTTTATTTTTTGTTTTGTTTTGTTTTTTTGAGACGGAGTCTCGCTCTGTTGCCCAGGCTGGAGTGCAGTGGTGCGATCTCAGCTCACTGCAATCTCTGCCTCCCAGGCTCAAGCAATTCTCGTACCTCAGCCTCCTAAGTAGCTAGGACTACAGGAAAACACCACACCTGGCTAATTTTTTTGTATTTTTAGTAGAGACAGGGTTTCACTGTGTTAGCCTGGATGGTCTTGATCTCCTGACCTCATGATCCACTTGCCTCAACCTCCCAAAGTGCTGGGATTATAGGGTTAGCCACTGTGCCTGGCCCTGTTTTCTTAGAATGCTCTTCCCCAGACATTGGCCAGAACTTGCTCTGCTGTTCTATTTAGGTCCCAGATTACATACCTCTTCTTTGGAGAGGGGGTTCTCTGACTACTGTATCTAGGTCAGCACCCTTTACATGTTTCTTCTTCCAACCACTTATCACTACCTGATATTACCCATCTAATTGTTTGTGATTAGTCACCTCTACTAGAATCTAAGTTCTAACAATGTTCTCTGCATCTAAAACAGTATCTGGAACACTGGAGGAGACCAATACATAAATATCTGTTCAGTGATGCAATCAGAATTTGCTGGCCATAGAAAAGATATTCAATAAATACTTAAGGAAAACCTTATTGACCGAATGACTGTGTAGATGCTTTATGCTAGTTTTTAAAAAGGCAGAATATTGTTGCTTTATTTTAAATTTGCTTCTAATTATTAGTTGGATCAGACTTGGGATGTCATGAATGTTTCTTAGAGTAATGTCATCTAAGTTGGGATTTAAAGGAGGAAAAAGTAAGTCAGGCAAATAGGATTATGTATTTAAAACATAGTTGGGAGCAGGGGAAAAGGGAAGTGCTCAAGGCAGAGACACTAGCAGGGGCAAAGGCCTGGCAGCCAGAGGAACTTCAGCTGAAAGGAGTCGAGTGAGATTGTAACATGGAATGAAAGGATAAGATAAATTATAGTAGGGCGAGAGGAGAAAGATGAGGTTAGAAAAATAAGCAAGAACTAGTGCCCTCATATGCATTGTAATTATATTGAAGATTTGGATTTTGATCTGAGGGTAATAGAGAGATACTTAGGTTTTTAAGCAGAGCATGAACAAGATCAGAATTGAACATCAGAAACTAGCTGCAAATGAGGAGATGGATTGGAGGAGACACATCCTGAATGCAGGAGATTACTTAGAAGGTGATGATTATAAACTGTGCGATATATAAAGCTGAATAATGGCATTCAGCTTTATATATCGCACAGTTTATAATGCGATATATAAAGTGATTGACAGAAGTGGATCAACTGAAGAGAATTTGCGGGGTTGAATTGCTGGTGGGAGCTTGAGAGGGAGGGGAAAGAATCTAGCTTGATGCCAGAGAACAGTGAAGGCAACTGGTTTAAAGGGGGTTAATTATTTTAAAAAAATGTTTTTCAAAAGGTAGATTTTAAAATGCCTATGAAATATTTTACTATATATGTCTAGTAAACAGTTGGATTTATGATAAAGAGTTTGTGATAATCTTCTGGGCTGGAAATTTATATTTGAGCATCATCTCCTCACAGGTGTGAATTGATACCGTTTAGGAAAAACATACACTCTTTACCTCTATTCAACTATTGTTAATGCTTTATCCCATTTGCTTTACATTTGTGTTGTCTTTCTCTCATAAATGTGTGTCTCATAATGTGTATGTGTGTGTGTGATGTACACGAACATATACATATTTGTAGAACCATTTGAGCATAAATTATTTGCATCATAGCCCTTTACCTCTAAATACTTTACCTCTAAATAGAAAATGTATATTTCCTATAAATATGGATAGTCTTTTACATAATCACAGTGTAGCTTTCAACTTTGTTGAAATTATTGTGAAATTATAAATTTCAACTCTATTGAAATTATATTTCACATTAATATAATACTTTTCTATAGTCTAACATCTGCATTCTAATTTTGACAACTAATCTGATAATGACTCCAGAGGGCACTTTTAATTTTCAGATTAAAGTCTAATTCTTCTGCGATGTTGTTTTCACAATTACACAAAAACCTAAGACCAATGTAGAATACTTGATTTCGTTTACATGTTCCTTCCTTTAAAAAAGTAATAAGGTTTGAAAGAATATTTCTTTGTATTACTGAAGAGCATTTCTTACAACTATTTTATGATCTACCTAGAATCCATGAGGGCAAAGCTACTAGGTGAATAAAAAAATAGTTTCCCAAACTGACCTCTGTATATAGCATTTGCTTTGATGCTTCTTTATGAGCAAGAAAACTTCTCAAGGCCTAGAAAATACTCTTCCTATTATTATTATTATTACTTTTTTGAGATGGGCTGTTTGTTGTCCAAGCTGGTCTTAAACTCCTGGGCTCAAGCAATCCTCCTGCCTCAGCCTCTCAAAGTGCTGGGATTACAGGCATGAGCCACCATGCCCCACTGCCCACACATTCTTCCTGTTACCAAGATCTATGAAGATTGAGTTATGTTTTTCTCTCTTTAAGAAAGTAAAAACAGAAAGCAATCAGAAAAGCATACAGTGAAGTGGTAAGTGGGGAACAAAGTTCATTCTATAAAGTGGACTTTATGATTTCAGTCACCTTTAAGTGGTAGCAGAATCCAGATACTAAAAAAATGCAATGCAGTAGGCATCAGCTAGAGCTAAATTCATAATGTTGTCACTAAGAAAGAGTTGAGAGTAGGATGATATAAACCCATCAGCATTCCAAACCTAACATGACCAGAGACGCACAATGAGAAGCTTTATTTATAGGAATACTTCTGCACCCACTTGCAAAGTTGCTAAACTGGTTCCTGTTTCCTTTGTGGGTGTTCTGGTCAAAGAATAAAAGCATGTTTTGGCCTGTCACTGGGTACTGAGAGCTGATCTCTAATGACAAAGGAAGGACAAAAAGATTTATCAAGATTATTTACCTCCAGAAGAGCCCCTAGCTACTGTGGCCCAAAGCCACCCATATACAGAAAAATTACTTCCTTCCCTCGGCACCCATCCTTTTCAAAAAAATATGAGAAATGTAGCTGGATTAATCCACAAACCACTTCAAAGGGAGATGTCTGACAGTACTAGATCTCTGATAAAAACAAGTAGACATAGCAGTCTTTAGCTGCCCATAAAAACCTACACCAAGATAACCCAACCACAATATGTTTGTCATTAGGCCACTGAAAGATTTGCTACTAAAGTACATGGGCACAGGTAAGCCTTGATAAAATGGATTTTTTTTTCTCTTGCAGAGACGGGGACAGGATCTTGCTCTGTTACCCAGGTTGGAGTGTACTGATGCAGTCATAGCTCACTGCAGCCTTGAGCCTGGGCTCACGTGATCCTTCCGTGTCAGCCTCCTGAATAGCTGGGATTACAGGCACATACCACTACACCTGACCAATTAAAAAAATGTTTTTTTTTTAAGAGAGAGGGTCTCACTGCATTGGTCAGGTTGGCCTCAAATTCCTAGCCTTAAACTATACTTCTGCCTTGGCCTCCCAATGTACTGAGATTATAGGAATGAGCCACAGTGCCCAGCCTAATAAAATAGATACCTTCAAAACAAAGTCAATGGCAGGGCTCTAATGTAGTGGTAAAACTAGAGGCTTTGAAATGAGACACAGCCGAGTGTGAATTCTCTCCCTGCTACATACTGTGTAGCTTTGGCTGAATTACATAATGTTCTCTGTGTCCTAGTTACCTCACTATTAAAAAAAAATAAGAGGAAATAACATCTACCTGCCAGGGCATTAAGTTAGGATTAAATGAGATGATGTATGCAAAATGTCTAAGCACAAAGTCTGGCATATGGTGGGTGCTTAAAAATAGTTTCCTGCACTCTTCAGCATGCTGACAAAGACTTATTTAATACTCAGCAGAAGGGCTGATTTAAAGCAGAAGAATTGATTTAAGGAAGGAGAGATGAGAAGGAGGGATCTGAGGCCTCCAGGGAGGGATGACACAAATCAGTGAAGGAAGGAAGGGAGAAGACTGTTTGGAGGCTTTGCCTGTAGTCCAGATAAGGGTAAGTCATGCTTGAACTTGGATAGCACAATGAGGAAGACTACTCGAGAGGACTTGTGAGAGTGTTAGGGAGTATAAGAGGGAAAGTGACTCCAAATGTTGACTTACACACAGCAGAAAGAGTGGTGCTGCCCTTGCAACCAGCAGGGAGGCAGGGATAATTTACGTCAAAAATGGTTATTTGAATTCTGGAGATGTTTTCAGAGGCACACAGAATATCAGGGGAAAGTTGCCTAGCTCACAGCTGGATTGTGGTGCTTTAAATTCAACAGAATGCCTTGCATTCAAGTTCCACTTTTGAGGCGTCAGCTACATGTAAATCAGTTGATACCCTAGCAGTAAAATATCTTCAAGAAGAGAAGAGGTATGAAGAGAGAAGAGGAAAGTTACAGACCGTGTGTATTTAGGTCAGACATAACAACCCTGCTCTTTATTTTCCAGCTTGCTAGGCAAAGTGCCAAAACTACTGTTTGTGAAAGGTGTTGAAATGCAGCATGCTAGGGCTCTACGCCCATTTGCTTTCTGGGACATTGGTCAGTTGGCATTTTCTTACTTAAATAACAAAAAACATTCAGAGAAGGGCTCCTTTTTCCTTTGGGTTAAGAACAGCAAAAACTACCATCCCTTGTATTTTTATTTAGTAGCAAGTACTTCAATATGGTGAGAAGAATGATGACCCCTAAAAAATATCCTTGTCTTTATCCCTGGAATCTGTGAATGTCACCTTACTTGGCACAGAGAAATTAAGGATGCAGATGCAGATGGAATTAAGGTTGCAGCTGACTATGAGATGGGAAATTATACTGGATTATCCAGGTGGACCCAATCAATGTAATCACAAGGATCCAAGTGGAAGAGGGAGGTTTAAGGTCAGGAGTTCAATACCAACTTCAAATGGTGAAACCCTGTTACTAGTAGAAATACAAAAAAATTACCCAGGTGTGATAGCACATGCCTGTAATCTTAGATACCAGGGAGGCTGAGGCAGGAAAATTACTTAAACCTGGTGGAGGTTTTCATGAGCCGAGATCACACCACTGCACTCCAGCTTGGGAAACAGAGTGGGACTCTGTTTCAAAAAAAAAAAAAAAAAGAGTATCATAGTGATATGGTATAAAAAAGACTTGCTGGGACATTGCTGGCTTTGATGATGGTAGGTGGCCAAGAGCCAAGGAAAGTAGGGTGCTTCTAGAAGCTAGAAAAAGCAAGAAGATGGATTCTCTCCTAGGGCCTCTAGAAAGGAGCACAGACCTACTGATGCCTCAACTTTTGTCCTAGTGAGATGCATTCTGGACTTCAGACTGTTGGGACTTAAGATAATAAATTTGTGTTTTAAGTCACTAAATTTTGCATGTAATAGGAAACGTAATCCATCTGGTAAACACTTTGCATCCCATACCTGAGGCAAGATATCATCCATATTTTATTATCATCCACATTTTATTAAAAATAAAAAGAGACTTAGAAAAGTCATACCCTCATCTGAAACCAAATAGTAACTACTATTTTGTTCCCCTCCAAATTCTTTCAAAATATCTAGGGAGAAGCCTCAAGACATCATCTTTCTTAGAAAGTTCCTCAGTGTTATCATCTAGAGATACTGATGTCATGCCATAAATGGGACAAGAATGAATTATAACCACACCTAATAAAAATAGTCTGTCTTCCTGTTGGTATGACTAGTTACTTCATATCAGATACTCTCAACCAGGGATGCAAAGATGCCCTTGTGCACATAACTAATTGCCATTCCTTGAAATGTAGTGTTTATGTTGTTTCAACCTAAGTAGGAAGTGGGAGATATCAGGTTTAAGTTTGTTTTTTTAAAATATTTTCTTTTTAAAGACAGGTTCTCCCTCTGCTGCCCAGGCTGGAGTGCAGTGGTGCCATTTTGGCTCACTGTTACCTCCACCTCCCTGGTTCATGTGATTCTCCTGCCTTAGCCTCCTGAGTAGCTGGGATTACAGGCATGTGCCACCATGCCCAGCTAATGTTTTTCATATTTATTTTAGTAGACACAGGGTTTCACCATATTGGTCAGGTTGATCTGGAACTCCTGACCTCAGGTGATCCACCCACCTAGCAAGGCCTCCCAAAGTGCTGGGATTATAGGCATGAGCCACCACATCTAGCCCAGATTTGAGGTTTTTAGGAATGCCTTCAATCTCACCGTTAAATCCTAGCTATTTCTGTCCTGGCTCTTCCCCTACCGAATGTAGTTGACTCAATTAAAGCAGGCCAACAGTCAAGTCCAGGCTGTGTCTTGCTGGAGAAGAAAGTAGAATATCTGTCCCATACAAATAGATGTAAGACAGAAGCCAGATTAGCACTGCAGAAAGCCAACCATATCCTATCTGTGTGTTTTGACTGCTAAAGTTTCATTCTGGATAATGTCTTAACAATTTTAGTTTTCAAGTACAAAATATTATAGATTTCACCTTTATGAATTATACAGCAAACTCTTCAAAAAGAAAAGCTTGCCCTTCCCAGTGGCATCTTGTCACCCACGTGTTTTTAGCACCAAGGAACAATTTTGCCCCAATGCAAATTAAAAGACCCAGATTCTCACCTCCTTCAACTTGAAGATTTTTAAAAAATCTAAGTTGAAATGAGTATTATGCAGCATCTGACCTATTAACTGATTGAAATTTGATGTGGCTTTTACCCAGGATGAATGACATCCTGAGTGACCTCAAATCCTTTGGGAAAAGAAATGTGTGAATCACAGGCATGCACACGTGCCAAGGTCCACACAATCACACTCACATGCTTTTGCACACAGATAATCAGCTTCAATCATTTCTGAAATGCTTCCTTCTCAGTATAACCTCCAGACATATTACGTAATCTTTTTGGAGACAGCTCTAGAGAACGAACAAGAAAAGCTTATGTCACTATTATCAAAAGATAGGCCTCTTCCATGTTATTACAAACAGCTGTACAACCATTTGTTAAGCAGCTGTTTCCTAGAAAGGTTTATTCAATAAAACTCTTCCTCTCTCCTTTTTGTTCCAAGTTTAAGGTCATGCCATCCAAACATGTAAGTCAAGCAACTCAGTTTTGTTACTGTATAAATTGTTTGCATCTGCCAAAGTTCAAAAGCAGTGCTTTTTATGCTGCAAGCTTTGATACCTACAGAATTTTACAAAAAGCTAAACTTCCTATCTGATTTGGAGGATATCAAAATGCTATACATGACAGAAAGAGAAAAGATGGTGGTATCTAAGTGTTCTTTTAAAAATTCATATAAATTATGGATTTGTCCAATGAATTAAGCTCTCTTGTGTTCCCTGCTGAAAGCTAGCCCTAAATCACAAACATAGGAAACACGTTGTCCACTGTCTTTCCATTAATAGCAGTGGTGTTGTCCTGGTATAGCTATCTTTTCTTGTTCTGTAGCTCTAAGCTGTTAGCAGCTTATATTTTTCAAGTAACTCAGCAGTCCATGACTGTGAAACACAGCAAACCTTATAGGTAGATGATGAACTGAGGAGGGAAAGCACAAAGAAGAAGAGTCCAAATATACTGGCTATAAAACTAATTAGTTGCATATACTTTAGAAAAGACTTTTAAATTCATCTAAGATCACTTCCTCCAACTCTAACATATATTTTAGCAAACTAGTATAATTAGCCAAACTGATGAGATCAAACACTAATTAATAAATACCACCATTCATAAAAACTCAGAATAGCCATATTCCATTGAATGAACAATGATATTGCCACCACATGGACTGCCAACTTATGTGGGGGTAATTTCTAAAGTTAACATGGAAGAGCTGAAAAATCTATATTATCAAATTTAAGATTGAAAAAAGTCATTAAATCATCTATTCATACCATATGCATTATTTTGTATATATACCACACGTAGAGAAATTCTTAAGTACATTAAAGTTGGTTTTCAGGAAGATTAAAAGGAAAGTCTATATGCAGATGTTTGGACACTTAAACTATAATTCCTTTAAAATAATCTGAAACCCTGGTGGTGAATGAGGTATGAATATGGATTCTAAAGCGTTTCTGTTTGTTTTTAGGTATACTCTGCTTTTTAGTTCTGTGCTTCATAAAAAGCTGTATAATTTTAGTAGATTTACTTACTGTGAGGCTTAGATGATAATATTGAAAGCACATTCTATGTTTTCTATGGGGTTAGGTTCTAAAGCCCCTGAATAAGTTCAAAGTAATGTGATTCCACTGCACTTTGAGCTTCAGAATCCATCTCTTAGTGTCAGGTGGGATTTCATCATGTAGTTAGCAGCTTTGAGGAACAGATCATGGAGAGCCAACATGGACTCCCCTCTTCAACAAGGGAGCAACGCAGGCTTGGGTAACATTTCCAGACATGTAGAAGTGGAGCCCAGTTGAAGTCAGAACAACAAAAGTCTTGTGCAATCTAATGGATAAAGAGAGAAACTAGGCTACAGGCAGGAGAATGGAAAAGATTGATTTCCAAGTCGAAGTCAAAGACCTTGGAGAAAGAAGGAGAGAGCCAACCTTGGCCCCTGACTTTCAAGGAGCAGGTCCTGTACCCATGAAGCCTGACCTGTAGATGTCAATTGAGCTGCTTGCCCAATCATTACCATTGTCATCTTTTTGAGTTTGTTTGGATCAGTTTTGATTTTGTGTGACTCAGAGAGCCTTGACTAGAAAGAACACTACCATTTAAAAAGCGCCAAATACCTTGCTAAAAAATTTACATACATTTTTCATTTGACTCTCATTAAAGATTTGAAATAATATTATTCCTATTTTGTAAATGAGGAAAGGAATAGGACATAGGAATGTTTTGTCCAATGCTGTCTAGTTTTTTTCCAAATCTGGCAGAACTGGAATTTCAAACCAGTAATGTCCACCTCTATTATGCTATGCAGCTACCACCGTTATGCCCAAAGACAGTTTCTTCTCAGTAGCTAACAAGCTTCCTCCACAAATAAAAACGTTTCTTCTTTTCCTAATAACTGGTGCCACGTTCAAAATCCATCTAGGATGATGGAGCTTTCTTATCCCTAACACAATGATGCCAAAGATGCCATTAGAGGCTTATCCCTCACAACAGATCTGTGAATCTGATAGCAACATAAACAAGGGTTGAGGGACACAGTTTCTTTCTGAGAATATGGACTATTAAAAAAAAAAAAAACGGGCTTTTCAACTAATCTCTAAGCACACCGAAGGTAAGACCGTCGCTGTGCCTAGCCCATGGTGGGAACTCAAATATCTAGGGTATGATGTTTAATTTTACATGCCAACTTGACTAGGCTGATTGGAGGCAGAGCAAGATGGCAAAATAGAAGGCTCCATGGATTGTTCCCCTGCAGGGACACCAATTTGACAACTATCTACACAAAAACAGCACCTTTGTAAGCACCAAAAATCAGGTGAGCACTTATAGTTCCTGGCCTCAGCTTGGATCAACTGTGATGCCCGGCTGTTTGGTCAAACACCAGTCTAGATATTGTGAAGGCATTTTTTAGATGTGATTAAAATTTAAGTCAGTGGACCATAAATAGCGCTGATTATTCTTCATTATATGGATAGACCTTATCCTATCAGTTGAAAGCCTTAAAAGAAAAGACTGAGGTTTCTCAAAGAAGAAATTTGGCCTCAGGACTGCTACACAGAAACCCTGCCTGAGTTTTCAGCTTGTTTCGTGTGCCCTGTGGGATTCGGACATAAAATTAATACTTACCTGAATATTCAGTAGCTTGCTCTAAGGATTTCAGACTTGCCAGTTCCCATAATCACATAAGCCAATTTCTTAAAATAAACTTATCTACCCATCCATCCATCCATGATCAACTCAACTATCTAGAGGTCTTTGATGGATGGATGGACAGATAGAAATAGATTAAGTGTGTGTCTATCCCATGTGGGGATCTTATTGTCTATCTCTATATTTATGCATCCTGTTGGTTCTATTTCTCTGGAGAATGCTAACATGCAGGGTTTGTTGAGGTGGTTGGAGGTAGAATAATTTAATTTAGGAATTGTGGGGATAGGGAAACCCCTCTGTGATTTCAATTCTCCAGTCAGTCCTTTGTAAAGTTGAAGCCAGGGATCATGAATGGATGGTGCTTTACTTAGTAGAATATCTTAATGAGTTATTGAAATATAAATGTAGCAGTGCCTAGACTGAGGTGGGAGATGGGGAGCTACTGATACATAACCTGCCCACTTTTGGAGAGTCGGAAGCTAGATGGGGTTTATAAAGATAGTTTGCACAAAAAAATTCAGAATGGCCAGCAACGTGTCAAGAAGTCTAAGTTTGTGGTGGGGGATTCTCAATAAATTCCTAAGAACATTGGTATCCAATACTGATTTTGAATGGCTTTCTGCTCTCTGCAGTAATCATCTTCACTGCTTCTTCCTAGCTTCCAACCTCCAGTTAGATGTGTCACACCTATACTATTTTAGCTATGCTTTGGGGGACCAAAAGGAAAAAGTGGGACTTCAGGCTTGAAGCAAAGTTGGTCAGTGAGTGAGGTCCTGCACCCACCGGGCACTTTAGGCAAAAAAAAATGATTAGATATTATGATGGCAGAGAAGCAATTTGCAGCATAGTTTGACTCAATGACAGTTGTACTTAAAAGTGATCAAGTTCAAATTTGTCTCTACCAGGGGAAACACAGTTTAGGAAGATAGCAAATTAAGGATTATGAGAACCTTCACTGTTTACCAAGGTGTAATGTCACGGAAGATACCTCTCTGAGTACCCCATTTGTAAAACCGGGTAACATTAAAAAATTATTTAAGACTTTAAAAATAGTGGATAGCCAGGTGTGGTGGCTCATGTCTGTAATCCCAGTGCTTCGGGAGGCCAAGGCAGGTGGATCACCTGAGGTCAGGAGTTTGACAGCAGACTGGCTAACATGGTGAACTCCATTTCTACTAAAAATACAAAAAATTAGCCAGGTGTGGTGGTGCATGCCTATAATCCCAGGTACTTGGGAGGCTGAGGCTGGAGAATCACTTGAACCCAGGAGGTGGAGGTTGCAGTGAGCCGAGATCCTGCCATTGAACTCCAGCTTGGACAACAAGAGTGAAACTCAGTCTCAAAAATAAATAAATAAATAAAAAGAATGCATGTAAGCATGCTTCAGACTGCCCAGCACAGAGAAACACCTCAAATAGTATATATTGTTATTAATGATAAGGAGGAAGCTTTCAGTGTGGTCTGCAAATGCAGTTTAATAACTAGCATAAGTGCTTAATGCTGAGCTTCTACAGGGGAACAGGAAATCATGTCTTTCCCTGTGAAAGCCTAGCCCCCAACTTTACGGCATCATGGCTTATCCCTTCACCCACAGGAGTCATAACACTTTTGACATTTTTGTCCCTGATATATTTTTAAAAAGATATTTGAAAATATATTTAAAGGTTAGTTTGGGTTTCAGAAGTATACTTGGTTGAGGCCAAGTGCTATGGCATACAGTTAATATACTGTATACACCTGCTTTTTCAAAAGTTTTCCCATTTAATCCCTGCAAGTGTTCAGGGTGCTTCTGTTTGTTCCGACTTTTTGTTTTTGTTTTTGTATTTTTTTTTTTTTTTTTTTTTTTTGAGATGGAGTCTTACTCTGTCACCCAGGTTGGAATGCAGTGGTGCAATCTTGGCTTACTGCAACCTCTGCTTCCTGGGTTTAAGTAATTCTCCTGCCTCAGCCTCCTGTGTAGCTGGGATTACAGGCACGCGCCACCATGCCCAGCAAATTTTTAATAGACACGGGTTTTCACCACGTTGGCCAGGCTGGTCTTGAACTTCTGACCTCAAGTGATCCCCCTGCCTCGGCCTCACAAAGGGTTGTTATAGGTGTGAGCCACTGCACTTGGCGTTGTTCTTGATTTTTAAAGCAATTTACAGACGTGCTTTCTAAGACATCTTAAAGTGCTCTTTATTAAAATTTAAAGCTCTATTCAAACCTTTCTTTTTAAGGGAGAATTACATGTTCCATATTAAAGTTTTGGCAATATAGAAGAGTAACAAAAAATAACAATCGCCCATCATAAACCCATCACTCAAAGGGAAATATTATTAAATAATACACATTCTCATTCACTTAATACACTTCTCATTACCGATTCTTGAAGTATGTTGTGGAGGTTTCACTTGATAGTTTTAGCTGAAAGAGATGGTAGTATTATCTACCATATACGATTTAAAAAAACACAGAAAAGCCAGATGAAAAATGTTATTGACTTTTTTTTGTCTTTTCTTTTATGTAGGCAAGGTATAAAAAGAACTATGCATAGTACGTTTTCAGAGAAAAGCTGACTTGTACATAAGGACAGCATCAAGGTTTTCTGATACTAGATGCAATCTCAAGGAATGTCAGAGGTGATACCCATGTTATCACGGAGGATGTAGGACTTAACAGGATCATTCTTACTAAGAGGCCCTGACTCCAGTCATATGTACTTCCAATACAGTGAGAGAAGTCAGGCCAGGCAAGAAGAAAAATACAAAACACTGAAGCATGCCTTGGAGATATACAGGCTATGAAACATTATTAGAAAAGCGAGTTTTTTTCACCTTTAAAATGGCAAAGATGCTTTTAAAATAATAATACCCAGTGGTGAAAATGAGGTCAACTAGCTTTCTTATATACCCTTATGGGGAATGTAAATATAAATCATCTTTCTGAAGGGTAATCTAATACATTTTAATGAATCCAAAAGAATAAGAATTTCACTAGGATAACATAAAAGCAAAACACATAAAAACCAAAAAACAATAGGGGAATAAGGGACTGTACAGAGTATAATATTTTATAATCATTAATATTTATGTTTTTACCGTTAAATGGAGAAAAAGTAAAATAAAGAAATGTACTATCATTGTAATTTTATAAAACAAACAATTATATATAATACAACATGCACATATACATATATTCATGTATATATAAACATACATATGTATATAAAGTTCACCTAATTTATAATTTGGTAAAATAGAATATTTCTAAAACTGAACACCATCTTCTGCCACTCTTCTTAACTCCATGGAAAAAGATATTCCTCCCATATTCTTTCAATATTTACTAAACAGCAGCACCATCCACTCATCTGCTTATGCCAAAGTTGTAAACATCATTCTTGACAGTTTCACTTTTTTCACCCTCTAGACTGTATTTATCGGCTAGCTAGCCCTGCTTCACTTCCAAAACATAATTCAATCTGTCTATTTCTTTCCAAGCCATGCTTATCTTTTGCCTAGACCATGATAGTGACTTTCTGAATGGCCTCTACTCTTGTCAAGGGACAGTCAGTTTGGTTACAGAGAAAGTCATGTCATTCCCTTTGAGTTTGCTGTTGCTGTGCAGCAATTGCTATGAATTTAGTGGCTTAGAATAAACCATTATTTATTCTCTCACAATTGACTACCCACAGTTCTGTGGGCTAGAACTCCAGGCATGGCTTTGCTGGGTTCTCTACTCAGTTCTCACTAGGCTGAAATCCAGGTGCTGGATTGGGTTACAATATCACCTGAGCCTCTTCAAGATCACTGGGCATCATATAAGGCATTTCCTCAGCAATGAAGAGCCACCCATCACTTCTTGCCACTTGGGTTTCTCTACAGGGCAAATTGCTTCTTCAAGCCAACAGGAAATCACATCTACTTCTCTGAATCTCTCTGACTTCTCCTGTCTCTGACCTCTAGACCCTCTTTTAAACTGCTTCCTTGATTAGGTCAGGCCCACCCAGGATAATCTCCTCCTAAAAAAACTTCACTGATCAAACACCTTAATTACATTTCTAAAAATCCTTTTACCTTTGCCACATAACATAACCTAATCAAAAGAATGATAAATCTTCTTATTCATGTTCACATTCCCCCCATGCTCAGGAGGAAAAGAGCACCCAGGAAATGCACACCAGAGGGTGGGAATCTTGGGAACTGTGATGAGCCACAGGTTTGTGATTCCCTGGAATTCATATATGGAAATGAAAACCCAAATCCAACGGGGTAATATTAGAAGATGGAGCCTTTAGAAGGTAAAATCAGGGTTATATTAGGAAATGGGGTGGAACCCATGATGTGTCCTTATATTAGACGGAAGGCCCAGGGCTCTCTCCACATGAGGATATAAGGAAAATATGTCTTCTACAAACCAGCCTGAATGCTTCACCAGACCCTGATCTGCTTGGGTCTTGGTAACTTTGAGAAAAAAAAAATGTTTGTTGTTTAAGCCACTCAGTCTGTGCTACTCTGTTTTATCAGCCTGAACAAAGACAGGAGCCATTTTAGAATTCTGGCTACCATACCTCCCATCCTACACCATACTTGTCTCTAGGTGATGGTGTCTTGCCTAATGTATCTTCTTTGGAATATTTTTGGATATTTTCTCAATTTTCTACACTAAATGTATGTTACTGTTCTCCTTTTGCAAACAGTTCCCTACGATCATATTATTCTTCTGCTTAAAATCCTTCAGTGCCTTCTCATTATTTTCTTACAATACTCCAAACTCCTAGTAGCCTGCAAGTCTACGAGGCTGCATGACCTGGTTACCTCTTGCCTCCCTCTTCCAGCCTATATTTCCTTCAGAGAACTTATTAGAACCTTTAATTATCATGCTTTTGTTTTCCTGACTTTATTTATTTCCCTTACTAAAATGTAAGCCCAAGGATAGCAGAGGCCTTTATATCCTTTTCCCTCCTGTATCCCAGGAACTAGACGGTGCCTAGAGTGAAGAAATCTGTCAGTAGATATGTGATGGAGTCAACCAATACTAATGGCAAATAGGCCTTTCTGAGATCAGCCTATGTGACATGAGCCATAGAAGTAAACTTGGAATAATGTAAGAAAAAATAAGATCACATTTTGCGGTTCTGAAACTGACTATATCAACTGTGAAACAGAGTTATAATCCTCAACAGGGACAGAGTCTCAAGGAACAATCACAAAACAAAAAGAGGTCCATTGGAACCTTATTGGTCAGAGCAATCTATTGCTAAAGTTCACTAATCTTTTCTGATTTTATCCTAAAGCACAAAAGACACTATCATCACTACCACCACTAATATGATTGGCAAAGGAGTTGACGGTCCCTCAAAATTCTTGCAACTAGAATTGCTCAAACAGAAGTTGAATAGCCACTGGTAGGAATGCTCAAGACAGAATCTAGGTCTTGTACAAGAGGTTGGAAGAAACTGTAGTCTAGGCTGGGCTAAGCTGTAAGGGGAGAAAACTGCAGAGCCACAGTGGGTTTGTGGATAGACTTTGTATAGAAGGCACATTTATTTTAAGTTGATTTGAATATCTTTAGATATAGCATATGCTCTCAAATTTCCATGGTTTTCTATTACTTACAAGTGACAGATATGCTCATTCACTGTAACTGCTTGGCCCAAAATAAGCATATGGGTTTGCTACCCTTGGACTCTCTAAGGCAGGGGTCTCCAACCCCAGGGCCACAGACTGGTACTGGTCCTTGTCCTGTTAGGAACCAGCCTGCACAGCATGAGGTGAGCAGTGGGCAAGTGAGCATTACTGCTTGATCTCTGGCTCCTGTTGGATCAGCAGCAGCATTAGATTCTCATAGGAGCATCAACCCTATATGAACTGCATATGTGAGGGATCCAGGTTGCACACTCCTTATAAGAATCCAATGTCCGATGATCTGAGGTGGAACAGTTTCATCCAGAAACCATCTCTCCTACCCCCAACCCTCCACCCCAGGACCCTAGAAAAATGGTCTCACTGGTCCCTGATGCCAAAAGGGTTGGGTCTGCTGCTCTAAGGTCTTTTCTGACACCTGAATATAAAGCACAAGGTAATATGTTAAAAGAGTTGTTGGCATGAAGGGATATAAACTTTACACTAAGGATAATCAGTTTATGTATGACTTGCAAATCCTTCCTCTACCCTTTGACATTCTGGCCCATGAAATCTAACTTGCGTGGCTTAAACTTCGGGCTTACTTTGAAGATTTTATCTGTTATCAAAATATTACCTTAACCTTTTCCAGTAAGAAACCTGATAACAATCCAATACACATGTGGATCAAAAGAAAATTAAAGAATCTCCTTTTGTTCCTGGTTGAAGAATAAATATGACCCAGTTCAGACATTAGAATAAAAAAATATACAGTAAGAAGTCTCTATAATCATGTAAATATTGAATTCAAGCTCAGCATCCTTTTTCATTTCTGACCACGGAGTTACAATTATATTTGGTTTTCTCAGTGCACACTTTTAAACTACTCTGGTTGAGTAACTTAGTGTCCTGGCACCAGTTTTCACTATTTGAGGTGCTACATCAGCTTCTGTTAAAAGAATGCTGACATTTTCATCTTTCAGTAATAAACAGCAACTGGGGAAAAAGAAAACTACTCCATGTGCGTGAGAAGGAGGCAGTGTTATCCTCGCATCTGCCTTTCAGCTAGCCTCTTCAAATGAAATGAGGCCTACTAAGTGAAGCCATTGAACTTGTCTACAATGTCCCCCTTCCTCATGTGTTTATAATTTTCCCCAAAATAAAAGCTAATAATCAAGTTTGATCAAATGAAAACTGAAGGCAATACTTTTTAAAATTGAGGACACAAGAAAAATTCTTTACAAAGTCATTCTCTATTTAAGGCAATTATATTTGCTCAAATTATTAGGGGCCTCCTGTTATTTCATTTTATTTTTTTCTGAGGCAAGATATCCCTCACTTGTGAAATTAAGTTTTTGAAGATTTTGTTCCTGAATGTATTCCATCTGGACTATGTAAATATGAATATTAATCACTCCAAAATTAGCAATTGTTCTGCTCATGACTTGTTTTTATAGATATTTGTATACTTTCCAAAAATATTATAATGCACTAATTAGAAATGCTATACAGCTTATACAATATATAGTTTAAAAACAGGTGTGTTTTGAATTTTGCATATTTTGGTTCCTGAAAGCAGGAATCAAACCCCAGTGAGCACACCGGGATTGTCACCACGGAGTGAAGCGGGGAGGACAATCGCGGCAGAACTGTGAAATTGATAGACATTGGCAAGTTATTATCAAAACTGGAGGAGTTTTAGAGAGACTCTGAGAAAGAGAGGCGGGAGTTACTTTTCATTCTGTAGTGACAGAGCTGTCATAAGAACAGGAAGCACCTGGCAGGAAAAACTGAAGTTAGCAGAAATGAGCCTGAAGGAGATATCTTATAAGACATTAAGCTTGCAGAGAAGGCATGTGTTAAGCCACTAATCTCTTATCTTAAAAGGTCAAGAAAAAATTCAAAAAGGTGGGTAAAGGCTGACTTAGTCAGATTATGGATTATGATAATACCTATTATAATACCTAACATTATTAGGTATTATGAAGCTTAATACCTAAGCCTCAAGCTCCTCCACAAGTTTAAAAGGTTTGGATGAGGATGGGGATGACTATGTAGGACTCTAATGGCGAAGTGTTGAGAGAAACTAATGACCAGGAGGCACCTATGGAACAGGGGGAAGTCCCTGGACTCAGATGATTTTGTATGAAAGGTTCTAGCATTGGGAAATAATGCCCAAGTGGAGACTGAAATTATCTTTAGAGGGTGGCCAGAGGAGGTGACAAAATATAGTATGTGCAAAAATCCAAAGGCAAGAAAGGGCGATATTAGCAAATAGGGAAAGGAAGTAGCTAGATACTGTGGGAGTGTGGGCGGTAAGGAGGAAATTGGCAAGAGATGATGTGGAAATGAAGCAGAAGCCAGATCATGAAGGGCCTTGTGAATAGTGATCAGAGACCTGGGAAATGGGGAATCCAAGGAGGCAATCCATTTTGCTAAAATTTACATTAAAAAAATAATATATGGTAATTTTAAGTTACAAAATTAGGAGAAGGAAGAAACATTTAGAATGCGTTTTTCAAAAATCTAAAGACTTACTCAAAACTTTCTTTTTCAAGGGTTCATGTTCACCAGACACCTGTAGCTAGACATGCCACAGATTTCATTTCCAAAAATACTCAAATGTGTACTGAATTCTAATTTCAGCAGGTTTTGAGAATTTGAACACTGCTTTAGGAGTTTTACTTGCCACAAATGTTTATGGGATATGCTGCATCTCTATGAGGCACGCAGGATTATTTATAAGCAAGAAGGAAAGGCCATTTCTAGCATTATTGCATGCTGGTAAAAGTGACCATAAAACAAGATAAATGCTGCTTTTTTTTAAACTATTTTTCCACATGAGGTAGAGTTCTATCACTCTTAAGGAGAAATGATACTTTTTAAACAGAGAAGATAATGATGAGACTGCTTGTTAACAAAGCAAAAAGACAGTTCTGTGCATGCTTCTTTCTCAGAGTCCAGAAAACAGAAGTTGGTTATAATTTTAAGGCAAGAGTTGCAAACTGGTAGTCCACACAAAGAAGAGTCTGGTTTTGCCTAAATGTTTCAAAAGCTTTTTTGAATTTATTGACAACATTTAAGAATAGAAAGTGCTTCATAAAAATGCAGAATGTCAACTTCCACTGAAAAATGTAGCAGCAATGGGCAGGCATCTGCAGAGCAACAGCTTAACAGAGCTAAACAAGAACTGTCTCTTTGATCAGGCTGATACTTTCCAGTTCCCACAACTGCCCCTGCCACTTCCCCTCCTATGTAGTACTTGCCCCTACAGACAGGGGGCATTGTGAAAATCACCTACCAATGGAGGAGAGCCCAGCTATGGTTCATTTGTGCCCATTCTGCTGTTAGTGTTCCATAGGTCCGTTCCAAGTCTTAGCAGCTATGTAAGTCAGTTCATTCTTATCAGTATCCCTGGGCTCCAAATTCCATGCCTCACAGTCTTGCTGGTCACTTCCTCTTATTTTCAACTAAACTTGCTCGAGAAGAGATTATGCACTCACTCACACTGAAAGCAGAAAGGCAGATGAGAACACTAGGAGGTCTGAAAACTAAAGGTGCAACTCTCAACTAAACAATAAAGTTCTAAAAAGAGCAGACAACTAAGCAGTAGTTAGGGGTAGGTTCCCAAGGCTTCTGTGGGGGGTCTGACATGATTCTTCCAGTTTTGTGTTAACAAAGAGGACTATCCACAGGTTTTCTGGTTTCAGGACTACCTATGGAAACTTCCAGTGGAAATCGATGATGAATCAATCATTTAATTTTAATCTAATTTCAAAGATGACAAGAAGGTCCTCTTAAACAGAAGCATTGGTGTTGACATACCCTTATTAGAGTTTCACTTTATTGGGGACAAAGAAGAAATCAGCTCTCAAAATAGAGCCACATGTCCTTTACGCTTCTAGCAAGAAAAAATAAATAAACCCCAGCAATCTAATATACTCTAATATTTTACTTCCCCTGGATATTGTGACCTTTGCTGAAAATACGTCAGCAATCTTAACAAAAGTCCTCATGGTTTCTAACCTGTGGTATCATAGACTGTGGTGCACTGCAATGTCCTAACATTTAAACATAATGGCCTGTTCCAGCTTGATGTACCTTAAAACAAATCCATCACCAACGTTTTGTTTCCTTCTTTTTACACAAACCACAGCCTATCAAGTAATTGAGATATGGTGGCTGTGTAGCGGGGCTTTGTAGGATGACCAATCCCATTCCTTTCTGCATACAGCCCTAGTAAATGAGTAAAGCACACCATAAACCTTGAGTTTACTATCTTAATTTCCATAACTGGACTTAGTTAAATCAGAATCAATTATTAATATACATGATTGATAAAATATCTATTATGTATATACTTCAATTTCTAGGTGGGTTGTGCTGTTTTAGATGCAAAGATGAAAGAAATCAAGTCTGGATCCACTATTTTATATGACATCTCTATACAAATTAGACAAAAAAGGACTCTTGTCTTCATGGGAATAGCCTGCGACAGGGAGCTCAGCTTGTGTGAAGAGGTCAGGCTGGTCTGGTGCCCTTGTGAAGGAGTCAATGTGCATAGTCATACAGGGTGTCCTGCAAGTCCTAACCCTTGATCTCAAGATTGGGATCTAACAGTCAGTGAGGCAGGCAGTCAAATAAAAGATATTCTAGGATAGAGGTTAACACAGAAAAGCTACACTTGAAATATATAGAGTTCAAATTATGGAAATTATGTAATTGAAGAATCCAGAAAAACTTCACAAAAGAAATCTTAAAAGGTAGGCTGCAATGGAAATGAGGAGAGGACTCAAGGAAGGGATTCTAAACAGAGGAAAACACCTGAAAAAGGAACAGGGGACTGTAAGGGTCACATTTGGAAAACATGGGTTCAGTATTGCCAGTGTTTATGCAATGTCTATATAAATGGTAGAAACAGGGAACTCTTATCATACCATGTATTTTCCTTTCAACATCCAGAGAGAGCACCTTATATCATAAATCACATCATTGCTCTGACTGAAATCCTTCAATGACTTCCTCTTGCAATTTAGAATAAAATCCAAGCTCGCTACTGTGACCTGGCCTCTGTTAGTCTTCCTGCATTCTCCTTTAGTATAATCATATGGGACTTTTTTTCTTTCCCTGTACCTTGCTATACCAAAGTTAATTCCACTTCCCGGCCTTTGTGCTTGCTCTTCTGTAGATCTTCAAAAGCTTGACTTCTTCTCTTCATATCACCATTGCCTTCTCAGAGGAGACTGCCCTAGACACTTCTGGAGTCAGAAGTTGCTTGGTTTCCAATCTTGGTTCCACCATTTAGGATCATTCCTTGCCTCAGTATCTTCATCTGTAAAGTAAAGTAGCTACTTGGATTTACAGTGAGGATCAAATGAAAGGAATCATGGAAAGCACTGGGAACAGTGAATTTCATGTTCTCCTAGTACTCTAAAAATCTTTATCATCATTACTATTTAATACACTTATCCTCTTATTTATTGATATTTTTCTTATTTATTGGCTGTTTACTCACACAAGAATATCAGTTATGTCAGTTCAGGGATTTTGACTTTGACTTCTCCATTTTGAGTCCTTCTAGGTAGGCACACGATACTTTGTTGACTTTTAATTTAACAGGGAAAAGGCACTATGGTAAAGCAGGAGGACTTGACTTTTCCACAATGTAATCTATATCTTCTGCCATCCATGTCATCCAGATCACTTTCAGGAGCTCAGTTTTCTCCTCAGTATGATTTTATAATCTGTGTGTTAATTTTGAGTACACGTGAAGAAGGAAAATGATGTATCAGGCAGTAGGGGGCAGCAGTGTGTTGGCAATGCATCTGCAGCTCTCACGCCAGGTGTCCTCTCATTTCCCATTTTGTGAATAACCTTGTGTTTAAATTTCCCATCAAATCATTACATCCCTTGAGATAAAGAAAGAACTGATGTTTTCAGAGAAATGAATTGTAAAATATATTTTCTTTCTGTAAAAATGGAGTTTTCAATTCAAGCATCAAGAAAAACTCATCCTTGGGTTCTTATTTCAGCCAAATGGGAAACAGTCATGGGACCCCGCCCCCCCCACCACCACCCAGTTCCAATAATTGGGTGGATAGTGGTGGTGGTGGTAGCAATATTTATCATTCCCACCTGTGTTATGTTTACCAGCTGTGTGACCTTTGGAATGCCGGGAACAGGTGGTAAAATGTAACTTACCTATAATTATACATTTAATTCACAGACCAAACTTGTAACCAAGTACCCCAATTTTTCTAAGAGTAAGAGTTATTTTTAATAATTTTTTTCCTCCTTTTCCCCTTGTTCCCTACATCCTATTTAGCTCTTTAGAAATGCAATGATAACCTTTACCTTCCCTTCACCAGACGCTCCCCACACAGCAAGCTTATCTAACCATGCACTTACCACAAAAGCTCCAAAGCCAGAACTCTTTCCCGCTGGGAGACTGTCTACAGACATCAGCCAATTTACAACCTAAAGTGTGCCCTGTGATGGAACTCTCTCCTACCTGGAGGGTGTCTTGAGACATGGCCATTTTGAAACCCATGTCTGCCTGTGATGGTGCCAGCTCACCAGCCAGTAAATAAGGCACCAGAATGATCAGCACCTGCTTGCTCTCTCACCTGCATGCTGTTCACACCAAGTACCCCTTTAAAAGCTTCTGCTTTCTGCCCCAAATGTGAAGCAATCCACTAAAGGCAGGAACCTATACCTCTTTTCCTAAGCTAAGCTTTGGATGAAAGTCACTTTCTTTATACCAGACCTTGCTCTTGTTAGTTGGACTTTGCAAGTGGTGCGTGACAGAACCTACATTTTGGTTACAAAGTTATGAGTTAGATATTAAAACACCAAACGGTGAAAGATTAAGTAATCTGCCTAATATTGTGCAGGTGAGATATACAAGGCCTGATAGGAAGCTTTAATTATTATGCCATATTAAAAGAAATTGCTTGGTTTAAAATGAGAAATTATATTAATTTCTTGCACATAAATGAAGACTAAGAACCAAGGAACATTTTCCTCTTTGCTTGACACATCAGATCATTAAAGAAGAGCCTCAGTGATCAGTTAACCCAGTATCTGACAGTCCTATCAAAGATAACTCAAAATGGGTTGGGAGTCCTTTGAGATATACTGAATTTCCACACCATCATTGCAGTTTCTTCTACTTCTTTAAAAAAATATTGTTTATATTTAGAAGACTATTCAGCTGGCCTTACCTTCATGGATTTATTTTTCTAATTAATTCTTTATCTAAATGTCTATTTTTTCCTTCTCTGTTCTCAAGCATCCTAGTACCATTTTCTTTTCCTCTTCCTCAGCTCAAAATAACGGTTATAGTCAGTGATTCAAATATTAATGTTCCAGTCTATACCCATAAGAAAACATGCAAGAGACCGGGCGCGGTGGCTCACGCCTATAATCCCAGCACTTTGGGAAGCCAAGGCGGGTGGATCACGAGGTCAAGAGATTGAGACCATCCTGGTCAACATGGTGAAAACCCGTCTCTACTAAAAATACAAAATTAGCTGGGCATGGTGGTGCGTGCCTGTAATCCCAGCTACTCGGGAGGCTGAGGCAGGAGAACTGCCTGAACCCAGGAGGCGGATGTTGTGGTGAGCCGAGATCGCACCATTGCACTCCAGCTTGGGTAACAAGAGCGAAACTCCGTCTCAAAAAAAAAAAAAAAAAAGAAAAGAAAACATGCAAGAAGAGAGAGAGGTTCCAAGAAGAGGAGGGAGGAAAAGCCACATTATGTAGTTTATCCAGGCACAGCAATGGCTACAGGTGTGCACACACCTCAACCAGAACTCCAATGATGATAACAAATCTATCTACAGAGACTTCTCTGAGAAGTGCTGCAGGCTATCGTTTGAGAACATTCTTTATTTAAAGTCCATCTTAAAATAACAACTGTAACCATAAAGTGTCTTTGTATTTTCAAATATAACACTGTCATAATAAGCAAGCTTTGCTGAGATATGAGTGTGAGCTTCACATGGACCTTTAGTGCTGCCTGGTCTTTGTATTATATTTTCATAGTTCATTCACTCTTACTCTCCTAGAGGATAATTGCACATCATTTATTCTTTCCTCCCAAATTCAAGAAAATCTTCCAACATCCTTATTCTCCACTGATAATCTTGGTTGTTACTTTACTGAAAAAAAAACTTGAGAACTTCCACACACTCAATACCACATTGTCTCACCTACCAGTATCTGTGCCCACTGACTCAACCTTCTCAGATGCTTCTACTTTAATCGATCTCACCTATTCAGAGATAATCTTGAAACTCTTTACTCTCTTCTCTACTATGTAATTTTCCACTCTCTACTGGATTACTCTAATACACATAAAAACATGCTGTTATTTTTTTCATCTTAATCAAGCCCTCTCCTGACCCAATTTACACCATGGAGGAACACTCCTTTCTATTGCTTCCATTTATAGCAAAAATCCTAGAAATCTTCCACTTTATCATTTCTAACCCCTCTTATTCCATGCTGTCTTTTAAATCCATTCTAGGTGAGCCTGGAAAACCACCATTGCATTGAACTGCTCTTGCTGAAGTAACCAAAGACCTCCTCCTTACTAAACAGTCATCTCAGTTCTCATTCAACACGTTTATCTCTATCTTCTTCTCCACATGCATTCCTCACTGGCCCCCAGGACATCACAATCTCCTGATTTTCCTCCTCCACTGCTGCTCCTTCTCAGTCTCTTTTCCAGGTCTACTTCTTCCTCCCCAACACAGGACATCCTGGGCCTCAGCACAGAGCATCTATCTATGCTTTCTCCTTTGTGGAGCTCAACCATGGTTTTTGCTATCACGTATATATTAAAAACTCCTATATCAATATTTCTAGCACAGATCTTTTTGCAAACTCCACATTCAAATACCCAGCTAGTTTATTCTCTCAATTTAGAGACCTAGCTAACACCTGAAACTTACTATATTCAGAAGTAAACTCCTGAATTTTCTGCAAACCTGTGCCACCCTCACTGTTCCCACTGTATGTGAGGTGAAATTCATATTCTCTGGTCAAAACTTTGAAGGAATACTTGAATGCTTTGTTTTTCTTCTCTTTTTTTTTCTTCTTTCTACTCCTTCGCACCTGCCCCAACATATTCATCAGGAAAATCTGTCAGCTCCACCTTTAAAATAGATAAAGAATGTGCTCACTTCTCAGCACCTCCATCACTACCATCTTGGTCTCAACTGCCATATTTCTCACCTGAATCATGGCTATAGCTTCCTAACTGGTCTGCTTCCACTCTTGATGTTCAAGCAGTTTCTTCTCCACGTTCTAGCTAGAACAAGTCTCTCAAAATGTAAGTCAGATTTTTTAAATCATTGCTGAAAATCACTAATCACTTCTCATTTCACTGGGAGTAAATACTCTAGCCCAGAATTAGGTAAAATCTCTAATTCTGAGTAAAAGCTCCTATAATATCTCAGAAGATATCTGGCCCCATTATCTCTCCAAAAGTATCTCCCATATATTCTCCTGTTGTTCACTTCATGCAAAACCAGCTCCCACCTGAAGGCCTTACTTTCCTGCTTCTTGGAATGCTATTTCCCCAAGTATCTGCATTACTAACTCCCTTACCTCTTTCACTTTTTTGCTTATCTCTTTCATCTTCTCAATGAAGCTTGCTCTTACCACCATTAAAGATTGTGACACACCCCCTCTGGCACTTCTGACCTCCTGGCTTCACAGTGTGTTTACTCCATAGCACCTATTACCTTATTCATTCTATAATTTACTCATTCCCTACATTCTTGTTTACCTATATAGTTTTTGCCTGCTGCTGATACATAACATAAGCTCCATGAGGCACTTAATTGAATTACTATAGCATGTAGCATGGTGGGCCATGAAGTAATGTAAAATTTAAGAAGAATACTGAATTCAATCAGGTAGAAAAGATAAATTCCAATCTGGGTAATGGATATATAACCTAGCAAATCAGTTTAGACAAAAGTTGCCTAAAGTGACAGGAAGAAAAGTGAATGAAATAACGTGGTTTGCACTAGGTTGTAAGAAACAGAGTAGGCTTTCGAAGTCCCATTAAATGAAGGGACTTGGGCTGCTAACTTGTTTTTAAATAGAATTTTCCTAGAACTATCTGAAAAGCCCTATTCCAGAATTGCCATCAACAACACAAAACTACGGTCATAGTTGCTGTAGTAGACGGGAGATGATGACAAAAGTCTCCTTAGTCAAATAAGCAACTTTTCACCCCAGGAAAGTATAATAGAAATGACCATTTTTAAAGTTGGGTTTATAGAGGAACAGTGGATTTTCTAATTGACATGATATTTTAATTATGTTTTTTTCTCTTTATAAGTTTAGTTTTAATTTTAATCAAAGTTCCAAATAAACTAAAGAAGCAAATAACCAGCTCTACTGGACTTGTAAAATAAAGCAATCCTGCCAATCCCATCCCTCTTCCTTCTCCCCAGAGCCAACCGCTCTGAATTATTTTCTCTTACCTGCACCAACCTAGACTATTTTTATGTGGCACAGCTGTCTTAGAATCACCCTTTGTGAAATTCTCTTCACTTCTTCCTTATGGGTATCTCCTGTTTCTTGGATTCCATGTTTTTTCTTTCTCATATTGCCGGAGCACTTGAGAAACTGTAGTGGGTGGGAAATTTTTTAAAAGGTGCATATATGAAAATGGCTTTATTCTACTCTCATAGTTGATTTATGATTATAAGAAAACTATTGATAGGAAATTATTTACCATTCAAATTTAAAGGCATACTGTATTGCTATAGAGAAGTTCTATATCATTCTGATTCTTGATTGATTGAATTAATATGTCTCCCTGATGATTTAAGAGTCTTTTCTTTGAAACAGGTTTTCTGAAATTTCATGAAGTTATGCATGAGTGTGAGACTTTTTTTCATTGTTCTTGCTACTAGGCTCTTTTAACTTGGAAACTCATGTCCTTTAGTTCTGGGAAATTTTCTCACATTATTTCTTTGACTTTTCTCCCACCTCCCCCCAACCCCCCTCTCTCTTTTTAAGTCTGGCACCTGTTTGGGTGATGGCATTCCACTTCTGGTCTTTTAATTTCTCTACATTTTCTTTATTATTTTCACCCTTTTCCTACTTTCAGGAAGATGTCCTTCAAAGCTTTCACTGGGTTTTTCACCCATGCAATTATACCTTCAACCTCTTAGAGATTTTTGCTTCCTGAATATCCCTTTTTGTATCACCCTATTTTGGTTTCCAGGATACAATATATTTTATCCTTTTAAGAATACTAAGAATCTCTTTAGAAAGTTTTCTTTCTTCTCAAATATTTTCTGTTCCTTCCAAATTTTATTTTCCATGTCCCTGGTTTGGTCAGTGTTCTCATATTAGAAGTTGAACCTCAATAAATTTCCCATTTAAGATTGAGGCACTAAAAAAGCAGATTGGAACTGAGGAAGTGACTGCAGTCTTGAATGTAGGATGCTCTGACTGAGCTGTTTCTAAGAGGGTTCTCAATGTCAGTAACATTGTCTTTTCTCCTGGGTCAATCTGTTTTTTGAAAAGATATTCTAGTTTTATCTTTATTCCTACTCTTTTTTTCTTTTTTTTTGAGATGGAGTTTCGCTCTTGTTACCCAGGCTGGAGTGCAATGGCGCGATCTCGGCTCACTGCAACCTCCGCCTCCTGGGTTTGGGCAATTCTCCTGCCTCAGCCTCCTGAGTAGCTGGGATTACAGGCACGTGCCACCATGCCCAGCTAATTTTCTTTTTGTATTTTTAGTAGAGACGGGGTTTCACCATGTTGACCAGGATGGTCTCGATCTCGTGACCTCGTGATCTACCTGCCTCGGCCTCCCAAAGTGCTGGGATTAAAGGCTTGAGCCACCGCGCCCCACCTTATTCCTACTTTTTAAAATACTCAATATCACCAACTTCTTTCAGGAGTTCTGCACTGTAAATCGTGTGCTTCTCAGTTATTCCCACTGTTAGTGTTAGCTTGCTCGCTCTCTCTCTCTCTCTCTCTCTCTCTCCTTCTCTCTCTCTCTCTCTCTCTCTCTCTCTCTTTCTTTTTTTGAGACAGAGTTTCGCTCTGTTGCCAGGCACCAGGCTAGAGTGCAGTGGTGTGATCTCGGCCCACTGCAACCTCAACCTCCCGGGTTCAAGCAATTCTCCTGCCTCAGCCTCTCGAGTAGCTGGGACTACAGGCGCACACCACCATACCCAGCTAATTTTTGTATTTTTAGTAGAGACAGGGTTTCACCATGTTGGCCAGGATGGTCTCAATCTCTTGACCTCATGTTCCACCTGCCTTGGCCTCCCACAGTGCTGGGATTATAGGCTTGAGCTGCCACTCCTGGCCCGATAGTGTTAGCTTTCTTGGGTCTGCTAAATTATCTGCTTTCAACAGATTTTATTGCTGTTATCTCCTCTTCTGGTTTTGGTCCTTTTGACACATGTCTCCTTAGAAAATCCCTTTACTGTCATTTTAGTTGAGGATAACAAAGGAACAGACCTTAATGATTGCATTTAATCTGCCATCTTTTACTGGAACTCTTGCTTCCAGTCCTGATTTTAAGATGTTTGAAATGCTTAGGAGAATCTAATTTACTACATTTATAGGTTTGATTTATTAGTTCAACAGAGGTTCAGTGTTCAGCTAGCATTGGCTTATTACGTTTTAAGTTTGCCCCATCAGGTGTTTAAAGTGTTTGTTAAAAAATTATATAAACTTGTAATCTAGTTTGAAGTATTTAAAGAAGTTTAATAGGCTTATAAATGAGAGTAAATTTCGGGAGAACTTAATCCATTAAAGGTATGAGTCAATGGAATCTAGTGACTATATTTTCTATGAAAATACTTAGACTTACGAATTGCCCATAAAGCTTAAGGAAAACTGTACCCTCCAATTAATACTCAGTTTATGAATGTCACATTTTCAGACACAAATAACTTTTGTCTTTTTTTTTTTTTTTAAAAAAACAACCCCTCCTAACAACTAAAAACTTAATCAATGGGAATAAGTTTAAAATAGAATAACTACATTATGTCATAGAAGTGGAGAAGCTATGGAAATGGAACTTTGTCTCAGTTTTGGCTGAAAACTCCAAAGCTGAGCACTATGGGGTGGGTGCCAAATATACTCATATCCTAAAAGTGGTGCCAAGAGACTGTGACATTGGTTTGGTCTATAACATCTTTAAAACATATAAGACAATTGATAAGGAAGATGCATCTCCAAAGTCTCATTATTTTATAAATTAGCAAATTTTTTTGTAAAATAAGTCTGCCTGTCAAGTGATAAGCTTTAGAGGTTATTTTCTAAAAACAGGGAAAAAAACCCATGTCTGTTGCTTAATAAGGTTTTTCCACTACTTTATAAAATGTGGTGGGTATTTTGCCTCTAACTTCATTATTATTAAGCTTTGCTCCAAAACTCAATGAGAAATTTGCCTCTTTAATTTTAGCAAAGACTAAATTAAAATGTTGTAAAAAACTGCCTATTTTTATTTAATGCACTTCCTTGCGGAATACTACCACCAAGAAGAAATAATTGTAAGCACTACAATGGCAGGGACCTTTCTGTTTTAGTTTTCATGCTAGCTAATCAGCATAGAGAATATGGGAATAAAAACCTTCTTGTCCCTAGGTTTGCTATTTTCAGCTGTCAAAAGAACAAGTGCTTTGGTTGTATTTTATTCTTAACTTTTACTCCTATACTTCCAAATAATCTTGTTTTACTTAATAGGTCTTTGTTATTTTTATTCTCTCGAAGTAAGCTGCCCTGGATTTTGAACAGTATTTACCTTCATATGTGTGTGTGTGTGTGTGTGTGTGTGTGTGTGTGTGTGTGTGTCAATAGAAAAAAATCTGTCTTGCTGGTTTTTAAAATCCATTATCATTAAAAATTATCTGATAGCTTTAGAAAATATACTAGTCACTGGGTAGAAAATAACAATCTTCTTTTTTTTTTCCTGAGATAGATACTTACTCTGTTGCTTAGGCTGGGGTGCAGTGGTGTGGTCTCGACTCACTGCAACCTCCACCTCCCAGGTTCAAGTGATTCTCCTGCCTCAGCCTCCCTACTAGCTGGGATTATAAGCAACCGCCACCATGCTTGGCGAATTTTTGTATTTTTAGTAGAGATGAGGTTTCACCATGTTGGCCAGGCTGATCTCGAACTCCTGATCTCAGGTGATCTGCCCATCTGAGCCTTCCAAAGTGCTGGGATTACCAGCGTGAGCCACCATGCCTGGCCCCAAAAATGATAATCTTCTTTTCTACATATTAGCAATTTTTTGAGAATCTTGATATGGTTGTCTCACAGTAAGCGTGACATTAAATGTATTGGACATTCATTTTATTCATCTGCTTTCATGTTTAAAATGAAAAAAAGAAATCTATTTCTAGAAGCTTTCTAGAAGCTTCTGAATTAAATGGGAATTGGAAACCAGAAAAATCAAGTAACATTAATAGAAATAAGATAAATGTTTTAAAGATTTTGTAAAAAAATCTTATACCACATAATCAAAATATTACTGACAACACACATATTAATATTCTTTTCTTAAAGTCAAAAGTTGGCAATTTCTGATAGCCTATAAAAGGGCCACTAAACAAATATCCAAATCTACTATAATTTGCATATACTCTGTTTGGTTAATTTATATGTTCCAGTAGCAAGACTCTGCTTGCCTCTACAAATGATTGACATTTTGGGCAAATGCGAAATTAAAAAAATATATAGAAAGGCATGATTTCAGAAACTTACTTCTCAGCTTCATGGATATTGGGCATATTTTCTTGGAATTCAGCTTTCAGAAGCAGTGGTTTGTCAAGTTCTCTTTCAAAGGTTCTTGCTATTTCACTGGGTTATTTCCATCCAAAATTCTAATCTTTAAGTACAGACTGTCTTTGAATAGCACCATATTTTTTCTTAATCTTTAGCAGACTAGTGAAGTGAGAAGTCTACACCTTCCCACTTGTCTTCCTCTGACTAATTTAAAGAAGCTTTCAGTGCTGGGTAAGACAGTAATTGCCACAGGAATGAAGAAACAAATATGTGCTTTAAGTTCAAAAGAGCAAGTTATTCATTTACTTAAGGAATGTTCAGGAAAAAGCTTAGCTTCTGAAAGTGAACACTCTTAGAAGGGTGGATAATATTTAAATATTGACCCTGCATGTTTGCTCACAAAGTATTAGCTTAAGTCACATATTTTTAAAATGAAAATTATATTGCATCATCAAAAAAAGAAAATGATATAATGTTTTATAGACAATAGCAAGTGTTGTTGATAATGTGGAGAAATTGGAACTGTCATGTACTATTGGCAGGACATAAAATAATGCTACCACATTAGGAAACAGTATGGAGTTTCCACAAAAAATTAAAAAAACACCACAGTATCCAACAATCTCAGTTCTTGATATCAATTCCAAAGAATTGAAAGCAAGGTTTCTATAATATATCTGCTTATCTATGTTCACAGCAGCACTATTCACTATTGCCAAGAAGTGGCATCAAACTAAACGTCCACCAGTGAATGAATAGGTATACAAATGTGGGACTCATGGAAAATGAAATATTGTTCAGTCATAGAAAGAAAACCCTGTCACATGCTACAACATGGATGAACCTTGAGGATATTATGCAAAGAGAAATAAGACCGTCACAAGAAGATAACTACTGTTAAGATTCCACCTTTCTTAGTATACAAAGTAGTCAAATTCATAGAAACAACAGAGTTGTAGGGAGGGGAAAAGGAGAATTGTGACTTAATGGGTATAGCGTTTCAGATACACAAAACCAAAAGGTTCTGGAGATCTGTTTCATGATGATATGAATATTCTTCATACTACTGAACCGTACACTTAAAGATGGCTAAGATGGTTTAAAAAAGATATAATGCTTTAAAGGATACTTGCTTGAATTATTTTCTCTCTGTAGTTCTGTGCATTTAGAGTCACAGCTGCCAGTCAGCCACACACAGGAAGAAAATGCTGGCCATCAGTATGCTTTCCAATCTAAATAATGAATAGTGATTTTATGCAGCTGGCGGGAAATGTGTGGTCAATCAGAATGCACGCTTCTGCTCTGAGCCTAGAATGAGAACAGCATTTGCTCTGCTGCCATGAGACCAGTGAAACTTTTTGGACTTGCAACCAATCATGCTACCCCAAACCTCACTGAATTGAAGAACTGGACAGATTGTGAGGGCTCAATTATATAAAATCAAGCACATATAGCATAGTGATAAAAAAAAATGGTACCATAAATTCAGCCTGATTTTAAATCCTGGCTCCCCTCCTTGGCTACTGTGTGCCTTTGGACAAGTGACTTAATCTTTCTAAGCTTTAATCTTTCTTTCTTATGTCTGGTTGGTGCAAGGGTGATGACTACCCTGCGGGGTTCTCATGAGCAGTGCATCAGATGAGACGTGGAAATGCTCCAGAGCCAGCAAGCTCAGTCCCAAGGCTTTGCAACATCCTTCCCTGCACACTTGCAGATAGTCAGACATGCAGAAATAGTCACCTAATTCTCCCACTGCAGCCTATTCTTCCCAGCTCATTTTATTTAGCTAGAAATAGCTTGCTCATTTATTTAAGCAGGCCTGGAAAGCAACAAGGCCAGAGCTAATCCAGGGCCTCAGGTAAGATGAAAGGACACACAGGAGAACCGGAAGTTTGAGGCAAATCAGGGATAAGGAAATTCATATGTCAAACACTAGCAATTACAGGATTTCAGCAGGAAGGGATGGGTTTGAAGTGATCACTGTACAACCAACTACAGCCATAAACTACAATGAAAGCCAAATTGTGCACCAGAAATGTGGCCTGAGGCAAGCCAGAAACCCAGAGTCGGTTCAGAAGTGGTATAATCAAAATAGTCTGGCTAGAGAAAGGCAAAAAAAGGAGAGTGTCAAGAATTTAAGGAGCATTGAGAGGACATTCCCAGTCAGCAGTAAAGAAGGTGGTATTGGGTATACTTTCATACTAGGCAAACAAAAAAGGTAAGGTTACCTAGGTGGTCACTATAGTAAAAGATGCCACTATAGCAGCAGTTGGAGCAGGGTGGGAACACGGTAAAAAGTAAATGGGAAGTCTGGACAAACTTGATAAGAGCAATGCAAACACCATGTAATACCACTGAGATGATGAATATGTATCCAGGTATGCTGAGTGTTTTGCTAACTAGTGAATTTAGTGCCCAGAGTCTAGAACTCAGATTTAAGAGGGCTAGAAATTAATCTATTTTACAAATAAATAATTGATCTACTTTACAACCACATTCAATCTGTACGTTGTTTTTCTTCTTGTCTTCCTGTCATGGTTTTATAATGCTGATAAAGAAGATATGCTATGCACAAGAATTTACTATGATTTATATCCCTGAACATAGAACTGCAAATATATATATATGAACTCATTTACTTGCAAGGTAAACAAAGTTCAGATAGCTTAAATCAGAGTTACCATGTGTTACCATATGTGTATCCCTGTTAACTTACACATAGCAATATTAACTTGTAGGAAAAGTATCTTATCAGTCCCACTATCTGCTTTCAAAATCTCTACTGTATCTATCAATGTAGTCAGGAGACAGGACACAATATAAAGAACAATGCAGGTATCAAGTTGATGACACTAAGTTATCACAAAGATAGCAATAGCAGAAAACAGCTACTAACTCAGGGAATAGGGAGCAAAGGGAAATAGTTGGAATTACTAAAATACAGAAGTTTAGGGAGGGGGCGCTGCACATAGCCGCGGATAATATACTGTAAACACAGTTAAATATGCAATGTTGGGAACATACTTATACTAAGTGTTTATTCATTGTTTATCTGAGATTCGAATTTAACTGGGTTTCCTATATTTTACGTTAAATGTGACACCCCGATCCTGTAAAGCCATAACCCAGATTTCTACAAAGGGGCACACGTCAGCATTAGCTGGCCAGAAGTGTGAAGAGGAGGGTATGATGGAACTGATTCTGCAAATGTCAGAAAAACTGCAAACTGAAATCAGTAGTTGCTGCTGGAATGAACCCTGCCTGGCCACAGCAAGGAAGGGTAGCTGGAGAGGAGATACAGGAACTCCTCTCCACAATGTACCTGAAGTGATCCTCTTCCCAGTTCCAGCCTTGCAGCTTCCTTCTGGAGCCCCCTACTGGCAGAGCCTCAGAGGTGGCTGTTGGCAAAGCAGAAACTTGTGTTGCAGGAACTCAGCCCCAGCATCATGACGCTGAACAGAAAAGGGTAGCTTTAACCAGGTGTGGTGGCTCACGCCTGTAATCCCAGCACTTTGGGAGACCAAGTCAGGAGACCTGAGCTTAGGAGTTCAAGACCAGCCTGGCCAACCTGGTGAAACCCTGTCTCTACTAAAAAATAAAAACACAAAAATAAGCTGCGTGTGGTGGCAGGTACCTATAATCCCAGCTACTTGGGAGCCTGAGGCAGGAGAATCACTTGAACCTGGGAGGCAGAGATTGCAACGAGTGGAGATCACACCACTGCACTCCAGCCTGGGCAACAAAGCGCGACTCCGCCTCAAAAAAAAAAAAAAAAAGTCTGCGACACTTTTCAAAAGAAGGCATTTATGCAGCCAACAAACATGGAAAAAAAGCTCATCATCACTGGTCATTAGAGAAACGCAAATCAAAACCACATTGAGATACCTTCTCACGCCAGTTAGAATGGTGATCAGTAAAAAATCTGGAGACAACAGATGCTGGAGAGGATGTGCAGAAATAGGAACACTTTTACACTGTCGGTGGGAGTGTAAATTAGTTCAACCATCATGGAAGACAGTGTGGCAACTCCTCAAGGATTTAGAAATAGAAATTCCATTTGACCCAGCAATCCCATTACAGGGTATATACCCAAAGGATTATAAGTCATTCTATTATGAAGACACGTGCACGTGTATGTTCATTGTGGCACTGTTTACAATAGCAAAGACTTGGAACCAACCCAAATGCCCATCAATGATAGACTGGATAAAGAAAATATGGCACATATACGCCACGGAATACTATGCAGCCATAAAAAAGGATGAGTTCATGTCCTTTGCAAGGACACAGATGAAGCTGGAAACCATCACTCTCAGAAAACTGACCCAAGAACAGAAAACCAAACACTGCATATTCTCACTCACAAGTGGATGTTAAACAATGAGAATACATGAACACAGGGAGGGACCATCACACACCAGGGCCTGTGGTGGGGTGAGAGGCTAGGGAAGAGATAGCGGCGGGGGCGGGGGGTAGGGATTAGGGAGAGAAAAAATAAAAAGGTCTGTAAGAAAATAAGGTAAAAACTGACATATAAATCCATTGTAATTTATAATTTCATGGAGGAAATAATGTAGTTTAATTGTTCATGTTATTAGCTTAGAAAAACTGCAGATGATTTATTTCAAGCTATTATTAAAGCCTATACATTAAATAATTTTCTGGAAAATACTATAAATTCTTCTAAATAAAGGTAGTTGAAAGTTTCTCCTACAAAATACAAACAAACAAAAAAATTGAATTAAGAGATGCTACAAAAACAACTTACATAATCACACCACTCTCATATGTAAGAGGAGTGTATATAAAAATTTAAAAAATATTTTGATTAAAATTGTTGGAGTACTACCAGCTTGAAATGTAATTTTAATTTCTGTAGTGTTTGCAATATTATTTATATAGCATGAGCACTCTTTCTAAATAGATGTTGATGTTTGACTTACTGAATTTAAGAATTTTCTTTCTAATGCCATAATGATCAACACTATGATAATTACTTTATAAAAGAAATAATTTAAACATTATTCAAGAGACATCCTGAGTAGACTAATGCCTAATGAATGATTTTAAAAATCACCCTTCATTATGAGTTCTGAATCTCAGTTGCTTACCTTTATATGTTGCATAGACTGTGAATTTATTTTTACTTTGGATAAAAATTTTCAATGACAAATGATAACTTTCCAAGTAGCTCTATTTGATTTCTTTTGAATAACTGTTCTACCATTATAAGGAGAAATCATTATATACTTCTATTTTTCAGTAATATACAAAATAATAATTTCTACTCCTAAAATTTCCAGATTGTTAAAAAAACATAAAGTTAATTTTCTTTATTAAGGTAATATATATACATTTTAGAAAATTTACAAGATACAGAAGAAAATAATCTTACTGGGCCTAAGAAAAATCATAGTTAATATTACAGTACATTTACTTCCAGGATGCCTTCTTCAACTTTTAAAACCAAATTTGTAATTAAATTTTATTTGCAAAGTTATATATAGGTTTCAGGATTTTTTTCTATGATATTCAAAGTTCTTGTAAAAATAATATAAAGACATCTTAATAATCTTTGAATAGATGAGCTATGATTTACTTAAACATGGTTATTATTAAAAACTACCATTTTAAAAAAACATAATTTCAGGGTTTTTTTGGTGTGTGTTATAAACATTTCTATCTCTTTGTCATTTTTTCAGCTACCATTATTTGTTGTTAATGTATCTGCTGATCCTTTCTACTTTGCTGTTTTTAATCTGCCATGTATTTGAAAATCATATAATCAAATGTGTTAGGATTTTATCTAGGATAAGAATTAATGTGCTTTGAAATAAAAATTTAAAATCTTTGAGAAAACTGCATGATCTCTGGCACATAAATGAGGTGCCATTTATTTCAGTAATTCAATGCCCTTTCTCTTTTTTTTTTTTCTTAAATATATTCTTCAAGATTCTTGGATGGATCAAGTTTATTGTATCATTAATGTAATTGTAGATCATTAAATGTAGGGGTCATTAAATGAGATATCTTCATTTACTGTGTACCTGCCTTCATGCTTAACACAGGCAGGACTGTTCATATTTGCATTAAAATAAGAAATGAATAAATGCTCAAAATATGATAATTTAATGTAGACATGATATCATTGCTGGTACACTTGAAACTACACTAGGTCCTATCAGTCATCAAGGGGCTGTGAATGTCCTTTTTCACTTAATCAACTGAGTCAGATTTATTTAATTGTGACTGTGCTAGTGAGGGTGATATGAAAAAGACTAGTAGAACTAGATTAAGAAGAAATTTTCACAACACTTTCTGGAAAGTGATTTAGCAACACTGATTAAGAGCCTTTAAAATTTTCCTACCATTGAGTCTTCCTACCATTTTAAAGGCTCTTAATTGATATTGCTAAGTGAGACAAAAATTTGTGCATAAAGATGTTCACAGTAGCATTATTAATACCGATAAGGAATGGAAACTCTAAGCATCTAACATCAATAAAATATGTTGAAAACATTCTGGAACTTTTACAGGTTAAATTAATGAACATGTAAAACTGATATTGAGAATCACATTTTTATCATGTGAGAAAAGTGTATATTATTAATATCAGGTTAAATAATGCAAAAGTGAATCCAATAATGTAAATGAAAAGTGACATGGAGAAAAGCCATAGAAATGACTAAAGAGACAACTTAATGGTTATCTCTGGCTGAGAGAATTGTAGTTGATTGTCATCTTCTTTACTTATTTGTAGTATTTCCCAAATTTTTTAAAAGTGTACATTCAAAAAAGTCAAAAGTAAAGAGTACGTTATAATTTTTTACATGCTAGAATCTAGAAAACATGGTAAACTGCATTAGAAGCACTATTTTCACAAGTATATAAGAATCTTAGATTCTTTCCATGTTTGCTTCTATTTGAACAACGTGGGAGATCCGGACAGATGCCCCTTACTTAGCTTCAGTGGATAGGACATAGCCCCTGTCCTTCAGAGGCTCTGAGCCAAAGGCTTCTTGCTTTCTCCCTACTATCTGTACTTCTTTTTTCTATAAAGACATAGGGTTCAACTGGGCCCAGTGCTGTCCAGTAAATAATCTTATCTCCTAGACTTACTTGGTACTAGGTGTGGTCATGTTTGTGGCCAATAAGAACTAAACAGAACTGATGTGGCAACATCTGGGTCATGTTTCTACAAGGAGGATTCTGTGCCCATCTTTCATTTCCCACTTGGTTTTTACTGGCAGATGTTGGAGTGGGAGAGAAGTTACCAGCAAATCCTTTTTAGACCTAGAGATTGGAGTTGAATATTAAGGAAGCCAGAGGAATTAGGAGTCTCTACCCTTTATACCAAAACACCTGCCCAGGAGGTTACTTGTCTTCAGACTATTGTGTGAGACAAAAATAAACATCTTCAGCTTTTATTATAGGAGCAAAATTAGTATCCTGACTGTTTCTGCTTCTATCTGGCAGAAGCAGTTGGATTTAGTTGATTATTCTTGGAAGATTAAGTCACCATTAATTACCCCCAAACTAAAATCACTATATTTAGTAGACATTTCCCAACATTTAAATAGCTAATCTTAAATAACCCATTCTATAGGCCAATTAATATAGCAATTTCAGAGTGCAGAGGGCCATGCTACTTGAAACCAGATGTCCCAGAAGCCATCTAAATTTCTTCTAAGAATGAATGCTTTCTTTTTTCAAATTTAAAATCACTCATTAAATGCCACATGGCCCAGAATCAACTGATGTTAGAACAATCAAAGAATTTATTTATTGAGAAAATGTTGTGAATACTTTTAGGTTTCGTGGTTTCCCATTCTACTGCCTAAATAAAAATTAGGTCCTCAACTCTTCACAATAGAATGCTGGGTACTTCAGATCAGATATCTAAAGCATAAAGAAGTCTTGCTTTACTTATTTTAAAATGCTGCACTACAGTCCTTTCTTAGAGAACTTAAACATGAAGTAACAGCAATAGAATACTGCTCAAACATTTACTGCTCAAATAATGGCTTCATTTGAAGACTTAGTGGATATATTAGCAATCTAGACTAGATTCTTCAAATCATGTCCTTCATTAAATTAAAACAAATATGTATACAAAAAGTCAGTATTTGACCAGTGTTTCTGAGCTTTTATAGCAGAATCATTACTGAATACAATGTGTCTGCTTTTATATTTCACTCAATAAACTCTTCCTTGAATTGACTTTCTGAAATAGGAGATACACTTCAAGCTTTTCTTGTGTGTGTGGTGTGTGTGCGTGCGCGTGCACATGCACCTGCATGTGGTGTGTGACAGTTAACTGTAGGTGTCAATCTGACTGAGCCATGGGGTACTCAGACATTTGGCCAAACATTATTCTGTGTAAGTCTGTGGTGGGGCAGGGAAGGGTAGGGTGGTTCTTGATGAATTTCACAATTAAATTGATAGGCTGAGTAAACCATATTGCCGTTGCTAATGTGGACCGACCTCAACCTATCATTTGAGGACCTGAATACAACGAAAAGATTTAGCAAAAGGGAACCCCTCCTGCCTGACTGCTTGAGCTGGGACAGTAATCTTTTCTGGCTTTTAGACTGACCGAAATACCTGCTTTTCTTAAGTCTCCAATGTAATAACCGTGGACTGGAACTTACACCATCAACTCTCCTGGTTCCCATGCCTTTGGTCTCAGACTGGAACTACACATCAGCTCTCCTCGGTCTCCATCAGCTTGCTTGACTACAGATCTTGGGAGTTCTCAGCTTCCATAATTGCATTAGCCAATTCCTTATAATAGATTCTGGTACTAAGAAGAAGGAGTTACTGTAACAAATACTTAAACGTGGAAATGTTTTGGAATTGAGCAATGGGTAGAGGCTGGAAGAATTCTGAGATACATAGCAGAAATGTAGATGTAAAGGGTAATTCTGGTGACATACAGAAATGAAGAAAACATTATTGGAGACTAGAGAAAGAGCAGTTTTTGTCATGCAGGAGCAAAAAACTTGGCTGAATTGTGTCCTAGGGTTTTGTGAAAGTTAGAACTTGCAAATGATGAAATTGGGTATTTAGCAGATGAGATTTTGAAGCAAAATATCAAAGGTATGGCTTGGGTCCTCCTTACTGTTAACAGTAAAATGCAAAAAGAGATAAATAAATTGAAGAATGAATTGTTAAGCAAAGATGCAAGAGCCTGGAGATTTGGAAAATTTTCAGGCTATCTATATTGTGAAAAAATGAGAAAGCTTTTTCTGAAGAGAACACTAAAGATGTGGCCTAACAACAACTTGATAAAGTGATGGTGAGTGTGAACCATGGATTTAATCAGCCATCCCTGTGGAAGCCAGAGATAGAGATGGGATTATACCATAGGGGTCATTCCCAGTTTGAACTGAAGAGATGGAGGCTAGGTAAAAAGAAGGAAGGCTATCAGACTTTTTGGAATCTATAGGATGGAGCCATTGAGTTATCTGGTTGTGAAAATGGACTATTCTTCAAGAAAAGTGAAGGATAATATTGAAGGTGATTCAGAGATCACCAGGGCTGCCACTCTGACCACAGGTGGAGGGGGAAAGAATTGTTTTTCACTCCATTTCAGATAATGGGGACCATTCAGAGAGCCACAGGGGCAACAATCCCAGGCCAAATGGACAGGGCCACTCTTTCAAGTCATGGGAGTGACATTGCTATCTCAGTGGGCCTGGAGGGCAGGGTATTAAACCAGAGAGGATTATTTTTGAGCCTTAAGATCTGATTATATTTGCCTTGCTACCTTTTGGACTTGCTTGGGACCCATCATGCCTTCCTTCTTTCCTATTTTTTCCCCCTTTTGGAATGGGAATGTCTATTCTATGCCTGCCCACTATTGTATTTTAGAAGTATATAATTTGTCTGGTGTCACAAGTTCATAGCTGGAAAGCAATTTTGCTTCAGGATGAATTAAGACTTCAGGTCTCACCTGTATCTCACCCCTATCATTTACATGAGAGTTAGATGAGACATTGGACATTAGAGTTGATCTTGAAATGAGTTAATACTTTGGGATTTCTGGGATGGAATAAATATATTTTGCAAGCAAGAAGGACATGAATTTTGGAAGGTCAGGGGAGGAATGCTGTGGGCTGAATTATGCCACACCTCTGGCCCCCACCCAGTTCATATGTTGAAGGAAGCCCTAACTCCCAGGGCAATGGTATTTAAGGAAGAAACCTTTGGGATATAATTAGGGTTAGGCCCTCATGATGGGCACCAGAGAAGGTACCACAGAGCTTCCTCTCTTTCTTTCTTTCTCTCTCTTTCTTTCTTTCTTTCTTTCTTTCTTTCTTTCTTTCTTTCTTTCTTTCTTTCTTTCTTTCTCTCTCTTTCCTTCCTTCCTTCCTTTTTCTTTCTTTCTTTCCTTTCTTTCTTTCATTCTTCTTTTTTTCTCTTTCTCTCTTTCTCTCTCTCCCTCCCTCCCTCCCTCCCTCCTCTCTCTCTCTGTCATGTAAGAATACCATGAAAAAGCAGCTGTCTACAAGCTTGAGAGAGAGCCTTCACCAGAACCCAACCACACTGGCACTCTGATCTCTAATTTCCAGACTTCAGATTATAAGAAAATACATTTCTCTGGCTTAAACCACCAGTCTATGATATTTTCTTACAGCCCTCTGAACTAATGTGAAACCCAATGTTTCCCATTTAGTTGTAGCTACCCTGGTGGCTATCTGCCTTTTGGCCACCTATTATATATTCCTCTTACTTTTGGTGGTATGTAGCACTTCCATTTGTTTACTGGTTCTAACTCTTTCTAAGGTGTCCCATGTGCTTCAAGGGTAGCTGGCTTGACCTCTGAATTAGAATCTTTGACTCAAGTCTAAGCTAATTGGTATGACCCCATACCCAGCTGTATTACTGGTATAGAATGGGCAAGTGCTCTAGGGTGATCTGTTTAGGTCAAAAACTCAGTAATTTTGTTTGAGAGGGAAAAACCTGTGCTCTTGTTTGGTGAATGTGAATATTATAGTGTGTATGAGATTCAAGTTCCCAACTGTTCACAGTAGAATGTTCCCTACTTTAGATTGGACAGCTTAATCAAGAAGAAACCTGAATGTCAACAAGACAGCCATTTGGGGACAATGATGTAGGCAGCCTGCACAGAATGGAGTCAGCATGAAGGAGGCAGAGTCAGGAAATGAAGACAGAATGAAAAGGGTCCTTCTCACAGGATGGGAAAGGGGTCTTCCTGCACCATTTCGGAAGAGAGAACAATCTCAATTAGCTGACCTCTGTACTTCAGGCACATGTGCCTGTGAACCTCTCTTATTATTTAAATCAATTTGAGATAGAGTTTCTGTTACTTATCTTTCTAAATTCTCAATTTTCTCCCCTCCCAATCTTCCTTCTGTCACTCAGCCTCCTTCCTAATTGCTCATGTTGGTTACTTTATAAATAGCAAAAAAAAAAAAAAAAAAAAAAAATGTCTAAAGCTCTTGGTAATCATCTTGATCATGCCAAATTGAGCTCTATGCAATACGGCAAGTACAAAGCCATTGGCTCTGGACTTCCAGGACTGTGTATTCTAAAATACCTTCAAGGAGGAAAAGAAGTCTCAAGTTTAAAGATGTAGACAAAGTGGAAGCAGAATTAATGATTTTCCTGAATGTCGAAGTCAGAGAACATAAGGAAGCACTGCTGGATATTATCAGATTTATTGTTCACATTAAGAGTGGATGATAAAAACACAAGCAAGAACCATGGCCAGGGGTCAAACTCAGATAGAAGTATCAAAGCTGCACCATGACAGTGCACTGACAAGAATGCAGCAGCTGTGAAAATTATGTAAGGGCACATTCAGATGCTATATGTTCTGGTTATTTAAAAACATTTGTACCTAGAGATATAAATAATAATCTATTTACCTTAGAAAAACAGCTCCCACACAGACATTTCACATTTGATTCCATAATGGGAGACTACTGTACAAGCTACAAATGGAAATGTTCCACAAGGGTTTTTATGGATTTCATAACAGTTTAGAATTAATTTAAATGGGCATTGTAAAACTATCCACATGTAAAATATTATTATTTACCGAAAGTGATACTGATGTAGAATGGTGGAATGTCAGAGTGAGAGAATTCATGTGAATGTCAACGGGCAATTTATAGGAACTTTCCTGTCATTCCTCCTAAAGTAATCAAATTAGTAAGACAAGACAGAACTCACTTTATACCGTTTTAGTGAGGCTGCATCTTTGCTGGGTTATAGGATCTTGTATATCCGGAAGAGGGTTTGGAAAGGTGTCGTGGGCTGGCAACACAGCATGAGGAATGGATGTTCTTGTCATTCAACATTTAGGATGTGATGACTCGCTTTTTAAATGTGATTTTTATTTTTATTTTTCAACATAATACCTATACCTACAATTACAGAAAAATGGTCAGTCTCAGTTGACTGGATTGTAAATTGACATAATCTTCGAGAGAATAATTGGCAATATGTAATGGTCTCCTAAATTATGAGTAGATTACTTGAATTTGGCAATTCTACCTTTAAGAATTTATCTAAACAAAGTCATTGAGAAAAAAGAAGTGGGGCATAGGTTTGTTTGCATGGGTGTTGATTAAAACTCTGTTATGGTTAAAAAAAAAAAGAAAGAAAACCTGACAAGTCAAAGTAAGGAACAAATTAGGTTTTGATTTTATCTATATTGTGGAATACTGTGTGGTCACTAAAAGTGATGCTGCAGAATTGTATTTATTGGCACAAAAAGTTATATGAAATATACTAAGTTTAAAAGGGTATCCAGTACGTACCTTGTGTCCCCCATGTTACTGAAAAACAAATATAAAAGCAAAACACACCCCAGCATTTGTAGAACACTTATTCTGATCCTTTCATTAGAAATACATAGTATTAACTGGTTTCTAACTACATGTAAACATGTTACATAATAAAGAAAATACATAGTATTAACTGGTTTCTAACTACATGTAAACATGTTACATAATAAAGAAAAATAAAGAAAGTTAAAAAAATATATAGAAAGTTATATAAAGTGGCTCTCCCTGGAAAGTGTGTTTGTGCTTAATGTCTTACATTTGTTTGTTTTCCAGTATTTTGTATAATGAACAAATAATCATGTTGGTACTAATTTTAAAAATTAAGACATACAATAGCAGATATAATTTAAAAATTGGTGGAAAGGAGCAATGAGGAAAGGTGTTCTATCATACAGAAGCAGACCACCTTCTCATTTACAAAAGCAAAGCCAGTGTGAGACCACAGGGACAAAAGAAAAGAGAACATCAGGAGGGACAACTCTCTTCAAGAGTTGTCATCAATCTTTTTACTGAGACAACTCAGGTGTGAAAAAAATTTGTCTTTTAGGTTTTATCTGCTATAATTCTAATCCATATTTTATCATCCCTCTAGTACATTCTCCAGAATTGTAATCTTTTCTGTTGGGACCAGAGGATGAAAGGTTTCATAGAAAAGGCAAATTTGGGCCAGGCACTATGGCTCTCACCTGTAATCCCAGCACTTTGGGAGGTCAAGGTGGGCGGATCACCTGAGGTCGGGAGTACGAAATCATCCTGAACAACATGGAGAAACCCTGTCTCTACTAAAAATACAAAAAAGTTAGCTGGGTGTGGTAGTGCGTGCCTGTAATCCCAGCTACTCAAGAGGCTGAGGCAAGAGAATAACTTGAACTCAGGAGGCGGAGGTTCCAGTGAGATGAGATTGTGCCATTGCATTCCAACTTGGGCAACAAGAGCAAAACTCTGTTAAAAAAAAAAAAAAAAAAAAAAGAAGAAGAAAAGACAGATTTGAGAATTCTAAAATGATACAATATAAGAAAAGAATTACAATATATTGAGGACTTGACAAGTGAAGAATCAATATTAGAACTTTCTTGTTTATTTATCATAATCTCATGAGTTAGCTAGTTCCAATTTTTTCTACATGAAGCAGTTCAGGAAAAGGTGTCTTGTTCATGTTCATGCAGCTAGGAGTGAGGAATAAAGATTTAAATTCATATCTGAGTTCGAAATCAGTCTTGCTTTCATTACTTGATTGGTAGTGCAGAAGAAAACAAGATGTAACAAAGTCAATGACCTAAGAAGTCATAGAATTGTAGATCAGGAAAGAATCTTGCATTCCTGAGAAAATGTGTTAGAAACTTTCCCAGGCTCACATTTTTCTAGTACTAAAGGGGAATGATCATAACATGTCATACTTTGAATTATGAAGCAATGATTCTACTTTATTTTGGACATTGTTCAGTGACTATCAGTAAAGTATTGAATGATGACATATCATCCAGATAGACTGCTTTGTGCAATGAATTCCATTTACATTTTAATTGAGGATATTCTGTATTTATTAACAAACGAATAGAGAGCTGCAGAAAATTATTTAATAATTATTTAGTTTTCATTACCTTTATTTGGTTTGCATTAGTACCCTTATCAACTCTTCATGAAAACTTCATGTCCTAAAAGGATGCATAAAAGATACAGCTTTCAAATTATTTATTATTTTGACACACCAATGTAAGCTTCCAAATGTTCCTCCTTTTAATAGCATTTCTTTTCAGTATTACAATAAATCTTAGCAAGCCAACTCCAGAGAAGTAACTCCTTATTTAGGTAATTATCTGGCCATCTGCTCATAGGAAACAATATAAACAGAAGAGGATAAAAAAATGGATTTGAACTCATTCCTCACTGAAGTAAGCACAAAACAAAAGCCATGGCATTAAATTAAGTATCTGTATCTCTCCTTTGTCAGGAAGCATCTGTATAAAGCATACGGCGCTGATAAAATTGCAGAGCATCTGGTGAAGCGATGAGTAATCTTTTTAAAACCAAAAGAACTTACGTGAAGTGTTTGGTCCACCTGTCTTGAATCTAAATAAATTCAACATCTCGGATATCTCTATGCACACAGCAAGCATGTATAAAAGATAAAGTTCTTCCCTTTCCTCACTGCACCGAATGGAACACAGAAAGTGTGAAAACAAAATAATTTCACGAGAGGTATCGTAAACACATTCTTTTTTAAATTAATTTTTTAAAATTATACTTTAAGTTCTGGGATACATATGCAAATGTGCAGGTTTGCTACATAGGTATACATGTGCCACAGTGGTTTGCTGCACCCATCAACCCATCATTTACGTTAAGTATTTCTCCTAATGCTATCACTCCCTTTGCCCCCCGCAACCCCCTGACAGGCCCTGGTGTGTGATGTTCCCCTCCCTGTGCCTATATAGTCTCATTGTTCAACTCCCTCTTATGAGTAAGAACATGCAGTGTCTGGTTTTCTGTTCCTTCGTTAACTTTCTGAGAATGATGGTTTCCAGCTTCATCCATGTCCCTGCAAAGGACATGAACTCATCCTTTTGTATGACTCCATGGTGTATATGTGCCACATTTTCTCTATCCAGTCTGACATTGATGGGCATTTGAGTTGGTTCCAAGTCTTTGCTATTGTAAATAGTGCTGCAGTAAACATATGTGTGCATGTGTCTTTATACTAGAATGATTTATAATCCTTAGGGTATATACCCAGTAATGGGATTACTGGGTCAAATGGTATTTCTAATTCTAAAACCTTGAGGAATTGCCACACTGTCTTCCACAATGGTTGAACTAATTTACACTCCCATCAACAGTGTAAAAGCATTCTTATTTGTCCACACCCTATCCAGCATCTGTTGTTTCCTGACTTTTTCATGATAGGCATTCTAACATGCAGGAGATAGTATGTCATTGTGGTTTTGATTTGCATTTCTCTAATGACCAGTGATAATGAGCTTTTTTTCATGTTTGTTGGCTGCATAAATGTCTTCTTTTGAGAAGTGTCTGTTCATATCTTTCATCCACTTTTTGATGGGGTTGTTTTTTTCTTGTAAATTTGTTTAAGTTCCTTGTAGATTCTGGATATTAGCCCTTTGTAAGATGGATAGATTGCAAAAATTTTCTCCCATTTTTCAGGTTGCCTGTTCACTCTGATGATAGTTTCTTTTGCTGTGCAGAAGCTCTTTAGTTTAATCAGCTGCCATTTGCCAATTTTGGCCTTTGTTGCCATTGCTCTTGGTGTTTTAGTCATGAAGTCTTTCCATGCCTATGTCCTGAATGGTATTTCCTAGATTTTCTTTTAGGGTTCCTATGATTTTAGGCCTTACATTTAAATCTTTAATCCATCTCAATTTTTGTTTAAGGTGTAAGGAAGGGGTCCATTTTCAGTTTTCTGCATGTAGCTAGTTTTCCCAACACCATTTATTAAATAGTGAATTATTTCCCCATTGCTTGTTTTTGTCAGGTTTGTCAAAGATCAGATGGTTGTAGATGTGTGGTGTTATTTCTGAGGCCTCTGTTTTGCTCCACTGGTCTATGTATCTGTTTTGGTACTAGTATGCTGTTTTGGTTACTGTAGACTTGTAGTATAGTTTGAAGTCAGGTAGTGTGATGCCTCCAGCTTTTTTCTTTTTGGTTAGAATTGTCTTGGCTAGCCGGGCGCGGTGGCTCACGCCTGTAAACCCAGCACTTTGGGAGGCCGAGGCGGGTGGATCACGAGGTCAAGAGATCGAGACCATCCTGGTCAGCATGGTGAAACACAGTCTCTACTAAAAATACAAAAAAAAAAATTAGCTGGGCATGGTGGCGCGTGCCTGTAATCCCAGCTACTCAGGAGGCTGAGGCAGGAGAATTGCCTGAACCCAGGAGACGGAAGTTGCGGTGAGCTGAGATTGCGCCATTGCACTCCAGCCTGGGTAACAAGAGCGAAACTCTGTCTCAATAAAAAAAAAAAAAAAAAGAATTGTCTTGGCTATATGGGCTTTTTTTTTGGGTCCATATGAAATTTAAAGTAGCTTTTTTCAAATTCTGTGAAGAAAGTCAATGGTAGCTTGATGGAAATAGAATTGAATCTATAAATTATTTTGGGCAGTATGGCAATTTTCACAATATGTATTCTTCCTTTCTGTGAGGATGAAATGCTTTTCCATCTGTTTGTGTCCCCTCTTATTTCCTTGAGCAGTGGTTTGTAGTTCTCCTGGCAGAGGTCCTTCATATCCCTTGTCAGTTGCATTCCAAGGTATTTTATTCACCTTGTAGAAACTGTGAATGAGATTTTGCTCATGGTTTTTGGCTCTGTTTGTCTATTATTGGCGTACAGGAATGCTTGTGATTTTGCACATGATTTTATATCCTGAGACGCTTGTGAAGTTGTTTATCAGCTTAAGGAGTTTGGGGGCTAAGACAATGGGGTTTTCTAGATATGCAATTATGTCATATGCAAACAGAGATAATTTGATTTCTTCTCTTCCTATTTGAATACCCTTTATTTCTTTCTCTTGCCTGATTGTCCTGGCCAGAAATTCCAATTCTATGTTGAATAGCAGTGGTGAGAGATGGTACCCTTGTCTTGTGCCAGTTTTCAAAGGGAACGCTTCCAGGTTTTGCCCATTCGGTACGATATTGGTTGTGAGTGTGTCATAAATAACTCTTATCATTTTGAGATATGTTCCATCAATATCTAGTTTATCGAATGTTTTTAACATGAAGGGGTGTTGAATTTTATTGAAGGCCTTTTCTGCATGTAATGAGATAATCATGTGGTTTTTGTCATTGGTTCTTTTTATGTGATGGATTATAATTAGTGATTTGTCTATATTGAACCAGCCTTGCATCTCAGGGATGAAGCCAACTTGATTATGTTGGATAAACTTTTTAATGTGCTGCTGGATTCTGTTTGCCAATATTTTATTGGGGATTTTCACATCGATGTTCATCAGGGATATTGGCCTGAAATTTTCTTTTTTTTGCTGTGTCTCTAACAGGTTTTAGTATCAGGATGATGATGGCCTCATAAAATGAATTAGGGAGGAATCCCTCTTTTTCCATTGTTTGGGATAGTTTCAGAAAGAATGGTACCATCTCCTCTTTGTACCTCTGGTAGAATCTGGCTGTAAATCTCTCTGGTCCTGGGCTTGTTTTGGTTAATAGGTTATTAACTACTGCCTCAATTTCAGAACTTGTAATTGGTTTATTCAGGGATTTGACTTCTTCCTGGTTTAGTCTTGGGAAGGTATATATGTCCAGGAATTTATCCATTTCTTCTAGATTTTTCAGTTTATTTGTGTAGTGGTGTTTAGTATTCTCTGATGGTAGTGTATTTCTGTGGGATCAGTGGTGATAACCACTTTATCATTTTTTATTGTGTCTATTTGATTCTGCTCTCTTTTCTTCTTTATTAGTCTGGCTAGTGGTCTATTTTGTAAATCTTTTCAAACAACCAGCTCCTGGATTCACTGATTTTTTTGGAAGGGCTTTTTGTGTCTCTATCTCCTTCAGTTCTGCTCTGATGTTATTTCTTGTCTTCTGCTAGCCTTTGAGTTTGTTTGCTCTTACTTCTCTAGTTCTTTTAATTGTGATGTTGGGGTGTCAATTTTAGGTATTTCCTGCTTTCTCCTGTGGGCATCGAGTGCTATAAATTTCCCTGTAAACACTGCTTTAGCTGTGTTCCAAAGATTCTGGTATGTTGTGTCTTTGTTCTCACTGTTTCAAATAACTTACTGATTTCTGTCTTAATTTCATACTTACACAGTGGTCATTCAGGAACAGGTTGTTCAGTTTCCATGTAGTTGTACATTTTTGAGTGAGTTTCTTAATCCTGAGTTCTAACTTGGTTGCACTGTGGTCTGAGAGACTGTTATGATTTCAGTTTTTTGCATTTGCTGAGGAGCATTTTACTTCCAATTATGAGGTTGATTTTAGAATAAGTGCTATGTGGCACTGAGAAAAATATATATTCTGTTGATTTGGGGTGGAGAGTTCTGTAGATGTCTATTAGTTCCACTTGGACCAGAGCTGAGTTCAAGTTCTGAATATCCTTGTTAATTTTCTGTCTTATTGATCTGTCTAATATTGACAGTGGTATTTTAAAGTCTCCCACTATTATTGTGTGGGAGTCTAAGTCTCTTTGTAGGTCCCTAAGAACTTGCTTTATGAATCTGGGTGCTCCTGTATTGGGTGCATATATTTTTAAGATAGTTCTTCTTGTTGCATTTATCCCTTTACCATTATGTAATGCCCTTTTTTTTCTTATCTTTGTTGACTTAAAGTCTTTTTTATCAGAGACTAGGATTGCAACCCCTGCTTTTCTTTGCTTTCTATTTGCTTGATAAAATTCCTCCATCCCTTTATTTTGAGCTTACATGTGTCTTTACATGTGAGATGGGTCTCCTGAATACAGCACACTGATGGATCTTGACTCTTTATCCAATTTGACAGTCTGTGCCTTTAATTGGGGCCTTTAGCCTGTTTACGTTTAAGGCTAATATTGTTATGTGTAAATTTGATCCTGCTGTTATGATGCTAGCTGGTTATTTTGACCATTAGTTGATGCAATTTCTTCATAGCATCAAGGGTCTTTACATTTGGCTTGTTTTTGCAGTGGCTGGTACCTGTTTTTCCTTTCCATATTTAGTGCTTCCTTCAGGAGCTCTTGTAAGGCAGGCCTGGTGGTGACAAAATCCCTCAGCATTGCTTGTTTTGAAAGGATTTTATTTCTTCTTCCTTTATGAAGCTTAGTTTGGTTGGATATGAAATTCTGGTTTGAAAATTCTTTTCTTTAAGAATGTTGAATATTGGCCCCCATTTTCTTCTGGCCTATAGGGTTTCTGCAGAGAGATCTGCCATTAGTCTGATGGGCTTTCCTTTGTGGATAATCCCATCTTTCTCTCTGGCTTCCCTTAACAGTTTTTCCTTCATTTCAAATTGGATGAATCTGACAATTATGTGTCTTAGGGTTGCTCTTCTCAAGGAGTATCCTTTTATTTCCTGAATTTGAATGTTGGCCTGTCTTGTTGGGTTGGGGAAGTTCTCCTGGATAATATCCTGAAGTGTATTTTCCAACTTGGTTTCATTCTCCCCATCACTATCAGGTGCACCAATCAAACAAAAGTTTGGTCTTTTCACACAGTCCCATATTTCTTGGAGGCTTTGTTCATTCATTTTTGTTCTTTTTTTCTCTAATCTTGTATTCACGCTTCATTACATTAAGTTGATCTTCAATCTCTGATGTCCTTTCTTCTGCTTGATCAATTTGGATACTGATACTTGTATATGCTTCACAAAGTTCTTGTGCTATGCTTTTCAGCTCCATCAGGTCATTTATGTTCTTCTCTAAACTCGTTATTCTGGTTAGCAATTCATCTAACCTTTTATCAAGGTTCTTAGCTTCCTCACACTGAATTAGAACATCCTCGTTTAGCTTGTAAGAGTTTGTTATAACCCACCTTCTGAAGCCTATTTCTGTCAATTCATCAAACTCATTCTCCATCCAGTTTTGTTCCCTTGATGGCGAGGAGCTGTGATCCTGTGGAGGAGAAGAGGCATTCTGGGTTTGGGAATTTTTAGCCTTGCTGTGCTGGTTTTTCCTCATCTTCGTGGGTTTATCTACCTTTAGTCTTTGATGTTGGTAACCTTCAGATAGGGTTTTTGTGTGGGTGTCCTTTTCATTTATGTTGATGCTATTCCTTTCTGTTTGTTAGTTTTTTTCCTTGTAACAGTCAGGGCGCTCTGCTGCAGGTCTACCGGAGTTAGTTTGAGGTCCACTTGAGACTCTGTTTTCCTGGGTATCACCAGCCCAGGCTGAAGAACAGCAAAGATTGCTGCCTATTCCTTCCTCTTGAAACTTCATCTCAGAGGGGCACCTGCCAGATACCAGCTGGATCTCTCCTGTATGAGGTGTCTGTCGACCCCTGCTGGGAGATGTCTCCCAGTCAGGAAGCGTGGGGGTCAGAGACCCACTTGAGGAAGCAGTCTGTCCCTTAGCAGAGCTTGAGCACTGTTCTGGAAGATCTGCAGATCTGCTGCTTTCTTGAGAGCCAGCAGGTAGAAACGTTTAAGGCTGCTGAAGCTAAGCCCGTAGCTGCCCCATCTCCCAGGTGCTCTGTTCCAGGAAGATGGGAGTTTTATCTATAAGCCCCTGACTGGGGCTGCTGTCTTTCTTTCAGAGATGTCCTGCCCAGAAAGGCAGTCTGGCTACACAGACTCTGCTAAGCTGTGGTGGGCTCTGCCCAGTCCAAACTTCCTGGTGGCTTTGTTTACACTGTGAGGGCAACACCATCTACTCAAGCCTCGGTAATGGTGGATGCCCCTCCCCACACCAAGCTTGAGTATCCCAGGTCGACTTCAGACTGCTGTGCTGGCAGCGAGAGTTTCAAGCCAGTGAATCTTAGCTTGCTGGGCTTGGTGGGGGTGGGATCCACTGAGCAAGACATTTGGCTCCCTGGCTTCAGCCCCCTTTCCAAGGGAGTGAGTGAATGGTTCTGCCTCACTGGCATTCTAGGTGCCACTGGGTTATGAAAAAAAAATTCCTGCAGCTAACTTGGTGTCTGCCCAAACAGCTGCCCAGTTTTGTGCTTGAAACCCAGGTCCCTTGTGGTGTAGGCACCTGAGGGAATCTTCTGGTCTGTGGGTTATGAGGACATTGGGAAAAGCACAGTATCTGGGCTGGATAGCACTGTCTCTCATGGTGTGGTCCCTCACAGCTTCCCTTGGCTAGGGGAGGGAGTTTCCTGACCCCTTGTGCTTCCTGGGTGAGGTAACACCCACCCTGCTTGGGCTCGCCCTCTGTGGGTTTTACCCACTGTCTAACCAGTCCCATTGAGATGATCGGGGTACATCAGTTGGAAATGCAGGAGTCACCTGCCTTCTGCATTGTTCTCACTGGGAGCTGCAGACCGCAGCTGTTCCTATTCAACATGTTCTTAAGTCAAGCTTGTTGTAGCATATTGGGCAAAAATGAGATGGCTAAAGTAGAGAGGTTTCATCAGAGAGCAGATCTACTTGTTATGGCCCCTAGAGAGTATGCTGCAACTTCAGTGTTATCTGAAGCCAAAGTCATTCAGGCCATTTGGGTCTTACAGACACTTCAGGAGAATGTCTAGCAGTTATCTGTCAAGGTGCAGGTTGGGAACTACATCTGAATGTGTGCGTTGAGCAATCCTGGCCAGCTTTACACAACTCCCACAGAAGTAAAATGAGTAAGTAGGGAGTGTCAGTGCTATCAAGATGGGCTTGGCTGCGGTGATGGCTCATGCCTGTAATCCCAGCACTTTGGGAGGCTGAGCTGGGTAGATCACAAGGTCAGGAGTCCGAGACCAGCCTGGCCAATATGGTGAAACCCCATATCTATTAAATACATAAAAATTAGCCAGGTGTGGTGGCAACCACCTATAGTCTCAGCTACTCAGTAGGCTGAGACAGAAGAATCACTTGAACCCAGGAGGTGGAGGTTGCAGTGAGCCAAGACTGTGCCACTGTACTCCAGCCTGGGTGACACAGCAAGACTCAGTCTCAAAAAAAAAAAAAATGTGCTTATGGGTAGATTTATGCAAAAACAAAACAAACAAACAAACACACACGCACACACACACACACACACACACGCACACACAAAAACAGAAGAAAAACCCTACCCAGCTTATGGGGCAATGCATACCTTGAACTTGCCTTAGCAAGCTGAAGTCCTTTTCTTTATTATCCAAGTTAGTGCCCTTGTACGACTGCATTTCCTCAGTACAGTGAATAGTTTGTAGCCAATTGTTTTCCAACTTTAGTACCAGTAAGAATCATTTGTTTAAAATACAGGCTCCTGGGCTCTACCCCAGAGATTTCTCCATATTATCATATTTTCTCTAGCTTTCTCCATATTATCTCTAATTTCATGCTTCTCAATGTTTATATCCCATGATGTGTTTTAAGATGGGGTGTGTCTCTTTTGCTACTTCAAGAACTGCATGCCTGTGCAAATCTCCACTAACTTTTATTTTCTGTTATCTCAAAAATGAGGCTTTTTTTGTCCTACCTGACAAATATAATTGCTATATTATTAAAATGCTGAGTATTTTTTTTCAGGCTACGCATCTGTCTGTGTCCCATCAAAACCCATATGTTGAAATTGAATCCTCAATGTGTTGGTATTAAGAGGTAGAACTTTTGGGAGTTAACTAGGCCATGAGGTTCTGCCCGACAAATGGCATTAAGGCCCTCATAAAAGAGGTTAGGGAGCTAGCTAACCTTTTTGCCATGTGAGGAGAAAGCAGAAAGGACCCTCACCATCTATGGATCAAACCCCTCACCAGATATCAAGTCTCCTGGTGCTTTGATCATGGATTTCCCAGCCGCCAGTACTGTAAGAAATAAATTTATCTTATTTATAGTCTATGGTTTTACAGCATTCTGTTTTTTATGATCTATGATATTATGTTGTAACAGTCCAAGTGGACTAAGACAGAAATTGGTACCAAGAAGTGCGGAGATACTGTAACAAATATCTAAAAAATATGGAAGCAGCTTTGGAACTGAATAATAGATAAAGGTTGGAAGAGATTTTATTGTACATTACCAGGAAAATATTTGTACAGATGATTTTGCTGAGGGCTGAGGAGAGCTGTAGAAAAAGCATCGATCTTCTTAGAGATTACCTGTGTGACTGTGATCAGAACAGTGTTAGAAATATGGTCAGTACATGCCATTCTGATGAAATCACAGATGGAAATAAGGAAAATTTTATTGGAAACTAGGGAAAGTCCATCCTTGTTACAAAGTGACAAAGAACTTGGTTGAATTGTGTTCATGTCCTAGTGTTTTGTGGGGGATAGAACTTCTGAGTGATTAAATGGGGTATTTCACAGAATAAATATCTAAGCAAAGTGTTGAGGGTGTGGCATGGTTTCTCTTCATTGATCACAGAAAAATTCAAGAAAATAAAAATGAATTAAAGGTGAAAGTTATGATCAAAAGGGAAGCCAACTTAAAGATCTGAAAAATTCTCAGCCCATCACTACCACCTTTCACCTAAGAATTGTCCTGTTTCTAAGAAGTATGTATATAATGTGTACTTGTTCTTGATGTGGGTTTATTGGAATTTCGGGTAGGAGGGATGGACAGATACATGGATATAAGCAGTATGCTTGTTGTGAAGATATGGGGAATACCAATGCTAATTGGGTCCTCACATTCCATGTGATTTATCTCACTTGTGGAATTCATCATCCTATAATTTTGGAAAACATTTTGGGTTGTCTTGTAATAAGGGTGTTCCTAATAAAAAAGTAAAATTCCATGAAACAGTAGTTTTACTGTGCTTTCTGCTCATCTATGGGAATATTAATGATAGATACCAAGATACTTGGGGCAACCTGGACAGGAAAAGGATTGTAATGTGAATGGGTCAGGACCAACATGGCCAACATTCAACCACTGTGTATCAGAACACTTTGTACTGGCTAATATGTAGCTGCTGCCTTAATCCTTCCAATGTTCCTGTCTCTTGCTGTCCTGGATCCCCCCATTTGGTCTGCCAGGCCACCTGATTATCCAGGAACTAAAGGTCTGTCAGTCACCTGGCAGGGTGAATCCAGGTGGTTATTCTGTACCAGGGCAGTGGCTTTGGGATTGCCGGCTCATAGAATTACAAGTTTGATGAATGGTTGTTTTTTTTTTTTAAGCTGCTGGCTTTTGGGCTGCTTTGGTATATAGCAATACCAAAGGGCTATGTGCTTTTACTCCCCAGAGTAGCCTCTTCAAGAGGGAAGCTTTTCATATGCATATGTCCTAGAATTAGGAGTTCATCACTCATGATTCTCACAACAACTCTATGAAGCCATGATTGCTATACCCACTTTGCACATGGTGAAATGGAAGTTTAGCAAGATAAAATGACTTCTTCTAAGTTAAAAAAATCTAATCAGTGGAAGCTGAAGTTCAAAGACAGTCTGACTTCAAATCATAGAGATTAACAGTCATAGTAAAATATAATATATTTTAGTTTGCTCATATGTCTTCAATTTTCAATTCCATTTCTGAGTTATATTTAAATTAGTACTTACTGACTTTTCCTTCTTTATTGAGATGTAAGTCTCTTCTTAAAAACAAAAGGAACAAGGCAAGTCTCAACAAAGATCCCACTTCAGAGAGAAAAATTCTGTTACCAACATGTGTGGCATTTAATGCTGCATAGGACAGCAGATTTTATGTATGACTGTAAGGGCTTGATCTTGCTGCATTTTAGCTAAATTCATCATTAGGTGCCTGCAGAGAGAGAGAATAAATGCTAAGTCCCAATATCCCTTTTTATTGCTAAAGTACCCTATGTGATGACTTCAATAAGTAGAATCTAGGAAAAAAAATTGAGTTGCTTTGCAGTAAGGTTATTCCTAATTTTAAAAAGTAGAATTCCATAAAACAGTAGTTTTATCATGCTTTCTGCTAATTCGTGGGTATAGAATTCTGTGGCTCAAATATACAAGCTTAGGAAATGCTACTCCCCTGAGTTGGCTGTCAATCACCATCATTATTTAGGAAAAATCTTAGTCTAGAACTCTATGAATAACATAATCCCAAACTATCTAATTTATATATTTAAAATTTCATTTTACTCTGAATAGTGTCTTACAGCTATGTATGGAATTATTTCCTATGCTTCAGCTACCTTGTAAAGAACAGTAAGAAATGAAAATGACTTTAAGTACCAATAAAGTGAAAAGATTTCTTTAAATCCTGTTGATCAGCTTTTCAGGGAATAGGTTATATTTAGTCAATTATAACAAGAAAATAATCTTAATTAATTGGAAGGGTTCAATATAGGAGATGTTTTATTAACCACAATTAGAGCAAACATGAAGGGAGAAAAAGGAATTGAGTTTGTATATTACATGTGAGAAGAAAAAGAAAGAATTAGATTCGTATAAGAGTTTAGAAAAAAAAGAAAACTGCTGAAATATCTTCAAGGTTACAAAATTAATGAGGGAAGGGAATTGCTGAGTCTCAGATGATAAGAGCAAGAAGCCATGGCCGGAAGCTATGGGAGGAAAAGCTCAGACTAGCTGTTAGGAAACACAGTGAGTTAGAAAGAACATTTAATGGTGAAGCATATACACAGAACAGTGACTATGAAGCAACACCAGCAGAGATATTACATAATCAGTGAGGAAAGATTATATAAAACAGACTTGGCATTAGCTGGTCATCTTGCATAACAAGGGGCTTCTGCTCGGCTTTTGCTGTAGTGAGTTTTCAATTCCTTTTGTGTCTTTTGATTCTTAAGGACATATAACTTCCTACTAAGTTCAGCTTTCTGTGCATGATCTCATTTAATTAGAACAATTTGCGAGTTAGATCTTCCTATAATCCTGTTTCCCAGATGAAGCAAATGAGGGCGAGAGATAGAAATATTAAGCATTCCACCCAGCTCACACACACAATAAAGGCAGAGGCAGAATTCATTTGGGATTCTCTACCTCTTGATGTTTACGTGACTGGCTTCTTTTTTTGTATTATTATACTTCAGGTTCTGGGGTATATGTGCAGATGATGCAGGTTTGTTACATAGGAATATATGTGCCATGGTGGTTTTCTGCATCCATCCCCCTGCCCTGTCATCTACTTTAGGTATTTCTTCTGTTATCTCTGACTGATTTCTTTTTATCATTTAGGTCTTAAATTAAAAGTATTTTCCTTGGAGATGCTTTCCCTAATGGCCCAATCTCAAGTACCCACCTGCTGTCCCACACCTCTCTCTGACAACATCATAAGGAATTTTAAAAATTATTAGTAAGGTGAAATGTGCATAACATAAAATTAATTACTATAAAGTGGACAGTTTAGTGGCATTAGTAATGTTGTGCAATCACCACCTCTATCTAGTTCAAAAATATTTTCATCACCAAAAAGGATACATCATAAGCATTAAGCAGTTGCTCCTCATTTTGCCTACCCCAGGCTCTGGCAACCATCAATATGTATTCTGTCTTTATGGGTGGATATTTTCTGAATATTTCTTTATTTTTTAAATTTCTATTTTAATTCTTTTCTTGAGGTGGAGTCTCGCTCTGTCACCAGGCTGGAGTGCAGTGGCGTGATCTCGGCTCACTGCAACCTCCGCCTCCCAAAGCAATTCTCCTGCCTCAGCCTCCCGAATAGCTGGGACTACAGGCAGATACCACCAAGCCCAGCTAATTTTTGTATTTTTAGTAGAGACGAGGTTTCACCATGTTGGCCAGGATGGTCTTGATCTCCTGACTTCATGATCCACCCGCCACGGCCTCCCAAAGTGCTGGGATTACAGACATGACCCCTCATCCACACCCGACCCTAAATATTTCATATAAATTGATTCATACAATATGTGACCTGTGTTTGTCTTACTTCATTTAACTTGTTTTTTTCTTCAAGTTTTAGTTACATCATAGCATCTACCAGTACTTCATTTATTTTTATAATTTAATATTATTCATCATTGTGTATATATACATATATACACTATATATATATACACACACACACTATAATTTATCTGTTCATCTGTTTATTCGTGCTGTTTTAAAATTATTTTTAAAGAGTAATTTATCTGAAATTATCACATTCATTTACAAATTATCATATTCATTTATACTTATTTATCATTGTATCTACCACTGGAATGCAAATTCTACAGGTCAGGGACTTGATGGTCTACTACTCTGTCTTTAGTAGAGCACTGCAAGTGCTTAGTAAATCATTAGTGAATGAATAATGGCCACAATCACTTATATGCCATTGGAGTCGGCGATTTCTCATTTATAGCCTCTTCATTTTCTTGCTACTGCCAGCTCAACGAAAGGTCTCTTAGTAAGGCCTTAAACTTCACTGTCAGAAGCTGGACCACACCAAGAATTTCTAGACAACTTATAATACGTCCCAAACCTTTCTGATAATAAAATTCATCTTGAGTGAATGTTAAAATACTATCCTCCCTGAATATTGACTCAGTAGGTTTTTACTGGAAGCCTCTATGTTAAAATGCTCATGATTCTGGACTACTCGAGGATATATTTATTATCATGGACACTGGGAACCTTAGCTTGGAGCAGCAGCCATGACTTGCATGAATTATCTGAAGAGCTTTTTAAAAACATAAAACAGTCGTTACCAATGGTAACGGTAGAGGGAGAAATGGGGAGATGTAGCTCAAATAACACAAAATAACATATGTAGAATGAAGATACCTAAGGATCTAATGTACAACATAACATTAATGTACAATATAGTTAATATATTGTATTCAGGATTTTTGCTAAATGAGTACATTACAACCGCCAATGCCACAGACAGAAAAACTGGTAACCGTGAGATGAGGAATACATTAATTTGTTCTATTATAATAACCACATATATATATATCTTATCCTGTTGTATACTTTAAATATATACAATAAAATTTTTTACAAAGCTTAAAAAAATAAAAATATCAATACCTTGATCCTACTCTTGAACATTTTGCTTTAATCTGGGGGTTAAGAATGAGCATTAAGATTTAAAAAAAATTTCCATGCTGATTCTAATGGACAACAAAGGTCAAATACCATTGGCTTAGAGGACTGACTCTCATATAATTTGTGGGGAATTTTTCAGTCTCAGTGGTCAGGTTTCATCCTAGAGGAGTTCAAATAGCATCTAGGGGGTGACATAAGTTGCTCTGTAAAAATGTTTAAGTTTATATTTAAAAATAATTGTAGGTTACAGTAAAGTTGCACTAATGGCATTAAGAGTCAATATATAAACTTCACCCAGATTCCTCTAAGATTGTCTTACCTAAGCATAGTGCAATTATCAAAATTAGGACATGTGACAGAATATTTTAACTAATCTACAAGGCTTATTTAAATATTACCAGTTTTCCTAGTAAATGTCCATTTTCTAGTTCAGGGTCCAATCCAGTATCCTGCATTAGATCATGAAAATGGAGGTGAAATTCACATAACATAAAATGAATCCTTTTACCCTTGACAAATTCCTTGCAGAAAAAAATCAATAACCATTTTGAGAAGTGCTGGCTGTTTTGTAAATGTCCTTCAAATACATCTGTCTGATGTCTTCCCATGATTAACCTGGGTTATGCACTTTTGAGAAGGATACTGCAGAGGTCATGTAGTGGCCCCCCTCTGTACATCACATCTGGGACACATAAGGTTGATATGCCTTATTAGAAGCATCCATCTATTTTCAAAATCTCCAGGTGACTCTAATGTCAACTATGAGAATCACAAGCATAAAGGACATTATGATGAGGGTCTCCAGCAACCTATGGTAAATTCAGTCCTGGGACTTGGATGTTACAGATAGGATAATAAGAGAAAAAACATTCCAGGATAATGAAAACTAATGATAGAAACAGAAATGACTGGCATTTAGGTTTAAAAATTTTAATTAAATGTTTACGAATTTTGCTAGGCTTTTGGAAACAAAGATAAATGGGATATTCACTTGGTGATCAGGGAGCTTAAGGTAATGGACAAGAAAGTGTTTTTAGCATAAATTATCAAGTGCTAATGCAGAGGCACTATGAAGGCTTCCTGAAAGTGATGCTACTTGAGCTGAATCTTAAAGAGAAACTGCATGGATAGAAAACTGGAGGCAAGAAGTGAAGTTTATGGTAGGAGTGGTGGAGGTGGATGTATAGATTATATACATTTTGCTCTTAGTATTATATAAAGTTTTGGTGATTTAAAAAATCTAATTCTGGAATGTAAATTATATGAGAATAAAAATGCAGCTGGACACGGTGGCTCAAACCTGTAATCTCAGCATTTTGGGAGGCTGAGGAAGGAGGATAGCTTGAGTTCAGGAGTTCAAGACCAGCCTGGGCAACACGGCAAAATTCAGTCTCTACAAAACATACAATAATTAGCCAGGTATGGTGGCACACACCTGTAGTCCCAGCTACTGGGGAGGCTGAGGTGGGAGGATCGTTTGAGCCAGGGAAGTTGAGGCTGCAGTGAGCTGAGATTGCACCACTTCATTCCAGTTTGGATGACAGAAAAAAACCCTTTCTCAAAAATAAAAATAAAAAGTAAAAAAAAAAGAAATAAAATTGCATGAAAAGTTTACTTTGAGTTTTGATTTTTAAAGTGCAAGACTTTAGGCTTATTTTTCTCCACAATATGAATATATTTCTAATTATGCCCACATTTTTTTCTCTCTTTGGTTTAGATAAATTTTCTTTCCTAAGATTCTGGCAAATAATTAGAAAATTCTACAGCACACCTAGAACTCTGATCGGTATTGAGGGGAATAAAAGAGAAGGAGAATAAAACAGTCTTTGTTATCCAGGATGGTATTATTTATTTGGGGAGACAAGTTGAAATCATCAACCACTATGACCACTTTAGGGCTGACAGAAACCACGTGGATTTAAGTAAACTGAGAACCACAGAAATATTCATACCAATGAACTTAACTGCATTTCAAGTGAATTTCATATATGAAAATCTAAGGATAAACATAGTCTTCAGCCACCTCCGTCCATCAGAAAAGCTATCTATTTTATCTTTTGCAAATGCAGGAGTTACTGAATCCTCTCTCAGGAAGACGCAGAGGACAAATGAAATCATCATGCACTTTTGCTTTGTGGCTTTCCAACAATATATCTCGCCAATTAAGAACTAAATTTACAAAATGATATCTATCAGAGGCTGTACTGTTTAATGTCTCTAAAGTCTCTATGGATCTAAGAGGCTGGAATATGTTGGATTCAAATTTGATTTTTAAATGTTATAATAGTTTAGGCCTGAGAGCCACATATTTCTGCCTAAGAATAGAAAGCATAGCTAGCTGCCCACATGGAGTATTCATATAGAGGTGGGGGACAAGAAGAAAATGTATTCACTTGATACATAGAAATGGGACTACTTAGAATAGACTCATAATAGAAAGCATCATCCGGTTTCTCATCTCAGCTGTAAGTCTTCCAACAACATGAATTTCTGCCACGTACTTGATCTATAGTCAAGCACAAAGGGTAATGGCAGCTTTTACCAGAGGTAAAACTTCAGTATGTCAAACTATGGATAAATCCTCTCCATTCTCTTTATACAAGTATTCCCCTAGTTTGAATGACTACCCAATCTGCTCTAGTACAAATGGTTATTTATTGAACCCTGCCCTTACTTTATTTTTAATTTTACTTTTTGAGACCAGGTCTTTCTCTGTCACCCAGGTTGGAGTGCAGTGGTGCAAACATAGCTCACTGCAGCCAGGACCTCCTAGACTCAAGCAATCCTCCTGCCTCAGCCCCATGTAGCTGGGGCCACAGTGCATGCCACCACGGCCACCTAATTTTGTTTCTTTATTTGAAGAGAGAGGATCTCACTTTGTTGCCTAGGCTGGTCTCAAACTCATGGGCTCAATGGATCCTTCTGCCTCAGCCTCCCCAAGTGCTGGGATTTCAGGTGGGAGCCACTGTGCCCAGCAATATCCACTCCTTTTAAGTCAAATCTTCTTAAAAATGTAGCTAGCATAAAAACAAAGAAACATCCCAGAAAGTCCCTTTCACTCTCTCTCCTCTTTCTCTAAGATATTAAACTTAGACTTGGCTTCAGCATTTGAAACTGAATTGTTATCACAATCAAAAGCCAGTATTCAAGTAGCTAATGAGCTACTTTAGCCTATATAAGCAAAAAAGTGAAACATATACTAAAGCAAATAGCTAATAAAAGTTTATTTATATTTGTACTTATATCCTAAGTGAACAGAACTTTCAAGTGGATTTTCTGTTGCCCTTTTTAAAATTAATGTTTTAACAAAATTTTGCTCATTTCAACAAGAAATATTCCTTAATCACAGCAATTATGGAACCCTATATGGCTGGTTGTTGGTTGAATACTATGTCTAACTGACTATTTTCTAAAATAAATGTAGTGTTCTGGAATGAGTGAATTTTCCAGATAATTTACGTACTTATTTTAAAATTTAAATGCTCTCGAAGTTAAACTATTTGAAGTATATTACTCCAATTAAACACCTAAGTAAACAAAGTTGAAACAGAATGAAAGCAATGAAGAAGGGAAGATTTACTTTGGGACTGGGAGAAGGTTTCAGAGGAGAGGTAGCATTTGAATTCAGTTCTGGAATATTAATAAGCTCTAAGGTCTAGCTGGCTGAAGGATAGCAGAAAGGGCCATTCTAGAATAAACAGTTGAGTATTTAAACACTGTAACGGTTCTTTTCTGCATTGCTTGGTCATCACTTAGTTTGGACTGTTAATTGTTTTAAACAGGGTATATTAGTCCATTTTCACATTGCTATAAAGACATACCCATTTCTGGGTAATTTATCAAGGAAAGAGGTTTAGTTTACTCACAGTTTCCCATGGCAGGGGAGGCCTAGTGAAACTTAGAATCATGGATTCATGGTGGAAGAGAAAAAGGCACATCTTACATGGCAGCAGGTAAGAGAGAGAAAATGAGTAAGAGTAGGGAAAACCACCTTATACAACCATAAGATCTCATGAGAACTCATTCACTATCATGAGAACAGCATGGGGAAAAAAAAGCCCCCACAATCCAATCACCTCCCACTTGGTCCCTCCCTCAACATGTGGGGATTACGGCTACTACAATTCAAGATGATATATGGGTGGTGACACAGAGCCAAACCACATCACAGGGGATCTGTTTGTAGCACGGGTGAAATCTAAATGAGTGAGGCTTCTGGAAGTCTTACACCTTCCACCATGATTCTACATTTCAGGGGGCTTGCCCTGCCATGTGAAACTGAGTCAATTGGATGGAATGCTATTATGTGAACATACTGTAATTTTTGCCCTTGTACTTTATCTACTGTACACTTAGTGTTTTGCGAGCAGTGAATATAACATTTTTCTCCATTGAAATCCTCAGAGAGAGCACTTTGGGACTATCTGCTGGTGAACATCTGGTGAATCCATTACCGGTAGGAACCAAAATTAACACCACAGGGTGTCTGAATTCTACTTCTTAGTGGCAACATGACTTTGGATAGATATTTAAGCTCTTCAAGCCACAGTTTTTTCATATGTGATATAGGAATTATAACAGCATCTACCTCACAGGATTGCTATAAGTATTAAATTAGATATCCAGGAAATGTTTATTAACACAATGCCAGGCAAACACTAACAGCTGAGAAATATCAGTTATTTTTATTCAAGAAGACTTCTGCTAAACAATGCTTGTCTCCAAAGCAGGTGATAAAATAGATTGTTTGTGTTCTCCAAAAATCGTATTTTGATACCTAAGCCACAAAGTGCTGGTATTTGAAGGCAACACAACTGGGAAGTGATTAGGTCCTGAGAGCAGAGCCATCAGGGATGGAATTAGCATCCTTATAAAGGGACCCCAGAGAGCTTCCTCATCCCTTGCATATGTGAAGACATTGTGAAAACAGTCATCTATGAATCAAGAAGCAGCCCTCAGCAGACACCAAATCTGCAGAACCTTGATCTTGAACTCTCCAGCCTCTAAACTGTGAAAAATATATTTCTGTTGTTTATAAGCCACCCAGTCTATAGTATTCTGTTATAGACTTCTGAACAGACTAAGACAGTGATCATTTTAAAAACAGATATAATAGAAAATTAGTAAGAAAAAACCTTTGTTTTTTTAGAAAACAAAGAATAAAACTAGAAAACAAAGAAATAAAACTTCAGAGCTTTTAAAAATTAGAAGTTTCCAAATTGTGTTCATACATATTTGCTAATATTCAATATTTATTCACAAATTCAACAGACGTTTATTGAGTATTTCCTATATGCCTACTCTCAAGTAAAGTGCTGGGGAGACAGTGATAAACAAAGTAGCCATAACTCCTGCCTTCCTGGAGTTTATGGTCTATATAAAGATGTAAGTAACTGCAAATAAATGTTTGATATGTTTGCGATGGGAAAATATGGTGGGGGAGATGGGTCTGGGGCTTTGCAGTAGGATTTGTGACAGGAGAATTTCCTTTGCTTCAAGAAGCACTGCTTCTGTCTGGGCTGTTTCAATTTTCTGGAGGAAACAGCCATAGCTTAGATTTATTTCACTAGTTTCATTTTTTTCCCCAGTGATTTTGACTTAGAGGCAGGTATAATCTTTGCAGGCAACAGAATTTCTGCTTTATGCTACTTTAATATATTCATGGATGTGTGGAGGTTATTTTTGTGTTGTGATCAATTTCAGTGAGAGGGAAGGATTCTGGGATTGGATGTTTAGACAAGCAGTTCTTTTTCTGCAGCTGGTTTTAGGCTGCCAGAAATGGTACATTTTATAATATTCACAGACTGTATTACTTCTGAATTCCCAAATATTTTGGGAATTCTAAAAATCAAATCCAAATCTTTTCATGTTAATAGAAAATGACAAAGCAATAGTCAATACACATCCCACTAATATTCTGAACAGTCCTTTCTACAGCCATTTCCTCCAAACGACTTCACTGAGGCGCTAAACATACACTATGCTAATAAGTTCAAGTTAAAGCTACTTTAGCTGCTTATAATTTATTGTTGAGCAAGAGAGTGTAAACTACTCTTTAATTCGCCCTTACCTATTAGTTTGTGGAGGACATAATATTTGTTCATGTTCCTTATTGAGCTTTTTATATATTATAACATTTTTATAGTTGTTTCCTCTGTAGCCTTATAATTTTCTTTTCTCTTTATTATAGTGATGAGATATTAGAAAATGTTTGGCTATAAAGCAAGAAGGAGGCAAGGGTGAAGTTAAAATAGAAAGTTTCTGGCCTGCTCCTCTTTGTGTCTACTTGCATGACCAGAGGGACATTTTGGCTTGTTGGGAGGAGCACTGGACCAGGGGTCAGGAAAGATGTTCAGTGGTCGTTTAACCTAGAGTAAATCCCATGGATCTGAGCATAGGTTTGCTTAAGGCATACTGAGTGAGTCAAATGAGATGCTGGGTATAAAAATGAAAGATTCATAGCATTTCCCGCTCATTAGGATGACTATTATTAAAAAAAATGCAACAAACAGAAAATAAGAAATATTGACAAAGATATGAAAAACTGGACTCTTGTGCATTGGTGGTGGGAATGTAAAATGGTGCAGCCACTATGAAAAACAATATCTTGGCTCCCCAAAAAATTAAAAATAGAATTTCCATAGGATCCAAATGAACTGAAAGCAGAGACACAGATATTCATATGCCCATGTTTATAGTAGTATTAATCAAAATAGCCACTTTTGGAACTACAGTGTCCATTGATGAATGAATGGAGTAAGCAAAATGTGATACAGAATGGAATAATATTCATTCTTTTTTTTCAGACGTAGTCTTGCTCTATCATCCAGCGGGAGTGCAGTGGTGCTGTCTCAGCTCACTGCAACCTCTGCTTTCCGGGTTCTCCTGCCTCAACCTCCTGAGTAGCTGGGACTACAGGCATGTGCCACCATGTCTGGCTAATTTTTTGTATTTTAGTAGAGATGGGGTTTCACCGTGTTAGCCAGGATGGTCTTGATCTCCTGACCTCGTGATCTGCCCGCCTTGGCCTCCCAAAGTGCTGGGATTATAGGCATCAGCCACCATGTTAGGCCTCATTTTTAAAAGGAAGGGAAATTCTGGCCAGGCATGGTGGCTCACACTTGTAATCCCAGCACTTTGGGAGGCCGAGGCGGGCAGATCACCAGAGGTCAGGAGTTTGAAACCAGCCTGGCCAACGTGGTGAAACCCTGTCTCTACTAAATATACAAACATTAGCTTAGCCGGGCATGGTAGTGTGCACCTGTTATCCCAGCTGCCCAGGAGGCTGGGCAGGAGAATTGCTTGAACCTGGGAGGTAGAGGTTGCAGTGAGCTGAGATCACACTAGTGCACTCCAGCCTGGGCAACAGAGTGAAACTCTGTCTCAAAAAAACAAAAAACAAAAAACAAAAAAAAGGAAATTCTAACTCATTGTGCAATATAGATTAACCTTGAAGATACTATACTAAGTCTATAAGCCAGTTACAAATGAACAAATACTAGATGAGTCCACTTATGTGAGGTACCTAGAATAGCAAAATTCAAGGACAGAAAATAGAATGGTGGTCGCCAGGGTCTGGAGGGAGGGGAAATGGGGAATTTAATGGGCACAAAGTTTCAATTTTGCAAGATGAAAATGTTCTGGAGATAAATAGTGATGATGTGTACTTCATGCCACTGAGCTGTTCCTTTAAAAATGGTTACAATGGTAAATTTCACGTTATTTATGTGAAAGGAAAATAAACTTGGGACTCCAATTCACTATGCCAAAATGAAAAAATCAGGCTGAAAGCTGAGTCATGAAAGCAACTCCCTTTCCTTTTGTTCCTAAGCAGATAGCTACAGATGAAACGTTAACTAACTGCATAGGCAGCTTCTCTATGTTCACCTTACGTTATGTAGAGTGTTGATTTACTGACCATGAGGGGAATACATCATTGACTGCTCCCCTATCTGCTGCTTTTCTCTTGCAAAATTTTGATTCAGTAATGTGACCACACCCTCCCTAATTCCTCTCCAGCTCGCTTTTCCCCTTTAAATACTCAAGGTCTCAAAATTATCTTTGGAGAAAGGAACATACCTCTCTTCCAGGCATGTCCTTAAACTTGGCAAAATAAGCTTTTAAACTGATTCAAACCTATCTCAGATATATGTCAGTTTACATGTATGTTTACCACAATTTTAAATACAAAGAATCCCTTTTATAAGTGTACCCAACAAATAACAAATCCACTGTGTTAGATTCTGGGAATGCAATGATATAAATCTCCCCAAAGTGAGCACAGTTTAGCAGAGACAACATCTAAGGGACATTCATGATGAAAGCAAAGCATATCCCCACATGGAATTATATGGCAGAAGTATCTAACAGCAACTACAGTGGGTAAAGCACGAAATGACTTAGCTACACTCTGGGGTGATTGTCATGTAGCCTGGTGAAAACGACAAGACAGGCTCTTGGGTAGAATGAGATCCTACAGAATGGCACAATAGTCAACATTTATTTTCTTGAAATGTAATGTGTGAAGTGTTTAACATTTTTATTCCAAATGAATAACCAATTATACCAGCATCATTCAATATATATATATTTTTGAGACAGAGTCTTGCTCTGTCACCCAGGTTGGAGTACAGTGGTGCGATCTCAGCTCACTGCAACCTCCACCTCCCAGGTTCAAGCCATTCTCTTGCCTCAGCCTCTGGAGTAGCTGGGACTACATGTGCACACCACCACACTGGTTAATTTTTTATTTTTAGTAGAGGCAGGTTTCACCATCCTCACCAGGCTAGTCTCAAACTCCTGGGCTTAAGCGATCCACTCACCTCAGTTTCCTAAAGTGCTGAGATTACGTGAGCCTATTTTCCTTCCTTCACCTTTTGTTCTGTGGTGCTACCTTTCAGAATTAACTTTGTTATATAAATTAAAGTCAGTTTTGAGGCAACTCTGTTCTACTTTTCTAATCAGATATACCTTAAAGAACACATTTCATGAAGGTCTGATGGTTAGTTATTTCATCTGTGTACCACTGTTTTAATTATTATAGGTTTATGGTATGCTTCAGCATCTGGAAGAGCAAAATTATTTTCATTCCTTCCTTCTTTATAATATCCACACAGGCTTCGCTTGTGTTCTTTCTAGTTTTTCTTTTATTTTTGCTACCCAGTATAAAATGGACTTCTAAATTACCTTTTGTAACTAACTTGTCGATAGTTACTGATTTTTGTATATTTGTGTTGTTTCGGCTACTTTATTGAAGTCTTTAGATCAAATAACTTCCCAACTGAATGTCTTGTTTTGAGACAATCAATCACATTATCTAAAATAATCATTTCATTTTGTCTCCCTTTAGGTACCTTTGTTTCAAACTTCTGTTTTGTATATTGCAATGTCTAGAAGAGTAGCTTTCAACCAGTGGTAACTTTGCTCCCAGGGTACATGTGCCAATTCCTGGGGCATTTTTGGTTGCCATAACTAGGAGTAGGTAGTCCTGTTGGCATCTAGTGGGTATAGGCCAGGGATACTGTTAAACAGCCTGCAGTGCACAGGACACCTTTCACAACAAAGAATTCTATGGCCCAAAATGACATTAGTGCCAAGGCTGAAAAAGTATAATGTCAGACTTTCAGAAGATGTTAAATAACTGTGGTAAAAGATGGAAAATATTGTTTCAGAATAATTACTTTTGCAGTAATAAACTCTAATAAGCTAATCCAAATCTAGATGGTAAAATTCCAGTCTATGTAAGTGTGCTGGCCATTGTGAAGGTTCTTATAATAGGATAGTCACAAAAAAATCAAATAAATAATAAGGAGATACTTTGCAGCTAATTGAGAATATTGGCTTGTTCCAAACTTTACAAGTTGTTCCAACACAACCAGATAATCTTTCATATAAACTTTCAGGGAATATCTATCTCCTTTGATAACAAGACTCAGCATTACATATTTTTTTTCCATTATTATTATTTGCAGGGGAAAACAGAATATGTTTTTGTAGTTCTATGTCCGTCAAAAAGAATGAAACACCACAAGAAGAGCATTGCTCTTTTCCCGAACATAGCTCTTTTCACTGATGTTATAGACTTACTTGCTTTCAAATAGACAATGAATCAGATATAGTGTAAAGAACATTTCCATGATGAGGTGTAACCTTTTAGCTTCTAAAGCAAGATAAAGTGAAAACACTGAAATATGTTTCTGCTTGCTTCACCTTTTAATGTGATCAGATTTTCTAACAAAAATGCTCATCCAGGCAAAGAAAAGCTGGACATTTCACATCTCATTGATTGCTAAGGAACTAACATCCTTATTACCTGTGTGTTGCACATCTGCCTCCCTTTGGATTTATGCTTTGACAAGAATACCATCTTATAAATGAAAAAAAAAAAAGGAAAGAAAAGAAAAAGCTTATCCTTTCTACAATTAAGAGACAGGACAAGAATGGGCACATAAACATTCAGAATGTTAATTGATTCAACATAACTCAGGCCAGAGCTTTGAGGAAAAAATAAAATTCTATGTAAGACTTATAGGAGCTGACCAGTGTGCTCTTTATTGTACATATGTCAATGCAGTTTTATCCCTGATCTTTTATGCACAATGACCTAAAGAGTTAGAAGCTTGAAAACCATATTTTTCAAATTCTACTAATAGTAAGGGTTCTGTTTAAATTCCATCAAAAAGAGGTATTCATAAAATATTTGGAAAGGAGATGATATCTAGAAATAATTCCTTTCCTCCATTCATGGCATGGTAGACTTAGAGGTGGATGGCACTGGGAAGTTTTCAAAGGCTTCTTGTTTAAGTTTCTACAAATTATTCCTTTAGTGCTGCAGGCAGCTGAAAGCCTGGCTCCAGCTTCCTGCTATGTTGACACCTCTAGGTTTATCTAAAATCAGCAATAGTTCTCTCTGAACTTGACTCTCAGCCCTTTCCACAGCTTTGTAGGCATATACTTCCCTGTATTAAGTTGTTTCTTGCTCAAGTACCTAGAGAAGTTTTGGTTTTCCTAAGCAAACATTAGCTGATACACAGTATGAGCTCATCAATGAATGTTCATCCGGAGAAATTCACCTTAGTTGTACTGAAGAAATCAATTCCCCTCTCTAAGGAAGGCAGTAGCTTTTCATAAAATTTTAAAGATATCAGTTGTGGTTAAGGAATTACGTAATCAGTTATGTAATTACTACGGGTTTTTTTTTTAATCTTTTGTTTGATGTGGATATAATGTTTAGAATCATTAACCTCTAACCCCCACAAACATGAAATAAATATGGAAGAGAAACAAAAATGAGTAGACTGCATCTCAGGTGGGCAATTTAAAAAACGATGCAAAAACAATGATATGAACACACATAAATCAAACATTAAATTAATTCAAAGCACGGTACTTAATCAATAAAACATTCATGGAATTCTATGAATGACAAGTGCAGTGATCATTAAAGTCTTTCTCCTTCCTCAATTCTGCTCTGTAGAATCCTCCAGGCCTCATGAGAGGTCAAGAGATCGAGACCATCCTGGTCAACATGGTGAAACCCCGTCTCTACTAAAAATACAAAAAGAAAATTAGCTGGGCATGGTGGCACGTGCCTGTAATCCCAGCTACTCAGGAGGCTGAGGCAGGAGAATTGCCTGAACCCAGGAGGCGGAGGTTGTGGTGAGCCGAGATTACGCCATTGCACTCCAGCCTGGGTAACAAGAGTGAAACTCTGTCTCAAAAAAAAAAAAAAAAAAGAATCCTCCAGGCTGGGCGCGGTGGCTCACACCTAAAATACCAGCACTTTGGGAGGCTGAGGTGGGTGGATCACAAGGTAAAGAGATCGAGACCATCCTGGTCAATGAGGTGAAACCCTGTCTCTATTAAAAAAAAATACAAAAATTAGCTGGGCATGGTGGTGTGAGCCTGTAGTCCCAGCTACTTGGGAGGCTGAGGCAGGAGAACTGCTTGAACCCAGAAGGTGGAGATTGCGGTGAGCCGAGATCCTGCCATTGCACTCCAGTCTGGGTAACAACAGCAAAACTTTGTCTCAAAAAAAAATCCTTCAACATCCAAATTCAATAAAAAACTATAGTAGGTGCAGCCCCCTTTATTGCAGAAAACTCACAGAAATAGGAGCTCAGATTTGTGTCTTAAGTCAAATGCTTATGGACTTAGCACCTAAATTTGAAATCAGTTATGGGCTGTTTTATCCCATATAAAACTAATATAGCATACCCTCAACTCTTTGAGGGGAATTGTTGGCATAAACCATCTATGTATGAAAAACAGAACAAACCAGAGAATGGTGAGGGTTTGCTAAAAAATTAAAGTCAGACTCTTCTGAGATACCCGAACTAAGTGACACACAATTATATTAATTTTTTTTCTTCTCATGGCCCTAGGCGTTAAGCTAAATAATGAGAAATTTCGTTTCTTGCAGTGATATTACTTTGTGGTTATTGCTAACAGCATGATATATTTGAAACATTTAAATGGAATCTATTTTTATGCAGTAATGCTACCACATTTTACTGAAGGAAATGGAAATTTAAAAAGAAAAAAAAAATAAGTGTCTAACCCACACTGGAAATTTACTAAGACAAGATAAATTTATGATTGTATATATGTGAATATATTCATATATATAATTTTCTTAACAAATTGGGAAGTAAAACAGAAGTTTTTTCTTAAGAACTTTTTAAGTTCTTAATAAGAATTTCAAGCTTAAGAAGCTCTGCCACCAAATTTTCCTAGAGTTTCCCTTTGAAGATGAACAAAAACCTATCTAGGTATAGAGGGGAATGTTTTCCCCAGTCGAGCGCACCAGCAGTTTAATAAACACTAGTTTTAGGCTACTTGCTGTTTTGTTTTGCTTTCTTGTAAATTTGTTTCATTTTAGGATTTTGATATTCACAGTAATCTCCAAGTATAAACTTCACTGCTGAATAGTTTGCCTACATCTAAAACATTATCTCTAAAGGGCTTGGGAAAATAATCTGCCTACCTATTAAAACTGAGAAATAATTGTGCCCTCTTTGTAAAATAAAGGGTCACTTTATCCACTGAAGGCATTGACATGGAGCACAGGTTTTCTACAGAAGTTCTCTTCTACTCAAGTTCTTACTCCATAGGTTACTAACTGTGCTCTCAAGGCAAGCTACTTAACATGGCTGAACCTTAATTTTGTCCATTTGCTAAATGAAGATAAAAAACACATAAGTTAGATACTTTAAAACAAAATGATACAGGTAATCAAGGACCAAATATGACAAACACTGGGCCTGGATAAAATGTTGGTATCTTATCTCTACTTCATTTTATGTGTTTCTTCTCTGGTTATAGGGCTAATGGCCCCACAGGGTTGTGGGGTGTCCCTTATGCTGTGCAGAGGCACAGGATACGAGAAATAAAGAGACAGGACACAGAAGTACAAGGAAAACTCAGCTGGGCCCAGAGGGGCCACACCACCTATAAGCAGAGACAGGCAAGGCCCTGAATGTCCACAAGCATCTGTATTTATTGGGTATAGGTTAGGGGGCAGGATAGTGAGTGAAGTCAGTTTTAAGGATAGTGATAGGGTTGTGAGCAATAAAACAAGGAGTCCACCCTCATTAGGTCATCGAGGCAAGGAGGTGAGCTGTGTGCAGTAAAGGGTCCACCCCCATTAGGTCACCGAGGCATGGAGGTGGGCCGTGTGCAATGAAGAGGGTGCAGTGTGCAATAGCTCTATCTATGGGCATGCTACTTCTAAGAATATCTATAGGAGGATGCTTAAGTCACACAGCAATGACAAAGCTGTCAGGGTCTACTGCCACCTGTTGTCAGCTTCCAATGAGTTCTATAGGAGGATGCTTTTTGAGCTAGCACAGTAACAAGAGCTGATAAAGTTCACAGTTACCAAGGTGCAATTATCTGGAGGGGTTTTGAGTCCTTGGATGCTTGAGGGATTGCCAGTCTGAGAGCAGCCTTCCACAAGAACTGGATGCAAGGCCCTACAACTCCTTTATCAGGAGGAGTGGCTCTTGCTCCAAGCCTGCGATACAGCGGGTGTCTTTACAATACTGAACGCTGCCGCCTGGGCCATGGATTCGTGTCCTGTATAACTGTTTTTGCCTTAAATCATGCTCTGCACTGTCTCTGCTCCACACATTCCTCCAACTATAAGCTGCTTATTTCTTAATTTATGCTCGGTACTGTGTCTGCTCTAGGCATTCCTCCGATTACGAACTAAGATATAGTTTTATATATATATATATATATATATATATGGGGAAATAACTGAGTGGTAAGATATTCTTTAGGCACTCATTCTATGAACTAATATATGATTATATATAGAGGATTATATAAAGGAAAATAACTGAGTAGTAACACTGTAAACTGAGATATTCTTCAGGCACTAATTGTGCCAGGATTCTGCTTAGCTCTCCTTCCTTAGTGCCTATATGGGGCGTTACCCACATCTAGCACTTTTGAAGATCTCTGCTTCCTCCCTAGGTTCCCCTTGGGAACTATTTTTAACCACTCAGTGTTAATCTTCTCCTTGTTTCTCCAACCCTCCCTGAAATAAACTGTTTTCATAGCTCATCACACCCTGGGGATCTGCTTCCTTGTTTCTTAGGTATCAGCCACCAATTTACTAAACAGTTGTGGCGAGGTACTGGTAAGCAAGAATAAAAAGTTTGATTTGGGATCAAACTAAAAGAGGAAAGATTTTTGGGGTAGCTGTGGTTTTATGATAATCCTTGAATCACGCAATACTTGCTAGCACCAATGTTTTAAGTGAATCTTTCCTCCATTTCTTCACCATTGTATCTGTCTTGGTAGAGGTTAATGTAAACGATACAGTGCTTCTAAGAAGAACATATAGCATGAGTTTATGCTTGTTGGTAGAAACACAAGAAGTGAAAATAAATGATTTGTGTCAGGTCCTTACACATTTGAAACACTATTTCAGGAGAAGCATCATATGAATTTGTCTCACATTAACATAATAGTCATTCACTTTTAGTTATTTACCACTTACTACATGTCTGACACCCTTTTAAATGTTTTAAAACATGAATTATCATACTTTTGTAAACCATTACTTATGGTTATTATTTGTTAAATATGTAACATATTTTAAAGGATATCCTAATTTAAAAAGCACATTATCCATTGTCCTGGAACAACATAGTGATATAGAGAATGTCTTTTTACTGATGTAGAAAGCAGGGATCAGAAAACTTAAGTGACGTAGTACATGGTAAGCCTGGATTTAAATCAGGATATATCTGGCTGTATAGCTGATATGTTTTGGTTCTGTGCTGCCACCCAAATCTCATCTTGAATTGTAACTCACACAGTTCCCACTGTGTCATGGGAGGAACCTGGTTGGAGGTGACTGAATTATGGGGGTGGGTCTTTCCTACGCTGTTCTTGTGATAGTGAATGAGCCTCACAAGAACTGATCGTTTAAAAAAAATGGGAGTTTGCCTGCACAAGCTCTCTCTTTTTGCCTGCCAGTATCCATGTAAGATGTGACTTGCTCCTCCTTGCCTTCCACCATGATTGTGAGGCTTCCCCAGCCATGTGGAAGTGTGAGTTCTCCATTAAACTTCTTTCCTTTGTAAGTTGCCCAGTCTTGGGTATGCCTTTCTCAGTAACATGAAAATGGACTAATACAAGAGCCATGGCTTTTAGCCTTTATTACACTGCCTAATTGAGAGGGCAGAAATGCAGAGGTACTAGAGGGAAAAGGGAATCATTTTAGAGGTCCGTCAAAATGCAAACAAACTGTAACATTACGTATTCTAAAAACTGGAATGGTACAGATATTAGAATGATCTTCTGCAAAAATGAAAAATGTTACTTAATCCCTTATTTGTATTTATTATTTTCATATAGTCCTACTTTACATTAAGCTAAGTAGTGATCTTCCTGGAACTTTTACCCATGGGTTTTAGGTTCAAACAATGGTTGGTCTTTGCTCCTTGGGTGTTCCACAGCTCACATACATCTCTGTGTTCCTGATTCTTTAAGATTATTTTCCTTTTTTGGCGCTATGTCACTTTAGTGACAGTTCACTCCCAAAGAACAAGCTTCCAGATGAACTCATGGATCTTTTTTTTACCCAAATTGCTGCGAGATCAAGTGTTCTGAAATCTGTATATGTATACTTAACTTTTTAAACACATAAAAGAAACAAACATTTAAATTTCTTAAATGTTAACTTTTCCATTTGAGTCAATTTTATAAAGTTTGAGTCAATTATATAAATATTTTTTCTATTTGGATCTATCATTCAAAGTGAATTTATCTTGTGGTCTTTGATCTCAGTCAGCATTGTGTTCATTCTTTTCCATATGAGTCAAAGACATGAACGAATTATGGATAAGACACAGCCCTCTGGCATAGCTCTAGGGACCATTCTCCCATCTAATCCCTCTTATTACTCCAGCCCTTTGGCATAGCTCTAGGGACCATTCTCCCATCTAATCCCTCTTATTACTCAGGCCCTTTGCATAGCTCTAGGGACCATTCTCCCATCTAATCCCTCTTATTACTCAGGCCCTTTGGCATAGCTCTAGGGACCATTCTCCCATCTAATCCCTTATTATTACTTTTCAAAACTAGGAGTATTATCTCATGTGCATTTCTCTTTCTTTCTAAATGGGTTTGTAAAAGGGTTCTGCTAAAATCAACATACTTCTCTATGACATTTTCCTAATCCTAAGAAAAGGTATTTGACATGATTCACTCTTAAAGAATTCATACTAGATCCCACTGCAGATCTTAACCTTTTCTTTTTTCTAATTTGCCATTTATTTAACAATATGTTAACTGACTTAATTTTGATTTTTATTTAAAAATTATAATTTTGTCAGTTCATAATTTACCAAAGACTAAAATATGTGAATTATAGAAGTCTTATTTAGTTTTACTAAGGAACACACACACTGTTTCCCAGCATAACGGAATCATTCAAGGAGTTTTCAAATCTTGACATTATGGAAAGGGCATGTTTAGTGCTTCAGTGGGAGTAGCATATTTATTACAAAATACTGTTTTAAATATGCACACGAGAAGCAAAATTACTATAGTAAGACTAAGTGCATAATCAAGCTTATCAATTACTTATTTTTGTTACTTAGGAAATTCAAATGGCTTATCCAATTTTATCAACTACAGCAACGTAAGTGATAGTTATGTAGCACTTCACAGTTTATACACAGTTGATACAGCCATTATCTCATCTGACAAATAAGTGGCCAGAAGATAGTATGACACATACCCAGAGAAAGAAATTTAATGGAAGACGGGCTTTGAAATCAAATGTGGATTTAAAGCCTTACTCTACCCCTTTGCAGGTCAGCAACCTTGGGCAAGACATAGAACATCACTAAAATTTATGTGTAAAATGAAGATGTAAAAAACTACGGCACAGGTTTTCAGGATGACTAAATAAGAAGATAATACATAGATAGCAACCAGCATATGCAGTTCCTTCTTTTCTCTACTTTTTCACGTTGAAGAACTTCACTCTACATGCATTTCTGAGCAAACTTTAACTTTGTTTTACTGCAGGCAAAAAGCCTATTTTTATGCTATTCACAATCGTTGAGTCAGAACTACTTGGGGGCATGAAACCAAAACAAAGAGCATATATGCTGACAAAAGATCCCTTTCTATACAGATATTTGATTATTACAAAGGTTGCTCATTTTAATCAGCAATACAATTGGGCTAAATAAAGAAGTCTATGAAACTGCAAAACAACAAAATCTGATGAACAGTTGGAATTATGAATGAGCAACTAACAAGTACAACCTGAAATGTGTACATTTTGGAAAAACAGCTAAGCCTAGATTTGGAACAACAAAACTTAGAAAGAACAAAAATGGCAGAAAAGAGATGAAACAAGAAATTGAACATATTTTTGTAAACAAATGTTATTTTGAGCTTTAGAGAAATGTCGTGCTAAAAATCAAATAAATGCTGCAGATAATTTCATTTGTACTTGTATCCAAAAATTAAAATTAAAAAGTGATATTTTATCTGAATACAGTACTAATAAAATGAACTTCATTTAAAAATATTACAATTCAAGAATTTGAGGCCTAAGGGGGTCTTTGGATCACAGGATATTAAATCACATAATTTACCAGATATGAGAATTAGAATCCCAGGCGAATAACTACATGGCTGCTATGGACCGAATATTTGTGACCCAGGGCCAGGAGTGCACATCTGGTTAGGAGTAACTGTTTCTCACTATTTAGCCCAATTCATCCAGGACAAATAACTTAATCCTGTCATCAGTTTCCACAGAAAATCCAATCACACCCACAATTTCATGATTTGTATAAACTTTGCTAAGAATTCAGAGGACACAGATAGAGGAGGTAGAAAGGTGGTATAAGGAAGGCCCAGCATTCTACTGCTAATTTCACCTCCCCTCTTTTTCCTCTCTCCTTCCCTTCTTCATTCGGAGTTCTACTCCAAGCTGCACTCTTCGCCTTTGGGATGCAGAGTATATTCCCCCCTCTCTGAACCCTGAACCTACCTAATTTATGTCAGGTCTCCATTTGGAACCCCTTCATTATCTTCACTGTGGAAATCTGTGCCTGGCTGTCAATAGTGGCCACTAGGATGCTTAACTACTACTGAAATCCTTTCCATAGTTGAAGGCCCACCTCAAACTCTCCTTTGTTCTGGAGCCATGCTTTATTTTTCCTAAATTACATGTTAGCTCCTCCATTTTTAACTCTCATGGCCTTTTGCACTTGCCTTGGGACATTAACATCCTGTGTGTTATTAGAATCACAGCACCCTCACTGCCTTTCCTCCACTGTCTACCAGTCAGCTCCTAATGAAAGAGGACTTGTCTTGTCAGCTTTTGCACCATCTGATGCATTGTTGCTATAGACTGAATATTTGTGTCCCCTCAAAATTCATATTTTGAAGCTGAATCCTCAATGTGATACTACTAAGAGATCAGGCCTTTGGAAAGTAGTTATATTATGAGGGTGAAGTTCTCCTGAATGGAATTAAGCCCCTTATAAAGACACCAGGAAACAAGGAGAAGATGGCCATCTGCAAACCAGCATGTGGGCTCTAACCAGACACCTTCCAGCCTTCAGAACTGAGAAATCAATATGCGTTGTTTAAACCACCCACTCTAGGGTAATTTGTCATAACAACTCAAACTGGCAAAGACAACTGCTTTTCAGATAACAGATATGTTTTGGATTTCAATTCTCATGAGGATTGAATGTTTCCACTGGTGTCAGGGTCCTTTGTGAGTTTGGTTAGAAGAAATACAATCAAAAAAGAAATGGCCCACAAATCTGAGCAACAGAGACGGTCTCAGAACCTGAAAGCATTTGTTAGATTTTGTCTCTGCTTCTTCCTGTTTCATGTTTTCAGTTTATTTGCTTTGAGTGACTCACCACCACCTCTTTAAAAATGGTTACAATGTACCCACAAAAATGAAAAATCGTGGCTGGGCACAGTGCCTCACGCCTGTAATCCCAGCACTTTGGGAGGCTAAGGCAGGCAGATCACAAGATCAAGAGATTGAGACCATCCTGGCCAACATGGTGAAACCCCATCTTTACTAAAAACACAAAAATTAGTGGGGCATGGTGGCATGTGCCTGTAGTCCCAGCTGCTCAGGAGTCTGAGACAGGAGAATCACCTGAATGGGGAAGTGGAGGTTGCAGTGAGTAGAAATGGTGCCCTGCACTCCAGCCTGGCAACAGAGTGAGACTCAGCCTCAAGAAAAAGTAATAAAACATATTTTAAAAAATAAAATGGCTGGCTAGATTGCTCTGTAAATGCTATTTCCTAGAAGCCCTGAGCTTAGTCAAGTTACTTCTGTCTGTGCTCATGGAGATACATGTCCTTTAGCAACTTCCCTTTAGCAACTTGTCCTTTAGCAATTGCTTGGGTATTATTCTTCAGTCATTTTTGCACTTGGCAATGTCCATGTGTACTGAGTGATACTGATGTTTAAGGAGACTGCAAATTCATAGCCTTGCTACTCAAAGCCAATGTGCTTTGTACATTGGTGGGAGCCATATAGAGCATAGCCAAATCATTTAGTCAGATGTTATCTGCCTTGTGGTCAAACTAGAGAACTGCTTCCCAAGTTTCTGAAAAATTTATAACTACTCATGCAATGACAAGTTCACACTTTGGGAATTATTTAGGAGGTATAGAATGAATGACACACAGTAATAATGAAAAAATTGAAGGAAAATTATAAAAAGCCTGAGATTTTATAATTATCAGAAATGAAGGTTGAGTAGGTGAGGAGATGCTAGGGATGATTTTACTTTTTCTGTTATATGAGGTAGTTAATAATTTTGTTTTTCTCCATTAATGTAACTTTTTAATAGGGGTATAACCGTCAGGAAATGATATAAATTTCATGTTGCTACAGGGTCAGGCTTTCTGAGCAAATATAACTGGCAGCTGGGTGAAATGGTGATAGAATAGATAGCTCAGGAGAGATACAGAGATTTATCTCCTTGGGGCTTTGTGTTTACATTTTAAGGGAGGCTAAATCCCTGAGCTATTTTGTTTATATTCCAAAGGACTGTAAAATCTTAGGGATCTTTGGTAGAGAAGACTCTTTTACATTACGGACAAAGGTTTATCTCCTTCTTTCCAGAGGGAGTGCATGGGAGCTGTCCAGCTTCTATATAGATGTCCAGATTCATGGTTTCAGGGGTTTTGCAGTAGAAACCCTGTAGGTACAGCTGACATCTACCTTCATTCCATGGCCTTGGGGGGCTGGGGAAGGAGGAGCCAGATTGCTGTTATTGCTGCAGATTACAATTCTGATCTAAAAACCTCATGCTTGCTTTCAGGATAAAATAAACAAATACAGGTATTAAAAACTTATCACTAATGTATTTTTCCCAAGCTAAAACCACTTACTATTGATTAGCTATGACTTCCCCCTATTAACCTCTTTCCATTCTTCTTTCTGCTTGTTTAATGAAATTGCAAGTATTTGTTAAGAACTTACTAGTCAGATTCAGTACTCAGAGATTTACATGCATTATCTTATTTAATAATCACAAAAATCCTCTGAAGAAAGTGCCGTTATTCCCATTTAAAGGTTGAAAAACCGACCAAAAAACTTGACTAACACAGCCAGTGTCAGATAGAGCTAAAACAGTCAGTGAATTGCTAATTCTAATGTTTCTGTGTGTCTACATCTGAACCTGTGTGATTTTCACTGCTCTACATTCACTAGTCACAGCTAACTGCTAACACGTCTCAAATGCTCTAATTTTAGTAAAACAATTTTATCTATTACTACTCTATGGTCACTTGTGTCTTTTATAGTACAGAAACTATGGGGATGTCTGTGTAATAACATCTATAGTCTTTTTCTTACTCTAAAGGTTTCTTACAGGTGTTAAGGGCTGAGAACTGGGTAGTTTGTTCTGGGAAAGGAACACACATGTTAAGAAAAATTCTTGATTCAGGATGATAACTCGGGATCAAATAGTGAAAAGTAGTTTATATTTGTTGCTTGATGATGAAAGCCTTCAGGCTCTTTAGTCTTGCTAACCGGGGTTGGCAGCATCAGCATCAGTATCATCTAGAATCTTCTTACAAATGCAAAAAAGATTGTAGGCCCCACCCCAGATTTACTGAGTCAGCATCTATATTTTTTTAGATCCCCAATGCACATTAAAATTTAGAATACAATTCTTTGGAATATATTTCAGGCTTTAAAGCTGTCCCCTCTGAGTCCTGCAGATAAAACGTAAACCCAAGCTGCTGCCTTGTTCAGGTAGCATATCATGAAACTGCCTTCGAGTCCTGAGCCACTCACTCTCTGCTGCCTTGTCTTTAAGTTTTCTGTAAATCCCAAAATAATATAGGAGAAAGGTCTCAGGCCGTGTGATGTGGTATGAATCTGCAATACATAGTGGTTTTTTTTGTTTTTGTTTTTTGTTTTTGAGACAGAGTTTCACTCTTGTTACCCAGGGTGGAGTGCAATGGCACGATCTCGGCTCACTGCAACCTCCGCCTGGGTTCAAGCGATTCTCCTGTCTCAGTTTCCCAAGTAGCTGGGACTATAGGCACACGACACCATGCCCAGCTAATTTTTCTATTTTTAGTAGAGACGGGGTTTCACCTTGTTGAACAGGATGGTTTCGATCTATTGACCTCGTGATCCACCCGCCTCAGCCTCCCAAAGTGCTGGGATTATAGGCTTGAGCCACCGCTCCCGGCCCATAGTGTTTAAACAGAATGAATCACAAGTGTGATTTACACTAAGTGCAAAAACTAATTAATACCAAACCAAAGTGCTGCTCCCGCTCTCACTTTTAATAAAATGTCTCCTGCTACCCCCTCCAACACAGCTTTCATAAACACCTTTATTCTCTAATTCCAGGATGTCAAGGCCCCATCCTAATCATCTTCTTTTGTACTTTTCATCATATGAATGACATAGTTTCATTTGTTTTCCAAATTACTAGCAGAGGCTAAGAATTGACAAATTTACTGGATTATAGAACTGGAGGAAACAACAAAGATTGCTTTCTATGTCTCTGATCATTGGTTCTCAACTTCCTTTCCTATTTGGCTCCCCCATCCCTTCAGAGCTCTGGTCCAGAAATAGGGGCAGCCAAGAGCTCAACTCTAGCATTGTAACTAGGAAAAGGACACCATAAAGTGTCACAGCCAAGACAAAACTTGAGATGTGACAACCAAATATAATGTGGTACCCTGGGCTGGATCCTGGAAAAGAAAAAAGAAGTTAGGTAAAAAGTAAGGAAATGTGAATGAAGAACGGATTTATTTAATAGCAATGTATCAACACCGTGCCCAACAGGCTGTCCTCCATGTGCTCAATGAGTAATGTTTCTGATATTTACAATAAGGTTCTTTTAAAGTCAATGCATAGTAATTCAAAGGCCTATGGCTTCAACCCTCATTTATTGTTATGCATTTTATCCATTTTCTGGCCCACAGGGATATTTATTTTGTTCATGAAAGAGAACATATCTTTTTAATTGAAAAGGTTAGCTACTATGGCTTCAAATATTTAAAGCCTGAAATCACAGTACTGACTGGAAATTCTTCATCTTATTTATTTCTAGCTGGTCAAGCATTTGTCTACATTTATATCCATCTGTCTGGAATCTTTCACTTGTCCTGATGCCTCTTAGTTTAGGTTCTTATTATTCCTCCTCATTATTATTTTGGTAATTTGCTTTTTAATTAACATGTATTGTGTGCTTACTATGTGCCAGGATCATTTAAACAATTTGCATATATATTATCTCATACTATAAACCTGAGTAATATCAGGTAATATCCTTAATTTCTGAAAAATCCCAAGTCCAGAGAGATTAAGTTACTTGTCCAATGTCACAGAGCTGCCCAGAATAGCAGAAGTAGGATCCAAATCCAGTTGTATGTAATTCCAGAGGCAAGGCTCTTAAATAACACAACATGCTATGGTTTCAGCTTTTATACTATATGACTAAAACATTATTCTCGTTGTAGGCACATAAATTCTCAACCATTCTTCATGTGATACTAGAAAGATCTCTCTATATAGCAATCTTATCAAGACACTGCCTTAGAGAAAGCCCTTCACAAGTTCCCAAGATGCCAAGAGTAAGCCCCAAACTCCACAGTGTAGCACACAAGACCTCCCTCCTCTCTCTCAAGCCTTGTTTCTGACTATTGGTAGTCATTCAATCATTTTTAAAAATGAATACGTAAGCATTCTTACAACTGTCCACTGAATTGAGGTTTATATAGGCTTATCTAGGGATGGAGGTGAAAAGAGATGAAAAATAAATATGGCAGTATGGAGAGAGAGAACTATTATTGATATTCCCCTTTTCCTTAAGTGCACCTTTTCGGCTATCCCCATTCCATCCCATTCACTATACATTTATGTAAAAGAATGTTTTTCATGTCACAAAAGGTTCTGCAACTTGAGAGAATTACTTAAAGCAGGAAATAAAAGCTTTGTAGCCCCAAACAGCACTCCAGATACCTTTTTCCTTTACTTACTGTAAACATTACTGTGCTGATTTTGCCACATCTTGGCTCACTTGAAACAGTACTTGAAAAAGACTTCAGAACTGAATCTATCTGACTGGAAAAGAAATTCTACTGAATTGACCTTTAAGACGCTCAATAAATCAGAGTCACAAGGTTCACCTCTCTGTGGGCACCTATGATATTTTATCTACAATATGTTATCAAACATAATTTTTGCCCCCTTTTGCTCAGAGAACTATGAGAGGAAATCACTACCCTTTCTATCGATACATATAAAAATTTAAGCAACATAATAACCTCCAAGGATCTCTGAGTACAAATCCTAGCAAATAGAAAATATTGAAATGCAGCGGGGAGGCAAATACTGTTAAAAGTCTGACAGATTTCTATACTGGGATGGGCTGCCTCTATATGCCTCATGCATAGTGTTTCTCATACTAAGAGGGTTTATAAATATAATAATTCATTTATTTTATTTATTAATTTATATTACATTAGTTAAAAGAGTTCATTTATATCCAATGCATATTAGTTTTTTCTATAAGGCCTATTTGTTTTATTCTATAAGACAAAAGATTCTAATTTATGAAAGAGGCTTACCAAATGAATGACCAAACAGAATAGAAAAAAGAGAATACTAAGATTTGTTGGTCATGGGCTGGGCACAGTGACTCACGCCTGTAATCCCAACACATTAGGAGGCCAAGGCAGGTGGATCACCTGAGGTCGGGAGTTCGAGATCAGCCTTACCAACATGGAGAAACCCTGTCTTTACTAAAATTACAAAATTAGCTAGGTGTGGTGGCGCATGCCTGTAATCCCAGCTACTCAGAGGCTGAGGCAGGAGAACTACTTGAACTGGTGAGGCAGAGCCTGTGGTGAGCTAAGATCATGCCATTGCACTCCAGCCTGGGCAACAAGAGTAAAACTTGGTCTCAAGAAAAAAAAAAAAATGTTGGTCAAAATCAAGAAAACATTATAGACTTTCTCCCTCAAAGACACCAATCTAAATTAACTGAAGACTTGTTCATATAATATTTTGGAGGAATTTCACTTTATTATTTTTCAAACACACATGGTAACATAAAATTAGCTGAAAAATAGATAACCATACTTTAAAACTAGCATATTGATTTCTTTCAGTGCACATTTTTCCCTACTAAAAAGCAGTTTTCTAAGCTAAATTGCTGAACCTAATATCACCTAATATCTTCTGTGTTCTGAAATCATGTTTCAGTGATAAACCCACTTAGATTTTTTCATATTTTACTAACACAAAGACTTTTTATCTGAGTTTGCTCAGATGATCACAGAGTTTGACTTAGCGAGTCTTAAAGCTGTTTACTAATAGTTTGATTCTATATAGATGTATACATAATTAATAGAGAATGTATCATGAATGGTCACTGCAACATTTATAATCTTTGGTTGGATTCAAAGTTTTTAAGTATAGTAAAAGTAGTTTCAAAACATTGTTAGAAATACCAATGGAAGGTTTTCCCCCAATTGTGTCTGGTTTTTAACTATTTTTCCATTCTTATAAGTAATATATTTCAGTCATAACTGTGAACATGCTCAACATTTCATTGAGAAGCATAAATCCTGTAGTATTTTTACATGTAAAGAAACATCTTGACTCAGTACGGTAATGCACACCTGTAATCCCAGCTACTCCAGAGGCCAAGGCGGAAGGCTCACTTGCACCCAGGAATCCAAGGCTATACTGAGCTATGATCATACCACAGCTCTCCAGCCTGGATGACACTGTGACTCTATCTCTTAAAAGAAGAAGAAAAAAAGAATGAAGAAAATATATATTCTTAGGCATAAAGTAGGAAGAAAAGCAAATTTAAAAAAATCAGGAGATACCAATAGTTTCCTTTCTGAATGTGAGCAAGATCCTAGAAGCTCTTTAAATTCATACTCTTAAAAAAAATGAAAACATTGGGAAATGTGGACATATTACTTCACTGTTCAAATTACCATTAATTCTATCTATAAATGTTTAAAATAGAGTAGGTCTTTCTTAATAATCTGCCAGTTTCTTCCTCTCATCATTCTTCAGTGAAATGGGATGTTCATAGCAGTGTTAGCAGGTTTAAAGGGCAAATTTTGTTTGTTAACAGTGGTGAAAGCCTTATTTTATTAGAAATTTAGGAAATTTCAAACAGGATCATGCTTATTTCTCAATCATGAACAATGTCCATTTTAATTATTCCATAAATTAAACCAGGATAGGTTTAATTGAGCAGCTTAGAAATCACTAAGTTGACAGATATAATTTGTTTATTAATAAGTTATAAGATTATGATGCTGCAACTCAAACATTATACCAAAAGCATTCGCTCAAGGAAACCTCAGTGTTATTGACATTTCTTAATCTGTTTATCATGGCCATGATTAAGCTGTGTTTCCTGATTCTGGGTTCATTACTTCTGACATAAAACAATCACAGAATCAGGGCAAAGAAAAAAAATGAAGCAAATCTATAAAATAAGGTGCTACTGTTATAAATGTAGAGTTGGCAAGCTTATTTAACAAATTATAGACATTACTAATCTATAGAGATATCAAGCAAATATATTTTCCTCCTGTGTATACCTCCTGCTGCTTGGTAAAGTTTACTTAAAATTACATAAATGATTGGGGAAAAAAGTAATTTCCCTTGAAAGAAATAAAGCTTTCATATTAATTTTAAGTTGAAAGTAGTTTCAGCCTGTAGGATTTCCTTAATCTCATGCTTTAAAGTAGACATTAAATGAAAAAATGTTATAAAACAAAATCCCAATCAAATATCCCCCCAACAAACATGCACACAGAGATGCTGACTCTCATAAACATATATTGAATCCCATGGTCTGATTAATCCACAAATGAACCAAAAAATGAAACTTGAATTCTTGTTATCTTCAAATTCCACTCTCTCAATAAAAATTGCATATTGGGTACTTATACAAACTTCGAACGACTCTTCAAAATCTGTGAAATGCCCAGGTTCACTTAGGGACTTTTAGCTTCCATGTATAACAAGAAACCTCAGCAATGAAATAATTTTCCCTAAACATTTTTGTGATCCAGAAAATGTAAAAAGTCATCAAACTGTCAAAATAAATTTCAATTCAAAACAAAGTCATAGTTCTCAAGAATGTAATTTAATTGGAAATCTGAGAGCAGTCATCTATTTTAGCTTCTGTACTTCTAGACCGTGACCTGCATGCCAAGATAGTTCTGTCGATTAAATCACAGAGACTTCCTGCTTTTCCATGAAGAATCTTCTAGCTTGGAGAGAAGGTTCTAGTTCAGTGGTGACCTAGTTTCACACTGCAGAATGTGCCACTTCTAGCAAAATTAGTCTTTTCCTTTTATTTTTTAACTTCCTGTTACAGTACTTTTACTTTAGAGTTACCTTTTTTATTAAATGAGAGGCATGCAAGTTATTTGATGATATTTTAAAGTGTCTGGTGTACTGCAATTAAAAACCAGTTAAATATGTGTCTTGCTTTTCTCTCTAGAGTTTCCGAACTAGCTATTACTGTTTTAATTTTGCCTACTACTGAGAAGAATTCCCAGGGAGTGCCTAATTTTGTAGGCTCTCTTTTCAATATGTAAGCAGCCTGGGGTTAGTAAGATACAAATTTGTGTTTAACTGTGGATCATTAAGTTTGGAATGTTGAAGGTATTCTATCCTGCAAGCAGGGCAAAAGATAAGATCATTGCAGTAGATTTTTAGAATTTGCAATTTCACAGACCATCGCAATTTCAAGAGAATATTTTAGGGACCATTTCCCAAATTAGTAGTTTGACAAGAAAAAGAATTTTAAAAGAACAGACTTAAACATTCCAAACTGATACCACATACTAAGTAGTCATTTCAGAAAAGACTATTCATTTTAACACAGAAGGAAGGTAGGAAGGAAAAAAAGAAGGGAAAAAGAGGAAAGAGAGTAGAAGAAAGAGCAGAAGGGAGAAAGAGGAAAGAGGGAGGATACAAGGGAGGATGAAAGAAAGAAAAAGAGAATGGAAAGGATAGTCACTTCAACTAAGTATAGTTTTATGAAAAAAACCACTGTTCTTGTATCATGGGATCTGTTTCACCTTCAATGGTACAGACTAGCCCTTGGAGAACCACTCAATGAGATCTCCATCAATGATCTAATTTCATTTTTGTCTTTGAAAAAAAGAATTTGACCTGAAAATAAATGTAGAAGATGAACTGTTTACCATTGGCTGGTTTACTCAGGTTCTTCCCTTGGCTTTGCCACTATTTACAGTATGACCATGAATTAGTCATTCAACTTTCAGAGACTTAATTCCATAGAATAGTATATGGTGGCCATGAGAGACATTCCACTCACTCTATAAAAAATGTTTTAAGTATTTTTAAATTCAATATGTTAGTCACCTAAAAGACTTACCATCTGTATATTAAAATGCTTGAAATGTATTTGTACTAATCAGATATAGAGAAGTTGTAGCCAAGTATAAGGGAAGTTTGGACTGAATCCTGGGAAATGGATAGTTAATCAGAAGGCTAAAAGAGGTGGAGGTATCACTATTCTAGGCTGAAGGAAAAGCACATGATACATCATACAGAATTACAACTTTGGGAATCCACAAAGAGTTTTTAGCCTGGCTGGAGTGTAGGGCTGGGTTCTGTAATAAAGCTGATGAAAGGTAAGCACAGTATGAAAGGTCTATAGAGTAACCTTATTTTGTGGAGAGTGGGGAACCACTGCCGGGTTTTAAACAGGGGATGAGTTGATCAGATCCACAAAGGTCAAGACAAGAGGCTTGTTTCATGTGTGCTCCTTGAGAGCAGGTACCATGGTGCTTTATTCATACTCTGTCTTTAGTTCACAACAACAAGAAGCTCACTAATATTTACTGCGAACTTGCAAGTTCTAGACACTATTATAAGTACTTTAAATAATTACCTCACTTATACCTCACCACAGCCCTTTCAGTAAGCAACAGTTTTATTTCCCTTTATAAGGAGGGATACTGAGGGTTGAGATTCTAACTACTTTGTTTATGGTCTCATAACTAGCAAGAAGAATATAAAGGTCCAATATTTATTTCAAAAATATAAACTTTAAATTTAGATTTTCAAGGCCAAGTTCTTCACCATTGATTCACCTGCCTTCTTGAGCAAAAGAAGGAGCTTAATAAACACCCACGGAATAACTACACAGCTTTCATGACCTTGATTAAAATAATTTAGGATCTTTGGAGCTAATTTTCTCTTTCCCTCTGGCAAGTTGACATCTAAACCACTCTCTGAAGAGACAATAGCTATACATTTTGATATACCAAACTTCCCTGTATATACTAAAACTTGTTAAATTTTCCCTGATACTTAATTTCAATATTCTATATTATAGCTTAGTCCACATTCCTTATTCATTCTTGGTAGAAATGAACATCTGGATACCTCCTCTTGAAAACAATGTGGGGAAGCATGAGGGTCATTAGATTTCCCCTCAATCATTTTCTCATTCATGCTGCAAATATCAATTCTATTAGTCTTTTCACAAGCTAATCTGATTCCTAGGAAGGCGGAAAACAACTCTGAAAAATCTATTATTAATACACCTAATGTCCTGTAATCAAATCCAGCCAATTGATTTCCCAGTGAGAGCTGACACAATCCATCATCTAGAATGTTTATAAAAACCGTGTAAGATTTAAACATATTTTACATGAATAACCTATCACCTCTCTCACTTAACCTATTTTATTCTTCTTTAAAAACTTACCCTTACTTGACAGTGTGTTAAATATCTGATTGTGTATTTATTGCCTGTCTTTCCTATTAGAAAATAAGCCCCTGAGGGCTGGCCTTAGTTTAATATTTTATTCACAGGACTTTGAACATAGCCTTGAACATAGTAGGCATTCAATAAATATTTATTTAATTCACTTATCAGAATATAAATGACTATAAATTGGCATGTAAAGTACATTGGATGATTAATCATAGATGTTGTCTTACAAAAACGTGTTACAGTGAGATTAGTTTGGATAGGATAAAAAGGAGAGGTTGACCATGAAGACAAACAAGATTAAAAGGGACGAATAGACTGTCAGTTCCCATGACAAGGTGAGAACCTGAGAGGGAGAGATTTCAACTGAAAGAAAGTTCCAGAGATATTATTCAAACACCTGTTAGCCAAGGAGCCCCCATATTGGACCTATTCAGAAGCCCTGCTTAGAGGAACCTGGAAAGGCTAACCTGAAAGCTTTACTGGCTTTTCTACAAAGTTGTAGAGAGCATTTACGTGGCATACGTCATAAAAGAGGACTTTTAAAAAATAAACATAAAAGTTGTAATTATCTTGCTCACTCTTCTCTACAGCAGGTACTCCAATCTTTCTCTTATGCCCTATAAACAGAAGAATCTTCTAGCCATATACTTATGGTGAGGGGTAAACACCATGTTAAGAGCCTTCACTCTGGAATTACATTGAACTGGTTCTGGATCCTATCTCAGCTATTTTGGGTAACTGTGACCTTAGACAAATCTAACCTCTCTGGGCTTCTGATTTTCATGAAATGGAGGCTATTACCCTGTACACTGAGCTTTGTATAGTGAGATCATGTGTATAAATTGCTTAAAGATACTGGCACACAGTAAATATTAAGCTCTTCCTCCAACTGAATTCTGAGTAGATTCCCTCCTCTCCTCCTCCACTGCAAAGGACAAGATTTATAACCCTTTCTGTCCTCTCTGCCCTCTACAGTTATTTAGCACTTAACTGTGTGCCTCACACTGCACTAAGTGCTGGGATTAATGAGACTGCAGGCATCATTCCTTCCTCATAAGAATTGAGAGCCAGTATGGAAACAGACATCCCAACACAAGAAAACAGGAGGCACAGAGAAGTGCAGATGCCAGGGGAGCTCAGAAGTGAAAAGAGGAGGTGATGAGGGTGTCTTGCTCTATAGAGCCCATAAAGGGCCTCTGAGCATCTATACAATCTGAGGCGATTTCTCCATCTTGTGGATTCCAGGGCACTTTCAGTCTCCCCTGGCCCCTGCTGCCCCCTCTTTCATTACACATCACCCCTCCCCTACCTCCATGGCATTTAGGGCACTCTGTGTTGTATTATATTTTGCCTACTGGTGGGCTCATTTCAACCAGGCACTCTCTTCCCCAACACATAGGATGGCTGCCTTGAAAGCAGGTCTCTCTGTTTCGTTTTTCTATCTATTCTGAGCAGCACCTTCTATGAGGCCTTCATACAGCAAGGACTGATCAGGGACTAATCAGCATTCGGTGTTTCACTGAATGATTCTGCTAGTGGGGACATTCACTCAAGAGTTGTCCTATTACCTAACTGTCCAGTGAAAGTCCTCTGTATAGAAAGACATTAGAAGCTTTTACTAAGAGTTGCAGAAGCTGGACGGAGATATATGAACTCCAGCTGCAGTTCCCTGAAGTGAGGAATCAATATGTACAGGTATACCTTAGGGAGCAATGTACATGCTTGGATCCTAGGTGCATAGTTTCTTTACAACCTCCATGCTTAATTTAAAATATTTTTCAGAAGTCCTTGTACATTGTTCTTTGAATTAAGGGTAGTGAAATAAACTGATTATCACAAATGTCTGAGTCTGCTATTTGGCTTCATTAGCTATCATTAAGTAGGGGCTGTGGTTTTGAAGGATACGTGTTTCTTGTTCACACTGTCGAACTCAGAGGGTTTTATCTAACACAAACAACAATTAGAGTAGTAAAAATTCCACTCCATTTTCTTCTATTTACCCATTAGTGCTAGTCCACTAAGTTAATGTTTTTGTTTTATTCTAGCTCTAATTAACAATTATATTTTTAAAAGAATAATAGAAGTTTAAGTATCTGAAGGACTTCAAATATCAAGTCTAGTGATTTTTCAACCTGCAGGTCAAAACCCATTCATGGACTATGAAATAAATTTAGTGAGGTGAGACTGTATTTTAAAAATGAAATAGAATAGATTATAAATAATCCAAATAGCAATGGAAATGCTTTTAAGAAATTTCATTTGAGCTATAGTGATATTTGCATGTGTATATATCAGGTGGTGCTGTAAAATGTGTTCTGTTTAGCAGAACTCTGAAATGGTCACCAAGATCTCCCACCCCTCTGGTGTACATACCTGTATAACTCCAGGGTCTGGAATTTACAATGGACTTTATTCCTGTGGTTAGGTTGTGTGAGTCTTAAGACAGAAACATTATCTAGGTAATCCTGACTCAATAGTAGAGAATGTTTCTGGTTGGTTGAGCAGAGGACCCAAATAATATAGATTTGGTGTAGAGTTATTTGCTTGAAGGTGGAGGGGGTCACATGACAAGAAAAGCAAGGGGCCCCTAGGAGCTGAGAGTGGTCCCTGGCTGACAGCCAGCAAGGAAATGGGTAGCTCAGCCCTACAACTGCAAGGGACTGAATTCTCCCAACAATAAGAATGAGCTTAGAAGCAAATTTTCCCCTGGTTGAAACTCCAGATGAAAACACAACCCAGCTAGCAACTTGATTTTAGCCTTGAGACACTTTGAGCAGAGAACCCAGTCATACCATGCGGACTGACCCACAGAGCAGTGAAATAGGTGTTACTTTTTATTTATTTTATTTATTTTTATTTTTTTGAGACGGAGTTTCGCTCTTGTTACCCAGGCTGGAGTGCAATGGCGCGACCTCGGCTCACCGCAACCTCCGCCTCCTGGGTTCAGGCAATTCTCCTGCCTCAGCCTCCTGAGTAGCTGGGATTACAGGCACGCACCACTGTGCCCAGCTAATTTTTTTGTATTTTTAGTAGAGACTGGGTTTCACCATGTTGACCAGGATGGTCTCGATCTCTCGACCTCATGATCCATCGGCTTCGGTCTTCCAGAGTGCTGGGATTACAGGCGTGAGCCACTGCGCCCGGCCTAGGTGTTATTTTAAATTGCTAATGTTGTAGTAGTTTGTTTCACAACAAAAGAAAACTTATACAGTGTTTTCTATGGTCAGTTGTGATAATAAAATGAGAGTAAGATGAAAAACAACTCCGAAAGACAGGATTTGGTTTATCTCTTTCATTGTACACATGTAAGAATTCAGGTCAAATGATTTTAAATAACTCGTGCCAGATTACACAGTTAGTGAGGGAAGCAGAGCAGAAAACGCTCTTTCCCGAACCACAGCTGGACATGGTGATTACTTTACTTTTATCTGAAGATTTATATATTTCATATCAGTAGTGACTAGCTTTCCCCTACTTATTCTAAACCAATGGAATTTTATAATACAGCCATCTCTCCATATCTGTAGGCCCTGCATCTATGGACTCAACTGACCATTGATGGAAAATATTCCAGAGTAAAAACAATAAACAGTAACAATGCAACAGTATAAAACAATACTGACTAAAAATACAGTATAATAACTATTTCTATAACTTTTACATTGTATTAGATATTATAAGTAACCTAGAGATGATTTCAATTATACAGGAGGATATGCATAGGTTATATGCATATACTATGCCATTTTATATCAGGAACTTGGGCATTGCAGGTTTTTGGTATCTGTGAGGGTTCTGGAACCAATCCCTTCCACTCCCTGAACAGTAAAGAATAACTGTACTTCTAAGAAAAAAATTCTAGAAAAGCTACTCCAGCCACTAAAAGACACTTCAATGGCTGTAACATTTTTTCTAGTTATTTTCTATTTGAAAATTCTTTAAGCTTTAAAATTATTGCTTGAATGTATATAGTAAATATAGTATAAAACTTCATTGCTAAATTTAAATGTATTTTTCTTGGCCACAAGAGGGCTCCTCGAGTTTTCCAGGAGTGTAAACCCTAAACAGATATTGAAAGATATCTTTCAATGAATGAGCACTGGCTGGTAGATGGGTTCGTTGGCAAGACTGCCTTCAGTGAGATTTTCTGGGACTTGTGGTAAAAATATCACTCCACTATATTATCCATAAAAACTCCTCCAGCTTATTTTTGCATAGAGGAGATGGCAACCTTGGGGAGTCAGAGAAGGCTGATTCTGCTGGGTCACAAGAGAAGGTGGATTTCATTTGTAGAGCCTACTATCTACAGCTCATGACCCCATCTTTAAATGATCTATGGCTCTATCCTCATCTATAAAAATAGAGTGTAACATCTACCTGTCCAAGTTGTTGTGAGGGTGAATTGAGGATAGAACCCAGTAGCTTAAATTGCCTCTGGCATATGAAATTATCAATAAATGAAAATTTTTATTGTTGTTTATTACCAACACTTTTACTAAGAGACACTGAAGTAGATTTGTTTTGTAAAGGGAACTTTCAATACAGGTGATTACATGGTTGCTAATATGTCAGTCTTGAAGATAATGTTTCCAGGTCCAAATTACTAGAAGAGTTACACAGATACAGTACATTAAACAGTTCAGATGTCTCTTTTAACACAATAGACATGCCACTCACGTTGATTATGAATCAAATTGTTACCAATTCATTAGTGAAGAATTCATGAGTGGTGGCATTATTTACAATAACTCACCGTTCATCTTTTCGCAATCCACCCCTTTTGAAACTTCTATTTTCTAGGCTTAGCCTATCATTCGTGGTGGCCAAGCTGGTCAGTATCTCTCTCTTTTTTTCTAATTTTTAAGAAGCATTGAGTTTGTAGGATCAGCTTTATTTGTTGAAGGAAAAATACTATGTCTTTTTAGCCAGTTAATAAGTGAGAAAAGTAATAAAAGGTGGCAGACATGTTACAGAGGAGGAGAATATTGGTAATTGGAGAGAGTCATACAGACTTTGTGAGCTTTTCTAGTCAATTGATTTAACGAATTGAGCTATCAGAGTTTTAAAACTGGAAATATGTGCCTGTCTACACTGTCTTTTACTAATTCTCATTACCTGACTATGGACAGTCTCATTGACACCACGCTTACTGCCTCTTAGAAAATAAGACTTGAACAGTTAAATCGGGTAAAGGAAGCCTGAGAATGAATATATAAGAAGAAGACATAAAATGGGGGAAAGAGAAAGCATGGTTTTAGCAGCCAAATTCTGAAATAAGGCTAGGCCTACATGGACGCATTTCTTCCGCTTAAAGGAAGGGATTTCACCCAAAGGTATTGGAAAATGACTTGACAAAGTCACACAGGAAACTGGTGTAGGAATTAGAACTAGAAATCTGGTCTCCTGATGATCGTTTCTAGGAATGTCTACTAAAGTATCAGAGAAAAAGATTTCAATCATCTTAAAACAAACATTCTCATACTAGGGTGGTAAGGATGGTTAATTTTAAAGAAAACAGGCCCTCCTTGATGTAACACTCATTAACCCATTAAGCCACAGTCTCTACTATTACAGCTCTTGGATGTGACCAAATCTCTCCAAATTGAAGTAGTATGCAAGGCCAAAACAGCCCTCCCCTTTTTAGGTGGATTCATCTCCCCTACTCGTCATTCTCTCCCATATACGAGATGTTTAGTAACTATTGTCTCAAATAGACTTAAGACACTAAAAACTGCTATTGTTCATTACAAAGCAAGGCCAAAAACATGCTGGGCTAATATGGTACACACATGTTGATAATTTGATTTGTTTGGACCGATGGCCTACAACTCTCTGATTAAATGTTAAACTACAAAATGATGGGATATTATTATATCTGGGGAAATAATATTATGCCTGCAAAACCCAAGCCATATCCTATTACTCTTTCCTATGAAGGGCCTGGATGCCACTGAATTTTTTCAAGGCAAAGCACAAGGAAATCTGTCCTCTCTCAGAACGTAATAACTTAACTTTCCTAGTGGCTTTGTTGGTTACAGGCTGACATCAACCACAGTCTTAACAACCTGACAGAACAGGGTCAGAGACCTGGGAGCCTGAACGGAAAATGAAAAGAATAAAAACGAAAGACAAGAAAGGCAGTGGTTCAACAACGGCTAAAATGAAAATAGTAGCACATAAGGTTAAAAATGGAAAAACCCAAGGTATATATATACGTATATTTACCCCCCCCCCCTTAGGTTACGATACAGAAAGCCTTCAAGCCTGCTTTTATTTAACTTTGCTGAAACTTTTCAGTAGTTTTCCATCTTTATGTTCAGACCACATAAGAAAATGTCCAAATAAACCATCAGAAAGATTCACATGTTTTATAACAAGGAGCCATTTAACAAAACAGACCCAGAGACTCAATGCCATTTGGTTAGATTTCATCTAATCACTTGCATAAAACATCTGGTACTCACCAATGGTGTAGAACCTCTTCAGTTCGCTCCTTCTAGAAGGATGTTTCTGAGTATTTGCTGCATTGTTCTGCTCTTCTTCAATGATGGGGGCCTTGGGTGCAGGGGGCTTACTGGCTTGTGGAGATTGCTTTCCCGCACCAGCCAAAGGGTTGAACCCTGGAGCATTAATATCCACCGACTGGGACTTTTTCTTCAACCTACAAATAAAGAAGACCACATGCTGTGAATCCTGATTCTAGAGACACATTTGTTCCACGTTTATCATAATTTTTTTCAACAATTGAGTTATATTTAGCCTTGAGATAGAACCATGTCTATTCAGAAATGATAGACATTCCCTACAGTATTTTAATAATAATTCTACAAATATTTTTGAAACTAGTAGGAAAAATACCTTCTGCCTAGTCATTTTGAAAGATTTCAATAAAATGTAAGGTGATAGAGAGCTTTTATTTTTCTAATAATGGACTAAAATGCAGTGTCAAAGATAATGCATTTGACTATAGTATTTAGTTCCGAAAGGAATTTTTTAATACTACAGTGAAACACTGGTTAAAAATAAATGTTAATTCCAAAAGAATAATAAAATCATTATTTTTAAACCAGAGGCTGCCAGTGTTTTTCTGCTTAATCTATAACAGCATCTTATCTGTAAAAATTATAGAACTCATGTTATTTTACTATTCATTCTTAATAACAAAACATGTGCTGCTCACTTCTACATTTTAGAGAGCTAACAGAAGGCCTAACATGGAAAGCAAAAAGCTATCCATTAAATATTTCCCTGCTCATGCATATTTCCTTCAGCGTAGAAATCATTGTAAATGATGTTGAGTTAACTTCAAACATTTCAAGCTATACAACTAATGTAATAAACCCTAAGGCCAATTTACTATTGGCCCTTGGTACTTCTGGAGGTCATGTTTCAACTCTTTATTCCCTATAAACAAGATGGTGGCAATTTTCTTTATTATTTCTGATAACCACACCTGAACACTTGGAATTTCCTGAAAGCTTCATACTTCTTCACACCTTCAAACTTTATCTGGGCTTTTTTGGTACATTGGCTTCCCTTTTCTGCCTTACTGGCAGACCCTGTTCATGCCTATCAGACATAGCTTCAAAGTGACCTCTGGGAAGCTTCCCATGACATGGACCTTGGTAGCCTCATACCATTCAGCATAGAAGGTTATTCATAATTTACCCACAATTAGCTTCTATTGAACTGAATTTTCCAGAGGAAAAGCTTTATAAAGAGAATACAATCTATCAGTAGTAAGGGAGTCATTAAAGCAATGTTTACTAAATTATAGTCATTTAATTATGACCTATATGATTTCTAACTTATCCATATATTACCTATATTATCTTATCCATGAAAATAGATTCACGTAACTCAAATTGGCAACAAATGTATTTTAAAGTGTTCAACAGCACTAGCCATGAGGAACACACATTAAAACTACACTGTACTCACACCACACCCACCACAGTGGCTAAAATGTAAAAGGCATGATACAAAGTGCAATGATGGATGAGAGGTGATTGGAATTCTGCTGCCCTGCTGGTGGTAGTGCACACTGCTAAAGCTACTTTGGAAAAATGTCTGGAAATACCTACTAAAGTTTAAGGCATGCAGTTTTATGTGTTCACCAAAAGATACAAACAAGAATGTTCATGTCAGCACAACTTGTAATACACAAAAATTGAAAAAAACTGAAATGTCTACCAACAATAGAATAGAATTGTATATAGCAATGAAAATGCATGAACTACAACTATTAGAAGCAACATGAATGATTTTCATAAAAATGGTTTTGAGCAAAAAATCCAGATGTAAAAGAGTACATACCGTATGATTCTATATATTTAAAGTCCAAACACAAAGAGTGCTATCTATGATATTGAAGTGGTAGGTTAAACATTGGGGAGTTATTACATTGAAGACAACATGAAGGGATTTCTTGGATTCTGGTAACGTTTTGTTTCCTGATCTGGGCACTGGGTACCAGGATGTATTTACTTAGTGAACATTTAACCATCTATGATTTTTGGATTTTTCTGGGTATATATTATACTTCAATATAACATTTTCATGAGAAATTGCCTTTTTTACTTCATGGTAATTGCCTTTTATCTGAAGGGGATATGTTTCAAAACTTCCAGTGGATTCTTGAAACCACAGATAGTAACAAGCCCTATACAGTATATACTATGTTTTTTCAATACATGCATACCTATGATAAAGTTTAATTTATAAATTAGGCACAGTAAGAGATTAACAACAACAGAACTATAATGATACACTGTAATAAAAGTTGTATTAATGAGGTCACTCTTTTTCTCTCTCTTAAAATATATTATAGTGTATTGCAGGTAACTGAAACTGTAGAAAACAAAACTGTGGATAAGGGAAGACTACGGTATTCATTTACAATGAAGGTTATATATAGCAGCAGTGGCTACTTGCCACAAAAAGATGACATTTAAAATAAATAGAGTGAAGCTCTTGTCATTCCAGCCTCCTAAAAACTGACAGAGTGAAATCTAACGAAATCTAACTAATTTATAAATTTAACTAATCTAACTAATTTATAAATTAGTTAGACACCTTTTCCCACTGGGAATGGCTGTTTTCCCGGTCCAGTGCCCTACTTATCATGAGCTGAAATGAATTGTTCATTCATTCCTGGAATGGCTATTTTCCACCCCATACTGTTCTGGACACCAGGGATACACAGTAAACAATACAGGTAAAACACTTGCTGTCGTGGAGACCCTTATGGAGTGAGACAGGTGATAAGTAAACAAGCCAATATATAACATATCAGGTGGCAAAAAGTGCAGTGGTGCGGTGGATTCAATTCAAGCACAGTAAAGGACATAGGTAATGAAGGTATGCATTTGTGCTGCCATATATGGGACAGCCAGGTGGGGCTCGTGGACCATTGGACGTTTGAGAAGAGATTGAAGGAAGGAGCCATGATTATAACTGAGAAAGCAGCATTTCAGGAAAAAGAGATACGTAGATTATGTTAGCAGAGGAGCACACAGTGGCTGGAGCAGAGAAAGGGAGGGGGTAAGAAGCTGGATATGAAGTCGAACAAGGTGGTGCTGGGGGCAGGGGAGTGAGGCCAGATCATATAAAGCTTTAAGGTTGTTAAATGAGGCCAAGGGAGGATTTGAGCAAAGGAGTCATCACATGGTAAAAGAATCACTCTGAGCTGCTTTGTGGAAACTAGGTTGAAAGCCGTATCTCACAGTTAAGCAAGCTGGAGTCCTTCAGGGAGTAGTCACCCAAAATCACCTATGGCGCCATATACTTGAGGAAACATGGATTTATACTGTACAGCTTTATCTACTTTTTCCTAATGCCTTGTTCATCCCGGTAACACCACTCTTATCTTAGGTGTTTGTAGACTAGAGCTAAAACTACGGAAGTACTATATATACTTAAGAAGGCATTAAAATTAATTAAAAAAAACATGTTAAGAAATAAGTTGCATGTATACACAATGAAATACTACTGAACTTGAAAAAAAATCCTGTTATTTGCAACAACATGAATGAATCTGGAACATGTTAAAAGAAATAAGCCAGGCACAGAAAAACAAATACCATTATATGGAACCTAAAATAGTTTAACTCATAGAAGCAGAGTAGAATGACGTGTATACGGAGTTTAAATGGGTATAATGTTGATCAAAGGATATAAAATTTTATGAGGAGAAATAAGTTCAAGAGATCTACTATACAACGTGGTTGACTATAGTAAATACCAATGTATTATATTTTGAAAATGGCTGTGAGTAGGTTTTAAGTGTTGTTGCCACCAAAAATAAATATGTGAGATAATACATATGCTAATTAGATTGACCCATTGCACAGCATACACATATTTCAAAACACCATTTTGTACACTATAAATATATATAATTATAATTTTTAATTAATTAAAAAGAAAATAAATAAGCCATAGGCCACCAAGGCAACAAAGGTTATTTGGACTAGCATGACTTTCCAGAAGAGCACAGTACACACACCACGACTTCAACTGCACTAACAGTATTATGTTGAACCCAAGAAATCACTAATATTCAACCACTTTTGGCATACAAAATGTCAATATTCTACAATTGATCCTATAAATTTTATTTCAAAATTAAATTTGAGTTTCAATATAAAGCAAGTTATTTCAAGGGAAGGCAGTTCAGAGAAGTAGAGATTTAAAGCAAAGGTGTTAAATTTTACAAAAAGTCAGCTGCTCTTTAGTTCTTGGCAATAATTATTATCATTAACAATTATTTACATTTTATAAATATGTTTTACCTCCAGTTCACATAGCAGATTATTTTATCACCAGAAACTGTTTATATTTCACACTGGCTCATTTTAGAATTAATTAGTTACTAAACTAAAGTCTCATGTTGACTGATATGATGGCTTATATTTGATAAAGGGATAGATACTATAACTAACTGATCATGTTCTACTGGCACTACAAAACGTAAAAGAATCTCATTGCCCTTTTATATTCTCCTTGGAATGAGCAAAGGATGTGGCACTGAGATCCAGATGGCCAAAGACCAACAGAAAATGACATTGTGATTTCCCTTCTTCTTTCTCCTCCTCCTCACCAAAAAGTCTTCCTAACCAAGACTCAAAGGGCTTCACGTTTTTGTTGTTGTAAGTTTAGAACACTGCTAGCAGGTTTTCTGGCTTGCATAAGACAAGACTTCTATTTGCACATTCTTAGAAAGCAGAACTGTGTGGGTAATTCAATTACTGGCTAACAATTCTAAAAATGAGTATTGTGGTTGACAAGAAATTCTGCTAAATGCTACCTTCAATTTCCAAATTTCATGAAAGGGGAAGTCTTTTTAAATTTTTAACAATGGTCTTAGTTAAATGTGTCAAACAAATGTAAATATAGCATAATGGAATATGTAGGTGTGCATGAGATAAAGCACCCTATTTGAAAATATTTGAAACATTAAAGATGAAGACAAAAATAAGCTCTTAATAGGCACTGTTAGGTTCTTTGTTGAATGTGCTTTGCATTCCCAAAGGAAAATGAGTGTGGAAGCCTTAGATAGAGACTAGGAAATGAAGAAAAGAAGCCATCCCTCTTGTCATGGCTCCTATAAGCAGACTGTCTGATTTGTCTTGATTTTTGCATTTTCTTGTCCCTCTGTTTTTGAGGAGAAAAGAACTATCCTATTCTTCTGCACATGTATTCCAGTGCCTTCCTTCAGCATGGTAACAGTGTTGGATGCTTTTCTGAGACTCATTTTCCTCATCTATAAAATGGGTATAAAATATACCCAGAAAGGTTCTAAGAATCAAGTAAATACCATATGTGAAAGTGCCTAGCACAGCACCTACACAGGAAACTCTCAACAAATGCAAGTTCCAATCATTTTGTAAGAGTAGGTAAGATGCTATAATTGTGTTCTGCACCATTCCCAGGGATACTGAGGAAATGATATCCACTTCTCAGGTTCCTTTCCTCCTCTACCACTTTCAATAAACACCGAGTCTGCAGAGACTGCACTGCATGTTGAAGGAGGCTTGATTTATTGTGAAGTGTGGGTTTTGAGGGAGGAGTGAAGGATAACAAGGGAACTAGCTGAAGAGGAGTCCCCTATGTGGTATGCAATGTGAAATTTCTTTCATGCCAGTCCCCAAATCTTTCAGAAAATAACTAAACCCATCAGATGAATCACTTGAGTGTGTGTGAGGGTGTGTGTGTGTGTGTGTGTGTGTATATATATTTTTAAAATCCACGCAGGTTTGACCTAAGAGAGCAAACCCAGGAGCATAGATGAAGACCTAGAGAACCATGACAAAGTAAGGACAAGAAGTGACAATGCAATTTGTGAAGCGCTCTTGACTTTCCTACTCTGTAAAAGTAGGGTTCGATCCCATTTCAAACAGTTCTCCAAGGAGCAGGAAAGGCCCGGTAGGATGATGATGAAATCTAAAGTCACAGAAACTAGTGAAAAAAAGAACTGGCAAAAAATATCCAATACCCACTAATTTTAACAGAATGATTCTCACCAGTAATTAGCTAAATTTTACCTTTGCATAATTTATTTCTATTTTACTAGAAGCATAGGAAATCTTACACTCATTTTCTAGATCACTTCTTGAGTAGGATAAATAAACTTTCTGGTTTAAATGAATGAACGTACATCCCAATGCCCAGGGCTTGGGCCAACAGTGACTGAATGTGGCTGTTACAATGCTCACTGTGGAAGGTTTCTCCCAAACATCTCAGTCAATTCTCTATTTGGATAGCTTCCGCTGTGGAGAATCTTTCTTCAAGCTTCTTCACTTTTAACCCTTTTAACCATTATTTATCACTCGTCAAACTGTCTTTATGTTATCTTCCCTCTTCCTTTCACATTTGTGCGGTTTTCACTTTCTTACTATCTCCACCCTTCTGTCATCATCCCCTCACATCATAACCAAGCCACGCTTTTCTTCTTTCCTTGTCTATCATGCTCTGCATCTCTAATAGTTTTGTAATCTTGTCTAACTACTACGTGATACAACTCTACCTTGAGCCTAAACTACATCATGGTATGACTGAAATGTATAAGAAAAATATGTTTTTATTTAACTGAGTTCTTTACTGGAATCACCTCTCCCATCAAGTGGAATTAAATTGTGCCTGAATTATAACTAATTGGTTATGTTCCCGAGTTCTCAGTTGTCTGGAAACAAAATGGATCTTCTACTCTCCACTTACTATAAACCTAGGCTATTGGTGGTAATAGTAGCGCCAGCTGAGAAATCCACTATAGCATAGTGGGAATATTCCCTAGACCTGAGGAATTTAAAGCAGTATAAAATTAGTATATAAAACTCACAATTCCATATGTTCCACTGTGTACCTTGAGAATAACAGAATCGCATTTAAGACTATGGACCTGGGGATGGGATTATCTGGAATTGAATCCATAATGTGGCATTTACTAGCTGTGTGACCTTGGGCAATTTTCTTAACCTTTCCTTGCCTCCATTTTCTCATCTGTAAAATGAGAATATTAACAATATCTATTTGAAAAAGTACTTAGATTTTGCATAAGTATTGTATAAATGTTTGATTTAAAGAAACAAACATGATCATTGAGCATTTATAAGGTATCAGGTACAAGGCCGCATGTTATACATACAATATTTCATTTATTGATCACAACAAACTCATGAGGTAGGTAGCATAGGTCCTATTGGTAGAGGCTTAATGAAAGCAATGGAGCTAGAAGTTAGAAAAGCTGGAATATAAGCAAGGCATTTTGAACCAAAGGCCACACTCTGGAATTAGGAGGCAGAGATAAACTTCAGTTCTTACACTTGGGCAAGGACCTGGACTATCTAGGACTTATCTATAATCATGGTATTCATGCTATAGCTGCCTGCTCTACCTAAGAAAGCTGTTATAAACATAGAATCTGTTCATTTCTATTAAAGCAGTGTATAAAATTCCACAGAAACCTATACACTAGTAGTAGCTATATATATTCATACTTGGCCCTATTCATTTGTTGTATAGTCACACGTGTGTGTGTGTGTGTGTGTGTGTGGTGCATGAATGCATGTGAATGACTGTGCCCCAGAGGCCCAACACTTGTAAGTCCTTTCCAGTAATTTCCAGCAAGAAGACCATCTGTGGTTTGCACATCTTGTTACTGTTAGGGAAGTTGTCTCTTTGCTTCCTAAAAGAGCTAATGTAAGAATATTATTTAAAGCAGGAAAGCTGCTGAGAATGCAGGTTTTCCAAGTTGGATACTGCGGCTGCTGCAAAAGTCTTAAGTTACTAAAAAATAAGCTTTGGGGAGCAAATGCATAAAGAATTTTCACATCGCAAAATTAAGGGTTTTTGTTACCCCTCCTAGGCAGTCTGACTAAAAATTAGCAGCTAAAAACAAACCATAAAATCAGCAAAACCCAAGCATATTCAGAAGCTCAGCCATAGAAGAAATGACAGATTGGAAACTTATGCTTTAAAACAAGAAAACAATCCCTTGGGGCTATAGAATATTCTAATTCTAGCCCACTCAGTAATTGCAGTGGCCATATTAGACTTTGCACTCTTAAACAGGAGATTAAGACAGAAAGTCTCATTAATGTGGAATCAGGAATTACACAATTTACTTTTACAATTCCACACCAAAGCAAAATGCTTCAACAGAAGTATCCTTTGGGAATTCAAATTGGTGTTGGAATAGTTAATTGGTTACCACAACTAGATCGCTTGTTATAACAAGATATGTTTCTAACCATGTATTCATTCTAAGAAATTTATGCTTTCCTATCTTGGAAACTCAGAGAACAGAAAATTAAGGATTAAGCCACAGGTGCAATGACATGCAGAAATGGTTTGCTAGAAATTCTAGCAAAACCAAGAAATTCTCTCATTAAATGCAGTTGAATTTAATTCTGTGAAGGGCTAGGCAGTGTAAATAATAATAATTATATAGAAGCATACATGGATTCACTGCTATTTTACCTGATTTTATGCTATGAATACTAGAAATTAAATTCCAAAGCAATTCTGCCCCTTCATAGTTTAATAAACCCTAACATAAAACATTAGCATTTCTTATTGACCTTTAATGAAAAGGACATCTGAACCCTCTAAGTTTGCCAGCTGGTTTATTTATATTCAAATTCTTGCCTCAGCTCAGAGAAAGTGGTAATATGAGAGAAGCATTTTCTGTTAGAAGTCCACACTGCCAGATCAACTCAATTACTATATTCATGGAAATTCTGGTTTGTTCATAATTTCATTCCCAGGATTTAGTATAGAGCTTGCCATAGAGTAAGCATATAGGAAATAAATTGTTGAATGAATGAGTGGTTTCATTATGGGGAAAAAAACCACAAGTAAACAAGCAAGTCTACATATAAAAACCTATGAAAGTAAACTAAAGAAGGACTTTTAATATTTGGTAGCAGATATCATGATTAAATTAATGCATCTACATAACACAGCCTCCTCCCTATCCCATTATAAGAATATGTGTTGGGGCCAGGTGCATTGGCTCATGCCTGTAATCCAAGCACTTTGGGAGGCTGAGGTGGGCAGATCACTTGAGGTCAGGAGTTCGAGACCAGCCTGGCCAACATGGTGAAACCCCGTCTGTACTAAAAACATAAAAATTAGCCAGGCATGGTGGTGTGTGTCTGTAGTTCCAGCTACTTGGGAGGCTGAGGCAAAAGAATCACTTGAACCTGGATGCAGAAGCTGCAGTGAGTCAAGATTGCACCACTGCACTCCATCCTGGAGTTAAAAAAACCTGATTAAAAACAAAAAGGAATGCTTGTCGGCACTTAGATTAAAAAAAACCAGTACATTCTCCACCATTAATACTATGATAAATCCAAATAATACCTCAAGTTTTTATACACTAAGGCCAGGTTCATAATTTCTAAATAAATTCCCTGCGGTTTTGATAAACTGATAAAATTATGCAAAAACTTTCAATAGTGCCATGGTAGATAAAACAGGGTAAGGGCTCTCAAATCAAAGATCTGGATTCAAGTCTTTAATTTTAATTTTATTGATTAGAAATATTTAGCATGCATTCTTGGAGCAGTCTTTAATAATTTTGCATATCATCTTTCTACTGTAAAGTTTCAAACACTGAGTTAATAGTAGAAAAATGTGTTATGTATTCCAAGGTATTTTATTCTTTTTGTAGCAATTGCAAATGGCAGTTCGCTCTTGATTTGGCTTTCTTTAAGTCTGTTATTGGTGTAGACGAATACAACTCACAAGGAACGTAAGGGACCTCTTCAAGGAGAACTACAAACCACTGCTCAACGAAATCAGAGAGGACACAAACAGATGGAGAAACATTCCATGTTCATGGTTAGGAAGAATTAATATCGTGAAAATGGCTATACTGCCCAAAGTAATTTACAGAATCAACGCTATCCCCATCAAGCTACCATTGACTTTCTTCACAGAACTGGAAAAAACCACCATGAACTTCATATAGAACCAAAAGAGAGCCCGCATAGCCAAGTCAATTCTAAGCAAAAAGAACACAGCGGGGGGCATCACACTACCGGATTTCAAACTATACTACAAGGCTACAGTAATCAAAACAGCATGGTACTGGTACCAAAACAGAGATATAGACCAATGGAACAAAACAGAGGCACCGGAGGCAACACAACATACATACAAGTATACAATCTTTGATAAACCTGACAAAAACAAGCAATGGGGCAAGGATTCCATGTTTAACAAATGGTGTTGGGAAAACTGGCTAGCCATGTGCAGAAAGCAGAAACTGGACCCCTTCCTGACACCTTACACTAAAATTAACTCCAGATGGATTAAAGACTTAAACATATGACCTGGCACCATAAAAACCCTAGAAGGAAATCTAGGCAAAACTATCCAGGACATAGGAGTAGGCAAGGACTTCATGAACAAAACACCAAGAGCATTGGCAACAAAAGCCAAAATAGACAAATGGGACCTAATGAAACTCCACAGCTTCTGCACGGCAAAAGAAACAGTCACTAGAGTGGATCGGCAACCAACAGAATGGGAAAAAGTTTTCGCAGTCTACGCATCTGACAAAGGGCTGATATCCAGAATTTACAAACAACTCAAGCAGATTTACAGGAAAAAAACAAACAAGCCCATTCAAAAGTGGGCAAAGGATATGAACAGATACTTTACGAAAGAAGACATATATGAGGCCAACAATCATATGAAAAAATGCTCATCGTCACTGGTCATCAGAGAGACGCAAATCAAAACCACATTGAGATACCATCTCACGCCAGTTAGAATGGCGATCATTAAAAAATCTGGAGACAACAGATGCTGGAGAGGATGTGGAGAAAAAGGAACACTTTTACACTGTTGGTGGGAGTGTAAATTAGTTCAACCATTGTGGAAGACGGTGTGGCGATTCCTCAAGGCCTTAGAAATAGAAATTCCATTTGACCCAGCAATCCCATTACTGGGTATATATCCAAAAGACTATAAATCGTTCTACTATAAGGACACATGTACACGAATGTTCATTGCAGCACTGTTTACAATAGCAAAGACCTGGAATCAACCCAAATGCCCATTGATAATAGACTGGATTGGAAAAATGTGGCACATATACACCATGGAATATTATGCAGCAATCAGAAATGATGAGTTCGTGTCGTTTGTAGGGACATGGATGAATCTGGAAAACATCATCCTCAGCAAACTGACACAAGAACAGAAAATGAAACACCGCATATTCTCACTCATAGGTGGGTGATGAAAAATGAGAACACATGGACACAGGGAGGGGAGTACTAAACACTGGGGTCTATTGGGGGGAAAAGGGGAGGGCCAGTGGGAGGGGGAGGTGGGGAGGGATAGCCTGGGGAGAAATGCCAAATGTGGGTGAAGGGGAGAAGAAAAGCAAAGCACACTGCCATGTGTGTACCTACGCAACTGTCTTGCATGCTCTGCTCATGTACCCCAAAACCTATAATCCAATAAAAAATTAAAAAAAAATAAAATAAAATAAAATAAAATAAAATTACATTAAAAAAAAAGAATAAATAATTGCAAGAAATTAAAAAAAAAAAAAAAAAAGAAAAATGTGTTATGAGTTTTTCCCCCATGTGTTTTCTGATTATGTCACTATATCATAAGTATTCACTTTGAAATTGTACAAATTTCCAATTTTTTCAGTTTTTGCGTTGAAACTTCAAAGCCTTTCAACTGGAAAAGCCTGAAAGTAGGAACACATTATGTAAATTCAAAGATTAGGGCTTGAAGGATTTGGAAGTCAAATTCTCGTAAATGTTAAACAGTCTTCTGCAATAACTGACAGAGATGAAATTTAATTTCATTACCTTTGATGGAATGATATGTAACATGCTATTGCCACATCGATTTCATTCTGTTTATTCATTTTAGGAAGAAGGAATAAGAATAAATAAGACTATTTTAAGACTTTGGGCTTTTATCCAACATTGCTGATTAATGAAACCTATTTTTAACAAGGTCTATTACAAACTCTTTCTATAAAGCATATGGACTAGCTGATTAAAATGTAGTTTTGCTTATGCACAACATAAGGCAACTCCAAACTTCATCAAGATAGCTTCTGCAGGTACTAATAATCTGGGCCAAAGCCCAGTGGTTTATAGTTAAAATTACAATGTAGTCCAACAATCTACCATCTTAAATTTCCTCAAAAGGAGACATAAAAGGCAGGAAATGATGGTATAGAAAATATGTTTCTTAGTTACATTTTAATTCAGGAATTGGATGAAAAACACTCTGGGTAACCCATTGTTTCTTGACTTCTTTAAACTAAATCATCCTATTGATGAATATAAAACATCCTTAAGTCATAAATCTTTTAAATAAAAATAACATTTGTGGTTTCTTAAAATGTAAGATTACATTATTGATTACAATACTGATTGAAATGATTTCCTTGGAAACCCACCCTATATAAATTAGGATTAGCTACTCTGGATGGGACATGCCGTGTCCTCTTTCTCAGTTTGAGAATCACTAGGTGTATCTGTTCTAGTTTTCTTCTCCTTGGTTGATAGTGGTTTAACATATGAAAGCTATGTAGTGCTCCCAGTACAACCAAGTTGGATTTCAGACTTTATTCAGAAAAAAAGTTATAAAATCTTAAAAATTATATTACAGAAATCACTATTCTTCTTCCCAGCAGCGACTCTGTAGACCTATATGTATCTTTCTGCACTATTTGAAAACTTTTCCTGTGACAGAAGAGAATATGATCCTCTTCTTGCCAAAGCCAATCTCTCCACATGTTCCCTAAACCTAATTGCACCTTCTCTCTATACTTAAGGTTTTGACGTACTAACCACCCTCTTCCCTCTATAAGGACTGTACTAATTGAGAAATTGACACAAGGGGCAAGGACCCCATCCCAAGCCGGCACTTGAAGAAGTGATGTCCTGATGAGGTTGCCCCAGGGGCAGCAGGAGTTAAGATGGACACACTGTGGGTCGTCGGGTCCCAAAGGGAGAAGCCAGAGGAGGCTGGGTCATGCAGCCAGAGACCTTCCTTTACACAGCCTCAAAAAGTTGCTCTTCTTCTTTTGGGAAGGCATGGGTGACGAACAATGAAGGAAAAGCCAGCATTCTCTTTGAAATCCTTCAGAAAGGAAGGACATTTCTATTTTATGCACAAAGGAAGGAATGCAAAAAAGGGAGAAAAAGTTCCTTTACAACCCCTTTTCAAGGCTTTACTCCAAGGTGATTCCTCTTATCCTGATCACTCCACTCTGCTCACACATTCCTACCAGTATTCAGCCAGCACAAAGACCTCCCATCCTTCCAAGTCTGTTTCTCTCTAAAGCTACTGTCCCCTTCCTCTGACTTCTTCTCTCCTTCCCAGCATGCAGCTTCATCTTCCATTCCTGCATAACCCTCTGCAAAAAACTGCTTTGTACTCACCACTTTCACAAAACGACTCAGGTTTTCCTAACTTCATATAGTCAATTTCAAAAGGTTTGGCTTTTATTTTTCTCAGTCTCTTACTTGCTGGGCATATTTTTGGAAGCGAATAGCATAATGGTGAAGACTATGGACTCTGAAGTTAGAATGCCTGCATTCAACACTTGCCTCCTTATTACAGGATCTTGGGCAAATTACTTGATCTCTCTATAGTTTCCTCATTTGTAAAATGGATCTAATAACAGTGCTCACCTTAATAATTATGGGACGAATAACGTAACACCATCCAGATAAAATATTCAGCTTGATACACACTGGCACATATAAATACTTGATTTTTTTTTAAAGCACTCCCTCTATCTTGAAACATTCTACTTTCATTGATTCCCTGACATAATTCTTCTAATATTTTTTTTTCACTATTCCTTGAATGATCCTCTTTTTCTAAGAGACAGGCTCTTATCGTGTTGCCTAGACTGGAGGGCAGTGGTGTTATCATAGCTCACTGCAGCCTCCGAACTCCCAGGCTCAAGGGATCCCCCCACCTCAGCCTCCCAAGGGCCGGGGGCTACAGGCACACACCACCGTGCCTGACTTTTTGTTTTGCTTTGTTTTTTGGAAGACACGGGGTCTCACTATGTTGCCCAGCTTTGTCTTGAACTCCTGGGCTCAAACAATCCTTCCTTCTCAGTCTTTGAAAGTATTGGAATTCCAGGCATAAGCCACCACACCTGACCGAAGTCCTCTTTTCCTATTCGATGTCTAAATATTTTGTAATTTTGATTCAGTCCCTATGTATTTTGGAATATCCAGCAGCCTAATTCACTTGGTCCAGATGGGGATCCCTCTGCTCTATTTTCACTCTTTCCCTGGATATTGTAGTCTATTCCTTTGGGATTAAATATTTATATCCTGAAAACTCCCTTTTTGTACCTCCAGTCAAAGTTTTCCTCAAAACTATGAACTTAAATATTCAACTAGCTACTTGGCATTATCCATTACATGCAACACATCTTATACTTAACATGTCCCTAAACAAATTCCTAATTTCTAGACTCGACCCTAACTTTCTTCCATCTTCACAGTCTCTGTAAATGGTACCAGCATGTACTTACACAGTCCTGTATGACAGAAACCTTAAAGTATACTTGATCCTTTCCTTTGTAACCTTTTCCAATTCTGATCCATCAAGAAATTTGTTCTATTATACCTCCAAATTGTATCTTAAGTTTCTTCATTTCCTAGTTGTCTCTTCTCAGGACTGTTTACCAAAGCCTCCACGTTGCTCTCTCCGGTTCGACCTTAGTCCTCCACTACCTACTCTGCTATAGCAGCCAGAGTAAGCATTTTTAAACATCAAGCAAGTTTAAATAATTAAATGGCTTTCCACTGTGGTTGGATGAATTTCCCAGCATCTTTCAGTGGTCCGTAGGGCCCTGATGTCTTTGTGTTGGGCCATTCTTTTCCCATGTCCTAGTTGCCTTGATATCTTTCAAGATTCCCAAGCATGTGAAGTTCTTTCCATCCAGAAGCCTTTGCATATGCTCTTCCCTCTGCCTAGAATGATCTTTAATTTTTTAAGTCTTCTCTGAAAGACCATCCCTACAATTTTAAGGAGGTGTCTCTCATCCTCCTTCCCTAGCCCGCACTTTACCCCAAGTTACTCTTTAGCACAGCATTCTGCTCATTTGCTCATGGTGTTTATCATAAAGTCTACCAATAGATTTATTCATGTCCACTTTGCTCTGTATCTCTCATTTCATTAGACACTCTGATGGGGAGTGTCTTTTAGAAGACACTTCTAAAAGGAAGTACATTTATTTTATGCATCTAATATAGTGCTTTGCAATTATATGTACACCAAAAACATATACTACATGAATAATAAATGAATAAATCAATCAATTCATGAATCAATGACCCCCTCCTCATAGGCTTCACATTTGTCTTCATACAGAAGACTTACAGCACCTGTAGTTATGTTTATTTTCTCCCTCTTCTTTCATTCTTAGTTTGGCTTAGTCACAATGTTCCAAATCTTTCACAGTAAATTACTGTCATATCTCTGGTTAGAAAACCAGAGTACTCCTAACACTTACGTAAAAATAGAGCTGTCTCCTGATTTATGACCTGGACCAATTTTGAAGTCTGAAAACTATGACTGAAAACACAGTTTAAGAAATAGGGTTGGGCAGAAGATTCTTTTAAACATGTGTTGATTTATTGATATTTTGCTAATGAGCATTTCACACCTGCATTTTCCAGGCCTCATACTTCTGCAGGTGGTAAATTACAGTAGGAGAGAAATCAAATGGATACTGAATGCAGAAAAGCAATATATTATACATTAACAAAGCCAGAAAAAAAGGGGCAATAGAAAAAATATATATCCATTATATATATATATATTTCTAATTGCATGACTGACAGATATTATGACATAACTCGTTATTTAAAGCAGTATATTTTTAAATCCTCATCAGTATATTTGGACAATCATCATCAAAGAATAATAAAATCTGATGATAATGAAAAGTACAATCTTTATTTATCTCTAGATTAGAGGGCTTTTACATCTGTTGAGAAGCCTAGTTCAACTATTAATATTATAGTGACAGTAACATATCTAAGATTTCTTGAGCTCATGCTATACATTCAATATACATTAAATAACTGCCTTTAATCCATTCACTGTAAGCCACCTGAAGTCAGGGATTGCCTTATTCCTGTTTGAGCCTCTGGTGCTCTGTATTCTGCCAGGCATACAGTAATACCACTTACAGTTTGACTTCACCTAAGATAAGCTTAGTAATGTGGAACACACAAACAGCACAGAAAAGAACACCTTGAGCCCTCTTGGAAATACTGAGTCGCTCTACATCACAAACTTGATATTAGCACTACAGTTTTAAGAGTGCTCCCCGGGAAGCCTGTTAACTGTGAGTGTAGCAAAATTAAAACAACAGTGGTCTGGACTAAAAATTAAATTTTGAAATGAGGCACTTAACCTGAACCTCATAATTCCTTCATGTGTACAGAGCTGAGAATCATTCCTGCAATACTAGCATAACGAGGGTACAGGTCTTTGTGTTCACCAGTATCTATTGAATCCCTTCTATGTTTAAAGCACTACACTAGATTCCAGTGATCTTACTTGCTGCCATCAGCTCTCTGCACTTTGTTAGGTGTTTAAGGCTGACCCTCTCTTGTTGGGTGGGATATTTTAGGAGCTTTTTGTGTCTTCTCCTCCCTGGAGATACATCTTATCTGCAGTTTGCTCTCTGTGACGGAGATCAGCTCTTCCCACTGGTCACTCATAGCTCCTTCCCAGGGCTCTGACAGTACACTTCCGTGTTCTTTCTGCTGGTATTACCTCCCTCTCCCAGGTAGAAGACATGTAAGATTCTTGCTGGACAGTTCTGGGAAAGACCTAAATCTTTTCAGGCCAGTTCTCTCTTGTATGGTCACATCTTGCCAACAGGACACATTCTTTGCCCTGCAGGTTTCAGCAAACCCACCGGATGGCAGCTCTTCCCATCCTTTTGTCAGATCTCCAAGCAGCTGTAGTCTCTCCCCCTTTTAATTTCTCAGATTTGACTCAAAGTCTAAGCCATTATTTCCCCCAAGCTCTCTGGATTGTTTCAGTGAAGGCTCTTACTTATTTGGGATAACGTAAAAGCACCCCTCACTCCTTCCCCTTAAGGGTTAGGATGGGACAGGATTCCCAGAACACCAGCAATAGCCCTTTCTGAAAATCCTGTTCGAATCTCCACACTGTTGTATTGGCTCCACACTGTTGTACTTGTGGTCAGCTGAGGGTCATGAAATCAGTCCCCGAACTACCAGATTTTGAAGGCTTTATTTGGTGGGCTCACGCCTCATTTCGAACTGAGGGAGTAATAGATACCTTCTCAGTTTTAGCTGACACAGAGAGAAAATGTCTAATTTTAACTTCCTGTTACAGATGTAATATATCTTTATTAAAGTTTCTTAAGGTTATTATTTTTTCTCTGGCTAAGGAAGAGTTGAAATTGCCAAAGAAGGAATAAATGGAAGGGAGACATCCTTCCATTTCGTTTAAAATTTTTATTTATTTATATTTATTTAGTTTCTATATATTCACTGAAGGGTTATTGAGTACAATGCCCTGTGCTAAATGTTGGAGACACAAAGATGAAAAGAAAATTGTTGCTATCCTTTTGGGCATAAAAGGGATGCATTTATAAAATAAAACCATAAAAATGATAAGTAGTCTGGTCACAAGAATGTAATCCTTTCTAACTTTAATTTTGCCTTGCTGAAAGTTCTAATATTCATGTGATTTATTTCTGATTACCTTTTACTCAGTTGTAGGAAACTGAGTTTAAGTATTTGTGAGTGGTGAGCCACTGCTATTGAGAATAATTACAATAAGAGAGAAGTGAGGCTGGGATTAGAAAAAAGAGGAAGAGGCACAGGAGTGGGATAAAGGGCTTCTTCTTTTCTGCCAAGAAGCATTAAGCTGAAATGATGTGGTCAAGTTCTCTTTTACAGAAGGTACTTTAAAAACAAAGAAAAAGTGCTACCTATTACCAACATGTTATTATATAAAATAGAAATATTTTTAGAGCAAAAATTATAGGTGAATCTAATCTCAGAATAAAGAGCAGACATTTGAGTTGAATAAATTTAGCTAAAAAATAAAAACCCAATGGCATCATCATTCATGTTATTTTGCTCTGGAGAGGTAAAAATCAGGTGGGCATGGACTGTATACAGGCACCTGAGAACCACTGGACTAGAAAATCTCAAATTCTATAGTTGATGAATTTGCTCTTCTGAGAATTCCTTTATTCAAATCTGCTCCTCTCCTTTCTCTATCTTTTTATCCCTTATAGTACATGAACAAATTTTCACAGAGTATTTTGAGCCCTGAATTCAGGACTGGCTACATAATTTGTGGTGCTTGGTACAAAATGAAAATGTGAGGCCCTTATTAAAAAATTATTAGGAATTCAAGACATTAAACCAAATATGAAGCCTTGCTAAGCACAGGCCCTGAGAGGCTGCCTGGGTTGCACATTTATGAAGCTATTCCTGCTCATAATTCCTGATACAATCCCCCAAATTGATTTCCCAAAGTGCAGCTTTTTAAAAATGATGTTTCAGTATCTAAGAATCTTACCAAAAGAAACATTTCTGGAATGAGGTTCCAGCTTGATAGAGTATTTGTTACTGGTCAGTAAATCATATCCTGTAAGTCACAGCTTAACTCCAAAGTACTGTAGATATGAATTTAAATATTGTCTTAATCTCCTGGCAGTTAACATTTCTTTAGTCTGTTTATGTTAATCTTTGTATCGATAGGGTCATTACCGGAGCTTAAGAATAATATTCTAAGCATATATGATTTCTCCTAAACCACCTGGATGCTTCAAAATAATCTCCAAGTGGAAAAAAAAACACTGACAGCAAGCCCTGCAACAGGAAACAGCTGTGGAGGAAGTATACCATCCTTCCCTTTTGCATTAAGACAGGAAGTATTTACATGGAAAGGATTTTGTTCTGCAGAGGCAGGAGGCATTTCAGAACTGGAAGACGTTTCAGAAGGATCACTGGGAGAGACCTAAAAAGAGTGCTCTGTCTATTGCCCTAGGCTAACCCACTTTTCCTCCTTTGGATAACAACACTGTGGCTTCCTTCTTTTGCTTCCACTCTTTCCTCTCACTCATTCCATTCTGCACACAAAGAGAAAGTACATTTGATAAAACATAATTCAGATCATATCTGTTACTCCAATGGCTTCTCACCCCACTGAGAGGAGATTTCCACTCACCATACTCTGCAAGATCCTATACAACCTGGCCCCTGCCTATTTCACTGGCTTCATCTCTATGCTCCTCCTCCCTCTCTCTGTTCTGTCCACACTTTCCTTTCTGTTCTGAGTAACTGCACTAGCTTCAAGCCAGATGTGATAGCACATGCCTACAGTCCTGGCTACTTGGTAAGCTGAGAAGCTGAGGCAGGAGGATCCCTTGAGCCCAGGAGTTTGAGGCTGCAGTGAACCTGATTATGTCACTGCACTCCGGCCTAAACAACAGAGGGAGACTCTGTCTCTAAAAAAAAAAATAAAAACAAAAACAAAACAAACAAACAAACAAAAAACAAAGAAGAAGCATTTGTACGAGTTTGCACTAGAAGATTTTTCTGCTTGAAATGCATCTTCCCTAAAATTTCACGTCTGGCTTTTTGTCATGCTGGTCTCAACTCAAAAGTCCCTTTCAGGAAGACCTTCCTTGATCACTCAACTTCAGTTTGTCAGCTCTCTGCATCGCCCAAGTTTATTGGTGTTTTCTTCAGATGTTTTATCAATGAGACATTTTTGAATTATCTGTGACCTTAACCCTTTTACTAATGATGAAAGAGTTGGAGGTTTGCCTATTTTGTTCACTGATTTATCCCCAGTGCTTAGAACAGAGATTTAGATGATACAGCAATTTTGTTGCACATTGCCATATTTCGCCCTGCATTAACTAAAAGGGACACGTTATACACTTGCTACAATTAAAAAATGACAGTTTCCCTGTGGAGATTTTAAATATACAAGGAAAATAATGACATCTTGAAAATACACTTCAATATATAATAGATGCTATATTTCTCCTTTGACTATACTTATTTTATCTCTGGTAATTCCACTGGGGCTCCTTTAAGTAGTTTATACTTGATGACTATTTGTAGCACAAAAATCCATACAGCATACAGCCAGCAGCTATACAGTAATCACTTGTGATTCCTGGGTTACTGGCTTTTGTCACAGTAAGCAAATGAAAGCTCAGTGACTACATATTTAGCATTCACTTCTCAGCAACACAGGCCACAAAAATCCTGCTTTATTATTCAGGCAATGATTTGCAATTGCAAGTCACCACTGAGACAGTGACAAGCAAGTCAGAACTTTAGGGGGAGGACACGTCTTTTTCCTACCATACATGCTCCTATTTGACTTCAAGGGTATTGCTGGTGTCAGAACTCAAATATTGCTTTATCTCATATTAGTTATATTTTTGTGGCTCCTTTCTCCTGTGACAAGAAACATAGAATAAGATTATACCAGTTATTCCAAAGTCAAAGAAGAAAACTGGGAATTTGTTCATAATTTCTGTCATGCACTCAGTTGATTAATGGCAGTAGCAATTTTGGAAGTGGTGGTGGGTCTGTTGGTTGTTTTTATCATTCCTATGCAGTAAAAGCAAAGTATCATGTAAGTTTATGGAAAAAAAACCCTCTAAATATACAGAGAGGAATCTATTATGCTATTTTTACTGCTATCAACATAGAACAAGAAAGAGAAATCAAGCTATACAAAGGTTGGGTTACAAAGAGGAAGTATATAAGTATATTGTACATCAAACACATACACTCTTTCCCCTGACTTAGGAGGACCCTCACCAACTGGACTTTAATAAAGACCACTAGAAATAACATTTTCATGAGAATAAAATATTAGACAAACACAAAAATAGTAACTTAGCGGTATTCTAGTAATCACCTCCCGAGCAAAATTATAGTTGTCAAAGAAAACAGGATGTAGTATCTGAACATCTCCTAATTCTTTAGCTAAAAGATAAAACCTGCATCAATTGGTTCTTTTCTATATAAGATGATGAGGTGAACCAATGGCACATAAATTATCTTGGAAAAAAATTAAACATTTTTTTAAAAGTTTTTTAAAGTGCCATACTGCAATGAGTGCCCAGATACCTCACGTAATTTACACACACGCACACGCGCACACACACACATGCACTCAAATGCATACACGCACGCACATGCTCACCCACTCAAACACACACACACTCACACACACTCATGCACACACATAGCTTAACGTGAGTTGACTGGAAAATAAAGATGCAATCATGATTTAAAACAACAGTCTTGAATTAAAGTCTGTCTTAAATAAATCACATTTCTATGGTCCATGCTGTGATTTAAAGAAACGTAGATTTCACATAAAGCTTTTTGATTGAAACTACAATATGTGGGCTGCAAATAGTCTCATGAAATTTCATTAGTAAGCAAAATTTTTACTATTTGCCACATATATTTCCCCACATATATTTTAATTGTATCTAGTCAGATGCTCAGTTGATTTATATGCAAGACAGAATGATGTTGGGATTTATGTTTAAAGGAATACTCCATCTGTAGATTTATCATCTAGGCAGAAAATCTCAAAAATACATTTGAGAAAAATGTTTGGTGTTAATAAGTGTAGATACTCGATGTTCATGCAATTGTACCACTTTCCTAAAAATTATATTTTACTACAATATTGCAAAATGGAATTTACAGCAAACAACATATGCATATTTCCAGGAGTCTCCATAAGAACTTTTGGTGTTTACTGCTTAACGATGATTATAAGCAAATTTCTAGCATGGAATTATAATGAGAAGACCAAAGTCAAACATACAGAAGTCAGAGATGAGACAGTACATTTGAATCCAGTTAAAAGTACATTAATTAATTCTATATCTCAGTATTCCTGGGCAAAACACGTACGTGGTAAGAATGGGGAAAAAACAGGACCACAAGTGGGCAGAACTTAAAATGTCTATAATTAATAGTGACAAGGTGAAACATATGCTTGGCCTTACTCTCTGACATGCAATGAAGACACACACACATGCACATATGGTGACCATATAAATTTTCCTACCATAAATCTTTACCCCCAAAGAAGAGGGATTTAATTATCTACTGCACATTATAATGCAACTGAAACAAACATCGAAGCCATTCAATTAAAATGTGCATTTCAGTGGTAGATTTTGATCTTCATCAAATAAACATTTATGGTGGCTAAGAATCCAGTAGATATTTCCAAGAGTGTGAAGTAATAAAACCTTCACCACATGGACCGGACTTTTTCCCAAGACTGTATTATTTCAACTTTTACTATGACTGCTTTCCCATCACTACATGGCTAATACCTTCTCTTTATTTTGAGATGAAAGCAAGGCAGGCAGAGAAAATTATATAATAGAAAAATACCAGCTGAAGATGTGTAAAATTTTCTAATAGATAAAAATGAATTACCTGTCATAATCACAAAAAGTGACTAAGTGCCAATGACTCATATTTCTCCATTAATTAAATCCCTAATATGAATTTAGAAAAATTATAGGTCTCAGGCTTTTCTAAGTCAATATGTCAATTTAGTCAGTGTTAAAGTATCTGAAGAGTTTATTTTGTAATCTTCCAAGCATTTATGAAATCTTCCTCTAAATTGCCCTGTGTTAAGTGCTGAACGAGTGCAGTTTATACAGATAACAGCTCTAGTGGATATGAACTTTACTCTCCATGTTGAAGTGTGTCAGAAATATCACATTTCTCTGAATCAACTTAAATCTAACACTGAGTATCCTGTGGCAGGAAATTCAATCTCAATCACTTTAGTGCTTTCCTCCCTTGCCCAGAATGGTACAAAAATCCCAGGATCTTAAGCATCTCTAAAGCAAAAGGAAGTGCCCCCGCCTTGCCCCCTCCCAGTCTTGGTTTATATTGGTCTACCTCTGTCACAAATTGCATGAAACAGATTGGTCCACACTGGTCCACCCACACTCTCAGCTGATCCTTCATGGCTATGATTCTGTTGTTTCTGTGCCTGCTGCAAGCAAGGGAATCATAAGTGTTATAAGTCATAAGAGGCTGCATTAGTCTCCCTAGGGATATTAGCAGATCATCCTCTCTGAGATCTTGCTGTAACTTGATAGTGTTAGTTATCAGAGTTCCCTGATAGTGTTAGTTATCCCTTCATAGTGTGTTAGTCAGTCAGTCATCATTAGCTCCCTGGCTTCCAGGCACTTTCTCTCCCTGTGGTTATAGGCTGGAGCTACGGGACTAGTTCTGGTCAATCAGATGTAAGTAGAAGTGGTATGTGTCACTTTTGCCCCATGAGTCACCAAAGTGAGACTGTCCAGTTCTCTTTCTCTCCTGGTTCGGTACTAGTAATATTGAAGATGATGGCTGTTCTGTCAACCAGCTTCCTGGATTGAGGAGACAGGTAGCAGAACAAGTCCATGCTGTGATGAAAATGAAGATCAAATGGAAAATAAACCATGTTTTTTACACTACTGAGATTTGAGGCTGTTCTTTGTTATTGTTTTTTTTTTTTTTAACGGAAGTATAATTTAGCTCAGTGCTTCTAAAACTTGAGCATGTTTCAGAATCACCTGGAGGGCTTATGAAAAGATACATTGCTTGGTCCTGCTCCCAAATTTTCTGGTACAGTAACACCTGGATTGGAACTGAGAATTTATATTCTTGATAAATTCCCAGATGTTGCTGATGCTATTAGTCCAGGGATTAGACTTTGAGAACCACTGACCTAGACTATCCTGACCAATATACACTGCCTCAGAGTGATCTATGGGCTCTTCTTCTGAACCTGGGGTCTAACCTCAGGGGTCCATGGACTTGGGTAGGAAAATAATAATGTGTTTTTTAATTAACCTCTAACTGAAAATATAACACTTACTTTTTTATTTAAATGCAGATAATGAAGCACAATAGTATTAGTAATAACTATAAATTTGTAGTGAATAAAAAGCAGATTGTTATATAATTTTATAGTTAAAATTTAATCTGTGCTCATCACTATATCAAGGTTAATTACTTGATCTGCTGCTAGATCTTAATATCTTATGAATGAATAAATAAACACATCAGTTACTTTTCCTAGTCTTTAAACTATTTTATAAACAATTTTTTGTTTTTTTTAGATGGATTCTTACCCTGTCACCAAGGTTGGAGTGCAATGGCGTGATCTTGGCTCACTGCAACCTCTGCCTCCTGTGCTCAAATGAGTCTCCTGCCTCAGCCTCCCGAGTAGCTGGGATTACAGGTGCCCACCACCACGCCCAGCTAATTTTCATATTTTTAATAGATACCGAGTTTTATCATGTTGGCCAGTCTGGCCTCAAACTCCTGACCTCATGTTCTGCCCTCTTTGGCCTCCCAAAGTGCTGGGATTATAGGCATGAACCACTGTACCTGGCCACATTTTAATACACTGCTTCCTTTGTCATCCTCATCAAACTGTTGAAGGGGATCATGGTGTAGAAAGATTAATCCTTAAAGTATCATCTTCTCACTCAGACTGAATTCTTTCCTGTCTCGGGAAAATTCTTTTTCCACCAGCTGTCTGTAAAATAATTTATCTCTCTTCTATCCTACTCCAGGATACAAAGCATAATTTTACAGCACAATTTTGGAATTCACAAAACACAGAAAGAACAAACTTCCAGTATGTTAGTTATCATTAGCTCCGTGATCTACCTCTGTCACAGATTGCGTTCTACTTTTTGCACTCAAAATTCCCCACAACAGGAAAACTAGGGAACTGGATAATTGATTAGAAATACAGAGATGTTAAAAGGAATTAAATTTAAGCTTAAAACCTCAAACAATTATCTCACTACATTCTATCTACATGGAATACCCTCCTCTCCTCCTCTCTCTATTTTTGTGGATTGTCTGTCTTCTCCCAGGATGCATGCAAGTTCTAGCTCTTCATTCCTGACGCTTTCAATAGTTACCTGATTTCAATAAGTTTTATTGTATTTGCCAATAATACTAAATTGACACATATTACTGCATATTTACAACCTGTGGTTGATGACATATTCCTCAAAATGTTATGATTATATAAACAATATATAAATATTATCTATTTATATTAAACAATAGATGACTATTATATATCTATGTATATTACCAATACCTAGATTCATTTACTCATATATTGAGTCACAAATATTACTGAGTAGTGGCGTGCAGGGGTAAATCAGCTATCAGCTCCACTGCCCTACTGTGAGTACCTTACATGTGTCTGACACTATTCCAGATGCTGGGAACACAGTGATGATCAAAGTAGAAAGGTCTGTGCTCAGGCCAGGCATGGTGGCTCAAGCCAATAATCCCAGCACATTGGGAGGTCGCGGCGGGCAGATCATGAGGTCAAGACAATGAGACCATCCTGGCCAACATGGTGAAATCCCGTCTCTACTAAAATATACCAAAAAAAAAAAAAAAAGAAAAAGAAAAAAAAGCTGTGCGTGGTGGCATGCGCCTGTAGTCCCAGCTACCCGGGACGCTGAGGCAGGAAAAATGTTTGAATCCGGGAGGCGGAGGTTGCAGTGAACTGAGATCGCGCCACTGCACTCCAGCCTGGAGACTGTCTCAAGGAAAAAAAAAAAAAAGAAGAAGAAAGAAAGACCTGTGCTCTCATAAAATAACAAATGAACAATGAAGAAATGCCAGAAAGTATTACACAGAGATTTAAAAGGTGGAATGGGACAGCACAGTGCTTCCTTCTCAAACTTAAATGTGTGTAAGAATCACCTCGTCCACAGACCAGCAGCTCTGCTGTCACCTAAGAGCTTGTTAGAAATGCAAAGTCTCAGGTCCCTAGACCTACTGAACTGCAGTTTATATTTTGATCACTTCCCACATGATTTGTTTGTATATAAATGAGAAGCGCTGTTATAAGTGACTATATAGTCACACATAGTAGGTATTCAATATTTATTCAGTAGACTTTGAGAACCACTGACCTGTGACTCATTGAGTCACAGTCAATATTTACAAGCTGAATACATACTGTAGACACAGGTGGATAAGTCAGGATACTGATGGACGTTGGGGAGGGTTATGACTTAAGATACCTGTCTTCAGGCTTTAAAGGAACTGGGATCATTTTCAGGGCACATTTCATTCCTTACAGTACACACCTACTGTGTGTGGTGAAAGGTTGTCAAATATAAGTTTTCTTTAAAAAAATAGGGATAAGCCATTGTTTTTAGTTTAGACCATACACAATATAATCAGCTTTAAGTTTTCATCAAATGCTATAAAACCTGAAATTAAAAGAGCTAAAATCCTAATACTGAAAAAACTGGATGCTTCAGAATTCTCAGCTCCTAGAAGGCAATGAATTATCTAGCAGGAAAAAGCCTGTAGAATGGGGCAGGCAGGGGTGAAAGGTGCCTTCTGGTCCTATGGTTTATGAGCTATGACCTGCAGCATGTTCCCTTATTTCATCTGTTCTTGGTTGACTCATCTACAAAATGGGGCTAATAATAATAGCCAACATGTTTATGCTTTTCAGAGATTTAAACTATTTCAAATATTTTCTGATATAAATCTCATATAACTATGAAAGGTAGGTATTATCATCTCCTTTTTATAGAGAAAGAACTGAAGCTTAGCATGGTTGAATATATTATTCAAGATCATGTCAACCCTCCATTGCAGAGCAAGGGTTTAATAACCACTGCAGAAAGCAGCCTTCAAAGAGTGTGTCCTTACCTTTAGCTTATACTGCTTCATAGAGCTATTTTGGTAATGTAATACTAAATTAACCTTCATTCTCAGCTCAATTTTTCTTTCAATCTCCTCTCCTATAATAACCATAAATATAAATGTAGAATGTTAACAAAAATGACCTTGATATTCAATTAGCTGACCCTGAGCCTCCAGAAGAAACAAGCATGGCTTGGGAAGATACTGAAATCTCAGGAAGGGAGAGAAACACATTCATGTGTAGAGTCCTAAAAGAGCAAAAAAATATTTTTTAAATGGAGAAATTCAATGTGGCCTGATCTTTTTCTGTTTTTAGTTAATATAAGCATCAAAGAATCAAACTGGAAGTTAATTAACACTGCTTATTCCTGGAGCCCATCCTCAGAGGTTCTTATTTGATAGGAATGCATTTTAAATAGGCTCCCAGGGGTGTCTGGTTCAGATAGTCCAAAGACCATGGTCTTGAGTTATGGTGCTAACAAAGTGTGTAAAATGAAGTGAGAAGGGAAAAGGTAAGAGGAGATAAAAGGAGGACACTCAGAGGAAAACAAGGAGGAATGAGGACACACCTGCAGGAAATACAGGCATGTGACAAATGCACACTGGAACCCAACAGAGGCAGCATACTATCTTCTGTATGTCAAGCAATGCAGTTCTGGAGGTTAGAATGGCTTTTCTCTAAATTGTAATAGTTGCAACCTTACTTAACCCAAAAGGTCCCCACCTGTGAGCTACTCATACAGCTGTAGCTATAGCATTTAAGAATGCATACCAATTTATAATGCATTTTAGAAAAATTTACTGTGAATTCTTGTTCAATGTAAAAAAAAAAACGTCTCCTGAAGTTCTACTCCAGGTACTTCTGTACATATAACTACAGCTTTCTAGAATGTGGAAAAATCCATGATGTATTTTAGAAAAAAAATATTTTTAACATCAGTTCATACATAACGGCTCTTGTCCCTGTCTATCCCCCAGATCCTCATAAACTTAGATTTTTCTTTTTAGGATTCTGGATTGCTGAAAGTTCATTAAAGTCTTAACACCATTTGGTAAGCATTAATATGTAATGTACACTATTTGAGAGGTTAATTGGCCTGAGAGTTCAAGGTGTATGAGGCATGGCTCTTTTCCCAAAGTCTTAATCAGCTTCTTATACTCCAAATACCTGTGGGCAGTAACTTAAAAGCTTGTAAAAGATCTAAAAGACAGCAAGCAGACAATGTTATATTGCTGCCTGTTTACAAAGCCTGGAGGGAGGCATGGCAAACATAAGGCATTCCTTTTACACACAGTGCGCAGTGACCCTCAGATAGCTCCTGCTTGGTACACCTGCAGAAGAACCTCAGAGGACCATGAAAGCAGGTATTCCCAGGTTTTAAGGGCAACTGTAATTGATACAGCGAACACACTGAAGAATTTAGTCTCTTATTTTCTTCTCATTTTGCTTTAGATTCTCTGAGGCTGTTGGACACAAAACAACACTTTATCCCAAGTCTTAGCTTTCTTTTTAAAGTTTTCCTCTGAGGGCCTTCTGAGCTAACTCTATCTAAAGAGATCAAAATGTTTTGGAGACAAGAAAGTCGTGAATTAGCAGCACATAACACTTGCTAAAAGTTGGATGAATTAAATAGCAGTCAGAAAGTAAGAGCTGAACAAATGAGTTCCTCGATCATTCCCAAACTGTGCCCCAGGCACCTCAGGGTATCAGGGGAATTTTAAATTTTCAAAGAAAACACACTGATATCAGATGGACACCAGGTAAATAGTTATCTTTCAGTTGTCTGGACCTAATTATTTCATATACAAATATTAGGTATTTATTTTAGTCTAGGGGCCCCCTACAAAATTCTGAGATAAGGATAAACCCAGGAAGTTTGAGAACCTCTCGTGTGTCCCATAAAATATAACCAGATAGCAATTTATATCCCTTTTCTCGTTTTTGTTTTTCATTGTTAAATTGAGAAGTACATACTAAAGGTAACAAAGATAACTTAGTGTGCATTAAGCATTGATCTAAACACTCACGTAAACCACCTCAGTTGAACCTGCAAATTTCTCATTCCTAACTTCATTTTACAGGCAAGAAATGAGGCATATGATGTTGACACACGTGCCAGAAGTCACACACATTAGGAGCAGACCATTGCCCCTACAGGTGGTTCTTCTAATCACCCTATTGCTGGTTCTCACCCAGAAGAAATTTATCAAAGTGTGTGACATGTAATTCAACTAGCCACTGCTTGCTTTCACAGGCTTGAAAACTAGAAATTTCATGCTACCAATATTTGCACACTTCTAGTGTCATAGATCATATAGGAACTTTTTATTGGGATTAGGAAGACGTGATATATCACTACATTAATGGTATGCATTGGTTAAAAGAGTTCTATTTCAGATTAGTTAAAATGTGAAAATAAAGGTTACTAAGAAACAAGGAAAAACGACATACTCACATTGGTGTACAGGTGTATGCATGTGTTTGTAAGTAGGCAAGTGAATATGTGTGTCTGCACATACATATTAATTACACATATGTTAAATGAAATAGGATGTCAACTAGAAACTGCTGAGTGGAATCGTCATGGAAGAGCAAGGATAAATTAGAAGTAGGAAGAAAATGAAAAAGAAGGGAAAGCAAGGCCAGTATCCAAGCAAGATTGGCAGAGATAACTCCTTCCCAAGAAGAGGCAGATAAGAGAAAGTTTGTGGCTATCACATTGCAAGTCAGTAGAAATTAGGATGCCTGCATATTGAGCAGAGCATTCAGGAAGCAGATCTGGAAAGAGCAGAGAGAAATGAATGATAACCCCAGATTGAGATTATACTAGTCAGTATAAAGGCAGATAGGACACCCAGGACAAGCAAAGGGGCTGAGCACTATTATTTGTTTAATAATCAACAAATAATGTATACATATATATATATATCTCAGGTTGGCACACCAACCCTCCATAATGCTATATGGCTTATCTCCTGCAGCTTTCCACTCCACACATGCTAAACACGCCAAATCCATCTTATCCTTCTCTTGTGCCTTTCAAGCCAATGTGACAGAATAGAAGTCTTGCTCTTGGCCAGGGATATTTCCCCGGGGTACTGCCCATTTACATTTCCATCTTTAGTCCTTCTCGCTGTCCCTCAAGAATCATCCTAAAAAGCACTATTTTTGAAATACTGCATCTGGCTAGGCTCAGTGGCTCATGCCTGTAATCCCAGCACTTTGGGAGATGGAGGCAGGCAGATCATTTGACGTCAGGAGTTTGAGACCAGCCTGGACAACATGGTGAAACCCCATCTCCACTAACAATACACACACATAAAATTAGCTGGGCGTGGTGTCACAAGCCTGTAATCCCAGCTGCTAGAGAGGTTTGAACCAGGAAAATAGCTTGAACTCAGGAGATGGAGATTTCAGTGGAACAAGATCATGCTGCTGCACTCCAGCCTAGGCAGCAGAGTGAGACTCCATCTCAAAAATAACTAAGTAAATAAATAAAATACTGCATCCTCCTACCTTCCACAAGACATGCTTTCCTTTACTTCTGTTTATTATAGCATTTTAAATCTCCCTCATTACACTGGCCATATGCGTGCACTCTGCTCCATCAGTGACTTTCAAATACTTTAAGCAGGTAACGTGTTGTTTAAAGGAAAACAAATAAAATACTACATCAAAGCAGAATGCTGCTTACTGGTGGTGAAGAAGGCTGGTGGAGGGGAAAGGTATTCCATTTTATAAATCTGTGGTCTGAAACACAATGTCTTGGAAATAACAGTACTCATAAGTATTTGTCGTATTTAATGAAAATTGGGCTATGGTCAGGTGACACCACATCCCAATTTGCCTGAGACAGTTTAATTTAAGCCAGTTGTCCTTATATAATTTTTAATAATGCTTTATTATTTCTCAACTATTTCAATCTGGACAAAAATTATATGATCACCTTATAGGAAAAACATTATGTGATAGATGAGAAATATGTGTAGTAGAAAAGATTTTATTTGTCCCAAATCACTGCACATAAAAAGACTAAGAACTCCTTGTATCATAAAGCCCATAAAACTCAAGCCAACAGGAGGCAAGTATTTTTTTATAAAACTAAACATCATAAGTACAGAAGACTATTTCAAAAAAATAAAAAAGCATTTGAAATTATTTTTTAAAACCATATCAGAACAATTCCCTTAACACATATAAATATTTGCGCTGTCTACATTATTGCTAATTTATTTAATATTACAAACCTATCAATACAGTCCTCAAAACGGCAAAATTAAGCAATAAATAAATGTTTATTTAGTACCTACTGTATATGATATATGTCAGATACACTGTACCAAATGTCTGCATTTTTGGCACATACAATAGTTATTAAAGGAAATCGATCTCCTGGGAAAACTTAAAATGCTGAGCTTTTCTGGCAATTGCTCAAACTCATCCAAGTGAGGGTGCGGCTGGGGTGTGCTCTCTCAGGACTTATCCTGACTCTGTCAAATCATATAGCAGCATTAGAAATACCTGGTTTAGGCTGGGGAGATGTGGCTCAGACCTGTAATCCCAGAACTTTGGGAGGTTGAGGTGGGTAGATCACCTGAGGTCAGGTGTTCGAGACTAGCCTGGACAACATGGTGAAACACTGTCTCTACTGAAAATACAAAAATTAGCCAGGTGGTGAGCACCTGTAATCCCAGCTATTCTGGAGGCTGAGGCAGGAGAATCATGGGAACACAGGAGGTGGAGGTTGCTAGAAGAAAACCAGTTTGAAAATGGAGTGCAGCTTGTGAAATTAGCTAAATGTAAAAGTGAAAGCATTAGAGGTTGTGATGTAACATTTCTTTTAAAAATGTTTTATTTTATTTTTTAAAGAAGCACAGATAAAATTTTGCATAATTACCATGTACTACATGATGTTTTAAAACAGCTATACCTTGTGGAATGGCTAAATCAGGCTGATTAACATAAATGTTACTTCACATAGCTCACCTTTTTGTAGTGATAACACATGTAATCTACTCTCTTAGAATTTTCAAGAATAAAATTTATTATTAATTATAGTCACCATGTTGTACAACAGATCTCTTGAACTTTTCCTGTTTAATAAAAATTTTGTATCCTTTGAACAATAACTCCTCAACCTCCACCCCGACCCCACCTACCCCGTTCCTTGGTAACCACCATTCTTCTCTCTGCTCCTATTAGATCAACTTTTTTATATTCCACATATCAGTGAGATTATGCACATTTGTTATTCTATGCCTGGCTTATTTCACTTAACATAATATCCTCCAGGTTCATCCATGTTATCCCAAATAGCAGGATTTCCTTCTTTTTAAAGGTTGAATAGTATTCCACTGTGTATATATACCTAATTTTCTCTATCCATTCATCCATTGATGACCATATCTTAGCTATTGTAAATAGTGCTGTAATGAATATGTAAGTGCAGTTCTCCCTCTGACATACTGATTTCACATCCTTTGCCTATATACATAGTACATATGGTAAGTCACATTTCTTTGAAATGTATAAAACAAATGGCTGAGACTAACACTCTGAAATAGGTGGGCAGTTTTCTTTTGCCTGATTAATCCATGGAATAACTATTTGATAAATGAACTAAAAAACATTTATTAAGTGCTCTGTTCTAGGTCCTACAAAACAAACAGTGTAAGTGAGGCATGGCTCTTCTGCTGAAGAAGCTGAATGATTTAGGGAGAGATGAGAATGTTGCATTTGTTAAAGTTGATAAACTTATACTAACACATCATAATAATGCAAAGTCCGTAGTTTACATAGATTCACTCTTGCTGTTGAACGTCTGTGGCTTTGGAAAAATGTATAGTGATATGTATCCACCATTAGTATCACACAGAGTGCTTTCATTGCCCTAAAAACTGTCCATGTTCATCCCTCTCTTTTTCTAACCACTGGCAACAATGGATCTTTTTGTTTTATCCATAGTTTTGCCTTCTCCAAAATGTCATATACTTGCAATCATACAATAGATAGCCTTTTCAGATTGGCTTCTTTAATTTAACAATATAAATTTAAATTTCCTCCTTATCTTTTTATGGTTTGAGAATGCTTTTATTAGTGCTGAATAATATTCCATTATTTGGATGTGTCACAGTTTACATATATATTTATTTACTGAAGGATACCTTGGTTGCTTCCAAATTTTGATAATTCTAAATATAGCTGCCATAAATATCAGTATGTAGGTTTCTGTGAAAACTCATTTGGATAAATACCAAGGAGTGTGATTACTGGATCATATAGCAAGTATAGGTTTATTTAAAAAAAAAAAAACACTGTCCTCCAAAGTGGCTGTACCAGTTTACATTTCCATTAGGAATGAATGAGAGTTCCTGTTGCCACATACCCTTGTCAGCATTTGGTAGTGTCAGTATTCTGGACTTCAGCCATTCTAATAGGTGTATAGTGGTATCTTAGTATTATTTTAATTTGCATTTCCTTGATGACATAAGATGTGGAGCATCTTTTCATATGCTTATTTTCCATCTGCATATCTTCTTTAGTGTGGTGTTAAAATCTTTGACCCCCTTTTAATTGGTTTATTTCTTTGGTTTGTTTCTTAAAAGATTTTAATGATTATAGATACGTAATAGTTGTATTAATACACATTTACAGAGTATATGTAATATTTTGGTATAAGTATACAATGTGTAATGATCAAATCAGGACAATTAGGCTATCTATCACCTCAAGCATTTATCATTTCTTTATGGTGGAAACACTGCAATTCCACTTCTTTTGTTATTTTGAAATAAACAATAATTGTTAACTATAGTTGTCCTATTGTTTCTTTATATTTGAGTTTTAAGAGCATTTTGCATATCTTGGATTAAAGTCCTCTACCAGGTTTGTCTTTTGCAAATATTTTCTCCCAGTCCTTGGCTCATCTTTTGATTCTCTTGACAATATGTTTCACAGAGCAGATATTTTTCATTTTAATAAAGTACAGCTTATCAATTTTTTTTCCCTTTGGATCATGCTGTTAGTGTTTTATCTCAGAAATCATCACCATGCCCAAGGGAATCTAGATTTCCTAGTCATACATTTTTACAAACAGAATGAGAGACTAACAACCGAATCAAATTCTCTTGGGCTGAGCACTTCAAAATCAAATGTACATTCAATCATCTTATTTGAGTCTAGAATATAATAGCTTCATTTTGAATGAGAAGGTTTTCAGCAAGGTTATCTGGGGGAGGCTGGTTCCCCAGACAGTCTTTCTTAGCTTATAATGACATCATTATTTCTCAGAATCTGGTCTTCGACTCTGTGGGCTTTGAAATTTAGTTGTTCATTCATGGGAGAAAGTCTGCCTATAATCAAATTTCTATAACTCTAATACATTAAGATCACAATGCCAAGTCATTAATTTATAATTAGAAATGTTTTCAAGTGGACCAGATACTTCATTGGACTATATGCAAACTAATAATTCATAACCACATTATAATTAGAAGCTTCTTGGTGCAATGGGGTTAAGTGGATTTTTTTGTTTGTTTGTTTGCTTGTTTGTTTGTTTTGAGATGAGGTCTGACTCACGCTTGCCTCAAACTTGTAGGCTCAAGAAATCCTCAGCCTCAGCCACCCAAATAGCTGGGATTACAGGCACATGCCACCGAGCCCAGCTAAGTGGATGGTTTTAATGGCTACTCTCATGGCATTGTTGGAAAATACTTTCTAAATTCAATCATGTTTAAATGGTGATATCCACCCTGTCCCCAACTCCAGATGGCCCTGGAGGTCAGGCATCTCTCAGGAAGTTGCCATTTTATCTTTCCATTGCTATTAACTTTCTATTCACTGACACTTTCTTTACTATGGAAATGGCCGTAACCTCAAGTCAAAGCCTGCCCAGTGAATCAGTCTCAGTTGACTACTCTGATGCATGATATTTGCTTTACAATCTATCTGTTGCCAAGCAATCTTATTTCTCTTCCCCTAGTGGTTAGAGCTAGCTGTTACTGCCATGTTTTAACTGTAGGAGTCAAATGACCAAGTGATCTAGGATATTGCTTGATAGTTTTTAAAGCACTTTCACATGTTTGGTGTCATAACTGTGAAGCTTATTTTATCCTCATAGCAACATACAAATAAATGTTAAGGAGATGCTATCTGCGGGACACACTGTACTCGTTACTAAAAAAAAATTGATCTAAATGCCTCACATCATGACCTGTGTAAAACCACTGCTCATTTGAAAGAATTTTTGAAGCCTGGAACAGGAGATACATAGTTAATTGGAATCAAAATGAGTGAACAAAAGAAATTTCACAGTTAATAAGAAAGATGAAGGAGATGTTAGTATTTTATCTGTTATCTAAGTCTATGGATATCTGATGCCCAACAAACCATACTACTGATATTGTTGTGTCGAAACAGTATAAGAGAAATCTTATTTATTAATTACCATGGGCCAGAAACTATGCAGGACAGGGTGTAGCAAGCTTGAGAAGTAGGTGTTTTTAACCCCATTTCATAATGAATACAAGTGGTTCAGAAAATCGATGTAACCCTCAACATCACAGAGCTTGCAGGGGCTACAGATGGGGTTTGAGCCTTGTTTTTTTCTTTTTATCTTCCTAATTCCTAACTCTTGTTCTTCCCAATATCCCACACTGCTTCAACATTTCACTCACTCATTTCTAAAACATTTACTTGACTAGATCTCTTGGGGAGGGTTTTAATTCTTGCTCTTCATTCTTGTCTGCCAGATAATCTGGGGACATGGATCAGTCATGCACATGCCACAGCCCTTTAGAGCCCCTATCACTAATACTTCCTCCACCAAGACGTGGAATTATAGAGAGGCCATGACGGCAGCTTGATGTCACTTACTCTAAGTTGTTTTGGTAATTTCATACATTTTTCCTCATTAAATAGCCACAATATATTTAAATGTAAACCAGCATGGGGTCTGTCTCAGATTTGGCACCCAATCAATATCTGTCTAATGAATGCATGAATGAATGAATGAATGAATGAAGGTATCCTTGAATACTATGTACATGTCATTTTTTCATGTCTACTCTCCTATCCCCAATTTTCCTACAACAGTATCTCAAATATATTTTCTTATATATTCTGCTCGTGGAAGCCCTACAGAATTATAAGTATATAGAAAAATTAGAATTAATTACTTAATCTACCCATAACTCATATGCATGGTTATTAGATACTACAGAATACAATAAAAATAAATGAATTTAATTAATTTAATGCTGAGACACAAATATTGACCTAATAGGGATCAAACTATGAGTCCATCAAGTTATGTTTTAAGATATTTTTCAAAGTGAAACAGGTTAAAATGTTAAAGTAATAGGTGGCGAAATTGAGTTGGTCCATATATAGAATGATTTATACTTTTCCTTCTCAAAAACTAAATTTGAGTGCAAGCTCTCCTAGACCCTCCATTTAATAATTTACTCTCCTGGCTCTCTAGCTTAAAGATGCTTCATCTTTTCCTCAATTTCAATCAAGTCCTGCTTACATAGAAAGCAGCCAGTTAGGTATTTTTATTGAAGCTATTGAAAACACTTTATTGGAGGACCATTCAATATGGCCTTAGAAAGTTTTGTTTATGTTTAAAAAAATCAATATTCAACAGCGTTCTGTATCTGGTTGTGTTATATTTCTGATATTCAGCCTATCCCTATTGTTGAAACTCTAATATGATTTTCTAAAAGCTTATTTGTTTAAATTTAACATGCAGAATTAAGTAGGTAGCAGAAAACCATGTTATATAGCTTCAGGGTAGGGTTTTCCAAGACCCATTCAATGTCCAGTCTATAACATTGAGGGTCTTATGTGTCACAAATGGCCCAACTGTTTAAGATTCCAAGATCTGAGCATGTTTTACTAAAGCACTTGCCTGTCTTATGATCAGCACAACATAAATTTTTCAAAGAAAAAGTGTTCAATCGTTCTCTTTTTTGGATTCATATGGTATTTTATTGGTCTAAAGAGTTTTTCATATACATTAAATAATTCTTTGTGAGATAGGCAAGGCAGGTATTTTTTTTATTTCTGTGATAAATTTAAGGCTTGGAAATCTTATGTGACTGTGTAAGTTTATGTGGCTGGCGATTGGCAGAGGAAATGCATAAAGCCAGATACCTCCCCCAGTGTTGGAGCTCATTTTGCTATGTGACATAACAAGTGTTTACTAAGAGTTCACCATGTGTGGCACACACACCTTCCATTCACCATCTAGTTCATAAAACCATACAGAAATACATGAAAGATGGAAGGAAAGCTATCACTCAAGTGGTATGTGACTGAAATATTTCTATAACACTCAATATCCAGTAACCAATCAAAGTACATCAGTAGTACAAAGGAAATAGTATTTTAAGGGAAAAAAAAGAAACTATTTATCCATAGCAGTTAATATTTTTCCATAAGTCAAGTCAAAGACTAAAGTAAACCCTTCTCACACCAGGCTTTTACTAAAATGAGATGAGAAAAAAATATAGAAAATAAAATAGCTATCAGAGGTGTGAATTTTAGAAGCTGGATAATTGGACAAATATCACAATGCAGAAAAACAAGAGATCTGAGCTGGGTCTGCAAACTGGCGTGTGGTATTATCAAAGTCAGTTTGCTCTTTTAAGATTTTTCCTCTTTTCCATCATCTTTCCATCTTCTCAGTTACTTATCACATACAGCTTGAGGATTAATGAAAAAATAATCAGTTCTTTTAGAACCACTATGGGGTAACAGAGGATTCCAGAAATTTGAGGCATTGCTACTACAGTTGTTAAAAACAGAGAAATCAGGGAGTTGCAAAACGCTTGTAATATACTATCACAACTCCTACAGCTCCCGCCTACAAAACCAACTTCACAACTGAAAACACTGCACTGTAAATATGCCAAAACTACTTACATTCCCAGTAAAGTCTCTTATATTTGTTATTTAAATCAAATTAAAAACTCTATAATCTTTTGGTGAGTGAATGGCAAAGTCCAAATCTTTATATTTCCAAGTGCTGCTTCCACTTTAGGAATAACTGAATTGACAAAGAATAAAACAGATGTGAATATTTATTAAATTTATAGCAACGAAGTCATGTGATCAAATTCTGGATCTTTATGAAAATCCTAGTTTATGTAAATCCTATGTCAATTAATAGTCTGTCTCTAAGTAGTAAGCAGAAATACCTCAAATTGTATTCCTCTGTGCTTATGCAAAGAAGGTAATGCCATGGGTTGCTGTGGATGGTCAGGCAGGCTGTGTACTGCACAATATGGGAGGGGTTAGAGGTGGGCGTAGAAATGATGCAACAGTGCTCTCTGGAATTATACAATGCAATAGTGTAAGCGAATTTAGTGCAAGTAGTTGCTTCCTATAAGCAGTAGAGAAAATCTGAAGTTAGACTATAGAAAGCAATAAAGACTCATTTGGTGCATAGACTATGTTAATGGGAATTGAATGAAAAATTTTTACTTATGATTTCTTCAGGTATCATAACATGATGGCATGCATAATTATTAGCAGCATTAGATTGTATCAACTTCCAAAAGTAGTTTCAACGGGCACAATCCTAGAGAAACAGAAAATATAAGATAGATACTAACACTGTATTATTCTAAATATTTAGGCCAATATTTAGATCCCAAAAGCTAATTATTAATGTTGTAGTTTTTTAAGTTAATGTAGTATTTAGTTAGGATTAAATCATAAAAGTGATATAACCTATTGAAAAGTCACACTTTTTCTCCTCTGAGGAAGAGGAGGGCAATGAATTGCTATAGTATTTAATGGAGGATATCTATAAATTATCAAAAGAATGGGACTGGAAGAGAATTGGATAAGAAACAAACAATCATAGATTATTTAAATGTAGTTAAATTTAATTTCCTACTTTAGAAAAAATGATATACACACAATCACATATGCATATACACACACTGCCCAATTTTTCTTAAAAACCTATTCTAATTTTTTAATCTTGCTTGCAGGAAAGCCTTTTCTTACTGCTAAAGTTCATAATGGGTTTATGATGAAAAAAAGGCAGTAGATAAAAATTAAATAATAGTACAAATTATCTTTAGAATTCATCATATAGATTATGTTAAATTTAATGATTACTTCAAAGGCACTAACATCTCAAACTTACCCAACTCTCATCCTAAAATAATCTGTTTTTCTGAACTTAAGTCCTGTATTTATCCCTAAATAAAAAAATTTCTACTAGCCAAGCACTACATTTCATCTTTTTTTATATAGTTACTCTCTTTGCCAAGAAGTTCCTTACTTACTATTCTGACACAAAAGAATCCAACCGTGAGATATTTTTATTGTCCTTTTATTCTGCTTTGTGAGTGTAAATTAAAATGTAATTTTTTTCAACTTCTGGTGATTTGAGATGGCCTAAAATATATAATCAATAAAAAAACCTACTTTGACTCCAGTAATTTTGAATTTATGGTAATTTGGCTAAAAGGCTTGCCAGTTTATTTTTTTAAATATATTAAGGATAGTATGCTTTATGAAATAATGATATAAACACAAAAAGTTAAGAACTCCTTCAGTCACACTCAATCTTTGTAGAATGACCAGTTACATAAAATGTGTACACTGATAATAAACTATTCTCAACTATTTATATAACAAAGTCACTTAAGGACATTAGCACTAGTTATATTTATTGTCAACTTAAGGTCGGTGTCGCTGATGATTTTAAATGTAGGAATATATATTGCATCAGTCATATGGAAGGCCTTTCAATTTACTTCCCTTTTACTTCCTTTTGTTCTGACAGCCATCCTCTCCCCGATCAACCTGAGGATCACAGATATACCTGCACATACAGCTGGAAATGTGCCTCATCAATAACAAACACAACAATAACAGCTAACATTTATTGAGTCCTAAGTTTCACATGAATTATCACATTTAATTATTATAATAATCCTATGACGTAGATGAAAACAACCACAATGCTATCACCAATAATAATAAAATTATAATAGTAAAGCCAGACACTACAGTTGACCTTTGAACAACATGGATTTGAACTATGAGAATCCAGTTACATGTGAATTATAAAAAATAAATATATTGGAAAATATTTTGGAGATTTGTGATAACTAAAACTGTAGATGAACTTTGTAACCTAGAAATATTGAAAAAAAAAGTCACACATGTATAAAATATGTTTAGATACTAGTCTATTTTATCATTTACTACCATAAAATACATACCATCTATTATAAAAAGTTAAAATTTATCAAAACTTATACAATTAAAGACCCTATACCAGAACCATTCAATGTCTAGAGAAAAGTAAAGAAACATAGAGATGCAATATTAAATCATAACCACATGAAATTAACAGTAATTGCCTTAAACAATATCAGTACTTCAAACGGAGAATATGCTAAGCTTCTCTGAGTGAGCAGTTTGTCTTTCCAGTAAATTACATATCACAGGGAAAAAGCGATTATTCATGGTTCTAGCATATTTTTTCATCCTGTTTGGTGCAATACCATAAATTGTGAATAACATCATGGCATCCATATCAAGTGCAACTAGTGATGCTGAAGTGCTCCCAAGAAGCAGAGAAAAGTCATGACATTCCAAGGAAAAGTTTAATTGCTTGATAAGTACTGTAGAATGAGGCCTGCAGCTGGGTTGCCCATCATATCCAGATAAATGAATCCAGCATAGCAACCATTGTGAAAAGAGAAAAGAAAATTTGTGTAGTCATGGCTGCAGCTATGCTGGCAAACACAGAAACATTGCACTTTTTGCAAAATGTCTTTTTATCTCCATTGAAATGAGGCTTTTATGTGGGCACAGTATCACTATAAGAAAGGCATAGCTATAGACTCGAATAGGATTCCAGAAAAACAAAAGCCATTCAATGACAAATTAAAGCAAAAGAAAGGTGAAGAATCTAAAGTTGGAGAACTGAGGTAATGGGAAAGGATAGTTTGATAATTTTGTAAAGAAGTTTGGCTTTAAAAATGCCAAAATAACAAAAGAAACATCTTCTGCTGACCAAGAGGCAGCAAACAAGTTCCCAGACACCATTAAGAAGGAAGAAAGGATATCTGCCTGAACAGTTTTTTTAGCGCAGATGAAAGTGCCCTATTCTGGAAGGAAAAATGCCACAAAGGACATTTATTAGTAGGAAAGAGAACTGAGCACCAGGATTAAAGGCAGGAAGGGTTAGGCTAACTCTACTGTTTTGTGGAAATACAGTCAGGTTTATCATCAGGACTGTCTTTATCTATAAAGCTGCTAACCTCTGAGCCTTGAAGGGAAAAGATAGACATCAGCTACCAGTCTTTTCCTTGTACAACAAGAAGGTCTAGATAATGATAAACCTTTATCTTGATTGGATTCATCAATGCTTTGAATTGATGAATTCAAGAAGTATCTTGCCAGTAAGGGACTGCTTTTAAAAGTTCTTTTAATATCAGACAATGCCCCTGGCAACCCGGACCTCCATGAGTTCAACTGAAGGCGTTCTACTTGCTCCCAGACACAATATTTCTAATTCAGCATCTAGATCAGGGGTTCATAAGTACCTGTAAGTTTCAATACACACATTACTCTTAAAGAAAGAGTTACCAATGTGATGCAAGAGAACCCTGATAAAGATAATGTCATGAAAATCTGGAAGGACTGCACTGTTGAAACGACCATCGTTGTAATAGAAAACGCTGTGAAAGCTACAAAGCCAAAAGCAAAAAATTCCTCCTGGAATAAACTGTGTTCTGTTGATGTGCACAACTTTATAGGATTTATGACACAGCCAATCAAAGAAATAATAAAAGATATTGTGGATATGGCAAAAAAAAGAAAGGTGAGAAATAAAGGCTTCCATGGTATGAATCTTGAAGAAATGTAAGCGCTAATCAACACCACAAGACAGGAATTAACAGAAGATGACTAGACGGAGATGAGTGCTTTTAAACCAGTGTCAGACCAGAAAACAAATTGACATTAGAAAATCTGGCAGAAGGGTTTCAATTATTTAAGACTTCTTTGATTAGTTTTCAAAATGGACTCATAAGATACGGGCACTGAAACTAAAGCAAACAGTGGAAGAAGGATTGGGGTATAGTACAGAAACATTTTTAAGAGACTGAAAAAGCAAAAGTGTCTGACAGAAATTATTATATATTTCCATAAAATTATACCGAGTGCCTGTGTCTCCTGCCTTCCCCATCCACCTCCTCCACCTCTTCTGTCTCTGCCATTCATGAGACACTAAAAACAACCCCACCTCTTCATCCTCTTCCTCAGCCTACTCAATGCGAAGACAAGGATGAAGACCTTTAGGTTGATCCACTTCCACTTAATAAATACTAAATATGTTTTCTCTTTTTAAGATTTTCTTAAACATTTTTCTTTCATTTAGCTTACTTTATTGTAAGAATACAGTATATAATACATATAACATACACAATATGTGGTATTGAACTGTTTATGTCACAGGCAAGGCTTTTGGCCAACAGTAGGCTATTAGTTAAGTTTTAGGGGAGTCTAAAGTTATATATGGATTTTCGACTGTGTGGGAGATTGGCACCCCTAACACCCACACTGTTCAAGGGTCATGTATAAGAGTCACCTATGGGCCGGGCGCGGTGGCTCACGCCTGTAATCCCAGCACTTTGGGAGGCCGAGGCGGGTGGATCACGAGGTCAACAGATCGAGACCATCCTGGTCAACATGGTGAAACCCCATCTCTACTAAAAATACAAAAAATTAGCTGGGCATGGTGGCGCGTGCTTGTAATCCCAGCTACTCAGGAGGCTGAGGCAGGAGCATTGCCCGAACCGAGGAGGCGGAGGTTGCGGTGAGCCAAGATCGCGCCATTGCACTCCAGCCTGGGTAACAAGAGCGAAATTCCATCTCAAAAAAAAAAAAAAAAAAGAGTCACCTATGTTAACTCATTTACTTTTACAGAAATCCTATGAGGTAGGTACTAGTACTATATTTTCCCATTTTATAGATGAGGAAACTGAGGCACAGAAATATTATATAACTTGTCTAGGCCAAAAACTATTAAGCAGAGGACTAAGCTTTGAACTTGAGACAGTTTGGGTTTCAGAAACTACGTCTATAATCATTACACGATACTGCCTCTTCATTCTCTTATAAAAATTCTATGAAATAGCTACTACTTTTTTATCTTCATTTTGCAGATGAAGAAACGGAAGCACAGAGAATCTAAGTAACTGAATAAAATTACCTTGCTCAAGGGTTGGCAAAACTTTACTTGAAAGGAATAAATAGTAAATTTATTTACTGTCTCCGTCACAACTACTGACCTCTAATGATGTAGCACAAAAGCAGCCATTGATAATACGTAAATAAAGAGTGTGGCTGTGTTTTAATAAAATTTCATTTATGAACACAGCAGTTATAATTTTATGTAGTTTTCATGTGTCACAAAATATTCTTTTGTTTTTTCCAAATTTTTACAAAGTGCAGACAATTCTTAGGTCAAAGGCCATACAAAAATAGTCAATATGCCAGATTTAGAATTCCAGCTATCATTTGTCTACATAGCTTGGAATTGTTGGAGTTTATATATTAATTTCAGGTTTGTATTCCAAAACACTGTAATCTAAAGAAGTACTTCTCAATCTTGAATGTACATGGGCATTACCTTAAAATGTGCTTCTTTAGATTATCATAAACCCTCATAAGGCACGGTAAGCTACAGACCCAGTAGTATGCTGCTATTCATGAACAGGCATTCAAAAGCTCATGACTTCCAACCATATTTTGAGAAATAAGATTTACTCCTGTCACATGGGGATGCCATTTTACCTGGTAAATTAAAAACAACAACAACAACAAAAACCTTTATATTACATAGTCCACATACTGTCAGTCCTAAGGGAACATTACCATGAAACTCGCATGAAATACTATAAATAAATATATTTCTCACTAGATTCATGATAGCACGGTACAACTAAACTTTTGCTTTTAAATTGGATAGCCTTTCTGCCTTCCATTCATAAGGGCTGTAGTACTTATATGGTGGCAAAACAAAAGAATAGACAGAGTATGAAAGAAAATGAGGCTTCTTATCTGATTTTTCTTGAGTATTGAGTAGGCAAAACTAGAACTACTCTCCCTGGCAAGATCCCAAATGCTCAAGTTTCCTTTTTGAAAAATGAAAATAACTCTCTTTAGAATTCTTCACTCTCCATTAGAAATTATTCACAGTTAACTCCTTCTTCAGTAAAGTGGATTTTTTTCATCCTATAAATTTGAGGTCATATCACATGGCTCTTTTCACGTGAAAAGAGCCTTTTGGAAAATAGACATACACTTTGTGTTAAAAGAAAGCCTTTATGGTTATCTTAGTTCATCATTTTACATAACAAAAGGTTACACTTAGTTTTCTTTTAAACCTACAATCTAGTACTCAGAACCCTAACATTTGTTTTATTTTTCTCAAGAAACCGTGAGATACTTAATGAGAGCATTTTCCACCTAAACAAAACACAGTTTTTTTAGACTTTTCAAGTGGCATTTTCAAAGGCACCAGGAGAAAGGCTGATGTTGTGTGATGACTACCATTAGGATGCAGTGATATTCTTTGACCTTTAATCACCATCATCAAAAGGCATTTTCCAGGTGCCCAGTTTTGGCAACAGCTTATTTGTACTGCGGCATTAAGTTCCATCCTGACTTACAGCTGAAAAAAACACTTGAGTGGTCATTTTATCCAACATGAGCTTCCAACCAGGAATCCACCTACCCATTCAGAGAGTTTTTTCTCTTTTTCCAGATATCTTTCCCTGTCAATCATGTTATGGCAAACTCAACCGAAAAGCAGTGAAAGGCAGATTTTATACTACATACAAGTAATGTATAATTTGTGTAATGCTGGGGAAAAAAGAATTATGGAGAAACTGGTTAGGAAGTTTGCAACATGGCTTATTGTTTAGGAAAAAAACAACAAAACAAAAAACTCAGAGTATAAGGTTACAAAGAACAGCTGCAAAAATTCAGTCAACTGTAGTCCAGACTAGAAGATCATATGGAGTGAGACTACTGATTACTCTGCTTAACAAAGAGCAATTCCTGAGAAATAGAACCACTAGACACTGATATTTACATGGAGAGAAAATGTGGATATAAACATTAGAAAGAAAAAAGATTGGAGTGACAGGAATGAATGAATAATGTAATTTAATTGTATAAGTCTCTTCCTTGACCTCAGCATGGGAGGTCCAGTGATTTGTCTGGTGTAGATATACCTTTTACTGCAGCAGTAAACTCATTTCTTTTAATATGCTTTCTGTTTAAATTTTTGTGCATATACATTTTAATAGTGAAGAAATTCAGTTAACAATGAACATCTTCTCTGTCTTGTCACCTTAGCCTCATTGTACAGTACATGAAGTAAAAGATTATGCCATGGATTTTCTTGTATTTCCTGAAGCACTTAACAGTATGTTTTTACTGTATACTCTCAAATATTTTTTGCTTTATTTACTGAGTCACCTATTTATTTGTGAATAGTAGATTCTCGGTAGAGGTAAATTGGGGAAAATACCAGGCCGATACTGTTAAAATGTGGTCTTTAAGATTATATATGTTTTTCTAAAACATATTACTACTGTTGCACAAATGCATCTCAGCTTATACATTCCAGAGAGTATTATCCTACATATCCTGAATCCCATCATGTGGAATCATCATTCAAGGTCATGGATGATAAGGAAAGACTGACACAGATTAGGGGTACTAAGGAGAAATAGCAACAAACTTCAATGTGGGATCCTGAATCGGAGCCCAAACCAGACAAAAGATAGTAATGGAAAAATGAATGGAATTCCTTGGGGTCTGTAAATTAATTAACAGTATTTCATTGATGCCAATTTCCAAGTTTCAATAATTGAACTATGGTAATATATTAACGCTAGGTGAAACGGGGTAAAGGGCATGTGTCAATGCTGTGACTATTTTTTTAACTTTCCTCTGACTCTACAATTATTTCAAAATAAAATAGTAAAGACCAAAATAAAGGTATGTAGCTTGAATATACCCCAACTGTGATTGTTTCAAATATTTTTGGAATTTATCTTTCAGAATTACCTTCAGAGCAAATTAGAAAAAAAATTCTTATTACTTTAAAATCAGAAGCACTAGCTTTTTATTCCACTTTATCTACGAGACCTTTGAATATGGGAAGAACATTGGGAACAATCTAGAATGTAATCTAGGAGTCTGTATTATAGCTTCAGCACCAGATCTATGGTTAATGAATAACCCAGTCTGTCGCATGCAATACACAAAGAAACAAAGATTAATGCTAAAGTTCTTTAACTTAGGAAATGAAGGAAATGAAGCCAGAAAGTACACTGAGGTCAGAGTACAATCATCTTGCCTGCTGGACTGCGTAGACAATGGCTGCTACAAAAGGTTTTTGAGCAGAGTGATGAAAAACTCTGTAAACAATTAACAGAAAAACATTTTCTCAAATAAATTATTGCTAATTATTAATACTAAAATTATTAATCATCTACTTATATATTAGATAATATTTCCTGTCATCTATTCAAGCCCATTGTTCCCCTCTCTCCTCTATAATCAACCCTTCCCTTTCTACTAAACTATTACTACCAGTATATAAACATGCTCTTTTCACACTCATAAATACTTTCTTTGGATCCTCCTTCCCCAGGCAGCTACAGTCCCATTTCTGGGCCTTTTTCACATAAAAACACCTCAAAAGAGTGGACTCACATTTCTTGTCGCTAATTCTCTTTCATTCTCTTTTAAATCCACTCTGGTCAAGTTTTCACTTCACCATGCCACCCAACTGCTCACAACAAGGTGACCAATGACCTCCACATTGCTAAACCGAATCGTCAGTTATGAGTCCTTACTTAGCAGATGAAACAGTTTATCAGTTCATTTTACCTCATACCCTTCCTTCACTTAATGTCTAAGATGTCACATTCACATGTCTTTTTATGTATATCACTGATCACTTCCTCTCAGTCTCTTTTGCTAAATCCACCTCTTCTCCCTGACCTATTAATGTTGGATGCCCCAGGAATCTTTGGCCTTCTTTTTTCTATCTATACTTACTGCCTCAGTGAAGCCATGGCTTTAAACATCATTTGTATGCTGATAACTTCCAAACATATATCTCCAGACAAAATCTCTCCAAAAGTCTCAAAAACCTACTGGCATCTCTATTTGGACACCTAACAGACATCACAAACTTCACATGTTCAAACTAAACTTTTATATCCCTCCAACTGTTCCACCCCACCCACCCCACAGTCTTTCCCATCTTGATTGATGGAAAGTCCATTTTTTCAGTTGCTCAGGCCAAAATACATGGACTTATTCTTGATTTCCTTCTTTTATTCACACCTACCTCCAATCTACCACCAAAACTTAGCTCTATATTCAAATACAGAAATAAATGGAAGAACAGTTTCCATTATACTTTTCTGCTAGTGTATCTTCTGGTTTTTAATATACAAACTTCATAAGATGTATGTACTTTTAAAAGGTTTATATGTGAAAATTTAATATTAACAGATGATGTCTTCTGTTTAATATACAAACTTCCTAAGATGTATGTACTTTTAAAAGGTTTATATGCGAAAATTTAATACTTACAGATGAAGTCTTCTGTTCAAAGTCCTGTAATGGCTACCCTTTGCTCTGAAAATTAACCAAAGCCCAGGGAACCTACAGGCCAATCACGAGATGCTTCCCCCAACTCCATTACCTCTGACTTTCTTTCCTACTATTCTTTCACTAACCCATTCCACTGCAGCCACTCTGGCTTGTTTGCTGGTTCTCACACTGATCAAGCATATTCCTACCTAAGGGGTCTTGTTTTACCCACTCACTCTGCCTAAAATGCTTCCCCCACAGATACCTGTTTGGAAAATTCATTTTTGTCTTTCATTTGCACCTTTCATTTTCACTTCCTTTGCGCCTATGCTTAAACTGACCTTCAATGAGGTCTACAGACCTGTCTGACCAACTTCTTTATTACCGCAACCTGATTTTATCCTCATCTCTCCAGATGCCTATTTCATGCTTTACCAACATACTCTAAGATATATCTGTTGCCTGTTTTTTAATATCACTTTTGTGAATGTGGCAGACAAGAGGGACATAAGACTCAATTGAGAACCAAATGGTATAGCAAGGAAAAGAGATATATCAGGTACAAAATATGTGAAACATTAGAAGTTTATACAAGGTATAGAAGTAGGTCAGTAGAGATATTGAAGAATACTCTTTGGACAATGATACTAGAGAAGGCTTCTTAGAGAAGACAATGTGTGGGTCAGTCCCATTTGCAAATGAATAAGTTTGAGACTTATTTTAAGTGTTTTAATCATATGTCACATGACTAGTTCACGGAATACTCAAGAATAGAAAACAATCTCAAAAGTCTCTCTTGGAAAAAGTACTATAACAGTATCCTGCCATTATGTTCAAATTGGTGAATTATCCACTCTTAACCTAGTAACGTAACAGAAAGGATGTTGACAGGTCATGATGTTTCTCATATTGCTAGTGAGAGCTCTAGTCTTCTAGTTACTCAATACAGAAACCCTGGCATCATTCCTGTTCTTTCTCTTCTTCTTACACTCCACAACTGGTCCATCATGAAATCTTGCAGGGTATACTTTTAAAATGTATCAATAATTTGACCACTTATCATCCTCACATTACCACTAATCTAGCCCAAGTCAATAGTATCTCTTATGTGGTCTCTCTGTTTTGCCTTAGTCTACTCTTAAAATAGCATCTAAAATGATACTGGTTAACATGTAAATCTAATCACAACTAATCATTCATCTGTTCAATACCCTCTAGTGGCTTCCCATCTCAATCAGTGTTAAAATGAAAATATCGGCAACGAACTACAGGAATCTATAAGGTCTGACCTCTTATTGCCTCTCCGACCTTAAGTCCTATTACTCCTCCACTTCTCCTGCCACCTTGATAACACCACTTCAATCACATTGTCCTCTTCATTTTTCTTCAAGCACATCAGGAATACCCCACTTTAGGCCCTTGTACTTTCCTTCCATTGGGAATGCTCATCTTCCAGACATCCACAGCTAACTCCCTCACTTCCTTCCAGTATTAACTCCAAATCACCTTAACACTGAGGTTTTCCATGGCCAAATCATCAAAAATTTCACCCCACCCAACATTTTACATCCTTTTACTCCATTTAATTTTTCTCCTTAGTACTAAAAATTATTTAACATACTATATATAAGGTATCTTGCTTATCTCCCTTTTCCTCCTGGCATGAGGGCAGAACCTTTCATCTGTTTTCCTTACTACTTTATCCCTAGTACCTAACATATACTAACTACTCAATAAATGTTCATTGGATGAATGAATAAGTATAGACGTAGTGACAGCAAAGAAGAGACCCATCCTCAGTGACACAGAAAAGGAACAGATAAGAGATGAAATCCACGGGTATTATGGAATGAAGCCTGAGATATACTCATCAAATAAATAAACTTAAAAAAAATTTCTTCCAGCTATACAAGATAAGTAAGGCCTGCCACTCAACAACTATAAAATCAACAACAGAAAAGACAGATGGATTGACTGCCAAGAGTCTCTCTCACTGCTACATCTACTGCACTAGTGCCAAGCAACCTGGGGCTATCTCCTAAGGATAGCTGTGATAGGCTAGCATTTGTCATGTCAAAAGCTCCTGCACTCAAGGAAGAAGAGAAAAAAAATACTATAATATAAATCAGGAAATGAATACTTTCTTCTTTATGTATTTTTTCTATTTTCGCATTTTTAATGCCAAAAATATTACAGGGGCAATAAGCCTCTTCTCACAGATGCACATATATAATTAATATTTTTGGTCTAGGAATAGACAACTTAGATTTTCTTCCTCATAGCTTGACTTCATTCCATTAACTATGGTATCCAATTTATCAACACAAAGTAAGAATAAAAATATCCCTATCATGAGATGTTATGAGGATTAGTGCAATATTGGGCTTGAAAAATGTTTTTAAAGCATAATTGCTATTATTATTCCAAAGGAAATATTTGTGGAATATAGTACATTTCTATGAAGATTCTGGGTACAAGTCAGTAGGCCATAATAAGACAAAATTATGAGAATATAGTCAGAGATTTTTAGAAATTTGCAGGCTAAAATAAAATTAATAAGAGAAAAAAATAGGTAAGTTCACTTAACCATAAAGATAAATAGATGAGGCCTGATAACCACATTCTGCAATTAGAAGAATCTATAGTTTTGAGTGAAATCAATTATGTATCTATGAAGAAACTGAGCCTCTGAGTAATTTAATTGACTCTGTGCTATGCAGACAAGTCAGGCTTAGAGCTCAGGTTTTCCTATTTCTGGATTCTATAATATAGCAAAAAAGCATTCACTGAGCTCTTCCTAAACACCAGTGTTGTCCAAGCACTTTATATGACTAACAATACGATGTTGCTGCTCTTACAATCCCTAATTCACTGATAGGACAGTTCAGACAAAGATCAGATATGTAATTTAGCAAGGTCACACAGCCGGTAAGTGGCAGAACTAGGATTTTAATCAAGACAGACTGATAACAGCCTTGCTGTGCTCCCAACATCTATGCCACTTCTCTAAGCAGATACACTGCTCAGCATTCCATCATGTATTCTGAACATGCAAATTAGGTCTTGGGGTGAAAAAAATCTTAGCACAGATTCAGGAACTCCAAAGAGCCAAAGAATATAAACAGACCTGCAGTATATCTGGGGTATTATTGAGGGGAGATTATGAAAAATATGTCTAAAAACTCTTCTTATGTGAGAGGCATTGTACAACTATTAACATGTTGAGAAATACTTTCTTCAATTGATACCTGACTTAACCAGGAAAAACTAAATGTTTATGCATTAAATTGAAAATGGATTCAATAAATCCCCTTCCCATTAAATTTATTCCTAACTCCACTTAGAATACTATTATAGTTGAAAGTCACATAAAAGAGTCATTTAAGTAAGGAGAGCATTAAACTTTATTAAGGCTGACAATCAGCCTCTCTCTCCCCACAATGTTTTCTGTGTTCTTCTTGACTGGCTATTCTGTTTCTCTAAAGTGTATAAAATATGGGCTTAGGAAAATAGGTATTCATTCAAAAGAGTGAGGTGACTTATTGGTCAACCATTTACTGGTATTGATAAATCATTTTAAATTCTCTGAACCTTAGATCTCTCACCTATAAAATGGAAATAATAAACACAAGGGAATAATATGTAACAATTATAAAAATGTAGGGAATTGTTATTATTGGAAAGAATGTCGGTGGTTTCACTTACTACTACTGAAATACAGAAATAATTTAAGTTTATTTATATATATATTATCCCCATTGAGCCTCAAGATATGGTGAGTTGATCATTATTTGTTCTCTTGAGCACATGAGAAAAAAAGTGGTTCAGAGAAGCGAATGCATCTCCCAGGGTCACAAAATTAGCAACTATCAGAGCCAGGTCTTGTAACTCCTGATGCAGTGCTTTCTGGCAAATCTTTCTGTTTGTTGCACATTATCAATGGGACAAATTGTGTTGACTTTTGAATATATAATTCAGTTTTAGAAAAACAAAATAAATGATGATGTTGAGAAAAGTAGGAAATGTTTTCATCATGATAATGTTTCTGCTGACTGATTCATTCTTCAGAGGCTCTTATTTGACTTATAAATAGCTTATCCAAGGTCTTGTGCCGTATTTGCTATTCATTCAGAGAAGCAAAGTGTTTTCCCAAAGTTCACCCTGGAACTGGAGAGTATATGAATGGGTAATGATTTAAACAGAGGTGGAAAAACAAACTAACACATTCAATGCAGAAAGAGCAATGAAGAGGAACAACATAATATCTCATTTATACATCTGTGTGCTACCTAAAGCGTAACAATCAGGTAAACCTTGTAACTTTTAAAGCTTAATAGAAACTGTTATAGGAATGTGAATACATAAATCTGGTAAATCTAACTTCATTTCTCTTAAATGGTTTTAATTCCACTAAATTATTTGCAGAGGTAGGGTTTTCTGGAACAGATGATTATCCTTTTCCACAACTGCTTTAACGTAAGACATACAAAAAAGACCAACGGACCAACCAGCAAGCAAAAACCAGTCTGTAAGATCACCCATCATCTTAGACGTATTAGAAAGAGAAGGCATTAACACCACTGACTAAAAATAAATACAAAAAGGAAATATATCCATTAGTAATCCAAGTCCCTTTAAAGTGAGTCAGTGTCCTTGTTTCTAAATATAGTTTCAAAAAGGCAAGTTCACATAATATCTCTAGGTGTTTTAATTTGAATGCTTCTTATAGATGATAATGAATAACTGCAGTATTAGTCACATCTGATTCACACTCATTAATGAGTAATTTCCTTTGGCGCAACAGAAATACTCATTCCTTATATTTTTGTGGCACTGTGCATATTATCTGTTTCAATCTGCACAATAATCTGCAGGTGACAAGACAGGTAATATTATTATCAATTTACAAATAAAGAAACTGAGAATCAACAAGAATCTTCTATTTCCAGTCTTAAAGTAGTTTTAAAGGCCATATATTTAAACTGCATACCCAATGCTTGACTCCTCTCCAAAATTATTTATTTATTTATTTATTTTTTATTTTTGAGACAGTCTTTCTCTGTCACCCAGGCTGGAGGGCAGTGGCATGATCTCTGCTCACTTCAACCTTTACCCTCCTGGGTTCAAGCGTTTCTCCTGCCTCAGCCTCCCAATAGCTGGATTACAGGCACACGCCACCATGCCTGACTAATTTTTGTAGAGTCAGGGTTTCACCATGTTGGCCAGGCTGGTCTTGAACTCCTGACCTCAAGTGATCTGCCCGCCTTGGCCTCCTAAGGTGCTAGGAGTATAGGCATGAGCCGCCGAGGCCAGCCAATTCCTCTACAGAATTCTTATTTTATATTTAAATACATCTAAGGAAAGAGAACTCACCATCTTCCAGGGGAGGGTATTCTTACTCTAGCCAGATCTGAATTTGGCTCATAGTGAGCTGAAATCCATTCCCATGATCTCAAACCATTAGCCCTAATTTGCTTTTGAGGCCATAAAGGACAAATCTAACTGCTCTTGGATAAACAGATTCACAAATACACGTGCTTTGCTATTATGTCCCCCTTGTGTTCTTTCCTTCAGGCTAAACATCTGCTTGTTCAGCTTTTCATGTCTTAAACATATATAAATATAAAATATATAACTAATATAGATTCCAATTTAATTTACATGTACCCATGAACTTACTTGTACTTTATATAAAACTAATATATAATAGAAATACATCATCCAATTATATATAATTAAATATGTATATAAATAGCTGTAAAACATCCTTTTATATTAGCCTATGATTTTGGCTCATCCATCAGTCATCTGTCTTAGACCAGTGTACATGGTATTACATTCTCAGTACAGGAAAGGATTTTGCCTTACAGAAAGTCTTTTCCCTAATGAGACACGTTAAGTAGAACATGCCCAGAACTTTTGAAATATACCATCAGACAGATGCTTATTAACTTACTTTTACAAAATGACAATATTCTACAAATTGTTTCACCACCAGTGAACCTGGTTTTGCCCAAGCATGAGTCACAGCCACTTTTAGAGACTGCTTTTAAGCCCCCAGTCACCATTAGAGCTGCTTCTAAAACCACGGCTGTAGGTGACCTTATCACTTTCCTCGGTACAAATATTTTCAAAGTACCAAGCAATGCATGGTAGGAAACAGAACACAGGTCTTTGTGTCTCAATAGAATCCACTTAATTGTCTTCTGTGCAGTCTTCAGATAATTGGAAGCAGCATATAAGGTAATGCGAGCCATGTTTCTCATACATAAAAAAATGAAGGCACTTAATCCTGTGCCTGGAAACTGACAATGGCAGCTTTTAAAGAACAGGGCAGACTCAGATGGTGTAATAAAAGTCTTTACAGATACTTCTAGGTGTAAAGAGATTCTCAGCAACCTATTCTTTGGATAACTGTCAACTTAGAAGTCACTGAATGAGAGAAGTGATGTTAAAAATAAATTTAAGGTGAGTAGCAAGTGACAAAATGGAATTCCTAAGGCTAGGACCATCTCTGCCTTGTCAATTATTGCATCTCTTGCACCCAGCACAGTGCTTCCACAAAGCAGGCACTCAGTATACATATTTTAAAACAAGTAAATGAATTAATGAATAAATGACTATGAGGAGTTGACAGTCAACAGTCAACCCTACACTCAGAGGAAGAGAAACCTATGAATGCTCCATCTCCCATTGATTGTAGCATATGTTGCTTTGTGCCACCTGATAATAAATGAGGGTTAACTATACATCATCTTTTTGACAGCCTTTAGTATATCACTAGGAGTATCTTATGAAATTAGTGAAGTACACAGTATGGCAGCTGATACAATAGGAAACACCAGACATTTATAAATGAGGTTATATCATGACAGACATATTAAGCAAAAGGAACAACAGATACGCTATGTCCTAAGCTTTTCAAGATTTGGGACTGCCTTCCTTCTAGTGAAAATCTCCTGTGTAGAACAGATAATAATTAGCTTGTTGTAGATGTGGACGGGAAGAGAGAAGGTTATTCTTAACGTGCCAGAAGCTAGATAGTTAGAAGGAAGTAATTTTTTTTTTTTTCAGAGAAGAGAATGCTGGTTTTATTGATAGGTAATGTGCTTGTCTTAGTCTGCTTTGTATTGCTATAATGAAACAATACGAGGATATTTTTAAAGAAAATAAATTTATTCCTCACAGTTCTGGAGGCTGGGTAGTCTGGTATCACGGTTCCAGCATCTTATGAGGGCCTTCTTGCTGTGTGATACCATGGCAGAAGGCAGAAGGGGAAGAGAGTGCAACAGAGGGCAGGGAGGAGGGTCCACCTCACCCTTTCATCAGGAACCCAATACCACAATAACTAGCCCACTCCTCAGTGACAGCATTAATTTTTCAGTAAGAGATGATGTAACCACCTCTTACTAGGCCCTATCTCCCAATACTATTTCCATAGGGGATTAAGTTTCCAACACATGAACTTTGGGGGATGTTTTCAAACCACAGAATTCCACTCAGGCCCCCCAAATTTATGTCCTTCTAACAATGCAAAATATATTCATTTCATCCCAATAGTCCCAAAAATCTTAACTAATTCCAGCATCAACTCAAAAGTCCAAAGTCTCATATAAATCATATATGGCTGAGACTCAAGACACAATTCAATCCGAGAAAAATTTTTTTCTAGCAGTGAGCCTGTGAAGTCAGCAGATTACGTGCTTCCAACCAAAACAAACAAAACAATGGTAGGACAGGTATAGGGCATACGTTCTCATTTTAAAAGGGAGGAATAAGCAAGAAGAAAGGGCTAAGTGGTCCCAAGTAAGTCCAAAACCTAACAGGGCAAACAACATTGCCTGGAAGTTCCAAAATTAACCTGGGCATATTGAGGTAGGCATTGGGCTCCCTAGGCCTCAGGCAGTCCCACCTGTGGGATTGCTGGGCTCAGTTCACCCAGCAGCAATCCTGCGTTGGAGTATCATGCCTCCAGTTCTCTGCAGCTTGATGCTGCAAGCTCGTAGCTCTACAGTTCTGAGTTCCTGGAAGTGGCTGCACTCTCATGGCTCCAGCAAGTATTACTGCAGTGGAGGCTCTCTGCAGTAACTCTACTCCTGTGAGAAATCTCTTCCTGGGCCCCCAGGCTATCCACAACAGTCTTTGAAATCTTGGTGGAGGAAGCCATGCATCTATAGCTCTTGTATTCTGCACGTCTGTAGAATTAGCACCATGTGGACCCACCAGGGTTTATAGCTTGTACCTTCCAGAGAAGCAGGTTGAGCCACACTTGGGCCCACCTGAGCCAGAGCTGGGGCAGCCAAAGAGCACTGTACCAGAATGCAGGGTGAGAGTCCCATGGTCTAGACTAAGAGAACCTCTCTGGAAATGTGGCCATAAAGTTCGTAGTTTGCCTCGAAAATCTTTGAAATGCCTTTGGGGTCATTTATCCATATCTTGATAAACAGAACCTGGCTTCCTTCTATCCATATTAATCTCCTTAGTAAACAGTTGCTTGGTCAAACCCTTAGAATTCTCTCCTGAACATGCTTTTTAAAATTTTTTATGTGGCCATGCTGAAAGTTTTCCAAATCTTTCTGTTCTTCTTATCTTTTAGCTATAAACTCTGTCTTTAAATCATTTCTCTCCACTTGCATCTTACTATCAGTAGTTAAAAGCAGCTATACAGCTCTGCCAACATTTTACTTCCACCAGATATTCTAGTTTATCACTCTTAAATTCTATCTTCCATAAAGTCCTCAGGTATGGACAGACACAATTCAGCCAACTTCTTTGCCATTTTGTAAGAAGAATGGCCTTTCCTTCACTTTCCAATACTTTGTTCTACATTTCCAATTGAGAGCTCATCAGAATAGCATTAACTGTCCATATTTCTACCAACATTTCGATACCATTCACTTAAATAATTCCTAAGAAGACTTTGGCGCTTCCTATAGCTCTTGCCTTCTATGCCTTCACCAGAATTGTCCTTAATGCTCCATTTACAGTAATCTAGCCTTTTCTAGCCTAATCCTCCAAATTCTTCCAGCCTCTATTTGTTACACAGTTCCAAAGCTGCCTCCACATTTTCAGGTAGTTATTATGGTACCACCCCACCTCTTGGTACCAATTTTCTGTCTTAATCTGGTTTTTGTTGCTGTAACAGAATAACACAGACTGGATAAAGAGGAAATACATTTATTTCTCAAAGTTCTGGAGACTAGAAAGTCCAATATCAAGGTGCCAGCATCTTGTGAGGGCTTTCCTGCTGCATCATCCCATGGCAGAAGGTAGAAGGTGAAGAAAACATTAGAAAGAGCAGGGACAGGGACCAAAATCATCCTTTTATCAGAAACCTATTCCCAAGACAACTAACCCACTTCTGGGACAATAGAATTAATCTTTTAATAAAAGATGACCTACTCCAAAGTAATTATTTTGCATATCAGTGAATCCCAGTGCATAGCATGGTGATTGGCACACTGGAGATACTTATCAAATGTCTTTAATAGATAAGTATGCATTCAATTAATAAACTCTAGCTTCAGAAGTGGAGAACTACTGAAAATTTTGATGAGAATTGTCTAAAAATTGATGCCACTCAGATGTCTTAGCCACTTAGAGGTCAATTTGATGATGTGTTTTTATGTACAATGCACATAATAAATACAATTGCACCTTACAGGAAGAACACACACACATACAACACACACAAACGCATGCACACACATTTCTTTATTTGGCCTCTTGGATTCCTGAGTATCCATTCATCTGTCATTCCTTGGTTAACATAGGACTTGATGTCTAATTTGATGACCAGTTCAAAGAACAGCTGGGCAGAAGGATTATCAAGGCTCAAAAGGTAATCACATAGCTGCCACTATGTTGTTATGTTATCATGGATGAATATTCTATAGGCTATGCAAGCTGCAAAGAAAACATGGCAGGTGAAATCATGGGATGGAGAAAAAAATAACAATAGCTGCTCATCAAGATAGATTCCATTTGTTTCTTCTTCAAACTACATTGGCAGCATTAAATAATTTCTAACATATTTACTTTATCAATAAAAATAAAACAAGATGGCCAGGAGTGGTGGCTCATGCCTGTAATCCCAGCACTTTGGGAGGCAGAGGCGGGCAGATCATGAGGTCAAGAGATTAAGACCATCCTGGCCAACACAGTGAAACTCCGTCTCTACTAAAAATACAAAAATTAGCTGGGTGTGGTAGCACAGGGAGCCTGTAGTCCCACCTACTCAGGTGGCTGAGGCAGGAGAATTGCTTGAACCCAGGAGATGGAGGTTGCAGTGAGCCGAGATCATGCCAATGGGACTCCAGCCTGGCAACAGAGTGAGACTCCATTTCAAAAAAACAAAAGACAAAACAAAAGAAAAAAAAAATAAGTAAAAAAAGACAGTGGTTCTAGATGTATCAAATTCCATTATTTGATCATTTTTTCAAGTTTTGTTTTTATTTCATAAGTAATCCAATGCTTTTTTAGGATAAACAATGTTACTTCTGCTTCTACTGAACATACCAGAAGCCCAGAAAATCCTTAATAAAAAGCTGTTCAGGAAACAACCACACTATGATATGGTCATATGACTCCATGAATGGATTTGAATTGCCAGAGGAAGCAGGTAAATGGGTATGGGATGGAAAGATAATATCTGCATTCTATTCCCAGCTATATCTTCATCCTCTGGGTGACCTATGATGACTCACATCTCTCTGAGTGCTTGCAGTGAGTCAGAATTGTTTTAAAAAGTTCTTTAATTCTATATCATAGATCATTTCCACTGGAAAGCATACAATACAAAATGATCTCTTTTTATATTTTCCTTCTATCTCTCCAAAGGAAAACTTATTAACTTCCTCTATGGATTGAAGTGAAATGTCATTAATTTTATAGCATTTAATAGTAAAGAATAATCATAAAAGTGTTATAGAAAAGATTTTTTAAAGTTTTTTAGTTATGTGACTAAAGAGCACTGAATTTTACAGCCCAGAAGCAAGAGCTCTATTGGAATTTGGAGATTAATCTAGGTCTATTGGGAAAATACTAAATATGCCTTTTGTGGTATCAGATTCAATAAATCATTATCTAAAAATACAAACTTTCAAATTTCCTCATCAAGAATTACCCAGAATCCTTGGAGTCAAGAGTCCAAAGGTCTGACCCCAGGAAGCTGCATTTCTGCCCAGTATTCCAGGTGACGGATTGGACCAGACAACATTTTCTGTAACACTGCTCTAGAGAGTCACCTGTTCCTTTGTTGGCATCTCTCTGAGAATTACATTAACATCTATAAATAGAATGACTCATGACTAACATTAGGAATTCAGACACAGACTCTTAATTTTAACATTCGGTAATGAAATGAGAAGACAGTTTTAAAGGACATGCATTTGACCTTGGCTAATGTTTTTATCAACAGACAGCATTTCAACTGAGACTTTACACTTGCTCCTGAAATTTCTATAATTTATTTTAGTTGTCTTATTTAGCTTCTGGTCTCTGGGTTGATTTTAGTGTAAAAATTGTGAAGATGTAAATTATTGTTTAACAAATAGATTGCTCAATCCTGATGAAATGTACAAAAATATTGGTCTAGTGAGTTTTTTATTTGTTTTCTAAAACATGGGCCTTGGCCAACACACAACTTAAAATTTTCTGACTAACTCAAAATAACAAACACTTTGGTAAATGATACTTGACCAAGGGCACCAAGTCATACAAAAGCAATAATATCAGAAGTTTGCCCTGGACAACTTTGAAACTCTAAATCACTCCATAAGCAAATGAGGGAAGGAAATGTATCAAACTACATTTATTAAGTTTTATCAAATAGCTGTGTGCAAGCAGCAAGGGTACAAAGAAAAGCACTATAGTGTTAGTTCTTAACTTTCAATATACAGTTACTAAAAAATATGAGAAGTATTCAAATAAGTGCACAAAAAAATGCTCAGAGGATGTCAAGGCAGAAGAGATGCAGTCCATCTGGGGAAGTAAGGGAGGCTTGAAGACAGCAATTAAATTGGAATGAAAGCAACAACACAGAGTTGAAAAACATCTGCCTCAGTTCACAAAATCTCCTAGTTTGGAGTAAAAGTGTGAGGGTTTGAGTGTGGGAACAGAAAACTGGAAGAGTATGTTGGGGGCAGACTAATAATAGCATATTTTATTCCATGAATAAGATAATTAATTTAATCAATTCTGTGATGAACTTTAGATATTATTATTTTTATTTTTTTAACATTTTAACACCTCTGAAATGAAGATGCCATTAAGTGGGTAGCAGTTTTGATGTTGTCACTACCTATACATGGACATCAAAACTTGCAAAGTAGGTGTCAGCAACTTGAAATAAAATGACTCTTTAAATTTTTTTATATTTATTTAATTTTTAATTTTTTTTTTTTTGGAAATGGAGTCTTGCTATGTCTCCCAGGCTGGAGTGCAGTGGTGCCACCTCGGCTCACTGCAACCTCCGCTTCCCAGGTTCAAGTAGTTTTCCTGCCGTAGCCTCCCGGGTAGCTGGGACTACCGGCACATGCCACCACGCCCAGGTAATGTTTTGTATTTTAGTAGAGACGGGTTTCACTGTATTGCCCAGGTTGATCTTGAACTCCTGAGCTCAAGCAATCTGCCTGCCTAAAATGATTCTTTTAAGAAATACTTCAACCCTAATACTCCTGACGAAATGGAGAAAACTGTGTGGGAAAACGCAAATATCAATGACTCTTAGGTGGAAAGAGACTCATAAAGGTCATACTTAAATGTAAAGTTGTAATAATTACCTTAACCAATGTATTTTTTTCTTATATTTCCCTTTTATTTATGCATTACAGTGACATATGATAAAAACCTTTTTTTCCTGAAGAATAAAAAAGGTCTTTCAATAAGAATAAAATAACAATTCAAAGAATAAGAATGTATTGTGCCATAGTTTAATTGACAGATTTTTTTTTCTTAGCGGTACATAAAATAATGGTGTGTTTTGTGATCACTGCCATCTTAGATTTGATGAAATAGGCTACTCAGCCCATGTGCATTGTGCACCTAAGCTACGCCAAGCACTATGCTAGATGCTGGGAGGATAATGGTGGGCAAAACATGACAATGTCTCAGATCTTACAATGCTTACAGGCTAAGGTTCTGAATGATGGCTGAGAAGGCTGGGCTATGTATTATAATTGGATGTCATCAGGAGAGTTTAAGAATAGGAGTGATATGATCAGATATAGTTTGAGGGAACTTAGCTCTGGCAGTAGTAGCATATAGAGAGAAGGCAGGAAGAATAGTTAGAAAAATATTGAAATAGTTTGTGTGAGATATAATGAGGGCCTGAATTAAGGCATGGTCACAGACAGAGAAAGAAAAAGAGGATTTAATCAACATGATTCCTGCTGCTCATAGTTCATGATCAAAGAAATCCAGCAATTTTAACTGCCTTCACCGTGATGGAAATATACTAAAGCATTTGAGAGCTATTCTATCATCAAACATGTTTTTCATGTTCAAAGTGGTCCATATACTTTACCTTTGGATAGCCCAACATTTAGGGTAAGGTACCATGCTAAGCACTGGGAATACAAAGAAGAGTCTTCCAAGGTGACAGAAAGAAATCTATGGGTGATGTGATGACACCAATGTGATTATATGCATTAAAACCAACTGGGTGAGCTCAAAGTGCACAGCACCCCTGGAGATGGAAAAGATCTCCAAGGGGCAGTCTCATCTGACCAGGCACTTTAAGTAGTACAAAGAAGCCATTCTACATTCTTGTACAATGCAAGAAAAGGCATTCTAGGCAAAGGTAAGCTTGTGAAAAAACAAAGAGGTGAGAAAGAGCAGAGCACATTTGGGGCAATTTTCAGTATATGGCTATGTTTTGGTATAAGATGCTTATCGATAGTGGGAGAAGTTGGGGGCAGATAATCCAAAAGGCCTTACATCTATTAAAAGGCTTCAGTTTAGTTCTGATACACTACAGACCCACTAAAGGACTGCCTACGTTTCATTATTATATGTTATATAAATAAGCTCTTAAAATGTTTTACCACTGTAAATTGGATTCCACATAGAAACAATCCTCAAAACAATTTTCAACAAATTTCAAAGTAAACAGCAAAAAGCAAAGGAAGAGATTTCAAATGTGACCCTACTTTAAAGATGCAATTAATTTTAAATGTTCTCATAAAATAAAATTCCAGGAGCAGCAAACTGGTGACCAAGTTACACTTTTGTTTCTTTAAAAGTCCATTATCAAGTAGAGTGGGTGGCCCTATTTTCAGAATTATTCCATGATGCACTTTGATGTAACAGAAAGAAAAGGTATCCATAGATTCAGAGTGTTGCTGGTGGTGATTTTTATTTTTTGGTAAAGGTAATAAGATAGGAAACAATTTTCCTGTTAATTAAAAGTTACTCTTTAATATTTCTGAGCATTATATTTTAAAGAAACTACATATATATAATGAATTTTTGGATATATATGTGGTTAATGGTTATTTTAACATAAACATTTTAGTTTGCTGTCCTTTTATAGGGTAATTTAAAAGATAGTGCTGTCTTTAAGCTCAGACTTACATGGATTTCACAGATTTCAGAAAATGCAATGGAATAAAAAATTCAGTTAATATCATACTTCCCTTTTGGATATTTGTGGGGTTCAGTACCCATCTTGTATCATCTTTAATTTACCGTTGAAAAATTAATGACTTCTTTGTCCTGAGTCTGTAGTTATACATGAGCTTACCAGACAGAAACCAAATGCAGATGGAGTTAGGAGCTAGACTATGGTCCATGTGTCTGGCATATAATATGTCAGGTAGCCTCTGGGACCTTGAAGTGAACACACAGTGGACATTTAGTCAATTTGCTCCCCTTCCCCAAATCAGTTCACATTCTCATATGTTTTTAATTCCCTACTGTTTGAGCAGTAGCAGCCTTCTGGCTGTTACATCATATTTATTATTTTTAAGCATGTAACTCTCAGTCTCACACACTAACCTGTAAAACTCTGGAAAGCAGGAATCCTGTTTCATTCAGTTTTTGAATATTCTTATTTTTAAAAAAGCCAAGGGCCATGCAAAAAATAAAAGCTAAGAAAATGTATGAAGAACCAAATTGGAAATATATGCACAATACTTAAAACTTCTATTGGCAATCTCAACAGAGACAAGTGTTTCAAGAAAACAATTGAAATTTTATATTATATCAAGCAACATAATGCCTCTGTCTCTGTGCTATTTTAAAATCATAAAGTTTTCAACCAGCATAGTTTAACATCATCAAAACTGATATTTGAAAGAAAAAAGAAAATTTCTTGTTATTCTGAATTTAAAACAGCCATTATATAAACTGAAACTAACTGGCTTTCAATCAAATGATTGAAATGTATATCAAATGATATAATCAAATGATTATGTGTATACAAAATTGCTTAAAATGTTAAAGCTAAAAGAACACATCCTTAACTCTATTCTGATTCATGAATAAGACGGAAAATTATAATGTATTCTGCAGATAACTGTTTTGTTTGTAAATGGGCAGAATTCATCTGCATATACAAAACATATATTAGAACCAGTATATATGCTTATAATATTTCCAACTGCAATGATAATAAGTGAAACTGTTTGCACATATCCCACACTCAGATGTGGCCCTTGATTTCACATAGTCAAGAATGGAATGTTCATAGTATCAACATGAAAACTCACATGCTCAGGTGACTGCATTCTTGTCATCACCTCAAGAGTATATTGTGTTACACTAAACCTTGAGGGAATGAGCACAATTTCATTTAGACATTAGAATATTTGTTTCACAGACACTGGAGCTGTGAATAGAGTCAAGCTCAACATCGAGCCTGGATAGATTCCACAGGAGTGCAAAGAACATGTTATATTTTTTCTGGGTTCCCAATTTGCAGTGAGAACTTCACTGAATATCACAGTTTGCTGCTTTACAGAATGCTACCAAATTAGCCAATTTGCTTCAGTTCTAGAAGCAAGAAAAGTTAGGGAAATGACTAGATAAGCTGTTAGTTTTTAAGAAATAAAATAATGAGGAATTGCCTTTCTGAGGTGCATTGGCAAATTATTAATTGGTGTTGAAGCTTTGTTTTGCCTTAAAACTGAAACTAAAAACAAAAACAAAAAGCCCTCTTTTAGAGCTCTGTAAAATGAAAATATAAGAGCATTTAAATAATCACACTCGTATACTCGAGAGATACATAGGTGGCTTCAAAAGATCTGCTCTGTTTTACTTGGAAGGCTAGTTGACCTTACAAGAAGTTTGGGATTGACAGTTTGTTGTGTACAGTGCACTGCTGCTGCATCAGCCAAGGAGAGCAGACTCTCAGGGAGAACGACCTAGGCAATATGTTGATTTCAGAGCTGCCTCTCATTTTCTGCTTCTTATTTTGATTGCTTTTCCTTTTCCTTTTCAACCCATAATTGGGAACTGCAAAACTATAGTGGTTTTATTTCATTTCCAGCAATGAAAATTTAATATTAAATGTACCCAATTTCTTATGATTTGCTACAAAGAATCTGAACTGAAAATACTACACAGACAAATATGAAAAGATTTACCACATTCTTTGAGGTGATATGGAGTAATTTAAGAAATGAGTACTTGGGAGGTAGCCAGGCATAATTTTGATCACTTAATCACTAAGAAATTACAGTGTTATGAGGAATGTCTTCATAATCAGTCCTTAGCTTTGGTAAAAGCACTTGGCTCATTGCACTCTTTCTGTCAGGTGTCTATTTAAAAACACTCAGGCAACTGATCATTCTCTTATCTGAACATCCAACATTGCATGAATAAATTATGATTCATTCATCACATGAAATATTATGCACCAATGCAAAGCTCAGCTATAACTCTGTTGGCCTGGAGAAAGCCCTATAATGTATGACTTGATGAAATATCAAGTTTCAGAGTAATATTTATGGTATACCTTTATTTTTGTTTAAAAGTGTGTATGCCTGTGAGATGGCATACATGTGGTAAGCATGAAAAATATGTGAAAGTGTTCTCCATTCCCAGAGAGTAGGATTAGAGAGGGGATATGGCTCCTACTGACTCCAAGGGACACATAAAAAAAATTAAAAGAAAACAATAAAAATAAAAGAAATCCTCTTAATGCATCAAGATTTTCTTTTATTTGTATCAATATGCACATATTTTATAATTTGAATATCTAATGAAGGAAATGTAAAATGGATTTTAAAAAGTAATTTGGAATGGACTTTGTTTTAATTTTTAAGAAATCTATTACCAGAACGATCCAAGATGGCTGCTCGCTAACATCTTGGGATTGCAGCTCCCAGTGAAAGCGCAGAGAACGAGAGGACACCACACATTCAGACAAATTTTTGTCACTCACGGAGCAGAAGATTCCCAGTGGAGGAGCTGCATGGGTCGCCAGCATGACTCTTGTGGCCAGCGTAGCCGGCACCTCGGCACGGCAGCTCTTGGTGCAGAGTAAACGGGACCGGTTCCCCTTCTGACCGAGGTTTTGAGCTCCGGGAAGGCAGAGTTGCCTATTACGGACTCAAGAAGGAAGCCAGACTGGAGATTCCTGGGCAGAAAAGCACCATCAGTCTTAATGCTGCTGTTTTGGCTGGCGCAGTGGGTTGCTCATATTTCGGCCCTGGGAATTAACAACTTGGAAGTCCACTCAGAGACCTAATTTGAAAGTTGGTAATTACAAAGATGACAGGTAGATAAATTTACAATGACGGAAAGAAACCAGTGTAAAAAGGCTGAGAATACTCAAAATCAGAATGTGTCTCCCCCTGAAGAGGATCACAATTCCTCATCAACAAGGGAACAAGGCTTGATGGAGAATGACACGTCCCATTAACAGAATCAGGCTTCCAAAGATGGATAATAAGAAACTTCTGTGAGTGAAAAGAACATGTTGTAGCCCAACGTAAAGAAACTAAGAACTTTGAAGAAAGGTTTGACGAAATTCTAATGAGAATAGACAACTTAGAGAGGAATATAAATGAATTAATGGAACTGAAGAATACAATGTGGGAACTCTGAGAAGTATGCACAGGTTTAAACACTCGAATTGTTTAAGCAAAAGAAAGGATATCAGAGGTCAAAGTCCAACATGAAATAAAATGAGAAGACAAGATTAGAGAAAAAAGGATAAAAAGGAATGAGCAAAGTCGCCAAGAAATGTGGGACTATGTCAAAAGACCAAATTTACGTTTGATAGGTGTACCTGAATGCAATGGAAAGAATGAATCCAAGCTGGAAAATATTCTTCAGGATATTATTCAGGAAAATTTTCCTAAACTAGCAAAGCAGGACAATATTCAACCCCAGGTAATACAGAGAACACCACAAAGATATTCCTCAAGAAGAGCAACCCCAAGGCACATAATCGTTAGATTCACCAGGGTTGAAACAAAGGAGAAAATACTAAGGGCAGCCAGAGAGAAAGGTCAGGTTAATTACAAAGGGAAGCCTATCAGACTTACAGCAGATCTCTCAGCAGAAACTCTACAAGTCAGAAGAGAATGGGGGCCAATATTCAACATCCTTAAAGAACAGAACTTTCAGCCCAGAATTTCATATCCAGCCAAACTAAGCTTCACAACTGAAGGAAAAATAAAATCTTTTATGAACAAGCAAGTACTCAGAGATTTTATTACCACCAGGCCTGCTTTACAAGAGCTTCTGAAAGAAGCATTACACACAGAAAGAAACAACCAGTATTAGCCTTTCTAAAAATACACCAAAAAGTAAAGAGCAATAACATAAAGAAGAATTTACATCAACGAATGGATAAAACAGCCAGTTAACATCAAATGGCAATAATCCTAAATTTAAATTGACTAAATCCCCCAATCAAAAGATACAGCCAAAACCCAATGGAATGCTACATCCAGACCCATTTCACATGCAAGGATACACAAAGACTCAAAACAAAGGGATGGAGAAAGATTTCCCAACCAAATGGAGAGCATAAATAAATAAATAGTAGGAGTTGCAATTCTCGTATCTGATAAAATAGATTTTAAAGCAATAAATATATAGTGGTAAAAGTATCAGTGCAACAATAAGAGCTAACGATCCTAACACCCAGATACATAGAGACTTAGACTCAATGAGACAGAAAATTAATAAGGATATCAAGAACTTGAACTCAGATCAGGAACAAGTAAACTTAATAAATATTTATAGAGCTCTCCACTTTAAATACACAAAATATACATTCTTGTCAATACCACATCACACCTACTCACAGGTTTAAATGAAATATTGATTGGCCATTATTAATACCCATTTTTTTTAGAATAAAGCAACATTTCTGTTCTCTCTCCCTCTTTTTCTTCCTCTCCTTCACTCCTTTTTTTTCTTTCCTTCTATCAAAAAAAAAAAAAAAAGAAAGAAAGAAAAGAAAAAAGAAATCAACTTGTAGACCTCTAGATCCAGGTTGGCAATGTCTCTCTCACTGCCTGATTTTCTTCCTTCCCTTCTCTCCCTTCCTCCCTCCCTCCCTCCCTCCCTTCCTTCCTCCCTCTCTCTCTTCCTCCTTTCCTCCCTTCCTCCCTTCCTAAAAAAAATAATAGTAAAAAAAAAAAAAAAAGAAATCTATTACCAAGCTTCTGTGGACTCTACCATTACCATTTTCTAGCTGTGTGGAGCTGGATAATTGCTTGCTCTTACCTCAGTATACTACCTGTTACAATGGCAAGTGTAACAATACAGACTTTGCAGGAGTGGTTGTGATGACGGTGTTGACCCAGGCAAAGCCTACAGAACACAGCATAAAATGTGCAGCCTACATTCAACACTTAATGGGGCTTTGAGTAGAAGTGGCGCTGTATCTGGGACTATTCCTAAAGGAATAACTTGCTAAGGTTTCTGGTAACTCTGTTGGCTCTGTGACTAAAGCATATTCTATGTAGCTAGCTGCATTTGGCTCAGAGCTATGGATGGTTTTCCTTGTTTAAATATTGATGGAAGGAAGGCAAGAAGAACTGCAAGTATTTTTCTTATTCTTAAAGAGTCAAAAGTGGTGGGGGGTGGGGGTAACATCAGCTGAGGAAGGTTAATTCTTAATGAGGCAATTTCAACCCCTAAAATATGTGTATTAGTTAGGTAAAATTTATATTTTTAAAATTAAGTTTCCAGATAATTGTTGTTTTCTGGCTTCCAAGATGCAAATTCATGATCAACCATAAATGTCAAGCCAGGCAGAAGAGAGTGCTAATTAAGTAATCTGGTTAAGTACTCAAGTTTCAAAAATTGTGTTTTTCTCACCTGCCCACCTATAAACTCTGTATCAGAGAACAAAATAGCTTTAATTATATAAAAGCATAATATAATCTTGAAATATAAATGATGATAAAAACATCAATGATTTTTTTTCTATGTCTGACAGAAATAATGAAAAAGAAAATGTATTCTTACAGTCAAGAATAATGAGAATTCAGGAGTAAAGGTAGTTTGCTTTCAGATGCAGGAGATTTCTGCACTTTTGTTTTATCTGCTGTTCTAAAAGAGCACCTGGTCATCTATCAAGGCCAATGAGGCCTATGCCTGTAATGAGGTCTAGGCCTGTAACAACTGAAAAGCAAGAATATGGAATAATTTTTGTTGCTAGTCCTATGATATTATTAGTTTAAAATAGTAAGTTGTTGAAACTCTAATTCACAGAATAATATAGAAAACAATTTGTCATGATTCTGGTTTGTTCGGGTCATTTTAGATTATTTTAAATAATACATTTAAATTGAATACAACATACTGAAACTTATAAGTGCTTAATATATTTTAATTGAGAACACAGATTATAATGACCTCCCTATGCCATTTAAAACAGCTTAACCCATACAATAAAACTGTATTCATAAATGATAGATGGTGCCGAGTTGAAATTAGGAAAAACAGCATTTAAAAATTACAAAGAACTATGGCTTTGAAAGGGATCGTATGCAATGAATACTGCGCAGGAAACATATCAGAAGGGTTTTCCTTCCTTTAATACCTATGTCTCTGGCAGCCTGCCTTGTTCACGGTCCCATTTCGCCAAGAACCAAATGGCAACAGAAATCCATCTGTTTGGTCCCGTAAGCACAAAGATTTGATTTCTCATTTGCACAGAAATCAGAGAGCTATTTCATAATGGAACTAGGAAACGTTTTCTTCATAACACAGGAAGTAACAACAGATGGAGGCTGGTAGATCCCACCTACCCTGGGCTGTTTTTGTCCTTCGTCATTTCTGTGCAGGCAAGCAGGCAACCTTATATCTGTGTGGGAGCTGGGTCACATCTGATCAGAGTTCTGTTACCTGTGAGCCCAGTACTTGATGTCTCGCTAGCTCCACCCACTACCTCAGCTAGGAGCCTGGCTGTTGTGGGGTGGTGCTGGTATCAGACCAATATCTAAGGCAAATCCCATGTAGCAAGCTGTTATTGCTCAAAGAATATGCCTTTCAGTGTGTAAACAAAGAGGGGCATGAGTTAAATACGATGACTCTTCAGATACGTGAGAAAGATGCTTCTGGAAGTGCATTTTTCTTTGCACTACAAGGAAAACATAGGAGCGATTTAGAGATAGTGCCTATATCAGAGTTTTAACCAAAGAACACAGAATATTGGCATTGACACTGCTATCATTATAATTCATTGTGTCTTTACAATGTGCTAGGTAGGCATTGTGGTAAGTGATTTAAATGCATGACTTCATCAATCTCACAGTGGACTATAAGGAAAGTGCTATTTGTATTTCCATCGAACAGAATAAACAGTAGAAAATTACTGAGGTTGAGGAACTTGCCCACAGTTACACAGCTAGTAAGTGGCAGAGATAAAATTTGAATTTTGTCCTATAAGACTCCAATGCTGACTACTTGAATACTTTACGCTACTTCCCTCCCCTTGATATACTGCTTTCAGGAGAGCCCTTTATATCACCAGATCATTATTTTTTATGTTAAAAGAAAAACACTTAGATAAGATAGATCAATGATTTATTGTGAAGCATTCTACTAGAGATAAGCCTCAGTTACCAAAAGTCAAATTAATACCCTCAAAAGTTTAAGATGCTCTCAAAGTAACATTTGACTTTTAATGTATTTTGTAAATAAGAGAGGTATATGATAATATACAAAATTTGTAAACATGGTCTTCAGCTATAAATTATGCAGCATTATGACAAATAGAACTACCAGAAAGAATATACCATGTGTCTTTTAAGGAATATGTTGAGGGTGGGATAAAAGCTTATTAAGTTTTCTTCCACCAGAGGTCATCACAAAAATTTGGTTTCCTTTTTTTGTTTGTTTTGTTGTTGTTTAAGTTTGATTTTTGAGACAAGGTTTCATTCTGTTGCCAAGATTGGAGTTCAGCGGCACAATCTTGGCTCACGGCATCCTCAAACTCTCAAGTGATCCTTCTGCTTTGGCCTCCAGAGTAGCTGAGAGTACAGGCACACACCACCCTCCCTGGCTAATTTTTGTATTTTTGGTAGAGATGAGGTCTTGCTATGTTGCCCAGGCTGGTCTTGAACTTCTGTCCTCAAGCGATTCTCCCACCTCAACCTTCCAAAGAGCTGTAATAGCAGGCATGAGCCACTGTGGCTGGTCAAAAATGTGATTTCTAAGTGGGGAATTTCCCCACTTAGAAATTCAGAGAAGTCATGAAACGGGATAGCCCCAGGATATTTCCACACCTTAACTTGTAAAGAAAAGTAGAAATGAGTCCGAGCAATGTCCTTGAAATACAAGCTAATTTGTTAAGAAACCACATGTGAACACAAGGGTCTACCTTCCAGAATTCTAGAGGGTATCAGGGATGAGGAGACAAGCCGATTCTCATCACACTCATATTTTTCACTCTCATTCATCTGCCTGGATCGGAAAGAAAACTGTCACAAAGCCAATCTCTATTTGATAGCCTAGTAAGAAAGGGCTCTTATTGTTTCCCTCTGCAGATAGTAGGGACTGAAAAGAATTATAAGGCCCTGATCTTGTTAATGCTCCTGTTAATCAGCATGTCCAACGCGGGTCAAATCAAAGCCAACTTGTTTTTAAGAAAGGACGTAGCCTGGCTCCACAAACATTTCATTTTTGCCACTGTCCTCTAAGAGGAGCTGCATTTTTCTTGCCCTTTAAGAGAAGTAGGAGATATGATTTGTCACAAATAGGGTTAAGCTGTGAATTAATTAGTATGAATGTCCTTTCATTTCTGCTCCTAACATTTCTATTGAGATAGAATGTGATTAAGTGGACATCTAGAGTATACTTAAAAAGTAAATAAGATCTAAAATAGGCAATGGATAATGGACATGGATGGGAATGACGGTAAAAATGATGGCTTGGTAATTAAGTGTGGTTAGAGGATGCATAAGAGACAGGCATGGTAATGAGGCTAGTCTTCTTTTAGCACAAGCTGGAAGTGGTGCAGCTGGGGTGCTGCCCTGAATCATGACCAAGTTAATAATGAGCAGTTCTCAAACTGCAGGCACCAGACAGCATGCTTCAGTATCCAGCAGATGAATTCACCTGGCACTGTAAAAATGCTAATGTTTGGATGGGCACTTACAATAAAGCTTTTAAGACTCATGGTACTTTTCACCTCTATATTATGGTTTGGTTTATAATGATTCAGATTTCACCCTTCTTTGGTCTTTCATGCTACATAAAGCCTCTTAAATGATGGCAAAAGTATCACTAGTCCATGTGGTTATAACTAGAAATAAAATAGGTAAGATAAGTGTGTTTGTCTACTTCACTCTACTGCAAGGCTCCTTAATAACAGGATAGTAGGTGGAGATTATCAGGAGTGCTTTAGCAGTTTCCATTTAATTCCCTGTAAATAAATGGCTCTGTTGGTAGACCTATTAGACAAAGGATTTAGAAACATCAGAAGAACTCTCCTTGAATTCCTAATGTCTATTGCCTAACATCATATCTAAACTATTCATATTTGTTCTTAAATACTGTGATTTTTAATGCTAATAACTGTGTGATATATATATATATATATAGGGTGTGTGTATGTGTGTGTACATATATTTTTCTACAAGAATTTTGTAATTAAATTTTTCTGATAACTATCTTTTTTAAAATGACTTCTTTTTTTTTTTTTTTTGAGACGGAGTTTCACTCTTGTTACCCAGGCTGGAGTGCAAGGGCGCGATCTCAGCTCACCGCAACCTCCGCCTCCTGGGTTCAGGCAATTCTCCTGCCTCAGCCTCCTGAGTAGCTGGCATTACAGGCACGCGCCACCGTGCCCAGCTAATTTTTTGTATTTTTAGTAGAGACGGGTTTTCACCATGTTGACCAGGATGGTTTCAATCTGTTGACCTCGTGATCCACCCGCCTCGGCCTCCCAAAGTGCTGGGATTACAGGCTTGAGCCACCGTGCCCGGCCTAAAATGACTTCTTTAAAAAAAAACCAGGATACATGTGCAGAACGTGCAGGTTTGTTACATAGCTATATGCATGCCATGGTGGTTTGCTTCACCTATTGACGCATCCTTTAAGTTCCTGCCCCTCACCTCCCACTGCCCCACAGGCTCTCTAGTGTATATTGTTCTCCTCCCTGTGTCCATGTGTTCTGATTGTTCAACTCTGACTTATGAATGAGAATATGTGGTGTTTGGTTTTCTGTTCCTGTGTTAGTCTGCTGAGGATGATGGCTTCCAGCTTCACCTATGCCTGTGTGTTAGTCTGCTGAGGATGATGGCTTCCAGCTTCACCTATGCCTGTAAAGGACATGCTCTCATTCCTTTTTGTGGCTGCATAGTATTCCATTGTGCATATGTGTCACACTTTGATAATCCAGTCTATCACTGATGGGCATTTGGGTTGGTTCTATGCCTTTGCTATTATAAATAGTGCTGTAATAAACATATGCATTCATGTATCTCTATAGTAGAATAATTTATATTCCTTTGGGTATATACCCAGTAATGATATTGCTGGGACGAATGGTATTTCTTGTACTTAATCCTTGAGGAATTGCCATACTGTCTTTCACAGTGGTTGAACTAATTTACATTCTCCCCAACAGTGTAAAAGCATTCCTATTTCTCCACAGCCTCATCAGAATATTATTTCCAGACTCTAACAATCCATTCTAGTGGTGTGAGAAGGTATCTCATTGTGGTTTTGGTTTTCTTTTCTCTGATGATCAGTGATGTTGAGCCTTTTTTCATGTTTCTTGGCCATGTAAATGTCTTCTTTTGATAAGTGTCTGTTCATGCCCTTTGCACACTTTTTGATGGTTTTTTTTTTTCTTGTAAATATGTTTAAGTTTCTTGTAAATTCTGGATATCAGACCTTTGTCAGATGGCTAGATTGCAAAAATTTTCTCCAATTTTGTAGGTTGCCTGTGAACTCTGATAATAATTTATTTTGCTGTGCAGAAGCTCCTTAGTTTAATCATACCCCATTTGACAACTTTGGCTTTTGGTGCAATTGCTTTTGGCATGTTAGTCATGAAGTCTTTGCCATGCCTATGTCCTGAATGGAATTGCCTTGGAAAGCAAAAAAAAAAAAAAAAAAAAAAAGGGTGGGGGTTGCAATCCTAGTCTCTGACAAAACAGACTTTGAACCAATAAAGATAAAAAAAAGACAAAGAAGGGCATTATATAATGGTAAAGGGAAGAATTCAACAAGAAGAGCTAATTATTCTAACTACTTATGCACCCAATACAGGACCACCCTGATCCACAAAACAGGTTCTTAGAGTTCTACAAAAAAACTTAAGACTGCCATACAATAATAGTGGGAAATATTAATACCCCACTGTCAGTATTAGATCAATGAGACAGAAAATTAACAAGGATATTCAGGACTTGAACTCAGCTCTGGATTAAGTGAACATAGTAGATGTCTACAGAACCCTCTACCCAAAATCCATAGAATATATATTCTTCTCAGCACCACATGGCACTTATTTTAAAACTGACCTCATAGATGGAAGTAACATATTCCTTAGCAAATGCAAAAGAACTGAAATCATAACAGTCTCTCACATCACAGTGCAATTCAAATGGAACTCAGGATTAAGAAACTCCCTCAAAATCACAAAATTTCATGGAAATTGAACAACCTTCTCCTGAATGATTCCTGAGTAAATAATGAAATTAAGGTAGAAAGAAATAAGTTCTTTGAAATCAATGAGTACAAAGAGACAATGTACCAGAGTCTCTGGGACACAGCTAAAGCAGTGTTAGGACGGAAATTGACAGCACTAAATGCCCATATCAGAAAGCCAGAAAGATCTCAAATTGACACCCTAATGTCAAAATTAAAAGAGCTAGAGAGGCAAGAGCGAACTAATCCAAAAGCTAGAGGAAGACAAGAAATAACTAACATCAGAGAAAAATTGAGGAAGATAGAGACATGAAAAACCCTCAAAAAAGTCAATAAATTCAGGAGCTGGTTTTTCTGAAAAAATTAACAAAATAGATAGACTGATAGGTAGAAAAATAAAGAAGGAGAGAAGAATCAACTAGACACAATAAAACCTGATAAAGGGGATATCACCACTGACCCCACAGAAATACAAATTACCATCAGTAACTACTATAAACACCTATATGCAAATAAACCAGAAAACCTAGAAGAAATGGATAAATTCCTGGATGCATACACCCTACCAAGACTAAACCAGGAAGAAGTTGAATCCTTGAATAGACCAGTAACAAGCTCTGAAATTGAGGCAGTAATTAATTAATAGCCTACCAACCAAAAAAAGCCCAGGACCAGACAGATTCACAGCTGAATTCTACCAGAAATACAAAGAGGAGCTGGTACCCTTCCTTCTGAAAGTATTCCAAACAATTGCAAAAAGGGACTCCTCCCTAACTCAGTTTATGAAGTCAGTATCATCATGACAGCAAAACCAGGAAGAGATACAAGACAAAAAGAAAACTTCAGGCCAATATCCCTGATGAACATTGATGCAAAAATTATCAATCAAATACTGACAAACCAAATCCAGCAGCACATCTAAAAGCTTATCCACCACAATCAAGTAAACTTTGTCCTTGCAAGGCTGGTTCAACATATGCAAGTCAATAAACATAATGAACCACATTAACAGAACCAAAAAGAAAAACCACATTATTATCTCAATAGATGCAGAAAAGGCCTATGATAAAACTCAACATCGCTTCATGCTAAAAACTCTTTCATCAATAAACTAGGTATTGATGAAAAATATCTCAAAATAATAAGAGCTATTTATGACAAACCCACAGCCAATATATATTAAATAGGCAAAAGCTGGAAGCATTCCCTTTGAAAACTGGTACATGACAAGATGCCCTCTCTCACCACTCGTATTCAACATAGTATTGGAAGTTCTGGCCTGGGCAATCAGGCAAAAGAAAGAAATAAAGGGTATTCAAATGGAGGAAGTCAAGTAGTTTCTGTTTGCAGATGACATGATTTTATATTTAGAAAACCCATCATCTCAGTCCCAAAACTTCTTGAACTGATAAGCAACTTCAGCAAAGTCTCAGGATACAAAATCAATGTGCAAAAATCACAAGCATTCCTTTACACCAACAATAGGCAGGCAGAGAGCCAAATCATGAACTCCCATTCACAATTGCTACAAAGGGAATAAAATACCTAGGAATACAGCTAGCTACTGATGTGAAGGATCTCTTTAAGGAGAACTACAAACTAGCACTCAAGGAAGTAAGAGAGGACACAAATAAATGGAAAAACATTCCATCCTCATGGATAGGAAAAATCAATGTCATGAAAATGGCCATACTGCCCAAAGTAATTTATAAATTCAGTACTGTTCCTATCAAACTACCATTGACATTCTTCACAGAATTAGCAAAAAGCTATTTTAAATTTCACCTGGAATCAAGGAAGTCCCTGTATAGCTAAGAAAATCCTAAGCAAAAAGAGCAGAGCTGGAGACATCATGCTACCTGACTTCAAACTATACTACAAGGCTACAGTAACCAAAGCAGCATGGTACTGGTACCAAAACACATATATAGACCAATGGAGCAGAACAGAGACCTCAGAAATAATACCATACATCTGCAACCATCTGATCTTTGACAAACCTGACAAAAACAAGCAATGGGCAAAGGATCTATTCAGTAAACAGTGCTGGAAAAACTGGCTAGCCATATGCAGAAAACTGAAACTGGATCCCTTCCTTCATCTTATATAAAATTAACTAAAGATGGACTAAAGACTTATGTAAAATCCAAAACCATTAAAACCCTAGCTGATGATACTATCTTTTTAGAAAACAATGAAAAATTTAAACACAAGTTTATAAATTCAAGCTCAGCTATTAAAAATTAAGCAATGGCTAATACTAATATTGAGAATATGGTAAGAATGGGGAAGTACCAATTATTTTTATACATTTAACCTGGGAATAATAATTGGTGACAAAACACTCCTATCATCTAGGTTAACATGCTATACTGGTATTTTAATTTCAATTTGGTGAATGCTTTATATTTTAATATGTTTTCAAAGAGTAAAGATTAAATTATTACTCAAAAATCCCAACTGCTGACTATCAATATTATTTTTCAATTTTCTATGTCTAAGGAGATAATAATTACAAACCAAATCCTACACCTTCCTGAAAGAAAAAAATGAGATTGGAAACTGTGGCTAGTAAGCTATTCATTAGTGGCTTGATATGTTTTAGATGCATGCCTAGGGCTACAGTAAGTTTTAACAGTCAAATTTTGATAAATTGGAAATTATTCTATCATCCAGAACTAGAAAGGAATGGAAGTACCTTTTTATTCTTTAACTACATACCAAATAGTTTACCATGGAATAATGTATCACATAATTTCTCTACTACTGAAATCAGCAGTACTTTCAGTATACATAGAAAAAACATCACATTTTCATTAGAGATTGAGCTGATTGTCCTGTGACATTAGGATTGAGTACAAATTGGGCAGTGGTCCATATGGCAGCCCTGAGCACAACTGTCCAGAAAATACTGTACTCTTTTAATCAAAGCAGAGCTTATTAGGCCATAGCTGTTTTGGGGAGGGTGTGGGTGTGGGAATAAACCAATAAATTATAAAGACTATCATTATCTAGATAACATCCTAGAGTTTCCTTTTTTTTTTTTTTCTGCTTACATCCTAGAGTTTCTAAAACTGCTGTCTACCTTGAAAATCCCAATGCAGTCTGACTGCTGAGGAGCACCACTCTCAGTCAGACGTTTTTTTCATTTAGTTGAAGATTAAATAAAAGGTCAATTAAGTGAAATTTTATTTATACCTCCAAATATCAGCCACAGAAAAACCTTACTTATCCAGCAACTTCAGCTATCCAGAATCTAGTCAATGCTTAAAAATTCACAAATTCTCAAAGATCTTATTCACATAATAGCTGTAAGTGCAGCACCTAACTAAAACTATATCTAAAACTCTATTTCATTATTATTATTGAAATAAGTGTTTATATCTGGTTTCTCAGTCATTCAATAAATTTATTGAACACTTTGGTGAACACTTGGTGGCATGTTGCTAAGTACTAAGGATTCAACAATAAGAAAAAATTATCTGCTCCTTCTCCTATTGCGTAGCAGGGCAAGATAGAACCCACAATGTTTGGGTGTCAAATAAGGTGATTGAGGTAGGGTGGGCAGTGACTATTAAAAGCCAGCACATGCCTTTAGCTATATAAAAATTCACAATGCATAGTGGTTTAGAATCTCTGAATTTAAAAAAAAAAGCAGAAAAAAAGGAAAGCAAATATCAGGAAAAAAACAAGTCAAACTAAATTTAAAAAATCAAAACTAAAATAACTTTTAATTTGGGCTGCTCTAACCAAGTATGATAGACTTGATGGCTTTTTTTCTCACAGTTCTGGAGGCTAGAGGTCTGAGATCAGAGTGTGACAGGGTGGTCAGGTTTTTGGTGAGGGATCTGAGATCAGTATGTGACAGAGTGGTCAGGTTTTTGATGAGGGATCTTTTCCTGGGTTGCAGAGAGGTAGCTTCTCGCTGTGTCCTCACATGGTAGTGAGAAAGCACTGCTCTCTTCAACTCCTTATAAGGGCACTAATCCCATCACAGGAGCTTCACTCTCTTGATCCAATCTAATCCTTATTGCCTCCCAAAGGCCCCCAACTCCAAGTGTCATCTTATTTGGGATTAAGGTTTTCAACATGTGAATTTTAAAGGAATACAGAAATTCAGTTCTTAGCAGTAATAAACACAAATAGAAATATAATTTTTTAAAAAGCAAATATCTTCTGAATATGAACAATTGCAGAAACAACAATACAATAATAATTTTCCATTATTTTGCTCCAGGCAGGTTCTAAGCACCTGTCATGGATTATCTCATTTAATTATCCCAAGAACAGCAATAGGGATGCCTCTCTTAATAAACCCAATTCATATGCAGGTGGAGGCTGAGGTACTTAGAGGTTAAGTAACTGGCATAAGGTCACAAGGCTAGTAAATTATAATTCCATGCTTATTAAACAAGTTATGTTGTCCTGCACCAACATGCTATGTCTGTATAGTAAACATACTGCTCTTATTTATTAAATCCTAACTGTAAGCTGGACACTGGTAAGTACTTAAGAAGCATCATTTTATTTAGGGCTTGGAACAAATCTATGGGAACAGCCCTACTTTCATCCCCATTTTACAGATGATAAAAGTGAATCTCAGAGCAGTTCAATGATTTGCAGAGTTCAAAACAGAACACTTAACTGCTGTCCAATAGCCATATCATATAAGCCATACATGTAATTTTAAATGTCCTGGAAGTCATATTAAAAAACAAGTAACTTTAATCATGTTTTATTGAGCCCAGTATATCCAAAATATTATCATTTCAACATGTAGTCAGTATAGAATTGATTGAAATAGTCTGCATTTTTTCCCAAATCAAATCTGGGAAATTCGGGATATGTTTTTCATTTACAGCATATGTCAATACAAATGTTTCGGACATTATAACATAGGAACATATACCCATTTTTCTGGTTTGTGGTGGGCTTCCCAGGCTTTTTCTTTCTTTATTCAGATGACTCTGGATTTGGGTAAAATTGGTTGACAAGCTAGTCCTAGTGCCCCTACCTTGATCACCTACTTTTACCTCTATGCTGATACCCATGGATGCAATTAGATCCACCCACATTACAAGGTATGTGTGAAAGGCCCTAAAGATCTGTACTGCTCATTAGAAGCTGAACATCTAACGTGCTTGTTTGTCCTATTCACATGGCACATCATACGTGCTGCTTTGTGTGTTTATCTTTCTTTTTGCTTACACAAATGGTTGGCTTTACATCTCTACAGTCCCAATCTCTAGCACAGTGTCATGCACATATTAGATAATGCATTTTAGGGGATGACAACAAATTCCCAGGAAGCGGCAACTTGCAGTCTGCACTGTATCTACCACAATACCTTGCCATAGACTCCCAATTCATTTTGTCTGAGTGAATGAGTTTTGCTTTACTGGCTGATATGAAATAATTCTATTGCACTCAGCATGAAAACAGCCATTAAAGAGATTATATAAGAGGGTTGTAGGAGGTGATCCCAGAAATTTAGAACCCATATGCCATCTCTTATTTATAGGGAGCCATTGTCAAATTGGGGTCATGATGCTGACTTCCTGATTCCTGATAGTGTTCTCTTTCCATTGTTTACATGATTTCTTTCTGCTTATACACTTCTTCCTAATTTCTCCCAAGGGGAGAGTACTGTCCTCTAAATCAGAGGTCAAAGATAATGAAATAAAGATTGTGAATTGTTGATAAAGACCAGTTGCATTGGTGTAAAAGGCAGAACATGGTGCAGCCTTAAAATAGAAGGATAAGCATTCTATGCTAAATATCCTTTATTTTGGAGATACAAAGAGGGACATTTTACTTAATGCAAAGTTATCTATGAAATTAGACACCAAATCATTACATTTTCTTACCTGAAGTTCAGAGTTTCTAGCTTCTGGAAATAGTATTTACCTGTACATTGATAGACTTGCTATTTTTAAGGAGATTAACCACATGTATGCAGATGCTTTTGAACATGACTTCCTTAACAACCTGTTTTTGTTTTTTTAAAACAAAAGTACAAGAGCTTGACAAATATTCTCTCAATGAATTTTAAAAGACAATTATATGGAGATAAAAATCAGCATAAAGGATAAGAGAAGTATTTTGGAGCCTTACAAATCTGGATCTGAATCCTGACTATGCCACTTACTGCTATTGCACAGGAGGCACATAGAATGGACAGATTTTGTTTTGTTTTGTTTTGTTTTGTTCAGTCACCAGTCACCCCTCTTTCTTTTTGGGGAAGGTACAATGTAGCATTTCTCTTCTTCTTATGGGGTTTGAGTTGCACTGAGCTGACCTTCCTGCCCCAGAAGGAGTATGTGATTCAAGTCAAGCCAAACAAGGAAAATGACATTCAATTCCAGAAACTGTAGGAACTACAGGGAGAGAGGCATGACTGGTCTTCTAAGGTGACCAAAGAGGATGTAAGCCTGTAGCTACTAGAAGGTACTCTGCCACTTCTGCAGGGAAGGCTCTGTGTGAAGGTAGCTGACAGAGAGAAACGCACAGTACAGAGATGAAGAGAGGGAGACTGTATATCCTTTAGGTTTAGGCCTAAAGGCAGGGTGGAGCCAGCCCTACCCATAGACTTTATATGAACCATTAAAGCCTAGGTTTTCAGTCACTTGAAATTACAAGGTCCTGATAAAAAGTTCTCAACTTCATCTTTTTTTTTCCTGTATAGATAGACACAAAACACCCATTTCTATTGGGCTGTGGTAAGGAGTAAATGAGCTCATATTCATAATGCCCTTGGGACACAGTGCAGTGGTGGCTATTTTGCTTTTAAATGGGGCTGGAGAGTGAGGTGATTACCACTTTGTGCTGTTGAGCCAAACAGATCTTGTTTGAAACCTGGATATGCTAATTACCAGTAGTGAAAATCTGAATGAGATTACATAACTTCCCAATTCCAGTTTCCAAATCTGTAGACTGAGAATAATAATAATATATACTTGATAGAAGCCTCAGGCCAACCAGAAATGGCACATGCAAGGGTCTAGCTGACTGTATGGCATACGAATGGCAGTTATGAAATGGCAGCTATCACTTACATTATTATCAATTCCAATAATTAATAAGTCTAATTTTTTGTGGAGAAAGGCTTATACATACTATCTATTTTAGTTTTGAGGCTAAAAGACACAATTATTTTAAATTTCTTATTTGAGAGGAAAAAGAAATATGAAGTAGATTTCAGAAAAACAAGGGTGACCTTAAATAGTGAAAATGGATGTAGCATCCAGAATGTAAAGCTCTACTTTACTCTTCATATCTGATCCACTTTTGATTGGTTAGACCACTTTTGGTCATATTTGTATAACCAACCACAGCCAATAAAAAAGTGAGTGATGAGAGCACTGAGGAGTGAGGAACTATGTCACACAAAGAATGGTGGCTATACCTGAGACTGCTGAGCGTTGACAACACAGAGGGGCTTTGATAGGGCCACATGCTATAGTGCTGAAGAAGGAATGTTCTGGAACAGTAAAGGAAAACTATGGTGAGACAATATCACTCTTATTTCACGTCAAAATGTACCCATTTTCCACAGCTTGATGGTCACCCCTTTCCCATCATGTAGAGAGAGTGTACTGGTTCTTTTCTTTCTTTTTTTTTGGAGAAGAGGGTCTTGCTATATTGCCCAGGCAGGTCTCCTACTCCTGGGCTCAAGCTATCCTCCTGCCTCTGCCTCTGTTAGAGCTGGGATTATAGGCATGAACCACCGTGCCCAGCCATACTGATTCTTTATATGGGACATAAAGTCATATTCACAAGTCCCTGATTTGCTTATAAAGTCACATGAACATATGAATAATGCAGGCTTTAAATGTTTAAATGATTAATAGATGTACTGATAATTATTTGAACAGGCACTTGTCTTTCATAGCAGCACAGATACTCACAATTGAGGGTGATTAGGGAGAAGACCTGACTGACTGACAAGCCCAGATTCATAGGTAATTTTGTCATTTTCTGTGTTCAAGCAGAGCCTCTGTCAAGAGCAATAAAGTCAGCAAGTAAGGTGTTGCTGCTAAGAAGAGCCCTTCCAGATTGGCTTTAGGAAATTCCTTACCAAGTCACCAGGGCCTCCATCCTGTCATGCTAACCTCACCGACCATTCCCTCCTTCACTTCCTCAGCCACACTGACCTCTGTCTTCCTCCAACACAGCAAACATGTTGTCATACTCAGCACTGTTCACTTGCTGTTCCTCGGACTGCAGTCTGTCAGCAGATGTCTGCACAGTGATGCCTCATTTGGCTCTTAGCCTGACTGTTACCTCCTTAGAGGTGACACCTGGCCACCACAGCTAAGGCAGTTCCTCCCCACCACTCCCCAGTCACATTCAGTCATGCTGCCCTGGGTTATCTGCTTCATAGCACTGGTCACCTCACCATGGGATGCTGTCTCATTGAAACGTGTTTATTATTATCTCTCTCCTCCACTAACGTAAGCTCAAAGGAAGAAGAGACCTCAACAATTTTATTCATAATTTGATGTATAGCATCAGGAATAGCACCTGATTCCTAGTAGACACTCATTACAGAATTGCTGAATGAATGGATTGTATTTTCTGAATCCATTCAACATTAGTTAATTTTTAATTTTTATTAGCACAGATAAATGTAGAAGTAAAGTTTAGATTAACCTCTGTTTAAACTGTTACAAATTACAAATTAATAAGTGAATTCAGCTTTTTTGGCCCTCAGAATCATTTGACAATGAGCAAGGAAAAATTATCACCGCTGGAAAAGCAATTTTTTTTTTAATCTGTTTCAGTGCCATTCTTAGCTTCAGAGTGAAAACACATGACATCACCCATAAAGTATGCTGCTTTGGAGCACATAAAAGCTCCTGTTCTTTCAGAAATTGTCCATATTATACTCTAGAATTACAACCCTTAATGAGTTTTTCCATAGTTTCATTTCTTTCTCCTCATCTGTTTAGTTTAACAAAGTTTATGATTCTGTAACAAAATTAGCTTCTTCTTAAACTTTGAAAAAGAAAATGTAAAACTCTCTGAAATATTTCTCTATGATTTAGTGGAATAGTAGTATTGTTTATAGCACTGGGGCCACAGTAATTCAAATGATCTTATTGCTATACATGCTCACACAAACATGCATGCATAGAACACCAAAACAAAATAATTTAATCATGGGTAAAATTACCTTATAGTTTTCTTAAGAGAAAATATTCACTAATAGGATATTTTATCAGAAATATGTGAGATTTAAAGGATAAACATAATATCAAGCTTGTTTTTTTTTTAAATGTGTTGTTAATATTTTTCTCCTAAAATAATATTTAGGTTTAATGGGAATATTTGATGGTAGACCAATCATTAAAGCAAAAAGTAATTTAAATTCAATCACTATTATAATGAATTTAACATAGGTAAAAGAAAACAAATGCTTATTCTGTTATACATCTACAAGGAAAAACAAAGAAGAAAACTATATTTAAAAGAATGAACGCCTGTAATCCCAGCACTTTGGGAGGTCAAGGCAGGTGGATCACGAGGTCGAGACATCGAGACCATCCTGGTCAACATGGTGAAACCCCGTCTCTACTAAAAATACAAAAAATTAGCTGGGCACGGTGGCGCATGCCTGTAATCCCAGCTACTCAGGAGGTTGAGGCAGAAGAATCGCCTGAACCCAGGAGGCGGAGGTTGCGGTGAGCTGAGATCATGCCATTGCACTCCAGCCTAGGTAACAAGAGCGAAACTCCATCTCAAAAAAAAAAAAAAAGTTCTTTTCAGTATTGTTTAGAAAAATAAAAAACTACAAGTAACTACAATCTAGCAATAGTAAAACAAATCAACAAACTGTGTGGGATAATGAACCACAGTTAAAATAACTGGACTAGATAGATTAGATATATAGATAAAGAGCTCAATCTGAAACTGCCTTCACAAAATTAAAACTGAGGACACAAGAACTGTGAAAGAAATCAGACCTAATTGACTCGATCTTGCTTCTAATCCTTAAACTGTCATTGTTCATTCCTGGGCATAGGCGGAACTAAGTTTGGGAAGGAATTCAGTTCATGGTTTGACTCTCTAAAACAAAATTGATAACAGTGCTTTCCCCAAAAACCCACTTCTTGCCTAGGGTCCAGTCTGCCTTTGCAGGACTAACAAATTAGCTACAAGATTAGAAATTGTAATTTAAGGGTCATGCAGTCTCTGGGTCCAAGAGCCTGAACCTTCCCAAATTGCTCCTGGGGGTAACATCATTATTGTAAAACCTATGATCAGTGCTTGAGATATTTTGCTGACACTGCACTGGATGGATCAGCTGACACTACTCAGGCTGATAATCTGACCCAACCAGTTCTGCCATCACACCCAGGAACAGAAGACATTATGAAAACCTAACTTCGACCCCCTATGATTCCATCCCCAACCTGACCAATCAGCACTCCCCACTTCCTAAGCCGCTACTCCCCCATATTATCTTTAAAAACTCTGATCCCCAAATAGGGAAACTGATTTGAGCAACAATAAAACTCTAGTCTCCTGAACGGCTGGCTCTGAGTGAATTACTCTTTCTCCATTGCAATCCCCGTATCTTCATAAATTGTTTCTATCTAGGCAGCAGGCAAGGTGAACCCACTGGGTGGTTGTAAATCAATCTCAATATGAACATACTTTGACAGCAATGTTGATTGAGAAAAGCAAGTTGCCACAAGGCACATCCAGTATGATAAAGTTTATGTACGGTTTTAAAAACGAAATATAGATTCCTATATTTCTTCATTCAACACATATTTTGGGAGCACCTCCTTTATGTTAGTTACTGTTCTAGTTCCCAAAAGAATATAATAATAGAAAGTCTTTGACCTGACAAAGCTTATAATCTAGTGAGGAAATAGACAGCAAGCAGATAAATACATCCTACATGCATGCATACGTACAGACATGAGCAAATTCTATCAGGTAGCAGTAAGATTTTCAGAAAAAAATAAAGCCTGGTGTGGGATCACGAGGGTAGTTCAACCATAAATCAATTGGTACCACCCATCCCCATTGGGAGGTGACTTTTGAACAAAAACAAATGCAGGTAGTAAGCAAGTCACGTGAGACAAGACTATGTGAGGATAAGCCAAGGGAAAGAACGAGCAAATGCAAAGGCCCAGAGATGAAAGAAATATGCATGAAAATGTGCTCTGTGTGCGCCCTAAACAGCAAGGAGGCCAGTGGACCAGGAACAGGAGGGTTGGCACTGGCATGCTGGATGAAACAGAGCCTTGGACATGACATTTGGTATTATATTTCAAGTACGATGGAGACCATGGAAGGGCGAGGAGAGGGGAGGTTACATGATCCAATGTCTGTTTTTGAAGAATCAGTCTGGCTGTTGGATAGAGAAGAGATAGACAGTGCTGCACCGATGTTGTGAGAGAGCAAGCAGAGAACAGTTAGAAAGATGTAGGAGTTCTGAGAAAAGATAAGGGATGCCCTAGAGAAGTAGCGAGGGCAGGTGAAAAGGGATTGGAAATATATTATATTTTGAAGGAAGAGCCAAGTAGATATATTATTTTTAGATAAAATTCTACATAGTAAAAGCGTAAGAATGTACAAGTCAAATATATAACAGTGTTGACTATAGGACAAGGAAGAGGGAAATAGAAAAAATACACAAATTCAACCTCCAACTCTAACATTTTTTTTCTATAAGACAAAAAATATGATGTGAATGTGTATCATCTTAATATTTGTTACCTTGGGGTTTTGGGTTATCAAATGTTTGCTTTATTATCTTTGTAATATTCTGCTTTTCATATTTTTCCAGAAAAATAATACTCTATACAGATAGAATAATATTTCTGCTTTACTTTCTCTGAGAATCATTTTTTCATTAATTAATTATTCAACAAATACACTGTGAGTGCCTAATCATGCTGGATGCTAGTATAGGTGCTGCTGAAGCTACAAAGAGCAAAATAAAGTCCTCATGGAGTTTATATCCTAAGAGTGGAAGAAGACAGCTGAATGAATAGATATGTAATATAATGCCATTTGGGATTAGGAGATGTGAAGAAAAATGAAGCATGATGTCAGAATTATTTTAAATTGGTTGTAGGTTTGTTTTCTTAAGAGATAAATCTAACTCATTCTGTTTTATTCCTGTAATTCCTCTAAATCATAAGTTTAATAAAATATCACAGGTACTTGGGCAGCTGACAGGGAGGAAATTGAGTACAGGAGTTGGAGTCAAAAGCCCTGACTTAGAGTTTGGCAGGAGTTCCAGTTAGCTTCTCCAGTTTAAAACAACAGTTTATCACTATTATTACCATCATCATCATAATCAGCATTGTCATCATCATTAAACCTCATGATATTTTAGGTCATGAATTTAGACCCACACGAATGGGGACAATTCATCTCTCTTGCATGTTATCAGCTGGGATGGCCCAGAAGTCTGTGGGCTACAACACCTATATGCTGGCTTAGCATATCTTGAGCATATCTTATAGGATGGTGGTCTCAGGTAGTTGGACTTCTATGTCAGCTCAGGGCTCCAACAGCTAGTGTCCCCAGGGTTGTATGTAGAAACTGAAAGGCTTCTTATGATCTAGTCTCAAAAGTTTCAGAGTATCAATTCTCCCAGATACTTTTAGTCAAACAAATCACTAAGGGTAGCCCAAATTCAAGGGAAGGAAAGAAGAATTAGATTTTACATCTCAGTGAGAGGAGTAGCAAATAATTTACTACGGCAAATCACTTAACTATTCAGATTTGCATTACTCTAGTCCATAAGACAGAGCAATGCTGTTTACCTCAGAGATCTGTAAGGACAGGAAATAATGCAGGGAATATATCCAGTACAGAAGAAGATGTCTAAAATGGGTTTGTCCTGTTAGTCTTACTAGGAACTAGCAAGGAGACTGCAAAATTATTTTCCCCTGAGTTGAGAAAGGGCCAGGAAATTCTTGGAATCCACTGGTACCGGAGAGTACAGTATTCATAAGAAGGCTCTATTATTTTCTCCAGCAACTGGAAGACCATGATAGGAAGATAAACTGAAGTACTGGTTCTAAAACATCCTAAACTCTATGTATCTGTTTCAGTTTTCAAAGTTTTATACCTTCTATAAAATAGGCAGCAGCTTCATGTCAGTAGAGGTAGGGTATCATTTTACACCCAGCAGGTGTTTAGGGGAGTGTTAGGTAAGTGAAGCCTTTATACTTAGGATTATAAAATCAGTGAACTTTTCTTCCTGAGGCAGCTGTTAAAACCAACTCATTTTGAAAATATTAATAAATATTCATTCTCTTAGCTCGGAAATGAAATCAGATAGGTTAAGGATATAATGTACATTTGAAGAAAGCACAAGATAAACGTAACATTCATTCCATCTGTGCTGTATACAATTGTATTTTTTAAATGCTAGCTAATTCCATTCCATCATTTTCCTTTTAAGACTGAGTAAACTAAGTTGGCCCATTGGTTTATATAACACACAAAGTTCTTTTCAATATTTTGTAATGGGCCTTTGGATGACTAAAAAATACATTCATTTTGCCAGGGATTATGACTTCAGAAAAAATTTTAAAGAGAAATAAAGATACTATCCTGTTATATAAATTCAAATACTACATTTCTACATACACACCCCCCAGAGAGGCTATAGAAATCCTTCTGTTCTTAGTTTCTGTGTTAAGGAAACATAATCCTGTATAACCATCAGTTGAAAGAGAAATTATTACAGAGATTACTGGAAATTATTTACACTGAAAATATATAAGTTTTAAATATACTGAATAAAATATTGGAAGATATTCAGAAATTCCACCTAAATTTTATAATCATATTTTCTTGGCAAAACTAAGAAACTCAAAAACAATATTAAAAAAATAAAAACCCTGGTGAAAAGAGAAAAACAAAAACAAAAACAAATAATAGTTACATATTTTTCTAATATCCCTCCAAAACTGGAAAATTTTTGTATCCATATCATAGATTATCTGATAAAGTAAGCATTTTTTTTTTTTTTTGAGATGGAGTCTTGCTCTGTTGCCGAGGTTGGAGTACAGTTACTCAATCTCAGCTCACTACAACCTCCAACTCAAGTTGATTCTCCTGCCTCAGCCTCCACAAGTAGCTGGGATTACAGGGGCACGCCACCAGGTCCGGCCAATTTTTGTATTTTTAGTAGGGAAGGGGTTTCATCATGTTGGCCAGGCTGGTCTCGATAGTTCTGACCTCAGGTGATTTGCCCACCTTGGCCTACCAAAGTGCTAGGATTACACACGTGAGCCACCGTGCTCGGCTAAAGTAAGCATTTCTTAAGTGTGTCAGATGCTCTTCTGGGATCTAAAGGCAATTAGAAAAAACTGTTAACTCTGGAGGAGCATGATAGTCTCAGGCAGGCATCCTCCACTCCCTCATTGCAGGCTACAGGGCGGAGAGTGAGATTCAGGGGCCAACTCAGAGCAGTCACTGTTAACGAATTTCAAGCTGGGGAACAAGTGTGAGCAGATGTGGTCACAGAAAGATCACATAGTGCGAAGAGGCAGAATGTGAGCCCAGGACAATAAAGCCATGGCTTCCCCTGCCTCTGCCAACTTGGATCTGAATCCTGACCGTCACATAGCAGTTAAGGTTTTAGACAAGTAGTTTAACTGTTCCAAGCTTCAGTTTACTATTCTGTAAAGGGAAGGTTTAAATCTATGTTCATGGTTGAGAGGATAAGCATTTGTGTTGGGGGGCCCAGGGTGACCCATGGACTAATGTTGCACCAGGCCATAAGTCTCATACATCCTGTAACAATGAGATGCTTACAAATATTGGCATTTTGGTTTTCAATTTCCGACTGTAATATCTTTGTTTCCTCAGTATGTGCTAAGTTGTTTATAATACTTCAAAATCCACTTCAACTATCCAGTCATTAGTTTTCCTTGAATGCAATATTCTTCATCACTCCAATATATCAAAGTTCTAATCCTATATTCTATATGCTAAACAGTCTTCAAGCCCAAGTCTAGTGTCATGTCAAACATCTAGAATGTCACCTAGATGTTTAAAAAAGAAGATACTGACAACTCCAGGCAAATGATTGTGGCGTGACTGTGGAACTCCATAGGATAAAGTGTCAAATGTCTGCTATGGTAAAAACTGTAAACCAGTGGCCTCCATGTCCATTCCAACCTTTCTCCTTTAGTTTTATCTACAACAGAAGTTGCTGAGGGAAATACTTAAACTTCCAGCTTCTCTTGCAGGCAGGGATGGGCATGTAACAAGTTCTGGTCAATGATAGCTTGATAAAAGCCTTTGGGGAAAAAACACAGAAGAGCCTCCTGAGAATGTCTACCTTTACCCAATCCCCTTCTTCCTGTAGAAAATACAGATGAGATGCATCAGGGCACAGCCATCTTGTGACCGTGATGATGAAAGTCAAATGTCAGGCAGGGTGCTGAGGAAGGACAGTGAAGAAGCTCATTTCCTTACAACATCCTTAGGCAACCATGGTATCCCTGTGCTTCCCAGTTCTAGATTTCTTCTTATGTGAGGAAAATAAACCTAGTACTCATGTAAGCCATTGCTTACAACTATGCTGTCCAGTAAGGTAGCCACTAAGCTAACCACAGTAATTAAATTTTAAATTAATTAAAATAAAATAAAATAAAAAATTTAGTTCCTCAGTATTAGAAAGTACAAGTATATAATGTTTCCATTATCACATAGAAATTTCTATCTAAGCAGCACTGGAGAAAATTTTGTTATTTTGCATCAAAAATTATGAATGCCACAGATGCTGTTTTCATCACTAAGCTAAAGGCAGAAAGATTTCGGTTCCTGATCCCCAACTAACACCATGTGCCCCCAGGTATCTGACTGTTCATTCTATATTGAGATATCACATATTGATTTATCAATAGCCTTTCATCTAAGACATTTCTCATAATTTCTTAGAGGATTAGATTAGCGTGACAAAACATAATCTTCACACAGCCCCAAGTAATCAAGTATTTTCCATAGACATAATGGAAGACTTAAGAAAATTAATATTCCTACGCTAATATTTCAGGAAGAGAGGGAAAACAGCCACAATCATGTCACAATAACAGCAGTTGCCAAGTTAAAGCAACTGATGACAATGTACAGTGACACCCCAGTGGTAGTTCTTAGCCCTTTGATAATCTACCAGTCTCTTATTCTCTTAAAAATCAATTTATGAGGCAAGATGAGTCTGAGACCCATATCATTCACAGCTGCAAGCCTGGTTGTTTGAAGTCTTATAAGAAGCTTTGCCCAGCAGTCTTTGATTGGGCTTCAGTGAATACAGTCACGAATCAGTCTACAAAATGTGGAGGCATGAAGCAGAATTAAAATCAATGGGAAGAAATATCTGATGAGTCAACTTCTTACCATTTTTAACTTAGTAACAGCAGAAAAGAAGGAAATGAGAATTTCAAAAATATTTCTAACAAATTTCCTGATGCAGTGATCCTAATTTTAGTTCACTTCTGTACTTCTAAGTCACAAATTGTTGATTATAATAATAGTATCCAATATTTATTGAATGTTTACTACTAGTTAGGCAGTCTTGCAAGTAGTTCACACACCATACACTTTCATTTAATCCTGAAAAATGTACTGTGAGATAGGTTCTATTATCATACTAATTTTATAAAGAGACCGAGACACAAAGAGTTTTAAAAATTTGCCCTAGATCACACAACTAAGTAGTGAAGCTCAAATTCAAACCCACACAATCTGTATCTAGGGTCTTCACTCTTAGTCATTATACACTTTTAAATTGATCATATTCCTACAGAAAGACATCAAAACTTACTCAATGACCCAATGGGAAAATATCACTTTCATTCCAGAAGTAATCTAAGACCACACTGAACCTTTTCTCCATTACTTATAACTCTACTTCCTGAAGAACAGAAAACAGCAATTACAATTACTTTTCAAGATATAAAATACTAGATTCAGGCAGGATCTTTCAATTGAATGTATTAAAAAAACAAATATAACAAGACATCCTAAAGTGGCAAAGTAGAGTGGATATGCCAGAAATCAGAGGCCTTTAGAAGCAGTTATCAATTTTTAAAATAACAATAACAAAAAACTACTGAAGTCTTGCAGTACCAAGCACTGTTCTAAGTACCTCAGATATATCAACACATTTTATTCTCATAATAAGTCAGTGGGGGAGATATTACAGTTGATCCCATATAAGGGAGCAACTGAAGTACAGAGACGGTCACACAGACAGTAAGCAGCAGTCTCAGGCATCTGGTCCCACAGCTCCTCCACTGTTAGTCAGGGAAAACTGTCTGTCTCTCAGACCTTTTGTGGTCCAGCACTTGACCTTGTCTCTGACTTCAGCTTCTTTGCCTCTCCCGATCCTTCACTCTGTTCCACCTCCCTTGCTTTTCCTTACATGCCTCCTCCACAAGAAGTTTGCACTTGCTCTTTCCTCTCTCATCGGAGAGACCTTCCCTAACCTCCTAAAGTAACAATTCACATCCACAATCCAAGAACTTAGCCCATGTTATTTGAATGAATAAATAAATAGACTTGTGTCAACTCCCCTCCTGCATTAGGTTCACTTCTCTTAGCCACTCTTATAGCCTATATAGAAATTATCAATTTGCATATATTTAAGGAAAAGAGACTTTCTTATTGCTATAGATTGCATTAATGATTGCAGTTAATGGCCTCTCATATTTATGCCTTTTGTCCTTTAATTTTGTGTTCCCCTCCCAGTCTAATGCAGAGCTCCATCACATAACTTGCTTCGGCCACTGGGATAGAAGCAAAATTGATATAGATAGAGCCTTGAGGAAACATTTGTTTATGTTTCCAGTCTTGCCTCCTTGAGATTGCCAAGAGAACATACCCAGCATAGACTTCTAAAGGAATGTGATAGACAAGTATGTGAGAAGCGTGTGGAAGGGAAAGGAATTGTATTAGCTGAAGCAATCCTGAGTTAGGCATGTGAGAAAACCATGTGACCAGTCCACTGTTAGCCATATGAGAGAACCCCGCCAAGACTAGCAAAACTGCCTCTCCACCCTGCAGCTAACCATGAGCTTAGACTAGGCCCAAAAAACCAGCAGCCAACCTATAGATATGTGAATAATTATAAATGCTTATTTTTCAAAGCTATTAAGTTCTGGGGCAGTTCGACACACCCTACTATTTTGACAATAAGATAACTGATATACTTGTCAATTAGCAAAGAAATTTGAATCTTCCAATTTTAACTTCCAATTATACAACTCAAAATTATGTCAAGAGGTCTAGAGAAGAGCAGCATTCTTTATTAGTGTTCTATGTATGTGGGTTGTGGGCAGGGGCACAAACCCAAGTATTCTAAGAAATCATCTACTTGGCAATGGTAAGAAATATGTTAAAATTTCTTTTTATCTTAATAATTCTATTTTGGGGACTGTGTTTAACTATGTACATAGTATGTTACTGTAGTACTTTATGTATTATTCATGAATAATGAATATATATTTGAAGGACATGTTTAATTGATAAGGTACAACCTCAAAAACATTCAAAGACAACTGATGTTGACTCTGCTTACATTCGGTAATTTTCCTCTGTAGTAACAGTTTCCCTTAGAGTGTGGGTCTTCCTCATAGGTCATCTATCCAGAAATTAAATAAAGACCAGCTAGATTTTACATTCCTGAATCATCTGAGATTTTAAACATTGTTAACAATTAAGGTAAACTGAAAAACAGTAAGTAACTGTACACACACACACACACACACACACATACACATATAGTATTTTATATTATATACACAATATTTTATGATATCTTATTAATAATTTCAGCTATTTTAGATATAAAATATTTTAATATCATATTTAATCAATAAATGCCAGCAGACAAACTTATCTTAATGAGTATACAGATTTGGGAGTTTGCGATTTTATAAGAGATTGCATACAGCAAAGTTTTAAAGTGCTTTTTAAAACAACATTTATTCACCTAATCAAATGAACCCTAAAATACCTGTAACATTGGAACTAAAATTAAAAATAAAACTACTAGTAAATATATTAGTAAAGGATGATATATTTATTTCTCATACATAAGGAAATTTGTACAACAGAAATTTATAAGAAGAATATATTCTTCAGCACTTCAGACTAAAAATAAAGGTTAGAACATGAATTCTACAAACTAAGAAATAAAGATATATGACCTCCAATTCATAAGCAATTTTACAATGTGCTACAACTTTCAAAGAAAAGTAATTTAAAACTGTCAACTTTGCTTTAGTATCAGTTTGTTATATATTAAGTTCCTTTCATAATCCTACAATAAATATTTTTCTTTTCCCCTTAGATTATTCTGCAAAATTCGTATATTTTCATACTTAAAGGTATTTTTCAGCATAAGTTATTTTCCTCCTCTTTACAAAAAAATGCTTTACTTCCTTTCTGCCCTAAGAAGTGAAACATTCTAGGCTATTGATTTCTGAAAAGCTCAGTTTCAACCCTTCAAAAGAGGGTTAAAATAACGTGTATGCATTTATCTGTGATAAATTGCTTCCTTTTCTGAAAAAAGTTTGAATGCAGGGTCTAATTTGCATGTTTGTTTCCATAGTGTTTGGAGTTATGAGTTATATCTAGTTCTATACATTGAAATAAACCTGTCAGTTAATACTACTGCAGTGGGACTGGCAAAGAAAAACATCCAAGTGACAAAGAAAATCCAATTAGTTACTGCCCAAATAAGAAATAAATAACCAGAGAGCGACTAAAAGGCTGTCTCCCAGCAATCCAGAGGAACCCAGAGCTGGGGACTTTGGTAAGCTCTAACTGCCCTACTGAGAGACCCTCTGCAGCCTGCCCCCACCAAAAAATGAACATGATGCAGGAGAACAAGTCTCACAGGCTCTTTGGCATTTCCACTCCCCATGCCTCTAGCAATATAATGAGCTCATCTATCATCTGTTTAGCTTTTGAGCCAACAACAGGCTATAGACTAGATCCAGACTCCAGGGACTGGGATGTTCTTTGCAGATCTGCTGACAGATTCATCATGTGACCTTGAACAAGCCAATATACCACCCAGTGCTTCAAAGTTCTCTATTTGTAAATAGAAGATAAGAAATAGCCTGCAATGTCCCTGCCTCACCAGAGTGTTAGGAGGCAGAATGAGCACATCCTTTAACTCACCGCAAGTTCTGAGGAAGGAAGATGCTTTGTCAGGATAAGATGCATGTTCTCACCCACAGCACTCACAGCAGTCACAGCTCTCAACTGCTCACAGTGCTCCTGTGCTTTTATTTCCCAAAACATTACATGCAAGTGTGTACAAATAGACAAATGTGACATTTCAATGGAGTCAGTGATGCCACTGATGAAATATGTAGGAGTGGAATATTTTGCTTATTATATTTTTCTGATAATAGTGCTACATGTTTAATGTTTATGAGCTTTGGTTATAAGCATTTTTTATAAACTTAAAAATAACTTTTTTCTGACAACCAATTTTGTTCATTGCTAAAAATAATTTGAATGATACAAAAATATAAAATTACTCTAAATCCCATCACTCAGAGATAACCACTGTCAATATTTTAGTGACTTTTTCTCTAGACATCTTTGTGAATACACAAACACAATACACACATGTGTACATATCTGGAGGTCTGGAGATAGGTTCAAAGTGGCATTGACCTATCTATTAACCCATCTAAGTAGCTGCTACTTTGCAGCTTCATTTTAAATAAATAAACTAACAGCACGATTTGCAATGGCTGCTGCATTATATGTTCCATAGCAAGAGAATATACTATTTTACTGAACCCCATTACTGAGATCTGTTTTAAAGCATTCTTAAAAACAAACGAAAAACAACAAACAACAGAAAGGATCTTTAACATTATTCAAAAGATCAGACATTTTGTTAGATGAAAAGTAACCAGTGTTGACAGTGTTTATCTCTGAGTGATGAAATTCAGAGTCACTTTTTATTTCTGTATCATTCAAATTTTTGGTCAGTAATGAAGAGAACAATGCCATGAAATATACACAAAGAGGGTGATAGGAGATAAACATATTATTGTACTTGCAAATGAATCTTTTATAGCTTATCCTTATACATATATGTATTAAGTGCTCCATTTTCAAAATAAAATAAAAAACTAAGTCCCAAATTTGCAGTCTTAATTCTTTGACAATAACACAGCTCCAAATGAACTTCCTCCTAAGTGATTTAATGTCTTTTTTTGTACTTTCTTTTAATAAAATTCTATACATTTTTGAATGTGTTGTCACTTTTGTCAAAAGTTGAAATTTAAGATGATTCCCTTTACTATAGCTGGACACTTGATACTGACTAGGCTACTGCTTCCCTGCGAGAAGTCCGAGACTTCAAGCCCTCTCCACAAAGCCCTCAGCCTCTCTTTGTCCTTAACCACTCAGGCCTCGAAGTAGTAAAGCCCATTCCCCCACCACCGCTGTCCCTAGTCCCCTGAGGATACTGCAATTTCATGTGGTCACCTATACCCTGGTCCAAGCCTCTCTAAATAATCCCTTTATTAAACTCTCCTCAAATTACCCATTTTGAGAGTGCCATCTGTTTCCATTTGGGACCCTGACTGAACAATGCTTCATACTTCATGGGTAGAAAAGCACTATAGTAGAAATACTGTATGATGGGAAAAGTTGAAACTCCCAGTAGGTCTTGTTTACGTCAAAAAATTTGGCTGATTAGAAAACTTAAGACACTTCTGTGAAAAGTAAGAGTTTTTGTAGATAGCATATACATTATGTTATTATAGAAACAGAAGTTTTTAAAAGGTTTGTTTTGTTTTGTTTTTTGAGATGGAATCTCATTCTGTCACCCAGGCTGGAGTGCAGTGGTGCAATTTCGGCTCACTGCAACCTCTGCTTCCCAAGTAGCTGGGATTACAGGTGGGCACCACCACTCCGGGCTAATTTTTATATTTTTAGTAGAGACAGGGTTTTGCCATGTTAATTAGGCTGGTCTCAAACTCCTGACCTTGCAATCCACCTGCCTTAGCCTCCCAAAGTGCTGGGATTATAGGCGTGAGCCACCATACCCAGCCAGAAACAGAAGTTATAATCTTATTGGCCTCAATGGCATATTTTGAAATTTAGACTATTAGGCATTTTCTAATCATGCTTGAACTGAATGAATCTCTTTAAACTCACAGTCTGAAGTGACAAATAGTTCTGGAGAATAAGCATTATACACAACACATTATGGCAGACCTTACTCAGATCTGAGTGATAAATCTAGTTTTAAAAAAGGTATATTCTCTCTTATTTGCACAAATTATCTTCACAATCATGTCACATTTGGACAATAGCGGAGTTCCAATAGCTAACACCAATAGGATATTTAATATATGCCAGCTATCATGTTAAAAAATATATAAACTCTTGTATAATTCTCCAGTGATCTTATGACATGGGTACTATTACGGTGATTTTTCAGATGACATCACACAGCTGATAGAAGGCAGAAGGGATCTTGACTATTCAATATGTGTGTGTTAAACATGATGCATTAAAAATTCATTAATCACACAGAAATATATTGGATGTGTAATATTCCTAAAGTCTCCTTATAGCACTCTTCCTACTTAAGTATCACCCTTGTTTCTTTTCATGTTAATCAACATTCTAAGTTAAAGAAAACTTAATAATTCCTGAGTCAAGGCCCCATCCATCTCACCAGCCACAAAATAATAAGCTGCAAAAATAAATATTCAAAAGCTGCTACTTTGGGTTTCAATCTAGAGATAAGCAATGGTGAAATAAGGACATTGGACAAGGTAGCAAATGTTATTTAGAAAATATTAGACCAGAAGGACAAGCTTTCAAGGGAGCATTGGGAAGATTTATGCATTCTCACCAGGCCGAAAGTACTTCATACTTCACTGGGTCTTTCCCACGAATACAAGACAGAACACTCCACAATATATACCAAAAATAAAAATTGAATTCTTAAATTTGCTGTGCACTATGGTATTCACTTTGTTTGCATTATCTCATTGAAAATTCAAATTTTAAAACAAAGTACACACACACACACACACACACACACACACTAGAATTCTGATTCCACATGGATTCTAAATGTGCCTGTAAGGTGTAACATAAGGAAATAAAATATTATTTTTAAGCCAGACAACCTTTTATTTTTTCAAAGAAATACCAATGGATAACCACAGCAATTGATCCCTTTGTCAAGAATTTAGCAACCAATTAATTTTAAATTGTAGCTTTAAAATTATGATACAGAATATGTTTATACCTGATTTTGTGTGTTAAACCAGCTTTATTACTCAACACTCCACTCAGTTACACAATTAGCAGTGATCTGGTCCTACCATTTTCTCTTACACTCATGACTGTGTAGATGCTGTTAAAACAATAGCTCCTGCTTTCTTATCCTTACACTTTTCCTTTTCAATTACATTATAACTCAGATAAAATGTTACCTCCTCTAGTCAACCATTCTCTAGCCTCAAGGTTACCTATATCAATCACACTCCATGGAATAACTATTTGAAGATATACTATGAGCCAAGGTGCCATGGGATGCATCACATGCATAAACATGTGTTTCTGAGACACAGAGTCTAGTTAAAAGGGAAAAAGGAAGATGGCTTACTATGATATAATAAATAAATTACATAAGTCCAAAATAATATTGGAATGCAGACAAAGAAGCAAAATTTATTACTACATAAGCAGTAAGTGTGAGTAGAACTAACCATTAAAATGTATTTAAAAAGAGTGTGTCTTATAAGTAATTTAATTATGTAACTTTTTGGTTTGCCAGGAGCTGTTCCCCAGATGGAAGCAATTCTCTCTCTGTCTCTCTGTCTCTCTCTCTCTCTTTCTCAGTCCCACTCTCAATCTCCTGCTCTTGCATCCATGTAGGTGAGTACACATGAACACACACACACACACACACACACACACACACACACACACACACAGATTTAAAACTGCCAAACAGTAAAGGAAATTAATACATTCTTATGTAGCCTACTCTCTAAATTTCAAGAAATTATCTTGATTGCTAGAACTAAATTTGAATGTTGTCTTGTTGTCAACATCAGCTGTTAAATCAAATGGCAGATAACATAATGATGTCTTCCCTTTTGGCAAAGCCTATTAATACCAATAAAAGATGGCAAAACATTATTACAACTAATAAGACAGATGGCAATGGATTTTAGTCCTGAAGAAAAGCCATAAAAACACACTGAATATTTACAAGGATGAAAGATTTGTTAAATGGTGAGAAGTAAATTATGGCACTGTTAAGGCATTTTAAGAGCATGCCACCGTGGAGTCAAATAAGTGAAGTCGGTTCCGAAAAGACATGTCACCTGTCACTTTGGATACTTGTTTACATTGCCAGTCATTTGTACTCCATTGTGAAGGATGACTCAGATTAAATTCAGGCCATCACCCTTCACTGTAATTGGATTGCTAATTCTGCAGTACTGAGTTTGGCTTCTGCTCAGCAGTTGGCCTAAGGTTATAAACTGTACTATTTATTAAGCCTTATTAAGACTGCTGTCAGCTATAATCATATTGCTCCTCCACACAAAACCCTTAGTAGCTCCCTGCTGCCTTCCTAATTAAGTCCATACTCCTTATCTTGGCATTTGAAAAGTCCTTTACAATATGTTGCTAACCTTCCTTTCCAGTCTTGTTTTCTTACCAATCCTCCCAAGATTGTCCTACTACTTCTTGTTTCTCAAACACACATTCTAATCTCTATCCTTTACCATGTCACTCTGACTGGAATGTTTTTTATTGCCTCTCCTTGTTAACATCCCATTCCCACCCATCCCTTTACTTGAGCAATGTGTTACCATGCTTTCCAGATCTAAAAATACATTGTCTATTAAATAATTTAAGTGGTATAGATGAGAAGCCTATCTGCTTCTGGAGAGACAGCTTTGATTTTGAAATCTAGATCTTTCTTCTACTTGCTGGATGACCTTGAACATGTTAAATGAGATCCCCACATATAATAATCCTTTCATAATGACTGGAACAATGTAGAAAATTAGTATATACTAGCTTCCCTTACCCCAATTTCTCCAATTCAACATGGTCCCTTTCCTTTCTGAATTACACAGGATAGATACCACTCCAACTGTGGCACCTGGGAGCTGATCACAGTCTCTTAGCACTAGTCACACTGGAAATACCTACTCTTTCATCACTGATAAATTATTGACAGTGCATTTACAAACCAACACCAAAAGACCATTAATACCATGAAACACAGTCCCAAATATCATAAATCAGTTTAAGTACAGAAATTTAACATAGCTCCTCAGATCCTTATTTATACTAAAATATTATTGGTTAAGAAACAAAAAGCACTGTACAGTCTAGCAACAAAAATATAAAATAGTAAATTAAAATTATATACAGCAGGCTGTGTGCAGTGGCTCATGTCTGTAATCCCCACCCTTTAGGAGGCTGAGATGGGTGGATCATTTGAGTTCTGGATTTCAAGACCATCCTGGTCAACATGGTAAAATCTTGTCACTACTAAAAATACAAACAACAACAAAAAGTTAGCTGGGCCTTGTGGCAGACACCTGTAATGCCAGCTACTCTGGAGCGTGAGGCAGAAGAACTGCTGCAACCTAGGAGGAGGAGTTTGCAGTCAGCTGAGATTGCACCACTGCACTCCAGCCTGGGTGACAGATTAAGACTTTGTCTAAAAAAAAAAAGTAGATACAGCATTAGGTATATATTAATCCTGATTTATTACTTACAATAGGATAACTACTGTAGACTCTGAGACCTGGATCTACTTTGAAGACTAGAAAGCATACAATTAAGATTATTTTATTAAAAAAAAAAAAAAAAAATCCAAGTATTAACCCTTAACCTACTGAAAGTCTTTTCAGTGTTACTGAAAATGTATCTTAATTTGTTCTTACTCATCTTAATAAATGTTTAACAATCACTACCTCTGTCTAGGATACCTAGAATTTTCAAAGATTTTAGAGTCTTATGAAGGCTTGGTCGACATCAATGTCTTTCCAAGCTCAATAGACACTGATGTCTAGCACATAGATTGACAAATCACAGTGAGTATTAGAAGGGATTGTTAATCCTGAGAGTACCTGGAGAGGACAGTAGAATTCTCAGGGTCAACTACCTGTACGTGCTTGAATACACATTTTGGCTTAAAAGGAAATGACTGTGATCAAAAGCAAGGTGAGGCCAAAGCCAAAATTATCATAGAAAAGCTTACTAAAAACAGGATTCCTATGGGATGAATGCAACATTTCTTTAAAGTTTCTGCAAAAGTAAAGCATTTATTTACAAAATTAAATGAGGACAATGTTGAGCCCTGTATCAAACAAATTTTCTTTGGTTATTTGCCAAAAAATGTTCTGAGTCAGTCATACACAACTAAATGAATTCACTGGCAAGCAAGTAAAATTCATATGGTATTCATCAAGAGTAGCTTTCGGAACAATGCAAGCTATCATGTATCAGTAAATTTCTATAACACATTGAGCATAAATATTGTCTTTATAGAACCATAACAATAAATAGGATTATAGAAGAGATAAATGTACATGTCATTACCCTGCGATGATATATACACCTTTTTAGGAAAAATAATTTTTCTGATCATATAAATAATACAAATTTGTTATAGAACCTTTGGAAAATACAGAAAGCTACTAGAAGAGAAAAGTTACCCCAAATACTTGTAAAAAATAAAACGCAGTCTGCTCTCAGCCCATGAAAACTGAGGTGCACATCACCTGACTTGATCATAAATGTAATTTTATTTGAGAATAACATTTTGAGTCTAAAATCTCCTGACTCCTTGTGTACTCCACATTGAAAAATAATAATGCTCGTTCAGGAACTTTCTGTGCCAGCATAAATGTAGTTATGAAAATTGGCAAGAATACTTTTTTTTAAATTGCATTTTAGGTTTTGGGGTACCTGTGAAGAATATGCAAGATTGTTGCATAGGTACACACATGGCAGTGTGATTTGCTGCCTTCCTCCTCATCACCTATATTTAGCATTTCTCCACATGCTATCTCTCCCCATTCTCCCCATGCTATCTCTCCCCAACACCCCACCCCCTGCTGTCCCTCCCCTATTTCCCCCTGACAAACTCCAGTGTGTGATGCTTCCCTCCCTGTGTCCATGTGTTCTCATTGTTCAACACCCACCTATGAATGAGAACACGCAGTGTTTGATTTTCTGTTCTTGTGTCAGTTTGCTGAGAATGATAGTTTCCAGGTTCATCCATGGATGAGCTCGAAGTTCGAACTTATCTTTTGATGGCTGCATAATATTCCATGGTAAGAATACTTATGTAGGAATTGTTTACAGCCCAAAGGTCTATTTTGTTCTAATGCTATAAGCTGGCACACTGTTATTATGGTGACAATTTTAAAGAGGTCTGGAAATTGTTTCCACGATTGGGCTTAAAATAGTATTTACAGCCCAGTTTGAGAGATGGACTTTCAGGCCCAGAGGCATATTTTCCCCATCCTACTATCTGAAGCACAGGATGCCTACTGGGATTAGGGGGAAACTGATTTTTGTGCTACTGGATATGGCTGAGAAAACTTCCTATTGGCACAAAAAGCCTGGGGCAGCCAGACATAGTCAAAGTGAAGGCAATCAGAAAAAAAATTGAGGGTCAAATGTTAGAAATGCTAGTATTTCACAGGACTTGTGAGAATTACCTAATAAAACAATAATTTAAATGCGGGTAACATTTTTGAGTATTTAATATTAACATGCATCAGGAATGTACTAAGAATTTTCACTTTTAATCTTCACAATAATCCTCTGAAGTAGGTTCTGCTTTTCTCTGTACTTTGCTGCTGAGAAGCTGGGGATAAAAAAATTAAAATATCACAGTGCATATGAAAAAGAGAGTCATGACTGGAGCACTCTGACTCCAAAGTGTTCAATTCCCACACTGATAGTAAGATACTGCACATAATACAATAGCTTACTTTTAATGACCTAGAACTAACTCAGTCCTGAATGCGTGGGGCCCCCACCATATCTAAGGTGATATGGTTTCATCACAAAAGTTCAGAGGCAGTAGCCTGAGCCCCAAGCTCTCTAGATTCTAAAGGGCCAAAGTTTTGAGAGTCAAAATGTTGCACAGAAATCAGGGACTGAATAGGCAAGGCCTTATCACTGCATTATGGGTTTTTATTAAATATCATGCAATCAATATATATTATTTACTACTAAGCAGAAAGTAGGTATCATCTATTGTGTGAGGGACAAGGAATAAAATGAAAGCTTAGGGACTTTCTCTTCCAGAAGCATCACATGGGAGAAAAGGTATCTTTTACATGTCTCCTCTATGACATTAGAAGCTTCTTGAATGAACCAACTCTGTCTTCCTCACTTCGATATCTTTCATAGTGACAAATTATATGCCATCACATTGGTATTATATGCCAATTGTATACTATACAGTACCAAATGGGTATCTACTAGGTAAAGGCCAATGTGTTGAACCTGGCCTGAAGTGCTGTGCATGATGTATCATGCCACTCTCTTCCCTCTCCTTATCACCCAGTCTTCTCTTAGGTCTCTTAATTCCTTGAAGAAACAAGGAATTACGCAAACTACAGTTTGCCCACAGGCAAGTTTCAGCTTAAGTGTCACTTTCATAGGGCAGTCCTCTCTTTCCTGTATGCTAGGTCAAATTCCCTATAAATCAATCTCATCTCATAAAATACTTTTTCTTCATTATACTCATCTCAAATATTAGACACTTGTTTATGTAATTAATTATATCAGGGCAAAAACACTGCAGGTTTTACTTCCTGTTATAATCTCAGCACTTAGCACACAGTACCAGGTGCCTAGTGGAAACTCAGTAATCATGTATTAAATCAACAAAAACGTGAATAACTGGATGAATAAACATTTCTGAACAAATGAGTCATTTCTGGGGGACACATATAACACCACAGATGCAACAGAAACAGAAGAAGCCTGAGAAGCTTAGAGTTTAATACAAAATAGAGTCATAAGAAATTATTGTTGTCTTCTCTGGGATATTAATTTTAAAGTTGCTTGTTATACACATTCCATTACTCCTCTTTTCCTATGCCAGTAAGTCAACCATATAATGATTTTCTGCTTTGTGAGACACATCGCATATTGGCTTAGCTACATCTTAGGTTTTATAATCAGAGACTTTTGACTATTTCTTTGTTATGTTTATAAGCATTTGTATCCTCACTTGGTGCAGCATCCATTTTCAGGAATTACCTTGGAAGTCATTCAATGTTCTAAAAGGCCACTGCCTTCTGAAGGCTCAGGCCTCCTTTCGAAAGAAGGTTCCAGGTTGAGTTTGTGCTAATGAATTGATTCACTGAATACAAAAGGAATTACATATTTATTCTAAGAAAGAGTTACCAACAGTCAACATCTAACACTATTTCACATATAAAAGATCCTTAATAATCACTGGATTTGATTGGAAAACCAAGTAAGTTACAGGACTGTTAGTTTCCAAGCTAAATGAAACTCATTTAATTCTTTTGTTCAACAGATTCTCTTTACTGGCAAATAAAATATCAAAGCTAGAAACATGCTTATGAAGATATTAAAACCATAATTCAGTCTACAAAAGATTTGGTGTATATATATATATATATATATATATATATATATATATATATATATATTCTTTTCTTCCTAGAAATGGATGAAGCCAAGTGCAAATGCAAACTCAAATTTGCTTTGGCCTTCTAACCTCAGCTTGTTATTGAAATAATGGGAAATTACTCATTGTCAATTTACAGATTGAGATTTTGTTGGTAGTTTTTTTTTTTTTTTTTAAAGAGAGAGACAGAAAGTGTGTCTGTGTTTATTCCTGTCAGCATTTTCAAAAATGAATGCCAATAAATCAAAAAATTCTTCATTTTGGTATTTAGTGGCATTAGGCCTTGTCATATACTCTTCAAGGTAAAACATTTGCAAAATGACTCTTTAAGGAGAAAAATCAAGTACAAAAATAAATCATTTAATTCACTAAACTCATTTTAAAGGCTATATGCAGTTATTTTGTGTATTCCAGAAAAGAAAGTTCAACTAATTCTTTTTCTGTCATTAGCCCAACTGTTACTAAGCCTTTCTTTCAGTGCAACTATATCATCCCACTAAAATAAAGTCAGTCAGTAAATAACAAATATTCTTAAACAGTCTCTAGGAGTTGTGAATTAATTTCCATGGATGTTTCTTTTCTTTGAGCTTTACTTAAATTACACTAAATGTTTTAAGGTTTTTGCTTATTATTTTTACTATTTCGCTGGCTTTGGGTATTCAGTACATTTAAAATGTCTGGTATTTCTTGCGTATGAAAATTGTGAAATCCTTTCCCCCACCCAATTTTTTTTAAGACAGAGTTTTGCTGTTTCCCAGGTTGGTCTCAAACTCCTGGTCTCAAGCAATCATCCTGTCTCAGCCTCCAGAGTCACTGAGATTATGGGCACTAGCCACAATGACCAGCTAAATCCCTCTTGACAGGCCAAGTTCCCCTCCTGTCCATTTGGCTCCCACATACACCTCATCACAGAATACAAGGTCAGTCTTTTCTTCCTTCTGAGAAGCTAATGGGGTTATTTTATTGTGACTGCTACTTTCCTCAGCTAAGTCATGATTACACCCTGTGCATCTTGCCCAAAGAGCAGAAACAATTGAAAGAACATATAAAACAAAATTGTTGGCATGTATAAAGTTGACATTAGTGAAGAGAAAGGAACCTTCCCACTGAATTTGCCACCAGTGAGATATTAGTTTGCTCTTATTGGAGTCCAATAATTCTATTTTGGAAGAGGGAAGATAAAGTAATAAAGCCAGGCTTTATTCCCTCTTGAAACAGTAAGTGAAATCATGTATGTCTAAGTCTTTACAAAGTAAGGGACCTAAAGCAAGAGGTGGTGGAGGAGAAGAAGGAGAAGTCTCACCAACAAAGAACTGATACTAATGTAAGTCATATCTGAACACTGTTGAATACAGCTAAGGATTTTAAAAATTGCATGAGCATTGGGAAAATAAACCTTTGAATTGTATATCTCTTGTGCTAAAATGTTCATCTCATCACTTAGTTTAAAAGAACTAAAAGTAGCTATTCCAGAGAGAAGAACCATTCTTGGCTTTGGTAAGTATCTAAAACAATACTGTAATTCAGGAGTTCTTAAGAGAAACATGATTTGGGGATCGATAATTTTTTGCTGAGTATGGGCTGTCCTCTGCATTGCAGGATGTTTAGCAGCATCACTGGCCTACATCCACTAGATACAACCTCAAAGCCACGGCAGTTAGACATATTTCAAGACATGCCTTTCCTCTATATCTCCTTAGAAGCAAAACTACCCCTTGGTTGAGAACTGTGGCTGTTACTGATGGATAGCACTACGTATGGTGGGGATCTGGTCAATAGTGCCTGACTACACTAGTGAAGGCTTCCCAAACAATATGATGCTTGAGCTGAGTTTTCAAGGTGAGAAGAATTGTACAGAAGGACAAAATAAACCCTTTCCCCCATGAGGAAATATCAACAAAGAGCTCACAACTGAGCACATTCAGGGTTAGTACTGGTAACTTCTGGGTCAATGAATTCTCCAAACTGTACAAGTACAGTTGCTCTAGCATGCTCTCCTTCCACCATGACGTTTCAGAGAGTTTGTGCTGCTGAACGATGGTGTCATGTAATAAGTAACAGTACTGGCTCAATCGTTACCCAGCTATGTGATCTTGGGGAAGCTGTCTAATTCTTGAGAATTTCAGTGCCTGCATCTGTAAAATGAAGGTGTTCAATTAGTAGATGACCTTAACTGCCCCTTCAGATTAAGAAATTCTTTAATAAATCTTTCAATTTCTCAGAGTATTCTTTCTTCTCATTAAAATGGGCACCCTTCATGTTATATTGATTTTCAGTGGGCACTAATCAAACAGCAATTCTAATAAGTTAGGTACAGCAAACTGATTAGAAATGCATTCTCAATTCTCATGGTCCTCTGGGGAAAATTAGTCAGATTCAAAGGAGAACTCACTCACCCTTCAGAGAAATCCCAGCATTATTGCACTGACAGTGAATTAAGTTGCTCAGATAGTATCAGTTTCAAAGATTTACATCTTGTCATGTGTTAGCCTGTCACAGATGTATACACATAACATATTAATATGCTTCAAAAATTATGAAATATTTCCACAAAAAAAGAGAGGGAAACATTTACTTTAATACATAATCCATAGTTTTCAGATGCTTTTTAAAATAGTCTCTATATGTTAGAGAATTTTTAGGGTAACAGCAAATCTGAGTAGAAACTACAGCATTTTCATATAGAAAGAAGTATAGTGCAGAAGTAATTGCATATAGTGCAGAAGTAATTGCAGCTTTGCCATTACTATTAACAGCAAGAATCACAATTACTTTTGCACAAACTAATAGTACATTTGTTACAAGTGATAAGTTTACATGGACGTGACATTATCACCCAAAGCCCATAGTTTCCAGGAGGATTTGCTCTTGATATACATTCTATAGTTTTGACACAGGTATAATGACATGTATCCACCATTACAGTATCATATAGATAGTTTCACTGCCCTAAAAATCCTCTGTGCTCTACCTATTCATCCCTCTCCTGAGTAATCCCAGGCATCTGCTGATCTTTTTATTGTCTCTATAGTTTTGCCTTCTCCAGAGTGTCATGTAGTTGAAATCACACAGTATGTAATCTTTTTGGGTTGGCTTCTTTCATTTAATAATATATATTTAAGATTTCTTAATAACTTTTCATGGCTTAATAGCTCATTTATTTTCAGCATTGAGTAATATTCCATTGCCTGAATGTACCGCAGTTTTTCTTTGCTTCGTCTACTAAAAGGACATCTTGGATACTTCCAAGTTCTGGCAACTATGAAGAAAGTTGCTATAAGTCTCAGTGTGCAGGTTTTCTCAGGGAGACAGGCACTTTTCAAAACATATATAAGTGCAGATATACATACACACACACACACACACACATCGTTTCTGAATTGGCTCTCTAATCTTATTTGATTTAAATATTTCAATGACTTCCTTTTCAGTAGTAAAGAGAGTACTGATACTACATGTTTGATCTGGCAACAGAAATACACAAATATGTGCATTAGAAACTCAGTCAATCACTTATAAGAAGCAAGGAGCTGAGTGATTGCATATAATAACTTCTGACATTTTTTGGAAAAGTAACACACATAATAAGCCTGGCTATTCACTCCTAATGTTTCTGGACAAAGTGGGGAAGGGAAAGAATGAGCTTATAGATTCCAATTCCCAGTGTTTATGTGGTAGAAATGACCTGAAGTCTTCTATGTGGGCCCTGAAGGAAACCTGTAACTCCTGTAGTCATAGGGCTGAGATTGATGAAAATCAAATGCAGAATCTCATCTTGCAGCTGGCTAAATTATAACACAAGTTGAACTCCCAGTCTCACAGGGTCTCTACTGTTAAAATGAGGGTATTAATTGAGGAAAAATGGGATCCAGTAAGTTGGGATGGAGATATGTGGGAAAACCCTGATGAAGATGGGGACATTGAGCCCCTAAATCTGATGAATCTTCTTTACCAGTAGAAGTTTCCCTACCCTCAGTAGAAGAAGTTTCTCCCCACAGCAGAAGTGGCCTCCCGACTCCCAGCAGAAATGGCTTCCCATCTCCCAGCATCCCCACACCAAGCAGTAGCAGCATTTCTACCTTCAGGTGAATTTTGTCCCCCCACAACCCCAAGTGTTATAGGGCTTTCTACCCCCGTCTGAAAGCCCTTATACCACTTTGTCTGATTTGTTTCTAGATCTGTAACAAGATTTAAGATCCTATAGGCCACTAAAAGTGAGGTTCAAAGTGTGACTCATGAAGAGTTGTGCTACTTTTCAAAAAAATATTTGAATTTTCTAATGTACACAGACAAAATCCAGGGAACATGTGTGGGTATGGATACTAAGAGTATGTGATAATGGCGGAAGGAACATAAAGTTGGATCAGGCCAAATTTATTGATCTGGGCTCGAGCAGTTTATTTGGTTGGCTGAAACATGGACCAAAAGGTGGTCCACAGTGAACAAGTTGGAAATGCCAGACCTTGCTTGGTTTATCATAGAGGAAAAATTCAAAGGCTCAAGGAGAATAGAATGTTAGGGCAGACTTGTCATTTGTGGTCTACCTATATAAACTGGTGAAATCCAGAAAACATACCCTTGATCATAAGTATGAAAAATAAATTTGTGTGGCAGGCCTCAGCATCCTTGAAGAGCTCCAAGACTACTCTTTTCTGTAGGCCAGACCTTACAGTAGGAACTACACCCACTGATTTGGGAAAACTTAATGCAGTGGGAATAATTGAAGTGCAATGTGGCAGAGGCCAAGTGGCAGCACTCAACTGACACAGGGAAGGTGGGCAATGTTTCTGTAATGGGCAGAAATGTCAAAGCAGCAATCAGAATATCCTGAGTCTTGTAGACCTGTGGCATTATCTAGTTGATCATGATGTTTCTAGAAGTAAAGAAGTAAGAAGCCTACTAAATTCTTACTTCATATGTCTAAGCAGAACAGTCTTGGTCAAGTGAACAGAAGCCTAACCTGAATCATAAAAACAGAGAGTCAAATTCCCTTAATCAATTCCCAGACCTTTGGAGAAATACTGGACATTGGTTTTGAGCTAACATTAATTTCAGGAGACCTAAACATCACTGTAGTTCACCAACGTAAGGACTTATGAATAAGTCCTTTGAAATTTTAGTTCAAAGCCATCTCACAGTGGGTCTAATAAGTCCCAGGACCTATCCTGTGGTTATTTTCCTAGTTCCAGGATGCATAATAGAAATAAATATACTCAGTTGCTGGCAGAATCCTCACATTTGTTTCTTAACCTGTAAAGTCAGGACCATTATGGCAGAAGACCAAGTAGAAACCACTAGAACTGCCTCTACCTAGAAATATAGTAAGTCAATGGCAATACTTCATTCTTAGAGGGACTGCAGAGATTAGTGCCACCATCAAGGACCTGAAGGATACAGATGTGGTAATTTCCATCATATTACCATTCAATTCGCCTATCTGATCTGTGGAGAAGACAGATGGATCTTGGAGAATGACAGTAGATTATCTTTCTTTTTTTTTTTTTTTGATAAATCTATTGTTTTAACAGGAAAGGTTTTACCCATAGATCTCAGTAATTTGTAAACATAAGTAATTTTTAAGATCAAGAAGAATGCAGCATTGATGATTTTTTTATTGCATTTTAAGTCTTGGGGTACATGTGCAGAACATGCAAGATAGTTGCATAGGTACACACGTGGCAGTGTGTTTTGCTGCCTTCCTCCCGTTCACCCACATTTGGCATTTCTCCCCAGGCTATCCCTCCCCAGCTCCCCCCGCAGCTGTCCCTCCCCTATTCCCCCCAATAGATCCCAGTGTGTAGTGCTCCCTTGCCTGTGTCCACGTGTTCTCATTGTTCATCACCCGCCTATGAGTGAGAACATGTGGTGTTTCATTTTCTGTTCTTGTGTCAGTTTGCTGAGAATGATGTTCTCCAGATTAATCCATGTCCCTACAAAGGACACGAACTCATCATTTTCGATTGCTGCATGATATTCCATGGTGTATATGTGCCACATTTTCCCAGTCCAGTCTATCATCGATGGGCATTTGGGTTGGTTCCAGGTCTTTGCTATTGTAAACAGTGCTGCAATGAACATTCGTGTGCATGTGTCCTTATAGTAGACCGATTTGTAGTCCTTTGGATATATACCAAGTAATGGGATTGCTGGGTCAAATGGAATTTCTATTTCTAAGGCCTTGAGGAATCGCCACACTGTCTTCCACAATGGTTGAACTAATTTACACTCCCTCCAGAAGTATAGAAGTGTTCCTATTTCTCCACACCCTCTCCAGCATCTGTTGTCTCCAGATTTTTTAATGATCGCCATTCTAACTGGTGTGAGGTGGTATCTCAATGTGGTTTTGATTTTCATCTCTCTAATGACCAGCGATGATGAGCATTTTTTCATATGTTTGTTGGCCTCATGTATGTCTTCTTTTGTAAAGTGTCTGTTCATATCCTTTGCCCATTTTTGAATTGGCTTGTTTGTTTTTTTCCTGTAAATCTGTTTGAGTTCTTTGTAAATTCTGGATATCAGCCCTTTGTCAGATGGGTAAACTGCAAAGATTTTTTTCCCATTCTGTTGGTTGCCGATTCACTCTAGTGACTGATTCTTTTGCCATGCAGAAGCCGTGGAGTTTCATTAGGTCCCATTTGTCTATTTTGGCTTTTGTTGCCAATGCTTTTGGTGTTTTGGTCATGAAGTCCTTGCCTACTCCTATATCCTGAATGGTTTTGCCTAGATTTTCTTCAAGGGTTTTATGATGCTAGGTCTTATATTTAAGTCTTTAATCCATCTGGAGTTAATTTTAGTGTAAGGGGTCAGGAAGGGGTCCAGTTTCTGCTTTCTGCACATGGCTAGCCAGTTTTCCCAACACCATTTATTAAATAGGGAGTCCTTTCCCCATTGCTTGTTTTTGTCAGGTATATCAAATGTATGGTTGTAGATATGTTGTGTTGCCTCCGATGCCTCTGTTCTGTTCCATTGGTCTATATCTCTGTTTTGGTATCAGTACCATGCTGTTTTGATTACTGTAGCCTTGTAGTATAGTTTGAAGTCTGGTCGTGTGATGCCTCCTGCTGTATTCTTTTTGCTTAGAATTGACTTGGCTATGAGGGCTCTCTTTTGGTTCCATATGAAGTTCAAGGTGGTTTTTTCCAGTTCTGTGAAGAAAGTCAGTGGTAGCTTGATGGGGATAGTGTTGAGTCTGTAAATTACCTTGGGCAGTATGGCCATTTTCACGATATTAATTCTTCCTAACCATGAACATGGAATGTTTCTCCATCTGTTTTGGTTCTCTCTTATTCCGTTGAGCAGTGGTTTGTAGTTTTCCTTAAAGAGGTCCCTTACGTTCCTTGTAGGTTGTATTCCAAGGTATTTTATTCTCTTTGTAGCAATTGTCAATGGCAGTTCGTTCTTGATTTGGCTCTCTTTAAGTCTGTTATTGGTGTATAGGAAAGCTTGTGATTTTCACACATTGATTTTATATACTGAGACTTTGCTGAAGTTGCTTATCAGTTTCAGGAGTTTTTGGGCTGAGACGATGGCATCTTCTAGATATACTATCATGTCATCTGCAAATAGAGACAATTTGGCTTCCTCCTTTCCTATTTGAATATACTTTATTTCTTTTTCTTGCCTGATTGCTCTGGCTAGAACTTCCAGTACTATATTGAAGAGGAGTGGTGAGAGAGGGCATTCTTGTCTAGTGCCAGATTTCAAAGGGAATGCTTCCAGTTTTTGCCCATTCAGTATAATATTGGCTGTTGGCTTGTTGCAAATAGCTTTTATTATTTTGAGATACGTTCCATCAATACCGAGTTTATTGAGAGTTTTTAGCATAAAGGGCTGTTGAATTTTGTCATAGGCCTTCTCTGCATCAATTGAGATAATCATGTGGTTTTTGTTTTTGGTTCTGTTTATGTGGTGAATTACGTTGATAGACTTGCGTATGTTGAACCAGCCTTGCATCCCCGGGATGAATCCTACTTGATCATGATGGATAAGTGTTTTGATGCACTGTTGCAGTCGGCTTGCCAGTATTTTATTGAAGATTTTTGCATCTATGTTCATCATGGATATTGGCCTGAAGTTTTCTTTTCTTATTGAGTCTCTGCTGGGTTTTGGTATCAGGATGATGTTGGTCTCATAAAATGATTTGGGAAGGCTTCCCTCTTTTTGGATTATTTGGAATAGTTTCAGAAGAAATGGTATCAGCTCCTCTTTGTGTGTCTGGTAGAATTAGACTGTGAACCCATCTGGACCTGGGCTTTTTGTGTGTGGTAGGCTCCTAATTGCTGCCTCAACTTCAGACCTTGTTATTGGTCTGTTCATAGTTTTGGCTTCCTCCTGGTTTAGGCTTGGGAGGACACAAGTGTCCAGGAATTTATCAATTTCTTCCTGGATTACTAGTTTATGTGCATAGAGTTGTTTGTAATATTCTCTGATGATGCTTTGAATTTCTGTGGAATCTGTGGTGATTTCCCCTTTATCATTTTTTATTGCATCGATTTGGTTATTCTCTCTTTTCTTTTTTATCAGTCTGGCTAGTGGTCTGTCTATTTTGTTGATCTTTTCAAAAAACCGGCTCTTGGATTTATTGATTCTTTGAAGGGTTTTTCATGTCTCTATCTCCTTCAGTTCTGCTCTGATCTTAGTTATTTCTTGTCTTCTGCTAGGTTTTGAGTTTTTTTGATCTTGCTCCTCCAGCTCTTTCAATTTTGACGATAGGGTGTCAATTTTGGATCTCTCCACTCTTCTCATGTGGACATTTATTGCTATATATTTTCCTCTAGAGACTGCTTTAAATGTGTCCCAGAGATTCTAGTATGTTGTGTCTTCATTCTCGTTGGTTTTGAAGAACTTCTTTATTTCTGCCTTCATTTCATTGTTTATCCAATCAACATTCAGGAGCCAGTTGTTCAGTTTCCATGAAGCTGTGTGGTTCTGAGTTAGTTTCTGAATTCTGAGTTCTAATTTGATTGCACTATGGTCTGAGAGACTGTTTGTTATGATTTCAGTTGTTTTGCATTTGCTGAGGAGTGCCTTACTTCCAATTATCTTAAGCTAAACTAGGTGACTACTCCAATTGCAGCTGTTGTGCCACATGTGATTTTATTGCTTGATGAAATTAACACATAACCTAACACCTGGTATATAGCTACTGATCTGGCAAGTGCCTTTTTCTCCATCCTTGTCAATAAGGCCCACCAGAAGCAGTCTGCTTTTAGCTGGAAAGGCCAGCAATACACCTTCACTGTCCTATTTCAGAGACATCAATTCTCCAATCCTCAGGCTAAAATATCATAGTTTTCTGGAATCTTGGTCACTTTTCCCTTTCACAAAATAATATGCTGGTTCATTACATTGATTGCATTATGCTTAGTAGACCTACTGAGCAAGAAGTAGCAACTACTTAGACTTACCACATGCCAGGGTGGGAAAAAAACTGACAAAAATTCAGAGGCTTTCTACTTTGGTGAAATTTCTAGGGGTCCATGGGTGTTGGGGCATGCTGTGGTATATCTTCTGAGATGAAGGGTAAGTTTTTGCATCTGGTCCCCCCTACAACCAAAGAAGAGGTCTCTTTGGAGTTTCAAGGTCACATATTCCTCATTTGTGTGTGTTACTACAACTAATTTACCAAGTGACCGAAAAAGCTGCCAGGCCTTTGTCAGATCCCTACAGGTGAATCATAGTGTAGGCCCTTAAAATTTCAGAGCAAGGCCCTGCCATCACTTGTAGATAGATAACTACTCTGCTTTTGAGAAACAGTCACCAGGCCTTAGTAGACACCGCTTAACCAGAGGAAGATAAGACCATACGCATGGTCTGCACATGGTTGTACAGGATATGCAGGTAAACCTGAAAGAGAACAGACAGCTGCAGCACTACAGCTTTCTTTCTGGGACATCCCTGAAGTACAATGGTAAGGCAAATCCTCCTGTGGGCAGAACGTCAAGCAGTGCACCTGGTTGTTCACTTTGCTTGGAAGGAGAAATGGCCAGATATGTGATGACATTCAAGGACTGTGGCCAATGATACAACTGGATGGTCTAGAACTTGGAAGGGACATGACTGGAAAACTGGTGATAAAGAAATTTGAAACATTTGCGAAATAGTTTCAAATAAAACTCTCTTTGGAAATATTTTACTTTTCATTTGTCTTTAATTCCCCATTTTCTTTAACTTACTCTTCGCCATAATACATACTAACACACTGACATTTTTAGTAGCAGCTACTAAACCATTTGATTAAATTAAAAAGTAAAAATAACTCTTTACTCCTCCAAAACACATACCTACTTTTATCTATCTGTCATAATCCACCCAGAAGAACTGGGATATTTTGGAGCATGTTTTATTTACATATTGCAATTACATACTCTGTCTCTAAGCATGATTCAGAATGAAACCTCATTATGGAGATATTTAATACAGACATTTCATTTTATAACCCAACAAATTTAAGTCTTATTTATTTTCTGTCTAAATTGGATGTTATAACTCAGTATTTCACTCACAAGTAATCTGCCAACTCTGGCTATAAAATTATAAAATAAAACCAATTTATGTTAATTAAAAATAAAGGTTTAAAAATATTATCAGTATTTTAATACCTTTGAAAAATGAGGAAACTGACTGAAAAGAGTAATTTTGCTAGTGTTGGAAAATCCTGGGAATCTTCCAGTCTAAAAATATTCATTGTGTTTCACCCTCTTTGAGGAGTATTTTTAGGAGGGTAGAAATTAAACCAGAATAATGAAACCCAATGTAGTTGAAATTGATAGCTTTGTTGTACATACATAGAAAGTAGTTGTATTCAATTTGAACATGATTTCCAATTTTTCAAATGAACTTCCCTTGTTACTGCAGGAAGATTTGTCATTTAAGAAAAAATGCTTTAGAGCATCTACTATGTACTCTTTGGAGGTGATATAAAGAATATTCCTGACTTAAGGATGTTGCAATATGCTTGGGAATGTGGTGCATGGACACCTTAATGATGTCAGAATAAATACAAAGAACATAAACCCAAACGACCATTAAACTAGTGTAACATATGCAACTGCTAAGAGTCACATAGTGAAACAATCAAAATAGTTGGAAGGCTTATAATCAAGAAATGACTTTTAAAAAAGTGAATTTTGAAAGAGCAAAACACAGGTCATTTTTGTGAAAAAATTAAAATAAGTTAGGGTTATTAACAAAAAGTAGAAGAGGATGGACACAAAACATATTGCTTTATATACCAGCCTGGTGATAAGTTTTCCTTAATTAACCAGAAACAAAGATTCTTGATGCAAGAAAATATGAACTGATATTTTCTACAGAACTCTTTATTTTATCATAGAGGCAGCAAAACTCAGGAGTTACAAGCTTGCAATCTGGAGTCAGACTGTCTGAGTTCAAGCCTGACTTTGCCAGCAATTAGCTGTGTGACCTTGTGTAACTTACTTGACTTTTTTGTACCTTGTCTCTCATTCGTAAAACACAGATACTAGTAGCACCTGCCTATGCTATAGTGTGTTACATCTGTTTGATTAAACTGGGAATTACATTTCCTAGGATCCCATCCCTGTATGGCTCTGGGTTATTCTGGTCAAAAGAGGCCTTCTAATCAAAGTCTGAATGTCATATATAATACTTCAGAGCGGCTTCTTTGTGGATGGTAAAATTCTATTCCAAATCATATTTGTTAACTATTCACATCCATCACTGTAGCAACCTTTTATTTTGTAATGAACTTTGAAATATGATATATTGGATGAGGTAACTAGCATCAGATTATAAAACCCAAAACAAGCTGTAATAACTCCTTTCTATTTTGACTGCTTCTGGCCAGGTAAACAGCTGGGAGCTCAATGAAATAATGATAATAAAATACTAGGATTGCTGTTGTCACAGCTGTATCACTGAATGCAAAGAAACCCGAGAAAATAGAGTATTATATTTCCCAAGTTCTTTTTACTATCTTTATTCATCTAATCTTGACAAGAATGCAATGAAGTGCACTGGGACAATTATGGAATTGATGCATCTGTGTCAGAGATGGGGAAATGTAACTCAGATCATTTAGTAGGCTCAGTGTCTAAGTGGTAGTTATTTCCACTTAAACTTCACAACATCTCAGTATTTTCAAGTGGCCTTTTGGGTACACCAAGATCATAGAAGGTATAAATAAATAAAGACAATAGTGAAAAAGTAAAAGATTGAGTATTCCAACTTCATTGAGAAGACTTTGTGGGGGGAGGGATTAAACAGAAATTTAGGGAAAAATGAGAAAAAAAATCCCCAGGTGTGCGTTTGAAAGGATTATTTTTAGAGAACAATAATACTCAGTGAGTGAAACAGTGATTTATCAGCAGAAAGAAGAATAGCAAATAGCTATGTTTATACCCTCAGATGTCTGTATTATTTCAAGCGTAGGCCCTGATGAATGAAAACTAAGTGATTCACCAGAGGTGGGGTGGGTGGCACCTGAGCAATTCTTGCTACTCACCCCATTGAACACATTCCCAAGAAGGAAAGAGGAAAGCTTAAAGATAGTACAGTTAAAAAAAGGCATCTGGACCAACTATATTTGCAGAGAGCCATTTAATTTCCCTTAATCTTCCTGTGTGTTTGAACCGTACACACATCAGAGGGAAAAGAGGCTAATTAGTTTTATACCTATTCAGTATTCAAAAATAGAAAGGGTTATGATCACTGACCCATCATTTCCCATTCCTTGCCCAAGGCAGAATATGCTCATGTGGCAACTGACTCGTTCTTTTTCCTAGAGTGAATGGGGCTTGCTGCAGCAGCTCTCAATCCTGCTGCAAACAGGAAGTAGCTGGAAAAATGCTTTTAAACACTCGGATGCCCAGGCTGCACTCTGTACCAACTAAATCTAAATCTCTAAAGAGTATGATTGGTGCATCCATATTTTTCAAAATTCCCCAGATGACTCTGATGTACAGCTAAGTTTAAAAATAAAGGAAGACCATGGAAATGCAATTACTGATAGTGTAGACCACAACTCAGCTAGTGAAGAGAACCAGTGATACAAAATTTATTTAGAAATAGGATCATTATAGAGGGAACCAAGTTAAAATTAACTCATTAGGTGGGTCCTAATACAATATGGCTGGTGTCCTTATAAAAGTAGAATTTGGACATGGACACACACCTATGTGAAGGGGAAGGCAGAAATCGGGGTGATTAATCTACAAGACACAGAATGCCAGAGACTGCCAACAAACTGCTGGAAGCTAGGAAAAGAAGCTTAAAAGACAGCCTTCAGAAGGATCCAACCTTACTGACATTTTGATTTTGGCTTCTGGTCTCCAGATCTGTGAGACAATACATTTTAGTTGTTTAAGACACTCTGTTGTACTTTGCAGTGGCAGCTATAGAAAACGAATGCAAAGCACAACTCGATATCTAACTTACAAGGCCAAGTTTAACATATTACAACATTCTCCTGCTTGAGTCATGTTGACTTTTAAAAGTAACTGTTGATTTATGGAAAAAGATGGTTGAGGTACATTCTTATCAGCTAGCTTTTTGTTTTTCAAAGTCAGAAAATAGAAGTCTGCAAATTTAAATCCCAAACAGAAACTAATAAATATTTATTTCATTAAAATTCCCAAAAGTATAATCATCTTATACTGAACTCTTAAAAAAAATCCCATACAGACTATAAGTAATGAAGATCTAGAAAAAAAGTCTTCAGGAAACTATGACTAGAATGCCACCACTAAGTAGGCCTTTAAAAAAGTTAATTGAATTTTTAAAATCAGAAGATAGAAAAATCTATTCAGTAAAAAGTAAGACTCCTTCCCACCCGTGCACCATATGGTTGTTCTTATGATTCAAAGCTGTGACCTTTCTCTCCTCATCCTTACCCCACCTTCCTTAGGGCTACTCTTAAGCCCTAAGGGGGGTTTTAAAATTTACATACACATCATTAGTTTAATTTTTCGATAAGAAATGTATGCACAAGTACCAGAATTTAAATGGTGCAGCAAAGTGCAAGATCTCCAAGTAAATCTCCTGCCACCCTTCTTCCCAGAAAACCTAAGGTAATCAATATCACCAAGGTTTTGGACAAACTTTCCAGGATACTCAATGTAATATGGATAATTTATACATACATATTTTAATATAAATAGTAGCATATTATACATATTGGTCTGCAAATTGCTGGGGGTTTTCCTTGCATTTAATAATCCATGTTGGAATTGTTCCAAATCATTATACATATAGATCATGCATTTGTTTTTGAATAAAATTGTATTTTTAAATAATTTTAGTTTCAAAGACAGCATAGAGAGTTTCTGCGTACTCCTCATCTAGCTTCTCCTATCACTAACACCTTACATGACTATAGTGTATTTGTCAAAACTAAGACATTAACCTTGGCATATTACTATGATTGGTGCAAAAACAATAGCGGTTTTTACCATTAAAAGTAATGGCAGAAAGCACATTTACTTTTGCACCAACCTAATAAAAACTGCAGATTTTATTTACCAGTTTTTCCACTGTCTCCTTACTGTTTGAGGGTCCAGTCCAGGGAACCCTACTGCATTCAGTGTCATGTCCCCTTAGTATCCTCAAGTCTGCGATGGTTTCTCAGTCTTTTCCTTCTTCTTTATCACCTCAACAGTTTTAAGAATGTCTGTCAGGTCTTTTTGTAGAATGTCCCCTGTCTTTGTTTTATGGCATATTTTTTCTCATAATAACTAGGATTACATGTTTGGGGAACATTCTCACAGACATGAGGCGCCTTCCTCCCCACATCCTGTCAGGGGACGCATAGATGAATGTCACATATCGCCAGCAATGTTAACTTTGATCACTTGGCTAAGGTGGTATCTGTCAGGTTTCTCTACTGTAAAGTTACTCTTTCTTCCTTTCCAAACACTATTCTTTGTAAGTGAGACACTAAATATGACCCAGTCTCCAGCAGAGTAAAATTAAGCTCCACCCTATGAAGGGAGTTATATCTACATATGTTATTTGAAAGTGTTCAAAGTGGAATATTTGTCTGTTCTCTATTTAGGTATGTATTTATTGATTTATATAAGTAGGCACTTATATAATAATATAACTTTTTCCCATTGTCTATCGTTGCCACCATGTAAGAAGTGCCGTTTACCTCCTGTCATGATTCTGAGGCCTCCTCAGCCATGTGGAGCTGTAAGTCCAATTAAACCTCTTTTTCTTCCATGTCTTTATCAGCAGCATGAAAACAGACTAATACAATACTATATCTCATGCCTACTGATGGCTCCAACTCCAATTTAACATCACAGGATTCATTCTAGACTGCTCCCTTTGCTTATTTTATCTTTTATCTGATGGTGATAAATCTGGCTCCCATAATCTAAAAGACACACATATATTAATACATATGACATGGCTTTAGAATTGCTAATGGGTATCCCTATGCACAGTTCCTTTTGTTTCTAGCTTTTCAATTTCCAGAGAAAACAGTATTCCCCAAAGTTATTTCGGTCAATTACTTCCCCCACCACACTACTCTTAGTGAGGTTATAATATGCATTTGTAAAATGTTAGATTTCTTTCTCAGTCTCCATTTCATCCTGAGATTCTCAGGCTGATCCTTTTGAAAATTTATTTGCATGTATAAGTTCATACTGATGATGCACAGTTCCATGGACTTTGAAAAATGCAGTCACATTCCTGCCACCCAAGTAGCATGTGGAACAGTCCCATTACACTCAGAGTTCATTTGTGCAGCTCCTTTTAGTCAACTATCGTCCTCTCCCCCAAACCCTGCAACCACTGAACTGCTCTTCATCCCTACACTTTTTCCAAAACGTCAAATAACTGAAGTCAAATATGTAGTTACTTGGGTCTAGCTTCTTTCAGTTGATGAAACATATTTAAGAGTCACCCATAACATGGTTAAAATCAATAGCTCCCACTCTTTATTGCTGAGTAGAATTCCATTATTTGGCTGTATCATAGAAGTTTATCCACTTACCAGCTGAAGGACATTCAGATAGTTTCCAGCTTTTAAAGATTATGAATATAGATGATATTCAGAATTCACAATGATATTTATAGTTTCTATTGATAATGATTATCAACATCATGGCACAGGTGCCAGTGTGGATGTCCATTTTAAGGTTTCTTGGGTAATTGCCTAAGAGTAAGGTTTCTGGGTTATATGGTAAGCATGTAGTTAATTTTGTAAAAAATTGTTTTGATCTTTTATTTAACCATTCTATTTAACCATATCTATTAAATATACCCTTTAAAAATTCCTCTAATTTTAAATATTTCATCTTTCAAAAAGAGCAACATGTGATCACAATTTTTGGGTGGCTGTGTGTCTATAGCTGGAAATATGTTTCCTGCCCCCAACTCTTTTTTTTTTTTGAGACAAGAGTCTTGCTTTGTCACCTGGTGCCAGGCTGGAGTGCAGGGGTGCAATCGCAGCTCACTGCAACCTCCACCTCCCAGGTTCAAGCAATTCTCCTGCCTTAGCCTCCCGAGTAGCTGGGACCACAGGAGCGTGCCACCATGCCCAGCTAATTTTTGTATTTTTTAAATAAAGACAGAGTTTTACCATGTTGGCCAGGATGGTCTTGATTTCTTGACCTCGTGATCCACCCACCTCGGCCTCCCAAAGTGCTAGGATAACAGGTGCCCAGCCTGCCCTCCAACTCTTAGAATAAAATATTACAGCTCAAAATGCCCTGTCATTGATTATTTAATCAGTGAGTAGATATTACATCTGTACAACAGTTATGGTCTGCCTTTTCAGGTAGAGATTCCATTTTAAAAATGATATTCTACTACTTCCCTAAAATTTATGCCCCACTGTTATTTTAAAATGTATCTTAAACAAAATTAGCTAAAATTATCTTTAAAATGTAGAAGTATCACCTTTTCCTTGGCTAACAATGTTTTCATTGTGTTTCTGATAGTATAAGCATATGGGAATATGAAATCCTAATGATAAGTATGTATTATGCAAGTCATATCAAGTACATAGTAAAATTTGATACTTAATATCTATAAAGAACATTATAAAATTCATAATATGTACATAAAATTTACTAGAAAAGTACATTTTTCAAAATTCCTATATTCTTAAACCATAAAGTAGTCCTTACATATCTGAGATATAGCACCTTTCAATCCACCCTATATACATCATTACTTACAAACACCATCAAGAAGGAAGGGGAAATAAGAATACTTATGATTATTTTAGTAGCATTTAAATGTTTGGAGATTTTTTATGTTTTAGACATAATATGGTTTTTTTTTTCTATCGACTGTTTCTTATAGCAATGGAAAGACTTTTACATAGATTGTAAAAGACAGATTACATAATACGTGATTTCTACTTTTATTCATTATGTAAATTAGCAGTTTGAAAGAAAAATTCAAAGCACTGATACAAATTGATGGCTAGATTATGATTTGTAACTATATTTTGAGATAATCTCAGCCCAGGCACATTGTAGTAAACTAATGAATAACTATCTCATGTGGTTTATGACATTAAAGATAGTGTTATCAATTTACTATTAGGAAATTTGTGTTGACTTATTCAGTCAATAAGGATAAGTTAATATTCACCTATACTGTTTCTACTAATTTCTCTTTGTCACACATTTGTGAGATTAATTAGAGTTAAAGTACAGATTGTAGCAACGAAAAGATTGCAGGTAATCAGCTTGCTGTGTAAGAGGAAGGAAACAGAAACCATATGGAATTGTGACTCAGAAAGGAAAATAATCTCAAGTTAAGTGGAGAAGTGGGAGAAGGATGGAAACAGTCACAGGTTCTCCAGATCCCCTGTGCAGGGAGCAATATGGTTTTAAAAGGAATTGGGGAAACTGTTTTGAAGCTGCATATGGCAGAAAATCTAAAAAACAACAAAACAAGCAAGCTGTTTTTATTTAGATTCAATGTCATTTGAGTCGGCACATCTATTGGGTGATAACCCCTATCCTGTGAAGAAATATCATAGCTATATTTACCTTTCCTAGAAAATTACTTTCCTATTTGCCCCTGTCTTTTAGATATTATCATCTATGACATACCTAGCTGGTTTAGGGTGATAACTAGGTTAGAGGAAAATTACAGAAAATCTCATTCTGAAGCTTCTTGGTTAAAGAGTATGAAATTCCCATGCATGACCAACTTTTTATGCTGATAAATCAGTGATATCATCACTGCATATCATAAGCAACAGGTTTTCTACATTTGGCACTACCTTACCGTATTTTATTGTCAATATAATATTCCCTCATATGGCTACCTCTGTGACCTTGCACATGCTCTGACTCACCTGGAAAAGTCTCTTGTCTCTTTATCAACCTAACTTATATTTTATCTTCTCCAACTGCCTACTTGACATCTTAGATGTGTTAAAGGCAACAACTCAAATTCAACATTTCCAAACTGAGCTCATAAATACTTCCCCCTCAAACCCAGTCTTCTTCCACTGTCCTCCACTAGAGTAAATAGGGCAATCCTTTGGTCCTTTACACAAAGCAAACATATATGCGGGGTGAGGATTTCCTATGTACAGGAAACTTTCTGTGCAATGGGAGTAAAATCACTCAGTTTCCACCAAGATTGAACACCCGCTGATTATTTGTAAGTCCTGAGGTCTCACTTGCCAGCAGAGCATACAGAGAGCCAACTGCCATTGACCACAGATGCACACAGGTTAGCAGACATCACCTGGTTCTTTTCAACGTCCTATAGCTCTGATGATGCTTTTGTGTCATGCTTCAAGCAAGGAATTATTTGTTGAGAATGGGAGGCCTTTTGGACAGAACATAACAATCCCAGCTGCTGTCTCCCTAACTCTCTGGGGCAGTACCGAGGTATGGTGAAAAGCCATCACTGCCCTAAGGGTTTTCATTGATACTTCTGGATTAAAGATCTGCAGATGCCTATTTTCTTTAAAATTTTCTATATTTTAAGTGTTTCTCTTCGTAAAGGATGACTTTATCCAGCATAAATAAATAAATCGTGTATAGAAAAACACTAACAAGAAAAGAAAAACATTTCAAATCTGTATGCTAACATTTTTAAAATTCTGAGTTTGCAGAGCTCAAAAGAAGGCACAAATAAATTTATCCTTCATAGGATATCAAAATATGGTTTAAAAACATTTGTTTTGGTATATAAAGTAATTAAAGGGACACAGACTTGAAATCTCATTTTAAATGGAGCATGTGTTTTTATTTGTTATGTTTCAGCATTCATTACTCAAAAATATTTTAAAGAAAGAACACATTTTTTCCCTTATGACTCAAATCAAGGAATGTATATCTTAGTCATGGAACACAGTCATCATTTTAATAAAGATGATTTATTATTTTTTATAGTACCACACACATAATATCATCTACATAAATTCTTAGCAATGCATGCCCAAAATTTCACATTGGATATTAACCCTGGCTGAATTAGACATAGAGCAAAATGTCAAAGTATTTTTTGTATATATAATTTCTGTATCTTTCTAAAACTTTTCATTGTGAAAAAATGACATAAGAATAGAAAGATAACCTAATGAATTCTTGTGATTCAATAATTATCAAGTCATCACACATCTTTAATAATTATCAACTCATGGCCAATCTTATTTTATCTGTACTTCTATTCACTTTCTCCAACTCCAATTATTTTGAAAACTTCATATCAGTTAAGTTTCTACATTTTTTAAAGGCAAACTCTACAAGAGATTAATGATAAACATAAGTAAATGTTGCCTTTAATTAATAACACTGCATTTATCTTCTTGTACAAAAACTAGTCCTATAGGCACAGGGTTGGTAGTTTCCTAACAAGAGTATCTGGGGGGACTTCCAAAGATCAAATGACCAGAACGCAGATCCTTTAGTCCTACTTAGTGCCTAACAGTGACTTAGAGGCACTTCCTAGAATTAAGTCATTCCCTCAAAATGTCCTAGGACAAAATACGAATAGACTGCCAGAAGGGAAAGTGTTATGAGACATACGCCTACTAACCGATCAATTTTTTTAGCTATTATGGTAAGTACCCTCAGTGTGATAGTGTAAAAATGAGAAATAAGACAAAAGTAAGTGGAAGATACTCTGAAGTTTCTAAGGAGAAAGTGGAAAAGAGGCAGAAGGACGTTGGGGGTAAAGTAAATCATCTTTGCTGACTTCATAATGTTGTCCATGTTCCTTTTGGTCCTTGTTTGTCAGCAAGGAAGAGAATCATCATCAGAAATGTGAATAAGTGATTCTCAAGTAGAGTTACTAAATCTGCACCTTTAGGAGACTAGTTAAAATTTCTAGTGAATCATTAACTTAAAGCCAAATCATATTGAAGAGTCTTAAGTGTGAGTCTACTTGGGTAATCTCTACATAATGACTTATAAGAGAATTCAGGTTTTCTGGAATAGAAATTATAAATTATTCTACTGTTATTACTATGAGCAAATTAACCTGTTTTTCAGTAACTAAATTTTCCTACTGAATTGTTGATTCTGCTCATATTGTTATGATTTTCTAAATTCTGCAGAATAGTAACATGACTATACTGTATGTGCAATACTTACGAACACATGCAACTGAAGCCAGGCTGCCTGGGTTTTAAGTGTTGTTCTAATACTTTCGTGCAATGTTAAAAAACTGCTTACCCTCTCTGTATCTCAGTTTCCTTGTGCATAAAATAGGAGCTAATGACAGTTTGCATCTTTTAAAGACGTTGTGAGGAATTAACTGAATTAATATATGGAAAGTGTTTAGAACAGTGCTTGGCACATAGAAAGCATTATGTAAGTGTAAACTACTATTCCACATACTCCCTTTCTCCCCCTCACCAGGAGGTAAACTCTAGAAAGCCTCATGTTTTTTGTCCATTAAGGTGTCCCCAGTAGTGTCCCAGTAGTGGGACTACCTTGGCACAAAGTAGACACTCAAGTAATATTTGCGGAATAAATAAATCTATAAAAATCTTAGTTATCTTACTAAGAATTTTTAAACATGAATTTGTATTACTTATTATGACATTAAAGAATAAAAATATTAAACAATCCTGCTGACATAAAAATTATAATTAAGCAAAAATCATGAAGGAAGAAAGTACAAATTCTGTAATTGCTACTTATATCCACAATGGATCACTTGTTTCGAGAAAGAGTCCTGCTCTGTCACCCAGACTGGAGTGCAGTGGCATGATCTCAGCTCACTGCAACCTCCACCGCCTGGGCTCAAGCAATTCTCCTGTCTCAGCCTCCTGAGTAGTAAGACTATGGATGCCTGCCAACATGCCCAGCTAATTTTTGTATTTTCAGTAGGAGTGGGGTTACAACATGTGGGCCAGGCTGGTCTTGAACTCCTGACCTCATGTGATCCACCCACCTCCGCCTTCCAAAGTGCAGGAATTACAAGCATGAGCCACCACACCCTGTCTATGATGCATAAATTTAAAATTCAAGAGCAAATGAAACTAATCCATATATATCTCCCAAAATTTGTCTTTCCAGTTAATATCTGAAGGCATTTATCATCAAATATGAAACATTAGTTTTATTGAGGTTGAATTTATACTTCTCTTTAGGAAGTAAATTCGTTTCTTTAGGTCAGATCTATATTTTTAAAAATAACAGGGAAAATGGGTTTGATCAACTTCCCACAAGCTTTCCAACCATATGGATTATTGCATGAATTACTGAAAAAGGATTTTAAAGTGTCAATTATAAACTAATTTAGGCTCTGTAGACACAGACATCATAGGCATGGTAGGGACATAGTATTCATGTTTATTGATTAATAACATTGTCTTATGAGAAAACACAGTCAAATACAGACACGCTTCATTTAACCAGCACTGACAGTACATAAGTGTTTCACAGAATTTAACTTACCAAATAGCCTAAAGTTATCTTGCCTTAATAGTGATAAAACATTTTCACGGGCAGCTTCTCAAAATGTATTCAATTCTTCCTTGCCTTTTTGTGTATAGTAGGCATTGCCTGATTAAACTTTATGTTGGATAACTTAACCTTTTCATAATGACTCAGGGTCATCATTAGCAAAATTAAGGATTACTCTGTGCTATAACACAATAATGGTCTCAGAAGTATTTGAGGTTTGGAAAGCTATTTATCTTACTAAAGGCTTTGGAGTGCTACAACTCTTCTTATTAGAAGGGGTCAAACTGAATACTCAGACTGAGTTCTGATTGTAGATCTCATTATTTAATTCCCAGACACTTGAGTTTTCAGGCTGTCCCTGGAAGAAACTCTCCTAAAGTGGAAGAGAACAGAGGGCTCTCGAGCACAGAGGACATCTACAGAAGCCCAAATAATTTTATACTATCAGCTTTCCAGCCTAGCTCATTGCCCCAAGCCATCAAAGCAGGAACATATAAGAATCAAGGTGCAGGACAGTAAAATGGTAGAATTTCTTAGGTCCTGTGCTACTGAAGCTCAACTTAAAGAACTGAAAGTCCTGTGAGACCTTGGGGCTAAGAATGGCATAAGAGCAGTATTAGGCCAAAGGCAAGGGCTGCACGTCTTTGAGTGTTGGACCCAATTGTACAGGTACTGGATGGGGACATAATTTTTCCAGAACTTGCTATAGGATTAGACAAGAATTTTACTTACAACTGTACTTCCAAATAATTTTTCCACGACTGGGGAAATAAGGATTCTATTTCTCTTTATCTTCTTAAAGTGAAACGCCTAGCGTTTACTATTTGATGCACTCACTGTATTTGTCTCTATCATCTTTTCCTTCCCCTTGCAATTTCTTGCTTCTAATTTGTTGTGGCCTGGAAAGCCACAATCTTTCTAATATTGGATCTACAATAACAGTAATATTTCCCCAAGGGATTTACCCATGGAAAGCATATGGGCTTTATGCAGTAGACATTGCTATATCTATTTTAGGCCGTAAGAGAATTTTAAACTTGGTTCCTCATCCTTAATGTGTCCTAGGGTAGCTAAAATTGAAAAATAAATTACCTTGAGAAAAATAAGTTGTTACTGTAAACAGATTTAGAGTCTCTTAATCACCAGGTTGGTACTGGTCTGATGCATACTACTCAAGAGTTGGAGCATAATGAACCCCTTCTGGGCACTCTCATGACTTGGAAAATTGAATGCACAAGTATGACTGGTCTATAGCATGTGTTCTCCAATGATCTACTTGAAATTAAATACTATGAGAGATGCAACCCTAGACTGAAAATATATTTTGTATTTTTAAAATTTTCCGTGAGGGAAAACAAAAAGTAATCTTGAGCTCTGCTATGACCCTTGCAGGTTTCCATTGAAAGGTAAATATTCCAATGTCACTTTTATAAAGATGTATAAGCAAAATAAAAACAGAAGTCACAGCTGGATAAAGAACCTCAGAGAAACACTCAACAATCTCAAAAGAATGACCTCCTTTTTCAGACTCATGAGAACAGTAGCATGAGGCTTCTCCTAGTTTACAGCCTGGAAAACATAATTGTGTCTAGATGGAGAGAGAGTTGCTGTGGTGGACCCAGAAGCTTTCGGATATTTGTTGCTAGTGATTTCAATTGTGAAGTAACTATTTTTTCCACTAACAAACAACTACAAAGAATGAGTGGTCTGTGAGAAGCTGCATTCCCTCATATTTGCAATCTTTTTCTAACACTGTATTTGGGATTATGCTTCAAGGATGATTAATCTTCACATTTTATACTTTAATATGTGTGTATTCTTTTATATATATATATAGAGAGAGAGCATGACAATAATGTTCACTCTTATCTTTTTAAAGATCTTTTTTTATACCCAGTTTCCATAACAATTTCTTAAGTTAGACCAGTACATCTTTACTAACTATTGTCCTTTCTGTTTTCAGTTTTTTATTTCAGGTGTTTATTTCCCATTGCTGGGTTAGTGAAGCAGCTTCATTACTATTTTCCTTCTGTTTCTTTCCCACCTCCAGTTATCTAACTTACCAATTTCATATTAATCTTCTGAAAAAAGACTGTTTTAAAAGCCTACTAAAAAAACTGTCAGCCTATCCACAAAATGGAAGACTAACTCCTTAGATCTTTCTTAGCTCCTCTCCCCAACCTTATCTTCCCCTGCTTCTCTGCACTTGCTTTTACCCCAGAGAAACTTGTAGACTCCCTGTTTCAAAAACATCCTGCCCTTCTCAATGACTGTTCCCTTCCAGGGAGGCTTTCCACACCACCATATTCACCATTCCTTCAAGGTCCAGTGCCATTCCCATTTTCCCCTTGACTTGGGGGTTAGAAGAGGGCAGGAAAAGAAAAATAAAGACAAGAGAGATCAGAAAACTCCCATTCCATTATTGCTTTTCCAGAATTGATTGGACTCATATAATAGGCAATTTTCATTTAGGATCTCCTTAATTGTTTTGGTTTAGTTATTCTTCAAGACAGCACAAGAGGCACATTTTCTCTCAGAAATGCAATGCTTTTTGTCATATGGCTAACTCAGGAGGGAGGAGATAACCTCTATAGAAAAAATTGCTTAAGCAAATGATGAAGGATATCCTGTCTACCCTATTCAGAACCTTCTGTCTTAAAAATCAGAAAAATTTTAAATTTAAAATTAGCCTTCTAGTTCAATTTTCCAGCACTTGGAGGGACACCAAGGGTCAGAGAACTTCCTGTACCAATATCCCTTCGTAGGCTTGAAGCCCTCTGCATTCATTATGGATCTTGTTTGCAGAGAATGTAATCTAGTAGCTTAAATAGCAAGAATTTTATTACAGGACAGTAAACAGTTACGGAAGCTTCCACCCATACTCTAAGAGTGTTCTAGAGGAAATCTTGCTGCTGCTTCTACCCACTGCTCAACAGTTATAATGCCAAAGACTAGACCAGCATGCTCAAAAGCACCTATCACATGTCTTTGCTGCCATCCCTGTATCTCATTTCCACACATTCCAAGGCTTAGACAACTGAATACTTGGCAGAGGCTAGAGCACAGGTAGAAGTCTAGTGGCAAGGAACTCTTGGAAAGGTGGTTTTTGAGTTTCCAACATTTAGAGTGCAGGAAGACATCTTAGAATAGGAGCAGGGTGGGTAACAAGTGATTCAGTGTGCAGTGGCTCCCCACATAATGTATAATTTTGCTTTTTTCATGCATAACAAATTGGGATAGCAAAAGGCCATCTAGAAACCTGATTATGTGTGTAGGCCCTGGAACAAGAATGTTCAGGTTCAAGTCACAATTAAGACACTCACTACCTGAGTGACCTTGGACAGTTACTCATTCTGTGCATTTATTATGTCTGTAAAGAGAGAATATTTCTCACTGTAAACTCCCCAGGTTGGTGTGGTGTAAAGTACTTGGAATACTGCCTGTCACATACTGAGTGTTCAACACATGTTATTTAAACAATTACATAAGACAGCATTATGTAATTTACATTACAGGAAATGGTGACTTTGTAAAATTTTATGTAAGCTCAACTAAGATCTGTGTGCATCTTTACCAGAGACAGTTTATATGAATTGTTACAAATGAAACATATTATATTTTCAAAATTCAATAAGAATTTCTCTCTAGACTTCCTTCTAGCTTTCTTTTGCAATGTGGCTTTTGAAGAATGGAAAGGAATTATCATTCATCTGCCTCAAATTAGGTAATGTCACAGACAACTGCTGTGTCAGGGAAGGTAATAAGAGCTTTCAGAGATCATTCTTCTTTGAAGGAGTTGCACAGTCCTGCCGTAGGATGATCACTTTGAGTTCTGAATGAAATATCCTATTTCTGTCTCTGAAGAAGAAAAGAAAAAAATTCAAGAATCTAGACTGGAGCTAGTATGAGAAATAACAAATTGCTCTTTAATATTATTTTAAGTCAAGAATTTTAAGACAGGCCAGGGGCAGTGGCTCATGCCTGTAATCCCAGCACTTTGAGAGGCTAAGGTGGGCTGATCACTTGAGGCCAGGAGTTCAAGACCAGCCTGGGCAACATTGTGAGACCCATCTTTACTAATAATACAAAAGTTGGCTGGACATGGTGGCACATGCCTGTAATCCCAGCTACTCAGGAGGCTGAGGCAGGAGAACAGCTTGAACCCTGGAAGCAGAGATTGCAGTGAGCTGAGATCGTACCACTGCACTTTCAGCCTGGGCAACAGAGTGAGTGAGAATCTGTCTTAAAGAAATTTAAGATAATAAGACAACAATGAAAGCTTTTAACAATCCTTAGTACCTAGATAACTGAAAATTTCCAACTCTACAGTAAAAAAAAAGAACAGACCAAAGATAAGAGCTTCTCCTGATTTTGAAATATATCTAAGACAGCTCCTCCTGCCATTTTTTTGAGCATCTCTGCCTATTATAAAATTCTTTCACATAAGGTATTGGCAATCTGTCTGCAAAATTTAGCCCAATGGCTAGTTCTGTATCCTTATACTCTATGCAGTCACTCTCCCTCCTCACACAGTGTTAAGGACTGGCAACTGCCTGTGTTTGATGTAGCACAGCACTGCCATTAAGAGCATGGGCTTGAGCTCTCCCTCTTCCTTGCCATGTGATCTCAGGAAGTGCAGTGACTTCCCTGTATGCATTTCATTATATGTGAAACAAGTGATCATAATCACCTATTTCACTGGATTGGCAGAAAATTAAATGAGATAATGCAATAAACATTGTCCTTAGTGATATCATTATCATCACAGACTCCAATTGGTCTTAAAATTAACTAACATTTTTAAATTAAAACATCCTTATGAGAAGCTGTTCTATTTTTATTTATTTTATAGACAAGCATCATTTTGTCAGTCTTTTCCACAATGTAATGAGCCCCCTCCTCTACATGTGATCTAACTACTACAGCACAGATTAAGTCTCCCCCCATGCCCATTTGTTCTTTCCCCAGACTTCTATCCATTGTACCTGTTGTATTAGGTATAGAGGCTCACCACATTTTACGTGTATATTAACTTTACGAACAAATGAAATCCCTAGGTCTTTTCCTGGGGAGCTGCCATTATGCCAAGTTTTTCTCATTCTAAAGTTTTATGATGATTTTTTTAATCCTAAGTGCCACATCATAAAATGATTTTGATTAAAGGCTGCACTGACCCATCTTATGGTGTATGGCTTCAGACCCTGTAGGTAAATAGAATAAACTCAACAAAGTTAATTCCTATGGTATGGTTTTGAAAGCACAGTCATATATCTGTCTCTTTTACCAGACTATAAGCTATATGAAGCTGGATTTCAGTGTTGATCATCTTTTTATATTTTGGCCAAAAGTGTACACTCACTACATGCTGAACTTCTAACCTCTGTATTGTAAAAAAATGGTTTGCTCCCTACATTTTAGTCGAACACATGCAAAATAATCCTTATAGATTTGTGAACATTTTATCAGTTTCTTCATAATGCAGTATTTCAAATGAGGCAATGACGAGTACACACATCTGGCTTACAGGCGATGCTTCATTTTAATACAATGCTGCAGCTGCCAACAGGATATAATGCACATCATAGGCAATACATTTCCAAACGAATACAACACGGCCTATTACTAGTGCTGAAAATAAATTTAGATATCCAGAAACCAATGATGTTAACTATGTAAAACTCATGGAAACTTTACATAGAGAAATATAAAAACAATTTTCATGCTATAACCTAATTAAAATACTGATTAACGGTGTTCTTACATCATTACAAGGAAGCAACTCAAAGAATAACTGCCTTCATGATCATTTATGATTAACAATGGGAAAATCTGATTCCCATTAGAACAGACACCCTAAAATGAAATGAATATTCTCTCCTCCATAGATATGGTTACCAATCTTTCCTTTCTCATATTCTTCAAGTCTCCCCACTTCCTTCCTGCCCTTCCAGGCACCCATGGTTAAAAAAAAAAAAAAAGTTTTAGGCACATTAAAACTCTTCCTTCTAAGCAAACCCAGTACTCTTCCTCCCAAACTTACTATAGGTCCACAAAGTCAGAGCAGCTAAGGGCTGACGTTTTGGATGTTAGCTGTCAGAGGTTCAGATCATCTCCCTCCATTTACTTGGGTAAGTTATTTCACCTGTGTTAGCCTTAGTTTTCACATATATAATGTTGTGATTACCTAGATCCCAGAATAGGTTTAAAAAGTTATTGGAATTATATTACAGATCACCTAACACAGTGCCTAGTATATAGAAAGCACTCCCCCAGTCCTCCTGATTACCTTCTCTCCCCACCAAAAAACACTCTATAGTTCTTAGATCTGGACAGAGACTTTAGAAAAGAAAATACCAAATTGCTGGGACCCTCTATCAGAGCTGGGCTGTGTGGTGTGAAAATAGTAATCATAATCATGGTCCATATCGAGCAAGAAACCTAGGTCCTAACAAGCTCACAAATGCTGATCAGAAGACCTGTGACTGGGACAGCCCCGCAAGCAGCTCTAGATCAATGCTAGTTATATGTGAAGGAATCTGAGAACAGGAAGGAAACATCACAATTTCTCTTTTGAAGATTTGTGGTCAATTGAAGGAGTCAGCCGTGAGAACCTAAGACATTATGGAATATTATGCCTTTAAATCAGGATGCTGAATTTTTTTTCACTTGGGGATCTGGGTTAGTAAACAATGAAAGAAGGCCCAACTCTAAACTGACATAAAGACTCACAAAATATCAAAGCCAGACAGGACTTTACACTTAGCATTTTGATCTTGTGCTTTCACAATGAAGAAGCAAAGTATTCAGAATTAATGTGACTTGACCAAGGACACAGAGCTAGTTAACCACACAAACAGGACTGAAAGCTAGGTCTCCTGATTCCTGCTGAGTTCAAAGTCTGATTTCCAACATTCGATCTACAGATAGTGAAATCACATCAATAATAAAGTTTCATACATAAGCCATAGAAACAAAAGGAATATCATCTGAGGGAAGCTCATAATTTATTTAGAAAGAAATGTTTAGACTATTGTTTAATTAAATTTGCTTCAGCTAAGTGATCAGTGTTTGTAACCATTTTCCACTTTATATGCCACCTGGAATTGTAGTATGACTGGAGGTATATTTAAGCCACTAAAATATGATATTATAAGGGATATCAGGAGATTTTTTTGAATTAAAATATTGCCTCAAACTTCAGAATGTTACTGCAAAAATAACTAAATAATACAGAATATTTCTTAATAAAGAACATTTCTTGATGAATGAATCGATCCTGACCATTTGATAGAAATTTAGATAAATATATTAGGAGAGGGAATTTAATGAAGATTAGAAACCTCATTCAGATCAACAGGCCCATGTAAACAGTAAAGGTATAACCTGTGTGTTTAGATCCCACTTCTGAGCAAGGTTGAGGAACTCTAAGAGTTCCCAATGACCATTATACTGAACAGCTCCCCGTGAGTTCTGTATTCTTTCCTGCCTACCTCACTGAGATTCTGCTCCCCCCTTCTCTTTTATGTTCAATTGATTGTTCGCTCTCCACACACTTTCCTTCCATTCCCTCAAACATGCTTAAATCTTTCAAAGATTTGACCTCTGTTTCCTTGACCCTAATTCCACCTTCTCACCAGGCTCCTCTCTCCTACTCATCACATTCCAACTTAATGGAGGTAAGTCTATTCTGTCTCCATTTCCATTCTTCTCTCTCATATACAAGACGAGTGCATTTTGCTTCTTGTCCCACTATGCCAGAGAAATTGTGTCACCAATATTTAAGATCATAGTTCACAGAGTGAATAACTTATATATAGTTCCAGTCCTGTGTGACTCGTTAGTACTCAGCTATCTATTCTTTATAAAAACTCTCTTTCCTTCAGAACTCTGCATTGGCTTTCTCCTCAACAAATTTCAAGCAAAAAATCTCTCAATTAAATATCCTGAATATATAATATGTAGATTTGGTGTTAAATTATCCTCCTAGTAGCCACTGCTACCCTGTGTTTCATTGAAAAGAAAATAAATTTTTTATTGTCTCATTAATCTCTCTTTCCATTCACAGGAATCATATTTGCTCTTTTAAATCTTCATCCCAAAAAACTTCTATGAAATCATGTATCTGATAATGGCCTGCATCTAAAAGATATGAAGAACTTTTATAATTCTATAATGAAAAGACAACAATTAAAATATGAGCAAAAAATAGGAATAGCATTTCTTCAAATAAATTACCAATAAGCATATGAAAAAATGCTCCACATCTTTAATCACCAGGAAAGTAAATATCAAAACCACAGTGAGATAGTACACAGACCTGCTTGCATGACTATAATCAAAAGCAGATAATAACAAGTGCTGTCAAGGATATGGAGAAACTGAAACACCCAAACACTGTAGGTGGGAATGTGTGATTTACAAAATAGATGGGAAGTTCCTCAAAAAGTTAAATATAAGAGTTACTATGTGAATCAGTCATTCTATTTCTAAGTATATAGCCACGAGAAATGAAAACTTGTAAATGAGTGTTCACAGAAGCATTATTCATACTAGGCAAAATGTACAGACAACCCAAATGTCCATTCACTGATGAATACATGAGTAAAATATGGTATATCCTTTAAATGGAATATTTAGAAATTAAGAAATGAAGCACTAATACATGTTATAACATGTATAAATCTTGAAAATATTGTGTTAAGTGGAAAAAACAGAAACAGAAGACCACACATTGTATGATGTCATTTATCTGAAATATCCAGAATAAGCAAATCCATAGAGACAAAAAGTAAATTACTTGCTGTGTAGGACTAAGAGAAGGGAAGAGTAATGGAGTGAGAGAGAAAAACAGGGAATGACTGCTAAAGGGTTCAGTATTTCTTTTTAGGGTGATGAAAATATTCTAAAATTGTGGCAATACATGCAAAACTCTATGAATATACCAAAAGATACTGCATAGCTTAAATGGGTAAATTGTATGGTATGTAAATTGTATCTCAATAAAGCTGTTATATTAAAAAAAAAATACATAAGAACCAGAATAGGCAGGGATCCACATTCCTCTTCAAGTACTTTAAACATCAGGAATCCAGGTTTGGAGTTGGGTGTGGTGGCTCACACCTGTAATCCCAGCCCTTTGGGAGGCTCAGGCAGATGGATCACATGAGGCCAGGAGGATCCATCAGGTGGAGGTTGCAGTGTCGTAGATAGCACTACTGCACTCCAGACTGAGTGACAGAGAGAGACTATGTCTCAAAGAAAAAAAAAAGAAAAGAAAAAAAAGAGTCCAGGTTTATTATAGTAAACTTGTATACCAAAAATTGGTCTAGTATTTTTATCAATTGGATGTCACAACAAACAGGAAAAAAAGCATGATCTTACATACTTATAATTCTCCTCTTGTCAAAAAACAACTTTAAAAAGAAGCTGAAACTGTTAATTAATATTATCAGAAAGAGCTTCTGCATATCAATTATGCCTAAAGTCATTATTCTTGGCACTCACACCATAAATCTAGAGGCTAGAGTGATAATTTTATACCATCTGCTCTTAAACTTGAACATGCATCAGAATTACCTGGAGGGCTTGACAGGATACAGATTGCTGAATGCCATCCCAGAATTTCTAATGCAATATGGTTGGGATGATGCCTTTAGCAAGTTCCCAGGTGATGCTGATTCTGCAAAGCCTAGGGACCACATTTTAAGAACTGCTTATGCTATACTAATCAACTTAGTTTCCTTGTGATAATACTTATAACTAACTAATCCTGATTGTTTTAAATATAATTATATTCAAAAATCAAACTGTTACATAGCCATAAGGCAGATTAAAATTGCTATAGTAGAAGGATTGCTTGATTGAAAAAAGGATATTGGATAAGACATACTCAGTAGTATAATGAATGAGCCAATTCTTGAGTTTGAAATACACAGTAAGACTTAGGAAGTGGTAGCAGGAGCAGATTTGGAAATCCCAAAGAAAGTCAGACATCAGTGAATGAGATTAATGTCAGAAAACTAGAAGAGAGAATAATAGAGCCCTGATCCTTGAAGAGAGGAGGGGAGAAGTAATGAGATGACAGTCGCTGCGGCATCACTGCATCACAATGGACTTCCAGTTCCTAAACCGCATTCTCATTCACATGTGCCCAATGCCACAGCAGCACCATGGGTTCTCCCAGCAAAACTCCTGATACTTGGCTGTGTTGCTATTTCTGCAATGCTATGAGCTTCACTGTGTCACTAAAATATTTGTCGTCATGGTTCCAGAGTTATTCCCTACAATATCCTGTCTTTACTTGAGATATTTGAGTAGGTATCTTTCTTTGAAATCTAATTAACAAATGTCCAAAAAGATCTTGATGTGACACATTGACGGGCCAGCTCTAACAAGTTGGTTCTTAATATATGTACTTATTATGGATTTATAGTTAAGTATTTGATAACCACATGAAGTAACTGACAAAAAGAACACGACAAAATAAAAATGACTTCTGTTAATGCTGACAGAAATATCCAAACAGAAAAAGAAGACAGCACCCAAGCTACACTAGGTCAAAACAAGTTTCGTTTTTATACTCAGTTATCACCATATTTTCAACAGAAGCAGAGACAAAACTGAGGCATGCCCAGGGCAAAGTAAAAGGATACAGGAATCATGTAACTGAGTAAGGATTAAAGCAATTTAGAGTAAGAAAAGTTAAAGAAAGGAACAAGAGAAAATGAATATAATGTTTGTTTAATGATTTGCTGCTGCCCCAAATAACATTCACTGCTTAAAAGAGAAATGATTCCATAGTAAAAATTTCAGGAACTCAGATGACCACATATCCTTCTTAAATATACCCAGTATAGATTGATTAGCAAATAGAACACTGCCGGCTATGCTTAATACATGTTTTGTTAGGTCAGTTGCCATGGCTCACACCTGTAATCCCAGCAATTTAGGAGGCCAACGTGGGAAGATTGCTTGAAATCAGGAGTTTGGGATCAGCCTGGCCAACAAAGCAAGATCTCATCTCTATAATAAAAAAAAATTAGGCAAATGTGGTGTAGTTGCCTATAGTTGCAGCTACTAAGGAGGCTAAGACGGGAAGATTGCTTGGGCTCAGGAATTCGGGTTAGAGTGAGCTATGACACTCCACTGAACTCTAGTCTGAGTGACAGAGGGAAATCCTGTCTCAAAAAAAAAAAGTGTAAAAGTGTGTGTATTATCCCAAAAATGCATTTTTGAAGTATAGAAATAACCTATAGTTTGAACTACTGTTTTCCAAAATAATTTGACTGTAGTTGTCTCCCCTTTTGTGGTAATATCTATTAATATATATTAATTAATCCATAGAATTCCATACAATTAATGTTCTGTGGAATACAATTAGGAAAATGTTACATTAGACACAGCATATACCTCTCTGGGTAAAATGAAAAAGTAGCAATTAGTACAGAAGACTTAGATCCAATATAGGGGAAGATTTGCATCAATTAAAGCCTAATGGGTAGCCCATCTGGCTGAGAATCCAGAAGAAGGCTTTTCAGGAAAGGCTAGATTACTGCTTGTTAGGATTTCTTTTGATGGAATACATGGTTTGAGTAGTTAGCTGAATTAGATCAGTAGTTCCCACATTCTTAGATCTATGGAAGCAAACACTGGAAATTAGAGGTGGAACCTCCACTTTAGAGCTAACCACTTCTGATTTTGTCAATTAGTGACAACAATGATCATTTATTATCACCTTCATTTCATAAAAGAATGTCCATTTTAATAACAAAAAGTCAGGAAGGACATCATTTTTGACTAAAAAAGAAAATTAGTAATTTTAGGCCAATAATTATCTTTATTTTTCTCATTTTGAAATCTTAGACCAATATTATTTTTATTTATTTTTCTCATTTTGTAACACGATTCTTTGTCTTTCACTGGTCCTTGATCATGAATTCAGGCTTTGTATCCAATGTCTTTTCTGGCTTCACAGCTTCGTTCTACAAAATGTTCCACAATTTTAGGTAAATGCCCCATCAATGTCAGGTAATGATTTATGATGAGAAAAGGTTAAGGGACAGTTAGAAATGGCAAAAGATGACAGAACATGAATTTGAGGATATTGCCCCAAAGGGTAGATGCTAGAAATCAAGAGGACAGAATGGGAACAGGGTTGTTTTATTTTCTTGAATATCAGAAATGTTTTTACCTTATCTCAAATGAGCCACAGCAGCAATTCACAGCTGAAAATATATCTTCAAAACTTCTCAGTGGCCAGTAAAAAAAAATGTCTGTATACAGAGACTGAGGTGAGAAGCACACTTGAGTCCAGAAGTTTGAGACCAGCCAGGGTAACAGAGTGAGACCATGTCTCTATAAATACTTTTAAAATTAGCTGGGTTTGTGGCATGTGCCTATAATAGTCCCAGTTACTCAGGAGGCTGAGGTGTGAGGATAGCTTGAGCCCAGGAGTTCAAGGCTGCAGTGAGCTATGATCATGCCATTGCATCCCAGCCTGGGCAGCAGAGCTGAAGGACTCCATGTCTTTAAAAAAGTGTCTGCATATGGTAGGCACAGAATAGCCTTATTGGAACCAAATTATGTCATCTCTTTTTCCAATGTTGGGCTTTGTTTTTCTTTTTAACCAAACTCTTAACCAATATTGTATACACACTCTCTGTTCCAATGCCCAGCTGGGAGTCAGACTAGAGGTGCTAATGAATGTCCAGCCATTTGTGATTGCAAAATACCTGTTGAACAACTGGGGCCAGATTGTGTAACATGACCCCATCCCTTTCCTAGTAGTCAGATGTCTCATGGATATTTCAACTGGGAAACTGAGGTTTCAAGTGTCTCCCCATATATGTTCTGATAATAACTATAAGCGCAATGTTTGGCTTCAATTGATCTCATTTATAAACTGCTAAATATATGTCTGTTTTATTCTCCCAATGCTTAAAATCTGAATGAAAAACAAAACAACACAAAAAAAACCATGGGAGAATATCAAGCAAACCTTCAAGAAAATTACTTTCTCTTACTCATTTCATGAGAACCTAGAAGTAAACAACAAATGCTTTCACAATGCAAGTAAAATATTTGTCATTAAAAGTAATGACAAAAACCACAATTACTTTTGCACCAACCTAATAATAGATGGATTTTTATATCATCTTTACAGTGACTTAGAATATCTAGCTAGTTTTCCATAAAAAACACTACTAGCAATATTATGGATTGAAAAAGATCATCAAAATTTCAATGAGCCTGATTCTATGCAAATTCTGTATCTGAATGTAATTTAATGATACTATAAAAACCTCAGGGAAAAATGTCTAAGTGAAAATGCATACAGAGGCATCACTTAGTCTGAATTTCAATTTCTTTTGTCATAGTCATGAAAGCAGTTTGTATGAGTAATTTAAAACCAAAAAGTAGTTAACCTAATCTAATTTTTTGTCAATTGCTGAAGCAAAACCAATTTTCAATTTCAGCAGGAGTCTACGAAGCTGGTGTGCAAAAGGCTGAAAAACCATCTGGAGCAATAATATTCCTCCTACATGAAATTTATCAGTCAGAAAAGATAGTGGACATCTTAGAACCTCAGCCTTCTGCCATGAGCTCACAGCTGAAATAGGGAGGCCTGGTGCACCTGGCTCTTTATAAAATCGTCTGTCAGTAAAGATTATTCTGTCTCTGTTGCTGCTGCTGGGCTGCTATGACTACTTAGCACTGAAGTTGCTAAAATCATGCACCATTTTATCTAAACAGACCTATCTATATCAAAGGAAAATGTTCACTTGAGTTCAACCTTATATCTATAATTAGTAGTTTCAACTCACTAAATATCATTTATGTGACCTCTGTAAGTACAAATGTGAGAACATTTAACTTTTCAAACTCTGAGAAATTAAAACACATTTAAAGGCTCAAATCTAGTTATTATGAAAAATAGATACTTAGAAATAGCATTAGCAAGTTAGATAGTATGGAACAATTAACTGATTTTGACCATAATAAAAATGAGTTTGACCCATCAGTAGGAAAACTTTAATGCTATCTAATATAGAAAATGTAATTATTAAAAAGAGAAGGAAAATACATAAATGTTGAGAATGACTATAAAGCAATAATATGATAAAAGTAATTATAACCCTATGGAGTATTTCCTAGACATCAAATGGCAAATATCCAGGGAAAAAGATTATTAGCCATGCTCCTTATATAGGCAGTGATTTATATGTGTCTAGTAAAAGAAGACTCCAGTAGGCTGTAATATTTGTATGCTTATAAGATCATTTTACCTCTTCCTAGGCAATTATGTAATGCTTAAGGTGTCTCAGTATACTGAATCTACCAACCTACAGTGTGAAATGAAGGTGGCAGATACACATGAGTGACTTCTGTAATACGGATCTTATAACATTGTCATACTTTGGCTTGGAGCCAGTTTTAAGTAATTCCCAGTACATCAGTAATTCCAAAGTTTTTGATTTTATATTCTGATTTTTAAAAAAGATATTAGGGCTGGGTATGGTGGCTCAGCCTGTAGTCTCAGCACTTTTGGAGGCCAAGGTGGGTGGATCACTTGAGGTCAGGAGTTTGAGACCAGCCTGGCCAGCATGGTAAAACCCTGTCTCTACTAAAAATACAGAAATTAGCTGGGCTTGGTGGCAAATGCTTGTAGTCTCAGCTGCTTGGGAGGCTGAGGCAGGAGAATTGCTTGAACATGGGAGGTCAAGGTGGTAGTGAGTCGAGATCATGCCACTGCAGTTCAACCTGGACAGCAGAGCAAGATTCCATCTAAAAACACACTAAAGAACACCCTATCTTGCATCTATAACCAGTGCCATAGAAGAAACCATATTTTACCATGAAAAGTGTAGAAAGGTCATAATCTTAGAATAAAGTGAATTTTATCCAAGAAAGGACACCTAGTCATTTTATGCCAATAATACACTCTCCACAACATGTTAGCAAGTGGATGGGTAGTGTAATACACCTGGTTCTTCACTAAAACCACATGCACATTCAACAACCAGTAAAGAAAATTTGTTGTGTAATGCACTTTTATATTTACATATTGAAATTAGCCTTAAAACTTATGGGAGAGGGAGGAGATCTAAAAATAAGCATGAAACACAGTTGGGCAACAATAATACAGTTGTCCATTAGTATCTATGGAGGATTGGTTCCATGTCCTACCAAGTAAACTTAAATCCACAGATACTCAAGTCCTAGGTAGAAAATGGTGTAGAACTTACATATAACTATATATATATCCTCCTGTAGTCTTTAAATCATCCCTAGATTACTTATAATACCCAATACAATGCCTACACATTACTTCATTCATGTGGATTCAACATAATACTTGGTGTGTGCTAAATTCAAATTTTTAAGATCTTTGTGAATTTTTTTTCCCTGAATATTTTCAATCTGAGGTTGGTTGGATCTATGAATGTGGAACTCATGGATATGAAGGGTCACTTGTATAGTCTCAATTTCCACAATTTATAAAAAACATAATTCATCTATTGATAAAAAGCAGGGTAAAATGTTTCTATAGATGACATTTCTTTTATACAGATTGAGTATCCCTTATTTGAAATTCTTGGGACCAGTAATTTTTTGGATCTTGAATACTTTTGGATTTTGGAATATTTATATACATATAATGAGATATCTTGGGGATGGGACCCAAGTCCAAACACAAAATTCACTTATGTTTTATACACCTTATACACATAGCCTGGAGGTAGATTTTAAATAATATTTTTAACAATTTTTTACATGAAATGGTTTTGACTGTTTTGACTGTGACCCATCACATGAAGTCAGGTGTAAAATTTTTCACCTGTGGCATCACATCAGTACTCAAAAAGTTTGAGATTTTTGGAGCATTTCAGATGTTGGGTTTCCAAATTAGGGATGCTTAACATGTATCATATGGTTGGGGCCAAGATGGCTGACTAGAAGCAGCAGCCTTCCAAGGCTCCCATCAAAAAAAAAAAAAAAAAACTTAACAAGCATGTGAATCCTTCACAGGCAACCAAGGTATTCAGGTTCTCTCATCAAAATTGATGAGAAGGCTGGTATGACTCATGGAGAGAAGGAAGAAGAGTGTGATTCAGGGGCCCACCTGAGAGCCACATGGAGATGGGAAACCCTCAGCCAGGGGAGGTACTGAGTGAGCCTGCTACCCAGCTGGGAAAACTGTCCTTTTTCCATGGAACCCACGAATCAGAAGATCCTACTGGTGAACCCACGCCACCAGGGCCTAGTGTCCCAAGCCTAGAACACGCAGATTCTTACAGCCTCTCAGCTGGAATCTGCTTAAGCCTGCCAAAATCTTAGTAAAAGGGGCAACCAGCATGGGCTGCAGCTGCCTGCTAAGTCCTTTGAATTCCTTCGAAGAGGGGCAGCAGCCACCACTGGGACTAGCTTAACAAGCTAAGCTCCCTGGGCAGGGGAAGGACAGCACGCATTTCTATAGCTCCAGGCTGTGCTTTTCCCCTGCTGAAGCCAGGTTTGACCCCAAGACTTGTCCCCACAGCCCAATACACCGACTGTGGCAGTCTGTGGCCAGAGCACCTCTTCAGACATATCCTTCCTCATTGGGCAGGGTTTCCCTGCAGGATCTCCAATAATTCCAGCCAGAGTCTCAGAGACAGATTTCAAATCTCCCTGGGCCTGAGCCCCTAGTGGGAGGGATGGACACAGTCTCTGAGGATCAGTAGACTTAGCCTCTCCTCCAGGTAGTTCTGAGGAATCCAGGCAGCCCAGATGAGTGGGTATCCCTCCACTGAAGCACACCCTATCCTCCAAGGGTCACAGTGCTTCATTAAATAGTCCCTGCTCACTGTGCCACCCAACTGGGTGAGACCCTCCAGCAGGGGCTGTCAGACACCCAAAACAGGAGAGATGCTACTGGCATCAGGTTAGTGCTCCTCGAGGTCAGAGGTCCCAGAAGAAGAAGGAGGCACCCATCTTTGCTGTTCTCCAGGCTCCTTCAGTGACATCTCCAGGTATGGGGGTGAATCAAATAAACAGGGCCTGAAGTGAAACCCCAGCAAACTAGAGCAGCCCTACAGAAGAGGTACCTGACTACTGAAAGAAAAACAAACAAGCAGAAAGTGACAACAGTACCAACAACAATAACAAAAAAGGCCCCTACAAAAACCCCATGCAAGTGTTAGTAGCCTCAAAGACTGAAACTAGACAAACTCGTGAAGATGAGAAAGAATGAACAAAAAAATGCTGAAAACCAAAAATGCCAGAGTGCTTTTTCTCCTCCAAATGATCGCAACATCTCTCCATCAAGGGCACAGAAGTAGAGAGAGGATCACATGGATGAACTGACAGAAGTAGGCTTCAGAAGATAGGTAATAATTAACCACACTGAGCTAAAGGAGCATGTTCTAACCCAATGCAAAGAAGCAAAGAACCTTGATAAAAGGTTAGAGGAGTTGCTAACTAGAATAACCAGTTTAGAGAGGAACATAAATGACCTGATGAAGCTGAAAAATATAGCACAAGAACTTCGAGAAGCATACACAAGTATAAACAGCCAAATTGACCAAGAGGAAGAAAGGTTATCAAAGTTTGAAGACCACATACTGAAATAAGACATGTAGACAAGAATAGAGGAAAAAAAGAAAGAAAAAGAATGAACAAAGCCTCTAAGAAATATGAGACTTCATAAAGAGACTACACCTACAATTGACTGGAGTACCAGAAGGAGACAGTGAGAATAGAAACAAGGTGGAAAACACACTTCAGGATACTACCCAGGAGAACTTCCCCAACCTAGCAGGACAGGCCAACATGCAAATTCAGGAAATACAAAGAACACCATTAAGATACTCCATGAGAAGATCAACCCCAAGACACATAATCATTACTAAGGTCAAAATGAAGGAACAAATGTTAAGGGCAGCCAGAGAGAAAGGCAGGTTATCAGCAAAGGGAAGGCCATAAAACTAACTTCTCAGAAGAAACTCTACAAGCCAGAAGACATTGGGGGCCAATATGCAACATTCTTAAAAGAATTTTCAACCCAGAATTTCATGTCCAGCCAAACTAAGCTTTATAAGTGAAGGAGAAATAAAATCCTTTCCAAGGCCGGGCGCGGTGGCTCAAGCCTGTAATCCCAGCACTTTGGGAGGCCGAGGCGGGTGGATCACGAGGTCAAGAGATCGAGATCATCCTGGTCAACATGGTGAAACCCCGTCTCTACTAAAAATACAAAAAATTAGCTGGGCGTGGGGGCACACGCCTCTAATCCCAGCTGCTCAGGAGGCTGAGGCAGGAGAATTGCCTGAACCCAGGAGGCGGAGGTTGTGGTGAGCCGAGATCGTGCCATTGCACTCCAGCCTGGGTAACAAGAGTGAAACTCCGTCTCAAAAAAAAAAAAAAAAAAAAAAAAATCCTTTCCAGACAAGCAAATGCTGAGGGATTTAATTACCACCAGGCCTATCCTGCAAGAGCTCCTGAAAGATGCACTAAATATGGAAAGGAAAAACCAGTACCAGCCACTGCAAAACACACGAAAACATAAAGACCATTGACACGATGAAGAAACTGCATCAACTAATGTGCAAAATAACCAAATAGCATCATAATGACAGGATCCAATCCACATATAACAATACTAACCTTACATGTAAATGGGCTAAATGTCCCAATTAAAAGACACAGACTGGCAAGTTAGATAAGAAATCAAGATCCATTAGTATTCTGTATTCAGGATACCCATCTCACATGCAAAGAAACACACAGGCTCAAAATAAAGGGGTGGAGGAAAATTTACCAAGCAAATGGAAAGCATAAAAAAGCAGGGGTTGCAATCGTAGTTTCTAACAAAACAGACTTTAAACTAACAAAGATCAAAACAGACAACGAAGGGCATTACATAATGGTAAAGAAAACAATTCAGCAAGAAGATCTAACATATATATATATGCCCAATATAGGAGCACCCAGATTCATAAAACCAGTTCTTAGAGACCTACAAAGAGACTTAGACTCTTTAGACTCCCACACTATAATAGGGGGAGACTTTTTTTTTTTTTTGAGATGAAGTCTTGCTTTTGATGCCCAGGCTGGAGTGCAGTGGTGTGATCTCGGTTCACTGCAACCTTCACCTTCCCAGATTCAAGCGATTCTCCTGCCTCAGCCTCCCGAGTAGCTCAGATTACAGGCAATAGTGGGAGACACTAATACCCCATTGTCAGTATTAGAGCAAGACAGAAAAATAACAAGGATATTCAGGACTTGAAGTCAGCTCTACGATCAAGTGGACCTAGTAGATGTCTACAGAACTCTTTACCCCAAATCAACAGAATATACATTCTTCTCAGTACCACATGACACTTATTCTAAAACTGACTACATAACTGGAAGTAAAATGCTCCTCAGCAAATGCAAAAGAACTGAAATCATAACAAACAGTACTCTCAGACCACAGTACAATCAAGTTGGAACTCAGTGTTAAGAAACTCACTCAAAACCACACCATTTCATGAAAATTGAACAACCTGCTCCTGAATGACTCCTGGGTAAATAATGAAATTAAGGAAAAATATCAAGAAGTTCTTTGAAATCAATAAAAACAAGGAGAAAATGTACCGGAATCTCTGGGACACAGCTAAAGCAGTATTAAGAGGGAAACTTAAAGCACTGAATGCCCATATCAGAAAGCTAGAAAGATCTCAAATCAACACCATAGCATCACAATTCAAAGGATTAGAGAGGCAAGAGCAAACTAATCCAAAAGCTAGCAGAAGACAAGAAAGAAGAATTGAAGAAGCTAGAGACACACACAAAAAAACCCCAAAAGTCAATGAATCCAAGAGCTGCTATCTTTGAAAAAATTAGCAAAATAAATAGACTGCTAGCTAGGCTAATGAAGAAGAGGGAGAAGAATCAAATAGACACAATAAAAAAAGATAAAGGGCATATCACCACTGACCCCACAGAAACATAAATCACCACCAGACAATACTATAAACACCTTATGCAAATAAACTACAATATCTAGAACAATTGGATAAATTTTTGGACACATACACCCTACTGTGACTAAACCAGGAAGAAGTTGAGCCCCTGAATAGACCAATAACAAGCCCTGAAATTCAGGCCATAATTAATAGCTTACCACCACCACCAACAACAAAAAGCCTAGGACCAGATGAATTCACAGCTGAATTCTATCAGAAATACAAAGAGGAGCTGATATCCTTCCTTCTGAAACTATTCCAAACAATTGAAAATGAGGGACTCCTCCCTAACTCATTTTATGAATCCAGCATCATCCCGATACCCAAACTGGAAAGAGATACAAGAAAAAAAGAAACTTTCAGGACACTATATCTGATGAACATGGTGAGAAAAATTCTTAATAAAATACTGGTTAACCAAATCCAGCAGCACATCAAAAAACTTATCCACCATAATCAAATTGGCTTCATCCCTAGGATGCATGGCTGGTTCAACATATGCAAATCAATAAACATAATCCATCACATAACAAAGACAAAATCACATGATTATCTCAACAGATGCAGAAAAGGCCTGTAATAAAATTCAACATCCCTTCATGATAAAAATTCTCAATAAACTAGGTATTGATGGAACATATCTCAAAATAATAAGAGCTATTTATGACAAACCCACAGCTAATATCGCCTTTAACAGGCAAAAGCTGGGTGCATTTACTTTGAAAATGGGTACAAGACTAAGATGTCCTCTCTCACCACTCTTATTCATCATAGTATTGGAAGTTTGGGGCAGGGCAATCAGGCAAGAAAGAAACAAAGGTATTGAAATAGGAAGAGAGGAAGTCAAGTTGTCACTGTTTGCAGACAACATGATTTTATATTTAGAAAACACCATCATCTCAGCCCAAAGACTTCTTGAACTGATAAGAAACTTAAGCACAGTCTTAGGATACAAAAACCAATGTGCAAAAATCACAACCATTCCTTTATACCAACAATAAGCAAGCAGAGAGCCAAATCATGAATGAATTCCCATTCACAATTGCCAACAAAGAGAATAAAATACCTAGGAATTCAGCTAACAAAGGATGTGAAGTACCCCTCCGAGGAGAACTACAAACCACTGCTCAAGGAAATAAGAGAAGACACAAACAAATGGAAAAACAATTCATGCTCATGGATAGGTAAAATTAATGTCGTGAAAATGGCCATACTGTCCAATGTAATTTATAGATTCAATGCTATTCCCATCAAACTACCACTGACATTCTTCACAGAAGTAGAAAAAACTATTTGAAATTTTATATGGAATCAACGAAAACCTCATATAGCCAAGACAATCCTAAGCAAAAAGAACAAAGCTGGAGGCATCACGCTACCTGATTTCAAACTATATACTACAAGGCTACACAGTAACCAATACAGCATGATGCTCGCACCAAAACAGATTTACGGAGCAGAACAGAGATCTCAGAAATAACATCACACATCTACAACCATTTGATCTTCCACAAACCTGACAAAAACAAGTAATAGGGAAAGGATCTCCTATTCAGTAAATGGTGCTGGGAAAACTGACTAGCCATATGCAGAAAATTATAAAAAAAATTAACCCAAGATGGATTAAATACTTAAAGGTAAAACCCCAAAACATAAAAACCCTAGAAGAAAACCTAGGCAATACTATTCAGGACATAGGCATGGGCAAAGACTTCATGATTAAAATGCCAAAAGTAATTGCAACAAAAGCCAAAATTGACAAATTAGATGTAATTAAAATAATGAACTTCTATACAGCAAAAGAAACTATCACCAAAATGAACAGGCAACCTACAATATGAGAGAAAATTTTTGCAATCTACCCATCTGACAAAGGTCTAATATCTAGAATATACAAGGAACTTAAACATATTTACAAGAAAAAACAAACAACGCCATCAAAAGGTGGGCAAAGGATATGAATGGACACTTCTCAAAGACATTTATGTGGCCAAAAAACAAATGAAAACTAGCTCAATATCACTTATCATCAGAAAACGAAAATCAAAACCACAATGAGATACTATCTCATGCCAGTAAGAATGGTGATTATTAAAAGTCAGGAAACAACAGATACTGACAAGGCTCTGGAGAAACAGGAACACTCTTACACTGTTGGTGGGAATGTAAATTAGTTCAACCATTGTGGAAGACAGTGTGGTGATTCCTCAAAGATTTTAAATCAGAAATACCATTTGACCCAGCAATCACATTATGGGTATATACCCAAAGGAATATAAATCATTCTGCTCTAAAGACACATGCACAAGTATGTTTATTGCAGCACTATTTACAATAGCAAAGACATGGAACCAACCCAAATGCCCATCAATTATAGACTGGATAAAGAAATCATGGCACATACACACCATGGAATACTAAGCAGCCATAAAAAGGAATCAGATCATGTCTTCGCAGGGACGTGGATGAAGCTGGAAGCCATTATCCTCAGTAAACTAACACAGGAATAGAAAACCAAGCACCATATGTTCTCGCTCATAACTGGGAGTTGAACATTGAGAACACATGGACACAGACAGGGAAACAACACACACCAGGTCCTGTTGGGGGTTGGCAGTAGAGGAGAGGGTCTTAGAGGATGGGTCAATAGGTACAGCAAACCACCATAGCACACATATACCTATGTAACAAACCCAAACGTTCTGCACATGTATTCCCCCTCCCCTTTTTCAAGAAGAAACAAAAAATAAAAATAATTTTAAAATGCAGTAAAACAAAACATATATCATGCCCTTAATTATTCAGATGTGTCAGATTTCTTGAATCTTTTAAAATGTATAATAATGAGAAACTGATTATATTCATGAAAAAAATTTTCTATTATCTTGGTATGTTTTATTATTCTGCCATATGTTTACATTAAGAATACAATATGAATTATTTTCATAAACTTTGAAGAACACAGAGAACTCCTTTTGGATTAAGAAATCAGATTGTGGGCCGGGCGCGGTGACTCAAGCCTGTAATCCCAGCACTTTGGGAGGCCGAGGCAGGTGGATCGAGGTCGAGAGATCGAGACCAACCTGGTCAACATGGTGAAACCCCGTCTCTACTAAAATACAAAAAAATTAGCTGGGCATGGTGGCGCGTGCCTGTAATCCCGGCTACTCAGGAGGCTGAGGCAGGAGAATTGCCTGAACCCAGGAGGCGGAGGTTGCGATGAGCCGAGATCGCGCCATTGTACTCCAGCCTGGGTAACAAGAGCGAAACTCCGTCTCAAAAAAAAAAAAAAAAAAAAAAAAATCAGATTGTGTCAAAACTCTGCTTTCAACACTCAGTTATTCCCATCACTGAATTTCTCTAAATTTACATTTCATATGACCTTTCACCTGTAACCTAGTAAGCCCATCAAATTTAGAACATACTCAAGTCTTTGTCTTGGCCTACATGCCTATCTGCTACTTCTCTAAGCTCAGTTCCTTGGATTCTCCCCTTTATTAGCTGTTTTCCACCTACCTGGCTTCCTAGACAGTTCCCCAGGTTTACCAGATACTTTTCAGTCTCAGGTTCTTTGTCCTCCCTGTTTCTCTGCCCAAAATGTTTTTCCTCGACTATAAGAGTTGTATAGTTCATTTCTGCTTAAATGTCACCTCTGAGGATCTTCTTCATACCAACTCTCCCATCCTCTACCATCATACTCTATCTTTTTAGCTGCTTATTCTTCAAAATAAGTATCACTATCTGTCATGCTGACATACTTTTTATCTATACCTGTCTTCAGCACAGCAATAGATAAAAAATAATGTAAGCTTCAGGAGAGCAGAAATTTCTGTATCATTCATCATTCTTCCCACAGCAATGAAAACTGTAAATAGTACAATGTAGATGCTCAAAAATTCATTGAATAAAGAAATTAATGAATATAAATATTTTAAAATTATACTACAAATACACTGCTAGTTTAGAAACAAATTATATTAATTTATCTCTATTTGTGTGAAAATTATTTTAAAATTATCATTCATCCATAAACTAACTTCAAATTATTCTCAAAGCTCCTATCAATGAACCTACTCTTAAAAGTGAAACATAAATCTAAGTGTAAATGAAAGCACTAAATTCTTTTATTGACCATATAATGGTGTTGAAAAGTGTTTTTTTCCTTTAATTAAACTGAAATCGTTTTATAATCAAGTGAAATCTTTTTACAACGTTAAAAACAAATAAAATGTAATCATAAAAGAAGATGGAGAATGTATACTAGGATAACACAATGTTGATAAGGCTAACAGCGTTGATAATTTTATATACTTATGGAGAATGTTTAAGATTTGACAGTCGATTTTATTTGATCATGCTGAAAATAACATCTCTTAGCCTATATAACTATTTTAATAACCAAAATTATCTCATAGATTATTTTCTGGTCTTTAACCTAATTGTTCAAGTCCACAAATGGCTGGTATTTAGAAACTACAGGATTGAGGTTTGGAATGGACTGCCAGTTTTATGTTAAAGCTTCTACAGTCTAAGGAAATATTGGTGTGATAATTCACTGTAGACTTTCCACAGAAAGTAAATTATGATTCATTTGAGAATGATGAAAAGTCTAATTTTAAAGCATATATTTAAATTATTTGACCTGGATGATATTCAAAAGGGAGACAATACATGTAACTCATTATCAACCCCTGAAGAACACTTGATTTTCATGTTTATGTTTTTTCCCCAATACTGCTTATAAGCTGGTGATGAACAATGGACTATTTCTAATTATTTAGTTTGGGAAGGAGGGCTGGTCAAGGTTACAGGTCTAGTAGGCTCTGGCCAAGAAAGACAATAGAACTCATTAGTCCTTGTGGGGTTTGAACCTGCAACCTCGGACTCATTAACTGCACAGGAAATCAAACTCCTCTACCTAGACCAAAACTTACTAAGCAATTATTTTCAAGGATATCATTTATGTCTAGTTGGCATTAGTTTTTAAGGACAAAATTAAAATACAGTGTTTTACTAATTATTTGCCTATTCAAGGACAAATAATTTGAGGGAGATATAAGAAGAAAAACACCCAAGTCTCCTATAAATGCCTAATTTTTAAAAAGTTATTCTAAAGGCACATAGCTGAACGCCAAAAAATGTTTCAGGTTTCTAAAAATGTAGTGTATTTAATTAAAGTGTCAATCTCAAATCAAAATAGTATTAGTCATTTTACTAATAAAGGGATTTCAATTTGAAAAGGCATATTTTAAATAGGAAGACACTGACATTTTGCAGAATTCATTAAATTTAACTTTAACCCAAATACTAATACTTTATCTTCAAGTTTTATGTAATTTGGGGGGATACATTTTTCATTTCTCTTGAGCTTTTTTTGGTTATTCTATTCTTTTTTCTTCTCTTCCTAGGTTATTTTCTCTTAATTTATGCTCCCCTAAATGTTAGTTACTCTACTCTATCTCTACTCATTTACAAGCTGATCATTTCCACTTAGCAGGAGGATTCTTTGGTTTCAGGCTCTCAAACCCACTGTCTTCTCAGTACCTTAATAGAACAGCCATTCATTCAACATGAACTTAGTACTGAGAAATACTCATATTTTATCTCACAAGTTTTTCCTATCACACAGAAGACTCCTTTTTTAATTAAAAATATCAGCCTTATATTTATGTCTAAACTTTCTCTTATTTTTTTCCTTTTTGACAACAATAGACCCTTCAAAATTTTGACTTTTCCTTATAAAACTGGGGCTAAACACTACCCTTACGATCTCTATTTAGGCACATTGCTCCCCCTGCAGGTCCTAATCGTTCCAAAAATAGAGACAGTTAAAGTCTCTACTTCCTCTGCCATTGTAAATAGAAGTACATTAGTATTGTCCCTGAGAGCCTGCAATTTAGAGGCATAAACAGCACCAGTAGTTTGCAGAAGAGTGGCTATAGCAATTTTTGAGAAAAGAGTCTGATTTCCCCATTTCCCCTCCTTAAAAAAAGTGGCTGCTTCTGTCTCTCCAGAAATTTCTCCTCCTAAATGCAGGTGAGGTGCCAATAATGATACAGAATTATTCAACTTCTTCATTTATTCATTAAATAAGATGTTAGATATAAATATTATAAATAATGTGAATAATCAAAGGAAGCAAAGTTTCTGCATTTCAAATTTTGCATTTTCTCAACACTAAAATTCTAAAATAAATATTAGTTTTTGTTGTTTTTTGTTTTGTTTTGTTTTGTTTTGAGATAGAGTCTTGGCTTGCCCTGTCACCCAGGCTGGAGTGCAGTGGTATGATCTCTGCTCACTGCAATTTCTGCCTCCTGGTTTCAAGCGATTCTCCTGCCTCATCCTCCCAAGTAGCTGCAGGTGGGCACCACCACACAAACTAATTTTTTTGTATTTTTAGTAGAGACAGGGTTTCACCATGTTGGCTAGGCTGGTCTAAAACTGCTGACCTCAAGTTATCCACCTACCTCGTCATCCCAGTGTGCTGGGATGACAGGCGTGAGGCGCTGCGTCTGGCCAAAAATAATATTACTTTTGGATAAAGAGAATAATTCAAATGTTTTTATTTTCTATTAGTGTTATTGAAATTGCCAAGATTCATAATAGTGTCTTAAATGATAAACATACGTAACAAAGATCATTCACCATTTCTAAATTCAGTCAAAACATTAATAACTTACCCATCTTAGGCTTTATTTTTCCAATCTGTAGGCATGCAAAACAGAATATTTTGTTGACGTCTGATAAAATTCTTCTAACCAGCTGCAATATTTCTTAGGTACCAGCATGTTACTCGATGTTTGTGAGAAATTAAAACTGGGAAACAGGTGAGCATACATAATGGGCCCTTGTCCCAATTAACAAAAAGATGATGATCTAACAAGACTCTCAGAAACACATTATTTCTTCCAGGGCCTTGATGTCCACTCTCCAGGTTGTTGCAACAAGATGGGGCTCTGCTGCATACCCTGAATCGCACAGTACTTTGTGATCCAATAATCTCTGAATAATTTTCCCCACAGCAGAAATATTTACAGTCATATAAAAGAAAAGTGGAAGATATCTGAAGGTCCAGCCTAGACAGTAAAGTCAACAATACTACTGCCATGCACTGATACACCAGCCTCTATAGGTGACAATGTGGCTCTTATATCCACCAAATGGAGCGAGGGCTGTAGAAACTGTTCACTAAAAATAGAAGGTGGCAAAGTATCATGCATGGTTTGAGTCTAATTTTGCAATAAAAATGGGAATATATGCAGAAAATAATACACATAAGCATTTTAAACAATAGTTTTCTGTGAATGGTAGGATTTAGGTTATTTTTAGTTTCTTCTTTATAATTTTCCGTAGTGTTTGACACTTTGCAATTAGTTTATTTCCTTATACTTAGGAAAAAATTCAAGAGATATATTTGTATTTCTGAAAAATAAGTCATTTCATCCTAAGCAGGAAAAACAAGTATCTATTTTGTTTTTCAAACACGCTTTGCTTTTATTTTTAAAGCACTTATCACATTAGATCAGAGTTACTTGATTACTTATCAGTCTTCTGGCTTATAAATGAGCTCCAAAAAGAGCAATCATGAGTTTTAACCCATACTGTTTCCCTGTGCTTAGCACAGGACATGGCACATTATAGATGTTCACTAAGTTTTGAGTGTCTACTTGGATTCTACCTTTCATCCAGCGACTTCTTTTTCCCATACATGGCTCTAGTGGAATTACTATTGCTTCCACAAGATGCTGTCCAGCCTTTAATATGTTTTGGGACCAAAGTTAAAGTGTGTGCAGGCATCATGGTGAAAAATAATTTGGGTCAAAAAGATGTCATTTGGGAAAATCAATTGAGCCTCTACTAGGATCTCTATCAACACACTGAGACCTTCCACTACTAAACCAACTACTTGCTACTCCCCAGGCCCTACTACACTCTGAGTTCCCATGATTTTAGTGTTACTGTACATACAGTGACCAGTATTTTGTCTCCAGTTAATTATCCCTGCTACCAGGAACAATTCTTTCCTCAGATTAGCCTGGAACCTGTCACCTGTTTTGGGTTTCTGCAACAGATTCTGCACATCCCTTTGTTTCTATTTCAACCAGCATCATTTTACTCATTCTCTCTCTCTGATCATTATTTACTAAACAGGAAGATTCATGAAACAGTCAAGTTCCACTCTTCCTTTTTTCCAACTGAGTCTGTGGTTTCCTGGAAACTTGGAAGTTTCCTAGATTAAATATATTTCTTAGATTTTACATGAAATGGCTAAACTACTTTATATATTTTTTTCAAGTATTACACATATAACTATTACAGCAAGAAAGTTTTTTTAATGTGTAAAAAAGATAACTTTCTTGTACAGAATAGTTAAAAGCTGGGAGAATTGCTCAGGTAGTTGTTATTATGCCTATAACTATTCCAACCTATACTTTTAAAATTCCTAGGTTTTCTATGTGAGTCCCAATAGGCATCCTGCACTCCCGACATTAACCTCAGAGTAACATTTTAAAATCAACACATGGATATAGTCAGGTAATACAATGTCGGGTTAGGCAGACTACACTGTTCACAGACTACAGGACGTTTTGACTAGAAGCACAGTGGTAACATTGACAAGAAAGCCAAGCAGAGGGAGTCTGGTGGAAGTGGAACTCAGAACCATAGAGGTAAACGTTGGCGGTGTTGCTCCAACTCCTAGAAACAAAGAAGCAGCCCTGCGAGGCTCACCTCTGTTTGGCAGATGGATCCTTTATTGACAGATAGATTCTTCCAAGTGTACCCTATCCTGAATCCTTTGAACACTAGTGGCATATAGCTCTCCTTGTTATGATTACGTGGTTATCAGTCAAACTTCTGATTTAGATTCCCGGGTAGTTTTCCAAAAGCAGTTAGAGAAAGCACTAGTCAGGTTAAATCAAGCATCACGTACACTTAAATGTTACATGTCTTATTTTAAATTAATAATCTTTCAACCTAGTTAATTTTCCCATATCAGTCAATATTTTCATGTCTTAGTTTCTGGATTTCAAAACAGCCTGATGAGGGACTGTAATAACTTAACTAAATTAATGTAATGATGAATTACTATTCATTCTTATTAATATATTTATAAAACAATAATCCCCAAAATATAAATTAGACGTTAGGAATACAGAAGAATTACAAAGGTTATTGTGAAAAAGAGAAGATTAAGGATGTCTAAACTAGGTATCACTGACATAAATCAGTGACTTGTTTTGCATGTTTTAGATTTACTTTCTTGTTTCCTTTGCTGTCAGCACTTGGGAAACCCAAATGCTAAGAGGGAGAATGGAGATGCCAAACACCTCACAGCTGCATGATGGGGCGACACTGGGAAAACAAATTAATAGCTCCCTGCATGGGAATCTAATGCAGAACACTGGCTAGAATCCAGGACAGTGCTGATAAAAATATCCAAGAATCATTTCTATAAAATATGAACCTGTAACATGGAAAGGATTCTTAAAAATTCCAGATAGATGAATTCTATAAGATAGCCTCATAATTTAAAGCTTTCTTTTAGAAGGATAATGTTTACCATTGAATTGCCTCCTTTATAATTTTTCACTCATTTCCACAACATGCACTTACAGAATATCTACTAAATTCTAGGTGCTGTGTTGGACAACTGGGCTGGAACCACGACACACAATCTCTCTCTTTGTGGAGTTCACTGTGTTTTGGAGCAATAATCATCTCCTCACATCACATCAAAGCAGTTAGTAGAAGTATGCACCGAGATGCACTGAAGCCAGGCCTATTTGTCAGTCCTGCCCTGACTCTGTGACCAGGCCACACCGCACACTATCCTGAAATAAAACAGTCACACCTGTTTCAATCTCCTCCTCCTCCTCCTTTTCGTTCCCCTCTCCCACCTCCTCTTCGCTCTTTGACATGTTGCCTGCTTTTTGAGAATTCATCTCTTACCACAATTTGCCAGAAGTATAATTCCTTTAAGGAAATGTATCAAGGTCTCCCAGGAGCTTCAGAGGATTCACAAGTGCTATGAAAATGATGTTTTTAAAAACTTAATAACTTAATTTCATAATATAACTAAAAATACTGTGTAGTAATAATTCACAATTTAAATACAATTTCTGTTTGATTATACTTCAGCTTAATTCTCTCTCTCTTTTTTTTTCTTTTTGGTCAGACTGAGATCCAGCACCCAGGCCAAAAGATCTAAGACTATCTTCTAGGGAGTCCATGAAAAGCAGGTCCTTCAGAAATATGACTCCATACAAATAATTATATCCTTGCCCTAAAAAAATTGCTTACTTCATTACAAATAAATTTATGGAGCTAAGTTGAGCCAATAACAACTGTTAGATCTGATGCTATCTACATTTACAGCACGAATTGAAGAGGAAGGATAAAATAGATTCTTAAAGAAATGGAAAAGATTACCAGATTTTCCTTATATTCACATATTGAATACTGTGAATTTGTCACTTACACATCTCTTTACATAAAAAAATCAAAGTTCAATAAGACACCTTCAAATTTATCCCTGCTAAAATTGCTCTTCATTGCTATTGAAAAGCTCATTATTTGTCAGAAAAATATCTTTACACTTTTTTTAAAAATCCCAAACAGCTTTTAAACATGCACGAAAGTCAAAGATTATTCAGAATGCCAGCTATTTAGAGATATGCATCTATAACAAATTTCTCTCCTCCATATTTCCGTTCTATTCAGTTTAATCTGGGTAGATTTGTTCAAATACAAAACCTAAAGAAAAGAAGTACTGATGAGCAAATATCTACCCCCTTGGCACCCATCTACCTGATAGCAAGGAATATTGAAAAGATATTATATTACTTCTCTTTTTTCTGTGATGTGCTGGGAAGAAATATATATGTCACTGGGATTCAGTGTGAGGCTTGAGTCCTTTCCAGAGTCCCCAGATATCATAGCACTCAAAGTGTCAGACTTCTAATCCTAGACTGCTTTCCTTACCCTAACATGGGATAATAATCTTTGGAAACCAGATTTTAAGTTTTCTATCTGCCCAAGTTCTGCCAGTACAACTCCTTCACAAATCATTGCTCATGATATATATTTATTTACATTTAAGAAAGCCATTCACTCACCATGATATATTAGATACAGACATTGCAGCAACTTGTTGAGGAGTGTTCTCTTGATTCCGGAACAGGAATTAGCAGGTCAAGTTGACAACACCACTAAAAAGGCTAGCTTTGCTTCTGGAATGATGCACAAATCTCTTACTCAGTTTGAAAGGACCTATAAAGAAAAGAAATGCAATGAATGTCTCTAGTACCTGGTTTATATGATTTGTCACAGATTTATTTCATCCAAATTAATGATTTTGTCATGGTACAAGACACAAAAGAAAATACAATATTTTTTCTGTAACCATTAGACAAGAAAAAATTAAACCAACCATATGGTGAGCTAAGTGGTTAATTTTAAAACCAACTGAAAGGTTAATAAAATATTCAATCTCCAAAGTAGAGAATTTAAGGAAATAAGAGAATGTGATTTGGAGTCACCAAATGTCTTCTCATAAGACAATACTCTCCAAATCAGTTTTATATATCTATGATAAAAACAAAGATTCTGATTAGTACATAGTAGATACAAGAAAGAAAAAGAGAAACAACGACGGAAAGAAAGAAGAAAAAAGCAAGAAAGAGAAGAAAGGAAGGAAGGAAGGAAGGAAGGAAGGAAGGAAGGAAGGAAGGAAGGAAGGAAGGAAGGAAGGAAGAAAGAAAGAGAAATTCCATTACACAAATTACAATCACACCCGAGACTTTAACAAAAATCCTACTACATATGGGTGAAAAAGGATTTTTACTGATTAACATGGGGGAAGTAAGTCAGGGTGTATTCATATAACAAATATAACAACCATCTCCACACATATTTTTTGACGTTTACTATAATGTCCTATGATTCTGAATCAAAATCAATCAAATTAATTCCATAGTACTGTTAGCACCTTATTCAGTTCAAGTCATTAATCCAGTGTTTTTCAATTAAACAAATACTTGTTGAGCATATACTATGTGCACACACACTATCCTAGCTATAGCTCAGGGATAAAGATGAATGGCACATGAATAAGACATTATTCTTGTTCTCAAAGAATGTTTTATGTAAAATAAGATGATTTCAATAAAATAGGGAAAGTGTTTTAATAAAGGTAAATATAGGGTATGCAGGAGCACAGAAGAAGGGCTTCCTGCCCAGTCCTAGGGAATTGGAAAGAATTTCCAAAGATGTGCCCCAAATGACGACCATTAAGCTTGGCTACAAATTTAGGAAAAAGCAACCCGAAATAAAGTGGCTAGGAAAAGAGTTTATTTTTCTCTTACGCAAATAAATCTTGACCTAAGAAGGGAAGGCATATATGGCAACTCCATGGACACCTGGGAAGGGGGCATCTTCTTTCTTGTAGTTTCACCCTTCTCAATTATGTGGTTCCCTTCATGGTCCAAGAGGTTGTTGAGTTCAGTGAGCATGTCTGCATTCCTGCCAGCAGAAAGGAGGAGGAAGAAAAGAAGGATGCTTCCTAACATTTACATATGACATTTCTGCCTGAATTTTAATGGCCAGAGTTTAGTTACTTGGCCACTCTTAATCTAAGGACGACTGGAAAATGCAGCCATTACCTGAGGCATCTAGCGTCAACTGTAAACCAAAGTGCCTATCGGTAAGAAAGGTGGAGAAGTGGATACTGGAAGAAAACTAGCAGTGTCTGCCACTATGTTTAAGGCTTGGCGACCTTGGCCCCCAAAGTTTTGTGGTTTTGTACACACTGCAAAGTGGAAAACATGGGGCAAAGGAGAAATAGAATCAGTCCATTGTTTATTGATAATTTTACATATTATATTTATAATTTTAAATGTCAAACTTTAGCTTCCTTAAGTCATTTATAAGCTTGCAAAACATTTCTTATGCTCTATTACTCTAAGTATTAATGATACAAAGATAAATAAAATATAGCATTTACACATAAAGAACTCACCATTTAACATAGAGGCCATCACATTTTTTTTTAAAAAAAGGACAAAAGCAAAGCACACTCTGAAAACTGTTGTTGTATACATACAAGCACATATGAGTGGCTATCAAGGAATAAAGCAAGAACAATGATTTATTTGAATTCTAATTTTAACTGGACCCTGACAGCCAGAATAATAATATCAGCCTGCCGGGTAAGTGAGCAGCTGTGAAGGTCCATCCACATCCTAAGTTGTCTGTTTTTACATTCCAAAAGATGGTGTCTATCTTGTCCTTGGTAAAACTGTTATGGCATATAGAGGTACATCTGTAAAGACATGGGAACTCCAAATTCTGACACCACAACAGTTAACTTCAAAATTTTCCAAGCTTTATTGCCTGATTTTTATCAAGGGTTCAGTTTACCAAAAAAAAAAAAAAAAAGTATAGAATATTGTCTGATGCAATTCATTTTTCTAGATATATTTAATTCCATCTTTAGACAACTGCATATCTGGATGTTATTTTCATACCTAATCAAATTGCTTTTACTGAATTACACTTTGGAGTTTTGCCAAGTTTGCATTAAGAGACATCATTTAAAAAAAGATAAGCAACAAGCAAAAACCCAGACTATGAAATCAACTATGAGGGTTAGCGGAAAAGTTGCCAACAGACAAATGTTGCCTTTATGAGCACTTAAAGGAAAAAACCGTTTTACTGTTTTAGGTCTCAACACCTATAAAACTATTATTTTAAATTTCTGGTTTGCTTTTCTCCCAAGGTCATGACTGCAGCTTACTACACTTCTTTCCTTGAAGCTCTGAAACAAACCTGTGACATTTCTTTAAGAACTATTTAAGACTTCTGCTAACCTTTTTGTTTTAATGTTTTTGCCAGATTCAATTTTAACCTTTCTTAAATAAACACATAGATATATACAAACTTATGAATACAAATATATATTATTTAATGTAAATACACAAAAAATCCCCCCCAAGTTTTTTTTGAAATAAGAAAGTATAAAATTAAAAACACAAGTCGAGATTTGTTTGCTTCTGCAGAATGTAGAAATAATACAAAAACAAACTGGATGGTAGGATCTTACATAGAGCCATCTGAACCCATTGCTTTTGTAGGTCAAAAATGGTCAAATATTGTCAATGTGTACAGTACAGCTTAACATAACTGAAGAGTTAACCAAGATAGCCTTAATGTTTCCCTCAGTTTGACTAAACTTTAGGTGGTTTTCTTCCTGTTTATGGCCTCCTGACTTCCTTTTCCTTAATGTATTTACTTCAGAAAACTTGCAACTGTAAATCCATTCTCTGCCCCTTTGAGATGTAAATCTTGTTTCAACCTCCTGTCAGTTTCATAATCCAGTAATGTATTTCTCAAGGATCTGGGAGCCATCCCTTTAAAATGCAGCCACTGTCAATATACACCATGGAATATTATGCAGCAATCAGAAATGATGAGTTTGTGTCATTTGTAGGGACATGGATGAATCTGGAGAACATCATTCTCAGCAAACTGACACAAGAACAGAAAATGAAATACTGCATATTCTCACTCATAGACGGGTGATGAAAAATGAGAACACATGGACACAGGGAGGGGAGTACTAAACACTGGGGTCTACTGGGGGGAAAAGGGGAGGGCCAGCAGGGAGGGGAGCTGGGGAGGGATAGCCTGGGGAGAAATGCCAAATGTGGGTGAAGGGGAGAAAGGAGGCAAAACACACTGCCATGTGTGTACCTATGCAACTGTCTTGCATGTTCTGCACATGTACCCCAAAACCTAAAGTGCAATAGAAAATTAAAAATAAATAAATAAATAAAATGCAGCCATTGTAAAAGATAGCTTCGCTAGCTGCCTCTCTCTGTGCGGGGGGGGGGGGGTAGAAGTCTAATTTAAATAAGTGCCAACTAGTAAACAAAGATGGCATAATCAAATTGACCAACCATGCCCTCCTATATTGTCCTCTAGAACATTTCTACTAGTTCATTCCAGCACTTAAAAACACTGTGCAGGTAATGAGGTACATATATACTGAAATTCTACTCAGGGCACTACAAGAGATAATGGGCATGAAATGTAGAAAAAAATGGATGAGGTATGGAGAAGACTTGTATGCTCAAGATTCAAATAAATGTTAGCAGAACAAATTATCAAAGAAATACTAGATTCTTTTGAGTTTTACAAGGTGGATTCCTTTTTATTTTCACATCAAATCTAAAGTCTCTTTCTTGTTTTCTGGTTTCCCTATAAACTTACCTTACTGATGTTTCCCAATCTAGGCTCTCTACTCTGTGAACTTGCTTACTTACAGTGCCCATACCTGAGCTCTGAATATGCTGTGTGTTTCTGATTTGTCTCTGTACTGAAATTTTCTTTTCCCTCTAATCTTACTTATGCAAATTCTTCAAGAATTAATACAAGGTCCACGAATCCTGTGAATTCTTGCCAGATAGTTTCATGCTTCTCCGAACTCCCCTCTTTCTGAACCAACCTATATCCAACTTAGCAACTAAAATACATTTCACATTAAAATGTGCACTACATTTTTCATATTACTTTTGCTTTCCTAAATAAATTATGAGTTTGAAAAGGTCTACTTGTGTCTTTTATGTCTAAACTCCAGAGCGTCTGGCTAAGTACCAAGAACTCTCCAGGTGTTAATACACTAAGTAACAGTCAAAAAGTAGTCCTGCCTGCCCAGGGACTCAAAGAGACTCATGCCCACCTGCCTTCCAGGAAGGTCAGCTGACCTAGGTCCCACAGCAGATCCTGACACAACCCTGAAAAGTGGTTCCAGTCCATCTCACCTGCAGCTTGAGACAAGTCTTGCCCACAGAGGTACCTGGAGGGAGACAAGCTGATCAGTGCTTCTGCAGGCTGACTCTGACCCTGGCCCCCTGTGGGTCTTAAAATAGGCCTGTATTAGGATCCAGCCCGTCTCAACTGCAATTTGAGAGCAGGCTTGTCTGCTTAGGGACCTGCTGGGAGACACACCTGTCCATGACTCCAGAGATAGACTTGGAGACTCAGTCTCAGCTGGAGATCTTGAAGCAGCCCCATGACTTGTTTCTAATTCCGTTCAGTCACAGACCAGGGTAGTATGGAGCTTTCCCAGGGATGTGGAGGATGCCACACTTCCTCCCAGGGTCCTGCGAGCTACACTCATCCACACATGTAGTAACAGTGTAGATACAACTTTCCCAGGAACCCGTGAGCCACACTCATCAACAGATGCAGTAACAGTCCACCATCTGTGGACCCTGAAGCTGGTCCTTATCCCAGAACCAGCTGTGTAGACCAAGGTCCTGGAGACACCCCAGTCTGCCCAGGGACCAGATGGGATCTGTGCCCACTAGAGCCCTGGTACCAGGCCTGTCAACCTTGGATCCTGCTGCATACTCAGAAGCAGTAACATGACATAGATCCAACCCCATTCCACAATGATCCTGGAGTAATCCCATCAGCCAGGGAACCTAACAAGAGAAGGGAGAATGGGAGAAAACATTTTCCAATAAGATAACTGAAAAGGGGTTAATATCCAAAATATATAAGGAACTCAAACAAACTTGATAGCAAGAAGATAAATGACTCCATTAAAAAAAAATGGGCAAAGGACCTAAATACACATTTCTCAAAAGAAAGAAATTCTGTCATTTGTAACAATTTGGATAGCCTGAAAGATAGTACATTAAAATAAGCCAGGAACAGGATAATAAATATTGTATGATCTCAGTCATATGTGGAATCTACAAAAGCAGAACTCATAGACACAGAAAGAATGGTATTACTAGGGGCTGCAGGCTTGAGGTAGTGGGGGAGATTGGGAAGATGTTAGTCGCGTGATAGGAGATCTATTGTACAACACAACATGGTGACTATAGTTAATAACAGTGTATTGCACTCTTGAAAATTGCTAAGAGAGCAGATTTTTTAAATGGCCTCACCATAAAAATATGATAAATTAGTGAGGTAATGGACATGTTCATTAGCTTGATTTAACCATTCCACAGTGTATACATATATCAAAACATCACGTTGTATGTCATATATACATATAATTTGTTTGCCAATTATAAAAGAAAAAAATTAATTTAAAAATGAATAAAATGTTAGCAACAATATGACTTAAATGACTCAAAAATAGTTTAAATTGTGACATTATTATATTCTTACACTTGAATTATGAATTTTAGTAACTCCAGGACTTTGGAAGGATATAAGTCAATCATGGGGAAAGATATTATTTTTCCTGTGAAAACTGATTGTCTACATAGTTAAATTGTTTATTTTTTGTTTTTGAGATAGCGTCTCACTCTGTCGCCCAGGCTGGAGTTGCCCAGGCTGTGATTTTAACTCACTGCAACCTCTGCCTCCTGGGTTCAAACAATTCGCCTGCTTCAACCACCCCAGTAGCTGGGACTACAGGTACACTCCACCACACCCGGCTAATGTTTGTATTTTTTGTAGAAATTCTTGCAGTGTTGGCCAGGCTGGTCTCAAACTCCTGACCTGAAGTGATCTGCCCACCTCAATCTCCCATGGTGCTGGGATTACAGGCATGAGCCATCACACCTGACCCATAGTTAAATTCTTAATGAGGCACAAAAGAAACAAGGAAACCAAACTAACAGCTTTACTTTTCCCTTAAGATAAACTTTCTCTAGAGACAATATTTTAAAAGGGGGGTTCTGCCTTGAATTTTTATAATTCATCTTATCTTGTTATTAATTCTTAAAATAAAAAACCTATGTATATAGAGTAAAATCAAAAGGATATACCCTGAAGAATAAACATCTTTCCCTTTTCTGTCCTCTGTACCCTGCTATCAGATTTATATCTAATTCGGCATCTATCTACTTAGCTTTAATAAAATGGTAGTCTAACATAAATAGTTTTACCCACATCTTTATTTTCTACATACTTACATAGTCATAAAGTCACGTATATATACAATATTTCTCTATCAATACACATATAGAGATGCCTCCTTCCCATCTGGGATTTTAGAGCATTTCATTGAATGGATTTACCCTAATTCATCAGACAGTCTCATACTGAAGGGGACTGACTTTGTATACAATATTTTGCAATTACATAAGATGCTGCCCTGTATATCCTTGTACATATGATATAATGTCAGCTTCTATTTGTGGATAAATATCTAACGTAAAATTTCTAGGTCAATCCTATGCACACTTTAAATTCTAAAATACACTGGTAAGCTTTCTTTCGTAGAAGTTGTACTAATTTACATTCCTACCAGAAGTGTATAAATGTAATCTTTCTGACATTAGTGCTTCTTAGAGAACCAACATATCCAGTTGATTTTACAAATACACTTCCTGAAATACACTCCAGAAGTATATCATTCCACACATCCAATTAATCAGTAAGCCTGGTTGATTCTACCTCTGAGATATTTGGAATACATCCACTTTTCTCCATTCTCACCACCTCTACCCACTGTCTTCTGATGCCTGATTAATAACAATGACTTCATAACTAGCCCCCTTTCCAGCACTACGTCATCTGCAATACACTGCAAACTGAGTGCTCTTGGCAGAACGCAGTCATTTTCTACATAAGAATTGCAGAGTAGAGAAGCAGGGACTATGGTGTCAGAAACACCTGGGCGTGATTACCAACTGTGCTTATTTTTAACTGTGAGCTTGGGGAAATTAAGACCATCCCTTGCTTATTTCTCCATTTTTAAAATAGGAATATTAGATGTACTAATAAGGTCATGATAAAATTTTATTTAAAAATGCATGAACTAACTTGATATTGCCTGGCACATAGTGAGTTCAAACAACGATAATGATGATGATAATGACAGTGATGGGGAGACTCCAGTAGTAACAGGTGTCTTCCTCATCACTCTTTAATTGCTCTATTTTGCCCTCACAGTAAAGTATCAGTTCCTTGAGATGGTTCACAAGACTCGAGGTGATCTGACTGACACCTGCTTTACTTTCTACCTTCTCTCACTGAGGCCCTTACCTCATTTTCTCCTGCTCTCCAGTACACACTATATTTCAGTTAGACTGATTTGCATTTTCCCAAATGCATCTCTCCACAGCTTACAGGCCTTTGATGTGCTATTCTGTCTGTCTGCTACACTCATCCCTTTCGTTTCCCATTGGCTTTGCTAACTTTTAACTCATTGTATCTCAACATCGACATCATTTCTTCCAAATTTTCCTAATCTTAATTATGTGCAACCCTGTACATCTTGTTCTTATTCCATAAAAACCTTTAGAAAATGTGGTTTAATTCCTTGGGCTGGTCTGTTGCCCATATAGATTGTAAATTCCTTGAGGACAGACAGCAAGTCTTAATGACTTTGCAAACCTATGACCTAGTACAGTGCCTGGGACAGAGGAAGTATTCAATCAACATTTGTTGAAAAAAGTGATAAATGTTTTAGATTAAGTAATGTTAAACTCTATACAATTTTGAGCTAAAAGCAGTCTACCTTTTCCTTTTAGACTATCAAAATACTATTTCTTTAATTTGGGGCCATATGTTTTAAGTTATAGACTCAAAAATGTCTATGCTTTTACACCTATCTTTTATATTTGCTTGAGACTTGTATATTACTTATGAAATAATAACGATGAAAACTCTACAGTAGAAGTCATCCAATTTTTCAAATCCATTTTCCCCCTCAATTTTATCCAGAAGGCAGTTTGGTTGTATAACGTATAAATTCACCTCTTTCTGTTTGTATATGCAAAGTGGAGTCAAATAATCCTGACATTCTATTTCCATAATCATTGTACAAAATTTCTGAGAGAACACAGATACGTGTCTCTCTAGAACAACTGAGTGATTGAGGTCAGCATGGATGTATGCCAAATAAATGCTCAAGTACCTTCCAAGCTGCTTTTATATACTATTGATACCACTCCTAAATATAGTCTTTACACGAGTTGAGAAATCCCACACATTGAAACTTCAGATCAGCACAGATGGTAACCTTGGAGACAAACTAATGGAAAGCTTTATGTGTCCTCTCACTGCAGTGCAGCTGTCATTTTACTTGTATTAAAGTCATTTCATGGGAGGTATTAGTATTCAATTGAGTATGTCAGTAATTAGTCTAAAGCATTTATTTATCACAGCAACGTGGCTATATTTGTGATTAGTCTAAGCACCTCCTTCAGAAACATCCTCATATTCAAATTACAGGAAGCATTTACCATAGCCAGAGAACTGAAAAGTTACGAACCTTAGAGCAACTTTTAAATAAATTATTACTTCAAACAAAGATCACCCTAAAACAGTTTGAGATTGTTTTCTTCAGAAAAATTAACTATATCATATATTGCTATGATTTTCTAAGAAAAAATATCACTTCATTCATATATGAACCATAAAGACAACTTTTCTACCTGGGCGTTGCTCTCGTTTTCTCCTTAACCTTAATGCAATTGTAAGCTTCTTTGCTGCCTCCATCTTTCACGTGTGCCTCTTATTGGTTCTTTCTTCTTTGTTTCTGATTTTATACAATCTTCCCTTACCTCCGCTGTGACTTCAAACTATTCCTTTCTCTCACTTCTTCCCTGTATTCACAAATGCCACCAAATATTACCCTATATCCACAGCCTTCTCCTTTTTACATCCACTCTTGTTTTCTGAGCTCCACCCTAACGTTCTCATCACCACTCAACTGGTGTATTGACTTAACTACTGATTCCAATAGGCTTCTGTCAGACTCCACTTCGTCCACTTGTTTCTGAGTTCTCCTTTGCATTTTCCTGAGTGCATCTGTGCCTCTTTACCTCACAGGACGTTGACATGCTATTCTCTTTGACTGCTATACTCATCCTTGTTTTTCCCTCTCTGTTTGGGTAACTTGTATCCCTTGACTTCCAGGATCCTGAAACATCCAAGCCATCCTAGCTTTCACTGTTCTTCAATGATCCATCATCATTTTCCCATACGGTAATACTGTTCAGCATTCTATCTAATGTGACTTTCTCAGGAGATAATTTTCAAATTTTTCACGTATGGAATTGTTCCTTCTCTTTTGCTTCCAGAATAATTTTCCCTAATTTTTTATTAAATGGTTGCCAGGTCTTGTTTTTGTTTCTGTTTTGTTTACTGCTCAATTGCTTATCCTGAAGTCACTTTCTCCTCTTTATTCTGATTGCCATCCCCCATGTTCAAGTCTTTTTTATCTTTTGTCTTGACCAGTTTATTTTTTGCATATATTTTAAAGCATCTGAATAATATTTGAAATCTTAAGAATGGACAAATATCCTAAATTTTTTTTAAAAGTTAAATCTTCGAGCAGTTTAAAATGTTCAGTGTTTGATGGAGAACATATCACTGTTTGCAAATACTTGAATCACCTCCACTGATCACTGGTGTTCCTGATACACAGTTTGCACAACACTAGCTGGAAATTATTGCATTGGCCTTCAAACTTGTCTTTAACCCTCCAATGCAGATTACAATGTATTTTTATTAAGGGAAAGCACTTACATATGCAAATTTCTTATTTAGAAAACCTCTGATGACTATTTCTACAACCTAACTATTACCCCTGAGATCCTCTTCAGTGTGGCCTATGCTGTATCTTCTGGCTTTTCTTCCCTCAATTACTACTACTGCTCAGTGTTTCTACTCTCTGCTGAAGGCCTAGCACAGCACTCTTCACTTGGAATGCATCAAAAATTAAATAGAATTTTCAGTTTGAAACTCATGTTTTTCAGGGGTACTTTATTGTACTCAAGGGTAGTGCTAAATAATCATTTTTAAGAGGACAATATCTCAAAACTACCTGTTTTGATGTATTATCAATGTTTTTATAATGTTTTCACCAATACATTTTGATGAGTCATTAAATGTTCAATCCCATGTGGATTACCCAGTAAAAAAGATTGCCAAAAATAAGTTCAACTTTTAAAAAGCTGCAGATCATAGGCACATTTATTGACTCTTTCCATATTCTCAGAACATAAGCATGTTAATATTTTCAAATTAATGAGGGAAGAGTCTAGGAAAACCAGCCTTTGAAAACAATGCACTTAGGAATGTAATATATAAATTGGTAGGGGTGTGTATGTGTGTGTATGTGTTTTCTGAAGACTTTTCAGGCATTGCTTCACTTTCCTTCATAGCACAGCCCAAGTCACCTTGTTGACATTCATCCTAAACTATCCCATCCCTCCTGCCCCCTAAGCCTGGCAACGTGTACCTGGTTTCTCTCTGAATAAACTAAATGCATCCATGACCTTATGTTTCACAATGAACAAATCTGATCATTATGTTCCTATTCAAGGAATGTCCTTTCCCTTCTTGAACAAAAATATTAGTCTTGTAAAATCTAGCTCAAAAATCAATACCTACTGTAATTAAAACTTGGAAAATTTCAATTCCCTTCATTTACTTACTCTTCACATTTTACATATTTTGTACATATTTCTATTCAAGGTTTATCAGAAAACTCATTTTATGGTTTACTTATCTATGAAAGGTGAACACTAAATGTTAATAATACAGTATTATTTAACTACTTAAGAAATATTTATTATTTAAGAAACATTGAATTCGAAGTTTCTAGCCATGGGAATCAGAGAGCACCCTTTTGTTGTAACAAATGACAGTCAATGAAAGAGCAGATATAGTAATAGTCACATAAAATATAAAAAGTCATTTGTAGATCTTTTAGAAAATGTGCAAAAGCAAAATAAACCCAATAACTATTTATTTACTTATTTGATCTGGGTTCTACTAATTCCTCAAGAACACTAATTATGTCTTAATTTTTTTTCCTAGTCCCCATACAACCTAGTATACTTTATTGTCTACAATCAACAATCAATAAATATATGTTAAGTCAATTATGGTTGAATTGCTGTTATTAAGGTCATATAATTTATTGATATTTTCTCAGCAAAGGCATCTGTATCTACTGTTTGGTACTCAAACAATAGATACTAGAAAACTAACGCCTGCTTCTAAGGGAAGAAATCTTAGAGGTTCAGAGTTTGTCTGGTGATAACCACTACTCAGCCCCCAGGCACAGGCAGGTATTTATTTGTTAGAGCATACTGCAATCCTGAAGTTTGGCATTTTTTGCAAATACAGATCACAAAAGAAATCTTCATGTCACTCTTTCCTTATGAAAGTATTTTCTTCTTTAGGGCATTATTGGAAAATACACAACATGATCAAAATCAATTTGCTTCTTTTAAACAAGTCCTTTCATTGAGCCTGAAGAACTGACTATTCTCTAAAAGTCCTTGGCTTTCATTCCACAAGCACTTACATGCTTAATTAAAATTGAACACCAAAGAGCTTCCATTTTTTGGAACTAAACAGAAAGGGCCTGTAAACATCAGAGTGTACCAATGAAGATTCAGTGAAGCCACAGCATCCTTGGAGGGATCATGTTGCCACAGGTAAAATGAATTAAGGATGGAAAAATAACTCAGATATTCATGCTGATGTGAAAAACATTTTTTTCTTAGCTTATCATCCAAACTAGGTTTCTTCAAGGTAACTTCATTAACCATTTATTTTATTAAACAAAATTTACCCAAACCTCAGCCATAATTCTTTGTGTTCTAAGATTCCATACCCCTTAGGAATAGACCACTGGAAACTGTGACTCCTAGAAAAATGACTGAATACCTCCCTTTTCAACAAAGTTTTAGATTTAAGAACCACATAACAGACAATTTACCATTCCACATTTTCTTAATGGTCCTGAGTGTTCAGAATTACAAATGTAGAGAGGTTTTAGTTTACTATCACCTCTACAATTTTCACTTAAAAGTTATGTTAGCCCATCTTTAGATATGTAGTATCCTAGCTTTTTTATTATATCCTAATAACACTTATTTATAAAAAGCCAAATAATATCAAGAAAATTGATATTACTGAAATTTTGTTTGTTACCTTTGTCAATAGTTTCCTGCAATTCACTGGAGAAAATGAACGGTTGCAACCCCATTCCTAGGAAGTTGCCGCCTCTATGATCTTCATTTCAATGATTCTATCTTGCATAGTTTTTAAATCTTTTATAGTAGCCCATAATTTTAGTCGAAAGTCAATTTTTATGAAATGATAAAATTCTTTCATCTCCTTCAAATCTTCAAAGTCTTATAGTGCCATCAGCTGGTTATCCATGGTTTCAATCTTTATGATTGTCCACCAACCACATGAGATACATCTGTAGCTTCTCAAACATACCATGCTATGCTTGAGTGACACAGGGAAGCTTTCAAAAAACCAATAACCATAATATATTTTACATTTTTCTTACATGTGGAAAATATAAGCATTATAGAGAAAGGCATATGCATGATCACATGTATGTTTTATGTGTTAATCTTTCTCTGTATACTTTATGCACCAATGTGTCTTTTAATACATGGGACTTTCTAGACCTTTTGTACTCACTAACTTTCTTCACAGGCTTTTCTGCTTCCTTAGAAGACACTCACATGATTCTATATGGAGATACTCTACATCCTCCTACATGGACTCACCTACGACTTAAAACATTTCCATTCCTACACTTATATAAATGTTATGGTAGAATTTTCTATTTGGATACTAAAATTTTTGTGAAAATTCTAGCAAAACGTGTCAGTAAATATTTGGATAGCAGAGGCTATCTTTATTGCAGAAAGATATGTGTTTAATGGTCTTAAATCTAGAATCTTAGAGTGAGAAGCTTTGCCCAACTCATCCCTCCTAGCCCTAGCCAGCTTTAATTCCTGCCAATTAGGAGTCCCTGTTATAGTTTCTGCATATTTCTTATGTTATTCATTTACTTAACTAATATTTATTGAGCACCTGCTATGTGTTATTACATTATTCATTCACTTATCTTACATTTATTGAGAATCCGCTATGTGTCAGGCACTTTTCTAAGGACATCAGATTTAATAAAATGTGCTCCCTGCTCTCAAGGATCTTGCAGCATAATAGAAGTAGACAAACATAAATACAGAAACACAGGAATTAGTTACAGAAACCATGGGAAATGTTCTTGTAACTGCAATTGGGACACAAAAAGCAGCACAGCTGCTTCCTCACAAGGAGGGTGATTCCAGGAAGGTATTCACTGAGAAGATGACACTGGACACAACTTTTGAGAGATGATCTGTGAGATGCAGAGGGTATAGCATTTGTCAAGACACAAAAGAGTTGTGAAAGGCATGTAAGGGAAAGGAAGACTGAATTTTAGAATAAAGGTGTGAATGTGAGGGATATGTGGTAAGTAGTAAGGAATACAAGAGCATTACACATCATATACAAAATTTCACCTTTCATGCATCAGCTGGTTAAATTCTTACTGTCCACTGCTTCCAATGGGAGAAAAGCCAGAATCCTATAATTCCCTCTTCACTCAAGTAGAAGTTTAAAAAATTAGTGGCTAACTATCTTTGCACCCTGATCCCTGTGGAAGGATTAGAGCGAAACAGTAGTTCATGGGAAGCAGATAACCTGCTGCAAGCAGCTGAGGACTTAACATCTCCACCCAACCCAACCCGGGCTATCAACCTCCTAAAGCCACTTTGACATTTCTAGGCATTCTAAAAGTTATCTGGTGCTGTGGAAGACAGGGTATGTGAGAAATCTCCAGTGGTTTTTAGCTCTTTTACTATGGAACACATTTACTTTGCACTTTTTGAGTTAATTTTGAACTACCAGTCATCTGGCTAACAAATATTCTCAGGAATTTGTTAGGTAAGAAAGTAAAGGAAGGCCCATACTCAGAATTTTGTATTTTGCAATAAACGCCAGTAAATTTCTGTGTCTAACTTAGCTACACTACCTAACCCTTCTGTATATCAGTTTCCTCCCTTCCTCATGATGTGGTTTTAAAAATTAAATAAGTGAACACATGCAAAACACTGGAAGCACTACCTGAGATATACAAAGGGCTAAACACATACTAGATTCTTTCATTATAAGTAGTAGCTTTCCCAGTGTCCACTCTTCTAGCAAGAGTTTAAATTTCCATTTGAGGATACACCCTCCTTAACTTTCATGTGGCTTGGATATATGCCAATCAACATATTACAGTTTACTAGCAATGGTGAATCCTTTTGGGTAGGCACATGGCCCAACTGCAATAAGATAATTATGAATCTCTTCATGGGAAGGTTGGAGTTTCTTGTTTCTTTCTTGCTGTATGTTAAAGTTGAGAGGTTATACAGCTACAGTGGCTGCCACCATCTTGCTATCCCACTGAACCTGAGACTGAAACCAACACAACAGAAAGCAGAACTGAAATATGAAGAGAAACAAATTCCTGCTGACATCATTCAACCCAGATCCATTCTCTAGAATATTCAGTTGCCATTAGTTCAGTTTTCTTAAGCAATCTGGGTGTGGTCCTCTGTTATTTGTAAGTGACAAAATATTATATAATAAAGAAATTATCCCAGAAGACTGTGAAGGGCCACGGAAGGATTTTAAGTAGGGAAGAAACTTGATCAGGTTTACGTTTTTAAAACACATCATTCCAGTGCCATTGGGAAGAACTGGCTGAGTCTGACGGAAGGCAGGGGCACAAACTGGGAGAAGATTATAACAATCTAAGTAAGAAATGATAAAGACTTGAAAGAAGGTAGATGGGGGTGAGAATGGAGTGATGATGGAGGAGGGACAGAAAGATAGTCAGGGACTGATTGGATTTGCAGAGTGAAAAAAAGCAAGGAGTCTAAGATGACTCCCAGGGTCTTCATGTTGCTGGCTTGGTGGGTAGTGAGGCCATTCATCTGAACAGGAAATATACAAGGTGGAGTAGAATTTAAAAGGGAAAATTAAATTAAGGCTTTGACATGTTAAGTTTCAGGTGCATGTGACGTAACTAGATAGAGATACTAAGAAGACAATGGGACATGCCAATCTGAAACTCAAGTTAAATATTTGGCCTGGAGCTTTATATTTGGCAGTTATTAGTGGAATGATTTGAAGCTTTGGGCATTGATGAGTTAGCCAATTTAAAATGGATAGAAGTGTCATGCCTGTAATCCCAGCACTTTGGGAGTTCGAGGCAGACAGATCACTTGAGCCCAAGAATCCAAGACCAGACTGGGCAATATGGTGAAACCCTGTTTCTCCAGAGATTTTTAAAAAAATAGCAGGTATAGTGGTGCACACCTATAATCCCAGCTATTTGGGAGGCTGAGTTGGGAGGTAGAGGTTGCAATGAGCCACAATGGTGCTACTGTACTCCAGTCTGGGTGACAGAGTGAGACCACAGCTCAAAAAAAAAAAAAAAAGTGTATAGAAGAGGACTATAATCAGAATCAGGAGACCTTCAAGAATTAGAAGCAAAGAAAGAGGATCTAGTTTCCAGGCGCAGTGGCTCACTTCTGTAATCGCAGCACTTTGGGAGGCCAAGGCAGGTGGATCACCTGAGGTTGGGAGTTTGAGACCAGCCTGATCAACATGGAGAAATTTCATCTCTACTAAAAAAAAATGACAAAAAATTAGCCTGGCATCACGGCTAATTTTTGATGAGTTACACTGGGATTACATGGCATGCCTGTAATCCCAGTGACTTGGGAGGCTGAAGCAGGAGAATCACTTGAACCCAGGAAGCAGAGGTTGCAGTGAGCCGAGATTGTGCCACTGCACTCCAGCCTAGGTCACAAGAGTGAAACTTCATCAAAAACAAAAAGAGAGAGAGACAGAGAGAGAGAGAAAGAAAGAAAAGAAAGATAGAGAGAGAAAAAAAGAAAAAGAAAAAGAAAGAGAAAGAAGGAATGAAAAAGGAAAGAAAGAAAGAGTATCTAATAAAAGAGGCAACATAAAAAATGGTAAGAGAAGTGGTAGAAGACCAAGAGATACCATATCAGGATAATAATAAGAGGTTTTCAGAAAGCAAGAGGAAAGCAGCAATAAACATAGCTGGTCATAAGAGCATTTTCCCTCCTTGCATTGGGACTTCCAGTAGAAACAAGGGCAGCTGTCTAATTTCAGAGATTTGATGTGAAGTGAGGAAGCTGGTAGATTTAGAATAGACTCTTTACAACATGGTTTTAAGGGAAGGTGGGGGACTACAGTAGCAGTTTGCCTGTAAATGTTTCACAACCAGTGCTGGAGAGTGGAGGGGAATTTGATTCATAGAATTTGCCAATTTCCCTCATATAAATAACCCCACTATAGTGAGGGAAATTTCAATCCACCAGTGTGACACTGAAAGCAAAGCTGGGAAGAGGTGCTCACAATATACTCTCAGATACAAACGGTTATGGGTTGCACCTAGATGAACTATGAAAAAACAACCCAGAGGTGAGAGACAGGGTATGGGGAAGAGCCAGCAGAGATGGAAAAGCTAACAAAATACATAAGAAATGAAAAGAGAGGCCAGGCGCGGTGGCTCATGCCTATAATCCTAGTACTTTGGAAGGCCGAGGCAGGCAGATCACTTGAGGTCAAGAGTTTAAAACCAGCCTGGCCAACATGGTGAAACCCTGTCTCTACTAAAAACACAAAAATAAAAATAGCAGGGCATGGTGGTAATCCCAGCTACTTAGGAAGCTGAGGCAGGAGAATCACTTGAACCTGGGAGGCAGAGGTTACAGTGAGCCAAGATTACGCCACTGCACTCCAGCCTAGGCGACAGAGCAAGACTCCATCTTGAAGACAAAAAAACAAAGGAAAGAGAAGCAAGAAAATTCCTGGAAAGACAAAATCAGATCAGGGATATAGATGGGGTCAGGTGTGGTGGCTCACACCTGTAATCCCAGCACTGTGGGAGGCTGAGGCAGGAGGATTTCACAAAGCTAGGAGTTTGACATCAGACTGAGCAACATAGTGAAACAGTGTCTCTGCAATTTTTAAAAAAATCAGCTTGGCATGGTGGTATGTATCTGCAGTCCCAGCTACTCCGGAGGCTGAGGTGGGAGGATTGATTGAGCCCAGGATCAAGAATGCAATGAGCTATAATGGAGCCACTGCACTCCTGCCTGGTAACAGAGTGAGACCCTGAATCTAAAATAAAAGAACAAGAAAAAGAGGTGGGGGATATAGATGGAAGGATGATCCTAGTCCAGAAAAAGAGGAGAAAACCTTCTCTGAAGCTTGACAAAAGGAGGTGATCTTGGGTGCAGATAGAGAAACACTTCTTAAGCACAGAAATGGGAAAATGGGAAACAGTGGTACTTATGACTAAGCAAATGTATGGCCTCCAATTCCTTTAGAAGCAAGATATCATTTGGTTAGCAGTAAGGTGGATCGAAGAATAGGTCAGAGGACAGAAGAACTTGTGTGGAAACAGTAGCAGATGGTGAACAGGACAGAACACTAAATATATATATGGTGTATGTGTATGTGCAGACACATTCGCACACATATTTGATAAGCCTGTCTTCCCCAGTGAAGTCCCTCTAGAGATGTGAGACTATAGTATTTCTCTTTGCCTCATTAACATATATTCTATCACATTTAGTTGTCTTTTAATCATATTGTTTGTTAGAAAATGTATATATAGGTATGTTGGCTAATTGAATAAATGAGGAAATCAATATATAAGTATTTCTTAAAAGATGTACTATTTTACATGTTTTATTTTTTTCTCAATCTTATTCAAGCCTCATTAACCTGAATTTATATATCCTATTTATACATAACATTTACTGTTGTTTTAGTTATATGAGCAAGTTTATTTGAAAAATAGTAGCCTTCGTTCCAAGATATAAAATTAAGCAAGGTGAAGGCTATAAAATAAATTATATATACAGAGGTGACATAGAAGAAAACATTGGAATGGCTTCACTTTTTTTACATATTAAGTAAAATGAAACTTTTAGTAGCAGCAGTTGAAATATGTTCATTGCTTTTAAGGCAGATAAGATATTCAAGCTTGGGCTTATCTCTTGGTATCCTCCTATACTGTGTTTATATTTGCCTATTCTACATTATGAATAATGCAAGTTTACCTAATGTATCTTTGAGATTACAGTAAGATTTGCTATAAACTCTTTGCAAACATCAGTAAATGTTGAATAATACAGAGGCTTTAAGAAAAAATGTTTGAGATTCCTAAAATTATAGTAGGTAGTATAAATGTAAATCATTGTTTCCTGCTGTGTTCCTTGGTGGTTTTATATTCCTCATTCATTCATTCAACACATATTTGAACGCCTATATATGAGAGCACTGTTCTAAGTGCCATGAACATAGCACAAAACCAGGAAAAGGCTGTTGTCATCACAATTGTCACAAAAAGCTGTTGTGATTGATATCCTGGCAGAGGAAAAAGACAGTAGCAACTAAATTACAGGGATATATAATATCAAGAAATTATAAATGCTATGAAGAAAATTACAGCAATTATGTAAGGGGCTAGTGGGTTACAGGGGCTACTTTTTAGATATGGTGGTCTGGGAAGGCCTATCTAAAAGTTATACTTAGGCAGAAAACATGAAAGGAAGCAGTTTAAACTTTCTTCTGAAGTATTTATGGATTTTGAATGATTCTTAAAAGTTGTATCAAAAATATGATATGGTATTCAATAGCTCAGGTAGAACTTCTAAAGCATATCATTACACACAGCTTTGCTTTTTTAATGGACCAAAATAAAAATAATTTAAGTGCTTCCTGGTGACGAGGGGTGGCAGGTCATTACTATGATCCATTCAAAGCCGAAGGCTTTTTGTTTTTCCCTTTCCCTCACAACTGTTCCAATCACATCCTATCAGTTGAATGCTGCTAATCACTGTAGTACGAAAACCAGAGTTAAGTTTAAAAGGATTCAGGGTAAACAGTTAAAACTTTTGAATGATGGTTTTAGAGCTTTCCTACAGAAGAGCTTTAGGCTGGAAGCTTTTAACAATTCTTTCATCAGCTAAGAAAACTGTTTCATAAAGTGAGTATGGGAAAAGAATTACATAAATGCAAAAAATTTATGTATCAGATCATAGAAGCTAAGCTATTTATTGATTCACATTTATATACTATAATATTTATAGTGCTTAATACATTTTAGACTTTATTATAAGTATTTTATCTCATTTAATCCTTCAAAAGCTAAGCTCTGCCTTGGTTTTAATATCTGTAAAATAGGGAAAACAGTAGTGCTTTCCTCAGAGGTTTGCTAATAAATTTATGATCTACAAAATATCCCATTTTGCAAAGAAAGTATGTAAAACCAAAAGAAAGAGAGAATAATGAATAAAGGCCCTGACACAAAAACGGATTTGGCATGTTTTAGGTACAGCTAAAAAGCCAGTTGACTTATTAAATATGTATATCTAAATAGCAGCACATGCTAGTCTCTAGAATGACTACTGATTATCTTTTTTATCTGTGATTTTGTTATATTTATCAATATTTATAGCTGAATACATGCAATTAGGGAATAATCCCCAAAGAGCAGTATTTCAAATAAATCTCCCGGTGTGGACACAAAAGAATGTAAGTATGTTCTTAAAGAGAAACATGAAATGAAAAATGAAAATTTCCTTGTAAGAAAAGAAGCAGCTTTAAACTAAGAGAAAGTTGGGGAAAAAACATTTTTGTTTATATAGCTAATATGTGTAAATTCCTTCTTTTGATGAGAGCAGCTTGAAGAGACAGAGTATTCGCAGTCCTATTTGCTAAATAATCATGTAAAGATTAGAGTAAATCAAAGAGAGAGGGAGATAGCGAATGAGAGAGTTACAGAAAGAGAGAGAGAGAGAATGTGGTAACAGGTAAGTACATATCTGCCCTCCAAATAGAAAACCTTTGCATAAATACCAAGAATCACAAAATATGTTTTAGAGAATTACAAGTTATAAAGCATGGATGGTTTAGGATATGTAAAAAAATAAAACTACGAAAATTTAGTAATAGATATAATTGGCTTTTGAGACTCATAATTCAAATAGCCTCCATTTTATAAAAAAGAATGAGAGCTGCCACTGGGCTAGAGCAGAACGGTGTTTTCTTTTTGTTTTTTTTGTTTTGTTTTTGTTTTTTTTGGGGTGTGTGTGTGTGTGTGTGTGTGTGTGTGTGTGTGGCAGGGGGAACAAGGAAACAGAACAATGGGAAAAATGGATTGGTTAACATCGGGTAATTTTTTTTTTTTTTTTTTGCGATGGAGTCTTGCTCTGTCACCCATGCTAGAGTACAGTGGTGTGATCTTGGCTCACTATAACCCCCACCTGCCGGGTTCAAGTGACTCTCCCACCTCAGCCTCCCAAGTAGCTGGGATTACAGGTGTGTGTCACCACACCTGACTAATTTTTGTTTAGTAGAGACAGGGTTTCACCATGTTGAACAGGCTGGTCTTGAACCTCTGACCTCAGGTGATCCGCCCACCCCGGCCTCCCAAAGTGCTGAAATGACATGTATGAGGCACCACGCCCAGCCCTAGGTTACTTTTTTCTTGTAAAAGCTAAAGCAGAGTGGACTTTTTTATTATGCTGATTCAGGTATATTAGAATCTCCTATTTTGAGGAAAAATTGGTCTGTTTGGGACTCTGTCCTTTAAAGTTTCAGTTTGATTATGTGGTATTTGGCCTGAGTGACTCCATACTGGTTTGGTCTGGTCTGCTGGGGCCAGAACAGAAGCTCAGTCCAAAACAATGGCCTCCTATAATTTTGTTTAACAGATAAAGTGGAAGTTCATGAATTATACTTGTAAATCCCTTCAGATAGAACCAAAACAATGAATGCTCTGAGATTTCCCACAAAATAGTTCAGTATTTGCTCTCCTAAACCCATAAAAAGTCACATTAACTTTTAATGTTTTAAATAGCTATTATAATTCTACATCTTTAATAAGTACAATTTTAACTAATGAAAATAAAACTTATTCTGATAGTGCCTGAAACCAGACAAGATACAGAATTCTGTTTATACATCAACAAGAGAAAGGCAATTTCCACTTCCACTGCCTTTGTTAGGAAGAATATTTTATTTTTTCTTCATATCATGAAGGAAAAGATAGGATCTTAAGAACATTTGTGGTTGAAACTCTGAAACACTTAAGACTACACATTACAAATTCTGACCATTTTAAGTATTTTTAAAATCCTGATCAACAGGCATCTGAGAAGTTGTTTCACAATGAGAGTTCACTATGGGGGTCAACATAAAACTGATGGCTTAGGAACTTGGGTTCTACCCCAGAATGCTGCCAGTAACTTGTGTGATCCTCGTCTGGCCATTTGAAGAATCTCAAGTTTATTCTCTATTCATGAAGAAAGAATGTTGATTTAGATCATCAGTCTAATGTGACACAGTAATGAAATATCTCATAAAATGTCAACCATTTGCAAGCTTTTCTTCCTTTTCTCCATATTTCCTAGTTTATGCTATTTTCACGTTTTCTATAAGCTCTTACTTCCAATTTTTAATTGCAGCCAGTAAGCCCAGATCATATGCAGTACCTATCTAGGCCACAGAATTATTTTTTCATAATAATAATTATTACCAAATTATTCCGACTCATTAAATAAGCCATATGATGGAGATAGTTTAGCCTTTTAAAGCACCATATGATGGAGATAGTTTAGCCTTTTAAAGCGCAATTAAAATCTCATCTGTAAACAATGAGAATGTTTATGAATTATCTTTATACTTCCATGCAAATTACAAGTTAAATATTTTAAGTCATGCTTTATAATTCATGGATATTTCCCAATTAGAAAACAGACTAAGCATAGCTTCTTGATTTTAAATTTATATTTGCCAAATATAAGTACTGCTTTATTTACTAAGGGCTTATAACATCCTATCATAATGGTGTAGACATTTGTCTAACAAATTGTGAATTAGCCCAGCATCTAAATAACTCTAGGTAATGCCATAAGCCATAGGTTTATGTCAACATTTTCAGGTTATTAAAGAGCCATTATGATCCAGTGTTTTTGACATCAAGTACCAGGAAGTTCTGTCAATCTGCCACAGGGCTCAAAATTCTCCTATTTGGTGTTCATCTAAGGATGGCTTTAAGAGTTCACCAAAAATAAAATGCCTTCAGAAGAAAAAGCTGGAGTCAATATCTGGCCCTTGCCAGTGCCTTTTCCCCAAAGTAATAAGAGATTTAGTGGGTGGAGGGGGCAACACACTCTACCTGATATTAGTTAAATATGGGTAACATAATTTGATTCTAATTCATCAGTTTTAATTTAGGCACCCTACGTTTGAGATGTGAAAATGAGGTAGAAACGTTACAAATGGGTTGGTGGGTATAGTCATGCATAGGTAAACTAATCCCTTAATGACAAGAATCAGACCTACTGTTTCCACGGGGAGTGAGTGGTTCATAAGACCATCATCCACGACACCCTGATGGAACACAGTCTCTGAATCTGTCACTGGAATTGCTGAATCTCTACAGTAACATTTCTGCCCTTCCCTATACCACATAATGAAAGTCTGTGTCCTTGGGGATCCACTGCAGTGCCAGACAATGGCTACTCCTGCTCTACACTGACAATATATACCTTGTCTCACCTGGAGAAACTGTGATCCTTTTATCTCATTTTTGGCTAGTCCTGCCACCACTGCCTTTTTCTAAGTGGGCCTTAGGAAAATGAGATTAACATTAAAATCAGCCTTTTATATTTATTATTATTGTTTTTAGAAACAGAGTCTCATTCTGTCACCCAGGCTGGAGTGCAGTGGCACAATCTTGACTCACTACAACCTCTGTCTCCTGTGTTCAGGTGATTCTCCTGCCTCAGACTACCAAGTAGCTGAAATTATGAGCACCCACCACCACGCCCAGCTAATTTTTGTATTTTTGGTAGAGACAGGGTTTTGCTATGTTCACCAGGCTGGTCTCAAACTCCTCATCTCAGGTGATCTGCCCACCTTGGCCTCCCAAAGTGCTAGGAATACAGGCATGAGCCACCATGCCCAGCCTTAAAATTAGCCTTTTTATCTATATCTCATATGTCCATGTTATCTGAATTTAAAAATCACTCTTTTGTAAGAAAAAAATAATAACAAAACCCTGAACATAATTTTAACTATTGACCCAGAGAATTATTACTCAGATTAGAAATCAAATAATCTGTAAGTCACTTAGTTCAAATCAAATTTTTGATATTTTTTTTCTTCAGGGAACAGTGTACTGTAGTAATTATAACCAAGCAGACAGAATGGGTTGAAAGAGGGATAAAAGAAGGAAAGATTCAGGACGTCATGTCATATCCTTCCATGGAGAAATGTATAACTCAGTATTTAATTCTGGATAGCCAAAAGGGCAGTATGAGTACACTATTAATTGTAAGCATTCATTCAAATTTTTGAGCATTTAATCCATACCACTGTTCAGCTCTAGATATCCAGAAACCAAAAATAGAATTTGATTTTAAGAAATTCAAGGGGCAAGGTGAGTGGCAGACATGTAAATCAATAATTCAAATATACTATAATATGTACTTGGGGGTTAGAAGAGGAAAGTGGAGAATAGAAAGCTATCAAACAGGAAAAGGAAAGGTAAGCAAGCTTTCTAGAGAAGGTAATGTACGAGTTTGAAACTTTGAGACACCATAGGCGAGAGAGGAAATAAGAATGTTTCAGCAGATGAAACAACATATGGAAAGGAGAGGGGGAGAGAGAGGGAGAATGACATACTTGTGAAGTGATTAGGAACAGGATGGTTAGAAGAGTAAGGATGTGTATGTTTGCATTTGCGTGCATGTGTGTCAATGTGTATGTCTGTAAGTTAAGGGTAGAGCATCAGAAGAAGCAGGAAAGATAACAGGAGGTTTCAAGAAGGTGCTGAGATGGCAGCCAAGGAATTGGCATTTGTTACTGAAGTCAATACAGAGCCACTGAAGCATTTATCAGAATTAGTAGGATGGTGTGAGATGATACGATCAAATATGCATTTTCCTAACTTCAGCATGGAGAATAAACTGGAGGACAGAAAGAGTGGAATATCAGGAAATAGTTTTAAAGTTCCTGCAATAGACCCAGCAAAAATGAAAATAGCTAAAACCAAGAATGGTAGCAGAAAGAGGAAGCATGCAATAAATTCCCAAGGTTTTGGAGTGTAGTTTAGAAAAGAGTTGATGAATTATTTTGTTAGTGGTTGCCCCAGGGACTACAACCTACGTCTAAATCCATAACAATCTAATTCAAGTTAAATGAACTTAAAGAGTATCCAAATTTCACAGCTAATATCACACTTAATGGTAAAAGACTAAAAGCCTTCCCCTAAGATCAGGAACCAGAAAGGATGACCATTTCACCACTTCTATTTTGGAGGTTCTAGTAAGAGAAAGTAAGCAAAAAAATGAAACAAAAGGGATCAAGATTACAGAGGAAAAAGTAAAAATATCTGCACATATCTTAAGAATTCCACACACACAAAGAAATAGCTATTAGTGTTAATAGTGTGTTCAGCAAAGTTGGAGTACACAAGATCAATTTACAAAGTTCAGTTGTATTTCTATAAACTACCAATGAACAAACTGTAAATTAAATTTTAAAAATTCATTTAAAATAGCAATCAAGTATAAAAAAGTACTTAGGAACACATTTAACAAAAAAAGCAAGATTTGTACACTGAAAACTATAAAACATTATTGAAAGAAATTAGAGAAGACCTAAGCAAATAGATACATGTTCATGTTCATGGTCTAGAAGAATTAATGTTGTAAAGATGGTAATCCCCTCAAATTAATATACAGATTCAATACAATTCCTCTACAAATTTCAACTACTTTTTATCTTTTTTACAGAAATAGATGAGTTTATCTACAAGTTTATATGAAAATACAAGGGACCCAGCAAAGCCAAAACAATCTTGAAAAAGAACAAAGATGGGAGGACTTAGTCTTACTGATTTCAAAACTTACTATAGAGTTACAATAATAAAAACAATATGGAATTGGCATAGGATAAGCATAAAAGTCAATAAACTGTAATTGAAAGTCCAGAAACTAATTCATATATCTATGGTCAACTGAATTTCAACAAGAGTGCCAAAAAGAACAGTCATTTCAAAAAATGCTGAAACAATCGTTATCTACATGAGAAAAGAAGCAGATTGGACTTCACCATATACAATTATTAATTTAAAATAGATCACAAACATAAGTGTAAGAACTAAAACTATGATAATCTTAGAAGAAAACATAGGTATAATTTCCAGGAGATTGGATTAGAGAAATATTTTTGATACAACCACTAAAGAACAGCTAACCAAAAAAAAAAAACCAAAAAGGTAAGTTGGAGTTCAAAACTAAAAACTTGTACATGTTAAAGGATATTATAAAGTAAAAATGCAACCCACATAATAGGAGAAAATATTTCTAAAGTATATCTCTGATAAGGCTCTAATATCTACAATATATGAAGAATTATTATGACTCAACAAGAAAAAGATAAAAAACTAAAAATTAGGCAACTCCAAAATAAAATGTTGACTAGAAGGTGAAGAAGAAATTTGAACCCCTATATATTGCGAATATAAAATGGTTCACAGCTGCTGTGAAAAAGAATGGCAGTTCCCCAAACACTCAAACATAGAGTTATCAGATGATCAGTAATCCCATTCCTCCGTATTCACGCTAGAGTATTAAAAACACGTGTTCACACAAAAACTTACACATCAGTGTTGACAGAAGTGTTATTCACAACAGCCAAAAAGTGAAAGCATTCCAGTTTATCAGCTGATAAATGGATAAACAAAATGTAGCATATGTGCACAATGGAATATTATTCAATTATAAAACAGAATAAAGAAATAATACATGTTACAACTTCAATGGACCTTGAAAACATTATGCAAAGTAAAAGAAGTCAGACAAAAAAGGGCACAGATTGTATGATTTCACTTATATGAAATGTCCACGATAGGCGAATCCAAAGAGACAGAAAGTAGAATGTGGAGTCTAGGGTCTAAGAGAAGGAGGAAGGAAGAAATGACTACTCATGGGCACAATTTCTTTTAAAGGTGATGGGTTAGATAGCGATGATGGTTACAGAGCTTTCTGAGTACACTACAATTCACTAAACTGCACAATTTATATGGGTGAATTTTATGGTATGTGTATCATATTTGAATTTTTTTAAAAAATTAATGCATTGCCAAAGGAAATGCAAACTCTCAGACACACACGGTAGGACTGGGTCTCCAATACAAGGTGCAGGTCTCCAAAAGCTACTTTAACTTTTTTAGTTTCTCCTATAATCAGCCCTCATTCTATCATATGTATGCAGTTTCTTACCAATAAGTTACTTGGGCATTGGCAAAAATCAAATTCATAAGTATTAATAATTTGTAGTAAGCATTTTAAGTTCCTTAAACATACATAACAAGATTCTGAGTGTCCATAATATTTAAGAAAGTGGATGTCCAACTGGAAGATTAAACTGAAAGAAGAAATATGGCAAAGACAAACTATTAAAACACAGCTTCTTATGTACAGCTCTAACTTTTAACCTCATTATTTACTATGTGAGCAGCTTAAATTTTTGGTTGATCCTATCTCATATTTGCTTCTCACCTTAACGCATTACTTGATATTATTAATTCTCAAATCCAAAAAAATTATCACTTATGAAAATAAGAAACTAGTATGCGGGGGATAGGGAGGGAAGACGGGTACACACACACACACACACACACACACACACACACTCACACACACACACTGTGTTCTTTCTAAGAAATAAATATAACAAAGAATGCCAAAAAAGAATTATCTTTTCTTTCTCTTTTTCTTTTCTTTTTTTTCTTTTTTTTTTTTTTTTTTGAGACAGAGTCTCAGTCTGTCACCCAGGCTGGAATCAGTAGTGCGATCTTGACTCACTGTAACCTCTGCCTCCTGGGTTCGTTATTCTCATGCCTCAACCTCCTGGGTACTGAGATTACAGGTACATGCCACCATGTCCATTTAATTTTTTGCATTTTTAGTAGAGATGAGGTATCATCATGTTGGCCAGGCTGGTATTGAACTCCTGGCTTCATATGATCTGCCCACCTTGACCTCCCAAAGTGCTGGGATTACAGGCATTAGCCACCACACTTGGCCTCAAAAGAATTATCTTAAAGATATTCTATGTAATGTTTCTCTTTACCATTACAAAGAACAAAATGTTTGTCAGAATGCAATTTATGACATTTCCTTTTGTAGTTCAACACAAATAATTTCAAAGCCATCATTTATTATATTTTTATTATAAAGCTAATATAAATCTTTAAAAAATATTTTATAATTTATTTCTAAGACACCTCTAAGAGAATGTAATTGCAATGAGTTTGCAAATAAATTAACTTGTATTTGTATGTGTTTCAATGACAAATTAATCTATGGCAACAATAATTTTAATTGTGAAAAATATTTGAAGCAACTTTTCAAACTTCATTTTAATCAGCTAATGAAAAATATCCAATCAAATTTGCATAAAGTTAATTTAAAAATGTCTTGTTGATATTAGACAATTAGAATACATTGCTTTCTTTGTCACTGGATGAGATGTTTGTTTACTTGGGGACTGAAGATAAAATGAACCTAAATATTTATAAAGTAGGGCAAATAGTGGTGTGTTCATACACAAACAAGTAATAAGCATGTCTTGAACAAGACAGCCATTTACTGTATTGAAGCAATTCTGGGCAACTCACCAACAATTAATCACTGCAATATCCAAATAAAGTAACTCTAATCTGAAAGATATTTACAATAAACCTTCATTTCTCTTAGCACTTCACACTTTTCTCTTTTGGACTACCTTTTTTTTTTTTTTTTTTTGGTCACTTTCATCAAGACTGGCTGTGGAAATCAGGGAAGAATTAATATTTTTATCAGAAGTTGCCAATTAGCAATCACACATTTGAGTAGAAGAAATGCTTCTAATATATTTTACTCTGGACAAATCACCCAGGTTGAATGGTTCAATGTTGATGAAAATGAGAGCACCAGTGAGTAGTTCTTCAGACCGTGATGGTACAGCCCAATTGATACCTTCAATATTAGTGACCTGCACTTACAGGGGGTCATGTTGGTTCTTTCTCTCCATTGCAGGAAAGGTGGAGTCTTAGGAAGACATGTCATAATCTAGAAGAAGTTCTTAACACCCAGCAGTCCTAAACCCCATCCAAAACCCCCAAAACAGCTCTAGAGAAACTTCTACCTGAGAAAATTTTTGTATTTTCTCCTATAACCCTATAAAGAAACATGTTTTCTTTTTTAAATGATCTAATGTCAGCTTTAGTTGAAACAGGTTGATCATACAATTTTTTTTCACGAAGTCTTTGGACAAAATAGAAAAATTTAAAAGGCTGTCAGTAAATTACTACACTTAGTCCACAGGACCCATTCTGTAACACTGTCATACCTGCGACCCTAGGGTAAAATAGTTTTCTTCAAAGAGGCTTCTGCACTACCCCACTATGAAGCTGAGCTAAGGCGAGTACACAAAGAAGCGAATTCAATCTTGGGAAATGAATAGTTGTCCTCATCCAGCAGTATTTGTTACAGTCTTCAGCAAAGTGCCTGGCATTGTGGTAAGTATTGTAAAAGCGAGGAAGACTGAATTACTAACTTTAAACTGTTCAGTCTAGTGGAAGAAATAGAAGAGGCAATATGAAGGAAGGCTAAGAAGCGTGAAACAGAGTGGCAAAGGAGAAACCCAGAAGGTTGCTGTGGCTAAATTACAGGGCAAATTTAGGACAGTGTCCACGGATGGGGCTACAGCGGGAGAGAGATCAGAGAATAGCCAACATTCATTTAGAGTTTAGGATTTGCCAAATGCTGTGGTGAACATGTCACATATATTTTTTGTTTTTGCCTTTAGTTCTCACAACACCAGTCTGAAGACAGATACTATTTTGATCCCCCATTATAGGTGAGGAAAGTAAGACCCAGAAAAGTACACTGGTGTGGATGCACACTGACACCGTGCAACCTGCTAGAAGGCAGGGAGATGGGAGACTGTCATGTGATTGCTGCTCCCACTCACCACAGCCTAGGCATATATCGTAAAAGGTCCTGTGCTCCAAAACATGTATCTGTAGTTAACAAAGTGTCACTGATGAGTATTACACAGATAAGCAGCATGATTAGCTTTGTATTTCAAAATGGTGTGGCCTGGCACAGTGGCTCACAACTGTAATCCTAGCACTTTGGTAGGCCAAAGTGAGTGGATCACCTGAGGTCAGGAGTTTAAGTCCAGCCTGGTGAACATGCTGAAACCCCGTCTTTACTAAAAATACAAAATTTAGCCGGGCGTGGTGGTGCACCCCTATAATCCTAGCTACTCAGAAGGCTGAGGTAGGACAATCGCTTGAACCTGGGAGGTGGAGGATGCAGTGAGCCAAGATTGCACCACTGCACTCCAGCCTTGGCAACAGAGAAAGACTCCATCTCAGAAAAAAAATGGTGGGCCTGACCCCATGTTGAGCTCTGACACCCTCAGCAGGTGTGATAAGCAGAGGGACAAAGTGGTAATTGAGGTTAGGGATGATGAGGTCAAAAATTCTGACAGCAGAAGAGAAAAAGGGAAATGGCCGTATGGAAGCATTAACTCCACTAGGGTATTTCAGTTGCTCACTATTGACCCCTGGTGATCTCTGAGACTCATTAAATGTGTTGGTCTGAAAGGATGGTGGTGATCTTGTTATCATACTATTCCTGTTAAAGGGTTTCCTTTTTTCTTATTACTTTCCTGCTTTTTAATCTTTATTCTTTGCTCTGAAATATAATTGTCACCTTCTCAATAACTGAATCTCAGAAAGATGGCAGGTTGACATTGAAGTTTCACATACCCCCAACAACCAACTTCCAGCACAGTTTTGCTGTGTTTCACAGTTATCTTTACAGACACCTCCCAGAGTATAGCAAAACTACCTTTGCTTATTAGATTTATTTTTAACTTTTAAAGTTGGATGTTTTAGAATCTGAAGGAGGATTTTACTGGATGGGAAAGATAAGCAAAGGATAAACATGTCATCATCATCTTTCCCTTTATTGTGAAACAAATGAAACTAATCCACGTTGGAATTTGTTATTGCTGTGGTTCATCTTGCATCTCTGGTTTTAAAGTCTCCCATTCTCTGTTCCTGCCATTTCACCTTTCCTACCTCAGTTGAGCACTCAACGCATATTAGTTTCCCATTCCTCTGGATAAAGACTTATCCAGGGTGTGCTTATGGCAAGAATGCCCAAATATAGCCCTTGTGGGGAAATGATAAACACTGGATTGTTAGCTATGAGTCTCATAAGCCTGGGACTGACAGAGAGCCAATTTGCTGCCAAGTGCTGCTTGAAAATCATGCTAAACTCAGGAGTTCGGGAAGTGAGAGAGACACACAGACAGTCAGAATCCTAGTGATATCATTTGAATACCAAATCCACTGGGTTGGAATCAACCTCACACCCTTTAGTCTCCCCTCATCCCTTTCTAAACACAGTAATTTGAACTGGATTTCTGCTACTTGCAGCTGAAGTAGTCCTGATGACTAATACAAAGACAGCAATAAATTATTTTCTTTTCTTGGAAAACACAAAACAATAGAATGCTGGTACATTATATGGTGAAGTAAATTTATACTTTTCTTATTGATAGATTCACTTGAATTATGAGCTGGTACTCACAATTCCTCCAGCATGAGCAACCAAATATTAGAGAACTTTGAGTACAAAGCCAAATGAGTATTCCTTTAAGAAGAAACTTTTATAAAGAAAGCCAATGACAAAACAGACCAAAAGAGATTTTTTTTTTGCAAGTATAAAAATATTAGGAATCTGAAGATTTAAGCAACATTTAAAACAGTGTGGTGAGCTGCATTTAGCAATACAGACTGCAATTGAGGAAGATCAAAAACAGGAGTGAATATATTTCACGAATTATGCATTGTATCAGAATCCCATTTGTTAAGTATTTTGACCTCTGCTATTTCTGTGCTGGTGTCTGTTGTACTCCCAATTAATCAGAAAGGAAATTAGCATGGTAGATAATAGATAATGCTAAAATTAAGGACAGAAAGTTGAAAACCCTTATAGTAATTTAACATTTAAAGGCATGAAATTAGTTTTAAAACTAAAATGAAATAAAAAAGCAGGAACAAAAAGTAACCTTTTCTTGGTTCAAACTATAATTTTTGAAAGGACATAAAATTGCTCACTATACTTTTAATCTCCACAAAGCAGTTCATTTGCTTTTGAACTACTTTCTGTCAAAAATATAGAGAACAATTAGCTAACCAATGTATGTTCTGCATTCAAACTGAATATAGCATATTAAAAATTATATGATGGTCAAATACAGAAAATAACTTTTACCAAAGGATACTTAATTACTGAAATTGTAAGCAAAAGTTTCCCCAGATGGAAAATTAAAATAATTTTATAAGTATTTGTGAATTTTCCTAAAAATTAATTTCATGATTTATCTCATAAAAGAGGTATTAATTATAAAATTAATTTCCTTTATAAACATGGACTATTTGCTAAATACAAAGTTCTAAACAGAGAAATTAATAAGGAGGTGCCATTTCCTACAAAGTCACAGAAAGCTCTCATGATGTCCCTCTACCTTTGCCTACTACCTCTCTGACTCCATTCCCTATTGCTTTCTCCGCTCACTGTGCACCAGTCAAACTGGCCTCCTTTTTGTTCCTCAAATGTTCCAGGCATGTTCCCACCTTATGGTCCTTGAACTGGCTGGTCCCTCTGCCTGGAATGTTCTTTACCCTATATTCAGATGGCTCTCTCCCTTTAAGATATTGTTCTAGTGTCATTTTCTTAATAAGGCCTCCCTTGACAACTCCATCTAAAACTGCCCTGCAGCAAAGCTGAAAGATCTCCAGCTTAAATTAAAACAAAATTTTCTAATCAGAAGGAAAAATCAACTGGTAACTTTATTCTTTTTCTGTCTTCATTGACTTGAGAAAGAATTGACTTGTCTTGCCAGAGGCAGAATTTAGGTTGGAAAACAAGAACCACTTTTTCTAATATAGCTTCCTTTCCTTCTTCTTGTCTTACTGGAATTATGCTGCAGGCAAGGTTAACATTTTAAGATCCATGTAAACACAAGAAAATTTACCTAGCCAGAGTACCACTGCACTCATCATGGTTGTTTACCTCAACACACTAGGGACATCCTTCCATTTTAATAAGACTGCTTTACCTTGGGAAAGCTTCTTGGAAGTGAGAGGTGGAGAGAGACAGGAGACATACTGAAATTTTGACAGAAGATGTGGTCAAAGATGGTACATTCCCACCAATATTATAATTATCAGTGATCACAGTTAAAACCTTCACCCAAACTTATTATTATTCCAAAGACGGCAAAGCAACTGACTTTGTATAGTTGGTATCTAGGGTCTAAAATATCAATCACAATGATTATAACTAATGACTATACATATGTCTTTTATTTACTGTTATTTATAAGTAACAAAAATGAATTGCACTTAGACAACATCACCTAAATGTATTCTTCTTCAGATCCTCATATACAAATGCTTTCACCTTGAATAAGAATTTTACTTTAGAGTAAACTTAATTTTAAAAGGCATTCTTCTTTTAATAAAGAGCAATTAAAATCACAATAATCTGTGCATATTTGCATAAAAATGTAAATGCAAAATATATTTTAAGTTGTTCTCCTTATGGGTATATTCCTAAAGCCATCAGATCTATGTGAAAAATATAAATCAAGTAAAATAAATGTGAATGGCAAATTTCAGGGTGACTCAAGGATTGCCTTGCATTAAAAACAAAAGAGTGGTAAGGGATCGCATGTATTGAGCAAGCTGGAGAGCCACCAGCATGCCCTCAGTGAGTGCTCTCATGCAGTAACCATAACCTTCACAGCAACCCTAGGTCATAGATGCTATTATTATACCCACTGTACAGTTGAGAAATCTAGGCACAGAGAAGTTGTTTGATAAATATAAATAGCAGAGTTGGGGCTAAAAATCTAGGAAATCTCATTTTAGCTCTTGGGGGGTCTTCTGTAGAAAAAAAATGTACAAATAAATGGAGAACACATGCAAATTATTTTTAAAGAAAAATTTTATAGATTGAGAAAGAATAATAGCAAAGTAAAGACAGTCTTCTTTACATCATTAGCAGAATATGTTATATGGCAATATATTAAGAGTTAAGGAAACAATAATAGGACAAGCAATTCATTGTTCTATTTGGGGAGAAAGATTTCTATAAAATAAAAAAATCTTCCCGAGAGTTTCTTCCTCTTTTGTCTTCTATTACTTTTATTATTTTCCTAAAGAGTCAGTTATCCACTTATAGAAGAAAATCCATCTTTTTTTTAACCTACAAAATTTCCTTTACAGTTCAGGAGGTCACACTATTAGCAAGAATTATGGAAAGATTATAACATTTCAAGCCAAATGACTAGGATTCTACCTGTAATTCCTTTACCTTGCAGTGTGTGAATTTTATTTCAACACAATATATATTGTCTCATAGCATTATTTTCCTTTCATTAGCAGAGATGAGTAATTGTGACAGATACCTTATGGTTCCAAAAAACCTAAAATATTTATTAACTGGCCATTTACAGAAACAAGTTTGCCCAAGCTTGGTCTAAATAATCAATGAGAAAATGCACAGGTAATTCAGAGTTTCTGGAACAGGGTGAGCACTCAACAGAGTGCATTTTCTCAGCATCTGCAGCATTGGGTGCTTTAATGATGATGGAGGGCACTAGGCGTGCCTTAAAAAAAAAAAAGGAAATTTCATGATACCCAAGGACTAATACAAGATGCAGTATATGTATCACCAGAGAGTTCTAAATTGTTTTTTTTTCCTTTTTTTTCTTTGTATAGAACCTTCCTTTAAATGAAATAAAATAAAATAACAAAAACTTTTATTTTAGGTTTGGGGGTACACATGAAGGTTCGTTACATAGGTAAACACATGTCAGGTGGGGGGTTGTTGTACAGATTATTTCATCACCCAGGTATTCAGCCCAGTAACCCAAGACTTATCTTTTCTGCTCCTCTCCCTCCTCACACCCTCCACCCTCAAGTAGACCCCAGTATTTGTTGTTTCCTTCTTTGTGTTAGTAAGTTTTATTATTTAGTTCCCATTTATAAGTGAGAGCACGCAGTATTTGGTTTTCTGTTCCTGTGTTAATTTGGTAAGGATAATAACCTCCATCTCCATTCATGTTGCCACAAAAGACATGATCTCATTCTTTGTATGATTGCATCATATTCCATTATGTATATGTACCACATTTTCTTTATCCAATCTGTCACTGATGGACATTTAGGTTGATTCCATGTCTTTGCTATTGTCAACACTGCTGCAACGAACATTTACATGCATGTGTGTTTATGGTAGAATGATTTCTATTCCTCCGGGTATATACCCAGTAAGGGGATTACTGGGTTGAATGGTAGCTCTGCTTTTAGTTCTGGTACTTTGCTTAACTCCCGAGGAATCACCATACTGCTTTCTACAATGGTTGAACTAATCTCTACACTCCCACCAACAGTGTATAAGTGTTCCCTTTTCTCCACAACCTATCCAGCATCTATTATTATTTGACATTTTATAATATCCATTCTGACTGGTGTGAGATGGTATCTCATCGCGGTTTTGATTTGCTTCTCTTTAATGGCCAGTGATATTGAGCTTTTTTTCGTATGTTGGTTGGCCACATGTATTTCTTCTTTGGAGAAGTGTCTATTCATATCATTTGCCCACTTTTTAACAGTTTTATTTTTTAATCTTGTAAATTTGTTTAAGTTCCTTATGGATACTGGATATTAGAGCTTCGTCAGATACATAGTTTGCAAATATTCGCTCCCATTATGCAGGTTGTCATTTACTCTGTTGATCATTTCTTTTGCTGTGAAGAAGCTCTTAAATTTAATTAGATCCCACTTGCCAATTTTGCTTTTGTCACAGTTGCTTTTGGTGTCTTTGTCATGAAATCTTTGCCTGGTCCTGTGTCCACAAGGTATTGCCTAGGTTGTCTTCCACGGTTTTTTATTTTGGGTTTTACACTTAAATCTTTAATCAATCTTGAGTTGACTTTTCTATATGGTATAAGGAAGGGGTTCAGCCTCAATCTGCATATGGCTAGCCAGTTATCCCAGCACCATTTATTGACTAGGAGGTCTTTTCGCCATTGTTTTCATTAGTTTTGTTAAAGGTAAGATGATCATAGACATGCAGTCTGCTTTCTAGGCTCTCTACTCTGTTCCATTGATATGTGCCTGTTTTTGCACCAGTACCAGGCTGTTTTCATAACTGCAACCTTGTAATACAGTTGGAAATCAGGTAACGTGACACCCCCAGCTTTGTTCTTTTTGCTTAGAATTGCCTTGGCTATTCAGGCTCTTTTTTGGTTCCATATGAATTTTAAAATAGTTTTTTTTTTTTCTAGTTCTATGAAGAATGACGTCAGTAGTTTGATAGGAAGAGCACTGAATCTGTAAATTGCTTTGGGCAGTATAGTCATTTTAATGATATTACTTCTTCCTATCCACATGCATAGAGTATCTTTCCATTTGTTTGTGTCTTCTCTGATTTATTTGAGTAGTGTTTTGTAATTCTCCTTGTAGAGATCTACCTCTCTAGTTAGCTGTATTCCTAGGTATTATATTCTTTTTGTGGCAATTGTAAATAGGATTGCCTTTCTAATTTGGCTCTCAGTTTCGCTGTTGCTAATGTATAGGGATGCTAGCAATTTTTTACATTGATTTTGTATTCTGCAACTTTGCTGAAGCTGTTTATCAGCTGGAAGAGCTTTTGGGCTGAGACGATGGGGTTTTCTAGATATGGAATCATGGCATCTGCAAACAGAGATAGTTTCACTCCCTCTCTTCATATTTGGATGCCCTTTATTTCCTTCACTTGCCTGATTGCTCTGGCTAGGACTTCCAATACTACGTTGGATAGAAGTGGCAATGGCCTTGTGCCTGTTTTCAAGGAAAATGCTTCCAGCTTTTGCTTATTCAGCATAATGTCGGCTGTGGGTTTGTTATAGATGGCTCCTATTGTTTTGAAGTATGTTCCTTTAATACCTAGTTTACTATGAGTTTTTAGCATGAAGGGATGTTGAATTTTATCGAAAGTATTTTTTTGTATCTATTGAGATAATCATGTGATTTTTGTCTTTAGTTCTATTTATGTGACGAATCACATTTATTAATTTGTGTATGCTGACCCAAACCTGCATCTCAGGGATGCAGCCGACTTGATCATGGTGGATTAGCTTTTTGATGTGCTGCTGGATTCTGTTTGTAAGTATTTTGTTGAAGAACCTTCTTTTCAACTAAAGTATTATACTGACCCCATCTCTACTAAAGATACAAAAAATTAGCTGGGCATGGTGGTGCGTGCCTGTAATCCCAGCTACTCAGGAGGCAGAGGTTGCGGTGAGCCAAGATCACGCCATTGCACTCCAGCCTGGGTAACAAGAGCGAAACTCCGTCTCCACAAAAAAAAAAAAGTATTATACTGAAACTCAATATGCAAAACAAATAAAAGCAACACTGTGCTTGTTGTGGATGGAGATGGCAGAACTAAAATTCAGGCATATTGCTTATCAGCCTTTAATTCTTTCCTCTGCATCACATTCTATTTTTTATGTAATAATGTTTTCTTATCACTGAGTTTTTATTTAATTGAGTAGTGAAGATATATAAAGTTGTATAAAGAGGTGTCATGACAAATTTATCTTTCGACTTATAAACTAGAGTCTTCTCAGCGAACAGTTCATATCATGTTTTTCCAACATCAAACATCACAGATATTTGGTGGTTCTCAATTAATTGTTTAAGATTGTTTTACAACTCTATCATTAATTATCATTCTAGAAAATACCACCTTCTGAAGGGAGACAAAAGCAATTTCTAACATAAGTCAGAATGCACTTTGAGGTAGAATCTGGAGGCTGTGCCTTTAATTGGTAGAAAAGCCTGAATGTGAAGGAAGGACTACACTCTAATTTTCTTCTCTCTCCTCACTCTTACTTCTCACTGCTCACTCAACATCTTTTCTAAATAGTCTTACCATTCAGAAATTGATGTAAAACATGTAGGGCTGCTTGCCCATCTGTGTCCTCCTCCACCACTACCACCAGCACCCCAACCTCAACATCAACATCCAACTTCTGCCTCCTAGCTATTCCTGCAGCACCTTGGACCACATGTTATTACCAGTCACAGGCCCACTGTCCAAGAACCCTCCTCACCATAAAGATTTCATTTCATTAGTTGTAGTAGAAAAATAAATATGCCAAAAAGCTATAAAATCCATTATATTTTTTCTTTGAAACATAGTCAATTCAAAACATGTAATATGGAAAAATGTATTTAACATTAGTTGGCCTATCAACAAACAAGATTTTTCACAAAGCTCTGTTTTGTTGTGATTTCAAATTACTTTTCATATTACATCAAAATTATTTTTTCAACTTATTATTTATAGAGATAAAATGGCTCCTATAATAGATTTGAAAAATATTTGCACTTGTTACATGAAGTTCTACAGATTTGCGTTACTAAGTCTTACGGGCATTAATCAATACTTTTTAGCTATCAAAAAAGGTATAAGTAATAACTGGTACCAAGAATGAGAGAGAAAGAGCCTGGGCATGGTGACTCACGCTTGTAATCCCAGCACTTTGGGAGGCCAAGGAAGGTGGATCACTTGAGGCCAGGAGTTTGAGACCAGTCTGGCCAACATGGCAAAACTCCATCTCAACAAAAATTGCAAAAATTAGCTAGGCATGGTGGTACATATCTGTAATCCCAGCTACTAGGGAAGCTAAGGCATGAGAATCACTTGAACCCAGGAGGCAGAAGTCGCAGTGAGCCAAGACTGTGTCACTGCACTCCAGCCTGGGCAAAAAGAAAAAGAGAGAGAGAGAGAGAAGTGATGAGAGAAAACAAGAATTGAAAAACACAGGGAAATTTTATACTTAATCACCAATAAATTATTTGTGAAAATGAATACGCTCAGTAAATTCTGAGCCATTAAAATACTACTTTGCCCTAAATCCTAAACAGATGGGCATATTTAATTACCACTATTCTAGGTAAATAAACGGAATTATGAGCCTAGGTTAAAGGGTAAGTTCTCACAACTATTCTCCCTCTACCCCGTATAAAAATGAGTTTTGCTCCCTTGTCTTTGTGGGCTAACCAGAGGTAAGGGGCACAAATACTTGGAGAAACCTGAGTCTGTGACAAGGAGATCCTGAAGCGGGAGTGGGTGTAACCCAGAGAAGAAAACATCTGTGGGGACAATGGGAGAATGAAAATGAGAGAAAGTGAGGGAAGTCACAGAAAATTGTGAAGATGGATGTTGGCACTTCAGAATGAGGAGCTAAACTTCATTCAGAACTTCAGAATGAGGATTTAGCACTTAGATTCAACTTCAGAATGAAGATTTGGTCTTGCTATGTGATGTGTGCTGTGACTGCATCATTGCATGTCAATCATAGTTACTGCTGCTCTAAGGCCTGCAGCCTGAGAGACAATATGCCGGCAAAGGGGTACAGAGTGTGCACTCAGCCCCCGATCCACAAAAGGCCACCTCTCAAACTTCCACAAACTTGGAAACAGAGAAAAGAACCATAACCATCCACAGGACTGTGCAGCAAAACTTCAAAACAAAAAAAAAATACTGCTGACCTGCAACTATTCCTAATCAAAAAGTCGTGTTGATATTTAGCTTGGGCTAACCAGCAAATTCACAAAAGTGCCCACAGTATGAAAAATAAGTAATCGCCCTTATTTCTCCTGGCTAAGGCTCCTGAGGAACCCATTTATCTTGGGAGAGTTATTCTCTCAAATATTCCCTCAAAATGCTGCCTAAGGGAAAACGGCTGCAGCTGCTTTTTAATGCAATTTTTGTCAGAAAGATAAGTTTCCTCATTGACAGAGTAAAGGAAAGAAGAACAGGCTTCTGCAAACTGTCATATTTCACAAGAAAAGGGCCTTTTAAAATTCCCTTGGAGTTTGATTTTCTCTTCTAGACCAAAAGAGCTTTAATTGCTCTACCTCAATATGCCTTGTTTCTTCGGTCCAAAACTAGACAACGAATTTAATTCTCTGAAAGGCTACTCCTTTTCTGTTAAATCGCTTTCCTTCTGGATATAAAGTTGGCCAATAATCAGTCTGAAATGGGCTGTCTTTAGTGGAATGTGATTCTTTTTAGTCAATGGAAAGACATTTTTCAGCCTGTCCTTCTGGTTCTGCAGGAAAGAAGCAGGGAGCCTGCTTTTCTGTCCTCTTCAAGGAGAAAGAGCTCCACTTCAATGCTATCCACTAGACAGAAGACTTTCAGATAGGCACCAACCCAAAATTACTTCCGCTAGAAGATCTTATGGAAATAAAAACCCATGAAGCAATCAGTTTGAAGAAAATGATACGATATACTGTTGCTGGTTATTAAATTAATTTTGTAAGGCATCTTTATGATGCCCACAGTTTGAGATTAATGGTAAAACATAGGATCAATGTATATTAACTTTGGAATATACAAACTAATTATAAAGATCAACTATTCAAGTAGTCCATCCACTTAAGCAATAAGATTGATGGACTCAGATAAAAGAAAAACATTTTGGATATTTTCCCCCTTGTTTACTAAAATGATTTTTAACATCTGGAGATAGACCTATAATTCAATTCATTTATTTCTCTCCTTTACCATACTGGGCTCTAATGATAAAAAGATACATAACATATTGAACCTGCACTCCAAAAGACTAAGAAACTAGCAGAAAAGCAAGTATCTTATAATAATTGTGTAATCTAAGTCAAACTTATGATATGAACAAAGGAGTCAGGGACTGTAAGGGAGGAAGAAAGTAACTTGGCCAGAAGTCAGAAGAAAGAAGAATGCAGTATCCCCCTCACTAGAGGGTAAATTTAAGCTGACCCTTGAGAATAGTAGGAATTTGCTAAGCAGAAAAGTGATCAGAGGGTATTTCAAAGAAGACTGAAGTCTATAACATTTGAGGCAAGGCAAAGAACTTTGTGAACATAGGAAGCAGGGTGAAGGGAGGGGAGAGGAGGCTAGCAAGGAAAGCCTTTGTGAAGCCTTGAATACCATATAAAAAAATTAGTTTTCCTTGAGACTCTGAGGAGCTGCCAAAGATTTCTGAGAGAGGAAGAACCTTCAAACAAACTACTGGCCAGAAAGATTATCATGATTTTGCCTCTTTGGTTAAAGTTGAAGTAAACGATAGCTGCAATAAATACTACCCAACATAGCTTTTTAAAAAGCATACTTTCTTACAGTTGTTTTTTTAACAGTTCAGCTCTAGGGCAGGGAACAAGGGAGAAATTGTAACCATTTACTTTCGGCTCTTCGTTTTTTTGTGTGTGTTTAAACTCAAATAGCAAACACACTGATTTTTTAAAATGATCAGTTTTGTGATGTTCATTCTCAAGGTCAAATTCTGCTTGAGATGCCTATGCGTGTAATAAGCATCACATATGCCCAGTATCTAAATGTTATCATTATTACCTGTCACGGTTATTACAAATCTATTAATTTTATATTTTCACATTCATTTTTATTCTTTACATATTTTCTTTGTTAGTCTTTCCTTTGTGTCCTCTTTCATGAGCAGAAGAAAGACTGGAATATTAATGCACATTATTGTTGCTTAATGCAAAAATAAGGTATTTTCTAAGTTTTTGTTTTCAGAAGAACAATACAAACTGTTCCACTCCATTTTTTTGGAATTTAGTTAGAAAAGATGAAGTAGAGAAAAAATGAGAGAGAGTTCTCCACAAAACAAACCTATTCTGAAGCATCCTGCTGTGTCGGTCAGATCCTCAAACTGCCAGAAATGGGAAATATCCAGAAGCAACCACCTTGCTCCAATGATGTCCTAACTAAAATGTCATCTCCGAGATGAAGAAAAGAAAAATATACCTTAAGGTTATACTTTATACAAAAAGCATTAATAAGATCAGTATTTAAAACCTGACCTTACCGAACAAAGTAAAGGGCTCATATCCTTTACTGGTTTTCCTTTAGTGAATACTTGCCTAAATTTGGTATACTTTCCTATATTCCTATTGCTGTAAATAAGTAAATAAAAATGGGGGTACTGTTTAGATACCTCTGGCTCAACCACCCATAGACACTTAAGCAAAACTTAGATCATCCTGACTTCCTGGAAATCCTAACTCGGAATATAAAAATGCAAATGTTATGTTTTTGTCCCTCACAGCATGATTCAGTGAAATTAAACCAATCAGCTATGGACAAATCAGCTTTAAAAGCTCTATTTACCTTAGAAAAGAACACATGACAGCCAATCATGACAAAGATGAACACACTTCATCTTTTATGCCCTGTAAACTGTTCTGTAATGGCTGTAGAATTGAGGCTTAATGCCATTTTTCCAGTTTTGGGGCTCCCAGTTTGCAAACTGTTGCTCTTCAAACTCAAAATTAGTCAGGCGTGGTGGTTCATGCCTATAATCCCAGATACTTGGGAGGCTGAGGCAGGAGAATCGCTTGAACCTGGGAGGCGGAGGTTGCAGTGAGCCAAGATGGCACCATTGCACTCTAGCCTGGGCAAGAAAAGCGAAACTCCATCTAAAAAAAAAAAAAAAATTCAGACCTTAAACGTAGGATTTGAACTTCCACAAAAAATTATGTATCTCTCTCCCCCTCTCTCTTTCTAGTGATAGATAGAAAAACAAATACATTAAGCCCCTAACCTTTCCTAGCCCAATGTTTTACTTAAGTTTTAAAGGGAAAAAATTCAACATTAAGTCTCTATAAGGACCCAGATAAAATGAGAAAACAAGGATGTGATTTAATATTGTAGGCTCATTTATCTTTGTTTGTAAAAAGAAAAAAAAAATCACTGTAAGTAAATGGTTATAACCCTCAATGACCAACAGAGGTAAGAAGACGGCAGATAAATGCAAAACGTAATGAGGCAGGACTGTCCAAAAGGCCCTGCCTGTCTTCAGTGTAGATCCTTTGTAACAAAGATTGACTGTAGCCTTCAAGGCAAAATGTATGCCATCATTCTTCAGGCAGCTCTTCCTGGGAGACTGAACTCCCTGGCTATTTTTATTAACCTGGGTTTGTCTATACTGACAAAGAAAAAAAAGAAAAGCTTTAAATTTTGTATTTTTGAAGTGTACCCTCATATAACCAAAACCACAGGTTTGCATTAATGTAATCATCTAATATGTGTGCCTATATTTCTGAAATTGTCAGAATCTTCTCTACATACTCCGTTACCAATGTTGAGCCACATCAGTAAATGCACATCACGAAAGCACTGTGGATTTACTACAGCTTTTTATTTGACAAAAACTGTTATAAAGTTACACAAATTATCCCAGACTCATTACCTATCTAAATGGTCTAACCTACAGATTATCTGTTTTTAATGGCTTTTGAAGAAATACATTTCATGATTCTTCTTTAGCTCACGTCAAAGTTTAAAGATAACACACACACATAAAAAAAGTATTTTCTGATCTACTCCACATGCCTCTTGTTTCCAATTTGGCTCATCTGGATTTACTCTTTGTGGAATTAAGGGCTTGTGTTAAGTATAAGTAGAGATGATCTTCTCCGAAAAGTGGAATCTGAGTCTTTACCTACTGCTACACAGGTGTTTTGAACTTCAGTTTCTTTTCAATGAAATGGAGGAAATAATAATTTATACGTAACAGATTTCAACACATTTCTTCGCTGCATTACCCAGTATGTTTCTACTATATTTCCTCCATTCGAAGGTGCCACTGATTGCAAGTCCCATTAGTAAATGAATAAGAGCTTTCCTAAACATTCCTGAAATATTAAATGAGTAAAAACATGGGTCTTAATATCAAAAAAGAAGGATTTTTAAGGCAATTTTTAGCCAGGCTTTACACAGATGTCCAACTACAAATTAGTTTGTTAGGAGGATAACATTCGGTTGTAGAGGGTTTAGAATATTTTATCTTGGGATTTAACATATATATTAAAGTAGTTAATTTCAATAACAAATAAAAATGTAAAATATTATGAAAATAAAGGGGGAAACTGTGGTATCAGCGATTTGTCTTGTACCATGTGTTTTATATAAGTTATTTCATTTAATATTTATAACAGTCCTATGAAATACATACTACTTTACCCATTTTAAATTGAAGAAAATTCAGGCTCAAAGAAGTAAAACCAACAAACAAAAAACTTGACCAAAATATAATAATAATAATAGGGTATCTAGTAAGTGAATGAATAGAAATTTTTAAATCTAGGACCCTTCCACTACTATGCCTCTCAAATAAATGCCAACCTGATAAGTTTACAAAAAAAAAAAAACAAACCTCTGATAAAATACAGTTCCACAGGCTTAAAACAGTTTGCTTAGAAATACACCTTTTATATTATCTGATCTAATTATTCAAGGATATTTACTCACTGAGCACTACTTTTAAAGCCAATGTCATTCCAGAGATAAAATTCTGAGTGTCTACACTGCTATGTTCTAATATACATTATCATTTTTAAAATGCAAGTAAAATTCCATTATTTTTACTTAAATTAGGATACTCTTTTCTCTGATAAGGCTAAACAATTATTATTAATACCAGTCTATCTGTGCCTATATATGCTGGAGGCAGTTAGGAGCTTGGGTGAAGTCAGACTGAACCAGGTTTGAGTCCCTGCGTCACTGAGTTACCAGCCATGGGACCCTGGACTAGTTTACTGAGCCTGTTTAAAACACAATCTCATCATCATTTATGAGTTCATGTTCATAAAGCTCTGCCTAGCATAGAGTAAACCCAGATGATTCATTCCATAAATATTTTAAATGTTACTGAGGTAAATAGCCTATAAAAGGGAATTCAAATTCTCAACACATTTAACTTCAGCTTAGTCAGTGAGCAAACGGTGCTCAATGTCTTATATATAGAAGTAATTAAGCCTAATTTTAGATTCAAGAATATTATATTCATCTTCATCACTAATTAACATATCAAATATTGCCTTCCCCATAGAATTAGAGGAGTACTGGTGAAAATGGCATGATGGTTCATAATAAGCACCTGTGAGAGATTACTTCTTGATCAAGAATATCAAGAACCAAAGTAAACTTCGGTTTCCAATGAATGAAAATTACCTGCAATGATATTTCCCAGATTTTGTTCCATAGATACTGACCTCATAACATACTCTTAAGAGACAAAAGGGGTCCCTGCAATTTTGGATACACATAAAACTCTCTTTTGGTGACCATGCTGCATAAGATCTCTGGTGACCTGCAGTAAGGAAGCCTGTTTAACTTTGTTTACAGATTCACAATTTTCCAGATTTTGTATGATGACAGAATTATTTTTGTTACATGAAAGCTATTAAAACTAGTTTGAGGGAAACACAGGCCAGGATTCAACAGACTTCTTTTGAATCTCCAATTAGAAAGATGAGAAAAACATTCTTCTTTAATCTGTAGTAACAATAGTGGTATGATTGATTCCCTCTTCAGTTTTCAGAAAGTTTCTGCTACAGAAAAAGGAAGGTACTTGTTAAAATTTCAACTAATTCAATGTTGAGGACGATAGGATGAGAGCAGCATATGGCAGTGAGTCTTACACTTCCTACCTACATGAACTGTTTTAGTTCCATAAACAACATGTTTTTTATTTTTAGCAATGGACGCCTGCCACAGAATAATGTATCTCTAGGCTCTGATATGGCTGGAAGAATTCATTTTGTCCTAGCAAAAGGGAGAAAAAAACCTACATTGGATGGGTAGGTTCTTCCTCATTACGATATAGCAATGTGTATCATGCAATGATTGACTGTGCTTATTAAAAGAAAAAAATATCCTTCCCCAGTAAAACATGATGTCAACTTACTGGTCACTAAATCAGGAAAATCTCATTAAATTCAAAACACCCAAATGAATCAAACAACCATGAAAAATAGTGTGCTTCATTTACATGTTTCTAAAATCTGCTACAGGACAGAATATGCTGTACCCTAATTCTATTGGTTTCTAACCCCCCAAAGTACACATTTAGGGAATTTTAAAAATCCCAAAATTGAACTTGTAATTTCAATGGCCTGATGTAAGGCAATATTAAATCTTCATCAATCTCTAAAGCAGGCATGATAATGGTAATTTCTCAAAAAAGAAGAGAAGCCAGTATTGTCTCATCATGCAATGATATTTCACAAAGCACTGTAACTACTTGGTGTATTAGAATAAAAAAATAAAAAATGCATTCTGGAGAAAAAAATAAAGATCGTCTACCCTCCCTAAGTTTCACATTGGTAAGTGATTTCTGATGCTCCTTACAATCACATTTCAAATAATCACTTTTCTAAATAAGAAAGTCCTTCCAAAGCACATTCTATGGAGTTCAAAACATTCGCCCTTTCAAATAGAAGTCCCTATTTGGGTATCATCTCATTCCTGACCTACCCAGATGAAACGCTGGACACATACACAATGTGGGTACCCTTTATTAACATCTTGAAGGATAATTTTATGTTGGGCCATTTATACCATCCTAATGATCTGACAACTGAATTAATAATATATAACAAATTATGAAGGTTGGTGTTTTAAGCTTTTTAAAGCACTTTCAAAAACCGACATTTTTTAAAAATTTGATTAGTCACAAGTAACACCATAAGATTTAATTCATACAGGTGCACCAACCTGAAATCATTAAAGCTTGGATCTCGGAGTAACTTAATGTGAGGGAGCCTGAATAAATCTACAGTGTGGTAGCCAACTTCCAGTATGGCCCTTGGTGATTTTTGCCTCTGAGTATTCATATCCCTGTGCCACCTCTTCCACAGTGAATAGACTGGTCTATCTCTGTAGTTTATAGGATGCTCCATAATTAACAGGATGCTGAATAAATGAGGAAATGTGACATCTGAGTCCAGGTCACAGATGACACTGCAGTTTCTACCTCGTTTTCCTGTCTTGCTTACTCTGGCAGAAGCCAGTCACCGTACCCTGTGGACACTCTTCCAAGAGTACTCTCTATTTCTGACTATAAATGATCCCCTACTGAAACTGAAGCTGGCCTTGGACTGATCTGAGATTGAATTTAGCTGTTTATCTTAATGTACTCAGGGCAGAATTTGGTAACATTATGATTGTTAACTGCACAAGAGGCAAAAGAGGGTACAGGAGGAGGTTTACATTCAAGACATATTTAATTCAAATCACTTTAGTTTATATCATCAAAATGATTCTTTAAAATCTCTTAAAATCTTTAAGACTCCAAGTCAAACAAGTTAGCCTCTGTTCCCTCCTGTAACTACACACAAGTGAAATAAAGGTTGTGGGCAGGGGCAGAGGTGAAGATGAGGATGTAAAAGTCAGAGGCCCAGAAGAACAATTAGAATAAGGAAAACAGTAGCAGAGAGAAGAGGCGGAGTGGCGGGGGGCAGACAGGGTGCAAATTATAAATGCTGGAAAGTGAAAGGATGAAAAACAACTAACTTAGCAGAGCAGAGCTGAAAGTCCAATGCCAAGAATGTTAAGGAAGAGAAATAGCCAATTCACAAGCAAATTCACTTGACAGAAACCAGAAAAGGGTGTAGGAATAGGGTGCATATTTGTATTTTTGAAGGGAGTGGCATAGGTGGGACTGAGAAAAATGGTTGGTTGAACATCTAAGAAGCATGTAGGCTCTTAGACCCAATCCTCTACCCTAAGCAACCAGATGACTATACCTCCTCCACCCAGTAAGAGAATAGCAGCTGGGTCTCCTAAAAAGTTAAACCAATAGCCTAGTAGGAATGAGTTCAGAATATTCCTTTCTGAGTAAATCAACACACACAGGAAAAAAAAATACCTAGAATTACTGATAGTTTGTTATATAAACTAAATATACCAAATAAAATGAACAAGTGATAAAATGGTAGTGCTTACCACTTAACAAATTCTACACATAAATACCAGGTATCTAATTAGCTTTTAAATGCTTTATTTGCAAACATGAATGGACAATCCAGACAGAGACACAAGAAACTAAAAAATAAAAATTTTTAAAAATGAACGATGCAAGAACAGAGGAAAACTTTAGAAAACTATGACCAATATGAGAAGACATGCAAACATGAAACAAGAACAGGATATTATTTAAAACATTTTTGTTGAAATTTAAATAAGAGCAGAAACAAAACATCCCATAAAGGAGCTGGAAAATAAAGCAGAAGAAATCATACTCACAAAGTAGAACAAGAATAAGAAAAAGGTAAAAATTGAGATAAATAATAAGAAAATTAGAAGACTGATCAAGTTGGTACAATATACATATTATAGGAGCTCCAGAAATGTCAAAGAGAAAACCAAGAGGTTCCTCCAAGACAATATTCCAGAACATACACTAGAACTGAAGTACATGAGTCATCAAGATAGAAAGGATCCACTAAGTATTTTACACAATGAATATAAAATGATCTAACCTGAGGCACAAAAACGTAAAATTTTGGAACACTGAGGACAAACAGAAATCCCTAAAAGCCTCAATCAAAGAAAGTAAAGCCATAATTTAAAAAGCAAGCCAAAAAGCCAAATGCTAGGTAGCAGAATAGCATTACACTCTTCAATAACTGAATGCTAGAAGAAAATGGAGAAATGTCTTCAAAATTTAGAAAGAACTTATTTCTAGCCTATACATACTGTCAATCAAATGTGAGTTTAGAATAAAGGCATTTTCAGACCATGTGATAGATCACAAATGTATACTTCCAATTACGGAAGCCTTCTCTAGAAGTTATACGAGGATTACCTGACTAAAATTAGGAAGAAAACTAAGAAAAAGGAAGACATGAAAACTCAAGGGGAGAAAATCCAAGACAAGAGAAAAGCAAAGGAATTGTCAGGATGACAGTGAAGGGAAATGGTGTATGACAATGGTGCAGTAGAATTACAAAGCAGCTAGTGTAATTCTATTGGAATTACAGTATTCCAATACAGTTCCTCATATTGGAACTGGAGGGCAGACAACCAGGAGAAAACTATCTTAGGAATGTCTCCAGGAAAGCAAAACCAAAACCAAAGCCATGACAGAATTCCTGATTTTCACGAAGTCATTGAGAAGTTGTTTACATTTCTACAGAAAGTTTGAAAAGAGTTTTGTTTTTTTTTAAATGGTCACAGGGATGGTACCAATTATTAACTCCAGGAAAAACAAAACATAGTTAAAGAAATGTAATCATATAATAAAATATAACAATTTTATAGCCATAATTGTACTAATATTGATTTAATCAAAAATGTATATGACTAACTGAAAAAATATAGAAAAACATATATTTCAAATCATTCCCATTTTCCACAGTAGGAAATCAGAAGACAATATGCAAAGCAGAAACTACAAACTGAAGATATTCAGAATCACAGAGATAAACCTGAAGAAAAAACAGTTAAAAATGTTGAACATGGTTTCCCTAAGGAATAAGAATACAGAGATGGGAAGACGGGGGCAGAGTAATGGTACATTTTCTTAAACATCTGTAAAACTGCAAACTTCCAAACTCGGTAAATATATGGATATATACATATTTATATATGCTTTTGACTTTCAAATTTAGATTTAAAACACCAAAGCTATTGGTTTGTCCCAGGAGTTATACAATTTTATATTTAATATTAGAAAATTTTATCATATGTGACAAATTTTCTCTCTCAAAGGAAAAAATATTTCCTGCTGTAAGATTTAGATATACCATTTTATTAATTTTTCTCAGACAGAAAAGTCTTCAATAACTAATTTTTATTTTAATATAGATCCACAGATAGATGCAAATACTCATATAAAAGCTAAACAAAGTGACTCACATTAGGTCCACCAAAATGGCTATAAATAGCTCATTTTCCTGGAGTGAGTTCCTGCTAATTTATTATTTAAATATTGTACATATGATACATATACACATACATATACATAATTATTTAAGATGTGTATGTGGGTTTATGAAAGATAATTTTGCTATGATTAGTACAGAATGGATTTTATTTTCCTGAAGATGCTTTGCTCAACATAAGAATTTAGCTGGGTGCAGCGGCTCACATCTGTAATCTCAATACTGTGGGAGGCTGAAGCAGGAGGATCATTTGATCCCAACAGACACATTATTTCTAGATGTGTCTGTGTGGGTTTTTCTGGAAAAGATTAACATTTGAATTGGCAGGTTGAGAAAAGTAAAGAAGATTCACCACTTCATCAATGTGCCCAGGCACCACCCAATCACCGAGGGCCTAAATAAACAAAAAGGTAGGGCAAATTTGCTATCTTCCTGAGATGGAACTTCTGACAACGTGTGACATCAGTGTCTTTACTTCTTAGGCCTTTAAACTCAGACCAGGACTTACACTATCAGCTCCTTGGTCCTCAGGCTTTCTGTCCTTGATTGAATCTATACCACTGGCTTTCCTGGGCCCCCAGCTTGCAGACAGCATATTGTGAAATTTCTCAGTCTCCATAATAATCATCTGAGTCAATCTCTTCTAATACATTTCTCACTTTCTCTCTTTCTCTTTCTCTCTCTCTCTCCCCCCCCGTGTGTGTGTGTGTATATGTGTGTGTGTATGTGTGTGTGTATGTGTGTGTGTATGTGTGTGTGTGTGTGTGTGTGTCTCATTTTGGTTCCATTCCTCTGGAAATCACTGATTAATACAAATAGTTCTCACTTATTTAACGAAAATGGACATATGACAATCACTGCTTTTACTCTGTCCTCAGAAATATCACCCCAAGATTTTGTACCCATTGACCTAATATCTTGAGAGCTGTCTACAAACAGGAAGAGATTTAGAAGTCAACACTTAACTGCTTCTTAAACTCAAGCACTGTTTTAAAATGTCAAACTATGTACTCATTTTAAATACATGACTGAGAATCAACTATAGCTCTAGGTACCTGTTATAGCTGTACGGATGCAACCTTCCAAAAGATCTGCATAGACTTCCCACCCTTAGGATGTTTCCATTCTGGAGGTAGATACATACAGATTAAAACAGAGAACAACAAAAAAGGACCAAAAAAACCCTTAGGCCAATGAATATGGGAACTGAAGAGTCTGAATCACAAATATTTAGTGTTTGAACCTAAACCTTATGGGAAAATGCCCAGGATGAAACAGAGCAAGACACATTCTGGAAACCAAAAGATGATGGGTGGATAAGGAGTGTGGGGAAGAAAAAGTACTAGCAAAAGATAAGGCCAGAGGAGCAAGGGGATGCCAGACCATAAAGACCAGAAGCTTCTAAATGTGATCCCGGGGACAATGCGGAAATCATAACATCTTTAAAATGCCATTTCATCAAAGCGCCATGTGTACACAGTAACATATTTGATCTACGGACAAACTTACGCTGTAAATCACTGCTCTAGTATGCCCATACCTTGCTTCACAGTACAGCAACCTCCCCTAACGTTTTCCTATTTTAGGTCACTTGTTGGCTACCAACTCTGAATAAAATGCTGTTTCTTGATGATTCATGCTATTCCTTCCTCCTTTTCCCAATTGTTGATAATCTTGTTATTATTTTTAGAAATTTAAGTGCTTCTAGTTCTTCCCTACATCTTTGCAATCCTTTTTATTTCTCTCCCTTTGTCTGGCTAACATTTTCCTTTATTATCACAAGCTTGTTAACATCTACATTTTATTTTGAAAATCTACATAAAATCTACACAGAGCAAAATGAACAGATACCAAGTGTACAGTTTGGTGTTAGCAGTTGTACACAACCACATAACCAACATCCCAATCAAGAAATAAGACATCTCCATTACTCCAGAAAATTGTCTTCCTTCCCTTTCTACCCCATAAGCAACTCCTTTTCTGATTTCTATCACCCATATTAATTTTGTCTGTTCTAGAAATTCATAAAAATTGAATCATACAAAATGTACTATTCTGTCACTCAAAGTAACATCATGGAGACATTCATGTTTTTCTGTGTGAACAATACACCATTTTCTCTGTATTGCTAAGTAGTATTCGATTTTATGAATATACCACAATTTGTAAAACTTGTTTTTTTCAGTTTTTAGCTACTATAATTAAAACTGCTATGAACATCCATGCACAGTTATTTTTGTAAACAAAGCTTTCCATCTGCTTTTGGTAAATATCTTGAACTATTTTAATAGGGAGTTGGTTCCTCCCTATTACCTGATTTCTAGACATAGGTTAAGAGTATCTTTAATGAGACTAAGATATAATGGATTCCTGTAGCTTTAAATCCCAATGTATTATGATTTAAGAATGAAATAAAATTATTAATTTTAAGGATTTGTACATCAGTGCTTTGTGAATCCAAAATTGTTGAATCTTACTTGCAGATTAAATCTGAACACTTATGCCTAATATTGCCCTAGCCATCAAGAAAATTATCCTTTTGATGACCCCAAAGGAGACCCATCTCAGTGCAAAGGAAGTTTTTAAACTAATGTGTATAGTAGTATCCCTAGTTCTTTAAAATCTAGATAATCAGATTCATTCTGTACTTTAATGAAAAAAAAAAAAAAAAGAGCTCTGAAGGAATTGGGGGGTGGAGTGGAGTAATGTACAAGAAGGGTAACCTAAAAATAAGAAATAACTCAAACGTGTTGCCTTCTAAAAATCTGAGTCGATTGTGTAGTCTCTTACCCTCTTTTGAGGTATTTAAGAAAAACAAAGAATCCTCAGTTTTGTCTCTAGTATACAACTGTGTCTTTGAGTCAGAAATAGCAAATAAAATGCTCTCTATCCTCCTTACATGTTACAAAACAGAAGGAAGTACCAAGGAATATAGTTATGTAATGACAATGAAGCAAATACATAAAACAGAAATGGAATCTTAGACACAGAACACTACTAGGAAGAGATATTGGGCCTGGATAAATCAAGGGGTATAGTGGCAGATAAAAAAACATGAAAAGAAGCCACGGCGGAGGATAATGGGTGTGTGTTTTGGGGATGTGTGGAATTAAAAATGAATGTAGAAAATTATCATCCATCCACACAGCTAAATAAATCATTAAATATTATTTTAATCAAATGTTTCTCAAGTTAATACAAATAGATCAAAGATGATTTTTATTGTAGTGAAATAATTATTAGCAAAGTCATGAAAAGAATTATTTAAATCTGTCTCCTGAACTAAATGAAATTTAATTTGAGTGTTTGACTTACCTAGAGCTGTTAACCCTTAAAAGTAGTTATTAGCTGAATTTGACCCTCCGAAGTTTGAAAACGTGTACTTTCAGCCATGATGGACTTGAAGCTGTGAATACACAAGAACTTTTTAATTATCTCCTTGTAAAATATATTTCGGAGATTAAGAAAAATAGCTACCACAAATTTTGCTACCAAAAAAATATAAAAGTAAAATGATTAAAATACAATTAATTGATGGAGTGCATGGCCAAAAAAGTAGTGTAACACCTTCAATTTCAGTGAATATGATCCTTTTCTACATAACAATTTTCCTGGACCTAAGTAGAATTTCTCCTAATTTGCAAAACAAAATCACAAAGTCTCTGAACCCAGTTTTTATTCTTTTCTTTATAAAACATTATAATTCTTTAAGGATCCATAGCAAAAAGAAAGGTAATTCTGATATAAATATTTACACTTGTATCTCAATCAAAAATAAGGAATATACTTAGGCATATGGACTTCTGCCTATACATTAGCTAAACTAATAACTATGGTGAATTATGTTATTATCACTACTAATATTAACCCCAATTAGTCATGAAACTAAAATTCCCTTGAGTAAAAGGTAGAACCTGCCAAGATATGTTCCGTCTAACAGACCTGAGCTGTCCATAGGGTCTAGCCATATGTGGCTACTGAGCCCTTGAAAAGAGGCTAATTTGAGATATGGTATAAATTTAAAATACACACCAGATTTTGAAGACTTAATATAAGAAATGTTAAACATTGCAGTAATACATTTTGTATTCCTTATAAATTGAAATGGAAATGTACTCGATACATTGAGCTAGATAAAATACACTATTCAAAATAATTTCACCGACTTCTTTTTACTTTTTCAATGTTGCTACTATAAAATTTTAAATTATATATGTGGCTCACATTATATTTCTAGTAGATAGCTCTGGCTTAGAGCCTTTAAAACAAAGTGAACTTCTCTGGTTCTCATAGATTTTTAAAGCTGTGGATTCATTTGTCTTCAAATTAAAATACACAATGATTATGTCCAACATTTTTTGAGACTAGCTGGCTGGTCTGACAATTTACTTATTAGACATGATTTAAGCTTAGATTTTAGACAGAAGAAATGACCAAATTCAAAACACTTTTCCAAGAAAATGTGTCTTCAAGTTAAAGACATAGAATCCACTTTGCCTTAAAAAAAAAAAAAAAAAAAAAAAACCCTTAATTAGAAATTTGAGGTGATAAGTCAAGATTTTGGTTTAGAATAGAGTTCAGTTACCATTTAGAGATGGATGAGAGATTAAATTGCATTACAGTAATCAACTAAATTAGAGAAGATTTGATATGAAACATACATTTAGTCAAGATTACCATCACTAGTCAGAAAAGACTCAATTGAATCCATTTTCCTGTGAAAGTTATTAAAACTAAGGTAAGGTTATTTAATGAAATACATAAGGCATTTTAAAGTAATGTTTTTACTATTTGCAGATTAATTTATTAATAATTTGCATAGCTAAAAAAAGAGAAGTGAATAATGATGTCTTTGTTTTGTCTTAAGCAAAGATAACTGAAATATATACAGTACTTATTAAATCGCTAGTAGATATAACAATTTTGGAAGGAGAAACACATACTCAAATATACTTACCTTAAGGGTTTTGGAAGGAAAGCCACATTAATTAAAAAATATTTAGTTAAATTTTAATTAAAACTAGTTTATGTGTTATATATATTTTATTTCAACATATAAAATATTTTATTATATAGGTTTTTGTGTCTTTGAGCATGTGTACCATAAATTCTATGCCAACAGTAACTTCAAATCCTGGTTTTTAATCTATTTAGTAGGTTTCCTTGAATGACTGAATAAATTAGTGAAGTTATATGAATTGCCAAGTTCCTGGCAGAGTAAGTATCCAATAAAGTCGATTCTGTATATATGTGAAATGTAAGCCTTCTAAAAGTTTAGGAAAAATTCAGCCAATCTTTATGGAAAAATTGAAATATTAGGCTAACTTATTCAGGGCTTTCTGTCTCATATTTGTAATTTAAAAAAAAACAGGTATGCTTGTTTATCCCTTTCTTTCCCCCAAATATCCAATTGATAATTTTTTTCTTCATCATTATATTTTACTGCCATTATATTTTCTCTGTCATCATATTATACTTAGGTCATAATTTCTTTATATATACATAAAGGAATTTATATATATAATATTTTTTTTATTTTTTATATATATATTATATATTTTTAAAAATATATAATATATATAAATTTCTTTATGTATATATAAAGAAATTATGACCTAAGTATAATATGATGACATTGTGTGTGTGTGTGTATGTGTGTGTGTGTGTGTGTGTGTATGTGTGTGTGTGTGTGTGTGTGTATAAAATTACACTTTAGATTCTGGGGTACATGTGCAGAACACACAGGTCATAATTTCTAAATGATTCTTGATTCTTTTTAAGGCACAGATTCACCATTGACTATAAAATTTATTGAACTGAATATTTAAGAAAAACAAATTGTTGAATTTAAATATATCAGGCAGTTATTTTGACTGAAGAATGATTCTGGAACCTGGGACAAAGAAACCTGACAATAGACTAGAAAATAGCAGCAGATGACCATGAACTCTTTATAAAGTTAGGAGGCCACCACTCCTAGGTAACTTCAATCTTGCTATATGTAGATAGGTTTTTCTTTGGTCATTCCTTTCTTTTCCCTATTATCAGTAATTTAACAAAATTGACTTTTATTTTTATCTGCTCTGCTTTTAATTCTCACTTGTGATAATTTTGTTTTCTTTTAGTAGGAAAAGGTGGCCAAGACTATATTTTTATTTCTCATTCCTAAAAGGAAGTGTTTTTATTTGATATATAAACAACCTATTTAGAATAACTAAGGCATTTACTGAGTCCCTGAAAAAAAGGCTCAATATTTCTACATATTCTGTCATATAACTCCCAGAATATCTCTATAAATATTTAAGGCTTTCTGAGGAAAATACCATTATTCCCTTACCTTTTTAACAGATCAGGAAATTAAAGCTCAAAGAGGTTAACTTACCAAAATCAGACAGGTATATATATATTTCTCAGATTCTTTGCCTCCATAAAATCAGGATCCTATTTACAATCAATGGTGTCTTGACTGGATAAAATTTGCTAACAAAGACATCACAGCAGGGATTCAGAGCCAGGTTTGTTTGATACAAACTCACTTGCTCTTCTACACAACTGCATTACAAAAGTTAGATGGGCCTAAACTTGCAGTTCAAAATCTGAGTAAGCTCCCGTCCCTGTACATTTCAAAGCCTGATTACACCTTTTTTATTTTCCTAATGAGTACTGAAATCAATCAAAATAAAAAAAAATTATTATAATGAATTTTAAATAGTTGTTGTATTCTACATATATAACATGGAAGCCACCTCAGCTCTCAAATAAATGACTCAGTTTTCTAAGTAGTGAAATCAGTATATGAGTATAGTTGAAATATAAAGTGACTGCAACATTTATAAACAACACCCTATTAGTGACAATCATTGCTTCTTCAAATCTTTGGCTTCAGGTAATGTGCTCACTGTTATTATTCTGGGGCAATTTTACAGTTATGTCCCCCAAAACACTATATAGAAAGTGAAAAATGCTTGTTTATAGACTCATCTTTCACATGACATGGGTTTTATTACTTACATTTTTGTACCTAAAAATGTCACATTTTAAAACATATGGGTTTGAGTCACTCTGAAATATTCTAGTTCTAAACCCAAACTATCCATCATTGACTCAAGACATAAAAAAGGAAAGGAGTTTGGAAAAAAGAATAACATTGTCCATCTAATTTCTGCAGAGATATACCCTGAAAGGCAGTGTATGAAGAGATTGTTCCTCCCTAGTGGAAAGTAAAACATTGATACATAGTGTTCCCAACTTCAATTCAATAGAATCTCTTCAAAAACATAATGCACAAGAGCTTCTTGTGTAATATCTGTTAACACTAACTTTTATAAAAAGGTAACTAAAGCAATGATGGTTTTCCTAGCAGGTTACCTTTTGATATGTTTCTGAAATGTCTGAACAGCACAGTCCTTAATGCCACAGATGAGTCACTGAACGACTTGGGTCAAATAATTGTAGAACATCAGAAAAACAATAATTCACAGTGCATTTCATGTTGCAATTGACTCATTTTGTTGAATTAATTCATTTTTCTAAACACATTAACTGTAGGATCTAGTTTATCAAGGGACATTGTATATGTTGGACAGAAATATGGAAATCAGCATGGGAAAGTAAGTTAGAGGAGGGTCATCTTTTAGATGACTCATTGGAGTTAGGTTATTCTATTCAAATGGAATAAGCCATAATAAAGATGCTGACTGAAGCAAAAATCTTAAATAGACATAGAAAATGGAAACTGCAAGGCTCAAATTAATCAAAGTTAATACACACAAAGCAACCATGGGATTCACCCTGTGATACTGCTCAATTGAAAAGAGTGAGTAAAAAGGAAGAAGTCAGACTGCACAGTTAGGGTGCCAGTGAGAATACTTAAAATTTCAGGAAGGTTGACCTTTCTAGATAGAAATGAATTGTACCAAATATCTGTAATTTCTCTTATTATATATGTCCAGACATATATTTATGCTTTCCCCAAATTCTATAACCTAACCATAAAGAACTAGTTTTATTTCTTAGGTATGCTTTATGTTTATATCCTCTTCATTATACTGATTTCTTTGCCTAGAAGGCTTTCATCCCACTTCTTCCTTGACTTCTGACAAAATCCCATCAATATTTCTCCCAATATAACTATGCTCCCAAGAACTCTGCAAACTTTTCTACAATGTGTCTGTCTCTTCCCACAAAACTGTGTTGTAGTTTCATTCATGCACTATGGTACTTCATCAATGTGTTTTTTATCTGAAATCAATTGCTCATTCAGGGCTTAGATCACTAGGAAACAGTGTTTCTGAATGAGATCAAGGTATAATCAAGCAAGCAGCAAGGTGCCTGACAGTTCTCAATAGGTATCTGTTTATTTATAAATATTGGGAGTGAACTTTACAATATAGAAATAGTGACTCAATGACATTAATATGAAGGATAAAGAGAAAAAGTATATGAGAATAAATGAGGCTTTTGTCACAAAGCAAGATTCTATTATTATCACCATCACCCCAATTACTTAGAAATAAAAAGTACAAACCTATAATCAGATGGAACAGTTGCCCTGGGTAAAATTACATTCTGAAAATTACAATGCATTAAACACCCACCAATACTTTCTCCAACAGATACAGTATTAGTTTTGTATATCACTCTAATGTGTTATTATACGATAGTAGCTTGCATTATTATTCAAAAATATTTTCTGCAAGAGGATAATATATACTTGTCCAACGCTGACATTAAATTGCTTTGACCAAATGACATGTGGAAAGAATCAATTCATGTCAGCAGAAGCTCTTAAATACAGTATGACATCTGCCATGTTCTTATTTTTCTCTCTGTTAAAAGATAGGTAATATTACAGGTCTAGCCTACACTGCCAGACTCAGTTCAGAATAAAATGAGGTAAAGGAGAGGTGCAGTTGATCAACGATGGACACAAAGTGATAAAGCAAGCTCACATGAGTAAGCAATAAACTTTTGTGGTCTAAATCACTGAACTTTGGGGTTTGATTTTAACATACAATATTGACTAGCTTATCCCAACTCACTGTATATCTGTATATATTTGAGATTAAATAAGCAATGTTGTTATATAACACATACACATACATACAAAATATATACAGACACATATATATGTATAAATGCATCTTTCTCATGTTTTGTTTTTCAGGGTCACTGGAGGGTAAAGAAAGAAAGTTTTCAATCTGGACAGATTAGTAAATGCAATTTACTTGTGCCAATAAATGCAATTGCTTTTGTTCTGGGTTTTTCATTTACCTGTTTTCTTTTTTCCTCCATAAAGTTTTTCTTTCAATAAAAAAGTATTATTTGATATTACAGCTAAAATCAGCTATGTGCATCTTCCATCTGTCAATATTTATGGCTCTGAGTATCAACCTTTGCATGTTTCCTATTCCACTGCATTCTATTCTATTCCACTCACCTTCATAAAATACTGCAGAAACACTGGCATTACAGAGACAGAGACTTTATTCTCATGATTGACTCTGATATGATCTGGCTAGGTCTCCAACCAAATCTCATCTTGAAATGTAGCTCCCATAATCCCCACATGTCATGGGAGGTAACTGAATCAAGGGGGCAGGTTTTTCCTGTGCTGTTATCTTGATAGTGAATAAGTCTCCTGAGATCTGATGGTTTTATAAAGGGCAGTTCCACTGCACCCACTCTCTTGCCTGCCTCCATGTAAGACATGGCTTTGCTCTCCTCCTTTGCCTTCCACCATGATTGTGAGGGCTCTCCAGCCATGTGGATCTGCAAGCCCATTAAATCTCTTTTTCTTATAAATTACCCAGTCTTACGTATGTCCTTGTTAGCAGCATGAAAACAGACTAATATAGATTGTTATTGTAAGGATGTATTTTCCCCCATCCCTACTTGATATGCATCAATAAGCAGAAGCAAATCTGATAAGGAAGGCAGAGAAACAAATCATACTTATTATATGAAAAATTGTTGTTGACTACAAACCACATTTATTGCAATATTTCTTTGCAAGGTTTCCGTTTGGTTTGTTGCTAGATCATTCCCTCCCACAGTGAAAACGTTTATGTATCTTCCAGGGCAATAGCTTGCTGGCAAAGATCTCTACTCAATATTAAACATCTGCTCAATATTCATTAAGTCTTCTCTCCACTTTTTATTTCCTTTATCTTACAGATTTCTCCCTACTCCTTTCCCAAGGTGTTCCTAGACAAAGAGTTGTGCATCTTTGAAAATACATTCTGAATCCATATTCACACTAAATCATAAAATTGAAGATTTATAGAAATAAGAAACTATTTGGAAACAGCTAGGATAGTGTCCCAAAAACAGCAGGTACAGTCATACCTGGCATAATGACATTTCAGTCAACTATAGAGAGCATAAAGGACAGTGGTCCCATAAGATTATAATACTGTGTTTTTACTGTACCTTTTCTATGTTTAGCAATGTTTAGATACACAAATACTTACCATTGTGTTACAACTACCTACAGTATTCAGTACAATAACATGCTGTACAGATTTGTGGTCTAGGAATAAGAGTCTATATCAAGGTGTATAATGAGCTGTATCATCTAGGTTTGTATAAGCAGACTCTGATATTCACATAACAATAAAATAACCTAAAGATTAATTTCTCAGAATGCTCCCCTGTTATTAAGGGACACATGACTGTATTTAATAAGTGGTAAGATCCTCCTTCTTAGGAAAATTATCTAATCCAAGAAAATATAATGTATCTGATATAAGACAAAATAAAATTATATAATCAAAGACACAGTAAAATAAAATAAATAAAAGCTGAGTCCATTCATCTAATGTTTTCCCAATCATAAGGTCATTTTACTTATTTATTTTTATAAAGAAATGGGATAATTCGCCACAAGGATTGCTATACGCAGATTATTGTATTTGTAAAACAGTGGATTCAACCTCATGAGGTTTTTACGAGTATTAAATGAAATAATGCACAGGAAACACACGCAGTTTCAGGCATAAGTGCCTCTAAATGACACTGATAATGTTGAGTAGTATTACTGTCACAGCTCTGGGGTGTGCTTGGACTCCTAGAGGTGAAGACTAAATCAATGTTCACACAGCATCTGTTGCCAATTCAGGTCAAAATAAATACGTGGAAATTATAAGCCAACATTTAGAAACACTCATACTAGCATGGGCAAATACTTACACGTCAGAACCTGAGACTAGTCTTGTCCCAGTGTTACCTTTCCTCTCTTAAACCTACATCACCCTTTGATACAAGCTCAAGAACCATACAAACAAACATTCACTGCTTGTCCAAGGATAGCATGATAGCCAGAGATGATATTTAGATTACAATATGTACACTGGTCTTACTACTATTCATCAACACAAACAAGTGATCACTAGAGTTCAATCATAGGAAGCTGGGGCTGGTTTTATAGGTGGTGCTAAGAAATGAGGATGGTTATAGGCAAGAACTTCTCTTTGACTAGGCTACTCATCTTAAAATGCACTAATAATGCTAGCTTCCTTCCACAGTCATAAGGAACAAATGAGAAAATATCTGTCAATCACGTAGAGTGGCAACTCACCTATTTTTAGCCCTTAATAAATATTAGTGATATTATTAATAGGATTATCATCATCATTATCACTATCTAGAAGAGCTTGGGGCAACCGCTAATTCCTTTTTACACATGCTTTTAGGAACAGGGTAAGAAAGAGATCTTTAGAGAACTCATCTGCAGCTAAGTGAAAGTTGATAGAACCATTGATTGCCTCAGGGCAAAACAAGGAAATGAGAAGGGATTGGGAGTACAATGCAAGTTGATTATAAGCCCATGAGACTCTGGAAGAACTGCAGACTGGGACAATCAGCAGGAAACTTCAAACACTGGTTTTGAAAAGTGCTGTTGCAGTTGGGAGCTTTTCTAATGAGTTGTACACCTACAGGAACAATTGCAAGAACTGAAGAAAGCAGCCACTTCTGGGAACAATCACTGGGAAGAGCAGACATGACACTATCAAGTTAGAAGACTTTCAGGCTCGGAGATCTCTACCAAGGACACATGACTCACTCTTTAGGACAGAGGTTCAGTTTGCATTATCCTTCAATATGTGGAGGTGTGTGCAATAAAGAAATAGAAGATATTTCATCTCACTCTTACCTAAGGACAAGATTCATGTCTAATTCATCTTTCTATTCCCCTATAGTGCCTAGCACTTTAATGGCACCTGATACTTTTTCACATGGCAGATGTTCAAAAAATCTTTTGAATGAAAAACACCTTAGCTTTACATATTGTGATTTGTTAAGAGAGCTAGACGCACTGGATGGTAACTGGTCAGCCTGTAAACTTAATTGAGTCTTCAGATTCTCAGGGGTTTTGCCAAATATCACTTCTGAACTCCAGTGGATACTAAAGAAGCAAGTAAGAAAGAAATTACTAGATCCCAGCACCTCAAATCTTATGGGAACATTATATAATGAGTTACACATATAATGAATCATGCATAACATAATGTATAACAAGTGACAATGAGATTATTATATGTATACATTATAATATATATATATACATCACATATATACAATATACATAAATAGCGTATATATAGGTATATATACACAATATATGGAGTAATGTTCTTTAGTTTTGAAGCATTATCACTCATGCCAGTTGCTCTCTTTTAATAGAGATGGTTAAGTTCAATGTGTAATACTTACTTAAACCCTAAAACCTCTTATCTTTATATTTGAAGTTGCAACTGATTGTCATTAGCCTAATGAAGGCTTTACCTTGGTAGTTACCCCAAAGTTAAGTGCTAACCATTATGCCCAGCAGTGTACACAATTATCCTAATGTTCCTTGAAATTAAGATCACACAACTTGGCTTATAAGGACTTAATTAAATATCTAAAATATTCTATACATCCTGCTGGGTACTGAAGTTATAATACATAGTCTTCCTTCTACTTGCTTCCAGTTTGTGGGAGGCAGGTAAAGTTAAGTCAATTACCCATGATTTATAATAATGCTATGATAATGGTAAAATACACCGATTATTATAAAAATACAAAGGAAAAACATGTAGAATGGTTAAAAGATATGAAAGGCCTCATAAAAGTGATGCATGAGTTAAGTTTTCAAGAACAAGTAAGGGTTTGCTTTAGTTGCCCTACAATATGGTTTGGCCATTTCTCCCTGCCCAAATCTCATGCTGACTTGTAATCCCCAAAACTGGAGGTGGGGCCTGGTGGGAGGTGTTTGGATCATGGAGGCGATCCTTCATGGCTTGGTGCTGTCTTTATGATAGGGAGTTCTCATGACATTTGGTTATTTAAAGTGTGTGACTCTCTCTCAGTCTCTCTTTCTCTGTCTCCTGCATCTCCCATGTGATGTGTTCACTCCTCCTTCATCTTCTGCCATGATTGTAAGTTTCCTGCGACCTCCCCATAATCCAAGCAAAGGCCAGCAACATGCTTCCTGTAAAGCCTGCAGAACCCTGAGACAGCTAAACTTCTTTTTGTTATAAATTACCCAGTCTCAGGCACTTTTTTTTTTTAAGACCAAGTCTCACCCTGTTGCCCAGGCTAGACTGCAATGGTGCAAGCTTGGCTCACTGCAACCTCTCCCTCCTGAGTTCACGTGATTATCCAGCCTCAGACTCCGGAGTAGCTGGAATTACAGGTGCATGCCACCATACCCAGCTAATTTTTTGCAGCTTTAGCAAATGTAGGGTTTCACCATGTTGGCCAGGCTGGTCTCGAACTCCTGACCTCATGATCTGCCTGCCTCAGCCTCCCAAAGTGCTGGGATTACAGGCATGTGCCACCATACCCAGCCTCTCTATAGCAGTGCAAAAATGGCTTAATACACCCTGCGACCCTCCTTCATAGAGTAATTCATTTTTTTAAAAAAATGTTTTCCTGAGCTTATTCTATTTGTCTACTTACCAAAAAAAAAATCAAATGAACTATATTAAAATCTAGAAATCATAATGCTGATGTGTCCCCCAAAATTCATTTGTTGGTAACTTTATCCCCAATACAAAAGTGTTGGGAGGCAGGGTGTTTTGGGAAGTGATTAGGTCATGAAAGCTCCACCCTCGCGAGTGGATTAGTGCCTCTATGAAAGGGTTTGCAGGAGTGGGTTCTGTCTTTTGCCCTTTTGCCATGTAAGGACATTGAGTTCTTCCCTCTCTTGCCCTTCAGTCTTCTGCCATCTGAGGACATAGAAAAAAAGGCCTTCACCAGATGTTGAAACTTTGATCTTGGACTTTTCAGCCTCTAAGAATCATGAGAGAGAATAAATTTCTGTTCTTCACAAATTATCCAGTCTCAGATATTCTGTTATAGCAGCACATAACAACCCAAGACACATTAAGTTTAAGAAGGCATTGCTCCACAAAGTATGTTATAACTTATCTGTGAAGTTCCAAGCAATGTTGGCAACCACAACACCCCTGTACAACTGAAAAATCAGCAATTCTTCAAGAATGTGACTGGATAAACCACTAGGTAATAACGGCTTTCACTGATGACTTCATCTAATTCAACGTTGCAATATAAGATCTGCATATGAGGCTGTCTGGAAGTGCCTTCCATTCTATAATGAGATAAGGGACTTGTGCTGGAATGTAAATCAATGTATTTCCTTCATTGAAAAAATCTTGCTATGGAAAAAAAAGGTGATTTAGATTTTGGTGCAAGCTTGTACAGACCTGTTGCAAAATTTCAGATGAATACTTTCTGTAGCATTGATCTAAAAGCAGATCGCCAGTTCTCTTTTCCTCGTGTCCAACATTGAATCCATCAGTAAATCTTATGTGTACTATCATTTTTTGCACATTACTTTTGAAATATATTCTAAACCCAGTTACCTTTACCACATCTACTGCTACAATCATAGTCCAAGAAGTCCTTACTTCTCATGTTACAGCCCATTAAATGGTTTCTCTGCCTCTGCTCTTACCCTGCCCCCTTGGCAACCAGGGTGAAGCTTCCTGAAAGCATGCATTCGATCAAGTCTCTGCTGGACTTAACATTCTTCAGTGACAGAAACATTTGCTCAGGACTACGTCCTTGATTCTCGCTACCTCACAGGCTGCTCCTTCTCAGTTTCCTTGTCTGGTGCCTCCTTGTTTTCTTATCCTCTAAATATTGTTCTATTCTCAGGTCAATCCTCATATTTTTCTTTTCTGTTACTGCTCATCAACCTTCATGCTTGTCAGGCTTTATCACATTATCACAATGTGTTTTCTTCAAAGCTTTTATTTATGTACAGTAGTCCCTCTTTATCTGTGGAGGAATACATTCCAAGACCCCCCAGTGAATACCTGAAACCAAGGATAGTACCCAACCCATCAATCAGAACGTGTTTCTATTCATGGTTTCCACCTACAAATTTAATGCTTTTTCCATCTTCACTAGTCACTCCTCATGCACTGTGGCTGTCACTTTTGCAGTTTGAGCTGCAACAGCAAAACTAACACAAATTTTGTTTTCCTTCTCCACAATTTCTGGCTAAATTTATTCTTACCGTAGATTTTTGCAACCTCAGCATGTGATTAGTTTCCCTTTCCTTATGAAGTTTAGAACTTTCACTTTTTCACTTAAAGGAAGCACTTCCCAGCTTCTCTTTGGCATATCCAAATTCCAGCATCACTACTCTTGTGCTTTATTATGAATAGTAAATAAGGATGGCTTGAATACAAGTGCTACAATACTGCAACAATAGATCTGATAACTAAGGCTATGGTGCACAGGATCTATAGCATGAATATGCTGGACATGATTCACACCCCAGGTGGGCCAGAGCAAGATGGCAGATTTCATCATGTGTTGATATGGTTTGACTGTGTCCCCATCCAAATCTCATCATCAACTGTAGCTCCTATACTCCCCACATATTGTGGGAGGGACCCCGTGGGGTGGTAAATGATTCACGGAAGTAGGTTTTTTCTCTTGCTGTTCTCATGGTAGTGAATAAGTCTTACAAGATCTGATGGTTTTACAAAGGGCAGGTCCCCTGCACATGCTCTCTTGCCTACCACCATGTTAAGCATGCTTTTGCTCCTCCTTTGTTTTCTGCTATGATTATGAGGCCTCCCTAGCTATGTGGAACTGTGAGTCTATTAAACCTCTTTTTTTTCCCCTAAATTACCCAGTTTCTGGTATTCCTTCACAGCAGTATGAAAATGAAGTAATACATGTGTGCTACTCAGAATGACATGCAATTTAAAACTTAAGAAATTTTTTATTTCTAGAATTTTCCATTTAATATTTTCAGATTGTGGTTGACTACTAGTAAAAGAAACCTTAAAAAGGAAAACTCCAGTTAAGCGGGTGATTGCTGTATGTGCTTAATTGTATTTTTGTTTTGTTTATTTTTACTTCCAAGAATGATGCAATTTAATGCTAATACAAATCTTGCATTTATAATGGTTTCCACTTAGATTTTTTGTTCTACTTTTAGATACTGGAGTACACATGCAAGTTTGCTTCATGGGTGTGTTGCACCCACATAGTGAGCACAATACCCAACAGGTAGCTTTTTGACTCACATCTTCCTTTCTCCCTCCCCCTCTAGTAGTCTACAGTGTCTCCTCTTTCCATGTCTAGGTTCATGTGTTCTCAATGTTTAGCTCTAATTTATAAGTGAAAGCATGTAGTATTTCATCTTCTGCATTTATTAACTTAGGATTATGGCCTCCATCTAAATCCATGTTGCGGTAAAGGACATGATTTCATTTGTTTTTATGGCTGCATAGTATTTCATGACGTATATGTACCACAATTTCTATATACAATCTGCCATTAACAGGCACCTAGATTGATTCCATGTCTTTGCTACTGTGAATAGCCCAGCAATGAACATAGCAGTACATGTGTCTTTTTAGTAGAATTATCTATTTTCCTTTTGGCATATACCAAGCAATGGGATTAATGGGTTAAATGGAAGCTCTGTTTGAAGTTATTTGAGAAATTTCCAAACTGCTTTTTACTATGTCCGAACTAATTTACAACCAACAATGTATAAGTGTTCCCTTTTCTCTGCAGCCTTGCCAGCATCGACTGTTTTTTGACTTCAATCATAGCCATTCTGACTGGTGGGAGGTGTTATCTCATTGTGGTTTTGATTATTTATTTCTATGCTGATCGGTGGTGCTGAGTATTTTTTCATCTGTGTGTTGGCCATTTGTATGTCTTCTTTTGAGAAGTGTTTGTGAATATCCCCTGCCCATTTTTAATGGGGTTATTTGGTTTTTGGCTGTTAAGTTCCTTATAGATTTTGGACATTAGACCTTTGTTGGATGCTTAGTTTGTGAATAGTTTCTCCTAGTTCTATAGGCTGTCTGTTTACTCTATTGATAGTTTATTTTGCTATACAGAAGCTCTTTAACTTGGTCCCACTTGTCAATTCTTGGTTTTGTTGCAATTGCTTTTGAGACTTAGCCAAACATTCTTTGCCAAAGCCCATGTCAAGAAGGGTATCTCCTATGGTTTCTTCGGAGAATTTTGTAGTTTGAGATCTTACATTTAAATTTTTAATCCATCTTGAGTTAATTATTGTATTTGGTAAAAAAGGTCCAGTTTCATTATTCTGCATATAGCTAGCCAGTTACATTCACACCGTTTATTGAATAGGGAGTCCTTTCCCTATTGCTTGTTTTTACCAACGTTGTTGAAGATCAGAATAAGTGTGTGGTTTTATTTCTGAGTTTTACTCTGTTCAATTGGTCTATGTGTGTATTAGTCTATTCTCACACTGCTATGAAGAAATGCCTGAGACTGGATAATTTAAAAAGGAAAGAGGTTTGACCCACAGGTCTGCAGGGCTGAAGAGGCCTCAGGAAACTTAGAATCATGGTGGAAGGGGAAGCAAACATGTCCTTCTTCACATGGCACAAGCAAAAAGAATTATCAAGCAAAGGTGAAAGTCTCTTATAAAACCACTGGATCTCATGAAACTCACTCACTCACTATCATGAGAACACTATAGGGGTAATGGCCCCCATAACTCAATTACTTCCTGCTGGGTCCCTCACATCACACATGGGGATTATGAGAACTACAGTGCAACATGAAATTTCAGTGGGGACATAGCCAAACCATATCAATGTGTCTGTCTGTGTACCAGTACTGTGTTGTTTTGGTTACTATAACTTTATAGCATAATTTGAACTTGGGCAGTGTAACGTCTCCAGCTTTGTTCTTCCTTTTTAGGGTTGTTTTAGCAATTTCGGCTCTTTTTTGGTTCCATGTAAATTTTAGAACAGTATTTTTCTAATTCTTGGAAGAATGACATTGATGGTTTGATAGAAATAGCATTGAATCTATAAATTGCTTTAAACAGTATGGTCATTTTAGTGATACTGAATCTTCCAATCCATGAGCACAGAATGTTTTTCTACTGATTTGCATCATCTCTGATTTATTCCAGCAGTGTTTTGTAGTTATCCTTGTAGAAGTCTTCCACCTCCTTGGTTAGCTGTATTCCTAGAATTTCCTTTCTTTGTGGTTATTGTAAATGGGATTGTGATCTCGATTTAACTCTTGGACATTATTGGTGTATACAAATGCTACTAATTTTTATACATTGATTTTATAGGCTGAAATCTTACTAAAATAACTTATCAGTTCTAGCAGTCATTTGGACGAGTCTTTGGAGTTTTCTAGGTATAGAAGCAAAGAGAGAGCTTGATGACTTATTTTCCTATTTGGATGCCTTGATCTCCTTCTCTTGCTTGACTGCACTGGCTAGGACTTCCAATACTATGCTGAATAGGAATGGTTACAGCGGGCACCCTTGTCTTATTCCGGTTCGTAAGGGGAATGCTTCCAGCTTTTGCCCATTCAGTATGATGCTGGCTGTGAGTTTTTCATAGATGACTCCTATTATTTTGAGGTATATTCCTTGGATGTATGTCACCATAAACTGGAAAGCCAAATCTGTGAAAGCAAGGATTTCTCTGGTATTATTCACCACTTTTCATTCCCAATGTTTGGCAATGAGTGCACAGTCAATATACTTGTTGAATGAAAGAATGAATGAGTTGTGAATCCCTGAAATTCAGAATTAAAATGACTTAGAGTTTATTATGCAGGTATCTTAAGTATAATATAATATATGTATACATATATATTTATACACATACATATATACACACATACATACTCTCTATATATATTTAGGTTGTCAGGGGAGGTATTCCTAAATCAATTCAGATGAGAACCCACATTCATGACAGTCTATAGGAAATATTTGTACCTTCCTTCTACTTTTGTTGCCCAGATGTTGCTCCTTTATGGTTCATGCTATTCTTCATTGGAACAGTCCCTTCCTTGCATCAGGGTCTGTACTGTAAATAACAGAATGCTCAGGCTGTCAGCAATGTACCAAGTGCAGTATTCATAAATTCAGAGTCAACACTTGGACTTCTGCAAGCCCAGCTCTCTCTTTTCTTAATTTCACAAAATTTAAGGAGGGTCCCAATACACTTCACCTGCCAATACTAAATTCTCAGAGCCTGGGGACCCCATCTGTTTTCAGGGCCAACTGTCTTCAGGCTGCAGCTGTAGGTCCCATCCAGCAACCTCTGCATTCTGCATAGGTGTGGCCATGGCAACAGGATATGCTTCACACCTTACTCCTTTTGGTAGAACTTGCAGACAGATTGGAATCCACAGGAAGCTCCACCACACAGAAGTTTGGATTCCAGCCACTTCCCATGTGAGACTATGAAATGTTCCATCTGGCTGAAACAGCTCAGAGGAGCTCTGTTCTGTTAACTATATAGGCTTGTAGAAATAGGAACTGATAACAAGTCAAGTACTGGAGGCAAACACCAAATTTAAATGTGAATGCTAATTTTTCTTAGTAGAAAAATTTCTTATAGATACAAAGGTCAGAACTTTTTTTTTGTCACCAAGGCAACAGTTTATTAAGCCATCAGTTCACTAAATACAGCACAGAGTTTCATTATGTTCATGCTACTTTCTTCTGGACAGAATTTGTTTTTTAAATGGGATGCTCTACCCCATTAAATTGCCTGGGAAGGAGAAACTTATTTTTCCTGTTGCAGTATCATCAGGGATAATAAACATCTTAGTATATGCGATGCTGCCATGTGGGAAATTTTTTATTGCGGTTTTCCCTCTAATTGGAAGTAAGCCAACCAAGGTGTTTCATGATGTGCTTGGAGATCACTCTGACCACACCTTGGAAGACAATGTTTTCTGGTCCGTGAATTAATATGCAGATCTTCTTATAGCTTAGTAACCATGTTCTATTTTTAATTAAAAGGCTTATCTTATAACCCTGCTTAGCAGAAATTACTATCCACAGGACAAGTATAAATGTAAGATAAAGTGAATCTTAATAATACCTCCAATACCCTTGACTTTCTTTTAGCCATGAACAATCCTAATTTATACACGTTTCACATGTCTGCTCATAAAGAAATCATGAAAAATAAGCCTTTAGCATAAACTGATACCAAAAATGTCATTATAGTTCCTCTGCTTTTCCACTTTCCACTTTAGGTCTACAGGACATTTGAAATACTCATTTTTACTACCATATTGGGTATCTTTTCTTTCCTGTTGTTAAAAGGAAATGTCTGTAAGAAACTGATACCTACGATACCAAATGGAATGAAGCTGTGGCAGAATTTTGTATCCAAAATGACTGACTCATATTTTATAGCTATTTAACGTCCAAACGAGAACACAAATGGCTTTTATTGCTGAGTTACTAGAAACAGAGAATCGACAAGGTAATTTGTCTTTTATTATTTTTCCTGCTTGTCCCTCTAATCTTGTTACTCATGTTAGAGACCATTATTGGAGTTGTAATACCTTATGTGTTGAACAAGAGACCTTAGAATACCTCATGCTAAAATCAAATGCATGAGAAATACATGTATCCATGGATTTCAAACGGCAAAGTTGTAACTAGGATTCATCCAGCTACCATTTATGTTTGCTTCTGTAATACATAGCAACACTAAGTCTCTCATTTCTGTATGTGTGAAAAACTAGGATTCTACAACGTCAGACTGTGGAAAGGTTTTGTTAAAACATCCAATGCTACTTAAAGAAAATTTTAAAAGGACAGAAAAGTTACCACATTCTTTAGTCTCCCTTACAAACTGTTTTTGACTCAGAACAACAGAAATTTTTACATCTGTACCAGATGATATCTTCGGAACTCTTTCTTCCTGCTGCCACCTCAGTGTAGGGACAATTTATAGGCAGCATTTATGTTTTAACTATTTTTATTGAAAAAAACTAACTTAAATTAGCTTAAACAGAAGTGAAAAACAATGGGTTAATGCCGCTGAAATATTCAGAAATCATACTGGCTGCAGGTGTGGTGGGATTAATGGGTTAGATGTACTTTTTTACTTTTTGTTTTGTTTTGACTAATTTTACTTTCAGGCAGGCTTCCTCCATTGGATAACAAAGAGGACCATCGGCTGCACTAGACAAGAATCCTAACAGCTTTGTATGAGAAAGACAGCATGTTTTTAGCGTTCTGTCAAAATCCCAGGGAATACTGTCATCATTTTACCAGCTTAGATCCTGAGTCTATCCTTGAGCAACTCACTGCGAGGAGAGGTGAGAGTTATTTGGCTGGATAGGTCACATGCTTCCCCCAAGGCAACAGGAGCAAAAGTGGCAGATCAGCCCCACATCACTACAGGACTGAAAAAGTTGGCTAGGGAGTGAGGGCACTCCACGAAAGAATGTTACGTCGATTACAGACACATATTCCCAAAAAAAGGGAAGTCCACAAAGGAATGTTGCATAATGACACACATTCACAGAAGTACAGTCTCAAAAACAGAACCTGCTAGAGAGCAAGGTCCTCTGATAGTGGTCAGACTCTGAAGCTCTCATTGACATCATGCATAAAGATGTCACACACAGAAAACGAATTCTCTGCAACTGCTCTAACAATCTTCTCTGAATATCCTTTTCTAAGGGGCCTCTGAAAGTGCCTCAGGATGCGATGCAGAATCAATATGCAACATCTTATGTCTTCTGCTTACTAGATAGTAAGTACCTGGTGACTAATAACGAGCCTCCCAAGTGCGGGTGGAAGCCAGCTGTTTCAGCACAAGCTATCTTTGCTTCATGTGAAACGTTTCAGAAATTGCACGTATGGGGACATACAGACCCAGGGTTGGTAGCATTAAACAGAATGACACTTGTTACTGTCCAATGCTCTGAAATATCCACAAACTTGAGTTTCCATGAAAATAATATAATGAGCTGACAAGTAATTAATCCCCACTGATAGTTAACACTAAAAATGAGGCAGAGCTGCCCAATTACTCTGCAGACAAAATTTTCCCATTAAAGAAACACATATATGAAATGAAAACTGCATTTTACATTCTTACTCAAATGATGTAAAGATTAGAAGGACTTATAATTCAGAGGAGTAGCTGAGAGGGACATGTATACATTATTGTCCACTATGACTTTGGCCTATGCTTGCTAATAAAATGAGAGACTCAAAATTCTTCTATAAATTTAAATGTACTAGAGATTACCACCCCTATGAGGGACTATTTTGCAAGTCAATTCAATTCAATTACAGTAACAATACCTCCACCCCTTTAATAAAGTTCAAATAAACAAGTGAACTATGGCAATTAAAATAGCAAGCAGACAGCTGAATAATTTTAACAGCCTTTTTTGTAAAAAAAAAAAAAAAAAAAAGACTGAAGTTAATGTTAATAATTTTGTATAATGGAAACTTTACAAACAATTCTTCAGAGGCAAATGACAAAGGCAAGTGGTTTAGAATTTCCTGTGCTCAGAACCTCAGAGAAACAAGTAATTTAATCCTAGCACTGAAACTGACAGCTTGCTATCTGGAGGTGAAGGCATATTTGTAATGTTGTATATATATTATGGTACATTTATCATGTCCATTATGTTTAAACAGAAGACTTTTTTTTTAAGTTTCTAGGCATGCTGATTTTGCTGAATACCATCTCTTCTCTTGGAAAATAAATATCATTATCTCTGTGACAATAAGGCATGGTTGATCATGTAACCCCATGCTTCAAAGGCCAAAATCCTTAGCCTCAACAAGAGGACTATGGATTATCTGGCACTGGGTTACCTCTCCACCTCCATCTGGTCCCACTCTCACCTTCCCCAGACTGACCATCTTTTGTGTCCTCATATGTGCCAACCTATTTCCTCTGCCTGGAACACCTCTCTACTCCTGCCCCCAGCTCCAAGTGGCCTTCAACCTAGGCACCTTTCCATTATCAGTGTCATGTTCCCCTATGGCACAACCTCCTGGCCACCATCTGCTAGGCCTTCAGAGCACCTCCCAGGTAGTCTAATTAACATCCTCTCCCAGCACACACATTATACTATTAGCAACACAAAAGCATGGGCCACATTTGCTTTACCCCTTATTGTATCCTGTGTTCGGCTGAGTGCCTGGCACATACTTGGATCCCCAGCATTTGTTAAAAAAGTGTTCTCTGCATTTGGGAAGAGGCTGGTCAAAGGGTGTTTTTTTGTTTGTTTTGTTTTTTTAAAGTTCCACACAACCTAAAACTGCTATTTCCCAGTAAATATATTTTGATTTGGCACATGTTACTATGATTAGCATTCCCTGAATATATCAGGGAGGCCACAGTAACAGCATTTTAGTAACTTCAGGAAATTCCTAAATCATTGTGAGGTTTCACTGACCTGACCTAGGTCAATGATTAAAGTTAAACTAAAGCAGATTTTACCCGAAAAAAGGCAAAACTTCCCATTAGGGAGTCAAAAATGAAATGAGCTATATTAAAACATTTAGAAAGTTTACCTTTAGGCCGGGCACGGTGCCTCATGCCTGTCCTCCCAGCACTTTGGGATGCCGAGGCAGGCGGATCACAAGGTCAATAGATCAAGACCATTCTGGCCAACATAGTGAAACCCCATCCCTACTAAAAATAAAAAAATTATGTGGGAGTGGTGGTATGTGTCTGTAGTCTCAGCTATTCCAGAGGCTGAAGCAAGAGAATCACTTGAACCCAGGATGAAGAAGTTGCAGTGAGCCAGCATCATGCCACTGCACTCCAGCCTGGTGACAGAGTAAGACTCTGTCTCAAAAAAAAAAGTTAAGAAAGTTTACCTTTAGAATGGATATGTATCTAATGGTAAATACGACTCAAGGGGAAGCAATTCTCCTACTCCTCAGGGGGATGCCCTTCAACTACTACCTTCACTGAAATTTAAGTCACTCAAATGATATGCTTTGGGACGACAGCCCTTAGAATAAATCAAGTTTAAAACGTAGTAACAGTATAGTTCTTGGCAAGCGTGATATGTTCATTTAAGTCATACCCAGCCTGACAGGAAACTACATTAAACTTAGAAAAATGTCCCTGCCCTATGGGCCTGGAAGTTTTATGTCGGTCCTTCTGGAATTCACAGACACATGAGGTTGAACCCAACAGACTCAGAGCTGTCTCTCCCCATTCCAGAGATCCAGAGTCATGCATATGGAATGGTCTGAAATGTAGGCCTCCTGATAGGAAGGGTTACAATGGGTTGTACAAAGCACTTAATTCTAAGGCTGCATTGGCTCCACATAGGAAAAGTCCTTTAGAAAGCCCACAGAGAACCTGCAGATGCTCAGAAACGTGCCCACTCTTGGCAAATGGCAGGAAACCAACCAGTGTTTCCTATGGAATTGCAGAGCTGGCCTCTGGAGATCAAGCACAAGTGTGATAAGAACACCCTCAATAGTTCTGGTTTTCTGGTCCAAGACAGTGCTCACACTGAATAGAACTTACTACTGAATGGAGTCAAAGAAAGACTTTAGGTTCTTCATCTTTTTTGTTTCTAGAAATCCCTCTGGGAGTCTGCAAACCTATAATACATTTTAAAAATGAAATACATAGTATTTCAAATGAAACTAAATGCAATGAGAAACAGTTATCAAATTTTAAAAGAATGAATTTCTGATGCAGTCTATGTGTTTATTGTTGACTGTGTAGTTGACTCTTGAACAACACAAGTTCGAACTGTATGGGCCCATTTATAAGTGAATTTTCTTCCATCTCTGCCACCCTAACAAAGCAAGACGAATCCCTCTTCTTTCTCCTCCTTCTCAGCCTACTCAGTGTGAAGAGGATAAGGATAAAACCCTTTATGATTATTCACTTCCACTTAATGTTTAAACATATTTTCTCTTCCTTATAATTTTCTTTGTTTTTCTTTTTTTTTAATTGTACTTTAGGTTCTGGGGTACATGTGCAGATCATGCAGGATTGTTGCATAGGCACATACATGACAAAGTGGTTTGCTGCCTTCATCCCCCTATCACCTATATCTGGTATTTCTTCCCATGTTATCCCACCCTGACCTCTCTATTCCCCTAGTCCCTCCCCTAGTCCCCTCAATTGACTGTAGTGTGTGATGCTCCCCTCCCTGTGTCCACATGTTCTCACTGTTCAACACCCACCTATGAGTGAGAACATGTGACGTTTGGTTTCCTGTTCTTGTGTCAGTTTGCTGAGTATGATGGTTTCCAGATTCATCCATGTCCCTGTGGAGGATATGAATTCATCAGTTTTTAAGGCTGCACAGTGTCCCATGGTGTATATGTGCCACATTTTCTTTATCCAGTCTTTCATTGATGGACATTTGGGTTGGTGCCAAGTCTTTGCTATTGTAAACAGTGCTGCAATGAACATACGTGTGCACGTGTCTTTTTAACAGAAAAATTTATAATCTTTTGGGTATATACCCAGTAATGGGATTGCCAGGTCAAATAGAATTTCTATTTCTAGATCCTTGAGGAATCGTCACACTGTCTTCCACAATGGTTACACTAACTTATACTCCCACCAACAGTGCAAAAGTGTTCCTATTTCTCCACATCCTCTCTAGCATTGTTGTCCCCAGATTTTTTAATGATTGCCATACTAACGGGTGTGAGGTGGTATCTCAATGTGGTTTTGATTTGCATTTCTCTAATGACCAGTGATGATGAGCATTTTTTCATATATTTATTGGCCTCATATATGTCTTCTTTTGCAAAATGTCTGTTCATATCCTTCACCCACTTTTGAATGGATTTGTTTCTTTCTTGTAAATCTGTTTTAGTCCTTTGAAGATTCTGGATATTAGCCCTTTGTCAGATGGGTAGATTAAAAGAATTTTTCCCCATTCTGTTGGCTGCCAGTTCATGCTAATGATTGGTTTTTTGGCTGTACAGAAGCTCTGGAGTTTAATTAGATCCCATTTGTCTATTTTGGCTTTTGCTGCCATTGCTTTTGGTGTTTTAGCCATGAAGTCCTTGCCTATGCCTATGTACTAAATGGTTTTGCCTAGGTTTTCTTCTAGGGTTTTTATGGTGTTAGGTCTTATGTTTAGATTTTTAATTCATCTGGAATTAATTTTAGTGTAAGGTGTCAGGAAGGGGTCCAGTTTCTGCTTTCTGCACATTGATAACCAGTTTTCCCAACACCATTTATTAAACAGGGAATCCTTTCCCCATTGCTTGTTTTTGTCAGGTTTTTCAAAAATCAGATTATAGCAGACATGTGGTGTTGCTTCTGAGGCCTCTTTTCTGTTCCATTGGTCTTTGTCTCTGTTTTGGTACCAGTACCATGCTGTTTTGATTATTGTGTCCTTTTAGCATAGTTTGAAGTCAGGCAGCATGATGCCTCCAGCTTTGTTCTTTTTGCTTAGGATTGTTTTCACTATGTGGGCTCTCTTTTGGTTCCATATGACATTTGAAATGTTTTTTTCCAGTTCTGTGAAGAAGGTCATTGGTGGCTTGATTGGGACAGCGTTGAATCTATAAATTACTTTGGGCAGTATGGCCATTTTCATAATATTGATTCTTCCCCTTATAATTTTCTTAATAGTATTTTTTCTAGCTTGCTTTATTATAAGAATACAGTATATATTGTAAGAATACAGTATATATAACACACAAAATCAAGTATGTTATTGGTAAGGCTTCTGGTCATTAGTAGTTAAGTTTTTGAGGGGTCAAAAGTTATATGTGGATTTTCAAATGTGTGGCAGGTCAGCACCACTAACTCTCATATTGTTTGAGCCAACTAAAAATAAAAAGATCTAACAGCAGGTCTAATAATCATATTTTCAAAGTTGTGATGAGCATAAATGATTTTTCAAAATATCTGCAAACAACTGTAATATGATACAGTCTACTGGTGACAAAGTGACAGGTACTGCTGATTACTTATGTGGTTTGTGACCCACACTCATAATTAATGAATATGCCAAATTTAAATTAGAGGTCAGTAACAATAAAGATGTCATTTTCTCTGTCCAGGTTTGTGTATTAACTGAATTCTATTCATGTCAGTGAGCTACAGGTTAAAAATCCCTATTTTAGAAAGATTTTAGATGAATTTTTAAAATACCTTAAACTTGGAAACTCTATAATTAACTTGATGTAAGTTTGGGATATGGGAAAAGTTTCATATATATTGATAAAAGTCTTTTGAGTTTTAAAAATAGTACACAGCATATAAATCAATAGTATTTTATGTATGATAATGAAAAAAATTCAGACCATATACAGGATATTTTCCCTACTGAAAAATTATGGCCACTCATTCCCAGCCTTATATTCTCCCCTTATAATCAGCCCTTCTAAGTACTCCTGCGCTTTCTATGTAACTGTCTTAATCTACTTCCAAACATTTACGTTTTCCAATCCTTCTCATGAAACATTCATGGCTCCTGCCCCAATGATTATCCTCAGTGATCACTGCTACAGTGGTGAGGTCTGCGAAATTTTCTCTATTCCTTTCTATTGCCAAGTAAAATTCTATTCTGTGGAATCTATGACTATAATTTGTTTATCCATTCCTCAATTGATAGACATCTGGGTTACTTCCAATTTGGGGCAATTGTGAATGCAGCTGCTGTAAACTTTTGAGTTCTCTGGGTCCAACTTTAGTCTTGGGCCCAATGGACTTGGGCCTTGGGCTGACTTTTCCTCAACTTTTCTGCCCCTCCTTCTTCATGTAGCACCAATATATGTTCTGTATCTCTTGCAGACTTCTGCTTGGGATCAGTGTAGGACCCTAGGCCCTAGAGTTTCTGCCCTTCCCCTAGTTGTGTAAGGCTTTTCACATGACAGAAAAATCTGAGGTGATATGTGGGATTTTGTGCTTGTTTCTAAGGGCAGAGTCTCGGTACCTGCAAACCTGTCGAACCAAAGGGGTCTTCAACTTCTCTGTCCCCAAAGTTTCTGATAAGTACTAAGTAAAAGTCCCTGGGAAAAAACTCGTGGATGAACACAGATTTCCCTTGTGTCTGAGGCTCCCAGTTACTCTCAACTATACTACTGGCCCTCACTTGACTTTTAAGAATTAAATATTTTCACGAATTTCTTCTTCTTCTTCACTTTTTACATGTTTACTTTTTTTAAATTGTGGTAAAATACACGACATTACATTTGCCATGTTAACTGTTTTTAAGTGTACACTCCAGTGGTATCCAGTACTTCACAGCATTGTGCAACCATCACCACCATCCATCCCCAATAGTCTTTCACCTTTCAAAGCTGAAAATCTGTACCCATTAAACAATGACTCCCTGTGCCCCCACCACTCCATCCCCTTGCAACAACCATTCTACTTTCTGTCTCTATGAATTTGAGTCAGAAACATAGCGGAGAAGGCCATGAGATGATGAAGACAGAGACTGGTGGCATGATGAGTCCATAAACCAATAAATGCCAGGTACTGTCAGCAAAACTAGAAGCTAGGAGAAAGGCATGAAGAAGATTGTCCCCATACAGCCTCCAAAGCCTGAATGACCATGCCGACACCTTGACTTTAGGTTTCTACCCACTGGAACTATGAGAGAATACATTGCTGTTAAGCTACCCAGTTTGTGGTAGTTTGTTATGCAGCCTTAGGAAACAAAAACAGTATTCCTGTCTGTCATATAGACACTGTTGAGATAATATATTCAAGGGTTTTGTTTTTCTTTTTCTCTTTCTAGTAATTCATGATCACGAAAGAAAGTTTCTGCAACCTGAATGGACATCAGTCTAATTAATGTGCCTGCCCAGTTATCATTTATTCCTCTCTTCCAGTAGTAATGGATTATAGATTGTGCTTCAGGACTATTGGTCAAAATGGCCTATTCTTCCCCCAAAACTCTGCCTCTCTGTCTCTGTCCTTTCTAAATGCTAAGTCATGAAAACATTTAGAGCTGATCCATTCCAGCATTGGAAAACTATCCTGTCCAAGGTCTTGCTCTTCAGCATTTCCTTCAATTCCATGAAGTCTACCATAACCATCCAATGGATTCCTTTCTACTTAGTCTGAATAGAACCCATTTCTATTTATGTCAGTGAAGGAACTCTAATAAATTACAACATTGTAACTTTGAGTTTTGTTCTGTTTAGTTTTAAGGTTTGCCTTATTTGGACTTACCACTATTAATAAGTTCCAGTGAAATCTCAGCCTTATTCCATTCCCTTCCACAATAATCTAAATGATTAGCTCGGAGCTTTTCTACCTACAGTTATCTATAATATATCTGTTACTGTTTTTGCAAATCTCTGTGCTTCTGTCAAAAGAGGCAGTTGATGGAAAATTTTTAAAAAGTACATAGTTTCTAACTGAGCTACTAACAACCTTTTATTCTGTCCCATCATACAGCAAAAATAACTTAAAAACTGCAATACCAAAGAAAACTATAACATTTAGGGACAAACATAATGTGTGAATGATACTGAAACATAAAACCCTTAATGTATTATATAATAAACAGCTGTGTCTTCAAGGCTATGTTATAATGATCTCTCTCTAGGTATTTCTTAAAATTACAGAATATTTTTATCGTGCCAGAATGGTAATTTTTTCTTAATTGTTCATTTCATATTTCAGATAATTAAAAACTGTATCTGAAACATTCACAGGACTTTATGCTTTCTCTGTTATACACCCACCAATGTGACTACTGATTTGAAATTTAAAAACATGCTGGCAAAGAGGTAAAAATCTCACTTCAATGATACTTTAGTCGTGTGAAAGAACACCTTTCAACGTTTTTGTCTTAAGAAGGTAAGAACCTAAATAGATACAACAGGTAATGAATGTCTAGTTCATTTCTGTGGTTTTTAATTTTTTAACTTAGTGTGCTAGAGTATCTCTCCCACCTCCCATGTTGGAAACTACATATGGAAAAACCAATTCCTACACTGACATACTTACCACAAGTAGACTACATTTTATAGTAGTGCGAAAGCTACTAGCTTTAAAAATGCAAAGATATGTGATTTTATTTTCCCATTTTAATACATTTTAAAATAAGGAACTTACATTTATTTATGTGACTAAACCATTTGGATGAATGAAAACAGAAGAAAATATTTTTTTACTCAAAGCCATTTATCATGGTTGTTAACATTCTTCTGCTTAATAGGTGATATATGACATCCAGTCTCTCTATGCAAAGGGTGAAAAATAAATGAGAAAACATCTTCAGTCCATAAATATATTAATTTAAAAGGATCACATTTTATCTTAGAAAATGACTGCATTTAAGAGACTTCTGTCACAACAGCCCCAATGGATGATGTGGAATTTTGTTTTAATATACAAACATTTAACAAGTTAATTTTTTTTAGTTGCCTATGTTTGCGGAGACTGAGACTTGTTTGTTGCATAAATCTTAGTAGCCTTACTGAAAAGTATAATTTGGTGTGAAGATGAAGGACCAGAGGCCAGTAAGGTAACCCAGAAACAAAGGAATACTGGATGTAATCACTGGATGTTAGATTAACTACTTACATGATGACAGCTTCTCCTGACTTGTATCAGAAAACAGTGATTCTATGACCTAGAATCTAATGTAAGAAAGTATATTAATTTGTTCCTTGAACAAACAGTTGTTTGTAGCAAACCATAAATTCTAGTGTGTATCCAGCCGGTCTAATGATGTATATTGAAGGAAGAGAGCTAATGTGCATTGGTGCCATTAATCTTGAAAATTCAGATCAATCACTAGAAATACGATTTCAGTAATGGTACAGAAAGAATCCTCTAGACTTTAACCATGACCCAGATAAAAAAAAAACCATGACTGTAACATTGTTCTTTGGGGCCAAACGGTAATGTAAATGCTGTGGTAGCTTCTTATTCGTTATCTTGCTAGCATACAATCAGTATACAAACAACAATCCCTCAATTTTCTATGAGAAAACACACTTCCTCAACCAGTATGTATATTCCACATTTCTGGCCACTATGACTGGTGGAGGGCTCTTTGCATGATTAGGGATATTTGCTGGAATTTCTAGGAAGAGCAGCTTCCTCTTTCCTCTGTAAAATTTATCGGGAGAGACTGTCCTCTTCACTAGGTGTGAACCTGGGAACATGAAGCTCTGAAAGCTTCTGGCAGGTATCTCAGAAACCCGAGGAGTCAGCCTGTCAAGAACAGAGCCGAGACATAGGAAGAGGAGCTAAGACACTGCAATGAAAACTGTGACGGAACTGGTCACAAGGTATGAGCCCTGAATCAGGTCCCCTTAGGAGTCAGATAGAGCCCCCAAGCTCCACTCACACAGTCATGAATCATGTCTCTCTTTTTTTTTCCCCTCAAGAAACTTGATATCAGGGGTTTTTTTCGATTATTGAGATTAAAACAGTTGGAACAGATTCAAGCATAAATGATCACTTGCAAGGGCACAGCTGCTGTGTGATGGAATTAGCAGAGTACAAGGACAAAGTGGGTACCAGACATCATGCTAGCATCTTTACTTGCTTATTTCACTGAATCGTCACAGGAATCATAACGTATAATCTGGTGGATATGATTCTCAAAAAGCAGTAAGGTAGAAAGTAATCTACCCAACTTTTTATAACTAGTAACTGAGAAACAGAGATTTGAATTTAAAGTTGTCTGATGCTAAAGAGAATGTTCTTTCAAAGTTGCCATCTGTTCTGGTTTCCAACTTTTAAGTCTCATTATTCCACTTGATCATACGCATATCAATCACCATAAAATACAAATAAGAATACATACATTATTTACTTTACAATGAACAACATGTAGGTTTTCAGATTTTTATTGAATCTGAAATGCTTCAATAAACCATAACAGCAACAGCACTGAACTGGAATAAAAACATATATCAACTTAATAACAGAATTATCAACAAGAGCCAATTTTCAATTTTCTGATCATCAAAAATATATCCTAGTTGAAAGACATTATGTACATGGTGTTGATTGGTTTTAGATATCTTTACCTAAAGCTCTACTTATGTTCATCCCAATTAGGAAAAAATAAAAAGGCATTTTTGACCATTTAGGTGAATACCTGAATTGAACATAATTAGAGACCCATTGGTTACTTTTTTTTTTTTTTTTTTTTTTTTTTTTTTTTTGCCTCTAGAAGACCTAGAATCTAACATCTGAAAGGAGAGGTTCTTGAGCTCAATATAGGTTCTGGAGCATTTTTAAATAAACAGAAGAAACATGAATGTAACCAAGAAAATAAGCATGCTCTCAGGAAGGAGAAGGTTTGGATGGAGATTCTGAAAACTGTAAACCAAATTGAAATGATTCAGAGTGGCCACTGACCTCAGGCAAATCACTTCATAATCATTTTCATTTTAAAGACAAGGAAACAGAAGTTCCATAAAGTTAAGTTCATCTAAAGTCACAAACTACTAAGCAGCAATGCCAGATTTGACTGCAAAGCTCTTGATCCTCCCTGAATGCCTGTGTGTTTTTCCTTGTAAATGAATAGTTAGTATTCTGGCTTATCAGTCAGTGTTTTCCAAATACATGAGTCAACTGTCAAACCTGGTCAAAACAGTGTTGTTCAAATCAAAATTTCAAAAATCAGGTTTCATAATCCAGAAGGCTGAGTTCAATGTTTTGGTCAGTGGAGTCCCAGACCAAGGGCAAGCAACATGCATGTAATAATGTAAAACAGACTACAGCCTGCACCTACTACTGTACCCCCAAGAGCAAACAGCATGTCTCTTTTACCTTCTTTAGGAAGATAGACAACTCTAAATCACAAAATTAGAAGAAGCCGGATCAGCCATCTGAGCCCAGGACTCAGATTCCAAAAGACATCATGTAATGAATATTCCAGAGATAGAAGGGACACACTATTTACAAAGAAGGCTGAAAGCCTGGGAAAATGATTCAGGTTTGTTGCTCCCCCAAAGTTGTGACAACCAAAAATGTCTCCAGACATTGTCAGTACCCCCTAGGGGCAAAATTACCCCCAGTGGAGAATCACTGCTCTAAGCCTATCAATATGATCTATCTCTAAAGTGAGAGAAATTTCTCTTCCTCCACTTTAACTGACATCTCTATTTCTCATTCTTGTTTCTAAAGATAAATAAGCATTTGTAAACAAAAGTAAAACCTTCCACAAACAAGGCTGCCTTTTTTTTCCTGCATTGCTATTGCTTATCTTTAACAACTATGAGATAAAATGAAATTTTAAAAAAGATATTCACTTTGCCTTTGTTACAGCATACATTTCAAAATCCTGCTGTGTGTGTTTGTTGTTGCTCCTGAATTTAGCAACAGCAACATACAGTGTTTGACAAAATTCTCACATAACCCTCAGTCCAGCTGGGACAATAACTGACATGTCAGATGAGCAGCAAGTTTGTTTTTCAGTCAAAGGAGCTGCCATCTTATTAATATTTCCTTTTCCTCCAAATAAATATGCTTTTCCCCAATAAGTATACTTTAAAGCATAGGTATTGCCTAGTACCCAAAATAACAAAAATGCTCAGTTCTGTAGTCTCTATATTAGTCTCCATAAAATAGTGACACAGCATGCTCAGTCTTTGAAAGTGTGTGGTTAAAGCATTTGCTGCAAACACCATTAGAACAGAACTGATTTGAAATTCTCCTTCCTCTAACTACCAGTGCCAGCCAGCCCACTGTCTTCTACCACTGTGGCTATCAGAAGTGCAAAAGGGCACACATCCATTCAACAAGTATCTGCAAGGAAGGAAACCACCTCTCCTTGCTCAGATGTCAAACAAAATCAATAACCATTTGCTAAGAAAAGAAAAAGGGAGACAAGCACCGACCCTTTCACCTCAAATTTCTCATTCCCTCCTTGTCTAGGCTGTATAGAAATCCATGTAACTGTTTTCCACTTAATGATTTCTTCTGCCTTCTGCATCTCACCAATTGTATTGTGAAGTCTTTTCAAGAATCAGGGAATATCTCTATAATTGCTCCAAATTCAATGAAAATGAATGCCCAGCTTATATTTCTTTGTACAGATAGACTTTTAGAGATACATCTGGGTATTGCAAGTGCAAGAGTCCCACTGTCTAGAACAGAACCTGCTACTGTTGAGTTTACAAATGCTTACTGAATTTACAAATATGATTATCATTTGTTCAAATTATATTTATTGGGCTTTCACGTAGTCCAATGACAGGTGTATTCTATCAATACCAGTGTTGCTTACAAGGAAGTCATGTTTTCCTCAGTTCTTTCACTATTCCCTTGGGAAAGAGGAAGCCGAAATAGCAAGAACATACAACTGAACAAACCAATTCAGTAAAGATACAAGCAGAGAAACTGAGGCTGCCTTTCTGAAAAGCAAAGGCTCTTCCCACGGCCTTTTTCCAAGACAGGCACAAATCCCCGTTTCAACTAGAAGCAAATAAGAACTGTTTGTGTCTGTACACACAGGAGAAAGGGGGAGGATTACTGCATGCCCCAGAGTCTTAGCAGGAGTATCAAGTCTGCTGCAACACAAATCCCTGAAGAATAGTAATAGCTAAGGGTGAAAGGAATAGTTATTAGAACAAGAAAGGAAGTAAGCAACCCTAACGATAACACCTTCCGAATGAATCCTGAAACAAACCAACAGCAACGACAAAAATGGATGAGAGGGTGGGAGAGGGGGTCCAAACAATGACCAAATTTTAGTTTCTCTAGGCCTCTCTGTGCTAATGACAAGGCTTTTACCTAATAAGTGCTCTGAGTTCCTGCCTGCAGGGGATACTAAAACAGTATCTTATTACGTTTATGGATGTAAGGTATTGTTCTTCCTTTCTAGGCAATGTATTGTGCTACAGAATCGAAAGGCTTGATGTTTCTCAGTAAGCTCCATGCTGTCGATTTCAAATGGAAACTGAATACAGTACAAGAAAATTATACAACATTCTTACCTTTCTATGTAGATACCTATAAATACTAAGGTATCATTCTGGAATACATTTTTGGCTTCAAATAAATATTTACCTAATATTTTTCTCTGATTATTCAATCCCTCACTTAGCAAGAAACTTACAAGTTGTAATTTTAATTAAATTAATTTCATTTTAATTAAACATAAAAGCAATTACCAAACAAGTTCAGTGAAATTAGTACAGCAGAATAGTTTTGATTTGGTTTTATCAAAAAATGTTTACTTAGTTCACATACACACATGCATAGAATTCGCCTTTTAGAAATTCTCAATATATCTTAGGATTGTTTTTTTAAAGGCTAAAAGAAAAGTTCTGCCAAAAGGAAGCCTCTTTAATTTCCTTAAAAAAAGCGTTTTTGAACATGGGACCATTTTGCAAAGAAAGTCTCTTAATAACTACTCTTTATATTCAAGATGGACTTCCGATGGAAATCTTTGTAAGTATCCTAAAAGGGGTTGCTTTTAACGTTAAGCATATCTTGTTGAAAGCCAAGGTTTCACTAATTAAGCATTATTGACATTTGGGTTGGATAATTCCAGGAGGCTGTCCAGTTTATTGTAAAATGTTCGAAGCATCCTTGGCCTGGCCCACAAGATGCCAGCAGCACCTCTTCCCCAAAGTTGTGACAACCAAAAGTATTTCCAGACACTGTCAGTATACCCCGGGACCAAAACTGCCCCCAGTGGAGAATCACTGCTCTAAGCCTATCAATAAGATCTATCTCTAAAGTGAGAAAAGTGATTTCTCTTCTAGGTTAACTAACATCTCTATTTCTCATTTTGCCTCAAGTCAATTCACCACCTTTTCTTTCTTTCTTTTTTCTTTTTCTTTTTCTTTTTTTTTTTTGGTAATGACTTTACCTTAGGGCAACAAAGATTCCATTGACTATTTTCTAAAGCTTACCAGACTTAGGGTACAATCCTCCAGAAAAAAAGTGCCAAGTTAGGCTTCCACTTAAGGGCTAGGAACAAGCCCAAGGGTACAATCCTTTGTATTTCAAATGCAGGAGGTGGAGAGTAAAAGATTCTCTTATCTCAGGTTAAATTTAGCATTCTATAATGAAGACTTTTCCTGCACAACTCATAAGATCTAATCTCTGCTTTTATATGACACCCTAATCAATTTAGCTGACTTTCCGTCTTCCTTGACCCCCCCCAAAAAACAAAACAATACAGGCAAACATATCAGATGATGTTTTATTTGAATAGCATTCTGGGGAGAACAGAATTAATGGCTGAAGTAATCATTTATTTTACCTTCACAGGCTTTATAATAATGAATGAAAAAAATCATAGCAATAAAAGCAAATAGCAGAAGCCTTTTTATTCAAATTTCATACCTTACAGATGTCCAGGATAATCAACATATTTCAAAAATGTACTAGAAACTCAGCCAGCCACTGTCACATGGAATAAGAGGACAGGCCCTGGCCATTAGAACCGTGTTGTCCTCGCTGTTGTGTCCCTCCACGGGACAGACATCACCTTGCAAGATAACCTGTTTCACTGTCCCCAACAGTTTTCCACAGAGTTCTTGTTTCCTTTCATCTGAATCTTCTCTCAGCAATTTGATGTCCTGAACTATTTCTGATGGTTGCACCCAAGATCTCAGGGACTGGGTCTCTTAGTTATGAGACCAGCCCTCTTAGATAGCAGACAGTAGGTACAGTACTTTCTCTCCCTTCTTTGCATCCTTCCAGAGTTGCCTCCATCCTCATTTCCTGTATCTGGTCAAATCTCTCTGAAAATGTGAAACCGACGACAGAACATGGCAAGCTGGATGGAAAAGCCGACAACCCCTCCCCCACTCTCACACCCCCCCCACCGCCAAGCCAGGCTAGTCCTGTTTCCGATCCTGCACAGTGTGTAAGCTTCTTGCCTCCCTGTTTTGGTGGGTGAAATTTTTGCTGTTCAAAAAGCGTTTTTCATAAGCTTTTAGGACGTGTTTATTCTAGTAACCTGATGTTTTCTTTTTTGCTATATTTACATGTGGTAAACTCCAGGGAGGCCCCCCGCCAGAGATCCCTTCAGTGCTGGTTTCCGTCCCTGCTTCTTGGCCCCACTGGCCTTTTGGAGCCATCGTGCTTCCCTGTCCGCAGGCAACAATCACAGCCTCACCTGCAAGGGGCAGTAGAGTGAACCGCGGACCCCCTGAGTGACGCCTCGGAGATGGACCCTTTGGATGTGGGAACCCCTCTGACGCCGGGATTCCCAGGATTCCCTTCTACAGAGGGAGTCCACTGCGGTTGCAGCCGGCAGCTGAGTCCCCCTTAGAGTACCGAATCAGAGAAGACCGGCATCAGGTTTGGGATGTAAGGGAACAGGGAGAGGTTAGAGAGGCATCACGGGATAAGCAAAGAATTCCACTCTGGGGAAAGGAGGCAGAAAAGGATGTAGGAAAGCGCGTTCCCCTAATCCCCTCCCCGTGCCGCCTGTGGATCCCTGGATCTTCTTGTCATGGAGACAGTCTGCAGCCACACACGCGACCCCGGGCCGGAAACATGCACACACGCGCGCACACAAGCACACACGCGCCCCGACCCGAGTTGCAGGCTGCAGACTTCTGCCTGACTTCCCGGCCAAAAACACCGCACTTCTGGGGTCAGACCACAAATTTCCGTGGCCTAGAACTGCCACCACTCCCTTTACCCCACACTACCCCTGCAACACACACATTCAGTCCCTGCACTGCACCCCCAGTGTGCCAGGGACCACTTAAGGGAAGCCCGAGCAGCTCCCCCCCGCCGCCCCCAAACGACTATATTCCTCACTGCCTGATGTCTATCTAAAGCTCCTACAAGCTCGCCTACAGAGAGCCGAGGTGTGCCCAAGCCAGGTAGTAGACAGAGGAGGAGCCCGGGGTGAAAGTGAACCCCGGAGAACAGTACTAAACCACTCTTCCAGGCGGCACAGGGAAACCTCCAGCCCTCTCCTGAACCTTTCGGGCCCTACCAGCAGCCCAGTTTCTCCGCCCGATCCCACACCACTCCCCGCCTCTTCACCCGAATCCCTCAGCGATTTTCCAGCTGGCACTGCCAGACCACTTTCTACATCATCCTCTCTCCAGCCAGTTCCCAACATGTGGCCTCACGAATTCGATCCGAAGACGAATTCCAGGCTGACTCCATCATTACGTGCCCCTAACCTTATACTGATTCCCCAAATTATCCGAGTCCACTCGCCACTCCGGAGACCAATGTCCCTTCCACTGGCGTCCTCTGCTCTCGTTCAAATCCGCTTTCCACGCGCCCCACTTACCACCCATCCTCCTGCCGCTCTGGTCAAGACACGCTTGCCCTCCACTCTGCGCCCCCAACACTGTGCTCTCACGCTGCTCCCACCCTATCCGCCGGCGACACCCCCACTTTCCTTCTGCGGCTGTCCCTGGCCGGGCTCCCGCGCCCCAAACCCAGCCTCCCCGCCCTGTCCCCTCCCTCGCCGCGCGGTCTTTCCTTCTTCCCAAGTCGGCTCTCTGGGCCCCCGTTGGAGCTACTTCTGCCCTCCGGCTCTGCCCGTCGCCCGGCTCGAGCATCCCAATGGCAACCCGCTTTCAAATCGGCTAAGCGGCTCCGAGAGGCGCCAGGCACAGGGGGCAGAGGCCAGCCGGCTCTCCCGGGCACCAGGCGCGCCTCCCTCTAGCCCACCTGGACTCCCCCGCCCGCCAAGCCCTCGCCCCACCGCCCAGCAGCCTCACAAACTTACTTGCGGGTCGCCAGGAGGGGGCTGCGGTGAGTGGCGGCGGGCCCCGCGGCGGTGAGTGCGCCCCTCTCGGCGGGGCTGGGCGGCGCGGCGACGGCGCTGCGCTCCTGCGGCCGTGCGGTGAATGGGCTCAGCCTGACGCAGCGCAGCTCTGCCCCCGCTGCCGCCGGCGCCGCCGAGCGCTTGCAGACATGCTCAGTGTCCGGACCTGCCTGCGTGGAAGCTACCAAGAGCCGGCAGCGGCAGGGGAGACCGAGAGGAGCCGCGGGCGCGAGCCGGAGGCTACCACGCCGGGGGCGGGGGGAGCCACGCACCGCTAAAAATAGCTCCTGCAGAAGCCGCGCGGGCTTAGCGCGCACCCCTCCCCGGGCGCCGCCCCTCGGGCCCAGACTCGGGCTTCTTTGCTCGCTACCGCGGCGGGACCTCAGCCCGCCGAGTCTTGCCAGGCTTCTGCCTGCACTCAGATCTCCACCTGGGTGGAGACGGCGCCTCCCGGGGAGGCGCCCACTTGAATAGCTTGGACTAAGCCAGAGCTGCCCCGATTTCGGGGTCCCGCCTGACGGACAGCTCTAATACTAGGTTCTCCCTAGAGAAGCAGAAAAAAGTTTTGTTAAAACAATGAAAAAGCTTCTGCGCTACGAAGAAATGTGTTCAGATTTACGGAGGAAAGAAAATGTTTTTCAGATGCTTTGCTTGCTGGAAAAAACAAGGGGGAAAGGAAGGCAAAGTCCGACAGCCTAGAGGGACCCAAGGCAGCTTGCAGCGTACTGAAGGGAGCTCTGCAAAGAGCTTCTAAAATTCAGAATTCTTTGCAGGGCGTTTGTGGCTCCTCATTCCGCAGTATTTTGCATAATTCGTTGACAAGCGACCCTGACCTTGGAGATTTTCTTGTTCCTGTCACCCGAACTGTAATGTACTTTCTCCTCATCTTCCTTCACTCCTTTCCCTTCTAACTCGGTTTTAAATTGCAAAACGAAAAAGGTGCAAACTCCAGATGGGTAGATTTCCAGACCTGGACTGAAACCTGGCGGTTCTGTAACCTTGAGGAAAGGAGTTGGTCCTCTTGCCGAGTTCGGGATGTATCTATCCCAGATCTCCTGTGCATTCAGCAAACACTTTGAGCGTAGAAGCCTTTCAGCCACCTCACCTGCACATTAGCTATTTCCCGCTATTCGTGTTCACTATATTCTACCTTCGTTTCTGATCACTTTTTTATTCCCTCCTTTAAAGTGAGAGACATAAATATTTCCTGGGTCAAATTGTAGTCTTGTTTCACTCACCTCCGCAACCACCCAATGAGAGAATCATTCTTATTTCCGTCTGACAGACGGGATGCTGTCATTTAGCGACAGGCACTCACCTCTTGCCTGGAATAATAGAGTATTGAACCCAGGGTCGGCCAGACTAGAAACTTACATGGTTTCTGCATAACCTGTTTCCCCGAGTTAATAGCTTTACCTGAGATAAGGGCTCAAGAAAATTAGAAACTATTCTCAGTGATGTGGCATGTCAACAATAAGCCGATTGATAAGCCGATTGCAGGTTTTGTCCTCCATTATTTTTCCCCTAATTTCTTTCTGAGCATTCACAGCTTAAATTTTGTGTTATGTTGAAAGTGATAGCGTTTCATTTTTATTAAATCAGAAAGAATTTACTGAGACTCTCCTACAAGCAATGAATAGGCTGGGTATGTATTTTATAATTATCTCAGTTCAGACTCTGTAATAAAGCTACTTTGTTTTGGCAGTAGTATAAATTAGTTAGGCTTTGCTAATCCTACTAAGTAAGGTAGATGTGCTTTTTCATGGAACTGTCGTGGAGTTAATCTATTTGGGTCAAGATCTCCTATGATGCACCCTTCCATCCCCACTTGCAATTTAGTGCCATGTGCAGCCCAAATTCGGTAATCAATTAATATTTGATCTTTTACTTTTTTACTGAAGTTGCAAATGCCATCTTCAGGACTAGAGCCACTTTATAGTGACAACATCCTGTTTCTAATTTTCCGTAGGTGATTCATTGGGAGATCAAAATGTGAATTTCCTTAGAGTATCAGCACAACTCATTCCTTTCTATCAGTGGTGAAAGAAGATGAAAAATAAACTTTATTTTCATCTTGGTTACGTTCCTTCTTCCTATCTCAGTAATTATTCTTAAGGTAGCATGGCCCTCTGAAACAACTTCATGCTACAGCATGCACATTGCCCATAACCATGAAACAGGGAAGATCTTGATTTCAAAGTCTTTTTGGTGTCCTGTGGAAAAGTGTAGCTCAAAAACATACTGCATTCAGGTCTTTCAGTAGCAAGTGACAGGAACTCAGTTCTAACTTAGGCAGAGAAATTCCATGGTCCCATGTAAGTCAGAAGTACAAGAAATATCAGGGCTTGTCCTGGGCTTAACGACATTAAGAGAAATATGATTTTCTCTTTCTCTAACTTGCTCTCATCATTGCTTCCTGTGTTGGTTTCACTCCCCTCACATTATGTCCATAGTGCCAGCCCTACACAGATGATAAAGTTTGTAACCTCACAAAGAATCAAGTCTTGTGTTCTATTGAGCAGATCAATCTTCAAAGGTGTACTCTTATTGACTGTTCTGGCTCACACAGTCAACTACCTGCAACTTCTTGGGGATGAAAGATTCCCAAAAGGGAAAAACATATTTGGATAGCAGAAAAAGGAATAGGGGATGTTTGCAAGATCGAAATAATGAATAATATCCACTACACTCATCGACTGGCCTGTTTCCCCATGGACAAAAAAAAAAAGGACAGAAAGCCTGTTGGGACATCTGTTGATTTTAGTTATTCAGAAATGAGCAAGATAATAATAGTGCTTTGAAATGATCTTTTCCTATCTCTTTTTAGGCTCAGTTGCTTTGATTTGCCTGCCTGAGGGTAACCGAGAGTCCCCTCTTTGTTGCCTTTTCATCTTTATTTCAGGGCCCTGGTTATTTCCAAGGCAGTGCCACTCATTAAAGACAGCTAATGAGCCATCCAGACAAATGTAGCTTTCAGTCCCCAATCAGTCTCTACAGGAAAAGGATATTTCCATACTATTAAAGCCACTTTTTTTTCTGTTTTGATTTAATGTAGTTGATCATTATGTATAATACAAAGTTGGGGTTTTTCCATTGTGCCTCAAAACATGAACAGATGGGGGAAACACTGCTGTCCTTATAATTATTGTATTCTTTCTTTCTTATGCTAGAATTACTGAAATAACTGGCCGTTTTTTCTTTCTCTTTGCTTATGCAATGTGTTTGCTACCTCCTTTAATATTTGTTATTCTAAGAATAAATGAATGCAATTCATGGGTCACCTTATTTAAAGTGCATTCTACAGTTACATTACACTTATCAATGCAGGATCTTTCCGTGACTGTCTTCCTTATGACTTTGCACATTATCTTCCAGGAACTGTTCCCTTAGCTCTGTTGCACCACACACACCACACATCTTTCTTCTCTTTCTGTTTCTTTCTATATTTTTTTTCTGAGATGAAATCTCACTCTGTTGCCCAGACTGGAGCACAGTGGCATGATCTCAGCTCATTGCAACCTCCATCTCCAGGGTTCAAGCAATCCTCCTGCCTCAGCTTCCCACACACCGCATCTTAACCAACACCTCAGATTATACCTGTTTTCTTTTGCGAATTCTCTTGTGTCTCATCTCTGTAGCTCTTGGTCCTTCTCTACACCACTCTGCCTTTTATTTTAGTTATCTACATACTTGCTTCTCCTCCCCCAATAAACTGCAAGTTTGTGGAGGATAGGGACAATGGCAAATTTATATTTGTGTGTATTTTGTCTTCATCAGTGCTCAGTAGGTGCTTGCTGATGCATTGAGGGATTATAGGACAGGGGGTTGAATATTTAAGTCTGAAACGGGGGGATGCGTGAGATGGGCACTAGGTCATCTAGTTTCAGGGAGTTAAGGAAAGATGGAGAGAGCTGATGCTGGAGGTAGGCTGACATGCAATGTAGACTACTTCTTTCACCATTTTGTGAAGGGACACCTCTGTATAGTCCCTTCTTTTTCTTACTCTTACCAAACTTCTCTAACTTTGGATTCCTTCACTGAGATCTATGCCACACTGCCAAGCATCTGGCATACTTCCAGCTATTGGCACTGACCACTGAGCATATTCTCCTTCCATTGCATAGAGGCAAACCATTTTAGATACTTGGACACTAGCCTGTCTTCCTATTGCACCTCTTTCATATCAAATTTGCTTTTAGAAAATCAGAACCAAGGCAGAAATATGAAACAATTTATAAATGAGTTCTTTAAGAGAAAAGGAAATATCAAGACAACTTCATTAAAAAGCTATTAAAAGTTTGTCTTCTTAATAGCTATTTTCCCATTGTAAAAAAATTAAATTTGGAGAACTAAATTGGAGTAATTCAAAGTCACTTATGCCCAAATTATGTTTTAATCTTATGACTATAGATAAGTGTCACACAGATTTCATTAATGATACGTATTAAAGATATAAATGCACATTTCTCCCCTTTCTCTGCACTTTAAGGTTGAAACAATTCTAGATAATAGTCTTGGGACATTAAGGATCACACAGTATTTGTGAATCAAGGATGCTTCTTGACTAAAAGACTTAGCTCTGATGGCCCTTTCCTCAGGAAAGAAGAATGTGGATCATTGTGTACTTCAAATATCAGGCTGCTCTTTTCTTGCCTATGAATCTAACACAAACCTGACTTAGTTCTTGCTGAAGCAGCAAGATCCTGATAAAGCTACAACTCGTTTCACTTCTCTTAGAGTCCAATGCTACAATAACAAGTTTAATGTGTAATCTCAAATTCTCAAATATTACTAAGAAATCCATGACTATTAGTTTAGTTTATTTCCACAATGTTTTTAATATAATGGATTCAAAGTACTAGTCTGCATCAATTAATATTAATAATAATATTTGACTTTTATTGGTACTTCTATGTGTCTCTTTCTGTGGTAGGCACTCCCTTCACATACTGCTTATTTAATTCTCATAGCAATCCAATGAGGTATATGCTATGTTAGCCTATTTTTGGTTGGAAATATAGAAATTCAACCTAAAGTGGTGTCAGTGAAAAGGGAAATTTTCTGGCACAATTGTAGTGTGAAATATGATCTCCAGAAGACAGGAAGCTTCTCTGAGCCTCAGGAGGAAATGTCATCACAATTCTGTCCATATCTCATCAGCAGCTTTATTTTCCCACCTTGCAGACAGGCTTTTTTTTTTTTTTTTTTTTTTTTTCACAGACTGCATATTCCTAGGATCCCTTCATTGAATAAGGACAGAATCTATTCAATTTGCTTTGGTTTAAAAGTTTCCAAAGAACTCAGTGGCTTGCTTCCAAAGAATATAGAAAAGGAAGAATAGCAAATTTACAGTGGAGAATGCTGGCTGACACTACCTTAACCAAGTGATGAAGGCTTAACATCACCAGTGATGTCATGTGATTATCATTTACCACCTAATATGATGTAATGACAAGGGCACCTCATCTCTGTGGATTTGTTTCCAGAAACTTACAACTCCAGTTGATTTATGAGAAAAATATCAGATAAACCCAAATTAAAAGACATTTTACAAAATAACTGACTAGTACTCCTTAAAACTGGCACAGTCACAAAAAACAAAGACTAAGAAACTATCATACACCAAAAGAGACCAAAAAGACACAATAGCTAAACCCACTGTGATATCTTAAATTGTATCCTGAAACAGAAGGACATTGATGAAAACAATTGGTGAAATATGGAGTTCAATTAATAGTAATGTACCAATGTTAACATTAGTAGTAATTAACCAATATTGATGTTTTGACAAATCTAAGATGTTAACCATGGGGCAAATTGGGTGAAGGGTTACAGAAACTCTCTGCACTATTATTACAGCTTTTCTAAAAACATGAAATTATTATAAAATTTAAGGATGTATATTTTTAAAATACAGAGGAAAAGAAATCCCTGGGAAAAAATGTGATCCAAGAAACTTGGGTTAGATGCCCATCCAAGACAGATTAACTGAATAGCAGGCAAGTTTATTCAACAGAAAAATGTCCCTGGGGTCCAGACTTGGTATTCCAGCCATTCGCAGAATATGAGACTGGGCAGGAGGGATGGAAGAATACAGTTGTCAAGCAGACAGGACTGCAGCTGGTGCGTAATGTAGATGAAAAAGCTGAAGGTCAAAGAACTAAGTACTCTACTTCATCAATTCTAAGTTAAAATAATCCACATTTTAACCTTTATAAAATTGGGATGTATCTTTTCTTTCTTGGTTGACAAACTATAATTTGTCTATAAACATAGTAAATTACGAGACACAGGATTCCAACACGAGTTCCTAATTTGACTGTCATTCCTTTCAGGCTTTCCTCAATATTGACCACACTGTCATATAAAACCAGTGCTGATTCTGTAGACCAAACTGCAAGAACAAAAGTAGAATTGAAACCATGACAAATGTGACCTAAGAGTTTATTAATCTGATAAAGTCATCAAGACACTATACACAACTAGACACACAAAATTAGAATTTTGTGAAATTAGGATAGTCAAGGACCAAGATTTAGGCTATTTGAAATGTAATATACAAGATAAGTCATAACACTCCATTTTTGAAATTTTAAGTTTGCATTTCAGTCCAACTAGCTAGAAGGAAGCTAGATATATTTTGAAAATCACTGTTCTTATCCCTCTGCCTCATTAGTTTAATAAGATACTTATGAAACCAGGCAACATGACATTTGTGTCTCATTCCTTTAACACTCAATAGCATACTATTAGGAAAACAACTTAAGACAATGAGTCAGAGCCTCTACCAATTCCACTTTTTAATTCATCATCATTTATTGTATGCCTGTTGTTAGCCATATACCCTATTGATGTTGTATTTTTTTAAAGATAGATATACTTGGTTCTTGCTTTCATGAAGCTTGTGTTTAAGCATAAAAGAATGAGGTTTCAGAGTGTAATTACAAATGAGGTAAGAAATTTAAAACTGTAGAAGTTTTGGGAGCATATAACCAGGGAATTTAATCTAGTCCAGAAGGACAGAAATGACCTAAGGAAGTGGTGCTTAAGCTGATACTTTTAATAAAATAAGTACAGACATTTATTGAGCACATGCTGGGTGCCAGGCACTAACTTCAGTGCTTTGCCCAAAGTGACAGACACCGTCCAGATGGCTAGCTTATCATATGTTCAGACCTCTTTCTAGAGGTTTTATTTTAGGCCTCAGTTGAAAGGGCAAACATCCACCTTTCTCAAGTATCCTTGTAGCTAGACACCCAGGTATAATGTACATTCTACCAGTTAGAAGTGTTTGGTTAGCACACTATCCCAAAATTCCATTGATGCTTACATGCCTCCAGAAACACTTTTGTCTGATTGCTTTACCTATAGCTACCTCAGCTGAGGTAGTTGCCTTGAATGATTCTGTGTATTTTCCATTCGTTCACTTCTACAAATTTTCTTGGCCTCTAAAACTATAGCATGAGTAAAATTTCAGTAGCCCAAGGAGGTGAGGGAGCAGGGGGAAATTACAAAGTCATCTCAGAGGAAATTCTGCATGCTTACAGAATAGCAATATTTATCTGTTTTTAAATTGTATTTGCGTGAACCAGGAGAATATGTGTATGTGAATGGATTCAAGGTTGCCAGACGAAGGAGGAAAGATGAGCATAATTTATTAATGTGGGGTCACTCATCAGAGATTCTGTGTTTAATGTACTAGCAGCTGGAAAATAAGTCTAACAATTTATTCACTTTGTTAACTTAATCCTGGTCTTGATGTAAATGTAAAATATGCAGTGAACCGTGATAAAATTCCTACCTGTGATATATCAAGGATCCGAGAAGGTATGGAGATGGGGGTGTTGAAGTGGCATTATCCAGGATAATTGGCTCAACAGCTCCCTAACTGTTGGTCTCTGGGAAGGTCCAGAAGACCCTGCTTCTACCAAAACACCAAGTGCTGCATGGACTTTCCTCTTTTTTCAAGAATAAAGATGAGAGATATTGATATTAAAATGGTTTCTAGGATTTGATGTAAGTGAAAGGTTATTAGGTAGAGGAAGCCAGGGAGAAATTTAATCACCAGAATCAAGGTGGGTGTGATTATCATGATGTCAATATAGATTATCATTATACCATTATCAATCTGTTTATTTGATAAGGCTAAAATGGTTATCAGAAGGTGTGATCCACAGAGATTCTTAGAAGTGTCCAAAATATCATAGGGTCCTTAGGATGGAAAACTTGAGTGTTACTCTAAGGTTCTACTTAATCTATATAAATGAGATACCTTTAGTTTTGGTGAACACACACCTGACTTAAACCATCAAAACAGAGAATCATGACTCTTCCTCTAAATTCCAGGCATGAATTAAAATGGTGAATATGAGGCAGGACTAGCTTGCAGCTCCTGCTCAAATGGGCAGAGCAGCATGTGGATTCTCACATTGTGAACTTTTGCACCAAGATCTACAGCAGAAACAAACTAGGAAAGCTGAGAGGATCCACAGGCCCTTTGAAGGATCCAGAGATCCTTTGCAGGATCTGGATCACTGCTGCAGGCCCCCTAAAATGCTGAAAAACTGTGACTCTGCTTGCATTCTCAATGGAGAAGCTCATGGTCTGGGGCAAGTTCTAAGCCCTGGTCACTGGCTGCCTGGAAATATGCTTCGTGCTGTTGCGGCATGGGGCACAGTGGGAGTGAGACTGGCCTTTAGGACTATGGACTACATGGGAGTGGGGTGATGCCTATGACTGCTGGCTTTCCCTCACTTACTTAGTGACCTTTATGACTGAGCAGAGGCAACCATAATCCACTGGGCTGGGAACCACACAGTCACCTCTGGAAGCAGCTGCAGCAAGCCCCGCCCAAGGAGAAGCTGACCTCAGACATGCTTATTTCTGTCCCCACCTGGTGGTATTTCTCTGTGCACCCTGTTAGCTAAAGACAAAGGTCATAATCCTTTGGGAGCTCTATGGTCCTGCCCACTACCTGAGAAACCTGAATACTTAACCAGGTTTTCAAAGGGCAAGTTTGCATTCTTCCTATAGGACTGCAGCTGATGGTGTAGGGAAAGTGCCATCTCCTGGCTGTAGGTCAACTAACACAAAACCAGTGCACCAAACAAAAACACAACCAAGGACCCTCGCAGAGTCCACTTCACTCCCTGCTACCTCCACCATGGTTGCAAGAGTTGAAGATGGTTCACATCACAGGACTCTTTGCAGACAGTTTCCAGTACCAGCCAGGAGCCTGGTAGCTCCGCTGGTGGCTAGACCCAGAAGAGAAAAAACAATCACTATAGTTTGGCTCTCAGGAAACCAGTGAAAAACCAAACCAAATCCAATTTAAAAAACTACACCAAGGGAGCACCCTGTGAGACAAGAGAATCTGAACAGCAGCCTTTGAATCCCAGATCTCCCCTTTGGCATAGTCTACCCAAATCAGAAGAAACCTGAAAAACAATTCTGATAATATGGGAAAACAAGGTTCTTTAACACCCCAAAAGATCATACCAGCTCTCCAACAATGGATCCAAACCAAGATGAAATCTGAATTGCCAGATAAAAAATTCAGAAGGTCAACTATTAAGGTAATCAAGTAAGCACCAGAGAAAGGTGAAGTCCAATTTAAACAAATCAAAAACATGATACAGGATATGAAAGGAAAAATCCTTAGTGAAACAGATAGCATAAACAAAAAACAATCACAACTTGCGGAAACCAAGGGCACACTTAGAGAAATGCAAAATGCACTGGAAAATCTCAGCAATAGATTCGAACAAGCAGAAGAAAGAACTTTGGCACTCAAAGACAAGGCTTTCAAATTAACCCAATCCATCAAAGACAAGAAAAAATAATTTAAAAAAATGAACAAACCCTCCAAGGATTCTGGGACTGTGTTAAACATACAAAACTAAGAATAACTGGTATTCCTGGGGAAGAAGAGAAATCTAAAAGTTTAGAAAACATAATTGAGGGAATAATGGAGGAAAACTTCCCTGACCTGGCTACAAATCTAGACATCCAAATACAAGAAGCTCAAAGAACACCTGGGAAATTCATCACAAAAATATCATTGTCTAGGCACGTAGTCATCAGGTTATCTAAAGTTAAGATGAAAGAAAGAGTGTTAGGAGCTGTAAGGCAAAAGCATCAGGTAACTTATAAAGGAAATCCTATCAGATTAACATCAGATTTTTCAGCAGAAACCTTACAAGCTAAAAGAAATTGGGATCCTATTTTTAGCCTCTTTAAACAAAACAATTGTCAGTCAATAATTTTGTATGCAGCAAAACTAAGCTTCATTAATGAAGGGAAAGATACAGTTTTTTCCAGACAAACAAACGCTGAGAGATTTTGCCACTACCAAGCCAGTACTACAAGAACTGCTAAAAGGAGCTCTAAATCTTGAAACAAATTCTCCAAGTACACCAAAATAGAACCTCTTAAAGCATAAATATCAAAGAAAATATATAACAATAACACAATGAAAAAAAAAAACCAAGACATTCAGGCAACAAATAACACAATGAATAGAATAATATCTCATATCTAAATGCTAACATTGAATGTAAATGGCCTAAAGGGTTCACTTAAAAGGCATGGAAGGCAGAATTCACCAAGCAAGTTTTTGCTGTCTTTAGGAGACTCATCTAACACATAAGCACTTACATAAACTTAAGGTAAAGGAGTGGAAAAAGATATTCCATGCAAATGGACACCAAAAGTGAGTAGGAGTAGCCATTATTAAATCAGACAAAACAAACTCTAAAGCAATAGCAGTTTAAATAGGCAAAGAAGGGGCCTGGCGCTGTGGCTCAAGCCTGTAATCCCAGCACTTTGGGAGGCCAAGGCTGGTGGATCACGAGGTCAAGAGATCGAGACCATCCTGTTCAACCTGGTGAAACCCCGTCTCTACTAAAAATACAAAAAATTAGCTGGGCACGGTGGCGCGTGCCTGTAATCCCAGCTACTCAGGAGGCTGAGGCAAGAGAATTGCCTGAACCCAGGAGGCAGAGGTTGCGGTGAGCCAAGATTGTGCCATTGCACTCCAGCCTGGGTAACAAGAGTGAAACTCCGTCTAAAAAAAAAAAAAAAAAAAGACAAAGAAGGACATTACTTAATGATAAAAGGACTAGTCCAACAGAAAAATATCAGAAATCCTAATAGATGCACCTAACACTGGAGCTCCCGAATTTATAAAGCAATTACTAATTGGTTTAGATCTAAAAATGGAGATAGACGGCAACACAATAATAGTGAGGGATTTTAATAATCCACTGACAGCACGACATGGGTCAAAAAGACAGAAAGTCACACAAAAAAATGGACTTAAACTATACCCTATAACAAATGGACTTAATAGATATTTACAGAATATTATACCCAACAACTGCAGAAAATACATTATTTTCATTAGCACATAAAACGTTCTCCAAGATAGGCCACAAAACAAGTCTCAGTATATTTAAGAAAATCAAAATTACATCAAGTACTCTCTCAGAAGACAGTGGACTAACATTGGAAATCAAATCTAAAAGGAATCCTAAAAATAATGCAAATACATGGAAATTAAATAATCTACTCCTGAATGATCATTGGATCAACAATGAAATCAAGATGGAAATTAAAAGATTATTTGAACTGAACAATAATAGGGCACAACCGATTAAACCTGTGGAATACAGCAAAAGTAGTGCTAAGAGGAAAGTTCATAGCATTAAATGCCTACATCGAAAACTCTGAAAGAGCATAAATAGGAAATCTAAGGTGACACTTCACAGAAATAGAGAACCAAGAACAATCCAAACCCAAACCCAGCAGAAGAAAATAAATAATGAATATCCAAGCAGAACTAAATAAAATTCAAACAAACGAAAAATACAGAAGATAAATGAAACAAAAACCTGGTTCTTTGAAAAGATATATAAAATTGACTGACCATTAGTGACATTAACCAAGAAAAGAAGAGAGAAGATCCAAATAAGCTCAATTAGAAATGAAATGGGAGATATTACAACTGATATCACAGAAATACAAAAGATCCTTCAAGGCTACCATGAACACCTTTATGCACATAAACTAGAAAACCTAGAGGGGATGGATAAATTCCTGGAAATAAACAACCCTTCTTGATTAAACCAGGAAGATACAGAATCTCTGAATAGACAAATAGCATGTAGAGAAATTGAAATGGTAATAAAAAAATTGTCAACAACAGAACAAAATTCAGCACCAAACAGATTCACAGGTGAATTCTATTAGACATTCAAAGAAGAATTGGTACCAATCCCATTGACACTATTCTAAAAAATATAGACAGAGGGAATCCTCCCTAAATGATTCTATGAAGCCAGTATCATCCTAATACCAAAACAAGGAAAGCATATAACAGTAAAATAAAACTACAGACCAATATTTCTGATGAACATAGATGCTAAAATCCTCAGCAAAATACCAGCAATGCAAATCCAACAATATATCAAAGAGATTATCTACTATGATCAAGTGGGTTTCATATCAGGGATGCAAGAATGGCTTAACATACCTAAGTCGATAAATGTGATACACTACATAAACAGAATTAAAAACAAAAATCACATGCTCATCTCAATAGATGCAGAGAAAGCATTTGCCAAAATCCAGCATTCCTTTATGTTTAAAACCCTCAGCATAACTGGCATAGAAGGGACATACCTAAAGGTAATAACAGCTATCTACAGCAAAGCCACAGTCAACATACTGAATAGGGAAAAGTTGGAGCATTTCCTCTGGGAACTGGAATAAAACAAGAATGCCCACTGTTAATACTTCTATTAGACATAATTCTGGAAGTCCTAGCTATCAGACAAGAGAAAGAAATAAACGGCATCCAAATGAGTAAAGAGAAAGTCAAACTGTCACTGTTTGCTGATGATATTATTTTAGGCCTAGAAAACCCTAAAGACTCCTCCAAAAAGCTCCTAGAACTGGTAAATGAATTCAGCAAAGTTTCAGGATACAAAATTAATGCACACAACTCAGTAACTCTGCTATACACCAACAGCCACCACGCTGAGAATCAAATCAAGAACTCAATTCCTTTTGTAATAGTTGCAAAAAAAAAATACAATGCTTATGAATATACCTTGTCAAGGAGGTGAAAGACCACTACATGAAAAACTACAAAACACTGCTGAAAGAAATCGTAGATGACAGAAAGAAATGGAAACACATCTCATGCTTGTGGATGGGAAGAATCAATATTGTGAAAATGACCATACAGTCAAAAGTAATCTACATATTGAATGCAATTCCCATCAAAATACCATCATCATTCTTCACAGAACTAGAAAAAAAATTCTGAAATTCATATGGAACCAAAAATGAGTCTGCATAGCCAAAGCAAGAGTAAAGAAAAAGAAAAAATCACATTACCCAACTTGAAACTATACACCATAAGGCCATAGTCATCAAAACAGTATAGTCCTGGTATAAAAATAGGTACATAGACCAATGGAAGAGAATAGAGAACCCAGAAATAAAGCTAAATACTTAAAGCCAACTGATCTCAACAAAACCAACAAGAACAGAAAGTGGGAAAAGCAAACCTTATTTAACAAATGATGATGAGATAATTGACTAGGAGAATGAAACTGGATCCTCATCTCTCACATTACACAAAAATCAATTCATGATGCATGAAGTATTTAAATCTAAGACCTGAAACCTAAAAGATTCTAGAAGATAACATGAGAAAATCCCTTCTAGACATTGGCTTACGCAAAGACTTCATGACCAAAACCTCAAAAGCATATGCAACGAAAACAAAGATAAATAGATGAGACTTAATTAAACTAAAAAGCTTCTGCACAGCAAAAACAAAGATCAACAGAGTTATCAGATAATCCACAGAGTGGGAGAAAATCTTCACGATCTATACATCCAACAAAGGACTAACATCCAGAATCTATAAGGAACTCAAACAAATCAGCAAGAATAAAACAAACTATCACACCAAAAAATGGGCTAAAGAAGTGAATAGACAATTCTCAAAAGAAGATATACAAATAGCCGACAAGCATATGGAAAAATGCTCAACATCACTGATTATCATGAAAGTGCAAATCAAAACCACAATGCCATGCCACCTTGCTCCAGCAAAAATGGCCATCGTAAACAAATTTAAAAAAAAATAGATGTTGGCATGGATGCTGTGAAGGGGAACACTTTACATTTTTGGTGGAAATGTAAAACAATACAACCACTATGCAAAACAGTGTGCAGATTCCTTAAATAACTAAAAGTAGATCTACTGCTTGATCTGGCAGTCTCTCTACTAGGTGTCTACCCAGAGGAAAGAAGTCATTATACAAAAAACATTCTTGCACATGCACGCTTATAGCAGCGCCATTTGCAATTGCAAAAATATGGAACCAGCCCCAATGCTCATCAATCAATAGTGGATTAAAAAAATGTGGTGTACACACACATACACACACACACACACACACACACACCCCATGGGATACTACTCAGCCATAAAAAGGAATGAAATAATGGCATGCATAGCAACCTGGATGGACTTGGAGACTACTATTCTACATGAAGTAACTCAGGAATGGAAAACCAGCATTGTATATTCTCACTCATATGTGGGAGCTAAGCTATGAGGACACAAAGGCATAGAATGATACATTGGACTTTGGGGACTCGGGAGAGGGGAAAAGGTGGTGAGGGCTAAAAGACTACACATTGGATACAGTGTACGCTTAACATGGTTTGACTCTGTGTCCCTACCCAAATCTCATCTTGAATTGTAGCTCCCATGATTTTCATGTGTTGTGGAAGGGACCCGGTGGGAGATAATTGAATCACAGGGGCGGTTTCCCCATAGTATTCTCATGGTAGTGAATAAGTCTCACTAGGTCTGATGGTTTTATAAGGAGTTTCTGCTTTCACTTCTTTCTCATTCTCTGTTGCTGCCACCATGTAAGAAGTGCTTTTTGCATTCGGCTATGGTTGTGAAGCCTCCCTAGTCACGTGGAATTGTGAGTCAATTAAATCTATTTTTCTTCCAGTTATCGGGTATGTCTTTATCAGCAGTGTGAAAACGAGCTAACACAACGCTGTCCAGGTGATGGGTGCAACGAAATTTCAGAAATCACCCTAACTGACTTATTCATGTAACCAAACACCACCTGTTCCCCAAAAACCTATTGAAATTAAAATTAAAAAAAAAAAAAAATGAACTCCAGACCTAAGATAGGTCCCTGGAGCTATCATAGCTCTACTTCATAGAGATGTCTTGCACTACAAGTAAAAATTTATTTTTCTGATCTTACCCCAAAGGACTTGTACTTATTGACCAGGATAACTTTATCTCAGAAAAAGGGAAGTACCCAGAATGTTCTGAGGGTTGCTTAATTTTAATTCCGACCCAGAATGCCACTGTGATCTGCTGTATGCTACTGTGATGTCATAAATAGAAATTCTGTGCTGAGTCAGTGTTATACTGGGCCCAATGGTTTTGCAAACTCATCCTATGCTAATTTCCCACTCCCTGAGTGAAGAGTTGGAATAGATGCACTTCGCAACTGGTGTTAACTCCCTGACATCATCCATGAATGCTGTGTCAAGGGAGAAAATACAAAACAAACCAACAAACAAAAACCTCTAGACTTCAATCTCCCTAGTGATATCACAGACTTGGGGAATTACAGAGAAAAGTATCACCACCAAAGACATGAAAGATACAAGAGTAGTGACTGCAATCACATATCCCATTTAACTCACCTGTTTAATTTATGCACAAGCTATATGTATCCTGGGAAAAAGACAGAGGAGTCTCAAAAGCCTAATTAAGTGATGATTTCAATTGCAGTTGATTTCCAAAGGTGATCTCATTACTGGAGGAACGCAAGACAGCCTCTGGCATCCAATATGCAGCTATTTATTTTCCAGACATGTTTTTCATGATATCCATAAATTCAGAACCCCAGAAAGTGTTTGCTTTCACCTATACTTGACCTAGAGGCAGAACAGTATAATTCACTGTCTCGTCTAAGGGAAAGATCAACTCTTTGGTTTGGTGCCATAATATGTAATCCAGAGGTTCCTTGATTATGTCACCATCCCCAGGTTTTATTCTGGAGAACTACATTGATGACATCCTGCTAGTGGGATCTGATTACTGGAAAATAGTAGATACATTAGGTCCCTTAATAAGACAAATATGTACCCAGAAGATAGATTCAGATAAAAATCTACCTGTTTATTTGATTTCCAATTATTTATTTAATATTGCCTCTGTCAACTAGACTGTATGTTTCATGAGAGCAAGGATTATGTCAGCCTCATTTACCGCTACATTGTCAGCACAGTACTGGCACTTACAATAAACAAGTGTTCAATGATTAGGTGTGTCCTTTACCGTACACTCTCTTCTAAAGAATGGTGAAGGTTTTATAACAGCTGTCTCCCCAGAGTAGAGATAAAGTTTTACACTGTTAGGCATTATAATTTGAAAAGGTTTTGAATTCTGCTGAAACAAGATTTGATATGAAATTATTTGGAGGAAGAAGCTTGGTTTGGAATAGGTAATAAACATACATTTTCTCAATTCTCAGTAACTTGTGCTTGAAAGAACTCCCATTTATAATAAGGGACAGAATAATGACTTACTTTGAGAGATGCCAGGAAGATACTGGTCACATAGGGCAATCATAATATTCTATTGCATATCTGTTGTTTTCTTTTAGCATTTATTATTGAGCAATGAATCTTGAAACACCAAAATGTTGCATATTTATTAGGACAGGAGGTCAAAGAAACAAAAGAAAGGAGTAAACAAAATTGAAGCATCTTAAGATTATTTCACATCATATTTTTAACAGAAGACATTAATGAGGAGAAACATAATTTTTTGCCTAAATAACAGTTGGTAAAAATTTTTTTAACTAAATTTAAATTGCATTTTTAAATGCTTTTAGGAAAAGATTTAAGAATGAGCAGAGACTTTTTCTTAAATAACAAATACATTCTGCCAAAAGAAAAACAATCTACAGGGAAAACCAGAATGGGTCATCTGCATGCCACATTTACTAGAACAGGGCATATAAATATGTTTCATATACCCACCATCATCTGTCTAGATTGAGCTTACAACTTACTTTACTGATGCTCCACTCAGGAATCCTAAGTACTCTCATATTATCATGTTCTGTTCATGCTTCCATAATACTTAGTGATTGCATTTGCCCGTGTTCTTCTCTGCCACCCAAATTTAAGTAAGGGGCTACATTTTGTTTCAGATAATAGTCCCAGCACTAGCACAGTGCTTAGGCACAGGGTAGCCTCCAAAAAAATATGAATTCAAAGGAAGGATTCAAAATACGACATTTGGCCTGGTGCGGTGGATCACGCCTATAATCCCAGCATTTTGGGAGGCCGAGGTGGGCGGATCATGACATCAGGAGATAGAGAGCATCCTGGCCAACATGGTGATACCCCATCTCTACTAAAAATACAAAAATTAGCCGGGTGTGGTTGTGCATGCCTGTAGTCCCAGCTACTCGGGAGGCTGAAGCAGGAGAACCCCTTGAACCCGGAGGTGGAGTTTGCAGTGAGCCGAGATCACACTACTGTACTCCAGCCTAGTGACAGAGAGAGACTCCGTTTCAAAAACTAAACAAAACAAAAGAAAAAGAAAAACATGACATTTGGCTCTCTCTCTCTCTACTGACAAAGCATCTTCCTGGATTTTAGGGAGAACGGCTTGATTATTCCTGATGACACTCTTTAATTCAGAGGAGCAAGGGCAGAGGTGAGGATTGACTAAGGGGTTAGAAGGGCCACAGATTGGACTTGCACTTTCTTCTGAGGATTAGCAGTGTTTTGATCCATTCAGAATTAGGAGAAAGCTCTGTGTTTTGCCCACAGTGCAAACTCTTGTACAGCAGAGGAACCAATGCAGTGAGGTAAGAGGATTTTCTAAAGCATTCTCTGCTCGGCCATAGAGATCATCAACCTGTTTCCCTGTCGCCTAAAGGCAGTTATAATTTTATTTTTCTTTTGTGGTTTGTACTTATGTTCTGTCTACATCAAGGCCATAAGACTATTTTGTAATACTACTGTGAATACTATTGTTTTTAAATTTCATTTTCTTTTTCACTTTCCTTCCTTTCTTCCTTCCCTTCCTCCCTTCCTCTCTCTCTCTCTTTTTAGATAGGGTCTCACTCTGTCACCCAGGCTGGAGTGCAGTGGTGTGATCTTACCTCACTGCAACCTCTACCTCCCAGGTTCAAGTGATTCTCCCCGCTCGGCCTCCTGAGTAGCGGAGACTACAGAACACGCCACCATGACCAGCTAATTTTTATATTTTTGGGTAGAGATGGGGTTTCACCATGTTAGCCAGGCTGGTATCAAACACCTGACCTCAAGTGATCTGCCCTCCTTTGCCTCCCAAAGTGTTAGGATTACAGATGTGAGCCACCACACCAAGCCACTGCACCCAGCCATTTCCAATTGTTTGCTGCTCATATAAGGAAATGCAATTTCTCTTGTATATTGACCATGTATTTGGAAATTAACTTGCTAGTTCTAGTACCTGTTTTATACATTGGATTTTCTATCTAGAGTATCATGTTATCTGCAAATGAGACAGTTTTACTTCTTTCTTTCCAATGTTTAGGTCTTTTATTTCTTTTTCTTTCCTTATTACAGTGGCCAGGAATTGCATTATAATAATGAGAAGATGGGACAAAGCAGACATCCTTGCCTTTTCCTGAGCTTACATAAAGTATACTTTTAGGTAGACCACTATATGTGTAATTAAAGATGATATTAGTTGTAGTTTCTTCATGCTGTTCTTTATTACATTAAAAGAGTGCCTTCTCTTCCTGATTTATTAATATATTTTACGACAAATGGGTGCTGATTTAAGCCCAGTACCCAATAATTATCTTTTCTGCTCCTCTCCCTCCTCCCACCCTCTCCCATCAAGTAGACCCAGGTGTCTGTTGCTTCCTTCTTTGTGTTCACAAGTGCACTAAGGGATTCTTAAACCAATTTTATTAATCTTTTAAAAAACAACCTTAGTCTTTTTTTCCTGGTGTTTTCTATTTTATTGATTTCTGTTATTTTCTTTTTAATTTATTTCCTTCTAATTACTTTGAGTTTAATTACTTCCTTAGCTTAAGGTAGTCATTTAGATAACTGATTGAACCTTTTTTTGGTATACACATTTAAAGATATATGTTTACTTTAAGCACTACTTCAGCTGTATCCAACACATTTTGATGTTCTTATTATCATTCAGTTCAAAATATTTTTAAACTTCCTTTTCTTTGAACCATTGGCTATTTTCCAAATATTTGCACCTTTTTCTGGATATTTTCTTGTTATTGATTTTTAATTTAATTCATTGTACAATTTTGAGACTTATTACATACTCTAGTGTATTTTCTATGTTGGAGAATGTTCCACGTGCACCTGAAAATATGTGCATTACATAGCTGTTTGGTGTAGTGTTAACAACAATAGTGTCAAGCTAGTTAATAGAATTGATGAGATGTTCTATTTTCTTACAATTTTTTGTCTACTTCTATCAGTTATTAAGAATGGAGTGTGAAAATTTCCAACTACACTGTAAATATCTTTCTTCAGTTCTGTTAGTTTTTGTTCCATTCATTGTAAAGATTATGTCTATGTCTTAGTCATGAATTGCCACTTTAATAATTAATTAATGTTTATCTTTAGCTCCATATCTGACATTAACATTGCTATTAATGTATTAATATAATAATAACAGCTGTCTTCTCTTTACTCTTTATACAATATAGCTTTTTTCACTCTTTTACTTTCACTATAATTGTGTATTTGCATTTAATATTCATCTGTTTTAGACAACTTATAGTGGGATCTTCCTTCTTTATGATTTTAATTTGAGTGTTAATTTCATTTACATTACATATAATTATGGGTATAATAGGTTTTAAGCTATCTTGTAATTTATTTTTCATTCATGATTTTTTGTTAGTCAAACTTTAAATATTACATTTTCTTTATTGTTTTCTTAGCTATATTACTTTTTTATTTTGCTTTTTATTGATACAGAATGGATATACATATTTTCAGGATACATTGTGATATTTTGTTACATTCATATAATATATAACAATCAATGCAGGATAAACATTTATCTTCTTTATGCTGGAAACATTTGAATTATTCTCTAATACTGTTTTGAAATATGCAACAGATTATTGTTTACTGTAGTCATTCTACTGATTTATGAAACACTGTCTTATATTTTATATCTAACTTTATTTTCACACCCATTAATCAGCCACTCTTTTTCCCCTCTCTTTCCCCCATTTTTACCAGTCCACTCTATCTTCTAGAAATCCATTTCTTTCCTGGTTTGCACATATGAGTAAGAGCATGAGATATTCATCTTTGTGTGATTGGGTTATTTCACTTAACATGATGACCTCTAATTAACACAGACCTCTAGTTAACATAATGACCTTCAGCTCCATCCATGTTTCTGCAAATGACAGGACTGTATTCTTTTTAAGGCTAAATAACATTCCATTGTGTATATCAGTAGTCCCCAACTTTTTTGGCACTCGGTACTGGTTTCATTTTTCCACGGACTGCGGGGGATGGTTTTGCAATGATTCAAGTGCATTACATTTATGGTGCACTTTATTTCTATTATTATATTGTAATAGATTATGAAATATTATACAGCTCACCATAAAGTAGAATCATTGGGAGTCCTGAGCTTGTTTTCCTGCAACTATTAATAAATAGTCCCATCTAAGGGTGATGGGAGACAGTGACACCCAAAGTGGGTTGCTTATGTCCAGTCTACTTCCTAATCTAATTTTGGCTGCTGTCATTGCAGAAAACCCTTCTTCACAAAGATAGAATATTGGAAATGGCTTTTCAGTGCTTTGTGGCAATCTCAGGATATTCCACCTTGACTTTAATCCAAAAGATATGGAGATTTGAAGTTGTCTCAAACATACTTTTAAGGCCACCATTATTTGCCATTTCAACGAGTTGATCATTTTCTAACACGTATAAACTCAATTCAGTTAGTTTATTCACACATGGGTCATGGATCCATTCATCCCAAGTTCAGGGGTCTTTCATGGTTGGGAAGTAATGCTCAAATTCTTTTGAAAATTGATATAGATGAACATGCACCGGCTGGGAGAAAGAAGTTTCTTGCTCAGTCTTTTTCAAAATTTCTGCTAATGTTTGAAACATGTCAGAAATTCCAATGTTCACTTGTCAACCCCATAATTCCAGTTTGGCTTTGAATGCAGCCACTTTATCTGCTGACTTGAACACAGTTGTCCTTCTCCCCTGAAGTGACAAATTGAGTTCATTAAGCAGGTGAATGCGTCACATAAGTAAGCAAGTTTTGCAACCTATTCTGTGTCAGGGGAGTGTACTGCCAGTTGTGACCGTTTTTCTAAAGGAAATCTATGGGACTGCTCTCTTGACTCAGAAACTCTGGCCAGTAATCTAACTTTAGAAAGCCATTTCACGTATGTGTATAAGAGAAGGTGTGTGTGCTCTGCATCCAACTCCTTGCAGAGCTGTGTGAACAGATGTAAGTTAAGGGCATGTACTTTAACATAGTTGGTAATTTTAATCACATCCTGCAAAATGTTTGTTAAGTTCAGGTGGATATTTTTTGGCTAGCCAGCATTTCTCTGTGGATAATACAGTGTGTAAACTCACATTCAGAAGTGGCCCCTTTAACCCAAGTGGTGAAACCAGAAAGCTGTCCAGTCATGACAGCAACTATGTCTATGAATATACCAACACAAAATGACCAATTCAGCTTTCCTGGTATGTAATCATTCAAAGACCTGAATAGTTATGTAGCTGTGGTGTTGGTTGGCAAAAAAAAGTAAACATAACATGTCTTCATGCTGCACATCCTCCTAAAAAATATATTGCATGAAAACAATCATTGTTGTTCTGTTGTATGTTATCAGTAGACTTGTCAACCTGGACTGCATACCATGGTGACTCATTAATCCTCTAACAATTGTGCCTCAACATTCTCTGCTATTTCATCAATTTGTTTAGCTATGGTGCCAGCTGAAACAGGAACACATGCCACCTTTTGAACTTCAGCCACCCCTAAAAGTTCATGACAAGGTCCTTAGCAGCAGGCAAAATCAACTCTTCACCAATTGTAGAGGACTTCTTAGCTTTAGCAATGCAGTTAGCCGCTAAGAATAATGCTGTTAGTGCAGACACATTTGATGAAGCGGTGGCCTTCAATAACTGCTTCTGTTCTTTGCGTTCACTTATTCTTCCTTTTGAAAAACTCTAAAGTGTTTTGAAGTTGTCTCAAACGTACTTTTAAGGCCACCATTATTTGCCATTTCAACCAGTTGATCATTTTCTAACATGGATAAACTCAATTTAGTTAGTTTATTCACACATGGGTCATGGATCCATTCCTCTAAAGTGTTGTCTTCTAATTCAGGATGCTTGGTCCCCATGTGGCAAAGCAGTTTTGGAGACTTCATGGCTTCATTGGATAGCTGATCACCACGTATTATACAAAATGGGCTTGGAGAATATGTAGCAACTGTTTCAATAAACCCATAATTTAAGTAAGACTTTTGGTATTTTCTTTTAAATGCAGCTCCTTTTTTGTTGGCAGTCTTAGAGTCTTCTGCTGTCTCATTATTGGGTCTTTCCCCCCTTTTTCAAAGAAGCTCTCCAGTGACTTTTTGTTTGTTTGTTTGTTACTACTTTTGTCTAGGGTTAACTTGTGGGTTTACCAAAACTTGAACTGAGAAAAATGTGCAGTGTGGGAAAGAGGCACGAATGGAAGTGGTAAATAAAATAATGTGCAGACCATGTATGGACTAAAATAAGTGTCAGATTCTGTCTTAAAGCCTCCTGCCAGATGCAGCTGTACCATTGAAGTACATCAACTCACGTGCCACTATAAAGCCTGCCACCAGTTGCAGCTTAATTGTCACTTCCCACTCACAGATAGGGTTTTAATATGCATCTATAAGCAATTGATTTATTAAGGTCTCTGTGCAGTCAAACCTCTCTGCTAATGTTAATCTGCGTTTGCAACCACTCCCCAGTGCTAGCATCACCACTTCAGCTCCACTGCAGATCATCAGGCAATAGTCTCATAAGTAGCATGCAGCCTAGATCCCTCACAAGTACAGTCCACCATAAGGTTTATGCTCCTAATGAGAATCTAATGCCTTGGTTGATCCGGCAGAAGATGAAGCTCAGGAGGTAATGTGAGTGATAAGGAGTGGCTGTAAATACAGATGAAGCTTTGCCCACTTGCTTGCTGCTCACCTACTGCTGAGCAGCCTGGTTCATAACAGGCCACAGACTAGTATTGGAGACTGGGGACCCTTGGTGTGTATTTATTTACTACATTTTTTTATACATTCATCCACTGATGGGTACTTAGATAAATTCCATATTTTGGCTATTTTGAATGTTTCAGTAAACGTGGGAGTGCAGATTTCTCTGATATGTAGATTTTCTTTCTTTTGGATATATACTCAGTAATGAGATAGCTGGATCATATGGTTTTTTGAGAAACCTCCATACTGTTTTCCTAACTGGTTGTATTAATTTACATTCCCACCAATAGAATAGAGGAATTCTCCTTGCTTCACATCTTCACCAGCATTCTTTACTGCTGGTCATGTTGATAAAAGCCATTTTTACTGGGGTGAAATGATACCTCATTGTGATTTTGATTTGCATTTCTCTGACAATTAGTGACGTTGAGCATTTTGTATATACCTGTTAGCCATTTGTATTTTTTTTTTCAGAAATGTTTTTTCAGACTGTTCGCCTATTTTTTAATTGGATTAGTTGTTTTTTTTTTTTTGCTATTGAGTTGTTTGAGTTCCTCATATATTCTGGTTCCTAATCCTATGTCAGATGGATAGGTTGAAAATATTTCCTCTGATTTTCTGGGTTATTTCTTCACTTTCTTAATTGTTTCCTTTGCTGTGCATAAGCCATTTAGCTTGATGTAATCCCATTTCTTTATTTTTGCTTTTGTTGTCTCTACTTTTGAGGTAGTACTTAAAAACTCTTTGCTCAGACTTGTATCCTAGAGTATTTCTGCACTGTTTTCTTCCAGTAGTTTATAATTTTAGATCTTAAAGCCTTTAATCCATTTTTGATTTGATTTTTGTATATGGCATGCAAAAATTGTGTATGGCAAGTGATAGGAATATAGTTTAGTTCTTCTGCACATAGTTTTCTACTTTTCCCAACACCATTTATTGAAGAGACTCATTTTTTCCCCAATGCATGTTCTTGGTACCTTTGTTATAAATTAGTTGGCTGTAAATGTGTACATTTATTTCTGGGTTCTCTATTTTGTTTCATTGGCCTAGTGTCTGTTTTTATGCTGCTACCACACTGTTTGGGTTTCTATAACTCTGTGTATATTTTAAACTCAAATTAGTGCTATGACTCCAGCTTTGTTCTTTTTGTTCAGGATTGCTTCAGCTCTTCTGGGTCTTCTGTGGTTCCATATAAATTTTAGGATTTTTTTTCTATTTTTGTGAAGACTGTCATGATATTTTGATAGGGACTATATTGAATCTGTTGAACATTTTGGGTTTTATTGGCATTTTAATAGTATCAATACTCCCAATCAATAAATACAGAATATCTTTTTAGTTTTTCTGTCCTCTTCTATTACTTTTATAAGAATTTTGTAGTTTTCTTTGTAGAGACCTTTAACTTCTTTGGTTAAATTTATTCACACGTATTTTATATTTTTTGTAGTTATTGTAAGTGGGATTGCTTTCCTTTCTTAATTTCTTTTTCAGCGCATTTGCTACTGAAATCAGTATACAAATGTTACTGATTTTTATATGTTTATTTTGTATCCTGAGTCTTTACTAAGTGTATCAGTTTTCATTCTAACCTTTTATAGCAAAGTCTCTGGGGCTTTTTTAAGGATAAAGTCAAGTTATCTGTGAATAAGGATAGTCTGACTTATTTCTTTCTAAACTGGATGCCATTTGTTTCCTCTTCTCTCATGGCTCTGGCCAGGACTTCTAGTATTATGTTGAATAAAAGTGGCTAAAGTGGGTAGTCTTGTATTGTTCCAAATTTTAGAGGAAAGCCTTCCCCCTATTCCCCATTCAGTATGATGTTAGCTGTGCGTTTGTCACATATGACCTTTATTGTTTTGAGCTATATTTCTTCTATATTCAGTTTGTCCAACATTTTTAGATCTTTCAGCTAAATGATGGAGCAGTGAAAAAATAATAAACCAGAATGCCAGCAGTGATGATTTTTGAATGGTGACAGTATGTCATATTCTTTTTAAAATTTTCCAAACAATAACAAAGGTAAACTTTATTATAAATATATATTTTCCCTTTGTTGTCACATCAAGGCCCCAGACACTTAAAGTATGAAGCAGATATACTTTTTACTTTACAAATATTTCTGTGCAAGAAATGTTTCCTTTAAGTCAACTTAATTCATCCAAAGCCCCCTCCCTTCCAGGCTGATGGGAAATTGACTCTTAGTAAATCCTGTAACTGTCTCTTATGATAAAATCCTGCAAAGGCGCTGATTGTTGTATAAGCAACAAAGCACATGGAAGTCCCATCTTCATTGATACACAGTGGTTACTGCTCAGCTGACTTGTGTCTAGAAAGACCTGTACCCTTGAAGGGCAAGAAATCTCACTATCTTGCCACCTGGCATGTAGAAAACCTTTCCATTTTCTCTGAGGTCCTGCTATTCACAGAATTTATGGATCTTCTCTGCTTCCTAGTGTGGAGTCAGTTATCATCTCTGTACCATTTTCCTCACTCCCCCAAAGGAATGACTTTTCTTCTCTCTTTTTTTGAGTTCTTGTGAGATGATTCCTTTTTTAGTTAAGACAGGAAGAGAGATTGTCTTTGGGCTTCTTATTCCTCCTCCTCTTCCTCCTCCTTCTCCTCTTCTTCTTCTTCCCTGCAAATATTCATTTTGTTTTTAATGATGTATAGGCAGTCAAAGTTTTTTGACAACCAATGCGGATAAAGGCTGTTTAGCTAGGTGTTGAAGCTGAAAGAAAGTCACAGCCCAGTTGGGAAGACAGGTTACTCATATGGATAATCAGCCAGACAGAGCCAACATGTAAATGTTATGTACAAATTGGTGGTGCCAGTTTTATTGTCATCTCTTCACAAAGTCTTTTCTACATCTTTTTCCTTTTTTTTCTCTTACATGTCCTTAATCAGTATCTTCAGTCCTTTTCCCTCAAATGGAAGCTGACAGATTTCTTCCTTCCTACACAGTTTACACAGTCAGTATGTCAGAAAAGTTTTTGTTTTTCTCACAAAGCAAATTAGAAATTTAAAATGTCAGGTAGACAGATGTGTTAAAAATCCTTGTCGGGTAGAGGAAGAGAGGTAAATCAGCATGTACATATACAGGAAGCACAACAGCATTCAGTTATATTGTGTTTTGGAGAGTATACATCTCATAAATTGTAGTTCTGAATTACTTCAACAAAATCTTTGCCTTTTCAAAGATTTCTCAAAAATTACTCCCTCGATGATTATCATTTTAGAGACAGGATCTCATTATGTCGCCCAGGCTGGAGTGCAGTGGTCATTCACAAGTGCAGTCATTGTGCACTGCAGTCTCAAATTTCTGGCCTCAGCCTTCCTACCTCAGCCTCCCATTTGCTGGAACTACCTTGTTTGTTTGTTTCTGTTTTTTGTTTTAGAAGCAAATTGCTCTTACAACACAACTGACTGGTTCTCTAATTTCATCCTGTGAGTTTTCAATTAATAAGCTTTTCTTTCCTCTTTAATATGCCTGCTTTAATGAAAGAAACCTAAGCTTTTCCTACATGAGCTAGTTTGTCCAATACAGTATAATCTTGTCTAGCTTTCTAAATTATCTCAATGCCAGTTTATTCAAGCCATCAGAAAGAAAAAAAAATGGAAGAAAAAAGAATGAAGTAATATATAAGTATTTGCAATGCTCTAATATTGAAAGATTGGAATGAAACATAGAGAAAGCCTTACTGTACCACCTGGCACTTCTTCACATTCACCTTTCTTATGTCTCTTTATGATCAGTTTGAAGCATTGATTCTTAAAATTTCCTATGTTTGAGGTCCCAAGAAACACATGAATAGCATAATAAACAGCATGCATATTGTATTACATATTATTCTTTTGAGTTGAAATTTAGACAATAGAAGCTATTGTGTTGGACATCACAGTTTTAACGCCAAGACTTCAGTTTTAGTTCCAATTCTCTCATGCCTCTTGGACAAGTAATGTTGTAGAAGCAACAACTACTCTGTGTTTTAGTTTTCCTCCTTGATAAAATAAGGAAAATAATGAAATCTAGTTCCTAGAATGGTAAGGAATACGAGAGGTACTCTAAGTCTCAGAGTCTATTCTGTAGAATGTACATATTTGCAATTTTAAAATACTTTCATGAATATAAAGTAAAAAGAAGTTTATAGGATATATATATATATATATATATATATATATATATATCAGTTCTGTATCTGAGATTATGGGCAGAACCTTTTAAAAATAGCAACAGTTCTATGGAGTATTCTCTGCCAGGCATCTGATTTACTTCTAGCATTTATTACTTCTTTAAAAAATGATTTCATTGTGCTAAGAACATCTGACATGAGATCTATCTTCTTAACCAGTTTTTAAGTATATAATATAGCATTGCTAACTATAGGCATCTACTTTTATTTTCTTTTTTTAGACAGTGTCTTGCTGTCACCCAAGCTGGAGTGCAGTGGCGCAATCTTGGCTCACTGAAACCTCTGCCTCCTGGGTTCAAGCAGTTCTCCTGCCTCACTCAGCCTCCTGAGTAGCTGGGATTACAGGTGTGCACCACCACACCTGGCTAATTTTTGTATTTTTAGTAGAGATAGGGTTTCACCATGGTAGCCAGGCTGGTCTCGAACTCTTGGCCTCAGGCGATCCTCCTGCCTAGGCCTCCCAAAGTGCTGGGATTACAGGTATGAGCCGCTGCACCTGGCCGCTTCTACCATTTTTTGAATTTGACTTCTGTTCATAAACTATTTTTGATATCTTTTGGTGTTTTCCACCTCAATTACAAATTATCAGCTGCCCTTTGCCACCCATTATATTTTTCCCTTGACTTTGGCATGGGCTATCCAAGAAAACCAATTGTCTCTCGTCTATGCACCTTTAGAGATTACCCTGGCAGTGATATCTAGCATAGTTCGACTGTGCTTCCCAAAGGAGCATGAGAAGTAATTTAAAAGATATTTCAGAGTGAGTGTCAAAGGAAGAAGTATTAGTAAGATAATGGTAATAAAGGTTACTACTTTATAACTCAGTGATTCTTTACTTATTGAATTTATTTCTCTCTTGTTTTTGCAAAGCATAGCAAGTCTCTGAAACTTCTTTAGTCATAAAATGGAAGATAAACATTATTTGAATTTTAAAAGACAAAGAAGACTGAGTGATATCTAAGATAGGATTTTCAGCTCAGTACATTTGCTAATTTGTTTATTTCATGAATTTTACATGAACAGTTAACAAAAGAAATGCTTCTGGGATTTTTAAGATACCATGCAATAAAGAGCAATAATGTCAGAAAGCAAATTAAAAGAAAATGTTAGTGGAATAAAGTCTCAGGGGAATATAAAGGAAAGAGATTATTTCTGGCTAGGAAAATCGAGAAAGCCCTCCTGCAGGAGGTGGTTGTCTGTTTCTTCTTTCATTGTTCATTAATATTTTTTTGTGAAAAAAATAAGTGGAGGGCAAGAAAAATTAAAGAAAGTCAAAGGACAAATACAGGGAAATATAGTTAATGAAATAAAACTTTTATTTCCAACGTTTTGCAGTGTAGTGTCAATTAATCTATGGCAAGTGTGAGAATCTGAACTCTAGACTAAGAAAGGCAATGCATTAGGCCATATAACTGAAAAGTCCAGAAGGATGCTAATTTCAGGCATAACTAGATTCAGGTGCTCAAATGATGTTGCTAGGCACTCTCTGTCTTAGCTTGATGGGTGTGCTTTCTTCCAAATCATTTTGTATTCAGAGAAGTTCCTTGCCCAGTGGCTGTTGGTTGCTCTAAGCCACACAGAGCTAGGCAAGTGAAAGGAGGTCCTGGAGCTGACTTAGTGGGTCTGTTTGGTAAAGCTTGACTTTATGCTTGTCTTTAAGCCAATTACTCTGGACAAGGAAACATGGTTCTTTAACCATGCCTACATTATGTGTAAACCCTTAGTGTCTGAGAATGGGGTTAGCCCTTAGGTAGCCAGGTAGACTGAGAATGGAGAAAGGTTTAACCATGAAAATCAAGGCCAATGTCACTAATAGAAAAATGACTTTATGCTGAGGAAGCAAGTACACCAAATACTCTATTACCCAGAGGAAACACCAGATCATGGGGAAAAATGGCTGACCCAACAGCCCTGACCATCTCCCTGGTCACTGCCATAATCTTGCTGGCATTGCACTATCCTTTCTCTAATACTCTGGTTCAAGTTTCCTTTTTAAAAAGCAAACAAACCTTGGCTGGGTATCTTTAGTCCAGATAGGAAGATGGGATCTCTAAGTAACTAAAGAACAAAAGAAAATAAATGCAAAGGACTGTAAGTATTGCTATTACAAAATAAAAATTCATTAAAAAATATAGCTAAGGGGGAAATATTGGTTGCCAGCATAATTTCCAGCTTCCTTCTTTCCAGATAATTCCTATATTTTTTATTCCAATTCCCTCAGCTCTCCAATAGTATCTATGTACTTCAAAGGAAACCGAATGCTTCCTCAGTTCCCACAGAACTGATATAAATGTCCTCACCACAGGGCATGAGACCTCATTCAGAAAAATAAAATGTGAGAAAACAGTTTCCTGAGGTTTTCTGCAGAGGTTTTCTGGTTTTCCCCCTCCTTAGAATGAATCTCTTGAAGAAATACTGTTTCTTTCTAGGTTGCAATGTACAGCCATTCAATATATTACTGTTACTTAGCTCCCAGACAGAGAACAGTCTCCTCCTCCTCCCGGTCCCCCACTCCTTTTTCTTCACTTTCTCTTTCTTTTTCTCTTTACTGAACAACAAAAACAACAACCAACCAATGGGAAAGGGATTTCTAAAACAATTAGCTTTTGGAGCAAAGAGATAGGATTTTCTAACTTTACTGCTATCTCAGAAAGTAACAATGTCAAACAATGTGCACCCCTTCAAAAACAAAAACAAAAAATGCATTCACTATGCTTATTTCCTACATTATCCGGTTACTTGGTTCATATCCAGAGCTCAGTTAATGTGATCTGATCTGATTGTTTCATGACCAATTAGATGTGGGTCATTTGTTCACAAAGATCTTAAATGCCACTGGTTAAAACATGTATCATGGACATATTGACTTCTGCATGTTTTTGTCCCTTCAATTAGATTAATTGCCCAATTACACAAGCTTAAATAAAAACAATTGTTGACCTTTTTATAAACACTTTCAACATAGGCATTCTTTAGAGCTATAGCCTTAAAGGTAGAATATTTATCTTACTTCTCTTGGCTTTTCTTTTGTTAGAGTCACTGTTGGCAGCAAAATGTCATTTCTGCATCTGTTTGCATGTTCAGAGCTTGAGTGATGTCACAGAAAGCAGAGTGGAACAGAATATGAAAGGTCAGGTCAAAATTCATCTTGCTTTATAATAATGAAGGGCCAGGACAACTTGGGATGGTTGTTTGCTCATTCCACTCAGATGACATTGGCTGTGATATATGTTTTCACTCTAGTTAAAAATTTGTCAAAACCTTGATGAGAATAAATAAGAACTAGCAACACTGACACTTGAAAAGAAAATTCTCCACTACACTATGGATCATTCTTTGCGTTTATGAGAATAGCACAGTATAAAAGCCATTTATGTCTATGCCAAAGCATATGTGGGGCACTCATTAAACTCATTGCCTTTACTATGGACAGTGTAACTTTTAATGAGTTGAAATAAGACCAATTAGAATAATTGTTGTATTCCTTCATATTTTGGGACTTGCTTTCTTTTCCAAAACATAAACCATTTTTGTACATGAAGTCATTCAAATATTCAAACTATAAACAGGTTTAAAATAAAATATGTTTTAATGTTGTTATAATCCTTTTTTTTTAACCCCTGTTAGGTTTTTTGTTTGTTTGCTTATTTGGTTGTTTGTGTTGTAATTATCGGGTTAAAGCCTTGAAAAAGCTTATATAGAAAGGCTTTTATATATATAAAATTTATGTAGAAAGTTCTATATAAGAACTTTCACAGAAGCTTTTTGTTCCCTGGATTTGGAGGTCTGAAGGAAACAACTAGATTCTCTCCAGGGGAGAAAAGGTTTCTATTATCCAATAAATGTAAAAAACATTAAGCACGAAAAAACAGATCTGTTTAACTTCAGCACTTTCAGAGACTCTACTAAGCTAATGCGTGTAAGGAATCTGAGAGGGTGGATCTGACACAGCATTTTCCTAACTCTTCTGACCGCCAAATCTTTTGGTAATGACCATCTTACGGAGCACTGTTCCTTAGAGCACATTGTGAGAAAAGCCCATTATAATGCCTTTCAGAAGTGGGGAGAGCAGCAGTTATGAATGGCTTGTTTCCTTCTGGTTGACACATTTGGAGTCTATGGTAAATTGATAAATTCTGTGGCTCCATTTATCTATTCCATTTTCTTGTTTACTGCCAGCTCAAAGTTTCATCTAAAAAATTTTGTTATCAAAATGTCATCTTCTAATAGCTTAGGCAATTTAGAAAAACTCTTGTAAAACCATACTCATTTTTTTAAAGTTCAAAATAACCAAAAATGTTTTCAAGAGAAAGATGTAAGCATCTTTTTTAAAAAAAAAAACCTACATATGGTAGTAACAATATACTTTAATTGTTTGCAATGTATTTTGAATTTTGAATGTGATATCTGTCATAACATCATGGTCTCTAAAATGTGTTTGGAAGACTTTTATAATGAATTATGCAAAGAGCAGAAGTAACAACACTTAAATCTCTATTTTCAATAACAATATGCGTAGAGAGAGTGAATTGACATTTTAAAACTTCTAATAATTTTTGAAATAAGTCAGAAAAGATTCACATTTTCACATTCTTTCAAACTCAGAAAGAATATTTACCAAATAATAATTTTTAGAGTTATATTATTTTTATTTAAAAAAATCACAAATAATTCTAGCATCTTTCAAAATATCAACATTGCTACCAGATAGTTGTACTTTCTGGGAATTTTACTTTACATTTCATTTATTCCTATATTCATGTGTACATACATGTGTATATGAATAAAAACTTATTAGTATGCCTTTTTGTGAGTTCATATATAGACATTTTGTTCAATTCTTTTACCATAATTTCTTCTTCCTTCTGTTATCTGAAAATATCTGAACTATAGAATAGGTACTTCCAATCTTCTTGTGGCGTTACTACTTTGTTAGAAAGAAAATTTTTTTGAAAGTGTGGGGCAGGGTTTGAATTTCCACTTAAAAACACCCAAGATTTAAAAAGCAATTGATGTAATAAATGGTGCTTACACAAGAAATAAATACTACCTTACCAAAGAAGTACTGCCTATATTTTACCCTACCCTACTCTTTCCCTTCCTTTCAGCTTTATTGAGGTATAATTGACAAATTGAAAGTCTATACATTTAAGATATACAATGTAATGTTCTGATATACAAATGCATTGATAAATGATTACTACAATGAGGCTAATTAACAAATTTATTACCTTACAGAGTTGCAGGGTTTTTAAAAATTTTATTTTGTTAGCAAATTTCAAGTAACAAAATACATTGTTATTAGCTATAATCACTGTGCTCTATATTAGACTTCCAGAAATTATTCATCTTAAAACTGAAAGCTTACTCCAGGTTCCTCAATGTTGTCACAAACGGCAGGTATTCCTAGTTCTTTAAGGCTGAAAAACATTCCATTGTGTGCATACGCAACTCATTTTCTTCACCCATTCATCAGTTGGTGGACAACAGGCTTGTCTCTATATCTTAGCTACAATGAATCATGTTGCAAGTGATGTGAGCGTGTAGATATTTCTTAACGTGTCAATTTTACTTCCTTTGGCTTTATACTCGGAAAAGGGATTTCTGAATCATATGGTTATTCTATTTTTAATTTTTTGAGCAACCTCCATACTGTTATCCATAATGACTGTATTGATTTACATTCCCAGAAATAGTGCACAAAGCTTCCCTTTTCTCCATCCCCTTGTTACCATTTATCTTTTGACTCTTTGATAAATAGTCATCCTAACAGTTGTGAGGTGATATCTCACTATGGTTTTGATTTGCATTTCCTTGATTTAGTGATGGTGAGCCCCTTTACATCTACCTGTTAGTCATTTGTTTGTTTTCTTTGAAAAAATTGTCTATTCATACAATGTTTAAATTATTAGCCTGTTTGCTATAGATTTATGAAAGTTCCTTATCTATCTTGGCTATTAAATATCTCTTTATCACATAAGTAGTTTGCAAATGTTTTCTCCTTATCTATAGATTAATTTTCCATTTTGTTTACTGTTTCCTTTGCTGCACAGAACGATTTTCTGCATCTAATAAGGAGATCATTTTAAAAAATATTTCATTCTGTTAATGTGGTGTATTACTGTTTGACTTACCTATATTGAAAAAATCTTTGCATCCCGGGAGGGAAGAAACCACTTGGTCATGGTTACAACCACAGCCTCTGCCTTCTGGGTTCAAGAGATTCTCCTGCCTCAGCCTCCTTACAGGCACCCACCACCACACTTGGCTAATTTTCATATTTTTAGTAGAGATGGGGTTTCACCATGTTGGCCAGGCTGGTCTTGAACTCCCAGCCTCAGGTGATCTGTCCCAGTCAGCTTCCCAAAGTGCTGGGATTGCAGGCATGGGCCATTGTGCCTGGCCAGAGTATGTTAAATTCAGTTTTCTAGTGTTTTGTTGAGGATTTTTGCATCTGTTTTAATCAGGAATATTGGCCTGTAATTTTCTTTCTTTGTAGTGCTCTTGTCAATCTTTAGTATCAAGAGATTACTGGCCTCATAAAATTAGTTTGGAAACATATTTTCTTCAATTTTGCAACAGTTTGAGAGGATAGTTATTAGTTCTTCTTTAAATGTTTGGTAAAATTTACCAGTGAAACTATCTGGTCCTGGGCTTTTCTTTGCTGGGAAATTTTTAATTACTAATTCAATCTCCTTACTTGTCATTGGTCCATTGAAGATTTTTCCATTTCTTCTTGACACAGTCTTTGTAGGTTCTATGTGTTTAGGGATGTATTCATTTTGGAAGCTGATCATAATCCTGAAAGACACAATCCCTAACACCTTAATCCTAAATGTTAAAATCCCAGAAGATCAAAATCCCAAGAACATAATCTGGAAAACATAAATTAACATATTTTAAAGACATATTTGTTTATGTTTTTAAAAGGGGATTGAGGAACACATAAAAACCTGATAGAACCCTTCATAGAACAATTGATACAATAAAATAGGCATCAACATTCATATTTTTGCAACCATAAACTCTAAGGTATACTAATGACAGTCACACAGGTATAATAGCTATGAGAAGATGAACCATATTCACAAATTAAAAGGTCAACAAGTGATGTATATAAACATATATCACTACAGTTAGTAATTGTGTGCATGTAGCTTTATAATTGGTCACCTGAAATATCATGATGGACCACTTAACTGTTTGACAAGATTGATTAAAAACCACAGTGGGTCGCCACTACATATGTAGTCACCCGAAGGGCCGAGCTCTCAAGAAATTTGATTTTTCACAAATGCAGATGGACATTTATTCACTTATGAGGAAGAAATGAAACTAGGCCATGTGGCCGTTATCAGTTCTGCTGTTGGGTACACGGTTGATGAGTGTATTACTGGGGGTGTGAGCAGATGTGGATCCTGCCAAATCCCCAGATGGATGGGATTGCCTCTGGAGACATAGTTGAGCAGGACTGGAGCGAAGTCATGATACTCTTCTGGGTCTGTAATTGAGTCTACAGCAGGTCTATTACCAAGAGTGTGGATGCATGTGGCTCCATAGAGACCTTCAGTAGGCTCTTGCTGGATCCCTGAGCAGGTCCTTGGGTTAGTCCTTCAGTACATTGGACTGCCTTAAGGACTTTGCTGGAGTGGGATTGGAGCTGGGTTACAGAACCACTTTAGAATCTGCAGTAGGGTCCACAGTAATTTGACTTGTTACCAGGGCAACAGAGAGCAAAGTTCCTCCCAGGTCCATGTGCAGATGGGATGGCTGCAGAAATGCAGTGAAATAGGGTTGGAGCTGAGTCCACAGGGGGATGGGGCTGCCCTTGTTCTGCAGCTGGGGCCACATTTAGTGAAACTACCACTGGGTCATGAGCCTATCTTCTCATAGCATCTCTGCTCAGTCTTGGCTTCATCAGGGTTTTATATTCTTCTAAATGCATCCTAAAGCTCCCACAAAGGCATTTTTGTCTTTTAATAACTTCTAGATTGTTGCTTGTGGTAGAGGGAAGGTAAGTTGGAGATTCTGTCATCTTGCTCCCTACCCTCTAAATTTTTTTTAAAAATACAAGTTATATGTATTTAAATACCCAAGTCCATTGATGACACATAAAAGACAAAATAAAACAAACAAAAAACGGAAACCCTTGCCCTTATCCTCAACATCTCAGTCTTTGGTGAGTCCTTCCCAGAGTTTACAACAGCTTACCTGTCCAGTCTGCCAACCAGTTACATTGTGTGCCTCTGATATGTCACTCTTTTTCTGCCTTGCCTTTTTTGGAATTTCACTGCTAACATCTCTTCCTGATGACAGACAGCTTTATCATTTGGAATGCAATATCAACTACTGTTTGCTTTCTGGGAATACTGTAATGTCTGCTATTCATGTAATCATAATTTTAGCAGGAGTGAAAGGAAGTGTCACAGTATCTCTTTCTCTAGATGAGTATTTTAACTTCTAAATTCAGGCCTTATTTCCCTCTTGTTTAATTTCTTTTCTTTCCTACCATTTACACCTACCATGGCATAGCTATTTCTGTTCTCTGGTTCTTCAAAGGTGTCATGGGATACTGGAAAGAGTAGTCTTGGGATCAAGTAAATCTCAGTTTGAATCTGGGTTACAACTCTTATTAGCTATTTGGTCTTAATGATTAACTTATTCTCAAGCTCCCACAGAACACTCACCAAGACAGATCACATTCAGAGCTACAAAATGCATCTTAACAAATTTAAAACATTAGAAATCATTCAATATCTTTTCTCAGAAAACAGTGGAATTAAAATAAAAATCAATAACAGAAAGGAAGCTGAAAAATCACCAAATACTTGGAGATTAAACATTGCAATTCTAAATAACATATGGGTCAAAGAAGAAATCTCAAGACAATTTAAAAAATATTTTGAACTAAATGAAAATATAACTTATCAAAATTTGTGGGATGAAGTGAAAGTAAAAAAATGTAAAGCACTGAATACTTAGAGAAAACAAATATCTAAAATCAATAAACTTTCTACCCTAGAAAACTGGAAAAAAGAAGAGCAAATTAAATCCAAAGTAAGTTGAAGAAAAGAAATAATAAAAGTTAAGACAGAAATCATTAAAATACTTAGGCATAAATCTAATAAGACGTACAGTATCTATATGAGGAGAATTACAAAACTCTGATGAACAAAATCAAAGAAATAAATAAATAGAGAGATATGCTGTGTTTGCAGACAGGAAAACTCAATATTGTAAAGATGTCAGTTCTTCCTAATTTGATCTAGAGACAATGAAGTCCCAATGAAAATCTCAGAAATCGTTTTGTATGTATCAACAAATTATTTCTCAAGCTTATATAGAACACAATTTGGCAGTGTCTTACAAAACTAACATACTCCTATCATACCATTTAGCAGTTGTTCTCCTTTGTGTTTATCTAAATTTGTTAAATATATATGTTCACTCAAAAACGTGCAGGCAAAGGTGTATAGCAGGTTTATTCTTAACTGCTGGAACTTGGAATTGGAGGAACCTCAAATGGATATTGTGAAGTGAAAGAAGACAATTAGAAAAGGCTACTTACTGTATGATTTCAATGATATGACACCTAAGAAAAGCAAAAGTATGGAAACAGTAAAAGGACCAGTAGTTACCGGGAGTTAGTAGGGAAAGTAGGATGAAGAGGCGTATGACTGTGGAATTTTTAGGGTTATAAAATGGTATGTATCAGTGGATACATAACATGATACATTCCTCAAAACTTATAGAATGTACAACACCAAGATTGAATGCAAATTATGGACTTTGAATTATAATGTTGTATCACTATAAGTTCATGAATTGTAACAAATGTATCAATTGGGTGCAAGAGTTTGATAACGGAGGGAGAGGATTGTGCATAGGTGGGTGCAGGAAGTATATGGGAAACCTCCATGCCTCCTACTCAATTTTGCTATGAATCTAAAACTGCTCAAAAAATAAAGACTATTTTTTAAAAAATAAACTTAGATTCAATTTATTTAACTGAAGAAAAGTAAAAAGAATACCAATCTAGTAAAATTGTTGGCAGTATCAAATGAGATAAATGTCTGTTAGAACTCTTGCTTATAATTGGCATTCAATAGATATCAAAGTTCTTTGGGAAATTCTCTCTCTTCCTGAGCCATTGCACAAACCCCATGTCCCTTTCTGGAATAATTTCCTAATCCCAGTAAAAGCAGCAGGGGCAAAACTATCTGCTGGTTATTGCATTTGACCCTTCAATGCAATAAAATAGGTAGGAATTAACTTACTTAGCAACTGATTTTTGTGCAATCTCTGTGCATTGTACTGCACTAAGGGTACTGTAAAGATTAAAGTGGTATTACCATTTAAAGATTGATTTCTTTAAATAGTAAAAGCACTTAAAATACTTTGGGGATAATATCTTAGAATTAAGAAACAGCATCTACTCTAGAAGAAACATTAAATCTCTTTGGGAAGAAATGAAATGAAACAGCAAAGTATCAATTCGTAGTTATATGTAATTAACTGTAAAAATGAGTGTTATAATAAGTCCTGTGGGATTTGTTTCTAACTGCAGATCTTAGCACAGGAATGTTTGGAGAAGGCCTTCTGGAATTAGTTAACCACCTACAAAGATACTGTGGTAAACTGTCCCATAAGACTATCTGCCTTTCCTGTTTCAAGCTTGATGTTTTGAAGTATTTCATGCTTGATAGTTTGAATATTGTCTTCATTTTCTCTTTTAAAAAAATCAAAGGCTTACTTCTTAGAAGTAAGATTGCTTTAAATTCTATGAGAAAAATGGTCACCACTTACTGATAAAAGAAGCATATTTAAATATTATTTAAGTTATTTTAAAAAGACAAAAACCTATTTTAAGTAGACACATAACATTTTTTCTTTATGCAGAATAACTATTTTGAAATAAGTCATTCACAATTATGATGTACAAAGTACCATGTTTTGATGCTATAATTTAAATTTCTTTTTCATGTATTAATTCATCCACTCAATGAATACTACTAAGTGTCTTTCATATTAAAGATGATTCCTGTTCTGGAACTGTGGTTAATGAAGGAGACAGGCATTTTAATACATGTATATGTTAAATAAGTAATTGCCTATTTTAATAACAGATAATGGATGACAAAAATGGGTATTGCGGGGAAGAGGAGGCACAGGAATCATAAAAAGGGAGCACATTTAGATTTGGGAAGGAGTTAGGAAAAGTCTCTCAGGAGAAGTATCTGATAAACTGGAGCTTAAAGAATGAGCAGTAGTTAGCTGGTGAAGAGTAGGGAGAAAGAATTCCAAGCGCCGGGATTAGCATGTGCCAAGACTGTAATGTAGATAGAGCTTAGTACAATACTTGAAGGCACTTAAAAAGGCCATATGATTAAAATGAAAGAGCAAGTGGGAGAGGCAAAATAAGAGAATGAGGAAGGTTTAGAAGGACAGGACAAAAGGCTTGGATTTTATTCTAAGTAAAAGAGGAAGCCATTAAATTTAAAAGTTATCTTCATAGAGTGGTTGTTATATAATAGCATATTTACATTATATATATAATATAGCAGTACACTAGTTCTCATCAAGTACTAATAAGTGGTGACTCATTTTGAGATCATTGGCAACATGAAAATGAATTAAATATGAAATTTCTACCCTAAGATAATTGCTATTCTTGAGTCTCCAATTCTATACATTGATAATACTGACTATGATCTACTTAAAGTTTTACTTAAAATATTAGCTTTTAGAGATTCTGATATCCTGAAACATGAATGCCATAATCATGCTGGGTTTATTCAGTGAATCAAGAGATTGATTTCTTTAAATAGTAATACCACTTAAAATACTTTGGGGATAATATCTTAGAATTAAAAAACTTGAACACTGTCATTATCGACAACGTGTATTCATTAAACATCCACTGTGATCAGTACCTGAGCTACACACGGGCATAAGAAATAGCCCCAGAGGAATTTAGAATCAGAAGACTCAAATTAAAATTGCACACACAAAGAGCAGGGAAAATTCACACATTGTAGACATTCAGACAGGGAGTTACTAACAAGAATAGAAATAGTCTGAAATTCTCTTCTAGGGACAGTTAAGCTTGAACTTAGAGTTGAAAAGAGAGAAGCCCTTTGAAATAACACAGTCTGAATGTTTGTAAATTTACACAATGTTATTTAACCATGAGATACTAATATTATTGCCAAGAGCATTATTTGAAGAAAAAAGAGTATCATTCCTGTACTTCTCATCAGTGAGAAAATCCACAATTGGAGAAATTCACCTAAGGCTGGTTAATTAACTGAAAAGAAATTCCACACTTTAATTACAAGCAACAAATATGAGAAGGTCTATTTTGGATGTTCCGTTAGCATTAATAAAGGTAAATCTTCTAAAATGTGACTTTATTAATAAATGGAACATTGATGATGATACCTCACCAAATCTTGGTGCTCTGTTACAGCCACAGAATCCATCAGTAGCTTTAATTGGGTGTCAATTCCATAAAATCATTGGTAAACTCAATAGAGGTTTTCTCTTAATCTCCAATCTAGTAAACGAATTCGTTTATGTTACTCCAAAATCTTAATTTTAATTCTTTACTTACATTTTCACTTTCTGCCATATAAAGAAGTACAACTTCACTTTCATTTTTTCAAGATTATTTACGTTTCAAAGGAAGCCTCTTTATTTAGGATCTGGTGACCAAATGATGTTCCCTTTATTCATTCTATATGGGATATTCTCAGACAAACTTGGGGAGAAAGTAATGTCCAATGGAAAAAGTAGAAGATGGATTATGTGCAATACTTGATTAGCTATGAGAAAAAGACTCAGAGTGTACAAGAGCCAACCTATTTTATTTATTTATAATTTAAAAAAATTATTGTGGGTACATAGTTTTTAATCACATCATGAAAAAATGGGGTATCCATTCCCTCAACCATTTATTCTTTCTGTTACAGACAGTCTAATTCTATTATTTTACTTATTTTTAAATGTACAATTAAATTATTATTGACTATAGTCACTTTGCTGTGCTTTCAAACCAGGTCTTATTTATTGTTTCTAACTATTTTTTGTACTATCCCTACCTCCCCCTCAATTCCCCACCACCCTTCCCAGCCTCTGGTAAGCACCCTTCTGTTCTGTAATTCCATGAGTTCAATTGTTTTGATAATTAGATCCCTTAGATAGGTGAGAACATGTGATGTTTGCCTTTCTGTGCTTTTTTTTTTTCTTCATTGAATGTAGTGACCCCAATGTTATTCATTTTTAAGAGCAATACACGTTATTTTTTTTAGAGCTGTTTTAAGCTTACAGAAAAATTGAACAAAAAGTAGTGTTTCCTAACACTGGCATCAGTGTGGCACATTTGTTACAATTGATGAGCCAATATTTTTACATCATTATCAGCTAAAGTGTGTAGTAGTTTTATATCCGCCATTACGGTATCATGTAGAATAGTTTCACTGCCCTACACTTTCTCTGTGCTCCACCTATTCATTATTTCTTTCTTTCCTTCAAGCCCCTAGCAACCACTGATTCCTTTACTGTCTCCATGGCTTTGCCTTTTACAGAATGCCTTATACTTGAAATCATACAATACTTCCAGTTTTAGCCGAACTCCATTTCTCTTTCACTTAAGAAAACATATAGGTTCACAGTAAGTCAGGGAGTTGTTATTATCAGAATATCTTGGACTTGCCCCAGACAGAATGTGAACAAAACTGATGACTGAGCTTTGCCACTTAAAACACTCAACCACATGTTCCGCTGTGGTCTTTTCTCTTTATGGCTAACCGAGATGGCACCCACCAACAGTCTTGCTCCTGAAGATAGCAGAGGGGTCAACAGCCTGACCCTGAGATGACTGCATGCAGAGATGATTCCACCAACCACAACACTTGAGTTGGGGCATTCTATGAGCAACAAATAAACTTCTACCATATTTGAGCTAATACACACTTTTATGAAAATTTATTATGGCAGCTCATATTGCTCTACCTTATATAGTGGTTAATTACATTATCACCACCAAAAATATGTTGAGATGTTGTAAAAGGATACAAAGCCAAAATCCATCATTGTACTTGAAAACTACATATTATTTGACTTGATGCTTATGGGTACAACATGATTACACATATTATGATAGAACATAACAATGGTAAACACAACTATAGTTTTGTTTGTCTTTCTGTTTGGATCACATATCAAATTTTAATACTTTCTATCATAGTGATTTGATTAGTTGTATTTTTGTTTTACCACTTGACATAAAAATTTCTCACATTCATACATATCATTTTAAAACATGCATAATATTTTATTTGATTGATACACTACAAATTTACTAACATTCTCTCATTTGTATACAGTCAGGTGTTCTAGTTTTATTTTTTTTTCAAAATAAATGTAAGGGCATAATAAATACCTTCTGTGTGTTTTCCTTAACAAATCTTAAACACAAATCACTAGGTCCATTTTGCAAATATTTTTATGACTTGATATATGTTTTCCAAATTAATTTATTTTAAATGTTCTTCCAAATGACTATACAAGAATAAGTGAGTTGTTAGGCCAGGTTCACAGCAACTTCTCCAACATTAGGACTTAGAATTTCCAAATGAGTAAAATGCATTAATCTTGTGGTAATGACCATGAGAATAAGGTAACATCTTCTGTGTATTCACAGGAATCATAATTCATCTAGCTAAGCATCTGCAGCATTAAAGTGCTCAAGAAACACTTGCTGAATGAATGCATACATTAATGAATATATGTGTTTTGGTATCTCAGTACATTAAATAGTCTGGAGTATTTTTAAATTGCTCATCACAAGGAGTAGGTGAGTCATCACACGAGGACCCGGCCAAGCCCACGGGGCTGGATCTCCAGAAATCACTTCTGAGGCTGTTTATTTCACTTGAAGCAACCCAGCACAGGAAGAAACACAAAAGAGCCTCTGAGATAACTGCTTTAAAAAGAACAAAGAGTCAAGCTGGAAGGCCAGCAACAAGCATCAAGGTCAAAAGTGGGAGTGTTTGCCTGGGTCATCTGTGAGATTGGCCTCTTGGCACTCTTTAGGGTTACTGCCTCTTGCTATTTACATGGTTCTGTGGAAGCTGGCATGTGTTTTTATGACTCTGACCTCACCCCAATACCAAGGTATAGTTGATTTGTTTATGGTGGACACATGAGCCACGAGACAAGTGAATCCTTTCCAAGGGAATTGGGAGAATAGAATGTGAGATAAATTTCTTTGTTGGAATTTGTAGTTTTACGAGTAGGGCCTGGAAGCTGAGGATGTGCAAATATTCTGCCAAGGGGAATATTATATAAGGAGATTCTTTTTAATACATGTGGTGTTTGCCTATTGTAAGGGTCCAAATTTCCCAAGTTATTTATATTGGGAAGCATGTGAAAGCTTCAGTATACTAAAATACGCCAATAAGAATTGTTTTCTAACACCATCCCTTTATGTTTTTCTCAGCTGGAAATATGTAATAATTTGAGTCTTCCCTCGCAGTTTCTTGGGATTCTGCTAAGTGAGCAGAATTCTCCTTACACTGTTTTAGAGATTTAATCAGAATTCAATTAAAATGTCCTTACATCAACTCCTGTTTCAGAAGGTGAGGGGTAGACATAAAATGGTCTCTTACCATTATGGGTATGTTCCCAACATAGTATCTCCCACTTGAGATAAACGGTCTCTTTCTTTCATACTCAAGGTGAGTAACCATGATATTTGCTGTGGTGAATTGTGTTAATTTTTTTAACTGTTTAACCATTTAATTTATTGTTTTTAGTGTGTTGTTTTGTTTAACTTTTATTTTAAGTTCAGGGGTATATGTGCAGGTTTGTTACATAGGTAAACTTGTGTCATGGGGGTTTGTTGTATAGATTATTTCATCACCCAGGTATTAAGCCTAGTACCCAGTAGTTATTCTTCCTGATTTTCTCCCTTTTCCCAGACTCTATCCTCTGATAGGCCCCAGTGTATATTTGTTCCCAGAAGTTCTTATCGTTTAGCTCCCATTTATAAATAAGAACATGCAGTATCTAGTTTTCTGTTCCTGCATTGGTTTTCAAAGGGTGATGGCCTCCATTTCCATCCATGTCCTTACTGATTACTCCATGAGGCCCTTGTCCACTGGGCTTCTCTGTGATGTTCTTCCCTGTAAGAGCACTATTCTTTCTGTTCCTTGGTCGTCAAACTTCTCATAACTTGCTTTAGTCAGTGGAACATGAGCATAGGTGATGTATGCCATGTCTGAGCAGAAATGTTATAAACAATTGTGAGATTCAGTCATTGCTCCCTTCCCTCTGAAATATATTGGGGTTATTTGTTACTCTACCATAACCTAGAGAAAACTGCCCTTATGACAGCCAATGACTATTTTTCCCTTCTCACTTGAGCCAGTGATACAGGATCTTCTATTCTTTAATAGAGAGAAGACAAAATAGCTGCATGTGAAAATTCTCAAGATACCATCCAAGTTAAAAAGCCTACAGAATATCCTGTGCTTTTGTCTCATTTCCTTGTTAAAAATTATATAAATTCTTTCCTGGGGAAAACATGGATTAAGCCTTGCTGTATCATATCCTCTTAATGACAGCTTACCAATTCCATATGTTCAAAAAAGAAGACAAAGTCATATGACAAATAGCTCAAACTTCTCTCAGTCTGATTAGGCAGGAATGACCAAGACACCATGGCATATTCAATTTTTTCTTGTTGCTTGTGAACAGATGGGAGCTATGCTATTTAAGGAATAGTAAATTCTGGCATTTGGCCATTATCCAAAGCAAACTGAAGGAAGGGGCAGTATTCATGTGGCTCAGTAACAGAAGATAACTAAAAATAGGCACCCAGCCCAAACCCAGCAATGCTGTGAGTTGCTAGGCAAGAATGCTTTTTCCATAGCACTTTAGGGTCCTCCATTCACAAGTTTTCCATTGGCTATAAATTTGTCTACTATATTTATTTCATTGCTGTGTCTGATTAACATCCATCTCTATGGCCTCTCCATTTTATATTAATTTGAGATACAAATTAAGATAACTTACAAACTGAAGCCAGTCTGGTGTTTCTCAACCAATTGAGACTAAGTGTGATGCTCTTATCTCTCAGAAGTATCTTCCAAATGCTACTATTAATATTTCATTCTGAAAAGCAACCTTTTCCTCTAGCTACAAAAGTTACACTATAAACTTAAAGGTGTGGTCCTCTGAGTGTTAATGATATTAACATTAGAGTCCTCTGAGTGTTAATGATATTTATTATTGAGCAATTGCTAGAATTGCTGTCTTTTTCTACAAAGGAGTAGTTGAATATGCAATATTAGTTTCTTAGAGCAAGCTCATATTTCTCTATCTATGCTGCAGTGAACATGATTTTAGACTTCCAGCCAGAGGAGTAAAACAAGTCTCTGAGAACCAGTGTATATATAAGCATAGTGCTGGTAAATGGAACAGGTTATGGGAAGAACAAAATGAACTGGAACTCCTGAAGCTCACAAGTGGCTATTCTACCATTCTCAGCTGACCTCACTTCTTTATATATATTGGAAATGATGTTCATAAAATCATACCTTAAAATGAAATAAACAGGCTGACTATAGTGGCTCAGGCCTGTAATCTCAGCACTTTGGGAGACTGAGACAGGAGGATTGCTTGAGTGCAGGAGTCTAAGACCAGTCTGGAAAACATATTGAGACCCCATCTTTATTTTGATAAATTAAAAAAAAATTAAAAATGACATAAACAAACTACAAACACATGATACAACATGGAAGAAACACACAAAATTAATATTGGACAAAAGAGACCAGACAGGAAAAAATGCCCAATGTATAATAGCGTTAATAAAGTTCAAAAGCACCCAAAAGCAATCTGTATTCTTTGCAGAGAAAGGCGACACTAGATATTGGGGTGAACATGAGGAGGCCTTCAGGGTTAACACTCATATTTTATTTCTTGATCCAAGTGATAGTCACACAGATGTGTTCCATCCATGATGGTTTCTCAAAGTGTATAGTTAGAATTTTTGCACCTTTCTGCAGACACATTACTCTTTAATAAAAAAGGGGAAAATAAACATACTCCATTACTAAAGGCACAATCTTGGGTGGCAATTTATTATTAGCTATGTAGCTATTATCTTCTTAATATATGAACTTGTGAACTGTATGTTATGATTTATTTTGAAACGCTGCTTTGTACTTCTGTAAGTCCATTAAACCATATTTTATTCTTTTGATAGCTCTTTCTAACCAATTGACAACCTCTGTCTCTTGAATATGCGCAAAGTCTGACCTACAATTAAATGTGGACTGACTCACACATTTCAAACCACACTAAGGCATTGCTTATTGATTTCTATAACCTCACCGTCCTTGAAGTTAAGCCGACTGATTCTTATGTGTTCCAGTCATTGAGAACATTTATGTCAATTTGACCTAATTCTTTATTTCATGGAAATTTTAAATATTAGACAGCTGCAGTGAAATCTGGTTAACTTTCCTTTCCCAACACGATTTAGCTCCGTGTAGATTCCTTAGCACAGTTCGATTTTTTGCTGCATACACTTCAGGATCTTATTCTTAAAATGTCTATGCACTTTCCCATTTGTTATTTATTTATTTTTGAGGCATGGTCTTGCTCTGTCGCCCAGGCTGGAGTGCAGTGATGTGGTCACGGCTTACTGAAATCCCTGTCTCCTGGGTTCAAGAGATTCTTTTACCTCCACCTCCCAAGTAGCTGGGACCACAGGTGTGCACCACCAAATCTGGCTAACTTTTGTATTTTTGGTAGAGATAGGGTTTCGCTATGTTGGTCAGGCTGGATTCAAGCTCCCAACCTCCAGAGATTCATCCACCTCAGCCTCCCAAAGTGCTGGGATTATGGGTATGAACCACTGTGCATGGCCCCATTTGTTATTTCAATTATATTAGACTGATTATTTACCTGACTTGAGATTATTTTAAAATGGAATTCATTTTGAGTTTGCTACCACTTAGGGTACTACAAATACTTACTAAATATTTTGTCTGTTAACAGAAACATTTAATGTATAGTTAGGCATAGTTGAATGAGATCTAGTGTACTTTATAATTCTGTCCTCATATTAGAAACCTTGAGGTTGACTTAGATGCTCTACACACCAATTAACATTAACATTTGTTTTTTCTCATAGATTCACTTACCCAGTAACTATACCATTTCTATAAAGCTCCATTTCCACCTATATATGTTGTGCAGATATGTGATTCGGTGTAATTGAAATTAAAACCCATAGTTGATTTCTGGCATGGAAGCTGAGTTATCTTCATTTCTCCAGAAATCCTTATGAGTGATTTCCAGATATGCTTCAAAGAGGAATGGGTTTTCTTTCCATGTCCTGTAAGTATCTATAGCCAGGGAAATTTGGGCCAATTAAGTCATAATGACAGCCATGATCATAGTAGCTTGTCACTAGAAGGAACAGGATTAGGGATCCATGCCAGAAAAGTAAACTTTTGGTCAAGTAAAATTCCTTAATATTCAGTAATTTGGGGACATAAAATTATATTTTTCCTGGGCTCTAAAGCATTACTTCTTTTTGCAGAATTAAACTATTACATATTGTCTGTATGGACAAAGAAAATTTTCATTTTTTACTTAATATTTTTGATGAATCAAAAGTCATGAGTCCTTGATTTCATTTAATCAAGAAGAAATGTTATGTGTTCATTATTTTTAAAAAGTTTTTGTTTGAATTACTATGAGTTTTTTCATATAAATGTACTAAATAAGTAAGCTTCACTTTTACTTCCCCCACTTGGGCTTCAACAAAGAAATGTTCGAGTCTTATATAGTAGTGCCTCCATGGTTATGATAAAATATACCTGAAGCAGAAGGGTGATGGGAATTATAGATCAAATTTATTTCCTTCACTTAATTTTTTTCTATTTCTTGGTCTTATCTGCTAGGAGGCAAGTGACTATGGAGATAGCATCATATATAAGACAGGTCCCAAAAGAAAGTTTCTATTAATAGACTCAAACCTGCTAACAGTTTAGAGTGGGGAGAAATTCAATCTGGGATGTAAGTAATCTATTCCATAGTCCCACTAAATTCATTGCTTGAAGGTGAGAGCAAATAAAAATTTTGTGTTTTATATATTCATATTGTGAACCCATCCATAGACAATAGTAATTGTGAAGTCTGTTTCCTAAGCAGATATAAGATCAGAGATTCTGTATATTTGAATAACATTCTGCACAAGACTACACATGGTTGACGCTGCCTTGCTGTCTTAACTAGAAAAGTGTTTCTATAGACTGAATAAGAATATTACATATAAAGACATTTATTTTTATGTGGAAGGCCTAATATGTCCCAGCAATGGATATACAAGTATTGCTATATGTACAAAAAGATAATCTAACTCATAATGAGAGAAATGACAGTTACAGCCATCTAGGATCCTATTTTTTTATATATAAGACTAATGATATCAAAACATTTAATAGCATTATGTTAAACATGGAGGGAATACAAATTGTTACAACTTATATGGAATGTAATCTCACAATAGTTATCAAAATGACAGTGCATTTGTACTATGGCCCACATTTCCCTTTCTAGGAATTTATTTTACAGATGTACTATGTAAAATCATATATATAGAATATTCATTGAGCATTATAATTGTAATGGCAAAAGACCAAAAGCAACTTAAATGTCAATCAATATGAAAGAAATTAAATATAGAAAGGTACATTTATACAATAAAACAATGCACAGTCATTCAAAAATAATCAGAGAAGCTTTTTATGTATTGAATTGGAATGGATACATATGGTATTAAAGCAAGGTGCTGAATAGTGTGTGTAATATACCACCATTTATGCAAAAAAGGTAAGAATAATGAGGGTTTGCTCATATAACATAAGTATAGTGTTAAGTATAAAAAATCTATGGTGGAATACATGAGAAACTGATAAGGCTGGCATCCCTGAGGAAAAGTATATAGGGAACAGATAGGGATAAAAGGAACAATTTTCATTACCTATTCTTTTATTTGTTTTCAATTTAAAAATTTATGAATAGATTACTTACTCAAAAATTAAACACAGGACAATAAAGAAAATAATATATTTTCCTCATTGGTGATCTCATTTAGGTAAGATTTAAAATATCAGCCTCATATTAGACATAATTCCAGATCCAGAACAATTACAGTCAGCACAAACTCACTTAGCTTCCAGACATCCACAATGAATATGCAGGAACTATCTGTCTTTGTATTCAACTAATCGGTGATTTAAGGGCTAGTCAGTTGGATGTCTTACGCAGTTCCTCTCACTCTTAAACCCCATTCTTGCTTTCAATCCCTTCTTCTGGGTCATGGTACAGTTTCATATTTATAATTGTAATGGGGTGGGGACAATTCCAGAAGTTTTGTTTCATGTCCTATCATCAACCCTGCTTGGTATCCACATTTCAAATTCAAGCCACAGTTTCTCCTTTCTGCGGTTATTCAAATACACACTAAGGGTGAGGTAAATCCACCCCAGAGGATATCTTTAGTCCTTTGTATATAACATCCAAAAATATATCACAATTCATAAACTGAATTCTTGCTTGTCCAACTCTGTCGTTGGGCCCAAAAGGCCCTCTTATGATCATAGAATTACTGCTTCCTCTGAACCTACATCTGAAAGCCCCTAAGATGATTATATTTATATATTTTCCCCAAAATACCTGGGCTCAGGCATAAGACCATCTTTCTGCAAAAACTCGATATTGTATATGGAACGAACACACATATTTATTCTTCTCCTTAGACTGGGACATTTATCCTTCCCATTAGACCAATGAGGCCAGAGAGGATAAATTGAAATTCATTTTCTTTAGCATTATCACTTAAAGTTGTAAGAAGGTACTAATACAGCCAATTATCAAATTGTTTTTCTCTTTGCTAGTTATACACACATGTAGTATAGAAAAATACAAAACGAAAAGCTTTAATTCAGGCACAGGAAGCACATTTTTAACCCATACCAGGAACACAAGAATTCTGTGGATTTTGTCTTTATTTTAATATAGATATGATACTTTCAAATTCTGCTCACTTAAAAACTCCCATAGACTTATTCTAACGGAATGAGAAGGAAGAATCCTATTCTTGCCTGACTGATTCCTGTAGCCAACATCACTTGTAAACCTCTGACAGGATTGCTAGTTCACTAAAGCACAGTGCATTCGCTTCACATGCTGCTATTCCACATGTGAGCTTTGCCTGAGTGTTGGCTGCTCGGTGTGTGGGGAAGGTCAGCTTAGATATTGCTGTTTTTTTTTTTTTTTTAAGTTCTGGGATACATGTGCAGAGTGTGCGAGTTTGTTACACAAGTATGGATGTGCTACAGTGGTTTGCTGCACCTATCAACCCATCATCTAGGTTTTAAGCCCTGCATGCATTAGATATTTGTCCTAATGCTCTCCCTCCCCTTTCCTCAGACCCCCAGACAGGCCCCGGTGTGTGATGTTCCCCTCCCTTTGTCCATGTGTTCTCATTGTTCAACTCCCACTAATGAGTGAGAACATGGGGTGTTTGGTTTTCTGTTTCTCTGTTAGCTTGCTGAGAATGATGACTTCCAGCTTCATCTGATATTGCTGTTCTTTATGCATGCAGTTGGCCCCTTGTTCTCAGAGACAAATGCATTTGCAAGTTTTCAGTAGTTTCTTTTTCCCCCTTATTAAACTCAGCTACTGGAGTGACAGTTTTCCACATACTTGACTTGTTTTAGTTATATCAGAGTATTCTTTAGAAGCCTTCCCTATTATCTTGGGGTTGGCACTATCATTGAAGTTAATAATCCTGCAGCCTGAGAACCATCTTTCACCTATGTGGGCAGAGGGAGGAGAGAAACCTGGAAGAGATCTGCTTAGCTGCCCACTCATTCCCTTGCCTTCCCTATCACAGTGGTCCTTTAAGATAACTGTGGCCATTTAGTCACATTCCTTCACAGTTCTATAAGTCTTTTCTCTCACTAAGTCTTCTGCTTACAACTTGATGTTCATACTTTTAGTCCTTGACTACCGCTTGCCTTCCTGTTCAATATCAGCAAGTTTGACCTTGGCTGTAATTAAATGAAAGACAAGTACACAGGAAGATGTATCCTGATCCCACCAGTCTCTGAGGGATTGCTGTGGTAGGAAATCCAAACATAAATTGTGAAAATCCATAAAGTTTTCAGTACAATCATGTCAATTTTTCTTTCTTTCTTGTTTCTTTTCTTTTTTTTTTTTAGACAGTCTCACTTTGTCTCCCAGGCTGGAGTGCAGTGGAATAGTCATGGCTCACTGCAGCCTGAACCGCCCAGACTCAAGTGATCCTTCCACCTCAGCCTCATGAGTAGTGAGTAGCTAAGATCACAGATGCACGCTATCATGTCCTGCTAATTTTGTTGTTGTTGTTGCTGAGGCGTCTTATAATTTTGCCTAGGCTGGGCTCAAACTCCTGAGCTCAAGCCTCCTGCCTTGACCTCCCAATGTGCTGGGATTACAGGCATGAGCCACTGTGTCCAGCCAATCATGTCAAGTTTGTTTCTTTCCCAAGATATTAGTTTGAGGTCCCTGAGTTTGGGAATATTTTGAAATATATCTTTATTCCTAGTATCTAGCCCAGTGCTTGACACATAGTGGGGATTTAGCAAATGTTTACAGAGGAATGCATTTGTTTCCTCTGTTCTCTCTATTCATGTACTTGTTAGGCCAGCATGATTTCCTCTTCAGAAATCAGGTTGTCTTAGGTTAGAAAGTGTACTGTGTACAGTGGTCTGACTTCTGCAATGACTCCTCAGCTATAATTTTCATAGTTTCATGTAGGACTCTTCTCACGTTCAAGGTCTTGTTGGCAAACTCTCATCCTCCAGTATCATTATACTTATAAAGAAAGGTTTTTGCATTTTGGCTAAGAGTTCAACAATTTCACCGTTGGGTTAATTTAAAATTTTCAGCAGCTACCACTGGCCTCATGGATCTAACTACGTTTAGTCAGCTTATAATTTTCAGAATGCCTAAACATTTGCCAGTGTTTGCTCAAGTACCTTCAGCCTGTACATGTCAGAAATCAATTTGGAAGTATGAAAACATTTAATAACTTTCTCTTTAAAAGTGTTGACAGATAATTTATTTATTCTCTCTGTTATCTGTTCTTTTTCTTTAATATGCCCTGTTTAATCATGATCATCAAAGTGATTGTTTTCTGTATTTAAAGAAATCCTTTTTATATGAAGAACAAAGGCCTTGTCATCTTCATTTCACATTTATACCATGACTGCCATAACCTTTTTCTTTTTCTTTCTTTTTTTTTTTTTGAGACAGAATCTTGCTTGGTTGCCCAGGCTGGAGGACAGGGGCATAATCTGACTCACTATTACCTCTGCCTCCTGGGCTCAAGCAATCCTCCCACCTCAGCCTCCTGAGTACCTGGGATTGCAGAGGAGCGCTACTACACCTGGCTAACTTTTGTATTTTTTGTAGAGATGGGGTTTTGCCCTGTTTCCTAGGCTGGTCTTGAACTTTTGGGCTCAAGCAATCCACCTGCCTCAGCCCCCTAAAGTTCTGAGATTATAGGTATGAGCCACTGTGTCCAGACTACCTGCTACTTTCTAATGTACTAAAATTATTTTTACTTTGCCTATATTGATATTTTTTGGAAAAAAAAGGGAATATTTTCAGGATAATTCATTTTAATTTTCCAGCTAAGGATGCCAGGGTTTTCTTGTTTAAATATCTAATAATCTTGACAGTATATTTAATCTCAAGGTTCTAATCAGGTATCTTGAGAAACTTTCCAGAATCTGTGTACATTAATGGATTTTATATAGTTTCCATAAAAATTTCCAAATTTTGTTTCCTCATTCATTGAAAAATATATATTTATAGGCAGATGTATTGATATAGTATAATGGATTTCAGCAAGACTTGTGACAAGATGTTTGATGGTATAAATACTCTCAAACAGAGCACCATCGGGATAAACAATTACACAGGTGGATAAGTTTGAGGAGTTGGTTAAAAAAAATCCCTAAGTGCTTTGAACGTAGCATGCATGAAAGAATTGAAGGATTGAGTCGTCTTTAAGGAAGGAATCTGGAGTCAGGACAAAGGGCTCTGCAACTAACATTGTACTAATTTAACAAGAGTTCAGGTAACTAACATTATCTTGGGTCTCAAAAACAGTAACATAAAAATAAAAAGAATCAGACTCTGTTCTTATCATATCTGCAGAGTACTCTTCCTTCTGGATCCCGGTATAAGTATTTTTTTAATTTAGGAAGAACGCTGTCAGCGTATTAGGGTATATATTGCTAGATGACAACTACTTTAAAAACAAGATGAAGTGACCAAAGTGGGAACATGGACAATAACTTGAAATATTTGTGTGACATCACATGACATAGGGATTCATCTAACTTAACTCTGGAAAAAATACCTAGGGTCGATAATTAGAATTTAAGAGGCTGCCAAGTTCAGTCCCACATAAAAAGTGTTTTAAAGATCATTCCAACAAAATAGTGATTTAGCCTTGTTAGACAATTAGCTCCCTGCCATTAGACCTATTACAGCAGACACTGAATAAAACTTGTCAGAAATTCCATCCAGTTGGAAGTTAAGATAAATTTATAATTTTCCCCTCCAAATTAAAGATAGCATGATTTTGATGCTTCCAGGTTGATTAATTCCATTTTCCACTTCTAAGGAGGTAAGGCTGATCTGAAGTGCTACACTCACTTTCGAAATCTGTTCACAGGAACTCCCCATACTTACCTGACAGAGCTGTCCCCATCACAGAGATGGCTGGGAGCTAATACTCCCTGGACTCTCATCTTTAGAGGAAATATTAAGGAACGTAGCACACTCACAAGGGCCTGAACCTGAAGCTGAACCTGTGAGAAGGCTGCTGGTTGACTTCTTTCTTAATCAGCAGATGCAAACATCTACCGCTGGAGGACTACGTTTTACAGCTGATACTTCTAGGGAAGCTGACGCAGACACTTTCGGCTCGCTGACCCACCTCCATTTTCAACACTCTGCTCCGCCACTGCCCTCTGGGTTGTCATGAAACAGAAGCAGAGTCCTGTGCTAAGGTTCCTGCGAAAGCCGTTGCTTTCCTGATGCAGGCATTGCTACTTCCTCCTTCTAAACGACTTAGTCATGAAAGCTGCTGATGGAGCTGCAGCGGCAAATATAAGGCCAGTCATGAGTAAAAGCCCCTGGGGAACTGCAAAGACATCAGCACTGGCAACAACTGCCTTACAAACGCTCATCGCCCATTCGTTCAATCATCTCTGCTCAGACATTTCTGTCACCAGCAGCTGAAAACATTTCTGATAGAGAGTGATCCTTCATGCTTTCCCCCTTTGGGAATGTAATATTTCTAGTCATATGACTGTATAAGCATCCTATGCAACTACTTCCTTAAAGCCATCCTCATTGGTAACTGAGAGGTCTGAGGAACATATAGAACATTCATGGGAATCATAGAATCTTAGTGGTCAGAAAGAATCTTCAGAGCTCATCAAGTTATTTTTAAATCTCAGAAGTATAGAAACTGTCTTCTATTAAGAACCCAAATAAATGTTGTCTTAGTCCATTTAGGCTATTATGGCAGAATACCACAAACTGGGTAGCTTATAAACAACAGAAACTTATTTCTCACCCTTCTGGAGGCAGGGAAGTCCATGGTGATCAAGGCAATGGAAAATTCAGTGTCTATTAAGGATCCACTTTTTGGTTTTTAGACATAGACTCTGTCCTCACACAGTATAGGATGTAAGGGAGCTCCCTAGGTTCCTTTATAAGGGCACTAACCCCACTCATGAGGCCCCTGCCTTCATGACCTAATCCCCTCTAAAGGCCCCATCTCCTAACATCAGCACTTTGAGGCTTAGAATTTCAACATGTGAATTCTGGGGGGACACAAACTTTCAGATTACAGCAAATGGTCATTCATTTATTCAAACAGTAATTCATAAAACATTGATTGAGTGGCTACTAGATTGAATGCCTTCATTAAAGGATCTCAGTACTTGATCAAGGTAGTTTTTGAATAGCTCTGATTGATAAAAATTCTTTTATAAGCCAAAACATTTTGATTTTACATGGGATATCATTTTTTAAAAATTATACCTTGGTTGTATAGAGTGTATAATTTCTGAAATAGCTATTGCTATAATTTACAGGAAAAATAACTTACCACATTGGAAACAGCTCATAGAGTTTACTAGCTATACGAATTTGGGGAAGTTATTTAGACTGGCTTTTCTCTGTTTGCTCCCCTGACCTTCCTCACACTCTGTCCACTCTTTATACTAAATTTTCATTGTGCACCAACTAGACTCCCTTGGCTACTGTCATGGGGGGCACTGGTTAGTGGAGGCATCTGCTGGAGTTTGGAGGGTGGGAGGAGAGGGAGAAGACAGGTGAGAGTATTGCTACTGCAGTAGACTTGCTTATTCTCCGTTGGTTCTGCCAGTGTCTGCATCCCTCTGCAGCCTTCTTTAGGACACTGTTTCTTCTCTGACCTTCCTGTGGCTCTAGTAACATCCATCTCTGCCCTTTCTCCTTTGGGCCAGGACTAGATACATGGCAGTAGCTCCCTGTGGTTGCACATTCTGGTTGATATTATTGTATTTCCTTTTCATGTTACACTTCCCCTTCTAAGTTTTCTTTTTCCTAATTTCTACCCTTGAAAATTGTCACTTTTGAACATATCATCTGTTTCATATTGGGTCCCCAGTTGCTGCATTATTAACTCTGTGCCTCAGTTTACTCATATACGTGAGGATACTAATAGCTACATCAAAGAGATCTTGTGAAACATTAAATGAGATTAGCTCTGAAATACTGCATGATGTCTGACATATAGTAACTGTTCCATAAATGTAAGACTGACTATATTAATATTAATCAGCATAGTAAAGAGCGAATTGAGAGCATTCTTGCCATTTCTACATACTGGCAGAAACTATTTAAATATAAATATAGCCTAACATGTAGGAGTAGCGAGAACATACAGTAATATTAATGGCTGCAAGTATAAGAAGCATTGCTTCTCTTAAGATTCTTACTCTCCCCTACCAAGCCCATCTATCTTTTTCTCCCTGGGTGTCTGCTCATTTAAGGATGAGTAATAGGTAATGCTTCACTAGCTGAAAGCAGTGCCACCTTCATTCATTTTATCACCAATATAATTACCTGACTAAATGCAATTTAAAACACGTAGCACTACCATGGATTACTATATATATATATATATATATATATATATATATATATATATATACACATATGCCTTTTCTTGATATTTGGAAAGCTCCTTATGCACTTTCTTGCCAATGTGTAAATTCTTCCCTTAGAATTTGCACATACCACTTTGTATCATTTATGAATTTTTTCATAGTTGCTTTCCTATTGCTCTTCTCTCTGTAACTTTTCTACCCACATCACTTTTAGATTGTTCTTCACATACTAGGCACTCAATAGATGTTTGCTGAATGAATGGCACATATAATAAGTTAGCAGGGACTATTAGTTTTATTTGGGATCCAGAGTAAGACACAGATGGCTTGGCAGATGGCATGTGAGGTCATGCAATGACCTCCCAGGGAGCCTGAAATTATTCACCAAAAGCCATTGCGTCACCACTGTGACCAGCTTCAGCACTCCTGTGAATCTGAGCAGACACATTAGCTAGCAATAGAATGATTAATAAGGGAGAATTCTACATCGGACCCCCTGCTGAAAAAGACAATATACAGAACTGAGAGAAGTAATTGCCTGAAGACACCAGCATAGATCAATGAGAGACGTATCTTAAGTTGAACCATGATCAGGGTCAAACACACAAAAAATGATGTAGTATTTTTTTTTCTTTTAACTGAGATCTTTTGGAGTTAGATGTTGAACATGCTAAAGGAATGGACAAGCAAGAAAAGGTGGTTATGATGGATTTAAAGTCATGGTTGAAAACATACCAGCAAATAAATCCAAGGTCTAATGAGAATTTCTTCACTGAGATCACATTGATTTATATTTACTGCAGTCATTATTCAAAAGATATGCAGCAACTCAAGGGATGTAGCTACATCATACTTCCTGACTTATTTGTCATGGTGCAAAGGAAACACACTTGTAGTATTAACCTTCCAAACCTTCATTTCTGATGCAAGGAAAACTTCAATACTGAATGCCTTGCTGTGCATGAAACGTGACATATTTCTTTGTGTAGAACTGTTATGTCACTGCCTAAAATGCTCCGCTCTTCTCTTTGTCCATGTAAATCCTGAATGAGAAGTCTTCTATGGCTACACTAAGACCAGCATAATTGTTCCTTCTATGTACTTATGTGAAAATACCTTTGCACAATAGATTTTGTCAGCAGCCTGAATAAATAACATCATCTGGAAACTCACGTATAGCTGGCTAAAATTATTTTAATGTATTCCAATCAATATGTGGTTTCTCCAGTCTTTCATTATTTTTCTTCCAGTATTCATGGCAGTACTGGAGATGTTAAGGGTTACTTGGCTCTATTTCTATTCTCTTCCTATTTACAGCATGGTGCATACCTTCTGGTGGATGCTTTGAGGTACTGTACAGAACATGAAATGAAGAACTTACTCACCTAGTTTCTTGGAGTGATAGCAGGCAGCATCAGCTGTCAACCCCCCTTGGAGGTGGCCTCAGCTGAAGACAGTACCCTTACCAAGTTGGGTGGGGAGACAGTTTTCCTCCCTAACCAAGACTGCTGTGAAGGGCTATTCTTTCTTTGGGACTTCCCATGGAGATGGGTGACGCTTTAGCTGAGGCTGCATTGTTGCTCCATTTTTAACTCTGCCCAATCTGCTTTCTTTCTGCAGGTAGTGATTCCAAGAGCACTCCCTAAACATCCTGCAGGCTAATTTCTGTCTGAGAATCTGCTTCTCAGGGACCCCAATTCATGAGAGGTGGTGGCAGTAGTGGCCCAAAAGAGCACACACAGGAATAGCATTTGAAGCCGGATCCCACAGCTGCCTGTCAGGCAGTAAGGATCCTGTCACTGGTGGAAGGTACAGCATAGAGAGCCCCTGGCACAAGATAAGAAGCCATATAAACTGCAGAGGAGAGGGATGGCAGACAGGTAGAAGGGAACACACTGGATGATATCCAGTATTTGACCAATATGGGAAAGATAGTAACTGTAAGGAGGATAGAGTTGGGTGGCTCTTGTTAAGCTTGATTGATGCTGTGGAAAAATACCACAAAAAGATGAATTACAGCCTTCGTTCAAAAGCTAAGCTTGAAATCTCTTTTATAGTATAAAAGAGACTCATCTCCTGCAGCAGGAGGGCAGAGAAACTGAGGACTAGGCTCAGGACCAAAGAACAGTTAAACCCCTCAAAATGTCTAAATCCTACCATGGCAAATCTGCTGTGCTAAGATGAGGGCTCCGATTGAAATAAACTGGAGACTTGACCCAAAGAATGCGGTTGGTGCCCTAAAAACTTTGAATCCCTAGATCCTCTTGAGTCCTCTGAACTTTCAAAAAGAGTTACTTTTCCTAATTAAAGAGTAGGTACCTCCCTCCATTTAAAAATGATGCAGAGGCCTCTCCAAGGCAGTATGTGTTCACTCATTTCCCTAGGATCAACTCCCTTCTGTCTACCACGGCAACAACTAGGGCTGAGGTATAACCTCATCTAGTAATATGCTGGGTCTGACAAGTAAGGAAAGATCCTGCTATCGTGTGTCTGGAGGAGCTGGGATGTGCATATGGTCTAGGACCTGGGCTGTGCTTGATCAGGTTGGGCATGACATAATGGTTGGATAGAGGAGAGTGTATTTAAATCTTGCTTAGGATATGTGACTTAACACCCTGAGAAAGACTTGGGGAGATGGTGAGGATAAGCAGAAAGTGATAGATGACACATGAGGAATAAATGCCAGAATTTTCATGACATATAGTGTAAAAAGAGACTAAAAGGCTCAGAGATGGTTTGTTCTCACTCATAGGCGGGTGTTGAACAATGAGAACACATGGACACAGGGAGGGGAGCATAATGCCGGGGTCTGTTGGGGGGAACTGGGGAGGGACAGCGGGAGGTGGGGAGTTGGGGAGGGATAACATGGGGAGAAATGCCAGATACAGGTGATGCGGGGGGGAAGGCAGCAAACCACATTGCCATGTATGTACCTATGCAACAATCTTGCATGTTCCTCACATGTACCCCAAAACCTAAAATGCAATAAGATATATATTTTTAAAAAGGCTCAGAAATGTGGACATGGTAGGATGAATGTACTAGGAATATATTACTCAAGGGTAGAAGTTCCTCAGGTGACCATGTTCCATAGAAAAGCCCAGAGGATACGTCACTCACCAAAGCAATGGAGAATGTACTGGTGCAAGGGGCATCAGCATCAGTACAATGTTCAAGGTGGCCACCCTCTGTAGGCTAGGGCTAATGGTGAGTCTTGCCAGTACAAAACTGGCTCACTATTGTGGTGGGGATACAAAGACCCTTGAGACAAAAGAGTCCATCAGCAGCACTTGATAAAAAGTTTGGTAGACACATTTTAATGAATGGCAAATTTGGAAAGGGAGCGAGGTGTGGTCTGACTCTCAGAGAGTTATGGAAATGGTTGACGGAACATGGTGTCCTTAGTAAAATGGTAACTTAATAAAAGTACTACTAAAACCATGTAATTAAAAGAAATCACAAATGAGAGATTGGGCAGTTGAGGGAAGTTGCCCTCCACAAAAGTTACAATCTCATGAGTAGATCTGAGCTAGTGTTAGACCTGGGGTCTACTGACTGAATGAAAGGCCTGACCCCAGGAGGAAGGACCCTGAAACACCACAGGAAGTGCACATGTTGTGATGCCCTCAGGTTTTCCCTAGTCCATAGCTTTAAACCACCAAGTTTTGGAATGATTACACTGCGGTAGGTAACAGATACAGCTACTCCAATCATTCTGTGCCTGAGCCCACCAAGCAAACACTGGGGCAACTGAGGAAGGATTCAGAGTGATTCATCTTTCTCCTGATTTCCACAGTGGAGGCCTTTGGTGAGAATTCGTGTGGTGAACACCCATCTTCATAGGCTGAATGTGCTCATAACATTTTTCCAAACTTTGTCACAAATCCCCTCTCTCCCTGCCCCCATCCCCCAAATTCCTGACCATTAAGCCAAACCATTAGATCGTCACAAATTGGTATGGATCTTGATTTTAGGCTACCTCTTTCGAGGCAAAGAGGACAGTGACATCTATTGCCCAAGGTTTTGCCCACTGATGAGACTTTCTTTGTCCACTGCCTTTTAAGTCAGAGGATGTGACTCTGCAGTGATCCGCTTCCAGCTGATACTCGCATACTGAGCAGAGTCATTTGTAAACACATAGCTGTGGGTGGAGGAGGAGGTGATGTGCCAGGACATGGATCCATGCCGTAGACATGGATTTGAGGTTTGAATGTCTCATTTGCCCTTTCAGCTGTCAAGTGCTATTAAGAGCCCTCATCTTATCTTGCCCTGAAGCCATTCAATATCTTATGCCCTTCATTTGGCCTTGGTGACATTCCCCAAACTATTGCCTTTGGTGGGTAGTCATTCATTCCAAAGGAACTTGGATGATAATTTCATTAGCTGTTTTGTCATGGTAGGCCATGGGCTACCAGTTTCCTATTCTTAGATATTCCCTAACCCTCAGATTTCCTGGAGGTTGCGTGCTACAGCCACTCCTGGTACCATTTTTTTGTGAAGTCAGACTGTTTTCCTACCAGCAACAGAAGCTGATTTTGGCTTAATTAAGCTGAAAAATATTATATTGAACAGATGTTGGGTAACTTGAAGAATTTTGGCAAAGATAAGGAAGCACCTGGAGAATGGGCAAGTTCAAAAGGTAATTGCACAACCAAAAAAGAAAAGCAAAACAAACAAAATTAGTTCTGAGAAGCAGTCCAGTGAGACAACTAGCAATGCTGCCACCAGACATGAATGCTGCAGCTTGCACCCATGCTATCGTGGGCTCTGCCTGTCACCATGGCAACACTGCCCATCCTCCCTCTGGACACTTGATGTTGCTGCTGCTGCTTTTGCAACAGAAATAATTCCCCAGAGTCACTGCTTTTATATGTTATTAGCGCCAGACTTCAGATCCATGATTTGGTTAACTGAGCCTAGATCCATATCTGCACAGTAGGTGTCTCAGGGGCTTGGAAAACAATAAACTGGCCTTTGTGAGCTTTTTTTTTTTAGTGAAAGATGTGCTCTGATTCCTACTGTAACTCAGGTTCAGAAAATTTCCCAAACAGAGAAAAGAGGTTCAGATGTTAGACAAAGAAGAAAAAACGAACCATGTCCTCTACGAAAGATCCCTCTGAGCTTTTTATCCCTGGCCTGGTTTCCCTACCGCGTTGTATTATACATTCATCTTCTTCAAGAATCCATTGGTGTTGTAAGATCTGAAATAATACACTTCCTAAACTTGAACATGTTAGCCTGCAGCCTGAACTCCTAACATGTTCTGAAGAATAATAAAGCTGAATGAAGCTCATTTTTTTTCAGGTGAAGATGTTTGTACAAGGGGAACTCCAAATTAAAGGAAAACACATTTGCTTTGAGTATGAGAGTTACGTAAGGTTCAGTAACTAATGTCTGAAGTCAGTTCTACAGAGTTAGAAATGGGCACTGTATTGTCTAAATGAAAATGAGTTAGGAGGTTATGAAAAAGACTCATGTCAGAGCCATTAAAAATGAAGTTAACAAATTTAGATTAATAAAACTGTGGGAATATTTTTAAGATATCAGAATCTGAACTTAAGGTCTCTCATAAAAGAGTCAGTCATAATGAATGAAAAAAATAACTTTACTTTTTCCGAGACAACTTCAATTGAGATGCTTAAATGCAATTTGGCCTATGGCCTCCTTTTCATGTACAGATCTTACTAAATGTGGAGAAGAGATGAATACACACTTTACTAAAGACAGGAAAGGCAGGTTATTTTACATGTGACTGATGGCATGGGTGGCTAATAGAAAGGTGCCATACATGTATCTAGAAATTATTCCTTGCCTTACCACTTTACTTAAGTTGCTGGTTCAACAGAGGCTATAGTCAGGACATTTTTTTGAGTGGACATACAAAGTGGGCAGTGGAGTGTCAGCCAAATCTGAAAAGGTCATGGTGCATTTCAGAATCTTTGTAAGAATTGTGTAATAGGTCTGAAGTGTAGATTCTTTTTTTTTTTTTAAACAGAATCTTGTTCTGTTGCCAGGCGCCAGGCTGGAGTGCAATGGCACAATCTCCACTCACTGCAACCTCCGCCTCCCCAGTTCAAGCAATTCTCCTGCCTCAGCCTCCTGAGTAGCTGCGGCTACAGGCGCATGCCACCATGCCCAGCTAATTTTTGTATTTTTTCAGTAGAGAGGGGGTTTCACCATGTTGGCCAGGATGGTCTCCATCTCTTGACCTCGTGATCCGCCCGCCTTGGCCTCCCAAAGTGCTGGGATTACAGGGGTGAGCTGCGGCGCCCGGCCTAAAAAGTAGGTTCTAATAGCAAAAATAAATTATGCAGGTGGATCATTGATGTGCATGACAGTAGACTTTCAGAAATCAGAAAGTTATTTTCCAAGGCTGACTCATGCAGCCCTTACTAAGACATCACTCGATGGTATGTTTTCAGGTTCATATATTGTCCATTCTGAGATTCTCCCTCTTATCTATCTAGTCTATTTTTTGTTAAAGAGAAATTAAACCACAAACACAAAGAGATGGAGGAATATAAGTAACTTTTAGGTACCATTTTTCAACTTCAATAACAATCAATGTTTGGTCACTTCTACCAGTCCCATGTTATTTTGAATCAAATGCCTGACAATATAATTGGATCTGAAAATACTTTAGTCGATATCTCTAAAGGTTAATGTTTTAAAAAACAACCACAATACCACTATCACAAATAGAATTAATATTTTTTTAGTATCATCAATTATCCAGTTGATATTCTAATTTCCGATGATCTCATATAACTTATAAATATGAGTACGATTTGTTTTCAAAAAGTAGAATAAATAATTCAGATAAGATCTGTGCATTTTCAGTGGTTGCTGGTTCTTTAATCTTTCTCCATTGGTAAGTTCTTCCTTTATCTCCATCCATCTTTTCCCCCTCCTTGAAACTTATTTGGGGAAGAAACCAGTTCATTTGTCCTGTAGTGTTTCCCACAGTCTGGAGTTGAGAATTTTTGAGAACAAAGTATAGTAGTGTGTGACGTGTGAGTGTACACAGTCTTGTGCTCCTGGACCCTAAGATTAATCAGTGCCATAACAGCAAAGTGAAAATGGGTAAAACGCCCTTCTCATTACACAGTCATGCTTATCCCAGCAGGGTTTGAGGGTAGAGAGTGTGAAAAGAACATGACTAAGTGTGTTTGAATGGAATATTAATTTTGTTGTATTTCTTAGAAGCTTGACATAATGAATAGCAGCTGGATAGGAAAGAAACCTAGTAGAGAAGAGGAGGGACTGCCTCTTACAATTCAGTTGTTGAGAGAACTTTTAAGGAGAGTGTCCAAGTGAAAACAAGTGAAAAAAAAGGAAGAACATTTTTTTTTTCCAAGACGGAGTCTCGCTCTGTGGCCCAGGCTGGAGTGCAATGGTGCTATCTTGGCTCACTGCAACCTCTGCCTTTTGGGATCAAGCAATTCTCCAGACTCAGCCTTCTGAGTAGCTGGGATTATGGGCATGCACCACCACACTGGCTAATTTTGTAGTTTTAGTAGAGACGGTGTTTCTCCATGTTAGTCAGGCTGGACTCAAACTCCTGACCTTGTGATCCATTCTCCTTGGGCTCCCAAAGTGCTGGGATTCCAGGTGTGAGCCACCGTGCCTGGCCTGGAAGAACGCTTTTACCAACAGACTTGATCACGCAGGCCTCTAGATTGCAGGCACAAAATTTAACATTATCCCATTCATTCCTTCACAAATATCACAAACACACTGCCTTACTACTTCCCCTCTAGCTATGCTCAGTTTTGTTTGCATAGATAAACTATAGACTATTTCTGCTGTAAGCTGGGAAAATATTTGCATGCATCTAATTAATCTATATGTATAGCACTCATTACCTTTTTTGGTCTTGAATGAATCATATTCTGTATGGAGACAGAGTTCTATTTTCCATCCCTACTACAGTATTCAGGCATGTATCAAATGAAATCTTTCCTCCAACATTTCTTTTCCTCTGGTACAGGTTTTCCCTGGATATATTCATCCATTTTGAGTCCTTAAAATATAATTTTTACATTGTTGATATTTGTATTAGCACATGTAGCCCAAGTTTCCTATCATCAAGCCTTAAAATCCTGAAAGCTAATTATTAATATGGGATCCAAGTCTTCTTGCTGAATTCATTTCTCATCCACTGGGATTCTCATGATGTAAAGACATTTTTTCTATTTAATGCAGAGAAGTCTTTGTTTTCTCTATCTTGTGTCCCTAATTTATGCCACCTTAAACTCTTCATGAAAGTTTTCCAGGTCGCTACCAATTGGGCCTATCATGCTGTTAATATGTTTACCTGAATATCTCACAGTTCTCATATTCTTCATCTCCAAAATGGATCTTCTCACCTTTGCCCTCTATCCATCTCTTCTTACATAGAGTATGATACGTTTGTTGACTTGTTTATCCTACCAAGCTTAGTGGTTAGTACTTGAGTGATGAAATAATGCATGCCATAGTTCCCTTTTATTTATGTTGTTTATTTTTATTTTTATTTTGAGACAGACTTTCAATCTGTTGCCAGGTTGGAGTGCAGTGGCAAAATCTCAGCTCACTGCATTCTCTGCCTCCTGGGTTTAAGAAATTCTCCTGCCTCGGCCTCCCAAGTAGCTGGGATTATAGACACACACAATCACACCCAACTATTTTTTTTTTCATTTTTATTTTCAGTAGAGACAGGGTTTCACCATGTTGGCCAAAATGGTTTTGATTCCTTGACCTTGTGATCCACCCACCTCAGCCTCCAAAAGTGTTGGGATTACAAGCATAAGCCATCACGCCCGGCCATAGTTCCCTTTCTTAGTATCTTACTCTATGATTTTACCTTCTAATGAAAAAAAAGAGAAGGGGAAATCAGTGATAATTGTCTTTGTTTTCTAAAATCCTACATTGATGGCTATATATTAAGATTGAAAAGGGTATTCATTCTAATTAGATTTAAGAAAACACTTCTCTTTTTAATTTCCCAGAGGTAACCTTTTTTTTTTAATTTTTGAAAATTTGTTATTTTTAATTATTATGGGCACAAAATAGTTGTATATACTTGTGGAGTACCTGTGATGTTTTGATGCAGTTATACAATTTGTAATGATCAAATAAGGGTAATTATAGCATACACTACCTCAAGTATTTGTTATTTCTTTGTGCTAGAAATATTCCAATTCCACTCTTTCAGTTATTTAAAAAACATGTGTTAAATTGCTGTTAACTATGGAACTGTGGTAACCTATTGGGCTACCAAATACTAGATCTTATTCATGCTATCACATTGTATGTTTGTAGCCTTTAACCATCCCCACTTCATGCCCCCTTCCCTGCTACCTTTCTCAGCCCCTGGCCTCCATCATTCTATTCCCAGAGATAACTTTACTAAGGAATTGGGGTCCTGCCAAATAAAAAAAAGACAAAATGGCACAATGAAGCAATTGTTTTTTATCAAGATGATAAGCCTGATTGGTGGTGACCTTGAAAGCTTTTATTAAGGTTTTAAAGTGACACAATTTTCAATTAGGGACACTAGACAGAGAAAGCAATGGCTCATCGGTATTAAATTTTTTAAAAATGTCTTAACACAAGGAGAATTCAAGTGGACAAAAAAATGAGTTCAGAGAGAAGAGTTGAATCACATAATTAGCTTTCAGGGACTCAGTCTGCTTTCTCATCTGATAAAATCTTTCAGGATGACATGCTGTAAAGGTCAGCATTCTGTTACTTCTGAGTAGGAAAAGCTCTTATACTCTAGTTTCTTAATAAAGATGACTTGCCCATAGTGCCTAAATTATGATTTCCGTGAAACATTCTTCTAACCATGGGTTAATGGAAATCATACTGTAAGTAAAAATAAAATTATGACTAAATAATAAGACAAAGAAGAAGTGAGTGTTCATTATGAGGTCTCCAAGGACACAGAGACTTGTCTTTAAGATGAGAAATTTGTAAGAAAAGGTGTTGTAATCACAAGCTCCTCCTACACAAGGCAAATTTTGGTAATTTCTAGAAAATACAAACACAGAGCTATGTGCAATCAAATAAAGAGAGTTCATATTTAATAGCAGGAACAAGGCAGTATTCATGTAAAAGGAACCACTTGAGCTGGGTCTTGAAGATGAACTGAGCAGGCAGTATTCGTTATTCTATTACTGAACCCATTTGCTAGTTACATACAAAAGTGATCATTGAAACTGTTGGAATGAAATCAAGCAATGCTGATTCCATTTAGAGAGGACTTTGGGGGAGTAATTAGGAGGAGACAGAAGAGCCAGAAAAGAAGCAAGCAGTGGTTAAATATTGCACAGGACCGAGGGTATGCCAATCAGGAAAATAACCATTAAAAAATAGATTTCACCAGAGGAATAAGCTAAATTTCAAAGTGGGATCCTTATAGTTGGGGATGCATATAATCGTGCATAATGCAACCCTGACCATCACAACTGGAGTCATTAACTATTATTTTGTTTTTGACATCTTCAAAAATGCAGAAAGAATAGCTTTTGCTATTTATTAAATGTATTTGATTTGAAACTGTTTACTTAGCAATCTGAGATCTTAAAAAAATGTCAAAAATTACAGATATACCTTTTCATAGAGCTCTCAGATTGATTGGACTTATCAGAACCAGTATGTGAGGCTAGAGGAACTGTGAAGGGGAAATTAGCAAAGCTAGAACCAGAAACAGAGACAGGATAAGATCCAGCCCTTTTATTGGAGATAGTATGTTACTTATCTACTACTGCCTAAAACAACCTCAAAACTTAATAACCTAAAACAATAATCATTTTGTTATTTTTCATGTGTTCGTGGGTTGCCTAGGCTCACCTAGGTTGTTCTTCTGCTCCACATGAGATCATCTGGGAATGCTGTCATCTTAGGAATACATTGGAATGCAATGACCAAAATTTCTTATTCACGTAGCTGAAAGTTAATGCTGGCTTAGATATATGTTCACCAGAGCGCTGGAGTACTTACATAGTACAGTCACCGAATACTAAGATAAAGTGTTCCATGAGCAAGCACTCTAAGCAAGAAGAAGCATCCTCATCCTCTTAGAGAACAGGATTAGAAGCAGTACAGTGTCATTTACATCACAATCTATTGTTAGGCATTTCCTGGGTCAGCCAGAGTCAAGTTCCCTCTCAATGGGGAGAATGATACAAATTTTGCAGCCAACGTTAATCAACCGTAGATAGTGACAGAAGTAAATTTTAGGAATCAAGAAATACAGCAATGGCAAGTGAATCAATTAGTTAAAGAAAGCCAATGCAGAAAGCTATTTTGCTAAAATTTTCAAACTGTTTATTATGTATACTGAGCATTAGAAATGTCCTGAAATAGCCAAAAATACATTTAAAAAACTCCCTTAAGTGTCATGTTATACGTAAACCAAATTTGGTCAGAAAAGCAAAGGAAGTCTTTACCTAAAAGGACCATTGTATTCAAAAGCAAAACATTCAGCAGAAAATAATTAATAATTGTTTAAAAATTAGTTTCCCCCTACTACTAGATGGAGTAAATCCCGAAAACCAAGATTCTCTGGAGAGACTGCATAATAGTTTGCCCCAGTGGACTGGAGTTTGAAACTATTTCAAAATTTGCTGTCAAAGTGACTTTCATTGATAAGTGAAAAAGCGTATTTGATCTGATTCTTATGTATGTATGTATGTATGCATTTCATTTCTAAGTGTGGGTTAATATTTTCTGCATGAAAGCAAGACATTGCTATGGCAAGAGCAATGATGAACTCTTCAAATGAACTCAAACCACAAATAAGTAGAATGTTCAATGTAGGTGTGGTAATAAGGACTCATTAATTATGCCATTTATTTTTTGCCTTTTGTGTTTCATCATTAAAAATACTTCTAAGATCAGAAGTCATCTTACACGAGATATTTTTTTAAACGTGGAAAACTCTAAAATGCTGACTCATTAACATTTTTATTCTTTGAATATATATTCAGAAGAATTGATCTGAATTCAAACTTGGAACAAGAAAATCCTGAGGCTTTCAAATATTCGGGCTTGGTATGAGTTCATGTAGTGCATCAGTTCAACAGATTACCATAAACTTATCTCCATATCGGATAAGAAACCAAGCCACTCATTCATTCATTGAAACAAGTCTTTATGTGTGTCTTCTCTACATCAGGTGCTGGATTAGCTGTAGGTGTAAAATGGTGGGTGGGTAATAGAGACATGTTTCCTGGCTCCATAGCGCTGCAGACGCTGGGATTCAGGCCATTATATGGATAATAACACTAACAATTATAATTAAAAATTTAATCAAATGGGTCAATTCCAAGTTTAGAAGCAATTAAAGAAGCTGTAAAAATTAGTGTATGCTTCTACTTCCTTTTTAATCCAATCTCATATTCTGAGGGACTTGGAACATTATGTTTGTGGAGACAGTGTTCTCTATAGGATTCCTAGGCAAAATTTCTAAAAGTTTATCTTTGTTGCATTTGGAATTCTATCACCACTTCCATGTATCCTCTGCAGTATCTAGAGTGCTTAACACCCACTTCCAGTTGTCCAAGTGCATTTGTGTGCCTCTCTGACCTAATGACTACACTCAATACCTCTCAAACCTACCGAGATTTTTGTTTCTTTTTAATCACCCACTTGTCTTATGATCAGACTCCTAGTCTTTTGCTGCAGTTAATAAGAGATCAGGCCAGGCTCGGTGGCTCAAGCCTGTAATCCCAGCACTTTGGGAGGCCGAGGCTGGGATCACGAGGTTGAGAGATCGAGACCAACCTGGTCAACATGGTGAAACCCCGTCTCTACTAAAAATACAAAAAATTAGCTGGGCATGGTGGCATGTGCCTGTAATAGGCTGAGGCAGGAGAATTGCCTGAACCCAGGAGGCGGAGGTTGCAGTGAGCCGAGATGGCGCCATTGCACTCCAGCCTGGGTAACAAGAGCGAAACTTCATCTCAAAAAAAAAAAAAAAAAAAAAGAGATCAGTGTCGGGCATTTCTTCAGATGCTCCAAGTAGACAATTCTGGGATATGTATCTCTGTCTCAGGCCTTCCTGTTCACCACTGTAAATCCAACTGGCTATTTCATATCCCCCATTTGGTACTTTAAATTGACCATTTTAAAAGTTAAGCCATTTTAAATGGCTAAGCAACGTTTTTGTTTGTCTGTTTGTTTGTTTTTTTCTTTCAGACAGAGTCTTGCTCTGTCTCCCAGGCTGGAGGGCAGTGGTGCGATCTCCATTCCCTGCAATATAGGCCTCAAGATTCTCCAGCCTCAGGCCCCCAAGTAGCTGGAATTACAGGCGCTCGCCACCAGGCCTGGCTAGTTTTTTGTATTTTTAGTAGAAATGGGGTTTCGCCATGTTGGCTAGACTGGTCTGAAACTCCTGACCTCAGGTAATCCTACCGTCTCAGCGTCCCAAACTGCTGGGACTATAGGCATGAGCCACCTCACCTGGCCTTAAAGCTAAGCAACTTTTCTACCACACTGGCAGCTCCTGCTCAGCTTCTTGTGACCACTCAACAGCTATTCACTGAACATTACTGCAGTATGTGAGGTGTGGGAAGCTCTGATAGATCATATTATAACAAACTTTTTACCTGTCAAACTCTCTCATGTGCCCTCTATGTAAACATCACAGATTTTCCAGGTTTTCGTGCAGATTAGAGGATCACTAATATTTGTCTTTTTTGGAAACGAATGAGAGGGATTTCTTGGAGAACTATTCCCATCAAGGCTGTTGATACTTATCATCTTTTTAATTTTCCCCTTCACCTTCTCTAAGCTTTACCATTTGCAGTTATCCTTAATTTATCTTTTCAGCATCCAGAGACCTTCCTCGGATTATCTATTTCTGTGAGATTAGTAATTATCATGATTGTCAGGTTGTTTCCATTTCTAACACTGTGGGTATTTAGCAGTAACTCCTTGTAGGCCAGAGCATGGAGAAAATGTTTAGCTAGTATGTAGGAAGTGGAGCCTATGTCTCCATCAGACATTCATAAAAATGGCTCTCTGAGAATAGCTTTAAGATACGTATCTTTGAAGCATCCAGTGGTGGGCAGGTCTATCCAAATAGATGATAACGTAGTCATACAATGTGAGAAAGTAATGGAAGAATGGATGAGCTTTAAAAACGTGATTCTCAACTGGTAAAAGAGAGAAAAATCCCATGAAGTTGGAGTCAATCACTATTTGGCTTCCAACCTCATGGTTTAAGATAAAAATAAAATGTCAAAATTTTTATTCAAGGAGAAATAAAAAATTCAGAAACATTTATAAGTGAAATTAAAAACATTTTTTTTCCTTTCTGTTTTGCCAGTTCTGTGACTTAAAGTTTCTTAAAGAGAATTTTACATCTACATTTGGGGAAGTACTGATTATTTCATGAGAACCAAAGCTACTTTTGGCTAATAAGCAAGATATATGTGGAAGAATCTACTGTTAAGATCATTCACTCTGCTTATGACAGTGCCAGGTTTCTTAGAACATTCTAAAAAATTCACAGTTGGGCATGGTGGTGTGCATCTGTAATCCTAGCTACTCGGGAGGTGGAGGCAGGAGAATTGCTTGAGCCCAGGAGTTAGCAACCAGCCTGGGCAACATAGTGAGACCCCATCTCAAAAGAAACAACTTTAGTATCATCAAGTTTAATCTTTTAATTTTATTAGATTAAGAAAAAAACGAAATTAGGGCTTATGCAATTAGGTGAGTTGTTCAAGTTAACCCAGCTTATAGAAGAGGCACATGGTATATTTAAACCAGGCTGGAAGCATCATGAGGTCAGACAGCATATCTGTTCAATTCACCATTATAGCTTTAGCACCTGCCATTTTGACAGACATAGGGTGAAATTTAATACAAATATGTTGGGTGAATGAAGTAATAAGGAATAGATTATTTTATTCTTCATTTTACTTTTCCAAAGTGAATATGTCATTGAAGTCTCCTTAATCTCATGCATGTGGTTAAACGTGGTCAAGTCTAAGTCCTTGCTACGTATTTCTTACTATACTTAAGGTTGTTGGTTTTATTTATTTATTTATTTTAGCTTAACTGTGGGCTACAAGAAGCATGGCCAGAACAAATTCTATTCAGGCACTAAGACTCATACCCAGTGATAATATAACGCCTATCTATAGGAGAAGAAAAAAACTATTCTGTCTGCATCTGAGAACCCAGCAGCATAAAGAACATGGATCATAGATAGGAAGGCAGTCCTACAGAAAGTGAGTTTGAAGGCATTTTACTTGAGAGTGTATAGAAAATTATACTAAGGCTATTTGGAAACAGTAGGATAACCAGCATAACATAGACATCAGTTGGTTATTCAGCTCCAGGGTTATTGGCTGGGGGTTGCAGTCAAGATCTTTGCCTCTAAAGAACCAGGGAAGTCCTTGTGACTATCAAAGAGGAAAGGAAATTGAAATTTTAGCTTACCAAATCTGTGCTGTAAGATTTAAATAGGGGTTAAACTACTAAAAAATAATGAAGTTATTGTTCTAGAACAAACTGAATGTGAACTAAAATTATAAGTAGGTTAAAGTTTTCACATAAACTGTGAGCTTCTTTAGAACAGTATCCTTTCTCGGTAGCACTTTTAACAGAACATGTTCACAGGAAGAAGCTGAGGTGTCACCCTTAGTGTAATACAATACTCAGTAAGTAGGAGCAAATAGAAAATGTGGCAGATTGATGACCAGCACTGCTGTTTCCAGTTTTGCTTTATTCCTCTGATTTATACTTGAAGACTTAAAAAATTCAAAAATTTCTTATTTCTGTTAAACATAAATTTCCAAGACAAATTTTAAAATAATTTTTCCACAGAAATTCTTTTAGTATTCTACAAAATTAGTATATCCCAAAGGAAGTTTCATAGACATATTTTAAAAGAATTTTTCCACAGAAATTCTTTTAGTATTCTATATACAAAATTAGTATATCCCAAAGGAAGTTTCATAGACATTATAAAATTTAATGATGGTGAGATGATGAATTAATTTAAAACTGTTAATGGATTATTGTGCAATACAGACAGTAATGGAAGTTTGATTGTAGAGTCTTACTAATCCTGACAGGAAAATAAGCTCAGGCACATAAACCAAGACCTCAACTGAAGAGCAGCAAGCCACAAAACCCAATAGAGTTTCCATTTTATTTTGTTGGAAATATTCAATCCTTGCCGTAAATCTTTGAACAAGGATGTCTTCAAAATGGATTCATGTAGAGGTAACACAACAAGCTACTAATGACTGCTAGTTATTGATGAAGCAGATGGCAGCAGTTGGGTGGGATTACTGAGCTAACAAGATGCCCAGGAAAAAGGCAAAAGCTGTAACAGAAATCCAAGATAATTTAGGACCAAATATCAACAGATTTTTCCAAGATTATCTGACTATTATTACCTGGTAATTTAAGTGACTCGAATACTCTTATTTATCTTCTTATTTTTCCCACTCCTCATTGCTGCCATAGTACCAGGTTCACAGTTGTAGTCAGGGGCAAAAGTTTCAGGTTTGCAACATACAGAGAAGTAGAAAGGCAAAGATCTTCCGGCTTGCCTTTTATTCTTGAACCATATACCTTCACAGGGATCCCATTTCCCCCACCGTGGGGTTAGCCCCAAATACAATTCTGAAACTATTTCTCTACGTGTTGTGATTTAAGTTTCCCTTGTTCACTATTTCAGTGGATAAGAATCACATCAGCCTGTAGTTTGGCCTGCTCTGACATTATCCCCTTTCTGGAACCTAAGCTTTCACTGCCCTTATGAATAAGTGCCAACTCGAACTGCAGTTCTAGAGATACTGTTGTATATATGTTTACAGGAAAAAGATTTCAGCTCGAGGAACAGAGTAAACCTCTAATAACAAGAACTGTGATCTAAGGTGAGAATTTGTTTTAAGGTTCTGAGGAAAACAATGGTAATCCAATTAGTAAAGCCATACATAAGGTCTGTCCAAGCAGATTTGCCAGCGTATTTTACTTGCTGCTAAGTACCCTGAGTATTGACAAGTATCTTCTTTAATCTCTTCTGTGTGAGGAATACAGAATAGGGCTATAAGAGTGGATCAAGCTGTCTTAGCAGCGAGGACAGGAAAGTAGCTGGTAGGTATCCAAACATGGACTAGTATACTTAATGCAATGAATATTTTCAATTCCTTGTTGAACTGAAACGTGGTAAAAAAAAATTGTTATTCTGCACCTAGGCTACATAAATCAATGAAACATCAGTAAATGACTGAACATGAAGTGCTTCCAACGTGTTATCTTTTTAAAAGGTTCTTTAGATAATTGTCGTAGCCTTCTCTGCCAGTGACTAAGGGTACAGTTATTAGCAATCATTTTGACTGTGATTTCTAGTCTAGATTGTTTATGTGCATGTATGCGTGAATGTTTGTATTTCTCCCTGTTGGAATGTTTTATATCTGAGGAAAAGAGATTTTGTTTAGAAAAACTCAGAAAATTGGAACATCTTCTGAAATCTGAATCTTTTTAGTTCTAGATCCCTGCAGCTCTGTCTATCAAATTCTGCATGCTGCTTTTCTTAACTTGCTGACTTTGGAGGTCATTATTTTCCTTTTTATTTTCCATGTATGATTTTTTAGTAATGTAGCGATCTCTCAAATATATTCATAGTCAATGTTAAGCAATAAAAACATTCTGTGGTCAAATACCTTTAGGAAATGCTGTGCAAATAAAGTTGAATACTTTTCTTTATAAAAGGATTTTGCAACAACTGAAAATGCTCATAGTTGTTGTAAATCCCTGAGAAGAATTATACTCCTGGCTCTTTGAAAACAGAACCCACTGTTTTGATCACCCATGAGGAGCTCTTGGAACCATTTTTTGTTGGAGTACATTTTGGGAAAAGCTGCTGTGGAGCCCAAGGGGAAAGGCTTAAATAGAACTTTTCAATCCTTTTACGTTTATTCCTCTTTTGTCACTCTAAAAATCAGGAGAATATATTTCTTATAAAACAAATTCTATGGGATGATCAAAAAACAGACCTTCTTTAGAGTGTTAACTTCACATTCCCTGCTCCTAAATCTGGCCCTGGTTCCTCTGCTTTGAGGCATGAGTTTTCTTTGCCAAAAATAGAAAAGGTTGTTGTAATCAGTGAAGCACAATCATGGTTCTGAAAGGCTCGTTTTTAGATACTTTTTGTATCATGTCATAGACATGACATTATGTGCTAAAACCTACCAAGGATATTTTTATGAAAAACATCTCCAGACAAGGTAATATTACTGGAATGTTAGAGATGTTTATTTTAGGTAGTAAAAGTACATAATGTAATATATACATTAAATAATATCAAGGAGATTAAAGATTTATATGAGTTATAAACTAATGTAAACAATCTTCATGACAAAGAAATACCTGTTTATAAACTAGTATAATGCTGAAATGTATAAATATTATGGGGAATTCACAATGAAACTTTTATGTTAAATACTATTTCACTACTTTCTTTTCTTGATTTGGTGGTTTTGAAAAACCTTCATTTTATTTTTTGTCCATGACAATAGTAAGATTTAATAAGGCTTTACATATTACCAGATGTAAAACCATGTCATTTACCTTCCAAACTCTGTGAGTTATGTGTAATTAATAATCTCCTTACAGAGATGAAGAGGATAGGCAAATCACTCGGTTGTAAACAACTATTAATTTTGTAGAGCCAAAATATAGATTCACTTCTTACAGCCAAATTCAAAAGTCCATGTGACATCTAAATAACTGGTCATTTGATATACATCTAAATAGTACTTATACAAAGTATTAAGCATATACTTAGTACTTTGAGTCTTCATCTAAAAAAACCATAGCAAAGCATCTAATTATATCATTAGCTGTCACATTCAGTTAATTCAATACTATATCTTTTTAGATTATGATTCTTCTAATCTTTTCTCTGCTTCTTCGCCTATTTTTTTCCCTATTTCACTGCAATAGAGAAAAGGAATATGAGATCATAGAGAAGCTGTTCATCTAAGTGGCTCATGCAATCTGCTGAATAATTTTGTAACAGGAATATTATACATGGGGTTATCCAACATTCCAGAAAACTACAGGACAGCCTGCCACATACCTCTAGAACAAATACCAGAAAACACCCAGGTACATAAAAGTGCCCCAGTCACCTAGATAAGTAAAGCATTTAGTTGTATACCGGGTCTCTAGTTGTTTCTATCCTCATTTAAAAGGATTATGCCTATAAAATCCTGCAAGTTCGAGTTAGCACACCTAAAAACCCTGTAGAGACCATTCAGACTCCCTCCTCCATTTCCCCTGTTGTGATGCACAACTCCTTATTTTGGTTTTCCTTTTTTTTTTTCTTGACTTTTGCTTAGCCCTGGTTGCAGCCCTGGCTTGATAATCCATTAGGACATGATGCTTTTGAGTCAGCCTGGTATTCCTCTTTGACAGGATCTTTTTTTTTTTTTTTGAAACAGGGTCTTACTCTGTTGCCCAGGCTGGAGAGCAACAGCCCTATCTCAACTTCACTGGAGCCTCAACTTCTTTGGGGTCAAGCAATCCTCCCACCTCAGACTCTTGAGTAGCTTGGACCACAGGTGTGCTCTAGCATTCCAAAAATGCTAAGTTTTGCAGTTTTTGTGGAGATGGGGTTTCACCAGGTTTCCCAGGCTTGTCTCGAACTCCTAAACTCAAACGATCCACCTGCTGGGGCCTCCCAAAGTTCTGGGATTACAGGCGTGAGCCACTGTGCCTGGATGACAGATTCTTTATTTTCACATTCACAGCACAGTTTCTGCCTGCTACCCCCTAGACCACCTCAGCTTTATTGGATTTATCTTTTTATCCCTATACTCCACTTTCTGGCCTCCATGGCATAGAATGGAGATCAGACAGGTAATCTGGACAAAGGATTAGGTCAGTATTTAAAGTGAAAATAATACTATTTGAGATTGTGAAACTAGGAGATTCATTAATGTAACAATGAATTTATTTAAAATAACCTCCCCAGTCATCAAATATTTATGGTACTCTTATTACATACCATGTTCTGTGTCCAGTGATAGAGAAACAGTGATGAACACATCAGATGTGATACAATCTCTCCGAGAACCTCTACTGAATTTGTGTCTAGGCCATTTCCAGGGTTCAGAAACAGTGTCAACATGTAAAGGAGGCAATGAAAGAGAATCCAAAGCCTAAGTTATTTGCTTAATATCAAATTAAAACCATGGGACACTGAAAGGCTGCTATTTCATTAATTCTTCATAAAGAAGAATTCTTCATAAAGAATTAATTCATCATATTAAGATGAGAGAGAAATAAAAAGAACTGATATGCTTATGCAAGTACATTGAGATTACTACAGTTGACCTGTGTTAAATGGCTAAATATCTAAAACAATTTATTTCTAAATATCTAGGATGTATTTGGTAGATTTCCAAGCCAATTATTACTGCTGATTTTCCTTCTTTGCCACATGTTCCTTTTCAGAGTTTGTCAGTGATCCCCATGGGAGGAGTGAGGCAGATGGTGGTATTATTCTTTCCAGTTAGACCAAAGATTTCTCATCCTCCTCTTCTCAACAAGATAAAATAAATGAGAAACACTCTTCTCCATTAGGAAGCTTATTTTCTGTCAATGGTAATGTACTTACTGTATGGTAGTTGTTCAAACTTAAATTATAATTTGTTCTGAAATATTTCAAATGGACCAGCTCCGCCTTCATCCACTAATTCCATTTTCTCCTTTTTGAGACTATCTATAATCTTCTGCATTGCCAGTGTCCAACACAGCCTCCAAGGGAAAAATGGCGCACATTAGATTCTTCCAAATGTATTGATTAATTCTCATTCAATTTATTTGATCTCTTTAGGACAAAGGCACATGCATGACAATTCATTTCTATGGTTATCATTATGCATAATTTCATGAGTTTAAAAGATAGTTCCATAAAATAATGGCAAACAATTTATTGATGGGAAAAAGCGAGGCCATGGAGGAGCGAAGGTCAGCATAAAGCTTAACAGAGTTTTATGTTAACAGAGTTTAACAGAGACAGATAGGACCTGAACTTCCATAGGTACTTACCATTTTTGACGTTTGACAGAATTCAGGAAATGACAAGAAAACTAAATATTAGACTTAGATTTAGAAGTCCTGGTCCTCAATCCCACTTCCGTTAGTTACTAGCTGTGTGAACTTGACACGTTATATAACCTCTTGGGACTTCAGTTTTCTTACCTGTTTGCTGGAGATAACATATTTATTTAGAGAGGTGGTAGGAGATTAAGTGAGAAAGCATATGTAAGCCTGCATGGCACTGGTAGAAGCCCACTAACTGTTAAACGTTATTTGTAGTTTTCCAATAAGTTTCACTGAGCAAAATTAGCACATTCTGCCTCGTTTTTATAACTTTAACTTAAGACTGACACATCTATCCAAGCAAATCAGTATCCCAGGCCACAGTCCCACAGTGTGAACGTGGGGAAAATAGCTGCGCTGAAAACCTGCCTTAATATAGAACAAATTGTCCCAACAGCACATCCTAGGAAATGAGGGTAATGCACTGAGCAATTAATCATTGCCTCAAATAAGAAAGAGAGAAAATATAAATTAGGAAAATTTACAAAGAGAAGGGGTACTTTCTGTATAAGGGAAAGAAATAGAACCATGGAAATGAATTTGAGAATAGGGCAGAGTACTCCCAAAAGAGGAGATTCCAAAGGAAAAGCCCTTAGGCAACAGTCACAGAACAGAACAGACCCTGAAGCGCTCCACTGTCTGCGCTGGAGATCTCCGGTGAGCTTCAGTCCCATGCTGTAGAATCCTCGTTACAGGAGAAGGCCTTGAGTCAGGGTTTTGTGGCAGTTTCACTGACCGTATTGTGGTAAGAAAGTGTAAAGAGGCTGCAGAAAACTGGGTGGAATTCCATAATCAGGAATAATGAATTCTGATAATTCAACTAATCGGTTGGCAAAACTTTGTTTTTCTGAGATTTGGTAATGCAAAGCACTTAATTTTATTGATATGATTGAACTTAAATTCCTCAAATCAGCTTTTAACTTTTGACATTTATAATATGAAAGTACCATGGCTCTACTAGGCCACAAAAGTGGTTACCAGGGGAATGTCGATTATGAAAGAGTCCTTCTTCAGATAGACTAGAAAACAATGAGGGACTGACATAATTGCAACATGCCATTTCACTACTGAGGAGAATAAGTGCTCATTTGTATTATGTGGTACTACATATTTTAACATGTAACTACAGATCATTGGAGAAGTCTGACCTCAAATTAAATATTTAATTGGTTGGGTGCAGTGGTGGCTTACACCTGTAATTATAGCTTTTTGATAAACTGAGTCTGGAGGATCCCTTGAGCTCGGGAGTTGGAGACCAGCTTGGGCCACATAGCAAGACCTTGTCTTACCAAAACAACAACAACAATGACAGCAACAAAAAGCTGGGCATGGTGGTGTGCACCTGTAGTTCCAGCTACTCAGGAAGTTGAGACAGGAAGAGTACATGAGCCCAGGAACTACAAGCTGCAGTGAGCTAGGACTGCACCACTGTACTCTGGCCAGGGTGACAGAGCAAGACTCTGAAAAGTAAAGAAATAAAAATAAACATAAGTTTAATAAAATTATTTTAAGGCTTCCTTTTTTTTTGCACATTTTAAAGCCAAACTCAAATTATGCAGAAGTTGGAAAAACAACAACAAAATCCCTGCTCCTTGAATAAGTTTTATTTTGAGCAAGCATTTCCACAGTTTTACAGCATGATTAACAATTTATATAATCTCTGTGAGTCACCAAGGGAAGCTGGTATAGTTGACCTAAATGCTTTTGATGTGCAACAAAGGAGACCAGGCACGCAATGGAAATGTATCTGAAACCCCACGCTAATATTTACTACTTTGAGAGGATTCTCTCTTGGGTCTCTTTTGCAAGACTCACTGGACATCATGTTGATCCCTTAAATTACCATTAATTAAGATTAAGCTTGAATTCCATTTTTCTCTGTTTTCTTCATTTTGACTTTTGGGAGTGAATTGATTAAGAATATAAAGGAATGACATAATGAATATATAAGCAAAGAAATAGAAGGCAATGAATCAACTTATTTAAGGTGCAATAAGGTGTTTTGTTTTTGTTTATGTCTCCACATTGATGTTTTTGGCTCAAGGGAATGTCAGTGTTTTCAGGAATGCATAAAGTTTCTTAATCTGACAATTTGCAGGATCCTCGGGGAATGTTACTTAGGGAACTGTGGCTACAAAGGAGATGAGGTTTTAAAATTGTGATGGATCCCAAAAAGGTTATGAAAGTTGTAAATGTGTTCTTGAAAAAAATTTTTTTTATTCTGAAATATCCACCTTAAGAAGTGAAAATCTTGCCCTTAATCTCATCTCCTGTTTCCTGTTTGCAGTGCGGTACGAATTCTTAAGGACGCTTTCTCAGTGTTAATCCAATCTGATATAGTAGCTTCGATGTTGTTTCAAAGAATAACAGAAAATCATACTATGCATATATTTCTTCCTCAAACAATGTAAGCTGTGAAATTGTTCTTTGTTAGAATAGAAAGAGCTATTTCATTCTGTTTTAATAACTTCAAAATATTCTTTAACATAAATATAGTATAATTAATTTAACCTTTTCTGTCTTAACGAGCATTTATATTAACTCTAGTTTTTGATTTTCTAATTTTCTGACTGAAATAAGCATATTATATATATATCCAGAAACAATAATGTAGATATTTCTATGTCATAACTTCCTAAATGTGAAGTTATTGGATACAATGATTGAGTATTTTATGTTTGATAATTGCTTCCTAAAACATTGTGTTGATTTGCATTTTTGTCTCCGTGTATGAGAATGTCTATTTCCTCACATGTTTGCCTCCCCTGGACAATGCTATTGTTTAAAATCAGTGATAATGTAATGGGTAATAAATGATATATAATTACTGTTTTTAATTTCCACAGATGAAAACATCCCTTGGTCAATTCTCTAGATATAAGTTTTGTACCCAAATGTTATTAATCCTCCTTGTATTCCTACTTGATACATCATTATAGAATCACAGAAATTCAGAATGGAAGGAGAGTTGGTGGAAACGTATTCCTTCTACTCATTTGGTGCTTGGTTCATACCAAGTGGTCAGTTTATGCCTGAATACTTCCAGTGATGGAGAACGCATGATCTTCTGAGACAGCTTGTTCCATCTTCCAATGGTTTTTCACTGTACGAAAGATTTTTCTAAGAGGGCAAAAGCTCTTTCCCTGTAGTTTCCAGCTATCGCAGCTCATGAGTTTTCAATATGAAATCTACAGCAGATGCCGTTGAGCCTTGTGTTCCAGCAGTTTCTTCTGTGGGTGCCTTTCCTAACACTGCTTTACATGTCTACAAATTGGTTCAAATTAATTGCTAAACGGAAGTCTTGCTTACATTCTCCAGGACACTTCAAACATGTCAGATTATGGGTTAATTTTCCTCTTGGGTAACTAGTGTTTATACACCATGCCTACTTTTATGCCTTCTATGATTCCTGTTAAGACACTTAAGACATTGTAGTAGCAATGTATGCTATTTTCTCAGATAAAAAGAATACACAGAGGCATTCTTAGAAAGCTACGTGCTTTCTTTTAAAAGATATAAGTTACAAGTAATTAGATTTGTTTAGTGGAAAGTAGGTGGCTAAAAGTTAAATAGGCTAGATATGCTATGGAATCTCTAAAGTGATAAGTTACAAAAATCAATTCTCAGGATAGGATTAGACCAGGGAATAGGAAGATTTTCTTTTTCTTTTTCTTTTTGTATTTTAACCTTGGCATATATGTTGTTTTACTCTGTATGTCTAAGAGAGGCATTTTTTCCTGGGTTGTTACTAATTCTTATATTTTCTCTTTCCAAATAAAAATAGGATTGTTTAAGATACACATATTTCAACACTACTCCTTTGTCCCTGAGTTCATTAAAGCAGGAATTCTTAAGTCAAGGAGGACCTTCTCTCACTTAGGAATGGAGTAGAAGATGGAAGTGGATGGTCATTTTTATCTCTTTTTTTCTGAGTCAGTACATCAGTTGTTATTATGTTCAATCTGGGCTAATGTTCATCAATCAGATGAACCAGGGAACCGACTTAGAAATTGTAGATGTGATAGTATTTCCTGTTTCTTCTGTTTACTTGTGCCATATTATGGGAAAATGTAATATTAATATAATTTTAGTGCTGGATGAAACAGTTACAGAATTTTATCTCTATTTCCCTTCAAATGTATTAGCTAAATAAATGGAATAGGAGGTTTAAAAAGCAATATACTGAAAAAAATTTTAAAAGGAATTCAGTACTTCTAAGTTGCTATCTCTGTTTGGAACAATCTGTAGAAAGGCTACTTAATTGAGAAAACAGGTGGTTGTTATTGATATATAATAAGTTAAAAGCTATTTTAGGTTTTCTCCCAGAGAAAGTAGGACTGGCTTAGATATTTCAGATCAATAGAAGTCATTAAACTGAAGCACAGAGAGAAAGTATAATAAGGAAATGGAAAGAATAGTGTATAAGAGATATGAAGGATCCACATGAAATACCTAACATATGAACAACTGGAAACAGAGGAGATCTTGCAGAAGCAATAATCAAAGAGATGATGTTAGAAAATTTTCAAAATCTGATGAAAGCATCAGCCTGCAAACTCAAAATCTTGATGAAGCAGGTTGAAGAAATCCAAGGAAGATATCAAATTTAAAGTGCTAAAACCAAAGAAAAGAAGAAATGCAAAGTAGTGAGAGAAAAGTGCATAGCAATTAAAAGAAGCAACAGTAAGGCTGATAAAAGTCTTTTCAGCTTAAATAGAGAAAACAGTGGAAAGCCAGAAAACATTTAAAAAGGGCGTATTTAAAGAGCTGAACAAAAAGTAGCTTCCAGCCTAGTATTCTATATCCATTGAAAATAATTCTCAAAAATGAAGGAGAACTGAGTATGTTTCAAACAAATTGAAAGTAATTTGTCACAAGAAGGCCTTTACTTGAAACAAAGCAAAATTTAAAAATAATTTTAAAAAGCAAATACCCTAAAGAGAAATGTCCAAATAGAAGGAATATAACTTTAGACAGAAAAATTAAAATTGAGAAAGGGTACAATTGTATATCTTTATAAATTAATATTGACTATAAAAATAATGGAAAGGTTTTATAGAGTTATGACAACAAAAAGTACAACAACAAAAACGTGTAGAGCAAAATCACACATGAAATGATGGAAGACGTCGGGATAAACAATATTTAAAAGTGTTGAGTTACTTTCAAATACGTGATATAACTAAAGAGAAAAAATAACAATTCCGTAATCAGATTTGGAGTTTTTAAAGCCACACTCTGCAACTGATAGAACAATTAGAGAGAAAGTCATTTATAACAATGTTGATGCAAACAACCCTATCTATTACCTGCACCTAATTGATATTTATAAAACACCGAACCCAACAAGTCCAAAATACACATTTTAAAACATGCAAATGGTACACTTACCAAGCTAGATATGCTAGCCCATAAAACAAATCTTAGCAGAGACTGTATATTTTTTCAGGGGAAAAAATACATAAATAACAATAAGGTAATTAGGAAATCACAAAATATTTGGAAATTAAATAACTTACCTCTGCATAATTCATTGTGAAAGAAAAAGGTAGAAGAGTAACAAGAATATACTTTGAGCTGAATGATAATAAAAATGCATCATGTCAACTTTTGTGGGATGCACCTAAAGCACTGCAGAAAGGGAAATGTATACATTTAAATGCTTCTATGAGTGTAAAAGAAAGGCCTAAAATCAATAGCTACTTCTCAAAGAAGACATACAAATGGCAAACAGGCATATCAAAAGTTACTCAACATCATTGATTATCAAATAAATGCAAATCAAAACTACAATGAGGTATTATCTTATCCCAGCTAAAATGGCTTGTATGCAAAAAAGAGGCAATAACAAATGCAGGGAAGGATGTGGAGAAAAAGGAACCCTCCTCCACTGTTGGTAGAAATGTAAATTAGTACAAATATCATAGAGAATTGTTCAGATGTTCCTCAAAAAACTAAAAATTGAGCGACCATGTGATCTAGCAATGTCAGTGCTGGTTATATACCCAAAATAAAGGAATTCACTATATTGCAGAGATATCTACACTCCTATTTTTGTTGCAACACTGTTTATGAAAGCTAAGATTTGAGAGCAACCTAAGTGCCTATCAACAGATGAATGGATAAAGAAAATGTGATACATACACACAATGGAGTACTATACAGCTGTAAAAAAGAATGAGATGCTTTCATTTGCAAAAACATTGATGAAACTGGAGATTATTATGTTAAGTAAAATAAGCCAGGCCCAGAAATACAAACATAACATATTCTCACTTATCTGTGGGATCTAAAAATCAAGACAATTGAACTCATGGAGATAGAAACTAGAAGGATGGTTACCAGAGGCTGGGAAGTGTAGTGAGAGGCTGGAGGGAAGGCAGGGATGGTTAGTGAGCACAAACAAAATAAAAAGAATGAATAAGACCTACTATTCTATAGTACAATAGGGTGACTATAGTCAGTAATAACTTAATTGTATATTTTTTAGTAACTGTGTAATTGGCTTGTTTGAACTCAAAGAATAAATGCTTGAGAGAATTGATACCTTATTCTTCATGATGTGCTTATTTCACATTGCATGTCTGTATTAAAGCACCTCATGTACTGCCTAAATATATATTCCTACTATGAAGCCCCCCAAATTTTTAAAAATTATAAAAATAAAATGCAATGAATAAAATAAATGGCATAAGATTCTACACTAAGAGGCTGGAAAAGAAGAGCAGAATAAATGCAAGTAACTACCAGGAAGTACTAAAGATAAGAACAAATAATCAGTGAAATAGGAAACCAACACTTGATTTTGTAAACATTGACAAAATTAATCAATCCTTAGGTTGATCAAAAAAAAGTGAATGAACAGAGGAATATAAACTAAGTTAAATATTAGAAAATCCATCAATTTAATTTAGCTTAACCGAATAAAAAAACAATCTCTAAGATTATCTCAATATATGCAGAAAAGTGTTTGACAAAATTCAACCTCCACTCATGATAAATGCTCTCAGAAACTGGGACTAAAAGTAACTTCTTCAATCTGACAAAGAACATTTATTTAACAGCCGGCAATGAACACAATATTTAACAGTAAAATATCCAACTTGTTCTCTCTAATATTTGGAACAAAGCTAGGATGCTTACTCTCATCCCTTCTATTCAAGGATGGGCTGTTGTTGAGTAAGTGATTATTTTATATACAGTGCTGGTCATACAGTAAGCACACAGCTATCCCTATTATTTTTATGTTAGTGCATGTCAGCTATCCCTATTCTTTTTATATTACTCGTTAGATTTTGCTGTGTGCATTGAAGGGTATCATTTCACTTACTTTGTTGGTCATGTCTACCTGATTTAATGAGATCTTCGGAAAAGAGAAACTGTGCTACAGAAAATGTATCTCTGAATCCTAGCCAACAACCATCGTAACAGATGAAAATGTAGGTAAAAATATATTCTCAGATTCTAATGGAAGCTCATCACTGCTACAGGAAAAGCAATTGCACATAAGTTACGAGTGGTAAATTTGATTGTTTTCATTTATAAAGGGGCGAGTGTTTGTGAACTATTTGGTTAATTTTACTTTAGGATTGGCGTTATAAAAATATCAGAATTTTTAAACAGTGTTTTTTTCATAAGTTTATGGAGGAGGCACCTGTGAGCAGTCAAAGAATATTTCCAAATGAAAATTGTTTTATGAAATACATAGTGATAGCAGTGTGTTTGGCCCCTCTGTCTTTGTTCTTCTCCTCAGATCCCAGATCACACACACACACACACACACACACACACACACAAACAAAACAAAACAAAACAAAACAAAACATATTTCTAGTATTAGAGTGGCTTAATAAATGTATTCTTACCCTAGGAAACCTTTGGTTTCTAGGAACTCTTAGAAACATTTTATTTTTCTTCTAGCTTAAATTGGAAACCAGGATTTGGAGAACCATACTGAAATAAGTTAAATGTTAGTTGGCATTTGGTTGCAAACGTTGGTATCTCTTGTTACATTAAACATGATCCAAATGATTGATGGATAATACAGTAGTTTTATTTTTAAGTTTTTGAAGAACCTCCAAACTGCTTTCCTTAATGGCTGTGCTAATTTACATTCTTACCAACTGAATGCCCTTACATTTTCTAATAAGATCTCTGCTAAGTTCAGTTTTCTTCAGAAGTAAGTACACAAAACTAAGAAGAGGGTGAGTCCTGGGAAGCATCCTCCTCTCCTTTGCTTTGTTTTCCATCCCTTCCTCCAGCTCCCATGTGCAGCTTCCGCCTCTGCTTCTTAGACTTGGAACTCAGGGGAAAAGCTTTTGATAATAAACATGACTTGCATTACCTCACAGATTATTCCTGCCCACTTCAATGGCATCAAGAATGACAAAAAGAGAAAGAAGAAAGGTGGAGAAAGGGAATAGACTTTCCAGAAATGAAGTTAACTATTTACCAATCCTAAAGCAAATCCAGAAACCAATCAATGTTTCAGTTCTGGAATAAACCTTATGGCACTATTTCCCTCTTAAGTCTGGCATTGATAGAAAAATTTTTTTGGAAACTCTTATAAATGTTACCAAAGGTTTGATTTGGAGATGAATGAGTAGTCCTTCAAAAAAATAGATCAGCTGGAGTTGGAGTGGCAAGGGGGAAGGTAATTTCTCATGGATTTAAAAAAACACACTGAATGAGTTAGAATTGGATAATGATGATGAAGAGGAAGAGGAAGTTTGGTCAGCAACAAATTATTTTAGGCTTCCTCAATTTTTTACATAATAAATTTTAGGCTATGAGACATCCTAGTGAAAATACCCTAAAGACAGCTGGGATTGTAGGAATAGATCATGAATGATACACAGTAATGAAGATTTCTATTTGAGATTCAGAGAATCACAGTATTTTATTGCTTGAAGGAACTTTAGACGACATCTGGTACAATCTTCTCAACTTAAAGATTATGAAATTGAGCCTCAAGAGCTTAAAAAATATGCCCGGAGTCACAAAGCAATTTAGTGTCAGAGTTAAAACTACCTTCCAGATTTTTTTTGGCCATCAACTAATCCAGCGTTCTTAACATGCCATCTAGCTATTATCAGGATAGAGGTGATTATTAAAAATATAAAAGAAGTGAATAAAATAGAAATAAATATATTTTTAAAGAAAAAAGTGAATGGAAAAGAATGTGAATCTCAGGGTTTGGTGATCACATTTATAATTACATTATGTATGCAGAAGGATGAGCACTACGTAAGGTAGATGGGTGATTAGAAAGATGGAAGGAAAGCAGAAAAGCTGTTTTCTTAGAAATCAGTCATGAAATGCTTCAAAGTCCCTTTCAGCAGCTATTTTTCTTGTTGAGTTGTGTAGGAAGTATTAGTGACCCATCAGTTGAGAATATTCAGAGCTTAAGTTTTAGGGACAGATAATGATTTTGCCAGTTTTGTGCACTTGTGTGTTCCACACACATAGCAGGTCCATAACATAAGAAAATAATTCACTAGTAAACAATTATTGCAAAGATGCTATAAATATGTAACATAATCTATTTTGGGCCTGTTAATCTATAGATTACCTATTACTATATATTACAAAAAGCTTCCTCTAAAAATTATAAGGACATTTGAAATTGAAGCAGGATAACCATAGCATTAAGATTTAATTTTCATGTCATACATGCTCTGCATATTTTGGAGGAATATGCTATGCAAAAAATGTATTGTTATAACTGGAATATTTAATACTAACATTGGCATTCTAAAAAATTGGAATTATCATTGTGTTTGAATGTAACAACTACTCACTTAGATTTATTGAGTTTTAGGATTTGGAACCATAGGTATAGACAGTTAATAAACCCAGAAACTCACAAGGTGCAAAATAGATGCATATACATGAAATTCAAAATTCTTGTGTATCATCCTTATAACACCCTGTTTCTCTCTGTACCCTTTCTTTTTTCTCTTAGCCAAAGTTTCTACTTTTATTTAAAATTAGATTATTAAGTGCTTAGTATTTGCAAGGCTATGCTCTAAAAGCTTTTCCTGTAGTAACTCATGTAACCTTTATAACAACCTTATAAAATAGTTACTATTAATGCTCTCACATATGTTCTCACATCCGAGTAAATTGAGGTACAGAGGAGTTAAATAACTTGCTCACATTCATATACTATTAAATTAAATGGCTGATATTTAAACCCAAGAAATCTATCTCTGAAGACTCATTCTGAGCCCTTGCCTTATGCCACTCATTTATGGAATAAGTATTTACTCCCATCAAAGATATTCACCACTTACCCCTCCTATCTTGGGTTTACCCTATTTGGGATTTCTAAACTCTGGAATATGTGGGTTTATATGTTTTGTAAAATTTGGGAAACTGGGGACCATTTCTTTTTCTGCCACATATTTTTATCTTTCTCCATTTCTTCTGGGCTTTCAATTATACATATAATATAGAGCTTATTATTATCATTTTATAGGTCATTAGGGCTCACTCAATTCCTTCAGTTTTCCAGTCTTCTTTCTTCTTTGTACCTCAGGTTGAATTGTTTTTATTTACCTGTCTTCAAATCACTGATCCCATTCTTCTCCAGTGTCAGTTTGCTCCAGTGTCTAATTTTCTTTTAAGTCCATTGAGTAAATTTTTCATCACAGATGCTACATTTCATAGTTCTAAAATTTCTACCTGGTTTTCATAGTTTCATTTATCTGTTTTCTTTTTTTTTTCTTTTTTTTTTTTTTATCTGAAGAGAAATATTTTTTTTTTAATTTTTTATTGGATTATAGGTTTTGGGGTACATGAGCAGAGCATGCAAGACAGTTGCGTAGGTACACACATGGCAGTGTGCTTTCTTTTCTTCTCCCCTTCACCCACATTTGGCATTTCTCCCCAGGCTATCCCTCCCCACCTCCCCCTCCCACTGGCCCTCCCCTTTTCCCCCCAATAGACCCCACTGTTTAGTACTCCCCTTTCTGTGTCCATGTGTTCTCATTTTTCATCACCCACCTATGAGTGAGAATATGCAGTGTTTCATTTTCTGTTCTTGTGTCAGTTTGCTGAGGATGATGTTCTCCAGATTCATCCATGTCCCTACAAACGACACAAACTCATCATTTCTGATTGCTGCATAATATTCCATGGTGTATATGTGCCACATTTTTCCAATCCAGTCTATTATCAATGGGCATTTGGGTTGGTTCCAGGTCTTTGCTATTGTAAACAGTGCTGCAATGAACATTCGTGTACATGTGTCCTTATAGTAGAAGGATTTATAGTCTTTTGGATATATACCCAGTAATGGGATTGCTGGGTCAAATGGAATTTGTATTTCTAAGGCCTTGAGGAATCGCCACACTGTCTTCCACAATGGTTGAACTAATTTACACTCCCACCAACAGTGTAAAAGTGTTCCTTTTTCTCCACATCCTCTCCAGCATCTGTTGTCTCCAGATTTTTTAATGATCGCCATTCTAACTGGCGTGAGATGGTATCTCAATGTGGTTTTGATTTGCATCTCTCTGATGATCAGTGACGATGAGCATTTTTTCATATGATTGTTGGCCTCATATATGTCTTCTTTCGTAAAGTATCTGTTCATATCCTTTGCCCACTTTTGAATGGGCTTGTTTGTTTTTTTCCTGTAAATCTGTTTAAGTTCTTTGTAAATTCTGGATATCAGCCCTTTGTCAGATGGGTAAACTGCAAAAATTTTTTCCCATTCTGTTGGTTGCCGATCCACTCTAGTGACTGTTTCTTTTGCCGTGCAGAAGCTGTGGAGTTTCATTAGGTCCCATTTGTCTATTTTGGCTTTTGTTGCCAATGCTTTTGGTGTTTTGTTCATGAAGTCCTTGCCTACTCCTATGTCCTGGATGGTTTTGCCTAGATTTTCTTCTAGGGTTTTTATGGTGCCAGGTCTTATGTTTAAGTATTTAATCCATCTGGAGTTAATTTTAGTGTAAGGTGTCAGGAAGGGGTCCAATTTCTGCTTTCTGCACATGGCTAGCCAGTTTTCCCAACACCATTTGTTAAACATGGAATCCTTTCCCCATTGCTTGTTTTTGTCGGGTTTATCAAAGATTGTATAGTTGTATGTATGTTGTGTTGCCTCCGGGCCTCTGTTCTGTTCCATTGGTCTATATCTCTGTTTTGGTACCAGTACCATGCTGTTTTGATTACTGTAGCCTTGTAGTATAGTTTGAAATCCGGTAGTGTGATGCCCCCCGCTGTGTTCTTTTTGCTTAGAATTGACTTGGCTATGCGGGCTCTCTTTTGGTTCCATATGAAGTTCATGGTGGTTTTTTCCAGTTCTGTGAAGAAAGTCAATGGTAGCTTGATGGGGATAGCATTGATTCTGTAAATTACTTTGGGCAGTATAGCCATTTTCACGATATTAATTCTTCCTAACCATGAACATGGAATGTTTCTCCATCTGTTTGTGTCCTCTCTGATTTCGTTCAGCAGTGGTTTGTAGTTCTCCTTGAAGAGGTCTCTTACATTCCTTGTGAGTTGTATTCCAAGGTATTTTATTCTTTTTGTAGCAATTGCAAATGGCAGTTCGCTCTTGATTTGGCTTTCTTTAAGTCTGTTATTGGTGTAGACGAATGCTTGTGATTTTTGCACATTGATTTTATATCCTGAGACTTTGCTGAAGTTGCTTATCAGTTTCAGGAGTTTTTTGGCTGAGGCAATGGGGTCTTCTAGGTATACTATCATGTCGTCTGCAAATAGAGACAATTTGGCTTCCACCTTTCCTATTTGAATACCCTTTATTTCTTTTTCTTGCCTGATTGCTCTGGCTAGAACTTCCAGTACTATATTGAATAGGAGTGGTGAAAGAGGGCATCCTTGTCTAGTGCCAGATTTCAAAGGGAATGCTTCCAGTTTTTGCCCATTCAGTATGATATTGGCTGTTGGTTTGTCATAAATAGCTTTTATTACTTTGAGATACGTTCCATCGATACCGAGTTTATTGAGGGTTTTTAGCATAAAGGGCTGTTGAATTTTGTCAAATGCCTTCTCTGCATCAATTGAGATAATCATGTGGTTTTTGTTTTTGGTTCTGTTTATGTGGTGAATTACATTTATAGACTTGCGTATGTTGAACCAGCCTTGCATCCCCGGGATGAATCCTACTTGATCATGATGAATAAGTTTTTTGATTTGCTGTTGCAATCGGCTTGCCAATATTTTATTGAAGATTTTTGCATCTATGTTCATCATGGATATTGGCCTGAAGTTTTCTTTTCTTGTTGGGTCTCTGCCAGGTTTTGGTATCAGAATGATGTTGGTCTCATAAAATGATTTGGGAAGGATTCCCTCTTTTTGGATTGTTTGAAATAGTTTTAGAAGAAATGGTGCCAGCTCTTCCTTGTGTGTCTGGTAGAATTCGGCTATGAACCCGTCTGGACCTGGGCTTTTTTTGTGTGGTAGGCTCTTAATTGCTGCCTCAACTTCAGACCTTGTTATTGGTCTATTCATAGTTTCAGCTTCCTCCTGGTTTAGGCTTGGGAGGACACAGGAATCCAGGAATTTGTCCATTTCTTCCATTCTTCATATGTTTATTCATTAGATCTATATTTTACTTTACACTTTTAAACATATTTAGAATACTTTTTAATGTATTTTTTTACTACCTAAAAAACTTTTTCATCTCCTAGTCTGGAAGAAAATGCAGAAAGAATAGCTTCAGCCAAAGCAAAGAAGTTGTGACTTCAAATTATACTACAGAGCTATAGTAACCAAAATAGCATGGTACCAGAATAAAAACAGTTACATAGGCCAATGGAACAGAACAGAAAATCAAGAAACAAGTCCACACACCTACAGTTAACTCATTTTTGACAAAGGTGCCAAGAACATATATTGGAGAAAAAACACTCCTTTCTATAAATGCTGGGAAAGTGAGAATATGGAAAGGTTGTCTTTCTGTGTCTGACTTATTTTGCATAGCATAATGACCTCTGGTTCCATCTACGTTGGAACAACACGGTGTTGTTCCAACATTCCTTTCTATAAGTGCTGGGAAAACTGGATATGCATATGCCAAATAAGGAAAATTGACCCCTATCTCTTGCTGTAAACAAAATTGAAAATTAAAATGGATTAAAGGCTTAAATCTAAGACCTCAAGCCACAAAAACACTACAGGAAACATTAGGGAAACCCTCCAGGACATTGGTCTGGGCAAAAATTCCCTGAGTAATACACCACCAGCACAGGCAACCAAAGCAAACATGGACAAATAGGATCACATCAAATTAAACATCTTCTGCACAGCAAAGGAAACAATCAACAAATTGAACAGACTACCCACAGAATAGGAGAAAAGATTTGCAAACTGCCTATCTGACAAGAGATTAATAAACAGAATATATAAGGAGCTCAAACAATTCTGTAGAAAAAAAGTCCGATAATCTGATTAAAATTGAGCAGAAGATTTAAACAGACATTTCTCAAAGGACATACAAATGGCAAACGGACTTATGAAAAGGTGCTCAACATCGCTGATCATCAGAGAAATGCAAATCAAAACTACAATGACATATCATCTCACCCTGGTTAAAATTGCTTCTATCCAAAAGACAAGCAGTAACAAATGTTGATGAGGATGTGGAAAAGGGAAACACTGGTACACTGTTGGTGCAAATGTAAACTAATGCAACCATTATGGAGCACAGTTTGGAGATCCTCAAAAAACTGAAAATAGAGCTACCATATGTTCCAACAATCCCACCACTGCATATCCAACAGAAAGGCAATCAGTATATTAAAGAGATATCTGCACTCCCATGTTTGTTGCAGCACTGTTCACAATAGCCAATATTGGAAGCAACCTAAATGTTCATCAACAAATAATTGGATAAAGAAAATGCGGTACATATCCAAAATGGAGTAGTACTCAGTTATAAAATATGATATCCTGTTATTTGCAACAACATAGATGGAACCAGAGGTCATTATGCTCTGTAAAATAAGTCAGACACAGAAAGACAAACTTTCCATATTCTCACTTATTTGTGAGATCTAAAAATCCAAAAAACAATTGAACTCATTGACATAGAGAGTAGAGGGATAGTTACCAGTAGCTGGGAAGGGTAGTATGGGGCTGGGGGGAGGCTGGGGATGATTAATGGGTTCAAAAAATATATAGAAAATTAGAAAGAATGAATAAGACCTAATATTTGATAGCACAACAGGGTAACTATAATCAATAATAATTTAATGGATATTTTAAAATAACTAAAAGATTATAACTGGATGGTTTGTAGCACAAAGGATAAATGTTTGAGGGGATAAATAACCCATCTTACATTATGTGATTACTGTGTATTAAATGCCTATATCAAATTACTGTACTCCATAAATGTATACACCTACATGTTGCCCCAAAATTTAAAAAAAAGGAAAAAAAGAAAAACATAAAGAGGCTGCTGTCTGTGTGTTCAGGAAGTGGTCTGACAGGAGAGTTGAATAATCCTTTTACACAGCAGGCTTGTATAGCTCCATGAAATTAAATGATCTATGGCTAAGCATATCAACATGGCTGAATTTCAGTAGCATAATATTGAATGAAAAAGCAGTCACTGAGGACTTTTCACAACAGTGTACCCTCTTTTCTTATTTATTTATTTATTTAGAGATGGAGTCTCACTCTGTTGCCCATGCTGGAGTGCAGTGGCACAATCTTGGCTCCCTGCAACCTCTGCCTCCCAGGTTCAAGTGATTCTCTTGCCTCAGCCTCCTGAGTAGCTGGGATTACAGGAGCCCGCCACCAAGCCCAGCTAATTTTTGTATTTTTAGTAGAGACAAGTTTTTGCCATGTTGGCCAGGCTGGTCTCAAACTTCTGACCTCAGGTGATCCACCTGCCTCATCCTCCCAAAATTTTGGGATTACAATTGTGAGCCAGCACACCTGGTGTACCCTCTTTTTAGACTTGAAAAACAGGCAACAATAAACAATATACTGTTTAAACATAACTACATGAATAAAAACAATGTAACAAGAAACATTTTGGATAGTATTTATCCTATTCTGAATAGTATAGCTTGGGGCTTTGAGGGAGGAGAAGATTGGGAGATGCTAATTTTACATGTTCTTGGAAAAAATTGTCAGAAATTCGATTTATATCCTACAGCAATACTCTACACAAAAAAATTCCTCTCTTATCCGCTAAAATTCCCCTCTTTTCTACAAGCGCTTTAGAGCTTATAATTTTGCTAAATGTTTAGAAGCTCCTCGCTGGTCTACCCAAGTTGGTAGACATTGTTGGTTTGGCTAGCAGTTTTATGGATATTTGTATATTATAAAATAAAAACTTAAATGCACAAAATGCCAAGCAAATAAAGATAAAGGAGGTTCATCATACCAATGAGAACAGAGTATTTTGAAACAGGATTATAATTATGTAATGGGCAATTCTGAGCCCCTGGGTGATAGGCCAAATATTTAAAAGCAAATTCAGAAACAGGCAGTGGGATATAATGCAGAAAAGGTAGGAGATATCGACCCAATGTGTTCTCTGCCCCGTCATGTCCCTGAAACTCATAGCTCGCTTCATTTACAAGCAGTAAGCAAATATTTAAACTTCATTTGAATTTCTGGGCCCATCCCTTCTAAAGTAGGAAGTACCCCAAAGAAGTTGGCATCCCCAAACTTCATTTAAAAGAGGTTCTACTTATGAGCTAATAATGCATTTGGGATTCAGGATATTAGTCAGAATCACAGGCCTTTCAAGTTACCTGACACATCTGAAATCTCCAGCTTTGTGAGGTGACCCTGCACATTTGCATAAGTGCAGCCTCCACTTGCTTCTCTTTTCTCTGCCACCATCTCTGGCACTATCATCACTTCTGCTGCCTGAAAATACACACACACACACACACACACACGCACACGCACGCACTACACACAGACTGTAGCTGCAGTTGATAGTGCTGGGCTACTTCATTGGTCTTTAGTACCGAATTCTTTCTGTGCATGCTCCTGAATTGTTCAATTCTCTTTCAATACTGAATCCATGTTGCAGGCCAGGAGTTCTGCTGCTTTCTGTTTTTTAGGCCATTCTGTAGCTCCAGACCAGCAACTATGTTCCATATTCCCAGCCTTGCAGCTCCAGTCCTGCCATTGTTTGACTTCCAGGTTTATCCTGTCACCTGCCTCAAGTGCGTGCCTTTCTGACTTTGCTCTCCATGGGTTAACTCATTTGTTCAGGTTCTACTCAGGCTTCTCCTCCTCTGGGGAACCATCTCTGCCTGGTGTGTCCCAATTCCTCCCCCTCTCAGCACTGATAACTTCAGTAAAAAAATTCCTTTGTAATTTTTTATTTGAGGTCACGACAATTTTAATATGTCAGCATTCCCAAGTTGTCTTTCCAGTGAGTTTTTTTTTTCAACTCAAGTTGTGTTCTTTTTTTCTTTTTGCCAGCATTTCCTGGGCTCTTTTGGGGGGATAATTGTGACAAAAGGCAGAGACAGACAGGACTAGAGAGGCTGCAGGAAAGGACTTGTTCCTAGGTTTGCTTTTGTGATAAAGAATCCATTCAGTTGATTAAAAAATAACATAAATCTGAAGCCAGAAAGAAAAACTGAAAAGTCACTTGGATAAACTGAGGGGATTTTTTAAAGAATAGCCTCTAAAGCATTTGCACGGAAAAGGAGAATTTTAACGGACAAGAGGGGAAAATATGTTTTGTGTGGGATATTGCTGTAGAACATAAATTGAATTTCTGGTAAATGTTTTCCAAGAAGAACATAGATTATTTTTGAATTATTGTCAACTGACTTAAAAAATTGTTACTCATAACAGTCCTAGCTCTCTTTCTTTTTCTTCTGGTATTTTGTATTTAAAATTATTTTTGGCCCTATGATTCTCAACTTCGACCTCATAAGGGCAGAAATTGTGTGTCCCAAGCAGCAAGATTGTGTCTAAGCACCAGCATGCTCAATAGTCTTTGTTGAGCACACTAATATGTTGTATTGAGATATACGTTTTAGGCAGGAGCATGAATTCTGTTTTGAGTGCAGTGGCAAGGTACAGCAGGCTTTTTTACTTTTTAGCTAGATGAATAACTGGATTGAATTTCTTTTAGAATTGGTAACTATAGAAACAACCTGGAGGATTGCTTGGATGTGAGAAGAGAATTGAGAGAGTGAAATCTCTTGTGAGTCTGTAATGTAACAGTGGACATTGGGAGAGCTTAGAAGTACTTGAATTAGAGTCTATCAGAATGAAAACAAGTGGATAAATATAAGAAGCATTGTGTAAGCATTGCTGTTAGGGCTGTCATCAACTTGTAGGCATCTTCAGGAGGCTTTTACTTGATCCTTGCATCTGCCACAGCACCTGAGATAATTCCTTGTACTTATTTAGAGTTAGGTCAATGGTCACAAGGGCTGGGGATGGGTCATGAGTTAGAGGGATAGAGAATAACACTTGTATTGCGAATCTTAGAAATTAAAATGATGAAGTGGTTATTGATCCAGACATGTAGAAAGAAGGACAACAGATAGAATTAAGGTGTAAGATGATGTGTTCTGTTTGAAACACTCTGGTTTTTATGCTTTAACACAATCATATAAAGTGTACAAAGATTATCTTACTTGGGGCTTGAAAGAGATTTCAGGGCTTGAGACATTTTGTTTGAGAATTATTTGCATGGAGCTTATTATGACTGCGGAAGTAGTATTTCTGATGGAATAGCACATACATCATAGTAAGAAACATGATGTACTGAGGTGTAAGCTTTAGGGAACACTTACATTTCAATATTGGACAAATGAAAACGTGCTAGAAAAACAGTCAGAGGAACTCAGAAAAGGAGGAAGAGAAGTAGGCCACAATATCCTGAAAAGATGCCAAATGAGGAAAAATGAGGAAAGAATTTTAAGTAAGGCATGGCCAGTAATGAGAGAGCCTGCAAAGGTCAGTGTAAGCTGGAATGGAGCTTGGCTTGAGAAAAGGCCAAGAATCAATGGTGGTTAGAGACATTCGTAGTCAAGGAGAATGAGGCTTAAGAAAGTTGTATTTAATTTAGCACCACATTAGTTAACTTTAGTGGAGCAGTTTCATTAGATGTGGGGACACTGCCCAGATTACAGGAGCCAATATAGAGAATGGGAGAGAAAGGAGAGGCAAAAGAGAGTGATGCTCTTTTGAAAAGTTTTGCAGTCAGATAAAGAAAATAGCTAGCTTAGGTAGGGAGAGGAGTTGAAGAGGTAGAATTGAAACTCTTTGAAGTTTGGCAGAGGGAAGGAAGTGAAAAGGAAGAATTTGAATATCTGAAGGAAATGGAACAGGCTGATGCAGCAGGGTCCTGGAGACCCCAGGGAGGACTGAACGGTTCCAAGAAACAGTGCTGTTTCAGAGTATGAGTCCTTCCCAAGAATAACATTTAGAGGAGAGATGGAGGACAGGTAAGGAAACTCATATCAGAGGGTCTCTGTTAATCCTGGGCAGTAGGTACCCTCACAAACTGCCAGGAGGATTCTGGTGGTACGTTTAGAGTTTCATGGTAAATAGAAATAAATTCAGATTATCTCCTTTTGTATGTTTCTAGAACAGTTTAGAGGCTGCTGACTTATCTTTGAAATCCTCAAAGCTCTTTGGAGAGTATATATTTTACAAAGACAAAATAGTCCACCTTATTTTACTCCCCCGCCCCCAAATGGTTTTATAGCCCTTTGCTCATCTTAGGAACTTGGAAGACGCTCACTTTGAATCTGTATGTTATGAAATAGCCATTGCAATCAAATTGATCTCTCCAAGTTGCAATTAGCTCTCCATCAGTGTGTTTTCTGCCTATGACATTTTGCTGTGAGTTTTCTGTGGCAGCCCTGGGTGAGTGAGTATAAAGCCAGGAGCACAAGCAACCCCAGGCCAGACTGCCAGCAAATCGCTTCCTCCCCAAATGTCAATGCATCTAGTTTTCAAGGCTCATCATACATCACTTTAAACAGACAATTCTCTTTGGATCATATCAAAGTCAGATAACATTATTCCAGACAAATGGCCAAGATTAAAATTGCCATTATACCCTTAGGAGTGGTGTGTATCCAAATAAACCATATTTATTTATTTATGATCAACAGCTCCAGCTAAGGAAAGATTTTTTTTTTTTTTTGAGACAGGGTTTTGCTCTTGTTGCCCAGGCTGGAGTACAATGGGGTGATCTCGGCTCACCTCAACCTCTGCCTCCTGGGTTCAAGCGATTCTCCTGCCTCAGCCTCCCAAGTAGCTGGTATTACAGTCATGTGCTACCACACCCGGCTAATTTTTGTATTTTTAGTAGAGACACGGTTTCTCTATGTTGGTCAGGCTGGTCTCGAAGGAAAGATTTTAAAGTAAGCCTGTGCCATCACCCTTAAAAGTGTCTATACTTTTTATTCCATGTAGGTAAACAGATTCCAGGGTGGCCCTCCCATTTGGTTTACACCTGTGAGCACCATCAGTTGGAATATATATAAATTCTGATCTAATATATATGCCATATCTTGTGCTGTTAGATTAGCAAGGTTTTGCTTTAGGTGTGAGAGATTGAACAACCAATGAAACAACCAAATCAGTCATTTAATGAGGATAGAACTCTATGTTTCTCTCATTTAAGAGTCCTTAAGGACTCCAGGCTCTGTCCAGTTCAATGCGGCTTATGTTCATAATTCACTATGGCAGAGTTCACATTCCAAACTGTATTTTGGAAGAGACAGAGATAAAAAAAGAAGACAATGGGAAAGAGACACATTGGCAAGAACCACCAAAATTTATCACACAAAATTTTTGCTAAAATTTAGTTATGCTGCCAGAAATGTAGTCACATGGCCATACTTGGTTGTAAAAAAGGGCGAGAAATATATATATATTTTCTAAATGCTCAGGAAATAAACTAAAATGTAGTGGTTACATTACAGATCTCAAATAGGAGTTGGCCTCATAGGCATCTCCTCTAATGCAAATGCCCTGAAAGGAAATATTCACAGGCATGATTAACAGGAAGGTAACCTACTAGGTTACAGAAAAATGTGAGGAAGTTTATTTGACGAGGAAACAAATAGAATCTAGCTCTATGCCTCAAAAAAGACCTAAGGATTCTTTATCATCCCTCTCCAAATACAAATTGGTTAACACCCACTATCTTCACTTTTACTCTTGCATGTGTGGTCTCAAGATCCCACCTAAGACCCTCAGTGCTTTGAAGGTCAGCTGCAGACGGAAGCCGAGCTATTGAGTGACAACTTTGTGTGTGTAATTGTTAAGTTGAAACAGCATAACATATAACATATGTTTTACATATACTCATTTAATGTAAGAACAGCCTGGAAAGCCAAACCATTTACTTAGTAGTTAGCAGCTAACTTGGGATTAAGAACAAAAAAAATATTGCATTCCAGAGATTAGTATTTTTGTGTGTTCTAGTATTTTCTATCCTTAAAAAAATCTGTTTTCACATTTTTACTCAGAGTTAAGAAGAAGTAAACCAATATTTACGAATTGGATGGTATCTATGACACGTGAAAGACTCTTGGTAGGGAAAGAAATTATGGTATTTACTTTATGTCATTAACACGACATTTAAGTACCCATTAGCAATTAGTTCTCTACCATTTTAAAGGTCATGAGTCAGTCAATATTCATTAGTTTTTAAAAATGTGTTACGATTTAAAAAGACATAAGAAGCCTTTAATCCTGTCATTTAGTATGTTTTTCTTTTATCATTATAGCTCTCAGTGCTTCTCAGTGGCTTTGCCACTGATAAGTGAGTTGCTGGGTTTCATCTGCTTGCAACAGTGAGGGGAGGAGTAGTGGAAATCGATAGTACTTGTCTTGCCATTGATTACTTTTCTAATCCTGCTTGGAAGCTTCTTTCACCATGATAACCAGACTTCTCATCTTCTCTCATGCTGAAGAGCAATAGGAAGATGATTGGTAGCGTAACATATAGCATATCTTGTTTTTCTTCCTCTTCTTTTCCCTCGTCCCCTCCTCTCCTGTTTCCTCTTCTCTTCTCAGTCTCTCCATAAATCTTTCTCTTTCCTTCCTTGCTTCCTTGTTCTCTCTTTTTCTTTCTTTTCCCCTTACCTTCTTTTCCTCCCCATTCCTGAGCTTTCCTTAACTTTCCTTTATTTTCCTGCTACTCTCAAACTTAAAGAAAGCAAACATATCCATATAGTGAATCAGACTTTGCAGCATAAAGTTAATAAGTCTGAAGCAAATTCTAGATTTAAGCCTTTAAGTTCTGGATCCAAGATTAGATTGCTTAGACAATCAATGAGAACAGAATCATACATTAAAAGAGAAATGGAAAGAAAAGAGAAACACTGACACATAAAAAGAAGAAGGTGAAAATAGCTTCTTTTACTTCAAAGAGAAAGTCAGTTCTATACAATGATAGAGCAAGTAGTTTACAAATTTAAAAGTGTATTTTATCGGTAAAACATTTTGATCTCTCGTATTCAATATATGCATATTTATAAGCTTTTCAATAATATATTCTGATATTAAAATATTAAAAATTAGGTAATTAAAAGGATTAGCTGAAAAATATATATGAATGTTTCTTTCTCTATCATCGTACCATTCTTCAATAGACTGCTCGCTCTTTTTGCCCACTCCACCTTAGACACCCTGAACATGTGTATATTTGGTGTGAGCACAAGCTTTAACGAATGTCCAACTTTCCAAATGCCAACCTTTAAGCAGTGATTCTCAGACAGACAGCTGGCTGATCGGGGTTTTGAACCCCCTGGGAATATATAATTATGAGTTCCCAATAATTTGCTCATAGATTCCAACAGCTCAACTGAGAAACTTAGGATAGTGGTGTCTAACCGGAATGTAGTTCCTTGATTATTACAAAGCAACAAGAAGGCTGGTAGTGGTGTTTACATCCTAAGATGGAGGATGGTGAGTTACGACTCCTTAAAGTTGGAGGAGTTGAACTTTTGTGGGGTTATGAGAAGCACCCAAGTGAAATTTTACTATGATAGATGTGCATTTTGTAAAATGGAACTAGTCAGTATACACAGTATTTAGAAAAGTATTGGTGGGTCTTACTCTCTTTAATTAAATTTAACACACATTAATTGTCACCTTCCATGCTTTAGGAACTGCATCAGATGTTATAGAAGTAAGAAATAGTTGAGTAAGTTGTTGGGACATCTACGAATTCACAAGTAACAAAGAGACTGAATATGAAAATTAAAAAACAAACTAAGAGAATATGATACAGTTGTGAATATGGTTCAGAAGAAGCAGGTGAGAAATGATTAACTCCAGAAAGAGGCATTTAAATAAAGGGATATTCGATCTTGGTTTTGAAAAATTCAGGTAATAAAAATAAATGGGATGAGGCAAAAAAGATATGAGATGACAAAGTTTTCATTCTAATTTCACAACAATTAGCTCTGTTGACTTGGTCAGAATATTTACCTGATTCAGACTTCAACTTTTTATCTTTAAAATTAGACATTTGACTTTATGATCTTCAAGAAGTCAACAAATTTATTTGTGCAGCCACTGTGTTTGAGGGGAAATAACAATGAATAAGACAGTACTTTCCTTAGGGAGCTTTCAATCTATTAGAGGAAAAAGACAAGCAGAAAAATGACTAGAATTAAGACTGTTCTTGTAAAAAAACTGAGAGCCTAGGAAGTCAATAAGGAAAACCTGATAATGATTATCATGATAGCAGCAGCTGATATTTCTTGATCATTATATGTACCAGCTTTACCTGCATTACACAAATTACCTCATATAACTATCATAAAAATCTAGGAGTTTCTTCTGCCTCTTTTCTTTGTCTTCTTCTTCTTCTTCCCATTTTGTGGAAGAAGGAACTAAAGCTGGGACATGTTAGGCAATACACCCAGGTAACAAGGTAGTTGATGCTAAAGTTGATGCTTGAGTGCAAATAAGCAATGATAGATTCTGAGATATTAATCATAATACTCTGTGACCTAGTTCACTGTGATCTACAGCTGTCTACGATTATGGAAAGCAGCCAGGACTGTAACTTGATGAGAGCAAGAAGATAGCATAGTAGACAAGTGATCCATGTCAGAGATTTTGCAGTTATTAGAGATTCAACCATAAAGCTAAGATTGAGGAGAAGCATATTATATCTACCATTTGGGAATCGAGGGCACACCTGTAATCCCAGCACTTTGGGAGGCTGAGGCAGTCAGGAGGTCAGGAGATTGAAACCATCCTGGCCAACATGATGAAACCCCATCTCTACTAAAAATACAAAAATTAGCTGGATATGGTGGCGCACACCTGTAGTCCCAGCTATCTGAGAGACTGAGGCAGGAGAATCACTTCAACCTGGGAGGTGAAGGTTGCAGTGAGCCTAGATCACGCCACTGCACCCAAGACTGGTGATACAGTGAGACTACATTTCAAAGAAAAAAGAATTGAGGAAAGTTGGAGAAGTGAATTAGATTACAAGGTAGGGATACATTAAGTACACTTTGCAAAAAGAACCAGAAACGCACCTACTAAAACTGGAGTTCAGCACACGAATTAACTGCTACTAGGAAAAGGCATGAGCCCACATACTGGAGGAAGATACAAAAATTAAAGAAGTGCTAATGGTGAACTGTGGTAGAAGAGGTTACTACAATGCCTCCAAGCAGCAGATCTCTAACTCCAGTTAGATTAAGCCTTAAGCCTGGAGTACATTATATTCTGTGAGTGGTGATATGGCATATAGTTTGAGAACACTTTCTTCAAGATGTACATGCCGGTTTTCCGATGCCATTGTACCACTTACTCCATCTAAGCTATTATTTAACTTCTCTGAGCCTGAGTTTACCTGTGAAGTGAGTAAAGTGATATCTTCTGAATTGTTGTGTTCATCGAATTATTACGTAATGTATATAAAGCACCTAGTATGGAATGTGGCACAAAGTTAGTGTATTGGTAAGAATTACTTTAGCAGCAAGTTACAGCAACCTCAAGATAACAAAGGCTTCATAGGATACAAATTAGATTTTCTCTCACATGAATGCAAGCAAGCTCAGTGTTGGTGTGGCAGCTCAAAAATCATCAAGGTTTCAAGCTCCTTGGTTATTTATTGTTCTGCCATGTGTAGCATATATTCCAGGTTATGGTCAAGACGTTTACTACAGCTCCAGCCATCATCTCTGCATTCCAACTGACAGTGAGAAGACTAAAGGTACTTCCTGGAAGTTGCCAATACATCCTTTTTTATGTTTTGCTTGCCAAAACCTAGTCACATAGATAAACTGGTCACATGTGAAGCTGGGAAATGTCCTTAGTCCATGTAACCATGCCCCAAGCTGAACTTTGGGTGTTACATTACTGTACAAGAAGGAGAGAATGGATATTGGGAGAAAAGTAAAGTCTCTGGCACAGTTTGTAGTCAGTAACTGATGCCAGCAGGAGAAGTGCTTTAGTAGTTATAGCACTTAATATGGGAGTAGTAAGACACTCCATGTGTGGGAATTAGATAAATTCAATGAAAACTCTAGAAAAAAATTAGAGTTTTGAATAGCCACTCCTGAAGAAGCTCAGGTTTATGCATACAACTTGATTCGTAGAAGTCAGGGATTGAAGTTTCACTTTTCCAGTTAAAAACAGCTAACTAATTACCAAGCCTGTTTTTTTTTTCTACTGAACTCAGACAATATTTTTCATTTTCCCTTGCAGTTAGAGATGGGCATGGCATGCAATACTAGTTGATGAAATACCAGTAGAAAGGTCATAACCCTCGCAGGCCTGGCTGATATAAAACTTTCCATGTGTGATCTTCTCAGTTATTTTTCCTTTTAAAGTAAGCTAGGAATCCAGTTGTTTAACATAGCAAAGCATGAAATAGAAGGAGCCTGGATCTCTGCATCACTGCCTGGGGGACAGTAAAATTCAGAAGAGTTTTTGTTTTTGTTTTTGTTTTTTTTTGTAGACATAAAACTTTCTTGACAAAACCTTCTAATGGCTTTCAAATAAAATCAAGGTAAGAGGGTAAAAGGGTAAGACGTTGTATGGGGGCTTCTGCAGATCGGGGGGATCTATGTTAGGTGTATTTAGCTAGCTGGCAGGGTTGATTGGCTTACATAATAGATACTTTATAAATAAAAGAGATAATAAGGTTGTGCAAGCTAGACAAAGATGCTCATTTCTAAAGCAAATAAATTAACTACAAATTAATTGATAAAAATGCAAAAGAAAGAGCCAGTAAAAAAATGACTGCAAAATCAGCTAGAAGGCCAACATACCAGACACAATACCGAACTTCTATATTATGTACAGAAGTATCTCTAAAAACCTCAGTTTTCATGCAGGGACTTCTGCTTTTCCAGGCAACTCTATCTTTGCCACTCAAAATATTAAAGTTTAAACTTGAAACATTTATTATTTCTTTGTGGTGATAGCATTAAAAATCCTCTCTTTTTGGTGTCTTGAAATATACAATACATTGAATTAGCTATAGTTACCCTACTGTGAAGATTTCTTTTTTTCTTTAACATATGCCGAAAGTTACTGGTAAAAATAATCCAGAACATATTGTGATTTTTTACCTTTAGGTATATTTGTTATGAGCAAGAAGTTATCCTCTGTCAAGGCAACTGTGTCACCTGATCATGGGATCTGCACCTGTTCTTCACTGGCAAGGCAGTTAATATTCTCAAGTTCCCTAAGTTAAGACAACAGAAAAACATTCTCTAGTGTGCCTTTTCATTATTTTGTAAAAAATAAAAATAAGAAACAAAAAACCCAACCAACCAAGCAAACAAAACATAGTCATATGTTGCTCATCTGGCTCTAACTATATGGCTTCCTGAGGGCTATTTAATTTTATGAGGAGACTGAATTTGTATTGCTCCTGAGATAAATGCAGGCATGTCCTTTTCTAAGGGGAAAATATGCTGGCTGAACAACGAAGCTCTAGCTCATATTTGACGGGCCCAAGTTCCCTTGCGGGACCTCATCTCAATGAGTCATTAAGATGAGCAAAGCTCTAGGCTGATGTGAAGAGAAACAAGGGAAAGTTCTAATGAATCTATGTGTAAAGGTTCAGCAAGTGTCTGTTTGGAGCCATCTTTTTAAGCATAAATGCAGTGTGAAGAATAATGAAGGAAAATGGATATAGCTCTGACTACCTAATTGAAAAATATTCTTTGGAGATTAGTATCACAAACATTCATTCATTCTATACACATTTAATGAGGGCTTTATTTTATTTGTTTCAGGTCTTGTGTGAGGGCCTGGATATACAGTGATGAGTAAAACAGGCAGAGTCCATGCCTGCTTGGACCACAGAACATCTAGAGAAAAAGATGGACTTTGAAAAACATTCAGGTGAGGCATTCTGGGAATATGATTCTCCAGACACGACTCTCTTCCCATCCCCCTATTTCTATAACCTAAATCCAAGCCACTTGTCTCTACTGATACAAATGACTCCAGGACCCTATAAGTAGCTGTGTAAAGATGATGCTATGGGCATTATTGGCATCCTGGTGGAGAAAAGTTGTATTGGGATTTTTTCCCTAAGGCCTGGAAAGCAACTGGAGATAACCATGAGATCCTCATGGTGTAGGATCAGAGAGTAGTGGATCCTATGAGAGCTTGGCCTTCAAAGACAAGTAACCACTCATGTAGAAGGTTTTCCCTAGCCACAGAATAACTTGCCAAGTCTCCTTGAATGCATGAGGCAAGTAGGAACTGAAAGGACAACTGAGTACCCTCAAATTTGGAGAGGACAGGAACACCCAAGAACAAGGAGCCTCCTTGGAAGTCAGCAGCGAACTGGCTTAGGTACCATTAGCAAGTGGGGATAGGACACTTTTCCTTCCACCGTTTATGAGAATGCTGCCACATAGGGAGCTTGATTGTTGGCAAAGCCCCAATGAGCAGATAAAGAGAAACAGCCACCCATCTACAAGGACAAAAGCCAGGAAAAGGGAGACCAATTAAAGCAAAAAGAACCCATCTCTAGTGAAATAAGAACGTCTGGAAGGAACAAAAGTTAAGAGAAAAATAAGGACACTTTCTGGATCTAAGCATTATTTTTGCAATTCTACAATTCAGTATATAAATGGGGAGAAGGATTTCTGCTAAAATCTAAATTATTAGCCTGAAGATCAAGTTTAAGAAATATCCCAAAGAATAGAGGCAAGTATAGATTAAAGATATAAAATGGAAACCATAAGAGAGTTACTGTATAGATATGAGAGAATTAAAAAGTGAAAAATAGAGATTACAGGAGGAGAATGGAACAGATACAAGGAAGGAAATAACTATTTTAAAGTTTTCTTTTTTTCTGAGCTTAAAAAATTCCAAATTACCAATTGAAAAGGCTTAATAAATTCCAGACAGGATGGATGGGAAAATGCACTCACCTAGGCAAATTCTGGCAAAACTCCCAAGGTTGCAAGCATCCATTCAGAGAAACGAGTAGTTTACACAGGTATAGAAAATCAAATTCATGTTGGACATCCCATTTGCAACTGAAATGAAAGCCAAAGAAATAGCAGCTATAGATTACAAGGAGAAAAGAACTATCACATATAAATCCAAACCCAGCTATCTATCATTTATTCATCAGGGCAGAAGATTTGGGGGATGTGCAATGTTCTTGAATGATGAGTCTAAGTATAATAAAATTTACGTTTTTCAGAAATTAATTTATAAATGTCATATATTTATAACTTGTTAGAGTGCCAACAACTTTATTAGTAAGTAAATTGGATTAAGTAGCCTTAAATATAAGTAATATTAAAATATAGCCAAATATATAAATTATGATATAACTCTTTTTAAAATCAGATATCATAATACTAAAAAATAAAGTCCTTGTAATCATATAAACATAATATTGACACAGGATTAAACAAGTTATGGAAAAATAAAGAAAATATAGAAATAGACCATATAATTATGTATATGAATATATCACATGGAAAGGGTAATAGATTGATTTAGTGAGAAAAAGATGAATTATTCATTAATTCAACTGGCTATTCATTTTGGAATAAATAAAAGGGAACACACATTTTGTGCCACATACAAATTACAGGTATATTAACATTAAATTCAACAGAAAAATATAAAAACATTAAACATCTTGTGAAAAACATTATGAATGCATGTGAAACCAAAAAGATGCTTTCTTAACCAAGACAGAGAAAGCTGAGACATATAAAATAAACATTTTTAACTGTTTAAAATGTGAAATTTTTATGAGGCACAAAATATTACAATGTTGATACATAAATGTGTGATCTGGAATAAAAGACAATGTAACATGCATAGCACACAGAGTTAATAGCTATAATATACCAAAAGCATTTCAAAAAGTGACAAAGAAAAGTGAGGAAAAAGAAAATAGGCAATCTACTGTATAGGCAATACACAGGAGAGGATAAATCCAAATAGCCAACAAATTCATAGGAAGATTTCCAACTTCATTAACAGTAAGGGAAATGTAAATTTAAATAACCATGATAGGTAGTTTTATTCTCATTAGGCCGTAAATATATTTATAACATCTGTTTCTGCCCAGTGCATGAAGAAAATAGAATTATATGTATTGCTGGCAGAAATGCAAGACTTCACAGCTTTTTAAAAGAACTTGATCCAACCACCTCTATAACAATATAAAATAAATGCATTCTTAAAAGTAGCATCTAGATCCTTGGAAGCTAGCTACTAGAGATAAAGCATCAGTACGTAAAGTATATATCTACAAGGATTTTTATTTCAGCACTATGTGTAGTAACTAAAAACTGGGAACAAAGTTAATATTCAACAATAGATAAATGATAGAATAATTGTTTTTGAGATGGTCTCATTCTGTTGCCCAGACCGGAGTGCAGTGGTACAATCACAGCTCACCGCAACCTCTGTCTTCCAGGTTCAAGCAATTCTCCCACCCCAGCCTCCCAGTTAGCTGGGATTACAGGCACTCACCACCACACCTGGCTAATTTTTGTATTTTTAGTAGAAACGAGGTTTCACCACGTTGGCCAGGCTGATCTCAAACTCCTGGCCTCATGGGATCTACCTGTCTCAGCCTCCCAGAGTGCTGGGATTACAGGCCAAATGACTGAATAAATTAGCATTCGTCTGTACCATGGAAGATCATGCAGCCATAAAAAAAGAATACTTGACTTAGAGACAATCCTATTGAATGACAACAGTGAAATACAGGAAGGTTGTCGAATTTTTTCTACGCTAAAAATAACCTTAGAACTGTGATGACCATACGTTCTCTAGTAGTCTATCTAAATTATTGAGCCAAATAAACATGAAAAAATAACATTAGAACTCTGGTGACCATAAGTTCTGTGGATATTCAAATCATTGAGCCAAAAAAAAAAAAAAAAAAAAAAACTGAAAGACTAATACAATTTTTTAGTTAAATTAACACGTGCTTTTTTTTCTTTTTGCCAATAGCACGCCCTTTAAAAGAATAAAACAGTTACTCTCTTTCTCTTGTGTACATTAATTGTCTTCTTTTCATCATCGTTGGTTCATACTCAGAATTTCCTAGCTAGACTAACATAAAAATCTTAGAATTATTTTTATTAGATTTTTATTCTAAGATTTTTATTAAAATTATCAGATTTGTTTTATTTTTAAAAAAGAATCAAGCTGTGGAAGGGCTACATTCCTTCTGGGGAACTTAGGAAAGAATCTATTTCTTATTTTTTTTCGAGCTTCCAGAGGCTGCCCCTATTTCTTGGCCCGTGGCTGTCTTGCATTTCAAAGCCAGATGTCACATCCCTCTGATCTCTGCTTCCAGGTTTTCATACCTCCTCTTTATTATTAAAAATTCAACAGAACTTAAAAAATTTTTTTTTAAATAAAACAAATCTGATAACTTTAATCTCTGACTTAAAGGCCCATCTTGAAATGGCATCATTTTGCTTGCAGAACGGTCAGGAGTTATTTGAACTCCTCTCCAACAGTTTCAGCCTTTGCCCTTCCTATTTCTCTTTTTTAATTCTGTCTCCCCATTGGAGAACCTTCTGTTTCCTGGTAGGGTTCTGTTCTAGACCTTCATCTAAAGGTTGATGTATTTTGAGGCTCAGCTCATTCAAATAATCTTTCCCTCATTGAATGAATATTTACTCAGTGCTCCCTACATCATTTACTGTGCTAGGCAAAGTGAAAACAGATCTGTTAAAATGGCACTACAGTTTTTTTGTTTGTTTGTTTGTTTTTTTTTTTTTTTTTTTTTTTTGAGACGGAGTTTAGCTCTTGTTACCCAGGCTGGAGTGCAAGGGCGCGATCTCGGCTCACCGCAACCTCCGCCTCCTGGGTTCAGGCAATTCTCCTGCCTCAGCCTCCTGAGTAGCTGGGATTACAGGCACGCGCCACCATGCCCAGCTAATTTTTTGTATTTTTAGTAGAGACGGGGTTTCACCATGTTGACCTGGATGGTCTCAATCTCTTGACCTTGTGATCCACCCGTCTCGGCCTCCCAAAGTGCTGGGATTACAGGCGTGAGCCACCGCGCCCGGCCCGGCACTACAGTTTTTGAAGAGGGAAAAACAACAAACCTCTGGTGATAAGACAGTAAGAGAAGAAACTTTTATACAAGGAGCCAGGGAAGACGTGCAGAGTTGACATTTAAAATAAGACCTGGAGATCAGCCTGGGAAACATGGCAAAACCCCATCTCTACAAAAATTACACAAATTAGCTAGATGCAGTGGTACATGCCTGTTAGTCCCAGCTACTCAGGAGACTGAGATGGGAGGATCACTTAAGTCCAAGTCTGGGAGATTGAGGCCATAGTGAACAGAGATCACATCACTGCACTCTAGCCTGGGCAACAGAGCAAGACTCTATCTCTAAATCAATCAATCAATCAATAAATAAATAAAAACAAAAAAATCAAATGAGACCTGAAGCCAATAGGCTATCTCTATTAGTTTCCTATTACTGCTATAACAAATTATCATAAACTTAATGTTGCCACACAACCCAAATTTATGATGTTACAGTTCTGGAGGTCAGAAGTCATGGTCATAGGTCTTACAGGTCTAGAATGAAGCTGTGGAAGGGTTGCATTCCTTCTGGAGAACTTAAGAGAAGAATCTATTCCTTATTTTTATTCAAGCTTCCAGAGGCTGCCCCTATTTCTTGGCCTGTGGCTGTCTTTCATTTTTAAGGCCAGCAATCTCCCTCTGACCTCTGCTTCCATGTTCTCATACCGCCTCTTTATTATTAAAAATTCATCAGAACTTTTTTTCCTTAGGTTTAAAATAGTGGTTAAGTATGTGTATACTGGCCCCAGGCCACCTAAGTTGGAACCCCAGCTTTAATACTCACTGGCTGTAATTTTCAGCACGTATAAAACACAAACACAGAAATAAAAGAACTTTTGATGCCTAGTTTCCTCAAATGTAAAGTGGGGCTGATAGTAGTACTGGCCTCAAAGTAATGTGATAAAGATTAAAAGGATTAATGATGTAATACTCTTAGACTGCTCCAAGAAGTACTAGCTGCTATTATTATTATTAACAAACATTTATTGCGTGATGGTTATAGTTGAGGCGGGGGTTCAGCTGAAATTTTTAACTACATCTGATTACTGTCTAATCAACCATGATTTCATAGAGCAGAGAAAGGATTTGAAGAACTATTAATACATTCACATATATTTCTCTAGGAGACTTTAAACACTTTGAGAACAATGTCATGCAAGTAGAAGTACATGGGGCTGGAGTTCAGCTTTAGTATTGACAATTTTTACTTGTAAAATGAGATTCTAAATATATACCTTAAAGTAACAACTAGTTCAGGCGCTGTGCCTCATGCCTATAATTCTAGCACTTTGCAAGGCCAGGCAGGTGGATCACCTGAGGGAAGGCATTCCAGACCAGCCTGGCCAACAAGGTGAAATCCTGTCTCTACTAAAAATACAAAAATTAGCTGGCTGTGACTGGGGGGTGGGGGGTGGGGGTGCCTGTGATCTCAGCTACTCAGGAGGCTAAGGCAGGAGAATTGCTAGAACCCAGGAGGCAGAGGTTGCAGTGAGCCAAGATCATGTCATTGCACTCAACCTTGAGTGACAAGAGCAAAACTTCATCTCAAAAAAAAAAAAAAGAAAAAGAAAAAAAAAGTAACAACTGATTTGTGGCAAAACTTTGGCATTTCTAGACATGACTATCTTGGCTCTATGAAAACAGTCTAATGTCATCTAGTCTTTGATAATTTGGTTGAAATTTATCTTAGCAATAAAAGTAGAGGATTTGCAGGAACAAGGTTGGATTTTGGGGTTAGGAAGTGGGAGGACCATTACCTCAGCCACGGATAAAAAGCTTTCATTGTGGATTATTATTCAAAGGTTAAAACGCTCCTTCAATGTGTGTTCTATCCCATTATAAATGCTTCTCAGCACTCCTTTAACTGGTGGTGTTATACTTTTTTATTTGTAGGTAAATTACATTTTACTGTGAATGTTTTCCAAGATTTGTGACTAGGCTGTGTGGTTTATTCTATGCTTTCAGTTTTCTGTCAGGTTTTATGTTTTAATCTTCAGAATTTCAACATATGGTGACTCTTTCTGGAGGTTAGATGAGCAATTAAAATGCTGTCTGGTTGCTTCGTGTCAGTGCATATGCTCTTCACATTTCATGCTAAATGAGAACAAACCACAGTCTTCTTTTGCCTTACTTTCCTCTTTGGGAATTTAGGAATAGAAATATTCATTCTTCCTGACTGCTGTGAGGAATGAGTCATAGGAAAGATGTGACATCTAGCTCAGCTAATACCCACCAAAACTAAGCAAAACCATAGATCCTTAAGCCTACTTCTAAAAGTCGTTTTACCGGTATCTGTTCTCCACAGGGGTTAGCAGCACACAGTCAAATAACATTATAAATGCAGTTGCAAATTAACCTTCAGAACAAGAAATTAATTACCCAGAAATACCCCTTTGGGTGCATTAAAGATGAGAGTATCTTGTATAGATATTGTCTTCTGCTTTGTTAATAGTTGGTACCCATCTAACTTTGCTGAATGTTAGATGGTACTCATATACGGCACTCACTCTAGCCTGGCTACCTAGGACTCTGTTAAAAGTCAAAAGAGGTATTAAATTGCACTGAAACAATAGAGAATTTTGATGAAATTCAACCAACATTTGTTGCACTTCACGTCTACAATGGAAAAGTTCTATACTTAGTACGAAGGGTCAATCTGGAGAATTTTAAAAAATGCAATCTTTGTTCCAAAGGAATTTGTAATGAATTTATAACAGACAGAAATATATTGCCAGTGCCGAGAGGGCACTCAATAAATGTTTATCAATCAATGATAAAATGGCATGAGAGGAATAAAGAACTGGGATTGGAGCACAGAGTAGGGGTTGACTTTGAATGTGAGTCTTAGAGAAGACTTGGCAAAAAGGCAACATTTAAGATTGAGTTCGAACAAAGTAGATTTGGTTGTTGATAAAAGAGTTTCTTTGTATCAAGACTGGCACACTGTGGAAAACCATTTTGTGTATTTGTATACGAGTAGTTTGGTGTTATTGATTATGTTTTCTAGACCAGAGAGAATAGTGAGATATGGAGCTAGGAAGCAAGTTTAAGCCCAGATGATAGAGGTCTAACATGCTAAAGAGTTTGGACTTTAGGTAGTGACCAACAGTAACCTTTGAAAATACAGGCAGTGGTGTGCTGGTGAACCTCTTGCCTAAAAACTTGATTTGTCACATTTGTCAACTTTTATTCTGTAAATACTCCCACTATGACAGATTTCAAGCTGCCAACTGGACATCACTGAACTGTGAACTGGGAAGACATGCAACTCTTGCCAACTAGCACGAGCTAGCTGAAGGGCACATTGACAAGATTTGGCATCTCAGATATCTATTTTAGAATGTTTATCTTGGCACCTGGTTAACAAATAGATTGTAGACAGGAGTTGGAGAATCAGCTGGGAGACTAAACCATAACTCAAGTGAAAGCTGAAGAAAACTAAAGCTTGGAGTGGGGATGAAGAGCTGAGATGGATGAAGGAGAAAGTACTTAGCAGAGTAGAGTTTTCATTTCCAGGGTCTAAAAATGGGTTCTGGAATACCTGTGAACTCCCTGAAACTGTATTTCCTTATTTGTATGTATATTTTGGGGAATGAGTTTTTATTAGACTTTCTAGATCTATTACCTTCATTCTTAAAATTTAAGAATTGTAATTTTTAGGTAAAATACACAGAATTGGTTAAGCAGCTGTATATGGTACAAACAGAGATTGAATAACACGAGAGAGTACAGTTGCTGATGATTTGGAAATTTGTAACTTGAACAATTGGAAAGATTTTGTACCATTTTCTGAGACATGGAATGAACAACAAAGGCAAAATTAGAGGCGTCAGTATCTTACTAAGTGAATGTAATACTTATAAGAATTTTAGAACAAAATAAGATGCAGCAGAGAACAACAGGTAAAACACAAGAAAATTGGATGCTAAAATCGTGTTTTTACTATGTTGAACCCAGATATGGGAACTCAGTATATATATATATATAGTTATGAAAACATAATTCTTATTATGTCTCCAAGCCATCTCAAAGACGCTTTCAATGAGGAAGAAGAAGTAAAAGGAGGAAGAGAGGAAGGAAAAGGAAAGGATGGGGAAGAGGAAGAAAAAGACAAAGAAGAGACTCAAGCCCTGTCCTAAGTTTGTTTTGTTTTCAAAGCAATATGTGAGAGCAGGTCTCAGAGTTAGGAGAAAGTGCCATATCATGGAAAGAACATAGGCTAAAAAGCAAAGTTTCATTTCTGTCTTATTTGCTTTATAACCTGCAGGAAGTAACTTAACCTCTCTAATTCTCATTTTTCTAATTTCCAAAATGAAACAACTAAAATTTAGTTTTCAAAACTATTGTAAATATTGAAGATAAGGTCTATATAGAATCTACTGATAAGTGTTTAAACAGGTTATTATAATAAAAACAAGGTAATTACTTGTTTTTTATTATAACAGAACCTGATTCATGTAATTGCGCTCTCTCTGTCTCTCTCTCTCTCTCTCTCTCTCTCTCTCTCTCTCTCTCTCTCTCTCTCTCTCTCTCTCTCTCTTTCTCAGTATGCACAAAAAATTAGAAGGTGTAGGTAAATAAAATTGGACTTCAGTGGGCTTTTGTTATTTCATGATTTCTCTCCAATTCAGCATCACTTTAACTCGTAAATATATAAAAAATAATTAAAAGAAAAATAATCAGTGGGACTCCTGTCTGCTCATTCACTAATTGGTTTAAATGAAGACTGAACTTTATTGGTTGGTAATCAATATGCAGTTGAGAAGGCAGTACCCTAGGGTTTAGGATTTCAGTACTATCATTTTTGTGATTTGCCTTTGGCCTTCTCTTGTGTTACTGAAACATGACTATTTAAAATAAATCTTTGTGAATTGAAGACGCATTTTATTTCTTATAATAAAATACAGCTATAATAGACCCCATGGCTTTCTCCTAGATGTATAAAAAGTTTGAATTTAAGACATAAAGTGATTCCAGTAGTTTTCTAGGGCTGCCATAACAAATTACCACGAACTTGGCTTAAAACAATAGAAATGTACTGTCTCACAGGTGCGGAGGCCAGAGTCTGACATCAAGGTGTCTACACTCTAAGAAGAATCTGTACAGCTTCTGGTAGCCGCAGGTGTTGCACTCATTTCTTGGTGTTCCTTGGCTTGTGGCCACATTACTTCAGTCTCCTCTCTGTCATCAGTTCTCGTGTGTGTGTGTGGGGGGGGCAAACTTTGCCTCTCTCTTCTAAGGACACTACTATGGCATTTAGGATCTAGAATAATCCAAAATATTATCTTCATCTGATTCTTAACTTAATCATATTTGCAATGACCCTTTTTCCAAATAAGATAACATTCACTCTTTAGACAGGTGAGATTATATTCAGAGGTTTCAGGGATTAGAAGGTGAATATCTATTTGGGAGGCTATTTTTTTCCAGATTACCACAATGGTCCCCATAAATTTAAATGAAAGTATTTCCTAAAATAAATTCTTTTACTGGGTGTATAACATAAATTATTTGAAAAGAGACATGAACACGAGACAAGATCATCTTAGAGATGAGATGCCTACTTTACTTTAGTCCTATTTTAAGTCTCCATGCATTTCTGAGGGTTTGTTATGCCATTAATAACTAGGGATTGCTTCTGTCTATATTCCACAATTTCAGATTTATTTGGATAAGAATCCAGCCACATCCCAAGAATCTACAGAAACGGTATTGGAGTTCACATAGCTGGCCTGCAGTCCAGAGCTGAAACATGCCTAGTTCAATTAACTAATTAATATGTTATTTATGAAGGCCTATATGTGTCTTTCATTTATTACCTTCCTCATTGAGATATTTCAGCTTTCCTAGGGAAGCTGGAAGTGATTAGTAAAATAGGTATCATGTACATAGAAGATAATAAACATCTAATTCCTCTATGAGGCTTAGGCCTTTCCTTTCATAGTGAAACATCAATATTTTAGATCTAAAATCTAGTTTTTGATTAAGAACTTTGTTACCAACCTGAAAATAAAAATTTTACTTTAAAGCCCAGATTGAAAAAGAAAATAAAAAACAAGTGAAAAGTAGTAGAAGAAAATAAATAAAGCCAAATGCTGATATCTTGAAAGGTGTAATTAAATAGATAAACTATGGCAATTCAGATTTTTTTTTTTTGAGAGGAAGTTTTGCCCTTGCTGCCTGGGCTGGAGTGCAATGACACAATCTCCACTCACTGCAACCTCCATCTCCTGGGTACAAGCGATTCTCCTGTCTCAGCCTCCCGAGTAGCTGGGATGACAGGCACATGCCACCATGCCCAGCTAATTTTTGTATTTATAGTAGAGACGGGGTTTCACCACATTGGTCAGGCTGGTCTCCAACTCCTGACCTCAGGGGATCCATGAGTTTCCATCTCTGAAAGTGCTGGGATTATAGGTGTGAGCCACTGTGCCTGGCCCAGATTAACAAAATAAAGAAAGAAAGCAGGCCAGGAGAGCTGAATCGGGTGGATCACTTGAGGTCAAGAGTTCAAGACCAGCCTGGCCAACATGATAAAATATCCTCTCTATTAAAAATATGAAAATTTTCATGATGCGGTGGTGTGCACCTGTAATCTCAGCTACTCAGGAGGCTGAGGCAGGAGAAATAGTTTGAACCCCAGAGGTGGAGGTTGCAGTGAGCCAAGATTATGCCACTGTGTTCCAGCCTGGGCAAGAGAGTGAGACTCTGTCTCAAAAAATAGAAAGAAAAAAAAAAAAAAACTTCTGTATTAGGAGTGAGAAAACATAATCACAGATGATACAGAAATAATTATAGAATTATAAGAGATTATTTTATGCAACTTTGTATATCTTTAAAAGAACATATGGAAAGAAATGTAAGGATCTAGAGAAAATAATTTTTTTCTACTAAAATAAATATAAAAAAGGTTGAACCAAGGAGATGCAGAACATCTAAATAGATCAATCAGTGTTAAAGAGGAGTTTGCAAAGATTATTGAAAGGTCTTCATTCTATGGCCTGGTTTTGTGATTAGATTTCACCTTTTTTTTTTATAGAGGGAGTCTCGCTCTGTCACCCAGGCTGGAGTGCAGTGGCACAATCTCAGCTGCCTGAAACCTCTACCTCCCAGGTTCAAGTGATTCCTTTGCCTCAGCCTCTCAAAGAGGTGGGATTACATGTATGTACCACCAGACATGGCTAATTTTTGTATTTTTTGTAGAGACAGGGTTTCACCATGCTGGCCAGGCTGGTCTGAAATTCCTGACCTCAAGTGATCTAACTGCCTTGAACTCCCAAAGTGCTGGGTTACAGGCATAAGCCATCACACCCAGCCTAACTTTTTAAAAAAATATACTTCCTATGACATTTAAACTATTTTAAATAATAGAATAAAATTGTATGAAGCTAAACTTAACATAAATATGTATTATGTACTAATTCATGTATTATGAGTTAGTATAGAAAACATAAATCAAATTCATATATAAATAAGTAAAAACTCATCCACATATTAAATTCATCAGTATGCTGAGAGTAATTCCACATGATCAAATAGGGCTTATTCTAAGACTATAAATTTAAGATCACATTAAGAAATACATCATCGGTAGCGGGCTCTCACGTGGAGGCGCGGAAGTTTGGCCCACGGGAATGATCACCAAGACACACAAAGTAGACCTGTTCGCTGGGCTCCCAGAGAAGAAAGAAGAAGAAGAAGAAGAAGAAGAAGAAGAAGAAGAAGAAGAAGAAGAAGGAGGAGGAGGAGGAGGAGGAGGAGGAGGAGGAGGAGGAGGAGGAGGAGGAGGAGAAGAAGAAGAAGAAGAAGAAGAGTGGTCAAAGAACTAGAGACTCAGCGCCCAGTTTTCAACAATGAAGATTACTTTGCTGATGTTTCTCCTATAAGAGCCACATCCTCCTGTAAGAGTTTGGTCCGCGGGCAGGCACCTGAGATGCCTCTAGTGAAGAAAAAGAAAAAGAAAAGCATCAGCACGCTTTGTGAGGAGCAAGTAGAATCTGAGACCATGCCGCGTGCCAGGCGGACGGAGAAGTCATGCAGCCCCAGGAAGCAGGTACTTGGCCACCTAGAGTTCCTCAGTAGAGAGAAGAAAAAGAAGAAGTCACCTCTGGCCATGTCCCATGCCTCTGGGCTGAAAACCTCCCCAGACCCCAGACAGGGTAAGGAGGAAACCAGATTTGGCAAGAAGTTCAAAAAACACAAGAAGGAAAAAAAGGGGGCCCAGGACCCCACAGTCCAGGACCCTTGGGTCTGTGAAGCCGGGGATGCTGGGGACACTTGCTCAGTGGGGAAGGAGGGTGAGGAACAGGCAGCTGTGGGGCAGAAACGGAAGCAGAAGAGCCCCAGGGAACACAGTGAGAAAGTGAAGAAGAAAAAAAAAGTCCACCAGGAGGGAGAGGCCCTCCCAGGCCACTCTCAGCCCCCCAGGTCCATGGAGAGCAGCCCTAGGAAAGGAAGGAAAAAGAAGCCAGTCAAAGTTGAGGCTCCGGAATACATCCCCATAGGAGATGGCCCGAAGGCCCCCGTGAAGAAAAAGATGAAGTCCAAGAAGAAGGCAGAGCATCCAGTCATCGAGGAGCCAGCTCTGAAAAGGAAGAAAAAGAAGAGCACAGAGAGTGGGGTAGCAGGAGACCCTGGGAAGGAGGTGCAGGGGCAGAGGACATTCATCGTGAACTTGAACCTTACCCAGCTCTGCCCTCTCCTGCAGGATGCAGACACGGACTTAGAGGTGGTGTTGGAAAAGAAAGGCAACATGGATGAGGCGCACATAGACCAGGTGAGGCGAAAGGCCTTGCAGGAAGAGATTGATCGAGAGTCAGGCAAAACTGAAGCTTCTGAAACCAGGAAGTTGATGGGAACCCAGTTTGGCCAGTGGGATACTGCTAGTTTTGAGAACGAGGAACAGAAACTGAAATTTCTGAAACTTATGGGTGGCTTCAAAAACCTGTCCACCTCGTTCAGCCGTCCCCCAAGCACCACTGCAAGGCCCAACATGGCCCTCAGCAAGAAGGCAGCAGACAGCTTGCCGCAGAACCTGCAGCAGGACTATGACCGGGCCATGAGCTGGAAGTACAGCCGAGGAGCCGGCCTCGGCTTTTCCACCGCCCCCAACAAGATCTTTTACATTGACAGGAATGCCTCCAGGTCAGTCAAGCTGGAAGATTAACCTTTAGAGTTTCGTCCCCCCAAAACTGTCACAATCACTTTGATTATCCCATTTATGGTGGAGGTTACAAATTAGTGTGTGAAAAATCAGATCTTGGTGATGACCTTGAGCAGTAGGATATAAATAACTCCCATAAGCTTAGCGTTCCAGTAATGGAACACTAGGCATAAATGGGTTATTTAGTTTTGCAGATGAAAGCCATCTGACACTTGGCTCACACTGAACGCCAGAGGAGATTAAGGACAAGGACACCTATCTTAATGGGCTTGGATGAACTGGGGTAGGGCAGCTCATGTTTCCGGAGCCAGGAGAACGAGTGAGTGGTTTTATCCTCCTGGTTTCTGTGTTAAACTTTCTGTTCCTTTTTGAGACATCAGGTGTGTACAGATAACCTTTGTTGAGTGTTTAGCAGGTGCTAGGCGCATACTGGTGTTTTCCTTAATGTATTTAATCTTCATAATGATGAAATGGGTGCTATGACTGTCCCCATCTTATAGATGAGGCAACTGAGGTTCAGGGCTAAAGTAATAAAATTGTCTGAGGTCATCCAGCCACTAAGTGCAGGGTGTTGTACCCGGAAGCCCTAAGTTCACTGTTTGCCACTCTCAATGTCTCCTCTCAGGCATTTCACCAGAATCCTCCTTGGGGATTGAAATGTCTTCAGATTGAGGAAACAATTTTATTTTTTTTATTTTTGAGATAGAGCTTTGCTCTTGTTGCAGAGGCTAGAGTGCAATGGTGAGATCTCGGCTCACTGCAACCTCTGCTTCTTGGGTTGAAGCCTGCACACATGAGGACGTACAAAATTTTAGCCTCCGCCTGGGCCACACAAGATTCATAAGTGCCTTTGGTATAATGGGTACCCAACCTCATGTGAAAGTCCAAGTTGAGGTTAATGTGAGAGCAGTAAGAATTCACTGGCCTAGGCTTGGGAAGCAATGCCGTCCAACACGGTCAGCCTCAAAGGAGAAGAAATGACTTAAAGAACATAATATGTAAATTTGCCAATTGTTTTTTTCACTTAAATAGCAGCACACAGTATTAGTAGTAGATAAAATAATTTAAATGAAAATAATTTTGTGAAATAAAGACCACTTGGGAGTATTTGAGCAACAGCAAAAAAAAAAAAAAAGAAATATATCATCATTATTAATATGATTAAATAAGTCCACAAATTATAGAAAGGTAGAATTGTTTATATTAGTTGATAATAAAAAGGCTTCAATAAAATTTAGTAGATATTCAAATAAAAACAATGACTAAAAGGTAGAATATTGTCCTTGATTTAGTGTTAGAATAGTTACATTAGTTATCTTTTCCTCAATATGTTATCATGAATTTAAAAAATTCAAAGTATAAAAAAAGACAAATAGATATATATTAAATATAATAAAGACTATTTGTCAAAAGCTAGATAAAATATTATAACCAATACTAAATAACAAAGCAATTTTTATTAAAATCAGGAATAAGAAAGGAGCACCCAAAATTATGTTTTAGTATTGAAGATGATTCTGTCAAGTGCAGTGATAAAATAAGAAAAAGATTTTAAATAGAAAAAGAGAGACAAAAATGTTCATATGCAGATGATATAATTATACAGCCAGGAAATCCAAAATTACCAATAAAATTAACTAAAAAGCTAGTGGCAAGTCATTAATTTCACTATAAACTTAACAGTGCAGCATCAGTGCCAGAAAGAAACAAGAATATTGAGAGGAAAATGAAGAATGTTAATATGTATTTTTTAACGTATGTGAAAACTCAGTGTTGGCATTTTAATTCTGCAGGAGAAATTATTGTTTTATTTAACAAAGGTACCATTAAAACTGGCATTTAATTTAGAAGAAAATAAAGATAGACTCTATCTCATATTATATAAAAAATAAATTCCAGGTGGATTAAGAATCTAGGCCTATAGTATGAAATCAAATGTTAGAATAAAATTAGCAGACTTTATCACATTTTTGGATCACTTTTTCATTGTAAAGAGGAAACTCAGAAGCCATAAAGAAAATAAAATGAAACATAGAGCATTTAACTACCTAAAACATAAACAAAAAATACATAACAATAAAAGACACTATAAGCAATAGCAAAAGATAGATGGTAGCTTGAGAAAAATATTTGCAATCTAACCATAACACTCAAAGGATTAAAATCCCAATTATATAATATACTTTTATGAATTTTTGAAGCAGAAATAATTAAAATGGGTTAAAAATAGAAGTGCAATTATTTGAAGAGAAAAGAGAGGTGGCTAACATGTATTAAAAGATATTCAATCTTACCAATAGTCAGGAAAAAGTGAATGAGAAGTAATAGGCAAGAAAGAGATCCAGCCTCTCCCTTCTGTTATTTCTAACAAGTCTTTTCTTTCACAGAGGCTACCAGGCTGTTCTCCTGAGGATACACTCAGAGTAGATTTGCTGACTCTCCTAATGTTCATTACTATTCTGTGTTATATTTCACACAACCTAGAATATTTTATACTTTTGAATTTTAAAATTTCTTAAGGTGAAAGTTGAAGTCATTGATTTGAACCACTATTCTTTTATATAAAGACATTTATTCCATAAATTTCTCCCTATTTCCTGCTTCATCAGCATCCTACGATTTTTTTTTGACTTTTACTCTGAGTTCAGGGCACACGATGTACAGGTTTGTTATATAAGTAATCTCAGGTCACAGGAGTCTGTTGTATAGATTATTTCATCACCGAGGTATTAAGCCTAGTACCCAACAATTATTTTTTATTCTCATTTTCCTCCTTTCACTCTCTGCACATGGATACAGAGATGAAAACTACAAATTTTGATATGTGGCATCCTCATTTTTATTCAGCTCAAACTACCTTGTAATTTTCCTTTTGATTTATTCCTTAACACATGAGTTATTTTGAAGAATGTTATTTAGTTTCCAAATATTTTGGAGCTTTTTTCAGGCATCTTTCTGTTGTGAATTTAATTTCAGTGTGGTCAGTGAATAAGCTTTGTATGTCTTGAATTCTTCTGAATTTTTTTTGAGAGTTGTGTAATGGCCCAGAATGTGGTCCACCTTGATAAACATTCTTATGTGCACTTGTAAAGAATATTCATTCTGGACCAAGTGCAGAGGCTCACACCTGTAATCTCAGCATTTTGGGAGGCTTAGATGGGCAGATCACTTGAAGTCAAGAATTCAAGACCAGCCTGTCAACATGGTAAAAACCCCGTCTCTACTAAAAATACAAAAATTATCCAGGAAGGGTGGTATGTGCCTGTAATCTCAGGTACTCAGGAGGCTGAGGCAGGAGAATCACTTGAATCCAGGAGGCAGAGGGTTGTCATGCCACTGCACTCTAACCTGGGTTGAGAGAGTGAGGTTCTGTCTCAAAAAAAGAAAAAAAAAAAGAATGTTCATTCTACGTTTTGGGTAGAATGTTCCATAAATGTCAAATAGGTGAATGTATTAAAATCTGAATTATTCTTAGTACCACACATTTCTGGTTTTCTAAATTTTATAAATTTTATTTATATTGATGTTTGTAATTTCTACAACATTGGTACCTTCTCTTTAAGTTATTACGTACAGTGACATATAGCTCCCTCTGGTGACTACATTAAAACATTTGTTTTTCTAAAATCACTTGTTTCTTATGTTTAGAGGAATACATTTAGTAAAAAATATATACTTCAGGGATTAAACATACTTTTTAAATATTTCCAGCATAATGAATTTAATTAAAGTATTGCAAATAATAAAACTTTTTAATATATTATATATATATCATATTACATATAATGCCTTTCTAACTTTATATATATATATATATAAACTTAGAAATTCATTTTTATCATTACAGAGGTATAAGCAATTATATCATTTTTCTGTTCTTTTTGTGAATTCACATATGGCCTAAAACTTTTATGCATAAACTGAAAGATGGATCTCTTTGCCACAAATACAACAAATTAACCAACCATAACGCCTACTCTGTGTCTACTTAGGTGATATGCATTCTTAATTCCCAAAACTACTCAAGTATTCCACTTGTAGTAATCGAATATTCACTATGTGCTGCTTTCAGTTGAATTGTGTCCCTCAAAAATTCATAGGTTGAATTTCTAACCCCTAGCATCTCAGAATGTGACTATTTGTGGTTGGATTCTGACATAATTTGGCTGTGTCCCCACCCAAATCTCATCTTGAATTGCATTTCCCATAATTCCTATGTGTCGTAGGAGGGGCATGGTGGGAGGTAGTTGAATTATGGGGACAGTTTCTCGTATGCTATTTTCAGGACAGTAAATTCTTATGAGATCTGATGGTTTTATAAGAAATTTCCCCATTCATTTGGCTCTCATTTTGCTCCTTCCTGTGAAGAAGGACTTGTTTGCTTTCCCTTCAACCATGATTGTAAGTTTCCTGAGGCCTCCCTGGCCATGCTTAACTGTGAGTCAATTAAGCCTCTTTCCTTTATAAATTGTCCAGTCTCGGGTATGTCCTTACAGCAGTGTGAGAACAGACTAACACAGGTTCTTTACCAAATTAAAATGAGGTCATTAGAATTGGCTGTAAGCCAATATGACTGGTTCCTTACAAACAGGAAAAAATTGAAGACAGACTCTTATATACAAGAAGAATACCCTGTGAACATAAAGATGGCAATCTATAAGCCAAGGAGAGAGGCCTGGAACAGAACATTCTCTCACAGCTCTTACATTTTAAGATAATGTAAGCAACATTTCTTTTGCAGGCATATTTGAATAACAATTCTCAAATTATTTTTTTGTAGGTCAGTTGTTTTATTTTCTTAGACTTCACTACATGTTTGATCATGAATTTGTACTTTAAATTTATTTTCTATAACTAAATATACCCAGAATTGTTAAATAAATTTTAATTACTAATAATGAGAAATCCAAAAATGCTTATGGCCTTTAGGGAAACTCAGTTTTGAGAAACACAATCATTTCACATTATTAAAGTTTATGTCCTCAGAGTAAGTTTTGTTGGCAGAAACAAAGCCTAATATTGCTTCTTGAAGAACATCAGAAATTCAGGTAGAAATGATAGAGTTACAGCAGAGATTCTTTCTTTTTTCATTTTTGCTTCTGTAGTCCCCATTAAGTACTGAAAAAGATAGCACCCGAACTGGTCCAATAGTCTCAAAATAGAAGCTACTATTTAAGGAAGCTTAGCCATATCTAAGACCATAGGTCAAGTATCAGAGTTTGGTTTTGCTCCTGAAGCAGATCTGGCCATAACCTTTTGGATTTCCATTCTTTATATTCCTGTGTTTCCTGGATATTATTTCTTATTTCTGCATGCAAATATTTCTTAACTAAACATGGTTTCTGACATTCCATGATTTTGTTTGTGTACTGCCTTTTAAACAGATGGAATTTCTTTCAGTTATTTGTAAAGAGAATAGAACACACAAGAGAAATTAAAATAATTCCTATTTTGGATATGTACTTCAAGTTGCTTTGATTCTCTCAGGTGCTTCAGTTATCAAAGTGTCTTCATAGCTATTCTGCTTCCTACTTACAGATCAACATTCATCGCTGGTTCTCTCATGGTCTTCCAGAACAATAAGCAGAGCTCTCAGGCATCCTAACCTCTTGGCATAATCAGCTTCTTTTTCAAACATGCCATCTGTGCTCCACCAGGGACATCTTTCTCTCATGAAACCGGCAATAGTGACAAAGTCCATTTGAATTCCAAGTATTCAGAATCATCAAGCAGTTTGTGGTACCCTTTTGGTAAATACAGCCACTTCTACTTGGAAAACTCCTGTTGCCTCTTATAGATCAAGATTTACAGGCCGGGCGCGGTGGCTCAAGCCTGTAATCCCAGCACTTTGGGAGGCCGAGGTGGGTGGATCACAAGGTCAAGAGATCGAGACCATCCTGGTCAACATGGTGAAACCCTGTCTCTACTAAAATACAAAAAATTAGCTGTGCATGGTGGTGTGTGCCTGTAATCCCAGCCACTCAGGAGGCTGAGGCAGGAGAATTGCCTGAACCCAGGAGGCTGAGGTTGCGGTGAGCCGAGATCGCGCCATTGCACTCCAGCCTGGGTAACCAGAGCGAAACTCCGTCTCAAAAAAAAAAAAAAAAAAAGATTTACATTCATTTTCTCTGCTGGAAAAAGAATACCTTGTGATAGTTCTCTTAAGCCTTTAATTATTTTACAGTGTTTTTCCATGTTCCCCAAATAGGCTTCTGTTTTACCGTCAGGCTCTTTCACATAAATCCATCAACACGGAACTGAAGGCAATTGGATAGAAATCTCAATGGGAGCTGTCAGGGTCATTTCTTAATCAGATTTACAGGTTCCTGCTCAACAGCATGAGGCATTCATTCTCTGCCCAGAGATTAAGTATGATCTGCTCAGAGATGATGTGCAAGGGGAGCATCACAGTTGCCTGTGAAACATGCTAAATCATCAGAGGTTTATTTTCTCCTCTAATCTCTGAAAACAACAAAACAAACAGGTGAGCTTAAATAACAGACCGGCATTCTTATTAGGTCTAAGTATATTTCAGGATAGGTTAGGATGCTGCTGTTAAAAAATGTCTCAATCTATTTTGAAGTTAAAGATACTATGGATTCCAATGGAGTTTCTTACTTGTTATTGTTATTTGTTTGTTTCTGTATTTAACAAGGAGTAAACTACTAAAATGCTGCTGAGAGAAAAGTTTCTCCTGGCTGGAGTTTTAAATCTCTCAATATTTCAAGGGCAAATTTTTAAAGTGCTACCAGTTGTAGGAATGGGAGATTAACCATTTTAGTTAGTCCCTGTGGGAAAAGATTAATTAGGAGGAGAGATTCTATTTTGGGTTTTCTCATTGGCATAAGCAATTATCTTTTGGTTTTGTTAATTTTTCTTCATTTTTAAAACAATGAAATCTTCATATTTCCATTATAAACAAGCTTAACATTTCCTTTGTTAATCAAATGCTTACCGACTATATGATGTCACATACTCAATTTCAAAGATTTCATATTAGAAGTCTACAAAAGTTTTCAACCATATTTTCTCTTAAAAGTTCTCAACTTCCAATAATATTAAAAAATGAATATGTGTTTTGGTTTATTGCTGTCACTATTAACTGATATTTGGTCAGAAAATATTAATCCATTCTAAAATACTGAATAAGTATTAAACATTAAGTGATAAACTAAACGTTGATGCTGTAGAGGAAAAGCAGATATAGAAATATGCAATTAGGCTGGACATGATAGCTCACACCTGTAATCCCAGTGCTTTGTGAGGCCAAGGTTGTAGGATCCCTCGAGGCCAGGAGTTAGAGACCATGTTGGACAACATTGTGAAACCCCATCTCTACAAAAAAACAAAAGTAAAAACAAATTAGCATGGCAGGGAGGTGTGCTTCTGTGGTACTAACTACTTGGGAGGCTGAGACAGAAGGATCACTTGAGTCCAGTTGTTTGAAGCTTCAATGAGCTATGATTGTGCCACTGCATTCCAGCTTGGGTGACAGAGTGAGACCCTGTGTCAAAGATTAAAAAAAAAGAAATGTGGAAAATTATTCTTAGTGTATATGTTTGTTATTTTATAAATCAGATGTTTTTAGAAAAAGTTGTGTGTAAATCAAACTCTATAAATAGAATTATTTAAAATATAAAAATAAGTTTATCACATCTCATATATATATATACATAGCATATATATATATTTTATATATATATATGCTATGTTACATATATACACACTCACACATACATTCCTAGTATTAGGAAACAGGCAACTTGTACTTTTATATCTAATTCTCTTTCTATATATAATATATATAACCTCTCAAATTTGATTATTGAAACCATCTCTATAAACTTTATAAAATTAATCAGGTAGGATGGAGCAAGAGAAAAAAAAATGAAGTATGCAGCACATTTAGCTTTAAACATTAGGTCAACTTGCTCTCTGGCTTACTGCCTCATAGTTATTTGGTCCTTGCTGTCCTAGAATCTTTTAGACCCAGATTATAGTTCCCCTTAACTGCTTTATAGATAACAACTTGAACATTATGAAATGTCAAGTTTTGCCTTTGAGATAGTCTTTCAGGTTCTGGTTTCTGATGAAACTACTGAAGGACCCTACTGATACCAGCTGGTCTGAAGGACTCCATGAGGTGCTGACCTAACAAAGAATACAGAATGCAGTTTCCATATCCTGATGAATTCATCCCCTTTGCCCCAACCAATCAATGACTCCAATTTTCAGCCTCTCACCCTCCAAGATTCTCTTAAAAGCCCCCACTCAGAACACCACTGGGGAAATGGATTTGAGGGTCTCTTCCTACCTCCTCACTCAACACCCTGTGATTATTAAACTCTATGTTGCAAACCCTTCTATTTGAGTGTATCGGTATACTAATAGCAGCAGGCATACGAATCTGTTTGTCCTACAATATTTTGACCTGGACTTCTGAGGATACTTAGAAGAATACCTTAAACATAGTAAGTACTTCCAAAGTATTAATAGGTTGATGTGAACATAATGATTCAACTTGAATGGTTCAGTGAAGAAAGGCCAAGTAAGTTGCTTTGGTAGAATGTCCTCTGCCAGATTACTTAACACATATATTTTATTTTTCTAGGAATGCACAGAGAATTTAAACACTAAAGCACTTTTTTTTTTTTTTTTTGAGACAGAGTTTCGCTCTTGTTACCCAGGCTGGAGTGCAATGGCACGATCTCGGCTCACCGCAACCTCTGCCTCCTGGGTTCAGGCAATTCTCCTGCCTCAGCCTCCTGAGTAGCTGGGATTATAGGCACGTGCCACCATGCCCAGCTAATTTTTTGTATTTTTAGTAGAGACGGGGTTAAACCATGTTGACCAGGATGGTCTCGATCTCTTGACCTCGTGATCCACCCGCCTTGGCCTCCCAAAGTGCTGGGATTACAGGCTTGAGCCACTGCGCCTGGCCTGAAGCACTTTTTATATTCCATTGAGATAGAAGCTATATTCACATTCCAAACCTGAAATTCCTATCAGAGACAAAGTATTTAGAAGTTACTTTCCATCCTTAAAATCTTAAATTATATGTCCATTTGTTTCCTTAGTTACAGCCATAGTATTGTGGTCAAGTTAGTGAGGGATGGCAAATAACTTTTCTGTGTCTTTAGTTTGGGTAACAGAGGAAGAAATAAAGGTGTGCCCTTTTTGAAGAATTTGTGTTTGGCAATAGAGGAATTTCTTCCAATTGAGTTATTAAGCATTAAAGAATGGTATGTGCCTTAATCATTATATTCTTTACATTGTACATCAGTCATTTGCATACATATTTGTATTCCCCACAAGAATATGTGTTGCTAGGTGGTTGATGTCTATGCCTTGTTTAGCTTTTTGTTCCCATTTTATTATACACTCTTCAGTAAGTCTTTGGGTAATAAATCAGTAAATCCATGTGCAATTTGGCCTTAAGCTATGGAAGAAGGTCATGGTTGTAACCAGGGCTGAGTTTGGTTTTCTTCCTTAGTGCTCTCATAACAACACATTTATACTTCCTTAATCTGGTATCTGTCACATTCAATAGAAAGGGAGATCTTAGGGATTTCTTGTTTATTTTTGTTTTTCTTTAAGGTCCATCACTTAAAGGTCCTTTCAGGTCCATCACTTGCAAATAGTTAAAACATGTTTTTGAATGAATGAATGAATCTGATGGTTGGCCAACTCTAAGGTATTTTAAGGTTCTCATGTCAGATGTCTTTACAGATAATATGTGTTTATGTTCAGAATCTGCATATTTAGCTAAGAAAACTAGCCAATAATTCCTAGAGACCAATTTGTTCAGAGCAAATAGTGAGGGACACTACACTTTCGGTTGTCCCATGCATCAAGTCTAAGGCAAAGTTATGAAAGAAAATAAGTTCCCGAGCCTAAAACTAAATTGGGCACAGTTTTGAAGGTACACAGAATACAAAGTAGTAATGGAAATTCACTTTTAGTTCTCTCATCAATGTAAGAAAAAAACAACATTCCAATGAAGAAGGATAATTTTGTTTTTCAGAATGAAAAATAGATATGTCTCTATTTTGTCTTGTATGAATATCCTTAAGTGTTTAGAGAGACCAGAAAATGAACTACAGTCTTCCTCAGCAGCAAGACAGCATATCATATCATTTTTTGTTATTTTATATTTAAAGAACATTTGTGAGTATTTTAGTTCATTTAGTGTTGCTATAACAGAATACCAGAAGCTGGATAATTTATGAAGAAAAATTGTTTGTTTCGCTCATGGTTCTGCAAGCCTTTTGCTGGGCTTCTGGCGGAGGCATCTCATGCTGCATCACAACATGGTGGACAGGTCAAAGGGAAAGCAGGCCCATGTGAAGATGCAAAACCCACAGTGGCAAGAGGACTTATTCAGTCTTACCAGAGCTTCTCATTCAGTCTTCTCATTACTGGGAAGAGTACTAATCTATCGTGAAGGATTCACCCTCGTTATTCAAACACCTCCCACTAGGCCCCACCTCCCCAAAACCGCCACATTGGTGTTCAGATTTCAACATGAGTACTGATGGAGACAAACTCAATCCATAGCACTGGGTTACCTTGAAAATGAAAGCTCCTGCTCCTACCTAATAGTTAGTTATTCCATACACATGTACAATTCATTCATTCTTGGGCAAGTAACTTATAGTCTCAGATTCTCAGTTGCTTCATCTGCAAAATAGTTTGTGAAGAATTTATGAGAATTAGAGATTATCAATGTCAGATATTTAGTACAATGTCTGGTACATATTTGATGCTTGATAACTAATAGGTATTTCATCATCATTATTATCATCAATATCATGAGTCATCATAAAAATAATAATAGGTATTTGATCATCATCATTATTGATATCATGAGTCATGATTATGAAAATTTACTTAAAATTTGAAGCAGATTTGAAACTCACAAAATGCAATAAATAATTTGCATTGATAATAATAAACCAAATACCATGGGCCTCCCATGTCTTACTGCTCTTGATTAGTACAGGAAATTAATTGATCTATCTATCAATTAGTAGCTTAAGTTTAATGGACTCAGAGGGAGACACACATAGTTATATAAGTGCTTACTCTCACTGGGCACCTTGGAAGTTAATATATCCTGTAATTCTATTTTAGATACCAGGAAAAACACAGGTTTTAATGAGCCTGCCAATTCAACTTCTTGAATTGTAGATTTACTTCTGTATCATTAGAAGTGGGATGCATTGATTATACAACTGCTCAGAATATTATGAAAGACTTCACACAAGATTAAATAAACAGCACATTTTACTCAGAAAGAAACATAATGAATTATTTATCAAACATACTGTAAAAAACCCTCATACTTGTGAAAAATCAGATAAATAAAAATCAAAAATTTTATTTCATATTAATCAACAACATAATAAAAATGGTTAATAATTTTGACACATTTCAAAACTAGTGTTTTAATATATAGAACAAATTAGCATAATCTTTTTGGAAAGCAATCTGGCTATAGGCCAAAAGTTACAAAATTTGTCTTCTCTTGACTGAGCAAATGCAATATGTGGAATACATTCTTAAGAAAATAATTTATTCTAAATCAAAATACATATGAAGAGGATTTCACTGAACTTTTTCTATGCAACGAAAGTGAAATAATAGCCCTAACAGCCAACACTTATATAATACTTACCCTGCACTGGGGATGTTTGCATTTTAGCTGCTGTCCTTTCCTCTTCTTGTTGATAAGGAAAATGAGGTGCGAGTTTAAATAACTTGCCACTAAGCCACAGGTATCAGACTGGATTTTGAACTCTAAATCATTATACGATTTAGCCTTACAAGTAGAGGCAACAACTTATGACTTAGCAATAGAAAAATGGTTATGTAAATGATGATTTTAACTGAACATAATATTGCATAATGATTCAAATGAACTATTATGGAGAATATGAAGCAATTTGGACTTTAGAAAAATTCTACTAAATTTCAAAATAATATAGTATAGTCGCCTTATTATGGTTGCAACTGTTAAAGATGGTTCCCATGAAGGGCTTAGTATATACTAGTGTGCAAGGCCAGCCACTCACACATGGATATTGAGATAGAATTGAAGTCAGAAAAACAGCAAATACAAAGATCTAGACACCTACTAAATCCTGTGGTCAAGAAGGCAGCAATCTACATAGTTCGTCCCATCTGGTGCTGCACAGCCTTCCCACTAAAGGGCATTTGAACTGAATGATGAGGAACACCTGGCTTCAGAAGTGTGACATGCAGGTGGAGGGCAAGGCAGCGACAGAGGAAGAATTTTTCTGAAATATTAAGCAAAAAAAAGTCCAAGGAGATTGAAACTGGAGTCTTTCCCCTACCTGGATGGAGGTTAGAGAGCAAGCTCTAGCCTGCTGGCTCCAAACACTAGGAAACACTGTGAAACCCTAAATGCTCAAGAGATTCCAGCAGAAATGGGCAGTTGTTGATGGGAGTGGAAGTCAGATCCAATAGGAAGTTGGGTCTCCCTTTGATTAGAGTATTTCCAAAAAAATTGAGCAATTAAAATCATAGAACACCAAGAGCTACAGAATTCTTGAGTATGTAGCAGTAGAAGCTGCTCTAAATCCTACTGGCCAGAGTCTTAGAAGCTCCTGCTAGCTTTGCAGACTTTGTTCCTGTTGGATTCAGGACCTCTCCTGAATGGAAGATATGAGTCAGGAGCATTGCAGATAGTTGAGATGATGCTAGGCCTCCTCAGGGCTTGACAACAATTAAGCAAAATATGAAAAGTAATGCATTCAATTAAAAAGGTAATAAATTTACAGATATTTTTATTTTATATATTTTTACTGTCATAATATTTCTTTTAAAATTTTACAAAATCTGGTAATTTACGGAGGCTGCACTTTAGCAAGACTTCTAGCTGTGCCCTCTAGCTATCTGTTCAGGATCTTTTAATAGGATGATTTAGACAAGCCCTTTCTCTCTCTCTCTCTCTCTCTCTCTCTCTCTCTCTCTCTCTCTCTCTCTCTCTCTCTCTCTCTCTCTCCCCTCTTACACATGGGCACAATGCTGTGGCCCCATCACTGAATTATTTATTCACAGCAGATACTCATCAGTGCTGTTATGACGCACAGTCTCTGTCAGTTCATTTTTTGCAAAGGTTTATGGCAATACAGTATATTGATCTTCTTAGAGGAATGTCGACAAGTTCATGGTCCAAGATAGAGGCCACATGCATGATTTTTCATTAAAATATAAAAAAGCCATGTGTTTCAAAGTTAACAAATATTGAGAGGTAGTTAAAATTTTCCTTTTTCTTGTTTTCCATGGGACTATTCATTAGCCTCTGACATTCTGTGTAGAGGATTGCTATGGCAGAGAAATCATGTGACATCAGGCCAGGTTGATGTGATTCTGATGGCAAATGTAGCTGGCCTTTTCACCCAACAACAGTAAAAATCAGTTGAGATAGAAAATTTTGTGTAAATATATTTATTTTTTCTCTTTCCTCCCTTCCCATCTCCCTTACCTTCTTCCTTCTCTCCCTTTCTTTATCTCTCTATCTCTCCTTTCCTTTTTTCTTTTCTAAAACATTTGAAAGAGTTTCCTGAAAATAAGTGTTACGATATGCTTGTTTAACATTTTAATTATACAAACTTCATGAGTGCTTTATTATTACAAGTTAACTTAGAAGAATTTTAATGTGTGACAATTTCTTATTCCAATCATAAATTTAAAAATAAGATATGGGATAAAGTAAGAAAAATGTTATATTGATTTCTGTTTTGTTTCATTTAGTGTCAAGAAGCAAACTGACTGGTTTTTGAATTTGGATTTTCTATGCAATTAATTTTAGTCCTATATAATTGTACATATTATATGTACATTAAAAAAAATCTTGGCCACAATTTATAGATTCAAGTTCTAACATTGAACCAGTTTTAGTAAAAAATTTGTACTCAAATGCCATTGGATCATGTTGAGGGTTAAAAGATTCAAGTGAAACTGAAAAAGTATACCATGTTCCTGACTTCTAGACTAATGTTTATCAACCTATACCAGTGGGCAAATTTCATTTCTATTAAACCACCCATATTATCTAAATTTTTAAAATTTATCTTCTAAGTAGCAAAATTTAAGTATTGGTTAGATTGCATACCAAATAAAAGTTGTTCTAGGGGAAAGGTAATAGGAAATGAAGAAATCCTACTGTTGAGCTTTGCAAATAGTGTCAAACTACAGTCATAGGCATAAATAATCTGTCCTTTACTGATGCCCGGCCAGCTTGATGCTAATGAACTTCTTTTCTAAGGCCTTAATCTGCTGCATTTCCTGTGACTCAGCCAATCCTCCCACTCTCTGTTGAAAAGAGTCATGGACCATTTTGGAATTGCTTGCAGTATGCACCCTTTATGCTTTGATGACATCAAAGATGTTATATTTAGTGACTAAAATGCAAACATTTGCCCGTGGAAGCAGCCACACCACCTTCTTTTAACAAACTAAGATCCATCAAACAGCTTTTACTTAACATTCACCATGGTCAGGCACATTTCTGAGTAGTTATCAACTTTGTTAAGTTTTCTGAGTACTTATTAACCCTATTCATTTCATCCTTGGTAACTTTAGGAAGTAGATGATGATGATGATGATGATGATTATTATTATTATTTTGAGACAGGGTCTTTCTCTGTGGCCCAGGCTAGAGTGCAGTGGCATGATCACAGCTCACTGCAACTTTTACCACCTGCAGCCCCCTTAGGCTCAAGCAATCCTCCCATCTCAGTCTCCCTAGTAGCTGGGACCACAGGTGCGTGCCACCATGTTGGCTAATTTTTGTATTTTTTGTAGAGGCTGTAGAGATAGGGTTTTGCCACATTGCCGGGGCTGGTCTCAAATTCCTGAGCTCAAGCAGTACACTTGCCTCAGTGTCCCAAAGTGCAGAGATTATAGGCATGAGCCACTGCACCTGGACAGAAGTAGACATTATTATTACTCCTATTTTTCATATGAGTAAACAGAAGCACGGAGGTTGAATAATTTGCTCACACTCACAGAGAGGAACTGAGATCTAAACCAGGTAATCTGGTGCCAGATTTCCCACATAACAGTCTTGACACCTATTTGCCCTCTCCTACCCCAGCCAACATCTCCTGGTGTTTTACATATTGTCTGTGCTCTACTCAAACTGGACTACTTTGTAGTTTTGCAAACACATTCCTATTTTTTCAGTTCTAAGTTAGATTCCCTTCCTATGCACTTCCATTGCTTCCTGTGCTTGCAGTACCTCTGTCTGATTTCTCTGTGAGGAATGTATCCCTGCCTGCCTTTAAACCAAGCCATTGAGGAGATGTGTGGATAAATTTTGTAGCTAGGAAAGCATTTTGGAGGCCATTCAGAAGGGAGAGCTACTTTTCTTTACCTTAGCATCAGCCTGCTCAACTTGCACAGATGCTTAAGAGGAAGGAAACTAGAGAGAAAAATTACAGCAAAGATAGTGTGTTAGTTTGCATTCCTGTAAAGGAATACCTGAGGCTGGGTAATTTGTAAAGAAAAGAGGTTTATTTTGGCTGATGTTTCTGCAGGCTGTACAAGAAGCATGGTGCTGGCAACTGCTTCTGTTGATGGCCTCAGAAGCTTTCAATCATGGCAGAAGGCAAAGGCAGAGCAGGCCCATTACATGGCAAGAGTGAGAGCAAGAGAGATGCCAGACTCCTTTAAATGCAGGTGGAGGGCGGCCAGCTTGATGCTAATGAACTTCTTTTCTAGCTCACCCATGAACTGATAAAGTGAGAACTCACTCTTCACCAGAGGGTTGGAAATAAGCATTCATCACAGATCCTCCTCATCCCAATCACATTTCAACATGACATTTGGAGGGGATGTATATCCAAACCATATTATATAGGTAGGATCAGATGCCCCTACTGTGCTAAGCGTTAACCCCTTAGTTGCTCGATAATAGGAGGTACAGGATTCTATTGGAGGGGGCAGGGTAGATAAAGGAGCTGTAGAGGAAGTTGGGGCAGGGTCTATTATCAATGGGCATGATATTATTTAACGATTTAAGTAACCAGTAGGTCTCTATTATTGTGTCCTGGCTAAAGAGTCTCAATTGGTAGCATCTTGTGTTTTGTGATCTGAATGGAATTCTAAAACTCCCAAATTATCTCCTTATTTCTCTCCTTTTCCTCTTTTATCACAAATGGAACATGCTTTTGTTTAGTAATAATTCATTCATATTATTGTCTCAAAGAAGTGGAGGAACTTGGAATTCTTCCCTGTCTAGCCCTACAGAGGATAATACATTGAACTCTGATTATTTAATCTTGGAGCCAATATGAATAGGTGCCAAGTTCACAAAACATTTCACATTCTGTATTCCTCGGTCTTATTTTAACCTCTTTCCGTTTTATAATATTCTTTTATTTTCTGTCTTAAAAATATGCTGCCTTACCTTTCTGTGTATGACATATCTAATGTTATCTGTCAGGGTTGGAAGATTAAGAACTGAAATTCAGATTTTAGATCATGCCTACCTCAGGTGTGCTGGTCCCACCTTGTTCAGTGTGTGCTCTAGGTCCCTGCACTTTCACCTCCTTAGCTACTTCCTGCCTTGAGACATCTGGCAGCTGGCATGTCATCCACGTTTCTCTCTTTAATAGATCATTTCTAGTGGTATTAAGCTATGTTTTCATATCTCTGATCTTAAATAATCAAACAGGAAGCCCTGTCATCTTCCAGCTTCTGAATACCACAGTAAAACATCTCAAAAAAATTGTTATGTTACTCATTGTGTTCATTTCCTCACCTCCCACTCATTCTTTAACTCATTTGAATCTGGTTTCTGTTACTTCCAATTCATTTGTCAACAACCTCAATGTTACCTAATTCAAAGGGCATTCCTTTCTCAACTTTCTACCAAACCTTTCAGCAACATCCAGCATAGTTTCTCTTCTGTGTTTAAGTGACACGGCACCCTCCAAATTTTGTTTCCACTTGCTGGCTGCTGATTCTTAGTCTTTGGTTTGCTGATTTTTCCTTTTTCTCTAATAAAAAAATTAAAATATATTTTCTTTAACTCATATCAAAAGTATTATATCAACATAATCAATATTTAAAATAATGAACTATTTTATAATTTTTTATTCTAAGTTTTTGAGATCTGGTAAAATTTATTTTATTTTTTTGCTTTATTATTTTTAACTGGCACATTATAATTGTACATATTTTTGGAGTACAGTGTTATATTTTGATACATATATACAATGTGTAATGATCAAATCAGGGTAATTAGCATATCCATCACCTTAAATATTTGTCCTTTCTCTATGTTTGAAACATTCAAAATCTACTCTTCTACCTATTTGAAAATACACAATAATTGTGTATAGTTATTAATTATAGTTACTCCATAATGCTGTAGAACACCAGAACTTTTGACCTTTGAAGATTAGTGTACCTCTGGTTAAATCCTGTAGTTTTCATACTTATTTTTCTCTCACTTAAACTTTCCCTTGCTTGATGATTAAGCTTATGTTAAATAGAACCACATGAAACTGATACCTTTGTAAGTAAAAATCAGGTGAATATCAGCAACTTATTGATTCAGCCTAATATTTCCAACCTAGAGCTCTCCTCTGCACTCCATATATAACTATTTATCCAACATTTTTGTTGGATGTCTAATAGGCATCTGAAACATAAAACGTTCAAAACAGAATTTTGCTACCTATTCATCTTATCAAACCCAAGTTTTCTCTATGTTATTCAGTGCCACCATCTAAGAGTCATCCTTGATTCACATATTTTCCTTGTCTCGAAAATGCAATCAATCACCTAGGCATTTTTCTTCTTTTACCAATTTGTATGTTGGGTTTCTAGGTCTACTCAACAATGCGTTAATCCAAGTGATCTACGTCTCAACTGTAATCAGTCCCTGTTTATTCTGCTCCGTTCACGTCCTCTCTTCTATGCAATCTCCACATAGCAACCAGAGTGATCACTTGGAAACATATATATCACACTCCCGTGGTGTTAAACAAGCAAGCAAACAAACGAAAAATAGCAGCAACAAAAATACCTCCTCAAAGACTTCCCAATGTATTTGGAATCATCCCATCCTTACCATGGTTCTTACCAGGGGTTGGCAAATGATACCCTGCAGGTTGCGTTGGTTTCACTGCCTGCTTTTGGAAATAATTTTTTTTTTAGCCACAGTCATGCTTATTCATTTATGTATTATGTATGGATGTTTCTGTACTACAATGACAGATTGAGTTATAACAGGGACTGTCTGGCCTCCAAAGCCTATAATATTTACTCTCTGAGCCTTTATAAAAATATCTGCTGATCCCTGGTTTTACAGTTCTCTGCAATATAATTCCTGTCTATCTCTGAACTGGTGTCTAGCCATTCTGCCCTTAGCTCATTTACATCTTTTCCTACAAAGACCTTATTCCTGTTACAGGACCAGGCCTAGTAATTTACTGCCAGAAAGAATTTCTTTGCATTTGATCTTCCCTTCACAGGAAATGCTCTTTTTCTGGATCTTCAATCGGCTGCTGCTTTCTCATTATGTAGCTTTCATCTCCTTGGGGAGAGAGGTATTCCTTGAAATTTAATCTAATGTTGCCCCTAATTCCTTTCTGTATCATTGCACTCTTTAAAATTTCCTACACAGCGTTTATCAGAGTCAGCAATTATCTTTAGGTTTTGCTAACCTTTTCTCTTTCATTCCCTCTAGAAACTCCATGAAACAGGAATGTTTTCTTCCTTATTCATTGCTCCACCCAGTAACTCACACAGACTTATACATTATACGTGCTCAATAAATGTTTATAAATGAATGAATGTGACCATATCCTTTGGTTTCCCAGATGGGTCTCTACCGTCAAATTTCCTCCCAGGCACACTTCTGAGTGCCTGCAGCTAATATTCTTGCTCCTACTGAAGATTGCTTGCAGTTCTCTGGACACCAGAAGAACATTTTGTTCTTTTAGCTCCTCTGGGTAGCAGAAACTGTGCTATTCCAAGTAAAATCAAAGACATTGACATGCTCCTCATTTTATTATTATAATTTTCCACCTAGATTTTGAAACAGTGTTATTAATGCCACTGTGTTTTACAGCGTTTTGTCATAAAACACATTTCACTTTCTATCCATAGCCCCTATCCTCAACAAAACTTAGTAGTCAGCCTTGTCACGAATAGGGAATAAATTCAAATAACAAACACACGCTGCACAAGTTCAGAACTGACTTTCATCCTGATGATTACTGTTTTGTCCTTGTACTACAGTTGTCCCATTGATCCCCTTTTCCTCAGGATGCATTATTATCAGGGAGCTTCCTTAAGGGTTTCTCTAAATAGTATTCTTAGAGGTCTGCATCAATAGCATGAGAAATCTTTTCCTTTAGCAAACACATATTAAATCCTTGTTGTATGAACCTCTGATTTAACTACTAATAATAAATTGTTAAACCTGATACATATGGAATGTACAGTTTAGTAAGTTATCTTACCTCTGATATATCTAAACATCTTTAAGTCACAGTTTACTTATTTGTAACTTGATATAATATCATCTACTTTGAAAGTTCATTGTAAAGATTAAATGACCTTATAAATATAAAGCAGCAAATACAGCATCCTACACAAAGTAGGTATTCAGGAAATTTATCCACTATGTGGTTTGCAAATAAGAAATAAATACTATCAATGAAGTAATACTTTCCAGATATTCCTACTGATAGTGACAGGAAACAGCCAAATGCCTGGGTGATGGGGTGGTACCCAGTGAAACTCCACCTCCGAGCTGAAGACAATTTAAAGCCTGAAAGCCAAGCTACAAGTTTAATCCTTGGACCAGATTGAGCACTTGTTTTCCTCTTTGGCATGCTTTCCTCTGACTGATCGCCACCCTTCACTTATTTTACATATGTCTGTCCTTTCCTAATTGGTTTTCTAAACTGTGTGCCCACCTTTGAGTGATGCCTTTGCTTTAACCTTTTTTTGCAAATGCACAACCCAATCAGCACATACTCCCCATCCTGTGCCTATAAAGACCCCACCTCAGTCGTTAGATGGGGAGATGGCCTGACTTCTGGAAAGAGATGGACTGACCTCAGGGAAGATGACCTGCCTTTCCCGTCCCCTCTCCAGCTCCCCTCTCTGCTGAGAGCAGTTTTCTTCACTCAATGAAATTCTCTACCTTCACCATCCTTTAACCATCTGTGTGACCTCATTATTCTTGGAAGCCAGGCAAGAGCTGTCACACCAGCCCTTTGTCCTCACCAGTGGAGGGCAGCTGCCCCAGGCAATGAGGCAAGAGGCCAACTGAGTTGCTAACACACCACCATTCATGGACAGCGGAACTAAAGGAGCACTGTAACACCTCATGTGGGGCTTCAGGGTTGTGGGAACTCTCACATGGGTACTGCTGCATTCCCCTGGAGGCAATCCAGAGTGGGCAGCAGCCAGGTCCTGCACTCACTTACTGGTACCTGGTCTGGCTGTAGGCCCTGTACAGAGCTTATCCCTATGTTGGATAGATCTGCACTCACTGGCTCATCTGCTCCCTCCCACAAGAGATTGAGTTCAGGCCAAGTAGAGAGGGTACCTCCACTGTGAGCCCAGCAAAGGGGCTGAGAAAATTCCTGCATCACTACCATTATCAATTTTTTCACTCAGATTATACTGGAATATGATACATTAGGAATGACAAAACTTCTAACCTTCAAACTGTGTACCTTTTAGGTAAATATTTTTCTAGGCCTAGGAGAGGGTCATTTAATGGTATTATATTATTTAGGACGGGAAGGTCAGGTCATCTTCCCTGATAAAATCAAAATTATAATGTTAGGGTACCCTCAAAATAATTTTGCAATTGTTGCATGATTTGTTAAAACATATTATTTTTAACATATTTGCTTATCATGTTGGTATACCTACTCTGAAGTTATTAGTGATCAAACAAGGCAACCAGAACTTCAGAGACTGAGTCCACAAGCTCCAAGAGAACAGAAAAAATCTTATTAGGAGAGCCTTATATTTTGCTGCATCCCATCTCAACACTTCCACCCAGAGCATTTGCTATGTGGTGTCTTGCATCAAAAAATATTGTTTAGAGCCTGTTGCAGATCACTGAACTGGGGAAAGAAAAAAAAATCTAAACAAAACAGCAGTAGCAACAACAAAACTGGAGTTCAGTGCAACCAAAGCAGCAAGGATTTGCGTAGCGAATGTGTTGGAGAAAAGTGAATCACTAAGCAATGAGCCAAGCATGCACAGAATTTCTCCTTAGGATATTTCCTGATTCCTAAGCTGTTTGTGCATGGAGCCAAAGCCTAGAAACCAATGAAACAGCAGCTTAGGCAGTCTCATGGTGCTGGAGATTTTAGGTCCTACTATTGAAGAGTTGCCTCAATACCCCACAGAATTAGAACATCTCAAACCCTGATTTGATCAGAGATTGATTGCTTCTACTTTATTTTCCTGCCAAAGAAAAGTATATCACATTGTGAGGAAGACAACTATATCTATTGCCTTAAAATTTTTTCTGCTAAAATATCTGCCATTTAATCCCAAATTACTGTCTTCCAGGAATAGGACCAAAATGACTAAATGTCTCACAGTGTCAAAGAAATGAGAAAGGTAGTAAAGAAATGCTGATAAGGAAAGGACACATGTTGCAATTGTTAGCTGACAACGGAAAAGAAATCATGAAAGAATGTAGACTAATATACTAAAACAACATAAAAATGTATAACAATAATTAATTTAAAATATATCAAGAAATATGGGAAAAGCTAATGGATAGAATATTTATATATGGTACATTTAAAGCATGATCTATCAGTACTTACATAAAATAAAGAAAAATGATGAAAAAAGATAAACCATATAGACACTAACCAAAGGACAGCTGGTATAGCTATTCTGCTGTCCGACAAAGCAGACTTCAGGCAAGATATATTATGAGAAAGAACAGCCATTGTCTATCTATAGTGAAGACAGATTTTTGTGGCTATATACATACCAGACAAAGAACGCTTCACGGCAAGAACAATAAAGAAACTTAAAGAGGAGTTTCATAATGATAAAAGGTCAATTCAGTAAGGAGGTAAAAGCAATTTTAAATTTGTATGTACCTGAAAACATAACCTCACAATATATAAAGGAAAGACTGGCAGAATATAAAGAGAAAAAGAAATATGCACAATCATATGGCTGGAGACTTTAACACAAATTTCAAGAACTCATGGAACAAGAAGATAAAATATCAGTAGTAAACTCTGTTAATGATGTATTAGTCTTTTTTTAAATCGCTGGTTTTGATTTGTGAAATAATTTGTTTAGAATTTCTTATCTTGGTTAATGAAAGATTTTGATTTATAGTTTTTTTTTCTTGTAGCACATTTGTCAGATGTTGGTATTAAGGTTATGCTGACCTTATAAAATGACTTGGGAACTAGATTTTCTTCAGCTGTGTTCTTATGAGATGGGGACTATTTCTTCCTTAAATGTTGGTAGACGTTTTGGTGAAGTAATCTGAACTATTTTCTTGTGAATAGGTTTGTTTTTTAATCATATTTAATTTGTTTAATACATATAGCAGTATTCAAATACTCAGTTTCTTCTTATATCAGTTCTGATAAGTTGACTTTTCAGGAAATGTGAACTTATTACTATAACATTGTTTACATATCACATGGTTATTGTATTTAATGTGTATAGAATTTGTTGTGATGTTTCCCCTGTTAGTCCTTGTATTGAACCTTTCTTCTTGATCAGTGTTTCTATGCATCTAGTAATATTATTAGACTTATAATATGCCAGATGTCTAGATACATTTGTGAACTATTGCACTAATTTCTAATTTATTATTTTTTCTTCTAATTAGGTTTACCTGCAGTCTTTTTTGATCTTCTTGGAAACGAGGTTCACATTGTTGGTTTTCAGTCTTTTTTCTCTTCTAATAGAGATACTTAAAACTATTAAATTTTCTCCAAGCACAGTTTTAAGATGCCGTACTTTCACTGACATGCACCTTAAATTATTTTCTAATTTCATGTGGTTCCTTTATTGACCCATGGATAATTTAGGAGTATATCATTTAATGTCCGATTTTAGAAAAATATTTTAGTTACCATTCTACTAATTTCTAGCTTGATTATAGTGATTAGATAATATGTTCTACAGGATTTTAAGTCTTTGAAATTTGTTGAGACTTGCTTTATGGCCAAACATAAATGTTTCATATATTCTTCAAAAGAATGTGTGTTTTTCCATTATTGATTACAGTATCTTATGTATTAGGTAAGGAGTGTTAATTATAATTACAATGTTCAATGTACATTTATAGTTCTTGACCTTGGTGGTAATTCCATGACTGCTTGCTTATAATTTTTCATTAAATTGTTCAATTATGTTCTATGAATTTTTCAACATATTTCTATTTAGAAATAGATTTTTTTTTAGAAGAATGCGAAAGAATATCAGAGAATATTGTAAAGGGTAGGGATTAAATCAGTAACACAGGTACTATGGTATGAATGTGTCCCTGCAAAATTCAGGTGTTGTCAATTGATAGTATTAACAGGTGGGGCCTTTAAGAAGTGAATCGGCAGTGAGAGCTTCTTCCTCATTAATGGGATTGAGGCCTTTATAAAAGAGGCTTGCCCTCTTGCGATTCCACCTTCTGCCATGTGAGGAGGCAGTAAGAAGGTTCTCACCAGACAGTAGGCGCCAGTGCCTCAACCTGGGACATCTTGGCTTCCCAAACTGTGAGAAATAAATTTCTAGTTTTATAAATTACCTAACCTGTAGTATTTTGTTACAGTACCACAAAAAGACTATGACAACGGGCGTAAATTCTTATTTCTGATATTTGAAACAGCTGACAGGAAGGTTTTAAATGAATGTGTTTGCCATTAATTTCCCAAACTTAAATTATATTTGGGTCGTTTTATCTGGCAACATCATTTTTCTGAATATCATCAAAGAACTCTTGGTTTTGGTGAAGTGATGATTCTGTACTTATAATCAATCATTGTCATTCTTTTACAAGGTAAATGCTAGCTTTATTTATTTATTATTTAAATATTTGCTTTGTGAAATTTAAAAAGAAATAGTTGATAAACTATAAGATAGTAATATTTCTTTTTTCCTCAAATTAAAAGCTATTTTAATAAGGAATATTTTGTATTTAATCACAGTGAAATGAGTAGATCTGAAACTTCAGTTTCATTTGCTAGAAAACTGACTTAGTTAAACCAGAAATACATACTCTCCATAATTCACTACTATTAAATTTTAGAGGCTTCATAATAACAGGCATATAGAGTTTAAAGCATTGTTTTCTTTTCTTTCTTTTTCTTTATTTTTGAGACAGGGTCTCACTCTGTCACCCCGGCTAAAGTGCAGTGATATGATCATGGTTCACTGAAGGCTCTATTTCCCTGGACTCATATGATAATCTCACCTCAGTCTCCTGAGTTGCTGGGACTATAGCAGGCACCACCACACAGGCTAATTTTTGTATTTTGCAGAGACAGAGTTTCACTATATTTCCCAGGCTGGTCTTGAACTCCTGGACTCAGGCAATCCTCCTGCTTCAACCTCTCCAACTGCTAGGATTAGAGGTGTGAGCCACCATGCCCAGCCTAAAGCATTATTTTAAATTAATATATTGTTATTAGCGGACCTCCTTTCCTTTGGGAAAAAAATGCTTTAAACACTCATATGGGGTTATCAAGAACACGGGTCAATTTTTAGAATAATTATTGCATAGTAAGCAACAAATTCAAGTTCAAAACCATATACTGGGTGCATTTAAAAACAAATGTCATGTACTTATAGTGCTAACTTATTGTATTGTTTTCATAAAGAACTTAAGTGACTATAAACATCAAAAAATGTTTTCCAATTCACAGCTATTTTAGACTTCCAAGGTTGTGTATTTCTACCTAGTGAGCAAAGCTCATTTCCTATTTTTATATGAAAATACCCAGAATATACCAAATTTCCATTTAAAAATTGAACATTTGGAAATAAAGTTGGAAAAGAAATAAATGAATTTCTGAATTGTTTTTCACTACTATGCAATGGCTAGTTAAATGACAAGAGAAGGGATGAACAGGATTCTAGGAGTTGGTACTTTCAACACCTTTGAAATATGGAGGAATGAACATTTGTCATTCAGGGTTGACCAGTGTTTGAGGTTCTGGGTAGTCTCGTTTCCGAAGGCTACACATTGGCAGAATTTATGCATTTTCAGCAGTTGTTTCTCAGTAGTTAGACTGACCACACCGTTACAGATGCTGTTTCATCCTTTGCCAATATCCAGGACCAAGCTTTATTACAGCAACATTTGCCTTCTACTGAATTGCTTACATTTCTTTTTCAGTGTTTGGTATCCTGCCTAATCAGCTTTTACAACACCAAGCATCTACCATTATCCAGGTTTTGTCACATAAGCAGGATACGTAGGCCATTCTGTTTTTCTGGAAGCCACAGTCAAGGGAACCTAGGACCTAGGGTTTTCAGGCCTTTATGTGCAGATTTTCCAGTGAGAAGCTGAAACTCTAGAAAATATAAATGGGCAGATGTAGGTTGTACTCTATTTGCAGCTAGCAAAATTGTTCTTTCTTTGAGCTGTCTTTGGGGTGGTTCTGGATCTTGTGAGGACCACTTTGTATTTCTTTGGGGATACCGCATGCATCCTTGCTTAAATCATAACCTTGGTTAAGTCTGACTGGTTTTGGTGGGTCTTTTGGGATGGCAAGTTTAAAAGCCAGAAATATCAACTGTTTGTCCTGATGAAAATAAAATAAGAGATTTGAAAGAAACTTTATCTCTTGCTCAAAAAGCTTAATTTTGGTCCTTTTATTTGCCTCCTTTTTGTTGGTATAATTTTGCTGAGAAAAATGTAAAATTTCATTGGTCTTTTAGAAAGCCTAAAATCTTCTCAATTTGGCTCCTTTAAGAATTGTTCTCCCAATTATTTTTACCATTCTCTAATAATTTATCCTATTTATCATCTTCAGTACCACATGAATGGATCTACAGTCGATGTCAAATGACTCTGAGACCCCCTTAAGAAACACAGAAAAAATGCCACACACCCTATTTGGGGGGTCTTCTGTCTTCCTGTGGAGTCCCAAGAGTCATGGGCAGGTTTCTCTCAGGTCTAAAATTCTGCTCTCTTTTTGCATTGAGTTACCTGATCTCTTTGGTTTTGGGGGGGGGTGCCAGGATTACTTTATACTATGAGAGAAAACTAGACTCTTGTGTGTGCAATGGCTAGCAAGTTACTTGTGGGAGCAGCAGTTTTAGAGGTGGCTGCGTGCAGTTGTAAAGAAAGATTACCACTGCAGGAGGCTACTCATTTCTTTGAGTGTTTAGATATAAAAGGCATGGTTTGAACACTTGGAGGATGTGGAAACTCTCATCACAAAGGGAGAAGACTCCGATGGGAATGAACTGATCACAGAGTGGGCAGAGCGGCATGGGGTAGCTGACGGGCCTTGGGAGAATATGTTTGTAGTGAGATGCACTATGGAAAAGCTGCATGGCTCTGTTCCATGCACTTTCCCTCTATGGGGAGGACCCAAGATTCAGTGTAAATAAATGTAGTTCTTTGATTTTGGGACACCTAGGTGTTCTGCCTTCCAGCTGCACCTGCTTTTCACATATATAAGCATTAGGCTCTGAAAACTACACATGCTTTATTGGCTCTATTAATTGATGGACTCTGCTCTGATCTCAGTGAACCAGTTGAAAAGCAGAGACAAAATTAGAAGCTTCCTATCTAAATCAAATTAGACTCCTAATAAAATCCTGTGATTGCTATAAAGTTGTTACTCTGGTATCCGTTTTTAATCTTCCTCTAACACAACCAAATTCCTTCTTGAAAAAGCTTAATTTTCTCTCTTGGGCTTTGAAATATAAATTTGCCACCCTGTTTTCTCCAAAACTGAGTAAGGATTTCAGACATGTGAGACAGATAAACTTAACTTGTTCCATTTATAGGGGCATAATTTAATCCAATTGTTTTTTTAAACTAGTTATTTGTCACTGTCTCATGGCCAAAATTTTCTAATCAACATTTTAAAGTCTTATTTATGTCTGTTTGTATTTCAAGTATGTATGTGTATACATGTCTGTTTGTATATTGTCTACATGGTACCCAAATGACCAGATTGACTTATAAATAAATGAACACTCATAAATTAGGTAAATGAGCTCAAATTCTTTGCCAGTTTATATGATTTCAGTAGTATTTGGTAAATAAAGCTAGTTCTTAAAATGGTTGGTAAAGTGAAATAGAAATATCTTCTGAATTTAATTTAGATATTTTTGTCTGGGTCTATTGGTCAGACAGGGCTATACTGTGTCTAAAAAATATTTAAGGTCATGAAATTATTTCTTCTGATATTTTGATACTTGCTTAATTTTTCTATGAGTCTTTGTCTTTGGTTTTGAGCCTTTATAGATTCTGGGGTCTAGACAAGTAGCTATGTTGAGAGCTGGGCCATATGTGTGTCCAAAGTGCCTGGGTCCTAACTGTGAGGCAGAACCAAAGTCAGTATGTCCTCCCAGACCCAGCTGTGCCTCTGGCCATGCTAGTGGGCTCCACCAGGTATTGTCTTCACACCTCTGTTCTTTTCCTAGTCTCTGTACCCGATATACAATTAAAATTGCTTACTTCCTAGGTAATTTTCACTGAAAATTAGGGTAACTAAGAGTAAGCATTGCACTTAATATATATAATTAAAACCACTGCATAAGAAAGAAAAATTCTATATCATAGTATATAAGAAAATTAAGATGCTTTTGGTAGCAAAGTTTATAAAGAAGGCATGAGAATGTGCTTTTTGCTAAAGAAAAAGTAATTTTGTCTGGCTTAGAGGTTCTTAAAGGTTGTTTTAATTGCAGAAAGAAATGAAAATTATAGATAAAAACAAAATAAGTATGGAAAGTTGGGGAAAGATAATGAAAAAAATTATAAGAGGTTATAAATGACTGTTGGAAATCATCACATGCGGTCAAAGTTAATTGAGATTGAATCAGTCTGTGTATGTTTACTAACATTAATCATACACTGATACAAAGGTAGAATTTGTTTTCTCATTTTGAACAAAATTTTTATGTAGTATTAATAAGATTCATTAAAATATTTCATTTGCCTTTAGAGTAAATTATAAACAGAAGGGAGAGTTTGTCTCATGCTATCTTTATTAGAATTTTTGATTATTTAGCAAACCAAATTTCTATTAAAAAGTGAAGGTTTTTGCTTTTTGAAATCTTTTATTTATCACTTGGCTAAATGGTTACTATTTTACAGTGACCTGTGTAACCTTATATTGATCAAGTATTTTAAACATTTGATATTTGATAAACTTCCCAAAATTAAATTTCAAATTCTAAATTAACTGTTTCTGACCTTAAATTAACTTTTGGACATTATAAATGGGAACCATGGAAGTCCAAGAGAACCATGTTAGGCTTATTTTGTTTATAAAATATCACATGGGAAGCATTGTCAAATAAACAATGTTTAACTTTCTTTGAGTTATATTTGTACAAATGTGTTGTTAACAGGTGTTCCAAAATTGTAGGAGCTTCCTAAAATTCTAATATGTCTTGGTATATATTAATAGTCATAATTATAATTATTATGTTAAATTATTGTATGCCACAGAAATAGACAAATTTTCTTCTCAATGACATCTTTAACTGGCTATTCTGTCTTTTGTCATCTTATTACTTATTTTTATTCATGTCAAAAAGCAGCTTATAATTAGCTATAGTCCAAATTCTGCTTCTTCTTTAAGGAAATTCAAGGAAAGGACCCTGACAAGTACTTTTTAAACTGGTTCCTGATAACTTTTGATATCATACCATTGGACTAGGTAAAAACTTGCAGAACTCTAATTTAAAAATCGATGGGTTCATGAAAATTGCTAACCTAACACAAGAAGAAAAAGAGTTAGTTATGTGGAACTGAACTAATAACTGAAATAATTTTTTGACTTTTTGCTTGAAACACTGCTTATTCTTTTTATGTTTTGTCTTCCAGAGTCAAAAAATCATTTTTTCTTAAGCTATTTATAGCTTACAACAATTGAGTAAATTACTTTTGTGGGAAAAATTGAAACATTTACCTTCTTTATCTAATTTCTCTAGAATTGAGAAATTATTCATGAGTATTCCTATTTTATGGCAATATAGTAATTTGCATAAGTTCAAAAAGAATCTGTTTTCTTTTGTAACAGCACATAATTGAGGACACTGATTATTTTACCAAAGCTTTTACTGGAATGGCCTCTTCAATGATGCAGCCAGGTTTTCTCTGTGGACCTTTGCTTGTTCTATTCAGGAAAGATCGAGGAGGAGTATGAGGTCTTTAACAGTCTGAAGAAAACTTTGTCATCTAATCTCTCTGAGAACCTCTATGTGTGAGGTTCCATCTGCGTTACAAGACCACCTTTTTTAGCCAGACCTTCTCTTCTCTCACTGCCATAGCCTGTCTTGCCACCATAACCTGTTTTGACCATGCGCTGAGTCCTTATTTTTATTGTATTCATTTATTTATTTTGAAATGGAGTTTTCCTCTTGTTGCCCAGGCTGGAGTGTAGTGGTGCAATCTTGGCTCACTGCAACCTCCACCTCCTGGGTTCAAGCAATTCTCCTGCCTCAGCTCCCGAGTAGCTGGAATTATAGGTGTTTCCACCATGCCGGGCTAATTTTTTTATTTTTAGTTGAGACAGGGTTTCACTATGTCGGCCAGGCTAGTATTGAACCCCTGACCTCAGGTGAGCCACCTGCCTTGGCCTCCCAGTGCACTGGGATTACAGGCATGAGTCAATGTGCCTGGCTGAGCCTTTATTTTTTCTGTAAACTCAAGATGGCACATAAGCTTCTGAACGCAGGTGGGGTTTCGGGCAATCACTCTGTGCTTCTCTGCTGTGCATGTCAGTAAATTTGTATGCAATTTCTTCTACTAATCTGCCTTCTGTCAGCTGATTTTTCAGTAAAGCTTCATAGGGTGAAGAGGAAGTTTTATGTTGGCCCTTACATTTCTCAGTAGTTGGACTGACCACACAGTTTAGATTCTGTTTCATCCTTTGGCAATATCCAGTAGGGCAAACTTTATTAGAGCAACACTTCCTTCCTACTGAATTGCTTACATTCCTTTCAAAGTGTTTGGTAGCTGTCAAAAATGCTTTGACAGCCCCGAATATCTACCATTATTAAGGACACATTCTTTATTCATCTGTTTACTTAATAGCCTTCCATACAAGACAGATTGAAGACAAATATTACCAGCCTTATTTACAGGTCGAGAAATTCAGATTTAGAGAGTTAGATATGTATATCAAGTCATGCAGAGAGTAATCAGGCCACGTGGCTAAAATATTCAAACCTTGTGCTCTCTGTCCTTCATCTTTTTCCCTAGATTACTCTAACTCCCTGATGAATGAGTCAGCAATTTATTTTTTTCCCTACAATTGCTGTACATCATTTTCTTCCTCATCATATATATCAAATGGGAAAGTGAAGAGTAATACCATAATTAAAGATGTAAAAGATGCAAGGGTGATGGTCCCTATCTCATCTCTGTTAAATTTGCCAGGCTGCTTCCTGCAGAAATGGATGGATTCTAGAGAATGACTGTAGTATAGACCACTGAGAACTCAAACAAAGAGTAGCCAGCACAACTGATGTGGTGGATATAGTTTCATTGCTAGAGGAGATTCATAAAACCTCATATTCCTATGGCTATTGATTTAGTGAATGCATTCTTTCATATTCTGGTCAGCTAACGGGATTAGAAACAGTTTGCATTCATGTGACTGGCCAAAATATATTCGGGATATGCTAACACTCCTTCCCTCTCTCCTAATAAGTCTTAGGAGATTAGGCCTGTCAGAGTCCCTTGGAACATTACATCAATCCATTATATCAATGACATCATGATGATTGCACATGAGGAACAATAAGTGACTAGCATACTGAAAGCCTTATAAGACATGTGTGCTCCTGGTAGAAGATAAACCTCCATGAAGATTCAGGGACCTGCCATTTCAGTAAAGCGATTAGGGGTCCAGGGATCAGGGGTATGCTAGGATGTTTCCTTCAAAATAAAAGACAAATTGATACTTCTTGCATTTCCTATGATAAAGCAAGAATACTTTGGGTTTGGGGTTTTGAGGCAACACATTCCATATCCAAGAATATTGTTCTGGCCTAGAGAAGGCTGTTGGCTTTGAATGGAGCCAGGAACAAGGAAGTGCAACCACCCCACCTTATAAGCCATACCACCTGGCAGACTCTATGGTGTTGGAGGATTCTGTGGTGGAAAAAAGTGCAGGGTGGAGTTTTTAGTAAGTTCCTGTGAAAGAATCCCAATTCAGGCCAGCTTTAGGTGGGCACATGACTGACCTAAGACTACTTTTCCTAGCCTCCTATGAAGCTTTGTGTAAATATGTGACTATGTTCTGGCAAAAGCTATATGAACAGAATAATGTGTGCTTTTCCTGTTTGTGTCCCTAAGAAGAAATTTGTATTATCCTAATTCTATTGTTTCTTCTTACAGGTGACCAAGATAGACTTAGCATTCCCCTCAGACTATTTCAGACAAGTTTCTTGATTATAGGATCTTGACTTTCCTTAGAGCATTTGCTTTAGAAAATTTGCAATTGTGAATTCTTTTCCTCCCCCTTTAAAATGTAAATTTTTTCCGAGCTTCTTGCCAGATTTGCAATCCAAAGATGTCTTTCTCAAGGACCTGGAACCCACCCCTTAGAAATTTTGTCCAAGGAGATATTGCCTCTGTCTCTCAGTCTCTCTGGGAGGGTAGGTGACTAACTTCCCTAAGTGCCAATTATAAAACACAAATGGCCTAAACACATGGACCAATCTGCCCCCTAATATCATCCAGGACTTTTCCACCAGCTCACTCTAATGCTTCAAAACTTTACTGTCTTTTATTTTGATAAAATCGAATCCAATTTTTCTTCTCTCTTGCAATTGTTTTGAATAAGGTCTTCCTTTCCTGTTTAACTCTGACCAGTGCAATCTTTCTTTGACACAGGCTTCATAATGAAGAGAACTGGGGCAGCTGCTTTGGATGTTTCGGAGATTGCAAAGCTTTCCTTCACCTTCCATTGCTCTACCACCTACTTCTTGACCATGACATGAGACAAGAATAAACATCCACTTTATTTTAGCAGCTGAATTTTGTCTCTTTCTCGGAGCGGCTTCTACTGTTGTAAGTAATACAAGGGCCATTTTGCCAAGCTACTGTAACAAGATGAACAAAATGAAGTTTTCAAAAAATATAAAATTTAACATTTTTTTCTCTGTAAGCATAAATTATCACATTATATTTTGTTGACAGTCAAAACTAAGTAAAATACAGAAGTACATGCAGTATTTTATCACACAATAATTTCAATAAATAAATTTAGTCTTAGACTAAAATCACATTTTTAAGAAACAGGAAAACAAAGAATGAATAAATATTCATTTTAAGGGTCAGGTCAGCCAAATTATACAATGATTTATTTATTAGAAAAGCATTGCAGAGAACCTACAATAAAGTCCCTTTTTATTTACTCAAGAATTTAACAAATAGAAGTGAATATAAAGATGTGATATGTGTAAAAAGAAATATTTCTCTATGTTATTATGGGCCTAAATATGTTTTTCTCAGTTTTCTCTTTTATTTGTTTTATTTTCAATTTTAATGGATACATAGTAGTTGTATATATTTTTGGGGTATATGAGATATTCTGATACCAGTATTTGATGCATAATAATTACATCAGGGGAAATGAGGTATTCTTTACCTCAAGTATTTATTATTTATTTGTGTTGTAAACATTCCACTTACATGATCTTACTTATTTTTAAATGTACAATGAGTTATTGTTGACTGTAGCCACCCTATTGTGCTATCTTATTAGCACTTCCTCATTCATTCAAAAAACTAGATCTTATTCATTCCAACTAACTATATTTTTATACCCATTAACCATCCAAACTCCCTCCACTCCCCACTACCCTTCCAAGCCTCTGGTAACCATTGTTTTACCTTGCGTCTTCAAGAGTTTAGTTTTTATTTTAGACCTCACAAATGAGTGAAAACATGCAAACTGTGTCTTTCTGTGCCCGGCTTATTTCAATTATTTTCATTTTTAGACCTCACAAATGAGTGAAAACATGCAAAGTGTGTCTTTCTGTGCCTGGCTTATTTTACTTAATGCAATATCCTCCATTTCCAACCATGCTATTGCAAATGACAGAATCTCATTCTTTTTAATGACTGAATGGTACTCCATTGTTTATCTGTACCACGTTTTATCTGTCATCTGTTGATGGACACAGGTTGCTTCTGAATCTTGGCTATTGTGAATGTGCTGCAATAAACATGGGAATACAGAAATCTCATCGACACATCGATTTCGTTACCTTTGGAAAAATACCAAGTAGTGGAATTCTGGATCGTATGGTAGTTCTATCTTTAATTTTTTGAGAAACCTCCATACTGTTCTCCATAGTGGCTGTACTAATTTACATTCCCAGCAACAGTGTACAAGGGTTCTCTTTTCTCCACATCCTAGCTGGCACTCTTTATTTCCTGCCTAATAGATAAAAACCATTTTTACTATGGTGAGATGATATCTTATTGTAATTTTGATTTATATTTCTCTGATGATACATGATGTTGAGAGCCTTTTCATATGCCTGTTTGCCATTGTATGTCTTCTTTTGAAAAATTTTCTTCAGATCTTTTGCCCATTTTAAAAATCTAATTATTAGATTATTTTCTATTGAGTTGTTTGAATTCCTTATATACTTTGGTTGTTAATCCCTTTTCAGACGGATATTTTGCAAATATTTTCTCCCCTTCTGCGGGTTGTGCCTTTACCTTGTTGATTGTTTGCTTTGCTGAGCAGGAGCTTTTCAATGTGATGTGATCCCGTTTGTCCATTTATGCTTTGGTTGTCTGTGCTTGTGGGGTATTACTTAAGACATCTTTGCCAAGACCAATCTCCTGTAAAGTTTCTCTAGTGTTTCTGTTAGTAGTTTCATATTTTGAGGTCTTTGATCCGTTTTGATTTGATTTTTGTATGTGGTGAGAGATAGGGGTCTAATTTCATTCTTCTGCATATGGATATCCAGTTTTCCAAGTGTAATTTATTGAAGAGACTGTCCTTACGCCATTGTGTGTTCTTGTCACCTTTGTTGAAGATGAATTCACTGTAGGTGTGTGGATTTGTTTCTGGGTCCTCAATTGTGTTCTGCCTATGTGTCTGTTTTTGTGCCAGCACAGTGCTGTTTTGGTTGCTATAGCTCTGTAGTACAATTTGAAGTCAAGTAATATGATTCTTCCAGGTTTTTTTTTTTCCCACTTTTCAGGATGGCTTTGGCTATTCTGGATCTTTTGTGGTTTCCTATAAATTTTAGAATTATTTTTTATATTTCTGCGAAGAATGCCACTGGTATTTTGACAAGGATTGCACTGAATCTGTGGACTGCTTTTGGTAGAATGGATGTTTTAACAATGTTGATTCTTTCAGTCAATGAACATGAAATATCTTTTCATTTTTGATGTCTTCTTCAACTTCTTGCATTACAATTTTATTCTTTTTATTATAGAGATCTTTCATTTGTTTAGTTAAGTTTATTCCTAGGTGTGTTAACTTACTTATTTGTAGCTATTGTAGAAGAAGTTTCAATAAATTTTTCAATTATTTTTTATTGACCCACTGGTTATTTAAGAGCATATTATTTAATCTCCATTTTTTTGTATAGTTTCCAAAGTTCCTCTTGTTATTGATTTCTAGTTTTATTCCATTGTGGTTAGAGAAGATGCTTGATATTATTTCGATTTTTAGAATGTTTTAAGATTTGTTTTGTGACCTAATATATGATCTATCCTTGAGACTAATCCATTTGCTGAGAAAACAAATGAGTACCCTGCAGTCACTGGATAAAATATTCTATAAATATCTCTTGGATCCATTTGCCTTACAGCGCAGATTAGGTTCTATGTTTCTTTGATAATTTTCTGTCTGAATGATCTGTCCAGTGCTGAAAGTGGGGTGTTAAAGTCTCCAGCTATTATTGTATTGAGATCTCTCTCTCTTTTGCTCTAATAATATTTGCTATCTATATCTGTGTGCTCCACTATTAGGTGCAAATATGTCTTAAATTATTATATCCTCTTGCTGAACCGATACCTTTATCATTACATAATGACCTTGTTTTCTCTTTTTATAGTTTTGTCTTGAAATCTATTTTGTCTGACATAATAAGTACAGCTACAACTTAGCCATTTTAAAATATTTGTATGGAATAATTTTCCATCCCTTTATTTTTAGTATGTGTGTGTCTTTTTAGCAAAGTGTGTTTCTTGTAGAAAACAGATTTTTGAGTCTTATTTTTTAATCTATTCAGCCACTCTATGTCTTTTGTTTGAAGAGTTTAGTCCACTTAATTCAATGTTTATTATTGAAAAGTGAAGACTTACTTCTGCCATTTTGTTGTTTTCTCTTCTCTTCCTTCCTTGACTTTGTTTTTGTGAAGGTGTTGTTTTTTTTTTTTTTCTACTGGCATGTTTTAATTTTTTGCTTTTTATTTTTTTTGCACATCTGATGTAGGTATTCTGATTTGTGGTTAGCATGAGGCTTGCAAGTAACATCTTGTAACTCACTATTTTAGTTTGATGACAATTTAACATTGATTGTAAAGACAAACAAGCAAAGGGAAAACTAATAAAAACTCCACATTTCAACTTCATCTCCCTGAGTTTTAACTCTGTTGCTTCTATTTATACCCTATTATATTATGACTGGAAAACTTATAGTTGTTATTATTTTTACAGGTTTATCTTTTAATCTTTCTTCTCAAGATATGAATAATTTATACATCATAAATGCAGTTTATAATATTCTGTTTTTCTGTATACTTATAATCACCTGTCAGTTTTGCACCCTCAGATAATTTCTTAGTGCCCTTTAATGGCCTTTTCTTTCATGGAGCAAGGGCCTGGAGTCAGAAACCTTAGGAATCTACTAGGCAGTCTGTTCTATAGTGGCTTAGCTGGCACCCATGCTGCAAGACAAAGTCCCTCCCAGTCTCCCTTCCCATTTCCTCATGCAAAAGAAGTTTCTCTCTATGACGACCACTGCCCCAGGCCTGAGGTGGGTACAGCTTAGCTACTCGTGATTTTCACTCAAGGCCCAATGGCTCTTTAGTCAGCTTGTGAGGAATTCTGTGGGACCTAGGTATCTCTCTTCAGGGCATCTTAGGGTGGGCCAAGAAATTCTGTTTAAAGCCAAAGTCTAGAATCAGAGAACCCGAGAGCTTGCTTGGTGGTCTACCCCACTATGGCTGAGGTGGCACCCAAGCTGCAAAACAAAATCCCCTTTACTCTTCCCTCTCCTTTTCATGAGTGGAAGGTATCTCTCCCCATAGCCACCATAGCTGGGTATGTGCTGGGTCACACCTGAAGCCAGGACAATCCTGGATCTCACCCAAGTCCTGAGGCAAGTACTGCCTAAGTACCTTTGATGCTTATTCAAGTTCCAAGGCTTCTTCAGTCAGCAGGTGATAAATCCTGGAGGACTGAGTCCTTCCCTTCAAGGCAATGAGTTCACTACTGGCCCAGAATGTGTCTAGAAATGTTATTTAGAAGCTAGGGCCTGAAATGGAGTCTTCAGGACTCTGCCTCATCCTCTATTCTACTATGGCTGGGCTGGTGTCCAAGTTGCAAGACAAAGTATTCTTTATTCTTCCTTCTCCTCTTCTAGGGCAGAGGGGAGGAATCTCTCCTGAAGCTGCAAGCTACTCTGTCTGAGGTTGGGGTGGTACAAGCACTCTTAGTTACCCTGGCCGATGTCTCAGTAGGTTGCAGGCAACCCAGCTCCGCTGCCTCTCAAGTCCAGCACAGCATCAGGAGTTGCCCAGGAATTGCAGTCCTTGTGGCCTAGACTGCCTTTCAAGTTTATTTAGGACGCCACAGTGCTTTAGCTAGTAGTCGTGGAGTGAGCCAGAATTCAAGTTCCAGCCACTGGGACAGTTGATTTCCCTCTGACTATGGCTGGTCTAAATGCTCCCTCTTTGGGTACAAAGAGGTGAATTGTACCCTATATTGCTTTCTGCTGTGACAGGGTAGTACTAAGTTCCAATGCAAAGTCTCACAATCACTGTGTGCTCTCTCTCTCAAGCACACATTCTCTCTCTGCAACACACAGCTGCTGCCAGGGATGCAGGAGTGGTAGTGTCAGGAATTCAAGACTGTCTTTCCAACCTCCTTCAGTGCCTCTTTCTCTGATATATTGTTAAAGCAGAAACTGTGATTGCTTACCTGATTTTGGTTCTTGTAAAGGTGCTTTCTTTGTGGATATTTGTTCAATTTGGTGCCCTACAGTGGGACGAGGGGGATGATCACTGGAAGCTTCTATTTGGCCATCTTGGTCTGCTTCCTCTCTGGTCCTGTATATTTATTTTCTAATTTTATAATAATTTTTTTGTGATGATATAAATATTACAGTTTTCTTGGGATAATGCTAACTTTCCCCAAGTCCCTCATTGAAACTCTATTTTCCTTTCTCTCTCTCCATTTGCAATTATTCTTTTGTTTACTTACTATTAAATTGAATTGATTCAATAAAAACTTTTGAACACTTTCATTGTGCTAATGAGACCCCTAATGGGGATTGGACACTCAAAATGAACAAATCAAATAAACAAAATAATTTTAGTTTGTGAGGAATTTGAGGTGGATGCCAGGAAAGGAAATGCCATTGATGATAAGGAGACTAGTGGGATGGGCCACAGAAAGCTAGATCAGAGAAGCTGAATAGAGTAGGCCCCACTGTGGAAAGCTGGGGAATGTGATGCCAGACCAAGGAACATGCCCATACAAAGACCTTTGGGAAGGAAAGAACTTGATTCCACAGTAGAGAAGGAGGCTATTGAAGCTGGAACATGATAAGTAAGGAAGTGAGTGGGATGAGAAGAGGTGGGAATTGGAGATGCCTGATTAAGGAAGGGATTTATGACACAGTGAAGGAGTTTAAATTTTATTCTAAGCACAAAGTAGATTTTTAGGAGAGCAGTAATAGAATGAGATTTACATTTAAAAAACATATTGGTCTGGTTGTTGGTGGTGTTTGGATTATAGGAGAGAACCCATCTTACCTTTTATGTTTGAGGTCACCTGCCTCTGGGGATGGAGGTGGGGATTCAGGAGAGAAAATGACTTCCCATTTGAGGACTTGAGGTGAAATCTCTTAATGCCAAAGTTCATTTGCATATTATAGTTCGATTGGTCAAAAAAGGGTTCTCTGTATTCTGGTCAGACTTCCAGCCAGATGGCTAGTGGCTAAGACTGAAACAAAAAAAACGACTGAGCTATACACAAGATTTTTTCTGCCTCCCCACTTACTAGTAGGGCCTGAAGTTGTCACTGATGAGGTGTAAAGGCCATAGGGCTGTTTTGGCCTTTGAACTCCAAAATGTAAGAACAAAGATGAATTTCTGAAGATGACTTTTTTTTTTTTTTTTTTTTTTTGCTCTGGAGCATCAAACAGCCAGCAAGCACCTAGCACAAGTTCCTTTTAGCATTTCCCTTTAAGTCTACATGGTGCTATTCTTAGTTAGGCACCCATTTTCTCTGCAGCAAGAGTGTTTCTTAAATTTTGTTCTTTTTAAAACTTCTCAACACTCTTTGTTAGTATCACCTTGAAGTTAAATGAGTTAAAATTAAGTCATTCATAACTAATGTACATGCAGCAGAAAATCCAAAGTAACTCTTCTAATATTTGGTAAATTATTATTTATGAGCTAAATACATTTGAATAATTAATATAAATAATTAAGATACTTTGAGACTTTTTGTGCTGTGTTGGCATTATGGGAAATGAGATTTTAACTATCTGTGAAAAATTTGTATCCAAAGAAAAGCATCCTTGATGATGATTACAACTCAAAAGGATTTTTCTTTTTCTTTTTTCCTTTTTCTCTCCTTCCTTCCTTCCTTCCTTCCTTCCTTCCTTCCTTCCTTCCTTCCTTCCTTCCTTCCTTCCTTCTTATTTTTCACAAGATCTCACTCTGTCACCCAGGCTGAATGAAGTACAGTGGCAGGATCTTGGATTACTGCAACTTCTGCCTCCCAGGCTCAAGCAATCTTCCCATCACAACCTCCCAAGTAGCAGGGACTATAGGCTTGTGCCACCATGCCTAGCTAATTTTTGTATTTTTTGTAGAGATGGGGTTTTGCCATGTTGCCCAGGCTGGTCTTGAACTCCCGTGTCAAGTCATCTGCCCACCTGGGCCTCCCAACATGCAGGGATTGCAGGTGTGAGCCACCACACCTGAACTTATTTTCTTTTTTTAATAATAATAAGATAGGCCAGGCATGATGTTCACACTCAGTACTTTGGGAGGCCAAGGCAGGTGGATTGCTTGAGGCCAGGAGTTTGAGACTGGTCTGGCCAACATGGCAAAATCCTGTCTCTACTAAAAATACCAAATTTAGTCAGGCATGGTGGCATGCAGCTGTAATCCCAGCTACTCAAGAGGCTGAGGCAAGAGAAACGCTTGAACCTGGGAAGCGGAGGTTGCAGTGAGCCCCTTGGAAAGATGAGAGTTAAAACTTTACAGCATTTACTTGTCCTTCACTTGTTGGTTTATAAAAACATTTAAAATTAAGAAAATGTAACCAAGAGAATGGTATCTTGATTCTACCTGCAGGTATTTTCAGAGGTGAGCAGGGTAAGAGGGTACATTTTAAAATCTTACAGAACTATGAACAAGAGTGTTGAGGGTGAGTGGACATCAGTGGTAGACAGGGATGAGAAGGAAGAGATAATAACTAAAGGTCCAGAAATTTGGAAACGGAAGGGAAAAAGCATGTGTTGTTGTGAAGCAGGGAGAGAACTCAGGCTTGGATGTCAGGAAACTTTGATTTTAACCCCAGGTTAAACAAAGCCATTGTAAATACTAAGGTGAGATAGATCCAAGGCACACCTGGCGTTTATGTGAAGCTTATGTATAACTCTGGGGAACTTCTGGGGAAAAATGATAAAATTATGAATACAAAATTAAGTATAGAGCTTTGTAGGGTGTCTATACAGGTAAGGAACCCTGAAGCTTAAACTGTACTCTCACCTTGTCTTCCAGAAATTCTCTTCCAAAAGTAGATATCAGAATTTCAATTCTCATATGACCATAGCTGAGATACAAAGATAAGAAATGGCTTCAGGCTAGTACATTGGTACAGCTAAACCTTAAATGTGTTCTCATAAGCTGAAATCTCTGCTTTTTTCTATTTTTAATTTTTAAATGTTTATCTGATACATAATTATGCATATTTATGGGGTCCATGTGTTCTTTTGATGCAGGTATACAATGTATAATGATCAAATCAGGGCACATCCATTACCTCAACCATTTATCATTTCTTTGTGTTGGGAACATCAAAATCCTTTCTTCTAGCTATTTTGAAATAGAGGATGCATTATTTTAACTGTAGTCCCTACTATGCTATTGCATATTAGAATTATTCCTTCTATCCAACTATAATTTTCTCCTTACGAACCAGCCTCTTCGTATGCCTTCTTACCATTCTCTACTAATCACTATTCTGCTTTCTACTTCTATCAGATCAACTTTTGTACTTCCTACATATGAATGAGAAATGCTTTATTTATCTTTCTATATCTGGCTTATTTCACTTACCATCACGTGCTCCAGGCTCACCCATTTTGCCACAAATGACTGAAGTTCATTCATTTTTATGGCTGAATAATATTCCATTGTGTATATATGACATTCTTTATGCATTCCTCTGTTGCTGAATGCTTAGGCTGATTCATACCTTGGCTAATGTGAACAGTGCTGCAATGAACATAGGTAGAGATAATTGACATACTGATGAAACTTCTGTTCTTTATTACATAATGAAAACTGCTTATATGACCTCAGGCAGATTACTTCATCTCTTGGGTCCCTCTGTTCTATCCCAAACAATGAGAGGCAAGATAAAATGAATGTAAATTTCTTCTCGGTTGAAATAAAAGCACTCCTTATTTACTCACGCCAAAAACAAGAAAATTATTCTTCTTTCATCTCTCAGTCTCACCCTTAAATCCAACATAGCATCTAGTATCGTGACTGCTAGTACTGCAGTGATGTCAACCTCCCAGGGTTTGGTTCCTGGCCTTACTGTACACTAACTGTGGGTGCATGGGCAAGTTACCTGTCCTTTCCTTCTTTATAAAATGTTGGCAGCCAACAGCAAAGTCATGGAATCAACCTGACTACGTATCAGTGGTTAATTGGAGAAGGAAAATGTGGTACATATACACTATGGAATCCTACACAGCCAATAGTACAGTATAGCATAAAGTGCAAAAAACTATGCCCTTTGCAGCAATATGGGTGCAGCTGGAGGCCATTATCCTAAGCAAATTAATACAGAAAGAGAAATTCCAATAACACATGTTCTCACTTATAAGTGAAAATTAAACTTTGGCCATACATGGACATGAAATATGCAAATAATAAACACTGAAGGCTATAAGTGGGGAGAGGGAGGGAGGGGTCAAGGGTTGATAATCTAACTAATGTGTACTGTGCTCACTACCTGGGGAATGGAATCAGTTGTATCCCAAACCTCAGCATCTTGTAATATACCCCTGTAATAAATCTGCACATGTAAACCCTGGACTTAAAATAAAAGTTGAAATAAAAATAATAGTAAAAGAAAATAAAATGGTGATAGCAACAGTACTGACAGCGTAAGTTATAGTGATTACTAAATAAGCACACATATAATAATAGCCATTACTATTTCCTAATCAGTCATCAAATCAAGAAAGACTCCTATCTATAACTGAACATCTACCTCCTCTATTTTATCTTTTTTCTTTTATAATTTCCAATCAGAATGCTTCTCAGAATTCACTTTAGAATCAAGAGGCAAACCACTAGTGCTGGGTCTCATGTCTGATTCTAGAACTTACCATTCCTTTTGTCATTCTAGTAAAGTTTTATTTTAAAAGACCTACTGCTGCTAAACTTTTATTCAACAAACTTTTCTTGACTGTGATTCAAGCAACTCAGAATCTAATGGTGGTTGTTGATGGCGAGGAGGAGAGTAAGAATGCAAAATAAAAAGGGTTAGGATGGATGTGTGCACAATGGGCAACAGGACCACAGCCCTTAGCTCTGTTGGGGTCTGAGGAAAGCTCCATTGCAGTGAGCTCAGTCTAACGGAGGTTCTTCCAGCAGTCAAAGAGCATCCAAGACAAGGAAAGAGCTTGGGCAGAGGCATGGACATGCCAGTGGAGTCTGTCCCCAATCCCTTTCCTACAGAATCTTTCTGAGCAGGAAATAGAGGGCTTTACCTCTCCCTTTCTCCAAGTCTCCCATATTTGTAGCAGCAAAATCAGGCTTTTACAAATATGGTTCAAGGTAAAAAGGCTACAAAGAGCTGCAAGAGACTGCTGGCTGTTGTCAAGATCTCTCTACTCTGTAAAGACACAAATAAAATGACCTTTGTCAGACCCGAGGAACCTAGACATCTGACTAATTTGGAAAAAGCTTAACTGAGCTGTTTGGATGAGAGAAAAGTTCACAGTGGATATGAGTACAGCCCACATCAATTTATATCTATAACTTTTTTTTCTTTTCAATTTATATTTTAAAAAATAAAATGTGCAGGTTCATTGCATGGGCATACTGTGTGACACTGAGGTTTGGGGTACCATTGATATCATCTCCCGGGTAGTGAGCAATACTCAAAACATAGTTTTTCAGCCCTTTCTTCCTTCCCTCCCTGCTGTGTAGTCTCCAGTGTTTATTGCTTCCGTGTTTATGTCCATACCTGCCCAATGTTTAGCTCCCACCTCTAAGTGAGAACATGGTATTTGGTTTTCTGTTCCTTTGTTAATTCACTTGACATAATGACTCCAGCTGCATCCATGTTGCTGAAGGGTAGGATTTCCTCCTTTTTTATAGTTGTGAAGTATTCCATGCTGTAAATGCTCCACACTTTTTTTATCCAATCCACTACTGATGGGCATCTAAGTTAATTAAATGTCTTTCCTACACAATTTTCAGTACTTAATGTAAACTTAAAAAAAGTCTTGGGGTCCAAAGTGGCTCCCGCTGGAGGTCATGGCACTCGCGAAGGCGAGGTCATCAGTTCAAGGCTAACCTGAGCAACCTCATAAGCTCAAACTGATTGGCAAAAAAAAAAAAAAAAAAAAGTCTTAGGCTGGGCATGGTGGCTCATGCCTGTAATCCCAGGACTTTGGGAGGACAAGGTGGTGGGTCACAAGGTCAAGAGATTGAGACCAACCTGGCCAACAATGTAAAACCCTGTCTCTACTAAAAATACAAAAATTAGCTGGGCGTGGTAGTGAAAGCCTGTAGTCCCAGTTACTTGGAAGGCTGAGGCAGAAGAATCACTTGAACCAGGAATGCGGAGGTTGCTGTGAGCAGAGATCACACCACTGCACTCCAGGTTGGTGACAGTGAGATTCCCTCTTTAAAAAAAATGGTCTTAGATTTTTTTCTTCAATGCTATATTTATAATGTTTGAATGCAATCTTAGGAATTTTTTCTTCCCAGCCCTGCTCTTTTTCTGTTACAATATTTCCTCAATGAAAATCATTTGATAAAATGCCTTTTCTGTAAAGAACTTTCCAATATTTGCATTCATACTTGATGCTCAATTCTGGGCCAGGTCGTCAACTAAGCTAATGTTCAACAAGTCAATTACCATATCTGGTCATTTTAAGTTATTATTTAAAATTTTCCAGTTAAATAGTTCAGCAGTGCTTATATTTAAAAGCTAAAAGCCTCTGGATCTCCTACCCTTTATACCTTCCCTAAGGTATAAAAAGTCTAAGAAAACTCCTTTTAATTAAATTTTTTTTTTTTTCTGGTGGATGCCTTATCTCTAAATAAACTTCTCTGAATATATCAATTTCAGGTTTGGTCTCTTGATTGTCTTCTATGTTAGATCCTACTCTATCACAGAAGACTCACTTACACACTCCCCAATCATCTTCTGAGGACACTTACATGACTGTTTACAGTTGCTTTTGCAATTATAAAAATGTGTACTTATCATCTTTATTTTTTGTTTCTTCAATTACAAATGACGTTATGGGTTGAATTATGTCCTCCCAAAATTGAGATGTGGAAGTCCTCCTAATCCTTTGTACCTCAGAATGTGACTGTATTTGAGGCCTTCACACAGGTAATTAAGTTTAAAGTGAGATTTTTAGGGTGGGCCCTGATCCAATGTTCCTATCCTTACAAGAAGGGGAAATTTGTATATAGTCTTGTACAGAGGGAAGATGCTGTGAAGACACAGGGAGAAGATGTCCATCCAGAAGCCATGGAGAGAAGCCTAGAACAGATTGTTTTCTCATAGTCCTCCAGAGAAATCAATCCTACAGCACACTGATTTCAGACTTCTAGTGTCCACAACTGTGAAACAATACATTCCAGTTGTTTAAGCCACTGAGCCTGTGGGCCTCTGTTATGGCAGGCCTAAGAAACTAAGATGGTTTCTGTTGATTTCCAGTACTGTGAGATGAGGGTATAAATAGCCCTACCCTTTTTGTTTCTCTTCTGCCTCTTCTATTTCCACATACTAAACAATTCAGGTGGGATACTTTCTCAGCATCAAAGAGTCTATCATCTTTCTCTTATCATTCCTCAAATACTTTCATTTGTCTTGTCTAAAAGGTCACAAGTCTTTGGAACTACTCCCTCCTACCTGTGGCATGGCCTCAGGGGTCTTGTCTTCCTCAGCTGAGTAATGGAGATTTGAAACAGCTTCTTTGCCTCCCAGACACTTCCCACACCCCACTGCCATGCCTGGCCAATGCCTGCCTCTCAATATCTGCCAGTCAAGGCTACAGGCAGGTACAGTAAACTACTGCCTTGACTGGCAAATGTTGAGAGGCATGTATTGGCCACACATGGCCTTTGTTGTCTCAGTCATGGATTGGCACAATAATTGTTTCTACTGTGCTGAGGATTAAGTTAAATAAAGCATGTTAATTAGTTAGCATACTATCTAGCACACTGCCTGCACTGAGAAGAAGTATTATTATCCTACAATTGTTCTCTCCAGCAGTTTAGTAGAATTTTTTCCCTTACCTTGGTAAAATACTTTCCAAAATAGATTCAGTGACATTGCACCTCCAAGTTCTGAAAATAAGGAGCAGAAGATTAGGTATATCAGTAAAGTTTTGTCTTAATCAGGAACACTCCTCTTTCTGATTGCAGAATACATTCTTATGCTGTTATATAGTAATCATACTGCATTCTTTAAAAAACCTCTGATTTAAAAACATCCTCAGTGATTAACAGTTCTTGAGATGTTAACTTATATTGTGATAGAGATTGCATTTCACTTCTCTAAACAACTTCTTAATAAATAATTTCATATTGCATGTTCAAAATAGAAATACCATCAGGGAAATATTGATGCAGATGGAATGGTTTTTGAGCTCAGAGTAATTAGGAGCTCTTGGCAAATGGAAAGGAACTTTGAGGAAATAAAATCTAATTCTTTACCCATGATAATTTAATGTTGTACCTTTATAAGTTCTCATTAATACTTACTATTTTCTGCTTTACCCAAATTTTGGAGAAATGAATATAATGAGGTCTTTTTATTCTGAGTGCATGCATTTAAAATATTGATTGTGTCAGTTTGTTATTTTGCAAGGTTCTGTTTTAAGGCAACAGAAAGAAAATATCAACTATGTCTTTAAGAATGATACCAAATACTGGAATTGCTACATATTCATCATGGAAAGATAGTGTGCCTAATAAGCCCTTGTTGGCTCGGAAAAATTCTTTACCATTTCTTACACATTAGTTTTATTTATTAGGTTTTTGATAACTGACCACATGCTATTAACACCTTTAGTTAAATGTAAATACCTTCCCTTATCAATAGAGAGTAACACTTTGCTTACTTGAAAAAATTGAAAATAAATGAATGTTTTGTTATTATAAAACATAATATACAGGGATTCAAAGCAACAAAATCTCAAATATAATCATTAGAAACTAAAGTCTCTATTAAATGTTGTATCCCAGAAACTGTAAATTTAAATCCAGAAAAGTTAACAGAACATCCCATCTTTCTTTACTGATGTACTCATTCAACATTATACCAAAACTCAGATTAGTTGTTATATACCAAATGTTAAAGGAAACAGACATAAGAAATGCTTTTGGGAAGATGGAACATTAATGAAGGAGGCAAACAATAAAATAATAACAAAAAAATTAAACTGTCATCTGTAGTTTAAAAAAAAAGACAACAAAGAAAGTAGGAATCGAGATAATGGGAGTGTAGAACTTTGATAGTGTGGTAGTATTTTCAGAGGATATGACCTTTATGCTGAGGCCTGAATGATGCCCAGCAGCCTATATTAGGGAGAAAGATTGAGGTTGGCATTCCAGCAGAGGAAACTACATATGCAAAGGCCTCAAAGTATACAAGAGTTTGAGAAGTAGCAAGAAGGTCAGATTGGAGCAAGGTTAGTGCATGAAGGGAAAGATAGACTGAAATGACTTTGGACAGATAGACAGGAATCAGGTTATAGGCATAACATAGTAAGACAGTGATGTGTTAACCAGTGTGCTGTGAGGACCTTTAATTTCTAGAAAGAAGTGGTTGTGCCATTAATATATGAATTACACATTGTTTTATATCTTCTAGATAGCAGATATTGTTCTTCTTAAGTCATAGAGCAATTCAGGAGGCAGTGTATGTAAGGATGAAGGGAAAGAAGAGAAGCAGAGTGCTGGTAAGGAACTACATAGAATGAAATAGAGAAACTGTATGTGCTGTGAGTACAAGATTTTGAGAAAAGAGGAGATACATGGCTTTCAATGTTGAATTTATTTTTAATGTTAATACTATTGTTTCCAAAGACTAGAAACCAGTAGGGCTACAATTTGTTCAAGACATTTTTATTTCTCTTCTGATATGTGCCTGGAATTCTTCCATTTTGTGATATTTCCTTTGATCAGTTTGTTAAGACAATAACAAAAACAGTAAATGAAGGGTGGGGAAAAGTGGAGACCTCTTCGTTGTGGTAGGATGAGTGCTTCAGTTGGGAGGCAATATATCATTGATTTGCTTGAAAAGTATTTTGTGTGTTGATCATGTGAACCTGTGGCCAAGGTTCTCCATAATCTAGGTGTACAGGGTTGAGTCTAATCTGTGTCCTTTTCTGAAAGAACTCCATCCAGTGGATGTAAGACAATTACAGTAGAATCAGAGCGGATATGATTCTAAAGATCCTTGTATCTGCTACATAGGAGTTACACCTTCATTCATTTATTCCATAACAAAATGTCTTGAACACCAACTATGTGCCAAATATCACCAACTCTTGTACCCTTCTATTTTAGAATATTATTCCTTTATAGCATTTTTTACAAAGTAAAGGAAAGTCACATATACTTTGAACTTATTTTTATGCCAGATAATATGGTAGATGAGATTTTATTCTTATTCATTGTAAATTTATTATCTGTCCCTCCTCTTAAACAGAAATTAAGGTCCAAAAAGTATATGTAATTTGCCCAAATTCAACTAAATATTAACTAGCAGAGATGGAATGTGAATTGTTTTTACATTCACATTCACAGAGAGGAAAACCTGTCCTCTCTTCCAATCGTATTTCTGGATTTGTGCTTAGGAATGAAAACTACTATTTCTCAGGAAAATGTTACATGTTTTGATGCAAATTTTAGAACAATATAACTGAAGGTAGATTTAGATGGACACAAGTGGAAAGATATTCAAAACATATAGTTAAGTAGGATAAAAAGCATATTGGAGGTGAAAACATACTCATGTATTAAATAATAAACCTCAAACCAAACACAAACTGTAGAAACATGTAGAGAAAGGACTTAAAGGTTGTACACAAACTGGTAATCAAATTTGCTTCTTACAGGGCAATGGGATTACAAGGTGAGAAGGAAAATATTTGTCCTGCATTCTGTGTAGTTTAAATGTTTTTACAAGAATTAATCCATGTGTTACCTATGTAATTAAAGCAAATAAAATATGCATAAACTTGTTTGGATTGCAGTAACTGTTTAATAAGGAGAATAGTGTGGTTTTGCTTATGTCAATGAAAGTTCTAGGAACAGTTTCCTTCATACTATGCGGAGGTATACTTTCTCTGGGGGCTTAATGGATGAAGAGATTAACAGCAAATCATAGATTTAATGGCAGCAGAGCACTGCCTATCACCGAGGCTGTCTGAGATGCTGCTGTTGATAAACTCAGGCTAAAGATCCTCTGTCATCAGATCTTTACTTAGCAGATATCGGCTGGGAAGTAAGTTGCCACAGAGCCTGCTCTGGGCTCAGGATTCTTGCCTTTAGACTGTATGTTTACATCTTTCAGAGCAGCAATAACAGTAGAAAGGCCTTTGTTTTCCTCAGAAGCATAGCCTCTTACCTCTCTCAGTGTTTGCCCAGTGCTCCTCTGACTGTCAGTTTTCAGATGTTTTTATATACCCCTCGAGACAATCTGGTGTGCTGTTTCCATGGCTACTCTTTCTGAAGAGTTGTTTTGGCAACTGTACAACCTGCATGACTCAGAAAATTTTCAGATTTTCATCAGAACAGGCCATCTTTGGGATGAGGCTGTGACTGCCAGTAAACTGGGTGTTATCATATGTTCTGGGTCTGATACTTATGCTAATATTACTATTTTTTTTCCTCAAAGTTTTTTACAAAACATTTACATTGGATCAGAAGATGCCTGCATGATCAAGAAGCAGATCCCATGATATGAAAAGGAAAAACATGGCCCAGGGTCATTGTTATTCCCAGTTGTTGAAACGTGAACTAGAACTCATTTCCTGCCTCCTACCCATTTTAATACACTTTCCATCTATACTGTGGTATCATATGTTCATGTCTTTTTGGTTGGTCTGTTTACCTTGAGTCACGAGTTATCTCACCATCACAAAGACAAAATAAATGAACATTCACAACCCACCCATAGCCATAGATTTTTGTTGTTGTTGTTTAAGATGTAGTAAGGAGAAAATTCTCTTTAAAACCACACCCACAGAAACTTAATTTAATTCCCCATTAGATATCTTTCTTTTTTGTCTCTAAAGGGCCCTCTCTAGTGCCATCCTTCATATTTTTGTTTTCCTTTTCTGCTCCACACAATTTCTCAAAACTTCCTCTTTGTTCTTGGCAATTCAGCTCTGTCTCACAGTTTGCATCTGCAACTCAGGGGGAAGTTTGCTGAAATGCCAGGCTTGGATCAGAATTCAGAAATCTGCCTCATTCAAGCATGCTCCTTGATAGTCTCTTTTTTCCTTATACACTCACTTTAGTCCTATGTGACTGACAAAAAGATATAACAAGAGAATTTCTACATATAGATGAAGGCACTGAGGCTCATTGTATTTTCCAGGTAACTCAGCATGCCTATTCGAAGCAGAGATTTGACTTTATATCACCTTATATAATCTAGTAGTCTAATGGTCTTACAATTTCACTAATCTGAGCATGAAATGCCATTTCATTGCCTTAGTTATGCTGTTCTAAAGTCCATAAAACTACATTTGCTTCAAAAGAACTAGAATTGTACCATAATTATGAATTAGGCTTAATTTCAAGATATGCATGAGACCTTTCTCTTATATTTGGTAGAATTAGCTAATAGAACAGAGAAAGTCTAAGGGTAACTTTAGTTGGGGGTAACTCCCCAGTGGGCAAGTTTGCAAGAGTGTTTTGATAGTGACACGAATAGATGTCTGAAGCCCATAGAGAAAGACCCTGAGTCTGGAAATTTACTATTTTTCCTTCTCATTTCAGTAGGATTACTGATCTTATAGCCCAAGACAAGAGAATGATTAAACACTGAAATGACTGTTCTGCATGGGACTTGGGGTCTTCCCCCTCTTGCTTAAAAGGATAATGGTAATATAGATTGGTAAAGTCCTTTGAGCAGTGAATTTGTTTAATCTCGTAGCAGATTATATTGTTAAGTCCAAATGGTGTGGGCAAGAGAACAGACATTTTTAGTGGAGACTCAGGAATTGCTGGTTCTGGATCCTGGTCTTGTAATACTAAAAAGCTTGATAAAAAATAGGTGGAGAAGGTGTTAACAGGATCGTGTTGCTTAGAGGACAGTATGTCACTTTGTTACAGCTGCATCATCAGATACTGTGGTACAGAGTATTTTATTGATCCTTTACCACAACTGACCTAACTGGTAATAGACACAAGTGAAATTGAGGACATAAATAATACTGTTTATCGAGAGGCATCATGATTGATATACACTATCTCATTTAATTTCATAACATGACTGCAAAGTAGGTATTGTCTCTTCTTTACGGAAGAGGAACTGAGACAAAAGGGCTTGCCCAAGATCACATAGCTACTACTAATGGCAGACAAGACTGGCATCAGGTCTGGCAGATTTCACAGCCAGAGATTTTGAGCCACGCACTATACTGCTTCTGCTCTAGGGGTCCCAGGTTGCTTCAATCGTTTTCTAATTTGTAAAGGATAGTTTGTCATTGAAAACTTGTACTAATCTGCTGGGGAAGAAGGAGGTTCTAGGCAGGCCGTTTAACATTACCCCTGGATTTTCCACGGAGAAACCAGACTTAAGAAAACGGTATGGTTGTCTTTGAATTCAAAACACTCTTCGTAACCTTGAACAAAATGAAACAGTAAACCAGGAAATGGTCTGAGATTTCTACTTCCCCATTCACTGACAATAGCTGGAAAATATACACACAGTTAGGTCAAAACCATTCAGTTAAAAAAGGAAATGAAAGTAAGTTGAATAAATACAAACTAGAAATTTACCTCTAACTCTGCATTGCTAGCAAGGTAATTTATGAAAACCTTTTTTAAAATGCTGATTTCTTGTATCCGTGTATTTACTTACATACATATATTCCAAATATGTGTATGTAAGTCCATGATCAAATGTAATTAGAAAACTTGCATACTATGGTTTACATTTTAAAATACAGAACAAAAGCACCAATAATGTCAAAGAAACAAATATATTTAACTTGTTTAATTCAGGGTATCCCAAACTTATTTGAGCCCAGAACTCATCTTTCTTCCTTTAAATCCCATGGATGTCCTGTACAACACACTTTGGCCCCAAAGGAGAGCAAGCAGGGAGCATATTCTGCAGCCTTACACACCACTCCAACTATGACACTTTATGAGTATGATTTGCTTTGGGAACCTATCATTTTTGTTTTGAAATAAATGTTTATAATTACCATTTCCTGCCAGCATTCTCCTAACTGCAATTTAGCCCCTTGATGAATGCTCACATTTACAAACTTTCTAAATCTTCCAGAATGACTATGAGTGGTAGCAGGAACAGGGGGCCTGGCTCTGGGTGCCAGGAAACTAGAAGGCCAGGCCTGATGTAGGAAAGCTCTCTGTGCATCAGAACATGGAATATGTGAGAATAATGTGTCTTCCTCCTCAAATATACAATTCTTTAATACTGTATTTCTCAATGTCTCAAGACAAGGCTCAGAATATAGTAGTCTCAGAATTTTGTAATGGAATTCCCTGAGGCATTGGGGTATTAGGAGATTACATCAATGGAAGATTAAAGGATATTAAAAGGGTAACTACCAGGGTTACTCTCACAAATAGATCTAAGGAAATACTTGCAATTTCCTGAAGAGATGAAAGGATTGCAAAAGGGAAGGATGTTTCTGGACACTTTTCCAGTGAAATACAATGAATGGGAGTTTAGTGGCAGATAATATCTTAGCTATAATAATCTTAGCTTTCACAAATAAATCCTAAAACATCAGTGGTTCATGCAATTTAATTTTATTTTTCTTGTTCATGTGACTGTCCAATGCAGGTATTCCTGGTCAGCAGGTGACTTTTGTCCAGATACTCATTCAGGGAGCAAGGCTTTTTCTATCTTGTAACTTGGGATTCTTTGCATGTAGCCCTAGAAAGGGAAGGGACACCTATTTAAATGCTTTGGTCAGAAGCAATCCAATTTTGGTTGCATGATTTCACAAGATGCAAGGAGCTGGAAAATAGAGCTCCTGGCTAGGCAGTCGCATAGAGCAAAATCTCTACACTACAGAAGGGGGAAGCACATATTTTGGTGGATAGCTGGGTTTTTCTGCATGGATAATAATAATCACAATAATATTAATAACATGTATTAGTTTCCAATTGCTGCTCTACTAAATCATCACAAACTTAGTGGCTTAAAACAACACAAATTTATTGTCTTACAGCTCTGGAAGCCAGATGTATGAGATGGATTTCAGTGTTTTTTCTTGGCTGGTCCGGTGAGCAGCCATTTTCTCACCTTTTCCATCATGTAGAGCCTGCTGGCCTTCTTTGGTTTGTGGCAGGCCAAGTCCTTCACCACTATCTCTCTGGTTGTCTGTATCCCACCTACTTTTTCCATCTTGATGATATCAGGCCTACCTGGATAATCCAAGATAATCCCCCTTCTCTGAAAATGAACTCCTTAGCAACCTTAATTCTATCTGCAACCTTTCTTTCCCTTTGCCATATAACTTGGCATACTCACAGGTTCCAATGATCAAGACATGGACATTTTGGGATGCCATTATTCTGTGAATACCATGGCAACAAAAAGAATAGTTTTTACAATGACATTGAGTATCTTCTGTATACAGGAACAATGATTAGAATAACTCATTTATCTTTACAATAACCCAATAAAGTATTTTAATCAATATTTATAAATGAAAAAATTTTGAAGAGAGATGCTTGACAACTTTGTTCTTAAAGTCACAGTACCAACATAGGGAAAAAATTCGGATTCAAATCTGGTTCTGCTTTGCCCCAAACTTCTATCTCTTCCCCATCAGATCTTTCACTCCTTATCTTTCTACAGATGTAGTTGCCTCTTGCTTTTTTACAAGAGTGAGGCTACATAACTCTCTCCTTTTAAAATATGTTTGCATTTGTAGTCCAGGCACAGTGGCTCATGCCTGTGATCTCAGCACTTTTAAAGATGTGGTAGGCAGATCTCTTGAGTCAAAAGTTTGAGACCAACCTGGCCAACATGGTAAAATCCCATCTCTACTAAAAATACAAAAATTTACAGGCACGTGCCTGTAATCCTAGCTACTCAGGAGGCTGAGGCAGGAGAAGTGCTTGATCCTGAGAAGTGGAGGTTGCAGTGAGCCAAGATTGCACCACTGCACTCAAACCTGGGCTTCAGAGCAAGACTCTATCTCAGTATTAATAAATAAAAATGTTTACATTTTTAAATGGTTGAATTGAAATCAAAAGAAGGGCACTATTTTGTGAAAAGTGAAAATTACATGAATTTCAAATTTCAACGTCTATGAAGTGTTACAGAGATACAGTGTCTCATCCATTTACATATAGTCTATGGGATTCCTCAGTATGTCCTCTTACCTTTCCCTCCAGTCACAAAGGAAGAGGATTCTATTCCCCCCATGGTACATAATCAAAACAGAAGTTCTGGTTTTCTTTCTCTCAGAAAACCACAGGATAGTTAAAGGTCAGGCCAATGTTACACCTTAGAGCAGAGCAGAAGTCTGTTTGGAAAATTTGGGACTCGGGGGCTCCAAAAAAAACCACAGGAAGAGGGTTAGAGAAGGCTGGATGGCTCTGCCTTTGCTTTCTTGGGAACAGTAAGTACATTAAGAGTTGGAGAGGTCGGGCGCAGTGGCTCAAGCCTGTAATCCCAGCCCTTTGGGAGGCTAAGGTGGGCAGATCACGAGCTCAAGAGATCAAGACCATCTTGGCCAACATGGTGAAACCCTGCCTTTACTAAAAATACAAAAATGAGCTGGGCATGGTGGTGTGTGCCTGTAGTCCCAGCTACTTGGGAGACTGAGGCAAGAGAATTGCTTGAACCCAGGAGGCAGAGGTTGCAGTGAGCCGAGATTGTGCCACTGCACTCCAGCCTGGTGCCTGGCAACAGAGTGAGACTCTGTCTCAAAAAAAAAAAAAAAAAAAAAAAAAAAAGAGTTGGAGAGAGATAATTAGGAATTTAAACATGACCAAGTTCATCCTTCTATTTTACAAATGATAAAACTGAGGGCCAAAGACACATGTCACCGGTCTCAGTGGCACAGAGTTACTGATAGTGATGATCTGGAGCCCAGGTGTGGGCTTAGCCTCTTTCATTCACCCACTGGACAAATCCAGGCCTCCACCTATTTTTGTACCACTTGCAAACTAAAAATTGTTTTTCCATTTTTGAATGGTTGAAGACAATTTAAGTATAATGTTTTATGAAAAGTGAAAATTATATAGCATTCAAATTTCAGTGTCAGTAAATAAGTTTTATCAGAAACCAGCGTGCTCATTCATTTGTATGTTGTCTACAGCTGCCTACTCACCATAAGAAAGGAGGTAAGTAGTTGCAACAGAGACTGTAATACCCATAATCTGGTCCTTGACAGGAAATTTGCTTTATACCAGATTGCCAGTATCTACCCTTTCTATTACATTATAGCCCAGCCAGGCCACAGTGGGCTCAGGAAGTGATATTGTTGTTGACAAGATGAATATTTCACTTGTATATCCTATTCTATGTGTACCGAAGGCAGGTTAAACTTTTTGAAAATGGAAATAAACTGCATATCATTTCTGTAACCTTCTGGTCTGTGAATAAGGAATCATCCAGACTTTCTCCTTAGGGAGCGCCATCTACTTTGGCCAAATACTGTGTGAGGGATCTTTCATTTATAATCTCATGTACTCTTCACAACAACTTTGAGAAATGTTTTTATAGCCATTGTATTAGTCGGAGTTCTCCAGAGAAACAGAACCAATAGGATGTGTACATATATACACATGTGTGATGTATATATATGTATGTTTGTGTGTTTATCATGTGAGCTAATTTCTTATAATAAAAAGATTATTTAATATTAAAAATGGTCATAAAAGATTATTTTATCTCTTTAATCCCCTCTAACAAAAATGGTTTGTTATCTTATAATAAAATATTATTTTATTTCTTATAATAAAAGAGATTTGTTATAAGGAATTAGCCCACTTGATTGTGGAGACTGTCAAGTCCAAAATCTGCAGAGCCACATCCTAGCTTGGGTCTGAAGACCAGAGCTGCAGAAGAACCAGGAAGAGCTAATGTTTCAGTTCAAAGGCCATCAGGCAGGAGAATTTTCTCTTAGTCATTTGTTCTATTCAGGCTTCAATGGATGGCCACCTTAAAAAGGGCATTCTACTTTAATCAACCTACTGAGTTAAATGTTAAACCCATTCAGACATACTCTCACAGAAACACCCAGAATAATGTCTGACCAAATGTCTAGACACCCCGTTCCCCTGTCAACTTGACAAATTAACCATCACACCCATTTTATAGATAAAGCAACTGAGCCACAGAGAATTTAACCTATTCGCACTGGGTCCCATTCAAGTGGATGGAGTCTAGTTTTTTCTTGAAAATGAAGTCATGCTCTTTGTTGTATATAGTACTTCCGAATTGGATATCCCCTGAACTCTGGAATAAAAATCAGTGAACAAAAATGTTAAATTTATATCATTTTTTATTGTTTCCACATGTGACTCTACAAGAACAGTTAACTAACTTGTCAGGACTTTGATCCCAGTTATGATTTTAGAGGTACTGTGAAACTGTCTTCTATGGGTATTTTTTAAAGCTCAGTTCTCACATATTACAATGTGAAACCATACCAGAGCAAGACAAAGTCCTGTTTTCCTGCCCCACGCCTAAATGGGACACGGAGGGGAAGCCACACACTCCTTAATGGCTGAAGAGAAGGAGGATCCTTCTGAACTGCAAATTAAAACTGAAGTGCTTGCCAATTGACTCCCAATCGATTATTCCAAGTGTTTGTGCTGCAGCGAATGTGCTTTCTCCCAGGGACTCTGAAGAGTGGTGCTTAATTATTCATCGTGAAATTTAATTTCAGAGCTTGTAATCATGTAACTGTTGAAAACGGAATTTGTCACTGAAACACACTGAGAAGAAATAGAGGATTATTTAACATCTACTCATCTCACTTCAAGATCAGTTTAAAATTAGATGCATTCTGTGATTTCACCACGGCAATCACATGAGGGCCACATAAGCTAAACTCCTACATGGTTTCTGCTAATTTGGTTGATTTAGGTCATTTTGTATCATGAATTAGAAAGGATATTACAGATTAGGGTATATAGATACAAGCCTTTTCTTTCCTCCCAAAGGTCCAACTCCACAGAAACATAATTAACTTTGAGCCATTCCTTGAGAAGCTTAGAAAAATATTAGCTGACAAATTAAGTCTAAGGTATTAGGTGGAGAAATACATTAACTGTTTTTCTTAAATATAAGGATGAAGCAATTAAAATTCATTTTAATCTTAGTTAAACAGAGGCAAGAAGATGCTTTTGAATTTGAGAATATCAAAGATTACTTAGAAATGCTTTTATCAGCAAATTCCAGTCTTGGGTTTGAATATAATCAGTTATGGGGTGAAGCATCCTATATAGATGTCTCATAATGCCCTGCCTGGACATGGATGACCAGACAAAAAGCCATTCCACCTAGTATTAATGGAAAGGAAGCTTAGTGAAGCTGAACTAGAGGTATTTTATATTGCCACTGAAATGTAAATAAAACAACAGGGTTCTCTAGGTTTCACAACTGCTATTTAAAAAACTGACTATTGTCTAATGACCAACTGTAAAAGTTTTAAACAATCTACCTTTAGAAGATATTATGATAGTTTATTATCTCAGGTGATATGGCTCAATGAACAACATAGATTTGGCAAATAAAAAGCATAAACACTTTGTATTGTTGGATATTCTCTAATCCATTTTCTACATTGCAGTAAAGCTGAGTTTAAAAAACAAATCAATTTACAATTTCAGTTTAAATCAGGTCCACCATTTTTTTTGCATGGCCCATGATGCTGTCCGTGATCTGCAGTCCTGAGAATTTCTCCATCCTCGTCGCATGTTACTCCATCCTCACCTTACTGGCCTGTCTTTAATGCTTCAAAGCTACCATGATTTTATTTTGTTCCCGTCTGTTACTTTTTCATATGCTGTTCCCAGAACCTGCAGAGTCCTCTCACCTCCTCTTCATGCTGCTGACGCCTTTCCTTCAGGTTACTCCCGACAGCTTGTCTAAGTTATACTTTTCCCTCCCTTCCTCCAATTTTCCCTGTTGCTGATCTTGTCTGTTATAGAACTTATAATTATTTATAGATTTCTTGTGCACATATTTGATAGGTTGTGTAGTTATCTTTTATCTCAATTAGATTTTAATTTGCACAAACTATTTGCCATTGCATTTTTATTTTTTAGTCTACTCCGTACCTGATAAACAGGAGGCAGAATGAAGGTTTAGGAAATAAATAAGCTCAGATATTTCTTTCTATCTCCATGCCATTCCTTTGTGCACATTTATGAGTAATTCGCCAAATTTCATGTCTTTAGAAAATAGTAATAAAACTAGTAATCATATTTTGGATGATACACTGAAAAGCAATATAATTAAGTAATTTCTCCAAAGTTTATTAACTCCAATTCAGTGGTGGGCCACTTTATTCTGATAGTTGTTTACATACATTTTAAGATACAGTCTCTAATAACAACAAGCTTATAATTTTGTGGAAGTAGCACCTGTTCATGTACAACTTAGATAATCAGGTACCTATCTGAGACAATTAAATCAGGTGGTAAAATGTTGAGGAAAGTAAAAGTGATGGTCAAAGGATTTTGAAGACCAGAGATAGGACATTAATGTTGTTCAGGATGGGAGCAGAGAGGTAGAGGCCCAGAATTATATTTAATTAATTAATTAATTAATTATTTTTTGAAACAGAGTCTTGTTCTGTTGCCCAGACTGGAGTACAGTGGCATAAACATGGCTTACTGCAGGTTCATACTTGGGCTCAAGCAATCCTCCTTCCTTAGGCTCCTGAGTAGCTGGGACCACAGGTGCATACCACCATGCTTGTCTAATTTAGAAAATTTTTGTAGTAACAGGGCATAGCCATGTTCCCCAGGCTGTTCTGAAATTTCTGTGCTTAAACAATCATCCTGGTGTGAGGATGTGAGCCCCTGTGCCTGACCAGTGTGAGCCACTGTGCCTGATGAGTAAAATATGAGAAATGACAAAAAAGAAAAGAATAACATACTATGTAGCAAAAAGAAGTACAGTCCTTCCAGAGCAGAGAATATCTGTTCAGAAGTAGATTACGTGAGATAGAGTAGATAGTGTAGCCCCATGGAGGGACACTAATGCAAGATTGAGTTGTGTCAGTATGAGTTCATGGTCAGCAAATTGTCATTGCAGATGCAAGAAAGAGAGAAGATAAAATGAAACTGAAGTTCCAGGAGACATCTAGCAGGAAATATCAGAAGACAAAAAGTGTTATCTGTAACAAGACAAATAAGAAGGTAAATAAAGCCACACATAAAGAATGGCAATGAAGATAAAGAAGAGGGAACTAAAAACGCATGGAAGATTCTCAATAATTACTTTCACTTGAAGAAAAGGTTTTATCATGTCAGAATAAAGGACCTAGAAATTTTAAGAGATTTACAAATTGAAGCTGTAATTTTTCTTGATCATGAGAACAAACTGAAATACTAAAAAATAATTTTAAAGGAAAGTTGATTCAATTTGAACAACCAGTGACACACTGATGACTTTAGACAGGCATTCCTCAGGCATTTGCTACTGAGGATTTTATCAGCTGGAATGAACATGTAGTCAGTTGACACTGAAAATAGAAGAAATGAGCAAGGAGTTTGGATTAAAATTCTCTTGACCCAGAATGCTTCAAGCTTTATCTGAAAAAATGGGCTTAAAAATTTTTAGTTAGTGTATAATAGAAACTTTCTTATCCTGACATTATTCTTGAAAGTCATCTTATACTTTATACCAAACTCAAAATGTCATTGACATAAATTAAAGCTAAACACAGAGGTCTTTTAAATGGACCCCAAGCAATGAGGAACCTGTGTTCTTTTGAAAAATTACAGTATGACATTTTGAAACTTTTTTTCCCATGTCCTGTCTGATTTTGTAAGTTTTGATTTGATTTCAGTCTTTTAGTGTGTAAAAGTTATTTCAGAAAATCTTCTTCAGGGAAAAATATTCTTGGGGCTTAGAATATATGTCTACTACATCATCTGAAATCATCATCAAAAGTCACAGAAAACAATAGTAGCCCAGAAAGTGATATTTGCCCTGTTTAGTAAAATATGCTTTGTTATCCATTCATTATAGACATGTAGAGGTCTGCTTTCTATAAAAGATCACAATATCATTAAATAGCATTTTGGTTCATTCTTTTCAAAATAATATACCACTATCATTTTTACAAAATGCTTTGGATATTCCTCCTATTTTAAAGGCAATACCATTCCTTTGAAGAACATTTGGAAAATATAAAGAAATAGAATAAAAAGGAAGACAATTACATGTAATCCCATTGCCTAACTGACCCACTTGATTTGTCTGTATATCTGGGTTTATATATAAATTAGAATCTCATTGCATATTCTACTTTGGAACTTGAATTTTCCATTTGATATTAATAATAAATATTTGCCATGTTTTTATACTGCTCATACATGTTTAATGGCTGTCTACTGCATCTTTTATAGTTGAACCATACTTTATTTTACTAATCACCTATTGTTAAGCAGGTAGAAGCTTTATGATCTTTTATCAATAATAATATTGCAATGAACATCTTGTGTAAAAATGTGTTCGTTTCTATTTTTTAAGGTTAATTTCTAAGACTGAAATGACCAAGTCAGAGAGCCTTCATATTTTATTGACTTTTAGTATATTTTGACAAATTGCATTTCTAATATGCATAAATATACAGTTTCATTGCAGGTTAACTTTTTATCTATAATCACACATTTGTGACTATATCACATGGAACTAGGCTTTTTATTTGCTTTGTAATTTTGCCCTTTGGGGTGATTCTCAATGGAAATTATCTTCTGTTGGGATCCTGCACACATTCTGGGGTGTGAATGCATCTGATATTTCAGCTTCCTGACTCTCTCTGTATCATGAGCCCAGTGGGATCATGATACAATGTGATATTAAAGAGGTAGTAAAAGGACAAACCATCTAGGACCATGGGTCATATTTGGGAATTGACCAGGCACTGAGGAATTACTCTATGAATAAAGCTATCCAGTTACTATCTTTCAAATTCTAGAGATACTTCATTGTTTTTCTTTCTCTTTATTTTGTAGCATCTTTTCATGGATTCTGTTGGTTTATATTTTCTGTTTCATCATCATTGAATAAGAAAAAAAAATATCTAGTAAGTGCTTGTAGTTCTATTCTCCCCCGTCCATTTTTCTCTTTGAATACCATCCTCTGATATGTAAATAATCTCATCAAATTTGTAGCTCACATGGACTATATGAACCTGAAAATATATAGGAAGATGATTATTCTTTCTTGGCTAGTTAATGCAATGTTAGTATCTGTCAAAAAATGGGAAAATTATTCCTTTACTACGAGGGTACTTCTTTCTTGGATAACCACACAATAGAAATTTACTTTTCCTCCTCCATAAAGAAGCTCCAAAAGCAGAAAAAAACATCAGGAGAGAAAGTTGGGGTCGGTTAGAATCAGTCATGAGTAGAAGCAGGGCAGAGATAAGGGGGTCACTCATAGCATTTATCATTGATGCTGTTTCTCAAATATTCCATTTGTTTAGAAAATCAGAGAGCTAGCCAAAGATCCCATACACTAAAGCATGAGCTTCTTTACATGGTATCCTCCAGAAACTGGCATTTAAGTTAGAATTTGTACTCATGAAGTTCTACTCATCTCTGAATTCAAGTATGCAGGGTCAGAGAATTAATCCCCAGATACTGAAGGAGCCTCGTAGATAGAGTTGTTTCATAGAATCATTCCTAGCAGCCTCTGAGAAATCATAAATAATAGATTTTAAGAAGCGAAATGTGAAGAACACATGCCCTTATACAAAAGGTCATTTTTAGACTTGAATACCTGGAATCCGCATGGTTCTATGAAAACTAGTGAACAGTACTAACTTGACTTCATTTTTAATAATGTTATTAGGGTTCAAAATTATTTAACTTTCCACATACACAGCTTATCTTAATTTTTTAACAACACACAATATCCATGTAGGCAAGGAAAAAAAATACAAAGTCTGGACCCCTACAAAGATATTCTTTTAGTAGAATATACAGTTAACCACAATGTATATAATGTACAATTATTAAAGAATCGATGCTATTGTGCATTCATTCATTCAACAAATTTATATTTACTGAATCCTACTAAGTGCAGGGTACTATTTGAGAGCTTGCTTTATAGTGATAAAAAATCAGTCATATACAAAAATATATAAAAATTTAAAAAAATCAGTCATAAATATGTGGCAGAAAGCCATTGCTATTTTACATTGGGTTCTTTATGACAGCAAAGGCTGCTTGCTTGTTGATACTTTACTTTGGAAAGAGATCCCAGGAAACTAGAATGAGATGACAGATTAGAAAGAAAGAAATACAGATGGAAGGACATAAATGCAATTCAAGGATGCATTGTTAAGCTGGTTACCATGTGGGCTCTCTGAGGAACAGTGTGAAAAGCACCTCCAAATGGTCTATCCTAGGCATGGGGGTGGGTAATTTTAGCCACTGGCTTTCATCTTCTATTGGTCAAATATTGCCCAAGGGTGTATTGACTCCCTTGTACTTCCGGGTATACCATTCACAACATGGCTGTGTGAACACTTTCAGTTTTTCATGTTGAACAAAAAAAGAAAAAAAGCCCACAACAGCAAATAAGAGATATACAGCCCAAGGTGCTACAAGGATACACCTGCATATAGCTGATTGGTACAGCAACAGTCAGAGAAAAATATGTTCCAAAAGGACATGTGAGACCCTTCATGTTCACTTCACATACTGGTTGGACATACTTATCATACAGCCTTAAGATATGTAGCTAACTGCAATCTCTAGAAAATAACTCCATTATAGAATTGCTGGAACCCAGAAGGCAGAGTTTGCAGTGAGCTGAGATCGTGGTACTGTGCTCCAGTACTCCAGCCTGGGTGACAGAGTGAGACTCTGTCTCAAAAAAAAAAAAAAAAATTCTGAGGGTGTATTAGTTTTCTGGAGCAGCTGTAACAAATTACTGCATGCTGAGTGGCAAAAAACAAACAAAAAAGCAGAAGCTTACCGTCTCTCGATTCTGGAGGCTAGAAATCTTAAAATCAAGGTGCTGTCTCTGAAGCCTCCAGAGGATGGTCCTTCCCTTCCTTCCTAGCCTTTTCCAGCTTCTAGGAGTCCCAGGTATTCCCTGGCTTGGGTAGCATAACTCCAATTCTGCCGCTGTCTTCACAAGGCTCTCTTCCATCTGTGTCTGTCTTCACGTGGCAGTCCCCTCTCCATGTGTCTCTGTCTATGTCTACATTTCCCTCTCCTTACAAAGACCCCAATTATGTTGGATCAAGGGCGCACCCTACTCCAGTATTATTTCCTCATAACTAATTACATCTGCAAAAACTGCATTTCCAAATAAGATCACATTCTGAGATACTGGAGATTAGGATTTTTACATACGTTTTTGGAGGATGCAATTTAATCCATAAGAGTTACTGGAAAAAACTAGAGGTCCCACTGCTGCAAATGGTCCTGATGCTATCTATAGCTGACACTTCTCATCTCTCTCTCTCCACCACCCATTCTCGACTTTCCTCATACTCAGCCAGTATGTCAGTGCATCTAAGTTTCTTGTGTGGTAGGGTGAGCAAGACTTAAATCCCAAAGGCAGCTAGAGATTTTGTTTTACAGTTGACTGGTATAATTGCTCATTTACAGTAATAACTGAATATGGGAATAATAAAAGATGCTTTAGCAAATCTCATGAGCTCTAAATGTACTCTTTTCTAATTTCATAATATAGCAGTAAACCTACCTCCTCATGGTAACTAATCAATTACACCCACCAGTATAGTAACTTGTTTTTTTTAACCTAGTGGTTTACCAATGTAAGAAACACAGAGTGATCACCTAGTGGTCCTAACTAGAAGTTTAAGGAAACCTTTACTATGTGCCCTGGTAGAATCATTCCTCACTCCCCAACCTTCCACCCTTGCCTTTCCTTCTTCTCAGGATCTGTAAAGAAGCAGAATCTGGAGTTGCAGAAATGGTAACATAAAAATACTCTAAATTCCGCATTTGTTTCAGTGGGAGTTACGGCAAAAGGTCCAATTCTGCTTTTACTCCTGAGTTCCCAGGCCAGTGAATTTTAGCTACTGGGAATACCACTGAGTCAATGTGCGTGTCCCATCCTGGAAAACACCAGCTTCCAAAGGTACCGACCCTCCCTGGCACTTTTTAAAACTCTTTTACTAACCAATCAGCTGATCCCGTGGACCAAGCTCAGGCTTTTCCCCTTCCCTTAGTTGATTGTAAGGAAGCCCCTTTGAGGCCATGCATACCAGCTGAGGTGAGTTATCCTTCAGCGTTCTTTGTTCCTTGTTTCTACTTACATTTGCAATTAGTAATCTGCAAAGGTAGACAGAAAACATCAATTAGGTAGAGATTACAATAACTACAGAGTTAAGGATTGAAGTTTTAACTCATGAGGTGATGATAAGAAGTGAAAACATCACCCCTAACAAATACTGGGCACATATGACAGTATTTGTGCCCAGTATTTGGGCCCAAAATTGTTGCTTTTGAAGGCAACAATTCAAAAGAGGACGATGCTTTAATATAAGGAAAAAAACTGTGAATTTAGCTTTAAATATACTAAGCTGGAGGTGTTGAGGTTATTCAACCACAAACCTACATTCTATGTGCCCAGGATTGTTCACAGTACATGTTGGCTTCTAACTTAGGTCCGAGGGGAGTTCGTGGGAGCCGGAAAAACACTGGAGAAATTGTAGACAGTTTTGGCATGGCTTTACTCTCTCTCTGGGTGTAAGCTGTATGTACACTGTCCGCAGGGTAGTTATACCTTTTACAGACAGTAGTGGCTCCGAATCAAGCACGCGCTCACGTGAGTGGTTACCTAATGCCCCTCACGTGGTGTGACTATATAATAGGCGGAGTTGTATGAGGGAGCTCCAAACTCACTAAATCCTGCTGGGCCTGATGTCTGCCTCGGCCTGTTCTTGACTGCAGCACGTCCGTTTTCCTTACGGTATGTAGTACGCGTTATACCATTTTCTACAATGAATCCAATAGGCAGAAATTCCTGTACACATCTTATGAAAGAAGAATTTGAGCCTCAGAGAATAAATACGTTCTCCAGAATTTAAGACTGTTAATGTCTGTGATATTCTTTGAAGTGAGGCAAGCAAATACTTCTCAACATGTTTTCTTTTCCTGCTCCTGTCTCTCCAAATTCTTTCTTTTTTGCTCCTCTTCCTGCGATAGGACCAGCAAGTTCACATGACCACTATACAGTAACAGGCCAGTTACACTGAGACAACAGTTTGCAGCAGAGGGAGAGTTTAATGCAGGATACCAAGTGAGGAGATGGGAGGAGACTCTCGAGTTCATCTCCCCAGGGAGCACTTGGTTGGGGTTTTTAATGGGATCATGGCTGGTGAGAGGTTGGAGGATTGAGATTGTTGATTGGTTGCGGTAAGAGAGATGATACCATGAGGATATAGAAACTGCGTTCTCTGGTGAGTCAGCTTCTGGTAGGGTCCTTCAGAGCAGCTGATATCAGTAGTTTCAGGGTCTTGCAGGGCTTGCAGGACTTGAACGAATAGAACTTATGTTTTCCCTTTGAGGTATTTCAAGTTTTTATCTGTAGAGCAGTCAAGGGGAGCTGTAATCTTGTAACAGAGTCTCTGTGATTCAGAGACAATAGGCAAGCAACTTTGAGGAACGGATCACAGAGCACCTAACTTAATGATTAATGCTGAGCATGTTGCAAGCTTGCTTTATTTTCATTTCTTCCCGTACCTTCTTCCTTGATTGATTTTATAAAGTTTATAGGACCAGTTTCACTCCTGGTAACATATCTTGGTCTTGAATTAGGTTTTCAGAATAGACAGGAAATGTGCACTGCTCATAGTTGATGCTTTGTAAATATTTTGGGAAAAAAAGTTATTAGAAATTACTCTTCCTGAGCTCTGAAATTTTATTTTGAAATCAAGTAAAACCTTTGAGCATTGTTATTTTCCAGCTGCAAAACTTTAAAATGTAAAATTTACCTCAGCACAACCCCTCTTGAATGATTTAATTTTATACTCTAAAAGCTACATTTTATCCTATCTGCTTTTTGGCAAAAAGTTATTGGAGCCAAATATTCTTTTCTTTTTTTTTCATAATCCCATATGTACAGTTCTTAATTAAGCACAATTAAAATCAGCCTTTTCTTTATTTTGTATTCCCATTTCATATGCCATATGTCCGTTATTTCTATTAAAAAGATGTACTTTTAATAAAAATGGATTTTTCTTCTTTTCCTATATTGCTATGATTTTATAGCTTTCAAATCCATTCTTATTAGGTTCTGGTGCTGGTGATTATTTACTTCTCTCTGCTATACCTCTCGCATAGAGGAGCCTAAGGTAAAATGAAGGAAATGACAATTCCCAACCTTGTCTAGACTTGAGGAAGAGGGTCAGAATAATATTGGTGGAACCTGAGCTGGAATGACTCTAGATTTAAGCAAAAATTGTGTTTCTTTGGCCATGAATTCAGAAAGAAGGATGAGTTTGTGTCAGGTTTGCCTCCTGAAGTCCTCTGAGACTGCCTATGTATTCACAGGCTCATTCCAATCTGTGAAAATCCTCGTTAAAACCAGCCTGAAAAACAGGAGCCTCATGTATACTATGTCTTTCTTCTGTTGTTTTTTGATATTACATTTTAGTGTAATTTCAGGTATAATGCCTCAGTCTTTGAGCAGGAAAGAATGGGTTACTGGTTGGTTTTGATGCTGACCTTCTACCCTGGGAAGCTTGGCTCCAACGGGAAAAACTGAGGTTTCTGGGCTGGTTACTTCTGTTCCATACAGCCTGCTCTATTTACCTTCAGTGAGCTATACAACTATCACACATTTCTGTGTACACCATGATTTTAAAAGGATGGGAAGCACTGGTTTAAAGAACTATGTGGTAATGAAGAGAAATGCCCTCTATAGATAGACCTGCTATAAGCCAAGTCTATTATTATATTCTTACTTAAAATATTTATGTCTGTGGCTCTTAAACTGTGCTGTGTATTAAGTTCAACAGGGGAGCATTTAAAACTTTTTTTTTTGTCTGAGATGGAATCTTAGTCTGTCACCCAGGCAGGAGTGCCCTGGCACAATCTTGGGTCACTGCAACCTCTGTCTCCCAGGCTCAAGCGATTTTCCTGCCTCAGCCTCTCAAGTAGCTGGGACTGCAGGCGCACATCAACATGCCCAACTAATTTTTGTATTTTTAGTAGAGACGGAGTTTCACCATGTTGGCCAGGCTGGTCTCCAACTTTTAACCTTGTGATCTGCCCGCCTTGGCCTCCCAAAGTGCTGGGATTACAGGCATGAGCCACCGTGCCTGGCCAAGCATTTAAAATCTTGATGCTCAGGCTATAACCCAAACTGCATCAGAGTTTCTGAGGATGGGATCTATCTGGTGGAGAAATAGTGGTTTCTAGTTTCATTATAATTCTTAGTAATAGGGGACAAATACGGAGTTCTGTGGAACAGTCCTGATTTCAAGTATCCTTTTGTAGTAAATCGATGTATTCATTGTGAAGCTAAATGTGCAAATTATGTGTATCTAAGTACGATTCCGCTGTTACAGCTTAATACTTTTTTACATAAAGAGATTCACAAAACAAGATAAAAAAAATTGCTGATTTAATCTACCAAAGTAATATCCAATCAACCAGAGTGGTAGATACGAAAAGGCTTAGGTAGTCACATTAGTTTCTTTAGTTTTGTTTTTGTTATGTGACAGCTGAACAAAATGTAAAATGATTTTTCTGTGTTAATTATTTCTTGTGGTGTTAATCAGGAAGGAAAAATAAGGCATTGGTTTCAGTAAAGGGAATCACATGAGCTTACACTGTGGGTGCTTTTGTGCTTTGCTTTGGGAGAGCTGTACACACAGCAAGGAACCTAGGTGAAGACAGATTTGATTAAAAGGATTGATAATTTTGTTCTTAGGCTGTGAATATCCGAACAGGATACATGGTAAAAAAAAAAAAAAAATCAGAAAATAAAAAACTAAGTAATTCTCCGGGAAAACTGAACCACGGGGAACAAATTTAGAGAACAGAAGCCTGAACCTAGCAATTATTTCGTATAAACTGTTCTGCTAAGATATTTAACTATTTTCTGTAATAGTGTATATCATTTAAGGAATATAATCACACTGAAGAATCTGTGACAGTTATTTCAGTTATTGAAGAAAGATTATTTGTTTTGACCAAGTATTTTTAATTGTTTGACAAATCAACATCAGTGGGTTCAAAACTTTCTGAATTTATGCAGTAAAATTTTGTGTTAACACCATTAGTGAATTTGTTCTGGGTAAGAGTTCATTGTTTTTCATTAGGTTCTCACAGAACTATCTGACTCAAAGGGATTAGACATCACTGTTTACTTGATCTAAAATGTATCATACTGACTTACTAGACTTAAGATTACTATTTCAGTTTAAGTGCCTAAGGGCTGAATTTGTCTACATTTGCATTTTATCTCATTCCGGTATTTAGTAATATTTTAAATTAATGTATTGAATATATTCTACATATTAAATCTTAAAACAAAAATAATAAAAGTTGCTTTAGTACATTTTTTTGACACAGAGTCTCATTTTGTTGCCCAGGCTGGATTGCAGTGGTGCAATCTTGGTTTACTGCAACCTCTGCTTCCTGGTTCAAGTGATTTTCTTGCCTTGGCCTCCCAAGTAGCTGAGATTATAGGTGCCTGCCACCATACCCAGCCTATTTTTGTATTTTCAGTAGAGACGGGGTTTCACTAAGTTGGCCAAGCTGGTCTCAATCCCCTGACCTCAAACAATCCACTTGCGTCAGCCTCCCAGAGTGCTGGGATTACAGTGGTGAGCCACCACTCCCGAGGCATTAGTCCTTTCTTTGGCTTAATTTTTGTAGAGAAAGGCTCAGGGCCAGTCAATATTCACTCTGACAGCACAGTGCCCCAGAACCTCCTTTTGTGGTCTTTTGCAAGAGGAAGACACAGCTGCAGATGCCACATAACAATAGTGAGAAAAATATTCACAAGCCCACTAAAGAAAAGCCAAAGGAAGGCTGCTGGAGACTGGAAGATGAAAAACCAGAAACATCCTCGAGCCATCTACTTCCATATTTTGACTTGCTGTTTTTATTCCTTTTCGTTGGATACAGCTGTGTTATCTCAATAAATGAGCAATTGTGTGGTGGTGGTAATTTTAATTTAACCTGTGAATCATGGTGATTAGGAAATCTATAACCCAGACATGCTAATTAAAGCACCCTTTGTGTGAGTTCTAAGCGGAGAAAAGCCTTCCTTCGGTACCTATTAGATAGTCATGTTTTTGTAAGCCCTTGGCCTCATCTGGCAGTCATGACATTACATTGGGCTTTATTTTCTAGTACCAATTTTACATCATGTTCCTGTCCATGTTAAGGCTTTTCGGAAACATCAACGGAACTGGAGAAAATATATCTTAATGCATTGCCTTGTTGCTCTTTTGGAGGAACAAGAGGCTGTGTGCATGACAAACAACACTGCCTGCAAAATACATGCCAAGGCTCATTTATTTAAAGATTTACCGTTCATCATTGTCAGGGTTCCTCCAGGCATTACTGTCAATGTCTTGTGTGTGTTGTGACTTCCTCCAAGTGTTCAGAAGAAGAATAAATCTCACTGTGACTTAATGCAAGAGTAGAAACTATTTTTGTTTGCTTTGATTTTCCTGAAATGGATTACTCTGGTTTAAACAAAAAAAGATTTTGGCAGAACTCTGAACTATGTAGATCATACTTTATGCCTATATGTAGTGGTTTCGGATGCATTATCATTTTTATTCATTTTGTGTTATACCTTCCACCAAATACACACAGCGACCTTGCAAAACTTACACAGGGAATAAGTAATCAACATTTCTTATTGACACTACAAAGTCAAATCAAAATGTACGTCCATTTGCAAACACTTCAGGGATATGATCCACAATCAGCAATTGATACTGAATTATTTACTGTGGATTTTTCATATAACAGGTATCTGCTTTTCTTTGTACTTGGCAAATCTGGTGCATTTCCCAAAGCTTTGGGGAAAATTCACTGAGAAAAAGCTGATGATAAAGAGCAGTGAGTCACCTCTTTGAAGTCATTAGTCAAATACTTGAATTTTTATAAAATATACACTTACATAAATTTTACAACATATACTTTCGTTGATTATGCACTAAAAGCTGTTTAGAGGCTGGGCGTGGTGCCTCACACCTGTAATCCCAGCACTTTGGGAGGTTGAGGCGGGCTGATCACAAGGTCAAGAGATTGAGACCATCATGGCCAACATGGTGAAACTCTGTCTCTACTAAAAATACTGATATTAGCTGGGCACAGTGTCGCACACCTGTAATCCCAGCTACCTAGGAGGCTGACACAGGAGAATCACTTGAACCCGGGAGGCAGAGGTTGCAGTGAGCTGAGATGGCGCTACTGCATTCCAGCCTGGCTACAGAGGGAGATTGCATTTAAAAAAAAAAAAAAAAAAAAAAAAAAAGGAGTTGCCCAAATGTTAAGTTTCCCTCTCCACAATCACATCTCCAAATCTGACTAACCAGCATCACAAATTTCATTTCTAAGTGACACTCCATGAAGAATAAGCATTAGGGTTTACAGCAAACATCCTCAATTCATCCAGCCTAACTTCAAATAATATTCTATGCTTACATTACATATTTATATATACTATATTATAGTACGTAGTATATATAGACAGATTTACACTGTCTTATGCAAGAATCTTACATGAGTATAGTCTCAGTTCCTCTCTATTGTTTTTTCTGCTATTGTCATCCTAAAATTTATTTTACCTATGCTATGTATATGCAATATATTGCTGGGTTTTTGTTTTTTCCTTTAGAACAGAGTTTGGCAAACTAAAGCCCACGGGGCAATAGCAGGCTGCAGTTTATTTTTCTGAATAAAGTTTTATGGGAACACAGCACATCCATTTGTTGACATTATGTCCATGGCTACTTTTGGACTACAGCTGCAGAATCGACTAGTTGCAACAGGGACCTGAAAAGCCTAAAATATTCACTACCTGGCTCTTTAGAAAAAAAAGTGTGCTGATGATATTTCAGGCCAATCTTATGAATTCAGAGTAATTTAAAGTGAGATAAAAGTTTTTTGCATTTGTCTTTATTTTAACCATTCCTAAAGATCTTCACTTTTGTATGTACATGTATGGACTCGAGTTTGTGTCTAGCACCATATCTAGAGAGTTTTTTACCTGGAAAATTCCTTCAATATTTTTTTGTGGTGTAGGTCTGCTGGTAATAAATTTTCTTAGTTTTGTTTGTCTGAAAAATATTTTTCACTGCTATTGAATTCTGGATTTATAGGCTTTTGTTTCTGTTTTTGTTTTCATTAGACACTTTGAAGATGTTATCTTCTGGGTTGCATAATTCATGTCAAGATGGGTGCTGTATTTCTTACATTTATCCTTCTTTATGTGTCATGTCTTATTTTCCCCTCTGGCTGCCTTGAAAGTTTATTCTATCTTTCGTTTCTATCACTTTAAATTTTATATGTATAGGTGTTGTGTATGTGTTTGTTATTTTATCATATTTGGGGTTCTATGAGTTTCTTGGATTTCTGGTTTGAAGTTCTGGAAAATTCTCTGACCGCTCTCTGTAAGTGGTACTTCTACTCAAATCTCTTTCTTCTACTGTAGAATTTCATTACATATGTATTAGACTTTGATATTTTCTCATAATTCTTGAATGCCCCTTTTTTCTTTTCTGCTTTTTTTCTTTTTTCCCTTTTGGCTGTGTCAAATATATTTTTTCTCTATTTTTATGATTCTCATTTCCAGAATCTCCATATATATCTATATATGAAATATATATACATGAAATATATATATGAAAATATATATATAGGAATTTTCATATATTTTCCATTTCTCTGCTAATATTTCCATTTGTTTATGGAAATAAACATATATGTTTCCATTTATATTTCATATATATGAAAATCCATATTTATATATATGGAAGTATATATATGGAAATATATATATGAATGAAAATCCATATATATGGAAATATATATATGAATGAAAATCTATATGTATATATATGTATATATATATGGATTTTCATATATTTTCCATTTCTCTGCTAATATTTCCATTTGTTTATGCATGTTATCTATGTGTTTCATTAAAGCCTTTTGCATAATAATCAGAATTATTTTAGATGACCTCTCTGACAGTTCTAAAACCTGGCTCTGGCTCTATTTTTTTTCTTTGTCTTTTAGTAGAAATTTTTCCTTTTGCTTTTGGAAATATCACATAATTTTGAAATGTAAGCTTCGGGCATTATTCATAGGGTAAATGCCCACATACCCCTTTCACTATTGGAGTGGGGAGACTGAGTCCTTCTATTAAGAACTGGAACTGGGTTTGGGTTTTGTTGTTGCTTTGCCTCCTTTAGTGTACCACCGGCTTCAAATTTCTCTGAAATTACAGATAATATCTGAATTAGGTTAGTTCAACTTGGAATTTCTGACTTTGCAGTGGTATGAGAGCTATCCACATTCAGTAAAAACTGTACTTCAAGTATCCATACAATTCTTTTTCACCTTCAGTACAGGATTCAGTAAATTGCATGGCATAGGCAGCACTTTATTATAAATAGTTTTTGTGTGAAATGCTTTTGCCCAACTGCAGGCCAATGTAAAGGCTCTGAGCCTAGTCTAGGCTAAGTTCTTGTATTAAGTAGGTTAGGGATATCAAATACATTTTTTGACTTAAGGTGTTTTTAATTTACAATGAGTTTATGGAGGCATACCCCCATCATAAGTTGAGAAGCATCTCTATCTTATAATTAGGGTGGGATGGAAGTAGTGGAGTATTTTTCTCAATGTACCTCCTTCAATCGCAGCTTCTGGCCTTCCTTCTGTGCCTGCATGATGGAAGGATTATTTGTTCAGCCTCTTTCTTCTCCAGTAGTAGTAAATTATTTGTGCTTATTATTTGGAGCTTGCTTGCATGTTACAAAACTTGGGAAGTTTCCTTCTGTTCTGCTCCTGCCCTCATCCTAGGTAAGCCCCATGTCACTGAATCTTGGAGTGAGGCTTCTCAGTGATCTTTTAAGTCCTTAATAGCAAAAGACTTGTAATAATCTGAGCCTAGGGAATTTTTCTCCTCCCCTAGGACCACAGGATAATTTTTCTATTTCATCCCTCAGGTTTGCCCTTCAATGAGCGGTTTTCTTGGGTCTCTTGTTTAATTTTTTTATGAGCATCTATTGAGGTTCATGGAGCCAGTATGAACTGTTCTAGTGCCCAAGACTCCTAGAGGCTTTATGCCCTGACAGTTTAGCAGTTTTTAGCAATTTGGCTTTTAGCAGTTTTTGAAAACTAGCCAAACTCTTCTCATCCACTTGCTGATGCTTAGCATTTTTTTTTTCTGCAGCAGGTAAGCCAGTGTTCAGTTCATCTCTTCTTGGAGACATCTCTCTTTCCTTGGTTGTTTTGCACACTCAGCTTTTAATGGTTTCAAGAAAATTTACGTCTGTAGATTCTTCAGCTTTTTTCCTGTTAGGGAGGAAATGGTGCTTTGTCCTGTTTTCTATAACTAGGAAGAAGCATAAATTTGGCCCCTGTAATATTTATTTTGCTCACTTAAAGAGGCATATTTCTCTTCAGCTTTGGAAAATTTTATTGTCGCTTCCTGTTTTTTCCCCTCTTTTGCCTTTTCCATTATTCTTGAAATTCTCTTAGATAACAGTTGATTATTATTTTTTCTCTATAATTATTTTTCTAATACATTATGTCTCCTTGAAGATTTATTCTACATTCTTGGACATTCCGTATCTTTTTCTTCAAATTTTCTTTGGAATCTTGTTTTGGCAATTTATTTCAAAGGTCCAAGAGTGCTTTATTATTTTAGTCCCTTTTTCTTAGTGTCCTGTTCTCACCTTACGATGCAAAAATTTTAAATTTTAAATCTCTGTGAGGATATAAATTTTGTGTCTTATTAGGTATTTGACATTTTCCCTTGATTAAGAAAAAAACACATTCACTCTATTTATTTTACCTACCTTTATCTTTTCTTCTGAAGACTTTCTTGCAATATCTGTTGGTGGCTGGCAATTCACTCATCTTTCAGAAAGAAGATGAGGATGCTGATGAGGTCTTTGCAAACATGGGCAGTTTGTTTCCAGTTAGTTTTGCTCTAGAGTTAGCAGACAAGATCCAGTCATTTTGATGTAGGCCTTACAAATATCAAAAAGCAGTTCTGACTCTGAGTGTTCATAACAATATACCTTTCTTCTTTCTCCCTGGACAGTTTTTCTAGTTTATTAAAACAACAACAACAACAATTTTTTGCCCCAGGAGGTGGAGATAATCTATGCTCACTGTGATTTGCATTATAAGAGAAATTATCTGAAACCTTAAAAAAGCAAAAGATCTTATTAACTATTCTTTTAGTGTACTTCTGGGATTTATGCTTTATTGTCTGTGCTAATTTATAACTCTATGGGGGCATTGGTTGATTTTTGGGTTTTTGTTTAGTAAAGATGTAAATAATTTCTGTCCAGTAGAACAGATAATCCTAAAAGATTGTAGTTTATGTCCAGGACAAATATTAACCATCTCTGTATCTAACCGATCACTTTTATCCTATGATAGTTTTTGTTAAATTGCCTTTCTATAACTTCATTGGTTTCTTCATTTATTTTTATTTTTATTTTTTGTACTTTTGGTTCTGGGGTACGTGTGCAGATCATGCAGGATTGTTGCATAGGTACACACATGGCAGTGTGGTTTGCTGCCTCCATCCCTCCATCACCTATATCTGGCATTTCTCCCCGTGTTATCCCTCCCCAAACTCCCCACCTCCACCTGACTCTCCCCTAACCGCCCCCAACAGACCCCAGTGTGTGATGCTCCCCTCCCTGTGTCCACATATTCTCATTGTTCAACACCTGCCTATGAGTAAGAACATGCAGTGTTTCATTTTCTGTTCTTGAGTCAGTTTACTAGAATGATGGTTTCCAGATTCATCCATATCCCTACAAAGGACACGAACTCATTGTTTTTTATGGCTACATAGTATTCCATAATGTATATGTGCCACACTTTCTTTTTCCAGTCTATCATTGATGGCCATTTGGGTGGTTTTTCGGTCTTTTCTATTGTAAACAATGCTGCAATGAACTTACGTGTTCATGTGCCTTTATAATAGAACAACTTATAATCCTTTGGATATATACCCAGTAATGGGATTGCTGGGTCAAATGCAATTTCAGTTTCTAGGTCCTTGAGGAATTGCCACACTGTCTTCCACAATGCTTGAACTAATTTATACTCCCACCAACAGTGTAAAAGTGTTCCTATTTCTCCATATCCTCTCCAGCATCTGTTGTCTCCAGATTTTTTAATGATCACCATTCTAACTGGTGTGAGATAGTATCTCAATGTAGTTTTGATTTGCATTTCTCTAACGACCAGTGATGATTTTTCATATGTTTGTTGGCTTCATGTTTGTCTTCTTTTGAAAAGTGTCTGTTCATATCCTTTGCCCACTTTTGAATGGGTTTGTTTTTTTCTTGTAAATCTGTTTTAGTTCTTTGAAGATATTAGCCCTTTGTCAGAGGTGTAGATTGCAAAAAATTTTTTCTGTGTCTGTTGGTTGCTGGTTCACTCTAATGATTGTTTCTTTTGCTGTACAGAAGCTCTGGAGTTTAATTAGATCCCATTTGTCTATTTTGGCTTTTGTTGCCAATGCTTTTGCTGTTTTAGTCATGATGTCCTTGCCTATGCCTATGTCCTGAATGGTTTTACCTAGGTTTTCTTCTAGGGTTTTTATGGTGTTAGGTCTTAGGTTTAAGTCTTTAATCCATCTGGAGTTAGTTTTAGTGCAAGCTGTCAGGAAGGGGTCCAGTTTCTGTTTTCTGTAAATGGCTAGCCAGCTTTCCCAACACCATTTATTAAACAGGGACTCCTTTCCCCATTGCTTGTTTCTGTCAAAATTGTCAAAGATCAGATGGTTGTAGATGTGTGGCATTGCCTCCGAGGCCTCTGTTCTGTTCTATTGGTCTATATCTCTGTTTTGGTATCCGTATCATGCTTCTTTGATTACTGTAGCTTGTAGTATAGTTTGAAGCATTGAATTTGTAAATTACTTTGGGCAGTATGGCCATTTTCACAATATTGATTCTTCCTAACCATGAGCAAGGAATATTTTTCCATCTGTTTTTATCCTCTCTTATTTCCTTGAGCAGTGATCTGTAGCTCTCTTTGAAGAGGTCCTTTAAATTTTTTGTTATTTGTATTCCTAGGTATTTTGTTCTCTTTGTAGCTATTGTGAATAGGAGTTCACTCTTGATTTGGCTCTCTTTAAGTCTGTTGTTGGTGTGTAGAAATGCTTGTGATTTCTGAGCATTTATTTTGTGTCCTGAGACTTTGCTGAATTTGCTTATCAGTTTAACGAGATTTGGGGCTGAGAAAATGGAGTCTTCTAAATATACAATCATGTTGTCTGCAAATAGAGACAATTGGATTTCTTCCTTTCCTATTTGAATACTCTTCATTTCTTTTTCTTGCCCGATTGCTCTGGCTAGAATTTCCAATACTATATTGAATAGGTGTGGTGAGAGAGCGCATCTTTATACTAGTGCCAAATTTCAAAGGGAATGCTTCTAGTTTTTGCCCATTCAGCTTGATATTGGCTGTGGGTTTGTCATAAATAACTTTCATTATTTTGAGATATCTCCCATCAATACCTAGCTTATTGAGAGTTTTTAACATAAAGCACTGTTGAATTTGTCAAAGGCCTTCTCTGCATCTGTTGAGATAATCATGTGGTTTTTGTCTTTGGTTCTGTGTATGTGGTGGATTATGTTTCTAGGCTTGCATATGTTGAAACAGTCTTGCATCCCTGGGATGAAGCCTAATTGATCATGATGGATAAGCTTTTTAATGTGCTGTTGCATTCAGTTTGCCAATGTTTTATTGAAGATATTTGCATCTATGTTCATCATGAATATTGGCGTGAAGTTTTCTTTTCTGCTGAGTCTCTGCTGGGTTTCATATCAGGATTATGTTGGTTTCCTCATTTATTGAGTTATTATCTTTGACATGTGTTCATTTTATATTTATATGAGAGTAATGCACTTACCTTTTTGAATATTATACTTTGTCAGTTGTTAAGGTCTAATCAGCCACAAACCATCTGGGAGAAGTCTACTGTCTGATAAAATAACATTTATTGATTTGCAGAAGAGAGTGCACTCCAGAGGAGTTCTGCTGGGACCCAAGGAGGAGGGAAGTGTCTTTTGTAAGACTTGGATTTTCACTGAAGGATTCAGAGGTGAATCTAAGGAAAATAGTAATCAGTCCTGGATTGGTTACTCCTTCTGAAGCAGGATTGGAAGCAGTGAATTAACTAGGCACTGGGGGCTGTCACAAAGTGAGTAAGATGGTAATTTAGTATCCCCGGTAATAAATGAAAATTGCAAAACATTGGTAAGAAAGCAGTAGTCAGTCAAAAAGTAGCCATTATAACATTTTACAACTGCTGTATGATCTTAGAGAAACAATATTTTCTGTTAATTTTGCAGTTGGGTTTGACTGTGTTTGTCTTCACAGCCTGAAAATGACAAAATGATCTTTTCTTCTTCAGTTCAAGCTAATTTTCATTCTTTTAGCATTGGTCGGGTTTTTACTCTTTTACAGCCTAAAAAGGTAGAAGATGAAAGGTGAACTGGATGTTAAATAGCATATATATCGTTACTTAATTCCTCTTTTAAATCCCATTTCTGGCTGGGCCTGGTGGCTCATGCCTGTAATCCTAGCACTTTGGGAGGCCAAGGCAGGTGGCCTAGAGTGACTATTTTGTCATCTATCAGCATTTTTTCAGGTTCAAAATTCGTATATTGCTGCATTATTTAAGGCAGGTGGAGTTTCTCTTCTGAAAGAGTATCACACACAAAAAGCTAAAGCAAGCTGCAGACAGATTAATAGAATAAATAAACCATAATGTTAATGAGTATGAATACATATTTAATCAATACTGGTAAATGTTAAAGTGAAATGATAAACTGCAAAGGAGTTCTGATTCTGATTAGCTAGTTTGTTATAGAGACAGAAAAAAATTAAAAGCTAAATATTTCTGATTCACTTCAAATCAGCACCTCTACTCTTCTCTAGGTTCTTTTATGAAGATACAGATACAAGTTGTCAAAGGAAAACCAGTGTATAAATCTTTTAAGTATGGCACATTAAAATTCTAAGATGCAGGGCTTTCTGAAAAATCCAAATTTTAGAACATACCTAGGATCTGAGGCTAAGGGGCAAAACTGCTACTACTTAGTATAAATCTACTCTTTGATATCATCTATGTGAATAGGTGAGCTTTCAAAGCCGACCTCAAATATAATCATTTGGCCAGATGCAAGGAGAGCTATGGTCTTCCTCAGAAACCCAGTCACCATCAGAATAAAGTATGCAGGATAGTATCTTGGGTGTCCAGGCTGGCCTCCAAAAGATGCATTTAACTTATGGAAGGAGTAATGGAGAAGAAGGCTTGGCTTGGCTTGGGATAACAATGCATGAGACAGGCAGGGCAAGAGAGAGTGGAACAGATCTTACTCTAGAGACACAGTAATTCTACCTACTGCTAAAAGTACCTAATAGATATTAGGTTAGATTCACTTTTTTCAACCTTGAGGTAAATAATCTATGGAAAGACAAACAAAGATTCTCCTCTGTATTCTCCGTATGGTGGAGAGAATTGCAGACTTCTGTTTGTGTAAAAAGCAGTGGGGCTAAGAAGAAAGGTGCCCTGCTACCCCTCAAAAAAGGCATGAAAATAATTCAGATTATTCTATTACATAAATGCAACTAACATTCTATTAAATGTGTTACTTCATCTGGAATATAGATAAGATCAATTCCAAACATGTTTAACTTTTACCTTAAAACCTGGAAGATTTTAAAAGTAAAGGAAACTGGTGGATTATAAGTAAATAAATACCTGGGAAGGTGAAACCAGTTATAAACCGGTCACCAATCTATGTATATTAATGCTATGAATTTAAGAAGCTTATTCACTTTAGAACTAGCAAATGGCAGGCTAAAGTTATATATACAGAACGTTTAAACTATCCTCTTCAACAGCATATCAACAGATAGTAATTAGGTTTGGACCCCAGGGGCCTGCAGCTGAATCTGTGTCATCTGGTGAAGGAGGCTTACGCATCACTATCACAGCATGACTCATATGAGGTAAAAAGTAAAATGAATCATTTTGGCCCTTTGTCCTTATTTGTTTAAAAAAAAAAATGGAACAAGCTCCACTTGAAATACAATTGAAAGTGAAGCACCAAATGCTCTATGATAAAAACGGCACTTTACCAAGAGCCAATCAACCACTTAATTGCATTTTTTCTCATTGATTTGGTTCTATGTTGGGCAGCAACTCCATCATACACACACACACACACACACACACACACACACACACTCACACACACACACATATATTATATGTATATATATATATATATATAAAATACATACACTCATCAAGATACTGTTTTAGGTTTAAAATTAAAGGCAAAACAATTGAACTCTCTGTACCTGAACTAATTGCTCGTGTAGCGTAGGAACCAATTATGTTATTTCTTTCTGGAAGCCATTCAGTTTTTTCACCCTTTTGAAAGAAAGTAGGACTTACCCTCTTTGCCCATAGCAAGTTGACACTAAGTCACTACACAACGTATACTGACCCCATTACCATTTCACTCAATAATTCATTGAATATTTTAAAGATATGTTACAAGATAAAATTTTAAATAACAATAAAATGGTCTCATACAAATACAAAATAAACATGTCAAATATTTCACTAATTAAATAATGAGAAATTCAGTGAAGGTGTTAAGGAACCAATTCAAAGGAGAAATAAAAGAAAGACATATCTAGGGAATAAAGCAATGCTAAAATAATGTGCTAACAGATGCGAAACTGGCTCTTTTCATAAGTGTTGAGGAAATCAATGTACTGTCACTTGAAAAAAATTCATTTGCATGTCTATGGAGAGGACTAATTTACATTAATATCAGTTTTCTACCACTTACAGGGTTGTAAAATAACTCAAAGGACAATGAAACACAGAGGCCACTCTAGATTCAGATATACTCAGAAAGATCAGCTGCATAGTTCCTCATTTTCCTGAAGACAGGTACTCTTGGATTTGTTTCCTGACAGACCAAGACTAAATTCAGATTTCAATCAAACAAAACCACTAAGTAAAATATTGTGTAAATATTATTATGATCATACACATTTGAACTTAGGCTATTTTATGTACACAATAGACACCCCAAAAGTTAGCCAGAATAATTTTCTTGTAAATATTTATTGTAAATATGTGCTATAAATCTCATTGAAGCATAAATCTAATTTCTCATTGACTTTTTATTATCTCATACATTTGGGCATCAGGAAATATTCCTGTTGACTCTCCTTTGTAAGTTATCTTACAGGTGGACATTTTTTATGTCTACTGCTAGCACCTCAGTCCAACTCTTTAAGCAGTAAATCGCAGAACATCTGGGTTAGCATACCAATGAATCTCTCTTCCATGAATCTCTTTTCCCTCTCAAGTTTATAGGACTGCTCTATTAGGAGTACCATCTTTTTGGTAACTAGCCTATCCAAAATCCTTACTGTTTCCCAGACCTTTTAGCTTCACATTCAAGGGTAATTGGCTATTGGAAAAACAAATACAAGATGGATGAGTCACCTTAAAATCCCTGTTTTAGCAAGCCGGTAGATAAAACTGAACGAAGAGTACTCAAACCTGAGTTATGGTGAGTAAAATGTAGATAGGTCAGCAGGTTCATAAAACAGAAATTATTTTCCAAACACGCTTTAGTGGCTACTAGATTTTTATTCTTTCCTTTTTAAGGAATAAGAGTCACTTTAAAAAAAAAAAAAGATTTCTGAATTCACTGACGTGCCAAAGCTCTTTGTCTTTACTGTGACAATATGTCACATCTTCAGAGTGACTCAGAAGACCTTGGTGGCGTTACTTATTAGTTGTGTGACTCTGGTCAAATTGATTATATACTCTGAGATAGTTTCCTTTTTCTAAAATAGGGATACAATGACAACCCTACCCACCTTACAGAGTTATTGTAAGAATTAGTTGAGGTTGTATACCTTAAAATAATTACTAATTGATAAAATCTTATTGAAATACTAATAGTAATAAATGAATTAGTGCTGATGTTTTAATACCTTTACTGCATAATTGATTCTTTACTGTACAAATTTTAAAATTATCTTTAATAAAACCTGATAAAAGTAGCCAGAAAGTGCACTGTCTAGGTTGAAGGCTTTTTTTTTTTTTTTTGCCATTTTGTTTTGTAGGGACAAAGGGAAGCCTTCCCCTTTGCCCTCAGAAGTTCTGTTGAAAAATCAACTCAGGAAGAGGCAGACCGATAAAAGCTTTAAAATTTTGTTAGTACTGTGCATATGAGGAGAATCACAGAGTGATTGCTCTGTATACTAATGTAATACAGAGGCTTAAGTACCCTAATTCTTAGGGATGAGGGATATGGGGAAATGTGGGCAATTTTAGGGAGAAAGGAAATTATTTTTAGGGGAATTGAAGGAGCTCAAAAAACACAAAGTGGTCTGGGGCAAAGTCAGCTGGGCCCACAGAGTGGATGATTTGTGAGAAAAGTCTGTCCAGGTTTCTTAACAGACTTTGGTCTTCTTTCTTGCAATATGTTTTCAATTAATAAAATTTCAGGAAAGGAAGCCAGAGGTTAATTGTTTTCTTTTTTTAGTAGGTCCCAATGTTAGGCAGATAAGGGAACCTTAGGCTGTGGTTTGGGAAAGGTAGAGGATTGAGAGACAGTAGCCCAGAGGTGGAGGCAGGGTCAATTGTTCTCCTAGGCATGTCTAGTCTGCTCTTTATGTAGAGAGGGGAAATGTTTCTTACAGCCTCTGTCAATCTCTAACGGCCTTTAAATCAAAATAATCATGATACCAGGGAACCATATTTTGGGGTAAAGTTACCTGCACTCTTTTACTTCCAAGGATAAATACGGAGTTGTTTTTATTTTTCCAAGAAGTACATCAGTGGAAGTCTAGGGTTTGCAAGCATAGCATATACCAGTAGTTATAAAGTTTGATATAAATGTTATCTCAGTTTTTTACTTATAATTCCACTAATAGTTATATTCGATTTTACATATTTGAATTTCATTCACAAGAAAATTCTGAAAGAGAAAACTTGGAATTAGTTGAAAGAGACATACGTAATATAAAAAAGGAAAAATTTTTAAAGATATTAATTTAGGTTCTAATTTTGAAATACAAATATGCATTAGTTTCAAGCAAATAACAGCAAATGACTATGCAAAAGGCACTATCTCCAAATATAGCTTAATTTCAGTAAATAGTTTGCAAAAAGTGAAAACTGCAATTAACATTTTATTAAATATCTGCTTTTTGTCAAACAGCCTTTAATTTCTACTATTTGTCAAACATAGCTGGGTTAACCTTTATAAAGATACTTTACTGAGTTAATAAAGAGTAAGAATAAGCATATTAATTGACATTAGGGGGTCTCACAAAGCAGATTTTGATGCAGAGATTTAAGTGCAAGTAGTTTATTTGGAAATAAATCCAGGAAGCATTCTGAAAGAGTAGGGAAGTAAATGAAAAGAGGACAGGTCATGAAGTGGGTTTTATGAGCAGGATATCTCTGTGTGCAGTGTAGGGAAAATCTCAATGGCAAACCTCTTAAGAGACTGTATAAAACATGCCTTAGAGTTTTTTCACTGAGAGTCAGGAAGCTAGGGTATTCATCTGTCAGCTCCTGTCCTTCATTGGTTAAGTATTCTACTGGGTCAGTAACCCTTCAGAGACCCAGCATGCCCAAAAAAAGTACAAAACATACCTGATGCCAGAAAATACTCTTAGGCAGAAAGACACAGGAAGCCATTGACCTGTAAGGGGGCCACCTGCAAGAGAAGTAGACCATGGAGATATGGCAGGGTACCAGAGTCTGCTGCATTCAATCAATGAAACTTGTCCTTATGCTAATCATTGAGGGCACAGCAAAGAAACAGAAAACCTAATGCATTCTGTTTATGAGTTGATGTGCTTTTAAGAGTTGTATTTGTCATATATACACTATGTGTCAGGTATTGAGCTAGGTACAAGGAGTACAATAAATAACACAATGTGTGTCCTAAAGGAATTTTATCAGGATCAGAAGGCATATAATAACATTCCACAATAAAAAAATGTAGGATAAAATACTTAAAGAAAATTATTAAAGATGGAGTCTTGATGAAGGTCTCTGAAAAACACAAGCATAATTTGAAGTTAGCATTGAAATATTTAATAAAGGGAAATAAATGAAAATGAGAGGTGGCTACATTAGAGCATCAATTGGAGTAGAACACTCATTGAAAAAAAAAATCTAATGGTCAAAGCATAGAAGAAGCGTTTCTAATACGAGCAGCAGCAAGACCTGCTTATGTTTGAGACAGAGTGAACAGCTGCCAATGAATGGAGGGTGTAGGGCCATTACTTGGTTACCCAAGAAAAGGAAAAGGTAGTGGCAGGATCTCTAAGTTTAGATGGCATAAAATGAAGCCATCAGTGAAACTGGATTAGCCTCAGGGAAGGATTTAACTTTCCCTGAGATTAGAAGGCAGCAGGAGTGAGCAGGGTCAGAAATGCATTTTGGTAAAGAAGGATGAAGAAACTCTTTAGCCATTTGCTCTGGACTATCTTTTTACAGGAGTTTTCATAGCAACGCTGTTAATTTTTTTCTCTATTGTGGAAAGATTTAAACTGTTTCAGAAATTCATTAATTAAGCCCACAAGTATGCATTGAACATCTACCTATGCTATTAAGACAGGTTCTGAATTTATCACTTCAGGGAACTAACAAATTTTTGAGGGTGGATAATGAAAAAGAAGCCTTATAGGCAGTATGGCAAAAATATGCAAAATGTTTTAAGTATGTGTGAAGATTAACATAAAGCTGACAATAGAGTTTAGATGTGTGTTTTTCAAATTGCAGATCAAAACCCATTGGTTGAGTGTGAAATCAATTTAATTGACTAGAGTCATTTTCCTTTTTTAAAATTACATAGACTAAAATAGAAAGTTGCAGAATGTATTACACAAGGTAAAAGTAAATTTTTTTTCATGAAAGAACAATTTCAATCATATGTGCATAGTTGTATACTGTGTCGTAATACTAAATACATTTCTTACTGTGAATCATGGTTAAAAAAAAAAAAAATGCCAGTAAACAATGGTTCAGAACAGTGACCACAACTGGCTTGCCACTTCTTTTGGTAAATTAAGTTGTATTGGACTATAGCCAGGGCCATTCATTTACATATTCTCCATGGCTTCTTTCTACTACAATGGCAGAGTTGAGCAGTGACAGAGACCATATGCCCTCAAGTCCCAAAAGAGTTACTATCTGAACATTTAGAGAAAAAGCTCACTCACCCCTGGTTTCCCTGTTTTAGACTATTTTACATCTGTGAGGAAAATATTATATTGATCAACATTGTTTTAAAAAGTTTAGAATACTGTGGGATCTAAGTTACTTAGATATAATTAGATAGAATCATATTATTACCAAGTTGATTTTTTTAGATTAAATTCAATCCCAATAAAAATCCCAACTTATTTGTGGAAACTGACAAAGTGACCCTTAAATTCTTGTGGAAATGCAAAAGAACCAGAATAAGAAAAACCAAATTAAAGAAGAAAGGTAAAGTTGGAGACTAAAATTATCTGGTTTCTAAGAGTTAGTGCAAAGCTACAGTAATCAAGATGGTGTACTATGGGCATAAATGGACAAATAGAACAAGGGAACAGAGGAGCAATTGTGGAAGTAGACCTACGCATATATGGGCAACTGAGTTTCTTCAAAGATGGAAAGGTACTTCAGTGGTGAATGATAGTCTTTTGAACAAAGGATAACTCTATGCAAAAGACTGTACTTCATAATTAAAATTAAATCTACAATGAGCTACCACATCACACTTAGAAGAATGGTTAAAAGTTTGAAAGACTGTACCAAGTTTTGGAGAGTGTGAAAAAACTGAAATTATCATCCATTGCTGGTGGGAATGTAAAAATGGTAGAGCCTTTTTGGAAAGCAATGCAGCAGTTTCTCAAAAAGTAAAAGGCACATCCACTATATGGTCCAGCTATTCCATTCCTAGGCATTTACCCAAGAGAAATAAAAGCATATGTTTTTCATGTACTTGAATATTTATATCAGTTTGATTTGTAGTAGCCCAAACTGGAAACAACGTAAAGGTCATCAATCAGTGAATGGATAAAAAATAATGGTCTATTTTTTATATAATGGAACGCTATGCAGCAATGAAAAGGAATAAACTATTGATATAGGCAAGAAGATTAATGACTCTCAAAATAATTATGCTGAGTGAAAAAAGCCAGATTTCAAAAGGGAACATAACATGTGTTTCAATTTATACAAAATTCTAGAAAACTAAATCCATTTATAGTGACAGAATGTGGATGAACGGCTGTCAGGGGATGGGTGAGAAAGAGGTTGTATTAGTCTATTTGCATACTGCTAATAAAGTCATTCCAGAGACGGGGTAATTTATAAAGGAAAGAGGTTTCATGGACTCACAGTTCCACTTGTCTGGGGAGGCCTCACAATCATGGTGGAAGTCACAGGAGAAACAAAGTCATGTCTTACATGGTGGCCAATGAGAGTGGGTACAGGGGCACTCTCCTTTCTAAAACCATCAGATCTCATGAGACTCATTCACTATCATGAGAACAGGATAGGAAAGACAGACCCATCTCCATCATTAACTTACCTCCCACTGGGTCCCTCCCATGACACACAGGAATTATAGGAGCTATAATTCAAGATGAGATTTTGGTGGGGACACAGCCAAGCCATAAAGCATGAAGAAACTTAGGGATGTTGGCGAAGTTCATTATCTTCATAGTGATGATTATTTCACAGGTCAAAACTTAGCAAATTATATTTTTAAATGTACAGTTTAATATATGTCAATTGTATTTTTATTACCTTTATTGTAATCTAAGTATCCCTAAAAGCTTTGGCTGATTTTTTTTCTCTATTTGGATATTAAGATATTGTTCTCCTTCTCTTCCCTGTCTCATCTTAATACCAGATTAGTGAAGTTTATGTACTAGTACTCCTGGAATCAATGAGATTAATATGACTTTCTGACATTTTAATAAAATTGCTGTTGCTATGGCACAGTGATTCTCAATGTAGTCCCTAGGACAAGGCACATCACCTGGAAATGCAGTTTTGAGCCACACCCTGCAGTACTGAATCAGAAACTCAAAATGGGACCACCATTTGTGTTTCAACAAGCACTTCAGATCATTAATGCAACTATAGTTTGAGAACCACTGCTATGGTAGATTACGTGTTTGGGTAAATAATAATTGGCACATCAGTTCTACTTTACCAGATATTTTTATCTTTGAGGTTAGATCCTAATTTATTCATAAGCACAAATTCAAGCTAATTTATTTCTATCAGTAATAAACTATGTATTTTGAGATTATCATGCAATACCTAGTATAAAATAAAAGGATAGTATGTTGGTTGCCTTTGTCTTCAAAGATCATCCATTTTATTATGTGACTTTTAACAGAAGCATATAATGATTCCTATACTGCTCTTCAATCATGACTATGTGCACTTCAATCATGACTATACAGAAGTTATTGCTGTATATGAAATTATGGGTGGCTGCTTTTTTCCCTGTGTCTCTATGTCAACTTTTACAGTAAAATGTGCGATTTTTGCAATAGTTTGTGTTGGATTCTCTCAAGTTTGAAACAGAGTCCTACACATATTGTCTGAACTCAAAAGACCAGAAAGGCACATGTGCAGGGAGGAAGCAAGGCATTGTGTATACTCAGCAGGGTCCTCTGGCACGCAACCATGGGACTCAGTGTGCTGAAGTTCCCAGGCTGCATATATAAGAATCCTGTAACTGCCAATCCCTGTCTTCCCCTTGATATTTTCAAACTCATCTTCAATGTCCTCCTGAGATGAGTTAATGAAGTCATTTTAGAAAAATAAAATTAGGTTTAGTTTTAGAAAAAGTAGAATGCCTGGCATAAAGTAAGTCTTCTAAAGTAAGTTAAATATTTTTTGTTAAAAAGGAAAAATCAGAGTAGCCTTGGATCACCTGGTATAAAACCGATAGAAAGGCTTCCAAATTTAAGCAAATGATATCTTTTTAAACTGCTGTAAGAAGATTTGGAGGTGAAGCTGAAAGACAATAAACACTAGGAATTTCATTTAATTTAAATGCGGGCGTGACAGGAAGGAAAGCGGGAGGAAGAGTGAGGGTTGATTAAGACCTGCAGCAGACTATGATGTGTCAAACTTCTATTTTAGTCCTGTTTTGATTTACGTCCTAATACCGGGATTTTATGCCAATAAATATGACAGTTGGATGAAGATATAGAACCTGAACTTAGGACTAATCAATTTCTGTCTAAGAAGACTAAAGCCTTAGATGTTTATTTTAGGCTTTGGTGATAGTGAAGTATATATAAAATTTTATTTGTAAGGAAAAGCTAGAATAATTCTATGGATTTAACATAATGAGTCTATAACCTCAGGGGATAAGTGTTCCTTTTTCTGTAGAAATGATATGATGTGAAGCTTGAATAATATCCCACTGGGAGGCAAGGTGACCATAAATGAAGAAACAACAGGAGTCTGGAGTCAGTAGATCAGAAGATACTATTTTAAATATCTCAAAGGGCAAAACAGCCATAGGAGATGGTTCAGCCAGGGAAGCAAAGAAATAAAGGGTGGCGTGAGTTTCAGCAACTATTACAATGACACCAGGTCCATGACAGTACCTGCCAATATTAAGTAATAACAGGGTTCTGTACGTGTGATTTAAACTTGACTGCTGACTCACACAGCACAGTGGTTTCCTGCCTCAGGCTGCAACTCAGACATTCTAATTCCAACATTTTGGGGTGAGACCAGCGTATCACTACTTCCAAAAAATCTCTGCCCGTGACTCTAATGTTGCCATGTTTGAGAAATGAAGACATTTAAAAGATATGGAAAGAAGAACCTGGCACTTGCTTGCAACTACCATCATTTCATGTCCTGTCCTCAAGTGGACGTTTTCTATTTGCAAATGAGTTGTAAATGCAAAGAAACAAAAAGATGGGGGTTTCATTTTAGGCTTGTTAATGCGGACCGTGTCACAAAATCCGCCTTACTGTGCTGTCCTTGGAAAAGAGAATACATATGTAATAACTCTGCAGCCTACATCAAGCAACTAAACATTGTGCATATATGTGTGTATATTCGAATATGCATGGAAATATTTATGCTTTGATAAATTTAAAAGTTAGATTGACTGCAGCTTCATGAAATATATCAAAGACAATATGGACCTGAAAACATGCTGATATATATTTTTTTCTTTTTCTACTTCATTGCAAGTAATTCTAAGAGTGGGAAGATGCAGATAATATTCTGGAATTGCAGTCTCTACATTCTTAACCACTAATTCCCATCTTTGCTGAGATAATCCACCAGAGACATGTACACATATTTTAAGGGTTCACACATTTGAAAGGTGAGCAATGGAAAATTTGGGTTCTAATATAGATGTTTTCTTTGTTCTTCTCTTTTTTCTCGCCCCAGTTCCTGTGCCACCAACACATCTTTATGCACTGATGTCAATCTAGTTAATCATGTGTATTTCCCTGAGGGTGTCTTCGTGTGCTCTGGTGGAATTACAGAGAACATTTTCTTAGGAACTAGGTCAGGTTCTACTTGTACTGGGGCAAGAAGGGAAGAAGAGACTGAACAGGGTGATAAAAGTCACATATACAATTACAGATTTTTATTTGTCTTATACTGTTATACTCCTTTGAAGGAATGCATTCAGTATCTCTCAGAGCCTTCATCAGTTCTTAGACTAGAACATATATTGCTAATGACTATATCCTATTTGGTGGTCATCTTTTTAATTGCTCTGAGCTGTATTTGATTAGAACTTGCTCAGGATATCATCATTTTAAATCTGTTCATTGTCACATTTTCTGGTTGTATCAAAGTCAGGACCATTCTCTTCTTAAATCACATAAATCAGGTTTGTTTAGCTTATGCAAGAAGTTTAATTATTGAAATTCCCCTTTTCAGATTGTCCCAATATATAAATTTTGAGGTCACCATTCTAAGAAGGCTCAAATGTCCACCATATTTTGTCTCATAAGTTAGTTTATCATAAGATTATTCTATTTAGATTAATTTTTCTCCCTAACTCATTACTGCTGTTATTCATGACATATTAGGATATCTTCAGACAAATTATCATTTTGTTCAGTCTACTCCTCCAGTTTTACTGGTGGAGCTAAGACATACCACTGTGATGATATATGAAAAATCATAGTACTTGTGAAACTAGCTATTAAAATTAATTTTGTTAATATGATAGTTTCTAACTTACTATTCAGTAATTGTTTTTAGTTCTCAGAATTTTGACAGCAAGAATTATTCTTCATTGCCCCAAATCATTTTTATTCATCTTAAGACATGTTATTACATCTGGATTTCATGTTAGACCTCGTAATGATGGTATAAATATATCTAACATTTAGAGTATTTCAAAAATAAATAAGCTTATGAGGGCCTACTTTCATCAAGTGTGGTTTTAATTCATGAACAATAGTGAGAAGCTATTATGTGTCTATTTTAGATCTTATGTCCTCTCATAAAGGCAAAGAATCTGACACTGGGGGATACCCCATCTTCCCACACATTGAGCTTTGCTTCAGGGAACCCTTTAAGATAGCAATTTAACATTTTAGAAATGTGTGTGGCCAGATATAAAATACAGCTTAGTTCCAAGCCCTACTATTTTCTCTCCGATGATCTTGATCTACAGGTCGAGTAGATCACCATTCTCTTACAATAAAATACAGAAACAATGCCTACTTGCAGTTTTGTTCTGTGGACTGAAATAGTATCTGGCTTATAAAAGAACTCAAGTGATGGCGACTATTGAGCTCTTTAATTCTAACATTTTACTTACTCTATTCTAGCATTGGGTTCTTCTATGCTTGGTTAATTTGGCTTGTCATCAAAGTTGTGTAACATTTTGAATTCAAAATAGGTCCCTGACATATCTTTTCATTTTCCCTCCACACCAGTGATCAGCTCTGTAAAACATTTTGTGATGTCTTTTAGAAATAATATTTCTAATAAAATTATTCAAGTTACTTTATGATGTAATGTTCATTTCTGTAAATGTTGATACATTTTAAAAGCAGCAGTTATTTTGAAACTTTCAATTTTTAAATGTATTTTCTTTGCATTTATAGGCCTTCTAAATGCAATGCTAATACTATACTATGATAGAAGAAACCATTTAAAAAAACCAGCAAAGTTTTGAAGGTAATAAAGTGTCTACTTCTTGCTGCCATCTGGATTGTAAATGATGCCCTGAAATTAAAAGAATAAAGGCTTCTGAATATATAGTTTAAGTGATTGTGCAGCACATGAATGTGATAGTTAAATTAGAGGTAAGTTTCATTCACAGTAATATGCATCTATTTGTTATAAAAACTGGCCTAGTACATTACAGATGGTAAATGCATTGCAAACAATTGCTGATTAACCTTTTATTTTTTGCATATAAATTATTGAGTGGACAATTTAGCTGAAGTTTTATGCTAGTAATACAACCTAAATTATTTTTCAGCTTTGGAAAAATTTTACTATGTTGTTTTGCTGCATTTCATAAAGACTTAACCAAGTAAATACTCACAGGAATGTGATGAGATTCTCTGACTGCTTGTCCTGGTCTCTGAGTGGTAACTCTCATGGTTCCATCTAAAATGGTCTCAGAACACCAGGACAGTGGAAAATAGCTGAAAGCCAGTCTGTGTGCTCAGCTGGTATAACTACACCAGGGCAATGTGCCCCTGTTTGATATGGAAAGCACAGTCTTAATTAATTACCTATGTAGAAGTCTCTTAACCACATGCATATGAGATAATGTTTAAAGCATCTGTATTTCCAACAAACACATGTTCGGGATAGCACTGATAATATTTCAGTTGAAAAACACATTTATACATCAGGAAAGCCAGAGAGACATCTTTACCCTCTTGGATAAATTATATACTTCATGAGTGAATTCAAAAGCTGTTGGTTTTTTTTTTCATATAACATTGTTTACATAGATTTGTTTTCAGTAGAGTATATTTCAGTCATAAAAACGGAGTTATATTCAAACAAATGGCTTTCTTAATATTGATTACACATATAACAATTAGCTAATTACATGAACATTTACGTTGAATCAGGGAAACAGTTCTCCAATTAACCTCTTGCTGAATGTAATTACAAAATAACTTCAAAACCAGCTGAGTTGGCCATTTACAAATTATAATTGCTTTTCTCTTGAGAGTGGAAGAAGCAAGCGTTGTACTGTTGAATGTTATAGGAGCTTCCCACAGCTTTGAAAATTTGATCATAATGCTAAGCAAACTTTGACTAGGTATTTAGTAGTTTATATCACTTTTGAGAATTTCATTCTTTGCTAAGTATCCTTTATCAAAATTTTTTGTAGGAAGTCCTGCCTTTCTAATATGAACTCTGCTGTTTTCTGTACTGTGAACAAATGTGAATCAGAACCTGAATCTGTTGAACATGCAGAAGCTAATAATGGTCATATATGCAATGAACTTACATTTATATTGTAGCATATCTTTTGTATCTTCTTTCATATACATACAGTTAATGTGGAACTATAATGGCTGCTAAATTTAATTCATAAATGGAGAAAAAAAATTCCAAAAATTATACTCAATGTTTCTAGAGAAAATAAGTGAAATAGGAGTATTTTTAGATCTCTTTTATGAATTGGGAACTCAAGTCTCAGGGAGATTAAATAGTTTGCCCCAAATAACCCAGCCAGAAAGAAGCAGAGCTGGAATTCAAAACTCCCTGTGTAAGGAACACCAAGAGGAGAGAGTGTTTTGAACAGAGTAATCTATAGTACTAATTGCCATTGAGATGTTGGATAAAGTGAGGCCAAGAAGGGCCTATTGGAATTGATGACATGGAAGGATTTAAAATCATAATGAGAGCAGTTTTGGAGGACTGATGGGGTTGGAAACCAGATGGAATGAACTGTGGAAGAACTGAGAATTGAAAAGGCAGCAATCTCTAGTGTGGATGCATTTCAAGAAGTATGACTGTAGAGGTTTAAGGTCTTAAAATAAAAACCATCAAAATGGAGAAACAAAGAGAAAGGTCATACCTACACATAAAATGTGTAGCCTCCTGCAAATGTTCTGTTTTTATTTCTCAGAAATAGATGGCCTATGGAGATGCAAGTCAATAAAATTACACATTGTGGGTTTGTGTTTACCAAGGACAAGGGACAGTTTTGCAGTGAGCGTATATTCCTTAGTTTGCAGTTTAACCATAAATAGTAAGGCACTGGGCTTGCAATTCTATGTGTAAGGTGTTGCAAGTATATATATACTTCATATATATATGAAGCCACAGCTAGAGAAACTTTCAGGTATGAGAACTATTAGAGCATATTTCTGCTACTGAAAAGTAACCAAAATAGAAGGATAGATGGATGATGCAAAGCTGGAAGGTTTAAGAAATGAAACAAAATTTTTCAGGAGTTGAGAAGAAATGAAATTCAGAACACAGTGTAAACATTAGCTTTTGGTAGGAGGAGGCTCAAGTTTTATAAATATTAGTTATAATATGCAGGCAAGTCAAAGGACCTATCAAAATCTGAAGTGTTTTTAAATCTACAAGATGCAGGAGTTGGATTACATTTTTTCTAAAGCCTCTTCAGACAGCTGTAGTCTACAGTTCTAGGCTAACATATTGTCCTTTTTTCCCTTTCAGTTTTTTTATTTACTTTTATATTTTATTTGATTTTATCATACTTTAAGTTCTGGAGTACATGTACAGAATGTGCAGGTTTGTTGCAGAGGTATACATATGCCATGGTTGTCTTCTTAGAACTTGTTTTAAAGCTTTTAAAATCGTGTTTCTTTTGTTGTTGGCCATATTAAGTTTCATGTCAAACTTACAAGTTAATTAAGTCCTTCTGATAACATAGTTGGGGTGAAAAGTTTACCATTAGCTTTGTTACCTTGGGCAAGGAACTGTGTCTCAGATTTCCCATTAGTAAAATAGATACCTGGCACACAGGATTGCTATAAAATTTAAATGAGATCATTTGCATACTTGAGATCCTGCCTAGCAAATAGTGCAGTAAATGTTATAGACTGTTACTATTTTTATTCCCAGATAAAGCCACATTAACCTATTTTGCTGACTTAGTGCCTAGAAAATCCCTTTGCCATTTAATAAATTATTACTTTCCCAAAGCTATCTGTTTAGTGAGTTAGTGAAAGATGCCTTCACCACATTTGCTGACATGTTCAAAAATATGTATTACAAGGCAGGCTGTGAGAAATGATAGAGAAAAGTAGATGGATAAGTCCCTGCATCAGAGATAGTTATAAAGACTTCAATTCAGGATGAAGGGTCATAAATGAGGACTGAGCTATTAATGGATACTAAGAGGAGAGCCTAAGAGATTGGAGTAGGGGAGGTCAGCAATGGAATTTCCAAAATGAAGTAGGGGTGGAAAAAGATCAAGATAGGCAGGAAATGAACATTTCTTGAGGGCCTAGTATATATGCTTGTGTTTTTGATCTGTCATCTAACATTACATCTTACATCTGTTCCCTGTTCCCAGACTATAATGTATCTTCATGCAAGGAGGTGTTTTCTGGTTTTGTTTAGCATTGAAATCTCAGCGTATGGTGTCTGGTATATGGGCAGACACTCAATACATGTTTGAATAAATAAATTAATAAGTATACACATGCATGAATGTCTATTCCCAGCTGTGAACTAAAAACATTTCAAAGCTCTTTTGACATGTTGAATATTGATATAGGAGTTAAAAATAAATTATTTAGGCAGATAGTAAGGGTAGGGAAGTTCTCAGTATTGGTTTCCTTTTAATGAAAAGCAACCCCCAAATCATTTTTTTTTTCCTAACAAAGAGCCGCCTATAAAATTGAGCTGCAGACATAGACAAGCAAGCTGGAAGCTTGCACAGGTAAATGCTGGCAGTTGTGCCAACAGAAAAAGGCTACCTGGAACTAGGCATGATCAAAATGGTGGCTCCATCATCCCTTCTCTTTGTCAGCCACAGGTACAGTAAAGAGCAGACAAGATGACACTGGCCAAACGGAAAGCCAATTTTCATAATAAGATTAGGGTGGGGCAACCAGCCTTCCCTGGGCTTTATGTAAATGTCACATTGGTTGAACCCATCTGTGGGTCCTATGTAAATCAGACACTGCCTGCTCCAGCCTGTCTATAATATCTGCTGTGTTCTGCCACAGGCTGGCTTTTTCCTTTCAGATTCTCTCTCTCTCATTCTCTGTCTCTCAGAAGAGAGCAGCTCTCTTTTTTCTTTTGCTTATTAAAACTCTGCTCCCAAACTCACTCCACGTGTTTATCCATGTCCTCAGTCTTCTTGGTGTGAGACTAACCTGGGTATTTACCCCAAACGACAATGCCACTTCAATATGATACAAAACATAGTTGATGAAAATTAAATCCATTCATGTCTATAACAAATAGTGTGGGGTTTATAATTTAAAAAATATAAAACTTACAAACTTTGATGATAGAGAATCTATTCTATAATAGCTTAGATAAAAAGAAGTGAAATGTGTCAATTTTCTCATCCTTTAAGTAGTAATTAGATACTGTCCGAATTTGAAATGTAATTTTAACTCTAAGGTCTTAATTTCTAAAATCTTTTTTACTCTTTACTTTAGATTTATCTCTAAAAAGACTTACTTTATGGTAAAGAGATGTGTACTGGAAGTTAAACAGGTCCTTCAGTTTTAGTTTCTTTTTCTATTAAAGTCTTTAAAAATTACTTTTTTAAAACATATTTTAATATTGCATTTCAAGTTAATTCCATTTTTTAAAAGTAGTTTTACTTTATCTTTTTATCTATATGTGTATATGAACAAATATCATATCTATATATTCATGTACAGATAGCAGGCATAGAAAAATATATGTATATATGTAAGACTATGTATATAAATAAATTATACTTTTATATATAAATAAATATGTATATTCATAGTCTTGCATATGTGCATAAATATATATTTATATTTTCAAAATATAAATGTAAATGGTGTTCATGAAATATTTAAAATAGTTACTTTGAGATGTGGCATTTAAGTCAGCTTTTAATTTTTCTTTAAACTTTTTTGTTGGGATTTTTAAATAATACATTTTTCATGGACTCCTTACATAAACTCCCAACTTACAGAAACTGTTTAATACAATAAAGTGTGAAAAAGACAAGAGTCCTTCTTGGAATATATGTCCCAGATTTAACTGATCTTAATGAGAATAGAGCAATTACTGGGTATAGTAGTACCTTGCTTGCTTAATCATGTTAATAACTTGAGTATGGCCTAATCTTAATATGTTTAAGTTTTACATTCATTTATGAATTATAATAAACAGAACTAAATCACATTGATTCTAAAAATTACATTGAACAAATGGTCTATACATTTATCCGCTAAGAGAAAATTAGGAATTAATGAACATTTCTTTAACAGAGTATAAGAAGAACATATAAAAATATTTATACAATAGGACTTTAGGTGAAACTTTAAAAGAGTTAGTAAATCCAATAGAATCTTTGCTTGTTTGTGTTGTTTAAATGGTTTTTCAAAATTCCATGTAGCTGTTGTTCTCTCTTGGAAGGCTTTTCAAGTTATGTATATTAGGTAATTCTCTGAAAATGCCCAGTAGATTATATTAATTTTAAAACCAAAATAATTTCCATTTGTCTCTGTATCTTCACAATCACTGTGATATCACAATAAAATACAATGTGTGTGTGTCTGTGTGTGTGTGTGTGTGTGTGTGTGATTAGTTGGTTAGTTAGCTATGGTGCTTCAATTGGTTTTGTTTAGTAAATGGATATAGGACAGAACAAATAAAGTTATTTCATGCTGTCTCATATTTTAGTTAAGAGAATGAATTGTGTGCTCATAATCTGGTTTTAGTTGCATAGGAAGACATTCTGTCTCCCATTTTGAATGCATTTTATTTCTCTTTTGGTATGAGTCTTCTTTATTAACAATTTTGTAACTCATTGGGAGAAGTGTCTTACCAGATGGGACTGTTGATTCAAAGCATAGGTAATTGCCAAAATCAAGCTAATTAACATTATCAGTTCACATATTTTCCTTGTGTGTTTATGTGTGTGTGTGAGTTGAGAATGCTCTTTTAGCAAGCTTCAAGTATGCAACACATTGTTAATCATGGTCACCATGTTGTACATAGGTCTTCATCTTCTAATTGCAAGTTTGTACCCTTTGACCAACATGTCCCCATTTCCATCCACCCCTGGTAATCACCCTTCTACTCTCCATTTGTATGAATTTGACTTTTTCTGGTTCCACATATTAGTGAGATTATGCAGTACTTTTCTTTTTGTGTTGGCTAATTTCACTTAGCATACTGTCCTCTAGGTTTATCCATTACTATGGCAATTAGCAGATTTCTTTCTTTTTCCCCCTAAGGCTGGAAAATATTTCATTATTTATCTATACCACATTTTTCTTATCCATTTACCCATTGGTGGACACTTAGATTTTTTCTTACCCTGGCTTTTGTGAATAATGCTGCAATGAACATGGGAGTACAGATATCACTTGGAGATAATCATTTTGTTTCCTTGGGACATATACCCAGAAATGGGATTGCTGGATCATACAGTTGTTCTATTTTAATTTTTTTAGAAATCTCCATGCTGTTTTCCGTGGTGGCTCTACCAATTTACATTCTGACTAATCATGTCTAAGATCCCTTTTCTCTATATCCATAGAAAATCAAGATAAATGTTGATTATTTCCTCATAGCCCTTCAGGTTTTAATCCAATGAATGTGTTTATTTACTCAAAAGATGATCAATTAGGTTTCTTTTTTACCTTAAAAAATGCCATTACAAATCAAGGATTTAAAAATATTGGATGAGTTTCTATCAGTGCAATTCTTACCTGTAATAAAGTTCAAATTGTCTCTTGATCAGTTGAACCTATTCAAATTGGCTACTAATTCTTTTGGACATAGGCCTGGCAGGAGTATTAATAGATTTCTTACTAATAATATATTAGGAAGTTAAAAGGTCATCTTGTATATTTTCTGCCCCAGACTTGGAATCAGCCAAAGCTTTGTTTATTTATTTATTTTATTATATTTTAAGTTCTGGAGTACATATGCCGAATGTGCAGGTTTGTTACATAGCTATACACGTGCCATGGTTATTTGCTGCATCCATCCTAGTATTTCTCCTAATGCTATCCCTCCCCTAGACCCTCACCCACAACAGGCCCCAATGTGTGATGTTCCCCTCCCTGTGTCCATATGTTCTCATTGTTCAACACCCATTTATGAATGAGGCATGGGAATGGGTTTTCAGGATCATCTGGATTAGGCATTAGGGAAGGTCATTGCCCCTGGGTTGGGCACCGTTTCTCTATTTTCAATAGTTTCCTTGTTTTACTTTTCAGGGAATTCTAATATTCTTGTGATAATTCTCTTTGCTTTCAGCATTTGTTACTTTATCTTGAAGAGTTGTCATGGTTTTCTCCACTTCTTTTTATTTTTAAAATCTTTTATTTATAGTTCCTTTTATTTTAAGGCTCTGGTTCCTCATACCATCTACCACAGGCCTCTTGCAATCATCTCCAAGTAGGATGGGCAAAAGTACTTAGAAATTAGTCACTATGTTCAAGTTGGCCCTCCACAAAGTTTGTGCCTTGGGGATTCTGCTGATCTCTGATTAGGTGCTCTGTTGCTTCCCTTTGGTCTCCCTCATACTGAAAATACCGTCTTCTGACTGCTGCTATTTTCTCCCCGACCTCCTTGTATTTTGGAGTTTCTAAGATACCTTGTTACTTTGTGCTATTCATGCTACTTGTAAGTTTCAGTTTTACTCTCCAGTTTTGCTGTGTGTTTTGATTTTGAATTTGTGAAAATCTGAAACCTATGCTACCATTACCACTGCCACCTCCCTACAATCCTTCCTTTGCAAGTACACTTTTGTTCAGATAATAGTACACATTTTCTCCGATACAGCTTTATGTAACTCGTTCCTGAAAGTAGAAAAATTCTAGCCCTTTATTCATATATAGAATGTTAAAAAACACTTTTACTCACTAATCCCACTGAGATTTATTTTTGTTGCGATTCTCATTTATAGTACCAAAGATTTGAAATTAATTTTAAAATAATTGTTTGAAATACAGTTAAGTGAGAAGCTATAATTATAATGTCTCATATCTCCTCCAGGTTTGACCAGCAAGTTACCACTTCTTTTCACAGTCTGCTAATTGCACTATATGTTATGATTAGTAAAACTGGTAAATGTAAATATAATGTCACAAGGTGCTTTGTTGCAATGAAAATAAACGATGCATGAACCAGAGCTCATTTATATGAGACACTTTTTCCACAGGCCACACACACACACTCATACACGCAACGTGTGTGTGTGTGTGTGTGTGTGTGTGTGTGTGTATCTAGGCTCTGGTTCTAAATATAAGCTCTGGTTCATGTATTCTTTATTTTCATTTTTCTAACAGAGGTGTCCAAACTGTTGGCTTCCCTGGGCCATGTTTGAAGAAGAATTGTCTCGGGCCACACATAAAATACACTAACACTAACAATAGCTGATGAGCTACTGTATCAGTAAGGGACACACACACACACACACACACACACACACACTCCATTATATATATAGGATATTTCAGAATAAAACCTGACTCACCAAATATTTGTCAGTGAAATTATAGATAATATATATTATATATTTTTATATTGTATACAATATATATTATATATATTAGAATACATATATTCCAAATGTATTATATTTGGGAGTTTATTAAGTATTAACTCACATGATTAGAAGGTCCCACAATAGGCCATCTGCAGGCTGAGGAGCAAGGAGAGCCAGTCCAAGTTCCCAAATTGAAGAACTTGGAGTCCAATGTTAGAGAGCAGGAAGCATCCAGCAAAGGAGAAACATGTATGCTGGAAGGCTAGACCAGTCTCTTGTTCAAATTTTTCTGCCTGCTTATACTCTAGCCACGCTGGCAGCTCATTAAATTGTACCCACCCAGATCAAGGGTGGGTCTGCCTTTCCCAGCCCACTCACATGTTAATCTCCTTTGTCAACACCCTCACCGGTACACCCAGGATCAATACTTTGTATCCTTCAATCCAATCAAGTTGACACTCAGCATTAACCATCACAGCTACCAAAAGAAAAGGTCTGTGTACAATGTTTGTGATATCCGCCACTACAGAGGAGCAAAAATGTGCAGTAGTAGTGCTTGACTCATTTGTTTCCCATTTTTCAACATGTCCTCCATTGCCTGGTGTTCAGCGTCTTGGAAAACATTATTTCTTGTATTTTAGCTATTGTTTGTCTTCTTTTGGTTGATTCAGTGGGACACTAGATCTAGTTTTTGTAATTCCATCTTGCCCAGACCCAATACTTTTGGTTTTGGATATTTTTTTCCTTGTTCATTCACTTTAAATTAAACAAAGTTCTGTCTCTAGATTACATTACATACAACTGAAGCATCAGTTATGTCAAAATATTTCATAATAAAACCTGACTACCAAATATTTGTCAGTGAAATTCTATCACCTATAATTTCCATTTCTTTCAAATTCACTCACCTTTTCTGAGAACTTATGAAATATTTTTGTTATTACATTTATACTTCAGGGATAAGATATAATTATAAAAGAATATTTTCTATTTTTGTATGTGTTTCATTTGTAATCTACAACTATGAAAATTTGGAAATCAAATACTTTTACTTAGAAAAAATGCCTAGTATTTGTCAAAAAGTTAAACTGTAGAAGGTTGAAAATCCCAAATCACTGGAAAATCTATCTCTTCTGGAAATTTATTCCCAGAAGACTGTTATATTTGTGCATGTTTGTATCTTTCCTTTAAACATGAAAGATGTGGGGATGGGGAAGGTTTCATGTACATTTGCCTACTCTACAGCCAGTTTAAAAGTCAAAATGTCTATCATATTTTAGTTATAGGAACATAAGTCTCAAATGTTATAATATTTAATGAATATATTAGACTTTATTGATAGCTCCTGTATATTGAAAATCTGTCCTTGTTGGCAATCTTTTTTTTTTTTTTTTGAGATGGAGTCTTACTCTCTTGTCCAGGCTGCAGCACTGGAGTGCAGTGGCACAATCTTGGGTCCCTGCAACCTCCACCTCCTCAGTTCAAGCAGTTCTCCTGCCTCAGCCTTCTGAGTAGCTGGGATTACAGGTGCACGCCAACATGCTTGGCTCATTTTTGTATTTTTAGTAGAGATGGAGTTTTGCTATGTTGGCCAGGCTGGTCTTGAACTCCTGAACTTAGGGTGATCTGTCTGCCTCAGTCTCCCAAAGTGTTGGGATTACAGGCATGAGCCACTGCGCCCAGCTGGCAATCTTAAAATTGGATTTCTTTTTCAGAAATTTTAGTAAAATTAGCAACAGAGAAGACTATACATAAATTGACACACTAAAATAAAGTCTAGGGCATACTGCTTCTGGGACTAATATTTAGGGTATATTCAACCTAAACCTGTAATTTTTCTTCCTGGATGTCACTATTATGGACATGGAAGGTGATAAGCAGAGGAGAGTGAGAATTGTTTAGCATAGCCTCTGAGGACATCTGGCTCTGATATTTTGTCATGTCTAAAAGATATGTAATAAAATATTTTATGCTGTGAATGAAAAATGATTTATAAGAAATATTAGGAATAATCTTCTATTTTCTCCTATTACTTTTCCAAAGTCTTTCCCTGTCATTAATTACACTAATAGCTCTGTCCACATGCAGTAATTAAATTCCTCTCTTTTCTCCACAACACAGTGCTCATTTCCTACTTATAGCTTTTAAGGTGTAATTCAGTCATGACTCATTCTACACACAATGTTAAAAGATAACACAACAGCAGCTGTTTTTGATAGTTCCATTTTCAATATTGTACCGAGAAATTACAAAATCATTCTAAAAGAACTAGGAGACAATAAGGCTGTAACTGGGAAATTCTGTATCCAAATGATATTCTGAGCATAAGTTTTCAGTTATTCTTTTTATCCAATGATCAGTTGAAATGACAGAAGAAATGAAGTAAGAAATATACCTACTTGGGTTTTAAATTAGAGATTTATTCCATTGACAGGACTACAATGCTAAAATTCTTATGCTTCAAGTGCAGAATGGGCATACATGCATAGACAGGGGAAGCCCAACTTAAATAACCAATAAGCATCTGTCATTTTCTCTGATGAAATTTGTCTCACTACTAATGTAACAGGACTCCCTCTGGAATTCTGGGAACAAATAGACACACTTTCCAAACAGGTCTAATCTAATAACTTCTACATTTCCACATCTAGTTAGGACATGGATGATACGAAATACCTTTACTCCCATTAAAACAAGAAATTATTGCTTAAATATCTGTGAATGCTGAAAGACAGATTGGTAGATATAGATGTGCATGTAGATATTCATATACATGTTTTTTTAAAGTGATCTGGGCATAAAGATACCTAAAACTTAAGGCATTTAAAAAACTCAGGATGAGCTCTTTGCGATGATGATGGAAAAGACAGGAAATTTTTACAGTAAAGATCCATTGGTGAATTGAGGATGTGGGGCAAGGTTGGGGCAAGCAGTGAACTAAGCGTCTGGAAAATAAAATCTTGCTTTTCCTTTGGAGGAAGCGGTCAAAATTGTGACAAATCTGTGGGCTAATGTGTCAGGTTTTAATTTGGAGGAGGCTGAAACTCAAAGATGATGCTCTCTGCAAAATAATTAGTTTTTAAACATTTGCTGAATAATCAGAGGAGAGGGACAAGTTTGGAAAGCGTAAAGAGCTCTCTGTCTTTGCAGGGTGAATTTTGATATCTGGAGATGTCACAGTTTCTTTTTTTGGTCTTCTCACTGTCACTAAGCCTCTCAGTCCTTGACTCCTTTATTATGTAGGCTGTTGTCTTGCAGTCTCATAGTAACAAGACCTCATAGTCTCGCAGCCTTCCGGCCTTGAAATCTCACACCTTGTAATATGGAAATCTGTCTGTTAAACACATGGTCTCAGAATCACAGTATCTCAGAAGTTCGAGGTCTCACAGGCTCAAGGTCATTCAGTTTTGAGATCTACCAATATAATGTTTGGTTCTAGGGCTCTCCTGAAGCAAGAGCCTAAATTCACTATCACAATGCTTTGGAAGGTATTATAACCAAATCCTGATACACTTTAACTTATGATATAATCAAAATATCAGCCCTTTGGCAGCATAGAAAATTGGAGACTGGGCTGACGAATACAATGTCCTAAACAGCTGGTATTTAAAATCCAAGCGTATTTGACAGAATAGCAGGAAAGCAGGAAAATCAGCAAACTTAAACACAGGTGAATTGAAGTCAAAACTGTAGTATAGAAAGAAAAAAGAGGGAAAAATAATGAACTTAAGACATGAAAACATTTCTTAAATGGGACACAAAAAGCCCTAATCATAAAAAAAAGGGTTAGACTTTATCAAAATTAAAAATTGTTCTTCAAACTACACTGTTAAGAAAATAAGAGGTCAAGCCACAAAATGAAAGAAAATATTTGCAAAACATTTCTCTAACAACCGACTAATATCCAAACATACATCACAATTATATGAGGAAAGCAGTCCAATAAAAATGGGCAAAACATTCAAGAAGAAACTTCACAAAAAGTAGATATGCGAATGGCCAGTAAGCTAATCATTAGGAAATTTCAGTACCAAGTACTGAAAAATACATAGAGCAAATTAAACTTTCATACTTTTCTGATAGGAATTAAATAGCCCAGCCTCTGAAAAACCACAGTTTGCCAAAATAGGGCCTGCAAAAAGATTTATCAATGTGAATTTCAGTTTTATTCACTTTCCAAACAGGAAATGACCCCAATACTCATGTGAGTTAAACTGTGGAATAACCATACAATGGAATACTCCCCTTCAATAAAAATGAACAGACAACCGATACAACAGGAATGAATCTAAAAATATTATACTGAGGAGAAAAAGACACAAATAGGATCGTATAATCCTATTCCAATTATTTGAAATACTACCACTTCAAAATGGTGGTAGAAATAAAATAGTGGTTTTGAGGATGGGCAATTGAATGAAAAAGAACTGGTGGTGAAAATATTTTGTATCTTGATTGGGGTGGGAGTTATATGTTGCCTTGTCAAAGCTCATTGGACTGTTCACTCACTTAAAGGGGATGGATAACATTAGGAGAAATACCTAATGTAGGTGACAGGGGGATGGAGGCAGCAAACCACCATGGCATGTGTATACCTAGGTAACAATTATGCAAGATATGCACATGTACCCCAGAACTTAAAGTAAAAAAGATATATACATTGTATTATACATAAGGTACATTCAATAAAGCTGATTTAATATAAATGAGAGGAGAACCAGGTTAAGTAATCAGAATGAATGTGAAAAACCTTATAAAGATGCTTATAATTTCTATTCAATAAAATATTAATTATAACTGCCATTTTTTGTATATTCACTAATAGTCAAAGACTGTATGTAAATATCTTCTACATACTGTTTCGTTCAAAGCATTACAATTAAACTCTAAGTTTACATTAACTTGTACTATCTGGATGCAACAATTTTTAGTCAGTTCAGTGAAAAATATAAAACATGTATGAAATTTTCCTCCGAAAAATGTTCTTCTACCATTCAGCTAATAGTGTTTCATGTTTGCCTCATGGAATATGTCCTTCACATTTGCCACTATGTAATTCTTTTGTTAACTAGTTTATGTCTTGAAACATGTATTTTGCCAGGTTGGTTGCTTTCAGCAGAAACACTCTTAACATATTTTCCATTTTGTTGGCTGTCATATGTCCTTGGCCTCCATAGCTGACTGGATTAGCACTCCTGCTTGACTATACAACCAGCATCTCTTCTAACTGTCAACAAAGCTAAATCAAAGGATACCACCTGTGAGGGAAACAGCTCTGAGTACAAGACTGAATGTTTTGTTTTGTCTTCTCCTATAGTTTATGGCAAAGTGACTAAGGATAGTGTTGAATCATTTTGTTTCCTGTTTCCATTTTGCAATCCACTCTTCTGGAAGCAGAGAGGAATTATATTGTCCTTCCAGTGCTGCAGTGTTCCAAAAGGATTTGCTTTGTCCTCAGACCAATATACCTTTACACACTGAATTTTAAATCACAAATGTAGCCTAGAAGAGTTACCTCATGCTACTATCCCTCTTGTTAAATGCCATATTTGAAGGTGACTTTTCATTATGAATATCCCACAAGAAATGGTAGCATTTGCCTTTCTTTTCTTCCTGTTTAAGATATTACTCAATTACATCACGAACAAAATTGGAGCCTTCAAATTTCTACAATGAAGCAATAGCTTGACAAATAAAAAAAAAAAAAACAAATAAATAAAAACCTGCCATTCAGCACATGATAAAATCTTAAGCTCTCACTCTTTACCATTTACTGTGTTGATGTAATTCATATCCATGTGGCTTTATACTAAAAAGTGTGTTAGAAATTATTGTGATCAGTAAAACAAAGTCATCTGAAGTCAGCCTTAAAAGTGCTTAAAAGTTTTCTTTCCTAATATAGAAAATAAAGAATATAATTAGACTACATTTTGAAAAACGTAAAATAATATATATACTTAGACTACATTTCATTGCTAAGGAAAATAGGATGATAATAGCAGAGCCACATTTGAAATACAGTACAAGAATTGAACTGTGTTATAAATTTACACATGCAATAAGATAGAAAAATCTCTCACTTAGATGAGGAGAGCAAAACATTTAGTCCAAATGAACTTTATCAGAGATTTGAAAACAAATTGTCAAGATTGATGTTTGAATGAAGTTGCAAATATTATACTCTGTGATGGCATTTTAATATTTAGAACTATAGACTTGAATATAATCATTCTTTAAAAACTATTATAAAGCTGTCTACATGCCTGTCTATTCATCTCTCTAAGAAGTATAATTTTTGATATAATTTTTATTCCTATATTATCTTCTGCATAGCATCAAAAATTCAATGCTATGTCAAAGAGAATATCTGAAATTATATGGTTCACCTCCAAAATAAGAAAAAAACCTACTTAAAATGTACAGTGTTTTATCTTTGTATCCAAACAATGTAGTATGCATAATGGTTCACAGACATGTGATATCCTTTTTTATATTAGGAATTAACAATGGAATCTAATTCACATATCTGTCTATACTTGTATTTTTTAATAACCTAAAGAAGCCAAAGCTATTTTCTTTTTTTCTTTCTTTCTTTTTTTTTTTTTTTTTTTTGAGACAGAGTCTGGCTCTGTCACCCAGGCTGGAGTGCAATGGTGCAGTCTCAGCTCACTGCAACCTCCACCTCCAGGGTTCAAGCAATTCTTTTGCCTCAGCCTCCCAAGTAGCTGGGATTGCAGGTACCTGCCACCATGCTCGGCTAATTTTTGTATTTTCAGTAAAGATGAGGTTTCACCATGTTGGCCAGGCTGGTCTCAAACTCCTGACCTCATAATCCATGAGGTGCCTCAGCCTCCCAAAGTGCTGGGATTACAGGCGTGAGGCACCGTGCCCGGCCCAGCTCTTTATTTCTTATTATATTTCTGTAAGTAGGAAGCAAGTAATTCTTAGATTTAGTTTCCTATTTTTACCTAATATTCTCAAGGTAAGATCTCTGCAATAATTTCTTCCTACATTTCTTCATGAATTTCTTGTGATCCAAATATCAAAATAACTAGTAATATATATTTGAGATATTCATAGCAGACACTGAAGGTGTCTACCCAATATCCATTTAACTTCTCTTTCTTACTAACATAACTCTGATTATGTTCAGGGTACTAACATACCTAAAGAAAATAATCTCTCGACCTTGGCTGTAGTCAAAAGCGGTCATGTGTTACATTTATAGATAATAAAATATTGGAGATGGATTTTTGTTCATGGATAAAAAAGCCAAGCATCCTGCCAGGAATATGGATATAATAGGTAGGCATTTTGTGACCATGAAGACAAAAGATCCACTTTAGCAGAATTAGAAAGATGGAAGGCAATTGAATTTTTGAGGGCACACGTGAGCAGATGAACCAAGCCTAGACTGTGTATCTGCTAACTTCATGTGAAGCACAAAAACTAAGCCACATTTGGTTAAGCTACTCTGTTTGTGCTTTTGTTCCAAGGCCTTGTCGTAAATTCGGCTCCCAAGATATTAGGGCTTAGCACCTGAGCATTTTTGTTCCCTGAAATATCTGCTTCGTCTTGAGAACTTCTTTTCTTTCCCTAACATTGTGTCTCCTCTAGGCCTATAGGATTGCTTTAGTATTAAGCTATTTGAATAGGGACCTGATATTAGGACTGATATGACCTAATTCTTTTCAGTGTCCTCCTAGAGGAATGGATCATTTCAGCCAATGAAAGTATGAAAGATGAAGATATTTTCCAGCCAATGACTGGAGTTATGTTGTGAATTAACGGGTTGTCACACTTTTGAATGCAGTCATTAACTTATCTAGCTCTAAGTACCCCTGGTCTCCTAGACCTGAACTTCTTGCTGTTACATATAACACTGGAGTAACCTTATCTATCCTCATACATTTCAAAACTTGACATTTGCTAGACCAAAGCTAAGCTTGCTCTGACATTGAGTATTATATTTTGAGCTGTATAAGCGTCTTATTTTGGATCAAATTTTGCAACCATATTTTGTTTTGCTTTAGTATTAGGCAGTCTGAGTTGCTAAGATCATATCCATTAAGCTGAAACCTCTCTTATGAGTTTACCTGTGAATTTATCATGAAATTTGAAATTCAGAATTTCTTTTGAAAATAAAAATTTGAACTAAATATAGTTTCAAGTTGGAAAGTTCTTTGGGAATAGTATTAGCATTTATGTCTTGACCTGTAAAAACAGAAAAGAACAGTTTTTTTTATTGAGTTTGGATGTTAAAAACCTTGAAATACTCAAGAATTAATAAGACAATGAAGTTCAGAAGCAGAAGTTTATTCCTGGATAAATCATGTGTCTAAAGCATTCTCATTTCAGGCCAAAAAGAGTCCCTGAAGACTCAGAAGATTTGTACTTGTCTGTAGAGTTCTGTGTACTCTATGCTTACCACTATCAAATGGGGAAGATAAAGCTTAAAGATTTAAAATTTTAACCACATTCCCATTGCTAAGATTTCAACACAGGTGAATTGCTGCTTTGTCCATTTTGGTGAAAACAATATGAAACTTGAATGGTTGGTGTGTGTGTATACAGATACATGTATACATGAGCCAACTACTGGGTAATTATATTCACATTTAAAAAAATCTATACTGTAATTTTGGTGTGAGTAAAGACAATAGAATACCATTCTGAAGAAGTAAATAGAATATCTGTTACAATATTCAATGGAGTTATATTTTTTTGGCAAAATAAACTATCAGAAGCACTAAGAAAGGAATAACTGCAAACTGTTACCACAGTAAAAATGTGAATGTCATAGATTTCACCTAATTTAGTCAAAACAATAAAGCATAAGTTATATGCACCAATGCTGCTTTATTCACATTCGTTCAGCTTCATAATGTTACATGTTGATATATTTCTTCTATAAGAAACTAGCTGATAATTCTGTATTGAACCTCATTCAAAGCATGCAATAATAGCTAGAATGTGATTATCAAAGTAACAACTAAAAATATTATATTATATACCGATAAAGTGTTGATTGTGTATTTTTATAATATTTACAAGCAGGCTGAGGAGATGAATCCTCCTAGTTAATCAGTTCTTTAAATAACATTATTTGAACTCTATTGGGAAAAGTGAGAAATTATAAGAGAAAAATACAGCATAATTGTCTATGGCTTATTCTATTCCAATAGCATTTGCAATATAATTTTGAAATACAAGTGACACACATACAGAAATGAAACCACTAAATTGTAACAATAAATACATATGAGAAATAATTGCTTACTGCAATGGTATAAAGTATATAATCACTTTACATTAAAAAATAAGATTTATGCAAAAAGGTTTAGTTTCAGGAAATTGGCATTATTATAATATCCTAGAATGTTTTTTACCATGTATGTTTGTGTCATTGCCAGTCAATGTCAAAGCAAAGGTCTCCAAGTCATTGTGCAACAAGCTATTGCTAAAATATGACTATCTCACTACTGTATGAGTTTCCCAACTTTATGAGGTCTCTATTGTCTTCTCCCCTCAATATAATAACTTCAAATTCTTTAATTTCAATATATTCCATAATAATTTATCTAGCTACGGAGTTGTATATATGCATAATATATGCAAAATAGTCATGTATATTTACACACAACTTACAATCATCATAAAACTATTGGGGAAAAGCAGGAGATTCTGCAAAATACATTTTAAAAAGCAAGAAAAAGGAGGCAGAGACAACACAAGCAGAGAAATATATTCATTCAGTTTAAGCAGAGAGGCAGAAACCAGATAACATATTTCATTTAATATAAAAACAATTCGTTTTAAGGTGAACAGTCTTTCTTGTTCCACCAGGAAAGAAAAAGATGCTTCCAATTATACTATGACACATTATTGATGGGAAGATGCATCTTGATTTCTAGAGTTTTAATGTGAAAGAAGGTTTTTAAATCGATGAAACATGTACTTAATGTTTTTGTCTTCTATTTTTGAGGGGATATCTCCTTTTGAAAATGCCCATTCTTTAATGTTAATCTAAAATATTAATATTAAGTTAACTTTTGCTTCCAAGTAACTGAAATGGTAAAGGAAGATGCTAATAAGCTGCAAACACTTCCTTTTCCCATGAGTTACTTCTAAAGTCTAAAGTGTATTTAGTGCCCCATTCATAAGGAAAAGCTTTCCCCTGCAAAAGAACAAGTCATAGATTGGATACAGGTGAGTTTTTATTATTCAGTGCCTGGAGCTCAATAATCTGAATTAATAATGCAGAACTGAGAAGGTATTTGTCTATTTTTGTTTTTTCTAGACTAATGTTTGAGTGGAAGTCTTTGTTAGTCTGATTTCTCCTCCATTATAAAACCCCTCAACAAACTCATTAGTTTTCAAAACAAATGCATTCACCTTACTCACATTAATGGGACTCAGTTATTTGAAGATTCTTTTCAAATTATGGCCTTTTTTTTTACTATTACATAATTAAACCGTGCAATCTAGTATCTCCCTATGATATACATATTTTAGGCAGAACTATTCCTTCCCTAACCAATGCTAAATATTTATTTAAGACTTTAAGAGAAAAAACAGTCAAAGCCAGCATAAGGTTTTCTGTGGGTCTAATTAATAGCATGACAGCCTTGAATGTATTGACAGCTTTGAGCTATAATCCTAATTTTTAAATTATAGTATGGATTCCAGGTTATTAATGCTTCTTTAAACCACAGTATGGATATAAGATTATTAATATTTCTTTCTCAGATTATTAATGCTTCTTTTAAAGTGGGTTAAAAAAGTGAAAATCTAATACTAATTTATGTAAAACTAGAAGAAGTTATTCTATATGTTGCTTCTTTAAAACTTTTATTTAAAAAATATGAGATAGTTATCCCACAAATTGGATCGATGTCTGCTGGCTATATATAGCAAAGCACTGAGACTTTCTCCCTTGTCTAAATTGATGACATTGTATTACAAAGATGCCAATAGCTTGATAAAGACAGCTGCTATTTGAGGAACACAGTGTAAAGGGCATGTAAGTAGCAACTGTTCTCAGACCTCAGCACCTTGTCTGTTGGATGTTACATGACAAGAGAATAACATATGTGAGCCATATTATAGTGGCTGCCATGGAAACCATTTACCCGAGTTAAGATGCAGTGTTATACTCGGAGCTTTTATGATAGGATAATTTAAAAACTTCCATTTGAAATTATTTTTTGAATTTATTTTCAAAATTGGCAATCAATATTACTATTTTCTGTATTAATCAACAGCACATTTAATCTCTGCACCTCAATTTCCTCTACCAAAGGGACAATAATATGCAAGCCACGCCCATTTCTTCTGGTTGTTATATCAAATAAGATAATGTATTGGAAAGTACTTTACACTCCTGCCATTAGTTAATATGTAGAAAACACACACACACACACACACACAAAAACACAATTAAATTCCATAAAATAAGGAGTTGCACTTTTTCAAGGTCAGTGAACTGACTGGGTAAGACCAGGTAGCCACCAAGGAATTACATCCAAATCTATGCATTTCTTATTTATGGTTTAGTGGCACCTGCTGGCAGTTTTGTCTTTTGGCTCAAATATTAGTGGAAGTGATCCTGGGTTCTACTGCTGCTTGGAAAGTCTAAGAGTGCAACAGGGATTCCAGAAATCTGGTTGTTGATATTTGCTTTATTCATACTGAGTATATTAGGAACAGATAATAGTAGGAATGGGAGACTCAACTGATAACCCTCACCTTCTGCTGATATTTTTATACTCCATCTTTCTGTTCCCCTTCTCCCCACTCCCACTCCAGAAGATAAGAGGTTTAGCCTGTCACAATTGGAGGGCGTAAGAGAGCAAGTGGAAGATGAGTCATTCTGGGGTCAACAATTGAAACATATCAAAATAAGAACAATTAAATGGCTTATTTCTCTTTGCATGCTTTTTATGTTTTATTTTTCCTATTTTCATTGATTTTTTAAAAATGTATTTTATCATGTACACTTAATGTATATAATATGTTATGGGATACATATATAGACAGTGAAAGGGTTATCACAGTGAAGCAAATGAACATATCTATCATCTAACATAGCCTTTATTTTTGTTTTGTTTTGTTTTTGGTAATATCAGTTAAAATCTACTCATTTAGCATGAATCTCCAGTACAATTTCATTACCTGTAGTTCTCAAGTTGTACATTAGAATCTCTAGATTTGTTCATCACACATATCTGCTCATTTGTATCCTCTGAGCTACATCTTTCTTTCCACCCCCATTTCTAGCAAGCACTATTTTTCTATCTCTGTACATTTGAATATTGTTTTGTTTGACATATAAGTGATATTGTATCACTTTTTGCTGTGCCTTACTGATTCCACTTAACAGGATTATCCATGTTTTGGTAGATGGCAAGATGCCATTCTTTTTTAGGATGAATAATATTCCTTTCTATAAAGATGCTCCTTGACTTACAGTGAATTAAGGCCCAACAAACCAATCATAAAGTAAAAATATCCTAAGTGGAAAAATGTATATAATGTATCCAACCTACCAAACATCATAGCTTAGTATAGCCTACCTTAAACATCCTTGGAACATTTACATTAGCCTACAGTTGGACAGAATAATCTAACAGAAATTCTATTTTACAGCCAAGTGTTGAGTATCTCATATAATTCATTGAATACTGAAAGTCAAAAACAGAATGATTGTATAAGCACTTAAAGTACAGTTTATACTGAATGTATATCACTTTCAAGCCATCATCGATTTGAAAAATCATCAGTACAACCCTCATAAGTTAGAGATTATCTGTACGTCTACCACAGATTATTTTCTCACCTGCGGACAACTGGGTTGTTTCCATATGTTGGCTACTGTGAAGAACGCTTCAGTGAACATGAGGGTGCAGATCTCTTCATAAGATGATGATCTCATTTCCTTTGAGTATGTGTATGCTTTTAAAACTACAGAGTAACTTGAATAAAATATTATGATCACTATATAAAAACATCTAAACATTTTTGTGATAAATTTTAACCTAAAGCAGGCTGCCATAAAAAAACTGTCTTCATGTTAACTTTTATACTTTTTAGTAGCAGAATTCGAGAACCAACATTTTCATATTTAAAAATGTCACAAATTCAAATTGAAGGAAGCTAGAGAGTTGACATAATTGCTAATTGCTGGAAAAGTCACCCAAATTGTCTTGAGAATTTTTCTCATGATGTTTCTTTTGTGTCCATCATTGCTCCCCACTATTACGACACAAGGCATATGCATAGTAGTGTAGATTAAAAGCATCAATTAAAATAAACTTTTGAGAAGTCCTGAAAGGGAAGTTTTTAAAAGCCAAACAAACTCTGGGAGAGCAATATGGTTTAGTGGCCGAGGACATAGACTCTGGAGCCAAATTGCCTGGTTCCATATCCTGGCTTTGTAAATTACCAGTTATATGACCTTGATCAAGTCACTTAAATTCTCCATGCCTCAGTTTCCTCATCTGTAAAATGGATGCCTACTTCATAGAGGTGTTAAAATAAAAAATAAACTTTCAAAGTATATGAAGGACTAAATTAATACAAATTTACAATTATATAAAATTTTATAATAGTATAGTTTACCTTTAAATGCATTTTAAAGTGGACATTCTGTGCTTACTATTTTTTCCTACACATGTTCTGAATTTTGTATTGGGGAAGCTGGCATAGAGAGCAAACTATACTTAATGAAGCCTTCTTCTAAATGTTTCTTAAAATTTAGAATTTCCTCTGGTCAGGGAAAGGGTGGACAAAAGTCTGTTACACTGGGTTTGATAAGAGTTTTTAATATGCAATGAATTAACAAGCTTGAAAATCAACTTACCTTTTAAAATCTCCTAAATTTACTCAGTTTGTGGAGGCTAACTACATAATAATTGGATCTACAAACCTAAGTGTTTTAAATGCAGTCTTGCAGACAGAACAATCCTGTGTGAATGAGCTGGCTGGTATGGTAGTCCATCTTCATGCAATTATATGAGGTCCCAAAATGATGATGCCTTTGTGCTTCTTTCCATTTGAGCCAGCCAGAAAGGAAAGAGTACGTAGAAGAGGCTTACATGTCCTGCCCATGTAAGCCTCCTCTACTTACTCTTTCTAGGACACATCACTTCTGTTCACATGCTATTGGCTAAACCTCCATTTTTCGGCTTCACCTCACTTCAAAGAATACTGGGAAATTTCTTTTCTGCTGAGCAGCCTCTTACTAGCAACAATTGTGCCGGGTAGAATGAGAAGCATATTCTGTGCTCAGCTCAACACCTTTGACACACCTAAGTGCCAGGATTTCACATATTTTAAGGGTCTTGTACAATGTTTTACAGATTTATAAGTTGATTATTAACGTTTAAAAGTTTGTAGATTTCACAGAAATCTTTCCTAATTCTACCTTCTCTTGAAAAATCAGAAGATTTGTACAAAATGGGTTTATAGTTCCACTGGGAAGCAATTGGTTGCAGCTGGCTGCATTCTCCCAAGTTTGCTAGGGGGAGCATTTGGCCAGCGTCACTTATTAATTTGCCTTCCTGAATTTGTAGGCACTAAATTTGTGACCCTTGGCAGATCATGAGATGGAAAACTTGATTTAAGAAAACTAGGAAATTCTAAATTTTAAGGGATCTCCAGAAGAAGAGTCATTTATTGTAATTTACCTTTCTGTGCCAACTTCTCCAAACAGAAAATTCAGAGCATGTGTAGAAAAAAGAAAATGATGTACGTAACATATACTTTAAAGTCTATTTAAAGAACAATGCATTTAAATATAAAAGGAGAGAAGCAGAGGAAGTGAAAGAGGAGAAAAATAGGGGAAGACAAAGGCAGGGTTAGAGATAAGAAGAAATTTTTAAAAATAGAACAAAGGAGAAACTTCTTTTTTTTTTTTTAAATTGCATTTTAGGTTTTGGGGTACATGTGAAGAACATGCAAGATTGTTGCATAGGTACACACATGGCAATGTGATTTGCTGCCTTCCTCCCCATCACCTATATCTGGAATTTCTCCCCATGCTCTCTCTTCCCAACTCCCCACTGCTCCACTGTCACCCCCCTGTTTCCCCCTAAGAGACCCCGGTGTGTGATGCTTTCCTTCCTGTGTCCATGTGTTCTCATTGTTCAACACCCACCTATGAGTGAGAACATGCAGTGTTTGATTCTTTGTTCTTGTGTCTGTTTGCTGAGAATGATGGTTTCCAGGTTCATCCATGTTCCTACAAAGGACACGAACTCATATTTTATGGCTGTGTAGTATTCCATGGTGTATATGTGCCACATTTTCGTTTTCCAGTCTATCATCAATGGGCATTTGGGTTGATTCCAGGTCTTTGCTATTGTAAACAGTGCTGCAGTGAACATTCATATGCATGTGTCCTTATAGTAGAACAATTTATACTCCTTTGGTTATATACTCAGTAATGGGATTGCTGGGTCAAATGGAATTTCTATTTCTAGGTCCTTGAGGAATCGCCACACTGTCTTCCACAATGGTTGAACTAATTTACACTCCCAACAGCAGTGTAGAAGTGTTCCTATTTCTCCACATCCTCTCCAGCATCTGTCATCTCCAGATTTTTTAATGATCGCCATTCTAACTGGCATGAGATGGGGTCTCAATGTAGTTTTGATTTGCATTTCTCTAATGAACAGTGACGGTGAGCATTTTTTCATATGTTTGTTGGTCTCATGTATGTCTTCTTTTGAAAAATGTCTTTTCATATCCTTTGCCCACTTTTGAATGAGCTTGTTTGTTTTTTTCTTGTAAATCTGTTTTAGTTCTTTGTAGATTCTGGACATCAGCCCTTTGTCAGATGGGTAGATTGCAAAAATTTTTTCACATTCTGTTGATTGCTGATTCACTCAAATGACTGTCTCTTTTGCTTTGCAAAAGCTGTGGAGTTTGATTAGGTCCCATTTGTCTATTTTGGCTTTTTTTGCCAATGCTTTTGGTGTTTTGGTCATGAGGTCCTTGCCTACTCCTATGTCCTGAATGGTTTTGCCTGGATTTTCTTCTAGGGTTTTTATGGTGCCAGGTCTTATGTTTAAGTCTTTAATCCATCGGGAGTAATTTTAGTGTAAGGTGTCAGGAAGGGGTCCAGTTTCTGCTTTCTGCACATGGCTAGCCAGTTTTCCTAACACCATTTATTAAACAGGGAATCTTTTTCCCATTGCTTGTTTTGTCAGGTTTGTCAAAGATCAGATGGTTGTAGATGTGTGGTGTTGCCTCCGAGGCCTCTGTTCTGTTCCATTGGTCTATATCTCTGTTTTGGTACCAGAACAATGCTGTTTTCATTGCTGAAACTAACTTTTTCAAAGTAAATAAAGATATTGATTAAGAGCAACCAAGGAATTTTGATGAATCTCATATGGAGAGGTTTTCACAGTATATCTCATATTTAAGAATGTTTAGTAAGAGATAACAATATAATGATGATGATATTAACAATACATAATGACAACTAAGATATATGGTGTATTCACTCTTTGCTGGCATGATGCTAAGGACTTTGTATGGATGGTTTCATTTGGTCATTTGAGAATTATGGCTTAAGTCAACAAAAGAAGTGATGATTAGTTGCCTACATGACATCAGGCAGGCTTTGAAATGCAGAGATGTCAAGAGCTTCAACAATTTTGGTAAATTATTGAATGGACATGCCAGTGGGCAAGAAAAGGGGAAAATAACCCCAAAGCAATAATAATTCTAAAGTTTGCTTTATAATTTTTTGCATAATAACACTTTTTAATAGATTGACCTTGAAGGTTGTTTTGTGAGTTGAACATCATCATTTTTTTTCTGTAATGTCTTCTAACTTCCAGTAGTGATGGTAGAGTTTAGAATATTCTAATGTCAAAAATCAGCCAAGATGTCATCATTGTTGGGTGTTGTCTTCAAAGACAATATTCTTTAAATCAGAAATTCAGAAACATGATGTCTCTACCTAGTCACTGTTTCCTTCAACAAGTGGTTTTTCTTCCTTGGACAAATTTTACTTATTTAAATTATTGACAATTGTCTAGAGATGTGGAGGCATATGTATGTTTAATTAATGGACAGGTATGACTTTATGTTTAATACTGAGAAACAAAAGAGAAACTTAAACTTCAGATAAAAATTTAAACATCAGTTTTGTTACTCTCCAGAGAAGTCAGCTGATTTATTTCTCCTAAAGGATATTGGAAATATATAATTTCTCTAGTAATTTCAAATAAAGTGTTTAATCTGACATTGTTTTTATTTTCTTGCTGGATAATAGAACAGATACTAAGCTAGTAGAAACTTTCTTTAGTTATTACTTTCTTTATAAACAAAATAGAGGAATATTGAGATACTGCTTTCAGCAGCAATAATTTCATGTTATAAAAATCTTAAAAAGCATTTTCAACTAGTGGATCTTGAGAAATTATGTATTAGATAACCAAATAAGTTTATAATGCTTTTTACCTAGTTTGAGTGACAGACAGTTTTAAGGTTAAACAAACACTCTGGCCTTATTTCCTCTAAGAATCATCAAATTATTTCATTATTTACCTCAAAATCTTTTACATGTCCTTTCTTCTTTTCTAGGAATTTTAATTGAATGTAATACCTAGGAAATTGAATTGTCATCTCTAGAAAATATTGATGTATTAGATTTTTAAAGTATCTTTTTACAGTTTAAATTGTAATATGTTTATCCTGACAACTTTTTAAAAGATAAAATTTAATGAGGCATCATACAAAATAAAAAACCTATGCTGGCTTTTTTTAAACAGTAAAAGCTTTTTTAAAGAATTGTATGTTAAAATAGTTGCCACTTTTATAATAGTTTAACAACAAATAATTCTGAAGTATATTCCTCATTATTTTTTAACATATGTAAATAATACTTTAAAAATGCAGAACTTCATGTTATGAAAATACACTTCAAATCTCATTAGTTCTTTGCTAATATAAGATTTTTTTATTCTCCCATTTTTCCTTATATAATCTGTGAGCCATTGTATTTTGATCAGTTCGCCAATCCATGACATGAATTCATCATATATTCTTCCCACATGCTTTGAAGATGTTAGAGACTTATACTACTGTCTTGCAAAGTCGGGATCATTGGCAGGCCAGGTTAAAGTGAAGAATATCTCACTTGGAGTCACTGCTTCTGAAGGCCTAGCTGTGGATCTTAGATACTGGCCATTGTTTATTTAGTATTTTTTGTGTGTGTGTGTGACAGTGTCTTGCTCTGTTGCCACTGGCCCTTGTTTTAGCTGAGGATTATTGCTGTAGTTGAGCACCAGATATGGTAAAGAAAGGAGAATGGGCTGCTACATCAATCAAAAAGCCATCAACCCAACCCCTCCTTGTGAACATATTACCAAGGGAGGCACAGAGTTAAGCATCCTGACTGTGGCTGCACACAGCCCCTCTTAATCCCCTCTTGTTGTAGCACCTGAGTGATAGAAACAACATAAACACCGACATCCAGGCTCCAACCAACTGCCAAGTGGGGAATTCACGTGTATACCAGAGACGTAAGGCAACTAATCTGTGTCCATTTTCAGGATTTAAGAAACAATCACATTTAAAAGTGAATAAAGGAAAATCAAGAAGGTCTCTATGCAATAAGTATGGAGCATAAAGGAAAGCATGGTATGCTACGTTAACTTCATAAAAAGCATATGTTCAAAGATTTTTCTCCAGATAACAGAAGACTGATAGGATGACTTCACCTTCTTAAAGGAAATTAAAGAAAATATTAGCTCTATGAAGTAGGAGATGACAAGATGATAAAAAGACAGGCTGCAACAAAAGGGAAGTTAGCATGAAATAAATTAAGGGGGAAAATTGATGCTGATGATCATAAAGCTGCATTGGAAGCAAGAAAGAGAGTAACAATGTGAAAGCCTATGATAGGAGAACAGACTTGAGAATATCATACCATTCAAAGAATGTGATTGAATAGATGGTAATCAAAATTGTGGAAAATAATAGAAATCCATCATTGAGATAATAGTCATGCTTGAAAAGGAAAAAAAGAAGACATGAACAGATAAAAATTCAAAGATAAAATAGTATAAACCATTCCTGAATTGAATGTGGACCTGAAACTATAGATTAGGATTTATCATATGGAGAAAAATGTATTAAAGAACAACCAACATTCAGAAACATCCTAGTCAATTTATTGAACTCTAAGGAAAGAATACTTCAAATATCTAGACAAGAGGTCACCTACAAGTAAAAAATAAAATAGCTTTAAATTGTCAGCCAAACAGCTGACAGATAGAAGTGAAGCAATTTGTGTAGAATGTGCATATACTAGGGGTCTATACAGTCCTGTCAATACAAAGACAACAGAGAGGCTGTCAATTATATGAAGATTTAGAAATATAGAAACCATTTATCTTTCCTGATGCATCTACTTGAATATATAATTGGTGCAATAAAAACTAAAATGTAAACTTCATGAAAATTCTGCTGTGTATATATATTTGAAGGCACACTTTTACCTAAATAGTTATGGCTACAGATTATATACATAATTATTCCTATCTATCATCTGTCTATCTAATCTTTCATGCTAAGATGAAAATCTGTACATAACAATACAATGGAGACCAAAATCCTATAATACAGGATGAAAACCTCCCAGAAAGAAGGTGATTAAAACTGGCAAGGTTAAATATCTTAATTTGTTCATACTTCATTAAGGAGATTAATTAGATATTGTTGTCATAGAGGAGTTAAGAAGAAATTGTTTAGGCAGACAGGATACAGGAGTCTTAGGTAAGGTTTTCCTTTTAATGAAAAGCATCCCCCAAGTCCTTTTCTTTTTATAACAAAGAGCAGCCTTTAAAATTGAGCTGCAGACATAGATAAGCAAGCTAGAATCTTGCACAGGTGAATGCCAGCAGTTGTGCCAATAGGAAGTAGCTACCTGAGACTAGTCATGTTCAAAATGGCAGCTCCACGTACAGTAAGGTGATGCCAGCCAAGCAGAAAGCCCATTTGCATAATAAGATTTGGGTGTGGTGGCCAGCCTTCCCTGTGTGCTATGTAAATGCACACTTGGTCGGACCAATCTGTGGGCCCTATGTAAATCAGACACTGCCTCCTCAAGCCTGCTTCTAAAATCTGCTGTGGTCTGCCATAGGCCAGATTTTCCTTTTGGAAGCCCCTCTCTCTTGCCAGGGAGAAAGATAATCTCCTTTTTCTTTCTTTTGCCTATTAAACCTGTGCTCCTAAACCCACTCCTCCTGTGTGTCCATGTCCTTAAATTTCTTAGCATGAGGCAATGAACTACAGGTATTTACCCCAGACAATCACACTGCTTCAGATGCAATATGGAAAGCATGTACATTGACAGACATAGGTTATAAAGATGTTATTTATTTATTTTTATTGGATTTTAGGTTTTGGGGTACATGTGCAGAACATGCAAGATAGTTGCATAGGTACACGTGGCAGTGTGAATTGCTGCCTTCCTCCCCTTCACCCGCATCTGGCATTTCTCCCCATGCTATCCCTCCCCAATTCCCCCCATGCAGTCCCTCCCCTATTCCCCCCAATAGACCCCAGTGTGTAGGTCTCCCCTCCCTGTGTCCATGTGTTCTCATTGTTCATCACCCACCTATGAGTGAGAATATGCAGTATTTCATTTTCAGTTCTTGTGTCAGTTTGCTGAGAATGATGTTCTCCAGATTCATCAATGTCCCTACAAAGGACACGAACTCATCTTTTTTGATTGCTGCATAATATGCCATGGTGTATATGTGCCACATTTTCCCATTCCAGTCTATTATTGATGGGCATTTGGGTTGGTTCAAGGTCTTTGCTATTGTAAACAGTGCTGCCATGAACATTCGTGTGCATGTGTCCTTATAGTAGAACAATTTATAGTCCTTTGGATATATGCCCAGTAATGGGATTGCTGGGTCAAATGGGATTTCTATTTCTAGGTCCTTGACGAATCACCACACTGTCTTCCACAATGGTGGAACTAATTTACACTCCCACCAGCAGTGTAAAAGTGTTCCTATTTCTCCACATCCTCTCCAGCATCTGTTGTCTCTGGATTTTTTAATGATCGCCATTCTAACTGGCGTGAGATGGTATCTCAATGTAGTTTTGATTTGCATTTCTCTTATGACCAGTGATGTTAAGCATTTTTTCATATGTTTGTTGGTGTCATGTATGTCTTCTTTTGTAAAGTGTCTGTTCATATCCTTTGCCCATTTTTGAATGGGTTTGTTTGTTTTTTTCTTGTAAATCTGTTTTAGTTCTTTGTAGATTCTGGATATCAGCCCTTTGTCAGATGGGTAAACTGCAAAAATTTTTTCCCATTCTGTTGGTTGCCGATTCACTCTAGTGACTGTTTCTTTTGCCGTGTGGAAGCTGTGGAGTTTGATTAGGTCCAATTTGTCTATTTTGGCTTTTGTTGCCAATGCTTTTGGTGTTTTTGTCATGAAGTCCTTGCCTATGCCTATGCTCTGAATGGTTTTGCCTAGATTTTCTTCTAGGGTTTTTATGGTGCCAGGTCTTATGTTTAAGTATTTAATCCATCTGGAGTTAATTTTAGTGTAAGGTGTCAGGAAGGGGTCCAGTTTCTGCTTTCTGCACATGGCTAGCCAGTTTTCCCAACACCATTTATTAAACAGGGAATCTTTTCCCCATTGCTTGTTTTTGTCAGGCTTATCAACGATTGTATGGTTGTAGATATGTTGTGTTGCCTCCAAGGCCTCTGTTCTGTTCCATTGGTCTATATCTCTGTTTTGGTACCAGTACCATGCTGTTTTGATTACTGTAGCCTTGTAGTATAGTTTGAAGTCCAGTAGTGTGATGCCTCCTGCTGTGTTCTTTTTGCTTAGAATGACTTGGCTATGCGGGCTTTCTTTTGGTTCCATATGAAGTTCGAGGTGGTTTTTTCTAGTTCTGTGAAGAAGGTCAATGATAGCTTGATGGGGATAGCGTTGATTCTGTAAATTACTTTGGGCAGTATGGCCATTTTCATGATATTGATTCTTCCTAACTATGAACATGGAATGTTTCTCCATCTGTTTGTGTCCTCTCTTATTTCATTGAGCAGTGGTTTGTAGTTCTCCTTGGATAGGTCCCTTACATTCCTTGTTAGTTGTATTTCTAGGTATTTTATTCTCTTTGTAGCAATTGTGAATGGCAGTTTGTTCTTGATTTGGCTCTCTTTAGGTCTGTTATTGGTGTATAGGAATGCTTGCGATTTTTGCACATTGATTTTATATCCTGAGACTTTGCTGAAGTTGCTTATCAGTTTCAGGAGTTTTTTTGGCTGAGATGATGGGGTCTTCTAGATATACTATCATGTCATCTGCAAATAGAGACAATTTGGCTTTCTCCTTTCCTGTTTGAATACCCTTTATTTCTTTTTCTTGTCTGATTGCTGTGGCTAGAACTTCCAGTACTATATTGACTAGAAGTGGTGAGAGAGGGCATCCTTTTCTAGTGCCAGAGTTCAAAGGGAATGCTTCCAGTTTTTGCCCATTCAGTATGATATTGGCTATTGGTTTGTCATAAATAGCTTTTATTATTTTGAGATATGTTCCCTCCATACTGAGTTTATTGAGGGTTTTTAGCATGAAGGGCTGCTGAATTTTGTCAAAGGTCTTCTCTGCATCAACTGAAATAATCATGTGGTTTTTGTTTTTGGTTCTGTTTATGTGGTGAATTACGTTTATAGACTGGTGTATGTTGAACCAGCCTTGCATCCCTGGGATGAATCCTACTTGATCATGATGGATAAGTTTTTTGATGTGCTGTTGCAATCGGCTTGCCAGTATTTTATTGAAGATTTTTGAGTCTATGTTCATCATGGATATTGGCCTGAAGTTTTCTTTTCCTGTTGAGTCTCTGCTGGGTTTTGGTATCAGGATGATGTTGGTCTCATAAAAATGATTTGGAAAGGATTCCCTCTTTTTGGATTATTTGGAATAGTTTCAGTTCCTCTTTGTGTGTCTGGTAGAATTCAGCTGTGAACCCATCTGGACCTGGGCTTTTTTTGTGTGGTAGGCTCTTAATTGCTGCCTCAACTTCAAACCTTCTTATTGGTCTATTCATAGTTTCGATTTCTTCTTGGTTTAGGCTTGGGAGGAGGCAAGTGTACAGGAATTTATCCATTTCTTCCATGTTTACTAGTTTATGTGCATAGAGTTTTGTAATATTCTCTGATGATGGTTTGAATTTCTGTGGAATCTGTGGTGATTTCCCCTTTTTTGTTTTTTATTGCATCTACTTGGTTATTCTCTCTTTTCTTTTTTATCAATCTGGCTAGTGGTCTGTCTATTTTGTTGACCTTTACAAAAAACAAGCTCTTGGATTTATTGATTTTTTTAAAGGGTTATTTTGTGTCTCTATCTCCCTCAGTTCTGCTCTGACCTTAATTATTTCTTGTCTTCTGCTAGGTTTTGAGTTTTTTTTTATCTTGTTCCTCCAGCTCTTTCAATTTTGATTATAGGGTGTCAATTTTGGATCTCTCCACTCTTCTCATGTGGGCACTTATTGCTATACAATTTCCTCTAGAGACTGCTTTAAATGTGTCCCAGAGATTCTGGTATGTTGTGTCTTCATTCTCATTTGTTTTGAAGAACTTCTTTATTTCTGCCTTCATTCTCCATCCAGCTTTGTTCCCTTGCTGGTGAGGAGTTGTTGTCCCTTGTAGGAGGCAATGTGTTCTGATTTTGGGTGTTTTCCTCCTTTTTGTGCTGGTTTCTTCCCATCTTTGTGGATTTATCCACCTGTCGTCTTGAGTAGTTGCTGATTTTCCAGTTGGGTCTCTGAGTGGACGTCCAGATAGTTGATGATGAAGTATTTCTGTTTCTTAGTTTTCCTTCTAACAGTCTGGCCTCTCTGCTGTAGGACTGCTGAGGTCCACTCCAGGCCCTGCTTGCCTGGGGAACACCTGAAGCAGCTGCGGAATCATTAGGGTTGCTACCAGTTTCAATTTCTGCTATCTTTGTCCCTGAATGATACCCACCAAATGTCAGTCTGATCAGTCCTTTGTGAGGTGACTCTTTGGATATACGGGGGTCAGGGAGCTGCTTGAGGAGACAGTCTATCCTTTATACTTGAGGAGACAGTCTGTACTTTATAGGAGCTCAAGTGCTGAGCTGTTAGCTCCATTGTTCATTCAGGGCTGCTAGGCAGGTACGTTTAAGTCTGCTGCAGCAGAACTCATAAAGCCCCTGTTTTTCCTCAGGTGTTCTGTACCAGGGAGTTAGGGCTTTATTTATGAGTATCCGTTGCACTGTCCTGCCCAGCAAGGAGGCAGTTTAGTTACTGCATACCTGTAGTGGCTATGCTGAGCTGCTCTGGGCTCTGCTCTGCTGTCATGGCCTCTGCCCTGCTGCCGTGTGTAATTCCCTGTAGTCCTGTTTATATGGATATGGTTAGAACTGCCGTGGTGATGGTGGCCCACCTCTGTAATGGCGGACTCTCTCTGTTATGGCGGGTTGCCTCGGCGATGGCGGGTTGCCTTGGCAATGGCAGGCTGCATCAGCAATGGCAGAGTGCCTCCGTAGGGGTCGAGTGCCTTGATAATGGTGGACGCCCTTCCCCCACCGAGCTGCACCATCCTGGGTTCAGCTGTGCTTGCCATGAAACTCTCAACCCCGAGCATTTCCAATTGCTGTTTTGTTTGTTTTTGTGGGGGTGGGACCTGCTGAGCCTGATCACGTGGCTCTCTGCCTCAGAGCCCTTTTTTTTTTTTTTTTTAAGTTGAATGGTTGACTTTCTCCCAGGTGTTTCAGTTGCCTGCTGAAAGGGCGCTGGGATCTGTGTGATCTCACGTGCAGTGACCCACCGCGCCGGCTGAAACAACGTTGCTGCCCAGGAATCTCCTGGCCTGGCTTTCTGTTTAAGTCCCATTTAATCAGTTGAATGTGCTAATCTGCCTTCCGAAATCTCCAATTGCCAGTTTAACGGGGTAACCAAACCAGTGTATTTTGTATGGAGTGCTGCTGCGCTGCAGCACCGGCCCAAACAGCCGCACTGGCCCAAACAGCCATGCTGGCAGCCCGTGGGGCTCCTACACCTGGGAATCTCCTGGTCTGTGGGCAATAAAGATCCATCTGGAAATGTGGTGTCCACTCACCCTCTGCACTTTCACTGGGAAGTGCAATACTGAGTTGGTTCTACAGCACCATCTTCTCCAGAATTCCCCCAAGATGTTATTTAAAGTTATATACTTTCTAAATTATAATGAAGAAAATAAAATCACTTTAAATATTGGAGAAATGCAATAAAAATGATAATAAAATATAATTACATCATAATATCAAACAATAATAGCTATTCTAGTGAGGATTAGGCTCTGATTTTTTTATGTGCCCAAACTCCTATCTAAGGGGTCTGGGGAGTCATGCCCTACAAACCATAAATTTGCATCAGGTGGGTTTTATTTAACCCTATATATTATGAATTAGTTTCCAATATGACTCTGGCATAATATTATATGACAAAGAAGGAAGTCAAATTATTTTACCCCTAAACATGTTTCTTTGCCATCATTTGAAATGACCCTGCAAAGCTGTCCTTCCTGGGGGAAATTTGCATCTGTAAAGATTTTTTATTAACATAGCTAGGTCTTTTTCTTCCAGGCTCTCCCAGTCCTGAAGAGATGAACTAAGGGTCTAGCACCTTTTAAGGACCTGAATAGGAAACATTTCCAATCTATTGTCTCTAATGGCAGCCACTGTAAGACTTCAAAATCACCTTGGTCTCAAAATCTTTTAACCTGAACATATCTTTTCTATAGATTCCAGCTCTTTAGACAAACTCAACCAATTGTCAATCAGAAAATGTTTAAATCTACCTATAGCCTGGAAGTCCCCATAACTCCCAACCCGTGCTTTTAGTTGTCCTACCTTTCCAGACCAAACCAATATATTTCTTAAATGAATTCTATTGAGGTTTCATGCCTCCCTAAAAATGTATAAAATAAAGCTTCACCCCAGCTACCCTGGGCACATGTTCTCAGGACCTCCTGAGGGATGTGTCATGGCTATGGTCATTCATATTTGGCTCAGAATAAATCTCTTCAAATATTCTATAAAGTTTGACTCTCTTCATTGACATTAGTAAAAAAAAAGCCTGATCAAACTTATTTTTCTGAGGAGGAGTAACCTACCTATATGTATATGTTATAAGTAAAATTTCAATGCCACAAAAGAAGTAGCACTCAGAGACATGTCCTTTCAGCAAGGCAGTTTATTTCTATAGAAGGGTGCAGGATTCACAGACAGAGCAATGATGGCCGCCACATACTTGGACAAGTGGGGAAAGGGGTACTTATGCCTAATGGGGGGTTGTCTCTGCAGCTGTGTTGTCCCCTATTGGCTAGGGTTAGACCTCACAAGCTAGACTAATCCCGATTGACTGTTTTAAAAGGAGCAGTGGGCAGGGTGGGTGTTTGGCAGAAAGGACGATTATGGGTGTGTCAGAGTAGGTAGCCAGGGGTGATCAAGTGACCAGGATGAGTCAGGATGGAGCCAGGGGTAAGGGGGAGCAGATGTGAACTACTGATGAACCAGTGGAGAAGATTGTTTACTCAAATTACAAGGAAGTTAATCTTTAAAATAGAGATTTAAAGAATAAGAGAGCTGAACGTACTGACATACTGATTCTCTGAAGAGAAACTTGGGGTTCACTATAACATATGACTTTTGATCTGCTTTAAAAATAAATAGAAAAGGAATCCACCAAAGGAAGTCAAGTTCTAGGCATTGTAAACCAAAAATAAAATTCTAAGTCTCTCAACCAAATGAATGGATCCTCTCCTCAGCCAATGGATTCCAAAGAAACCTGAGAAACTAGTTTGGGCCACAAAGTGGAAGACAGTGTTGGACATGCCTCATTATACCTCCTCTGTTTTGGAGTTTAGACACATTTGACTAGCATTCATGTTAAAATAGAGATCTTAAGACTGACAAAACAGACTCTGTAGCAATGAGATACTAAATTCCAATCTGACTGTAGTATCACATGACAGATAGCAAGTCCTAAAGGAAATCTAAGTATTTTACCCCAAAATATATTTATTTGACCTATTTTGAAATGGTACTGTAAAGTTGTCTCTTGTGGGTGAAATTTACATTCTATTGAGAACCCTCTTCTGTTCCAGGTCTTTTTCTGATACTGAAGACATTGGCTGAGAGTCTAGTACCTTTTATGGATCTGAATAGGAAATATTTGCTGTCTATTGTCTCTGGGGGCAGCCACCTATGAGGCTTCATCTACGTAATAAGAACTCTAGTCTCTACAGCTTTTTTTTTTAAATTGTAACCCAAACTCCCCTTTCTATTGATTCCAGGCTTTTAAATAATAGAACTCTTTCAACCAATTGATGACTATAAAATCTTTGAATCCATCTATGACATGTAAGTTCCTGCTTCGAGGTGCCCTGCCTTTTCCAGACCAAACCAATGTGTATACCTCATGTGTATTGATTGATGTCATATGTCTTCCTAAAACATACAAAACCAGGCTGTAACCCAATCTCTTTGGGTACATGTTCTAGGACCTTCTAAGACTGTGTTATGGGCCTGTCCTTAACCTTGGCAACATAAACTTCTAAATTTATTAAGACTTATCTCAGATACTTTTTGATTTACAGCATACACATACCCATACACACACACACACACACACACACACACACACACACACATACTCTAAGTAAATGTGAACAAAAGTAAAGGCTTATAATATCAATATCAAAGAAAGTTACATATGATAACTTTATATTGATGAGGTTTTAAATTCACAATGGAGTTATAGGTGCCATGTATCTTTATGCTTCTAAAAATATTGTATAAAATATATAAAGCAAAAATATTCAGTTATACAAGAAAAAAATACAAAATAATGTTGCAATACTTTTATTTTTTCAACCTTTGACAGACCAAGCAGACAAAATATAAGTAAGGATATTGAGAATATTTCTTTACATGTCTTATACAATATGCACTATCTAGTACTCTATATAATAAGAATACAGTAGTATATTATATACTATTGTATTCTATACAATATATAATTTTCATGATGAATTGATGCCTTATAAGTCTATCTGAATGAATGAATTGATGTCTGATAAGCATATAAGTCTATCTGAATAAATTCCTGAAACTAAAAACCATGTAAACCATGCAATTTAAATACAACACTGTAAGACCAGAAGTAAACAAAAAAGTAAGAGTCTCAAACATAATTCATATATTAAAAGTCTTTCAGCATTCCACTCTGGAATAGTGATGTAAGCTCTCACAGACCAACCCACAACTGATAACAAATATCAACTCTGCACAAAATATTTTAAAAATGAAATACCATCTAATATTCTGAAGAGTAAACCAAAGCAGATGATAGGGGAGAGGAGTCTAAACTTGGAGAAGAGGCAGGCACAGAAGTGGTTTTCTCATATTTGCAACTTTACCTTGAAAGCAGACCATAGCTCTGGAGGCTATAACTCTGATAGAATCTCTTTGCCAGAGGCTTGAGATTTGGGCAGACATGGCCAACCTCCAGACCAGCTAGGGGAGTTTGGAGAAGAGAAAGCAGGAGGAAGGGCTCTGCTAACTCAGTGTGTGGATATTGTACTTATCTTAGAATGAGCCTGATATGCATGAGGCAGAGGATGAATTTAAAATGAAGCCAGATGGTAAAAGTATGCATTTTCTCCATTAAGTTGTTTAGGCTCAGAAATAGAATAGGCAGATAATCAGGCTATAAGAGATTACAACCAATATTACTTGATGAATGAATACATGAGATTGATGGCAGAAGAGAGTCTAAGACAATTCCTAGGATTTGCTTTGTATGGACAGTTGTGTGGAGATGACCACAATTTCGTTTGGGGAAGTGTTAGGCTTGAGATGCCTATGAGATAGGTAAGTGACACTTGATTTCTAATACTGGCATTTCATGAGAAAGACCACCAGAAGTATAAATTTGGGAGTCACTAGGTGTAAAATATCATTGAAAATATGGGAAAGCAGAAAAATTTCCCTGGGAGAGAGTCCTATATTAGTAAGCATCCTTATTGAGAATCTAAAGTATTGTAACTATGTTCATTCATGTAGTCACTCATGCATTCACTCTAGTAAGTGTACTTCTTATAATCTAAGCACTGTACTGGGTGCTAAATATACAATTGTCAACTTTTAGTCAAATGTATTTCACACCCCCAACTAAGTTTGGGGAATGTTTAGTTAACAAACAGATTTCTACAATCAGAATTGCTCTGTTCCTTTCTTTCTTTCTTTATGATTGCTACATAAAAAGTTAATACATAGTGACTTAAAAGAATGCTACACTTTTATTATCTTAAAATGTCTGTGGGTCAGGGATATGAACATATCATAGCTGGGCCCTCTGGTCAGAATCTCACAAAGCTACAACCAAGTTATTAGTGAGGCTGCATTCTCATCTTGAGGGTTAATGGAGAGGAATCAATTTCTAAGCAAACTCAGGTTGTTGGCAGCTTTTTCTTCTCTGCAGTTGTAGAACTAAGGAGTTGGCTACTTACTGGCTCTTACATGGAAGATGCCTTCAATTTCCAGAGGCTACCTGCAATTCCGAAAATCTGCCTGCAGTTTCTAAGGGCTGGCTGCAGTTCCTTGGCACTTAGCTTTTCAAGTGTGTCTGCTTAATTTTTCAAGACAACAGGGAGAATCTCTAGAGAGTGGCTAGTAAGGTAGAATCTTAGACAATGTTATATAATCATGGAAGTGACATGCTATCACTTTTCTCATATTTTATTGGTTAGAAGCAGGTCAGAGTGATGAGAATAATAAGTTCCTCTTCAAACTTCCCAGTGCTTTCTTGTTTTTTCTTGTCATGTAAACAGCCCTTCCCTCCTTTGCTGCACCCAGACATGCTTTGTACTTGTTCTGTAAACATCCATTCCCATCTTAGTGATGGACAGCCTCTCCCTTCCTGCCTAATTAGCCATATTCAGTTTCAAATACTAGCCAATTGGATCAGCTTAGACTGTGCAGTCTGGCTCCAGTCAATGGGAAAAGACACAGAAACACAAACTGTGTTGGGGATAAAACCCCTACTCTACCCTGCTCAGTGTGTTCCTCCAATTGCATCAGATGCAGGCAGCACCCTTCTGCAGAAGTAAATTTGCCTTGCTGAGAAATCTTTTGTTTGAGTGCTCATTTTCTTGGCAACTCAGAGTTCTTATTTCCAACAACAGGTCCCGCTCATACTCAACAGGAAGAGACACAAGGCCATGAACAACAGGAGACAGAGCTTATGGGGGGTGCCTTTGAGTCTGTCCACCCAAGTTCCTTTAGATACCATTGTACATAGCCGTAAGAAAAATGTATACAGCATACATTATGTCCCAATGTGATTGAAAATACTGGTGTTTCAAAAAAACACATTCTGAGAAATGCTAACCCAGGAGAAAGTAAGCCACATGTACCACAAATACATTTGAATTCCTCTTCATTTTCATCTGCCTTTCCTTCCCTCCTGCTATTCCTCTATACACGCAGAAATCTTATTAAAGTAGCTTTATTAAAGGTCAAAACATACTAAGTCAAATATCATTATAAAAAAATTTGTTTTTCCAGCTGCTCAGTGGAATCATTCCTTCTTACCACTATAATTGAGTTTATTTCAAGTTTTTTGATGTTATTATTACATTAAGAAAAAGAACTTCAGTTTTATGGGCTTGTCTTCTGTTCTACTTTTTCATAAAGGCTATTTCATTATGAACTGGTAAGATTTGTATTCCAATAAGTCTGATTTTTTTTCCTGAAATTCTGACCACAGCTTTCCTCTAGAGCTCAGGCAGACACCCTGGACCAGTCGAAGGAATATATACCATGCTGTTCTCCGCTTTTCTAGAAGCACTAATCCTTGTTCTTCCTTCCCAATGAATCAGTTTATATTGATAGACACATACAGGACTCTGGCTCAATTGCTCAATCTTCTTAACAAACCACTCAGAGAGTTTAAGGATGACTTTAGGCTCAGCTAATATCTGCACTGTACTCTTCCACCACCTTTGACAACCTTGACGTTTCTAATGAGAATATCTCTTCTGCGGAGATTTGGAGACTCCATATTAAGCCACGATAGATACCAACTAAGGAAGAAGAAATGGCCCAAAGTTCCAAAGAGTTTGGAAGATGTGTTGGGAATGGTAGCTTATACAGTAAAACCAGTGTTATATTGGAGGTGGGGGGCAGGCATGGCATTAAGAGGACTCTGATAAATCTCTCCTTTCCCATTTCAGTAAGGTAGAATTTGATAATTTTCAAATTATTTGCAGTCATAAGGTTCAGAAAATTTTCCCTCAGTCCAAATTGCCTAAGGGACAATTTGGAAAATGAACTAGACCACCTTTTCCTCACAGTCAAAGCAGCACAAGAGAATGTAAGATTTAGAATGTTGTTAGAGGGTGTCCAAATAGAAATTTCAGTAGACAAAGTTAAACAGGCAAGGATGACTTTATGCAGCCTACTGCAATAGGAGAGAGGGACAACTCAACTCCACTAAAACAAAAGTTAGAGGGGTTTTAAGCACAGGGTGAGCTGGTGAAAAAGTCCTGAGGGACAACTATTGCCCTATTCTAAAATATTAGCTGGGAGGTTGATCAATGGGAAGTGTTGAGCACATTGAGTTATTCCTAAATTTGCTAATGTTTTTCTCTATGATTAGGCCATCTGTGTTTGCTAATTGCTGCTTATTGAAATTAGGCTTCCACCCTTATGGAGACTTGGGAGATAGGGGTGTAGTGCACTGTCTATTCATGTTTACATATCAAAGAGATGGTACTTAGGTCTTTCAAAAAGACATTTCTGGGTTGTAAAACTGCCAAGAGGCTATTAAAAAGATTTACATCTCAAAGGGACAGAAAGAATTTACAATCACAAAGTTTTCTAAAGTAAATGCTCTAAAAAAAATGGAGGTCAGGGCCTATAGTCAGAAAAACTCTTCTCTGACCTTGAAGTCAAGCTAAGGAAAATGTTAACTCTTGGTTAATGGTATGTTGGCTAGGACGTGCACAAATAAAAGATCCTGACCCCAATCAGAGGAATCTTTCCCCACCACCTCCCACAAGGAGGAGTCATAAAATAAAGCAAAACAGCCTAATTTAGCTGGGACTTTCCCCTACATCGTAATGCAGAACATAGATAAAGTAGCCTAGAGCATAAGGCATCACTTCTTCCCTTAAGCCTAAACCCAGCTTTCCACACTCCAGCAAGGAAAGGAGAAACTGGTGAGAAGCGAATGGTGGTGAGATGGCTAAATGATCTATTATTCTATCAGAAGATGTGTAGGTTAGAGCAGAGACAAAATTGAGAGAAAGTCACATGCCTGCTTTATTAATAACTCTGTTTATTAACATATATGCATTAATCCAGCCTTGTGTTAATAACTCTTCTTTGATAGGGAAGGCATGAAAGGAAGTGGAAGGAGAGTAATAAAGGAATCTCAAGATCTTGTCATATGTAGTACATAATTTTATTTCTGCATGTGTTAAGCCATTCTTGCATTGCTCTAAAGAAATTTTAGGACAGAAGAGGATTGAGGAGTAAGTATCTCACATGGAAGACCAGGAGCAACAGGCAGGGAGATGTTTACTTTTACACAACCGGATCTTGTGAGAACTCACTATGGTGTGGACAGCACCAAGCCTTGAGGAATCCATCCCCATATTCTAATCACCTCCAACCATGCCCCACCTTCAATACTGGGTATTATATCTCATCATGAGATTTGGAGGGGAAACCAAGCTATGTCACTGCAGCTAAAAACAATAATTAGGAAAGATGAGGCTGAAAGAAAAATCTAGAAAAATTTTCAGTTCTAACACATCATACTAGCTATATATCTAGATCTATATATTTGTCGATGTCTATCTCCTTTCATTGTGGTTTTGAATTTCATTCTGATTAATAGTATTTAAAATAAATGACCTATGGCTCACACTCCATATATTACTGAAGTTTTGAGATTTTGCTGATTTTGTAGGAATATAAATTAATGGAAATTATTACATGGTTTGACCAACCATCAAGATCAGAAAAACGTAGCAAACTCTTTTGAGCATTGAAACTAGCACAGACGTGCAGCATCTGACAGCATCTGTTCAGAAATTTTGCTGAAATTATTAATTCTTTTTTCCCAGTAATTTTTTTTAATCTGATTTTTCTTGTAAGACAGCTGGCTATTCAAATAATAACAGAATAACAGCTGAGCATCTAAGCATAGTTTCCAGGATCTGTGGCAGCTGAGTGAGATCGAGTTGAAATCATATTAGATGTGTGAGTCATCAATTTGAAATTTGTAATATTAAAGCAGAAGACCTTGGTTGATAGAAAACTGGAAACAGATGTTGCAATAGCAATCAACTCGTGGATAATATTCTGGGTAAATTTAGCATGCTTTACACAGGTTTCAAAATGCTCTTTAAATTGAATTTGGTATAAAAGGAAAGATTGAAGCCTTGGATTATAGTATTGGGATAAACACTAATCTCCCAATAGCAAAAGACATTTTTTGCCAATATCTTAAGGCATAGTTTTTTGGAAATGTGTTAATTCCTTTGTTCTTCTTCTTCTTTTTTTCTTTTTTTCTATTGTCTCTTTATTTAGCAATTAAAAATTATATATCAGCCATAATTTATTACACTAAAGTAAAGCAAAATGCTGTCCAAGATCCAATACTTTTTAAAATTATCTCATTTAGGACAAGTACAGTGGCTCATGCCTGTAATTCCAGCACTTTGGGAGGCCAAGGCAGGTGGATCATGAGGTCAGGAGATCAAGACCATCCTGGTCAACATGGCGAAACCCCGTCTCTACTAAAAATACAAAAAAATTATCTGGATGCGACAGCACATGCTTGTAGTCCCAGCTACTTGGGAGGCTGAGGCAGGAGAATTGGTTGTCACCCAGCCTGTGTGACAGAGTGAGACTGTCCCCCCAAAAAATTACCTATTTAATTTTATTTATAGAACTTATCTCTATTTTTTTAAAGAATACAACATACTGACTATAGGTAGCATTTTGTACAGTAGATCTCTTGGAGTTACTCTTTTTAGGTAGCTTAAATTTTGTGTCATCTACTAACATCTACCCAGTCCCTACAACCACCATCCTCTGGTGACACCCATCTACTTCTATTAATTCAATGTCTTTAGATTCTACATGTAAGTCAGATCATATAGTATTTGTCTTTCTGTGCCTGGCTTGTCTTACTTAACATAATGTCATCCAGGTTCACTGATGTTGTTGCACATGTTTAAATAATGTTCCATACATACCACATTTACTTTATCCATTTATCTGTTGATGGATATTCAGATTAACTCCATACTTAGTCTATTGTGAATAGTACTACAAGACATATACCCATGCAGATATCTTTTTGACATACTAATTTCATTCCTTTGGATATATTCCAGTAGTGTGATTGCTGGATCATATGATACCCATATTTTTAATATCTTGAGGAATCTCCATGAAGTTTTCTGTAATGACCATACTAATTGACATTCCCACCAGCAGTATGCAAGAGTTCCCCTTTCTCCACATCTGCATCAAAACTTACCATGCCTTTTATTTTAATAATAGCCATTCTAATAGTGTGAGGTGATTGATATCTTAATGCAGTTTCCTTTTTTTGAAGAAAGTGTATTTCCTTGAAAATTAGTCATGCTGGGTATTTCTTTGAGATGGAGTTTCGCTCTTGTTACCCAGGCTGGAGTGCAATGGCACGATCTCGGCTCACTGCAGCCTCCGCCTCCTGGGTTCAGGCAATTCTCCTGCCTCAGCCTCCCGAGTAGCTGGGATTACAGGCACTCGCCACCATGCCCAGCTAATTTTTTGTATTTTTAGTAAAGATGGTGTTTCACCATGTTGATCAGGATGGTCTCAATCTCTTGACCTTGTGATCCACCCGCCTCGGCCTCCCATAGTGCTGGGATTACAGGCGTGAGCCACTGCGCCGACCTGGGTATTTCTTTAATATATATTGGCTGTTTGTATGTCTTCTTGAAAGGTCTATTCAGTTTTTTGTGGGTGTGCTTATTTTAAAATCAAATTATTTGGGGTTTTTGCTATTATATTGTCTGTTTCATACATACATATATACATACATATATATATATATAATTTACACCTCTTTTCAGATGTATGATTTGTGAATATTTTATTTTATTCCATAGATTATCTGTTCATTCTGGAGGTTGTTTCCTTTGCTGTGTGGAAGTTTTTCAGTTTGATATAATCCCATTTGTCAATTTTGCTTCTGCTACCTATGCTTTTGGGGTCATTATATTAAAAAAAAATCATTGATCAGGCTAATGTGATGGAGGTTTTTCCCATGTTTTCTTCTACTAGTCTTACAGTTTTAGGTCTTATATTTAAGTCTTTTATTCATTTTGTGTTTATATTCTTAGGCATGTGGATAGCTGGTTTCTCAAGACCATTTCTTTAAAATACTATTATTTCCCCAAGTGTCTTTTTGGCACCACTGTCAAAAATCACTTGACTGTAAATGCATGGATTTATTTCTGGGTTCTCTATTCTATTCCATTGGCCTACGTGTCTGCCTTTATGCTAGGAACATGCTATTTTTTTAAAATTATACCTTCATAATATATTTAAGAAGTCAGGTAGTGTGATGCCTTCAACTTTTTTCTTTTTATTCAGGATGGCTTTGGCTATTCAGGGTCTTTTGTGATTCATACAAATTTTGATCTTTAAGAAAAAAATCTCTGTGGGCTGGACATGGTGGCTCATGCCTGTTATGCCAGCAATTTAGGAGGCCAATTCAGGTGGATCACTTGAGATCAGGAGTTCAAGACCAGCCTAGCCGCCATGGTGAAACCCTGTCTCTACTAAAAATACAAAACTTAGCTTGGCCTGGTGGCACATGTTTGCTGTTCCAGCTACTTAGGAGGCTGAGGTACAAGAATCACTTGACTCCAGGAGGCAGAGGTTGCAGCCAGCTGAGATTGCACCACTGTCCCCCAGCCTGAGTGACACAGTGAGACTCCATCTCAAAAAAAAAAAAAACTCTGTGAAAAATGTCACTGGAATTTTTATACGGTTTGAATTGAACATTTAGATTACTTTGAATACTATGGATATTTTAATAATATTGATTCTTCCAATTCATGAAATTGAGATATCTTTCCATTTATTCATGTCTTCAATTTTTTTCATTAATGCTGTGTAGCTTTCTATATACAGGTATTTCACCTCCTTGGGGAAAATATAATCCTAAGCATTTCTTTGGTAGCTATTGTAAATGGCTTTTTAAGAAATATAGTTTAGTGTATAAAAATGCTACTAATCTTTCTATGTTGATTTTCTATTATGTGATTTTAATAAATTTGTTTACTAGTTCTAACAATTTTGTTGCAGTTTTTAGGGTTTTCTATATAGAAAATTACATCATCTACAAACAGGGACAATTTAACTTCTTCCTTTCCAAGTCAGACGCCCTTATTTTTCCTCTTGTCCAATTGCTCTGGCTTCCAGTACTATTTTGATTAAAAGTTATGAGAGTGGGGACTTTGTCTCATTCCTGATCTAAGAGGAAAACTTTAACTTTTCACCATTGAGTATGATGTCAGCTGTCGGTTTGCCATACATGGCCTTTATTGTGCTGAAGCAAGTTGCTTCTATACTTAATTCGGTGAAAGCTTTTTATCATAAAAGGATTTTCAATTTTGGCAAAGCTTTTTCTGCATCTATTGAGATAATTGTATTGTTTTTCTTCTTCATTCTATTACTGTAATGTATCACATTTATAGATTTACATATGTTGAAATATCTTTGTATTACTAGAATAAATCCCACTTGATATTGATGAATGGTTTCTTTAAGGAATTGTTGAATTCAGTTTGCTAATATTTTGTTGAGAATTTTTTCATCTGTGTTTATCTGGGATATTGGCCTGTAATTTTTATTTCTGTATTGTCCTTCTCTGACTTATTATCATGGCAATGCAGGACTCACAAAGTGAGTTTGGAAGCATTATCTCTTCTTTGATTTTTGGAAGCATTTGAGAAAAATTAGTATTAATTATTCTTTAAATGTTTAGCCGCGAAGCCCTAAGGTCCTGGGCTTCTCTTTGATGGAAGAAATTTTATTACTAATTCAATCTCCTTATTCATTATTGATCTTTTCAACTTTTCCGTTTATTAATGATGTAGTCCTGGTAGGTTGTACATGTCTAGGAATTTATCTATTTCTTCTAGATTATCCAATTTGTTAGCATATAATTGTTCACAGTAGTCTATTATGATCTTTTATATTTCTGTGGTATCAGTTATAATGTCTCCTTTTTTGTTTTTAATTTTATTTATTTGATGCTTCTTTTTTTTTCTTAGTCTCAGCTAAAGGTCTGTGAATTTTATCTTTTCAAAAACACAACCTTTAGTTTCATTGATCTTCATATTGTTTTTATAGTTTCTATTTTATTTATTCATGCTCTAATATTTATTATTTGTTTCTTGTACTACCTTTAGGTGTTTTCCCTCCTAATCTTTCCACTTTTTTGATATAGGTTTTTATTTGTATGTACTTCCCTCTGAAACTTTTTTTTTGGCCACATTTCATAAATTTTGGTATATTGTGTTTATATTTTCATTTTTTAAATATATTGTTAATTTCATTTTTAACTTTTTCATTAATCATTGGTAGTTCAAAAGCATACAGTTTAATTTTCACATACCTGTAAATTTTCTGAAATCTCCTCCTGTCACTCATTTGTAGTTTCATACCATTGTGGTTAGAAATATACTTGATATTAGCTCAGTCTTCTTAAATTTGTTCAGACTTGTTTTGTGACCTAACATATGACCTATCCTCAGAAAAGTTCTGGGACTATGAAGAAGAAAGCGTATCTGCTGCTGTTGGATGGAATAATTATACATGTCTATTAGATTTATCTGGTTTAAAGTGTAGTGTAAGTCTTATGTTTTCTTAATGATTCTCTGTTTGGATCATCTGTCCATTGCTGTATGTGGGATATTGAAGTCTGGTATTATTATTGCATTGCAGTTGATCTCTGTATACAAATGTATGAATATTTGATTTATATATTTAAGTGTTCTGATATTGGATGTATAAATATTTGTAATTGTTATATCCTCTTTAAGAATTCATCTTTTTATCATTATATAATGCTCTTCTTTGTCTTTCTTTACAGTTTTTTATTTAAAGAGTATTTTATGTGATATAAGTGTAGCTCCTACTGTTCTTTTGGTTTTCATTTACCTGGAATATATCATTCTATCCTTTTACTTTCAGTCTGTGTGCCCTTAAACATGAAATCAGTCTCTTGTAAGCTTCATATAGTTGGGTCTTTTCTCTCTTTTTCCATTCAGCCACTCTATGTCTTTTGGTTAGACAATTTAGTTCATTTACATTTAAGGTAGTTTTTTATAGGTAAAGACTTACTACTGCCATTTTGTTAATTATTCTCTAGTTATTTTGTAAATAGTTTCTTCCCTTTTCCTGTTCTTGCTGTCTTTCTTTATGATTAGGTGATTTTCTCTAGTGGTATGTTTTGATTCTTTACTTTTGTCTTTGTGTATCTATTATAGGTTTTAATGTGTGATTAAGGTGAGCCTTGCATGAAACATAGTAATAACAGTCTATTTTACCTCATAACTTAGCTTTGATTGTATTTTTAAAACTCAGTATTTTTACCCAACTTTATTCCACATTTTATGTATTTGATGTCACAATTTACATGGGGAATCCCTTAACAAATTATTACCACTATCATTACTTTTAATAGTTTGTCTTTTAACCTTCATACTATAAAGATAAGTGATTTACACACCACCAGTACAGGATTAGAGTCTTCTGAATTTGACTGTGTATTTACTTTCATTAGGCTTATATTTTTATATGTTTTCTTGTTACTAATTAACATCCTTTTCTTTCAGCTTGAAAAATCCCTCTTAGCATTTATTCTATGACGGGTCTAGTGGTGACATACTCTAAGCTTTTGTCTGTTTAGGAAAGTATTTATATCACCCTCATTTCTAAATGTTGCAGATAAAAGTGCTCAGTGCTGTAAAGTGGAACTAACACTCCTGCAAAACTCTTCTCAGCAAGGCAATTTACTTCTATAGAAGGGTATCTCTTGCATACAAGGCAGAGGTAAGGGAGAGCATGCAGAACAAAGGAGAGTAGCAGTTTTATTTTTTAATGTACACTTTGTTCCTGTGTCTTCCCACTGTGGGCTGGGGTCAAACTGCACAATCTAGGCTAATTCCAATTGGCTACTGTTGACATCATCAAGGGGGTAAGGGTGGGTTTTTGATGGGAAGGACAGTTACCATCATGGGAAGGTGATGGGAAAAGCTTGGTCCTGTTTGGTTACAGCAGAGATAGGAAGGGCTGATAGATGAAAGGGTAAGACTACTTTTTAGAATAGAACAAAGAACTGGAAAATGAAACCCTTTGAAGGGGAACTGTTTGTTCTTAACAACATAAAATATATATTTGCTAGATACAGTATTGGTTGGTGTTTTTTTTCTTTTAGTACTTCACATATATAACTCTCCCTTGGCCTATAAGTTCTCTTATAAGATATATGCTTCTATGTTTATTGAACTTGCTCATATGTATTTTTTTCTCTTACTACTTTCAGGATATTCTCTCTGTTATTGATATTTGGCAGTTTGATTATTAAATGTGTTGTCATCTTATTTGGATTGAATTAGATTGGAGATCTTTGACCTTCCTATACCTGGAATTTGTAACTTTGCCAAGATTCAGAATGTTTTATGTAGAAAATTCTTTCTTTAAAAAGCTCTGTTTTTCTCTTTCCTTTTGAACTCCTATAATTGAAATATTTGCTCTTTTGATTATATCTCATAATTCTTTTGAGTTTTCTTCATTCCTTTTTTTTTTCTCCTCTTTATATTTTCAAATAGTTGTCAGCTTTGTTCTTCTGCTTTATTTATTCTGCTGTTGATGCTCTCTATTGCACTTTCATTTTGTTCATTGTATGTTTTAGCTCCAGAATATCTCTGTGTGTGTGTGTGTGTGTGTGTGTGTGTGTGTGTGTGTGTGTGTGTGTAATTTTAGTTGCTCCGTTAAATTTCTAGTTTTGGTCATTTATTGTGTTACTGGTTTTTTAAAAAATCTTTTCTTAGTATTTTATTGAAGTTCACAATTCTTCAAAGTAATTATTTTTAATGATTTTTGTCAGATACTTCACATTTCACCATTTCTTTAGGATCAGTTAGGTACTTTATTTCGTGTGAAATCACTTTGGTGGTTTCATATTTTTCTGATTGCTCTTGATCCTTGTGCCTTTGTCTTAATGTCTGCACATTTGAAATATCAGCTACTTATTGCAGTCTTTGTACACTTGCTTTCAGTGGGAAAGCCCTTCACCATTCGCCCATCCAGACATTCTGGGTAGGCTGTTTAACATGATCTGTGGAAAAGCTTGCTTTTGGAGTTCTTGAGCACGTTGACTGGTGATGTGTTCAGCAGGTGAGTAGGCCTGAGTCCACAGGGCTTGGCCTAGAGCTCAGATGCCCTAGGGTAAACTTGTGGATTGGTCCACAGCAGTAGTAATGGAGGCTATATCAGTGGAAGCTGGCTGGAAACCTAGTACTCCAGGAGCTAACCTGGTGCTGGGAGTGCTTTGAGCCTGAGTCTGTAGGAGTCAGCCACATGCTGGAATGTTCTACGAACCAGAGGTCAGTGGGAGAGACCTAGAACCTGAGTCCACTGGGTTCTGGGTTCATGGGAGCTGACCTGGAGGCTCAGTTTCAGGGGTAGTCCTGAAGCAACAGTCTATGAAGCCTACCCTGGCACCAGTGTCTACTGGGGTGGACCTGTGCCCTGGTTCTGCTGGAGCAGACATTGCTCTTGGAGTCGCTGAAATTTGGGTTTCAGTGGGACTGACCTGTATCCTGGGCTGGCATGGTGCACTGGGGCTAGTGTGGAACCTGGGTCCATCCAGCATGCTCTTGACTCTAGGTTCATGAGTGACGGCCTGGTGTCTGGAGCCAGGAAAGCTTTCCTGGAGACTGGGGTTGTAGAAAACATCCTGAGACAGTAGGGGCCAGCCCTGATATAGGGACAGACCCAAGGTCCTGAGTTAATGAGAGCTGGCTCAATTCTCGGCCCGCCTTGGAAGGACATTGACTCTGGGTCTGATGGATGGTGAAGTGTCAGGGGCTGGCTAAAGGATAGGTCTACAGGGACTTGCCTGTCACTGGGCAGGCCTGGAGCCTATGTCCATGGATGCTAATCTGGTGCCTGAGGGTATGGGTGCTAACCTAGTGCTGGAGCTATGTCAGATGACCTGGCTCTGGGATTCTCTGAAAACTAGGGCAGGCCTAGAGCCTGAATGTGAGGATTGGGAAGGTCTGGGGCAGGCTTGGCACTGGGGCTGGTCTGAATGCTGGCTTTGACTTGGTGGTAGAAGGCTAGGAGACTGAGTCTGTCAGGTGAGCCTGGGATCTGGAGCTGCATGGTCTGGCCTAGTGCTGGGGCAGGCCTGGAGGCTCAGTCCATGGGTACCAGTCTGATATTTGGGGCCACAGGTATTCTTGGTACTGAGTTTTACTTAAGTGAGCTTGTTAGTGGGGTCTGAGGCAAAATCCAATGCTTTAAATTCCTCTCCTACCCACAAGTGGGGGGTGGTTTCTCTCCACCCTGTTCTGTCTGTGGTTGAGTGAGGAGTGATATGGATTAGTTAAAACTTCTTTCTACCCTCTTCAATAAATTTTTTCTTATTTCACTGGGGCAACCATGTGCTTGTAATTTTGTATCTAGTTTCCTTAACTCTTATGAAGTTTTTCAAATATGGATATTTGTTTAAATTGATGTTTGTTCTGAGGTCAAGTGCTGGAAAGCCTATTCTACCATCTTGCTGACATTTGCTGGATGTGTTTTATTTCAATTTGGTTGATATATTCTGAATAATCTTATAACATGAAGTTAAGTGAACAGGCTATGGAGAAAAATGGCCTGGACTCAAATACCACCTTCTTCTCTTGTAATGTGTTCAAAGGCAAGGTATTTAACCTTTCTGTGCCTTTTAATGGGAATATACAACTGTGCAAGAGCATTAAGACCTGCACAGTGCTAAGCAGAGATCAAGTGCTAAGTCAGTATTTATTATTATTTATAGTCTGCAGTAATAAGAACTCCACAAATCCATTATGAAAAATATTTGACCTCATTTTTCAATGTTGTTTGACTTTGCTTCTTGCAAATCAGAAAAAAAAGTTTTTATGCTTATTTAATATGTTTATATGTCTGTACTTTTTTTTCAGCTTGTCACTAATTGGTCATTTTAATAATATTTGTATTGTTAATGACCATCATGGCCAATTGCTCAGCTATAGTTGGGCAAAGCTATAGAGACACACCATTTTCATGTTAATTATCTGAATTCAGGTTTAATCCTGATAAACATAATTTTCAATCTTTATTGAAACTTTTATTACTTTTAAGAATTTCCTGGTTGACATAAAAGTAGTTCTACATTGGTAGAATATACTAATAGTTTTTGGTTCATGTTATAACTCTTTTTATTTATTTTACTGGCAAGAGCATTTTCAAATTCAAATATATCACTGTGTCTTGATCTATAAAATGTTTGAAAGATGGAGACCTTACAAAATCTTGAGACAGAGGTTATTTGTCTGACTATTAATCAAGGATATAGACTGGATCGCTGGGCTGCTTCTTAGCTCTTACTGAGTTGTTTTCATAACTTAGAGTCATTATTTTACTTAAAATAATTTTCTAGAATATTGTAAACAACTATATTTAATATAAGCATTAAATATCATATCCAAAACAGAAGGGAACATAAAACTTTTTGGCCACATTTGATAGTAGATCCTAAACCACCATATTTTTTTCCCAAATGATGTAACTATGATAACATGTATTTTATAATAGGTTTGTTTGTCCCAGTTCTTTAATTCACTAATATAAAATGTATTTTAACCTTCTTTTTCAGTTCTGTCATTCTGCAACTGTTCTTTATACCAACCCATAAACTGTCATTAAGTGCAAAAGCTAATATACAACCTCTTTTAGTTTATTAATTTTAAAAATTAAACAAGAATTAGTTCAAAACTAAATAAAATATAGGACTGCTACCTGAAATTAACACCACCACAACAAAAGAGAACTAGGCCATATTGGGGTGGAAATTGGGTTCTCAGTCCTTCCTGCTTTTTATGGAAATAGTCTTGAATCATAGGAGCAGAACTGCAGCACTAAATATAGCAATCTATGATTCCATCCTTTGGCCATAGCTGATAATAAAAAGTAAGTTTTATAAACAATATATTACTATTTAAAAAAAATTTTTAAATCTTGAGATAAATGAAAATACACAACATATCAAAACTTATAGGCAGCACAACTCTAAAGATATCATTTACATCATAGTCTATGTGAATAAAGTCTGTGTGGATTGTGCAGTGAACTATGGCCAAAGGATGCAATCATAGCTGATTGACTTGGGGATACATCCCTGACCTTTCCTGGGCTGATAATATTCCCTTTCTGTAAAGGTAGAAACTTAGAGTGAAGAGACTCATACACTGGAATCATTTAGAGTTGAATCATGTAAATGTCACAGGCTGATAGAGAAAGAATAAAATTCCACCCTCTCTCTACCCTTTGAGTATTCTGTTATGAGCATTGTGATCATCATGATCTATGTTCTAGTATTTCTTTGCACTATTGTGCTAGGAGCTGTGCTAAGTCATTACTGAGCATTGAGTCATTTACTTCTTTCAACAACCCAATGAAGTAACTGCACACCTTCTGTATATTATATGTACAAGGAAACCTGTTTAGCCAGGTTAAATAAATGGTCACATATTCTACAACTAGTAAATGATGGAAACACCGAACAAATCCAGAATCTATATTTTACCTATTTTATCACATCTTCTCCTTTGACAAATATGAATTAGATGACTGCTAAGTGGCAAATCAATTTAAGAGAGTAAAATCATGAACGCCTCCATGCTTGAAAATGCTTTTAGAATCCCTGAATTTTTCATCCAAGCCACTCAGTTCTAAGAAGTTCTCATGTAGATATTTAGGAAAAATGTACCAGTTTTATTCATTCAAGTATTGAATTTCCCTATGATTTGTCTGAAATCTGAAAATCAAAAAGGTAAATTTTATTTAACACACCCTTACTCTGTACTCAATGAAAGATATTTTCCTTAATCCTAAACCACAAGACAGATAGAAAAGAACAGAAACCAGTCTGAGGATAAAGTTTAGATGCATGGTGACAAATTAGACACAGATTGTAACAACATCCTTCAGAAAAACACGAGGCACACTGAAAATTGCTACAGCCCATCTCAGTGGGAAAAAAAATAACAAAGTGTTAGTCTTGTAAAATGTGATAATCCATATGTTAACTATAATTTCAATACTTTATATGAGTTATTTAAAAATACCTGTGATACCATAATGTATGTCACAAAGCCAATGAACAGCTAAAATTGAAGTTAGTGCAATGTCCTTAGCATATTAGGACTTGAAAGCAAAGAATTGAAGGAACATAATATGCTTTAGTTTTTGGTCACTGACATTTGTTAGCTGTTAGAAGAAAATTGCTTGTGATGAATGCTAGTAAGTACAAATGAGCACCGGTTACTGTGATAATTTTCTCAGCTATTTATGTTATCATTCTAATTTCAGCAACCATTCCTAATACTTGAAACATTTAGACAAGAAAATTATAAGCGTAAATGTATTAGAAAGTAATAGCAGAAGAAAATTAATGGTCTTAAAGCATTTGCTCATTCAGCAATAGCCAAGTTAAAGCTGACAAAGCAAAGCACGAGGCAGTGGTAGTTTACATATATGTATGTATGTATCTTTTCAACTTTATCTTTTCAGTTTATACATTAAATGGTGGCTGACACAGCAACCATGCATCTGATTCAAATGATTTATGCAAACAATCTATGGTACAAATATAAATACAATTATGTTAAACTCATTTTTATAAATGTAAGTTTACTATATTCAGAATTTGTCTATTCAATGGGCACAGGACAATATATGAATTAAGTTCCTTATCCCAAGGAACAAATCTTGTTACAGATATTAGTATCCCCATCTGGCAGATAAAAATTAAGATAGTTGCTTATTGGTGGAAACAAAATAAGGTTAAATGCTTTATCTCAGGATTACCAACTTGGTATTCTGAATAAATGAGAAGGGACCCAAATATTTAATCTTCCACATAATTATTTCTCTTTGCTCAATTTTATCTATATGTTTGGCTCATACTTTTTAAAATGTTTAATGAAAAATAAAAAAGCAGAAAAGAAAATATAATAAAAGAAGAAAAAATAGGAAGAGAAAATGAAAAGGTAAAAAGTTATAAAGAACATTCATATAAAGCCATATGTTAATAAAATAAAACATAACCTTTACTTGGAAAACAGGTGAATAATCAATAAATAATAATATGCCCTCAATAAGCATTGTTTGTTTGTCATGGAATTAAATAACCTTAAATACCAATCAACACCATTACTTATATTTTCTATCATCATATTTGACATTAAATTTAATGATTTTACATAAACATTAAGCAAAGAAGTATATAGATGGAAGATTTTGAATGCAGAAAACAAAGTCTTAACATGTTAACCACAGTAGTTCAAAACTGTGATAAAACACTTTACTTAAAGGAAAAAAAAACACATTATGATCCAGACACATTATCAAATCACCCAAGGGGAACATACTAAGAAAGAAACATGGTTTCCCCTTCTTCTCTGAACATTGTAGAATTAAGTTATTGTCGACTATGAATGAATTTGTAGCCCATAAGCTCTCAGCAGCGTAGAAGATGAGGGCTCAATAAAAAGGTACCATTCCCTTCCCAACTGGAATGTTTGGAAAATCATTAGAGGCACTCTGATTGTTTCCATTATTGGACTTGCTACTTGAACTTAGTCATAAGGCTAGGATTCCTATCCACGTATGTGGGACATTCCTATGTGATGAATCATCTCACCCCAGATTCCATAGAATCCCCATTAAGAGACATTGGAGGGGTAGCAGTTACCTGCCCCACTTAGACACAGTCTCTGTTGGATGTGTTTAGCTACAGATGATAACACTTGAGACAGTAAGTTCCGCAATTGTTTTCTTCGCTCATCAACCCAAGACCTGGCCTCAGCCAGTGCATGTACATAGTTGGTGCTCAGTAAAAGTTTCCTAATAACTTGTGCAAATAATAGTGAAATTATTTTTAACAATGAAGAGAGAGAACCAGGCTTGATGTTCAGGCTGGGCCTCTGAGTCCTTCTATTTGTAAGTGGGGTCATTAAGAACAATTATTTGCTGTATTTTAAAATTTAGTAACTTGATCTTATCAGTTCATTTAGAAATTGTAAGAATTTGCAGGAATTAATCACATTAATCAAACTCATTAACCAGAAAGTCCCAGTAGTTATTCTGCCTTTGGGTGAGTTCCAAATGAGTACATGAGACTCGGGGCTGCCATGTGCTGGTGTGCAGGTTGTTCATTGCACAATCCACACAGACTTTATTCACATAGACTATGATGTAAATGGTGTCTTTAGAGTTGTGCTGTCTGTAAGTTTTGATATGTTGTGTATTTTCATTTATCTCAAGATTAAAAAAAATTTTTAATAACAATATATTGTTTATAAAACATATTTTTATTATTGTTGTTATTTAAACTTTTATTGGAGGTTCAGGAGTACATGTGCAGGTTTGTTACATAGGTAAACTCATGTCACAGAGGCTTGTGGTATAGATTATTTCATCACCCAGGTGCCAAGCCTAATACCAAATAGTTATTTTTTCTGTTCCTGTCAACCTCCACACTCTAATAGGATCCAGTGTCTGTTATTTCTCTCTTTCCGTCCATGTTTCTCATCCTTTAGGATGAGATATACACCATCTCAATATTCTCTGTCATGTAAAATACCAAAATTTTAACTTTAGGCGGTTAGAAAAAAATATAAATATCTCTTTGTACGCCAATGTTAAAAAAAATTGCTCTGAAAATACTCTGTTAGAAAAAATATAAAATGCTCTTTTCTATTCTCTTTTGGTGTATATAAAAAATATCAATATTCTCTCTCATGTAAAATACCGAAATTCGAACTTACGGGGTTAGAAAAAAATATAAATATTATCTATGTACCCATATGTTAAAAGCAAAATTGTTCTGAAGATACTCTGTTAGAAAAAATATACAATGCCGTTTTCTACTATGTTTTGGAGTATATACACCATCTCAATATTCTCTGTCATGTAAAATACTGAAATTTTAACTTTACGCGGTTAGAAAAAAATATAAATATCTCTTTGTACACCAATGTTAATAACAAAATTGCTCTGAAGATACTCTGTTAGAAAAAATATACAATGCCTTTTTCTACTCTCTTTTGGTGTATATAAACCATATCAATATTCTCTCTCATGTAAAATACTGAAATTCTAATTTACAGGGTTAGAAAAAAAATATAAATATTATCTATGTACCCTTATGTTAAAAGCAAAATTGCTCTGAAGATACTCTGTTAGAAAAAATATACAATGCGGTTTTCTACTATGTTTTGAAGTATATACACCATCTCAATATTCTCTCTCATGTAAAATACTGAAATTATAACTTTACGCGGTCAGAAAAAATATAAATATTCACTTTGTACCCCAATGTAAAACACAAAATTGCTCTGAAGATACTCCGTTAGAAAAAATATACAATGCCTTTTTCTACTCTCTTCTCGAGTATATATTCCATCTCAATATTCTCTCATGTAAAATACCGAAATTCTAATTTTATGCGGTTAGAAAAAAATATAAATATCCTCTTTGTACCGAATGTTAAAAGCAAAAGTGCTCTGAAGACAATCTGTTAGAAAAAATATAAAATGGCCTTTTCTACTTTGTTTTAAAGTATATACACCATCTCAATATTCTCTCTCTTGCAAAAATACAGCAATTCTATTTTTACGCGGTTAAAAAAATATAAATATTCTCTTGGTACCCAATGTTAAAAATAAAATTGCTCTGAAGATACCCTGTTAGAAAAAATATACAATGCCCTTCTCTACTTTGTTTTGGAGTATATACACTATCTCAATATTCTCTCTCATGTAAAATACCGAAATTCAAACTTTAAGCGGTTAGAAAAAAATATAAATATTCTCTTTGTACCCCAGTGTTAAAAGCAAAATTGCTCTGAAGATACTCTATTAGAAAAAATATACAATGCCATTTTCTACTATGTTTTGGAGAATATACACCATCTCAATATTCTCTCTCATGTAAAATACCGAAATTCTAACTTTACGCGGTTAGAAAAAAATATAAATATTCTCTTTGTACCCCAATGTTAGAAACAAAATTTCTGTGAAGATATTTTTAGAAAAAATATACAATGCCTTTGCTACTCTCTTTTGGAGTATGTACACCATCTCAATATTCTCTCTCATATAAAATAACGAAATTCTAATTGTACGCGGTTAGAAAAAAATATAAATATTATCTATGTACGCCAATGTTAAAAGAAAAATTGCTCTGAAGATTATCTGTAAGAGAAAATGTACAATGCCCTTTTCTACTCTCTTTTGGAGTATATACACCATCTCAATATTCTCTCTCATGTAAAATACCGAAATTCTAACTTTACGCGGTTAGAAAAAAATATAAATATTCTTTGTACCCCAATGATAGAAAAAAAATTACTCTGAAGATACTCTGTTAGAAAAAAAATATACAATGCCCCTTTCTACTTTGTTTTAAAGTATATACACTGTCTCAATATTCTCTCTCTTGTGAAATATAGATGTTCAATTTTTACACAGTTAAAAAATATCAATATTCTCTTTGTACCCCAGTGTTAAAAACAAAATTGCTCTTAAAATACTCTGTTAGGAAAAATATACAATGCCCTTTTCTACCCTCTTTTGGAATATATACACCATCTCAATATTCTCTCTCACGTAAAAATACCGAAATTCTATTTTTACGTGATTAGAAAATAATATAAATATTCTCTATGTACCCCAATTTTAACAACAAAATTGCTCTGAAGATACTCTGTTAGAAAAAATATACAATGGTTTTTTCTACTCTCTTATGGAGTATATACACCATCTCAATATTCTCTTTCATGTAAAATACCGAAATTCTAACTTTATGCGGTTAGAAAAAAATATAAATATTCTCTTTGTACCCAAATGTTAAAAACAAAATTGCTCTGAAGATATTGTATAAGAAAAAATATACAATGCCCTTTTCTACTATTTTTTGGAGTATATACACCATCTCAATATTGTCTCTCATGTACAATACCGAAATTCTAACTTTACTCAGTTAAAAAAAAAAAAAAGTATTCTCTATGTAGCGTATGTTAGAAACAAAATTGCTCTGAAGATAATCTGTAAGAAAAAATATACAATGCCCCTTTATACTCTTTTTTGGAGTATATACACCATCTCAATATTCTCTCTCATGTAAAATACCGAAATTCTAATGTTTCGCGGATAGAAAAAAATATAAATATTCCCTTGGCACCCCAATGTTAAAAAAAATTGCTTTGACGATACTCTGTTAGAAAAAATATACAATGCCCTCTTCTACTTTCTTTTGGAGTATATACACCATGTCAATATTCTCTGTTATATAAAATTCCGAAATTCTAACTTTACCCGGTTAGAAAAAAATATAAATATCCTCTTTGTACATCAATGATAGAAAAAAAATTACTCTGAAGATACTCTGTCAGAAAAAATATACAATGCTTTTTTCTAATCTGTTTTATAGTATATACATGGTCTCAATACTCTCTCTCTTGGGAAATATCGAAATTCAATTTTTACGTGGTTAAAAAAATATAAATATTCCCTTTGTACCCCAGTGTTAAAAACGAAATTGCTCTGAAAATACTCTGTTAGAACAAATATACAATGCCCTTTTCTACTTTCTTTTGGAATATATACACCATCTCAATATTTTTTCTCATGTAAAATACCGAAATTTAAATTTTATGCGGTTAGAAAAAAATATAAATATTCTCTATGTACCCCAATGTTAAACACAGAATTGCTCTGAAGATATTCTGTTAAAAAAATATACAATGGTTTTTTCTACTTTATTTTGAAGTATATACATTATCTCAATATTCTGTCTCATATAAAATACCGAAATTCTAACATTACGCGGTTAGAAAAAAAATATAAATATTCTCTATTTACCCCAATGTTAAAAACAAAATTGCTCTGAAGATACTCTGTTAGAAAAAATATACAATGCCCTTTTATACTCTCTTTTGGTGTATATGCACCATCTCAATATTCTCTCTCATATAAAATACTGAAATTCTAATTTTACGTGGTTTGAAAAAAATATGAATATTATCTGTGTACCCCAATGTTAAAAGCAAAATTCCTCTGAAGATACTCTGTTAGTAAAAATATACAATACCGTTTTCTACTCTGTTTTGGAGTATATACACAATCTCAATATTCTCTCTCATGTAAAATACCGAAATTCTAACTTTACGTGGTTAGAAAAAAATATAAATATTCTCTTTGTACCCCAATGTTAAAAAAGAATCACTCTGAAGATACTCTGTTAACAAAAATATACAATGCCCTTTTCTACTCTTTTTTTCGGTATATACACCATATCAATATTGTTTCTCATGTAAAATACCGAAATTCTTACTTTACGCGGTTAGAAAAAAATATAAATATTCTCTATGTACCGAATGTTAAAAGCAAAATTGCTCGGAAAATAATCTGTTAAAAAAATGTACAATACCCTTTTCTACTTTCTTTTGGAGTATATACAGTATCTCAATATTCTCTCTCATGTAAAATACCGAAACTCTAACGTTACGTGTTTAGACAACAATATAAATATTCTCTTTGTACCCCACTGTTAAAAACAAAAGTGCTCGAAAGATACTCTGTTAGAAAAATATACAACGCCTTTTTCTACTCTCTTTTTGAGTGTATACACCATCTCAATATTCTCTGTAATGTAAAATACCGAAATTCTAAGTTTACACGGTTAGAAAATAAATAAATATTCTCTTTGTACCCCAATGATAGAGAAAAAATTACTCTGAAGACACTCTCTCAGAAAACGTATAAAATGCCCTGTTTTTTCTTCCATAAAAATAACATTTATTTAAAAAAATTACACACAGTAAACTTCATTCTTTTTGGTGTACAAGCCTATCTATGAGTTTTGACAAATGCACATACTTATGTAACTAAAATACAGATACAGAAAATTTTCATTATAAAAGCAAATTCCTTGCGCGACCACTTTGTAGTCAAGGAGCATTCCAACCTTAACGCCTGACACCCACTGAAATTGTTTTCTCCATCCCTATTGTTTTGCTTTTTGAGAAAATCATATGGATGGAATCAAACAGTAAGTAGCCTTTTTAGTTTGGCTTCTTTTACTTAGTGAAATGTATTTAAGATTCATCCATGTGGCTGCATGTATATTTCATTAGTTTTTATAGCTGAGTAGGATTCCACTGTATGGATACACTACAGTTTATCTATGCACCAATTGAAGGATATCCTTCATTTTTATGTTCCTTAATTGCAGTGGTCTTTAGGTCTAGTAAAAAGCAGAGGTGAGATTTTCTACCTAAAATGCCCTTTTCTACTCTGTTTTAAAGTATATACACCGTCTCAATATTCTCTCTCTTGCAAAAATAACAAAATTCTATTTTTATGTGGTTAAGAAAATATAAATATTCTCTTTGTACCCCAACGTTATAAACAAATTTTCTCTGAAGATACTCGGTTAGAAAACATATAGAATGCCCTTCTCTACTCTCTTTTGGAGTATATACACCATCTCAATATTCTCCCTCATGTAAGACACCGAAATTCAAATTTTACATGGTGAGATAACAATATAAATATTCTCTATGTACCCCAATGTTAAAAACAAAATTGCTCTGAATATACTCTGTTAGACAAAATATACAATGCCCTTTTTTATTTTTTAATGGAGTATATAAAACACCTCAATATTCTCTCTCATGTAAAATACCGAAATTCTAAGTTTACACGGTTAGAAAAAAATATAAATATTCTCTTTGTTCCCTAATAATAGAAAAAAAATTACTCTGAAAATAGTCTGTTAGAGAAAATACACAATGCCCTATTCTACTCTCTTTCAAAGTATATACACCCTCTCAATATTCTCTCCATGTAAAATACCGAAATTCAAACTTTACGCAATTAAAAAAATATAATAATTCTCTATGTACCGAATGTTAAAAACAAAATTGCTCTTAAGATACTCTGTTAGAAAAAATATACAATGCCCTTTTCTACTCTTTTTTGGAGTATATACACCATCTCAATATTCTCCCTCATGTAAAATACCGAAATTCTAACCTTACGCGGTTAGGAAAAAATATAAATATTCTCTTTGTACCCCAATGTTATGAACAAAATTGCTCTGAAGATACTCTGTTAGAAAAAATATACAATGCCATTTTCTACTCTCTTTTAAAGTTTATACAGCATCTCAATATTGTGTCTCATGTAAAATACTGAAATTCTAAGTTTACGCGGTTAGAAAAAAATATACTCTCTTTGTCCCCCAATGATAAAAAAAAATTACTCTGAAGACACTCTGTTAGAAAAAATATACAATGCCCGATTGTACTTCGTTTTAAAGTATATACATCGTCTCAATATTCTCTCTCTAGTAAAATATGAAAATTCAATTTTTACGCGGTTAAAAAAATATAAATATACTCTTTGTACCCCAGTGTTAATAACAAATTTGCTCTGAAGATCCTCTGTTAGAAAAAATATACAATGCCCGTTTCTACTCTCTTTTGGAGTATATACACCATCTCAGTATTCTCTCTCATGTAAAATACCGAAATTCAAATTTTATGCAGTTAGAAAAAAATATAAATATTTTATTTGTACCCCAAAGTTAAAAACAAAATTTCTCTGAAGATACTCTTTTAGAAAAAGTACAATGCCCTTTTCTACTCTTTTTTGGAGTATATACACCATCTCAATATTCTCTCTCTTGTAAAATACTGAAATTATAACTTTATGCGGTTAGAAATAAATATAAGTATTTACTTTGTACCCCAATGTTAAAAAAAAATTGCTCAGAAGTTACTCTTTTAGAAAAAATAATCAATGCCTTTTTCTACTCTACTTTGGATTATATACACCATCTCAATATTCTCTCTCACGTAAAATACCGAAATACTAAGTTTATGCGGTTAGAAAAAAATATAAATATTCTCTTTGTACCCCAGTGTTAAAAACAAAATAGCTCTGAAAATACTGTGTAAGAAAAAATATACAATGCTTTTTTCTACTCTGTTTTGGAGTATATACACCATCTCCATATTCTCTATCATGTAAAATACCGAAATTTTAACTTTACGCAGTTACAAAAAATATAAATATTATATATGTAACCCAATGTAAAAAGCAAAATTGCTCTGAAGATACTCTATTAGAAAAAATATACAATGCATTTTTCTTCTCTCTTTTGGAGTATATACACTACCTTAATATTCTCTTTCATGTAAAATACCGAAATTCTAACTTTACGTGGTTAGAAAAAAATATAAATATTCTCTTTGAACCCAATGATAGAAAAAAAGTTACTCTGAAGACACTCTGTTAGAAAAAATATAAAATTCCCCTTTCTACTCTTTTAACGTGTATAAACCATCTCAATATTCTCTCTCTTGTAAAATACAGAAATTTTATTTTTACGCGTTTAAAAAAAATGTAAATATTCTCTTTGTTACCCACTGTTAAAAACAAAATTACTCTGAAGATACTCTGTTAGAAAAAAATATACACTGCCATTTTCTAATTTCTTTTGGAGTATATACACCATCTCAATATTCTCTCTCATGTAAAATGCAGAAATTCTAAGTTTGCGTTGTTAGAAAAAAATATAAATATTCTCTTTGTACCCCAATGTTAAAAATAAAAGTGCTCTGAAGGTACTCTGTTAGAAAAAATATACAATGCCCTTTTCTACTCTCCTTTGGAGTATATACACTATCTCAATATTCTCTCTTATGTAAAATACCGAAATTCTAACTTTACGCTGTTAGAAAAAATATAAATATTCTCTTTGTTCCCCAATGTTAAAAACAAAATTGCTCTAAAGATACTCTGTTGGAAAAAATATACAATGCTTTTTACTACTGTGTTTTGGAGTATATACACCATCTCAATATTCTCTCTCATATAAAATACCGAAATTCGAATTTTCCGCGGTTAGGAAAAAATATAAATATTCTTCTTTTACCCCAATGTTAAAAACAAAATTGCTCTGAAGATACTCTGTTAGAATAAATATACAATGCCCTCTTCTACTCTCTTTTGGAGTATATACACCATCTCAATATTCTCTCTCATGTAAAATACAGAAATTCTAAATTTACGCGGTTAGAAAAAAATATAAATATTCCCTTTGTACCCCAAGGATAGAAAAAAAATTACTCTGAAGACACTCTGTTAGAAAGAATATAAAATACCCTTTTCTACTTTGTTTGAAAGTATATACACTGTCTCAATATTCTCTCTCTTGTAAAATACCAAAATTCTATTTTCACGTGGTTAAAAATATATAAATTTTCTCTTTGTACCCCAATGTTAAAAACAAAATTGCTCTGAAGATACTCTGTTAGAAAAAATATGCAATGCCCTTTTCTACTCTTTTTTGGAGTATATACACCATCTCAATATTCTCATGGAAAATACCGAAATTCTAACTTCACGCAGTTAGAAAAAAATGTAAATATTGTCTTTGTACCCCAATGTTAAAAACAATATGGCTCTGAAGATACTCTGTTAGAAAAAATATACAATGTCCTTTTCTACTCTCTTTTGGAGTATATGCACCACCTCAATATTTTCTCTCATGTAAAATACCGAAATTCTAACTACGCAGTTGGAAAAAATATATAAATATTCTCTTTGTACCCCAATGATAAAAAAAAGTTATTCTGAAGACACTCTGTTAGAAAAAATATAAAATGCCCCTTTCTACTCTGTTTTAAAGTGTATACACCGTCTCAATATGCTCTCTCATGTAAAATACAGAAATTCTATTTTTACGCGATTAAAAAAATTTTTTTTGTACCTCAATATTAAAAACAAAATTACTCTGAAAATACTCTGTTAGAAAAAATATACAATGCCCTTTTCTACTCTCTTTTGGAGTATATACACCATCTCAATATTCTCTCTCATGTAAAATACCGAAATTCTAAGTTTACGCGGTTAGAAAAATATATAAATATTTTCTTTGTACCCCAATGTTAAAAATAAAATTGCTCTGAAGATACTCTGTTAGAAGAAATATACAATGCCCTTTGCTACTTTTTTTTTGGAATATATACACGATCTCAATATTCTCTCTCATGTAAAATATCGAAATTTTATTTTTACGCGGTTAGAAAAAAAATTCTCTAAAAAAGAAAAAAAATTACTCTAAAAACACTCTGTTAAAGAAATATAAAATGTCCTTTTCTACTCTGTTTTAAAGTATATACACTGTCTCAATCTTCTCTCTTTTGTAAAATACCGAAATTCAATTTTTACGCAGTTAGAGAAAATGTAAATACCCTATTCTAAAACAAATATTTAAAACAAAATTACTCTGAAGGTACTGTGTTAGAAAAAATATACAATGCTTTTTTCTACTCTCTTTTAAAGTATATACGCCGTCTCAATATTCTCGCTCATGTAATATACCAAAATTCTATTTTTACGTGGTTAGAAAAAAATATAAATATTCCATCTGTACCCCAATGATAGAAAAGAAATTACTCTGAAGTCACTCTGTTAGAAAAAATATAAAATGCCATTTTCTACTTTGTTTTAAAGTATATACACCATCTCAATATTCTCTCTTTTGTAAAATACTGAAATTCTATTTTTATGCAGTTAGAGAAAATATAAATACTTTATTCTAAACCAAATATTAAAAACAAAATTACTCTGAAGGTACTCTGTTAGAAAAAATATACAATGCCCTATTCTACTCTCTTTTAAAATATATATGCCGTCTCAATATTCTCTCTCTTGAAATATACCGAAATTCTAATTTTATGCCAGTAGAGAAAATATACTCTATTCTAACCCAGATGTTTAAAATAAATTTACTGTAAAAGTACTTGGTGAGAAAAAATATATAATGCCTTTTCCAACTCTGTTTTAAAGTCTATACACCATCTCAATATTCTCTCTCTTGTAAAATACAGAAATTCTATTATTATGTGGTTAGAAAAAATGTAAGTATTTTATTTTTACCCCAATGTTAAAAACAAAATTACTCTGAAGATACTCTGTAAGAAAAAATATACAATGCTCTTTTCTACTCTGTTTTAAAGTATATAAACCATCTCAATATTCTCTTTCTTGTAAAACACTGAAATTCTATTTTATCGAGGTTAGAGAAAACATAAATATTCTGTTTGTACCCCAATGTAAGAAACAAAATTACTCTGAAGACACTCTGTAAGAAAAAATATACAATGCTTTTTTCGACTCTGTTTTAAAGTATATACATCATCTCAATATTCTCTCTTGTAAAATACATAAATTCTTTTTTTAACGTGGTTTAAAAAAATATAAATAAATTTCCTATTGCAAATGTTTAAAACAAAATTACTCTGAAGGTACTGTGTTAGAAAAAATATACAATGCCCTTTTCTACTCTGTTTAAAAGTACATACACCGTCTCAATATTCTCACTCTTGTAAAATACCGAAATTTTATTTTTACGAGGTTTGAGAAAATATTAATAATCTCGTTGTACCCCAATGTTAAAAACAAAATTACTCTGAAGATACACTGTTAGAAGAAATATAAAATGCCCTTTTCTACTCTGTTTTAGAGTATATACACCGTCTCAATATTCTCTCTCTTGTAAAATACCGAAATTCTATTTCTATGAGGTTAGAAAAAAATATAAATATTCTTTGTACCCCAGTGATAGAAACAAAATTACTCTGAAGACACTCTGTTAGAAAAAAATATATATATAAAATGCTTTTTTCTACTTTGTTTAAAAGTACATACACCTTCTCAATATTCTCTCTCTTGTAAAATACCGAAATTCTATTATTACGCTGTTAGAGAAAATGTAAGTATTCCCTTTTTAATCGAATGTTAAAAACAAAATTACTCTGAAGATACTCTGTAAAAATAAATATACAGTGTTCTCTTCTACTCTGTTTTAAAGTATATGCACTGTCTCAATATTCTCTCTCATGTAAAATACCGAAATTCTATTTTTACGTGGTTAGAGAAAATATAAATACTCTACTCTAACCCAAATGTTTAAAATAAAATTTCTCTGAAGATACTTTGTTAGAAAAGATATACAATGCCCTTTTCTACTCTGTTTTAATGTATATACTTGATCTCAATATTCTCTCTCGTGAAAAATAGCAAAATTCTATTTTTACACAGTTTGAGAAAATATAAATACTCTATTCTGACCCAAATGCTTAAAACAAAATTACTCTGAAGGTACTCTGTTAGAAAAAAAATATACAATGTCCTTTTCTATTTTCTTTTAAAGTATATACACCGTCTCAGTATTCTCTCTTGTAAAATACCAAAATTCAATTTTTACATGGTTAGATAAAATATAAATACTTTATTCTAACACAAATGTTTAAAACAAAATTACTCTGAAGGTACTCTCTTAAAAAATATATACAATGCTCTTTTCTACCCTGTTTTAAAGTATATACATTGTCTCAATATTCTCTCTCTTGTAAAATACCGAAATTTCATTTTTACATGGTTAGAGAAAATATAAATACTCTATTCTAACCCAAATGTTTAAAACAAAATTACTCTGAAGGTACTCTGTTAGAGAAAATATACAATGCTCTTTTCTACTCTGTTTTAAAGTATATACACCGTCTCAATATTCTCTCTCTTGTAAAATACCAAAATACTATTTTTATGCAGTTAGAGAAAATATAAATATTCTCTTTGTACCCCAATGTTAAAAACAAAATTACTCTGAAGATACTCTGTTAAAAAAAATAAACAATGCCTTTTTCTACTCTGTTTTAATGTATATACACCGTCTCAATATTCTCTCTTGAAAAATACCGAAATTCTATTATTACGTGGTTAGAGAAAATTTAAATATTCTTTTTGTATCCCAATGTTAAAAACAAAATTACTCTGAAGGTACTCTGTTAGAAAAAATATACAATGCTTTTTTCTTCTCTATTTTAAGGTATATACATCATCTCAATATTCTCTCTCTTGTAAAATACCGAAATTTTATTTTTATGCGGTTAGAGAAAATATAAATACTCTATTTTAACCCAAATGTTAAAAACAAAATTAGTTTAAAGATTCTCTGTTAGAAAAAATATACAATGCTCTTTTCTACTCTGTTTTAAAGTGTATACACCGTCTCAATATTCTCTCTCTTGTCAAATACCGAAATTCTATTTTTACCCGGTCAGAGAAAATATAAATACTTTATTTTAACACAAATGTTAAAAACAAAATTACTCTGAAAATACTCCATTAGAAAAAATATACAATGCCCTTTTCTACTTTGTTTTAAAGTATATAAACCGTCTCAACACTCTTCTGTAAAATAGCACAATTGTGTTTTTACGCAGATAGAAAAATTATAAATACCATATTTTAACCCGAATGTTAAAAACAATATTACTCTCAAGATACTCTGTTATAAAAAATGTACAATCACCATTTCTACTCTCTTTTAAAGTATATACACCGTCTCAATATTGTCTTTCTTGTAAAATACCAAAAAATCTATATTTATGAGGTTAGAGAAAATATAAATACTCTATATTAACCGAAGTGTAAAAAAAAATATTACTCTGAAAATACTCTGTTAGAAAAAATATACAATGTTCTTTTCTACTCTGTTTTAAAGTATATTCACCGTCTCAATATTCTCTCTTTTGTAAAATACCGAAATTCTATTTTTAGGTGTTTACAGAAAATATACATACTCTATTTTAACCTAAATGTTCATTTGTACATACTGGGTACATGATGTACATGTGAACATAATGTGTACATGATTTTCATCTCTACATATCGTAATATTTTTATAAATGTAAACGTACATAATTTTTGCAATCTGTACATTTATGTTGATATTATTTATTACATGTTTATTGTGATTTTATATGCTGCTGTGATAATATATCACTGATATTACAATAAATGGACATTGTACACATTATGTACATACCTATTGTGTACACATTATGTACATGTAATAAATGTACACTGGGATATTGTTCCTAATATAAAGAGGAGAGAAAAATGTTTCTGCCCATATGGACATAATCTGAATATGGCAAAAGGTGTACACCATGCTCTGATATGTTCTCTAATGTAAAAAAGAAAACAGTTATTCTAAATTAAACATTGCAATGGGTGAAACCTCCCTATGCTTTCAATTCTAATGTCAAGGGGGTGAGAATGACATTTTTGTCAATATGGCAGAAAGTAACTAGAGCTATTGCCTAATATGTAAAAGAAAAACAGAATAACATTACCATTTCTGTATGATATGGTCGCCAGTATCATATTGCACCATATTTTCAAAATAGCTGGGCCCCAGCAGTTGTGGGCATAGCCACCAAGCGAGAGGGACCCTAAGCAACGAGGATGTGCCTGGGGCCTGCTATGAGCCCACTGGTGGAACTGTGGTAACAGCTCCTTAAGCATGGTGTCCCTAAGCATCCATGGTGGGCCTTCGGGCTGCTACAAGCACTCTGGCAGGGGCTGTAGGTACAGCCACATAGCCAGGGTGTTTCTAACCAGCCATGGTGGGCCTGGGGTCTACTACTGGCCCTCTGGGTGTGGCTCTGGGCACAGTCACCAAGTCAGGGTTTCCCTAAGTCACAGGATGGGAATGGGGGCTGCTACGTGCTCTCTGGCAGGGCCTTGGACAATGTCACCTAGCCAGGGGTTTCCTTAGATGCCAGGGTAGGCCTGAGGGCAGCTATGGAACCTCTGGTGAAGCTTTGGGTACAGCTTTCTAACCAGAGGGTCTGTAAGCAGCCAGGGTGGGTCTGGGAGCTGTTACGGGCCCTCTGGCAGGGGCTGTGGGCACAGCCCCCTAGCCAGGGTTTCTTTAAACAGCCAGGGTGGGCCTGGCAGCTGCTACAAGCGGGACAGTAATAATAGCGTGCTGTGCATAGGTACATAGTTTGCACAAATTTCTACATATGTACATAGTTGAAATAGTGGGCACACATTTGTACACGTGTACATATGGTGTCATTACGATAAATATACATGTATACAATATGTGCACAATACATATGTACCTAATGCATACCTAATGTGTGCAATATGTACCTTTGTGATACTACACGATATGCATATATTACGGTGATTATATATCTTATTGTGATTTTACATATATTTTATCACTGATATTTTAAAAAATGTGCATATATATATAATGTGCATAGAACACATATACCTATGCATTGTGTACAAATTATAGAAATATACATATTTTACAAATCATGTACATTTTTTGTACATGTGCATTGTGTACACATATGTACAGCAGAGTAAATGTACAGACTGTACCTATTTTATACATTTATTGCAATATGCCAATAAATGTACACATTATGAGAACAATCTGGGATATTATTTTTAGCATATTAGAAATTCCTCCAGTTATGAGAGTGAGTGTACACCCATGTGTATACATATTTTATACATGTATGTATTATGCATCTTATATACTTATGTACAGAATGTACATACTGTGCACACATGTACACGTGCATATATTGTACATCTGTACATCATAGGTACATGATGTATATGTGAACATAATGTGTACATGATGTACATGTGTACATATCATATTACAATAAATGTAAATGTACATAATGTTTGCAACCTGTACATTTACATTGATATTATGTATTACATGTGCACTGTGATTTTATATGCTGTTGTGATTATGTGATATTACAATAAATGGACATATTGTACACATTATGTACATACCTATTGTGTACACATTTTATAAATATAATAAATGTAAATATTCTACAGATTATGTACATTTATTGTATATCTGTATTGTGTACACATATGTACAGCAGAGTAAATGTACAGCCTGTACTTATTTTATACATCTCTTGCGATATGACAATAAATGTACACATTATGAGTACATTTTGTTATATAATTTTTAGCATATTAGATAGAAATTACTCCAGTGACCAAAGTGGGTGTACACCCAGGTGTGTACATAGTTTACACGTGTACATATTGTGCATATTATATACTCATAAACAGAATGTACATGTCTACATTATATGTACATATGTGTACACAGTGCACATATGTACATACTGTACACATATATGTACACATGCATATATTGTACATCTGTACATAATGGGTGCATGATGTACATGTGTACACATATCACAATAAATGTAAATGTACATAATGTTTGCAATATGTATGTTTATATTGATATAATATATTACATGTTTATTGTGATTATATATACTGCTGTGATATGATATCATTGTGATATTACCAGAAATGTACATATTGTGCACATTATGTACCTATGCATTGTGTACACATTATAGAAATAGAAAGGAACATATTTTACAGATTATGTACATTTTTTCTACTTGTGTATTGGGTACACATATGTACAGTAGTGTAAATGTACAGATTGTAACTATTTTATACATTTACTGTGATATGCCAATAAATGTACACATTATGAATACATTCTGGAATATTTCTGTTAGCACATTAAATAGAAATTACTACTGTTACCAAAGTGTGTGTACACGCATGTGTCTAAAGAGTTTATACATGTACAAACTGTGCATATTATGTACTCGTGTACAGAAGGTACATATCTACATTATATGCACATATGTGTATATAGCATAGATATGTACATACAGTGCACACATATCTACACGTGAGTATATTGCACATTCGTACCTAATGGGTACATGATGTACATGTGTACATATTGTATTATCACAATCAATGTAAATGTACATAATGTGTGCAGAATGTACATTTACATTATGTATTACCTGTGTATTGTGATTCTATAAGCTGTTGTGATTATATCATATCATTGTGGGATTACAATAAATGTACATATTGTACACATTAGGTACTTACCTATTGTGTACACATTGTGGACATATAATTGTTTATATTGAATAGATTATGTACATTTATTGTACATCTGTATTGTGTACACATATATATGGTACATATTCTGTGCATTGCTTGTAATATCCCTATAAGTGTACACATCATGAGTATATTCTGGGATATGATTTTTAGTATATTAGATAAAAATTACTTTCAATATCAAAGTGGGTATACACACATGTGTGTCCATTTTGTGATATTATCCATCATATCCTAAGTAGGTATTACTCTCATTGTGATAGCAAGTGTACACTCTGTGATTGTTCCAATATCACAGGCAAAGTAAAACGCTTCTGTGATGTAGTTAATCATATCCGAGGGACAAAGATGACCATACACTGAATATCGCAGGCAGTATACACCACCACTGTAGTATTGTTTCTAATATTCAAAAACTTAAAGGATGTTACTCCAAATATCTCACAGAGCACACAAGCCCCCCATGATATTGTTCCTAATAACTAGGGGATTACAGATGACATTACTCACGATGTGGCTGGGGTTGTACGCCTGTCCTGGGATATTGTTCCTAATATCCAGAGGAGGAGAGGAAAATGTTGCTGCTTATAGGGAAATACTCTGAATATGGCAAGAGAGGTACAACATGCTCTGATAGGGTCACTAATGTAAACAAGAAAACAATTATATTGAATTAAACATTGCAAGGGGTGAAACCCCCCATGCTTTCAATTCTAATGTCAAGGGATGTGAGGATGACATTTTTGTCAATATAGTAGAGGTGTAACTAGAGCTACTGCCTAATATATAGAAAAACAGAATAATATTATCATTTCTGTATGATATAGTCGCCAGTATCATATTTGAAACTAATGTTTCAAAGGAGCATGATAAAATTCTAAGTCAATTCAGTAGACATTTGGTGAACTTGTTCAAGAATGTTCTTTGATTCCAGTTGATTAAATTTGATTGAACATTCTGGAATGAAATTATTTGTCCTCAAAAGACTAATAACTTAGCTTTGCCATGATCAGTGTGAGATCCACATAAAATTTTGACCTCCACTAAGAAGTCTTTGAAACATGATTCTAATTCAGCTAAGTCAAGTTCTGAGTGGTGAGAATAACTACTAGTTTCTATTGATTTTCAAGAGCACCTGTTAAGGTACTTCCTCTAAAACATCTCATTCCAATATCTTTCCTTCCTTCCTTCCTTCCTTCCTTCCTTCCTTCCTTCCTTCCTTCCTTCCTTCCTTCCTTCCTTCCCTCCTTCCCTCCTTCCCTCCTTCCCTCCTTCCCTCTTCTTGATAAAGTATCACTCCCACACTTACACTAAAATTCCAAATGGGAATTAACATTCTGTGCATGAAAATGGAAGTAGCTAGCCTAAAAATCTGTATGTTCATTAGCCAGTGTTCAGCAAGCATTTGCTATGTATTCAGTTTGAACTGGGCACTATTTTAGCCACTAACTACATGGAGCTATTTAAATGGAATAAACCTGAAATTCCTCAGTTGGACCTAGCCACATTTCAAGTGCTCAATAGTCATACATGACTGGAGGCTGTAATATTGGACCATGTAGATAGAGGACATTTCCATCATCAGAGAAATCTTTACTGGACAGCACCAGGTGCTGATGCTCCTAGATGCTCTAGAGAATGCTGAAAGTATTAATTTCAGTTTCTGTTCTTAAAAATTGCTTTGTTTGGTTAGGAGATTAAGACTAACATACACAAAGCAATAGGCCTGCAGTGTGGATAAGTGGACAGTTACGTGACAAAACAGAGTAGACTTACACTCAGTGCATTAGGAAATATATCACAATGTCATAGGTTAGAAAAAATTTGAAGGCAATAATAGAAGGAAAGTGAACTAATGAAGGAGTAACCAAATGAGTAACACCATACTACCACTCTAAGACAGATACAGGAAAGAAGGTGGTTCTGTTTGTGAATTTGATTAGATGCCCCAAAGCATAAAACTCAACATTTCAACTAGGTCTATGAGGAGTTAAGAAAGCCGTCATCATCAAGTGTGTAGTTTAGTGCAAGGAAGATGCTTCTTATGCCTAGCAGGCTTTACATAGCAAAGTTGTAAACAATTGGAGAAGATGACTGAACACAGTGTTTATTCATATCCTTAAGCAAAATTATCACAATGAAAAATATCACTTTGCAAATTAAGGGATTACTAAGAAACTGTTTCTTTGCCTCTTTATGGGATTAAATCCTGTTTAGAAATTACTGTTTTTGAATCAACATCTGCCCTTGGGAGATGTGTATGTATGTGTTGCTGTGTCTAAATCAACACATATCTGCAGAAAAACTGAAAGGATAAAATAATATTTCCAACTCCCATGGATCCAAAGTCTAGGAAAGACACTGAAGTTAAAGAACCCACACCTTCACATCTTCCCTGAAATTTTCTGCAGGACTTGAAAAGCATAAACTACTGCTAATTGTTTTGCTGAAGCTTCCAAGGCATTATTTTAGATGCACTTACTCAAACATGGGATAACATATTGTTTGGGCAGTGGGGATGGATAAGACCTCAACGTACATTAACTACAAGGGCTAGCCAGGGTTTGGAATTTCTTCCTTCTTTGATAGTTTGTGACATTAAATAGCCCAAGTAAGGATTATATCATAATCTCCTGGTCTTGTTGGAGCCACTTTATCTGGCGGAAAAAAGTCAAACATTATAAACAATTTTACTTACAAATTTAGAACTAATACACATGAGTGCCTAACATCCTGAAGTTAATTGGATCTAGAATTATTTCCTGAGACAACCTTAGCACCTGGAGATTCTGACTCTTTAAGCTTGGAACAATTTCAGCCTCTAAGTAGCTTGCTGAATTACCACGAGACTGCAAAATTGAGGTTAAGAGGGACTGGTGATGAGTATAAAATGGGGTGCATTTTAAAAATAATTACTATTGTCCCAGGGAAGTTGTCTCAGCATTATATTTGTGTCAATTGATGCATACAAGTGGATATCTCTTCAATAATGCAAATACTGTTTTCTGCTTGTTTGTGGATAAGATGTCATGTATGTCTTTTCTCTCTTCTTCAGAAACAACTCTATTTTTCCTAGGTTTCTGGTTTTTCCATGCTGTGGCATTAGCTTTACAGCAGTTTTATATAGCTATAAAGCCATATAACTTGTATATAGCCTGTTACAGTTATTTGTTTTCCTATCTAAATCCCTAATAGCTCTCTGTTGCTTAAGGCTAACCGTTATATTTGTATGTCCCACTGCTACTTAGTATAATGTTTTGTACATAACTGAAGCTCCATAAATATTTGTTGTAGTGGAAATTAAAGATAGGCTGCTAGTTTAAAGCAAATACAGACAAAACTCGCTCGTCTTCTAATTTTAAGCTGCTGTTTGTGTTTGTCTGTTAGCATTGGTGTGCACATCTGCACATGATACACCTTTAATATAATTTAATCACCACAAACCAGTGATCTGACATACATAATGGGATGAATTTGCATGACTGCATATTACCTTATGTTGGCAGCATCATAGTGCCAAACAATAATTATAAATCTCAATACTATTAAGTTTCTCATGTACTAAGGTGATATGATTGATGTGCATAGAGTGAGACTCCAGAGTAAGCCAAAATATGTAGGTTTTGAGTAATTTACTGATCTTACTTGAATAGTTTACTGCCTATCAAATGGGACTAATTTCAGTAGAACTTTATCACATATTTTTCAGAGGTTTTATGTGAAAGTGCTTTAAAACAATAAAATACAAATGTAGGTGACATTACTGTTATTTTCTAGCAAGAACAATAGACTCGCAGTCTTTTTCAAGTTAAAAATCACGTTTACCTTGTAGGCTTAGGGATATCTGCTGTAAACATGAAAGAGAGAAAAAAATCCTTGTTCATGTGGTATAAGTAACATGATTTTGATCTTGATATCAAGATCCTCTAAGGAACTCCTAAATACCCTACTTAGGCATCAACTGTATAGAATACTAGCATGAAGAAGGTCAAGGATACTATTAATGGAAAATCAAGTGTCTTCAGACATCATAAACATCACATTATCTCTTTTAATCCTCACAGCCACCTTGGGAATCAGGAACCCTTATCTATGTTTATGGATGAGGCAAGTGAGGCTTAGAAGAAATAGATAACTTTCCCCAAGTCAGATCCCAAATATGTCAGACAACTAGTGTGATTTCATCACAGGTTTGTCTGATCCCAAAGCTTAATTGCTATATTACCTTCCAGACCTGGAAACAAAAATTCAAGAGCCATGGAAGTGGTACTCCTACAGTTCTCAGCACTGGAGTTGTTTCTTACCTCCAGTCTTTTCACAAGTTTCTCCCTCATTCTGGATTATTGGTTCTCTTTCCACACACCACACAAACCAGAACTAATTGTCCCAATCGTTGCCACCCTTTAACACTCAATTCAGAGCATCTCTACTCCCTGCAATCCTCACTCAGTCTTGACAAAATTGGACCCCTCTGTGCAGCCATGTGTACACATCTATTACGACACCTACTGTGCGGAATTGCAGTTATTTCTGATGTTTCATTCTTCTCCCCTAGGCTATGAACAACCTGAGGTTGATAAAAACGTGTGTATCTCTTACACTAGCCCATTATGGGTTACATGACATAGGCTCAAAAATGTGAGTTGAATTAAACTAATTAAATGATTCAATTAGTTGTATTTCTTTGCATTATACTTTGCATTTAAGATGATATTAATTCAAACAATAAAATACTTAACATGCCAAGATTACACATTTGTTTAAACAACATGAATAACAGTCGTAACATTGTATGTTAGGTTTCGGCAAGAGGAGCTTTAAGGTTAGATATAATCAAATTTGGCCACTAAATTAGATATATAATAGTGAAAATAATATATCTAATACTGTATATTAGATATCTTATGTATATAAACTGCTATATTGTAATTATGAACAAGGACAGCAAAAAAAAAACACATTCTTATGTGATCAAGTAAGGATTTTGTTTATTTGCAGATTTTCAAAGGTCAAAATATATTCACTTTCAAAGAAAAGCTTTTCACAAATGTCTGTTTATTTGGGAATTCCATTTATGAGATTAAATAGATTTTGAATTATACAGTGTAATAATAAAGGATTATATCTATTAATACAAGTTTAGATCTGAATCTCATTTTCATAGTTAAGAAAAAGCTTTTCATATGTAACTGAAGCTTATTTAAAACACTGTTTAGTTTTTAAATATACTTATTTTCAGTCTAAGCAGTTTAGCTTTGTCTAAAAAATTATAGTCAACATTAACATATTCTTAGAGAAGTGAGATAAAGGGAATATAATCTCTATTTTATAGACTACTAGAATAAAAATTCCACTTACATGCAGGCAGGAATTTTAAAGTACAGATCAAACTATTATAGAATAAAAAGGTACATATATTTTCTGATTGAATTATGAATAGCAAAAGATACCAAAATATCAGAATTAAAATATTAACCATTTGAAAAGTTTACTCAGAAGACCCTTCCTGTAAATTTCTCATTTGTATTGGTGTTTTAGTAATCTCTTTAACCTTGATCTTATAAAGGTACTCATAAATTGTGATTCTTGAATTATGCTATTAAAGATAAATATTTATAAGATAATACAATCTATGCATTTTATTTCTAAGATGAATTAACAGTTTACTTTTGTTATAAAGTCCCACTTGTCCAGCTGTTAGACTTCTGCTAAGCACAAGGACATGAGCATAGTTCCAAATAGAGACATTAAGATAATAACCTCTGGTTAATAGGAAATTAACTTCTATAAACGCTTTGCTCCAGGGGAAAGCATAACACAGAACAGACCTCATTGACTTCTGCAACAGAGCAGATGATAGTTCGATTGAGTTGAATTTTGTGCTGCTTCCAAATTTAGCAATTTATTGCTTCTAATAGAAACAAAGTCAGTCATATATGTGAGTTCTTGTATATTTGTGCACACATCATCAACATTTAAATCTATAGTTAGAATATATTAATATGTAACTTTATGAGTCTACACAAACTCTTAAAAGATCTAGGAAGCAAATTTCCTCAATATATTATCTATATCTCATGCTCATTCAATATCGCTAGTTACATTCCAACAATCCTCTGAAATTTTCTCTGATAAGTTTAACCCATGTCGTTTCCTCCTCAGTCCAGGATTTTGTTCTTTACACAATTAAAATGTTTTCTTATGACGACTTCTCTAATGTTATTAGTATTTATTTCTGAATGTCAGGCTATCTAAGTCATTCTTTTATATATGCATTTCTTATTTCTATTATAAAACAACAATAATATTATGGATGATACCCCTGTTGTACTTTTATGGCATGTCATAATTTTTGTGGCGCTAGGATTATTAATTGACAAAAAAGAAAGCATGATCTTTATAATGTAGTTTATATTCTAGTAGAAAAGTGTATAGATATGATGCAATCTTTTGCCTGATTGGATCATATTTAGATGAATAAGATGCCTTCTGAAGTCTTCATCAACATCTCTGCAGTTGAGTGAGGTGAATTTCTAATGCAATATTGTAAACATGAAAAATGTAATGCAGCTTTGCACAGTGGTATTACCGTAGCCAATGAGTTTTATCCGAAGTGCGACTATTGCTAATTGGAAACTTCTCCCAATGCCCTGCCATGACGACTTGAGATATAGTCAGCATTGGCAATTTTAGACAATCTCTATAGATACTGAATTAAAAAAAAATGTAATGCAGTATGAATGTAGAAACATTTGTAATGTCAATGATAAAACATGAAAGTTTTAAATTAAAAACAAATTTGTTCTGTCTTATATAAGCTTTTTAAATTGATGCTTTAAAATACTAAGCTTTTATGAGATTAATTTTTATGAAAGAACCCAGTACTTTTGTTAAGGCCATTTGAAATGGACTCTTTCAATTGTAAACCATTCTCATTTCAAACACATTACAAAACCAGGGACTTTTAAAAAAAAAAACTCTGTATTCAAAACTTCCTTTACCTTGACCTTAAATACTCTTCAGAGGTCCAATGCCCAGTGGAGATTATTGACACTTATTTTTTACTCGGGACAATAATGAGTGTAGTTGGGGAATACATCTCTGAGAAGGTGGCATTTTAGCTGAGATCTGAATTATGACAAAGAGCCAACCATATGGAGATCTTGAAAAAGCTTGCCCCAATGAGAGAAAGGCAGCCAAGACAAAGGTCCTGAGGCAAGTAAAACTGAATACATATAAGGAACTGAAAAGACAGCCAGAGTGGCTGAAACTTAGTAAGCAAGCAGGAGTAGTCGACAGTGGAATTGGAGAGATACTATAGACTCCCTATGGTGTCATTCTATTTAGCTTCATAAGTTAAGCCCATAATGAATGATAACAAGTTCAGGTTCATAAGAGACTATACTGTGTTCTGTGCTCCGTGTTCTTGGTTGCAGGATTAGAAATTGCCTGGCACTAATAGTGGAGCAGAATTGATCATTTTATTATACTTACAAAAGATACTCAATTATGCTTTTCTCAGTGGAATAAATTTTTTTTGTCAGTCTAAAAACTAAAATCAATTGATATGTCAAAATCATGCCATAAACCATCGTGTTTCCAAGACTGTCTCCTCTAAATAATATACTGGCTATATTTATTTTTTTTAAATCAGAATTCGATTGCAATACACCCTTTCACTCTGGGTGGAGAATAACATGAGCTAGCAAATATTTCTGCGAGATGCTTTTTCTTAAGTACATCTTTAGCTGGTTGTATTGAGTTATATTCTCTACCTGCAGTTACTCCATTGCAAAGATTGCAAAAAAGCAATTTGTATTTTTTTAATTTTAAAGAAGAAATCAATTCCTTTAATATATGACAGGATGTCATTTTGATCATTGTCCCCTTAGTTACATTGAGGATGCTTAATTTTAGTAAAGGATGGCCAGAATTTATCTTCAGTGAAGAAATTTGACAGGACAAATAATGCTGTAATAGCAAAAGAAACATTATTTTAATGGGACTCTTATCAGCACCTGACAACGACTTTACATTTCAGTGCCCTGCATTGTCTGGCAGCTGGAATATGGTGGGTGGGGCTGAGAGGGTGGATGGGGAGGAATGTGCAATGAGGTTCAGAAAATGGAGCCAAAATGAGTCAAAAGGCCTGGTTCTATCTCCTAATTATGTAAATTGGACTTCAATGTTGCACCAAATTCAGTTTTCTGGCTTCAGATATGGTGTTAATAATGATACTTCAAATTTTAATTAATCATTAAGAAACTTTACGTAAACTTTACATATCCAAGGTAAATTTGAAAACAAGGATAAACATTATTTTCTAGCAAATTTTGAATTTACAAAAAAAGACTCTTAAAGAATTAGAACATTTTTGCATTGCTTTTGGTTTCATGTATAAGTATACACACACACACACACACACACACACACACACACACACATATATAATTCAGTTCTGGAGTACATATGCAGAATGTGCAGATTTGTTACATAGGTATGTACATGCCTTGTTCCTTTGTTGCATCTGTACCCCTGTTATCTACATTAGGTATGTCTCCTAATATTATCAAGAATTAGAACATTTTAAGAGACAAATCCCCGTAGATGAATTTGTTAGAGTATTCCAGCAAATTAGAAGGTAAGGAGGCTTCACAGAGAAATTTTACCAAACCTTCCATGAACCAAAATTGAAATGTTACTTAGACTGCTTCACAGACTGGTAAGAGAAGGAAAAATTGTGAAATAATTTTACAAACTGAATGTATCAATGTATGATGATGTTAGTCTTCAAAAAGAGACTACAGATCAATACCACTTACTACTGTCAATGAAAAATTCTAATATGAGAAAGCAGAATCTAGCAGCATGTTAACAAATAATACGTCTTGAAAAGGCAGATTTATTTATTCTAACAGTGCAGAAACAGTCCAATATTAAGTAATACATTAATCATATCACAGATGAAAAACAATTATTTGATCATGTCAATAGAGGTTGTAAAGTTATTTCACAACACTCAATAAAAATTCTTGGCAAAAGCACTTAATCAGTTTTAAAATTTAGACTTTTCCTTAGCATAACTATCTCGATCCAAAGACCAACATTCTTAATGGCAAATACCAGATATTTCTCCATTAAAGTAAAAAACAAACAAGATTATCCTCTATCCACATTATTGTTTAACGGTGTGTGAGAATTATTAATAAGAAAATTAGACAAAAGAACATTGTAAGTATGAAAATCAGAAATAATGAATTTAGACTATCAGTATATGCAGATTGTATCATCTAACAAACCACAAAAATATGGGACGTTTTTTGAGATTGGGTTTTGCTCTCGCTCAGGCTAGACTGCAGTAGCACTATCAAAGCTCACTGCAGCCTCAACCTCCTGGACTCAAGTGATCCTCCTGCTTCAGCCTTCCTAGTATCTAGAACTACAGGCATTTGCCACAATGTCTGGCTAATTTCTTAATTTTTCTGTAGAGATGGGGTCTCACTAAGTTAACCAGGCTGCTTTCCAGCTCCTGGCCTCAATGTATCCTCCCACCTCAGCTCCCTAAAGTGCTAGGATTACAAGGTGTGAGCCACAACATGCCAAACATCTAGTTTAAAGTATCTAGTTAAAAACATCTAGTTTAATACATGAAACATGGTATTTGAATTAGGTGATAAAATATTGAATATACAAAAATAGTATGACCTCGATATATAATTAGTATTATTTTGGTAATGACATAAATTATTAGCATAAACTCTTAGAAAATAAGATTGAAAAAATAATTTGCAATAGGCAAAAAAAAGATAAAATAGCTAGAAATAAAGTTAAGAAATATTAAAGGCATATGAGTAACTTTAAATTACTTCTGAATTATACAAAAGATCATTTTGATGAATATATACAATATAATAAGGTCCTAATAAACATATAATGTGATCTCAAAAAAATTCACTGTTTTTTTTAACTAGAACTATTTCTAAATTTTTAATGGAAAATAAGAAAATACAAATAGATATAAAAACTGCAAAAAAGAAGACAATAAATTAGCCATTTTGCATATTAAAACATCATATACATCCTGTAATTAACACAATGTGACACAGAGCAAAAACAGAAAACAATAATATACTTAAGAGTTTAGCATATGAAAACAACATCTAAAATCAAAAAATCAGTGCTTAACCGAGTAAATATTGTTGGCACAATTGGGCAGCTTTCTAAAAAATACACTTGAACCCATACTTCTCAGGACACACCAGCAAAATTCCAAATGAATTAAAAATTTTAAACATAAACCATATATATGTAATGTGAATTAATTAGTTTGTATGCCTGGGGTAGTAAAGGACTTTCGAACTATGGTTTGAAGTCCAGATGCCATGAAAGAAAAAATTATTTTCTACACAAGAGTAAAACATTTCTTTATAGCAAAACAGTAAGTAAAATCAAAACAAAATAACAAAGAGAAAAAAACTTTCGTACTTCATATCCAGGTAGCAAATAATTTTTCTAATGTAAAAAGAACTCAACAATTACTTCACAGAAGATTAACACAGCAGCAACAAAAAAATAGACGAAAAACAGAAGGTTCCAAGGGAAAAAAGTACAAAAACTCGCACAATATTTTTAAAGTGCTCAAACTTATTTATTAAAAAAGAAATGCTAAAAAATTATATAATACCATTTTTATCTCCTAAATAGGCAAAAACTTGAAAGTTTGCTGACCCACTTCTGTGAAAAAATTGTGGTGTATAGATGCTTTTTTAATACTGGTGGAATACAAACATATTATATGAAAGAATATTTAGTAATATCTATCAAAATTACAAATTAAAATCTTTGATCTAATAGTTTCATTTGTAGAAATTTATTCTACAAAAATAAACTGAAATGTGTTTAAAGTGACTGACATAAAATGATATTCATTCCCATGTTGTTAGTGATCACAAAGAGGAAAAAAAACTACTCATCAGTATAAAACTGATTGAATATATCCTGGTGAAAGGATAAAATGGAAGACTATACAATTTTTTAAAGAAGGTGAAGATAGGAATATTGACAACATAAGATCAAATAGTGGTTCTGCCATTTGAATATCTCTGTACAACCTCGGGCAGCTTGCATACAGTCTCTAAGCCTGAGTGTACTCACCTTTAAAATGAGGCTAACAAGAGTACCATCTCAGAGGGTTTGACAGAAAAGATTAGGGCTCTTAAAATACATAAAGCAGTTAGAATAGAAACCCTGCACATAATTAACCCTAGTTTATTTCCAATGTTATGTACTTTTATGAAAATATTTACAAAATAAATTATGTGAAAAAGTAAGTGATGTAAGATGCAATCATTTGTACAAAAAAAGGGGAAATAGGAAATAGAAATCTATGAAACTTAGAAATAGGAATCTATGTTTGCATTTATTTAAATATTAAGGAAAATATGATGGAGTCTTCATGTTATATAATTTTTCTGCAGTTTTATATTGTCTGTGCAAAAATAAATAAGTAAACATAATGTCTAAAAGGAATAATGCCCTCTCATATTTTTGAACAACAAAATAATAGGTAAAAATAAAAGTATTTGTAAACTCTAGAACATTGTGCAGATTAAAACAATAAATTTTAATATTTGAATGGCTTTTTGTGTGTTAGATGCTGTGCCTTTGTTTTACATATATTCTCATTTACTCCTTGTAACAATCCAATGGAGTAAGCACAAATTGTGTTCATTTTCAGTAAGAAGACTGAGAATCCAAATGATCAACTGCAGGTATATTTCTAGGGTGATGCAGATAATAAACAACAGCACTGGGATTCAAGTCATATTTTTCTGACCCCTGAACTTTGGCTATAAATAATTCTGCTTTGTGAGATTTGTTCAGATACACCTAGTATCATGTCAAGAACCTACTTACTCTAAATGGCTACTTTGAGTCACAGAAGTTCCAAGGCCCTGTTTTCTTCTTCTTCTTCTTTTTTAAAATATATTTTATTGCACTTTAGGTTCTGGGGTACATGTGCAAAACATGCAGGATTGTTGCATAGGTACATACATGGCAATGTGGTTTGCTGCCTCCATCCCCCTGTCACCTATATCTGGCATTTCTCCCTATGCTATCCCTCCCCAACCTCCCCACCTCTCACTGTCCATCTCCTAATCCCCCACAACAAACCCCAGTGTGTGATGCTCCCCTCCCTGTGTCCATGTGTTCTCATTGTTCAACACCCACCTATGAGTGAGAACATGCGATGTTTGTTTTTCTGTTCTTGTGTCAGTTCGCTGAGAATGATGGTTTCCAGATTCATCCATGTCCCTCCAAAGGACACGAACTCATCATTTTTTATGGCTACATAGTATTCTGTGGTGTATATGTGACACATTTTCCTTGTCCAGTCTATCATCCATGGGCATTTGGGTTGGTTCCAGGTCTTTGCTAATGTAAACAGTGCCCCAACGAATATATGTGTATGTGTGTCTTTATAATAGAATGATTTATAAACCTTTGGATATATACTCAGTAATGGGATTGCTGGGTCAAATGGAATTTCTATTTCTTCCACAATGGTAGAACTAATTTACACTCCCACCAACAGTGTAAAAGTATTTCTATTTCTCCACATCCTCTCCAGCATCTGTTGTCTCCAGATTTTTTAACAATCCCCGTTCTAACTGGTGTGAGATGGTATCTCAAAGTGGTTTCTAATGACAGTGATGATGAGCATTTTGTTGTATGTTTGTTGGCCTCATAAATGTCTTCTTTTGAAAAGTGTCTGTTCGAAAGGGGAGTACTAAACACTGGGGTCTATTGGGGGGAAAAGGGGAGGGCCAGTGGGAGGGGGAGGTGGGGAGGGATAGCCTGGGGAGAAATGCCAAATGTGGGTGAAGGGGAGAAGAAAAGCAAAGCACACTGCCATGTGTGTACCTACGCAACTGTCTTGCATGCTCTGCTCATGTACCCCAAAACCTATAATCCAATAAAAAAATTTTAAAAAAAAGTGTCTGTTCATATCCTTTGCCCAATTTTCAATGGGTTTGTTTTTTTCTTGTAAATCTGTTTTAGTTCTTTGTAGATTCTGCATATTAGCCCTTTGTCAGATTGCAAATTTTTTTTTCCATTCTGTTGGTTGCTGGTTCTCTCTAATAATTCTTTTGCTGTACAGAAGCTCTGGAGTTTAATTATATCCTGTTTGTCTATTTTGGCTTTTGTTGCCAATGCTTTTGGTGTTATAGTCATGAAGTCCTTGCCTACATCTATGTCGTGAATGGTTTTGCCTAGGTTTTCTCTAGGGTTTTTATGATGTTAGGCCTTATGTTTAAGTCTTTAATCCATCTGGAGTTAATTTTAGTGTAAGATGTCAGAAAGGGGTCCCGTTTCTGCTTTCTGCACATGGCTTGCCAGTTTTCCCAACACCATTTATTAAACAGGGAATCCTTTCCCCATTGCTTGTTTTTGTCAGGTTTGTCAAAGATCAGATGGTTGTAGATGTGTGGCATTGCCTCCAAGGCCTCTGTTCTGTTCCGTTGGTCTATATCTCTGTTTTGATACCAGTACCTTGCTGTTTTGATCACTGTAGTCTTGTAATATAGTTTGAAGTCAGGTAGCGTGATGCCTCCAGCTTTGTTCTTTTTGCTTAGAATTGTCTTGACTATGTGGGCTCTCGTTTGGTTCCATATGAAGTTTAAGGTGTTTTTTTCCAGTTCTGTAAAGAGGGTTATAGGTAGCTTGATGGGGATAGTGTTGAATCTGTAAATTACTTTGGGCAGTATGGCCATTTTCACAATATTGATTCTTCCTAACCATGAGCATGGAATGTTTTTCCATCTGTTTGTTTCCTCTTATTTCCTTGAGCAGTGGTATGTAGTTCTCTTTGAAGAGGTCCTTTACATCCTTTGTTAGTTGTATTCCTAGGTATTTTATTCTCTTTGTAGCAATTGTGAATGGCAGTTCATTTTTGATTTGGCTCTCTTTAAGTCAGTTATTTGTGTATAAGAATGCCTGTGATTTCTGCACTTTGATTTTGTGTTCTGAAACTTTGCTGAAGTTGCTTATCAGTTTAAGGAGATTTTGGACTGAGACAATGGGGTCTTCTAAATATACAAATATATTTAGAAAATATATACAAATATATTTAGAAGACAATTATCAAATTATCTATATATAAATAGAGACAACTTGTCTTCCTCCTTTCCTATTTGAATACCTTTTATTTCTTTTTCTTGCCTGATTGCTCTGGCTAGAACTTCCAATACTATATTGAATATGAGTGGTGAGACAGGGCATCCTTGTCTAGTGCAATATTTCAAAGGGAATGCTTCCAGTTTTTGCCCATTCAGTATGATACTGGCTGTGGGTTTGTCCTAAGTTGCTTTTATTATTTTGACATATGTTTGGTTAATACCTAGTTTATTGAGAGTTTTTAGCATAAAGAGCTGTGGAATTTTGTCAAAGGCCTTCTCTGCATCTATTGAGATAATCATGTGGTTTTTGTCTTTGGTTCTGTTTATGTGGTGGATTACGTTTATAGTCTTGTGTATGTTGAACCAGCCTTGCATCTCCAGGATGAAGCCTACTTGATTGTGATGTATAAGCTTTTTGATATGCTGTTCCAATCGGTTTGCCAGTATTTTATTGAAGATTTTTGAATCGATGTTCATCATGGATATTGGCCTGAAGTTTTCTTTTTTTTTATTGAGTCTCTGCTGGTTTTTGGTATCAGGATGATATTGGTCTCATAAAATGACTGAGGAAGGATTCCCTCTTTTTGGATTGTTTGGAATAGTTTCAGCAGGAATGGTACCAGCTCCTCTTTGTATGCCTGGTAGAATTCAGATGTGAACCCATCTGGACCTGGACTTTTTTTGATTGCTGCCTGTAGACAGGAAGAAGTCTATATTCTGGGTTTCTTTCACTTACAACTAGCATTGGGAGACTTGTATTTGCTACTCTTCAATCAAAGCCAAATAAGATGGCTAATCCTTTGGCCTCTTTTATCTAGGAGGTAAATTTGGGGATCTTGGAAGAGACCTTCAAGGGATCTTGCCTAGCTACTGCCATCTCCAGTTTGTTTGCCTGAGCTGTGACAGGTAAGGGAGACCTGAGTTTCAGTGGCCCAGTGTTAATCTTGCTTCCAGGACTGCTAATCCCCCAGGTATTCCCACACTCAGCTCTCACCTCCTATAGGTTTTTGTTCAAGTATCACCTTCTCAGTAAGGATTTTTTCCTACAACAGGATTTAAATATTTAAAACTGGAAACTACAATCCACTTTAGCCACGATTTCATATTCATCATTCTTTATTTTCCTCCGTAGAGCAGGTGCGCACATGCGTGCACACACACATACACAAAATTTATTTTGCGTGTTATCGCCCCTTACTAGGAAGAATTTCTATTTTGTTAACTGCTGTTTCCTAGTACATAAATAATGTAAGGCACATAGTAGATGTGCAAAAAACTATTTATTGGTGAATGAATGAATGTTATCCTTGTGGCTATAGATTTTTAAATTATCATTGCTATATAATGTTTCATTCTATGAATACACTACATTGTTTATCCATTTGACGGTTGCCTGTTCCTCTCAATGATTGTAGAAATGGAATTAGTCTGCTTTATAATACATACATATTGATCTTCTTTCTCAATAACAATTTGAATTTTCAGACTTTAGAAAATGTTTGCCAAACTGATATGTGTGAAATTGTAAACCATTTGACTTTAATTTGTATTTTTCTGAATGTTACTGAGGTTAAGCGTATTTTCATATACTGTATTTACTGTCATTTCATATGTTCTGTCCTCTGAAATACCTATTTATGCATTTAAATTCATTGTCTATTGTTTATTATTGTTTTTCTTCCTACTCTTGCTTAGAAGTTCTTTATATACAGTGTATTCTCAATCCTAATTCTTTTTAGTTTTGCGTATTGCCAATATTGACTCTAAGTTTCTGCTTATTATTTTCCTGTCTTTACAGTATCTTGTCATGAGTGGAATCTCTTAATTTCAATATAATTGAATTTACTAATCTTTTATTTAAGATTGGATCTTGTTTTTAAAAACTCTTTATTTCAAAAATTATGAGTATTTCTCTAGGAAATTTCTTACTGAAATTTTAACATTTAATCTTGAATCCATCTGAATTAACTGAGGATATGGTGAAGTAGGTATTCTTTTTACTTTTCCCTAAATGTCTAAAAACCGTGTATTGAATATCTTACCAATTCCTCACTGATATGCAATATAACCTGTGCATGTACTATTTCCATTTACGTTTCTGGGATCTGTACTACTGTATGATCAGTCTTCTCTACATTATTGCATTCTCCTTCCAGTTCATCTTGGTTAACTTTGGCCATTTTGCTTTTACATATGAACTTAGAGTAATTTTGTCGAATTCTATATAAATTATTTTGATTAATTTGGGGATAATTGATACCTTTTCAATACTGAGTCCTCTTTAACTTGGTTACAGTAAAGTTTTTCATTAATTGGTGTATTTTAATATCACAAAATGAAGTTTTATAATTTATCTCATAAGGTCTGACCCATCTTTAATAATTTATTCTTGATTTTTGTATTTTTGTTGCTGTTTTAAATAATATCTGCCTTAAATCAAGTATTTGAGCTATTGCTGTTTTGTGGAAATTCAGCTGAAGTTGAAAGAAAGTTTATGTTCAGCCAACTACCTAAACTAATTTATTTTCATCAGTGTCTTTATGTTCAGCCAACTACCTAAACTAATTTATTTTTATCATTGTCTTTAAGTTCTGTGTCTCCAGATAGACTATCATCATTTAAGAATAAGAGTTTAATTTTTTGCTTTTCCAGTATTATACCTTTTATTTATTTTTTGGCATATTGTGTTAGTTGAAAATAAAGAATGTAAATACACAATTTTTTTCTTGCTCCTGATGTTGAGGGGAAAGCTTTTAATGTTTCGCTACTGAGTACGCCATCTGGTCTACATTCCATGATGATATTTCTTCTTTTACCAGAATACTAAGAGTTTACATAATTAGTTGACTTTGGATATTATCAAAGTTAAGTTTTAAAATCTGAGATGATTTAATGTTTATATGATAATTTTTTGATATCCAAAGTAATGTTTAATTATTTGATGTCGATACAGTATTTTTTAATATAAAATGAGACAAATCCTATTGTTCCTTTTGAGGTTTCCTTTTAAGCCATATGCCTATATTATTTATTTAAATAATAACTTTTTAAAAATAAAAAGACTAAGAACTGTGCACATAGGGACAAGCCATAAGCTACACCAATTGGGTCTTAGATCCTCTTTCCCCAAGTGCAGCCCATTCTTGGTTCTTGATAAATGTTTTATATATAAAATAATAATAGTTTTTAGATGTAAACTTTGCATTTATAGAATAAATAATACTTGATCTTAGTGTGTTATTTTAAATATATTTTTGAGTTTGATTACTGATTTTGTTAGCTAAAATTTTGTTCCAGATTCACGTGTTATGTACAATTACAGTTTTTTTATTTACATATTATTCTTGATGGATTTTTGATATTAAGGTAATACTAGACATGTGGAATGGAAGTATTTCTTATATATTCTTTGAAATAAAACCATGTGACTATTTCTCTTTTTTGAACATTGAACCTGCCTGTAAACATTCGGGCTTTGTCTTTGTGTGTGTGTTGGGAGGATGGGTATATAAAAAGTAAGTATTCAATTGCATCAATTTCTATAGTTCCTTTTTATAACATTACAAAAAAATCATTCAGATTTTCAGTTTTCCTCCTATGAGATTTTTAAAGAACTTTTATTCTCCTACTGGTTTCAATTTACTGTTGTTAACTTATTTTAATAGTTTCATTATCTTTTTAATCTCAGCTATATCTATTCATATGTCCTTTTTGTTTCCTTATAAAAAAAGATCCCCCTCTTTTTCTTTTAGCAATAGTTCTAGATGTTTTTCAATGTTATTAGTCTTGCCAAATAACTAGCTTTAGTATGTTTATTCCTTTCTTTCTTTGGATTCATTTCTATTTCATTAATTTCTAATGCCAGTATTATTATTCCTTTCTTTCAACTATTTGGGAGGCATTTCTTTTGTTTCTTTTCTGATCTTTCAAATTTGATAGTTAATGTATAACTATTCAGTATTTCTTCTTTTTTAAACTGTGCATTTTGTATTACAAGTATCTTTCTTGTAATATTTTTTCACCAAAAACATCACATTTCAATATGAATTATTTTAATTATGATTCAATTCCATTTTAATTTTGACCTGTGAAGTCAAATAAATTAAGTAATAAAGTCATTAATTAGAGTCAGGTTTTTAAACATTTTATATGTATCAAGTTTTCTATTATGTTTTTCTACTGAATTTCAAATTTGTATTGTAATCAGTGAATTGTGGTTTGAAAGATACTGATTTTTTGAAAATGTGTTGAAAATTGCATGCTTACTTAGTACACTGATAGTTTTTATATATGTTCTATGTGCTTGAAGACAATATGTATTCTTCAGATGTTGAATTCAATAGTTTTCTATATCCATTAGTTAAAGTTAATTGTGTGTTCCAAATCTGCAGCATCCTTTCTGATTTCTTTTTCTGCTTATTAATTTCTCAGAGATAGTTCATGGTAGTGAATAGTTGTAAATTTCTTCATGTACTTATATACATTTTTGCTTCTATGTTTTGAAACCATTTAAAAAATTTTACATTAGTTTAGAATTATGTAAGCTTTTCCTGGTAAGAGTCAGTGATTTTCTTTACTATTTGTTTATTTGGCCTGGAAGTCTATTTGATTTGATGGATTCATTCACATTTTTCTGCTATGTTATGCAATACACTCTCTTTCAAACTTTATATGTTGATATGTCTTAAGTGTACTGCATAAAAGCAACAAAATACTAAAATTTGGGTTTTGCAAGATAACTTTTATGTCTTTGATTCATACTTAACCAGCTAGCTTTCTGCCCCAGAAAGTGAGCCTGTATGGACTACATCAGTAGATGTCTGGGATTATTTTCCATTTTCTGGAGTACATTCTTGAGACGTATCTTTAGAAAGGTTCTGTTGGTAGTCAACTTTTTCATTTCTTGTTCTTATGAAAATACCTTCTTTTGGAATGGTTAGGTTCCCAGCTGCCTAGTGATTTGGTCTCTGGACTCATTTTATTTAGAGTTATCAGCTACTCTGTCAGGGAATATATAGAGGAAATTCCAATACCTGCTCCTGTGAATCCCAAAGAGCTCAGAGGGTGGGATGTAGAGAAAGGAGGCTTGAAGGACCCTTGAGATGGTATGCACATATGCTAGGGTGCCTTCCCCCATGATTCGTGCCTTTTGATTTTGTACCATTGCATCTTACCTTCCCCTTGAGTGCAGATGTGACATATGATTTGCTCCTAACCAATAGAATACAGCAAGGGTGACAGGATGTGTGTGATGACATGTGTGTGACTACATACATACATTTGCAGTAACCATCTTCCTGGAGTCTCTTCTTCCACTGTTATCTCTAAAGAAGCCAAGAGTCATGTTGGGAAACTGCACATGGTCAAGTAGGTAACCTCTAGTAGCTGGGGAGGCCCACAGCTGAAAAGCTGCAAAGAACTGAAGCCCTCAGTTCTACAAACATTAGGAAGTAAATTCTGCAGAGAACTAGAGTGAGCTTGGAAGTGGAGCCTTGCCTAGTTAAGCCGCAGATGAGACCACAGCATCAGCCAAAACTTTGATTAAGGCTTTTCGGAGGACCCAGCAGTATCAGGCTCAGACTCCTGGCCTGTAGTCATAAATGTATGTTGTCTTAACGGTAATAATGGTAATACTGTTAGACAACAAGAGAAAACTAATATAGATGAAGAGCTCTGTGAATCACAAAACTACATTCTTCTTCACCCATTTTTCTCAGCATCTCACAGGCAAACAACTTCTGAGCTTGTCTGATTTTATACTTGAGGGGACCAGAAAACAGGTAGGTGTCACTCAGGCATTATTCCCCAAGGCAAGAGCTGGAAGAAGCAAGAGCAGCTTTTCAAACCGCTCCACTCTCTATTTTATTTTCTTTAAATCTTTATATATGTTTATAATCTTGACAGCTGTCGCCTATCATAGGCCAAAACCATGCCCCTCCCTATACACTAGTTAAAAATAACTTCCTATTCCCAGCTGTCACTCCAGGTGTTTCTTCTGGGTTTCTTTATTTTCCCTCTTTAGTTCTTTTAGAATTCATAAGGCAGAATAATTAGTTCATAATTTTAGCCTCTCTCACAGCTTTATATTCTTCATATTGGCTTGAAAATACCTTCATTTCATTCTTTTTCTTAACGGTAGTTACACTCTTTATAAAAATCTAGAATGAGAGTTATTTTTGTCAGTATTTTTGAAGATATTAATCTACCATCTTCTGACTTTTATTGTTATTGAGAAATTAGCCCTATGGAAATTATTATTCTTTTGTAGGTAAAGTGTCTCCTTACCACCTCCCTCTGTCCCTTCATCTCCAGCTGGAGTTATTGTACAAAAATAATCTGAAAATAAAATAAAATTTAAATTCAAATTTTAAAAAATCTTCTCTTTATTTAATGTCCTATAGTTGAAATACAGTGTGTATGGTATAGATTTCTTTGTGTTATGATCAGTGTTTGTTAGGTCCTGTTAAATATGAGGAGTCAGGTTATTCATTGATTCTGGAAAAATCTGAACCACTAACTCTGCAAATATTGCTTCTTTTAACATATTATCTTTTTTTTTTCCTGAAGTGATAAATGTATATGCAGTATTTTTTCTTCTCATTTTACCTTTTTATATTTTCTATTGTACATCTCGTTGCCTGCATTCTAAGCAATTTGCTTGAGAGTTATCTTTAGTTGAGAAATTCTTTCTTCTTCTCAGATTAATCTGCTAGGCAACACATCCATTGAGTCTCTAGGAGCAATCATTAATTTTTTCCTTTCAAATTATTTTATTGTTAAAGCCTGTGAGTTATTTTTAACAGTCTATTATTTATGAATTATAACTTTAATATCTACTTTGATTTATTTAAAGATTAAAAATTACTACTTTTATATTTTGTATTTGGTAATTTAAATTTAAATACCTGCAGTTTAAGTCAGATTCACTTTTTAAAATTATGAGATTAGGTTCCTTGGAACATAGTTCTTTCATTTTATTAATTAACTAATTATTTATTTATTTTAGAGACAAGGTCCCATTCTGTTGCCCAGAGTGGAGTAGAGTGTTGCAATCATAGGTCACTGCAGCCTTGAACTCCTAGGCTCAAGTGATCTTCCAACCTCAGCCTCTCAAATAACTGGGACTACAGGCTCATACCACTGCACCAGCCTTATTTCATTTCATTTTTTTGTATTTGGGTTTAAGAAGCACTCTTCCAGAGAGAATTTACATTGGATTTTACAAGTCATCTGGGATCAACGTAAAACTAATGACCCCTGATGACTTTCACCGTAGAGACATGTATTTTTTATTTCTCCTTCACAGAGAGTTAAAACGTAACAAACAAGTAACTTCACTGCCTTCTATTATATTTTCCATTTTTGTGTTTTAAGTCATGTGATTTTCACTAGAGATATACTGATTTTATCAAGAGTCTCTGATATGAACTCTCAAGTTACAGCAAGATTTTGTCTTTTCTCCTTTTTAGGCAAAGTCTGTTTAAGTCCAGTCTATGGACTGCCAGGTATCAGCAGGTGCTAGGTGCTACCAGAAATACTGTCCAAGAATGTGTGTGTGTGTGTGTGTGTGTGTGTGTAATTAAATCCACGTATTGGTAAAATCTTTCCTTCTTTCATAAAATATTTATTGAGAAGCCACTATGTGACAAATACTTTAATGGGCTTGGGACATGTAAAGTTGTTAGGGGCTCTCATGGATCTTACTGTGTAGTATGTCATACAGATAAGTAAACAATAATAACAATTCAGTGGGAGAAACAGGATGGTATGAGAAATACAAGAGGTTCCAGGAGTGCCTGAGAAGAGCTTTGCCTCAGAGCTTAAGGATTAGTTAAGAAAGGCTTCCAGAAGAAAATGACATCTAACATTATTTGGAAAAATGAATTGCCTTTAAAACTTTTTACCCCATCTTTTAACTTCCCTTCAGTACTATTGTAACAAAATGCCTGTTTTCACTTCTCTGTGCTCCCCTTTTGATATCTTATGTTGTGATTTTTCTGTTGAGAGATAACGGAAACAAAAGAAAATGAGAAATAGATTCAGCCATGACTCTTGTTATTTAATAGCATTTGATTTTTTAATCTTTCCTATTTTCTGGAAAGTCTTGCTCTGTTTATATCTGCTGGCATGATCTTACTGCCTTCTGGGGGCATAACTTAGCAGTGATCAAAAAAATATGTACAAGGCTTTGAAACATTAAAAAAGAAACAAATTTGGTTAAAATGTAACTAAAGTTTGGAGGGAAAGAAAGGAAGCATAGTTGCACTAGCTCAAAATTCATAACCTAATTAGTTATCTAACACTGGACTTTAGAGAAGTACGACTACTCTTTTCATATTGAAGAAAAACTTTCTAAATTTTTTATTTTGAATCTTCATATGTCTCAAAGAAAAAGCATTTGGAAGTATTGTTAGACTGCATGAAAAGGTAAATTTTGGACAAATCCAAATGTAGGAATTTTCTAAAATTTTAAACTGACTTAGGAATTTTTCTTTTATTTTATGAGCTTCTTTTAGGGTGAAGATTAGAAAAGCACAGTAAAATAATTCTTTTTTGTTTTTAAGATTATACATTTTGTTATTTTATGCTGAAGCCAAGTTATATTGACAATGTTTATGCAACCTTTAATAAATACTAATTTTTAATTTTGTTTGGCAAATTTAAAATTTTGGCAGAAATTTTCAAAAAATTGTGGTAATCTGTTGACTCCTAAGAAATTTTCCTCATTTTAAAATAAAGAGAGTTGGCCTAAAAATATGGATTTACACATTTTTAGCAAATAACTAGTAATTGAAGATGGCTAAGTTTATCTGAATTCTAAATGATATTCATTTTATGATATTCAAACAGTTTAAGTGCCACAATGAAAACACCGCAGATGTAAACGAGATCCATGGATAGTTCGATTGAAGTGTAATAAAGATGTGAAAGTAAATTTTATAGGGTGCATAGGCCGAAAGTCAGAGGCTCTTTTAGGCCTGGCCAATTCATGAATTTTATCTTTTGCATGGGTGTTCATTATATTGAGTTTTGTCCTCATTTAATTACTAAAGGAACAAACTATGTTCTACTGGGACTTTGAAACGAACGGTTGATGGTCCTATAGCATTGGGGATTAGAGATAAGATGAAATGGAGGATTTTCACATAAACGATCATGTACTGTACCGATATCTCCAGACTCATGATTCAAGTGTCCCTAAGAGGCTGAACCAGTTATTACACACATGACCAAAATGACAAGTGATAAATTATACAAGATATCCTTTAAAATGAAGGTTTAAGTAAAGAAAGTCAAAAGGTAAATACAAAATGGTGTATTCCTGGTATCAGAGGATTTGTAGTTTTGGTGGTCCTCTCTTTCTCTCAGTGGATGAAGATCACCAAATAAAAATCACCGAGTTAAAGTAGATAACTAACATAAATAGTTAAAACGCCCTCAAGCTTTTAAGACAGAAGTAGTCATTTAAGCCGCTTCACTGTAACAATGATGGCCAAATCTAATTAAATAACTTTGTCTACTCTGTGCTCCCACTCCATCTTGTGGCCAAATTCCAGTCAATAGTTGAAAAGAATTTTAAATGTAACAGAACACAAACTCTTAGTGTAGAGACGTCATGGGTAAACTAACATCAAGTTTAAATCAGTTCTATGTGCTTCAGCCCTTTTACTAAGGTAACTACATTTTTAAAAGATGATTGACAAGCTAATGTACTGCCAGAGGATGAAAGCCATTATGGCAAGATATTAACAAACCATGCTTTATTAGGAAACAGCCAAATACTACAAGGCACATTCATTTATTCAACAAATATTTGTTGAAAACCTACTTATCAGGCACTGTTTTAAGATTGGACTTTATTGCCGTGAATAAAATATAAACATTTCTGTCCTCATGGAGTATATATTCTACAAGGGAAAACAGATAACAAATGATTTATAAATCAAGGGGAAAAGATAGACATAAACAGTTGAGTCTTCTGCTTTCAGTGTGACTTTCCTAAGAAAAGCTTCCAAGCTTTGGGGGTCATTTTTAAACTGTAGATAAAAAAAATGTTTAGCCAATACCAATATATTGCACATGGGCTTAAAACACAATTTAAACCAAATGATAGAATTCTGAACTGTAGATACAAGAATGTTTAAAACAAATATTGTGATATGTTTTTCACAGTTGGGGCAAATAATTACCAGAAATTTTATTTCCTTATTAAGAGGAATCTTAATTTCCCACAGATGATTATTTTTAATGTTATAAGTACATATGAAATTATAAGTACGATGTTCAACAGGTTCAGCTGCCTCATAGGGAAACAGAAGGTCCTTTGGTCTAAAAATTTCTCCCTGGCTGAAATGCCACAGTATCCCAGAGTTAGATGTGCAGAGGAGGCTTGAGTTAAAAGAAATATAAAGTGGATGAAAAGCAAGGGAGTAGAGATAAGCTGGTGACCAACTAGATGGGAACCTCAGTTGTGAGGACATAGGGGTATGCAGCAAGATGGAAGCCATGTTAGGAAGAAATGTAGACTGGCAAACTAATCTTGTTTCTTTTTTTCCTAGAACTTATGCTGGGCACAGGAGGGCATACTTAAAGATAGTGGAGCTTTATTATAGTCACATTCAACTTGGAAGCAATTTGATATTATAAAAGGTTAGATAGTTGTTGTGGAAAGGGCATGGGCCTTGAAATCATACCAAAGAGGCTAGAACTAGTGGCTCACACCTGTAATCCCAGCACTTTGGGAGTTCATGGTGGGCAAATCACTTGAGCCCAGGAGTTTGAAACCAGCATGGGCAACGTGGCAAAAACCCATCTCTACAAAGAATGATAAAATAAAATAAAATTGGCTGGGCCAGGTGGCTCACATGTGTGGTCCCAACTACTTGGGAGGCTGAGGTAGAGAAAATACTTTGAGTCTAGGAGGTCAAGGCAGCAGTGAGCTGAGATTGTACCACTGCACTCAAACTTGAACAACATAGCAAGACCTCTTGTATAAAGAAAAAAAAAAAGAAGTCACACAAAAGAGTTTAAATCCTACTTTTGTCATTTAATCACTGGGTGGCTTTGGAAAAGGCACTTAAGTCATTTGAATGATAGTTTAATCATTTATAAAAAGATGACTGTAATACCTGAGAGGATCACTGAGACCATTAATGGAAAGTATATGCAAAACAACTGGGGATCTGACATATAATCAATAAATTGCATAGTATTAAATTGGAGTCAGAATGTAATTGCCATCAGCATCTCACACATATCTCAATACAAAATTGTTGTTTTTTGAATTATGTACAAGTACCCATTGAGTGGGGCCAATTTTTGTATTCAGAACATTTCTAATAAAAGTGCTGATTGAATCCTTCAACATTTCCATAGGTTTTTTTTTTTTTTTTTTTTTTTTTTAACACATCTGATTGCCTCCTGGTGGTGTAGATTCTATGTTTATAAAATGCTCACTGACTCAAGGATACAATTACAATTTCCCCTTTAGTTGTTTACCAGTAATAAATGTATTTCAAGAGAACACAGCTCCAACCACAAAAGCATTTTGAGGAAAGTGAAAATCAACAAAGGAACAGCACCTACACTGTGGAATGTACTTTGTATTTCTAGGCATTGGCAAGCCAGCACTTTGGACTCTTTAAGAACTTCTGTAAATTTTGGAGTCCTCATTAAGTGTAGAAACAAGCATGAGGAAAAAAACTGCCAAGCTGGGTTTGGATTTATATTTTCATATGTTGTCTCATATATTAGTCAATTTTCATAATGCTATAAAGGAATACCCAAGACTGGGAAATTTATGAAGGAAAGAGGTTTAATTGAGCTCTTCCATATTGCTGGAGGAGGCCTCAGGAAAGCTACAATCATGGCAGAAGGTGAAGGGGAAGCAAGGACCTTCTTCACTTGGCAGCCAAAGAGAGAAAAGTGAGTGGCAAAGGGGGAAGGTCCCCTTATAAAAGCATCAGATCTCATGAGAACTCACTATCATAAGAACAGCATGGGGGAAACTGCTCTCAGGATCCAATCACCTACCACCAGGTGTCTCCATAGACACATGGGGATTATGGGGATTACATATTGAAGATGAGATTGCACTTTAGCTGGGCTGTGTGGGGACACAGCCAAACTATATCAGCTCAATAGACCTGCTGTTGGTTTCCACTGAATAAACTTAGATATTGTAAGTATGCATTTCCAGAGCAGCATTACAAATATTTGAAGTGGTATATTTGGATCAAGTAAAAAGACTTAGCTTCTTATACACTTTTATTAAGAAATTATTTGTTATCTATCTTTGTTCATATCATCTTAGAAAAAAATCACATATTTATATATTTTTTTCTATTGGGTGTTTTTATCATTTATCTGTGTATTTCTTACAAGCCACAGATTTGCAATATGCTGCATTTACATTTTCTCATTTGTTGCATCAGTTATAAAGGAGAAGGAAAAGAAGAATAGGATTTGTTTGGTAATTTGTGCTCTTTCAGCTTTCTCTGAGTAGTTATCCCAAAGCATTTAAAAATGCTGCAGAGTCTTGCATAAATTGTAATTGTACTGATACACTTTCCTTCTTTTTTCACAAGGAGGAAGGTTATTAAAAGCAGAGAAAGATCAGACTATTTCTGAACAGTGTCCTACACAGGGAATGAATTCAATAAGCATTTGGTTCATATAAAAGTGAATGGATGAATGAATAAGAATGTTTAAATATGTTATTTACAAATCTATGGTCTTTTCCTAAAATTATTTCTATAGATAAGAAAACATTAAAAATTCAGTATCACGAGAAAAATAAAGTGTTTCATTAAGGTTAATCATCAGAAAAATGAAGCTGATCATTTATAGTCCTAAGATTTTGAAAATGGTAATATTTCCAAAATTGATTACATACTGTTCAAGCTGAGGGTCACCATTCTGAAAATAAATGATTGCATCGTACTTTTATATAAGAAGTCTCCCAGAGCTAATCCAGCAGGTGGGAGTTTGTCATGGAATGCTAGATATTGAGGTTTCCTTTTCTGTTGTTTCTTAGAGACAAGGTCTTGCTGTTTTGCCCAGGCTAAAGTGTAATGGCACAATCATGGCTCACAACAAGCTACAACTCCTGGGCTCAAGAGATCCTTCCATCTCAGCCTCTCAAGTAGCAGAGACCACCACACCCTGCTAATGTTTTCAATTTTTTTTTAGAGACTGGGTCCTGCTATGTTGCCCAGTCTAAGATTTCTCACCACCAATTCTTAGATTTTATTTTTGTTTTCCCCCTTCACACTTAGGTTGAAAGCACCTACTCTTTGTTGCAACAAGTTATGTGTCTTTAGGAGGTTTCATTTGTCCTCTCATGATTGATGGCTTTTCATGTTGTTCCAGTTCCTAACTAGATCATTTAACACTTTAGATCACATGTAAAATGCCTTGGGCATTCCTATGAATGAAGTATATGAATTTTATGATATCTTCTTGTGATGTCTAAAAGTTTTGGTATTTGACCAATCTAAGCCATTGAGTTTGCCAGACTGACCAGAATAATTTAAGTATTGCCACAATCACATCATGCAGCTGCCAACTAGCAAGCAGTTCTTAATCATCAGCATCCCTTTTTTTTTCTAGGCCAAATCGTTCTTATAAACTAACAACAATTTGTCTGGGCATGGCAGCTCATAACTGTAAATCTAGCACTTTGGGAGGCCAAGGCAGGTGGATCACTTGAGGTTAGGAGTTCAAGACCAACCTGACCAACACGGCAAAACCCCATATGTACTAAAAATACAAAAATTAGCCAAGTATAGCGGTGCATGCCTGTAATCTCAGCTACTTGGGTGGCTGACACATGAGAACCGTTTAACAGGGGAAGCGGAGGCGGAGGTGGAGGCTGCAGTGAGTCAAGGTCACACGACAGCACTCCAGCCTTGGCAACATAGTGAGACTGTCTCAAAAAAGCAAAATATATTCACAATAATTCTTCTCTTCTAAGCTTATCCAAGTGAGATCTATCTGACCCCACACAAAAGGTCCTCAGCACACTGACTTCTCAAACAGATTGTGGAAATGAGTTTGGGGCTCCTGGGTTAATATACAGTCCTCCGTATGACATACATATGTGACAAAAAAGACAGAAACTCATGTAGTAACAGCTGTTTGACTTAGCAATATTCGTAACCACTCTGAAAAGTGGATTTCCTTCCTGACATTTTAAAATGAGAAAGTTGAGGGTCAGAGAAGCTAAACATATTGCCAAAACTCAAAAAGTTAGAAAGCCATGAAGTCAGGATAAAAATTTCAGTTTGTCTGTCTTGAGAGACCATGTATTTTCCCGGGCTCCACATGGTCTCTACATTTGATTTCAAAATTTACAAGTATCTCCATGTGTTATTCTATATATTGTTGCCTACAGTGACAGAATTTTATGACTAATTTATAAAATTTCTATTTTGAAGTTATTTATACCGTGTCGCCTTCAGGGTTGTTATGAAGATGTGTATAAGAAATATGCTTGAAGAAATTGTACACAGTATAAAACCCTGTACTACTTTTAGTTGTTATTATTGTATGATTTTTCCCAGCAAAGTTTCAACAGAGGAACATAAAGGTTTTAATGTCTGAGCGGCCTGAGTTGCCACAAAAGCAGAAATAATTTAAAGGTGACAACCTAATCTAGTGAATTAGGCCAAAGCTGAATTGGCATTTCCTTAAGCTCAAGAATGATGGGCCTTGAGTGGTCAATTCCACAATATCTGAGAAAATGAGATACCTGATCTGGGGCATATCCATTCTGCTCGACCTACACCTTAAGCAATTGTCATTTTTAACAAGAAACAGAACATAGGATGTCCCTTTCTTCAGCACTGAAGTGGCTAAAACACAAAAAGTAGGATCATTTCTGGAAAATCTTGACATCTCTCTGTGACAGTGTTATTGTGCCTCTCAGGAGAGGTACAGACTAAGAATCATGATGTTGCAATAGCAACATCTACTGGTATTTTAGTAAAATTACACAAACCAACTGACAGATTTTTCCAAGTGACAGATTTCTTTAAATGAGTTGCTGGACTTTGATTTTTGGTCTACAGTACACACAGTAATGGAGCATGAGTATTGCAGGGATGCAAATAGGGAGAACCAGTGGGCTATTGGAGGAATAAAAGGTGTTGTTTCAGAACAGAGACACACTTTATTTACACTGACAAAAAACCCAGATCCATGAAGGACCCCAAAACCTAAAGCTAAATTTAAAAATGAATGACTAAAAAATAATGAGGCTTCTACATGACAGTGATTAAAACAAATACACACAGAACATTCAAATAATCGGAATGAGCATGCAGTAGTTCTCGGGTTACCTGCCACCAGTACCCTGCAGTTTCCAGTAACACACTCATCCAATTCGCTCCTTAAATATTTATTGAGCACCTACTATGTGTTGTAATTCATTCTGGGTGCTGGAAATATAATAATGAACAAAACAAGTCCTTGCTTTAATGGAGTTTACTTTCTAGACTGGGGTGGACCGGGGACAGAGAAAATAAATGAGTAAATTTACATCATCTGGCACTAAGTGATATAGAGATAAATAAGCAGATAGGATACAGAGTCATGAGAAGAGGCGCTCATTCATATAGATAATCAGGGAAGTCCTCCTTTAAAAGAGACATTTGAGTGGAGCTGTGAAATACATGTAGGGGTACAAGTGAGCCATGTAGTAGAGAAAGAGTGTTCTGGGCAGAGGGAACAGCCAAGTGCAAAAGCCCCGAAGCAGGCACAATTTGAGGACCATCAAGGTTGTGACTGATTTGAGGATGATCAAGGAAAACTATGGAACTGAAGTAAAGTAGGAGCAGTGGGACATGACAGTGGACTGGCAGTAAGAGGTCAGGCTTGCGGTCTTCAGGTCAAGGTAGAAAATTGGCCTTTCCTCCGTATGAAAAAATAAGCCATCAGAAGGATTTGGGACAAGGAAGGAACACAGGGAGGAGAAGGGAAGCTGTTGGTTACAATCAATAGAAATGTTTGACATGTGGGAATATATTCAGGTATTATCATTGATAAGTAGAGGAACATCTCATACTATCACCCTCAAGCTGTCATAATCCTGAAGCCAGTATCCCATCCCAGCCTTTTTTCCTGAATATTCTTCCCCTTGTTAGGCGTGGCTAGAAGGCAAATGGGCAACATTTTCCAGCTGATTTCTTATAGCTCATCTACAGATATTAATAAAGTTAATGGGAACATTGCTGACTCAGAATTCTGGCGTACAATTACTATGTGACTATTACCTGGCTGAGTATTTTGCTTTTCATTGAAATATACACTGAATGCTTTAATGCTTTTTGACATATTAAAGCAAAAAACACTACAACAGGAACCAATGTGGGATATAAACTAGCATGATGAGTAGGCAATTAATGATCAAGAAGAAATTAAAGATGAGAGTTCAGATTATACCAAACTTTTCTATTAAATCCCTTCAGGCTCATGCCTCGCAGGCATCTTATGCTTCATTTACCCAAAGATGAGTTCATGGTCTTCACTCCTAGCATTCATACCTGCTCTTTTTGTTGTGATCTCTATTTTAGTAAATGGCACCACCTCTTATCCAATAGCATGTGTCTGAAAATTTAAAGCTGTCTTTTACACTTCCCTCTCTGATACCCTATACCTGTAATCAATCACCAAATGCCATTGATTATCTAAATTATTTTTATCTACTTGGACCCAGAAACCTTTTTACCATCTATGTCCAAGCCACCGTTATTGCTCACTTGGACCATTATAATAGATCTGTGTTTGATTCTGTTTCGTTCACTCTGTCCACGCCTCTTCTACATCATTCTCTACCCAATATATTATGTCTCCACTCTGCTTAAAATTCCTATTGGCTTCCAAGTATTTTTAGGAAAAAGTTAAAAATCCTTAATATTGTTCCTTCAGAATTACACATCCAAACACTGGCAGTTTCCTCTACGTTTCAGGCCCTTAACCCTGTAAAAGGTGTATTAAACTCCCTCTTACAAGCTATAAAGCCATCTAGTCCACTTAACAAAATTCTACCCTAATAAATGCATTTTTTTCTCTTGGTTTACAAATTCTCCCCCAAACATCTTTTATTTTTAAAAATATTCTAAAAATAACAAATATCAATGAAAAATTATTTTGAATATAACATTGATAAGCAAAAGTCTATCTTCCTAAGCATTTTCTTTATTAATGTTACCTTTCTAAGACTGTGCACCCCAACCTTACAGCAGTGTACTTTTTTAACTTTTAAGTTCAGGGGTACATGTGAATGTTTCTAACATAGATAAACTTGTGTCAAGGGAGTTTGTTGTAGAGATTATTTCATTACTCACGTATTCAGCCTAGTACTCATTACTTTTTCTTGATCCTCTCCCTTAGCATTTTTTTCCTCATTTCAACCCTGGTGAATCTGATAATTGTGTGCCTCGGGCTTATTCTTCTTGAGGAATATCTTTGTGGTGTTCTCTGTATTTCCTGGATTTGAACGTTGGCCTGCCTTGCTAGGTTTGGGAAGTTCTGGATAATATACTGGAGAGTGTTTTCCAGCTTGGATTCATTCTCCCCATCACATTCAGGTACACTGATTCAACATATATTAGGTCTTTTCACATAGTCCTGGATTTCCTGAAGGCTTTGTTCATTTCTTTTTACTCTTATTTCTCTAATCTTCCCTTCTCATTTTATTTCATTGAGTTGATCTTCAATCTCTGATGCCCTTTCTTCGGCTTGGTCAATTCAGCTATTGAAACTTGTGTATACTGGGATTCTGCCAAGAAAGCCAAATAGAAACAGCTCCAATGTGTGCCTCCCAGTGAGAGAGATGCAGAAAGCAAGCAATCTCCACATCTCTAACCGAGGTACCAGGTTCATTTCAATGGGACTGGTTGAACAGTGGGCATAGTCCAAAGAGGGAAAAGCAAGGTTGAGTGGGGTGCTGCCCCACCCAGGTAGTACCTCTGAAGATCAGGGACTTCCCTCCACTGGCACTCCAGTCCAGATACTGTGCTTCTCCCAAAGCCTCTGCAACCCACAGATCAGGGGATCTTTGCCAGGTTGAAGCAATGCGAGTTACCTGCACAGAGTTGAATAACAGACCCAGCCAGTGCTGTGGATTGTCGGCACAGATCTAGGCAGATGCATTGGTTGGCTGGGAGAGACTGCAGGATGGAGCTACTGGCCCCCTGGAGAGGGGGAGCTAAAAGCAGGGAGACAGGTGACATGGCTAGGCAGGTCCCTTTCCCACCACGTCCAGCAGGCTGAAGCCCTGTTGCTTGAGGGTTTTGCAGTCAGCATATCAGTTTGAGCTTGTTCCTGAATGATCCAGCTCTTTGAGGGGAAGAGCATCCACATTACAGAGACAGGTTTAATCTCCCTGTGTAAACAAAAGACACAGGAAGCCTATACAGCAGCCAGACTGAGGCTGTGCAGTACAGCAGCACATATGTAGGCAGAAAAAGGACAGATTGCCTTCTTAAGTAGCTCCCTGAAATCAAAGCTAGATAAATCCATGAAGATGGAAAGAAACCAGTGTAAAAAGGATGAAACCATAAAATACCAGAATGCCTCCCCTCCTCTAAGGGATCACAAGTCCTCACCACCAAGGGAACAAAACTGGATGGAGAAGGAGTTTGACTCATTGACAGAAGCAGGCTTCAGAAGGTGGGTAATAACAAATTTCTCTGAGCTAAAGGAACATGTTCTAACCCAATGCAAGGAAACTAAAAACCTTAGGAAAAGGTTAGACAAAATGCTAACTAGAATAACCAGCTTAGCAAAGAACATAAACGATTTGATTGTGCTGAAAAACACAGCACCAAAACTTTGCAAAGCATACACAAGTTGCTATAGCCAAATCAATGAAACAGAAGAAAGTATGTCAGAGATTGAAGATCAGCTCAATGAAATGAAATGAGAAGGCAAGACTAGAGACAAAAGAGTAAAAAGAAATAACAAAGCCTCCAAGAAATATGGGATTATGTGAAAAGACCTAATCTATGCTTGATCAATGTACCTAAATGTGACAGGGAGAGTGAATCCCAACTGGAAGACACTCTTCGGGATATTATGCAGGAGAACTTCCCCAACCTAGCAGGCAAGCCAACATTCAAGTCCAGGAAATATGGAGAATACCACAAAAATATTCCTCAAGAAGAGCAACCCCAAACCATATAATTGTCAGATTCACCAAGGTTTAAATGAAGGAAAAAAATGCTAAAGGCAGCCTGAGAAAAAAATTCCAGTCACCCACAAAGGGAAGCCCATCAGATTCACAGCAGATCTCTTGGAAGAAACCCTACAAGCCAGAAGAGAGTGGGAGCCAATATTCAACATCCTTAAAGAAAAGAACTTTTAACCAAGAATCTCGTATCCAGCCAAACTAAGCTTCATAAGTGAAGGAGAAATAAAATCCTTTATGGTCAAGCAACTACTGAGAGACTTTGTCACCACCAGAACTGCCTTACAAGAGCTTCTGAAGGAAATACTAAACATGAAAAGGAACAGCCAGTCCCAGCCACTATAAAAACGTACCAAATGGTAAACACCAATGATGCATTGAAGAAACCACATCAACTAATGGGCGAAACAACCAGCCAGTAACAAAATGGCAGGATCAAATTCACACATAACAATATTAACATTAAATGTAAATGGCCTAAATGCTCCAATCAAAAGACAGACAGGCAAACTTGATAAAATGTCAAGACCCATCAGTGTGCTGTGTTCAGGAGACTCATCTCACGTGCAAAGACACACATTGACTCAAAGAGATGGAGGAAGATTTACCAAGCAAATGGAGAGCAAATAAAAGCAGATGTTGCTATCCTAGTCTCTAATAAAATGGACTTCAAACCAACAAAGATAAAAAGAGACAAAGAAGAGCATTACATAGTGGTAAAAGGATCAATCCAACAAGCACAGCTAACTATTCTAAATATATATGTACCCAATACAGGAGCACCCAGATACATAAAGCAAGTTCTTAACAAACTACAAAGAGACTTAGACTTCCACACAATAATAATGGGAGACTTTAACATTCCACTATCAATATTAGACAGATCAACAAGACAGAAAATTGACAAGGATATCCAGGATTTGAATTCAGATCTGGACCATGCAGACATAAATGTCTAGACATCTAAAGAACTCTTCACCCCAAATCCACAGAATATACATTCTTCTCAGCACCACATCACACCTACTCTAAAACTGACAACATAATTGGAAGTAAATCACTCCTCAGCAAATACAAAAGAACAGAAATCATAACAAGTCTTTCAGACCACAGTGCAATCAAATTACAACTCAGGAGTAAGAAACTCACTGAAAACCTTACAACTACATGGAAACTGAACAACTTGCTCCTGAATGTCAACTGGATAACAGTGAAATAAAGCCAGAAATAAAGATGTTTGTTGAAACCAATGAGAACAAAGACACGACATACCAGAATCTCTGGGACACATTTAAAGCAGTGTCTAGAGGGAAATTTATAGCGCTAAATCACCACATGAGAAGTGAGGAAAGATCTACAGTTAACATCCTATTGTCAAAATTGAAAGAGCTAGAGGAGCAAGATCAAAAATACTCATAAGCTAGCATAAGGTAAGAAATAACTAAGATCAGAGCAGAACTGAAGGAGATAGAGATACAAAGCACCCTTCAAAAAATCAATAAAACCAGAGATGGTTTTTTGAAAAAAATCAACAAAATAAACAGTCTACTAGCCAGACCAAAAAAAGGAAGAATCAAATAGATGCAATAAAAGATGATAAAGGGAATATCAATACTGAAGCCACAAAAATACAAACTGCCATCAGACATTACTATAAACAACTCTATGCATATAAAGTGGTAAATCTGGAGGAAATGGATAAATTCCTGGACACTTACACCCTCCCAATACTAAACCAGGAAGAAGTTGAATCTCTGAATAGAACAATAACAAGGTCTGAAGTTGAGACAGCAATTAATAGCTTAACAACCAAAAAAAGTCCAGGTCCAGACATGTTCACAGCCAAATTCTACCAGATGTACAAAGAGGAGCTGGTACCATTCCTTCTGAAACTATTCCAAACAGTACAAAAAGAGGGAATCCTCCCTAATGTATTTTATGAGACAAACATCATCCTGATACCAAAATCTGGCAGAGACTCAACCAAAATAGAAAAGTTCAAGCCAATATCTATGATGTACATCAATGCAAAATCTTCAATAAAATACTAGCAGACCAAACGCAATAGCACATCAAAAAGTTTATGCGTCACAATCAAGTAGGCCTCATCCGGGGGATGTAAGTCTGGTTCAACATACACAAATCTATAAATGAAATTGATCAAATAAACAAAACCAAAGACAATAACCACATGATCATCTCAATAGATGCAGAGAACGCCTTCAAGAAAATTCAACAGCCCTTTATGCTAAAAACTCAATAAAGTAGGTATTGATGGAATGTATCTCAAAATAATAAAAGCTATTTAAGACAAACCCACAGCCAATATTATACTGAATGGACAAAAACTGGAAGCATTCCCTTTGAAAACTGGCACTAGACAAGGATGCCCTCTCTCACTGTTCCTACTCAATATATTGTTAAAAGTTCTAGCCAGAGCAATCAGGCCAAAAAAAAAAAAAAAAAAAAAAGACATAAAGGGTATTTAGTTAAGGAAAGAGAAAGTCAACTTGTCTCTATTTGCAGACAACATGATTTTATATTTAGAAGACTTCAGTGTCTCAGTCCAAAATCTCCTTAAGCTGATAGGCAACTTCAGCAAAGTCGCCAGATACAAAATAAATGTACAGAAAGCACAAGCATTTCTATACACTAATAACGGACAAACAGCCAGATCATGAACAAATTCCATTCACAGTTGCTACAAAGAGAATAAAATATCTAGGAATACAATTAACAAATAATGTAAAAGATCTCTTCAAGGAAAACTACAAACCACTGCTTGTGGAAATAAGAGAGGACACAAACAGATGGAAAAACATTCCATGCTCATGGCTAGGAATAATTAATATCATGAAAATGGCCATACTGCCCAAAGTAATTTGTAGATTCAACACTGTCTCCATCAAGCTACCACTGACCATCACAGAACTGAAAAAAAGCCACTTTAAACTTCATATGGAACCAAAAGAGAGCCTGCATAGCCAAGACAATCGTAAGCAAAAAGCACAAAGCTGGAGGCATCATGTTACCTGACTTCAAACTATACTACAAGTCTACTGTAATCAAAACAGCATGATACCAGTACCAAAACAGAAATATAGACCAATGGAACAACAGAGGCCTTGGAAGTAATGCCACACACCTACAGCCATCTGATCTTTGACAAACCTGACAAAAACAAGCAATGGTGAAAGGATTTCCTGTTTAATAAATGGTGTTGAGAAACTGGCTAGCCATCTGCAGAAAGCTGAAACTGGACCCCTTTCTCATGTCATACACTAAAATTAGCTCCAGATGGATTAAAGACTTAAACATAAAATCTAACACCATAAAAATCCCAGCAGAAAACGTAGGCAAAACCTTTAAAGATGTAAACATAGGCAAGGACTTCATGACCAAAACACCAAAAGCAATGACAACAAAATCCAAAATAGACAAATGGGATCTAATTAAACTTAAAAGTTCTAAACAGCAAAAGAAACAATCATTAGAGTGAACCAGCAACCACTTGAATGGGAAAAACTTTTTGCAATCTACCCATCTGACAAAGGGCTAATATCCAGAATCTACAAATAACTGAAGCAGATTTACAAGAAAAAAATAATCATTCAATATTGGGTGAAAGATGTGAAGAGACACTTTTCAAAAGAAGACATTTATGCAGCTAAAAAACATATGAAAAAATGTTCATCATCACTGGTAATTAGAGAAATGCAAATCAAAACCACATTGAGATACCACCTCATACCAGTTAGAATGGCAACCCTTAAACAATCTGGAGACAACAGATGCTAGAGAGGATGTAGAGAAATAGGAACACTTTTGCACTGTTGGTGGGAGTGTAAATTAGTTCAACCATTGTGGAAGACCATGTGCCAATTCCTAAGGGATCTAGAAATAGAAATACCATTTGACCCAGCAATCCTATTACTGGACATATACCCAAAGGATTATAAATCGTTCTGTTATACAGACACATGCACACATATGTTCATTAAGGCACTGTCTACAATAGCAAAGATCTGGAACCAACCCAAATGTCCATCGACTAGATGAAGAAAATGTGGCATATATACACCATGGAAAACTACACAGCCAATTAAAAAGGATGAGTGAATATTCTTTCTAGAGACATGTATGAATCTGGAAACCATCATTCTCGGCAAACTGACACAAGAACAGAAAACCAAAAACTACATGTTCTCGCCTATAGGCGGGTGTTGAACAATGAGAACACATGAGCACAGGAAGGGAAGCATCAAACACTGAGGTCTGTTGTGGGGGGCCTAAGGAAGGGACAGCAGGTGTTGGGAGGTTGGAAAGGAATAACGTGGGGAGAAATGCCAGATATAGGTGATGGTGGGGGATGGAGGCAGGAAAGCACCTTGCCATGTATGCACCTATGCAACAATCCTGCATGATCTGCACATATACCTCAGAACCTAAAGTACAGTTAAAAAAAATCTTGTGTATGCTTCGTGAAGTTCTTGTCCTGTGTTTTTAAGCTCCATCAGATCATTTGTGTTCTTCTCTAAGCTGGTTATTCTAGTTAGCATTTCATCTAACCTTTTTTCAAGGTTCTTAGTTTCTTTGCATTGGGTTAGAACATGTTCCTTTAGCTCAGGGAAGTTTGTTATTACCCACCTTCTGAAGCCTGCTTCTGTCAATTAGACTCATTCTCCATCCAGTTTTTACTCCCTTGATGGTGAGGAGTTATCATTTAGAGGAAGAGAGGCATTCTGGTTTTGGTGATTTCATCCTTTTTGCACTGGTTTCTTCCCTTCTTTGTGGATTTATCTACCTTTAGTCTTTGAACTCGGTGGCTTTCAGATGCAGTCTCTGAGTTGGACATCCTTTCTATTGATGTTGAAGCTATTTCTTTCTGTTTTTTGGTTTTCCTTCTAACAGTCACGCCCCTCTGCTGCAGGATTGCTGGAGGTCCACTCCAGACCCTGTTTGCCTAGGAATCACCTGTGGGGGCTGCAGAATAGCAAGGATTGCTGCCTGTTCCTTCCTCTGGTAGCTTTGTTCCAAAAGGGAACCTGCCAGATGTCAGCCAGAGCTCTCCTGTATGAAGTGTCTCTTTGGATATAGGGGTTTCAGGGGGCCACCTTAGGAGGCACCCTGTACCTTATCAGAGCTCAAGTGCTGTTCTGTGAGCTCCATTGCTCCCTTCAGAGCTGCTGAGAAGGGACATTTAAATCTGCTGCAGCAGAACTCACAACCACCCCTTTCCCCAGGTGTTCTGTTCTGGGAAGGTGGGGCTTTATTTATAAGTCCCTGATGTGCTTCTGCCTTTTTTCAGAGATCCCCTGCTTTGGAAGGAGGGAGTCTAGTCACAGTCTGCCTGCAGAGGTGTTGCTGAGCTGCTGTGGGCTCCGCCCAACTTCCTTTTGGTTTTGTTTACATAGGTAAGGTTAGAACTGCCTTGGTAATGGTGAACACCTTTCCCCCGCCACTGAGATTGATCATCCCAGGTCAAGCTCAAACTGCTGTGCTGACTGTGAAACTCTCAAGCCAGTGGGTTTCAGTTTGTTTGTCTTTGTGGGGGTGAGCCCTGCCAAGCCAGATCACTTTGCTCCCTGCCTTCAGCAACCTTTTTTTCAGGGGAATACGTGGCTCTGTCTTGCAGGCGTTCCAGGCACCAATTAAAATAGCTGCCCAGATTTGTGCTGAAAACACTTGGCACTTACTGTTGGGAATCTCCTGGTCTGTGGGCTGTAAAGACCAGGGGATAAGCCCAGTATCAGAACCGGAGTGCTGGAGTGGTCGCAAATACCCCGATGGCCTCCACTGGGTAGGAGGGGAGGGTCCTCTGGCCCTTTACACTTACTGCATGAGTCAGTGCCCAACCCTGCCTCTGTTTGCCTGCCCTCCTTGGACTATACCTACTGTCCAACCAGTTCCATTGAGATGAACCTGGTACCTCAGTTGGAAATGCAAAAATCACTTGCCTTCTGCATCCCTCTCACTGGGAACTGCACCCTAGACTTGTTCCTTTTTGGTCACCTTGGCAGAAGTCCTGAGAATCTAAAGTTCTTAAATTTTTTTCTTCTGCTTGGTATAATCTAGAGTTAAAGCTTCCAACTGAATTTTGAAATTCCTCTAGTGAATTTTTCAGTTCCAAAAGTTCTTTTTCACCCCCCCCCCCGATATAGCTATGTCATCTTTCATAACGTGAACTGTTTTTCTGGTTTCTTTGTAGTAGTTTTCAACTTTCTCTTGGATCTAATTGAGTTTCTTTGCCCTTCATATTTTTAATACTTTACCATTTCAGACATTTTAGTCGGGTTAGGATCTATTATGCTACAGAGCTAGTGTGATCTTTTGGTGGTGTCACAACACTCTGGCATTTTGTATTGCCAGAGTTCTTTTGCTGATTCCTTTTCATCTCAGAGATCTATCACTTTTTTTTTGAAATAGATATTGTTTGTATTTTTTTAATTCTTTTTTTCCAATTCTTCTTTTCCTTGAGTGTATAAATGTGGTGTATGTTGTGTATGACCTTTTGGCTTAATTTCTATGCACTTTCAGTGGGCCAACGCTCTGTATGGATTCCTTGGTTGCAGGTAGCTTCTGTGCAGCGACTTTCTCAGATGCTGTTTGTTGTAATGCTGTGTTGGAGATAAGGATGGACATTATCTCCTGTGAGGCTAAGGGTATGGAAGTCTCAGGAGGCTTATCTCATGGACTATCACTAAGCTCTTTGGTAGCAGGATTTTTGTTTGGTGGTACAATGAAGTCTGCCGTCCAGTATATCATGCTTTAAGAGTGAGCAGGTAGACTGGTGTTGAGTGTGCATGGCCACCCTCATGGGGGTAGTAGGAAGAGATCTTAATGCATGGGGTACACTGAGGTCTTGGGATAAGGGATAGGGCAGGGTACACCAGCTCCTCATCCTAAGCTGACAAGAATGTAATCCTCTTCCCTATCACACTTCTCTCATGGGACTCATGACTTTCTATTTATAAATGCTTTTTCCTTTATTAAGTACCCCACACCCTGCCTGAGCATAGCTGATAGAAGCCAGGGTTATTCCTCTCTGTCAGCTACCATTAGAATGGGACTTGGGACAGAGTTTCTTCTCCTAGACCGGGTCAGGCAACTCCATGGTGTGTCCTCCATTGCTAAGGTGCTGCCACTATGTGTAAGGAGAGTGATAAGGACCCTACCTTTCCTGAAAGTCCAAGTGTGCACAGGCTCACGTTCAGAGGGGTGGAGCCACCTTTAAAAATGTGAAAAGAACTTTGATTGCACAGTAGCCCCTGGTAGGAAGAACTGTAGCTATATCTGCAACAGTTGACAACAGTGTTTCAGGGTGGGGGGAGATGATTCTCTCTCCACCTTTGTTCCCAGGCATCAGTGCTACTCTTCAGTGTCAGCCCTTCTCCCATGTCTCCTTGTCCCAAGGAGATCTTTGGCAAGCTGTGTTTTCCCTCCCTTAAAGGTGGCCTATGCCGAGTGGTCAATCTCCTGAGGAAAGTGATTTAAAAAATAGTGGAATTTTGAGTAGGATCTAGGAAATTTATTGTATATTCAGAGTATTTGTGCCCTGACAATGAATAGAGAAAACGATTTGCATAACTATTTTGTAGGTTAAGAAAGCAAGATCCAGTGAGACCAAGTTTTTTGCTTATCTTCTCATTTGACATAGCTGGGAAGAATACACTAACTTTTCTCATTTACATTATTTGTACTTTGATCTTTATGATCTTTTCCAAGTTGTTTCCCAAAAATATTTATCACCTGATGAAAAATGCAAAACATGAAGCAACACAATCAGGGTAGCATATATAAAAATGTTTTGCTTTCCAGAATTTTCTCACTTTGAACACTTAAACCTGATAATTTAGGAAAGTCCACAAAAGCCTTGAAACTCAGTATAGCTTCCTTAGCTTCTCAGTATGATTCTATTCAATATTATTATATTTCTTCTAAGATGGAACAGATAGGTATTAAGGACAGATTTTACAGAAAATTAGCTCTTCTGTTTCTGATACCTTGGTTATGGACAAAAGTGAAGGTAAGTGGAAACTGAGTTGCTTTTCGTACGTTCACCTGATTTTATTACATTTTTATTAATTACTAATTCATTTATTCAATAAATGTTTTTGAAATATCTTCTTTTAATTATGTGAGGAACCAGGCATAAAAGCTCCCATTTATTGAGTGATTGTTGGCTAATATTGTGTGAAATATTCTAAATACATATTCATGCCGTTCATCAAGCTAGGCCTCCAGAGTCTGACCAAAAAGAATGATTGTGTTAATTAAGACAGCATGAGTGGTATATTAAAGGGAAAATGTCTTTGTCCATTCCCATGTTTATCACAATCTTTGAGTACTTGCTTCTGTTTTCCACTCCCCCTCATCAGTAGAACTCAGGTGCTCATGTGTTTTTCCAGCTGAATTTGCCTACAGACATTGATGAAACAAAAGGTTCCAATCAGATTTTTTTTTTTTTCCCTCAGAGTTAATGTTGGGACCCTGATGGAGACTGCTGATAGTTTCAAAATTCGTGAAAAGTATAAAGAATTCTTGCTTAAGGATTGTTATTAATCTTTGTAATAAATTCATTGTTTATTTAACTTATATTAGTTATTTTAAAACAAGTGTGTCCTAAGAGAATATATAAACAGAGAAGTAGGCCCATGTGGGAGGGAATTCAAGTGGATGAACATCTTTATAGTATCAAGGAGACCAGAAAACAACATCTACAAGTGTGATCTTTTGAAAGTAATGATAACAATTAATGTTTATATAAAACTTTAAATTTGCAATGCATATTTACATGAATTAACTTACTTGATCTTCTCAATTACCTAGTTATTATCTGATTTCATACGTGAAAGTGATCCAGAATAAGTTATTTGCCAAAAGTTACAAGTAATAAGTGGTTGACCCTGGGTTATTTGCCAGATTCTCTAATTATAAACCTTTCATTCTTTCCATAGTATCAAGCCTTCCATATTATCACATGTTCTTTATAAAATGCTTGACTAAATAGAGGTTCCTACATCTTATGATGTTATGATCATCAGTTTCTAAAGGACAGAATTTCATCAAACGGAGATAATCAAATGATGTCAATTACTTGCCACTCTAAAAATAATGTCTACACTGCAGTTAAGTTCTTAAAAGAATAATAGGAAAATAGATTTTGAAAAACACATATGTTAAGAGGAATATCAGAAAAAGTGATATAGGAAGTAATTATTCTCATTATCAAATATTTCTTCATGTATAGAATACAGGCTCCATTAAATAGTATTCATTATATGAACTTTAGTTTATAGAAATTAAATTTCCATAAAACTTCATGAGCTACAGGTCATCACATTGTTTAAAAAAACAAAAACACTGCAAAATCATATAATCTAACTAAAACTATTTTGTAAAGTGGAACAAATGTGACTTTACTATCTACCTATTTGTTCTCTGTTAGCTTCCAAGGAAACTGATTTAATTGATTTCTATAGATGCTTATTGGGTACAACTATATGCAGGGTATGTATCTAGAATCTGGAAGCATAAATTTTAATAACCTTTGACCACTGATCTCCAGTGAAAACAATACGCGAATGCTTGTAAGACAAGGTGGATTTTGGCAAGCACTACGCTAGCAATATAACATGTAATAGAAGAACTGGTAAAGAAGATAATTCAGACTTAAGTGCTCTGGGAACTCTTCAATGAGGAAATATAAGGGAACATGAAGGAGTAAAGTCTTAAAGAGTAGTCAACACCCATATTTTGATTTAAAAAGATTTTTAGTTCTATTTAACTGTTTTAAAGATCCCAACTGGGTAAGCTCCATTTTGTTAATCCAAGCTATCAGTAATAGTTATATTTAACTCTCTATGTATTAATTGTTAATGGAGCATGAGTGTAAATTTTGACCTATATGTTAGAGTCTATAAGACAATAAACTGCATCCATCTTTTCCAATAAGCAAATAGGTAAATATAAAGACAAGTCCAAACTAACATCTATACCATTGATATAGGCCAGTTTAGAGGGTGGAAGATTAACCTGGGATTCAAAGGTGTCTATTTTGCAAGCCCCAGAATAAGAAGATTGACTCATTAGTAGCAGCAGCACTGGTCTTCTACCAACCTTTTCTTCCCTTTTGCAGGCAGAGCAGGGGGAAGAGGGAAATAGTGAGGAAGGAGGTTGGTGCTCAGCTAAGCAAAGGAGATAACCCTTCACAAGTTTACTGTGCAAATAAGTTACTTCCACTTTCCAGGGGAAAGGAAAATAAAGAACAGAGAGGTACAAGGAGTATGAGAATATGCCTCTTCATGGAAACCAGGAGAGAAATTATACTCCATTGCTAATATCCCATGAGATGATTCTGATTACTGGGGAAGATATATATCTTTTGGGATTATTTGCAGTCTCTTTTAATAAATTGCCATGCTTATACATTTTTAGGAGTGGTCAATTTTTTACGAAAGGTGTTTAATTATCTTTTATATATTTATAAGATCTAAATAAATAGTATGACAGTAGATATAAGAACAGGAGGCATAGTCAGTAACCTGTAGTCTCATACATATAACCTGTAAATTTCTTATTTTTTTTCACTTTATATAATCCACCTCTCTTACTTGGTGAGGATTGGTCTGAGATTCAGGAGTGAAGCACCTTTTACTCAGTGGTAGATATACCTGAAACAAAACAAGCAAAAAGAGGGGAAGAAAGCTTGTGAAACAGAGAAAAGTAGTAAAAGACAAAATTGACTTGGAGAATTTCTAGAAACATATTTTGACTTTTACCTTCTAAACCAGTGGATAGTTGAGCAGATATGCAGACATCTAAGAAAGCGAGAGGAGTGGTCATGTTCCTTGATTCTCTACAGACAATTTAGTCAATGACTATGAATTTTTTTTTCAAAACTTGAGCTGATAAGGTTTGGCTGTGTTTCCCCACCCAAAATCTCATCTTGAATTGTAATTCCCATAATTCCCACATGTCAAGGGCAGGATGAGGTAGAGGTGATCAGAACATGATGGGGGCTTCCCCCATGCTGTTCTCATGATAGTGAGTGAGTCTCATGGGATCTGATGGTTTTGTAAGCATCTGGCATTTCCCCTGCTTGAACTCACTCCATCCTGCCACCCTATGAAGAGGTGCCAGTTTCTCCTTTGCCTTCCATCATGATTGTGAGTTTCCTGAGGCCTCCCCAGCAATGCAGAACTGTGAGTCAATCTAACCTCTTTCCTTTATAAATTACCCAATCTTGGGTATTTCTTCATAGCAGTGTGAGAACAAAGTAATACATGGGCATTTATATATTTCTGTACTATTCATCTATCTTGACCACTACTTTTGGTTCTTTTAGACCAAACTTTTTCTATGGAGGCATGTATCCTTACCACCCATATGTAAAACTGAACTTTTCAGAATTGTCAGTTTTGCCCTTTGAATTATTCTTATTAATATTTGGGAGCAGATATGTCATAACCAAAATGGGCTTATCATTTAAAGCTTGCATGTCTGAGTTTTATTCATCAAGTAGAATATTCTTTGTATTGCAGAGAATGATGGCAAGGCAGAAATGGAGGAAAAGTATATTTTAGGATATTTAATTTTTTAACATCATTACTTAAGTATAGGCAATGAAACCCCTACTTGCAATTTTACTCTATTTTAGCTGTGATTTGTAACTTTCTTAATACTCAAACTTACTCACTTGTCAAACCACAGATATATTTCTCTTCAGAGTGAAGACTCAAAACCTTCATGTGTTCCCTTTTATATCGAAGCAAATGTATTTGCTTTTATATGGAAGTCACTTTCAATAAGGAAAACACACATCATGCTTATTTTCCATTAGAGGAAATATTTCTGGAAATAAGAACAATGATTTTCACAAAGGTGCATTATGATTATCCTCTGGTTTTCCAAGTCAAGGTTTTGTTTTAAGTACATGTTTTCATATTTTGTTAGTTATTATTACTATTTCTAACTTACCAATATGGGAAGAGTTCTGGCACGAAAAATTACCTTGCTGACCTTGAAAATTTGGGAGTTGCAATTAGTGGAGAATAAGCATAAGCTGTGCCACCTGGAAAATATTTAAAATTCCTTCCTAGTGAGATGAAACATTATTTGCCTTCAATTGTCCTTTCCATGGTTCCCAATCAACTCACACTATTTTTAGATTCATTCAAATTGGTTAATAATGAGAATTTAGATGGATTATGTGTGGTAATGCTGTTGTCCAAAGGGCCTTTCAGTACTGGAATTATCATCTTAGGATTCTACCATAGCTGTGTAAGTAAAGTCTAGAAATGCACCCCATACTGCATAAAATTGTGGACATGTCTAATCTTAAAACCAGATCTTGATTAGTAATGCTTTATTTGAGGAGGAAAGTGAGAAGGGATTGGGATGTGTCATAAATGAAACTCCTACACAGTGCTTTCTGAAAATCTCAGGTTTTAGAAGATAATATTTTCATGGGGGTAAAAAGTAAGTTATCAACAATAAATTAAGGAAAATGGCTCTGATTTGATGGAATTTGGTTAGTAATTCTAGAACTCAATGTAAGGTAAATATTATTAAAGCAAATTTAAAAAATTATTAAGTTATATTGCAAACAAAAGCTGATAGTATAGAGTACCTAGAGTCTTGATAAGGAATAACCAAAACCACGTGAGACAACTCACTGTATCTGCAAGTATGAGGCATTTCCTAAGAGGACACTTTGGTCATTTAAATGAGTAAAGTCTTCTTATGATTGGACCTTCTCCCAGGGTTCTCAGAGAGCCTGTGATCAGCTTGCTAATAATCTCTTCTCTGTGAACTCTGAGTACCGCTAAAGAGCAGAAGAGATACCAAATGTTTGGAAAAGAGAGCTTTAATTTCTCAGGGGTGCAGGGAGCAAATTGCGTAGACTAGTGAGCGTGAACTTGACAGATAACTAAAGGGATGATTTGTCATCTTCTACAAAAGGAATATTTGAAGGGCCTTCCTAAAAACACTAAAAGTGGAGGGGGCTACTCCAGGAGGCATTAACTGTTTCACGATTAGACACATTCCTGCTAAAGCTAAATAATCACATGGCAGTGGTATGCTGACAGTGACCATTAAGACTGCCACAATAAAAACAGATTCCATGATTCTCTGTATCCAGTCAGTAGAAATAAGTCACACCATTTATTTTAACAGATAATTTAATTTAAAAAATTGTTAACTAGGTATATTTGTTTTCTGGGGTTGGCATAACATAATATGATAAACTGGGTGCCTTAAACAACAGAAATCAATTGGTTATTAACAAATTTCTTCTTTTAAAATATTTTTTTAAAGAAAAGCAAAATGTATTCACAATAAATCAATAATAGCTCTGGAAGCTAGAAGTTTGAGATTAAGGTTTCAGGAGTATTTCTTCCTTGTGATGGCTGAGAAAGAGAATCTGTTTCATGCCTCTTTCCAAGCTTTTGGTAGTTTGCTGCAATCTTTGGCACTCCTTGGCTTATAGTATGTCACCCTGATCTCTGCCTTCATTCTTCACGTGTCATTCACCCTGTGTGCATGTCTGTCCAAATTTCTCCTTTTTATAAGGACACAATCTTATTGGATTAGAGTTCACCATAATTATCTCATCTGCCAAGACCCCATTCCAAATAAAATCACATTTACAGGTACTGAGGAGTTTGACATTTTTGGGGGTGATATGGTTTGGGCTCTGTGTCCCCACCCAAATCTCATCTTGAACTGTAATCCCCACGTGTGGAGAACCCTAGTGGCCAGGGATTTAATCATGCGGGCAGTTTTCCCCATGCTATTCTTATGATAATGTGTGAGTTCCCATGAGATCTGGTGGTTTTATAAGTGGAGGTATCGCCTGCTTGCTCACTCTTTTTTGCTGCCTTGAGAAGAAGGTATTTGCGTCTCTTTTGTCTTCCACCATGATTGTAAGTTTCCTGAGGCCGTCCAAGCCATGCAGAACTGTGAGTCGACTAAACCTCTTTCCTATATAAATATCCAGTCTCAGGTATTTCTTTACAGCAGTGTGAAAACAGACTAATACAGGTGGCCACAATCCAATCCACAAATGTATGTAACCTAAAAAGCAAATGTTTTCAAAGAGGTAGTACCTCTTTTCAAAGAGCTAACACCTCTAGGGCTGCAGGAGCAAAGGGATGTGGCTAAAATTATCAAATCAGAGAAACTTGGATAAATGGCTTCAAGGAGCTGAAACGCAGACACCTGGGGAAGGGGCATTTATTCTCAGGTGGTCCTGGTGTCTCTGATGGAGGGCGCAATGAGGCTGCTTCTGCAAGTGTTCAGAAAACTGCACACATTGAGCAAACTACAGACTGACTCCGGATGCTGCTACAAGAAGCAATTGCTCCTGCTGGAGTGACATAGGGGTAATTATCATAGGAGCTGCAAGCAGACAGAAACTGCAAGTCCTTCTGCCTCCTTCAGCCTCTGGAGCCCCCTATTGGTAGAGCCTTGTAGAAGCAGCTGGCAAAGCAAAAATTGGTTTCTGCAGAGTCCCAGCCCTAGCATCACAAAATAAAGTAGACAGAAGTGTTTGGAGGACCACAGCCTTGGACAGTTTTCTCTGGGTCATTTTCTGTTCTTGTCTTATTCAAATTAGAGTAAAAAGTGTGTCAGTTACTAGTTTATTTCTTCTCAGCTACTAACCCACATTTTTTGACCCAATAGGCATCACACAATTCCTAGATTTGTGGAGTTATACTGATGTATAAATTATTGCCTTTATTTCTTTATCTACAAAATGGATATGATAATAGTAAGTACGTGGTAGAGCTTTTGTGAGGACACATGAAAAGTACTTGGAACAGTAGGTCACATGGACTAAGTTATTAGTTATATTAGCTATTATTTTATTGCTATTTTGTTCAATTGGATAATTAAAAGTTCAAGAATTAACAACATGTTTCAGGGCTTATCTATTCCTATCCAGGGAATTAATGAAACTTAGGCAGAAATTCAGGGTTTGCTCAGTGCCAGTATAGCACCTACAAATAAATATAGATTATTCTATGTCTTCATTAACTAAAATCAAGTATCTCAACCCTCTGTTAACACTTAACATTCAATGGCTTATTATTATTTCTAGAACTTCCTAAAAACTTTCAGAAAAGAGAGCTTCTGCTTAAGCAATGTGACTGCAGAAGCCAGAATGGCAAGTTTCTACATGACTGTCTACTACTGATTGGTTGTGGCTGCCTGGAAAGCTAGGTAGAGAAGACTGAGGCTCCCTGTGGGTTCAGAAGCAAAAGAGTTGAGGATTACTTAGCAATCTCAGCCTCAGGCATGGGAGATTGCATTTGTGGCACTCCTGTCTTCCCCTTGATTTTATCACCATTAGAAGAAAGAGTACAGTTTCCAGGATCAAAACTTAATTAAATGTCTGGGTTCTATACAAAGCTGGGATTGAAAGTAATAGTATCTCAAATGGTTATTGTGAGGAGTAAATTAAAGAAGTGGAACATTCCTACCATCTTTGTGGAAGCCAATAAATGTTAGTTGTTCCTTTATCTATAAGTTAGTTTCACTACAGTGCATAAGCCTATAATTGTGTTCATCTTTGTCAGATTTCATAATGTCATAACTTAATCAGTTATATAAAAGTTAATCATTGTGAAATGCACTTCTTTGGGAAATAGCAAACACATTCCAAATACATTCATGCTACAGCAGAAAATCTGTAGTCATGTTTTTTGTCCCTGCTTAAATGTAAATGAAACTATGTAAGCTTATACAACGGAGGATATTTTCATGTTACTTATATTTACATGGAATATACGTTTTGGTGAATGAGTGAATATGGATGATGTTTGACATTTCTACACATATAATTGCTTCAGCATCTATAGATAACACAGATAAAATGCAATTTATTTAATTTCTCCATCTTTCATTGAACAGAAAACAATTTTTTTTTTACCTTTTATCAATGTGAAAAGTAATGAAATGCAATTGTTTTTTATTGCCTGCAAAGCAAAAGGAACAATTTCATGGATAAAAATAAGTAGCTCTTATTTAGTGAGATTTTATTAGACTAGGCCAGTTTATTCTTTTGTGAAAAGGTTACTACCTATGTTTAAATCTCACCATTAGATCAATTTCATGCATTTCATGTAGTTCTGTGAAGTATCTGCTCCAGACAGTGCATTTTTCTCCCCTAGATTTTCTAATGTATTTTCTTAAAGGCCTGCCTCACAGAAATCAAACTCAATTTATACTTTCAAAATATCTGGTGAATATATAAATATGCTTTTAACGTGTATTCTTCTCAGATCTTCGTTTTTCTCTGTTCTACTTCATTGTTTAAATAGGCAGCACCACCTGGTGGCTAAATGAAGCAACTGACATTTTTACATCCCAAATATGGAAAAATGTAGGTTCCGCAGCAGAAAAATATTTAATTATTTTCTACATTAAATTGGGGTTATTCATTGTAAGTTTATTATTTAATTTATGTCTAGTTTTAAAATGCATACATCTAAACAATGACAAGTTTTATCCTTGCTAATTATACTTATTTTCTTTACTAGCCCTTAATATTATTGAAAAGATCACTTGTAAAATTTTAATGAGGTGACATTTAAAAATGAAGTTTAAACAACTTTTGAGAAATTCATCCTCTTGTGGCACGTTAATTCACTCATTAAAATTATTGCATTTTTTTTAAAAGTAGTCTCATTTGCAACAAACCACAGTCACAGGCACTAACTATAAAACAACTTTACTCATAAAACACCATCAGAATTAATAAGAGCTATTTAGAAGAAGACATATAATTGTTATACTGTAATTATGGTTTTAGACCCAATATTGAGCTTCAAAAGAGCCATTTAATTCAAAGTGTAATGCTACTGCCCTCTTGTGGTTTAAAATGCATATTTCCCTCTGGAAATAAAAATATAGCATCCAAATAAATAATTCAGGTATTTAATGAGAAAACAGTATGAGCTACTTTCACATTGTCCACAGAAATACAGTAAATAGTCCATTAACTACCACAGATAAAGATCAGAATGTCTAGTTATTTTAGTATCATGATTAATAGAAATTTAGTGATTATTTTAAGGTCTTGTTTGGTGAATGCAATTAACCACAAAAAATGCATTAATCCTTTCTCACCTAATATTTAGCGTTGTTCACCAGTTCCATAATATAGATTTTGCAAATGCTGTAGGTAACAAAGACCCTCCAATTAATACTGATGTAATTATTTTACTTTCCTAATGTTAGGTGAAGAATAAATGGCTTCAGACTACTTAAAAAAAAATCCTTCTTCATTTTGTTTATGTTTTCATCTGAGAAGAGTTCAGGAGCCTTTCCAAGATCCAGAACATGCGTTTACCTTGATGAAACACCTTTTGGCTCTTGCAGTTGTGGCACTGAATGGAAAACAAGCTTTAGATACAAATTCCAAATGCAGGAGCCAAGTTTTCCTTGTCACACTGGCTCTGATGCTAGAAAAGAATGGTGCCTTTCATATTTCTCCATATGAACAGAACTAATTCTCCAAGAGTGTGCTCTGGCTCTATGTTTACATCTCTCACCTTGGATTGGGAGAGTTATCATGGATTAAAGGACAAGAAGAAGGAAACAAAGAGGGATAATTATGCCTTTGCATAAAATTCCAGACACTATAGGGCAAGAGTTTATTTTCTAACTCTGTCTGAAATGTTCTTTGGCTACCCCCTTCTCTGTGAACACTTACAATGAACTTCAATTTTAAAAATAGGGTTTTGTTGTTATTGAGAAGATGGAAAAACTAAAGTAATCGCTTATATTCTTCTTTCATGTATTTAGATATAGAGAAAACAAGCAGAGTGAACAGCAAATGTGGGCAGTTGGCACAGGGCTCCACTCTGGCACCTGGCCTGTCATTCCGATGCTTTCCATGACCCTGGTATGCTGCTGTCCCTACCAGGGCCTTTTGACACAGGGCTTCACCCAAGTGGTTTTCTTTGATGAGGTGGCATTTCCTTTCTCTCTTTTTCATTGTTTCCTGGAGAAATGTCTAGGATTTATCTACCATGCCATTAACAGTCTTGTCTTCAGGAAGAAGCAAGAATGACAGCAAGGGACGAAGGGGCCATGCAGCTCAACATGTTCTAGGCTGTTTTTCAAAGATTTCCATGCCAATTCCTTTAGGTTTAACTTGAAAGCAGTATCTGCAGGAGGAGAGAGGAGGGCTCTAGTTAGCTGGCTGACAGTCTTATATGTACTTGGCATGTCTTGGCCATGAACTGAAGAAGTTGCTCTTGGTCCTCTATACCTTGCTACATGAAGACAAGCATTTTGTTTCACAGTTGTCTTCTCTTCTGTCTTCCTCTTGACAGTGGGTGATAGGACATGGTAAACGAGTAGCAGCGAAAACTGAGCAGCTCACACCCTGAATGCATTCAGGTTGCACAGCTGCTTCCTTGCCTGTATGTAGTTCTGTCACATGCCTGAGCTCTGGTGAGTCCTAGACTTCCCAGAATTCATCCAGGACCCTTCCCAGAAGGGGCTTTTACAGACCCCAGGTGAGATGAAGCAAGCCTCGGATACTTTTACACCTGTCTTCTCCTGGGAGTCTTCACCTACAGTGCCAAGATTGCTCTTTCCTTACAAAGCTAGGTGGTTGTTGCTACTTTTTATCAAAGTCAATAATGCATTGTTTAAGGGTAAGACATAGTTGGTGCCTAGGGCAGCAGGAGTTACCTAAGCAGGGAGAGACAAGGTTACAGTGAAAAGGCTCACAGGATATTTCTAAGATCCTAGTAAAAATTCGTTTTGTAACCTCTGAGGGGGAACACAGATTTTTACTTTCTAATTACTTCTTTTTTTTCTTTAAGACAGTGTCTTGTTCTTTTACCCAGGCTGGAGGGCAGTGGTGCAATAAGGGCTCACTGCAAATTCGAACTCCTGGGCTCAAGTGATCCTCCTTCCTTAGCCTCCTGAGCACCTAGGACTATACTATGGTTTGGTCCTATGCTCCCCCTACAAAAATCTCATCTCAAATTGTAATTGTCATGTGTTAAAGGAGAAGCCTGGTGAGATATGATTGGATTATGGGGGAAATTTCCTCTTTGCTGTTCTCATGATAGTGAGTGATTTCTCACAATATCTGATCATTTAAAATGGTGCAAAACCTCCTTCTGTCTGTCCTGCTTTGCCATGGTAAGACTTACTTGCTTCCTCCTCACCTTCTACCATGATTGTATGTTTCCTAAGGCCTCCCAGTCATGATTCCTGTACAGTCTGTGGAACTGTGAGTCAATTAAACCTCTTTTGTTGATAAATAACCTGTTTTATAGCAATATGAGAATGGACTTACATAGAAAATTGGTACAGAGGGAGTGGGGCATTGACATAACGATACCTGAAAATGTGTAAGCAGCTTTGGAACTTGGTGACAGGTGGAGGTTGGAAGAGTAGAGGGCTCAGGAGAAGATAGGAAGATGTGGGAAAGTTTAGAACTTCCTAGCAACTTGTCAAATGGTTTTGACCAAAAAGCTGATAATGATATGCACAGTGAATGAGGTCTCAGATGGAGATGAGGGACTTATTGGAAACTGAAGTAAATGTCACTCTTGCTATGCGTTAGCAAACAAACAGGCAACACTGGGCCCTTGACCTAGAGATCTGTGGAACTTTGAACTTGAGAGAGATAATTTAGGGTATCTGATGGAAGATGTTCCTAAGCAGCAAAGCATTCAAAAACTGACCTGGTTTTAATATGCATGAAGAAAGAGATGGTTTAAAATTAGAACTTATATTTACAAAAAGAACACCCATTTTCTGGGGAGAAATTAAAGCTGGCTGCAGAAATTTGTGTAAGTGATGAGAAGTGCAATGTTAATAGCCAAGAAAATGGGAGAAATATTTCCAGGGCATTCCAGAGATCTTCATGCCAGACTGTCCCATCACAGGCCTGGAGGCCTAGGAGAAACAAATGGTTTCATGGGCCAGGCCTAGGATCCTGCCATTCTGTGCAACCTTGAGACATTCCCAGCCACTCCAGCTTCAGTGTTGGCTAACAGGGGCAAAGGTATAGCTTGGGCCATTGCTTCAGAGAGTAAAACCCCAAGGCTTGGTAGCTTCCACATGGCGTTGGGCCTGTAGATTTGCAGAAAGTAAGAGCTGAGGCTTGAAAGCCTCTGCCTAGATTTACGAGGATGTATGGAAAGGCCTAGATGTCCAGATAGAAGTCTGCTGCAGGGATGGAGCCCTCATAGAGGACCTCTACTAGGGCAGTATGGAGGGGAAATGTGAGGTTGGAGCCCCCACGCAGCATCCCCACTGGGGCACTATGTGCTGGAAAGGCTGCAGCCATAGTGGCTATATCCTACAGAGCTACAAAGGCAAAGATTCCCAAAGCCTTGAGAGCTCTACCTCTTGCATCAGCATGCCTTGAATGTGAGACATAGAGTCAAAGAAGGTTATTTTGGAACTTTAAGATTTAATGACTCCCCTGCTGGGTCTCAGTCTTGCATGGGGACTGTAGACCCTTTGTTTTGCCTATTTTTCCTTTTTGGAATCAGACCATTTACTCAATACCTGTACCCCCATTGGACCTTAGAAGTAACTAACTTGATTTTGATTTTACAGGCTCATAGGTGCAAAGGTCTTGCGTTGTCTGAGATGAGCCTTTGGATTTGAACTTTTGAGTTAATACTGGTATGAGTTAAGACTTTGGGGATCTGTTGGGAAGGCGTGAATAGTTTTAAGATGTGAAAAGAACATGATATTTGGGAGGGGCTGGGGCAGAATGATATGGTTTGGCTCTATGTCCCCACTCAAATTTCATCTCAAACTGCAATTACCACATGTCTCAGGAGGGGCCCGGTAAGAGGTGATTGGATCATGGGAGCAGATTTTCTCTTGTTGTTCTGGTGATAGTGAGTGAGTTCTCAGGAGACCTGATTATTTAAAAGCATGTGAAAATGCCCTCTTCTGTCTCTCTTTGTCCTGCTTTGCCGTGGAAAGATGTGCTTGCTTCCCCTTTGCCTTCCACCATGATTATAAGTTTCCTAAGGCCTCTTAGCCATGCTTCCTGTCCAGCCTGTGGAACTGTGAGTTAATTAAGCCTCTTTCTTTCATAAAGTACCCAGTCTCAGGTAATTCTTTATAGCAGTGTGAGAACAGAGTAATAAAGACTACAAGCACATACCACCAAACTTTTACAGAGACAGGGTCTTGCCACATTGCCCAGGTTAGTCTGGAACTCTCTCTCAGGCTCAAGTGATCCTCTAGCCTCAGCTTCCCAAAGTGTTGGGAATGCAGGTATGAACCACTGTATAAGCCTTGTCTAAAATTTCACTTGAAATTTACATATGAAGCTGGGCGTGGTGGCTCATGCTTATAATCCTGGCACTTTGGGAGGCTGAGGCAGGTGGATCCCTTTAACCCAGGAGTTCCATAGCAGCCTAGGCAACATGGTGAAAATCCATCTGTATCAAAACTACACAAATTAGCCAGATGTGAAGGCACACATCTGTAGTCCCAGCTACTAAGGAGGCTGAGATGGTAGGATTGCTTGAGCCCAGGAGATTGAGGCTGCAGTGAGTCATGAATGTGCCACTATACTCCAGCCTGGGTGACAGAGTGAGATTTGTTTCTAAAAATAAATGAATAAATAAACGTAGAAGTGCATTTTGCACACTTTCCTGTATGCATATCTAAAAATTTTTAAAGCCATATAATAAAATCATTAATTAAAGTGATACTGAGTGAAAGAAACCATATGGGAAATTGTTCATGCTTCACTCTTTATACAAAATTTAAAAACAGGCAAAACTAATCGATACTGTGAGAAGTTAGGGTGATGGTTATATTTGAGGTGATAGTAACTGGGATGAAATGTATGGCAGGGTTTGGGATGCTGGTAATATTCTGTTCCTTAATCTAGATGCTGACTAAATGGGTATGTTCACTTTAAGTCAATTCAACCAGTTGTCTTTGGTATATCTGTCATATTTCAATATAAATTTTTACTTTAAAATTTTGATTTAATACACTTCTACTCATTAATGTTTTAAGGAGAGAGAAAAATAAAAACCTTAAAAATTATGCAAAAATTCAGTATAATTTTCTACTTGTCTCTAAATCCAGGCCCAGTTATCAGTGGAGATTGACCTGCTGTTGTCCCAGGGGTTACTTGCTTATATCAGGCTCAAGAATCTGTGGCCATGGCTTCCCTAGGACATATTACACTTTCAGTTCCAAAACTTGTTTCCAAGCCCATGGAAAGGATTAATGGCTCCTAAAGTGGGAGCCACTTACTCTTTTTTATTTTTTAATATCTTTTCTTTTTCTTTTTTTTTTCTTTTTTGAGACAGGATCTCACTCTGTCACCCAGGCTGGAGTGCAGTGGCATGATCATAGCCCAATGGCAGCCTCAAACTCCTGGGCTCTATGGTCCTCCCTCCTCAGCCTCCATGGTAGCTGGGACTACAGGTATGCTCTACCATGCCCAACTAATTTTTTATTTTTTTTTGTAGAGAAATGGTCTCACTCTGTGATTTCCCTGATTTGTCTCGAATTAGTGGATTCAAGTGTTCCTCACACATCAGCCTCCCAAAGTTTTAAAGTTACAGTCATAGGCCACCACACACAGCCCCTTACCCTTTTTAAAATTATCCCATCAACATTGAATAAAGAAGTTTATTTAATGCAAGCGTAGTGACCAGATACAGTAATAGTGATATTTATCTCATATCTCCCCTCATTTTTGAGTCTATCTTTCAAAATTAGAGACTCTCAGAGCCCAGGACTTCTCACTGTAGTCAGTCTGATGGGTGGGGTCATTTGGCTGCTTCTAGGTCTATGCCTGAGGTACATGTTGAGAGATGGAGAGGAGACCAAGCCAAGACTCACAGCATCTTTTTAGCAACAACGTACACAGGCACCCAACCTCCTTTGACCATGCCTCAGTCTCATAAGACCTTTGCTTCTCACTGCTGTCACGTGATCATGTCTCACTTATTCCAGCGCTGACATCACCAGTTTTGCTCCCAGTGAGACAAGGCTTTATCTTTCATTAGTTCAGGGTATCTTTTTCTAAAGAAAGCAAGGCTAGTTTAGCAAAGCTACAGTGTTGCACTTTTTTTTAGTTAGTGACAGAGCCACTACAAAGAAACATTTGCATTATTTTATACCTGTTTTTTTTCTGCGTCTCCCTAGGTAAAAAGGTAAAAACAGAACTTTTAAACAAAATCTTCATTGTTGAAAGCAGTGCTGTCCAATAGAACTTTCTGCATTGAAGAAAATGTTTTATCCTGTAGACAGTAACCAATGTGGCTAACGGGGCTTTTGAAATGTGGCTAGTATGGGCAAAACACTGACATTTACATTTTGTTTATTTTTAATTAAAATTAAAATTTAATTAACCCTGTGTGCTAGAGGTACTGCATCAGACAGTGCAGCTGTATAGGATGACAGGTTCCTTTGTTTCTATGACCTTGTCAATGAGTCTGTCTTTCCTACTGTGTAATAAGTTCCTTTCAAGTGTTAGACAGTTTTCTAAGAATCCAGCCAACTAGGATGTACTTCATAAGTGTTTCATGAGTGAATCAATCAATCAATCAATCAATCAATTAAAAAGGAATCAGCAGTCTATACATCCATAGCTCAGAGATTTGTGAGAAAAAGAAAATAGGTCTTGAGAAAATCACACAAAAGAATGAAAGTGGTCCGCGAATGGTGAATTTTATTTCAGTATCATTCAAAATAAAAAAGAATAAAAGCAAGTTAAATGATCGACACTGAGAATATGTTTTAATATGTTATGTAATATTCAGTAGATGAAATATGCAACTATTATAATTATGAAAACTAGGCAGTATATAGAAAATGTTTATGATTTGCTAAATTTTAAAAAAGAGTATAAAATTCCTTCTATACCAATGATTAAAATCATATAATAATATAATTATTTCTGGAGACAGACTGTTACAGAACATATAAATATGACCATTTTTATATTGGAATTTGAAAATATGTGTGCTTTCTTGTTTTAAAAAATAATCAGTCTTAATATTGCTATTATGTTTTACTTTTTTTTTTTTTTGAGATATAATCTTGCTCTGGTGCCAAGGCTGGAATGCAGTGGTATGATCTTGGCTCATTGCAATCTCCACCTCCCAGGTTCAAGCAATTGTCCTCCCCCAGCCTCCTGAGTAGCTGGGATTACAGGTGCCCACCACCATGCCTGGCTAATTTTTTGTATTTTTAATAGAGATAGGGTTTCACCATGTTGGCCAGGCTGGTCTGGAACTCCTAACCTCAGGTGATTCACTTGTCTTGGTCTCCTAAAGTGCTAGAATTACAGGTGTGAGCCAGCATCCCTGGCTGTTTTACATCTTTTAAAAGATGGTTAAAAATTCATGAAGGATCTCCTGAAATAGTGCATCATGTGGTGAGCTCTAAGCAGAGATGTTTAAGAAACAGCAGTAGTCAGGCATGCATTCATGAGCAGGAAAGCACCCATGAGCAAAGGTGTGGGTGGTCAGGACTCCACAGGGCAGAGAGATAGGAAGAAGCAGCGGCTTTTTGGTCACATATTTCCAGGTAATGCACCTGAGAACTCCCATGCACTAATACAAAAACTTGGCTAGGAGTGACTAGGGCCAAGAATGAGCATAAATATTCTTTATGCATCCTAAAATAAGAACCTGAAAACAGCACCATACATTAAAAGCCTATTAACATAATTTTTCATATGTGTGTTACAATTCTATTTACTACCTCTTACTAGCTTTTAAATGTGCTTTTTGTTAGAGATAAGATGTATGAGAAAAAAACACACTTTCAAAAATTTAGGGCTGGTCCTCTAGATACAATCCTGATGCCATTCTGGTCTTAAACCTTGAAATGGGGTGGCAAAGTGGAAATCTCCCAGAGAAGAAAAGAGAGCCAGCAACGAACTGTCCTGGGAGGGAGCCCTCCAGCAGAGCTTGTTTCCTTCCAAGAGCAAGTTAATATATAGCTGAAGGAGATTAGAGATGAGTTGTCACATGTGGCCACTAACTGAGGGTAGTGGTCATAAATGGTTATATTCATGCATGCCAAAAAAAACAAAACCAAAATCAAAACCAAAAAACAGAAAAACAAAGAAAAACGAGATCCCTAGCAAGGGATTTTTAATTTTTTTATTTTTATTTTTTATTTTTTTATTTTTTCCAGCAAAGTAACTGAGAAAAAGGAAATGGCATTTGGATATCATCTGCCGCAGCCAGGTGTTATTAAGGCAATTACAACCATACCTCTCAAGAAAATGCTTTTCAGTCTTACACTTTCTCTTTTCCTGCTCCAACTCTGGAGAAACCAAAGGCTTCATACTGGATTGGAAATGAAGGAGACAAGAGGTTTTAAACTACATGAAATTGAGTTTGTAATATTGGGTTAGAGTAGATTTTTTTAAATATTGAAATAATTTTAGAATTACAGAAAAGTTATAAAAATAGTACAATTTCCATGTTCTACTTCACCTAGCTCATGTTAACATCTTATGTAACTGCTGTATAACTACAAAAATTAAGAAATTACATTGGTAAAATACTGTTACCAAAACTAAAGAATACAACTGGATGTCCCTGGTTATTTCACTAATGTCCTTTTACTGTTTCAAGTTCCAACCCACATTGCATTTGGTATTCACCTGTCCCTAGTCTCCTCCACTCTATGATCATCTTTCCTTAGTTTCTGCTTGTTTTTCATGACCTTGACTTAGTTTCTGCTTGTTTTTCATGACATTGACACTTTAAATGAGTCTGGGCAGTTATGGTGTAGAATACCTCCATTTCAGTTTGCTGGAGTTTTCTCAGGATAGGACTAGGGACATGTATTTCAGCAAGAATACCAGAAAACTGATGGACTTTTCTAATTCCAGACTATCGAGAGGTATATGACCCTGATGTCTTATTACTGGTGATGTTAACAATAAAAATTTGGTTAAGGTGATGCCTTCAGGGTTAATCCAGTATAAGGTTACTACTTTTCCCTTTGTAATTAATAAATACCTTGAGGGAGACCCTTGAGGCCATGCAGATATCCTGTTTTTTTTCAAACTTTTTTCCACTAATGTTGGCATCCTGCCTACAACAATTACTACTATAATGTAGTACTAGTGATTTTCCGTTTCCCACGTTTCTTCTACATTTATTAATTGATATTCTTTTGTAATGAAGAGATATCCCTTCTTCTACATTTCTTGTTCAGTTATTGGTATCAGTAAGAACTCATGAATATTTATTAAATTCTATAGGTTGTAATCCAATACTATAAATAATTATTTAGTTTTTGACCATTGGAAACACTTTCAGGTGGTCTTCTCTTCTGCACCATTTAAATGTCCCATCTTTTTGGGTTTTTTTTGTTTGTTTGCTTTGGTTTTTGTTGTTGCATTTATTTTACTCTTTGCACCGCAAGATGTTTCAAGTTCATCTTGCTATTTTCTGCCCTGAGATAGAAATTGGTCACTTCAAGCAGCATGATTTTCTGCTCAGAATCCAATACAGGTTCTGACATCTCATTGAATCTTCATGTCTAAAACTAGTTTGGTTCTTATTTTTCTAGAACAAGATATAATAACTGAAATGTGGGTGCTAGATGTGTTTATTGCTACTGGGGTAAATGGTGATTCTAGGTACTCTCAGTGACAGAGCTTGGAAATACATGTAATATATGTATAAATAGCAACTCATTCATACATGCATACAGATGCTTATTTTCTTATCTTTCTGTACATATAGACACACAAACTACCCATTCATACATGCATGGTTGGATATGTGGTGATTTTTACTTCATATTGATACTTCTGCTATTGATCAAATCTCTTTTCATTCATTCTAACCCACTCTTTCCTGGGTATTATTTGTAAATTCTAAAGTTTACAAACCTGGCTCTTGTTGTAGACAATATGTTTACTTATTTTTGAGATATAGGATAAACATAAAGTAGTTTCAAAATTACTACATTTATCCCTGTGAGATACAAGTGTCCTGACAAGACATGTCTTTATATTTGAGTATGTTGCTCTCTGTCTTTAGCTTTATGGTATCCAGTCGAAATACTCTTTTCCAAAATAGCTTAGGCTAATTATTTTCTCCCTATTCCATTTAGCATGGTTGTTACTCATTTTTAATACATTAAGTTTAATTATTACAAGTCATATTCATTGTAGTTTCCCCTACATATTGTTGATTTTTTTTAAATTTACATGTAGTAAAATTTACTTTTTGTGATGTACAGTTCTGTGGGATTTGATATATGCAATGGGTATTTATCACAGAAGTCATGGAATAGAATAGTTCCATCATCCTAATAACTCACTTATGTTTCTTCCTTGTAGTTAAGAAACCTTTTTATTCCAAACTCTGGTCAACCATTGATTTATTTTTCTTCCCAATAGCTTTGCCTTCTCTAGGCTGGCATACAAGCAATATCATATAATATGCAGCCTTTTGAGTATAACTTCTTAAATTTTGCCAAATGCATGTTATTGTTTTATCAATTTTTTACTGCTAAATAGTATTTTGCATTTTGTTTTATGGATGTGACACAGTTTATGCATTAACCAATAATATTTAAATTCTTTCTGAATTTTGGCAATTATGAATAAATCTAGTATAATTATTTGTATGCAGATTTTTGCATTAGATTTATTTCACTTATGTAAATACATACAAGGGGAATTGCTGATATGGTAAGGGTATTTATAACTTCATGGAAAGAACCTGCCATATTGTATTCTACACTGTTGTACCAATTTTGCCCTCTGACCAATGTATGCAAGTTCCAGTTGCTCTGCATCCTCACCAGCACTTTTTTATTTTTAAGCCATTGCAAAAGATGTGCAAAAGGTATCTCATTATGGTTTTAAATTATTTTTCCCTAATAATGACTAATATTTTCCCAATATGTTGAGTATCTTTTCATTTACTTCTTTGGCTTCTGTATAGCTTCTTTGATGATGTAGTTGCCTCATCTTTCATCTTTTTAAGTTGGGTTTTTTCCTTTTTAAAATTTCATATTATTATTTTTACCTATTAGGTTGATACAAAAAGTAATTGCAGTTTTTACCATGACATTTAATGGCAAAAACCTCAATTACCAATAACAAATAATAATTGGCATGTTTATATAATTTTCTTTTATTTTAATGAACACATAACAATTGTACATATGCAGGAGAGTGAATCATCTGAAAAAATATATATGGTATAATAATCAAACCAGGGTACTTAGCATTTCCATCATCTTAAACATCATTTTGAATGTGAGAACATTCAAAATCCTCTATTCTCACCATTAAAAAATATACCACACAACATCATTAACTACAATTAGTCTTCTGCATAATATTACCCTAGAATGTTTTCCGCCTTTCAAACTGGGACCTTGTACCCATTAACCAATCTTTTCTCAACCCCTTCTTCTTCCCTTCCTCAGCCCCTGGTAACCACGCTCCTACTCTATTTCTGTGAGATCAGCGTTTTTTAAAAAATTCCACACATGAGTGATACCATGTGGTACTTCTCTTTCTGTGTCTGGCTCACTTCACTTAGCATAATGTTCTCCAGATTCAGTCATGTTGCCGCAAATGCCAAAATTTCATTCTTTTTGTGGTTGGATAGTATTCTAGTGTATATAGATACCAACTTTTCTTCACCCATTTATTTGTTGATGGACTCTTGGTTCGATTCCATAGCTTGGCTATTGTAAACAGTGCTGCAGTAAACATGAGGGTGCAAATATCTCTTCAAAAATTAAATTTTATTTCTTTTGGATTTGATATATACCCAGTAGTGACATTATTGGATCACATGGTAGTTCTATTTATAATATTTTGAGGAACCTCCATACTGTTTCTCATAGGAGCTGTACCCATTTTCATTCCTACCAACAGCGTATGAGTTTCCCTCACCGTTTCTTCACATCTTCACCAATATTTAATTTTGTCATTTTGATAATCACCGTTCTAAATGGGGTGAGGTGAAACATAATTATGGTTATGATTTACATCTTTCTAATGATTAATGATGTTAACTGTCTCTTTTTATTCATTCATTTATTTTGAGACAGGGTCTCATTCTGTATCCCAGCATGGAGTACAGTGGTGTGATCATGGCTTGCTGCATCCTTGACTTCCCAGACTCCCACTTTAGCCTCTAAGAGGCTGGGACTAAAGGTGCATGCCACCACACCTGGCTACTTTTGTATTTTTTGAAGAGCCAGGGTTTTGCCATGTTGCCCAGGCTGGTGTTGAACTCTTGCATTCAAGAGACCCACCCACTTTGGCTTCTCAATGTTAACCATTTTTTTATGTGCCTCTCGGCAGTTTATATGGCTTATTTTAAAAGATGTCTACTTAGGTCTTTTGCTCATTTAAAAAGTCAGATTGTCTGTCTTTTCATTGAGTTGTTTGAGTTCCTTACATATTCTGGTTATTAACCCTTTGTCAGATATGTAGTTTGCAAATATTTTCTTCCATTTTGTAGGTTTCTATTTTTACTTTATTGATTGTTTTCTTTGCTATTCAGAAGCTTTTTAGTTTGATGAAATGCCATCTATCTTTTTTGGCTTTTGAGTTCTTGTCTAAAAACTCTTGCCCAGACGACGTCATGGAGCATTTTCCCTGTACTTTCTTGCAGCAGTTTTATAGTTGCTGGTTTTACATATAAGTCTTTAATCCATTTTGACTTGATTTTTGTATGTGGTGATAAATAAGGCTGTAGAAATTCTTCAATACATGGCTATCCAGTGTTCTCATCATCTTTGGTTGAAAAGATTGTCTTTTCCCCAATGTGCATTCCTAGTGTTTCTGTGAATAATGAGTTGACTGTAAGTATGAGAATTTATTTCTGGTTCTTTATGTATTTAATTTTATGCCAGTATTGTGCTGTTTTGCTTACTATAGCTTCATAGTATATTTTGAGGGGAGGTAGTATGATACCACATCTTTTCTTTTCCTTCAAGATCATTTTGGCTCTTAAGGGTATTTTGTGGCTCCATACATATTTTAGAATTTTTTTTCTTTTAATGAAGTATGTAATTGGTATATTGTTTGTTTTCTTATTGCCACATTTTATTTTATTTTTGAGACAGGGTCTCACTCTGTCGCCTAGACTGGAATGTCATGGTGTGATTACAGCTACTGCAGCCTTGACGTCCTAGGCACCAGCAACCTTCCAGCCTCAGCCTCCTGAGTGGCTGGGACAACAGACATGTGCCACCACACCCAACTAATTTTTGTGTGAAAACTTTGTAGAGACTGGGTTTCACTATGGTGCCCTGCCTAGTCTCAAACTCGTGGGTTCAAACAATCCTCCCTCCTGGGCCTCCCAAAAAAGTGCTGAGATTACAGGCATGAGCCACCATGCTGGCCTGAGAACTTTTCATATGTTTTCTGGTTTAAAGTTCTCTGCAAAAATGTGATTTGCAAATACTTTCTTCCAATATGTATCCTGTCTTTTCATTTTCTTAAAAGGATCTCTTTTATAATAAATATTTTAACTTTTACCAAAGTCCAATTTATCTTTTTCTCCTCATACATCATGCATTATGTGTCATATTTAAAACTCTTTGCCTAGTCAAAGTCATAAATATTTTATCCTCTATTTTTAATAGGCAGTTTCTAGTTTTATGTTTTATGTTTAGATCTTTAATCCATTTTGGATGTATTTTCATATATTAATATCATACAAGGTATGGATCCAACTTTTCCAATTTTTTGTTTTTCTGCATATGGATGTCCAGTTGTTCAGTACCATTTATTGAAGAGACTATACTTTCTCTGTTGATTATCCATGCAGTGTTATAAAAAATCAGCTGACTATACTTATGGCATTATATTTCTAGGCCTATTCCATCTTGTTGATTGATGTACCTTTATTTTCACCAATACCAACCTGTCTTGATTACAGTAGCTTTATAGTAATGCTTAAATTTATCAAAAACCAAGGAAATGCAAATAAAGACCACAATGAGGTACCATTCATTCACCATAAAGGCTAATACTGAAAAAACTGAACACCACACGGAAGCAAGTGTGTAGAGCAACCAGAACTTTGACATATTTTTGTTGGTTTCATAAAATGCCATCACTTTGGAAAATAATCTGGCACTCAAACTAATCACATACTTTCCTATCCCTGTAATTCCAGTTCTAGGTATTTAGTCTGTGGAAATGAAAATATACACCCACCAAAAACTTGTAAAACACTGTTTATGGCCACTTTTTCCATCATAAGCCCAAACTAAACACAGCTTGAGGTTTCTCAATAGAAATTCAAATGGGAGAATTAACTCTAATATTTTATTTTTTAAAATTATATATATACACATTAAATATCTAAAGTAGATATATAATTAAAATTTTATTTAGAACTATATAATTATGCTAATTTGATAAAAATACAAAAACTTTAAAAAGACAAAACTAAAAATTACTGATCATCTTTGTCTAATATTGCATCGAACAGCCCAGTGATAAGTATGTGAGCTGCAGAGATATATTGGGTTTGAATTCTTGTCTTTCCACCTGCCAGTTTTGTGATCTGACACTTTTTCACTTTTCCAAGTCTTAGGTTTCCACGTCTAAAGTAGACTTAGTCCTTCCTACCTGCCCAATATGGTTGCTGTTCAGACTTGATGAAATAACCTTGTGACTGCTGAGTACACTGCCTAGAGCACAGTAAATTCATTTGTTATCAGTATACATAGTTGATTCATATGATATTAATCTTACAGAGGCTTTGAAGGTTGTCTGTTGCTTGCAGTTCTACTTAGATGGTAATTTCATTTTTAGAAAGCTAATATTGCAAGGTAAAATATTATAATCACTTTATACTCTCTTTGATGTAATTTTTGTTGGACAAATTGACCTGGGACAATTTTTACCACAAAAAGGAATTTCATAGGTGAGCTGAATTCATTTTGTAAAATCCTTTTACTTTTCAAACTGTCAAACAAAAATATCCTATATCGCCAGAGTTTCGTAGGAATCACTAGTGGGATAGTGGTCCTGCATGAATTAATCCCCTCCCCACTTGGCCTGAGTGACAGATGAAGGTCAAACTAACCTAGAGGAGTCAAGAGCAGAATCCAGCACATTCCTCATGGTGCTCCCCATTGTGGTTGCCTCCCTAAACTATTTTATGCTTTTGGTAAAAGAAGACAGTTCTTTCAAGGGAGGAAAAAAGATTTTGCAAAACATAAGATCTCACAAAACTATCCTTGCGAGTTGTGTCAACATAGAGTCCCAAAGCCCAGCAGTAGTGCTACATTTGGGAAGAGTGTGGCTGGTGCTTCCAGTGTATGTGATCACTTCCCCTCCCCTAAGAAAATCTACAAAGTTTACAGAATTGTTATCATTTGGGGAATTCTATTTGAAACATTTTTAGGATAATTTTATGGATTGCTGGAAAATGTAACAATGGACACACATTGCTTTAACAACCACAAAAGAAAGCAAATTTATCTTTATAATGGTAAAAAGAAGATGATTTTTCTTTAAAAGCCATTTGGAGGCAGACCTTGTTTTATTTAAGTATTTTGAAATTTATTTTTCAAGCTCTCCCTTTTCCTTGTTAATTATTATATTGTCTATTGGAATATCAACCCTTCTAATCTTCATCTGTAATATCTATAAAATGAGGAAAACAAGGTCACTGTAAGGTCAGCAAAAAGTACTTCAAAAGTGCTCAGAAAATGGCAGCAGTAGCCGTTTTCCGCTGCCTATCTGCTGAGCCTACTATGTGCATGCATTGACATAGAAGTGACATTTTATTTCTGACAGGAAAGATAAAATGAGATTGTTTCTACAGTCTGCCTAAAATGATGAAACAATATTTGACATATTTTCTTTTACTGATGAAATATATTATTTGTAGAAAGAACTTAAAACATGTAGGCCATATGCTTACATATTTTATTTTCTGCTTCCCAAGATACTTTATTCTTTTTCATGAGGAAACAATCTTTAGCAGTTTTTCTTTGATTTTACCTGGTACAGCACTGCACTTCCTGGGAAAGCACTGGGGTAGTAAAACCTGGGGTATCTAGAAGGTTTGCCTCTACTAAGCAGCACTGATACAGACAGAACACAGACACTGTGTTGGTGGTGACTACCGGCTCTGTTCTGTTTGTTGATATTGACCAGGTTAGTAATTGTTCCAATCACTTTACTCTCGTAGAGTTTGGAACTAGAGGGGCTTCCACCTTGGCATGGTATGCTAGTGATTCTCTCTGCTATTATGCTCCAGTATCCTGTTAAAGGGAATTGCTGCATGGTCTGTGCACTTGGATTCCTCTCAGGGCTCTTTTTCTGTGATTAGATTCTGTACCATTTCCCATTGTTCATGGAAACCTATGTGAAAGAAAGGACTCCCAGGTCACCTGGTTAAACTGCAAAGTGAAGGGACACTCCTTGTTTCGGTATTCAGTTTTCTCAGTTTGTGCAAATGGGTAGTGCTATCTCATGGTGGCTTCAATTTGTGTTTACCTGGTGACTACGAACATTGTTTTGTTCTCATAGTCCTAATCAACCGTGCACATCCATGAATTCATGTTAATAAGAAGAACAGCATATTAATTTTTGACTCTTTCCTCTATTTGTTTATGTCACAGGACCTTTGGGGTGTCACTTTGCCAGCTGGAAACCTCTGTGGCCAGTGACGCCTTTGAGTTTTCACTTGGGCCTGCCAGGCTTGTTCTGCCCGCTCAGCCTGGTAAACCGTGCTCGGCTCATGCTACCAGCCTGAATCTCATGCCTGCCAAGGGTAAGCCAGGCATGGAAGGGTAAGGGGTGTGTCAGTGAACAAGTGTGGGGTCCGGCCACTGTGCACAGCCAAGCAGGCCAGCTATGGCAGGGTGGGCAGCTCCAGCTGCTGATATGGGTGCTTGTTCCCTGCGAGGCTGCAGCTGGACCAGATGTGCTGCAAACAGCTTCCATGGCTCACACCAGGGGATGAGGTAATGCATGGAAGCTTGGAGATACCAGGAACTGCAGAACCCCAGAGAGGGTGTCATGCCCTGGCTCAGGAACCTCCTAGGTCTGGACTCCCCAAAAGGCCACACCTCTTCTCTCCTTCTCTCCTAGTCACCCACAATGTGACGAGCAAGAGGTATGTTTCAGCCCTGTTTGTATTACAACTATTTTAGCCCCACCGTTCATAGGTCCTAAGTTCTTGTTCTGTGTCCATGAAAAAAGAACATGGACAAGTGGAGGGTGAGCAAAGTAAAGTGGAGCTTTATTGAGCAACAGAGCAGCTCCAAGGAGGCCCGCAGTGGGTAGCTCCTCTTCACAGTCAGATCATCCTGATAAGTGTTCAGCTCTCAGCTGAGTAGACATCTTGGAGTGAGTAGCTCCTCTTCACAGCTGGTAGTCCAGAGGTCTGCTCAGTTCTCAGTGGAGAGGAGGCCTTGGAGTTGGTACTTTCTCTTCACAGACAGGTCATCCAGTCATCTTCAGTCTGGCTGAGTCTAGGGTTTTTAATGGGCTCCTGAGGGGAGAAAGTGTGTGCTGATTAGTTCATAGGCAGCCATGGATGTGCCCAGAAAAAGCAAAATGAGTTTTCATTCTGGTCCATCTGCCCAGGCTTCAGACTGTCCCTAGCTTGAAGGTGTGGCTTCACTGGGGACCCACCCTTTCTTCTCAGGATATTTTCTGCCTGCTGCCATTGCCCCCAAGACTGTGCTGAGGAGTACCTGCAGGCCAGCGCCAAGCTGTCCTCAGCCCCCCTGCTTGACCTCCCTCTCATGCTTGTCAGCATCCAGAGTGCAGGGAGACGAGACAGCATGGGGCTGGGGTGTCAGCAATGTCCCGATCATGTGCACATCTGGCCAGGTTGCAACAGCACCCAGCCTTTACCTCAACTTTAATCTGAGATCAGAGCAGGCACTGGGAATGGGAGAGGCCAAGCAGCAGAAGCAGGCACTTCTGAGCCTGCAGGAGCAAGTGGACTTCCTGGTCCCTGAGAGTGCAGAGACACCTGGACCTGCAGCTGCAATTTCTGTTCACTTAGGACTCCATCCCCTTTACAAAGAGACCTTTTGCTACCCCATCCCATGAATTTTCTGGACATCCTCTGACATGTCTTAATTATAGTTTAGCTTCAGATTATGCTATCTGCTCTAAACATATACTTTTAAATTGGTAGAGATTACCTGAGATATACTTTATGATATGCAAATGAGTCTGCTTTTATAAAGAGTCATCCTTAAAATGTAGTAGAGATGGGTATCAAAGGATAGAAGATAGCACAGTGAGAAAAGAAATCAGAAGTAAGCAGCTGTTTCCTCTGACACTCACACAATGACAAACACGTATCATGATGTCTCCTTTGCTTCTTCAGTGACTCACCCTTTCCTGTTATGGAATTCAAAAGGTCCACAAGAGCTAGTTGCCTGGCTTACCTGGTAAGTTAGGTATATACTTTATAACTCAGTGATTATTTCTTCTACAGTAGCTCGAGGGCTCAGAGATCAAAGAGTAAACCTCCTTCACTTGATACCAGCTCTACACTGGTTCAGCCCAGCTAAGTTGCTTTTAAATTCTGTACTTCTCACATTGTCACAGAACTGCAAATCCTCCCCAGGGGCCAGGTGCAGGTGAGCTGACCTAAGCTATACCTTGAGCGATTCACCAAAGCAGCCCGCTGAGGTCACCCTTAACCCTGGTTTCCCACACAATCATTCGGAGTACTCCCAGAGAGCTAAAGAACAGCTATAGTTAGATTTTTCATTTAAAATTTGGCACTGCCTGAAGTCATTCCCATTCCTTCCAAGGACTGTTGCCATTATATTAAAAAGAGTAAATTTGCTGCTGCATTACTTACTGCCCAGAAAATCCAGCTGAAACCTGCTACTGCCAAATCTGCAGTTTCAATGCAAGGCCAGAGCCTTTAAATAGCTCCTGCTAGTAAGGATTTTCTGCTCTCTAGGAAAAAAAAGTTGATAAAGCCTCAGTTTGAAGGATTGGACATGGACCATTAGAAACAGAAAATGGTTGTCCCATCTCTCAATTTCTGACTGTCCTATTTGCGTAATTCTTAAAGGTAAAGTGTCCTAAGAGGTATGATACTCAGTGTCTTTCATCAGAGTCAGGGAGTTTAACTTAACTTACATTTTACAGTAGTCCCTCAAGTTCTTCTTTAGAGGACCATTCTCCATACCTAAATGTTTATGTTTATAGGATCCTAAGTATACAAAGTTATTTTAAAAAAATGGAAAGAGCAGTAAAGAATAAAATATTTTTTCTCAGAAAGTCTCTGCATAGGGGTCATGATCACCTTCTAAGATTTCATTAAATTTTATTTTCTTATTTCATAGCCTTGCAAACAAGAAAGCAGGAAGATATGGAAGTGTTTTTTGTTTTGTTTTGCTTTGTTTTTATTTTCATTCTTTTAGCTCCAAATTATCTTGGACATAAATTTTTCCAAAAGATTGGTCATGTGATGTGAGGAGTTACAGGGAAAATAAGAAATTAATAAGAAAAATCTTATTTTCATACAAGTGCAATTTTTTTGGAAAGAAGTTTAAAATTTTGTAGTTAGTAGGATATTAGCATCTTCTTAAAATATATTCAGAGAATCAAATATGACAACTGATTGTCGAGTTTGATCACAAATTAGGAGCTATGGAAACGATATCTTAATTCTCTACTATTTTGGTTGGATGATTCCAAACACCTAAGAATGACTGACTCCCACCTCCTGACATAGGCTATCACATTTTGAAGGAACTCTGTTAAAATATTCAGGGAAATTCTATCTTCCCTGACGTCCCTTCTACCCAGAAGTTTTAGTTATTTTCTGGAGGCCATACAGAACACCTTTAGCCCCTTTTCCACAAGAGATTACTTAAACACTGTTTATTCCTTCCTGAGAATATTGTGGCATCTTAGATAAATATCATGTCCCTTAATGAGTCATATGCCATAGCTTGTGTATTTCTTTTTTAGGTGTGCTTTGCCTGGTCTGTTTCTTTTAAAAGAGGACTGTCACTGGGCTCCTGGAGACTCTTTAGCAAGCAAGTAGACAACTAGCATGAAAATTTACTGCCCATGGCCAGGACCTTTGAGCCAAGAGGATCGATGGGGAACTTTGAAACCCTGATTTCCTTGTCTTTGTTCTGGACAACTTTGAGGTGTATCCTCCATTTGAGAGGTTACCTGTAGAATCAGGTTGACATAAAACTTAAATTATGCCCTGCTTGCCTTTTTCTCCTCTCCTGCCCTGCTTCAAGGCAATCTTGCTCACCAATCTTTCTCAGAGTATTTCCTTAATAAACCACTTTATATTAGTCCTATTTCTGAGTCTGTTTCTTGGTAACTTAAGACAGTGTATCTTCCTCTTGATGAGTAACAGTTAAAACAAACATTTTGCGAATGGCCTTATCAGTATACAGTAAAATAGAAATAACTTCTAGTTGAGCATTTTTTCATATGATTGTTGGCCTCATATATGTCTTCTTTCGTAAAGTGTCTGTTCATATCCTTTGCCCACTTTTGAATGGGCTTGTTTGTTTTTTTCCTGTAAATCTGTTTGAGTTCTTTGTAAATTCTGGATATCAGCCCTTTGTCAGATGGGTAAAATGCAAAAATTTTTTCCCATTCTGTTGGTTGCCGATTCACTCTAGTGACTGTTTCTTTTGCCGTGCAGAAGCTGTGGAGTTTCATTAGGTCCCAACTGTCTATTTTGGCTTTTGTTGCCAATGCTTTTGGTGTTTTGTTCATGAAGTCCTTGCCTACTCCTATGTCCTGGATAGTTTTGCCTAGATTTCCTTCTAGGGTTTTTATCGTGCCAGGTCTTATGTTTAAGTCTTTAATCCATCTGGAGTTAATTTTAGTGTAAGGTGTCAGGAAGGGTTCCATTTTCTGCTTTCTGCACATGGCTAGCCAGTTTTCCCAACACCATTTGTTAAACAGGGAATCCTTTCCCCATTGCTTGTTTTTGTCAGGTTTATCAAAGATTGTATAGTTGTATGTATGTTGTGTTGCCTCCGGTGCCTCTGTTTTGTTCCATTGGTCTATATCTCTGTTTTGGTACCAGTACCATGCTGTTTTGATTACTGTAGTCTTGTAGTATAGTTTGAAATCTGGTAGTGTGATGCCCCCCACTGTGTTCTTTTTGCTTAGAATTGACTTGGCTATGTGGGCTCTCTTTTGGTTCCATATGAAGTTCATGGTGGTTTTTTCCAGTTCTGTGAAGAAAGTCAGTGGTAGCTTGATGGGGATAGCGTTGATTCTGTAAATTACTTTGGGCAGTATAGCCATTTTCACGATATTAATTCTTCCTAACCATGAACATGGAATGTTTCTCCATCTGTTTGTGTCCTCTCTTATTTCGTTGAGCAGTGGTTTGTAGTTTTGCCTGAAGAGGTCCCTTATGTTCCTTGTGAGTTGTATTCCAAGGTATTTTATTCTTTTGTAGCAATTTTGAATGGCAGTTCGTTCTTGATTTGGCTTTCTTTAAGTCTGTTATTGGTGTAGACGAATGCTTGTGATTTTTGCACATTGATTTTATATCCTGAGACTTTGCTAAAGTTGCTTATCAGTTTCAGGAGTTTTTGGGCTGAGGCGATGGGGTCTTCTAGGTATACTATCATGTCGTCTGCAAATAGAGACAATTTGGCACTGGTCATCAGAGAGATGCAAATCAAAACCACATTGAGATACCATCTCACGCCAATTAGAATGGCGATCATTAAAAAATCTGGAGACAATAGATGCTGGAGAGGATGTGGAGAAAAAGGAACACTTTTACACTGTTGGTGGGAGTGTAAATTAGTTCAACCATTGTGGAAGACAGTGTGGCGATTCCTCAAGGCCTTAGAAATAGAAATTCCATTTGACCCAGCAATCCTATTACTGGGTATATATCCAAAAGACTATAAATCGTTCTACTATAAGGACACATGTACACGAATGTTCATTGCAGCACTGTTTACAATAGCAAAGACCTGGAATCAACCCAAATGCCCATTGATAATAGACTGGATTAGAAAAATGTGGCACATATACACCATGGAATATTATGCAGCAATCAGAAATGATGAGTTTGTGTCGTTTGTAGGGACAGGATGAATCTGGAGAACATCATCCTCAGCAAACTGACACAAGAACAGAAAATGAAACACCGCATATTCTCACTCATAGGCGGGTGATGAAAAATGAGAACACATGGACACAGAAAGGGGAGTACTAAACACTGGGGTCTATTGGGGGGAAAAGGGGAGGGCCAGTGGGAGGGGGAGGTGGGGAGGGATAGCCTGGGGAGAAATGCCAAATGTGGGTGAATGGGAGAAGGGAAGCAAAGCACACTGCCATGTGTGTACCTACGCAACTGTCTTGCATGCTCTGCTCATGTACCCCAAAACCTAAAATGCAATAAAAAATTTAAAAAAAAAAAAGAAATAACTTCTAGTTTATTCTAGGTACGGTATTCCTACTGGCATAGCCTATGTTTGAATTCTATTTTCAGTTAACTATACCATACCATGGATTGCTATCACTGCCAATCAAACCCCTAACAGGTTTTTCTCATGGGCTATTAAAAATGTAGAACCCTTCAGTAGGTCTGAAATTACAGAGAATTCAGTACTTATATTTTGTTTCTGCTTTCATAGCTTTTAACAATGACTGAGTTTGCAAATATAGAAGTATGCAATTATATTGGCCATAGACTTCTAGTTCTGAACACGTTGTACACTTAGTAAGTAAAAAACTCTTCCACAACACATAGATTTGCTAGATGAAATGTAGCAAACAAAATCTTTTTTTGCTTTTTAGCATTTTATTTTTCAAGAGGTAATATATTTGCATGGTATAACCATAAGATGTAAAAAAGTATGTATGATAAACTCTTCCCCCAATCTCAGTGTACAGTTGCTCTGCTTTCTTCAACAGAAATCATAAAAGTCACCAGTTCATCATGTATGTTTCTGAAGCTATGGGACTATATATATATGATATATATATAAATTATAGTGTATTTAAGTTTTTTCTTTTATATAATACATAAAAATATATATATTTCATACATAAATAGCTAATATATGTAATTTTATACATGATATATAATATATAAATATGTATTATATAATTACATATCTATGTAATCATATACATAAAATATAATCATATATTATGTATATATGTAATCATGTATTTATATATATGATTATATATGCCATTTTATATATAAGAAAAATACATAATGCTTATTTAAAGAACAAATAATCTACATGCTATAATTTATTTTGCTTTTAAATTTAATATATTTTAGGGATAGTTTCATTTCAAAATGTAACAGTTTCATGTTTTTCTTTAAGCTGTTTTTTGTGACTATAAAACAAGTTATATTGTAGCCCTAATGACGGCCTTTAAATTGTTTCAAGAGTTTGCCATTACAAATTATACTGCAATAAATATTCTTTGTGCATATGTTATTTTTAAATATGTATGAATATGATCTTAAATCCCTATATGAGGAATTTTGGGATCATAAGGCATGTGCCTTTGGAAGATTAATAAAATCAGGAAATTTCTTCCATAGAGTTAAAAAGTTGACACTTCCACAAGCCATTCTTGAGACTCCCTCTTTATCACACCGTTACCAACCCATTGTAATAAATATTCTTTTAAATGTAAAGCTCAGCTCAAAGGCTAGTAAGGGGAAAAACAGGTGCCAGAAATGAAAGGAAACAAAATCAGAGCAAGAACCATGTGATGAAATTGTGGCTATTATGGAAGGAAAATTCAGACTCATTAATCTAGGAATTTAAATGTTGACCCTTATGAAATAATGAAGAAAAAAAACCCTCTTAATGAAAGGTTTATATAGTCAATAAAGGTTGGTGATCTAGAAACAACTTACCAGTTAACACAGGAAGAGGACAAGGTAGTATCCTTTTTTGGCCTAGACAGTAGGAGACAATTTCAATGATTTCTAGGTTGAGATTTATGTTTACACTATCTTGATGGTACAGTTACTCCCAAGGCAAATAAACCAACATAAAACACGTGTTCCCAGAAACTCCTGCTTCTGGCCATGATGGAGTAGCTGTTAATGGACCAACCTTTTACCAAAAACAACTATAAAATGGAACAAAATATACAAAATAACTATTTTCACATGTTGGAAAACTGGCAATGCAGGTCTGTGATTTCTGAGAGAATAAATTCAAGTGAGGTAAGCCCCAGATGATATGATTCTTCTCTCTGGGAACACTGTCAAATGACGGCACAGGTGGGGGATCACAAACACAGAACTGTGGTTTTGCTGCGGTCAGAAGGTGGAGATGAAGTGAGACACTATTGGGGTAGCTAGGATTTGTGAAACAGGATAACAGAGAGAATGGAGCTTACAGAAAAACAGCTGTCAAAACCTGTGTTAGGTGTCCCCTTGAGTTTTGTTCTAAAATATCATCTGTGCATGCATAAAGCAAACCTCCTCCCTGAAGCCAGTCAATGAATATCTGTAAGAAAAAGAACAACTAAGAGGAGTTTTGAGCTAACCAGCTATTGGAGATCACATGGGGCTACAGACCTTTGAAATATCAGGCAAGATGGAGAAATCTCAATGAACCCCCTAGGAACTTAGTAGAGCAGAGTGATTCCCACTCAATCCACAGTACTCTTCAATCCACAGTATTCTTCAAGCACAGAATTTAAATGAGAATAAAAAAGACATCCAAGTATGGATATAGTATGCTTTCTAAAAATAGATACCATAAATGAGAATTTTATGCATACATGATCAGTCTTTCCATGTCATATATATTTAGTCATAATTATTTTCAGCAGTTCGACAACCAAGAGTATTGGTAGTTCTTCCTTTAAATAACACTCTCATTGGATTTTCTGATAATATAAGATAAGCTATGACCTCTGGGCATGAGAGTACTAGGTTTTTCACACAACTTCAAGTGAGGTGAACACTCAAGGCATAAACTTTTTGTAACACAAGTGGCAACAGCAACTGGTAATTTCTCCCATATTCACTTTTGAAACACCAAATCCCATTGCCATCATCAGATACCAGCTTAAAATAAGAACTAAAGAATGCAAGTAAATATAACATATAAAGATACCCTTGGAAAGCTATCACAAACAGCTATATATATTTTAGGGAAGGCCTTTTTAATGTATATCATATATTGTCTATAGCTTCAAATACCAGTATTTTTCCTTTAGTGTTTATGTCAATGCTTAATTGAGCTTTAAACTTTTTAAACTTTTCAATGGATTTCTGAATTTAAGAGAACAATGTATCAGTACAGTAGGTGTTCACTGTATAATATTAAGAGCTTAATATATTTTTATTTATGAATATAAGTTCCTTAGTATCACATGGAGTCTCCAATCACAGCATGTAACTGGACCTTCCTTTACCAAACTTAAAAATGATTTAAAAGTCTTGTAAGGAGAGAACTGACATAGTCAAAGGGAAGAGAGGAAATACTGTATTGTCTGTAGTCAGCTGACCATCATCAGCCTCATTGTTTCATCTTTACATTTAAATACATATTGAAGCTCTGACCTAGACACCCATATCCTAATTTCTTTATATATATGTGTATGTGTATATGTGTATATAAATACATATATATACACGTGTGTGTATATATATATATATATATATATACACACACATATACACACACACATATTTATCTCCAACCAGCTGCCTTCTTATTAGATCAAGAAAACATAATAGCATATATTGGTAAAGATTTGATAAAGTATAATTAACCCTTATATTTATTTTCCATGACTCTTACAAAACTATTTTATGCGATCAATTAACATGAGTTCCTGCATATCTTGAAATCTTGAAGCTTTGAAGAAATCAAACCAGCTAAATGATCGATTCTAGTATTACTCAATCACCTAACCTAAGTATAAAGCTAATTTATGCAGCATATTGAGAAATATTTTCATTGCTGTTTGCATAAGTCAGTGTTCTCCACAGAACAAAACTAAAATGAGATTTTATGAATACGTATGTATATGTAGAAACAATTTACCAGGTAACACAGGGAGAGGACAAGGTAGTATCCCGTTCTGGTCTAGATATTAGAAGACAATTTTAATGATTTCCAGGTTGAGATTTATGTTTATACTATCTGGATGGTGCAGTTGCAGGGAGGGAGAGGACATTAAATATATTATATAAATATAAATCATTTCTATAATCAGTGACAAATCATTGAAATTGTTTTCTACTATCCATACACACACACACACACACACACACACACACACACACACACAAATATATATATATAAAGATCTATTTTAGGTTTTAAAAAGCTCATCAATTGTGGGGCAGCAATGAAATCTGTAGGACAGGACAGCAGTCAAGACTTGATGCTGCAATGTTTGGACAGAATTTCTTGTCTATCTATAGACCCTTAAAACTAGAAGGTAAGATATCTGCTTCCAACATATAATAGTGGAACAGGGTAACATAGGATAGGATAGGCTACACATTTTAATTCTATTATACAGTACATTAGATGCCCCTTCTAGATAATCTGGCCATTTTATATTAAGCACCTCAAAATTCTTCTAGACTCTATCCATTACTCTTCCACATTTTAGAGTATTTGTAACAGCAACTTCCCACTTTTCTGTACAAAGTCTGGATTTGTGTCTTAGAGCTACCATAACAAAGTTCTGAAAATGAGGAAACAGTGGAGGCAGAGATTGGAGAGATGCATCTACAAGCCAAGGAGCATTAGGAATTGCCATTAACAATCAGAAGCTAAAAGAAGCAAGGAAAGATTCTTGCATAAACCCTTTGGAGGAAGCATGAGCCTGCTAACACCTTGATTTTATACTTCTAGCCTCCAAAACTTTGAGAGAATAAATGTCTAATGTTAAAGCACCACTTTAGTACTTTGTTACAACTCGCATCAGAAATAGAGACACTGTTAAGTCATGTTTATTTCTTTTATTCTCTCCTGTATTTCAAATGCCCTGCTCTGCAGCTACTCTTCTCTTAAACTTTAGGAAAAGCATTAAATTGATGATATTTTCTTCTCTTTCCTTTTCCATTTAGTAATTGCCAGTGTATAGTAATGTATTCCCAGCTCTGCATTTGTAGCAACTCTTTTCCTAATTCCTATTCGTATGTAAACTACAGGGTGACTTCAAAAAGCTTATGGAAAGTGTATATTATAAAGCAGAAAACAAAAACAAAACTGGCCAGGCATAGTGGCCCACGCCTGTAATCCCAGCACTTTGGGAGGCCAAAGCGGGCAGATCACCAATGGAGTTCGAGACCAGCCTGGCCATCATGGTGAAACCCTATCTCTACTAAAATACAAAACTTAGCCACACATAGTAGCATTTGCCTATAATCCCAGCTATTCGGGAGGCTGAGGCAGGAGAATTTCTTGAACCTGGGAGGCGGAAGTTGCAGTGGCTGAGTTCATGCCACTGCACTCCAGCTTGGACGACAGAGCGAGACTCCATCTCCAAAAATAAAGAAAGAAAGAAAAAAACAATGCATGGATTGCAAAAGTTTTCTGCACCAAGATAAGTTCATATTAACTAGTAGGTATAGCAAGTATGAGCAGGACCTACTCTGAGGTACTAAGAAGAATAAGCTATCAGTTTGAAAAGAGGACCTATCATAGCAACATGGATTCTGCTGAACAAACATCAAATTTTTATGATGAAGCTCAGGTGGAAAAATAGCGAAACTATTGATGCTTTATAAGGAGTCTATGGTAACAAATATCAACAATTTGTAAATAGATAACTCATTTTAAGAAGGGACAAGACAATGTTAAAGATAAAACCTGCAGCCACAGATCATCCATATCAATCTTCAAGGAAAAAATTCATCTTATCCATGCTCTAATTGAAGAGGACAAATGATTAACAGCCCAAACAATAGCTAACATCACAGACATCTCAACTGGCTCAGATTACACAATTCTGACTGAAAAATTAAAGTTGAGCAAACTTCCTATTCAATGGGTGCCAAAACTGTTGCAGCCAAGTCAGCTGCAGACAAGAGCATAGCTTTCCATGGAAATTTTAAATGAGTGGGATCAAGATCCTGAAGCATTTCTTTGAGGAATTGTAACAGCACATGGAAAATGGCTTTACCCATATGATCCTGAAGACAAAGCACAATCAGAGCAATGGCTACCAAGAGGTGGGAGGGGTCCAGTCAAAAGGCAAAAGTCAACTAGTCAAGAGCAAAGGTCATGGCAACAGTTTTTGGAGATGCTCAAAGGATTTTTTTTGTTGACTTTTTGAAGAGCCAAAGAATGACAACATCTGCTTATTATGAGGGTATTTCGAGAAAGCCAAAGTTTGAGCAGGAATATGCCTAGGAAACTTCACCAGAATCCTTCTCCACCATGACAGTGCTCCTGCTCATTTCTCTTATCAAACAAGGGCAATTTTGTGAGAGTTTCAATGGCAAATTATTAGGCATCCACCTCAGAGTCCTGATTTGGCCCCTTCTACTACTTTTAGTTTCTCAGTCTTAAAAATTATTTAAAAGACATCCATTTATCTTCAGTTATTAATGTAAAAAAGGCTGCATTGACATGATTAAATTCCAAGAACCCTCAGTTCCTTAGGGATGGACTACATAGCTGTTATCATTGTTTCCAAGGTATCTTGAACTTGGTGAAGCTTAGGCTTGGAAATAAAGTTTATATTTGTATTTTTATCTTTTAATTACATTTTCCATGAACTTTTTGAAGTCCCCTCATATATCTTCCTAAAAGCAAAACTGTATTCTACTATTTGCTCAACAAGGCCAGAGACAGACATGATTCTCATGAAAACCAATTTTAGCAACATAACCTCTACCAGGATGTAAGTTTGTGTCATTGGAAATATTCGAGTTGATTTACTCATTAAACATTTATTTTGTCCCTACCATGTCCCAGATACTATGCCAATCATTACACAGCGTGACTTAAAATGTTTAATAAATGCTTTATTGCATAAAAAACGACCCAAACTATATCCATGTTAATCATGTTGATAACTCCCCCACCCCCAGTGATTGTCATACCTTGCCAAGAGACAGTATTCTCACAAGCAGTAGCTGTGTTGATGGCCTTTCAGTTAGTGCTTTCCGCTCTTTATTACTATTCTGTGTCACTGAGACAGTAGCATGTCCCACAGCTCATTTGCTACATCCCAACTCAACCCGTCCTCCATTACCAGTGTTACTACAGACAATTTACTTTGAATTCCCTATTTTGCATTTGGAACAGCTTCCAAAGTCTACCTTCTACCTCTAAAGTTGTTGTTTGGACTCAACTATAATAGCTTATCTTAAGAAAACATGACATTAACAACATTATTATTACTGCTGCCCTGAAGGACCTTGCAGTCTCATGAAGAAGGGATGTTGAGCAGTTGTTACTGGATATATAGAAGATATGTATGCTTGTAACCAGCTGGAATCGATCTTTCCTGCCACTCTGGTAACTCTCTAACTTTTGTACTTCTTTAGGAAATTACAAATGCAGCTTACATTGACCATATACAGCATTTCTAAAGTTTAAATGAAATCGAGAGGAAAGTAATGTAAGGCAAATGAAGGTAAGGTCCTCCTAAGAGCATAAGGAAACACCATGTCCTACCTCCAGATAATTGAGTCGTAAGCTAGTTTCTCGTTCTGGTACCAGATTTCTCCCTTTGCTTCTCTTTTATTAATCAGGGACAGTTGCAGATCTGGCCTCTGTGTTTAACTGGAAACAATAAAGGAAAACTCAGCATCTAGCTTGGCTTTTGTCACTACTTGTGACTGGAGGTCATAAACTCAGTTGACAGGTTAGATATGTCTTTACAGCCTTACTTACAGTTGGTAACCTCACAACTTTACCCCAACTTTATTGTGATAAGTCAGTGACACAGTCAGATGTTGGTTTGAATTTCATCTCCACAACTTAATAGCTGTACGTTTTGAAGGCTTTTATTTTTATTTTGTTTTATGTGCTTGTGTGTGTGTATGTGTGTTTTGCCAAATTATATAACCTCCCTGAGGCTCAGTTTCCTCATTCATAAATTAAGAAAAATAATTAGATTCAGTAAGCAGATGAAGAGTTAGTATATGATATGACTGAGGAAATGATCGCTCTTATTTATTTTTATTCTTATGTTTATTTATCATGGCATTTTCACATAAAACCCAGCATACTTAAATAGAATTTGGGAGCAAAAAACAAAGACCAGTGAACTCTGAGCAGGAAATAAAATATGGTGACAACTGAATGACCTAATATGCATGCTTGTTGTTCTTGACATGCCTTGCATTTGCTTGTTCCTGGCACTGAACCCAGACCCCATTTCCAGACACTTCCTCCCTAGTCAGTCATTCATTAAACTGTCTTCCTTTTTATTTTCTTGTAGGTGGAATGTTCTTCGTTTTTTCCAAACACACCTTAACAAATATATAAATAAAGCAATTATTTGTTTTCTCGGTTGAAAAGAACAGTGTGACACTATGCAAAGAAGACTATAACATCTTTGAAATAAAAAGTACATATATCTAGATTTGAATTCTATTTTTGCTACTTAGTAGTTTTGTGACTTTGACCATGGTACTTATTTACCTGAGCTGTAGTTTCCTCACTTAAAAATTACCATAATTTGCCCTCTCTGAACTGGTTTTTGAAGGTATGAAATTAATGCACAGGAAACACCTGTAACATCTTCTAGCCTAAAACTGGTAGGTACAATGCGAAGAGTTACAGAAATTACTACAAATACTTTAAAGTTATAAATTATGTTAAGTGAGAGGTTTTAAGACAAAATTCCCTAAAGTTCTTTTTCTGTAACAATAAATGGATGAGAAAAAAACTAATGATATATTGAAAATAATACAGTGGAGGAGACTGCTATACTAGATATTAAAATATATTTTATAGCTGATCTAAACAGGTGTATTTGCTAATGATTCTATCTATGTATAAACTAAATAGTCTAAAATAAATTTTAGTATAGATGTAAGAACTTACTCTATGGTAAAGGAAGGATTACAGTCTAATTAGAAAGGAATACACTGTTTAATAGATGATTATAGGAAATTTAGCTATATATTAATAAAAATGCAGCTAGATCTTTACATTCCAGGCTGAAAATACACATCAATGATAAAATATTGGGGAGGCTCAGTTGCCCAAGATCCCACAGTTAATAACTAGTATAGCTGGAAATTAAATTTATATATTCTAACTACTATACTATATAACAAAACAGTAAGAAAGAATATTATCAATTATATATAAAGGTTATTAAATAAACAAATTCTGTACATGATATAAAGGTGTGTACATATATACAATACATATTTAAGTATATGTTCATATACACATTTTTAAAGGTTGGATGCTGCTATAGCAAACTGTTATGGTAATGAATAATTTTCTGTGGTGGTTGAAATTATATTTTCACTTTAAAATAATTTTCTGCATTTTCTTTAAAGGACATTTGATACTTTCACAAACAGAAAAATTAAATACCCATAAAAATGAATATGCTCCTTTTTTAAAAGAGGATTTTAAAATACTCATTTCTGTGTATATACAGCCCTGTGTTTTCCTGATGTCAGAGGTCCTTGAAGATCAGATAAAGTTATCCATGATTTCATGGTAATGCTTGCTACAATATAATTAGCTGACTTGGGAGAAAATCATCCTTGCTTGCTTTAACAATATGTTAGAGCATGTTTCAGACTTGTTTCCCCCCCATCTTCATCTTTTTCTCCCTTAAGTAAAACTTCTTGGCTTGAGCATGCACATTAATCTCCATTTTCCAGTCTTCCTTTTCTTTTCTACTTAAACTCTTCTGGAAATATTTTTACTTGAGGGTCTTGATGACTTTACATAAGTCTGAGTACCCTTACTTACCCAAACTAGGAGAACTGAGACTCGTGTGCTTTAAAGACCGTTTCATATCCCATTCAAGTTTGGAGGTGATGTCTTAGATGCTGCCTATGATTTAATTTTCAAATGCTATTAATCTAGTAACTTAACCTACAAGTAGACATGAGAAAACTTCTGGTTCCTGCCATGTTAGTGAACTAGCATAAGCTACTGGATCAAAATCAAATCTGGAGGATCTATAGAAGTCAGAGAGAATCAATAAACCATGAAAAACTTCAGGCCAGATTGAAATCTATCTTGAACTCTGTGTGTGTGTGTGTGTGTGTGTGTGTGTGTGTATGTGTGTAGTGTTTGCATATGTGAGCAGCTGAGTAGTTGCCTGCTTTTTTACTGATAATATCAGTAACTTTGATGGTCTTGGTCACTAAAGCCTATATCCGCTGATTACATCTGAGCAGCACAAAAGCCCTACTGGGCTGAAAAATAACAAAAACAGATGAAGCCTGAGAAGAAATTCGGGAATTCACACTAGACTTCTCCAAATTCTTAGGACCAAAGGATTCTATGTTTTTATATATAAAATAAAAAAACTTTTACAAATGTGGGTTATTATTAGGCCATAACAGAAACCTCTGTGCATTGCAAAGGATCAATATGACACTGACCATGTTCTATGACCATAAGGCAACAAAATGAAGAACTAAAAACATACAGCTTAAAAAACCCATATGTTTAGAAATGAAATAAGGTAATACCAAATAACACTTAAAAGGAAATTATAAGAAAAATTAGGAAATATTTACAATGGAATTATAATAAAAATGGTAGTCAAAATGTGTAGTATGTGGCTAAAGCAGAACTTATAAGTAAATGTGTAGTTTAAATAAATTTATCAGGTTTTTTTAAAACTGTCTATTAAAAATGTCTAGAGACAATGATCAAGTCTGCAGTGTTCAGCTTGAGGGGTTCCAAATACCCTTTCCTTTAAATGAAACCACAGTTCCTGGAGGAAATGCCGGATTTCAGATATGGAGAGGAGATATACAATAAATCTAGGATATTTTCTCATGGCATAGTTGTCTTAACAGCTTCTTTGCAGAAAACAGAAATAAATTAAAAAGTGAACAAAATGATATCAAAGACTACTAAGATCATATAAATAGAAACTAACTTGAAAGGCTCTCACCAGCCACAGATGGGATAATTTGAGCATCAATAAGAATAATAATAGAAATTAAACGTTTAAATCTTGATTACTCATCTTTGAGGAATAGTGAGGAACTCAACTTACTAATTTTTTGAAAGCTGTAATATAAATAAAAAGAGAAAACAAAATCAAGTATCTATCCTCTCTTTCCAAACTGAATTATATTCAGTCTAACCAAATAGTAGTGGAAACTCCTTTTTGTAAAAGTATTTGAGCTACCAAAAGAAAAAAAGTTAAAAAGTTAGCATCTCATCACTTTAAAAACTCCAAACAATTAGTGAATCTAGGCAGTGATCATCAGTGGCTGCCAATATCATAAAAAAGACAGCTAGATATTATGAGCCTCTCAATGGAAACATCCAGTATTACCTGTGAAACAGTCTTGCCAGAAGAACAACTCGGGGTCTGTTTTGACTTTAGACCAACTACAAAAAGCAAGATGCACAGGTGATGAAATAACATGTTAGCTGACAGCACAGGAATGCAGATAGCAAATTCTAGGCTGTGGGACATGCTCCAGGACAAATAAACTGATTTCCTCAACAAATAAATAGCAAGAAACAAAAAAAAAGAAGACAGGAAAGAAGTTATAGATTGAAGGAGATTTAAAAGACATATCAGCCAAGTACAGTGGATGGATTCAGACTAATGGGAGATAATCATTGAAATTTGAATATTGACTGAATATTTAATAATAAGGTGTTGTTTTATTTTTAAAGATATAATAATGGTATTTTTATTAAGTGTTTAAAATCTTATCTTTCACATCATTCATTAAAATATTTGTGAATGATATACTGCCTAGGATTTCCCTCCAAATAGTAAAGGAAGATATCTGGAGCTATAGAAGAAATAAGATAGGCCATGACTTGAGCATAGTTGAAGTTGATTGATGAGCACATTAAGGCTCATTGTACTATTCTCTCTATTTATGTGTGTGATGGTTAATATTGTGTGTCAACTTGATTGAATTGAATTATACAAAGTATTGATTATGGGTGCGTCTATGAAGGTGTTGCCAAAAGAGATTAACATCTGAGTCAGTGGGGTGAGGAAGGCAGATCCACCCTTAATCTGATGGACACAATCTAATCAGCTACCAGCAGTTATACATAGAATATATATATATATATATATATATATATAATCCTATTAGTACTGTCCCTCTAGGGAAACTTGACCCCTGACTGATACATCAATAAGATTTTATTTCTTATATGTGAAACAGACACTAGATTTGAGTAAATTCATTAAATATGAATGTGCTACCATCAAATTTTTGTGCTACCTCTGGGAAGACAACTAATCACCCTTTCTTTGTATTTATATATAACTTTAATGTAGTAATTTGTCTGCCTCTCAATTATTAGCTCTTTGATGTCAGGAACTGGGTCTTATCTCTCTCCGTGTTCCAATATTCCAAAACAAAGGCTTAAGAAAAGTACACCAATAAGTTAAAACATTAGGCGAAATGAACAGATATGTAAAAAAAAAAAAAAACAAATTCACACACGCACACACATACACACACGCAAGTTTAAAAGATCAATAAGCATTAAAGATATTGGAATGGTAGTCAGGTATCGTGTCCCTCAAATATCAGTGTATTGATAGATTTAAGAATGAGATCTAACAAACTTTCAAGGAACAGGGAGTTTCTATTGTTTTCTATATTGTTGCAGAAAATGTAAAATGAGCCTAGCATGATTATGATTCCAAAACCAGATAGGAAAAGGAGCCTATGGACCCATCTTAATCATGAATCCCAAGTAAAGGACTTCTACTTCAGCTTAAGATTGAGAAAATTGCATTAATACACCACTGTCATCCTAATAATGAGAACAATCTGAGAAATTATGGTTTTTTTTTAAACCCACTGATAGCTGAAGATTAAAAAACAACAACAAAAACCTAATGAACAAAAATCCGGAAAGTGATGAGCCCTTCATAGTAAAGAAGAGATCCAGAGCTGCTCTCATTCTTAGTATGTAGCAGGAGGAGGAAGAATCTGCCTGAGATACAGGGAAAAAGAAATCTGTTGAAATGTTAACAGATTTTAAACCCCATGTGTGAGCTGGTATTATAAGATGATTTAGTATCTCTAGGATTTTCAGACACAGAGGCTACCTGCACCACTATGTTTTCACAGGCCTTTGTGGAATCTTAGCAGAAAGATTGGGGAAAGAGCAGGTGAGCTGAGAGAGACCTCAGTCCTTCAGCAGGCACAAGCATGAGAGATCTTGCTAGTCAGCTACAGATTATGTGGACTCAGACCCCATACTATTAGCCTAACAGAAGGAGCATTTCCTTTTTTGCATACAAATGTGATTTACTTCATTCTCTACTGTTCTTTTATACACACTGCCTAGTAGTCAATCCAAAATTATGGAAAATGAAAATAAACAAGAAAATTGGATCTATTTCTCAGTAAAATGTGGAAGAACAGGATAAAGAAAAGAGAAGCCATCTACTAGATATTAAGACAAAATAAGTATTAATGCTATGATAGATCCTAGAGCTATAAGAATGAAAACGGTGTCATGTTAAACTAAGAATAGACAAATTGATCAGTGAACAGAGCAGAGCTTACCTAGAATGGTAGTGTTTTGCTACCCAGCTGATGATTGTTACATGACACTTGGAGATACAACCAATGTATAAACAGTTATACGACATGAGAGCAGTCCACAGAGAAATTGAATGCCTCTCATTATTCCTGAACCACACTCTGTGACCCATTTTCTGACCTAGAATATGTTGTGTCTCAATAAAGGACAGGGAGACCAAAGTCACTGTTAACTAGTCTTTGAATAATTAACAGGGCTGACAGTTCAGATCTCAGTAAATACTCTCCAGTACTTTTATGTGAAATGTTAATTACAGCATTTCAGGCCTCACTAGTTAATTGAATTGTTAGCCAGAGAATTTAACATTTACTTCCTGTTGACCACATGCTGTGTTGGAGGAATGAGAATCTGCTCTCTGGGGATGGTTGTACTGAAGCAGCATTATTTTTTCTTAGTAGCAATGTGCAGGAAGCATCATAAAAACAGAAAAGCAGCCTGGTAAAGCTTGACAACTGGGCAATTAACCATGGCCTCTTCATGGTAGTTATTCTGCTGTAACTTAAAGCTGCCAGATATTTGCCACTATTGTCTTTGCATCAAACGATGGAAAATGCATATGTCAACATTTTCTGCAGTGGGAAGGGAGGCTTCTCAAGTACTTTGGGTAATAATTGTGCTGACCTAGTTATTTTTCTAAAATTGGCAGATGCTGATATTCTTAATATATGTCTTCTTGAGAAACTCATCTTAAGTTATAGAAGAATGGCACAGATTTCTGCATAGACTATGAGAGAAATTTTGATTTTGGAATAACTACTCATTTTTCAAATACATTCTTTGTGCACATATGCCTGCTGTTGTGATCATAGTACTATCTAATGTTAATAAATCTTTACTAAGTTTAAAGTCTTCTACATGCAATACGTCTAACAACCTGGTGAGACAGGAACTGTTAACATTCTCATTTTTAAGATGCATTAGCAGAGGCATTAAAAGGCAAATAAATGGTAGATCCATTATAATCCAGGCTAATATTTTTGTTCATGCAAAAAGAAGGAGAATGGCAGTTGAGAAATGGGACAGCAGGTTAAAAAAAAATCTTAATCTGGGAAAAAAGATGGTGAGTTCTGGAATCTAAATACAGAACGATGTGTCTCGAGTGCAAGACACGTTGGTCTCCATTTAGCTCCTAGAACAAGGGGAAAGTGCATATGCCAGTAAGATTGGAATGGAAGCTGGAATCAAATGATTTGGAGCTTTAAAGATTATGGTAAGGAATTTAGATGTTGCTCTCTAAAAATAGGAAACCGCCATTTCTTGATTTTAAAAGATCACTCATGCAGTTATGTGGAAAATGGGCTGTCTGCTTCTTTTTGTGAATGAATGTTACAGAAACACAAGTGCATCTGTTTGTATACATACTGTCCATGGCTGCTTTCATGCTATCACGTCAGAGGTGAGTAGTAGAAACAGAGACAGGATGGCCCAGAAAGCCTAAACTATTGGCCATTTGGCCCTTTGTAGAAAAATGTGTGGACCCTGGGAGGTAAAGTTGAAGAAGCTATGTAATACATACAGTGAAAAGCTAATGGGGGATGGCTGCTGAGGTGAAGAAAGGACTTATTTAAGATACGGCTTTCTTTTTCTTTTTTCTTTCTTTCTTTTTTTTTTTTTTTTTTTTTTTTTTTTGAGATGGAGTCTTGGACTTGTCACCTAGGCTGCAGTTCAATGGCACAATATCGGCTTCTTTGCCATGTTGTCCAGGCGGGTCTTGAACTCCTGGCCTCGTGATCCACCCTCCTTGGCCTCCCAAAGTGCTGGGATTACAGGCAAGAGCCACTGTGCCCTGCCAAGATAAGTTTTTAAGCTATGATTGTCATCAGTGGCTCTTAAACTTTGGTGTGAATCAACAGGGAATGTGCTACAAAAGGAGATGTTGACTACCACAAATAGAGATTTTATTAAGTAGTTTGAGGGGAGACAGGGTTGGAGAGAAAGACCTTGGCATCTCCTTTTTATTTATTTATTTTTTGAGACGGGTTCTCTTGCTGGCACCCAGGCTGGAGTGCAGTGGTGCGATCTTAGCTCACTGCAACTTCTGCCTCCTGAATTCAAGTGATTCTCCTGCCTCAGCTCCCCAAGAATCTGGGACTACAGGCAAGCACCACCACACCTGTCCACTTTTTTGTACTTTTTCATAGAGATGGGGTTTCACCATGTTGGCCAGGCTGGTCTTGAACTCTGGACCTCAGGTGATCCTCCTGCCTCGGCCTCCCAAAGTGGTGGGATTACAGGCGTGAGCCACCATACTTGGCTGGCATCTTCATTTGTAACCAGCTGCCTAGCACAGGAGTTCTCAACTCCACTTTGCAAACTACTTGTCTAGATGGGGGTTGGAAATGGAGATGAAGGGTTAAAGAGAAGGGCAGGGTTAAGAGCCACCTCGAGGAATTAGACACATGGTAATGCCATTTCATGCAATAAGGAAGACACAAGAAGAAAAAGATTCAAAGAGAAATCAAGACTTCAATATGTGACTTACTGAGCTTCTTGAAGTGAAGATGAGTTGGTAATTGGATAAATGAAATTGGACCATAGGGAGGAGGTTAGAGTCAGAGACATAAATACCACTAGATGATATTTAAAATTAGAAGAATGAAAATGACTATCTGTGAGTAAGTGTTGATAAGAATGTAATGTTATTTCTTATGGCTTCTTGAGGAATTCCAACCTTTAGAAGGTGAGATGTGTAAGCCCGGTGCAGTAGTGTGCACCCGTAGTCCCAGTTACTCAGGAGGCTGTGGTGTGGGGATCATTTAAGTCTAAGAGTTTGAGCTTGGCCTTGACAACATAAAGAGATTCCCTCTCTGAAAAAAAAATGTTTAAATTACATTTAAAACAAGTATGATTGGCTGTGTGAAGAAGACCAGGCAAATAAAAGCAATAATTAGCAACGAGGGAAATGGAAGGAAAAATGTCCTGATGTAGACACCTACTGTCATTCCTTTGGAAAAATTTACTGTAGTATCCTCTTAGATGGTCTCACAGCCTCCAAACTATTCTTCACATTGTAGCTAGAAAGATATTTAAAAAATAAAATGTGATTTGGTCACACCTTTGTGTAAAATAATATTACAGTCAACACCTTTCATAGTTTGACTCCTTGAGTTATGTAACGATATAACTGAGTTGGAAATCCTTTTTGGGAATTTCGGCAGACATATCACAGAAGGCAGACAGCTTGGTTAGAAGAATACAAAGATAATGACTATTTACTCCATTGCAGATCAGCGACCTATTTACAGGATGCAACCATATGTGGTTGTCCTGGCATGGGACTTGGTATTTATTCCTATCATTTGCTAAGCCCACTGCAATGCACAGTTTTAGGAGATACTAATCTCATAGTACACAAGGACTCTCCAGTTGTTGCAAAACTGATACTATTTTATACTATCATTTAATTGCTTCTTTACTTGTTTGATGCTCATCAATAAACTATAATTGAGAACAGAATCTTTCTTACCCATCACAGTATTCCTAGCAAAAAGCATACCTGCATATATATGACCAAAAATATTGTTGAATGTACAAGTGCTACTGCTAACTTTACTTTTTGTTTACTATTCAAGAATGTATTGAGTGTGTGTTTTGTGCTAGATCCTGGGAATAAAAGAATGGACCAAAGATGCAATATACCTCATCATATGAACCAGGCATATCTGTCTTAGTCTAGTGAATTTCATTCATTTCAATGCACCCCAACTCAGTTTAACTCATTCACTGCAACCCAAGTCAACTCAACTAATTCCCAGTTCAACTCAACTTAGTCCAGCTCAATTAAATGTAAAATAATGCAGTTCAGTTCAGTACATACAGTTATATTCAATTAGACAGACTTTAATTGAGCATGTTATATATATCAAAGACTGGCCTAAGAGAGGAAACATGCAATGCCTCTCAATATGTTAAAATTACTTGGAAAATAGGCATCTTCAGTGAGGCAATGATTAGAACATTATAGAACATGCTGACTTTTAAGGATCTTATAAGTCATCTCGCGTGTTGGTGATTAGGAGAAATTGCTGGTTCGTTGGCATAGAAACACCATAGTAAAAATTAAAAATGCCTTAAATTATGAATTTTTCCACATATACAAAAAGTTTGATTTTTCAGAATTGAATTTTTTTTAAATGAAGTTAAAAAATAATGAAAGTTTAAAAAATTGTAGCCAAGTACAAAGTTCCAAACATATGTGGGTCAACTATTAGTGATATTTCTGAGTCTTTGGAATGTTGATTATTTATTTGCTCTTTATGTTCTGAATCCAGTGAGCATAGGAGATGTAAAAGCCCTGTGACTGCTGAGCTTTGATGTGTCATAGTTTTGTGTCCAAAAACCTGATCAGTTTTGCCAGGCTCGGACATGGCTGTGTGGTTCTGTAGCATTTCTACCAGAGCGTACCGCACTGTCAGAAAGAAGTTTCACATTGTACTACTTCTCCAGTTTGGATCATCACTTAACAATGTGCTTCCAAATTTCTGAAAACCTGGGACACTGGTTATTATACTCGGGTTCTCTACATCTCTGGCCACTACTCCTCACCCCAGCAAAGTTTATCCTACTCAGTTATAATGGATGGAAAGTTACAGCTAATTTAACATCCAAATTGAAATTTAAAATTTAAGCTTTGTCAGTCCAATGACGCAAATAAACTTAATTATATTTTTACCATAATGCCAAAGGAGGATTTTATTTCTGGCTTGTTTTTCTTCTGCTCTTCAGTATCCAAAGCAACCTTGGAATACACTGAAAAGTCATACTTAATATTCTTTTGTAAAGTAAAACACACACAACTCCTATTCTTCGAATTTCAGAGTTTTTTCTCCATCCTTCCAGACTAAAGTAGGGATCCCTACAATGTGTACCTTCAGCCCTAGGTATGCTCCTATCACTGTATATATAAAGTCTTTCTTTAAATGTTTACTTACTATCTGGACTGAGAGGTTGGTGGGTGAGGGCAGGGGTACATTTATGTCATCCTCATCTCTGCATTTTTAGAGCTTGGCACATATTGGGCACCCAAAAACATCTTTTGCATGAGTGTCAATGAAGTCTCTGCAACTTGTTTATTACTATAGCTTTGGTTCCTTGAGTAGGAGCTATTTAGGAAGAATCCCTTGGAATAGTAATTGAGAACACTATTGAGTTTTCTTGCATTGGATCCAACATTTTGGCAGCACTTCAGAACCATATTCTGTAACCTAAATTTGAAGCTAAATATATATATCTGTTTTGGGGGGAAAATGTACAGTAGATTACATGCTGAAACAGTATTTTGCATATGAGTAACTAAAAGCATTCTGCCATTGGTTATGCCAATCACCTGGTATACTCTTCTCTCTTTTTTTTACAGAAGACTTATCAACACTTACCATCAGGACACCAAATCTTTTTAAGACCAAACACTATCCATTCACAGGGAATTTGAAAGATTGAACACATGCTTTAAGGTTTAAATAGACATTGTACTAAGTAAAATAGGAAACATTTTCCAAAACTGGGTTACAGTTGCTACTTATACATTAAATCAGAGTTTTGTGGTGACTCCTACAATGTTTTTTGTACGCAGAAAAGTCAATTCATGGTTTTAGTTTGTTTTAAAATTCTTATTCTATTATAGTTACAAATATAAGAAAGAACTTGTCTTTTCTTTCAAGAAGCTTTTGTTTGAGTTACATTTCATATAATTCTATTTAAAATTCTAGCAAATTTTACCAACCACCTAATTGCCTTTGGAAAATATTTGGTTTCATTTACAATTTCATTAAATTTACACTTTCTTTCCAAGTACTTGGGTTGTCTGAATTAATAAACAAACTATATCCAAGCACTTAAATAGCTTTTGTATATCTGATAATTTGAATATATATGGTGAAGCTTGAGTCCTCGTAAGTGCTTCAAAACTCCATATAAGTCACAAGTACAATTTAATATGAAATATACAGCTAATCCATTATTCTAATATGCAAAAACTGCTACAATATGACTGGCATATACAATCACAAAAATACACAGACTGCTTAAGCAACCTATATAAATGCTAAGAATTCTATTATCTTAAACACTTAACACACTTAATTTTAAATATTCCCAGATTTAAAAGATGCTCACCTACCAGGAAACTATTGTATAATTTCATACAGTTAGGTGGATAGCGTTCTGTGTAATTTCAAGTTTATTTTATTAGAATCTTTAAATCAGTCATTTTAAGGACAAAATGTTTTGTTTTCAAAAGGCTAATAGGGTCCTGGGGGATTCACTGAACACTATGTCATGGATGACATAATGTCAAGATGGAAGTGTTCTAATGGGACTCATACAAGTATTTATCCCCATATAACTCTGTTGGATTGTATATTTCTCTGCTTTTTAGTATATGGAAATGACTTACTGTCTAATTCTGAAGATCTTTAAGCTTGATGGAATCTTTTTCTCGATCGCATTCTTAAACTCCCACAACATGGAAACATACTTTTAAATATCCAGTTGAATTCTTAGCTATGAAGCCATAACCCCAATGTCATTGTTTCAGAGGTGTTCTTCCAGTGGACATTTTTCACTGGTTTAAAGGAAATGTGACATTCTCTGCTCAGATATTTACATGCATATATAAAAAAAATTATGTAATTTTCATTATTTGTGACCTTGACAACCTCGAGCAAGTGTGAAAATGGATTCCATGGGTAGCCCCAGAATGGCCCTGTCCACCTTCCCAGTTTCTGGTTAAGTAATCCCTACCATGAACCTCTAACACACAACTATTTCTCAGTAAGATCTGGAGGAGTTGAGGCATTAAATGGAAGTAGATAAGTTCACGGTGAGTGAATTCTTGTTGAGGCATCACATGTGATTTTCAGTGGGATGAACATACAAAAGACACATGTCTTCTCCATGCATACTGAGAAGCTGTCCTGCTCTAGTTTTTCCAAATCCAGTCAAACTTCTGATACTTACTCAATGATGTATTTGCACATTCAGCCCTTACTGATTTGGAGGTCGTTTATCATGTATTTGAACCATTTTTTATTATTGAATAGAAGCTCAAGGCAAGCCTCCGAATGAAGATGACTAAAAATGGTATACTCCTCTTTGATACTATCTCAAAAGGATTCTCAGAAATATTAGAGACAAAGCAAGAACTGGGTTTCAAATAGCCTGAAAATATTAGGTTATAAAGGAGAGGAGATTTTTATTCTGAGCTTTGCTAACATCGGCAAGCTTCTGAGGAATGATAACTTCTATGATTTTCTGAGTATCTTAAAAAATGGAGTTTTAAAAATTGTTATTACTATTACTCTCAAATTATTGCCAGACAAAACAGCTGAAGATGACTTCAGGCTTAAACTAGCTTTTGGCTAACAGCCAGATAAAACCATTTTCTACTTGTAAACCAAAATACTTCTGGCAATACAGAATAAAAAAGACTAAAAATCACAATTGAAAAAGAAATCTTCTAGATAGCTCCTAGATAGCTCATAACACATATCTGGAAGGGAAACTGAAGGCAAACGAAGATAGATTAAGGTAAGCAAAACCAGGAAATGACAGTGGTACCCAGGGATCCTCATTTTTTAGTATTGTTATAGCCAGGATCTGAAACAGAAAGAACTCTGGAAAAAATACATTCTAGAATTATGATTATAATGGACTCCGTCAGATAAGAAAAAGCAGGGAGTTTGAGGTAAAGATACTGATATGGTTTGACTGTATCCCCACTCAAATCTCATCTTGAAATGTAGTTCCCATAATCCCCATGTGTCATGGGAGGGACCCAGTGGGAAATGATTGGATCATGAGGGTGGTTTCCCCAATGCTGTTCTCATAATAGTAAATAAATTCTCATGAGATCTGATGGTTGTATAAGTGTCTGGCATTTCCCCTGCTGGCACTTCTTTCTCCTCCTGCTATGTTAAGAACATGTTTGTGTCCCCTTCCACCATGATTAAGTTTCCTGAGGTCCCCCTAAGCCACACAGAAGTGTGAGTCAATCAAACCTCTTTCCTTTACAAATTATCCAGTCTCAGGTGGTTTTTTTTATAGCAGCATGAGAACAGACTAATACAGGTGTCTCCTGGTTATGAAAACTAAATTACAGAAATATTGATCCAAACCTGGAAACTGGATCAAAAAGTTACAACAATAAATCCATATTATTGTACAAATGCCTCTTAAACTATACCTACTGAAAAGTAATTCTCAATTTTCCAGGGCACATAAAAAGGAAGAGAAAAAAACAGTATACATACGAAACAAGATAATCTCTAAGGATAACATGTCTTTATGATTGTGATAATTGAATGGGTAGGACTTATTTTTAAAAAATTAGTAACAAAGCAGAACTTCTAGATCAGTAGGACCAATGCTTCTTTTCTTATTGAAAGATGTTAATCTCAGATTGGGTAAAAAAAAAATAAGTTGTTAAGATTTGTTTTGTTACCCAACCTGTCATTCTGGAGAATGACCCATGTGCACTAGAGAATAATGTATACTCTCCTGCTGTAAGGTAGAAAATTCTGTATATGTCTATTAGGCCCATTTGCACTATAGTTTTGTACAAGTCTGCATTTTCTTTATTAACTTTCTGTCTAGATATTCTATCCATTATTAAAGGTTAACTATTGATGTTTCCTACTATTATATTGCTTTCAATTTCCCCATTCAATTTTGTCAATTTAAAATGATATTCTTAGGTGTTTGGACATTGGGTGCATAATACTTATTACTGTTATGTCTTCCTGCTGAATTGAGCCTTTCACCAATAGGTAATAACACTTTTTGTCTCTAGAGGCTATTTTTGACTTAATCTCTACTGTGTCTGATGGAAGTACAGCCACTCTGGCTTTCTTTTAGTTGTCATTTGCACAAAATAACTTCTTTTCATCCCTTCACTTTCAGCCTATGTGTGTCCTTGAATAAAAAGTGAGTTTCTTGTAGACAAGATACAGTTGGATCCTGTTTCTTTAAATTCATTGATCTACCCTGTATCTTTATATTGGGGAGTTTAGTCCATTTACATTTAGAATAAATATTGATAAGGAAGGATTTACTATCACCATTTTGTTAACTGTTTTCTGTTTGTCTCATAGTTGTTTTGTCCCTCTTTTTTTCCCTTCCTGTCTCATTCTGTTAGTTAGGCTGGAATGCAGTGGGAAAAGCAACAGAGCACTGCAGCTTTGACCTCCCAAGCTCAAGCAGTCTTCCAACCTCAGCCTCCCAAGTACCAAAAAGCTAGAACTACAGGTACCATACATGGCTATGGTTTGGGGGGTTATATTTTGGTTTTTGTTTGTTTGTTTGTTTAGTACAGATGAGATCTCACGATATCGCCCATGGTGGTCTCAAATTCCTGAGCTCATGCCATTCTTCTGCCTTGGCCTCTCAAACTGCTGGGATTACAGGTGTCAGCCACCACACTCAACTATTTCTTTATTGATAGGCTTTGATTCCTTTTTTCTATGTGTGTAACTTCTATGGGCATTTTTTGTGTGGTTACCCAGAGGTTTACAGAAAGTATCTTATAGTTATAACATTTTTTAAGCTGATAGCAACTTCATTTGTAATCAAAAACTCTCAGATTTTACCTCTCTTCTCCTCATATTATATGCTATTGATGTCCCAATTTACATCTATTTATATTATGCATCCATTAACAGAATTCAATTATAGCTGTTTCAACACTTTTGTCTTTTAACTCTTATAGTAGAATAAAAAGCAATTACCCACCACTTTTATAGTAATACTGTATTGTTTTCCTCTTCATATTTACCTTTAACAATGAGTTTCCTACTTTTTTATGCTCTCTCTCTCTTGTTGTTCATATCCTTTTCTTTAAGTTTGAAGCACTCCAGTTCACATTTCTTATAAGGCATAGTGATGCTATTTCTAGTGACGATAAATCCCCTCCGCTTTTGTTTATCTGAGAAAGGTTTCATCTTCCCTTCATTTCTGAAGGACAGATTTTGCTCAGTATAGTATCCTTGACTTTTTTTTTTCCTTTCAGCACTTTAAATATATCATTCCACTTCCTGCTGGCCTATTAGGTTTCTGCTGAAAAAATCCAGTAAAAATCTTTAGGAGACTCTCTTTCATTTAATAAATCACTTGTCTCTTGCTACTTTCAAAATTATCTTTTTGTCATTAACTTTTGACTATTTGATTCTAATTTATTGTAGTAGGAATCTTTTTGAATTTATCTCATTTTTGTCCTTTGGGTTTCCCAAATTTGGAAGCTTATTCCCTTCCACAGATTTGAGAAGCTTTCAGCCATTATTTTTATGAATAAGATTTCTGTGTGTTTCTCCCCATCTTCTCTTTCTGAGAGTCCCATAACAATTTGTCCTTTTGATGGTATTTCATAAGTTCTTTAATCTACCTTCACTTTTGAAAAATTTTGTAATTTAATTTTTTTCTACAAGTTATTGGGGTACAGATGGTATTTGGTTACATGAGTAAGTTGCTTAGCAGTGATTTGTGAGATTTTGGTGCACCCATCACCTGAGCAGTATACACTGTACCATATTTGTAGTCTTTCATCCCTTCCCTCCCTGCCACAAGTTCCCCCAGGACTCCAAAGTTTGTTGTATTATTCTTATGCTTTTGAATCCTTATAGATTATCTCCCATATATCAGTAAGAACATACAATGTTGGGTTTTTCATTCCTGAGTTACTTCACTTAGAATAACAGTCTCTAGACTTATCCAGGTCACTGCAAATGCTGGTAATTTATTCCTTTTTATGGCTGCATAGTATTCCATCATGTATATACCACTGTTTCTTTATCCACTTGTTAATTGATCAGCATTTGGGTTGGTTCCACGATTCTGTAATTGCGAATTGTGCTGTGCTACTATAAACATGAATGTACAATTCTTTTTCAAATAATGACTTATTTTAATCCATGATGAGTTGAAATCATCATGAGAGTTGATTTTTGTATAAGGTGACAGTCAAGAATCTAGTTTTATTCTCCTACATGTGGCTAGCCAATTATCCCAGCACCATTTGTTGAAAAGATGTCATTTCCCCATTTTATGTTTTGTTTTCTGTAGATGAGTTAGCCATAAGTATTTGGGTTTATTTCTGGCTTCTCCACTCTGTTCTGCTGGTTTATGTACTTATCTTTATACTGGTACCATGCTGTTTTGGTAACTATGGCCTTACAGTTTAAAATCAGGTAGCATGATGCCTCCAGATTTGTTTTTTGTTTAGTCTTGCTTTGGCTATGTAGGCTCTTTTTTGGTTCCATATGAATTTTAGAATTATTTGTTCTAACTCTGTGAAAAATGATGGTGGTATTTTGATGGTGATTGCATTGAATTTGTAGATTGCTTTTGGCAGTATGGTCATTTTTACAATACTGATTCTACCCATTCATGAGCATGGGCTTTGTTTCCATTTGTTTGTGTTGTCTAGATTTCTTTGAGCAGCATTTTGTAGTTTTCCTTGTAGAGGTCTTTTGACTTCTTGGTTAGGTATATTCTTAAGTATTTTATTTTATTTTTTGCAGGAATTGTAAAAGGGATTGAGTTCTTGATTTGATTCTTTGTTTGGTTGCTAGTGGAGTATAGAAGAGCTCCTGATTTGTGTACGTTCATTTTTTTTTTTTTTTTGAGATGGATCTCGCTCTGTCGCTTAGGCCACAGTGCAGTGGCACAATCTCGGCTCACTGCAACCTCTGTCTCCTTGGTTCAAGAAATTCTCCCTGCCTCAGTCTCCCGAGTAGCTGGGATTTCAGGTGCCCACCACCATGCCTGGCTAATTTTTGTATTATTTAGTAAAGATGAAGTTTCATTATACTGGCCAGGCTGGTATTGAACTCTTGATCTCAGGTGTTCCGCCCACCTAGGCCTCCCAAAATGCTGGGATTATAGGCATGAGCCACAGCAGCTGGCCCTGTGTGCATCAATCTTGTATCCTGAAACTTTGCTGAATTCTTTTATAATTTCTAAGAGCTTTCTGGAGGAGTCTTTCGGGTTTTTTAGGTAAACAATCACTGTCGGCAAACAGTGACAGTTTAACTTCCTCTTTACTGATTTGGATGTCCTTTCCTTCTTTCCCTTATCTGATTGCGCTGGCTAGGACTTCCAGAACTATGTTGAAGATGAGTGGTGAGAGCGGGAATAATTGAAATTAGGTAATTTATAAGAAAAGTAGTTTTATTTTGGCTCACAGTTCTGCAGGCTGTAGAGGAAGCATGGTACTGGCATTTGTTCCCAGTAAGGGCCTCAGAAAGTTTACAGTCATGGCAGAAGGCAAAGGAGGAACAGGTGTTATCACTTGATAAAAGAGTAAGCAAGAGAGAGAGAGTGGGGGGTGCCATACTTTTTTAAACAGCCAGATCCTGCGTGAACTCAGAGAGTGAACTCACTCATCACCAAGGGGATGGTGCTAAGCTATTCACGAGGGATCCATCCCCATGATCCAGTATCTCCCACTAGGTCCCACTTTCAAAACTGGGGATCACATTTCAACATGAGATTTGGAGGGGAACACATCCAAACCATAACTGCACCATAAAATATACCTTCTGTTTTACTTTAACTTTTTATTACTAGTTTTGGTTTTCATCAATCATGTAACTTTGGATAGAATTTAGAATGGGATAACATAATTCACCTGTTGCCAAATGCCCTTTTTTGGGGAAAAAAAGTCATTAAATGCATACAGTTATTAAGAGTTACTTAATAAATAACTGAATTGGCCCCGTGTAAATAGAATATTGGAGTTACCACCTGATATGGCTCCATTCTGTGTCCATATCCAAATCTCACCTGGAATTATAATCCCTATGATTGCCACATGTCAAGAGAGGTAATTGGTAAGAGGTGATTGGACCATGGGTGCGATTTCCCTCATTCTGCTCTTGTAATGGTGAGTGAGTTCTCATGAGATGTGATGGTTTTATAAGTGTTTGACAGTTCCTCCTTCACATGAACTTCTCTCTCACCTGCCACCATGTAATCTGTGCCTACTTACCCTTCCACCATGATGACAAGTTTACTGAGGCTTCCCCAGCAAGGCAGAACTGTGAGTCAGTTAAACCCCTTCTTTTATAAATTGCCCAGTCTCTGGTGTTTCTTTACAGCAGTGTGAAAATGGACTAATACACCTCCCTACCTGTACATATGCACATTTATATTTAAACACTTGATCATAGAGAAAGTTTAATTTCAAGCAGTTAAACTGTAAAATCAATACATAGTGTATTTGAACAAAAAACAGCACAATATTAAATAAAAAATGGTATTCATGATACAATCTGATTCAGTATAAGATCTCTAAAGAGAGCTACGCCAATCATAAATGCAGGTTGATTCGCAATAAAAGAGATATAGACAAAGAAAAATTGCTTGGTCAATCAATGGCAATGTTCCAAGTAGAATCTAGAAAGAAGGTACCCAGCAAAGTCAATGGTTTTCTAGGCTTGTGCTAATTAAATGTGGCAGATCTCTAAGTGGTTTGTTACCAGTATGGATGCGATAAGAAGTTTGCACCTGAATATAAATGCTTCATTCGTTGAGAAATTCTTGCTTTGATAAAAAACTTCGCTCAGATAAGCAATGTGCTTATTGATGTTGTTGATTTTATCTGGCACAAGTCCCTTATGTTATCCTGAACCAGTAACAAACCATGGATGGACAGCTGTCCACAGACTACACTTGACACAGTTATAGAGCTTGAATAAAAAGCCTAAGTCTGTCTTTTCATCAACAGTGGCAGTGTGGCCACTATTTACCAGGTCATACAAAATTTCCTTAATTCTTTTCTTAATTGTTCTATTCTGTCCTATACTTTGTCCAGAAGTAAGGTTCTTCCTTTGGATTCTTATCCACACACAGCTGTCTCCACTTCTCTATTTCCACCTTTAGGTTGTACAGGTTCCATAGTTTAGAACAGCTTGGCTCTAAATCCTTTCCAGTTTCTTCATTATCTACCAAATAGAAGGTCCTTTATCTGCTTTCAGTTCTCTAATCCCTTCATTGCTTTCTCCCAATCAAAAAAAAAAAAAAATTTTTTTCTTCATCTTTTATCCAGCTCCATTTTTATTCAGTCTTTTGGAAGAAAAATCTACCTCTGAAATTTTGCATTTATTACTTATTTATGCTAATGGCACCTTTAAATTGTTGTTTCTATTGCTATGTGGGCTTAGGTAGGGGGAAATGGCTTTGGGGAGATCAGCAAGTCAACATAGAGAAGCAGGGGAAAAACTCACAGAAAACACATAGTACAGTAGTTTATGATGTAACTTATATTTTTAAGATTTGAAAATATGTTTAATAGTATAAACTTGTTAATCCACAACTAAATCCATTAATGTTATAGGATGTTGTATTTCCAAAGGAAGGAAAGCAGTTAAAAGATGAGTAGTTCATTTGATTGTACATTCAACCTATGTACATGTTTATTAAATGCTTATTATGTTTTAGGCACTGTGTTAAAAGCTGTAGATAAAATGGCAAGCAGAATCAGTTACACAATTTGCAGGACTCAGTGAAAAATAGCAATGTGGCACTCTGTTCAAAATTTATCAATAATTTCAATACAGGGACAGCAGATAATTAAAAGAAAGGCAGGACTCTTCTAAGTGTAGAGTTCTGTGTTACTACAGAGTTTGCATGCCCAAGAAGGCAGCCCTGATGGCAAGCAAGAAAGAGACTGCTCTTTTCCTGGGGAAGATTATTAAACAACATAGAATTTGACACATGCAGTGACAGGATGGCAGGAACACTTACTTCGGTTTAGTGGATCAGAGATTTCTCAGAAGTGACACTTAAACTGAGATCTAAAGAACAGTTTTTCGACAAAGGGAATAACAATGAGTTTGAGGAAGCAAAATATGTTTTATATTATTGGAGCACATAATGCAAAGGAGAAGGGAAATGAGGGAAGATATTTTGGAAGATTTTTATCTTTATTCTAAAAACAAGGTGAAGCTATCAATAGGCTTAAGTAGGGATGTTTTAATCAGATTTCCATCTTTAAAAGTGATTTAGATTACAGATTAGAGGAGAATGGATTGGCAGCTTCAGGGTGACAAGTAATAAATAGAATGTTATTGCAAAAAGCCCAGTGAAGTCTGCACTAGTATGATGGCCACTGAGAGAAAGTACATGTTGTGAGATATTTAAGAACTAAAATTAAAAGCAATGGGGGTAAGAAAAGATGTATTAAATCTGTATTAATGAACTTATTGTGCTACGTCAAATTTTTAGATTACAGTTTTATTTTCTTCTAACCCTACTGCCACTGAACTTTCACTCTTCCAAGAGACACACACAAAAAATAATTTTTTTATTTTTCACACTAGCATAGTGCCTACCATATAGGTTCTCAATAAACAGTTTTAGTAAAATATTTAATAGCCTAAATGTGTTCTCTTTCCTTTGCTCTCCATTCCCAAATAATTTGAAAACAAAGTATTTGTTGAGGAAAATAATACTTATTGGCAAATATAAACTCTAATATTTAAAATTGCCAACCACAAATTGCCAGAAGCAAGTAATTTTTCACATTAGCCCAAAGAGGCATTGTCAAATGCTAGTAGTGCAAAGACTATGACAAGTCATTAAAATACCTTGTATTTCTAGAATGCTTTGCAGTTTCCACAACAGTTTTTAATCCGTGATCTCATTTGAAGGTTACATGATACCTTTCCTCAAAGGCATCACAATCTAGGAGAGCAGTTAAGTCCTATACACTGATAACTATGGTGCAAGGGAAATCAACCAAGTTCTCCAGTAAGTACAACTTGGTGTCAAGGTGCAGAGAGTGGCTTCTTTTGATGTTAATACCTACTCAATAGTGTTTTGGATTTAGATAGTCTTGCAGTGGGAGGATGTTGTGGTAGATGGGAAAAATAAGGCCACAGTATTCTGTAGCTCCTTCCATAAAGTGATAGAGTCTGTTTTTCCATGCCTAAAAACTGGATTGGCCTTGTGACTTTAGCAGAAACGACGTCCTAGTTTAATACTTTATGACTTAACTGACCTTGCAGCATTCCTTCCTCTTCTTGGAAGATGACTTTGAAACTGCTGGTGATGGTCCAGCCTAGTGAAGGGTGAGAGACCTCATGGAGGAGAACTAGGATGCTGTTGAATTTGTAAAACAGGCCTTCTAAGACCAACCAGCACAGCCAACCCTCTAGCCCAGTGCTGCAGCCTGACCAAACCCAGGCAACATCAGTACAGAAATCACTCAGACAACCCACAGAGTAGTAAGAAGAAGTAAATTGTCGCCGCTTTAAGGAAGGGGGTTTGCAAACTATGGATTACATTCAAATCTGGCTTGCAGACTGTTTTTGCACAGCCAGCAAGCTAAACATGATTTTATTTCTTTAAATCGTTGGGGAGACAAATCAAAGAAAAACATTTATAATATGTTCTATACTGTTCTGAAACTTTGGATTTATTAGCTCATTTAATCTTTACAACAACTCTGTGATACTGTTAGTCATTTTATGGTGGAAAAATGAAGTTGCAAAATAGGTACAGTAAGTAGTCAAATATCACACATCTAATGAGTAGTGCAGCTAGAATTCAAATCCAAGCAGCCTTAGCCCAGTCTGTTCTTTTAACCTACTTATCCATCTGATAAATTGTCCAACAGATTGAAAGGAGTGCATAGGTGCCAAATGCAGAGATTCAGGCAACACATCTGGTAATTTCCAAAAAGAACACTATGTTTCAGAGAAGCAAGAGAAGGCTGTGCTGAAGAATGAGGCCATTTTTCTACTATAATGATAGTCAGCAACAACTTTGATCCCTATTAATCAAAAAAGACAAAACTGTTTCAGTCTTTCTATTCATAGAACTATATTACAATAAAAGATGTTATCTTAGTCTCATCAGGCTGCTATAACAAAATACCATAAACTGAGTGACTTATAAACAACAGAATTTATTTGTCACAGTTCTGGAGGCTGGGAAGTCCAAGGTCAAGTTACTAGCAGATTCAGTGTCTGGTATGAAGGACTCTTCCTTCATAGACAGATGTCTTCTCATTGTAACCTGACATAGTGGAAGGGGCAAGGCAGCTCTCTGGGGCTCTTTTGTATGGGCAGTAATCTCAATCGTGAGCACTGTGCCCTTATGACCTAATCACCTCCCAAATGGTCCAATTTCCTAATATCATCACTGTGGAGGTTAGGATTTTGACATATGAATTTTGGGGACACACAAACATTCAGACCATAGCAGATGTTTTCAGCTATTATTGTTATAGTTTCTAATTTTGTTAATAAAATATTGTAGAAATGTTTTTTTCTCTTGTAATGTAAGTATGTACATATTTATTTTCAATTTTGCCTCTCTTGTGGTCCCCCAAAGCCTAGTAATATTTATTATCTGACCCTTTACAGAAGTTTGCTGAACCCAGCTTTATGCTATTAAGTTTTGGGATCATTTATTATGTAATAGTAAATCACTAATATAGAAGTATAAAAGGAAAATTATGCAAATAGCAATAAAGGAGGGTTATTATATATTTATACTGAAATATATATAGATGAAATTTTTTTAACCTTGAGTGTTTGTGGTGACTGCAGACTATTCAGCTGAAAAGTGAACCCAAAGCACAGCAATAGATGGAAATATATTACAGAAAATTAAGCTCTATTGCAAAGTGATCATTGGCTGACTTTGTTAATTACATGATTATTAATGGTGATCCAGGAAACAAAGAACTGAAAGGTACTGAATACAATCTTGGTTTGCCTTAGATCTCAGAAACTTTGTAGCCTATTTATTTAAAGTGGCTTTTGAAAGTGAAGTATTGATTCTGTGGAATTTAGGATATATTAACTTCAAATTTAGAACTCATAAGTATCTGCCTTAACATCTTTCTCTTTTCTTATCATTGTGAAAGCTGATTTACTAAGGAAATTTATAGTACTGGCAATGTGTCTAAGACTCTTTCAATTTGAAGGAAGACAAAAACTTGTTTTTATCCCTTTAGAAGCAGACAATTTACACATAAAAATATTTATTTGCTAATATGTGTAACTTTCGCTAGTGTAAGTGACTTGTGATTGACTTACAATCAATCACATTTCTTGGAAACTCTACACTGGTGTGTTAATTTATTAAAAACAGGAAGAAAACCAGCTCATCCAAATAATAGAGCTATATTCCTCAAGTGCCTTTTCCAATTGTCTTTTAGATTCACTGTTATCTTATGCCTGAAACTAGTACCTTAAAATGCAAATCATCCCTGATGAGTTTAATCAAAAAGCTGTTATTTTAATGTGCATAAATTCATTAAATGAGTGGGATAAAATTGTAGTCGCTGTATCAGAAATAGTACCTAAGCAGGATCATTCCCATTACTATGTGGGTATATAAAGTCTGAGCTAGAACTTTCAATTTGCTGTTTTTGGATTTTCGCAGACAACTTTGGAAATTCTTTATTTCTATCTAGGAAAGTATCTGATAAGTTTATCACATTGAATATTGATGAGAGTATTTCTAGGAATGCATTGCATATTTTAAATAGTGACTTGAAGACTATTTATTAAAGAAGCAAAAACCTGTGTGGCAATTCATCCAAGACAGAAAAGAACTGAAACTCTGAAAGATCACCATGTCATTTTCTTTTTCTCATTCATGGAAGTTACTGTAGAAGAGAACGAATCCATGATTCATTTTAATGGGTGTTTGTTGATATTAGTTGCATCTCTTGGAAACCTGACCTGAATTTTTATGGTTGATTTTAAAACTAGGTAATCCCATAGAAGATGGCCTTTATGTCTGATCATTTTTAGTACCCTTGGGTAATAGGTATTCACATCACCAACCGCCCCTCTTGCCAATGTTAAAGAAAGTTGAAATTTTCCCTGTTGATTTGAGGATACTCCATCTCACAGCAGAATGTTTTCAGTAGGTAATGAGCCAAATCCATTATTCTTATCAGAGACTGCATCACATCTCGCCTGAAGCTGACAGTTGGGAGCATCCTCAAAATGGGCTTGAACTCTATAGTTTCCTGTCACCTCCAAGCTTGGCAGTTTGTCTTTTGAAGGACACTAAATGTCCCCAGACAAAGTTTTTGTTTTCCTACCTTCATAAAATGCTGAGGAAAAAAAAAGAGAAAATATTTCCGTGTGTTTTTTCGCCTACTCTGTCAAAAGTAGTAATTACCAGGGTTATGCCCATTATATTCCTTTAACTGAACTTGACTTGATATAATGGAAATGCTTCTGACTCAGCTCTGCATTTCACTTTGAAAAAGAAACCACGCCAATTATGCTAAGCATATTTATTTCTTGGTATTGTTAGGTATGTTTGCAAAAATGATCATAATTAAATGGCAAATGGTTACTTTAAACTTACTTCTTCATCACTTTCCACTAAAACAATTTTCTAGTACTAGGGACAATAAGAAAACATTTCATTCATTGTTTTAGTGTTTCATTTTTTATTATGGTAGGTATAGTCTTTAAAGGTCAAAATTTATAAGTAAATGGGCTTTGTGCTAAACTTGATGCTATTGGCTATGCAACAAGAAAAAACAGAAGTGATTTAATTTTTTAAATTATATACACCTTTATGTATCAATATTATATACACATATGGGATATACATACATACCATCATGAATATAGGGGTCTCAAGCTTCCTATATGTTAACAGGTCCAGACCAGTGAGGAAGGACATTGACACACATTCTCTCTTTTCCTACTTCTTTTTAGGGAGAATACTTGTAAAGTTGCCTTAAAAAGTCTTAAAGTAATTTTAGTGTTTGTTTGGATCTTCTAATCTAGGTTTTAAGGCTACGATGTGGCTTGGCTCTGTGTCTCCATCTAAACTCTCATGCCAAACTGTAATTCCCAGTGTTGGAGGAGGGGCCTGGTGGGAGGTGATTGAATTATGGAAGCAGACTTCCCCTTTTCTGTTCTCATGATGGAGTTCTCACAAGACTGATTGCTTGAAAGTGTATATCTCCTCCCCCTTCTCTCTCTCTCTCCTGCCATATCTCCATGTGAAGATATGTCAGCTTCCCTTCCACCTTCTACCATGATTGGAAATTTCCTGAAGTCTCCCCAGAAGAAGACTGTACAGCTCAGAGAAACATGAGTTGATTAAACTGCTTTTCTTTATAAATTATCTGGTCTCTATTATGTCTTTATAGCACTGTGAGAACAGACTTATTCAGACTAGCTCAAGGATTTTATTGTAAGTGTTGATTATTGATAGTGAACAATGGGGACCACACCTTGTATTAGCCCATTCTCACATTGCTACGGAGAACTACCTGAAACCGGACAATTTATGAAGAGAATAGGCTTAATTGATTCATAATGCCATGAGCTGTACAGGAAGCATGGTTAGGGAGGCCTCAGGAAACTTATAATCATGGCCAAAAGGGAAGCAGGTATCTTCTTCACCTGCCAGAGCAGGAGAGAGAGCAAAAAGGGAAATGCCAAACACGTTTAAACCATCAGATTTCATGAGAACTCATTCACTATCATGAGAACAGCCAGGGGGAAATCTGGCCTCATGATCCAGATCCCCCCACCATCTCCCATCAGGTACTCCTGGCAACGTTGGAAATTACAATTAAACACGAGATTTGGGTGGGGGTACAGAGCCAAACCATATCACACTTCATAATGGTACTGTGTAGCTGTGATATCAAAACCAGTCCACTACTGGGGAGGTGAGGAAGGAAATGTATTGCCTCTGGAATCCAAGGTAAATGGAGCTGCTATCTTTTGTCAGGGGTTAGTCAAACCAAACACCTCTTCTGTGATACAGGATTAGATGATGTAGTGGATAGGGTTTCTGCTCTTAGTAAAAAAGAATGGCAACTATGTATACTATATCCGATGGACATTTTTATCTTGAACTACCAAGCCCAAAGTTCTCTAAGCCGAACTTTGTCTTCTGCTTCCTTCAGGAAAAAAAATTCTGAAGACTAACAAAACACAATGGGGCTTCTTGGGCATGATTTCTTAGATAATTAATAATAATTTTATTTATCCCTCATTACAGAGATATAAAAATCATTTATTTACTGATTCTCCTATCAACAACTACTTTGGATCCCACCAGAGGCATCTACCTTGGGCTGATAAAAATAGGTTTGGGTTAAACATTTTCTGTCAAAAAATGAACATTTAAAAAAATACAGAGAGATAAATATATGGGGAGAGGATTTTCTTGGCAGTTAAACTAAATTTGACCTGCATGTTTTTAACTGTGAAAAGAAAATTATATGGGCCAGTAGGATGTAATGACAACGACAGGGAACATTTCCAAATACTATTCCTTCCTCTCCCTGAGAATCACAAGTATGTTATTAGTACTTAGGCAGTTATAATAATAGAAAAGCTGGGTTTTCATCCTAGATCAAATACTGCAAGGTGTCTCACAACCAAGGGTTATGTTCTGGCTGTCTATAAATTTTTATAGGGTTTCTGAATCCTCTAATTGCTTGAAATCATGTGATTGAATACATATCCACATTTCTGAAGAAATTGTAATCAGTTTGTCAAAGATTTCTGTTACTCAAAAATCGTTAAGAACAACTGACACAAGAGCAAACATTCCTATCATATCACTACGGCAATTCCCCAGAGTAAGAAAAAAATCAGATTGCACTGTAATTAGAGAAGAGCTAGAGAGCTAGACCTGTAGGGTGTTTGTATGGAATTTATTAATTTGATGATACATTTCAGTTTAATAGATTTGGGGGGTTATCATCAGTTTGTCAATATTCACTCCTTTGGATCTTAGTCCCCTGAATCTTCACAGGCACTGCAGAGATTTTCAAGTTCAGGGTACACCCCCATGCATAAATTTCCAGAGGCATCAGCAATGGAAGTCTCACTTTTCTAAGAATGTGATCACTCATTGTTGGGCATCTCCAACTGCTAGGAAGTTTTCCCTCGTGTGACACTGTGTTTCCTTATCTGGTTCCTATAAAATTGTGACAAGAACAGAAGTTATCCTTCACATGGAATTGCCCCCAATTTCCCAAAGTTCAGATTTTCTTAACTGTGACATTTGTTAGTAAAATGAAAGTTTAGACTGCATATCTGGCAACCATCTGTGATTAGTTAATTGAATTGTTACAAAGCACTTCATGCCACCTTGAGAAAGAGTTTCAACTTGAATAACCGTGCCTCCCTTCGAGCTAGTCTTGACCTATAGTGATTCCAGTTAATTTTGAAGAAAAATATACATGAGTAATTTGTCCATCCAATTTGGCAGTTACTCTTCTTAATTAAACCTTCTTATTAAGAAGATACTCTAAAAGTCACATTTGTTTAGTTACTGAAATATTGTTTATTGTCCTTGATTTTCACAGAACTTGGAGACTTAAAGTATGAAAGCTTTAAGAAAAATTGAAGCTCTCTCCCCCCCCCCAAAAAAATTAAGCTCTAAGACAGGTAGATATTATCAGAAGCCAAAATAAGATTATCAATATTTTCCCTAAGTATTTTTCTTCTCCTGCCCCTTCTTTTCTCTCCACAGAGAGTGATATCTCTCTTAGCAGACAAGCAGTACAACTTTGGCTCTTCCTGTGAAACAACAAATCCAAGTATTGAAAAGTCATTAAAGTTGTCTTTTATTTTGCAAAATGAATTAATAGCTTTTCCTCTGAATTAACAGGACATTTCTGATCATTTAGTCTAGATACAGTTTTCAGTGTTCCCTCCATCTCACCAGGACATTCTTATCCTCTTCCTTCCAATTCCTCTTATGTCAGTTTTCTTAATGCCAACTGTCCCTCTTTTTGACTCTGACCTTTATCAGTTTTCGAAGTAGAACTCACCTTGTCTATTGAAACTGTGCATTGCCTCATTTTTTTTCCTTTGCACTTGTCACCTATTGGTCAGTTAAAACAGTGTTTTCCAAACCACAGAATGCAGCGAAATAGGATTGCATGGAATAGAATAGAAAATATCAGAGTGCATCTAACAATAAGAGAATACCATAAAACTTTTTTTTAGATATGAGACAGAGAACCATCTTAAGGTAAAATATTTTTCTTACCATTGATCAGGGGTAAAACCATTTGAAAAACACTGAGTTGAAATTCAGGGTCTAGGGTATCACCTCTGCTACATTCCACAAAAGGGACTTTAAGTTCCTTAAATCTTCTAACAGATCGTATAAGTGGATTTTGCAGTTTCATACACAAACCTCTCTTCAAATCTGGTAAAATTATGTCTGTTTCCTCCAGAAACATGTATAGGATCACAAGCTCAAAATAAAAAATAGAATATTCTTTACATATGGATTAAGGATGCTGCCTAATTATAATGATTGTGTAATTATTTGGAATTTGTTTTCAAATTCTTGAAAGTTTCATTTTACTCCACCCCTCTCATTTTAGATCATACATTCTGACATATAACCATTTAATATGATATCTTGTCTCTGTCTTCCATGCCTTCTGTCCTTCTCATCTTAACCACCTCCTTGCTATTCCAAGAATAAGAAAATTTTCAGATTTAAATTATCTGACTGGAGCACTGTAGAATTTCTCTCTCAAATATTCTTAAAAAGTCTATCTTTCAGGGATTGCTGACATCAAAAGTGAAAGATTTTAAATTGACCTCTTACTCCTTTGCCTTTCTTTTCTTTGACCTTAATTTAGGTATGTGTCAATTTAGAATGAAACTTGATGGATAATAAGCAGCTTTAGAGTGCATGTATCAGACATGTTCTATAAATATGGTTCCTAGAAAAGGGTAATAATTTATTTTGAGAAACAAGCCAACAATGCAATGATATAGATATGCATTATTCCTTAGCTGACATGCTGAATTTCTCTAATGTTTGACAAAATGAAAACAGGTTACATCTGCTCCTCAAATCCTAGCAATGGTTAAAAACTGCATTTTCATGCAAACATAAATTACAAATGGAATTATGATAACTGATTACCCCCCAAAATGCATACAAACCATTTGTAATCCTGCCCTGGAGTGCAGTATAGTTGGCTCATTGCATATGCTAACAGTGTTTGTCAGGCTATTCAATCACCACTACTTCCTGTGGCAAACTGTACAGGGGCATTTAGAAAACCAGTATGTCTCTATTTCCCTAAATCTACTATTAGGGAGTAGAATCGTCAGTGCAGAGCACTGCTGCTTCACAATAGGAATAATCCTGAGTGTGTATCTTCATTTTATTCATCTTCAATTTCTGTTTGACAGAATTTCATGCTGCTGGAAGATGTTACATTGACAGTCGAGAGATAATTTTCATTTTTAATCCAGAGAACAAGAGCCACTTGGGAAGTGACTATAAATGTCCTCTGGGTGTCCCAGAGATATACCTCATCCCTGTGCTGGAAGGAACACACCTCTGGGAAGAAAACAACTTTGATCAGTAATTCTCTTTGGAAAACATTAAGAGAAATAGATTTCAGTGATTCTCCCATGAGTCATGGGGCCTGAGATAAGTAAGCCCTTCCATTTCCAAATCAGCTTTCAAGTGGTGGCAACTCTGTCATTACTCACATTTCTCAGTGAGGTACTGAGAAGAGAGTGATGTTCTCAAACAAGCTTCTCTCTTTCTCTTTTATTAGAGTCATGACAATTTTGTGCAAAATAAGGCCTTTCTTGTAATAAAGGTGTCGTAAGCCTTCTTATTTCCAGCACTGTCGCCCCTGGCTGTGCTGGTAGATGTTCCATTACGGATGTTAGCCACGCTTGCCGCAACTTAGGTTTTCATAGCTATAGAGTTCTCCTTGGGTCAATCCTCCTGACTTTTCTGATCTACTTAAAGACAGAAACTTTATTATAAAATTCAAACATATTCCCAGGGTCATGAGGCTATGGGATATGTTTTATTGGCAACACAGAGAGCATTTCCCTTCTTTTCTTGACCATTGGGAAACAGCATCCTTTCTTATGAGGCAGCTCATTGGCCTCTCATTCTCCCACCAGATTAATTACTGACCCATGATTTGTTCTACTACAGTGTATATGTATGTGTATACACACTGTATATACATACGTGCATGTGTGTATATATACATACATATACACACATATACATACGTGCATGTGTGTATACACATACATATACACACATATGTTTGTTCTACAGTGTATATATGTATGTGGGTGTGTGTGTATATATCCACATATATATACACACACACACAGACATATATATACACATCCACATACATATATACACACACATACATACATATGCACATACATATTCCTACGATACAGATATACACAAATATATTAATACAGATACATATATTCTGTACATATATGTCACATATATACTAAATATATGTACATATATACACAAATATGAAACTAAACTATAGGTCTTAAGGGTCAGGATCCCTTCATATTCATTATCTTTGAATATATGTATATGTGTGTGTACTATTTGCCACATATAGTAACTATATATTAAATGCATATACTATATATACTTATGTGTCAGATAGACAGAATACATATTATATATATACACACACACATATATACAGTCAGCCCCACATCTCCATGAATTCCATGTCTGTGGATTCCACCAAATGTGGGTCAAAAATATTTGGAAAAATAAAAACCAAAAAAAAAACATTAAAATAATATAAATTTTAAAAACAATACAATATAACAACTATTTCTATAATATTTACATTGTATTAGATATTATAAGTAATGTAGAGATGATTCCAAGTATACAGGAGGATGTGCCTAGATTATACGCCAATACTGTGCCATTTATGTCAGTGACTTGGAGCCTATCCTCCACAGATATCAAGGAACACCTGTATATTTGCTGTATAAATATGCGTGTGTATGACAAGAAATCTTTAAAGGCCAGGTCTCCTGCTTCACTCTTTTGTCTCAGTCTCTGGCACTGCAAAAAATAAGGATATAAATTCTATAAATAGATTCAATGAATTCAACACTTGATGAACTGAACAGAGATGAACTCTGCACAATCACCTCTCCTCATTTCCACTAGCTAGCAGATTTTTACTTGTATATACATAAGTCTAACTGTCTTAAAATACTCTTGTCACTGATGGATTGGGTTTCCTGACTGATGACTTTGGTGTTCTTTGGTCAACACACAACACACAGGATCCCTTGAACAATATTTCTCTATCATACTGATTGCGTGATAGTGTCTATACTTGGCACAGTGACTACACAGGCTCATTTGGGGCCAGTTCCCTTTTATTGTTCCAAAAGACAACTATTATTACTTTCTTCAATTCCTTTAAAGAGTCAAACTTCCTCTGATTCCAAGCCTATTAATATGTGTTTTCCCTTCCTGGAACATTCTTATCTACCTTCTTTGTCTGTCAAAAACCTACTCATACCTTCCTTAGGAGCAAGGCTGCCCACATGCTTCATTGTTGAAATTATTAATTGTTTCTATACTATCTTACCTCTTGGAATTTGTGTCCCCAGCTTGGACCCTGAAATGAAATATGTACTTAAGATTTATTTGTTGAATAAATGTATGCCCAATAAGAGCAAAATGAAAAAGAAGCATCAAATAGCAAATGGGTGGCATTAAGTAGCAGGGTCATGGAAGAGACAAATTGGCTGATGATTTCCAGAAAGCAAAGGCTCAAATGCAGGAAGAGAGTTATGGCTAAAATGTAGTCAAGTGTAGATTCCAACTCTGTCTCCCCAGCAAAGATACCCAATTGAGAATCTTTCCATTATCTTAAAGGTCCTTTCTTTAAGATCCTTTCTTAGGATCTTAAAGAATCCTGAGGCGTGAGAAGATGAATGGGAGTGGGTACAAGTGGGAGATGAGAGAGGAGGCAAAATTCAGCTGTCTACTCAGTCTCATTCATATATATTTAGGAGTGTATACTTGGCAAAGTGAAACCGCAAAACTTTAAAAAGATAGAAATACATTAGCTTTGTTAATAAAATGTAAAAGTTAGGGCCGGGCGCGATGGCTCAAGCCTGTAATCCCAGCACTTTGGGAGGCCGAGGTGGGTGGATCACGAGGTCAAGAAATCAAGACCATCCTGGTCACCATGGTGAAACCCCATCTCTACTAAAAATACAAAAAATTAGCTGGGCATGGTGGCGCGTGCCTGTAATCCCAGCTACTCGGGAGGCTGAGACAGGAGAATTGCCTGAACCCAGGAGGCGGAGGTTGCGGTGAGCTGAGATCACGCCATTGCACTCCAGCCTGGGTAACAAGAGCGAAACTCCGTCTCAAAAACAAACAAATAAATAAATAAATAAATAAATAAATAAATAAATAAATAAATAAAAATAAAATAAAATGTAAAAGTTGCTGAGTGTTTATCTAATTTTTAAATAAAACCAATATTTCAATATCCCTTAGAAGTGATGAATAAATTTGTTAGATACAGAAATATAATAATATGACTCATATTCTCTTCAGCAGGATTCTCTCCAAGCCACCACTTGAATACTTCCCTCAAGCCTCATTTTCTCTCTCTCCCTTTGGCTCCAAACACTACTATAGGAGGAGGGAGCAATGTGGAGCAGTCAGAAGATGGGTTCTAGAATCCCATGTCTGGGTTTGAATCCTAGCTCTGCTTCCCGCTAGCTGTATGTTTGCGCATTTTACTTAACTTATTGCTCATGATAAAAGGAGGGTAAAAACATTGCCTACCTCGCAATAGGAGGTTGGAGTAAATGAGTCAAATCATTGAAAGCCCTTTGTATTAAATGTCAGTACCTTTCTTTGCAGTGTTCTCGAGAACTTATTTTTTAATACACAGAGAAGATTGTTATGGAGTTACTTAGGGTTTAAAGTTGTAAATTTTAAAATTTAATTTTTCTTAAGCTTTTAAGCTTAATTTAAGACTCATTATTCTATTTACATAAAAATTTTATTAATCACTTCTAAGGGACATTGAAATATTGGTTTCATTTATGACTTAAACATTCAGAAACTTTCACATTTTATCAACAAACCTCATGTATTTATATATTTTTAAAGTTTTTCAGTTTCACATTGACGAACACTCCAAATATGTATAGAAGTCTGATAAATGTAACAAATAAACTTGCAAAATATGACAAATTCTAAGTTCTTGTAGATATTTTGACAGTGTTTACAGACAGTACAAATTCCACTTAAAGTTAAATGTCAATTTAAGAGTCAAATATATATTTTAAACAACAGTCACACACTTGACATATCAATTCTAAACCTTTTATGTCATCACAAACAATATTGGGGGATTACTTTTTCAAGGATTGTTTAGAACCCACTCCTCAGCTTGTTGCCATCTTTTAGGAATCAGAGGAGTATGGGCTAGGATGCAACTCTGATTGACAGGCTCAGCCTCTTCATACTGATGTTGTGGCAAAAATCTTCCAACGAGGTTTTGGTACATTGGTCTCAATTTACACATTACTTATGGTCCCAGTTATTACTTGTGTCAGTTAGCAATTCCTACTTAAGGGGTTGTACTGCTTGACCCGATTCTATCACCCTATTTTATCTACTGCTTTATTATCTTCTGAATTCTCATTACATTTTTTCCATATGTTGCTACTATGCTTATAGTTAAACCACATGTAATTGAATTATTTAAGTCACAAGACCATTTTAGTGTCACAACTCCTAAGAAGGTCAATTCCTTGACATCAGTGTTTCAGGAATAGTAGCTATTATTAGATTATCAATGTTGCCATTTTTCTTTTCTTTTGAAACTTGTTTCAGATTTATCTAGACTCCTTGGTAACTTATAGTTTTGTGGCTCTCAAATTTTTGATATAGATCAGAATTACTTGGAGGTCTTGGTAAAAGACAGATTTCTGGGCTCTGACCCTCATAGTTTCTAATTCAGAATTGACTGAGGCAGGGCTTTGGAATATGCATTTCTAAAAAGGTCTCAAGTAATTCTGATGTTCCTGGTCCTGTGACCACACTTTGAGAACTATTGCAATAGGTTATTTTCACAATAATGGCTTTTTTTAAATAGTGACTTCTTCCACATTTTTCTCACTTCATGCCTTGCATGCCAGCCATATTGAGAAACGTCAGTCAATTCAGTCCAGAAGTATATACTACCCATTATGTTCTGGTGCTAAGTTCCAAGGATATAAGGATTAACCAGGCATTAATTCATGCATCTTCATAAGTATACATATATAGAAATCATGAATTGCTTCCAGAAGTTATGGAAAAAACTCTTAACCCAGATTTGAGGTCTTTGGGAACATAATATTAAAGTTAATTTTTAGCTAAGATCTCAAAGACAACTAAGATTTATCAAATGCTGTGTTGCTAGGGAACAGGCAGGGAAGGGGGAAAGATAGGCACAGGAGAGAAGGTTTCCACAGTGACTAGCGTACTAGTAACTTTGAGTCTTAACACCAAAAGCACCTGAAAGCAGAATTAGTTTTGAAAGATATTTAAAGTTATGGTCTGCCCATAAATGTATCATAATTGAAGAAAAGCTCACTAGAGTGTGAGGTGCAAGGTAATGGTGTAACCTCCCAGGGTATGGGTGGCCAGTGGTCCTCTCAGTCACATATGAACAGGTGGTATAGATCACACTGGATGACAGTGAACCCACTGCAGTCATAGGTGGGTCATAAATGTTTTCATTCATTTGTTTATTTTGTGAATGTGGTAACACTGGCTAGTAGTTGAATTCTTCCTCTGTTTCTGGGCTCAGACCTATTCTATACTTCCCCCAAGTCCCTTCCAATTGGGCATCATCACTATGTGAAAGAATTCTAGACAATGGAATCTGTTCAGAAGTGATATATATTGATTCCAGGTCTAGTCTTTTGAAACCCACTCACAAATCCTCCTCTTTTTCCCTGGCTGTCAACAGGATGTCAGTGTTGAGGGACCTTAGAAATCCTAAGCTAATAAGAAAAGAACTTCCATCAGCTTAAATACCTAAACAATTGCTTTGTTTCTCCTGCCTAAGGAACATATTGAGAGAAACAAATTTCATTGTCTTAAACTACTGAAATTTATGCTTCATCTGTTACAATAGCTAGCACCAGTGTAACTAATAGATTGGCAATGTCTTTTATTAAAATAATGGTCTTCTTTAAAAATGAATATCTGGAAAAATTTCTACTCCAAAATAGGTGAAGCCCTCTAAAAATGCCAAATACTATTGTTTAGAATGTCAAAGGTATTCACATCATAAAAGTGATGATGAAAAAGCGTTCTCACAACAGTTACTAATAACTTGCTGATTTGTTTAGAAGTCTCCTTTGATAGAATATAAGCAAAACTGTTTATCTTATTCATCATTTTATTTAGAGTGCCTTGTATAGTGACTACCATATCTAGGTGACCAAAAAATATACTGTGCATGAAATGTGTCAAGTATTGGATCAGCAAGGTGGAGATGTAAGCAGGAGCCCAATGATGTAAGGCCTTGTTAACCATGTTACGGAATTTGGACTGAAGGCAATGGGGTACTATTGGAGGATTTAAGAATGGAGTGACAGTAGTTGTGTTTTATCTTTGGAAAGATCACTATAGTGAAAATAAAAGGTTTTAAACTTAAAAGAATTTTGAAGCTGGAATTAAGAATATCATTTTGGAGACCCTTGTAGTAATCTAGGTAAGAGATGATTGTTCATAACCTTGGACAATGTAATATTTCAGTGACCTCATGATGGAGACTAGAAAATGCATTTAAGATATAGCTAGAAGGAAGAATTGACAAGACTAAGTATTGTCTAAATGGGAAACAGCCGAATGAGTTGAGCTGGAGAAGGCAAGGATTACTCCTAATTTGTGGACAGGGTAAGCAAGTGGGTGGTGCTGACATTACTAAAATGGGGAGTCCAGGAGAAGAAAAAATCGGAAGAAATTGTATTCTCAACATTTGGATTTTGCACATGGTAATCTCTTTTCTTAGAATGTTCTAAAAATAACCACATTTCCACCTGCTGCCTCCTCTTTGCCCTTTGTCCTTGCTTTTCTTTACCTGAATTACTCCAGTGCATGTATTACACCTCAAATTAGAGCCTGTTGCCTCTAGGAAACTTCCAGGATCACTGAAACTGACAAAGTGCTTTCTTATGTGCCTCCAGTACTCTGTGCTACAATGTAGCATTTATTATAACATTTTGTATTCACCTGTTTGCTTTTCATTCCACACTTTTCTACCCAAAGCCAATTTAAGACAGAGACTATCTCTTAACATGTTGTCCCCAGTGCTCATGATAAGGCTATGTGAGAGTAAGAACTCAGAACTATATACAATCATGATGGATGGGTAAATGAATGAATGGATGTAACATGAATCATTTTGAAGAGCACAAAATTAAAACGAACTAATAACATTTGCTGATTTCCTGTCTATTTCTGTTTGAGATTTGCAGCATGCAGTTAGCACAGATGGCCACCAGACTGCAATACTCTTTACATAGTTATTCTATTCCTTTCCTGCTCTCACTCTCTCCCCACACTCCCACCCTACCCCCCACCAGGAATGGTCATAAATCACAGAATGGCTCCGCTATTCCCTTAAGCATCTGTCTCTGATCACAGTGTGAATCCACCAATCTTGTAATAGACTCCACAAGTATTTTCCTTGGGTTAAAAAAATTATCAAAATTAATACAAAACTGAAAATGAGAAAGTTCACAGTGAGGTAGCTGTTGTGTATAAGTGAGACCTGAATGTAGTCTGGCAAATAATATCTTCTAAGGTCTGCTCTATTCACCAGACTACTAAAGAATGAAAAAAGTTGGAAAAGGACATTTTCCAATTCCCACTTGTCAAACACAGGTAATCTAATTCACAAATTAATATAAATTTACCTTGTATGTTTGACTGACAAAGCTTCTAAACTGAAATAGGTGTGGAAATGCAAAAAAAAAAAAAAAAGAGCAACAAAGTTCAATGGAACGTTAAAGGTTACTGAATTCAGTAGAGATGGGTTTTGAAATGAGGCATTTGGGCTGTGGAATAAAGGAAGGAACCAACAACTGCATGGAAAGCTGATGCAATGACAACTATGTAGTCTACAGCCTTATACTCAAAGTGTGATCTGTGCACCTGCAGCATTGGTATCACCTGGGAGCTACATAAAAATGCAGACGCTCAGGTCCCTACCCACTCCTACTGAATCAATCTTCAGTTTAACAATATCCTCAAGTGATTTGTAGGAACATTATGGCTTAAGAGGCTACGATCTAAATAGCAGTATTCAAAGAGCCTACTGAGCTCAGATGAACACATTTGAGGTCACTTTGTAGCTTATTATCCAGATTAAGACATTTAAGGGTGAAAGGAATGCTAAAATAATTATAATTGCATGTTTTTGAAAGATGTAGTTATTAAGAAATAAATCCGTTCTTAAGTGGATTAAAATAGTTCTAATCGTAAACTATCTTTTAAAATAAATTGTTTATAAAAATAGAAATAAAGCATCAATGTATATTAAAGAAAATATTGTTATATTGATCTGAACATTAAATTTAAAATAAGTGCTAGAGTATGAATATGTTAATTTTAAATAAATATGGATTGATGCATACATAAATAATTCTAGAAATACATGCACACATTGGTTGCTGTATATACATACATACATCCTAACTCTGTTGATATGGCTTAGAATCAATGACACCCAGTGGCAACATACCTACCTCATGTCAATATCTTGGGCTCTAAATACCATTCTCCAATAAAAAGAATTGAGGTCTTTGGAGAAATGAACGATTCTGATACAGGAGCTACAAAGAAATTAGTTAGGCAGTTAGTGAGGGTAAGAGAGCCCTAAGCAAGGTTCCCCTTTAAATAAAAAGTAGCCCACAAATAATGTCTTTTCTAACAAAGAATAGCCTGAGATATCTAGGTGCACACATAGAAAAACAACTTCAAATCTTGTGCAGGTGAATGCCAGCAGCTGTGACAATAGGAAAAAGCTACCTGGGCCAGATATGTTCCCCCTGGAGGCTCCATCTTACCTTTTTTTGTCAACCCATGTGTACAACAAAGGAACAGGCAACACAACACTGGCCAGGTAGAGAACCCATCTGCATAATAGAAGATTAGGATGGGGTGGCCAGCTTCCTCATGTGTTACGGAAAATGACACACCTGGTCTGACCAATCATTTGGCCTTACCTAAATCAGACACTGCCTTCTCAAGCTGGTCTATAAAAACCCTGTGCATTTCACCACAGAACTAAAAGACCCACTTGGGAGCCCCCTCTTTCTTCAGTAGAGAGAGCTTTTCTCTTTCTCTTGCCTATTAAACCTCTGCTCTTAAACTCATACCTTGTGTGTCTGCATCCTTGATTTCCTTGGCGTAGGCAAAGAACTTTGGGTATGACCCCAGGTAAAGAATGCCGCTTTAATTCTAGCACTGGGTTAAAAAAATTACAAGATGAGTTCAGTAAGAATGGATTGTGAAATGAGGCATTATGGAGCTTGAAATATATTGTAGAGTCATAAAAACAGAAAGTTCTAAGGAAACAAAAAAGACATCAAAAAACATAGGAGCCAACCTGAAAGATCTTCTAAGGGCCAAAGCTGGAATGATTTGAGAAACCAAACAATGATACTATGAGATTATAACACAGACAATAAATATCCACGAGTCCATACTGATATAAATAAATGATTGAATAGACAAATTGATAATAAAGAACAAATCTTCCTTAAAGTAGAATGTCAATAATAAACATAGAAGGAAGGAATGAAAAAAAAACAAATTGCTTAAAGGTATGAACAACAGTAATTCTTGCTTGGAGCAAGATCCATTACTGACTGCTAAAATCAGGGGTAAAACTTTTCCAGGAGAAACAGAAAATTTGCATAGCCTTTAATTATCTCCTCACAAGCTCACTGACACTAAGGGTGAGTCCCAAGGTAGGAAGTATTCATCGCAAGCTGGCCTAAGGACCCTGGGGCCTTAAGAGATTCTCAGCAGTAGTCTAGCATTATTTCTCATGGACTGGGGTGGCAGTGGCTAAGGAGTGAGGCTCCTCTGCATTTGGAAAGGGGAGGGAAGAGTGGGAAGAACTGCATCTTGTGGTTTCAGAGCCAGGTTGACTTCCAAAGTTTTTGACTCTAGATCGTGACTCCTGGATGGCACCTTTGGAACCAGTTGGGTCCTAGAGGACCTCGCCTTGCTGAAGGGAAGAACACAGGCCTGGATGGCTTTGCCACTAGCTCATTGTAGAGCCCCAGGTCCTTGGGCAAACACAGGCAGTAGCCAGGGAGTGATTACAGCAGGACTTGTGTGTACAAATAGTTAAAGCTGTGCTGGCTTTAGCTCTGACCCAGTGCAATCATAGTGGCCACAGGGGTGCTTATGTCACTCACCCCTATATTTAGATGACTCAAAATACAGATTTTCTTTGTTTAGGAGGACTTAGGAAAGAGAACAAGAGTCTCTGCCTGGTTATGCAGAGAATTCTCCAGATCTTGTCCAAGACCATCAAGGCAGTACCTCTACAAGTCTGCAAGAACTACAGCATTATGGGGCCTGGGGTGCCCCTTAACGCAGTTACAGATTAGATCACAACACACAAACCCTTTCAAATATCTGGAAAGTCTTCCCAAGAAGGGCAGGTACAAATAAACACATATAGTGAAGATGATAATAACTAACTCCTCAGTGCCCAGACACTGAAGAACATCTGTTAGCATAAACACCATCCAGGAAAACATGACCTCACCAAATGAACTAAATAAGGCACCAAGGTGCAATCCTGGAAACAAAGATATGTGAACTTTCAGACAAAGAATTCAAAATCGTTGTGTTGAGGAAACTCAAAGAGTCAAGATAACACAGAGAAGAAACTCAGAATTCAATCAGATAAATTTAACAAAGAGATTGAAATAACAAGAATTACACCAGAATTCCAAAGTTGAATAAATGAAATTGGCATACTGTAGAATGCATCAGAATCTTTTAATAGCATAATTGATCAAGTGGAAGAAAAAAGTCAATGAGCTTGAAGACAGGCCTTAAAGAGGAGGTAGAGAAAGAGATAAGCGTAGAAACTTATTCAAAGGGATAATAACAGAGAACTTCCCTATCCTAGAGAAAGATATCAATATTTAAATACAAGAATGTTATAGAACACCAAGAAGATTTAATCCAAAGAAGACTACCTCAAGACATTTAGTAATTAAACTCCCAAAGGTCAAGGATAAAGAAAGAATCCTAGAAGCAGCAATAGGAAAGAAACAACATACACTGGAGCTCACCACCTCTGGCAGCAGACTTTTCAGTAGAAACTTTAGAGGCCAGGAGAGAGAGACATGACATTTTTAAAGGCTGAAGGAAAAAACTTACACCCTACAATGATATATCTGGTGAAAATAATACCCTTCAAACATGAAGAAGAAATAAAGAGTCTCCCAAACAAACAAAAGCTGACTGATTTTTATTAATATCAGACCTATCCTATAAGAAATGCTAAACGAAGTACTTCAATCAGAAAGAAAAGGACATTAATGATCAAAAAGTAATTACCTGAAGGTATAAAACTCACTGGTAATAGTAAGTACACAGAAAAACTACTATATATATACATACATACACACACACACACACATATATATATATATCACATATATATATACACATATATATGCACACATATATATACATATATATATATATAATTTAACTATTATAACACTGTAACTGTTGAGTGTAAACTACCCTTATCCTACATAGAATGACTAAACAATGAACCAATCAAAAATAGCAGTCAACAACGTTTTAAGATATAATACAAGAAGATATAAATGGAAACAACAAAAGGTTAAAAAGTAGGGGATGAAGTTAAGGCATAGATTTTTAATAGTTTTCTTTTTGCTTATTGTTTATGAAAATAGTGTTATCAGGTAAATATAAGGCGTTATAAAATAATATTTGAAAGCTTTGTGGTAACATCAAGCAAAAAATATACAATACACAAAAAATAAAAAGGAAAACCAAATTGTATCACCAGAGAAAATCACCTAAAGAAGACAGGCAAAATATTTGAATAAACATTTCTCCAAAGAAGACACACAAATGGCAAACAGGCATGTGAAAAGGTGCTCAACATCACTGATCATGAGAGAAATGCAAATCAAAAACTACAGGGAGATATAATTTCATCCTTGTTAAAATGGTTTATATCCAAAAGACAGGCAATAACAAATGCTGGTGAGGATTTAGAGAAAAGGGAACCCTTGTACGCTGTTGGTGAGAATGCAAATTAGTGCAACCACTGTGGAGAACAGTATGAACGTTTCTCAAAAAACTAAAAAGTAGAGCTACCATACAATCTTACAATCCTACTGAGGAATTGTTATATGATCCATAGGAAATAAATCAGTATTTGAAACTGGAGATCATTATATTAAGTGAAATAAGGTAGGCACAGAAAGAAAAACATCTTTGTTCTCACTTATTTGTAGGATCTAAAAATCAAAACAATTGAACTCATAGACATAGAGATTAGAAGGATGGTTACCAAAGGCTGAGAAGGTTAGTGTAGGGGGATGCTTTATGGGTACAAAAAGTAGTTAGAAAGAATGAGTAAGACATACAATTCAAGGCTGGGCACGGTGACTCACTCTTGTAATCCCAGCACTTTTCAAAGGCTGAGGAGGCTATATTGCTTGAGCCCAGGAGTTTAAGACCAGCCTGGGCAACATGGTGAAACCTCATCTCTACAAAAAATACAAAAATTAGCTGGGCATGGTGGCATGCATTTATAGTCCCAGCTAGTCAGAAGGCTGAGGTGGGAAGATTGCTTAAACTCAGGAGGTTGAGGCTGCAGTGAGCCATGATCACACCACTGCACTCCAGCTTGGGCCACAGAGTGAGACACCGTCTACAAAACAGAAAACATAAAAACACACACACAAAATACTATTTGATAGCACAACAAGGTGACCATAGTCAATAGGAATATAATTGTACATTTTAAAATAATTTAAAGTGTGTAATTGAATTCCTTGTAAATAAAAGAAAAATTGCTTCGGGGAATGGACAGCCCATTCTTCATGGTGTGTTTATTTCACATTGCTTGCCTATATCAAAACATCTTATGTACTCCATAAATATATATGTGTACTATGTACCCACCAAAATGTTTTTTAAAGTTTAAAAAAATCTCCCCGCAAATATTTATTAATGACTATAATGATTTTAAGACAGGTCCATGAAATTTTTTATTCCTTTCCCTTGAGGAAGTGGAACTTAACTCCCCAATCCTTGAAAGTTGGCCAGATTTAATGACTTACTTCTAATGAATATAGAAAGGAAAAAAAATGATAATTTTACAGTAGACAACCTGACAGATACCAACTTAATTAAGTGATCAAGGTGAATATCACCAGTGATAAATTATGTTGTTATCATGTATCTATTCCCTGATAAAATGTAGTGAGAAGCATTTCACCTCTGTGCTGTTCTCCCAAGTCTCTAACTGTAGGCCAACTATAAGAAAAAAAAAATCAGATAACCTCACATTGATGGATATTCTACAAAATATCTGACATTAAGGTCATAAAAAGTAAAGTACATTGAAAGAGACTAAGGAGGCATTATGGCTAAATGCAACATAGTATCCTGGATTGGTTACTGAAATAGAAAAAAGACATTAGTGGAAAAAACCATGAAATTGGAATACAATTTAGTTAATAATATTGTTCCAATGTAAGTTTTTAAAAATGTACCATGGTTATAGGAAATATTAATATTAAGGGACATTGGGTAAAAGTACATGAGAACTCTGCACTATTTTTGTAGCTCTTCAGTAAATCTATTTCAAAATAAAATTTTAAAAACAGGCTGGGTGCAGTGACTCATGCCTGTAATCCCAGCACTTTAGGAGGCCAAGGCAGGCAGATCACAAGGTCAGGAGATCAAGACCATCCTGGCTAACACAAAGAAAACCCATCTCTACTAAAAATACAAAAAGTTAGCTGGATGTGGTGGCACATGCTTGTAGTCCTAGCTACTCAGGAGGCTGAGGCAGAAGACTTGCTTGAACCCAGGAGGAGGAGGTTGCAGTGAGCCAAAATCTTGCCACTGCACTGCTCTCTAGCCTGGTGACACACCAAGACTCTGTCTCAATACATAAATAAATAAATAAATAATGAATATAAGATCCCACTTATAATATGTATACAAATATATAGCATAAGCAGATTTACTTTTAGTACATAAGTATCATCTCAGACATAACTTGCTAAATGAGAGATACTTTCATTTTTCTGTTTTTTATTGAAATGTGCAAATATTTCAGTTCACATGGTCTATTTTTTTGTTGCTGCACCTGTTGAATCACAAGTGCCTTCTTTTGTAAAATACATATTTTTTAAATTTATCAAATAATTATCTCTATTACTTTCTTACAAAATGTAATATTATAAACTTTTCTATTTCATTTCGTTGCAATAAAAAATAAACATCAAATTACAAATAGAAACTCCAACAAAAGAGCTTTCCTCCAAATTAATGTAAAATGCATTAACAAAATGAAAAAAATGAAATCTTAGACAATGTTTAATAAATTTAGATTTCCTATTTTAGTGATAGGAAATTTTCTAATTTAGTGATAAATTTTATGACTGTTTACTTCTTTGAAACCATTTTGTATTTTATTTCTTGAATATATTAACTAAAATTTATAAGTGATTTTGAATTAAATGTACCCAAAATTCAGAGGACATGGTAAAAAAAGTTCAATGCCCTTAGAAGACATGTATATGAGTATTAATAATTCAAACATTTCTAATATCTGTTGGTGGAAAATGAAAAAAAGTGAGTATTACAGTACAATAATTATTTCACACTCAACATCGCTTTATCACAAGCATTTTGTTCAGTAAATAATTCTATGTGGGCCGGCTGCGGTGGCTCACACCTGTAATCCCAGCCCTTTGGGAGGCCGAGGTGGGCAGATCACTGGAGATAAGAGCTCAAGATCAGTCTGGCCGACATGGTGAAACCCCGTCTCTACTAAAACTACAAAAATTAGCTGAGCATAGTGCCGGCTGCCTGTAATCTCAGCTGCTTGAGAGGCTGAGGCAGGAGAATCACTAGAGTCCGGAAGGCGGAGGTTGTAGTAGGCCGAGATTGCGCCATTGCACTCCAGCCTGGGCTACAAGAGTGAGACTCCATTTAAAAAAAAAAAAAATTCTATGTGTATGTGTATGCATACATGACACAAATGTCTTAAAATTAATAATTGAAATACTGTAGCTTATTTTGAAAAGTTTAGAATTATGTATGTGCTATATAGCAATTCCAATAGTGAAGTTTATAGCGATTAGTCGTTTAAGTGAAAAGTCATGCTTTCCATAGTAATACATGGACACCTTTCCAGTTGCACATATCGAATCACAATCTTTAGGCGCAATTAGCTAAACAATGACTAAATTTGAAGTAGATGCCAAACATTCTTGAACAAATTTATGTGACCTGACTTTGTTTGATTAATTTATCTCTATTACTTGCTTGGTGAATGATACGTGTCAATAAATCAATTTAAGTTACACATTCACTATTTAACTTTCTTGAAAAGTATACATTTCAGTTCTTAATTTTTTGTTAAACGTGACATTGTATGTGACATGGGTTAGGCTTTGTGTTTCCACCAAAATCTCATCTTGGGTTATAATCCCTGTAGTCCTCACAATTGCCATGTGTTATGGGAGAGACCAGGTGGAGGTAATTTCATCATGGGGAGCAATTTCCCCCATGCTGTTCACATAATAGTCAGTGAGTTCCCACGAGATCTGATGGCTTTATAAGAGTTTGGTCATTCCTCCTGCATTCATTTTTCTTCCTGCTGCTTTGTGAAGAAGGTGCCTTTCTTCTCCTCTGCCTTCTTCCATGATTGTAAGTGTCCTGGGGCCTCCCCAGCCATGCTGAACTGTGAGTCAATTAAACGTCTTTTTTTTTTATATAAATTACCCAGTCTCAGGCAGTTCTTTATAGTAGTGTGAAAATGGATTAATATAGCATGTTAAGCATTTTGCTAACATGACATATTGCAACATAAATGTGTTACCAAACAGAAATAGCGAACTGGTTGTATATACTATATACAACCATATACTACATGATAATACCAGAGTAACCAGAGCATTCAGACTGTCTGCAACTTCTACAATGAAATAACTGCTCTTCTATTTTTAGTATACGCCATAGTCTAATCAGTAATTTCTCACTTTTTTTGTAGATTTTATCACTTAGTGGGGCTTTGTACATGCTTGTGGTCAGCACACAGGTATTCCAATAGTGGACAAGCACAGCAACTCCAAAAGCTGCTGAACAAAGGAATAGTGGCCTTATCTGCTTCTGTCCAGATACACTTTATTATCAAATACCTTATGCAATGTCCTTGAAAAGAAAGTGTTAGTTACATTGCATCTGGAAAGGGTCAAAACAAAAGATAGGTTACCTCTAGTTGTCATTCAGCTTTAACCACGTGTTAAAGAGAAACCTATTCACTGGATGTGTACCTTCCCCACTAGCAGTGGAGATGATGTTAGAAGCTGGAAGTGAAACTGGAAGTCTGTGGAAACATCCAATTATTTTGATGTGACTCTTGATAACAATACTTATGAAAAATTTAAGACAGACACATTCTGAACAAGGCTGGGACTTTCCCAGACAGAATGTGGCTTATGGGTTTCCTAACTGAGAAAATTATGTAACTGAGTATAACTGGCATCAGGCAGAACTGCAACAAGATGATAAGAGATCTGGCTTGAGGAAGAGGCAGTGAAAACCAGGGCCCTAGAGGAAAGGGTAACAAATGCTTCTAGTCAATAACTGGGTTCCAAGACTTGGCTCCACTGATTCTGCCATTTGGGGAACTTACTCAATTGCTTCAAGCCTTAATTTGCTCATTGAAAAAATAATAATTATAGGACTAACGTAGTAGGTATAACACTGCTCAAAACTGTGTATGTGTAATACCACATTCTTTTGATCTCTAAATTAAATTGAATATGCTCCAAGTCTATATCCACTAGACTAGCAGGAAATTTAATCTGAGCATCATTGGAATTCTAGCCACCTCCCAGGATTAGAAGCCAGAATGTATAAAGAAAACCCTTTCATTTCTGGTTGACACTACGATTCAGAGCATTATTGCTTTTTATTCAAGTCCTTACATCAATTCATAAAGATACATCTGTTGCTTTTGTGCCAAGAAGTGAGAGAATAAGTGAAGGTGCTATATCATCGAATTGGTTAGAAGGAATGGGATGCTTACATAGGACTGGCTTTGACTAAGATCAGATTGACATTGTAGCAAGAGGAAGCCTGTGTGTTCACACAGGCATGCTGTGAGTGTTCTAATGTGAACATCTTCCTGTTACTTCCTGTCTTTGTTTTGAACTTTCTGTCTGCTCCTCTTAAGACTTTTTTCGTATGATTTCTGTGTTTATCGCCTTCATTCTTTGTTCATCTGAACCACTTAGTCTTTCTGTCATGGGACTCTTTCTTTAAACTAGCTATGATATTGGGTATATATTTTTTACATTTACTGAACTTTTATAAATTTTTACGCCCCTATTTCTAATTTTAAAGGAAAGACCATTTTATCATTGTATATTTTTCTATGAATATAAAATGATTATATTTTACTTGATTCACTGTTTTCCTTGAGGGTCAATGAACCCCAGTAGGGAAAACAAGTTCTGGGCGTCGTGTGAATTTTATACATTTCCACCATCTGAAACCAGATTACATCATATATAGAAAATGGAATGAATGATCAAGGAAGTGTTGCCAAGCAAAAAGCTCTGACATCCTTCTTTAATATGTAGATAAAAACTGTTTGAAATTAATATATTATTTGTATGCAAAATGGAGCAGCTAAGGTTCTTGAAAACAGTTTATTTTCTTTCAATCCTGTTTACTCTATTAATATACTGAGCAAACTCTCTTTTCTAGATAGTGCCAAAGTAAACTTTTTCCCAGGCTGTGTCTGATTTTTCATGATTCTCTGAATTAATAAGGTTTATTAAGTTCTAAATAGACACACCACCTGCTGCAGAGCTGTCATAAGACTCAATTATGCCTCATGATTGGGTCCTGAGTGATGGTTGAGACCTGTTGGTTTAGATATTTTATTTTTTGTGGACTATTACTGATGTTTGTTAATAATATTTGTGTCTCAGTCAAGTTCCAGGAGATTCACCAGTTTGGGATTAACTTAATTTCTGCTGTGCTGCCACAGTTTGTAGAGCCTAGCTGGGAGCCATAATCCTTTTCCAAAGGTTATGACTCCTGTCTCCTCCTTCTGTGCCTTCTCTCTGTCTCCTCTCCTCTACCTCCCTATTGGCCAGGGTATTTCAATACTTCCCTGCAGGAGACTGAAAAATGATCCCCAAAAATATCAGATCCTAATCTCTAGAACTTCTAAATGTTGTCTTATAGGATAAAAAGATCTTTGCAGATGTGATTTATTATCTTGACATGGGGGGATTATCCAAGATTGTCCTTGTGGACCCTAAAGGCAATCGTTGATGTTCTTATAAGAGAGGCAGGAGGAAATGACATACAGAAGAAGAGAGGATAATGCAATCATGGACACAGAAACTGGAGCGATGTAGCACAGACAAGGAATGCTGACTGTCACTAGAAGCTAGAAAAGGCAAGAGAGTGTTATCTCCCAGAGGCCCTGAAGGAAGCACAGCCCTGCCAATATCTTCATGTCAGACTCCTGGCCTCCATCTCTGAGAGAATAGTTGCTTTTTTTATGTCACCAAATTTGTGGTAATTTGTTATTACAACATTCACGAAGAACTAATATGCTCCTTTCTCCCTATCTACAGAGAATGTTAGGGTTAGATTTATATATACTAGAGAGAGTGAAAGTGGCTAGAATTTTAGTTATTGAGTTGAGTTGTTCTGTTCCATCTTAGAAGGGAAGATACAAGGAGAAGATGAGAAGTTGTGATAAGAAAACAAAGCACCTTTCAAGCTCAGCTCTCAAGGCTGATCTTTGCCAGTTGTTTGTCTATTCCTGCTTTGTTCAGGCCACATTTTCCAGACTCCCCTGCCAGGTGATGTCTGGTTCGCTTTCGCCTATGGAAGACATTGGTTGGGTACTAAAAGATAGAAAGAAAGAAACTATGGTTTTCTACTTTGGATGGCACCTCTGGTGACAGCAGCAGCAATAGTGGACAGTTGCAGATTTCTATACAACTAGTACACTCCTGGAAGTAGGAGCAACTGCCACCCCATCTCCAGCAGTCTCAGTGGCACAGTCTTCAGGGTCTCTGGTTTTATCCGTGATGTTGATGTTAGTTTGGACTTGAGATTCTGCACTATCAGCAGGAGTTTGGCCTCCTGGCTTCCTACAAAGCCATAGTGTGGTAGATCCAATAAAAATATGATAATCATTGTTTCCTGGAAATACCATTTTCCCCTTGCTCCTCTAGTCTTCAGAGTGATGATGGCTTCCTGAGGTTCCTAATCCCTTTCAACTCCTCCAGGCTATCTAACAGTTATGTAACTATTTCCCTATATAGAGTTTCCTGTTTGGCATACCTATGGCAGATACTGACTTTCTAAGGAAGAAGCTTTTCATATATGCATGTGGTTTTATTTTCCTGCAATGGTAGTAAAATAATGAACATGCATCTCCATATCAAAAGGTAATGGTTTGAAAACTATCTGGCAAATTATCCCTTTTCATTAATTAGTTAATTAGATCAGGTTAACTCTCAACTAGTCATTTATTCCTTCATGTATTATTCACTTATATATTCATATACCAGCTGTTTTCTATCTCCATTATTCGTTCATAAATCCATTTAGAAACGCTTATTAAGGGTCACTGTAATGCATCTGTACCAGGTACTAGTTATTGAATTTGTGACTTATTTCACTCTTTGATATGCAGTCCTTTGTTTGCTACTTTACAATAATCTAGCAGGAGTAGTATACAGAAATGGCTTATATTAGCTCATGAAATTTGAAGCTGGACTGTTTCAAACACGCTGGAAATTGCTAAACTCAGCTCTATGCACAAGTGAGTATAAAATAATTTCTTAGTCTTAAATGTCAATAATTTAACATTGATACTTATTAAAGTGAATCTTCTAAAGGTTTGATGTTAGAGAAAAAGGTTGAAGCTAAAAGCTGAAATACTGTGAAGATTGCTACTTATTTCTTGCATCTATCCAGCTAAGAATATTTCCTACTTGTACATTCCCCTTATCGTGTGACAAGGTGACCCAAGTTGAGATCATTTGAATCCTTGATAATTAGCAACTGGGAGTGGGGATCTTCAAAAACAATGCTATAGGCAATTTTGGCCTTTAAGACTTAAAGACTGAGTTTGTTGTGGGAGAAAGACCATCTTTAGTTATGGGAAAACTACCATTTTCAGTCAACTTATATTTATTAACATTACTGGGTGATAGGAACAAATAGACATTTTTCTGAATGAAAATGTTTGAGATATGGCAACTTCAAGAACCTCAACCATTCCATAAATTAATCAAAAAAGTTTCTCATGAAATAAATAGTTCTTTTTACTTTTGCTTTTACAGTTTTCATTAGAGAAGTATTTCCCTTCTAAGTGTGGATTTCAATTACCCTTTGCCTATACTTTCAACTTTTTCTCATTGGCCTTTTTTATGTTTTCTTCTTTAAGCACTTTCTCAAAGAAAACAAGAGGCCTTAAAGGCAGTGGATTCACGATGTAAAAGTATCAGACTAACTACTGATGCCTCTGTTTTTAAGATATGCAGAGCTCGTTCTGAGTGTCCTGATGACTTGTGGAATCTAATGTGTGGCTAGAAGGATAATATGGGGGCACTTTCAAGGGGTCAGTATTAAGGCAGAAAATGAGTACTCCAGAAGGGAACTTGTGACTAGGTTGAGCGAAAACCTGTTTCTCTTTGGGTCCATGTGTGAAATTGTTTAAGACCCCTTAGCACAAGAGGCATGGATCCACTTATGGTGCAGACAGCTTAGGTGATCATCCTTTAAGAAAGCTGGGGGTTAGATGAGGGTCAATGGAGTACTTGAGGGGTATTCTGTACATTGTTTTTCTCTTCTATCGTTCCTGAACTTTAAGTAAAGATTGATGAACTGTGTTATTAAAGGTGAGGCATGTCTGATGGTGGTGATTATGTGGTAGAGAGAGAGCAGTGTCTCCTTGAAACCTGAGTGTGAAAGCAGTGGTCTTTACCAGGAGAAGGTGGTGGTGACCCCCTCATCCCATCCAAGAGCAGTCTCATAAGCATTGCCAGACTGGGAAAATCTTGGTAGCTTATTAGTCCACATTCTGGCAAACAAGCTGGTAGGGGCTTAAGTCATTGAAATTTAGGTATTTAAAGGAAAACATTGCCTTTTTTTCAAGTTATAGATCAAAGACCAAGACATTTGGATAAAACTGATATCATAACATGCCTTAGTCTTTGCCTTCTGTTTTAATGAAGAAAAGAACATGATGTCAGCAGGTAATCAGAAGGCAAAACCCAGGTATCTGATTCTCAATTATTAGCTTTATAACTTTGGGCACTTAAAATCTCTGACCCTTAGTTTTGCCTGAAAATGAGAGCATTCTTACTGGCGAAAAGATTTTCAAATAGTACTCACAGATTCCATAAAAACTTGATTTTCCATTCTAATTTAAATATTAAAACATACATGTTGAATTATTTTAATTTATAATAGTTTGAAACACTCAAATGTGTTACATGTTTGAAAGAAGCACTTGAAAGACCAATTATATACTAAATTCTGCTGCTAGCTTAATTAATTTTGCATACAGCTTCCCCCCCACCCCTGTTTAATTCAGTCGTTCTCCATTGTGGTCAAGGGAGGACAACACAGAATACCCTAGGATTGCTTTGTTAAAAATCAAACAGACAAAAACTAGAAATGCAGGTTCCATCCTAAGATATTCTGATTAAAGGCTTTAGAATTTTATAGATGATTGAAATACAACAATCTGAAGAACCAATATAAACCATTGTTCTTTTTACTATCATCATTGAACTAGATTACTCAACTGATGGTAATATTTTCACCTCAATGTTTATTGGACATGGGACATATTTATCAGTGTGGGCTCAAGACATTTGACATCTTGTTTGATTTCATCTTCATATCTTGTTGTACCACGTCTCGTTGTACCACATCTCGTTGGTTACTCATTAATTCATTATATAATCTTGTATTCACACTTGTGCTTCTCCATTCACCTGGTACAGGCTCTCATTTCCCCCCATTTGAAAACATCACTATGACCTTCTAACTAAGCTGCTTCTGTGTAGCATCTAGACCTCATACTTACTCTACTACCATTCCTAAACATAGTTTTCATTTGATGACTCTATTTAAGAGGCAAAGTATAAGGCAAGCTCATAAACCTTCATCTGCCTCTCAAGAACTTGTGATACCAGATCCCTATTTATACTTCTATTTTCTTTTTAAATTTTTTTTTAGAGATTGGTTATTGTACACAGCCCAGGCATGAATACAGAGACCATTCATGGGCATGATCATCCAACTCCTGGGCTCGAGCAATCCTCCCACTTCAGCTTTTCTTTCTAATCTAAACTTTCTTCTTTTGAAAACTTTTTTACTCACTTTTCACCCCACATGCCAGTTGCATTCCACTTTTGTGCTGTAACATACCGGGATTGCCACATGTAGAAATACCATTTTCTCCCTCTACACTCTCCAGATCTAGTTCTGATCCAAATGTCACTATTTTGACCTACACTATGTTCTTTCTGTGAACACCTATCAGAATGTACTTTAAACTCTAAACAATACTTGAAATAAGCACCCTTTGGATACAGTGTACAAACATCTCACGGTGGCCTGAAGGTAGCCTTCCTCACCATGGTACCCACCTCTCCAGAGCCTACCCTATTTGTGAAGCCTGTCCCAACTTTCATCCCATATTTGTTTCCTTTTATCTTTTTGTTCTTTTACTATACTTAGTCTCACTTATCCTTCATACTTTCTTCTAATTTACCATTCAATATTTCACAACACTGTTTGCATATTAGAACAACTTGGGTAGGTTTTATAAGATATAGATTCTAGAGCTCACAGGCTTGAGTGTTTCTTTAATTGATCTAGGGTAAGGCCCAATGTACAAAAATATATACATAATTGGCATTTTTAAATGTTCCTTAGGCGATTCTAATAAGAGAATTGTTGAGAAGCACTAAATTGAATGAAATTATAAGCTCTTTGAGAAAATGGTCATGTGTTATATTTCTTTGCCTTCATTCTCTAAATAGTGGATGCAAGCCACTTAATAAATATATGTTGATTGGGCTAATTTTTCTATTTCTTTTTTAAGAGGAAAAAGGATGAAAAAGAGATTGGGGAAGAAAGTTCTCAAGAATAACCAGCCCTACTAGTTCCAAACTGTGTACCACATAGGTCTTTCTGAATGGTCTCCATCGATCCCCAAGGATCTGATACTTTGAGAGATTCCTGTTACACACTATTAAGCACATTAGTTCTGTTCACCTCACTGTTTAATCACTGACTGAAATGGAAAACATCAATTCAGGCCATGATTTCAAATCTGAAAATAATCATTCTCAACAAGCAACTAGAAAAACGTTTTTGACAACGTATTATATCTTATGTTTTGTCACAGTATTACTTACAATACTGCTTCCAGTATTTGTATGCCTTGTTATGCTTGAGGCCAACATTTATGTTCGTTATGTTACCAGATCCAACGTGGATGAATAATAGAGCATCTATCTATAAAGAGTGTGTTTTAGCCTCAAGTGGATAGTTGCCTTTCCAAGTCAGGAGATTTCTAATTTTGCAGGAAACCGTCATGACTGCTGAGTCATTCTCAATGCCTCTGGCTGGCCCATTAGGCCCACATTCTCTGCTCTTCACGCCCCCTCAGTATGCAAACCCCTAGATTATACAAATGAGATATATAAAATCAAGGGTCTTTTACAAATTCTGAGCATGAGATTTGCACATCTTTACCCATCAGAGTCACTTTACCATACCATGTTACCATTCCTCAAAATGCAATAATCTCTCTCTGCTAAACTCCATCTTGGGCACATTTTACCAACATTTGTGTTGGTTCTTGTACATATGACTTGTAAGTTTTGTAGACATACATGAAATTGCCCTTTACGCTGCAGTGATGGTGGGGAAAGGCAGACAGAGAGATTCTGCCACTGATACATAGTTGTAATGAAGAGCTTTTCTAGTTTCATGGCCTGGAGTCTCTAGTTCATTTTAATAGAGCACGTTACATTAATTAGGTATATGTAAAGGACAGTCTTTCTCTTTACTGATTTGTCATTGTGTTAATACAGCTATTCAGTGCCACTTTGAAACGATTCTCATCACAAAGAATAGATTGAGGGTTTCTCTTCTATTTTGAAGGGAAAAGAAGTATACCAAACTTCTCCAACAATCTGGAATTTTATTCCATCCATATACATGCATAGTAACAACATTTGTTGAGAAATTATTTCTATCAGAAGTAGAACATTATCTTTGTGATCACCAGGTGCAGTATTGCTACTCTTATATTTAAATAGATCTTATATATGAATTAAATTCATACTTGCAGCATTGAGTTAAGGGTTTCGATTTAGACTGTGCCTTTCAAAAGATAAAACTGATTAATACTACCTCATTACTTACAATACTGCTTCCAGTAATTTTGTTCATTCTTTATAAAGTATTGCATTTAACAGCAAAGGTTTAAAAATTGAGACAGAGCTGCATCAGCGAAAGAAAATACAAGTACTATACAAGAAAAAAATTGCCATCTTCATTTAACATACAGGTTTAGGATTAAGAAAATGGACAGAAACATACAGCTACATACAAATGCAAAGCCTAGTGACTAAGAGACTGTATCTGCTAAAATATAAAGTGCAAACGGAGCCTGATTATCCAAGAATTGAAATCTTAAGGCGAACTTATATCATGTGTATTTAGAACATCTTTGCAAGTTATATTTTAGCGTATACATATATCTGCAACAGCATATAAGAAAAAATCAAGATACACAAGTGCTTTTGAAGCTATTTCTAAAATGCTTTTCTGTATTGTTTGTGACTATTTTCTTTAAAAGCTACTATACAGTGCAAACCATATGTGCTACACAATAACTATACAATAACATTACAAATGACTTTAATATAAAGTTTTTAAATAAAAAATAACATAACCACAGCTATGAATACTGCTGGTAAAATAAATTAATTTTTTTTTGAAAATGGCACCAATAATACACTTTACTAATGGACTGTAATGAAATTACACCTTAAGTCTTCAACTCAGCCATAATGAATTATCTCCTGATTGCCCAGATGTAATTCAAATAGCTTTTTCTTTTTTTCTGGACTGTTTAGAACAACATACTAAACACTGATACCAAAGGTGACTGATGTTTATTTAGTGAGTTCATTTGACATGTTCCGCTGCATGTGATGAGCAATAAAACTTCTTGTGAGTTATAAAGTTTGAAAGGTTGTTGAATTGGATGTCACACAGCCGGCAATATTTTCCACTGGTTGGAGCCTGGGTGGAACCATTCACACCTTTTGCTATACTAGACAACTGTTCCTCTGCTGAGGGAATTCCTGGTGAGACATTCTCATTGGCAGCTAATGGGTTCTCAGAGATCCATGAAGGAGATTTCTGGCCATCTTCATGCTGAGGATTCTGAGAAATGTTCTCTTGCTGTGGGTTGGCAGTGGGTCTCTCATCTTGTTTCAGTCCACCGTTCACTATTACCATTCCTCTATTTTTGGGCAACAATGGCAGAGAATCTTTCTTCAGCGCAGCACACCCATTTGAGGAAGCCTGGCCTTTAGGAGATTCATTTTCCGCGTTTGTGCTTTGCTCAATGTCAGTGTTATGGATGACAAGAGAGCCAGAAATGTAATCACTTGGCTTTATTCCATAATATGGAGAAAGCTGGTCGACTCCTTTTGCTTTCTTTATTGCTCCAGGGTAAAGGCATTGTGGAAGAAACAAATGTCTGTTTTCTTCTTTTGTAGCAATGAGCTGAGCAGCTTCGCTAAAGACCTTCAGGCCTTGGAGTGTTGCTAAGTGGGATGAAAATAAGTTTCCATTGGGGGAAGGCTGCTTCAGATTCCCATTTTTCTCACATTTTATTATGCTTCTTTCATAGCTGACATCAGGGCTGTTTCGTTCACTTTCTGGATTCGGAAACACTTTGCCGTCCAGTTGACCCAGGTCATTACGCTGATGTGCAGTAACTGGGCAGAAATTCTGCTTGTGGGCCAGATAGTTTTCTACCTTATTGAAACTGATCTTGCACACAGTGCACTCGTGATAGTCCAGCAGCCTTTTGGGAGACGTGGTCGTCCGCTCAGACTGAGATAAACACTTTTTGCTAAGATCTATGGGTACGTCCATCTCTAGGCAGGAAGCATTGGAATGAGTAGTGTCACATTTGGAAACTGGAACACACTTGTTGATCGTCAGAGAAGTTTCCAAGTGCTTAGAGACAATTCCTGGAAAGATATCACATCTTGGGTGGTAGCACTCTCCTAACCCTTCTGTGGGTTCTTGAGTGGAGGTACAAGGATTATTGAGGTTGGCTACGTCAAGAAATCTCTGCTGAACCAGTGAAGGCCTTTGTTCCTGCTCAGGTAGGCACATCTCATACATCTTTCTGCGCTTGCGTGTGCGCATGGTTCTCTGCATGGCAGGCACTTTGCTGGAAGCAGACCTCTTTAGTGGAGGGTCGTGGCGTGTAGCACAGTAATACTGTTTGTGGACCATGTATGTCTCGTGCCGGCTGAAGGTAATGTTGCACGCTTCACAGGTAGTCTTATTTGGGTCACTTTCGCCATCCACTAAGGGGACACTGGGATTTTTCACATCAACAGGTTTTCCATTAATTTTGTCATCACTGCTACTGGAAGCAGAGATCTTCTTAGTTTGAGTAGAAAAGTCCTTGTCATGGCCCTTCCCATTTGGCCCAATTAAATCTAAGACAGTGGAAGAATTGATGCAAGATGTTTGAAGAAGTGGATTCTCGGGATCAGCAGAATGAGCAGCTGGGTTGAGAAGGTTTATGGAGGTTTGGCCAGTGTTGGGACTCAAAGCTTCAGGCATCTTTTCTGACACACTAGGGAACTCTGGGGACTTGGCCATCTGCTGCCATCGGCTGCTGCAGTAATGTTTTTTGTGCACTAGATAATTATCCAAATTATTGAATGTTATGTTACACTCAAAACAAGTAGCCCCCTTGGGCATCAAGGGGCTGTAAATGACAGGGGGGTAGCTACTGCTGCCATGCCTCAGTCGCCGATGCACCAGTTCAGACATCTTCGCTAAGATCTCTGAAGCTTGAGGGACCATGGTGATATCTTGGGGGAAAGAAAACTGAGATAGGAAAGGGCCCACAGGGAAAGAAGGACCAATATTAGGCTGAACAGGCGATGAGGCAAGTCTTGGGCTAGAGGGCTCAGATTTTATTTTTGTGTAAGAAAAGCTTTGTTTATTTGTTGTAGGCTGTATCTCTGGTCTCTGGTTCGTGAGAAAGAGCTGAGTTTTTTTCTCACACTTGTCCAGCTCTGTGTCAGAGCTTGCATCTTTAGTTTGCATGGCCTTTTGGCTCTGGGGAAGTTCGCTTCTGGCCAACAAGTCTGTGGCTGGCTGTAAGCTGTCTTCGGTTCCACTTGGGGAGTGTTCCATGTCACTTTCTCTGGGAAGTTTGCCACTAGGGACATGGAGCTCCTGGTGCTGCAATAACTCCCTCTGAGTCTGGAAGCCGAAATGGCAGTGATTACATCGGAAGGCAGCTTGAGTGAGATGGGAGAACAGGTGTTGGTGAAAGTTGATCACAGAATCAGCAGTGTAGCTACAGACGGTGCATTTTAGACTAGCCCCAGGGGGCAGGAATTCTTCCATTTTCACTCCTAGATAGACAAACAAAATAAGAACAATGAAACATGGGTGTTGGTTTTTGAATGATAGGGACCTTAACTAATGATCTAATGTTTGCAACACAATAGGAGTGAAATCTTTCAGAATCTCATTTGTGATATTAACTGTTTTCTTGTGACATCTCTCACTGTGTGTGATAACAGTAATAGCACTTTATCGTTTTCAAAGTACTTTCATGAATATCATGGCATCAGCGTGGAATAAGTGTCACTCTCTCCATTTTACAGATGAGAAAACACACTGAAGGAGGCTAAGGAAATTGATTACGGTAATGAAGCTATTAAGTGATGAAGCTGTGCCGAAGCCTTGGATTTTATAATTATTAATCCAATAACCTTGTTACTATGACATTAGGGTCTACATTAGAAAAAAGTGAGCATTGATTAGGGTTGCTATTGAAAACCAGTGCAAATCAAATAACTCTCAATGCACTACCTATAGGTTCTATTCTAAAGACGCCAAATAGAAACCATTTGTAAAGTAATAACTTCCTAATTTATATTTAATATACATTTAAAATTTTATGCATTCGTTTTACTAAATATAGTTTATCTCTATCTAGGGCTGATATTTAGCTGGTAGGCTAATATAGTCTGCCAGTACACTAATATAGTCACTTCAGATTGGCATCCATGCTGATTGATCACTTTGTATTTCTAGTCCATGATTAAATATTTTGAGTATTACCATTGACTGTGGTGGGTAAGCATCACTAAGGTTGACTCTAGCTCCCATTGGTCAGCATATGGTAAAATCAGGCTTTTTGTACTCTGTACTAAAATAAGAACTGCCTTTTATATTTATAAGCCAACAACATGGCAGAGGTACCTAATCCTATAGTTATAAAAGGGGCTTCCTATCCTTGTCTCCTTTTTTCCTTAATTAATCCAATACTTATTTTTCCATTTTGCTGAAAGGGCCCCTGCATTCTGTTCTATTTGTTTTGTATATGACTTACTCACCATCTGAGATAACCAATCTGTTTCTGCTTCCCCAGCTTTATCATCTACCTGAAGATAGCTTATTCGTAGGGTGAGGAAAGAGGACGAGTAGAAAGGAAATCCCTACTTTTACAAAAAGGTTCAAAGACAAAAGCTTATACTAGAACACTGGAGGTTAGAGCAGTATTTTAAAACTCAACATGTATTTCTATTTTAAAATTATCTAATCCATCTAAGAAAGTCACCCAGAGGTGTCCTACAAGGTTCATATTACAGGTGCTAAAGAATTATTATTCTCGGTCCCTAGTTTGTCCCATGCAAGAATGTACCTAAAATTATTTAAAGTTAATAGAATTCTGTACATTGTATTAAATTCATTTTTAAAATACAATAATTAGAATGCTATGAAATGAAACTAAAAATAGCTGGCACACAATTCCAAATTAAATGGGAATAAATGGTATTAGAGAGGGCCTTAAAAAGTGTATTTATTTTACAGCCTTAAAAAGTGTATTTATTTTACAGCCTATATTTTCTTAAGGAATTTTAAAACATAGTGCTAAAAGTAGCTTTATGTCATAAAAGCCAGCAAAGCTGTTTTGATGCATATTTTGGAAGTCAAGAATATTTTATTGATTCATATTTAAAAGTAAACATCCCTGAAGTATAATTTTAATTGGATGTATCAATATGGTAGCTTTATTTCAATTCAGCAAACACTTATATTACGTACTTCTTATTTCTTCCCTACCATATAGGAAACACTATGGTCAGTTTCCAAAGATTGTTTGACACTAAAGCAATACATGACATTATTCAAAGTGTACTGAGACTTTCTTTTGAAAATAATGTGCTTTCTAAAACCTCAGTCCTATGGTCAGAGCACTGAATTTGTCAGAAAAGAATTCAGACCCAAGTCCTCTAACTAAAATATGCTGAGTGTAAGTGGCATAAGATCACACTGGTTGGCCCAGAAAGTTCAATTTTGATGTTGTAGATAAATACAGATAGACAGATATAGATGTATATATGTAATGCATGTATATATTTATAAAAATAATAGTCTTCTGGAACAACAGAAGAAACAAAAGGGGCATTTACCACTGTGTGAATTCAGGTGCATTTCTAGAGCTCGAGCATTTGAAAAGCTCTTGGTGCATTGTGGGAAGGGGCACAGGCTGGAAATCTGATGGGCACTGTCTTCGTTTTCCTCTGACACTGGAGCAGCTTCTCTTTGCCTCCCACTGCAGTAGTACATCAAATGGGCTTGCAGATTCCGCTCACTCCGATACCAGATGCCACAGGACTTGCAAGGGAATATATCCTCTGCAGGTAAAAACACAGAGACACATTTGCTGCTATCTATTTGAAACCAAATGTGAATAAAACAGCAGTTAGACCAATTTTTCTCAGACTCTGCTCTCAGGTTCTGAATTGGGCAATCAGACAGTGATAGGTACAGTCTTTGGTGTTGTCCTACAGCATAGGACTTGGCTTTTAGAGAAATGTTATAGTCTATAATTTAACTTCCCACAACTCTAGAAAGAGGAGACTCCAACATTAAAACACAAGATATTTATTTTATTTTATTTTTTTAGACAGATTCTCACTCTGTCACCCAGGCTGCAGTGCAGTGGCGTGATCTCAGCTCACTGCAACCTCCACCTCCTGGGTTCAAGCAGTTCTCCTGCGTCAGCCTCCCAAGTAGCTGGGATTACAGGTGAGCACCACCATACCTGGCTAATTTTTGCATTTTTAGTAGAGACAGCATTTCTCAATGTTGGCCAGGCTGATCTCAAATTCCTTACCACAAGTGATCCGCCTGCCCTGACCTCCCAAAGTGCTGGTATTATATAGGTGAGAGCCACTGTGCTCAGCCTAAGATATTGATTTTAAATTGTATTTAGAGTTAGAAAAAATATACATTTATAGTGTAAATTAACTTATCTGATGAATAAAAGGTAAGGATGTAATGGCTGAACTAATATTAGCCTTGATGCTATCCCCTGATGCCATTTTTTTTAACACATTAATTACGGAGTGGCTACTATGTGCCCAACTCTGTGTTGGGCTAGGTATAAGACAAAATGAAGGATGAAACAGCTGACCTTAGGATTCCTAAAGTCTCCTTGAGTTGACAAACATGTGGTCAGCTAATTACATTACAGCCTAATTACTGTTCTGATTGAGGTATCTGAGGAATGCCCCAGAGCCTGGAAAAGAGGCTGATGACAGGAGTGGAGGGAGGAAGACATTAGAGATGGGCTTAGGGGAAAGATGATGAGCTCAACCTGAAGTTAGGTGTGAAAGATAAAATTAAGCTAGTTAGTTGAAGAGGGATCGGATCATCCTGATCAAGGTAACGGCCCAAGGAAAGCCATGGGAGCCTGAGAGAAGGGCTGGGAAACTGGGAGGCTGTTCTGTACTGTTGAGGCAAGGAGCACGACAGGGGTGGGAGAGAAGGGGCTGTAGGAGGCAGAGATAGTGTGAAAGAACTGCATACTTTCAACAAGTTTTAGAGTTTGTCTTAATAATTATGAAGCATCACTGAATCATTTTAAGCAAGACACTGAAATAATCAGATATTATGGAATCATAGCAGTGGAGTCTAGGTTTGAAGGTACTGAATTTAGAAGAAAGAGTTTTGACTGGTGGGAGGCAACTGCAGTACTCGAAGTGAAACACAATGGGGTCTGAACTGCAGCTGATACTGGTACCGTATTTACCAAGTCATGCTATGATGCGTCATTTTCATGTGTTCACTCATGATAAATTTCTCCATGTGTTTTTTTCCCCCTTTATCCATTTATAGGTGAGGAAACTGGGGTTAGGTAACTTGCCCATCCATGGTCACAACAGTGGTTGAAATGGGATTGGAATCTGGTCTTAATCACTCTTCCATAATGCCTCCATGGCAAGGGTGGCAGAGAGGAAGAATTATGCTGAGAAAGTAGAACTGACTAGAAGTCATCAAAAATGCTTGGTGATTAGATTCTAGAATGGATGAATAAGCCTCTGCTTTGCTCCCAAGCTTCTGTGTCAGTAATGGTTTCACATGTACACAGGGAACAGAAGATGGAGAGCTGATGTCTTCAGGCTAGGGCATGTATAGGGTGACCAAATCTGACCTAGTATTGTGCAAACCCAGCACTTTCTCAACTTAGAGAAAGGGGTCACCATCCACACGGATGCAGGTAAAAATATACAGTGGGACTAAGCCAGAAAAACTGTGGCACATGTTCATGTTAGACATGTGGAATCTAACATTTCTGTAATAAATACAGAAGAATATGGGGTAAGTGGCAACACAGGCCTAAAATGCTGCAGAGATGGCTCAGGGAGATTGCATGAAAGGTGAAAAGGAGAAAAAACTAATGATCAAATTCTAGTGAAAGGGAAGTAAGGATAGCAAGTATAATATAAAGTTTCAAATTAACATCTAATTTTAAAATTATGTACTGCTACTGTGTATTATTTAACCCCTGCCTCCCAAGTTCATTTCATTTACACTATTCATGAGGCTACACAGTTCAGTAAAGTGTCCATTTAAGCAGGATGAATTTAACTCACTAATTTCAGAATGAAAGCAAAAGCTCTCTGCATCTATGCTGAATTATTTGAAATAAATAGTTATCTTGCTAGAAAGCAAACAGAGTATACTCTCCACTATAATTAGAATTAGCATCCATACATTGGAGCTTCTCAATAACATCAGATACTCCTAGAGTCTTTGGTAATAACATCCTTTTACCTCAAATTCAGGTTGGGTCCATGTTACTTCAAGTTCCTCACTATCAGAATCAAAATAAAGATCCAAGAAAGAAAATAAGCACATTTACCTTAAGGAAATCCAATAATACTAGCTTAGATGGGAAGTACTATATCCATTGATTGAATGCACAGTAATTTCAGAAACATTTGATGATTTCTTTAAAGGATGATATTACAGCAATAATCTAATTATAGTTGAATATTTTATATTTTAATATAAAAACATCATTGCATTTTTAGATTTCTCTTCTGCCTCATTCAGAGCCTCAGAGATTTTAAAGTGTATTTTTTGGCTAGATGCAATTTTTTCTTACCTGCTAACTTCAGAATCTATTTTCCTTGTAAGATGTGTCTGCTACTAATGTTTTTTCATAGAGCTAGATAAAAGCAGGTGTGTCTAGAACACAGATTTTGGGACCCCAGACCACTGATTTTCTATCATATGAAGGATCATTCTGTGACACAAGAATACAAACTAAGTTCAATTTCTTTTTTACAAAATAAAACCATGAAGGTAAATTTGCCAGGCCTACTTAAAAATTCTCCATATAAAGTATTATAAGTTTATAACACATTTCTTTTACCATTTTGCATTAACAGATATCTTGATTTATCCAGGATACACTTCCTTTTCATTAGTATATATAATCAAACTTTGATTTTGTATTCTTTCTTTTTTTCAAGTTTTTATCTCTATGCCCCTTAAAGAATTCCAAAATTTTTCTACTATAGAAGCATTAATGAAAGGTGCTTGCCTTCTCACAGCTAAGTAGCCCCGAATATCCAACTCATGCAGAATATCACAATATCAGGGTGTGTGTGTGAGAGACATTCAGGAATCTGATTTGAAATGGCTGGAGCTAAGGGTCTTTCTATACTCCCAGGAGAAGTGACCACACACACACACACACACACAATGATAAAGTGAAACCACAACACTAAGGGAAAAGGTCTGTTTCTAGTTGGTTGTCAGTAGACACTTTCTTTTTCTCCCATAAATTCCCACCACCTCTATAAAGCTGGGCTACACAGCACTGGGCACTTACTATTGACAATAGCTGTGGGCAAAATAGAAGCCATGGCAGCTTGCTGAGGAAGCAGCTGAATTGAGTCCAGCAGGCGTGCAGGGTACATCCCTTCTGTGAGAGTCATCTGACTGGCAGCTTGTAGCCTTGAGTCAAAATCCACCACAAAGGCAATTAGCTCTTCACCCTCAGAGATGGCCTTTGTAGTTGTACACCAAAGCTGACCCCCTATTAAGAAGAGAAAAGAAAAAGATAAAATTGACATAGGATGCTTAAGTCTGTTGTACACTAGATTGATGTCCATAGCTTTGTCTCATGTTTTTCGCACCGGTTTCTACTGGAGTGAAGTGTTTGATCAAGGCCACAGCTGTACTCGTCTTGCCTCCTGTGTGGAAAATTGTACTCCCTGCACTAAATGAACTGTTTAGTGACCAGAAGCAGGAGTAGATTAAGAATAAAGTACAGTATAAACATAATTTGTAGAAATTTTTTTAATTGTTTGCTTTCTGGGGCTTGCCTAAATCAGTAACCACACAATTACATTGGGATCATGCCTAAAAACCAGCATGGTAGGGACCCAACTGCTTACGTTTATTTCATGTGAGCCTTTGAAGTTATTATTTTATTAAAGTAAGAAGTTATTTATTCTCTCCCCCAAATACTTCCATCATATCAACACTAGATGCCAAAACTACAGAACACGTAAACAAAAAGTCCTAAAATCTAGAAAATTAAAATGAAATTCATTGTACTCTGCTAGGTCTGCTGCCATTTTTTTTTTTTTTTTGGCTGAATGATCTTTACTTTTATATAATATTCCATATAATGTAGTTTCTTTATCTCCATTTACCCTGATTGAACTTCCTGAAATGAAGATATGCCAAAAATCCTTTCAAAAAGGCTTATTTAAATAAAGATTTGTTTAAATGAAAAGAAATGTCTCTTCAAACGCTAAGATATACTTTGGCACTGCACTTCAGTGATCACATGTGGTGCATTAAAAAGAAAAATTAACTATGCAAGTACATCTTCTAATGTATTGGAATGTGAGAGGAAATACTCATTTATTTAACGTGTTTAGACAGGCAAAGCACTTATATTTTGTTATCTACACTCTCAGGCCTAGATATGTATCCTATACAGTTATGCCTGAAATAATGTAGCATACTTGATATGTTATGAAGCTCTTCTTTTAATTGTGTATATATTGGAAGGCTATGTATTGCACTCATTAAGCAGGCAAAAATTGTACCCATTTTGATAAGTCATATTGCTCTGTTTATCTTTCAACATAACTGTCTTTTCAACTGCACTTCATTTTTTCCACCCTTAGAGCTCATGGATTTTAAACAACTTGTGGTAAAAAATCTGGTTGAAAAGATAACAACAGCATGTGATATGGCAGAGTTACACAGAAGAATGAGAACATTGTTTTAGAGAAACCTTGGGCAATTAATTAAACCAGCTGATTAAGTTTTAAAGGTAAGAAAACAAAATACCATCTGTGACAGTATATGTTTGTTAAAAAATGAAGCTAAGACTACAGACCCCAAATTTGTGTGAAAGTTTCAAAGTAACAAACAAATACACTAAAATGCCAGAAAACAACTTTTTTCCACTTTGACACAAATGTATCTGAAAGCATTCAAGTTTACCACAGTTGAATAAACCAGATTCATTTTGCTTTGATTGACTTATTTTCAAATAATAGAATCTAAATTGTATCACCGTGAAATCAGAGGAGCTGTGAAAGTGTGAGTGGTGGTATTTCTGCTGTTCTTCCCCCTAGAAGGCTACTATGATTAGCTTCTATGCCTTCTCTGATGGGCATAGGGATCCAAACTACTTGCAACTGTAGACAAGGTAATCATTTAATCATTTGCACCTTATCTTTCCTCTGAAATACATTTTACTGAGGCTGTGTAATAGAGAGATATGGGAGACACAGCAAGAAACCACCATTCAGGTTTGGTTCATATGATCTCTCAGAGTCACTAGATTTCAGTCATTAACTTTACATTATTGGTAAGTCCATTCAGGTTTGGTTCACATGATCTCTCAGAGTCACTAGATTTCAGTCATTAACTTTACATTATTGGTAAGTCCATTCAGGTTTGGTTCACATGATCTCTCAGAGTCACTAGATTTCAGTCATTAACTTTACATTATTGGTAAGTCCATTCAGGTTTGGTTCACATGATCTCTCAGAGTCACTAGATTTCAGTCATTAACTTTACATTATTGGTAAGTCCAGCTATTTGTACCTTTCACAAAAGGGAAGAGTTGGACTCAGGTGCCCGAGGGAAACTGAGGTTTTAGAGAAGATGACCAGCCACAAATAATCTTTATCACTGCGGTAAGCTATGCAGTAGGACGACTCCAAGTGTTTATGCTCAAATTGTGAATAAAAAGACTTAATAAATAAGTAAAATTAAATTTAAAAATACTAACTGCAAATAAAAGTGAACAAAAATTCATTTGTATACATCATTAAATGACCTGGCAGTTGTAATATATATTTGTGCTTTTAGAAGTCCCCAATAATGTTTTAAATTTTGTAATCTTTATCACTTTATCTCACTTGATGGTTTAGTCAGAACATATCATTCCAAAAGGCTAAAGAAGACTGAAAATGTACTGTTGGACTTAAGAGGAAGTCAGTTAATTTTGGATTTAGTCTTTCAAATCATTCACTAATCAGCTATTCATTGAAATCTCTGCTGTGTGCTAGGCTGGGCGCTATGGCTTCCCATGTAGTTCCACAATTAGAATACACACATATATGCAAATATATTACAATATCACATTAAGGATATCATTCCCTAATGCTAAAGAAAATGTGAGAGGAGTGAGTAACTGACACTTCTTAAATAAGTTAGGCAAGCTATCCAAGGTGATGTTTTTATTAGCTCATGAAGAACAAATAGAGGTAAAATAGCAAAAGCATGTGTAGGCAGGACCATAAATGAGCATGTGTGAAGGTTTAGAATTATAGAAAAGTTACCCCAGCAAGTAGTTTGGACTACAGGCATAACCACCACTCTGGGCTAATTTTTTTAAATTAAATTTTCTAGAGATGGAGTCTCACTATGTTTTCCAGGCTTGTCTAGAACTCCTGGGCTCAAGCAATCCTCTCACCTTGGCCACCCAAGTGCTAGGATTGCAGGTGTGAGCCATGGTGTCCAGCCAGGAGTACTTTCTTTGGGCCTGATGGTATATGTAATTAATCTATTTTAATCCTGTCCATTACTCTGTGAAGTAGGTAATATTTCCCTCACTTTAGACTTGAGAAAACTAAAGCTTTAGAGAGGATAACTAAGTTTCTCAAAGCTGTACACAGGGTCAGTGACAGAATTGTGACCTACATTTTTGTCTGTCCAAGTATGTGTATGTGTATGTGTATATATGTGCATGCATAGAAATAATGGATTCTGTTTTGAAAATGTAAAGTTTGGGGTACCTGACAGACTTCTGGTGAATTTATCTAGGAAAAAGATGGAACTTAGAGAAGACATACAAGCAGAAGAAAAATATATATTTTTTGGAAGTGATCACCACATTCTTATTGACAACATGGTAACCCAGAGAGAGTATGGAGTGAAAAAAGGCTCACTAAAGAAATGGGGTATCTCAACATTTAGGATATGCACAGAAAATATGAGATCATTAAAATGTACCAAGAGCTTACATTTGAAAAAGCTAGAGGGAAATCAAGAGAATGGCACCACAAAAATCAAGGGTTGGATTTAAGAAAAAACTGTTCGGCTTAGTTTTTAGATGGTGAATCTAGAACAAACTTGAGGGAGTCGTTTACAGAAGTGATTACCGAGATATTGTAACATAACTTCACTTACTGGTGCTAATAAAATTTTCAGTGTAATCACTCTTGGGAGATGTTTGAGCAATGGAACCAGACTTCCTGGGTGCAAATGTTGGCTCTGCCACGTATTATGTGTGTGACTTAGAACTTGTCACCTAAGCATTCTACCTATCAGTTTCATCATTCCTGAAAATGTGGAAGATGATAAATAGTACTGAACTCATGATGTCATTATGAGGATTAATTGAGCTAATATGTGTAAAAGCTTAAAACAGCACCTGACATATAATCATATAATAAATAACAGAAAATAAATGTCTATATAATTGTTAGCCATTATAGTTTTGGTTTTGTCCACTTGGGGTAATTATTATTCTCATTTCTTACTGCCCTCCTAAATGCAAGAGGAAAGAAATCTCACCAGAAAGAAAAGGCACACCTATGAATTCAATGAACGGTTCTTTCTACACTTCACTGGAGGGAGTTAACTCATTTTAGGAAAGAAGGAATAAGGTTGCATTTGCTTGTGGATCAGTTAGAAATAGAAATAGTTTATAGCAATCTATGTGGATCTGAAGGAGCAGGAGAACCAGTTTCATACTGTACTATTTCAGAGCTGAGATATAGCCCACTTTAATTTACAATGTTGTGGAGGGTACTAGTATTATATATGTAAACTAAGAAGCAATCCAAGCACATGAAAATGCTAAGTCATGTTGATATCTTTTACCAATTGACCTCATGCTTAATATAAACAAACATAGGGTCTTACATTTGGGTTTAAAATGAGAGCACTGTTATCAAAAAAAAAATATTACAAGTGTTGCTAAGGCTGTAGAAAAGTTGGAACCCTAGTGCACTGTTAAGGGAACGTAAAATTGTACAAAATGATGAGTTATCCAAAAATTCAGACTAGAATTACCTGATTTCAGCAATTCTACTTATAGATATATACTGGAAAGAAAGGAAAGCAGAATCTCAAAGAGATATTTGAACAGCCAGATTCATAGCAGCATTGTTCACAATAGCTAAAACATGGAAGCAACCCATGGAATTATCCATTGACAGAGGAATGGATGAGAAAAATGTGATCCACACATACAACTGAATATTATTCCACCTTGAAAAGAAAGGAAATTCTGACATATGCTACAACATGGATGAAGCTTGAGGACATTGTGCTAAGTGAAATAAGCCAATCACAAAAAGACAAATACTGTATGATTCCACTTACATGAAGTACTTAGGGTATCCCAAATCAGAGAGATGCAAAGTAAAGTAGAATGGTGGTTGCCAGGGACTGGGGATAGGGGGATGAGGATTTAGGTTTAGTGTGAATAAGATGAAGAGTTTAGAGATGGATGGTGGTGATACTTGCACAACGATGTGAATGCCACTGAACTGTACACTTGAAAATGATTAAGATACTACATTTTATATGTATTATCAGAATTTTTAAAATTGGGAATAAATGAGGGTACATTGTTTTCACTACAAAACATCCTCTATGAACCTGGAACAATGGCATAAAATTTTTTAGCCATAGAGAAGAATAAGAATATAAATTTGATAAAGTGGCTTCACTTGATTTTAGAACATCCCCCCCAAAAAAAGAAAAAGAAAAAACACAAAAAAATACAAAGTATAAGGTATTTTTCCTTCTCAACTTTCCTAGCAAAACTATTTAACAAACCCAATTTGAAAGTCAAGGACCTAGTGAGGTGAAGTGGCTGCTAAGATGGAGTTCACTTTATTTGGGCATTTTAAGTCTTTTCATTTGAATGAACTCAGGAGACTTGTGTAGATCTGAACATTTTTGAAAAATGTAATTCCTGTTCACTTGATTGATCTGAGTTTCTGCCTGTTTCCAGGGCCAGTGGAGTGTCCCTGTCATCTCTGTATAGCAGTGAAATTTAAGATACCTAAACATAAGTTTTCTGTGGCTTTCATAAAAAGCAGTATGCTTACTGTGCCCCAAATTTAAACCAAGTGCATTTTCAATACACAAATCCACATTAATGGTATATTAATATGAAAACAAATGGAATTATGTAAAAGTGTTGGGTGGACATATGGCAATGTAAATATATGCTCCATATTGTTGGGTTCTGCATCCTTGGATTCAACCAAAATCAGATAATTATACCCCAATATTACAATAATGAAGAATACAAGCAAAAAACCAATAAAGTTCTATATTAAGTACTTGAGCACCCTCAGATTTTGGTGTCCAAGGGTGGTCCTGGAACCAATCCACAATGAATACTGAGGGAAAACTGTATAAGCTACCAATGAACCTCTTCACAGAACTGGAAAAAAACACCTTAAACTTCATATAAAATGAAAAGAGAGCCTGCATAGCCAAGACAATCCTAAGCAAAAAGAACAAAGCTGGAGGAATCATGCTACCTGACTTCAAACTATACTACAAGGCTACAGTAATCAAAACAGCATAGTACTGGTATCAAAACAGAGATATACACTAATGGAACAGAACAGAGGCCTCAGAGGCAACACCGCACATCTACAACCATCTGAACTTTGACGAACCTGACAAAAACAAGCAATGGGGAAAGAATTCCCTGTTTAATAAATGGTGTTGGGAAAACTGGCTAGCCATGTGCAGAAAGCAGAAACTGGACCCCTTCCTGACACCTTACACTAAAATTAACTCCAGATAGATTAAAGACTTAAACATAAGAACTAACACCATAAAAACCCTAGAATAAAACTTAGGCAAAACCATTCAGGACATAGGCATAGGCAAGGACTTCATTACTAAAACACCAAAAGCATTGGCAACAAAAGCTAAAGTAGACAAATGGGATCTAATTAAACTCCAGAGCTTCTGTACAGCAAAAGAAACAATCATTAGAATGAATCGGTGACCAACAGAATGGGAATTTTTGCAATCTATCCATCTGACAAAGGGCTAATATCCAGAATCTACAAAGAGCTAAAACAGATTTACAAGAAAAAAACAAACCCATTCAAAAGTGGGTGAAGGGTATGAATAGACACTTTTCAAAAGAAGATATATATGAGGCAAACACATGAAAAAATGCTCATCATCACTGGTCATTAGAGAAATGCAAATCAAAACCACATTGAGATACCACCTCATGACAGTTAGAATGGCGATCATTAAAAAATCTGGAGACAACAGATGCTGGAGAGGATGTGGAGAAACAGGAACACTTTTACACTGTTGGTGGGAGTGTAAACTAGTTCAACCATTGTGGAAGATAGTGTGGCGATTCCTCAACGACCCAGAAATAGAAATTCCATCAGACCCAGCAAACCCATTACTGGGGTATATATCCAAAGGATTATAACTCATTTTATTATAAAGACACATGCACATGTATGTTCATTGCAGCAATGTTTACAATAGTAAAGACCTGGAGCCAAACCTCAAATGCCCATCGATGATAGACTGCACAAGGAAAATGTGGCACATATACACCATGGAATACTATGCAGCCATAAAAAATGATGAGTTTTTTGTCCTTTTAGGGACATAGATGAATCTGGAAACCATCATTCTCAGCAAACTGACACAAGAACAGAAAATCTAAACAGCATGTTCTCACTCATAGGCATATGTTGAGCAATGAGAACACATGGACACAGGGAGGGTAGCATCACACACTGGGGTCTGTTGGTGGGGGCTAAGGGAGGGAAAGTAGGGGGTGGGGAAGTTGGGGAGAGAGAACATGGGGAGAAATGCCAGATATAGGTGACGGGGGGATGGAGGCAGCAAAGTGCATTGCCATGTATGTACCTATGCAACAATCCTGCATGATCTGCACATGTACCTCAGAACCTAAAGTACAATTTATTTGTTTATTTATTTATTTGGGATGGAGTTTTGCTGTTGTTACCCAGGCTGGAGTGCAATGGCACGATCTCAGCTTGCTGCAGCCTCCGCCTCCTGGGTTCAAGCAATTCTCCTGCCTCAGCTTCCTGAGTAGCTGGGACTACAGGCACATGCCACCATGCCCAGCTAATTTTTTGTATTTTTAGTAGAGATGGGGTTTCACCTTGTTGACCAGGATGGTCTTGATCTCTTGACCTCGTGATCCACCCACCTCGGCCTCCCAAAGCCTAAAGTACAATTTAAAAAAAAAATTGAATTCTGTAAAAGTGTTGGGTGGCCATATGGCAATGTAAATATATGCTCCATATTGTTGAGTTCTTCATCCTTGGATTCAACCAAAGTCATAAAATACTCCAAAATTACAATAAAGAAGAGTAATAAAAGTAAAAAACCAGTAAAGATCTATATCAAGTACTCAAGCACCCTCAGATTTTGGTGTCCAACGGAGATCCTGGAACCAATCCACAACGAATACTGAGGGACAACTCTATGCTTCATTAATAAAACTTTTACTGCTTTCTTTACACTGCCATTCCAGGGTAAATGTTCTTATTTTAAGGAATTACACACTTAATGAAGTGCAGGTGACAACTGAAATCACAAAAATTTATTTGTCCTTAACTCAAAGATGAACTATAAAGAGCACTTTATTGGTGAGTTAGAAAGTTCGGTTTAGTCCTGACTGTTATTAGTTACTGTGTGAGCTTGGAAAATCACTTTACCTACATCATTTCAAATGACAGTCTTAGACTAGATAGTTATCATCATGCAGTTGTGTGCATCTTTTTATGCTTCTATCATCAATGTACTAATAATAGTAATAATCACACATTTATGACGTGGTTACTATGTGCTACACACCTGCACTGTGCTAAAAGTTTTGCATGAATTATCTTATTGATTTTCCCCCAGAAAGCAGTGAGGTGGCTTTTACTGACTCTCGTTTTACTGTGTGATCATGAGGCTGGACATGTAAGTTGTTCCAAGTCACACAGCTGGAGGGGAACTGGAGGATGAGAAGGAAATATGGGAGATGGGATTTAAATAAGGCAGTTTGGCTCTAGATTTTGTATGAAAAACTAGGTGTCCTAAGCTACAGTGCCATCTAGTGTTCACTCTGTAACACTCTTAACTTCATTACTAAGCGAATAATTAGCATAGTTATCTCTCTGAATCAAGAATATGGGTGGTTCGGTTTATGAAGCAGCATTAGGCTGGTTACATATGACAGTTTTTAAATGCATAGCTACAATATGGAGAATAAGATTTATATGTGTGGTGTGGAAATGACTTCAAGTTATTTTACTTTATTTTTGCGACAGGGTCTCACTCTGTCACCCAGGCTGGAGTGCACTGGCAATCATGGCTCAGCTCACTGCAACCTCCATCTCCTGGTTCAGGTGATCCCCACTACAGCCACCCAGTCATTGGAATTACAGGCATGTGCTACCACTCCCAGCTAACTTTTGTATTTTTCGTAGAGATTGGGTTTCACATGTTGCCCAGCCTGGTCTCAAACTTCTGAGCTCAAGGGATCTTCCTGCTTCAGCCTCCCAAAGTGCTGGGATTACAGGTGGAGCCACCAGGCCTGGCCGACTCCAAGTTATCTTATAATGTGACTAACCTCATTAAAACAGCCAACATTTAGAAAGCACTTACTATGTGCCAGGCACTGTCCTAAGCACTTCACATACATTAAGCTCAATTTTTAATATAGAATACAAATGCAGCACTTTTCCAATTGTTTAGTTAAATTGCGAGTTTAGCTGGACATTAAAAGGGGCGTAAGATTCTCCTTAATCATCAAGCACTGACTTCCAATCTTGACTGCACAATATAGTCACAAAGGGAACTTGGAACCAACACTGATTTGGGGCCCTGTCCAAGAGCCATCAAATCAAAGTCTCTGGGTATTTTTTAGAAGCTCACTGGAGGTCTTAGTTTTCTTCCATAGCTAAGAATACCTGCCATAGGAATAAACTATCTGCACTTTATATAGTGTGGAAAGAGTTAAGCCCTATAAACAAAAAAGTCTCTTGATGATCAAATATTTCACAAGACTGTTCAGACAATTCAGTAGAGAAGATGTCCATTTTGAAACTCAGAAAATGACAATTGAAAATAGCTTTAGATGTTCCCTTTTCCTGCAATGTTGAAAGAATGTAGGAATGATGAGTGAAATGGTGAAGGAAGTGGATAAAAAATGATGTAATGACTGAGCATCATCTTTCAACTGAATAAGCCAGTGAGGAACTTGGTAAATTTGTCGATTCTATTTAGTTTTACAATGTTTAATTTTTTATTATTTTGAAGGATTGTATTTTATTATTAGGAATCATCAATAGTAATGCATCTTCCAAAACTGTGGAAAGATCATATTGTGCAAACCAGAGCAAAAACATCACATTCCTCCTGCATGGGCATGAAATCTTTATCAAATGACATCAGGCACCGAAGCGGCTATCTGATACCTTCCTCGCTTCCACCAAATGAAAAGGTTATTTTAGGATTCTCTCTTTGTCTGTCTCTTATGCTGCAAACATAGTCACTCTCCTCAGTCTTCATATTCACATACCACTCCCTTCACAAATAAAGGACAAATACTTATTCAAGTTTCCATGAAAAGTAGTAACTACTAGGACCTTGACATTCTTGAAAAAGCATATATTTGCTGTTCTAAGTAATGTTTCTGATCAAGGTTCCTGTACAACTAGATACGGTTTTAACAGGAAGCTTATAAATTTTTCTTATAATTGCTGTCAAAACTGCAGTGAAATATACTACAAGTTTTAAGAATAAAGAATAAAGTCGCAGTTCAAACTCGATTATATTTTGGAAATTCATGCTCCTCTTACTAGAGGCAGTGGCCTTAATATCTTCCCATCCTGCCAAATTTTTCACTTGCACTTTTTATTATTTATGAAATCAGTCTCTGCACAATGTCATGCAGACCTCTGCTGATAAACTCTAATTAAGATTAAGACAAGCCTTTTGGAAAGGATCCCATCATTAGCAAACATGATAAACACCAAAATACTCCCTACTTGTCAACCAGGAGCAATTCAGTAACCTAACAGTATTATCTGTTGCTAGGCTACAGAGCTGACAAAGCTTCAATTATTTTGTTCGACCATACCTATAGAGTTCCGTATAGGCAAAGTGTATCCAGAATAAAAGCTTTTAACTTCATCCATGCTATCTGCAATTCATGGCTTCTTACAATGGTAAAAATCGGGTTAATAATTACGTAGCATGCTGAAAAAGCTTTTCCATATGTTATGTCTATACATGTTTCTTTCTAATTTATCTGTGTGATTGACAGACGCTTGCTTTATAAAAATAAGAAAATGCAAGGAACGTGAAGCTGTAAACCTCTAGCACAACTACAGGGGCTCATCAAGATACGGACCTAAGCTTAGCATAAAAATATATAGCAAATTGAACCAATTAAATCACATTTAGATTTTGTATTACTCTACCTCAATATATAGTAGGATAAGGAGCCTCAGGCAATAGATAGGAGTATCGGTATGAAACTTTTTAAGCTGAAAAACAAAAACAAGACCCATATATCTTCACCTAACAATACAAAAGGAATGGATGGTTTAAAATAATAAGTTATTCTAATGGCTTTTCTAAAGACATTTAAAAGTTAATGATTTTTACTGCATAACATCGTCATTAAGTCTCATTTCTCTTCTTTAGACTAGAAATTCTGGGGGAAACCAATCAATAAAACATCATCCAAAATACAGATATTTAATAAGAAAAAAGACACGGGTAAAAAAATAAACAAAACAAAGTGACAGTATCTGTGACTCGGGCCCTCAAGATTATTTTACCATGGGTGATGTTTGTGGTTTTAATAGAAATCCGGAGAAAAACTATTTATGCATAACAGAAGCAGTATTTTTTAAATAGCTCTTGCATAAAATATGCTATACAATATACTAAATTGCTACAGCATTTTGCTTCCTTAAGACATAGACTGATATTTCTTCATTGAGCTAAAAAGTCTATCTCCTCCATATACAATGGAAAAAAATGGTCAACTGATGACAAGCACTTAGTTAATGAAGATTACACATTGGCCTATGAAGTAGATCATGATATCTTACAGGCACATTCAAGTCAAATTAAAGCCATTCTCTGGGGGAATAAGCCATTTAACACACACACACACGCACGCACGCACGCACGCATACATACACAGAGTGGTATCATGTTTCTGGAGGTGGAGAAAAGGGGAATACTTGTTTGGTCATTACCTTCTTTTATTTTTACTAAATAATTAGAAAATCGCACACAATACCTCCCTCTGAAATCTGTTGTTGTTGTTGTTGTTTTTTCATAACTAGGAAGGGATTGGTCAGAATAATTCCTTAAAAGCTAAATAACTGTCCCATTTCAACATTGCCTGTGGTAATGCCTCGATCTCAGGGTTTAGACATTAACACAGGACATATATCTATATGTAACCACATTGCTTAATACAAATTGTATCATGAATTCAAATCCAATACTGTTGAAATTCTTGACAGTGGAGTAGTGGAAGGAATAGAACTTATAAATTATGGGTGCCCCTTCTTTGAAAACCGCTTTGGAGGTTTCTTTGTGCCTTGGCAAATACAGTAGGAATGTGAGGTATTGTGTGGATCCTCCTGCACAGCACCTGATAAAAGAATAAAGAGCTGTGACATATTCTTAAAACAATAGAGGAATTAAACGGAAACAATGGGCCAGCTGCTTCATTAATACAATCAAAAGGGAGCCCAGCACAGAGGAGTCCAGATAATTAAGCACTACTCTTTTAGCCTTTCTTCCTATAATAAAATTGCTTAAAAATGTATTAACTACTTCATAGTTGTTAGATAGATCTCTGCACTTGTTTATTTAGAGTTGATTAATGCCTTTTTTTTGTATGCAGCAACATGCCAACTCATAGTTTACAATAGTTTTTGAATAAAATAGAGTAAAATAATTGATAAAGATCTGTACAATACACAGCAATAAATCAAAGCATTTTGCAAAAGGTCTTTCCTGTTTTTAAATGATCTTTAACGTTTTTCATTTGTACTATATAGGCAATGCAGGGCATTTGGGGCATTCAACTTTCCCATGCTGGTACTCCTGACAGGTTTTTATAGAACATGCTAGAAGTTCTTGGGAGAAGAGAAAAAATCAGACCTGACCAGAAACTCTGGAGTGTGCCTTTCATATTTGGACCAAAGGAGAGGACAGCTTTTTTTAAAAATTATTCTTTCCCTTTTTCAATCAAGAGGAATGGACAACTGGCATAAACTATTTGCCAAATACACTATTTATTCTTCATGAACTTGATTATAGAAAATGAAAATGCAAACTTTTTATGCTCTTTGTGTTAAAACACAATTTAAAATTTAAGATATCAAGGCTTTTGTTCTTCGACTCTTCTCTAGGCAGCCTTTCCTCTGATGTCAGTAGAACATTTAATTGCTTAAGAACTGGAAAATTGGGGAAAAAATACTTGTGCTGAATATTGGAGCTGGATAAAAACTGCACTCTGGTTTTCTCCCAAATGTTTCCCATAAGCTTATGTCACAGCCCAACTTTAAAATTACAAACTTGACTAAACTATGTGGTCAATTTCAATTGTGATGATTTCAGAACTTTGAGTAATCAAGGCAGAATTAGAAAGAGGAAGCAGGGAGATCAATGGATAGAGATGCCCATCCATATTTCTGAGACTAAGAGAAGATTCTGCTGTTACACATATGTTATATATAATTTAAAATGTACCAGCTGAAGCCACATTTCCAAAGATCTTTCTGTATTATGTCAATATTTTACAGGATATGGAATAGCTATTTCTGGCTATGAAACCTGACTTCCAACTTCAGTAGTTAGTTCCCTATCCACTTAATAAGTTTTCCTTTAATGCCAGGAAATAAAAGCATATAGATAAATAATCAGTAGGTAGAAGCAAAAAGAACTAGGAACTATTGCATAAGATTATTTGAGTATTTTTGTCTTGACTAGGCTCACAAAACTTACTTTGTTAGAGTGAAAAGTAAAAGTAGATAAATAAGAATTGTTTATAGGCTACTGATAATGAAATGAATCCCTTCAAGTATACATATCTTTGAACACATCAGGTTATAAGCCATGTGCTTACACCAATGCAAATAACTATATTGTTTTTTGGTCCTGCTATATTGTAACACTGTTAAATGACGGCATCCTCTTTTAGCAAATATTTTGCAAATGAGCTTAAAGCAGAATCTGTGAATTTTTTGTCATTTCAAATTTTATGCACTTTATTAATGGAAATTCAACAGAATATATTTTGGTCAGATCAGAACTCAGAAACATGAACAGCCTCATTAATCTAAATAATGAGTTGTGGCAAACAGGAAGTACTATCATTCCATTTCACAGAAAAGGAAAGCAAAGCCAGGCTGGTTAAGCCAGTGTGTCCCCTAAACGCCCCTCTTCTCTCAGAGGGCATTTCCTGGGCCAAGCTTGTAAAAGATTCCTGCTAGATATTTGGTTTCTGGCTTTTATTCTTTCCACAGTACTTACTTGATTTTCTTCCTGTAAGAAAATGTCTCCTATTAAAACAATTTCCTTTCTTTTCTCAGAAGCTCATAATGCCTCTTTTGAGAAGTAAACAGAGTCATTGCCATCAGGCCCAGATTTCTACTGAAGCATATGCTCAGAAAGTTTTGTCCCATGAATGAAAAGGCATTCAGAGTTTTTCTGAAAACGTGAATTAATGTGTTGGAGGCCATGAGACTCAGGTATCCTACCTTGGGTTTAGTCAAACAGATAAGCTGTTTTTATGGGATTTCAACAGGAAAAGGCCTGTGCAGGAAACTCATCGGCATTCTGGGGTTTGTGCCCTGGGTGCTTTGCAGAAACCTGCAGTGGGGCACTGAGGTAGCATCTGACGGTCTGGCTCCCTGACCAACATGATTTTAAATGACAAGCCAAGAGGTGACATACACCCCAAAGGCGAGCTGTCAAAATTTCGCCTGCAGCTGATAAACTGATTACAAAGCTGCTTAAGACTCTGCTTGTAAACAAAAGCATTTATCAACTAATAATTTGCAATAAACTGATGTAACTCCCAGCTGAGCCCCTAACTGTAATTGTCTTTACCATCTGCCTATTAAAATACCATTCTTCATCAGCAATCAGGAGCAGAAGGGAGGAAATCTCCCCTAAAATACACAACTTGTAAGCTTATGAATAATCTGATTGCATTCCACACTTTCATTACAACTTGTGTGTTGGATATGCTTAATTTTCATTCTTGCCTAGCCTGGGAATGCACTGAAATTAGGTGGAGGGGAAGAGAAGCGGGGGGTGGGGAGAAATGAAACACTGCGCTTGCTGCTCTGCAGAGGAATAAATTATACAAGTTCATCATAGGAGGCTGTTTGTAATTTCTTTCCTTTCTCCTTCCACTTCTCTGTGCAATATCCATTGCTGTATCCTGATGAAACCCCCCAAGCACCAAGCTGGAAATGAACCTCTCTATTCCTTTGTCAGCCTGTCTATTTCTATTACTTCTTTGTTTTTTGGTTTTTTTTTTCTAAATTCCAAGAGGCTCATTAAACTTATCCAGGGAGTCAGTTTAGACTGTTATGGAGGGGAGTAGAGGGCTGAGTGTATCCAGCGGGTGGAAGTGCCACGCAGCTGGCAAAACCCTGTGTTTGCAGGCCTCAGTTTGCCAGCACAGATGGGTGGCTCCCATCTTCTAGTCTCCCTCAAGCACTTAGAGGTGTTCTCCCAAAAGCTGTATTTCAGCATCAGTAAGTTCAAACAGCCAGAAATTCCTTTCTTGGAAGAAATCCTGTCCCTTAGGTGCTGACCAGATGCTGCTACAGAAGAAAGAAACTAGGAAAAGGGGTTAAATTTCTGTGCTTTATAAATTTCTGGAAACCATCTCTGAACAGCCAACATCATTTTGTGCCTTTATAAAAGTTTCTTAAGTATATTTATCTGAATTTTTCTTCACAAAATATCCTACTTATTTTTACAAACCACAATATTAAACACACAAACTTCCCTGACATGGACATTTTAACAATATTATACTTCTTTTCATATTCCGTTGCTGCTAGTCAATGTTCCTCTTGTCAAGTTATTCCTGGTTTCAGGAAACATGTTATCCCTCCAGCAGAGCTCGGAAATTCCACTGATGGAGACCAGAGGATATGTTATTATGATGAATAACGACCAAGTCCTGTTATTAAGGTTCAAATTCTGGGGCTGACAAAGGTGTCAGGCTTTTTAATTATAACATAATTATAAATTGATGTTTGTGTTTTTATTTCATTTTTCTAAGAGCTTCTGCATAGGTAATTACTTTTCTTTACAAGCTACTGTTAAATATAAGAGAACTAGTAATTGCCTACCAGAGGAACAGTGGAAATGGCACACGAGCCCCATTTCTTATTGTGCCTGGTCTAGAGAGGAAAGCTAATGGGGAACAATGGGTCTAATTTTCTGCATGGGTTATGGAGGACCTGAAATGCAGGCAAATCACACGTGGCTATGTTCCTTAAATTTCAGAGACGTATTAGGACAAAGATTTGCTGTGGATTTTAAACACAGTGAAAATTGTCAGACACTAATTATGTGAAGTCTAATTCTTTCTAGAAATACTTTGTTTCCTTCTCATCCTAGCTTTCCAGGCTTTGAAATTCTTTGGTCAGAGAGATTATTTTTAATTAATAAAGTAGAGTATGAGTGGGTGTGTTTCATTGTGGTGACTTGTCATGTCTTTTACAAAAAGTAACCAAAAATCTGTAACATTATTTAACTCATAACTTAATGTTTAAAGATGACTAAGCTCAAACTTCCATGTTTAATGGCTGCTTCAAAATATTCACAAAGAAATGGTGGTGTAGGTTTTTTAACTTTAATCTTTTTTTTTGCTCTAAATGGATATTTTCATGTCATAATTTAGATAAAACTAGAAAATTTTAATAGTGTGGTTAACTAGTTCTATATCTAAAACTTTTATGATAGCCTATTCTAAAATATGAAAATTCAGTCCATTCTTTAGCTGAAAAGTTTTTATTTTTAAAAATTACATTTTTTTACTGTAAATGAGTATTTTCCTATCATGATTTAGGTAACGCCAGATAACTTTAATACTGTGCTTATTACTTCTACATCTAAAACTTTCAGTAATGGTCTGTCTATTCTAAAATATGGAAATTCAACCCATTTCTTATCTGCAAGGTTCCTGGATTTCTATCCTAAGACAAATTTTACAATTAATATATGGCAGTTTAAAATCAAACACCGTCATGTGAAATAAGGGCTATTTATAGTACATAGATGCCCTTTTGTTTTCCTCATGAAGCTCTCTTTACATGTTGGTGTAGATGCCTAGGCTCAATTTCAAATGACAGCGGTTTGGTAAGAAAATAGGTTTGAAAAAGAAACAACCAGCAGATGGCGCTCAGTGCATTCCTTGAAGTCAGCCAGAAGAAAAGAGAATGCGGGCTTTATTTATTTAATTCTATTCTACCTTAAATGTGAACTTACTACACCAAGGTTTAAAATCCCCAAAGATTTATATTAACTGACTAAACAACTTCGTGGTAATTTACGGACTATCCTCCCGTGCTCCCCTAAATGGCACTGCATTCAACTCACGTGCCCATGTCAAGATAATGAAGCATAAAGATGTAACTTTCCCCGCTGAAACAGAAGAACAGAAGCCTGGGTTCCTGAAGTGTAACATAAACTCACCAAATGACTAGGGCTAAATTTCCCATCTAAAGTAAGGCAGTTTCAATTCCTTTGCTTTTTAGCACCTTGCTTTATTAAATGAAGGATGCAAACATCTTATTTTTTGAATGGATTAATAATCTGCGTCACAGATATTTTAAAGTCACCTTATAATAACTCTTTGAGCAGATATTTGCACCGAGACACATATACTGCTTCTAAATTTTAAGGAGAATCATCAAACAATAGGTTTGAATGGTTGAGATTATTATACATAGAAAACCGATGTAACCCTTTTAAAAGTCCATCCAAAGTTACATTCTTCTGTTTTCCTTCCTCTTTACCTGTCTGCTTTCTCCTCCCTGAAACAGGGAAGTCTTTGCTCTGAGCTTTAAACCTTCATCATTCTTGAGTCATCATTCAGTGTGTCTGTAACTAGCAGTATTTCATTTCCTCTAATGACAAAGAGTGTAAGAAATTTTGTTTTTTGTTTTTTATTTTTAATCATTTTTTTCTCTAAATGGATATTTTCATGTCATAATTTAGATAAAACTAGAAAATTTTAATAGTGTGGTTAATTAGTTCCATATCTAAAACTTTTATGATAGCCTATTCTAAAATATGAAAATTTAATCCATTCTTTAGCTGAAAGGTTTTTATTTTTAAAAAACTATATATATTTTTTACTGTAAATGAGTATTTTCCTATCATAATTTAGGTAAAACCAGACAACATTAATACTGTGCTTATTACTTCTACATCTAAAACTTTCCATAATGGTCTATTCTAAGATACGAAAATTCAACCCATTCCTTATCTGAAAGGTTCCTGGATTTCTATCCTAAGACACATTTTAGAATGAATATATGGCAGTTTAAAATCAAACACCGTCATGTGAAATACAACCATCCTTATAAATCCTCGTACACTCACCTTCTCCCATCTGCTGTTACTGTGATTTTGTCACAGACAGTGCTTTCCCTACTTGAATTTAATTTTGCCTTGCATAGTACAAAGGTGGTCATCATCACACTACATCCTCAACCCTCAACCCTTGTTCATTCTTAAGTGGAAGTTCTGGACCATAGTCCCAATTGTATGGCTGCTTAACAGTATTCTTAACTTTTAAAGTTTCAGTTGTTGAATTTCTAGGCAAGGCCCATGAAAGTGAACGGGAAGTGATCTTGAAAATCTCCATGAGACTGGGTGTAATCAGCATCATGTTGTATTCCACCATCATTTGTAAGGACAACTTAAAGCATGTACTTGTAGAATATGCACAATACAGTTGCTCCATAATCTTATTGCCATTTAAGAACACTAGCATCTCTCACAAATTATATTAGCATTAGTAAAACAAAAGAAATTAAAAATAAGTGCTCAGTCAACACAATAGCACATCATATACTTTTAAAGGAAGAAATGGGGCTCCAAGTCACTGTAACTCCACAAACAGAAAAAGGAGTCCTGGCTATGCCCGCCCTGTGCTTTGAAAATCTGTCTTTCCAGGTCAGCCCTTCACAGTCCAGTTAGAAAGGGCAGCATGGAAGGCAGGGTGGCTTTCTGCCAAGGCTGTTGCTGATGAGTGGGTGATCTTAGGGGAATGAACAGCAAAATCTCAAATTTTTGCTCATGTGATGATAAAACCAGAGCCAGCTGATTTTTCTAAGACTTGTATAGCCTTCTGTGGAACTTCATTGCGCAGTTTGGAATGATAAATTTTAGTATGCATTAATTTGCACAGAAGGGTCAGTGCTATATTTAAAAGCACACCATTGTTTCCAACAGGATTAACAAAAATATATTGTCTTTATCCTGAAATATATATAAATAGCTATGGAAAAAAATGTACTGTTATCAATAATTTTAAGAATAAAGAGAGAATTATTTTCAGTGTTTCACAGATTCTTCTTATTTGGATGGTGTTGTGACAGAATTTTGCAAAATATGTTCATGTTTTATATCACGTATCATTAGTTGCCTCTAGGTATGAGTGTTGAGTAAAGGAAAAAGAACAAGAAGAAGACAGGGGGGATCCTCCCAGAGGAGGTTCTCTTCAAATACAGCACAACAGGTTTGGGAAATACAATCAGGGTATAGGTTACAGAGAAGAATTTTACACTCAGTCATAAAGATTATCAAAAAGTTCACCGGAAACAGACTTGGACAATATTACCACATTATATCAACATATTTCTCTTCTTTTATCAACACCCAGGGCCCAGGTCAAAAACATACTTCACACCTAAGCATCTGCATCC